>NC_042970.1:58026191-60725066 GCF_901001165.1 Salmo trutta | reverse complement strand
TTTCTTTCTCTCTATCTCGTAGGACCTGAGCCCTAGGACCATGCCTCAGGACTACCTGGCTTGATGACTCCTTGCTGTCCCCAGTTCACCTGGCCGTGCTGCTGCTCCAGTTCCAACTGTTCTGCCTGCAGCTATGGAACCCTGACCTGTTCACCGGACGTGCTACCTGTCCCAGACCTGCTGGAACCCTGACCTATTCACCGGACGTGCTACCTGTCCCAGACCTGCTGTTTTCAACTCTCTAGAGACAGCAGGAGCGGTAGAGATACTCTCAAAGATCGGCTATGAAAAAGCCAACTGACACTTACTCTTGTGTTGCTGACTTGTTGCACCCTCGACAACTACTATGATTATTATTATTTGACAATGCTGGTCATTTATGAACATTTGAACATCTAGGCCATGTGCTGTTATAATCTCCACCCGGCACAGCCAGAAGAGGACTGGCCACCCCTCATAGCCTGGTTCCTCTCTAGGTTTCTTCCTAGGTTTTGGCCTTTCTAGGGAGTTTTTCCTAGCCACCGTGCTTCTACACCTGCATTGCTTGCTGTTTGGGGGTTTCGGCTGGGTTTCTGTACAGCACTTTGAGATATCAGCTGATGTAAGAAGGGCTATATAAATACATTTGATTTGATTTGATCAGTGAATGACATCAGTGGCCTAGTAAAGGAAGCATCATACTCAAATATACTGGCACACTCCACTTAGACCGTGGGGAACAAATTAAACCAAGCTGTTGGATGGTTTAACGTTCTGCCTCTGGTTGTCAAATTGACCTGTTGAACATGTACAATTGGATGGTGGCTCTACCGTTTAAAGTCTCTGATGGGTTGATTTGTTATTTTGTTACCGGATATACTTATCTGCTCAGCTGGCCATCCTCAGCATCGTGGCTAAATTGGCCAGGTTGGCTTATGAGAAAAGCTAGCGGCTAGCCATTTTAAACCAATGGTTTAAACCATGGTCTAAGTAAAAGTTCACAAGTATGGTCCCAAAGTGTTACCTAAATGCATTTGTTTACATACAAAGTATCAAATCACAACAAAAACATAAACAATGGTACCATAGGTCTTTACTTTTAGCGTTAAGATGATGTAGTTGTACAGCTGTATGGGAGACCGGGGGCAATTGTACTTTTTTAGTCTTTTACTCCGTTGCTCAGAGACCTCTTGAAGTAGGCCAGTAATTTAAAATAAGAAACTTACATCTGTCTCTTAATCATTCATAGGTCTGTACAGAAGATGGTCGGATTACAATATTGATTTAATCCGAAAGGTCTTGACCTTACACATGTCCCCGTGCCAGGGGCAATTGTAACAGTAGCTGGGGTCAAATGTAACATAAAAAAATAAAAATAATAAAGAACTCCATTAACTTAACAAATGAATGATTAAATTATTAGATATATTTAGTGTCGTCCTGGTTACGGGAGGGTTTGGCCATATGGGATGTCCTTGTGCCGTAGCGCTCTAACAATTCCTTGTGGCGGGCCAGGCACATGCACGCTGAATTTTCTCAACAACTGTACAGGGTTTTCTCCAACACATTGGTCCGGCTGGTTAAGCGAGCAGTGTGGCTTGGCAGGGTCGTGTTTCGGAGGCGCTCGGCTCTTGACCTTTGCCTCTCCCGATTGCGGGAGACAAGACTGTAACTACCAATTGGATATCATGAAATTGGGGATTAAAAGGGTTAAGTACAAAAAAATGTAAAGTTAGTATTTCTATAATTCATACCATCTTAAAGTAAAAATCACGTTTTCATAATTTGGCTGCTTGGCTCCGGGTCATTTTAAAACTGCGTTATAATTTCCCCTAACCCTAGCAGCTATGACAAAACCTCATGTGCCTAGCGAGAGACAATAATCGTGATATGTCAATCATGCCAATGTTTAGCCAAAATATAGTGATAAAAATTATGCTAGTTTGAATTCTTGGACATCAATGCTGAGGACAGTATAATACATATACAGCTGGTGGAAAAAATTACTTTCACCCTTAAAAAAAAACATTTGTCCATTAAACAAGCAAATAGTGAGATATTTGAAAACTTTTTGAAACCTTTCAAGCAGGGAGAGAAACTAAATAGCCATGTACTGAGTGAGATTTATCACTTTTGCTTGCTTCTGTTTGGAGAAATCCAAAGTCTTACAATTAGCCCTGGTCACCCCAACTAAACTCAGAAAGGCATTAATACTGAAAATCAGATTAAAACGTTGAGGGGAAATTACTTAAATGTTACACATTGCACCTTTCACTTGACTTAGAGACCACTTATAAACATGGTAAGCCCTTGATCTTGCTTTTCGTGAAAATCTATTTCCTCAGTTAGCCATTTTGTTAGAAATTATTTTTCACAAGAAATGGGAGGGAGCTTGGTCAGGAAATCTCAGGATCACAGTTTATGGTATTAATCCTTAGTGTGTATAGAGTAATTCATCTTGTAACTCAGAAAGATGCCACTGAGTAAATAGTCCTTGGAATTTTCTTAGAAAATAATTATATTTAATTAGCCAATACCCGGAGGAAGGGGGATCTGAAGTATGATGCAAATGCAATACCTGGCCTAGAGCGTGTTCTGGCCCGGATAACCTGGTGTAACTAATGTCAGGCCTGCAGTGAGTTCTCTAACAAAGTAAGCCAATATCATTCATTACTTCCCAGTAAACCAAAAATTTGGTAAGATAAAGAAAGTGGTAAATATATAAATGAATTAACTTCACCACTGTTTTAATTTTACCATGTTCCCAATAGGCCTTTGAAGTCCACAACCGTCTGACCACAACCTCTGTAATCACAAAGACCACAACACTGTAAGGGCTTTCACACAAGACTGTTATGATCCAGATGGATTGCAAAACAACATTTTAAAAACGATGTGTTCTGGCCTGGAGTGCAACTGTCATTTCAGGATTAGAAGGTCTGCTTAATGGGAACTCATAATATTGGCTTATCTTGGCAGAGAAAACACTCTAGGCCAGGTATCTGCCTCCCACCGAACATTGAAAAAAATGCAGTTAAATATATATATATAAACAGTTGAAGTCGGAAGTTTACATACACCTCAGGCAAATACATTTAAACTCAGTTTTCACAATTCCTGACACTTAATCCCAGTAAATAGTCCCTGTTTTATGTCAGTTTGGATCACCACTTTATTTTAAGAATGTGAAATGTCAGAATAATAGTAGAGTGACTATGCATATATGATGAACAGAGAGTAGCAGTAGCGTAAAAAGAGGGGTTGGCGGGTGGTGGGACACAATGCAGATAGCCCGTTTAGCCAATGTGCGGGAGCACTAGTTGGTTGGGACAATTGAGGTAGTATGTACATGAATGTATAGTTAAAGTGACTATGCATATAAGATAAACAGAGAGTAGCGGGGGGAGGGGGGGATGGGTACACAATGCAAATAGTCCGGGTAACCATTTGGTTATCCTGTTCAGGAGTCTTATGGCTTGGGGGTAAAAACTGTTGAGAAGCCTTTTTGTCCTAGACTTGGCACTCCGGTACCGCTTGCCATGCTGTAGTAGAGAGAACACTCTATGACTGGGGTGGCTGGGGTCTTTGACAATTTTCAGGGCCTTCCTCTGACACCCCCTGGTGTAGAGGTCCTGGATGGCAGGCAGCTTTGCCACAGTGATGTACTGGGCCGTACGCACTACCCTCTGAAGTGCCTTGCGCTCCGAGCAATTGCCATGCTAGGCAGTGATGCAACCAGTCAGGATGCTCTCGATGTTGCAGCTGTAGAACCTTTTGAGGATCTCAGGACCCATGCCAAATCTTTTTAGTTTCCTGAGGGGGAATAGGCTTTGTCGTGCCCTCTTCACGACTGTCTTGGTGTTTTTGGACCATTCTAATTTGTTGTTGATGTAGACACCAAGGAATTTGAAGCTCTCAACCTGCTCCACTACAGCCCCGCTGATGAGAATGGGGACGTGCTCGGTGCTCCTTTTCCTGTAGTCCACAATCATCTCCTTAGTCTTGGTTACGTTGAGGGATAGGTTGCTATTCTGGCACCACCCGGCCAGGTCTCTGACCTCCTCCCTATAGGCTGTCTCGTCATTGTCGGTGATCAGGCCTACCACTGTTGTATCGTCAGCTAACTTAATGATGGTGTTGGAGTCGTGCCTGGCCATGCAGTCGTGGGCGAACAGGGAGTACAGGAGGAGACTGAGCACGCACTCCTGGGGAGCTCCCGTGTTGAGGATCAGCGTGGCAGATGTGTTGCTACCTACACTCACCACCTGGGGGCGGCCCACCAGGAAGTCCAGGATCCAGTTGCAGAGGGAGGTGTTTAGTCCCAGGTCCCTTAGCTTAGTGATGAGCTTTGAGGGTACTATGGTGTTGAACGCTGAGCTGTAGTCAACGAATAGCATTCTCACATAAGTGTTCCTTTTGTCCAGGTGGGAAAGGGCAGTGTGGAGTGCAATAGAGATTGCATCATCTGTGGATCTGTTTGGGCGGTATGCAAATTGGAGTGGGTCTAGGGTTTCTGGGATAATGGTGTTGATGTGAGCCATTACCAGCCTTTCAAAGCACTTCATGGCTACGGACGTGAGTGCTGCGGGTCTGTAATCATTTAGGCAGGTTGCCTTTGTGTTCTTGGGCACAATAAGTTGGGTGAATTTTGGCCCATTCCTCCTGACAGAGCTGGTGTAACTGAGTCAGGTTTGTAGGATCCTTGCTCGCACACACTTTTTCAGTTCTGCCCACACATTTTCTATAGGATTAAGGTCAGGGTTTTGTGATGGCCACTCCAATACCTTAACTTTGTTGTCCTTAAGCCATTTTGCCACAACTTTGGAAGTATGCTTGGGGTTATTGTTCATTTGGAAGACCCATTTGCGACCAAGCTTTAACTTCCTGACTAACCAAACTAGCATTACTAATGGCAATACAATAATATTGCTAGCTCCCTTCTCGTCTAGTTTAACCTACGTAGTTGCTCGCTAACTTACGCATTATTATACTCACCCTAGCTAGCATTAGACACAATGCTTCTACTAGCTAGCTTAAAGTGGCTAGCTCACGGGAAAGCAAGCTAATCACACTAGCATTCCTACCTGCACATATGGTTGCATTAGTATGGCTAGATAACTCGGGAATGAGTTCCCTACCTGCCCAGACTGTAGTATTGCTAGCTCCCTTCTCTCGTTTAGTAAACCTACTTTCACTCATTTGTGTTGACTAGACTGACCGGTCATGGGAAATTTTGAACAATGCACCAATGCTGTTCCCTTCAGCTAGCACCTTGCTAGCTATAACTTACCCTTAGCCTCACGAGGTGGTTGCTAGCTGGCTTGCTTCATGGCTATAGCATTCATACACAGTGCTCACTTCAGCATATAATGAGCTAGCTCACGCCTGTCAAGGCTAATTCACAGCAATGCTGAAAAGCCAGCTACTACTGGCCAGACAGCTTCTCTTGTTTTCGTTGGCTAAACTAACCAGTTACACCACACGGTGTTATGGTCAAAAGAGACTCTTAAGACATTAGCCGAAGGCAACTGTGTGAATAGCGTTGTCTTCGGCTAATGTGCTACTAGCTAGCTAGGCTATTAGCCAGCTGGGTGAACATTAGCTAGCTAACACCAAAAGCCTCACGGCCAAGTATCAACTAGCACACGCTTAATCTGTTTAATCAATGCTTTCCGTTGAGGTCATAAAATGAATGTCCCACTGGGCACAGACGTCAATTCAACATCTATTCCACATTGGTGTTCTACATTATTTCATTGAAATGACGTGGAAACAATGCTGATTCAACCATTGTGTGGCCAGCGGGGTTGCACAGAGATGGTTTCAATGTTTGGAATTTTCCCTTTGATATAGTGTCTGACTTGTAAATAGTGGGGAAGTTCAAATGAGTAATTTTAACTGGTTAAATGATGCAAATTGCCTTTCTATGTATAGGTCTTCAATTGTGTCCAGACCCTTCTTCCATTCAACAAACATCTTATCAGACAGTAATTGAACAAAATAATGATGAAAACATACTGTATTAGGTTGTATACAGAGGCATCAAGTACCTTATAAACAGGCTTATTCTAGTTTAGAATTGTTTAAAGAGTTTCTTAAAAAGTTGTTTGGGCACTCTGCTTTGGAGAAAAGCATGGCTGGAAGGAGAGGTATTTGTTGTGGTCCTGAATTCTATATTTAGCCACAGGGGGGTGTCAGTGTCTAACACATCAGGGATGCTCAAATGCCAGTTGTTTAACTCCATGGTGTTTGCAGCCCAGTAGTAATGTATAAAGATGGATAGGCCTAGGACTGAACTTTCCTTGGACTTTTGCATATCAGCTTTACAAATACGATGGGCTTTGTAACTCTAAATATATGGCATGATTGTTGAGTCCAGTGCTTTAAAAAATGAATTGGTATGAAAAATTAGGAGATTCTGGCAAAGATAAGTTTTTTTATGGCATTTACCTTTTCATGTGAAAGTTCAAAATATCTTTAACGTTCCCCCCAGTGTGAGTTTTATTATGCGCGTGATGTCCAAATGCGCTCACTCTTAGGGTTAACAGGACAGCGCTGCCCTCAAACCAAAGCATTCTGCCTGCTAATTATGTATATGCTATGTTTCAACTTGTCAATTTGAAATCATTTTTTAAACAACTGTTTTATTTTCAAACAACAGTTTGAAATTAGGAGCATTCCACCTTAATTTACATAGAAGTAGCCCATTTCACAGTGGCAGACAATTTACATATGAGGCATGCTATGCTAATGTAGGTTGAGGATTAGCTACATTAAGCCAGACAAACCTCTCTCTTCGATGAGCCCAAGCGCTCCACCAGTGTTTCTCCCAGGTCAAGTATGCAGACATTTGCGCATCTCCAGTCAGAACAGAACAGAACCTGCCCGAGTCAGTAATGCCCAGAGCACTCAGGACCCCCTACCGGCAAAGGATGAACTGAAAAGAGACATGATTAAACAAGCCTCTCATTCACATCTCGTTATTATCGGGGGCAGGCAGGACCCCTTACCAGCGAACAATAAACTGAAACCTCAAAAGAATCATGATTCTATGTCGTTCACCAAAGGGGGTTTATTGGAGCTCTCATTTGTGACTGAGACCTGTAAAACTGTGCTTTAAACAATGTACATTTGTTGATTGCTAATAAGATTGTTACTTATTTTTCTTACTTTTTTTAGGGGGTAGATCTGTCATGGTTCCACCTGTCACCAGAGGGCGGCAGAGACCGTCCTAACGACACTCATGCGTGTTCTATTTACTCATTATGATTTCCCTGTTAAAAGAGGTGTGTTTTATGTTGTTTGTCACTGATGTTTGAATTATGTGCCGTGTGTGTTTGTCTCCTGAGTGACTTTTCAAGACTTAGTGTTTGTTGTTTTCCCAGTGTTGCTGTGACCCTTCCGTTACCATTTCTCAGTAAAGTATTATGTTTATCCTTAACCACTGATTCCTTGTCTGGTCTCTTATCTGCACCTGGGTCCAACCTCACCATGTCACAGCAAGCTTCAGCCTACAACATGGACCCAGCAGAGATCACCCAGATCAAGAATGTTGTAACCCAAGAACAACTCAAGAACAACTCTTCCAGATATCAGAAACCCTCCGGGCACCTACCGACTCCCTCCAACCACAGTCCAACTCCAACCCAGGAGGAGCCAATGCCCAAGTTTCATCACCCAGTGCTCAAGGCGTTGTTGTAGTTCCACCAGGGAACCTGCACCGGGAACCCAAGATCCTCAGCCCTTGAGTGGTATGACATGCCCAGAGCTGACGGGAAACGGAAGGGCTCGCCAGGACAAGGGGAGACCCTGACGAGCTGTGCAGTCACCCCCGGCTAACCAGTCCCCCTCTGTCACTTCCTGCAAACCTTCACTGGGACAACCGTCAGCACCAGATTCAAGCCTTCGTGGACTCCGGATAATTTAAATGTCCCAACCCTCTGCAGATTCAAGCCCTCGATGAGCGCACCATAGGATCCGGCCAGGAATAACAGACCAAGCCTCCGGGAGGCCTTCAGTAAGAGGCAAGCCACCACCCTCACTCCCTCATCGTCCACACGACTGCGCCATAGAACTCCACAGGATCTCATTACGGTATCTCTGAGCAGTCAAATTGCCATTGATAAAATGCAATTATGTTCGTTGTCCGTAGCTTATGCAGGCCCATACCATAACCCCACAGCCACCATGGACACTCTGCTTCAATGTTGACATCAGAAAATCACTCGCCCACACAACGCCATACAAGTGGTCTGCGGTTGTGAGGCCGGTTGAACATACTGACAAATTCTCTAAAACAACATTGGAGGTGGCTTACGGTAGAAATATTAACATTCAATTATCTGGCAACAGGTCTGGTGGGAATGTGGCATTATGTTGATAAAAATGTACCTTTCAGAATGGGTTTTTATTGTCCCCAGCACAAGGTGCACCTGTGTACGGATCATGCTGTATAATCAGCTTCTTGATATGGCACACCTGTCAGTTGGATGGATTATCTTGGCAAAGGAGAAATGCTAACTAACAGAGATGTAAACAAGTTTGTGCACAACATTTGAGCGAAATAAGCTTTTTGTGCATATGAAACATTTCTGGGATCTTTTACAGTGGCAAGAAAAAGTATGTGAACCCTTCGAAATTACCTGATTTCTGCATAAATTGTTCATAAAATTTGATCTGATCTTCATCTAAGTCACAACAATAGAAAAACAGTGTGCTTACACTAATAGCACACACATTTTTGTATTTGTTTTATCTATATTGAATACATACATAATTTAAACATTCAGTGTAGGTTGGAAAAAGTATGTGAACCCCTAGGCTAATGACGTCTCCAAAAGCTAATTGGAGTCAGGAATCAGCTAACCTGGACTCCAATCAATGAGACGAGATTGGAGATGTTGTTTAGAGCTGCCTTGCCCTATAAAAAACACTCACAAAATTTGAGTTTGCTATTCACAAGAAGCATTGCCTGATGTGAACCATGCCTCGAAAAAAAGATCTCAGAACACCTAAGATTAAGAATTGTTGACTTGCATGAAGATGGAAAGGGTTACAAAAGTATCTCTAAAATTCTTGATGTTCATCAGTCCACGGTAAGACACATTGTCTACCAAAAAGCACTGTTGCTACTCTCCCTATGAGTGGCCGTCCTGCAAAGATGACTGCAAGAGCACAATGCAGAATACTCAATGAGGTTAAGAAGAATCCTAGAGTGTCAGCTAAAGACTTACAGAAACCTCTGGAACATGCTAAGATCTCTGTTGACAAGTCTACGATACGTAAAAAACTAAACAAGAATGGTGTTCATGGGAGGACACCACGGAAGAAGCCACTGCTGTCCCAAAAAACATTGCTACACGTCTGAATTTCGCAAAAGAGCAGTAGTCGATGAAACCTTAAGAAGTGCATCAAAAGACACTTTTATAGTATACTTTAAATACATATGGTACATTTAAAAAATAAAATAATTCAATGCCTAATTTTTTGGGGAAAATAAACAGTTTTGGGACTTTTTGCTTTGTGTTGGCCACTTAGTAGTATTTGATACCTTATTAGTATGGAGTTGGAGTAGTTTATTATTATTATTATTATTATTACATGTACAGATGTAGGATCTTAATTTGTCAATTTTCTCACAGCAGGAAAATACTCCTGCAGTAACAGAAAATGTGGATTATAATTTATGAACATTTATGTATGGGTTGATACATTTTTAGTTAGGGCAAATCAAGCCTGACATTTTTAAGTGGTCATTACAAACTTTAGAAAACTTTTTAAACCTTGAAACCCATTCTGAAAGGTAAATTTTTATCAACACAATGCCACATTCCCACCAGTCTTCCCTGTGGCTCAGTTGGTAGAGCATGGTGTTTGCAACGCCAGCATGGTGTGTGCAATGCCAGGGTTGTGGGTTTGATTCCCACGGGGGGCCAGTACAAAAAAAACGAAACAAAAATGCATGAAATGTATACATTCACTACTGTAAGTCGCTCTGGATAAGAGCGTCTGCTAAATGACTTAAATGTAAAAGCTAGAAGCTGAACAGCACATACAAGTCAACAAAAATAATAAAAAAAAACAATTAAATACTAGAAAATGACATTTCCTAAAGAAAAAATGTGTGCTTGCTAGTTTAGAAGGATTTATGGTTGTGAAATAGTAGTGGTAGTGGTAGTGACTGCAGTAGTAATGGTAGGAATAGGCTTGTCATAGGCTACGGGTTAGTTAAAGTGAATTATTTGGGGGTGGTTTGTAGGTGTGGAGTTATTATAGTTGGTTAAAGTGGGCTAGTACAGTAGGCTGGAGTGAGTACTAGAGCATCATAATGGGTATCTTCAACCTAGCATAAGCCATAAAATGTGTGTTTATCTCTCAAAACAATTTTGTTTAGACTGTTGAAGCCTGCATTCCTCCATTGAAATTAATGGGGATACAACAAGCTTTCTATCTAGGGTGACAGGTAGCCTAGCAGTTTGAAAGAGCGAGCAAGCAACTGGAGAGTTGCCAGTTCAAATCCTGGGTCTGATGGGAAAAATCTGGAAGTGAGCTGCCTGCTGTTGTGCCCTTGAGCAAGGCACTTAACCCCCACAACAATTGTTCCACAGACACCCAGTGTGGCAGCCCCCTGCTCCAACCTCTCCTTGTCTGTCTTTGTCTGAACTTCAGTAGTGAAAGTGGGAGGTTAGTAGAGGGTGATGGCAGAGTGAAAGTGGGAGGTTAGTAGAGGGTGATGGCAGAGGGTGTAACATGGCAAATTCCATCTCTTCTGTTGATTAGCATTATGTTCCAGACTTGGACCAGAAATATTTATTTTCATTTATTCGTAATTGAGGTAGTCAAATACTGGTCTTACAACAATAGGTTTTTATAAGGTAGTCACTTAAAATTGGGATCTTTATTGAAAAGGTTTTTTACAAATATATTTTCCATAAAGCATTTCTAAAACTAAATTTAATCCACATATTTTGGATGAGGAGTAGACCAGAATGGAGATGCATGGATCTTCATATGGAATCAGCTATCCCCTCTGATGTAATTGCTAATATTACTTCAATCAATCCATCATCCACCTATCAATGATTGACACTTTGGTACTGAGAAGAACTCATCCACATTCTGAAGAATATATGTTTTATTCATAAATATATACTTTGTCCTGATATTTTAAGTCCTGATACAGGATAAATTATTGGTCAAGTTAGTGGATAAATGATGATGATCAGAATTTATGGTAGCAATGTTGTATGGTTGACATGTTGTATGGTGATCCACCAATAAAGTATCAAGAGTTACACATGTTTAGTAGTGTCTTGGAGTTACCACTAGACCACAGGCTCCGCGCTGGTTTGTCTTCTAACATTGCAAGACAGTCAATGGAGTTTTAATATCAAGGTCACAAGGCTTTAACATTAAGTTGATTAGAACTTCCAGAATTTGGTTAAAAGGAGGTTGTTAGCGAAATGATTCTGTCAGAAACGTCTTGATTCTGCCTTTTGAAATGTAAAGCTTATGAAATGTTATGCATATACAAACTCTTTCTGGGTAACAAGCCATGTTCTTATTAAGTTGTGAGATTAGGACAGGATACAACATTAGAACAAAATGGAAACAGGTAATAGCATTTTCCAGCTTTGATACCACTTTATTGCTTCTTTCATTAAAGAAATTGTGAAATTGCAGAGTTGTCTATACTTCTAATAAGGTAATTGTCTTTCTTGTAAATGGTAACTACTGGTAATTACAATGGCTATTATCTACATGTTGTTACCCAATTAGAAGGAATGTACTACCACAATTTGTTACCACAAAATCCATACTTTGAAGGAATAATTCTTAGTGTATTAAATGCACTACAAGCTCAATGTGAATTGAGTACCACAGTATGAATCATAGTACCCATAAAACCTAACGGTAGAACTCAGAAATGGTTCCAAACGTGTTTTCACCATACATTTTTGAGCTGGGGATTTTAGAACTACTTCATATAAGGTCTGTGTTTCATGTTGGCTTAACCTGCCGTGATGTTTTGATAACCGCGAAAATCTCTCTCGGACAAGGTAACTTTCATTAATATATTCACCTGTAATTACCCCCCAAAACAAAATGCTAATTAGCCAATAATGTGTCTATCATACAGAACTATACATCTTGTTGCAAGCTTTGACATGTAGCTAGGTAAACAATGAACCTAGCTAGGCAAACAACGTGAAAGATCATACACGTCACATAACGTTAGCTAGCGAGTAGCCAGCTAACATTAGTTAGTTAAACAACAATGAACATAGTGCCAAATCATGTCGTTGCTACCCTGCATGAATCTGCTGGGAACTAACCAACCAGGTTCAATGTTAGCTAGGCAACATTAGGCTCTAACTAGCCAAGTAAACGGCTCGGGGTATGAATAATAACATCATACACGTAACGTTAGCTAGGGAGCCAGCCAGCTAAAGCTAGCTAGCTAACAGTACACTTTAGCTTAAGACATGTAGCTAGCTAGATAAATAATGAACCTAGCTAGGTAAACAACGTGTAAGATCATACACATCACGTAATGTTAGCTAGCGAACGAGCCAGCCAGCTAACATTAGCTAGTTAAACAACAATAGACATAGTGCCAACTCATGACGTTACTGTGCCTTGCATGAATCTGCTGGTAGTGGTAGCTAACAAACCAGGTACGATGTTAGCTAGGTAACATTAGGCTCTAACTAGCCAAGCAAACGGCTCTGGGATACGAATAATAACATCATACACGTAACGTTAGCTAGGGAGCCAGCCAGCTAACGTCAGCTAGCTAGCTAACAGTTCACTTTAGCTTGAAATGAAACCACTTTCTGTCAAAATTAGAAACGTTTAATATCTAAAAATGGAGCTACCTAGACTATCTGACCCATATATATCATCATGCATGATGGACGCTGTCATGGATGCCATGCCCATGGTTGCCCTTAGTTTGAAGATGTAATCCGGAGACAGGTGTTTTCTCCATCTCTTTAGCTCTCATACTCTAATTCCACTGATTTCAAAACTCGATCCTCCAGAAAGTGGCGATCAACACTTATGCAGCTCCACTACACGATACATTAAAAAAAGCCACGTTCGACAGGATTACCAACATAGACTGACCAGCTCAAATAGACAGAAGCCTTCTATATGGCAGACCAATCTGAACTCCTCTCTCGGCATTTCCAGCCCAATCATTTTCTCAGCCAATCATGGCTAGTGGGAAGGTTGCTGACTTTTTCTGTGGCTTACCAACTGGGCTCGTAATGTAAAAATTTGATTCGTATTTACAGATGGCATACAAGTTTGTTATTAAGGCACATGAAAGTGTTCCAGAAGGCATTTCTGCCAAACAAAAAGCATTTTGATGAAAAAAAAGTTTACGTTCAAATAGCTCTCCTGTGAAGTAGTGACCCGCGACATACGCCTAGTTTCCTGAAATGAGTCACAAATGTGTTTTCTGTTCAGATAAAGATGATGATACAGCATTGGAAAAAAACTACCACTGACCAAATGTCTCTTTGTTTTCCAGTCCAAAGGTAGTGCATCCCTCAGGCCATCCGGTGCATGGACATCCTGTGCCAGTGTAATCCGGTTATGGAGACTACAGAAGATCGAGCCTGTGGACGGACAGGTCAGTAACTCATCAAATGTGATACAAAATTGTGTAAAACATTTAATTTGTTGATGCATCAACATTTTGACTTTGTCGCCTTTTCCCATGTTTTAGACATGAGGCGTGACATGAGGAACATCAGGCTCTCCCCACGAGAAGCAGTGCATGATCGACGCCACCCTCAGCAAGGAGATCTGCTGGAAGTGATGCACTCTCTCACTGTGGGGGTTATGACATCATTTCAACATCACAGATATGAATTCCCAGTGTGCCTATGATAAAATGCAATGTTAATTGTGTTGTACTACTGAATGAAACTGTGAGGAGATGCACTGAGACCAGCCTTTGTGATTGAAGTTACGTTAACTGCATTACATTAGTTGGCTGCTTTGAGCAAAACTTGTATGTAATATAATCTATTCTAGGAGCCTTAATATTTGTGTATGATCAATTCCCACTATGCCTATGATAAAATGCAATGTGAATTGTGTTGTACTATCAAACCAATTGTTATTTGTCATGTGCGCCGAATACAACAGGTGTAGTAGACCTTACAGTGGAATGCTTACTTACAAGCCCTTAACCAACAATGCAGTTTTAAGAAAATACCTAATAAAAGTAATAGATAAGAATAACAAATAATTAAAGCGCAGCAGTAAATAACAATAGCGGGGCTACATACAGGGGGTACCGGTACAGGATCAATGTACGGGGGCACCGGTGTCGAGGTAATTGAGGTAATATGTACATGTAGATAGAGTTATTAAAGTGACTATGCATAGATAATAACAGAGAGTAGCAGAAGCGTAGAAGAGGGGGGATGCAAATACTCTGGGTAGTCATTTGATTAGACGTTCAGGAGTCTTATGGCTTGTGGGTAGAAGCTTCTTGGACCTAGACTTGATGCTCCGGTATCGCTTGCTGTGCGGTAACAGAGAGAACAGTCTATGACTAGGGTGGCTGGAGTCGTTGACAATTTTTAGGGCCTTCCTCTGACTCTGCCTGGTATGAAGGTCCTGGATGGCAGCAAGATTGGCCCCGGTGATGTACTGGGGCGTACGCACTACCCTCTGTACTACTGAATGAAACTGAGGCGATTCAGTCAGACCAGCCTTTGAGATTGAATTTATGTTAACTATATTACTTTAGTTGGCTGCTTTGAGCAAAACTTGTATGTAATATAATCAATTCTGGGAGCCTAGTGTGTGTGTTTGAACTATGTGGAATATATTTGGACCATTGGCTTCCCTGAAAACAGGTACTGTCAGGAGGAGGATCTTGAGTCTGTCAGAAGTCGTCACGCTGACGGGAATGGTGGTGGAAGCTTTGGTAAGGTCTCTTGCACCGTAAGAACACTTGACCTTCATCACTGCTGTGGTGCATACCAGACCATCGGGTGAGGCACCCAGGATCCCAGACCCCGTGGCCCAAAGCCCTGACTCCTGCACATCCATCCCTGTAGCCATTGACCTTGATGCCTCACCGGAAGGTCTGATGCCCACCTCTTCGTTATGTGTGCCCCACTTTACAGACATCCCATCCAACAACTGTGATCTGAGGACCCTTTTTAGCAGTGGCGGAGTAACGCGCTTGGCCCTAACCACTGCTCCATAATTGCTGCCATCACCCTTTCTCTCCTCATGGTGTGCCAATTGGGGTTGGTCGGCCGATATTGTGAACCACCAAAATAGGCTATACTTATGAGCTCCATGGAGGCATTTGCATGTGGTAAAGAGAATCTCCGGTCACCTGCCAAAAGGAAAGATGTTAAGTACCACGTCTTTCAATGCATGACTTTGAACACCTTGAAATGTATTTGTTGTAAGAAATGTGCCATATAAATAAAGTTCGATTTGATTGATGACATTACAGCTGTAGAATAATTAATAAACACATTTTCACGAGTTTTTCCATAAACTTTTAATTGATAACTTGGGATTTTTTCATTTGACTTATCAATCATATAGTGAGAAGGATCCAATAAATCAAGACTGTGAATGCATGTACCACCCCAAATAAAAAAATACTGTGCCTTTGAAGATTTGTCTCTGGTCATGCAACTACAATACAGGTTGGATGTCTAAACAAAGTAACTTGTGAATGTCAATAGATTTTTTTTATTCATTCTCATCAATGACAACATTCTAGAACTGAGTTATCACTCATCGAAGTCTGGCATCTGGGGCAATCTGGTTAATGATTATAAAAGGTGGCTCTTTCCTTGTAGAATGTTGACAGCTGTATAGAACACACTGTATTGCTAAGAAGCTAAAACTTAACTTAATAGCTACACTCACCAACACAGGATAGACTTTATCCCTCATGCTGGCCTTGACCAAACCAGTGAGTTGCCCCTCACTATAGCTAGACTTCTCCACATGGCCAGACTTATAGTGTTCTTCTCCCCTTTTAATGATCTTATGCTCAGCCTTGAAAAATGCCATAAGTTTTGAAATAGACACCAAAGTAGACATACTGTACAAACAATTATCTAGGCTAAGTAAAACAAAATCATTGTTTGATCTACTGCTCTACTAACTAGCTACCTTAAGTGTAGTCAGTGGCTGGTTAAGACAGGGAAAGGGGCATAAGAAGTTCATGGATTGGACACAGTTCTCTGATCGCGCTGGTGAACAGTAGCTGACAATGTCGACAAGTGATGATGTGCAGGAGCTTCCTGCTGGAAGTTGTAGTCTTGCTGTGGTCTTCTCTGTTGCTAATTAGCATTTCAAATTTTTGAGAGTAAAGGCAAAAATATTAATAAAACTCACCTTGTCCGAGAGAGAATTTACACGGTTATCTAAACGTCACGCCAGGGCAAGCCTACACAAGACACAGAGCTTATACAGTGGCAAGAAAAAGTATGTGAACCCTTTGGAATTACCTGGATTTCTACATAAATTGGTCATAAAATTTGATCTGATCTTCATCTAAGTCACAATAATAGACAAACACAGTCTGCTTAAACTAATAACACACAAACAATTATACATTGATCTGATCTTCATCTAAGTCACAACTATTTCTGACTTTTGTTACTCCTCTACTTGGCTGGTAACTGTTTGTAATGATTTGTGTGCTGGGCGCTGTCCTCAGATAATCACATTGTATGCTTTCGCCGTAAAGCCTTTTTGAAATCTGACACAACGGTTGGATTAACAAGAAGTTCATCTTTAAGCTGATGTATAACACTTGTATGTTATATGAATTTTTATTATGAGTATTTCTGTTTTTGAATTTGGTGCTCTGCATTTTCACCGGATGTTGTCCAGGTGGGACGGTAGCGTCCCACATACCCTAGAGAGGTTTTAATCTGTCCACAGAATATTTTGGCAGAAGCTCTGTGGAACATCCAGGTGCTCTTTTGCGTACTTCAGATGTGTAGCAATGTTTTTTTTGGACAGCAGTGGCTTCTTCCGTGGTGTCCTCCCATGAACAACATTCTTGTTTAGTGTTTTGCGTATCGTAGACTCATCAACAGAGATGGTTGCATGTTCCAGAGATTTCTGTAAGTGTTCAGCTGACACTCTAGGATTCTTCTTAACCTCATTGAGCTTTCTGCACTGTGCTCTTGCAGTCATCTTTGCAGGACAGCCACTCCTAGGGAGAGTAGCAACAGTGCTGAACTTTCTCCATTTGTAGACAATTTGTCTTACCGTGGACTGATGAACATCAAGGCTTTTAGAGATACTTGTGTGACCCTTTCCAGCTTCATGCAAGTCAACAATTATTAATCGTAGGTCTTCTGAGATCTCTTTTTTTCAAGGCATGGTTCACATCAGGCAATGCTTCTTGTGAATAGCAAACTCAAATTTTGTGGGTGTTTTTTATAGGGCAAGGCAGCTCTAAACAACATCTCCAATCTCGTCTCATTGATTGGACTCCAGGTTAGCTGACTCCTGACTCCAATTAGCTTTTGGAGAAGTCATTAGCCTAGGGGTTCACATACTTTTTCCAAACTACACTGTGAATGTTTAAATGATTTATTCAATATAGACAAGAAAAATACAATAATTTGTGTGTTATTAGTTTAAGCACACTTGGGTATTGTGGATGACTTCCCATACCTGAGCAGCCTGAACAGCAAAGACAGCGGGGCTCAAAAAGGACATCAAGGCAAGATTGGGAAAAGCTTGGGTTGTCTTCTCCAAACTCCATACCAAACAGTACAGCCTTAAAACAAAGGACCACCTGTACAACAGCAATGGAAGTATGTCCTGTTGTATGGGTCTGAATGTTCACGGGTCGTCAAAGCGAACATGAAGAAAGTTGAGGCATTCCATAATGGATGCCTCAGAATAATCTGCTGCATTTCCTGGCCAAATAAAATCACCATCCTCGAACTATACAGGAAGGCCAAAAGCCAGAACATCCCCCATCAAATCAAGGTCAGAATAATGTGTTGGCTTGGCCATGATTTCCGGATGGAGCAGGATCACAAACACAAACATGGCCCTAAGGTGGACTCCACCAGGGAAAAGAAAACCTGGTAGGCCTAAAACTACCTGTCCCAGAACTGTGGTGGATGAGCTGGCCAAGATTAGTTTCTCGCAGGACAAAGCGCAACCTGGGCCAAGGACAGACAGCGGTGGAAGGACCTCATTGTAACCTCATGTCCCATAGGGGTTGAAGAGGAGTAAGTACACTATATATGAAAAATATGTCGATACCCCTTCAAATTAGTGGCTTTGGCTACTTCAGCCACACCCATTGCTGACAGCTGTTTAACATCGAGCACACAGCCATGTAATCTCCATAGACAAACATTGGAAATGGAATGGACTTACTGAAGAGCTCAATGACTTTCAACGTGGCACTGTCATCGGATGCCACCTTCCCAACAAGTCAGTTCTGCCCTGGTAGTGCTGCCACGGTCAAATGTAAGTGCTGTTATTGTGAAGTGGAAACATCTAGGAGCAACAACGGCTCAGCCGCGAAGTGGTACGCCACACAAGCTCACAGAACAGGACCGCCGAGTGCTGACACGTAACGCATAAAAATCGTCTGTCCTCGGCTCCACCATTCACTAACTAGTTCCAAACTGACTTTGGATGTAATGTCAGCACAAGTACTGTTCATTGGGAGCTTCGTGAAATGGGTTTCCATGGCTGAGCAGCTGCACACAAGCCTAAAATCACCATGAGCAATGCCAAGCGTCGGCTGGAGTGGTGTAAAGCTCGCCACCATTGGACTCTGGAGCAGTGGAAACGCATTCTCTGTAGTGATGAATCATGCTTCACCATCTGGCAGTCCGACGGACGAATCTGGGTTTGGCATATGCAAGGAGAACACTACCTGCCCCAATGCAACTGTAAAGTTTAACCTGTTACGGCTAGGGGGCAGTATTTACACGGCCGGATAAAAAACGTACCCGATTTAATCTGGTTACTACTCCTGCCCAGTAACTAGAATATGCATATAATTATTGGCTTTGGATAGAAAACACCCTAAAGTTTCTAAAACTGTTTGAATGGTGTCTGTGAGTATAACAGAACTCATTTGGCAGGCAAAAACCTGAGAAGATTCCTTACAGGAAGTGGCCTGTCTGACCATTTCTTGCCCTCCTTGATCATCTCTATCCAAAACAGGGGATCTCTGCTGTTACGTGACACTTCCTACGGCTCCCATGGGCTCTCAGAAGGCGGGAAAAAGCTGAATGATGTAATTCCATCCCCAGGCTGAAACACACTAGCGCTTTTGGCAAGTGCTCTATCAGAGGACAATGGGCTTAGGCGCGTGCACGAGTCGACCCCATGCTTTTATTTTCTTTCGTCTTTTATCCTAAACACAGATTCCCGGTCGGAATATTATCGCTTTTTTACGAGAAAAATTGCATAAAAATTGATTTTAAACAGCGGTTGACATGCTTCAAAGTACGGTAATGGAATATTTAGAATTTTTTTTGTCACGAAATGCGTCGTGCTCGTCACCCTTCTTTACCATTCGGATAGTGTCTTGAACGCACGAACAAAACAGAGGATATTTGGATATAACTATGGATTATTTGGGACCAAACGAACATTTGTTATTGAAGTAGAAGTCCTGGGAGTGCATTCTGACGAAGAACACCAAAGGTAATAACATTTTTCTTATAGTAAATCTGACTTTGGTGAGTGTTAAACTTGCTGGGTGTCTAAATAGCTAGCTAGCCTGTGATGGCCGGGCTATCTACTCAGAATATTGCAAAATGTGCTTTCACCGAAAAGCTATTTTAAAATCGGACATATCGAGTGCATAGAGGAGTATCTATAATTCTTAAAATAATTGTTATGCTTTTTGTGAACGTTTATCGTGAGTAATTTAGTAAATTTTTTGTAAATTCACCGGAAGTTTGCGGGGGGTATGCTAGTTCTGAACGTCACATGCTAATGTCAAAAGCTGGTTTTTGACATAAATATGAACTTGATTGAACAAAACATGCATGCATTGTATAACATAATGTCCTAGGTGTGTCATCTGATGAAGATCATCAAAGGTTAGTGCTGCATTTAGCTGTGGTTTGGGTTTTTGTGACATTATATGCTAGCTTGAAAAATGGGTGTCTGATTATTTCTGGCTGGGTACTCTGCTGACATAATCTAATGTTTTGCTTTCGTTGTAAAGCCTTTTTGAAATCGGACAGTGTGGTTAGATTAACGAGAGTCTTGTCTTACCTTTGCTGTTCTTCGTCAGAATGCACTCCCAGGACTTCTACTTCAATAACAAATGTTGGTTTGGTTCCAAATAACCCATAGTTATATCCAAATAGCGGCGTTTGGTTCGTGCGTTCAAGACACTATCCGAAGGGTAAAGAAGGGTGACGCGCCCGACGCGTTTCGTGACAAAAAATAGCAAAATATTCCATTACCGTACTTCGAAGCATGTCAACCGCTGTTTAAAATCAATTTTTATGCTATTTTTCTCGTAAAAAAAGCGATAATATTCCGACCGGGAGTCGTTGTTGTCGTTCAAAGAGAGAGAAAGTAAACATGGTGTCGGCTCGTGCACGCACCTCCAGTCTCATTGTCCTCAGATCGACCATTATCCAAATGCGCTAATGTTTTTCAGCCATGGCCTGCAAAGCCACCATTCATCGTTCTGGCGCCTTCTGAGAGCCTATGGGAGCGTTAGAAAATGTCACGTTATGCCAGAGATCCCCTGTTTTGGTTAGAGATGATCAAGAAGGCCAAGAAATAGTCAGAGAGAGCGCTTCCTGTTTGGAATCTTCTCAGGTTTTGGCCTGCCAAATGAGTTCTGTTATACTCACAGACACCATTCAAACGTTTTTTTATCCAGCCGTGATAATACTGCCCCCTAGCCCCAACAAGGAGTGCTCCTAATCTCAGTTTGTTACCTGTATAAAAGACACCTGTCCACAGAAGCAATCAATCAGATTCCAAACTCTCCAAAATGGCCAAGACCAAAGAGCTCTCCAAGGATGTCAGGGACAAGATTGTAGACCTACACAAGGCTGGAATGGGCTACAAGACCATCGCCAAGCAGCTTGGTGATAAGGTGACAACATTTGGTGCGATTTATAAATAAATAAAATAAAAATAAAATAAAATAAATAATATTCGCAAATGGAAGAAACACAAAAGAACTGTCAATATCCCTCGGCCTGGAGCACCATGCAAGATCTCACCTCGTGGAGTTGCAATGATCATGAGAACGGTGAGGAATCAGCCCAGAACTACACGGGAGGATCTTGTCAATGATCTCAAGGCAGCTGGGACCATAGTCACCAAGAAAACAATTGGTAACACACTACGCCTTGAAGGACTGAAATCCTGCAGCGCCCGCAAGGTACCCCTGCTCAAGAATACATGTACATGCCCGTCTGAAGTTTGCCAATGAACATCAGAATGATTCAGAGGACAACTGGTGAACGTGTTGGTCAGATGAGACCAAAATGGAGCTCTTTGGCATCAACTCAACTCGCCGTGTTTGGAGGAGGAGGAATGCTGCCTATGACCCCAAAAACACCATCTCCACCGTCAAACATGGAGGTGGAAACATTATTCTTTGGGGGTGTTTTTCTGCTAAGGGGACAGGACAACTTCACCACATCATTTGACGGGGCCATGTACCGTCAAATCTTGGGTGAGAACCTCCTTCCCTCAGCCAGGGCATTGAAAATGGGTTGTGGATGGGTATTCCAGCATGACAATGACCCAAAACACACGGCCAAGGCAACAAAGGAGTGGCTCAAGAAGAAGCACATTATTAAGGTCCTGGAGTGGCCTAGCCAGTCTCCAGACCTTAATCCCATAGAAAATCTGTGGAGGGAGCTGAAGGTTCGAGTTGCCAAACGTCAGCCTCGAAACCTTAATGACATGGAGAAGATCTGCAAAAGGAGTGGGACAAAATCCCTCCTGAGATGTGTGCAAACCTGGTGGCCAACTACAAGAAACGTCTGACCTTTGTGATTGCCAACAAGGGTTTTGCCACCATGTACTAAGTCATGTTTTGCAGAGGGGTCCAATACTTATTTCCCTCATTAAAATGCAAATCATTTTATAACATTTTTGATATGCGTTTTTCTGGATATTTTTGTTGTTATTCTGTCTCTCACTGTTCAAATAAACCTACCATTAAAATTATAGACTGATCATTTCTTTGTAAGTGGGCAAACGCACAAAATCAGCAGGGGATCTAATACTTTTTCCCCCCACTGTAACAGTGTTTCCTAGCCTCAGAGCAGTGGGTAGCTGGGAGGAGGTGCTCTTATTCTCCATGGACTTTACAGTGTCCCAGAACTTTTTTGAGTTTGTACTGCTGGATGCAAATTTCTGTTTAAAAAAGCTAAGCAGCTTCAGCAGCTTCATTCAGTATTTGTCTATGCTAGATGCCTAAGGCGCGTCCATATTCTGTTGAAACGATTCAAAAAGATGTCTGAGTTGTAAGAATTTAAAGAAATCGGCTTTGGATAATCCAAGTCTTTCTTGTAATTGAATTAATGACAGTAGAGATTGATCACAGTACACATGCACAAAATTCATGATGCCACTTTGGAACCAGGACGTAAAAGTGGTGTCATTAAACACTGGAGGTAAGGTGGGGTTATTCCAAATAGGGGTGCCTTGCGATATTGGTTCTTTACACCTTATGAATGTGTGTACATTTTCCCAAATACAAATGGAATTGAGAATCATTGGATGATCTGTTTTTTCTTCAACACCTTGGACTTGAAGTAGTGAATATATTTTAGATCGTAAGATATTACTGTTGTGGATTTGATACCCCTCCATGCACAAGGATAGTCTGCTGTCCATTGTTTAAGTCAGCGCAGTTGTGCTACCCAGTAATACATTTTCATACGATGTATTTCAAGATCTCCAGTTTTATAGGGCAAGTGTAAAACTATCAATTTGACATGAGGTCTTTCCATTCCAAATAAAGTTGGAGAGCAGGGCATTTGTTTTCTGTAAAAAGTTGGATGGAATTGAAACTGGCAGGGCTTGGAATAAATACATCAACCTTGGAAATATATTCATTTTGATAATGTTGACCCTACCTAACAAAGAAATGGGGAGATATCTCCATCTCTGAAGATCGGATTCAATCTTATCTATTAAAGGAAAGTAATTGATTTTAAATGCCTAATCCAGACTGCATGGCATCAGTACACCCAGGTAATTCATATGCACTACATGAACAAATGTATGTTGACACCTGCTCGTCAAACATTTCATTTTAAAATTATGGGCATTAATATGGAGTTGGTCCTGCCTTTGCAGCTATTACAGCCTCCACTCTTCTGGGAAGGCTTTCCACTAGCTGTTGAAACATTACTGTGTGGACTTGCTTCCATTCAGCCACAAGAGCATTAATGAGGTCGGGCACTGATGTTGGCCGATTAGGCCTTGCTCGCAGTCGGTGTTCCAGTACCGAACAATGAAAAACAGCCCCAGACCATTATTCCTCCTCCACCAACCTTTACAGTTGGCACTATGCATTGGGGCAGATAGCGTTCTCCTGGACAGATGGTAAAGAGTGATTCATCACTCCAGGTAACGCATTTCCATTGCTCCAAAGTTCAATAGCAGCAAGCTTTACACCACTCCAGCCGACGCTTGGCCATGGAAAACTGTTTCATGAACTCCCGACAAACAGTTATTGTGCTAATGTTGCTTTCAGAGGCAGTTTGGAACTCAGTAGTGAGGGCTGCAACCGAGTCCTGGCGATTTTTATGTGCTATGTGCTTCAGCACTCTGCGGTCCCGTTCTGTGAGCTTGTGTGGCCTACCACTCCAAGACGTTTCCACTTCACAACAACAGCACTCACAGTTGACCGGGGCAGCTCTAGCAGGGCATACATTTGACGAACTAACTTGTTGGAAAGGCGGCATCCCATGACGGTGCCAAAGCCACTGAGCTCTCCATTAAGGCCATTTTACTGCCAATGTTTGTCTGTGGAGATTGCATGGCTGTTATTTATTTAACCTTTGTTAAACTAGGCAAGTCAGTTACGAACAAATTCATATTTACAATGACGGCCTACAAAAATGCAAAAGTCCTGCTGAAGGTACGGGAGCTGGGAGTAATAAAAAAAAAATACAAGAAAGACAACATAGCAAGGCAGCAACACATGACAACACAGCATGGTAGCAACACAGCATGGTAGCAACACAGCATGGTAGCAACACAACATGGTAGCAACACAACATGGCAGCAGCACAACATGGCAGCAGCACAACATGGTAGCAGCACAAAACATGGTACAAACATTATTGGGCACAGAAAACAGCACAAAGGGCAAGGTATAGACAACAATACATCACGCAAAGCAGTCACAACGGTCAGTGTTCATGATTTAGTCTTTGAATGAAAAGATTGAGATAAAACTGTCCAGTTTCAGTGTTTGTTGCAGCTCGTTCCAGTTGATAGCTGCAGCGAACTGAAAAGACGAGCGAACCAGGGATGTGTGTGCTTTGGGTACCTTTAACAGAATGTGACTGGCAGAACGGGTGTTGTATGTGGAGGATGAGGGCTACAGTAGATATCTCAGATAGGGGGGAGTGAGGCCTAAGAGGCTTTTATAAATAAGCATCGACCAGTGGGTCTTGCGACGGCTAAACAGAGATGACCAGTTTACAGAGGAGTATAGAGTGCAGTGATGTGTCCTATAAGGAGCATTGGTGGAAAATCAGATGGTCGAATGGTAAAGAACATCTAGCCGCTCAAGATCACCCTTAACCGCCGATCTATAAATGATGTCTCTGTAATCTAGCATGGGTAGAATGTCAATTTGAATCAGGATAAGTTTGGCTGCTGGGGTGAAAGAGGAGCGATTAGAGGAAACCAAGTCTAGATTTAACTTTAACCTGCAGCTTTGATATGTGCTGAGAGAAGGACAGTGTACTGTCTAGCCATCCTCCCAATTAGTTGTATGCGGTGGCTGCCTGAAGCTCTAAACCCTCAAAGGTAGTAATCACACCTGTGGGTAGAGGGGCATTCATCTTACCAAACCACATGACCTTTGTTTTGGAGGTGTTCAGAACAAGGTTAAGGGCAGAGAAAGCTTGTTGGTGTCAATGGTGTGAGTACTGGGAGCGGTCAGTTGCAGGAGAGCAGAGAGTTGTGAACAGGCGGTCACTTTATTTAGGCAGGAGAAACCAACAGATGGATGCCACTGCGTCGAAACCTCCATCCAATATGCCAAAGTGCAAAAACGCACAAACAGTCACAATAATAAAGTAAACTAATTAACATACCTCGTGAAAAAAAAAACACGGAAATAAATGCACACCAGAAATAGCGAGTCAAAAATGACACGTAACACGAAACAATCACACACAAAGACATGAGGGGGAACAGAGGAATAATTACATGTAGTGTGATTGGGGAATGAAAACCAGGTGTGCAGGGAACAAGACAAAATGAATGGATAAATGAAAAGTGGAGCGGAGATGGCTAGAAAGCCGGTGATGTCGACCGCCGAACTCCGCCCGAACAAGGAGAGGAGCCGACTTCGGCGGAAGTCGTGACAGTTGGACACTAAGAAAGCTTTGTTGTAGAGCATTTAACACAAAACCCGGGAGGGGCCAGCTGAGTATAAGACTATCATCTGCATATAAACGGATGAGGGTGCTTCCTACTGCCTACTGTATGTAACTTCCCCAATTGCTATGTTTAGCTACAATCACCTTCTTTACTGTAAAAAGAAAGATAAGGATTCATTGTCATGCAGATGCTTCCGCCCAGTATCACTTTTGAATGTTGATTACAAAATCATTGCTAAGGTATTAGCTTTTTGCATAGAGACAGTAATATAAAAGTTGAGTGACTCATATCAAACAGGCTTTATAAGGAACATGATGTCTATAGACAATCTCTGTAACTTTATTCAGTATAATCATTCATAACAAGAACTTGAATGCTACAAAAGTTGAATTTTGAATAGATTCAAAATAAGCATTTGATAGGGTGGAATGGGCATTCTTGGTGGCTGTTATAAAAAACGTTTGGTTTTGGTCCGATATTTATTTCCTCGATTGAGCAATTGTACAAATCCGCCAAAGTATCTATACAAACAAATGGACAAATCTTTGAATCATTCAAGTTATCAAGAGGGACAAGACAGGCATGACCTTTGTCTAAATAGTTATGTGTTTTCTTTAGCCACAGAATCACTAGCATCAATATTGAGAACTCATGGCTAAATCCATGGCACAGAGATTGATGGAGATCAACAAGTGATATCATTGTATGCGGATGACATTTTACTTGATGTATCTGAATCAGAACAATCTCTGCCATTTATTTTACTACTTTTGGACAAATACAGTCCCTTCAGAAAGTATTCACACACACTGACTTTTTCCACATTTTGTTAAGTTACAAAGTGGGATGAAAATTGATTAAACTGTCATTTTTTTGTCAACAATCTACCAAACTATAGTGTTATGGCAAAGTGGAAGAAAAATTATGAAAAGTCTAATTAATAATGTAAAATAAAACACTAATATATTTTGATTAGATAAGTATTCATCCCCCTGAGTCAATATTACGATGACGCCAGAGGGGAGGGCTGCCGTCTTATCGGCTCTAAACCAACCATGCTATTATGTTTCTTTTTTCGCGTTGTTCGTAACTTGTTTTGTACATAATGTTGCTGCTACCATCTCTTATCACCGAAAAGAGCTTCTGGACATCAGAATGATTGTGATTGCTCACCTCAAACTGGACAAAGAGTTCTTCTTCAATGAGTCAGACAGGAAGGATATACTACTACAAACACCCGACCAAGCCCAGATCCCCGTGATTCGCTGGAGAAGGTATCTGAGATTTTGTGGAAAAAGATCAGGGTGCCTTCTAAGGATCAGGCGACGAGTGGCTAATCTGCCCTTGCCTTCCGTCCTGCTAGCTAATGTTCGAACACTGGGAAAATAAATGGGACGAGCTGAAAGCACGTATATCCTACCAACGGGACATTAAAAACTGTAATATCTTATGTTTCACCGAGTCGTGTCTGCACGATGACATTAAGATTATACAGCTGGCGGTGTATACACTCCATTGGCAGGACAGAACAGCAGCCTCTGGTAAGACATGAGGCGGGGCCTATGCATATATGTGAAAAACAGACCGATGCTGGCACTAAAACCGCGTTTAATGAGCTTCATACCACCATAAGCAAACAAGAAATCACTCTTCCAGAGGCGGCGCTCCTAGTTGCCGGGGACTTTAATACAGGGAAATTTAAATCAGTTTGATATAATTTATATCAGCATGTTAAATGTGCAACCAGAGGAAATGTTTGTCTGTGGAGATTGCATGGCTGTTATTTATTTAACCTTTATTTAACGAGGCAAGTCAGTTTAGAACAAATTCTTATTTACACTGACGGTCTACCAAATTGCAAAAGACCTCCTGCGGGGCCGTGGGCTGGGAGTAAAACAAATTAGTAAAATACGACAAGAAAGACAACACAGCACTACATAAAGAGAGACCTAAGACAACAACATAACAAGGCCAAGCTTCCTGCCTTCCAGGACCTCTATACCAGGCGGTGTCAGAGGAAGGCCCTAAAAATTGTCAAAGATTCCAGCAACCCTAGTGTTAGACCGTTCTCTCTACTACCGCACGGCAAGCGGTAGCGGAGCAAAAAGTCTAGGTCCAAGAGGCTTCGAAACAGCTTCTACCCCCAAGCCATAAGACTACTGAACATCTAATCAAATGGCTACCCAGACTACTTGCATCGAATACGCTGCTGCTACTCTCTGTTATTATCTATGCATATGTCACTTGAATAACTCTACCCACATGTATATATTGCGTCAATCACCTCGACCCACCGGTGCCCCCGCACATTGACTCTGCACCAGAGCCCCATGTATATTGCCTCGCTATTGTTATTTTACTGCTGCTCTTTAATTATTTGTTACTTTATTTATTTATTTTATAAACAGCATTGTTGGTTAAGGGCTTGTAAGTTAGCACTTCACTGTAAGGTCGACACCTGTTGTATTCGGGGCATGTGACAAATAAAATGTGACTTGATTTGAGGGCTTATAACTATATCATGCAGCCCTTCGTTTTGTCACTAACAAGGGATGTCTAATTGACCATTGTGATCTCTGCAGTGCTGTTTGGTGGACATAGCTAGCAAAACACAGACTAAAATACTGGTTCATTCTTATTTAGTGTTGTGTACATGTACTTTACTGGCATGCTGCTTTTTATATTGATATTTATCATCTGATTGATGTCATGTGCCTGTTTGTCTGAAACTGATGTGTTGATGCTGCTGTCTTGTTCCAGGTCTCTCTTGAATATGTCATTTTTATCTCAACAAGACTAACCTGATTAAATAAAGTTTAAATAAAATCAATAAAAAGGTTTAACGATTGGTTTCCTAAATGTGAAATGAATGTATTATGTATACAAGGTTAAAGTAAAGTGTTACTCCCATTTGTAAATTAAGAACCCTATTGTTGCTCCAGTTCACAAATTCAGTTGGAATTACTAGGAAACCATAATATTAACCAAAAATATGCCAGGAGGGAGGTTATACACTTCAGGCTGTGCATGACTGCCATTATCGCCTTATCTGTAATGTCATCTTGTTTGTTATTCAGCTGTGAGAGGTGTGGATGGATGGGGCAGGTACAGTAGCTGCAGAAAGAGTATAAAACAGGGCTGCAGAGGGCAGAGAGACACCACACTACTACTGAAGACCAGAAGACATCATACAGATAAACAGCCATCAATCAGACAGCATCGTCCAACTGTAAGAGGTATGTTTGTTTTCACTGAGAATCTTCTTTGCAAAGGTGTATAAGAGTGGGCAGGTGTATACAAGTGGACAGGTAGGAATGGATGGAGAGATGTAGGTGGACATGTGTATAATGTAACACGGTAGACCTGGGATCCATATTAACTTGCTGATCTTTCGTTTGGTAGAGTAAAAGGACCCACTGTGTGTTTTGTGTGTGTTAACATATTGTGCTCTATGTGCTTTAGTAAAGGATGAAGATCCAGAGTATGTTACTGCTGTTCGCGCTAGTGGGTGTCCTGTTAGCAAGCTCCCTCAATGAAGATAACTCTGAGGAAGGTATGTCTTGTTTGTGAATGTGTACTACTTTACTGCCCGGATTTAATCTGATATAATTTAGTAAAATGAAAAATCTTTCTTCCTCAGCTCTTCTGCAGGAGGATGATCTAAAAGGTGGAAAGGCTGAATTTTTGGCAAAGTTGGCTGCAAAGTTGGCTGCTCTGAAGACCAGCCCCTCTGAAGATGAAGCACCATGTGAGCTATCTGTCTGTCTGTCTGTCTGTCTGTCTGTCTGTCTGTCTGTCTGTCTGTCTGTCTGTCTGTCTGTCTGTCTGTCTGTCTGTCTGTCTGTCTGTCTGTCTGTCTGTCTGTCTGTCTGTCTGTCTGAGCAACAGTTAATTGTCAACGGGAGGTTAGCAGAGGGTGGTAGGGAAAGTGGAGGGAGTAACATGGCTAACTCCATCTCTACAGTTAATTTCAAATTTCAAATGTGGAATTTTCAAGAGGCAAATCATTTTTTAAATGGTAGTCAAATACTTATAACAGTAAGTTTATAAGGTAGTCACTTATAATTGGGATATGTTTAAAAAATGTTGGAGTCATTTTCAAATGTTTAGCTTTTAAAAAAGGTATTTTCCGTAAACAATATTTAAAACTGTATTCAACAGTTTGGGGCGAGCTGTGGAAAATAGCCAAGGAACTTGTTGGGTGAGAAGCAACCAGAATGGGGATGCCAAGGATCCTTTTCAGTCTCCATATGGAATCAGCTATCACCTCTGAAGACATCACTAACAATACCTCAATGAATCATTCCAACATCCATCCATCAATGATTGTCAAAAAAAAAAAACAGTAATACAGAATTGGTACTTTGGTACTGAGAAGAACTCATCAACATTCTGAAGAATATATGTTTTATCCATGAACATGTACTTTATGTCCTGACACATGATAGTTGATTGGTCAAGTTAGTGGATTTATATTGATGATCTGAATTTCTGGTGTCAATATTGTATGGTTGACGTGTCACACTGTGATCCTCCAATAAACTATCAAGCATTACACATGTTTAGTCGTTTTTTATTAATCTTACATAATTTTTATTAATCTTAAATGATAGACTGATAATTTCTTTGTAAGTGGGCAAACACACAAAATCAGCAGGGGATCAAATACTTTTCCCCCCCACTGTAACAGTGTTTCCTAGCCTCAGAGCAGTGGGTAGCTGGGAGGAGGTGCTCTTATTCTCCATGGACTTTACAGTGTCCCAGAACTTTTTTGAGTTTGTACTGCTGGATGCAAATTTCTGTTTAAAAAAGCTAAGCAGCTTCAGCAGCTTCATTCAGTATTTGTCTATGCTAGATGCCTAAGGCGCGTCCATATTCTGTTGAAACGATTCAAAAAGATGTCTGAGTTGTAAGAATTTAAAGAAATCGGCTTTGGATAATCCAAGTCTTTCTTGTAATTGAATTAATGACAGTAGAGATTGATCACAGTACACATGCACAAAATTCATGATGCCACTTTGGAACCAGGACGTAAAAGTGGTGTCATTAAACACTGGAGGTAAGGTGGGGTTATTCCAAATAGGGGTGCCTTGCGATATTGGTTCTTTACACCTTATGAATGTGTGTACATTTTCCCAAATACAAATGGAATTGAGAATCATTGGATGATCTGTTTTTTCTTCAACACCTTGGACTTGAAGTAGTGAATATATTTTAGATCGTAAGATATTACTGTTGTGGATTTGATACCCCTCCATGCACAAGGATAGTCTGCTGTCCATTGTTTAAGTCAGCGCAGTTGTGCTACCCAGTAATACATTTTCATACGATGTATTTCAAGATCTCCAGTTTTATAGGGCAAGTGTAAAACTATCAATTTGACATGAGGTCTTTCCATTCCAAATAAAGTTGGAGAGCAGGGCATTTGTTTTCTGTAAAAAGTTGGATGGAATTGAAACTGGCAGGGCTTGGAATAAATACATCAACCTTGGAAATATATTCATTTTGATAATGTTGACCCTACCTAACAAAGAAATGGGGAGATATCTCCATCTCTGAAGATCGGATTCAATCTTATCTATTAAAGGAAAGTAATTGATTTTAAATGCCTAATCCAGACTGCATGGCATCAGTACACCCAGGTAATTCATATGCACTACATGAACAAATGTATGTTGACACCTGCTCGTCAAACATTTCATTTTAAAATTATGGGCATTAATATGGAGTTGGTCCTGCCTTTGCAGCTATTACAGCCTCCACTCTTCTGGGAAGGCTTTCCACTAGCTGTTGAAACATTACTGTGTGGACTTGCTTCCATTCAGCCACAAGAGCATTAATGAGGTCGGGCACTGATGTTGGCCGATTAGGCCTTGCTCGCAGTCGGTGTTCCAGTACCGAACAATGAAAAACAGCCCCAGACCATTATTCCTCCTCCACCAACCTTTACAGTTGGCACTATGCATTGGGGCAGATAGCGTTCTCCTGGACAGATGGTAAAGAGTGATTCATCACTCCAGGTAACGCATTTCCATTACTCCAAAGTTCAATAGCAGCAAGCTTTACACCACTCCAGCCGACGCTTGGCCATGGAAAACTGTTTCATGAACTCCCGACAAACAGTTATTGTGCTAATGTTGCTTTCAGAGGCAGTTTGGAACTCAGTAGTGAGGGCTGCAACCGAGTCCTGGCGATTTTTATGTGCTATGTGCTTCAGCACTCTGCGGTCCCGTTCTGTGAGCTTGTGTGGCCTACCACTCCAAGACGTTTCCACTTCACAACAACAGCACTCACAGTTGACCGGGGCAGCTCTAGCAGGGCATACATTTGACGAACTAACTTGTTGGAAAGGCGGCATCCCATGACGGTGCCAAAGCCACTGAGCTCTCCATTAAGGCCATTTTACTGCCAATGTTTGTCTGTGGAGATTGCATGGCTGTTATTTATTTAACCTTTGTTAAACTAGGCAAGTCAGTTACGAACAAATTCATATTTACAATGACGGCCTACAAAAATGCAAAAGTCCTGCTGAAGGTACGGGAGCTGGGAGTAATAAAAAAAAAATACAAGAAAGACAACATAGCAAGGCAGCAACACATGACAACACAGCATGGTAGCAACACAGCATGGTAGCAACACAGCATGGTAGCAACACAACATGGTAGCAACACAACATGGCAGCAGCACAACATGGCAGCAGCACAACATGGTAGCAGCACAAAACATGGTACAAACATTATTGGGCACAGAAAACAGCACAAAGGGCAAGGTATAGACAACAATACATCACGCAAAGCAGTCACAACGGTCAGTGTTCATGATTTAGTCTTTGAATGAAAAGATTGAGATAAAACTGTCCAGTTTCAGTGTTTGTTGCAGCTCGTTCCAGTTGATAGCTGCAGCGAACTGAAAAGACGAGCGAACCAGGGATGTGTGTGCTTTGGGTACCTTTAACAGAATGTGACTGGCAGAACGGGTGTTGTATGTGGAGGATGAGGGCTACAGTAGATATCTCAGATAGGGGGGAGTGAGGCCTAAGAGGCTTTTATAAATAAGCATCGACCAGTGGGTCTTGCGACGGCTAAACAGAGATGACCAGTTTACAGAGGAGTATAGAGTGCAGTGATGTGTCCTATAAGGAGCATTGGTGGAAAATCAGATGGTCGAATGGTAAAGAACATCTAGCCGCTCAAGATCACCCTTAACCGCCGATCTATAAATGATGTCTCTGTAATCTAGCATGGGTAGAATGTCAATTTGAATCAGGATAAGTTTGGCTGCTGGGGTGAAAGAGGAGCGATTAGAGGAAACCAAGTCTAGATTTAACTTTAACCTGCAGCTTTGATATGTGCTGAGAGAAGGACAGTGTACTGTCTAGCCATCCTCCCAATTAGTTGTATGCGGTGGCTGCCTGAAGCTCTAAACCCTCAAAGGTAGTAATCACACCTGTGGGTAGAGGGGCATTCATCTTACCAAACCACATGACCTTTGTTTTGGAGGTGTTCAGAACAAGGTTAAGGGCAGAGAAAGCTTGTTGGTGTCAATGGTGTGAGTACTGGGAGCGGTCAGTTGCAGGAGAGCAGAGAGTTGTGAACAGGCGGTCACTTTATTTAGGCAGGAGAAACCAACAGATGGATGCCACTGCGTCGAAACCTCCATCCAATATGCCAAAGTGCAAAAACGCACAAACAGTCACAATAATAAAGTAAACTAATTAACATACCTCGTGAAAAAAAAAACACGGAAATAAATGCACACCAGAAATAGCGAGTCAAAAATGACACGTAACACGAAACAATCACACACAAAGACATGAGGGGGAACAGAGGAATAATTACATGTAGTGTGATTGGGGAATGAAAACCAGGTGTGTAGGGAACAAGACAAAATTAATGGATAAATGAAAAGTGGAGCGGAGATGGCTAGAACGGTGATGTCAACCACCGAACTCCGCCCGAACAAGGAGAGGAGCCGACTTCGGCGGAAGTCGTGACAGTTGGACACTAAGAAAGCTTTGTTGTAGAGCATTTAACACAAAACCCGGGAGGGGCCAGCTGAGTATAAGACTATCATCTGCATATAAACGGATGAGGGTGCTTCCTACTGCCTACTGTATGTAACTTCCCCAATTGCTATGTTTAGCTACAATCACCTTCTTTACTGTAAAAAGAAAGATAAGGATTCATTGTCATGCAGATGCTTCCGCCCAGTATCACTTTTGAATGTTGATTACAAAATCATTGCTAAGGTATTAGCTTTTTGCATAGAGACAGTAATATAAAAGTTGAGTGACTCATATCAAACAGGCCTTATAAGGAACATGATGTCTATAGACAATCTCTGTAACTTTATTCAGTATAATCATTCATAACAAGAACTTGAATGCTACAAAAGTTTAATTTTGAATAGATTCAAAATAAGCATTTGATAGGGTGGAATGGGCATTCTTGGTGGCTGTTATAAAAAACGTTTGGTTTTGGTCCGATATTTATTTCCTCGATTGAGCAATTGTACAAATCCGCCAAAGTATCTATACAAACAAATGGACAAATCTTTGAATCATTCAAGTTATCAAGAGGGACAAGACAGGCATGACCTTTGTCTAAATAGTTATGTGTTTTCTTTAGCCACAGAATCACTAGCATCAATATTGAGAACTCATGGCTAAATCCATGGCACAGAGATTGATGGAGATCAACAAGTGATATCATTGTATGCGGATGACATTTTACTTGATGTATCTGAATCAGAACAATCTCTGCCATTTATTTTACTACTTTTGGACAAATACAGTCCCTTCAGAAAGTATTCACACACACTGACTTTTTCCACATTTTGTTAAGTTACAAAGTGGGATGAAAATTGATTAAACTGTCATTTTTTTGTCAACAATGTACCAAACTATAGTGTTATGGCAAAGTGGAAGAAAAATTATGAAAAGTCTAATTAATAAATGTAAAATAAAACACTAATATATTTTGATTAGATAAGTATTCATCCCCCTGAGTCAATATTACGATGACGCCAGAGGGGAGGGCTGCCGTCTTATCGGCTCTAAACCAACCATGCTATTATGTTTCTTTTTTCGCGTTGTTCGTAACTTGTTTTGTACATAATGTTGCTGCTACCATCTCTTATCACCGAAAAGAGCTTCTGGACATCAGAATGATTGTGATTGCTCACCTCAAACTGGACAAAGAGTTCTTCTTCAATGAGTCAGACAGGAAGGATATACTACTACAAACACCCGACCAAGCCCAGATCCCCGTGATTCGCTGGAGAAGGTATCTGAGATTTTGTGGAAAAAGATCAGGGTGCCTTCTAAGGATCAGGCGACGAGTGGCTAATCTGCCCTTGCCTTCCGTCCTGCTAGCTAATGTTCGAACACTGGGAAAATAAATGGGACGAGCTGAAAGCACGTATATCCTACCAACGGGACATTAAAAACTGTAATATCTTATGTTTCACCGAGTCGTGTCTGCACGATGACATTAAGATTATACAGCTGGCGGTGTATACACTCCATTGGCAGGACAGAACAGCAGCCTCTGGTAAGACATGAGGCGGGGCCTATGCATATATGCGAAAAACAGACCGATGCTGGCACTAAAACCGCGTTTAATGAGCTTCATACCACCATAAGCAAACAAGAAATCACTCTTCCAGAGGCGGCGCTCCTAGTTGCCGGGGACTTTAATACAGGGAAATTTAAATCAGTTTGATATAATTTATATCAGCATGTTAAATGTGCAACCAGAGGAAATGGTTGTCTGTGGAGATTGCATGGCTGTTATTTATTTAACCTTTATTTAACGAGGCAAGTCAGTTTAGAACAAATTCTTATTTACACTGACGGTCTACCAAATTGCAAAAGACCTCCTGCGGGGCCGTGGGCTGGGAGTAAAACAAATTAGTAAAATACGACAAGAAAGACAACACAGCACTACATAAAGAGAGACCTAAGACAACAACATAACAAGGCCAAGCTTCCTGCCTTCCAGGACCTCTATACCAGGCGGTGTCAGAGGAAGGCCCTAAAAATTGTCAAAGATTCCAGCAACCCTAGTGTTAGACCGTTCTCTCTACTACCGCACGGCAAGCGGTAGCGGAGCAAAAAGTCTAGGTCCAAGAGGCTTCGAAACAGCTTCTACCCCCAAGCCATAAGACTACTGAACATCTAATCAAATGGCTACCCAGACTACTTGCATCGAATACGCTGCTGCTACTCTCTGTTATTATCTATGCATATGTCACTTGAATAACTCTACCCACATGTATATATTGCGTCAATCACCTCGACCCACCGGTGCCCCCGCACATTGACTCTGCACCAGAGCCCCATGTATATTGCCTCGCTATTGTTATTTTACTGCTGCTCTTTAATTATTTGTTACTTTATTTATTTATTTTATAAACAGCATTGTTGGTTAAGGGCTTGTAAGTTAGCACTTCACTGTAAGGTCGACACCTGTTGTATTCGGGGCATGTGACAAATAAAATGTGACTTGATTTGAGGGCTTATAACTATATCATGCAGCCCTTCGTTTTGTCACTAACAAGGGATGTCTAATTGACCATTGTGATCTCTGCAGTGCTGTTTGGTGGACATAGCTAGCAAAACACAGACTAAAATACTGGTTCATTCTTATTTAGTGTTGTGTACATGTACTTTACTGGCATGCTGCTTTTTATATTGATATTTATCATCTGATTGATGTCATGTGCCTGTTTGTCTGAAACTGATGTGTTGATGCTGCTGTCTTGTTCCAGGTCTCTCTTGAATATGTCATTTTTATCTCAACAAGACTAACCTGATTAAATAAAGTTTAAATAAAATCAATAAAAAGGTTTAACGATTGGTTTCCTAAATGTGAAATGAATGTATTATGTATACAAGGTTAAAGTAAAGTGTTACTCCCATTTGTAAATTAAGAACCCTATTGTTGCTCCAGTTCACAAATTCAGTTGGAATTACTAGGAAACCATAATATTAACCAAAAATATGCCAGGAGGGAGGTTATACACTTCAGGCTGTGCATGACTGCCATTATCGCCTTATCTGTAATGTCATCTTGTTTGTTATACGGCTGTGAGAGGTGTGGATGGATGGGGCAGGTACAGTAGCTGCAGAAATAGTATAAAACAGGGCTGCAGAGAGCAGAGAGACACCACACTACTACTGAAGACCAGAAGACATCATACAGATAAACAGCCATCAATCAGACAGCATCGTCCAACTGTAAGAGGTATGTTTGTTTTCACTGAGAATCTTCTTTGCAAAGGTGTATAAGAGTGGGCAGGTGTATACAAGTGGACATGTAGGAATGGATGGAGAGATGTAGGTGGACATGTGTATAATGTAACACGGTAGACCTGGGATCCATATTAACTTGCTGATCTTTACTTTGGTAGAGTAAAAGGACCCACTGTGTGTTTTGTGTGTGTTAACATATTGTGCTCTATGTGCTTTAGTAAAGGATGAAGATCCAGAGTATGTTACTGCTGTTCGCGCTAGTGGGTGTCCTGTTAGCAAGCTCCCTCAATGAAGATAACTCTGAGGAAGGTATGTCTTGTTTGTGAATGTGTACTACTTTACTGCCCGGATTTAATCTGATATAATTTAGTAAAATGAAAAATCTTTCTTCCTCAGCTCTTCTGCAGGAGGATGATCTAAAAGGTGGAAAGGCTGAATTTTTGGCAAAGTTGGCTGCAAAGTTGGCTGCTCTGAAGACCAGCCCCTCTGAAGATGAAGCACCATGTGAGCTATCTGTCTGTCTGTCTGTCTGTCTGTCTGTCTGTCTGTCTGTCTGTCTGTCTGTCTGTCTGTCTGTCTGTCTGTCTGTCTGTCTGTCTGTCTGTCTGTCTGTCTGTCTGTCTGTCTGTCTGTCTGTCTGTCTGTCTGTCTGTCTGAGCAACAGTTAATTGTCAACGGGAGGTTAGCAGAGGGTGGTAGGGAAAGTGGAGGGAGTAACATGGCTAACTCCATCTCTACAGTTAATTTCAAATTTCAAATGTGGAATTTTCAAGAGGCAAATCATTTTTTAAATGGTAGTCAAATACTTATAACAGTAAGTTTATAAGGTAGTCACTTATAATTGGGATATGTTTAAAAAATGTTGGAGTCATTTTCAAATGTTTAGCTTTTAAAAAAGGTATTTTCCGTAAACAATATTTAAAACTGTATTCAACAGTTTGGGGCGAGCTGTGGAAAATAGCCAAGGAACTTGTTGGGTGAGAAGCAACCAGAATGGGGATGCCAAGGATCCTTTTCAGTCTCCATATGGAATCAGCTATCACCTCTGAAGACATCACTAACAATACCTCAATGAATCATTCCAACATCCATCCATCAATGATTGTCAAAAAAAAAAAACAGTAATACAGAATTGGTACTTTGGTACTGAGAAGAACTCATCAACATTCTGAAGAATATATGTTTTATCCATGAACATGTACTTTATGTCCTGACACATGATAGTTGATTGGTCAAGTTAGTGGATTTATATTGATGATCTGAATTTCTGGTGTCAATATTGTATGGTTGACGTGTCACACTGTGATCCTCCAATAAACTATCAAGCATTACACATGTTTAGTCGTTTTTTATTAATCTTACATGTTTAGCAGTGTTTCAATTACAACACATATGTTTCATAATACTGTTTTATTGCGTGTTTCTATTCAGTGTTACAATGTGAACTTGACCATAATACAGATGCAGTGCATGCAGAGCAAATTACATCAGACTACACTGAGCAGTAATAGTAGTACACATATGCACACACACACTAGACGTACCGTCTTGAGAGTTAGCTTCATTGAGTGAGCTTGATAACAGCACTCCCAGTAGAGTGAACAGCAGTAACATATCCTGGATCTTCTGCTAAGCTACATCCTGAATTCAAAAATGGGAAAACAAAACATTTGTCACTTATCTACACACATTACCCCCATAATGACAAAGTGAAAACATGTTTATTGGTATTTTTGTTAATTTATTGAAAATGAAATACAGAAATATCTCATTTACATAAGTATTCACAATAAATGTTAGAATCACATTTGTCAGTGATTACAGAGTCTTTCTGGATAAGTCTCTAAGAACTTGCACACCTGGATTGTACAATATTTGCCTTTTATATTATTTTCTAAATTCTTCATGCTCTGTCAAATTGGTTGTTGATGATTGCTAGACAACCATTTTCAAGTCTTGCTATAGATTTTTAAGCAGATTTAAGTCAAAGCTGTATCTCGGCCACTCAGGAATATTCACTGTCTTCTTGGTAAGCAACTCCAGTGTAGATTTGGCCTTGTGTATGATGTTATTTTCCTGCTGAAAGGTGAATTAATCTTCCAGTGTCAGGTGGAAAGCAGACTGAACCAGGTTTTCCTCTAGGATTTTGCCGGTGCTTATTTCCATTCCGTTTCTTTCTTATCCTCAAAAACTCCTCAGTACATTGTACTTAAAAATTTGGAGAGTGATACTCAGTTATGTGTTGTACTGGATTTGCTCCAAACATAATATTTTGTATTCAAGAAAAAAGTGAATTGCTTTGCCACATTTCTTGCAGTATTACTTTAGTGCCTTGTTGCAAAGAGGATGCAAGTTTTGAAATATTTGTTATCTGTGCAGGCTTCCCTCTTTTCACTCCGTAAATTAGGTTATTAGTAACGACAATGTTGTTGATCCATACTCAGTCTTCTCCTATCACAGCCATTTAACGCTGTAAGTGGTTTAAAATCACCATTGGCCTCTTGGTGAAATCCCCGAGCGGTTTCCTTCCTTTCCGTAATCTGAGTTAGGTAGGACGTCCGTATCTTTGTAGTGACTGGGTGTATTGATACACCATCCAAAGTGTAATTAATAACTTCACCATGCTCAGAGGGATATTCAATGTCGGCTTTTTTTCTACCCATGTAGCAATAGGTGCCCTTCTTTGCGAGGCATTGGAAAACCTCCCTGGTCTCTGTGGTTGAACCTGTGTTTGAAATTCACTGCTCGACTGAGGGACCTTACAGATAATTGTATGTGCGGGGTACAGAGATGAGGTAGTCATGTGAGAAACTATTATTACACACAGAGTGAGCCCATGCAACTTATTATGTGACGTATTAAGCAAATTTTCATTCCTGAACTGATTTAGGCTTGCCATAACAAAGGGGTTGAATACTTATTGATTCAAGACATTTCAGTTGTTCATTTTTAATTAATTTGTGATTTTTGGGGGGAAAAAAACATAATTCCACTTTGACATTATGGGGAATTGTGTGTAGGCCAGTGACAAATCTCAATTTAATCAATTTTAATTTCAGGCTGTAACAATAACATTTGGAAAAAGTCGAGGGGTGTGAATCATTTCTGAAGGCACTGTAAATATTTTGCTCTAGAGTTTGTGAAGGAGCTGATAATACTGTCGTCCACTGCTGATGCTGAAATGTCGGATATTCTGAATATGGATTTGTTATTTTCCATAGGAGTGAGAGTTGTGGTCTTGAGACAGTTCCCTGACAGAGTCTACAAGGACATTTTTAATAGTGGTGGATATAAAATTACAGTCTTGAATTAGAATCCCATTAACTTTTAATTTGGGATGGTTTTTGGACTTTTCAGGTTCTCTGTCACGTCGGACTTGGACTGGCTGATAGGTGGAATCAAGTGCAGGAGACAGAGGTGCTGGAGGTGAGTGTCTTTTAATAATCCTTACTCACACACACGCCGAAAAGCACAGGGTGCTATACAAAGTTCCAGTATTTGTTAACTGCGCCCGTACAGTACAAAATATAATTCCTAAGGCAAGGAGCGCAGTCCGGTAAATCCTTCTACAAAAAAACTGTCGATCACACAACGTGGACAATAAACAATCCCGCACAAAATCCCAACTGAAAACACACATTAAATAAGTCCCCACTAATGACATACACAAAACAGGTGCGGAACAGACAGACAAAACTAAACGACACAGAAACAACGATCGGTGGCAGCTAATAGGCCGGCGACGACGACCGCCGAGCGCCGCCCGACCGAGGAGGGGCGCCACTTTTGTTGGATTCTGTGACAGTACCCCTCGAGCCGCGCGCCGACGCCGGCCTCGGGGACGGCCCGGAGGGCGAGGCGCCGGCCGATCCGGTCGGCGACGGTGGAAGTCCAGCAGCATAGAGGGGTCCAGAACGTCCGCCGCCGGAACCCAGCACCTCTCCTCCCGACCGTACCCCTCCCAGTCCACGAGGTACTGCAGGCCCCCTACCCGACGTCGGGAGTCCAGGATGGCTCGGACTGTGTACGCCGGGCTCCCCCCGATGTCCAGGGGGGGCGGGGGGGCCTCCAGCACCTCACTGTCCTGCAGCGGACCAGCTACCACCGGCCTGAGGAGAGACACATGAAACGAGGGGTTAATACGGTAATACGAAGGAAGTTGTAACCTGTAACACACCTCGTTTATCCTCCTCAGGACTTTAAACGGCCCCACAAACCGCGGACCCAGCTTCCGGCAGGGCAGGTGGAGAGGCAGGTTCCGGGTCGAGAGCCAGACTCTATCCCCCGGGTTAAACACGGGGGCGTCACTGCGGTGGCGGTCAGCGCTCTCCTTGTGCCGTTCGCTCGCCCTCCTTAAACATTCCTGGACCGCGTTCCAGGTCTCCTGAGAGCGCTTGACCCATGCCTCCACCGCAGGAGCCTCTGTCTGGCTCTGTTGCCATGGCACCAGGACCGGCTGATACCCCAGCACCACCTGGAAGGGTGACAGATTAGTGGAGGAGTGGCGCTGAGAGTTCTGGGCCATCTCGGCCCATGGCACGAACTGCGCCCACTCCTCTGGCCGGTCCTGGCAATACGACCTGCCCACATCCTGGTTGATGCGCTCTACCTGCCCATTACTCTTGGGGTGGAACCCCGAGGTCAGGCTGACCGAGACCCCAGCCTCTCCATAAACGATTTCCATACCCTGGACGTAAACTGGGGACCCCGATCAGATACGATGTCCTCGGGCACCCCATAGTGCCGGAAGACGTGAGTGAACAGGGCCTCTGCGGTCTGCAGGGCCGTAGGAAGACCGGGCAAAGGGAGCAGACGGCAGGACTTAGAGAACCTGTCCACAACGACCAGGATCGCCGTGTTCCCCTGAGACGGCGGGAGATCCGTAAGGAAATCCACCGAGAGGTGAGTCCAGGGCCGCTGTGGAACAGGGAGGGTGCCTAGGAGCCTCGAGGTAGGTGCCTAGGAGCCTTACACTGAGCGCATACTGAACAGGACGAGACATAACGCCGGACATCCTCAGCCAAGGTGGGCCACCACTACCTCCCCTTCAGGCCCCGCACTGTCCGTTCTACCCCAGGATGACCCGAGGAGGGTATAGTATGGGACCATCGGATCAGGCGATCGCGAACACCAAGCGGAACGTATTTCAGGCCCACGGGACACTGCGGTGGAGTAGGTTCTGACTGACCCGCCCGCTCGATGTCCGCAATCACCTCCCATACCACCGGTGCCACCAGACAGGAGGCGGGAAGTATGGGAGTAGGATCGATGGTCCGCTCCTCGGTGTCGTAGAGACGCGACAGTGCGTCAGCCTTCCGGTTCCGGGAACCTGGAATGTACGAGAGAGTGAAGTTAAACCTTGTAAAAAACATGGCCCACCTCGCCTGACGGGGATTAAGCCTCCACGCTGCCCGAATATACTCCAGGTTACGGTGGTCGGTCCAGATGAGAAAACGGTGACGTGCCCCCTCAAGCCAATGTCTCCACACCGTCAAAGCCCTGACCACGGCTAACAGCTCCCGGTCCCCCACATCATAATTGCGCTCCGCCGGGCTCAGCTTCTTAGAAAAGAACGCGCATGGGCGGAGCTTCGGAGGAACGCCCGAACGCTGCGACAGCACAGCTCCTACCCCAGCCTCGGACGCGTCCACCTCCACTATGAATGGCAAAGAGGGGTCCGGATGCGCCAGGACAGGTGCATTGGTAAACAGAACCTTCAGACGATGGAAGGCTCTGTCCGCCTCTGCTGACCATCGTAGCCGCACCGGCCCCCCCTTCATCAGTGAGGTAATGGCTTTCTCCTATAGGTAATGGCTTTCTCCTATAGAGCTTTCTCCTATAGAGCTCCATTTTTATGGAATGGTCTGCCTACCCATGTGAGAGACGCAGACTCAGTCTCAACCTTTAAGTCTTTACTGAAGACTTATCTCTTCAGTAGGTCCTATGATTAAGTATAGTCTGGCCCAGGAGTGTGAAGGTGAACGGAAAGGCTGGAGCAACGAACCGCCCTTGCTGTCTCTGCCTTGTCGGTTCCCCTCTTCCCACTGGGATTCTCTGCCTCTAACCCTTTTACAGGGGCTGAGTCACTGACTTACTGGTGTTCTTCCATGCCGTCCATGGGAGGGGTGCGTCACTTGAGTAGGTTGAGCCACTGACGTGGTCTTCCTGTCTGGGTTGGCGCCCCCCCCTTGGGTTGTGCCGTGGCGGACATCTTTGTGGGCTATACTCGGCCTTGTCTTCGGACGGTAAGTTGGTGGTTGTAGATATCCCTCTAGTGGTGTGGGGGCTGTGCTTTGGCAAAGTGGGTGGGGTTATATCCTGCCTGTTTGGCCCTGTCCGGGGGTATCATCGGATGGGGCCACAGTGTCTTCTGATCCCTCCTGTCTCAGCCTCCAGTATTTATGCTGCAGTAGTTTATGTGTCGGGGGGCTAGGGTCAGTCTGTTACATCTGGAGTATTCTCTTGTCTTATCCGGTGTCCTGTGTGAATGTAAATATGCTCTCTCTAATTCTCTCTTTCTCTCTTTCTTTCTTTCTCTCGGAGGACCTGAGCCCTAGGACCATGCCTCAGGACTACCTGGCATGATGACTCCTTGCTGTCCCCAGTCCACCTGGCCATGCTGCTGCTCCAGTTTCAACTGTTCTGCCTGCGGCTACGGAACCCTGACCTGTTCACCGGACGTGCTTGTTGCACCCTCGACAATTACTATGATTATTATTATTTGACCATGCTGGTCATTTACGAACATTTTAACATCTTGACCATGTTCTGTTATAATATCCACCCGGCACAGCCAGAAGAGGACTGGCCACCCCTCATAGCCTGGTTCCTCTCTAGGTTTCTTCCTAGGTTTTTGGCCTTTCTCAGGAGTTTTTCCTAGGGAGTTTTTCCCAGCCACCGTGCTTCTTTCACATGCATTGCTTGCTGTTTGGGGTTTTAGGCTGGGTTTCTGTACAGCACTTTGAGATTTCAGCTGATGTACGAAGGGCTATATAAATAAATTTGATTTGATTTGATTTGATTTAATGGGAGCTGCTACCTGGCCAAAACCCCGGATAAACCTCCGATAATAATTACCGAACCCCAAGAACCGCTGCACCTCCTTCACAGTGGCTGGGGTTGGCCAATTACGCACAGCCGTCACGCGGTCACACTCCACCTCCACCCCCGAGGTGGAAATGCGATATCCTAGAAATGAGACGGCTCCTTTGAAGAACTCACATTTCTCAGCCTTGACATATAGGTTATGCTCCAGCAGCCGCCCAAGCACTTTACGCACCAGGGACACATGCTCGGCGCGTGTGGCGGAGCAGATCAGGATGTCATCGATGTACACCACACCCTGCCCGAGCATGTCCCTAAGGACCTCGTCCACAAAGGATTGGAAGACAGCGGGAGCATTCTTTAACCCATACGGCATGACGAGGTACTCATAATGGCCCGATGTGGTACTAAATGCGGTTTTCCACTCGTCTCCATCTCGGATACGCACCAAGTTATACGCACTCCTGAGATCCAATTTCGTGAAGAAGCGAGCCCCGTGAAATGACTCCACTGCCGTAGCAATGAGAGGTAGCGGGTAACTGAAACCCACTGTGATAGCATTTAGACCTCTATAGTCAATGCACGGGCGCAGACCTCCCTCCTTCTTCTTCACGAAAAAGAAGCTCGAGGAGACGGGGGATTTAGAGGGCCGAATGTATCCCTGTCTCAAGGACTCAGCGACGTATGTATCCATAGCCACTGTCTCCTCCTGAGACAGAGGATACACGTGACTCCTAGGAAGAACCGCGTCAGCCTGGAGGTTTATCGCACAATCCCCTCGTCGATGGGGTGGTAATAGAGTCGCCTTCGTCTTACTGAAAGCGATAGCCAAATCGGCATACTCTGAGGGAATGTGCACGGTGGAGACTTGGTCTGGACTCTCCACCGTAGTCGCACCGATGGAAACTCCTATGCACCTACCTGAGCACTCCCTCGACCACCCAGTTAGAGCCCTCTGCCCCCACGAAATCTGGGGGTTGTGTGTGGCTAGCCAGGGGATTCCCAGTACCACTGAGAACGCTGGGGAGTCAATGATGAACAGGCTGATACGCTCCACATGACCCCTCCACGTCTGCATAACCAGTGGCACGGTGACCTCCCCTACTTGGCCTGACCCTAGCGGTCGACTATCTAGGGCGTGCACAGGGAAGGGGTGGTCCAGCTTAACCCGGGGAATCCCTAACCTCTTAGCTAACCCACGGTCCATAAAACTCCCAGCTGCAACTGAATCGACTAGCGCCTTATACTGGAAGTGAGGGGAAAAATTAGGAAAACAAACGGAGGTGTACAAGTGGTCGACAGGGGGCTCTGGGTGTGGCTGGTGCGGACTCACCTGGGGGGCCGAAGCAATGCTCTGCCTGCCCTCCGAACTCCCGGAGGGACCTCTCCAGCACCGGTCCACAGTGTGTCCTCTGCGTCCACATCAGGTGCAGGAGAGACCCCCCCCTCCGGTCCTCCTCGGTGCAGCCCCCCCTATCTCCATGGGCTGTGGAGCAGGAGGACTGGTAGGCGGAACGAACAGGCCCCGACTGGAACGTCCCCGGGCAGCCAGCAGGTTGTCCAATCTAATGGACAAATCCACCAGTTGGTCCAGAGTGGAGGTGTTGTCCCTACATGCCAGCTCCCGGCGGACGTCCTCGCAAAGGCTGCACCTATAGTGGTCTATTAGGGCCCGCTCGTTCCACCCCGATCCAGCGGCGAGAGTCCGGAATTCCAACGCGAAATCCTGAGCGGTCCTCGTCTCCTGTCTCAAATGGAATAGTAGCTCACCCGCCGCCCTGCCCTCCGGGGGATGATCAAAAACCGCCCGGAAGCGGCGGGTGAACTCAGGGTAGTCACCCTGGGCCGAGTCTGGACCATCCCAGACCGCATTGGCCCATTCCAGGGCTCGACCCGTGAGACACGAAAAGTCCAAAAACCATCCCAAATTAAAAGTTAATGGGATTCTAATTCAAGACTGTAATTTTATATCCACCACTATTAAAAATGTCCTTGTAGACTCTGTCAGGGAACTGTCTCAAGACCACAACTCTCACTCCTATGGAAAATAACAAATCCATATTCAGAATATCCGACATTTCAGCATCAGCAGTGGACGACAGTATTATCAGCTCCTTCACAAACTCTAGAGCAAAATATTTACAGTGCCTTCAGAAATGATTCACACCCCTCGACTTTTTCCAAATGTTATTGTTACAGCCTGAAATTAAAATTGATTAAATTGAGATTTGTCACTGGCCTACACACAATTCCCCATAATGTCAAAGTGGAATTATGTTTTTTTCCCCCCAAAAATCACAAATTAATTAAAAATGAACAACTGAAATGTCTTGAATCAATAAGTATTCAACCCCTTTGTTATGGCAAGCCTAAATCAGTTCAGGAATGAAAATTTGCTTAATACGTCACATAATAAGTTGCATGGACTCACTCTGTGTGTAATAATAGTTTCTCACATGACTACCTCATCTCTGTACCCCGCACATACAATTATCTGTAAGGTCCCTCAGTCGAGCAGTGAATTTCAAACACAGGTTCAACCACAGAGACCAGGGAGGTTTTCCAATGCCTCGCAAAGAAGGGCACCTATTGCTACATGGGTAGAAAAAAAGCTGACATTGAATATCCCTCTGAGCATGGTGAAGTTATTAATTACACTTTGGATGGTGTATCAATACACCCAGTCACTACAAAGATACGGACGTCCTACCTAACTCAGATTCCGGAAAGGAAGGAAACCGCTCGGGGATTTCACCAAGAGGCCAATGGTGATTTTAAACCATTTACAGCGTTAAATGGCTGTGATAGGAGAAGACTGAGTATGGATCAACAACATTGTCGTTACTAATAACCTAATTTACGGAGTGAAAAGAGGGAAGCCTGCACAGATAACAAATATTTCAAAACATGCATCCTCTTTGCAACAAGGCACTAAAGTAATACTGCAAAAACTGGATTTGCTCCAAACATAATATTTTGTATTCAAGAAAAAAGTGAATTGCTTTAATTCACTTTTTTCTTGAATACAAAATATTATGTTTGGAGCAAATCCAATACAACACATAACTGAGTATCACTCTCCAAATTTTTAAGTACAATGTACTGAGGAGTTTTTGAGGATAAAAAAGAAACGGAATGGAAATAAGCACAGGCAAAATCCTAGAGGAAAACCTGGTTCAGTCTGCTTTCCACCTGACACTGGAAGATGAATTCACCTTTCAGCAGGAAAATAACATCATACACAAGGCCAAATCTACACTGGAGTTGCTTACCAAGAAGACAGTGAATATTCCTGAGTGGCCGAGATACAGCTTTGACTTAAATCTGCTTAAAAATCTATAGCAAGACTTGAAAATGGTTGTCTAGCAATCATCAACAACCAATTTGACAGAGCATGAAGAATTTAGAAAATAATATAAAAGGCAAATATTGTACAATCCAGGTGTGCAAGTTCTTAGAGACTTATCCAGAAAGACTCTGTAATCACTGACAAATGTGATTCTAACATTTATTGTGAATACTTATGTAAATTAGATATTTCTGTATTTCATTTTCAATAAATTAACAAAAATACCAATAAATATGTTTTCACTTTGTCATCATGGGGGTAATGTGTGTAGATAAGTGACAAATGTTTTGTTTTCCCATTTTTGAATTCAGGATGTAGCTTAGCAGAAGATCCAGGATATGTTACTGCTGTTCACTCTACTGGGAGTGCTGTTATCAAGCTCACTCAATGAAGCTAACTCTCAAGACGATACGTCTAGTGTGTGTGTGCATATGTGTACTACTATTACTGCTCAGTGTAGTCTGATGTAATTTGCTCTGCATGCACTGCATCTGTATTATGGTCAAGTTCACATTGTAACACTGAATAGAAACACGCAATAAAACAGTATTATGAAACATATATGTTGTAATTGAAACACTGCTAAACATGTAAGATTAATAAAAAACGACTAAACATGTGTAATGCTTGATAGTTTATTGGAGGATCACAGTGTGACACGTCAACCATACAATATTGACACCAGAAATTCAGATCATCAATATAAATCCACTAACTTGACCAATCAACTATCATGTGTCAGGACATAAAGTACATGTTCATGGATAAAACATATATTCTTCAGAATGTTGATGAGTTCTTCTCAGTACCAAAGTACCAATTCTGTATTACTGTTTTTTTTTTTTGACAATCATTGATGGATGGATGTTGGAATGATTCATTGAGGTATTGTTAGTGATGTCTTCAGAGGTGATAGCTGATTCCATATGGAGACTGAAAAGGATCCTTGGCATCCCCATTCTGGTTGCTTCTCACCCAACAAGTTCCTTGGCTATTTTCCACAGCTCGCCCCAAACTGTTGAATACAGTTTTAAATATTGTTTACGGAAAATACCTTTTTTAAAAGCTAAACATTTGAAAATGACTCCAACATTTTTTAAACATATCCCAATTATAAGTGACTACCTTATAAACTTACTGTTATAAGACCAGTATTTGACTACCATTTAAAAAATGATTTGCCTCTTGAAACATGATGCTAATTAACTGTAGAGATGGAGTTAGCCATGTTACTCCCTCCACTTTCCCTACCACCCTCTGCTAACCTCCCGTTGACAATTAACTGTTGCTCAGACAGACAGACAGACAGACAGACAGACAGACAGACAGACAGACAGAAACAGACAGACAGACAGACAGACAGACAGACAGACAGACAGACAGACAGACAGACAGACAGACAGACAGACAGACAGACAGACAGACAGACAGACAGACAGACAGACAGACAGACAGACAGACAGATAGCTCACATGGTGCTTCATCTTCAGAGGGGCTGGTCTTCAGAGCAGCCAACTTTGCCAAAAATTCAGCCTTTCCACCTTTTAGATCATCCTCCTGCAGAAGAGCTGAGGAAGAAAGATTTTTCATTTTACTAAATGATATCAGATTAAATCCGGGCAGGAAAGTAGTACACATTCACAAACAATACATACCTTTCTCAGAGTTATCTTCATTGAGAGAGCTTGCTAACAGGACACCCACTAGAGCGAACAGCAGTAACATACTCTGGATCTTCATCCTTTACTAAAGCACATAGAGCACAATATGTTAACACACACAAAACACACAGTGGGTCCTTTTACTCTACCAAACGAAAGATCAGCAAGTTAATATGGATCCCAGGTCTACCGTGTTACATTATACACATGTCCACCTACATCTCTCCATCCATTCCTACATGTCCACTTGTATACACCTGCCCACTCTTATACACCTTTGCAAAGAAGATTCTCAGTGAAAACAAACATACCTCTTACAGTTGGACGATGCTGTCTGATTGATGGCTGTTTATCTGGATGATGTCTTCTGGTCTTCAGTAGTAGTGTGGTGTCTCTCTGCTCTCTGCAGCCCTGTTTTATACTATTTCTGCAGCTACTGTACCTGCCCCATCCATCCACACCTCTCACAGCCGTATAACAAACAAGATGACATTACAGATAAGGCGATAATGGCAGTCATGCACAGCCTGAAGTGTATAACCTCCCTCCTGGCATATTTTTGGTTAATATTATGGTTTCCTAGTAATTTCAACTGAATTTGTGAACTGGAGCAACAATTGGGTTCTTAATTTACAAATGGGAGTAACACTTTACTTTAACGTTATATACATAATACATTCATTTCACATTTAGTAAACCAATCGTTAAACCTTTTTATTGATTTTATTTAAACTTTATTTAATCAGGTTAGTCTAGTTGAGATAATAATGACATATTCAAGAGAGACCTGGAACAAGACAGCAGCATCAACACATCAGTTTCAGACAAACAGGCACATGACATCAATCAGATGATAAATATCAATATAAAAAGCAGCATGCCAGTAAAGTACATGTACACAACACTAAATAAGAATGAACCAGTATTTTAGTCTGTGTTTTGCTAGCTATGTCCACCAAACAGCACTGCAGAGATCACAATGGTCAATTAGACATCCCTTGTTAGTGACAAAACGAAGGGCTGCATGATATAGTTATAAGCCCTCAAATCAAGTCACATTTTATTTGTCACATGCCCCGAATACAACAGGTGTCGACCTTACAGTGAAGTGCTAACTTACAAGCCCTTAACCAACTATGCTGTTTATAAAATAAATAAATAAAGTAACAAATAATTAAAGAGCAGCAGTAAAATAACAATAGCGAGGCAATATACATGGGGCTCTGGTGCAGAGTCAATGTGCGGGGGCACCGGTGGGTCGAGGTGATTGACGCAATATATACATGTGGGTAGAGTTATTCAAGTGATATATGCATAGATAATAACAGAGAGTAGCAGCAGCGTATTAGATGCAAGTAGTCTGGGTAGCCATTTGATTAGATGTTCAGTAGTCTTATGGCTTGGGGGTAGAAGCTGTTTAGAAGCCTCTTGGACCTAGACTTTTTGCTCCGCTGCCGCTTGCCGTGCGGTAGTAGAGAGAATGGTCTAACACTAGGGTGGCTGGAGTCTTTGACAATTTTTAGGGCCTTCCTCTGACACCGCCTGGTATAGAGGTCCTGGATGGCAGGAAGCTTGGCCTTGTTATGTTGTTGTCTTAGGTCTCTCTTTATGTAGTGCTGTGTTGTCTTTCTTGTCGTATTTTATTAATTTGTTTTACTCCCAGCCCCTGGCCCCGCAGGAGGTCTTTTGCAATTTGGTAGACCGTCAGTGTAAATAAGAATTTGTTCTAAACTGACTTGCCTAGTTAAATAAAGGTTAAATAAATAACAGCCATGCAATCTCCACAGACAACCATTTCCTCTGGTTGCACATTTAACATGCTGATAGAAATGATATCAAACTGATTTAAGTTTCCCTGTATTAAAGTCCCCGGCAACTAGGAGCGCCGCCTCTGGAAGAGTGATTTCTTGTTTGCTTATGGTGGTATGAAGCTCATTAAACGCGGTTTTAGTGCCAGCATCGGTCTGTTTTTCACATATATGCATAGGCCCCGCCTCATGTCTTACCAGAGGCTGCTGTTCTGTCCTGCCAATGGAGTGTATACACCGCCAGCTGTATAATCTTAATGTCATCGTGCAGACACGACTCGGTGAAACATAAGATATTACAGTTTTTAATGTCCCGTTGGTAGGATATACGTGCTTTCAGCTCGTCCCATTTATTTTCCCAGTGTTCGAACATTAGCTAGCAGGACGGAAGTCAAGGGCAGATTAGCCACTCGTCGCCTGATCCTTAGAAGGCACCCTGATCTTTTTCCACAAAATCTCAGATACCTTCTCCAGCGAATCACGGGGATCTGGGCTTGGTCGGGTGTTTGTAGTAGTATATCCTTCCTGTCTGACTCATTGAAGAAGAACTCTTTGTCCAGTTTGAGGTGAGCAATCACAATCATTCTGATGTCCAGAAGCTCTTTTCGGTGATAAGAGACGGTAGCAGCAACATTATGTACAAAACAAGTTACGAACAACGCGAAAAAAGAAACATAATAGCATGGTTGGTTAAGAGCCGATAAGACGGCAGCCCTCCCCTCTGGCTTCATCGTAATATTGACTCAGGGGGATGAATACTTATCTAATCAAAATATATTAGTGTTTTATTTTACATTTATTAATTAGACTTTTCATAATTTTTCTTCCACTTTGGCATAACACTATAGTTTGGTACATTGTTGACAAAAAAATGACAGTTTAATCAATTTTCATCCCACTTTGTAACTTAACAAAATGTGGAAAAAGTCAGTGTGTGTGAATACTTTCTGAAGGGACTGTATTTGTCCAAAAGTAGTAAAATAAATGGCAGAGATTGTTCTGATTCAGATACATCAAGTAAAATGTCATCCGCATACAATGATATCACTTGTTGATCTCCATCAATCTCTGTGCCATGGATTTAGCCATGAGTTCTAAATATTGATGCTAGGGATTCTGTGGCTAAAGATTTGTCCATTTGTTTGTATAGATACTTTGGCGGATTTGTACAATTGCTCAATCGAGGAAATAAATATCGGACCAAAACCAAACGTTTTTTATAACAGCCACCAAGAATGCCCATTCCACCCTATCAAATGCTTATTTTGAATCTATTCATAATTCAACTTTTGTAGCATTCAAGTTCTTGTTATGAATGATTATACTGAATAAAGTTACAGAGATTGTCTATAGACATCATGTTCCTTATAAAGCCTGTTTGATATGAGTCACTCAACTTTTATATTACTGTCTCTATGCAAAAAGCTAATACCTTAGCAATGATTTTGTAATCAACATTCAAAAGTGATACTGGGCGGAAGCATCTGCATGACAATGAATCCTTATCTTTCTTTTTACAGTAAAGAAGGTGATTGTAGCTAAACATAGCAATTGGGGAAGTTACATACAGTAGGCAGTAGGAAGCACCCCCATCCATTTATATGCAGATGATCAAGTCTTATACTCAGCTGGCCCCTCCATAGGTTTTGTGTTAAATGCTCTACAACAAAGCTTTCTTAGTGTCCAACTGTCACGACTTCCGCCGAAGTCGGCTCCTCTCCTTGTTCGGGCGGAGTTCGGTGGTTGACATCACCGTTCTAGCCATCTCCGCTCCACTTTTCATTTATCCATTCATTTTGTCTTGTTCCCTGCACACCTGGTTTTCATTCCCCAATCACACTACATGTAATTATTCCTCTGTTCCCCCTCATGTCTTTGTGTGTGATTGTTTCGTGTTACGTGTCATTTTTGACTTGCTATTTCTGGTGTGCGTTTATTTCCGTGTTTTTTTATTCACGAGGTATGTTAATTTGTTTGTACTTTATTATTGTGACTGTTTGCGCGTTTTTGCACTTTGGCATATTGGATGGAGGTTTCGACGCAGTGGCGTCCATCTGTTGGTTTCTCCTGCCTAAATAAAGTGCCCACCTGTTCACGACTCTCTGCTCTCCTGCAACTGACCGCTCCCAGTACTCACACCATTGACACCAACAAGCTTTCTCTGCCCTTAACCTTGTTCTGAACACCTCCAAAACAAAGGTCATGTGGTTTGGTAAGATGAATGCCCCTCTACCCACAGGTGTGATTACTACCTTTGAGGGTTTAGAGCTTCAGGCAGCCACCGCATACAACTAATTGGGAGGGTGGCTAGACAGTACACTCTCCTTCTCTCAGCACATATCAAAGCTGCAGGCTAAAGTTAAATCTAGACTTGGTTTCCTCTAATCGCTCCTCTTTCACCCCAGCAGCCAAACTTATCCTGATTTAAATGACCATTCTACCCATGCTAGAGTACAGAAACATAATTTATAGATCGGCGATTAAGGGTGATCTTGAGCGGCTAGATGTTCTTTACCATTCGGCCATCTGATTTGCCACCAATGCTCCTTATAGGACACATCACTGCACTCTATACTCCTCTGTAAACTGGTCATCTCTGTATAGCCGTCGCAAGACCCACTGGTCGATGCTTATTTATAAAAGCCTCTTAGGCCTCACTCCCCCCTATCTGAGATATCTACTGTAGCCCTCATCCTCCACATACAACACCCATTCTGCCAGTCACATTCTGTTAAAGGTCCCCAAAGTACACACATCCCTGGTTCGCTTGTCTTTTCAGTTCGCTGCAGCTATCAACTGGAACGAGCTGCAACAAACACTCAAACTGGACAGTTTTAACTCAATCTTTTCATTCAAAGACTAAATCATGAACACTGACCGTTGTGGCTGCTTTGTGTGATGTATTGTTGTCTCTACCTTCTTGCCCTTTGTGCTGTTTTCTGTGCCCAATAATGTTTGTACCATGTATTGTGCTGCTACCATGTTGTGCTGCTGCCATGTTGTGTTGCTACCATGCTGTGTTGTCATGTGTTGCTGCCTTGCTATGTTGTTGTCTTAGGTCTCTCTTTTTGGAGTGTTGTGTTGTCTTTCTTGTCATGTTTTTTTTTTTATTACTCCCAGCTCCTGTACCTTCAGCAGGCCTTTTCATTTTGGTAGGCCGTCATTGTAAATAAGAATTTGTTCTTAACTGACTTGCCTAGTTTAACAAAGGTTAAATAAATAACAGCCATGCAATCTCCACAGACAAACATTGGCAGTAAAATGGCCTTAATGGAGAGCTCAGTGGCTTTGGCACCGTCATGGGATGCCGCCTTTCCAACAAGTTAGTTCGTCAAATGTATGCCCTGCTAGAGCTGCCCCGGTCAACTGTAAGTGCTGTTGTTGTGAAGTGGAAACGTCTTGGAGTGGTAGGTCACACAAGCTCACAGAAGGGGACCGCAGAGTGCTGAAGCACATAGCACATAAAAATCGCCAGGACTCAGTTGCAACCCTCACTACTGAGTTCCAAACTGCCTCTGAAAGCAACATTAGCACAATAATTGTTTGTCGGGAGTTCATGAAACAGTTTTCCATGGCCAAGCGTCGGCTGGAGTGGTGTAAAGCTTGCTGCTATTGGACTTTGGAGCAGTGGAAATGCGTTACCTGGAGTGATGAATCACTCTTTACCATCTGTCCAGGAGAACGCTATCTGCCCCAATGCATAGTGCCAACTGTAAAGGTTGGTGGAGGAGGAATAATGGTCTGGGGCTGTTTTTCATTGTTCGGAACTGGAACACCGACTGCGAGCGAGGCCTAGTCGGCCAACATCAGTGCCCGACCTCATTAATGCTCTTGTGGCTGAATGGAAACAAGTCCACACAGTAATGGTTCAACAGCTGGTGGAAATCCTTGCCAGAAGAGTGGAGGCTGTAATAGCTGCAAAGGCAGGACCAACTCCATATTAATGCCCATTATTGTAGAATGAAATGTTTGACGAGCAGGTGTCCACATACATTTGTTCATGTAGTGCATATGAATTACCTGGGTGTACTGATGCCATGTGTTCTGGATTAGGCATTTAAAATCAATTACTTTCCTTTAATAGATAAGATTGAATCCGATCTTCAGAGATGGAGATATCTCCCCATTTCTTTGTTAGGTAGGGTCAACATTATCAAAATGAATATATTTCCAAGGTTGATGTATTTATTCCAAGCCCTGCCAGTTTCAATTCCATCCAACTTTTTATAGAAAACAAATGCCCTGCTCTCCAACTTTATTTGGAATGGAAAGACCTCATGTCAAATTGATAGTTTTACACTTGCCCTATAAAACTGGAGATCTTGAAATACATCGTATGAAAATGTATTACTGGGTAGCACAACTGCGCTGACTTAAACAATGGACAGCAGACTATCCTTGTGCAAGGAGGGGTATCAAAGCCACAACAGTAATACCCAAGATCTATATATTTTCACTACTTCAAGTCCAAGGTGTTGAAGATAAAACAGATCATCCAATGATTCTCAATTCCATTTGTATTTGGGAAAATGTACACACATTCATAAGGTGTAAAGAACCAATATCGCAAGGCACCCCTATTTGGAATAACCCCACCTTATCTCCAGTGTTTAATGACACCACCTTTACGTCCTGGTTCCAAAGTGGCATCATTAATTTTGTGCATGTGTACTGTGATCGATCTCTACTGTCATTAATTCAATTACAAGAAAGACTTGGATTATCCAAAGCCGATTTCTTTAAATTCTTACAACTCAGACATCTTTTTGAATCGTTTCAACAGAATATGGACGAGCCTAAGGCATCTGGCATAGACAAATACTGAATGAAGCTGCTGAAGCTGCTTATCTTTTTTAAACAGAAATTTGCATCCTGCAGTACAAACTCAAAAAAGTTCTGGGACACTGTAAAGTCCATGGAGAAAAAGAGCACCTCCTCCCAGCTACCCACTGCTCTGAGGCTAGTAACACAGTTACAGTGGGGGGGAAAAGTATTTGATCCCCTGCTGATTTTGTGTGTTTGCCCACTTACAAAGAAATTATCAGTCTATCATTTTAATGGTAGGTTTATTTGAACAGTGCGAGACACAATAACAACAAAAAAATCCAGAAAAACGCATATCAAAAATGTTATAAAATGATTTGCATTTAATGAGGGAAATAAGTATTGGACCCCTCTGCAAAACATGACTTAGTACTTGGTGGCAAAACCCTTGTTGGCAATCAGAGAGGTCAGACGTTTCTTGTAGTTGGCCACCAGGTTTTCACACATCTCAGGAGGGATTTTGTCCCACTCTTTTTGCAGATCTTCTCCATGTCATTAAGGTTTCGAGGCTGACGTTTGGCAACTCGAACCTTCATCTCCCTCCACAGATTTTCTATGGGATTAAGGTCTGGAGACTGGCTAGGCCACTCCAGGACCTTAATGTGCTTCTTCTTGAGCCACTCCTTTGTTGCCTTGGCCGTGTGTTTTGGGTCATTGTCATGCTGGAATATCCATCCACGACCCATTTTCAATGCCCTGGCTGAGGGAAGGAGGTTCTCACCCAAGATTTGACGGTACATGGCCCCGTCAAATGATGTGGTGAAGATGTCCTGTCCCCTTAGCAGAAAAACACCCCCAAAGCATAATGTTTCCACCTCCATGTTTGACGGTGGAGATGGTGTTTTTGGGGTCATAGGCAGAATTCCTCCTCCTCCAAACACGGCGAGTTGAGTTGATGCCAAAGAGCTCCATTTTGGTCTCATCTGACCAACACGTTCACCAGTTGTCCTCTGAATCATTCTGATGTTCATTGGCAAACTTCAGACGGGCATGTACATGTATTCTTGAGCAGGGGTACCTTGCGGGCGCTGCAGGATTTCAGTCCTTCAAGGCGTAGTGTGTTACCAATTGTTTTCTTGGTGACTATGGTCCCAGCTGCCTTGAGATCATTGACAAGATCCTCCCGTGTAGTTCTGGGCTGATTCCTCACCGTTCTCATAATCATTGCAACTCCACGAGGTGAGATCTTGCATGGTGCCCCAGGCCGAGGGATATTGACAGTTCTTTTGTGTTTCTTCCATTTGCGAATAATCGCACCAAATGTTGTCACCTTCTCACCAAGCTGCTTGGCGATGGTCTTGTAGCCCATTCCAGCCTTTTGTAGGTCTACAATCTTGTCCCTGACATCCTTGGAGAGCTCTTTGATCTTGGCCATGGTGGAGAGTTTGGAATCTGATTGTTTGCTTCTGTGGACAGGTGTCTTTTATACAGGTAACAAACTGAGATTAGGAGCACTCCCTTTAAGAGTGTGCTCCTAATCTCAGCTCGCTACCTGTATAAAAGACACCTGGGAGCCAGAAATCTTTCTGATTGAGAGGGGGTCAAATACTTATTTCCCTCATTAAAATGCAAATCAATTTATAACATTTTTGACATGGGTTTTTCAAGCCCCCACCATCTCTCCTTCACCCATTTCCAGATAGCTGATGTTCTGAAAGATCTGCAAAATCTGGACCCCTACAAATCAGCCGGGCTAGACAATCTGGACCCTCTCTTATCTGCCGAAATTGTTGCAACCCCTATTACTAACCTCTTTCATATCATCTGAGATTCCCAAAGGTTGGAAAGCTGCCGCGGTCATCCCCCTCTTCAAAGGGGGAGACACTCTAGACCTAAACTGCTACAGACCTATATCTATCCTACCCTGCATCTTTAAGGTCTTTGAAAGGCAAGTTAACAAACAGATTACCGACCATTTTGAATCACACCGTACCTTCTCCTCTATGCAATCTGGTTTCAGAGCCGGTCATGGGTGCACCTCAGCCACGCTCAAGGTCCTTAACGATATCATAACCGCCATCGATAAGAGACATTACTGTGCAGCTGTATTCATCGACCTGACCAAGGCTTTCGACTCTGTCAATCATCACATTCTTATTGGCAGACTCAACAGCCTTGGTTTCTCAAATGATTGCCTCGCCTGGTTCACCAACTACTTCTCTGATAGAGTTCAGTGTGTCAAATCGGAGGGCCTGTTGTCCGGACCTCTGGCAGTCTCTATGGGGGTGCCACAGGGTTCAATTCTTGGGCCGACTCTCTTCTCTGTATACATCAATGATGTCGCTCTTGCTGCTGGTGATTCTCTGATCCACCTCTACGCAGACGACACCATTCTGTATACTTCTGGCCCTTCTTTGGACACTGTGTTAATTAACTAACCTCCAGGCGAGCTTCAATGCCATACAACTCTCCTTCCGGTCCCTCCAACTGCTCTTAAACGCAAATAAAACTAAATGCATGCTATTCAACTGATCATTGCCCGCACCTGCCTGCCCATCCAGCATCACTACTCTGGACGGCTCTGACTTAGAATACGTGGATAACTACACATACCTGGGTGTCTGGCTAGACTGTAAACTCTCCTTCCAGACTCATATTAAGCATCTCCAATCCAAAATTAAATCTTGAATCGGCTTCCTATTTTGCAACAAAGCATCCTTCACTCAAATCAAATCAAATCAAATGTATTTATATAGCCCTTCTTACATCAGCTGATATCTCAAAGTGCTGTACAGAAACCCAGCCGAAACCCCCAGACAGCAAGCAATGCAGGTGTAGAAGCACGGTAGCTAGGAAAAACTCCCTAGAAAGGCCAAAACCTAGGAAGAAACCTAGAGAGGAACCAGGCTATGAGGGGTGGCCAGTCCTCTTCTGGCTGTGCCGGGTGGAGATTATAACAGCACAGGGCCTAGATGTTCAAATGTTCATAAATGACCAGCATTGTCAAATAATAATAATCATAGTAGTTGTCGAGGGTGCAACAAGTCAGTAACTCAAGAGTAAGTGTCAGTTGGCTTTTTCATAGCCGATCTTTGAGAGTATCTCTACCGCTCCTGCTGTCTCTAGAGAGTTGAAAACAGCAGGTCTGGGACAGGTAGCAGGTCCAGACCTGCAGGTCTGGGACAGGTAGCACGTCCGGTGAACAGGTCAGGGTTCCATAGCTGCAGGCAGAACAGTTGAAACTGGAGCAGCAGCACGACCAGGTGGACTGGGGACAGCAAGGAGTCATCAGGTCAGGTAGTCCTGAGGCATGGTCCTAGGGCTCAGGTCCCCCGAGAGAAAGAAAGAGAGAATTAGAGAGAGCATACTTAAATTCACACAGGACACCAGATAAGACAGAAGAAATACTCCAGATATAACAGACTGAGCCTAGCCCCCCAACACAAACTATTGCAGCATAAATACTGGAGACTGAGACACGAGGGGTCGGGAGACACTGTGGCCCCGTCCGACAATACCCCCGGACAGGACCAAACAGGCAGGATATAACCCCACCCAGTTTGCAAAAGCACAGCCCCCACACCACTATATATTCATCCAAGGGCCAGTCGTGCTGCCCTGTTCTGAGCCAATTGCAATTTTCCTACATTTTAGAAAAAGGCTCAGTTTCATTATTGAAAACAGGGGTGCCAATAAGTATTACTTGTAAAACAAAATCTCTCAGCAATTGAATTAATATAAAATATGTATACAGTACCAGTCAAAAGTTTGGACACACCTACTCATTCAAGGATTTTTCTTAATTTTTGCTATTTTCTAGATTGTAAAATAGTAGTGAAGACATAAAACTATGAAATCACACACATTAATTTTACTTAAGTAGGCAAGTAAGTTAAGAACAAATTCTTACTTTCAATGATGGCCTAGGAACAGTGGGTAAACTGTCTCGTTCAGGGGAAGAATGACAGATTTTTACCTTGTCAGCTCAGGGATTCGATCTTGCAACCTATCGGTTACTAGTCCAACACTCTACCCAGTAGGCTACCTGCCTTCCCATTACATATGTAATCATGTAGTAACCAAAGTGTTAAACAAATCAAAATATATTTTAAATGTGAGATTCTTCTAAGCCACCCTTTGCCTTGATGACAGCTTTGCACACTCTTGGCTTTCTCTCAACCAGCTTCATGAGGAATGCATTTCAATTAACAGGTATGCCTTGTTAAAAGTTAATTTGTGGAATTTCTGGTCAGTCAATGTGGAAAATGTCAAGAACATTGAACGTTTCTGCAAGTGCAGTCGCCACTAGAGGAAAGGCAGACCCAGAGTTACCTCTACTGCAGAGGATAAGTTCATTAGAGTTACCGGCCTCAGAAATTGCAGCCCAAATAAATGCTTCACAGAGTTCAAGTAACAGACACATCTCAACATCAACTGTTCAGAGAATAATGTGTGAATTAGGCATTCATGATCAAAATGCTGCAAAAGAAAACACTACTAAAGGACACCAATAAGAAGAGACTTGCTTGGGCCAGGAAATACGAGCAATGGACATTAGACCGGTGTAAATCTGTCCTTTGGTCAGATGAGTCCAAATTTGAGAGTTTTAGTTCCATCCTCCGTATCTTTGTGAGACGCAGAGTAGGTGAACGGATGATCTCCGCATGTGTTGTTCCCACCCGAGTGGCGCTGCGGTCTAAGGCACTGCATCTCAGTGCTAGAGGCATCACTACAGACACTCTGGTTCGATTCCAGGGCGTATCACAACCAAGCTGTGATTAAGAGTCCCATAGGGCGGCACACAATTGGCCCAGCATCGTCCGGGTTTGGCCAGTGTAGGCCGTCATTGTAAATAAGAATTTGTTCTTAACTGACTTGCCTGGTTAAATAAAAAAAATACACAAATGTAAAGTATGGAGGAGGTGTGATGGTGCTTTGCTGGTGACACTGACAGTGATTTATTTAGAATTCAAGGTACACATAACCAGCATGGCTACCACAGCATTCTGCAGTGACACGCCATCCCATCTGGTTAGTGGGACTGTCATTTGTTTTTCAACAGGACAATTACCCAAAATCCACCTCCGGGCTGGGTAAGGGCTATTTGACAAAGGAGAGTGATGGAGTGCTGCATCAGATGACCTGGCCTCCATAATCACCCGACCTCAACCCAAATCGTATGGTCATGTTAACATTGAATGAAAAACACTGCTAGACATGTATGTGTGAAAGGACTATTTTATTGGAGGATCACAATACAACATTGCCATCATGAATGGATGAATGAATGTAGGGCAATGTTAGTTATGTTGATTCCATATGGAGACCAGGAAAGAATCGTCCGTGACCCCATTCTGGTACCTCATCATCCATGATGATGACGATGATGACGGAACCATGATGCTAATCAACAGGAGACATGGAATTAGCCTTCACCCTTTTTATTAACTTCTCTTTGGCATGCATGATGTTCAGATAGATAGGCTCAGAGATGGAAAGATAGATACAGTAGATAGCTATATGTACATACGTTGTGCTTCATCTTCTGCAATGGCATTCACAAGTCCATTCTCCACCTTCTCCATGGCACTATCCTCTTGGGGAAGATCTGTCATCATATCAAATTATTTCAGATTAAAACCAGAAGTAGTAGTACACACACACACACACATGCACACAATAGACATACCTTCCTTAGAGTTATCTTCATTGAGGGAGCTTGCTAACAGGACACCCATTATAGAAAACAGCAGTAACACACTCTGGATCTTCATCCTTTACTGAAGCATATAGAGCATGGCGTGTTAAAACACACACACAGATCATCATCTTCTAGAAAATGAGATAAACCGTGTTGTTAGCATGTCACATTATACAGTTGTCCACCAATATACTCTTGTATGCAACAACCAGTCCAGCCATACACACCTGTCCACCTGTATACACTCCTGTCCACCTGTATACATCTGAGAATATGCTCAGTGAAAGCAAACTTACCTCTGATAGTTGGAATATGCTGACTGATTGATACCTGGTTGTCTTGATGTCTTCTGGACCTCAGTAGTAGATGAGTGTCTCTCTGCCCCTTGCAGTCCTGTCTTATACTCTTTCTGCTGCTTACTGCCCCACCTCTCACAGTTGAATAACAAACAAAATGACACTACAGCTGTGACAATAACCAGAGTTACACACCCTGGAGTGTATTCCCTCCCTCCAGGCAAAAATAGGCTGAATCAACATTAGGGTTTCCTCGTAATTTAACTGACTTTATCAATGTAATCATGTTGCATCAAAATGGCTAGTTGGATAGATTTGCAAAAAGTGAGTTCTCTTGTTTTTTTTTATTTTACTCCCTTGTCTCATCGCTGCAATGTAACGCTCCAATGGGCCCGGGAGGCGAAGGTAGAGTCATGCATCCTACGAAACAACACCCACCCGCTTAACCCAGAAAACAGCCGGCACCAATGCGTCAGAGTAAACACCGTTCACCTGACAACAGAGGTCAGCCTGCAGGCGCCTGGCCGGCCACAAGGAGTCAAGTAAAGGCCCCCTGGCCAAACCCTCCTTTAACCCGGACGACACTGGGCCAATTGTTCGCCGCCCTATGGGACACCCGATCACGGCCGGTTGTCAAACCCAGGTCTGTAGTGACACCTCTAGCAATGCGATGCAGTACCTTAGACCGCTGAGCCACTCGGGAGGCCTGAGTTGTCTCATGTTTACCAAGATTTTGAGCAAAATCAACGACACGATTTAACCTATGAAAGAAGAAGCTTGCAAGTTTACTAGATAACTACAGTAGTTAGCGTGCTAACCAAACAGACTTGCTAGTTTAGCTAGTCAAACCAATCACTCTGGCTTGCTATTATAAAAATCGAACTCAACAATACCAATAATGTTTTCAATTCAACTTTTTCTTTCAAAAGCAGCTTAAACAAAACATGTAAAAGTTAACTATAGCCATTGAATTCTACCGTGCAAATATTCATGGGTTTCATGTTTCCTCCCATTATTGTTTTTAACGTTTTGAACTGATGCCCAACTGAGTATTCTACTCGATGCATCGTCAAGGAACGCTGATGAAGATTTCATCAAAGTGCATTACAGTGGCTTAGAAATGCAATGACATTCAAAAGGATTCAAATAATTAGCAGGAAAACCCTTTTGTCATCATTTTGATGTCACCAGATTGACTTTAGAGTAATGTTAGCTAACTATCTAAGATTGAGGGGAGGCCACCAGATTTTAGCTAGCTAACCTTAGTATTGCTAGCTATTTTTGACAAACTTTGATAGTATCAGAACTCAGAACCCAGATGCTCACAGATGTTTATTGACCAAACAGGAGGCAGGCAAAATACAGGTTGAGGGCAGGCAGACGTCCGTAATCCAGGGCAGAATCACTAACGTACAGAACGGCAGGCAGGCTTGCGGTCAGGGCAAGCAGACTGGTCAAAACCCAGGGAAACTAGGAAACAGAAACTTAGGAAGATGGGAAAGCACACTGGTAAGACCTGACAAGACAAACTGGCAACAGAGAACAGAGGTATAAATGCACAGGGTGTAATGGGGAAGATGTGCGACACCTGGAGGGGGGTGGAGACAAGCACAAAGACAGGTGAAACCGATTAGGGTGTGACAGCTAGCTAATGACATTGCCCTCAGTTTAAAGTAAATCTGACAACATGATAATGCAGGCAAAGTTGTTTCATACTTAATATTTAACTACTTTGACAACATCCCTGGGTCGCTTGTCTTTTCAGTTCGCTGCAGCTAGCGACTGGAACGAGCTGCAACAAACACTCAAACTGGACAGTTTTATCTCAATCAGGTAGCCTAGTGGTTAGTGTTGGACTAGTAACTGAAAGGTTACAAGATCAAATCCCTGAGCTGAAAAAGTAAAAATCTGTTGTTCTGCCCCTGAACAAGGCAGTTAACCCACTGTTCCTAGGCTGTCAATGAAAATAAGAATTTGTTCTTAACTGACTTGCCTAGTTAAAAAAAGGCTAAGACTCAATCATGGACACTTACTGACAGTTGTGGCTGCTTTGCGTGATGCATTGTTGTCTTTGTGCTGTTGTCTGTGCCCAATAATGTTTGTACCATGATTTGTGTTGCCACCATGCTGTGTTGTTATGTGTTGCTTCCTTGCTATGTTGATGTCTTAGGTCTCTATTTATGTAGTGTTGTCTCTATAGCTGTGATGTGTGTTTTGTCCTATATATATATATATATATATACACTGCTCAAAAAAAAGGGAACCCAATGTAACTCCAAGTCAATCACACTTCTGTGAAATCAAACTGTCCACTTAGGAAGCAACACTGATTGACAATAAATTTCACATGCTGTTGTGCAAATGGAATAGACAACAGGTGGAAATTATAGGCAATTAGCAAGACACCCCCAATAAAGGAGTGCTTCTGCAGGTGGTGACCACAGACCACTTCTCAGTTCTTATGCTTCCTGGCTGATGTTTTGGTCACTTTTGAATCCTGGCGGTGCTTTCACTCTAGTGGTAGCATGAGACGGAGTCTATAACCCACACAAGTAGCTCAGGTAGTGCAGCTCATCCAGGATGGCACATCAATGCGAGCTGTGGCAAGAAGGTTTGCTGTGTCTGTCAGCGTAGTGTCCAGAGCATGGAGGCGCTACCAGCAGACAGGCCAGTACATCAGGAGACGTGGGGGAGGCCGTAGGAGGGCAACAACCCAGCAGCAGCACCGCTACCTCCGCCTTTGTGCAAAGAGGAGCAGGAGGAGCACTGCCAGAGCCCTGCAAAATGACCTCCAGCAGGCCACAAATGTGCATGTGTCTGCTCAAATGGTCAGAAACAGACTCCATGAGGGTGGTATGAGGGCCCGACCTCCACAGGTGGGGGTTGTGCTTACAGCCCAACACCGTGCAGGACGTTTGGCATTTGCCAGAGAACACCAAGATTGGCAAATTCGCCACTGGCGCCCTGTGCTCTTCACAGATGAAAGCAGGTTCATACTGAGCACATGTGACAGACGTGACAGAGTCTGGAGACGCCGTGGAGAATGTTCTGCTGCCTGCAACATCCTCCAGCATGACCGGTTTGGCGGTGGGTCAGTCATGGTGTGGGGTGGCATTTCTTTGGGGGGCCGCACAGCCCTCCATGTGCTTGCCAGAGGTAGCCTGACTGCCATTAGGTACCGAGATGAGATCCTCAGAACCCTTGTGAGACCATATGCTGGTGCGGTTGGCCCTGGGTTCCTCCTAATGCAAGACAATGCTGGACCTCATGTGGCTGGAGTGTGTCAGCAGTTCCTGCAAGAGGAAGGCATTGATGCTATGGACCGCCCGTTCCCCAGACCTGAATCCAATTGAGCACATCTGGGACATCATGTCTCGCTCCATCCACCAACGCCACGTTGCACCACAGACTGTCCAGGAGTTGGCGGATGCTTTAGTCCAGGTCTGGGAGGAGATCCCTCAGGAGACCATCCGCCACCTCATCAGGAGCATGCCCAGGCGTTGTAGGGAGGTCATACAGGCACGTGGAGGCCACACACACTACTGAGCCTCATTTTGACTTGTTTTAAGGACATTACATCAAAGTTGGATCAGCCTGTAGTGTGGTTTTCCACTTTAATTTTGAGTGTGACTCCAAATCCAGACCTCCATGGGTTGATAAAATTGGATTTCCATTGATTATTTTTGTCTGATTATGTTGTCAGCACATTCAACTATGTAAAGAAAAAGTATTTAATAAGATTATTTCATTCATTCAGATCTAGAATGTGTTATTTTAGTGTTCCCTTTATTTTTTTGAGCAGTGTTTGTTCTTAACGAACTTGCCTACTTAAAAAAAAAACGCTTCAGGCACTATAGTGTAATTTCGACTAAACAGTAGTTAGCCTCCGTCCAGTGTGTCTACGCAATCAATGGCCGACTCTGTGATGCTGAACGGCCATGTGATGGTTGTTAGGTTCTAAATAAATAGTAAGAAATTGACGGACACTATAAAAGCTCCAAGTTTTTTCACCCAAAGGATCGAACAGCTGAACAGACAAAGCCATTTTTCCACTAGTGGTAGATCTACAAACGATATACCGCTGTCGATCTACTAACGATATACCGCTGCCAGGCCAACGTCGGCGAGATGTATGTGTGCTGTCGGGACGCAACCGAGTGACGGAGGTGCAACCTATGAATACAGAGCATTATAGGGAAATAATTCACGCTCTAGAATGCCCTCCAAGCAAATCAAAAAGTATTCAATGGTATAAGTACATATCTTCAAATTTTTATTAGGCCCACACTAATTGTGGTTGTATTGTGAATTAAAGAGCAGGCAACACATTTTAATTTAACCTTTATTTAACTAGGCAAGTCAGTTAAGAACAAATTCTTATTTACAATGATGGCCTACCCTGGCCAAACTCGGACGACGCTGGGCCAATTGTGCGCCACCCTATGGGACTCCCAATCACAGCCGGATGTGATACAGCCTGGAATCAAACCAAGGACTGTAGTGACGCCTCTTGCACTGAGATGCAATACCTTAGACTGCTGCACCACTCGTAAGTGGTAAATGAATAATATGAAACAAGCATCTTGGAGTCACTCAGACAAAAATACAGGCTATAAGACAGGCATAATACAGAAATATTTCTCACTACAATGAATATAGGTGAAATTACATAGATGTGTACATTTGATTGTACAAGGTTTTATAAGCATTTTGATAAATCGGCTACTCTGAAATTTGTGCTATTTCACTTGAGGACAAGCAGTGGAGGGTTTTCTCCTTAAAAAGAATCTTGCCCTGAACGGGTTTCGAAGTCTCACAGCAACCATATGCCGATACTATGGAGTAGGTCACTTTAATGAATCACACCACAAATCCAGGATAGCAATAGTGGGTTAATTACTGATATTTGACAACACCACGAGAGTCTTCGCCTTTGACTTTTATTATGTTTGAATTCAAAGTTACATGTTATATTATCCTCCTACTTTTATTAGTGAAAGTACATCAGTGGTGTGGAGGCTGTGCTTTGGCAAAGTGGGTGGGGTTATATCCTACCTGTTTGGCCCTGTCCGGGGGTTTCATCGGATGGGGCCACAGTGTCTCCTGACCCCTCCTGTCTCAGCCTCCAGTATTTATGCTGCAGTAGTTTATGTGTCGGGGGGCTAGGGTCAGTCTGTCACATCTGAAGTATTTCTCTTGTCTTTTCCGGTGTCCTGTGTGAATTTAAATATGCTCTCTCTAATTCTCTCTTTCTCCTTCTTTCTTTCTCTCTCTCTCGGAGGACCTGAGCCCTAGGACCATGCCTCAGGACTACCTGGCTTGATGACTCCTTGCTGTCCCCAGTTCACCTGGCCGTGCTGCTGCTCCAGTTCCAACTGTTCTGCCTGCAGCTATGGAACCCTGACCTGTTCACCGGACGTGCTACCTGTCCCAGACCTGCTGGAATCCTGACCTATTCACCGGACGTGCTACCTGTCCCAGACCTGCTGTTTTCAACTCTCTAGAGACAGCAGGAGCGGTAGAGATACTCTCAAAGATCGGCTATGAAAAAGCCAACTGACACTTACTCTTGTGTTGCTGACTTGTTGCACCCTCGACAACTACTATGATTATTATTATTTGACAATGCTGGTCATTTATGAACATTTGAACATCTAGGCCATGTGCTGTTATAATCTCCACCCGGCACAGCCAGAAGAGGACTGGCCACCCCTCATAGCCTGGTTCCTCTCTAGGTTTCTTCCTAGGTTTTGGCCTTTCTAGGGAGTTTTTCCTAGCCACCGTGCTTCTACACCTGCATTGCTTGCTGTTTGGGGTTTTAGGCTGGGTTTCTGTACAGCACTTTGAGATATCAGCTGATGTAAGAAGGGCTATATAAATACATTTGATTTGATTTGATCAGTGAATGACATCAGTGGCCTAGTAAAGGAAGCATCATACTCAAATATACTGGCACACTCCACTTAGACCGTGGGGAACAAATTAAACCAAGCTGTTGGATGGTTTAACGTTCTGCCTCTGGTTGTCAAATTGACCTGTTGAACATGTACAATTGGATGGTGGCTCTACCGTTTAAAGTCTCTGATGGGTTGATTTGTTATTTTGTTACCGGATATACTTATCTGCTCAGCTGGCCATCCTCAGCATCGTGGCTAAATTGGCCAGGTTGGCTTATGAGAAAAGCTAGCGGCTAGCCATTTTAAACCAATGGTTTAAACCATGGTCTAAGTAAAAGTTCACAAGTATGGTCCCAAAGTGTTACCTAAATGCATTTGTTTACATACAAAGTATCAAATCACAACAAAAACATAAACAATGGTACCATAGGTCTTTACTTTTAGCGTTAAGATGATGTAGTTGTACAGCTGTATGGGAGACCGGGGGCAATTGTACTTTTTTAGTCTTTTACTCCGTTGCTCAGAGACCTCTTGAAGTAGGCCAGTAATTTAAAATAAGAAACTTACATCTGTCTCTTAATCATTCATAGGTCTGTACAGAAGATGGTCGGATTACAATATTGATTTAATCCGAAAGGTCTTGACCTTACACATGTCCCCGTGCCAGGGGCAATTGTAACAGTAGCTGGGGTCAAATGTAACATAAAAAAATAAAAATAATAAAGAACTCCATTAACTTAACAAATGAATGATTAAATTATTAGATATATTTAGTGTCGTCCTGGTTACGGGAGGGTTTGGCCGTATGGGATGTCCTTGTGCCGTAGCGCTCTAGCAATTCCTTGTGGCGGGCCAGGCACATGCACGCTGAATTTTCTCAACAACTGTACAGGGTTTTCTCCAACACATTGGTCCGGCTGGTTAAGCGAGCAGTGTGGCTTGGCAGGGTCGTGTTTCGGAGGCGCTCGGCTCTTGACCTTTGCCTCTCCCGATTGCGGGAGACAAGACTGTAACTACCAATTGGATATCATGAAATTGGGGATTAAAAGGGTTAAGTACAAAAAAATGTAAAGTTAGTATTTCTATAATTCATACCATCTTAAAGTAAAAATCACGTTTTCATAATTTGGCTGCTTGGCTCCGGGTCATTTTAAAACTGCGTTATAATTTCCCCTAACCCTAGCAGCTATGACAAAACCTCATGTGCCTAGCGAGAGACAATAATCGTGATATGTCAATCATGCCAATGTTTAGCCAAAATATAGTGATAAAAATTATGCTAGTTTGAATTCTTGGACATCAATGCTGAGGACAGTATAATACATATACAGCTGGTGGAAAAAATTACTTTCACCCTTAAAAAAAAACATTTGTCCATTAAACAAGCAAATAGTGAGATATTTGAAAACTTTTTGAAACCTTTCAAGCAGGGAGAGAAACTAAATAGCCATGTACTGAGTGAGATTTATCACTTTTGCTTGCTTCTGTTTGGAGAAATCCAAAGTGTTACAATTAGCCCTGGTCACCCCAACTAAACTCAGAAAGGCATTAATACTGAAAATCAGATTAAAACGTTGAGGGGAAATTACTTAAATGTTACACATTGCACCTTTCACTTGACTTAGAGACCACTTATAAACATGGTAAGCCCTTGATCTTGCTTTTCATGAAAATCTATTTCCTCAGTTAGCCATTTTGTTAGAAATTATTTTTCACAAGAAATGGGAGGGAGCTTGGTCAGGAAATCTCAGGATCACAGTTTATGGTATTAATCCTTAGTGTGTATAGAGTAATTCATCTTGTAACTCAGAAAGATGCCACTGAGTAAATAGTCCTTGGAATTTTCTTAGAAAATAATTATATTTAATTAGCCAATACCCGGAGGAAGGGGGATCTGAAGTATGATGCAAATGCAATACCTGGCCTAGAGCGTGTTCTGGCCCGGATAACCTGGTGTAACTAATGTCAGGCCTGCAGTGAGTTCTCTAACAAAGTAAGCCAATATCATTCATTACTTCCCAGTAAACCAAAAATTTGGTAAGATAAAGAAAGTGGTAAATATATAAATGAATTAACTTCACCACTGTTTTAATTTTACCATGTTCCCAATAGGCCTTTGAAGTCCACAACCGTCTGACCACAACCTCTGTAATCACAAAGACCACAACACTGTAAGGGCTTTCACACAAGACTGTTATGATCCAGATGGATTGCAAAACAACATTTTAAAAACGATGTGTTCTGGCCTGGAGTGCAACTGTCATTTCAGGATTAGAAGGTCTGCTTAATGGGAACTCATAATATTGGCTTATCTTGGCAGAGAAAACACTCTAGGCCAGGTATCTGCCTCCCACCGAACATTGAAAAAAATGCAGTTAAATATATATATATAAACAGTTGAAGTCGGAAGTTTACATACACCTCAGGCAGATACATTTAAACTCAGTTTTCACAATTCCTGACACTTAATCCCAGTAAATAGTCCCTGTTTTATGTCAGTTTGGATCACCACTTTATTTTAAGAATGTGAAATGTCAGAATAATAGTAGAGTGACTATGCATATATGATGAACAGAGAGTAGCAGTAGCGTAAAAAGAGGGGTTGGCGGGTGGTGGGACACAATGCAGATAGCCCGTTTAGCCAATGTGCGGGAGCACTAGTTGGTTGGGACAATTGAGGTAGTATGTACATGAATGTATAGTTAAAGTGACTATGCATATAAGATAAACAGAGAGTAGCGGGGGGAGGGGGGGATGGGTACACAATGCAAATAGTCCGGGTAACCATTTGGTTATCCTGTTCAGGAGTCTTATGGCTTGGGGGTAAAAACTGTTGAGAAGCCTTTTTGTCCTAGACTTGGCACTCCGGTACCGCTTGCCATGCTGTAGTAGAGAGAACACTCTATGACTGGGGTGGCTGGGGTCTTTGACAATTTTCAGGGCCTTCCTCTGACACCCCCTGGTGTAGAGGTCCTGGATGGCAGGCAGCTTTGCCACAGTGATGTACTGGGCCGTACGCACTACCCTCTGAAGTGCCTTGCGCTCCGAGCAATTGCCATGCTAGGCAGTGATGCAACCAGTCAGGATGCTCTCGATGTTGCAGCTGTAGAACCTTTTGAGGATCTCAGGACCCATGCCAAATCTTTTTAGTTTCCTGAGGGGGAATAGGCTTTGTCGTGCCCTCTTCACGACTGTCTTGGTGTTTTTGGACCATTCTAATTTGTTGTTGATGTAGACACCAAGGAATTTGAAGCTCTCAACCTGCTCCACTACAGCCCCGCTGATGAGAATGGGGACGTGCTCGGTGCTCCTTTTCCTGTAGTCCACAATCATCTCCTTAGTCTTGGTTACGTTGAGGGATAGGTTGCTATTCTGGCACCACCCGGCCAGGTCTCTGACCTCCTCCCTATAGGCTGTCTCGTCATTGTCGGTGATCAGGCCTACCACTGTTGTATCGTCAGCTAACTTAATGATGGTGTTGGAGTCGTGCCTGGCCATGCAGTCGTGGGTGAACAGGGAGTACAGGAGGAGACTGAGCACGCACTCCTGGGGAGCTCCCGTGTTGAGGATCAGCGTGGCAGATGTGTTGCTACCTACACTCACCACCTGGGGGCGGCCCACCAGGAAGTCCAGGATCCAGTTGCAGAGGGAGGTGTTTAGTCCCAGGTCCCTTAGCTTAGTGATGAGCTTTGAGGGTACTATGGTGTTGAACGCTGAGCTGTAGTCAACGAATAGCATTCTCACATAAGTGTTCCTTTTGTCCAGGTGGGAAAGGGCAGTGTGGAGTGCAATAGAGATTGCATCATCTGTGGATCTGTTTGGGCGGTATGCAAATTGGAGTGGGTCTAGGGTTTCTGGGATAATGGTGTTGATGTGAGCCATTACCAGCCTTTCAAAGCACTTCATGGCTACGGACGTGAGTGCTGCGGGTCTGTAATCATTTAGGCAGGTTGCCTTTGTGTTCTTGGGCACAATAAGTTGGGTGAATTTTGGCCCATTCCTCCTGACAGAGCTGGTGTAACTGAGTCAGGTTTGTAGGATCCTTGCTCGCACACACTTTTTCAGTTCTGCCCACACATTTTCTATAGGATTAAGGTCAGGGTTTTGTGATGGCCACTCCAATACCTTAACTTTGTTGTCCTTAAGCCATTTTGCCACAACTTTGGAAGTATGCTTGGGGTTATTGTCCATTTGGAAGACCCATTTGCGACCAAGCTTTAACTTCCTGACTAACCAAACTAGCATTACTAATGGCAATACAATAATATTGCTAGCTCCCTTCTCGTCTAGTTTAACCTACGTAGTTGCTCGCTAACTTACGCATTATTATACTCACCCTAGCTAGCATTAGACACAATGCTTCTACTAGCTAGCTTAAAGTGGCTAGCTCACGGGAAAGCAAGCTAATCACACTAGCATTCCTACCTGCACATATGGTTGCATTAGTATGGCTAGATAACTCGGGAATGAGTTCCCTACCTGCCCAGACTGTAGTATTGCTAGCTCCCTTCTCTCGTTTAGTAAACCTACTTTCACTCATTTGTGTTGACTAGACTGACCGGTCATGGGAAATTTTGAACAATGCACCAATGCTGTTCCCTTCAGCTAGCACCTTGCTAGCTATAACTTACCCTTAGCCTCACGAGGTGGTTGCTAGCTGGCTTGCTTCATGGCTATAGCATTCATACACAGTGCTCACTTCAGCATATAATGAGCTAGCTCACGCCTGTCAAGGCTAATTCACAGCAATGCTGAAAAGCCAGCTACTACTGGCCAGACAGCTTCTCTTGTTTTCGTTGGCTAAACTAACCAGTTACACCACACGGTGTTATGGTCAAAAGAGACTCTTAAGACATTAGCCGAAGGCAACTGTGTGAATAGCGTTGTCTTCGGCTAATGTGCTACTAGCTAGCTAGGCTATTAGCCAGCTGGGTGAACATTAGCTAGCTAACACCAAAAGCCTCACGGCCAAGTATCAACTAGCACACGCTTAATCTGTTTAATCAATGCTTTCCGTTGAGGTCATAAAATGAATGTCCCACTGGGCACAGACGTCAATTCAACATCTATTCCACATTGGTGTTCTACATTATTTCATTGAAATGACGTGGAAACAATGCTGATTCAACCATTGTGTGGCCAGCGGGGTTGCACAGAGATGGTTTCAATGTTTGGAATTTTCCCTTTGATATAGTGTCTGACTTGTAAATAGTGGGGAAGTTCAAATGAGTAATTTTAACTGGTTAAATGATGCAAATTGCCTTTCTATGTATAGGTCTTCAATTGTGTCCAGACCCTTCTTCCATTCAACAAACATCTTATCAGACAGTAATTGAACAAAATAATGATGAAAACATACTGTATTAGGTTGTATACAGAGGCATCAAGTACCTTATAAACAGGCTTATTCTAGTTTAGAATTGTTTAAAGAGTTTCTTAAAAAGTTGTTTGGGCACTCTGCTTTGGAGAAAAGCATGGCTGGAAGGAGAGGTATTTGTTGTGGTCCTGAATTCTATATTTAGCCACAGGGGGGTGTCAGTGTCTAACACATCAGGGATGCTCAAATGCCAGTTGTTTAACTCCATGGTGTTTGCAGCCCAGTAGTAATGTATAAAGATGGATAGGCCTAGGACTGAACTTTCCTTGGACTTTTGCATATGAGCTTTACAAATACGATGGGCTTTGTAACTCTAAATATATGGCATGATTGTTGAGTCCAGTGCTTTAAAAAATGAATTGGTATGAAAAATTAGGAGATTCTGGCAAAGATAAGTTTTTTTATGGCATTAACCTTTTCATGTGAAAGTTCAAAATATCTTTAACGTTCCCCCCAGTGTGAGTTTTATTATGCGCGTGATGTCCAAATGCGCTCACTCTTAGGGTTAACAGGACAGCGCTGCCCTCAAACCAAAGCATTCTGCCTGCTAATTATGTATATGCTATGTTTCAACTTGTTTTATTTTCAACTGTTTTATTTTCAAACAACAGTTTGAAATTAGGAGCATTCCACCTTAATTTACATAGAAGTAGCCCATTTCACAGTGGCAGACAATTTACATATGAGGCATGCTATGCTAATGTAGGTTGAGGATTAGCTACATTAAGCCAGACAAACCTCTCTCTTCGATGAGAGCCCAAGCGCTCCACCAGTGTTTCTCCCAGGTCAAGTATGCAGACATTTGCGCATCTCCAGTCAGATCAGAACAGAACCTGCCCGAGTCAGTAATGCCCAGAGCACTCAGGACCCCCTATCGGCAAAGGATGAACTGAAAAGAGTCATAATTAAACAAGCCTCTCATTCACATCTCGTTATCATCGGGGGCAGGCAGGACCCCTTACCAGCGAACAATAAACTGAAACCTCAAAAGAATCATGATTCTATGTCGTTCACCAAAGGGGGTTTATTGGAGCTCTCATTTGTGACTGAGACCTGTAAAACTGTGCTTTAAACAATGTACATTTGTTGATTGCTAATAAGATTGTTACTTATTTTTCTTTCTTTTTTTAGGGGGTAGATCTGTCATGGTTCCACCTGTCACCAGAGGGCGGCAGAGACCATCCTAACGACACTCAGGCGTGTTCTATTTACTCATTATGATTTCCCTGTTAAAAGAGGTGTGTTTTATGTTGTTTGTCGCTGATGTTTGAATTATGTGCCGTGTGTGTTTGTCTCCTGAGTGACTTTTCAAGACTTAGTGTTTGTTGTTTTCCCAGTGTTGCTGTGACCCTTCCGTTACCATTTCTCAGTAAAGTATTATGTTTATCCTTAACCACTGATTCCTTGTCTGGTCTCTTCTCTGCACCTGGGTCCAACCTCACCATGTCACAGCAAGCTTCAGCCTACAACATGGACCCAGCAGAGATCACCCAGATCAAGAATGTTGTAACCCAAGAACAACTCAAGAACAACTCTTCCAGATATCAGAAACCCTCCGGGCACCTACCGACTCCCTCCAACCACAGTCCAACCCCAACCCAGGAAGAGCCAATGCCCAAGTTTCATCACCCAGTGCTCAAGGCGTTGTTGTAGTTCCACCAGGGAACCTGCACCGGGAACCCAAGATCCTCAGCCCTTGAGTGGTATGACATGCCCAGAGCTGACGGGAAACGGAAGGGCTCGCCAGGACAAGGGGAGACCCTGACGAGCTGTGCAGTCACCCTCGGCTAACCAGTCCCCCTCTGTCACTTCCTGCAAACCTTCACTGGGACAACCGTCAGCACCAGATTCAAGCCTTCGTGGACTCCGGATAATTTAATTGATCAATACTTCAACAGAGAATTACAAATCCCCTGTGTGAAATGTCCCAACCCTCTGCAGATTCAAGCCCTCGATGAGCGCACCATAGGATCCGGCCAGGAATAACAGACCAAGCCTCAGGGAGGCCTTCAGTAAGAGGCAAGCCACCACCCTCACTCCCTCATCGTCCACACGACTGCGCCATAGAACTCCACAGGATCTCATTACGGTATCTCTGAGCAGTCAAATTGCCATTGATAAAATGCAATTATGTTCGTTGTCCGTAGCTTATGCAGGCCCATACCATAACCCCACAGCCACCATGGACACTCTGCTTCAATGTTGACATCAGAAAATCACTCGCCCACACAACGCCATATAAGTGGTCTGCGGTTGTGAGGCCGGTTGAACATACTGACAAATTCTCTAAAACAACGTTGGAGGTGGCTTACGGTAGAAAAATTAACATTAAATTATCTGGCAACAGGTCTGGTGGGAATGTGGCATTGTGTTGATAAAAATGTACCTTTCAGAATGGGTTTTTATTGTCCCCAGCACAAGGTGCACCTGTGTACGGATCATGTTGTATAATCAGCTTCTTGATATGGCACACCTGTCAGGTGGATGGATTATCTTGGCAAAGGAGAAATGCTCACTAACAGAGATGTAAACAAGTTTGTGCACAACATTTGAGCGAAAAAAGCTTTTTGTGCATATGAAACATTTCTGGGATCTTTTACAGTGGCAAGAAAAAGTATGTGAACCCTTCGAAATTACCTGATTTCTGCATAAATTGTTCATAAAATTTGATCTGATCTTCATCTAAGTCACAACAATAGAAAAACAGTGTGCTTACACTAATAGCACACAAATTATTGTATTTGTCTTATCTATATTGAATACATACATAATTTAAACATTCAGTGTAGGTTGGAAAAAGTATGTGAACCCCTAGGCTAATGACTTCTCCAAAAGCTAATTGGAGTCAGGAATCAGCTAACCTGGAGTCCAATCAATGAGACGAGATTAGAGATGTTGTTTAGAGCTGCCTTGCCCTATAAAAAACACTCACAAAATGTGAGTTTGCTATTCACAAGAAGCATTGCCTGATGTGAACCATGCCTCGAAAAAAAGATCTCAGAACACCTAAGATTAAGAATTGTTGACTTGCATGAAGATGGAAAGGGTTACAAAAGTATCTCTAAAATTCTTGATGTTCATCAGTCCACGGTAAGACACATTGTCTACCAAAAAGCACTGTTGCTACTCTCCCTAGGAGTGGCCGTCCTGCAAAGATGACTGCAAGAGCACAATGCAGAATACTCAATGAGGTTAAGAAGAATCCTAGAGTGTCAGCTAAAGACTTACAGAAACCTCTGGAACATGCTAACTACTCTGTTGACAAGTCTACGATACGTAAAAAACTAAACAAGAATGGTGTTCATGGGAGGACACCACGGAAGAAGCCACTGCTGTCCCAAAAAACATTGCTACACGTCTGAATTTCGCAAAAGAGCAGTAGTCGGTGAAACCTTAAGAAGTGCATCAAAAGACACTTTTATAGTATACTTTAAATACATATGGTACATTTAAAAAATAAAATAATTCAATGCCTAATTTTTTGGGGAAAATAAACAGTTTTGGGACTTTTTTGCATTGTGTTGGTCACTTAGTAGTATTTGATACCTTATTAGTATGGAGTTGGAGTAGTTTATTATTATTATTATTATTACATGTACAGATGTAGGATCTTAATTTGTCAATTTTCTCACAGCAGGAAAATAATCCTGCAATAACAGAAAATGTGTATATAATTTATGAACATTTATGTATGGGTTGATACATTTTTAGTTAGGGCAAATCAAGCCTGACATTTTTAAGTGGTCATTACAAACTTTAGAAAACGTTTTAAACCTTGAAACCCATTCTGAAAGGTACATTTTTATCAACACAATGCCACATTCCCACCAGTCTTCCCTGTGGCTCAGTTGGTAGAGCATGGTGTTTGCAACGCCAGCATGGTGTGTGCAATGCCAGGGTTGTGGGTTCGATTCCCATGGGGGGCCAGTACAAAAAATAAAAAATAAAAATGCATGAAATGTATATATTCGCTACGTAAGTCGCTCTGGATAAGAGCGTCTGCTAAATGACTTAAATGTAGAAGCTGAACAGCACATACAAGTCAACAAAAATAATTTAAAAAAACAATTAAATACTAGAAAATGACATTTCCTAAAGAAAATATGTGTGCTTGCTAGTTTAGAAGGATTTATGGTTGTGAAATAGTAGTGGTAGTGACTGCAGTAGTAATGGTAGGAATAGGCTTGTCATAGGCTACGGGTTAGTTAAAGTGAATTATTTGGGGGTGGTTTGTAGGTGTGGAGTTATTATAGTTGGTTAAAGTGGGCTAGTACAGTAGGCTGGAGTGGGTACTAGAGCATCATAATGGGTATCTTCAACCTAGCATAAGCCATAAAATGTGTTTTTATCTCTCAAAACAATTTTGTTTAGACTGTTGAAGCCTGCATTCCTCCATTGAAATTAATGGGGATACAACAAGCTTTCTATCTAGGGTGACAGGTAGCCTAGCAGTTTGAAAGAGCGAGCAAGCAACTGGAGAGTTGCCAGTTCAAATCCTGGGTCTGATGGGAAAAATCTGGAAGTGAGCTGCCTGCTGTTGTGCCCTTGAGCAAGGCACTTAACCCCCACAACAATTGTTCCACAGACACCCAGTGTGGCAGCCCCCTGCTCCAACCTCTCCTTGTCTGTCTCTGTCTGAACTTCAGTAGTGAAAGTGGGAGGTTAGTAGAGGGTGATGGCAGAGTGAAAGTGGGAGGTTAGTAGAGGGTGATGGCAGAGGGTGTAACATGGCAAATTCCATCTCTTCTGTTGATTAGCATTATGTTCCAGACTTGGACCAGAAATATTTATTTTCATTTATTCGTAATTGAGGTAGTCAAATACTGGTCTTACAACAATAGGTTTTTATAAGGTAGTCACTTAAAATTGGGATCTTTATTGAAAAGGTTTTTTACAAATATATTTTCCATAAAGCATTTCTAAAACTAAATTTAATCCACATATTTTGGATGAGGAGTAGACCAGAATGGAGATGCATGGATCTTCATATTTTATACCTAACGGTAGAACTCAGAAATGGTTCCAAACGTTTTTTTACCATACATTTTTGAGCTGGGATTTTAGAACTACTTCATATAAGGTCTGTGTTTCATGTTGGCTTAACCTGCCGTGATGTTTTGATAACCGCGAAAATCTCTCTCGGACAAGGTAACTTTCATTAATATATTCACCTGTAATTACCCCCCAAAACCAAATGCTAATTAGCCACTAATGTGTCTATCATACAGAACTATACATCTTGTTGCAAGCTTTGACATGTAGCTAGGTAAACAATGAACCTAGCTAGGCAAACAACGTGAAAGATCATACACGTCACATAACGTTAGCTAGCGAGCCAGCCAGCTAACATTAGTTAGTTAAACAACAATGAACATAGTGCCAAATCATGTCGTTGCTATCCTGCATGAATCTGCTGGAAGCTAACCAACCAGGTTCAATGTTAGCTAGGTAACATTAGGCTCTAACTAGCCAAGTAAACGGCTCGGGGTACGAATAATAACATCATACACATAACGTTAGCTAGGGAGCCAGCCAGCTAAAGCTAGCTAGCTAACAGTACACTTTAGCTTAAGACATGTAGCTAGCTAGATAAATAATGAACCTAGCTAGGTAAACAACGTGTAAGATCATACACATCACGTAACGTTAGCTAGCGAATGAGCCAGCCAGCTAACATTAGCTAGTTAAACAACAATAGACATAGTGCCAACTCATGACGTTACTGTGCCTTGCATGAATCTGCTGGTAGTGGTAGCTAACAAACCAGGTACGATGTTAGCTAGGTAACGTTAGGCTCTAACTAGCCAAGCAAACGGCTCTGGGATACGAATAATAACATCATACACGTAACGTTAGCTAGGGAGCCAGCCAGCTAACGTCAGCTAGCTAGCTAACAGTTCACTTTAGCTTGAAATGAAACCCCTTTCTGTCAAAATTAGAAACGTTTAATATCTAAAAATGGAGCTACCTAGACTATCTGACCCATATATATCATCATGCATGATGGACGCTGTCATGGATGCCATGCCCATGGTTGCCCTTAGTTTGAAGATGTAATCCGGAGACAGGTGTTTTCTCCATCTCCTTAGCTCTCATACTCTAATTCCACTGATTTCAAAACTCGATCCTCCAGAAAGTGGCGATCAACACTTATGCAGCTCCACTACACGATACATAAAAAAAAGCCACGTTCGACAGGATTACCAACATAGACTGACCAGCTCAAATAGACAGAAGCCTTCTATATGGCAGACCAATCTTAACTCCTCTCTCGGCATTTCCAGCCCAATCATTTTCTCAGCCAATCATGGCTAGTGGGAAGGTTGCTGACTTTTTCTGTGGCTTACCAACTGGGCTCGTAATGTAAAAATTTGATTCGTATTTACAGATGGCATACAAGTTTGTTATTAAGGCACATGAAAGTGTTCCAGAAGGCATTTCTGCCAAACAAAAAGCATTTTGATGAAAAAAAAGTTTACGTTCAAATAGCTCTCCTGTGAAGTAGTGACCCGCGACATACGCCTAGTTTCCTGAAATGAGTCACAAATGTGTTTTCTGTTCAGATAAAGATGATGATACAGCATTGGAAAAAAACTACCACTGACCAAATGTCTCTTTGTTTTCCAGTCCAAAGGTAGTGCATCCCTCAGGCCATCCGGTGCATGGACATCCTGTGCCAGTGTAATCCGGTTATGGAGACTACAGAAGATCGAGCCTGTGGACGGACAGGTCAGTAACTCATCAAATGTGATACAAAATTGTGTAAAACATTTAATTTGTTGATGCATCAACATTTTGACTTTGTCGCCTTTTCCCATGTTTTAGACATGAGGCGTGACATGAGGAACATCAGGCTCTCCCCACGAGAAGCAGTGCATGATCGACGCCACCCTCAGCAAGGAGATCTGCTGGAAGTGATGCACTCTCTCACTGTGGGGGTTATGACATCATTTCAACATCACAGATATGAATTCCCAGTGTGCCTATGATAAAATGCAATGTTAATTGTGTTGTACTACTGAATGAAACTGTGAGGAGATGCACTGAGACCAGCCTTTGTGATTGAACTTACGTTAACTGCATTACATTAGTTGGCTGCTTTGAGCAAAACTTGTATGTAATATAATCTATTCTAGGAGCCTTAATATTTGTGTATGATCAATTCCCACTATGCCTATGATAAAATGCAATGTGAATTGTGTTGTACTATCAAACCAAATTGTTATTTGTCATGTGCGCCGAATACAACAGGTGTAGTAGACCTTACAGTGGAATGCTTACTTACAAGCCCTTAACCAACAATGTAGTTTTAAGAAAATACCTAATAAAAGTAATAGATAAGAATAACAAATAATTAAAGCGCAGCAGTAAATAACAATAGCGGGGCTACATACAGGGGGTACCGGTACAGGATCAATGTACGGGGGCAGCGGTGTCGAGGTAATTGAGGTAATATGTACATGTAGATAGAGTTATTAAAGTGACTATGCATAGATAATAACAGAGAGTAGCAGAAGCGTAGAAGAGGGGGGATGCAAATACTCTGGGTAGCCATTTGATTAGACGTTCAGGAGTCTTATGGCTTGTGGGTAGAAGCTTCTTGGACCTAGACTTGATGCTCCGGTATCGCTTGCTGTGCGGTAACAGAGAGAACAGTCTATGACTAGGGTGGCTGGAGTCGTTGACAATTTTTAGGGCCTTCCTCTGACTCTGCCTGGTATGAAGGTCCTGGATGGCAGCAAGATTGGCCCCGGTGATGTACTGGGGCGTACGCACTACCCTCTGTACTACTGAATGAAACTGAGGCGATTCAGTCAGACCAGCCTTTGAGATTGAATTTATGTTAACTATATTACTTTAGTTGGCTGCTTTGAGCAAAACTTGTATGTAATATAATCAATTCTGGGAGCCTAGTGTGTGTGTTTGAACTATGTGGAATATATTTGGACCATTGGCTTCCCTGAAAACAGGTACTGTCAGGAGGAGGATCTTGAGTCTGTCAGAAGTCGTCACGCTGATGGGAATGGTGGTGGAAGCTTTGGTAAGGTCTCTTGCACCGTAAGAACACTTGACCTTCATCACTGCTGTGGTGCATACCAGACCATCGGGTGAGGCACCCAGGATCCCAGACCCCGTGGCCCAAAGCCCTGACTCCTGCACATCCATCCCTGTAGCCATTGACCTTGATGCCTCACCGGAAGGTCTGATGCCCACCTCTTCGTTATGTGTGCCCCACTTTACAGACATCCCATCCAACAACTGTGATCTGAGGACCCTTTTTAGCAGTGGCGGAGTAACGCGCTTGGCCCTAACCACTGCTCCATAATTGCTGCCATCACCCTTTCTCTCCTCATGGTGTGCCAATTGGGGTTGGTCGGCCGATATTGTGAACCACCAAAATAGGCTATACTTATGAGCTCCATGGAGGCATTTGCATGTGGTAAAGAGAATCTCCGGTCACCTGCCAAAAGGAAAGATGTTAAGTACCACGTCTTTCAATGCATGACTTTGAACACCTTGAAATGTATTTGTTGTAAGAAATGTGCTATATAAATAAAGTTCGATTTGATTGATGACATTACAGCTGTAGAATAATTAATAAACACATTTTCACGAGTTTTTCCATAAACTTTTAATTTAACTTGGGATTTTTTCATTTGACTTATCAATCATATAGTGAGAAGGATCCAATAAATCAAGACTGTGAATGCATGTACCACCCCAAATAAATAAATACTGTGCCTTTGAAGATTTGTCTCTGGTCATGCAACTACAATACAGGTTGGATGTCTAAACAAAGTAACTTGTGAATGTCAATAGATTTTTTTTATTCATTCTCATCAATGACAACATTCTAGAACTGAGTTATCACTCATCGAAGTCTGGCATCTGGGGCAATCTGGTTAATGATTATAAAAGGTGGCTCTTTCCTTGTAGAATGTTGACAGCTGTATAGAACACACTGTATTGCTAAGAAGCTAAAACTTAACTTAATAGCTACACTCACCAACACAGGATAGACTTTATCCCTCATGCTGGCCTTGACCAAACCAGTGAGTTGCCCCTCACTATAGCTAGACTTCTCCACATGGCCAGACTTATAGTGTTCTTCTCCCCTTTTAATGATCTTATGCTCAGCCTTGAAAAATGCCATAAGTTTTGAAATAGACACCAAAGTAGACATACTGTACAAACAATTATCTAGGCTAAGTAAAACAAAATCATTGTTTGATCTACTGCTCTACTAACTAGCTACCTTAAGTGTAGTCAGTGGCTGGTTAAGACAGGGAAAGGGGCATAAGAAGTTCATGGATTGGACACAGTTCTCTGATCGCGCTGGTGAACAGTAGCTGACAATGTCGACAAGTGATGATGTGCAGGAGCTTCCTGCTGGAAGTTGTAGTCTTGCTGTGGTCTTCTCTGTTGCTAATTAGCATTTCAAATTTTTGAGAGTAAAGGCAAAAATATTAATAAAACTTACCTTGTCCGAGAGAGAATTTACACGGTTATCTAAACGTCACGCCAGGGCAAGCCTACACAAGACACAGAGCTTATACAGTGGCAAGAAAAAGTATGTGAACCCTTTGGAATTACCTGGATTTCTACATAAATTGGTCATAAAATTTGATCTGATCTTCATCTAAGTCACAATAATAGACAAACACAGTCTGCTTAAACTAATAACACACAAACAATTATACATTGATCTGATCTTCATCTAAGTCACAATAATAGACAAACACAGTCTGCTTAAACTAATAACACACAAACAATTATACATTGATCTGATCTTCATCTAAGTCACAACTATTTCTGACTTTTGTTACTCCTCTACTTGGCTGGTAACTGTTTGTAATGATTTGTGTGCTGGGCGCTGTCCTCAGATAATCACATTGTATGCTTTCGCCGTAAAGCCTTTTTGAAATCTGACACAACGTTTGGATTAACAAGAAGTTCATCTTTAAGCTGATGTATAACACTTGTATGTTATATGAATTTTTATTATGAGTATTTCTGTTTTTGAATTTGGTGCTCTGCATTTTCACCGGATGTTGTCCAGGTGGGACGGTAGCGTCCCACATACCCTAGAGAGGTTTTAATCTGTCCACAGAATATTTTGGCAGAAGCTCTGTGGAACATCCAGGTGCTCTTTTGCGTACTTCAGATGTGTAGCAATGTTTTTTTTGGACAGCAGTGGCTTCTTCCGTGGTGTCCTCCCATGAACAACATTCTTGTTTAGTGTTTTGCGTATCGTAGACTCATCAACAGAGATGGTTGCATGTTCCAGAGATTTCTGTAAGTGTTCAGCTGACACTCTAGGATTCTTCTTAACCTCATTGAGCTTTCTGCACTGTGCTCTTGCAGTCATCTTTGCAGGACAGCCACTCCTAGGGAGAGTAGCAACAGTGCTGAACTTTCTCCATTTGTAGACAATTTGTCTTACCGTGGACTGATGAACATCAAGGCTTTTAGAGATACTTGTGTGACCCTTTCCAGCTTCATGCAAGTCAACAATTCTTAATCGTATGTCTTCTGAGATCTCTTTTTTTCAAGGCATGGTTCACATCAGGCAATGCTTCTTGTGAATAGCAAACTCACATTTTGTGGGTGTTTTTTATAGGGCAAGGCAGCTCTAAACAACATCTCCAATCTCGTTTCATTGATTGGACTCCAGGTTAGCTGACTCCTGACTCCAATTAGCTTTTGGAGAAGTCATTAGCCTAGGGGATCACATACTTTTTCCAACCTACACTGTGAATGTTTAAATGATTTATTCAAAATAGACAAGAAAAATACAATAATTTGTGTGTTATTAGTTTAAGCACACTTGGGTATTGTGGATGACTTCCCATACCTGGGCAGCCTGAACAGCAAAGACAGCGGGGCTCAAAAAGGACATCAAGGCAAGATTGGGAAAAGCTTGGGTTGTCTTCTCCAAACTCCATACCAAACAGTACAGCCTTAAAACAAAGGACCACCTATACAACAGCAATGGAAGTATGTCCTGTTGTATGGGTCTGAATGTTCACGGGTCGTCAAAGCGAACATGAAGAAAGTTGAGGCATTCCATAATGGATGCCTCAGAATAATCTGCTGCATTTCCTGGCCAAATAAAATCACCATCCTCGAACTATACAGGAAGGCCAAAAGCCAGAACATCCCCCATCAAATCAAGGTCAGAATAATGTGTTGGCTTGGCCATGATTTCCGGATGGAGCAGGATCACCAACCCAAACATGGCCCTAAGGTGGACTCCACCAGGGAAAAGAAAACCTGGTAGGCCTAAAACTACCTATCCCTGTGGTGGATGAGCTGGCCAAGATTAGTCTCTTGCAGGACAAAGCGCAACCTGGGCCAAGGACAGAGAGCGGTGGAAGGACCTCATTGTAACCTCATGTCCCATAGGTGTTGAAGAGGAGTAAGTACACTATATATGAAAAATATGTGGACACCCCTTCAAATTAGTGGCTTTGGCTACTTCAGCCACACCCATTGCTGACAGCTGTTTAACATCGAGCACACAGCCATGTAATCTCCATAGACAAACATTGGCAATGGAATGGACTTACTGAAGAGCTCAGTGACTTTCAACGTGGCACTGTCATCGGATGCCACCTTCCCAACAAGTCAGTTCTGCCCTGGTAGTGCTGCCACGGTCAACTGTAAGTGCTGTTATTGTGAAGTGGAAACATCTAGGCGCAACAACGGCTCAGCCGCGAAGTGGTACGCCACACAAGCTCACAGAACAGGACCGCCGAGTGCTGACACGTAACGCATAAAAGTCGTCTGTCCTCGGCTGCAACATTCACTAACTAGTTCCAAACTGACTTTGGATGTAATGTCAGCACAAGTACTGTTCATTGGGAGCTTCGTGAAATGTGTTTCCATGGCTGAGCAGCTGCACACAAGCCTAAGATCACCATGAGCAATGCCAAGCGTCGGCTGGAGTGGTGTAAAGCTCGCCACCATTGGACTCTGGAGCAGTGGGAACGCATTCTCTGTAGTGATGAATCATGCTTCACCATCTGGCAGTCCGACGGACGAATCTGGGTTTGGCATATGCAAGGAGAACACTACCTGCCCCAATGCAACTGTAAAGTTTAATGGTCTGGGGCTGTTTTTCATGGTTCGGCCTAGGCCAGTGAATGGAAATCTTAAAGCTAAAGCATACAATTACATTCTAGACGATTCTGTGCTTCCAACTTCGTGGCTACAGTTTGGGGAAGGCCCTTTCCTGTTTCAGCATGACAATGCCCCATGCACAAAGTGAAGTCCATAGAGAAATGTTTGTCGAGATTGGTGTGGAAGAACCTGACTGGCCTGAACAGAGCCCTGACCTCATCCCCATTGAACACCTTTGGGATGAATTGGATTGTACCCAGGCCTAATTGCCCAACATCAGGACCCGACCTCACTAATGCTCTTGTGGCGAAATGGAAGCAAGTCCCCACAGCAATGTTGCAACTTTTAGGGGAAAGCCTTCCCAGAAGAGTGTAGGATGTTATAGCGGCAAAGGGGGGACCAACTCCATTTTAATGCCCATGTTTTTGGAATGAGATTTTCGACATACTCATGTCGTGTAAGTAATATGCCAAACCTCAAGTTGAAACGGTCTAATTGCTTACTGTAGATCTTTACTAATTTATTTACAAATTTATTTTTAATTCAAATTTACTTACAAAGTTGTAGTTTGTGCTAGTGCTGAATACTAAACTTAAGGAAATTATACATTTGCTATCATATTACAAGCCAAGAACAACCTGCAGTTTATTCAGCAGTCCATCCTATACCAATGGTAACAGCAGAATGGAATGATGTTAGTGCCAACAGAAAATTATTCTGAATTTAAAATTATACAAAATTCAAAACAAAATGACTTCCTTTGCAAAGTGTTGGTCAAAATTGGTCAATTTTGTATTTTTTATATATTTTTTGAGTGGATGTTTTTGATGCAGTTGCAGCTGTGGCGTTTGATTGGTAGAATATATTTCTGTTCTGATTTTAGATTTGAAAAGCAGAGAACTAGACTAAGATTTTATATGCTCTAAGTTGTTGTCTAATGTGTTGGGAAAGTGGTCAAAGTAGCTGATTTGTGTCAAAAAATTTTTTTTTACAATGAGTAGAATGTTGGAAGTCTGCGAGTTCATAACATTGGGACCTTTAGAATGTTGAAGAAATTGCACAAAAATGCTTTTAAGAAGGACAAAAAGTTTAATAGTTTGGAAAGTATAAATGTTATCAAAATGTTGTATACAAGCAACTCAATCCAGACTGTTCTGCACATTTTAAAGTTTGAATGATATTAGCTTAACCTTTTCACGTGTACCAACAAATGGGTGTGGTCATTCTACAGTGGTCCCTGCAGCGTATGCTCAAACCGGGGTGATTAGAACGCTTATTTACAACGTCCGGTTTCGATTGACACAATAGTCAGCATTTGAGCTGGCCTCTGTTTTTTCACAGAAACATTTTGCACAAACACAGTCTTTACAAAGTTATGTCCTGAATGTGACCTGTTTATTTTCGGACGTAATGTTCAGACATTCACAGAAGTAGCGACACCCAGAACGTGACACCCAGAATGCATTGTATAATGTCAACAAACATGGTGCCACACAAAGCTGGAAAATAGCTTTGCGTTAGCTCACTACAATCATTACAACCTTCAAAAAAGTATTTTACACACATCATATGTGTCCATTACAATCTGTGCAATAGTCAGAATGCATTAGTTGTCACCAGTACTTGAAAACATGTGAATATAACTGTAAATGCCAACCAGAAAATATGCGGGGCGATTGTCATTTAGTTCAGTTACCTTAGCTTTCTTGGGAACAGGAACAATGGTGGCCATCTTGAAGTATGTGGAGACAGCAGACTGGGATAGGAATTGATTGAATATGTCTGTAAACACACCAGCCAGCAGGTAGGTGCATGCTCTGAGGACACGGCTATGGATGTCGTCTGAGCCGGCAGCCTTACGAGGGTTAACACATTTAAGTGTTAACTCTGCAGGTTTGTGTGTACGAGTGTGTCAGATGGTGGGTAGAGCCAGGCTTGACTTCTTTTCGAAACATTTGTAGGGAGGAGATGAGGGCAGCTGAATTTGTGAGTCCAATACGGGCCTGAATTTGAAGCCCAAACCCCTTCCATGCCCGCAACATTCAGGCCCTGCCTTACACGATTGCTTCTGCCAAAATTAAATAGCTGCTGGTCTCGCTCTCTCCCCAGCTCACAGCGCTGCCCCCTGCTCCCTACGCTCTGCGTGTGAGAGTATCCATAGACGGGTGGAATGTTTACTTACAAAAAATATGTGCGCTCATCGAAGAGTCAGGAAACAAATGGGGTTGGTTTACAATCATAGGATTATTGACAAGTAATTTATATTTTGTCTCCAAATGTGTATTGTTTATTGTTTATAAATACATTTGAACTGTAAGCACTTCTTGGCTCTCATTACTGTTGTTGGTTAGCTAGCTAGCAAATTTGAGCATAGACGTGACATAACTCAAAACAACCCTACAAGGTGAAAAAAGGCGGTGAAAAATCACACATGAGAAATAAATAAAAAACGAGCTTACTGCATTTCTACACAATTTAAAAACTCTAAATTCTATTTGGAGAACAGCAAAAGCAATCATGGCCCCTCTAATGTCAAAAACTACAAATCGATATCCCTTCTTTCTTTTCTTTCCAAAACACTTGAGTAATGTCTCTGACTAACTCTCTCATTATCTCTCTCAGAACGATCCTCTTGACCCTAACCAGTCAGGCTTCAAGGCGGCTCACTCAACTGAGACTGCTCTCCTCTGTGTCACAGAGGCTCTCCACTCTGCCAAAGCTAACTCTCTCTCCTCTGTTCTCATCCTCCTAGATCAATCCACTGCCTTTGACACTGTGAACCATCAGATCCTCCTCCAACCTCTCAGGGTTTGGCGTATCAGGCTCCATACACTCCTGGATTGCATCCTACCTAGCAGGTCGCTCCTACCAGGTGGAGTGGAGAGGATTTGTGTCTGGACCACGTCCTCTCACTTCTGGTGTTCCCCCAGGGCTTGGTTCTAGGCCCTCTCCTCTTTTCTTTCTACACCAAGTCGCTCAGCTCTGTCATATCCTCACATGGTCTCCCTATCATTGTTATGCGGGTGACACTCAACTACTCCCCCCCCCCCCCCCCCCCCCGACACCCAGGTGGTGATGCATCTCTGCGTGCCTGGCAGACATCTGAGCTTGGATGTCGGCCCACCACCTCAAGCTCCACCTCAACAAAACATAGCTGCTCTTCCTCCCGAGAAAGGCCTGCCCGCTCCAAGACCTCTCCATCACGGTTGCCAACTCCACAGTGTCCCTCTCCCAGAGTGCAAAGAACCTTGGTGTGACCCCGGACAACACCCTGTCATTCTCTGCAAACATCAAAGCAGTGACTCACTCCTGCAGGTTCATGCTCTACAACATTTCCTCACACAGAAAGGGGTGCAGGTTCTAATCCAGGCACTTGTCATCTCCCGTCTAGACTATTACAACTCTCTGTTGGCTGGCCTTCCCACTTGTGCCATCAAACCCCTGCAACTTGTCCAGACTTGTCCCCAGTCCAGTTAGACGCAGCCCGCCTAGTGTTCAACCTTCCTAAGTTCTCCCATGTCACCCCGCTCCTCTGCACACTCTACTACTTCCAGTCAAAGCTCAAATCATCTTCAAGACCCTGATGCTTGCCTATGGAGCAGCTACGGAAAATGCACCTCATTATCTTCAGGCATCTCTCAAACCTATGTTACCTCTGGTGCCTTGGCCCACCCACCGCTATGGGAGGGCAGCTCCGCTCAGCCCGGTCAGCTCTTCTCTGTCCTGGTACCCCAATGTTGGAACAAGTTTCCCCCAAAAGTCAGGACAGCGGAGTCCCTGCCCATATTTCAAAAACATCTGAAACCCTACGTCTTTGAAGAGTATCTTATATAACTCTCATGGCGCCCCCTTTTCTTTTCACACTAGGACTGACTTTGTTGATCAATAATTTGTTGAGGGAAAATGTACTTGACACAGTTGTGATGTGTTGTTGTCTCACCTAATGTGTCTCACCTAAATACACTAATTGTGTGTACTACAAAAACAAACAACCCACCGTTTTCACATATGTTGACGTCGGGGTCGTGCTGGAGATGATGAATATGAGGTTGAAATTATGACATTTTCCTTTAACTTTGCTTACAGCTTCCATTGTGAGTTTGATCCTCAAATCAGGCAGTTTTTTCACTTTCGGTTTTGTTTCTGTTTTGTCGTTCTGTTTTAAAGGTAGATTCAGCGATATGACGTAGATGCACAAAGTAAACAGCATAGTGGGTCAATTTCAGCAACAACTAAGAGCTTTAAAGTGTGAGGCTAAACATCTCTGCTGTTTTGGTCCTGTTGCTACCACACTGTAACAGCGTGAAGCAAACCAATACACATGCGCAGAGGTTACGTGACAATGTGAGAGAAAAGTCTTTAACCTCACACAAGTTAATGCCTCAACTTTATCCTCAAGTTTATTGCGTCCTACAGGCGAATGAGCCCGATATCTTCGTCTCGCATTTCGGCAAGCCAGTCTCACATTTTAAGGCGTTATCAAATCAAAGTTTATTTGTTGCGTTCACAGCATACAATAGATGTAAAACACTCCAGCGAAATGATTAGTTACAAGCTCCTTCTCAACAATACAGTGTTCAATAAAAGTAAGAAAATAGAAAATCCACAATAGGATCTTAAAGAGCACAGAATCAATCCTAGGTCAGATATCTAAAAAATAAAAACGACTTTACAACAAATCGAAGAATAAAAACACATGAGAAGTAAAACACATGACGATGTATGTTAAATACAAGATCAGTACCATTATCTTAGCAATATGCAGGAATACAGTGGTAGTCAGGGTAAAGACAGTGCCTTACGAAAGTATTCACACTCCATGACTTTTTGCACATTTTGTTGTTACAGCCTGAATAAAAAAGTATTACATTTATGTTATGTGTCACTGGCTTACACACAATACCCCATAATGTCAAAGTGGAATTATGTTTTTGGTTAAATTAAAATGAAAAGCTAAACATGTCTTGAGTCAATGAGTAGTCAACCCCTTTGTTATGGCAAGCTTAAATAAGTTAAGGTGTAAAAATGTGCTTAAGTCACAAAATAAGTTGCATGGACTCGATCTGAGTGCAATAATAGTGTTTACATATTTTTTTATGACTACCTCATCTCTGTACCCCACACATACAAAGGTCCCTTTGTCGATCACGGAATTTCAAACACAGATTCAAACTCAAAGACCAGGGAGGTTTTCAATGCCTTGCAAAGAAGGGCACCTATTGGTAGATGGGTAAAAAAGAATCCCTTTTAGCATGGTGAAGTTATTAATTACATTTGATGATGTAGCAATATACCAAGTCACTACAAAGATACAGGTGTCCTTCCTGTCTCAGTTCACAGAGAGGAAGGAAACTGCTCAGGGATTTCACCATGAGGCCAATGGTGACTTAAAAACAGTTACAGAGTTTAATGGCTGTGATAGGAGAACTGAGGATGGGTCAACAACATTGTAGTTACTCCACAACAATAACCTAAATGAAAAGAAGGAAGCCTGTGCAGAATAATAATATTCCAAAACATGCATCATGTTTGCAATAAGGCACTAAAGTAAAACTACAGAAATTTGGCTAAGAAATTAACTTAATGTCCTGAATCTAAAGTGTTATGTTTGGGCAAATCCAACACAACACATCACTGAGTACCACTCTTCCTATTTTCAAGCATACTGGTAGCTGCATCACGTTATGGGTATGCTTGTAATCAACAAGGTCTAGGGAGTTTTTTTAGGAAAAAAAGAAATGGAATGGAGCTAAGCACAGGAAGAGTACTAGAGGAAAGCCTGGTTCAGTCTGCTTTCCAACAGACACTGGGAGACAAATTCACCTTTCAGCAGGACAATAGCCTTAAACACAAGGCCGAATATACTCTGGAGTTCCTTTCCAAGACAACAATGAATGGTCCTGATTGGCCTAGTTACAGATTTGACTTAAATCAGTTTGAAAATCTATGGCTGTCTAGCAATGATCAACAACCAATTTGACAGAGCTTGAATAATTTTTAAAAGAATAATGTAAAAATAGTGTACAATCCAGGTGTGTAAAGCTCTTAGAGACTTACCCAGAAAGTAGGTTGAGTACTTATGTAATCATGATATATTAGTGTTTTATTTTTATGAATTTTTTTTTTACAAATGTTACACTTTGTATTCCACTTTTACATGACACATTATTTTGTGTAGATTGTTGACAAAAAATGAAAATAAATAATAATTATCCAACAACATTTTAAATAAGTAAAGGGGTGTGAATACTTTCTGAAGGCACCGATGTACATGTAGGCTGGGGTAAAATGACTGGGCAGCAGGAGAAATAAAATACATAATAATAATAGTAGCAGCAGCGTATATAGGTGAATGTGTGTGGCGTCAATGTGTGTGTGTGCGTGTTTATGTGTGTGAGTGTGCAGAAATTAGCAGGACATATAATTGTTAATTGGACTGAGTGTTTTAGCCATCTTTGGTCTCTTCACCAGTGGTTAATGCGTTTGACCAAGGACTTGGGCATGTCCTTCGTCGACAATTTTGACTCCTTCTGGAATAGGCCTGGCTACGTTGTGGAAGACGGAATTCACCTGGGTGAAAATGGCTCCCGGCTGTTGTCATCAAACATTGGAAAGGTTGTTGGTCAAATAAATTGATATGAGGACAATATTAGCATTACATGTAAGTCGGTTTTTACCATCTCCTCTTTGGTCACTGTGAGAGTTCCACATGTTGGTGCTAACCGGAGAAATGTCATTGCTATTCCTACTTTGTTTTCTTTTCCTAATATGTATAATCCAATGATTGAGTATCCTGTTGTTCTGAAATCTCAAAGTATTGAAACTCCGTATGATTTTAAATGCAGAAAAGGTTTGACTTTTTTACATCTTAATATTCGTAGTTTATTACCTAAAATTGATCATGTCAACATCTGGGCCTCAGGCAGAGACTGATGTTTTTATGGTATCTGAGACCTGGTTAACTGATAAAACCCTGGACTCTAATGTTGTTATGAATGGTTACACTGGGTTTCAGGCTGATAGGAAAGGCAAAGGTGGTGGTGTTGCTACTTAAACAAGGAATCTTCTTTCTGTGTCTCTGTTAAAGGCTACTTCCAGTCCTAAACTATTTGAATTGTTGGTTTTAAGTCTTCAGTTGTACTCATATGCAAGAAGAACAGTTATAGGAATCTATTGCCCACCTTCCACCAAGAAATGTGCACTAAACAAACTCACTGATTTAATTGCCATTTTTATTACCCCAGACGTGTTGATTGCTGGAGATTTTAATCTTGCACGGGGAAGGCAGGATGCTGATTGTCAAAATTATTTTTGTACTAATCTAAATTTGACCCAGCTGATTACAAAGCCCACTTGTCCAAACTTAAAGGACCCTACAAAATCGACTTTGATTGACCTCATATTTACAAACACTCAAAAGAAATATGCTGGGAGTTGGGTATTTGCTTTGGATATTAGTGTCCAATGTCCCATTGCATGTGTCAGGGACACACGGATGCCTCGATCCAAACCTCGTTTTATCAACATGAGAAATGTTAAACATTTCAATGAACAGGCCTTTTTTGTGACATTTATTTTGATGACTTTGATTGTAACACATCTATAAATCAAATCAAATTTTATTTGTCAAAAGAAATGCTTGTGCATCTAGTTCCGACCATGCAGTAATTTCTAACAAGTAATCTAACAATTTCACAGCAAGTGTAAAGAAATGAAAAATAATATTACATAAAGATTAATGAATGAGCGATGGCCGAACGGCATACAGTGGGGGGAAAAAGTATTTGATCCCCTGCTGATTTTGTGCGTTTGCCCACTTACAAAGAAATTATCAGTCTATCATTTTAATGGTAAGTTTATTTGAACAGTGAGAGAAAGAATAACAACAAAAATATCCAGAAAAACGCATGTCGAAAATGTTATAAAATGATTTGCATTTTAATGAGGGAAATAAGTATTTGACCCCTCTGCAAAACATGACTTAGTACTTGGTGGCAAAACCCTTGTTGGCAATCACAGAGGTCAGACGTTTCTTGTAGTTGGCCACCAGGTTTGCACACATCTCAGGAGGGATTTTGTCCCACTCCTCTTTGCAGATCTTCTCCAAGTCATTAAGGTTTTGAGGCTGACGTTTGGCAACTCGAACCTTCAGCTCCCTCCACAGATTTTCTATGGGATTAAGGTCTGGAGACTGGCTAGGCCACTCCAGGACCTTAATGTGCTTCTTCTTGAGCCACTCCTTTGTTGCCTTGGCCGTGTGTTTTGGGTCATTGTCATGCTGGAATACCCATCCACGACCCATTTTCAATGCCCTGGATGAGGGAAGGAGGTTCTCACCCAAGATTTGACGGTACATGGCCCCGTCAAATGATGCGGGGAAGTTGTCCTGTCCCCTTAGCAGAAAAACACCCCCAAAGCATAATGTTTCCACCTCCATGTTTGAAGGTGGAGATGGTGTTCTTGGGGTCATAGGCAGCATTCCTCCTCCTCCAAACACGGCGAGTTGAGTTGATGCCAAAGAGCTCCATTTTGGTCTCATCTGACCACAACACTTTCACCAGCTGTCCTCTGAATCATTCAGATATTCATTGGCAAACTTCATACGGGCATGTATATGTATTCTTGAGCAGGGGGACCTTGCGGGCGCTGCAGGATTTCAGTCCTTCACGGCGTAGCTGCCTTGAGATCATTGACAAGATCCTCCTGTGTAGTTCTGGGCTGATTCCTCACCGTTCTCATGATCATTGCAACTCCACGAGGTGAGATCTTGCATGGTGCCCCAGGCCGTCGGATATTGACAGTTCTTTTGTGTTTCTTCCATTTGCGAATAATCGCACCAAATGTTGTCACCTTCTCACCAAGCTGCTTGGCGATGGTCTTGTAGCCCATTCCAGCCTTGTGTAGGTCTACAATCTTGTCCCTGACATCCTTGGAGAGCTCTTTGGTCTTGGCCATGGTGGAGAGTTTGGAATCTGATTGATTGCTTCTGTGGACAGGTGTCTTTTATAAAGGTAACAAACTGAGATTAGGAGCACTCCCTTTAAGAGTGTGCTCCTAATCTCAGCTCGTTACCTGTATAAAAGACACCTGGGAGCCAGAAATCTTTCTGATTGAGAGGGGGTCAAATACTTATTTCCCTCATTAAAATGCAAATCAATTTATAACATTTTTGACATGCGTTTTTCTGGATTTTTGTTGTTGTTATTCTGTCTCTCACTGTTGAAATAAACCTACCATTAAAATTATAGACTGATCATTTCTTTGTCAGTGGGCAAATGTACAAAATCAGCAGGGGATCAAATACTTTTTTCCCCCACTGTAGGCAAGATGCAGTAGATGGTATAGAGTACAGTATATACATATGAGATGAGTAATGTAGGGTATGTAAACATTATATAAAGTGGCATTGTTTAAAGTGGCTAGTGATACATTTATTACATACATTTTTCATTAAGTGGCTAGAGATGAGTCAGTATGTTGGCAGCAGCCACTCAAAGTTAGTGATGGCTGTTTAACAGTCTGATGGCCTTGAGATAGAAGCTGTTTTTCAGTCTCTCAGTCCCCGCTTTGATGCACCTGTACTGACCTCGCCTTCTGGATGATAGCGGGGTGAACAAGCAGTGGCTCGGGTGGTTGTTGTCCTTGATGATCTTTTTGGCCTTCCTGTGACATCAGGTGGTGTTGGTGTCCTGGAGGGCAGGTAGCTTGCCCCCGGTGATGCGTTGTGCAGACCTCACTACCCTATGGAGAGCCTTACGGTTGTGGGCGGAGCAGTTGCCATACCAGGCGGTGACAAGCCTCCTGAGGTTGAAGAAGCACTGCTGCGCCTTCTTCACCACGCTGTCTGTGTGGGTGGACCATTTCAGTTTGTCCGTGATGTGTACGCCGAGGAACTTAAAACTTTCCACCTTTTCCACTACTGTCCCGTCGATGTGGATAGGGGGCTGCTCCCTCTGCTGTTTCCTGAAGTCCACGATCATCTCCTTTGTTTTGTTGACATTGAGTGTGAGGTTATTTTCCTGACACCACACTCCGAGGGCCCTCACCACCTCCCTGTAGACCGTCACGTTGTCGTTGGTAATAAAGCCTACCACTGTAGTGTCGTCTGCAAACTTGATGATTGAGTTGGAGGCCTGCATGGCCAGCAGTCATGGGTGAACAGGGAGTACAGGAGAGGGCTGAGAACGCACCCTTGTGGGGCCCCAGTGTTGAGGATCAGCGGGGTGGAGATGTTGTTTCCTACCCTCACCACCTGGGGAAGTCCAGGACCCAGTTGTACTATGGTGTTAAATGCTGAGCTGTAGTCGATGAACAGCATTCTTACATAGGTGTTCCCCTTGTCCAGATGGGTTAGGGCAGTTTGCAGTGTGATTGTGGTTGCGTCGTCTGTGGATCTATTGGGGCGGTAAGCAAATTGGAGTGGGTCTAGGGTGTCAGGTAGGGTGGAGGTGATACGGTCCTTGACTAGTCTCTCAAAGCACTTCATGATGACGGAAGTGAGTGCTACTGGGCGATAGTCATTTAGCTCAGTTACCTTAGCTTTCTTGGGAACAGGAACAATGGTGGCCCTCTTGAAGCATGTGGGAACAGCAGACTGGGATAAGGATTGATTGAATATGTTCGTAAACACACCAGCCAGCTAGTCTGCCCATGCTTTGAGGACGCAGCTGGGGATGTTGTCTGGGCTGGCAGCCTTGCGAGGGTTAACACGTTTAAATGTTTTACTCACGTTAGCTGCAATGAAGGAGAGCCCGCAGGTTTTGGTAGCGGGCCGTGTCAGTGGCACTGTATTGTCCTCAAAGCAAGCAAAGAAGTTGTTTAGTTTGTCTGGGAGCAAGACATCGTGGTCCACGACGGGGATGGTTTTCCTTTTGTAGTCCGTGATTGACTGTAGACTCTGCCACATACCTCTCGTGTCTGAGCCAGAGTTGGCTCTGAACCACTTCTCAAATGTTTTCAATTGTATTGTAGGTAAACATGATCCCTTAAAAAATTGAGAATTAAAAATCGGTCTTGCCCTTGGTTCAGTCCAGAGCTATCTGAAGTCATACACAACAGAGATGCTGCCTGGGCCAAAGCTAGATTCACAGACTCGGGCCCAGACTGGCAGTCTTTTAGGCGGTTGAGAAATGTGTGTGTAAAACTTGTTAAAAAAGCTAAATCTGATTATTATGTTAATACAATATCTGAATGTACAGGAAACCCAGCAAACTTTTGGAAAGCTGTTAAATCTCTGAAGGGTTGTAATCTCATCTTTTCTCCCCCAATAAATTGATATCATTAATGCATTTACAGTAATCGCCATTTTATCTCTGCAGGCATTATATTTGAATGTATTTCAAAGCCAGCTCTTTAAAAGAGTAGTTTGGATGTAGATGGTGAAAATCTATTGAATGATACTGAAAATGCTTGTCAGGAGTTTTCTTTTTGGAAATTCCCTGATAAAGAAGTCCTGGATGCTTTGTTAACGTTAGACAAAAACAATCCACAAAGGCTGATCATTTGGATCCTGGTCTGCTTAAGTGTGCAGCACCCCTTATTGCTGGCTCAGTAGCCTACATTTTTAATTTAACATTGTTATCAGGAAGTACTCCAAAAGCTTGGAAATCCGCATATGTGCTGCCACTCCATAAGGGTGGGGATACAAATGATCTTGACAGCTATTGCCCCATTTCAAGACTACCTTCTTTAGCTAAAATTCTTGAATCCTTGGTACATGTACAACTTTGTTCCTTTTTATCTGATACTTGCATTCTTAATATAAACTAATCAGGGTTTAGACCTGGGCATAGTACTACCACAGCAACCACGCTAGTTGTTAATGATCTCGTTAATACCTTGGATGCTAAAAAGAGCTGTGCTGCCTGTTTATTGTTTATTGATCTGTCAAAGGCGTTCAACACTGTTGATCATTCTGTTTTGCTGAAGAAATGATCAAGAGTAGGCCTGGATATACAGCCTGTTTATGGTTTCAGAATTATTTTAGCGACAGAACTCAGGCCATCTTGATAGATGGGTTAAATCAGAATTTCTTGAAATTCAAAAAGGTGTTCCTAAGGGTCCATTATTGTTCACTTTGTATATTAATGACATAGCAAACACTGTTAATTCTTGTAGCATTCATCTCTATGCCAATCACACAGTTTTGTATTCCTGTGCCACCTCAGTGCAGCAGGCCATTCATGAACTTCTGCATGACTTTGATTCAATTCAGAAATCACTTGCAGATCTTAAATTAGTGTTGAATACAAGTAAAACCAAGCTCATGCTGTTCTCTAGGTCACAAAATGTTGACCCTGAGGACCTGCATATTTCAGCTATAAATGGAGCCCAAATTGAGCTTGTTTCTCAATATATGTACCTGGGTGTCTGGATGGATTACATGTTATCCTTCGTAAAGCATATAAAAAATCTGACTAAGCTAAGATCCAAGATTGTTTTTTTTATATAGAAATAAATCATTCCTTAGTATTAAAAATAGGAGAAAGATTGTTCAAGCAATGCTTCTCCCTGTTTTGGATTTTGGTGATATTGTTAACATGCATGTGCCAATCTCTGTTTTGAAACCCTTGGACGCAGTCTACCATTCCGCAATACGTTTTATCACAGGGGACAATTTTAGGACTCGTCATTGTAGTCTCTATAAAAATGTGGGATGGACCTCTCTGTCTGTAAGAAGAGAGCTGCAGTCTCTTTTTTTATTTACAAAGTAATCTTACAGAAACTCCCTCTATATGTAACTTCATTAATTAAGATAAGAATAATAATTTACCAAAACCGTTCACAGGAATGGATAACACTAGAGATCCCTTCAGTCTCCACAGAAAATTCTGCGTTTAGTTTTTTTGCCCCTAATTTGTGGAACAATATGCAGAGTTCACTGCAGCTAGATGTACTGGCGCCACTCAGGCAGTTTAAATTATTGATTGAGGACCTCTATGTAGTTGAATTGTTTTTATTAAATGGTTATTTTTGTTAATTGTTTGCTGAATTATATTGTTTTATACACATGTATATGTTTTAATATTCTGTTTTTATTGTAATGTGTACAGGGCTCTCTTGTAAAATAGATTTTTAATCTCAATGTGACCCTGTTTAAATAAAGGTTAAATAAAAAACAATAAAAGTGCGTGGACGGTTGGATACACAACAGATGAGAGGACAACTGCAACGGATCGACGGGCAAGGTGAGTAAACGTTAGCTATTCGCTAGCTAAAATAATAATCAAACTACTATAAAAAATTATAAAAAATACATAATGTAATGTACCGTAAAAATTCAATTAAATCACTGAACACCACAGGCGCCTATTAGAGACATGCTTCTATTTGAGCCAGGTGTCTATTTGCTCATTTGCATAGTTCACTGTTTAATTCCAGCATTCACTTCCAGAATTTTTTATAAATGTCTTAATTTACTGCACTAATGTGTTATCATTTACACATTGTGTCACGTTTCTTCTGTCTTAGTATGCCTCTTTAAAAAAAATGTCTTCTTGACAAAATAAATATTCTCCTCTTTGATTGTGCATTTTCGTCAGTTCTTACTTTCACGATCGGACGATTTCTAAGGGTCTATACTCCCGAAGTTGTTGACTGCTTTTGTTCTCGCCAGTTAGCTAGCAGTTGTTAGCTATTAGCAGCAAATGGCTAGCAGTTTCTTACTGGCGATAAAAACGGATGATTGCCATAATTGTTTTTGTTGTCATTACTGAATTATTTTATGTAACAAATCAAACATTAAACCTCATAACCAATTCATGGTAATTCATGGTAACCTAAAAAATAATTCATTTAGACCCAGTGTTTATTTGAAACCAGCGTTTATTTGCTGAAATGTGTGCCAACGGCTTTTTGAGACTTTAAAAGGTTTCCATCAGCTACCCAATGTCACAGTTGTCGTAGGGTAAAGTGGACCAAGACGCAGCGGAGAAATGTGCACTCATCTTCTTTTATTTCAAACGGACAAAGAAGGTAAACCAAAATAAATACGTACACAACAAAAACACACCGACTAACAACAGGCCGGTAAGGCACAGAGCTATACACAGCACAATCTCCCACAAAACACTAAAACAAACACATACCTATATATAGGACCCTCAATCAGAGGCAACTAGAAAACACCTGCCTCCAATTGAGAGTCCAATCCCCAATTAACTAAACATAGAAATAAAAGAAGTAGACTAAACATAGAAATACATAAACATAGAACATTGCCCAAAACCCAGAATAATAAATCAAACACACCACTAAACACACAACCACCCCGAACCACATAAAACAAATACCCCCTGCCACGTCCTGACCAAACTACAATAACAAATAACCCCTATTACTGGTCAGGACGTGACAGCCAAGCTACATAGCCTGTAATGTTAACTGGTAATTGTTGTATAATTGTTTGTACGTTTTAGCTAACATTAGCTAACTAGCTAGCTATTTATAGTTTCTTTAATGTTAGCTAACTTTTGTTATTGAGAAATGTTAGTCCTCATTTAAACCCATGATACACTCTCTCATTATCTCATTCCATCCTACTTCAGTCCCAGTCTTATTCTGCCCCTGTCCAGTTAAATTGTAGAGTTTGGGTGCTGTGAGAAACTCAGCCTGTCACGCCTGCTCCCGCTCTCCCTCTCTGGCGCTCGAGGGCGCCAGGCGGCCTTTCATTACGCACATATGTCACCATCATTACGCGCATCAGTGCTCATTGGACTCACCTGAACTCCTTCACGTTTTGATTGCCTTCCCTATATCTGTCTGTTTCACCGGTGTGTCAACATGATTGTCATTTCCGTTTCCCCTGTCCAGATATGTATTCTGTTCCTGTCCGTGGTTATTAAATGTTCACTCCCTGTACCTGCTTCTTGTCTCCATTGTCGATCTTTACAGAATGCTGATGCAACTATATGAAGGATCAAGGTTTTTGTTTTTTGTTTTGTTGGTGATGTTGGGTCCGGGTGCTGAAACCGATGGAACCGGGGGTGCCTCAGCTGGCTCGTCGGGCTTCCATGCCTTAGCTGGCTCAAGAGGTTTCCTTGCCCCGGGTTGGGTCGGCGGGCTCCCATCCCACGTCATGCCTCAGCCATCTCGCCTGGCTCCTACGCCCATGCCTCGGCCGGCCCGTTATTCATGTTCACTCCCTGTGCCTGCTTCTCGTCTACAGCATCAATCTTTACACAGCTTCCACAAACAGGTAAGAGAGAGAGAGAGAGAGAGAGAGAGAGAGAGAGAGTGAGTATTCCCAATCTAGGTTATGTTAAACTTGACAAAAAAATTGAAAAAGAAAACATATTAGATGTTACATTTGATATCAACTAATGTCGAATGTTTATGTGTCGAATGTATGTCTTTCACACTGGTTTATTGGGACTGTCCTCTCTATTTCAGATTAAAGCAAGACAATGTGAAAAATAGCTCACTATGGATCTACAAACAGGTTAGCCTCTATAAAAATGTGGATATATTTGCAGTGTGATTATTATGTCTTATTTGTTATTTATCTTTTCCACTTGTAACTGAATGGTGAATGAATGTATACTGCTCAAAAAAATAAAGGGAACACTTAAACAACACAATGTAACTCCAAGTCAATCACACTTCTGTGAAATCAAACTGTCCACTTAGGAAGCAACACCCATTAACAATACATTTCACATGCTGTTGTGCAAATGGAATAGACAACAGGTGGAAATTATAGGCAATTAGCAAGACACCCCCAATAAAGGAGTGGTTCTGCAGGTGGTAACCACAGACCACTTCTCAGTTCCTATGCTTCCTGGCTGATGTTTTGGTCACTTTTGAATGCTGGTGGTGCTTTCGCTCTAGTGGTAGCATGAGACGGAGTCTACAACCCACACAAGTGGCTCAGGTAGTGCAGCTCGTCCAGGATGGCACATCAATGCGAGCTGTGGCAAGGAGGTTTGCTGTGTCTGTCAGCGTAGTGTCCAGAGCATGGAGGCGCTACCAGAAGACAGGCCAGTACATCAGGAGACGTGGAGGAGGCCGTAGGAGGGCAACAACCCAGCAGCAGGACCGCTACCTCCGCCTTTGTGCAAGGAGGAGCAGGAGGAGCACTGCCAGAGCCCTGCAAAATGACCTCCAGCAGGCCACAAATGTGCATGTGTCTGTTCAAATGGTCAGAAACAGACTCCATGAGGGTGGTATGAGGGCCTGACGTCCACAGGTGGGGGTTATGCTTACAGCCCAACACCGTGCAGGACGTTTGGCATTTGCCAGAGAACACCAAGATTGGCAAATTCGCCACTGGCGCCCTGTGCTCTTCACAGATGAAAGCAGGTTCACACTGAGCACATGTGACAGACGTGACAGTCTGGAGACGCCGTGGAGAACGTTCTGCTGCCTGCAACATCCTCCAGCATGACCGGTTTGGCAGTGGGTCAGTCATGGTGTGGGGTGGCATTTCTTTGGGGGGCCGCACAGCCCTCCATGTGCTCGCCAGAGGTAGCCTGACTGCCATTAGGTACCGAGATGAGATCCTCAGACCCCTTGTGAGACCATATGCTGGTGCGGTTGGCCCTGGGTTCCTCCTAATGCAAGACAATGCTAGACCTCATGTGGCTGGAGTGTGTCAGCAGTTCCTGCAAGAGGAAGGCATTGATGCTATGGACTGGCCCGCCCGTTCCCCAGACCTGAATCCAATTGAGCACATCTGGGACATCATGTCTCGCTCCATCCACCAACGCCACGTTGCACCACAGACTGTCCAGGAGTTGGTGGATGCTTTAGTCCAGGTCTGGGAGGAGATCCCTCAGGAGACCATCCGCCACCTCATCAGGAGCATGCCCAGGCATTGTAGGGAGGTCATACAGGCACGTGGAGGCCACACACACTACTGAGCCTCATTTTGACTTGTTTTAAGGACATTACATCAAAGTTGGATCAGCCTGTAGTGTGGTTTTCCACTTTAATTTTGAGTGTGACTCCAAATCCAGACCTCCATGGGTTGATAAATTGGATTTCCATTGATTATTTTTGTGTAATTTTGTTGTCAGCACATTCAACTATGTAAAGAAAAAAGTATTTAATAAGATTATTTATTTCATTCAGATCTAGGATGTGTTATTTTAGTGTCCCCGTCCTCCATTCTCCCCCTCTCTATATTATCTTGTCATAATCACTGCAGCTAATAGCATAGCAAATACTACACTTTTACTTGATGATAATCAACACCAACAATCAATGTAATCTTGTATGTTTCTCTTATGCTTTAGGTACTTCACTACCCGGCAATATGTGGATGTGTGCACAGCGCTCATTCAAAAGTACCCCTCATTGAGACCAGACATCATTGTGCCTACCCAGACCATAATGTGCTGGCTGGTATGTTTTTCTCACATTGTTATTCCATCACATTTCCAGCAGTACAACAAGACTGTCTCTAATTACATGTATGCAACTGACTAGGTCTGCTCATTTGACCTCGGTCCCAATGATCCGTCATGACAATCCTTATGTACCCTTTACAGTATGCAGCCGTTCCCATTGTATTTATTCAATCTAGCTTCTTTATTACACCCCCTCCATTTTAAGGTCTCAATGTCACTGCGGCCATTTTGATCCTTCCCTATCTCCTCAAAGAAGATCCAAGTTGGCTTACAGTGTGTTAAGTTCCCATCACCTACCGTACCAATAGAGGGGAATCCCTCTAAGCCACATCCAACTCTTCCTGGACAGAGAGGAGCTACTCACTGAAGAGCAGGAGGACATCTCCATGGGATTGGGAGTGGCAATAGGGGTCCATTTCCTTTTTAACATTGAGTATGCAGCATCAGGGAGAAGCACTATGCTATGCATTCAGAAATGTGTTGTGGCAATTGATGAGAGAGTTAAATTACAAACAAATGTTGAATGGCAAACTTTTTGCTGTAGAGGAGACCAGAGCACAAAGTAACACGAGGTCAGTTGTATCAGCCAAATTACTAAAATTAGAAACCACTTATAAAGGTGTTATTTGATGTGCTAATGCTTTGTTAGTTTCTCTACATGATTGACCTGTGAAATATTCTCTACTGTATCTAAACATATAATTTGCATCAGTAAGATGGGGTCTTTGGTTAGTATAGTTGATGACAATAATTACTATTGCATTTTTAGTATAGGCTCCTATCTTGTTGTCGATACACATCAAATATGAACGTTCGTCAACGGTTGACATTGTACTTTATTTATTGATTGCATGTTTGGTTTTCTGTGACTTTCAAAGTCAATTAAATGTATGTGTGACTTTACAAGTGTGCTAATCAATGTTATTTTGTTATTATTATTGTTAATAGTACGATTGTTATTATTATTATTATTGTTGTTATTATTACCTAATATTCATAATATAATAAATGGGACATGGAAGATTCCTCAGGGAAAAGGTTCCTGGAAGCACCTTTTGGGGTGCAAACCTGATGATAGTGTTGGAGTTATGCGTGGCCACGGAGTCGTGGGTGAACAGGGAGTACAGGAGGGGGCTAAGCACACACCCCTGAGGGGCCCCGTGTTGAGTGTCAGTGTGGCAGAGGTGTTGTTGCCTACCCTCACCACCTGGGGTCAGCCTGTCAGTAAGTCCAGGATCCAGTTGCAGAAGGTGTTCAGTCCCAGGGTCCCGAGCTTGGTGACAAGCTTGGAGGGGACTACAGATAAAGACTCTTAATTCGATCACTCTGTTGTTGCTGAGAATTTTCCTGCATCGCAGAATTTACATAAATTAATGAACGCTGAGCTATAGTCAATGAACAGCATTCTCACATAAGTATTCCTCATAGGTATAGGATGTTTGACTGCAGTGATGTTTGCGTCTTTTGGACAAACATCAGTTTTTGCAGTGAAGTCATGAAGTCTTGCACTAAATACTTTAATTTCTTTGATGAGGATGAGTGGCATTTGTTATTTCAATTTTCTGCAGGTGATTTTGACCCAGGCGAGTGTGGCATGCTGTGCTGTGATGTAACGTGTGCAAACAAATACTGCATCTGTATTTGTGCATATATAATATACGTGTGTGAGTATGGGTCAGAATTTGACCTATCAGAGGACCTTAAGACCACTGCACTCTATATTAACTGCATTCCATAATTAAGTCTTATTAATGGTTGATGTTCTTTCAATGAATTCTATTTCACTTACCCATTCCTTATAGACAACCTCAGCAACAGACAGCTCCTAAAACATGAATAACTGCCCTGCAGCAGTGTACATTGTGTCCTTGATCATATTTAAATGAAGTTTATTGTATTTTATTATTTTCCCTTAGGGTCCAAAAAGTGAGGAATAAATTGTGAGATGGAATATTTTGTTTGAACATTGCCTGCATACTGTAATACTTACTCTATAAATAATGTGCTTTTAAGGGTTCAAAGCCTAACCGTAAACGAAGAGTGCTGATGTAAAGGCATTGTAAAACAATATCAGAGAACAATACAGAAGGAAATATAATGATCTAGCTAGCGACAGTTAAATAATCGTTAACTTATCTTCCTCATATTGCAGGTATCACAGTCATCATAAGATATTTGGTAGCCATGGATACCACACCAATTATGCAGCATGGTAAAACGGTAAACAGAATTTTGATATTGTGTATTAGTTACATTTCTCAAACATAGAGCTCATAATGTGAGTCGGAATTTATTCTCTACCAACACTGAATGCAGAGGCGTCATGTCCTTATTTTTTGAGGGAGCACTGATTGCCAAATTCAATGTCTTTGGGTTAATTATGCACTTGATATAGTTTTTCTTATGTATACTGAAATTGTACCTTTGAAAAAGGTCAACGCATCTTCCGAGGGTGAATGGAGGAAGTGAAGAGAACAGCCATGCCTCAATTATTTAAAAAAAATATGTAGTTTTCACAGGACAGAAGTTGTCTTGTGATTTCTCTGTCTGAACACGAATGTGTGTAGAATATCTCTCTTTGATAAAACGTCTTCTTTCAAAACAAATATCTGTCTTTGTAATCATACACGTACAGCTTACCTCTAAAGCTCAGCTTCATAAGCGCATGTCAAAACAAGTTAGCAGACATCTCTCATTTTCATATTCAATACATATTTGATAAAGGCCTATTTTTGAGTACACATATTCCAGTCGCATTAAAGTATTTTCTTCAATCTTATTTGGTTGACCACAGTGAACAGTAAGAAATTGTCTAAGAAAAAAGGCAACTTTTCTTAGCAAAATGATTGGAAAAGAAATGCTTTGAATTGCTCCTTTTTCTTTTAAGGCTCTTCAGTGTTACGCTTATCGCTTAATCGAATGCAATATACATAACAACCACAACCTGAACTCTTTCAATACAGGGCTCATTTATCAAAGACAAGTCATTCGATACAAATGGTTCACATTGACGCTCAAACAGCATTAGAACGAAAACAGTTTGGAAAGGAGGACCGGTCAGAGTGAAGGTACTCTACTGTTCATTGAACTGCCTCTTTACAATACTAAAATAAATAATAAACACAGCAATGATCAGGAGAGTGTGCGGAATATCTTTCATTTACTGTATCCAGCACCTCACATTAATATTTTTAGGTAGTTTTACAGGTGCACAAAGAGACAAAAATCCTCCCCAAATAAAAAGGTGCATCATACTTTGTTCTGCACAATATCTTATACAAGTATAAGTATCCCTTTAACCTTTCATTTTTGTTTTTTGTTCCTCATTAGATCATCATTATTGGGAGGGGCACATTCACTTAGTAATTTCCTCCCTGGTCCAAGGAAATGGTTGTGACCCTACTTGTCGTGACCCTACACTGCTTCCTTGTGCCAACTGTTCTGGTGACACTTTACTAAAACCCTGCAGGCATCATGCTTAATAACTTGTTATACGCATGAATGAGTATTTTATAATGTCCTATAATAAAGCTTATAATGTGTTATGTATCTTTATTACTTTCTCACCCAGACCTGTGTCACGTTTGCTCAACCTCTGTGTCACTCACACACACCATGTCTTCGGGAAACGTTGTGAAGTCTTGAATCACTACTTGGGGTGGCATGGGCATCGGCATGGGCACAGGCATAGTCACTTTTGGGCCGTGGACAATGCAATTCTTCTGCATCTCTACCCCAAGGGCGGGAGACGGGACCTCGCCGAGATGCCTCCGATACTGGACGAAACTGCATGTCTTGAGAACAATGGCGATCACATTTTTACCCATCAGTATCCCAGACACCCTGGAGTCCCTATAGAAAACCATGTTCCCACCTCGAATGAAGAGAGTGATAATGTTAATAGTCACCAGGCTGAGAATTGGATAGAGCATCATCTTATGGGGCACGATGTTCACACCTTGCATGCTGATCTCACTCAGCGACACGCACGGCAGCACCAGCAGCAGGATGTAGCAGTAGAAGAACATGAGTCCCTCCACCCATAGGGGGAGCCCTCTCCTCTGAGGCTCCCATAGGTTGGCCTGCACGTCCAGGACGTCGAGCAAGTCCACCACCACCCAGAAGAGTCGACACCGGATCTCCTCCTTCTTCTTCTGCGGCCGCACGTACTCCATGTGGTCGATGGCCACCAACGTGATGTAGACCACGGGCACGCAAATGGACAGAAGCAATGTCAGCGCTTTCCGTGCCACCCCGTCCACGCCGCCGCCGCCAGTCCAACCGTCCAAACTTCTCCCCTTTCCGTCCTCGGCCTTGTAGTTCTGGTAGACGAAGTACACCTTGATTTCCAGGACAAAGACGTAGAAGAACCATAGGATCATGGCGTAGCCACGCTTGGAGGTCCGCACCTCAGAACCCACCCACACAGCCACATAGCGTAGGACAATAAGGAAGCAGATGTCCCCCACGAGGACCATGATGCACACACCGATCTTCCTGGGCCCCTGGTTCTGCTCCACCAAGTAGGCGTCCATCAGTGCCATGCTGCCCATGATCAAGACGGCCGACAAGCAAACATGAAGCTTGTTGGCGGGTGGTGGTGGCACCATACTGACCAGGTGGTGAACGTCCAGGAAAAAAAGGGAAACCAAGATCCAAGACAAAAGTCGAAACAAAGGTCAAACAAAAATGAAGTTCCAAGAAAAAGATATAGGTCCAAGAAAAAAGAGTTAAGAAATAAAAAAATAAAAAAATAAATGAAAGTTGTGGGTCAAAGCAAAAACCTGGGTTCAAAGAGGGTTGGGTATTATAATAAATTTGTGGTAACTGTCTCTGTTCATCAGCTCATTTTAGTCCTGTTGGTTGAATCAGGTATATACCACCATTTGGTTCAGATAGTTGTATTCCCATCAGATGACTATTTGTACAAAGTCAGGTCCACTTGCATGACCTGCCATCAGTTCCCCCAAAATACCCTCATAAATATGAATAGTTATCCTTCAACCTCTATTCAGTACTCAGCAAGCAGGGAAACAGTCAAGCAGAGTACATTTGAAACTGCATTGCTGCCTAGGGATCCTAATAAAAATCGAAATATAATATTTTTAGCCCTAACTCTATAACTCTACACTCTAAACACAATGCCTCCACGTCATCGATTTGTAGTCCTTTAGTATCTGCAGTAACTGGGAATTGCTATTTTATTACTTTAATGTTCTTGTAATTCTGTCAGTGGTTGATATCATTTTAGATGTTGGACATTGTAGATAAGTTGCCGCATAAAAAATTCTCCCGGAGCTCTTCCGAGCAGTAACAAAAAGCGCAATGGATTCAGCAATGCACTTACACTTACGTCTCCAGTCATAATCAATCATAATGATTCGCAGCATTACATTTCCGGTTTGATGCCAATGTGGAATTGCCAACCCCAGCACTAATTCCATACAGTGGCATGGAGTGAAAAAACATGATGAATAGGGTTCATTATGTGAGTATTGGATATCCACTGCAACAAATTATAGGTTTCGTCTCCATTGTAATCCTCACACGTTCCCAACAATGTGATATTCCCAATACCTTGTGTTGACAAAAGGAAACGAACAACTGCGATTCCAACGTTCTCTTTCTGTTGACCCACAAAATCATCCCCCGTACACCCCTTTTGACTCATAGAAGGGAACAGGGACCTGTGTGTGCAACCTCAAAAAGAAAGGACCTAAAAAAGTTTATCTTTGAAGTTGAATCCCTGAAAAACAACAAGCCTCTTGTCCTTTTCAATAACAAGTGCTCTCACTTCAAAGATGCTCTCCCCTTGACGACCGAAAGCTCCTAATGCGGAGATTCAGGTGGAACAATAAAAAGAATGTGTCCCTTTGATCGACGATCCGGTCTAGGTGAGTGTCCTAGAATGTCCCACGGAGTGCGGTCAACCATCGAATGCCGGACATGCCCCACTGCCCATTGAGACACACAGCCATCAACGAAAAGCCCTTTTCACTCCTTTCTCATCTTCTTTCCCCCTCCGAAAAGGACTTGCGAATGGCCATCACATTGTCACAGCATTGTCAACTCTCCCAGTTTCAAATGTCCTTTAATGTCAAAATCTCTAAATATTTGCCCTCCTTGCTCCTACTTGAGGTGCTGTTTGTCTGTGCCTTCCCAAACTAGGTCTGATGGAATCTCTTTTCGCCCCTCTCTTGCTTCTCTTCCTTCCCCCACTCGTGTGTGCTCAGCCGTTGGATGTCGAAGAGGCATGCTCAGAAAGCCACAGCTGCAGGAGGAGAGAGAGAGCAAGGGAAGGAGAGACAGGGATGTAAGGGAGCGATGGTGATGGTCATGTGTGAGCTGCCTCCTGCCATCAAGTTCTCTTCTCTTTTTTCATCCCTTCTTTTCCACTCCTGGCCCATGCTCTTTAAATCCCTCTGCCCCTCTTCTTCAGAGTGACTGATCCCTGCTGTGAAGTCCACCCAACCCCTCAGATGTTGAGATCCTCCTTTTATCAGGGGAGGGCAAAGACGCTCGGGGGGGGGGGATTCAATGACATACAAATCGCATACACACTTCACTGAGACGAGTAACACACACACCCACACACACTCCAGTGTAATGAGTGATCCACACGTCCCCAGCGGCTCCGTGTGTGTGTGTGTGTGTGTGTGTGTGTGTGTGTGTGTGTGTGTGTGTGTGTGTGTGTGTGTGTGTGTGTGTGTGTGTGTGTGTGTGTGTGTGTGTGTGTGTGTGTGTGTGGTGTGTGTGCGCGCGCGCGCGCGAGAGGAGAAGGGGAAGGCTAAGCCTTGGCTGCTCTTTCAGAACCTTTGCACTGATTTCTTTAAGGGAACACTGAATCACAGTGGTGAGAGACGAGATACTCAGAGCACTTAATATACCACCATCCCTACAAAATGTGGGTGCAATTATACACAATTTATAACAATAGCGATAGGGGAGCATAGAAATAGAATCATCAATAACTTAGAAATAGAATCATGGAACATTAACATGACCATTGACTTAAATGAGGATGCCTGTTCCAGAAATCCTATTTCTATGGCTGATAATTCATGCCGACTCATTAGAAGCCATTACATGAACCTCAACATCACAATCTCTCCTTTTGGACAGACAGGCTATTTCATAATTGATGAAAGACTCCTCTTTTCCAGAATTAACAGAGGGATCGTCAAGCGTAAATAATAAATGGGCGAGAGGGAGGGCTAGCAGTGTGTGAAGGTGCTAGCTGCCTAGCCCTAGTGCTTCGCTAGGATAATTAAGCATGTAATAATAAATGGGCAAGAGGGAGGGCTAGCAGTGTGTGAAGGTGCTAGCTGCCTAGCCCCAGTGCTTCGCTAGGATAATTAAGCATGTAATAATAAATGGGCAAGAGGGAGGGCTAGCAGTGTGTGAAGGAGCTAGCTGCCTAGCCCCAGCGCATCGCTAGACTAATTAAGCATGTAGTAATAAATGGGGAAGGAGAGAGGGAGGGCTAGCGCCACACTAGGTCTTTGAGCCAGTGTGGGGGAGCGTTAGCCCCAGCGCTAGGCTACGCTAGGCTAATAAGGCATGTTTGATCGCTTGGCATAAATCCTAACATCAGACTGTTAAGACACCCCACAGGGGACAGGTTATGTGATGCATTACTCCCAAATATGAGCGCACAGGCGGGGGGCTTGAGCGGGGTTGGAGGGGGATGTCAGTAAAGCCACCGCACCGGCCATCCGTTTATTGGATCGCGTGTCATTGGCTCCAGCCACTTTCCCTGTCGTGAATGCTTATATTACACTCTCTAAACACCAGTGAAGCAGAGACAGCCTATCGTCCATACCCACTGTAGTGATGCGCTATCTGTATCTGAGTAGAAATGGAAAGTGTTTTCCACCAAGTAGATACATGTGTTAATTGTGCTTTGTAGCCTCTCTCTCTCTCTGCAGGGAAATCATTTAGTCTCTTTCTGCCTTAACTGTAGTTTCCTTTTTCTAAGAAATACTCCCTGAAACCAGGATTGGTGTTTCACTGAGGTGACCACTTATTTTTCATTAGTATACTCTTAATTGTATCTCTTAAATGTTTTAATGTGTTGTTTAATCTGTCAATTTGAATGTGCCATATCAATAAAATAATTTGAATTACTAATAAAAATAACACTTTGGTTCTATTACATGTTTTGTTATGACTTGTTTGGATATTCCTATGGTTTTTCTCACTAGCAACATCATCACAGCCGAAACCACTTCAAAATATGCAATTATGTACAATCAATCACAATGACACTGTGAAAGCTTTCAGCAAGAGCTAAAGTGCTTTCTGACTTACAATGTAATTATATTTTAACAGGGAAAATGGGACTAGGGGTATTAGAACATATCAAAAAGGAATAACAGCTTGTTTGTATTTCATTTCCAAGTGATTATAACGCCAGTGTCTTATGCCGTTGGTTATTGCTATGGAAACTCCAAGGAGTGGCTTCTCAATTCCAATTGTGTCTAACTTCCTTTAATTGCAACTGGCACCAGACCCTTTCTTCTATTCAATGCACAAAGTGCACAAAGTAGAGCTAACTCCATTACCGTAATGAAACAGGAGACGCAAATGCAAATTGTGAGGTTCTCAAATCATATTATCTCAAAGAGGCAATAAACTATGAGGGCGATATAACAGTTCCACAGCAGCCAACAACATGCATTACACATATGATTTCACCCTCCAATAAATTGGATGAAATAATGAGAAAAAAATGAGAAAAAATACCTTTGGTGGATTTTGGAGTCTTAATGACTGTTTGATACAAGGGTGGAATTTCTGTTGCTCGCATAATTGTATCAACAGAATTGAAGGTGTCAGTGAGCAATTTGGGCAACATTGCACTCAACACCATCCAAACACATTATCATCTGATACCTGATACAGCTCAAATTGCACATCATAAGTCTATGAATCATATCATCCCAGTGACAACTTTTGTGAGTAGGGGTAGAATTGGAACGTGTCCAACACGTACGAGGTATGGAAATCATTTTGACATGCAAAAATGTTAGTTTTTTTGTGACAATTACAGTACTCTAAGTGACTTTTCTCAATTCCACCTGTTTGTGAGCATTAGGTTGTCTTATTGGCTGGGCAAACACTGGAAACTCACAACAGAGTAGTCACCTGTACCTTGTGGAGATAAAGTACCTAAGAGTTCTAAAATGTCCACTGGGCCTAGCGATATTCTTAGCAACAGCTCGGCTACTACTTGGCGCTGACCTATTTCTTCCTTTACCGTGAAAAATTGGTCCTGCCAGCTGGAGAGCTGTTACTGGTGCCTCATTGCCCCTCCATGTGGCTTACTTTTAAAGGCCCTGCCTGCCTCCAACCAAAAGCCCATTTTCCAGCTGGTGCGAACCCGAGTCCCGTGCCACCAAGAGTAATGGCCATGGTCACGGTCGGTCAGAAACGCGTACCCTATCCATCTGCCGTGCTGTGGTCGTGGATGCGGATATAACATCTAACATCTATAAAATTGTGCTACATGTTTTCTGTGATAAATATTTGCATCTGCATGTGTTTGTATACATAAGAAGGATATATGTCCTGTCAAATGTGTATGGGTGGTATAATCCACACGTTATACCACGTGCCTAATTTGTTTATCTGGACTCGCATGAGCCACTCGGGGGCAAAGAAGGCACTCAGGAGCACAGAAGTAGAGAGCTGCAGCAGATACCCAGGCTGTGCCCCAAATGAAACCCTATTCCCTATGTAGGGCAGTACTTCTCACTAGGGCCAGTAGGGAAAAGGGTGCTATTTGAGACGCAACCCCAGTGAACCCCATGGAGAGAGGCCGTCCATTACTGACGATGGCCATTTATGTTTACGGGCACTTCAAGTCCCATCGTAAATTTCTCCCTTTGAAGATAATATTTTTTCCTTTCCGTAATCACCTGTGGGTTGTGTAAGTGTGGTGGAGGGGGGGGGGGGGGGTTCTTGGGAACATTGGTGTGTGTAACCACTATCGTTCATGTCACCTTTTTCTTCACAGAAAGAACACCGAAATAAAAATGATGTTTAATGTAGCCTGCTGTACTACAGTTAATTACCGCATTGGATAGTAAGTCACATTTGCTTGACTATAGGAAATGTACCCTTTACGTTTTATAAAAAATCCCTTTACATGTATGTTTTTGAACAGAAGAAATAGGCCTACCAGCACAATTTCTGAGGCACATGGAAGAGAAATTATCACAGTTTTTTTGTGTGCAAAGAACAGCATGACCAAGTTTTGCAAGCCCATTTTGGTAAACACTGACTTACCAGCAGGCAGGGTTTTTCGAAGGCTTTGTTTTTCTTAATTGACAGATTGGCTTGACTCACAAATGTGCATGTATTACTATGGGTCCATTGTTGGAACATACACATGTGAACAAGTCCATCTGTCGATGAGCATCAAACAGAATCGATGATACACAGCCACATACATGTACACATGTACCTGTGTATTACCAAACATTGTGTAGGTGTTTGTGTTGGCTGGTGCCAACAAGCCAATATTGCGATCCCATTATTATTTTGTTGTGATTAAGTGTAAAATATTCATATGGATTAAAGGTGTTCATTCAAACATTCAAAGTTACTACGCTACAGAAATCAACTTGCTCATTTGTAAATTGTACACTGAGTATATAAAACATTAAGAACACCTGCTCTTTCCATGACATAGACTGTCCGGGTGAATCCAGGTGAAAGTTATGATCCCTTATTAATGTCACTTATTGAATCCACTTCAATCAGTGTAGATGAAGGGGAGGAGCCAGGTTAAAGAAGGATTTGAGACAATTGAGCCATCAATTGTGTATGTGGCTTTGAACGGGGTATGCTAGTAGGTGCCAGGCGCACTGAATTTGTGTCAAGAACTGCAAAACTTTCACGCTCAACAGATTCCCCTGTGTATCAAGAATGGACATCCAGCCAGCTTGGCACAACTGTGACACAATTAGTCATCAGAATCTTCATTTTTTATTTTAAGGGCCACGTGAGTCAATAATCAGACCAAGATTCCCAGACACCAGAAATCTTACAAATGTATCATCTGACCCACAAATGTGTTATTTTTAGAAGTTTTAGATGGGATGGAAACATTAAAAAGTCATGAAAAAATGCTCTGGAAATGCAAACGGATGAATCAAATTAGCCCAATTTACTCCGCTATAGATATCCTCAGAAGCACACCCAAAACCAGGTCCAAATATTCTTATAGCGTAGTTCTTTCCCTAGTTTCCTTTCCAACTTGGACTAAATAGGTGCCAGCAGTGACGTGGAAACATGCGGTGCATCTAAAAACTGGCCTCCTCTCCTTTTTCTGTACTGACCTCAAAACACAGGATAGGTCAGAGTAATGTTGTGGTTGCCACCAGGAATGTGCTTTTGTCCTTCAAGCTATTTCACGTCAGCGCAGATGAAGGAAAGGAGAGGAAGCCACTTTAGACTATTGAGATTTACCCCTATATACAATCCTTTCCTCTCACCTATCAGCGGTCACAAGGGGACTTAAAAAAATATACATATATCATGTTTTCAATGGTTATACTGTTGTAATAGGACTTAGACTAGGAGTGTTTGTAATGTGTTCAGACATTTGATTGTGCTATTTAATGTCATTCATATAGGGGAAAACAGATATAGAACATGTTTTGCAAGCCTGGCATTGCATCTATTTTGCAAAAACAAAACTGAAACTGTATTGGTGCTTCTAATGCCTTAAGCTGTTTATGAATGTGTCTATGGTTTATATTCACAGTAGGGTGCCTGAAGCGTTACCTACGTATATGTTTCTCTCAGCATGGCTTCCTTTACATTGAATGTCCACTCTTATATCTTCAGCTTATATTTCATAGTGTGTGGGTGTTTATTTTGCAAAGAGGTAAGGTAGATGCACACAGACACACATGCATACACACATGCACATACTCACACACAAACACACACACATCCAAAATCCTCAGTATTCCACTCATGAGTGTAAAATTGCATCTGGCACCCAAAGGCATGTACACTGCGGACACACAGCTTCCCACAGTTCTTTGCATTTCACGCTGTCACATGATATAAAACTTGTTCACATTTTTCTGGCATTTTCTCTCCTTGTGTACTTGGCATGAGATGCTTACTCTTTCTCTACTGAAGGAGGTATCTGTTTTCTTCAACTCCAAATCAAATAGACTACAAGACTATAATCCTGGAGATAAACTTCACATAATTAAATTAAAGTTTAATTAAACACAACTGCCCAAACAATTCTCAAAGCCTTGTGGGATAACAAAAAAGTCTTATTAAGTTTAAAATTATCATCCGTTTTGGTAAAAAAACAATTTAATAGGAAATGTACCTAATTTAAGCAACATATAACAATTATTCATTGATTGGCTTCATGAATTAAATATAAGGGGGCTATTTATATTGTTAACTGAGTGTATATGTGAATTACTGATTATATAAATCTGTCTCATTAGGGCTCGAGGGACAGTGCCTGCATCAGCCTCCAGGCACATGCTTCCCGATGCTAACTAGTCCAAACTCTCAGCCATCCACTTGCCCTAGCTTACTTCAAAGCAGCGGGAGAGGAAAGAGGCCTATATTAGCATATATTTACATACCTACAGATGCACCCTAATTTGTGGCAGCTGTTGGATTAAATACTTCTCATTGGGAGAGATGCATGGGCGTAATTTCCGCTAGGGACTAGACCTGGGTTCAAATACTATTTGACATCTCTCAAATACTTTGAGCATTTTCCCTAGTCAGCCTGGAGTGTTAGATGGGTGGGGGTTGCAGCTTTGTGACTATTCTATTGGTCCATTAAGCCAGACAAGGTCAGTCATGCACATATAAAGTGTCACACCCTGAACTGTTTCACCTGTCTTGTGCTTGTCTAAACCCCCCACCAGGTGTCTCCCATTTCCCCCATTATCCCCTGTGTATTTACACCTTTGTTTTCTGTTTCTGTTGCCAGTGCGACTTGTTTTGTCAGGTCTTACCAGCATGTTTCCCATTTCGCCTGTTCTCAAGTTTTTGTTTTTTAGTCTACCCGGTTCTGACCATTCTGGCTACCCTGAACCTGCCTGCCTGCCATCCTGTACCTGCCTGACGAACCTCTGCCTGCCCTCGACCTGCCTTTTGCCTGCCCCTTTGTAATAATAAATATTCTGAGAATCGAACTATCCGCCTCCTGTGTCGGCATCTGATTCAAATCCTGAGACGTGATAATAAAGTATCTGAAATGACTTCAAATATTATTTAAATCCAGGTCTGCAAGGGACTAGGGACGCACACACATACATTTCGATGTTAAATGTTTCTCCCCAACACTTTTGTCTAGTGATGTCATAATTTATTGCCCAATTAGATGCTGTAGAAATGTATGAAATGAGCTTTGAATGGAAATTTGGCAAAAGAGATTTGAATAGCAATGGGGGAGGTCCCCCAAATCCTTTGTCTGATTTTGCTCCCCCACATTTTATATACAAGTTTTGTAGGAATGTTAATTTAAGGGCCTTTTAGAACACAATGAAAAAGGTTACATGGGTACGGAAGTCCTAGATCAGCCCTTCAAGCCGAACAGAGTAAAACAGAATGGGGCTTTTTGTCTTTTCATTCTAAAACACATGTAAGATGAATGTTATGTTTCAATTCCCTCTCTAACCCCCATCTGCTGAAAACACTGCAGAAGTCAAAGAGCTAATAGAACTCATTATAAACCCATGAATGTTCCAGTAACTCACACATTTTCTTTGCCCATAAGGCGATACCCCCTCTATTATTCCCGTCTTTGAGCTCGTAACTGTAAGTCAGCAATAAACCGAAAGAAGTTGTAACGGCTGTCGTATAGAGGGGACCAAGGCGCAGCGTGTTAAGTGCTCATAATGACGTTTATTTAAACTCAGAACACAAAAGAAAATAACAAAGAGAAAACAAACAGCTAACAGTTCTGTCAGGTACTGAAGTCTACACAGAACACAACTAAACAGAATACAACTGCCCACAAACACAATAGAAAAAAACCCAACTTAAATATGATCTCCAATTAGAGACAACGCGAACCAGCTGCCTCTAATTGGAGATCATCCCAAAAAACTTCAACATAGAAATAGAAAACTAGAACTAAACATAGAAATAAAGAACATAGAAAAACCACCCAAAACACCCCCTGTCACGCCCTGGCCTACTCTACTATAGAAAATGACATCTTACTAGGGTCAGGACGTGACAGAAGTGTGTAAAACCTGAAATTTTTTCACACAAAACAAATCGGTTACTTTCATTGTCTCGTCCCTTTTATCTGGGCTAAGAAATCAATTTCAATCTCCACCAAATGCAGGTGTCTTTAGCGGTAAACCGATTAGTGTTTGATGTTACAGTATCTATCCTTAGACCAATATACATCCCCTCTAGATTTTTGTCAAATGTGTGTGTGTGTGTGTGTGTGTGTGTGTGTGTGTGTGTGTGTGTGTGTGTGTGTGTGTGAGAGTAATGCTACAAGCACCGTGAGGATACAGTCTTTGGGGATTCGCTAACTCATGTGTTCCAGTTCATTATGTTACTGACACTATTTAAAGTCGTTGTAGGCCATAAACAGGTTTAAGTTACAAATTCTTCACAGATCCCAAATTATTTTGACAAGGAGTCAATAATAAAAAAAAAATGATGATCGCTTTACCTTTCAAAACAGTCTACTCCCATAAGACACAATAGTTGTCAGAATAAATAAAATCAAGATACAAGGATTTCAAATACAGTATAATCGTTTTGACGGGCACTTCTGGAACACGTATCAGGGACAAGGAAATATCAAACAATTTATACAAATGTCGGAAGACTGTAGACACAACACTCAATTACACAAAGTAAGACATTGCCCTGGACAATTCAGTCAGCTTTGACAACTTTAACCAGTCTGTTTATCTTTTATCTTATCCAAAATGGCCTCCTCCATCAACTCCTTGGCCTTCCGGTTGTCAAAAAGCTTTCTGTATGTACCAGGTCTTCCCCTTAGGAAGTGCTTTGGACTCTTATGTGAAAAAGTGTGTGTATATACAGTATGAGACTCTCAGCACAAAACCAGGTCAGAAGGACAGTTCCGGTGTTCTGGAGCCAGGCGGGTAATTGCCTCTCGGCTCCAAAAGATGGCATCCTTCTTCTTCACGCTTCAGTGAGTTTTGCCTGCCTACGCTTTTCCCGCAGTTGCACAGGTCATCTGAAAACCCTCGCACGGTGCATGGGACCCTTCGTTTCCGTCCGTTTCCGTCCGTTTCCTCGCAGTCTGCACAGGTTACTTTAATGGTTGCGGACGGCCCTTGACACTACGTGGTTTTAATTGTGTTTGGATTGGCTTCGTGTTTAGACTGTGAAGATGAGAGGTGAGAGAGCCTCATTCTATTAAGATCCATCTGCTGTAGTGGGAAAACATTGCCTGAACCTTCTTGGTGATATGGTGGTAACGCAGTCATAAGCATGTCATAAGAGTTATAAGCAGTTATACACTCTTACAAAAAAGGGTTCTAAAAGGGTTCTTCGGCTGTCCACATAGGAAAACCCTTTGTGGTTTCAGGCAGGCCCCTCTGTAGAAAGGGTTCTACATGAAACCCAAAAGGGTTATACCTGCACCAAAAGGGTTCTACCTGGAACCAAAACGGGGTCTTCAAAGGGTTCTGCTATGGGGACATCCGAACCACCCTTTTAGGTTCTAGATAGCACCTTTTTTCTAAGAGTATAGCTAAGCCTTGACTTACTTCTGCCTGGGAAGGGGGCATCGGGGTAGTAACCTAACTACTGGGGCTCCAGGTAGAAGTTCCCTTTTGACACAGATCTAAAATTGGCTTACCCTCCCCAAATCCTAACCTTAACCATTGTCAGGAAATAAGCTAAACTGACCTTAGATCAGCTTCCAGGGGCAACTTTACCTTACTCCCCACTGGGTCAGACAACAAAGGACGAAAGCATGTCAGGGCAAGATCACTAATCTTCAAAGTTCCAGTGAACACAAAAGTTAGAGAGGGGTAGAGTTTTTAGAAAATCATGATAAAAAAGATAACACAACCATCTAAAATCCTTAATAATTTAAAGTTTCATTATTTGAATTTGCAACATTAATCAGTCATTTTGTTATAATACATGGTAAAGATAGTGGGGCTCCTTTTAATGTTATTATGTTGTAGCAAATGAGCAATTTCATTTGGTCTATCAAATTCTGATGTCTTAAAATGTATCAAATATTCTGAGCTTGAATAAAATAAATGCACTTGAAGGATTGGCCCGGACGCAATGCAAAAAGGTTTTTGGGTCGTCAATAGAACCATAAATAAGTTATTTTGAGATTACAGTCGCTGTTAAAGGAGACATCATGTATGCCCAGTCATTGCATTGTACTGTAATTATACAGTTGATCACACTGCTGTATAAAAAGCTGGGGACTGCGTCCAAGATGCCCGACCATTGTTTTCAACATAATCTACTAACGTTCACATACACCGATTCATACATATTTCCGGGTTGCATCCAGTTTACACAGCCCAAATTCACATTTGCGCTAGCACTCAGTGCGTCATCAAGTCATCCAAAAACATGGCAGACATTAGATTATTAGAAAATTGTAATATCTTTGGCCGTGAGTGATGAAAAAGAAATCGGCCTCAGAAACAATTCTTTCAATGCTTCAATTGATGTTTTATGTACAAAGATGATGAGTAAAGTGTCTAATTAAGAATTTTCAAATATGATTTCTCAATGTGGCCGTCTATGGTAATTCGATTTCTGGGACGGGCATCAGTTAAACCCCAGAACCGATGCAAGGCAGTAGGAGCAGTTGAAACCGTGCTTCTAGACCGCTCCTGGCCCCTTGGCTGATCATGAAGAATCATGATATATCTGAGGACTGTAATAGCGATCATGAAAATAACGTTTTTTTAAATGTATGTCTCACCAATGAGTTTAGAGGGTTTATGAATTATTGATAGCTTCCTTGTGAATTCAATGCTTTATAGTGCAAATTATAGTGCCTTTTTAACATGACACCACATTCTTATGATCTCAAAGTCATAGGCTATAGTCGAAGTGTTAATGTCTTACAAAAATGTACATAGAAGTATAAATACATATGACTTGACAAGAGAGTAATAAATACATTTAATTGTTAATGCTTCAACTTTTACTGTGTTCTCCCTCATAAGGTAGTATTTCCCCCTGAACACTCAATCCAAAATGGCTGCCAATTCTGTCACCAAGGTCCAGAGCATTATCCAGTCCCTTCCCTCACCCCTGCCTCCCTCCCAGACCCTCTCCTAATCCACAAAATTATTTCCTCAGCTCAGCTCACCTCTCCTAACTCACCATATAATAATTACAAATTTCTACCTACCCCTCTTATGCAATGCATATTGAATTAAAGCCTGTCTTCAAGCCCCTCTCTCCCACTCCCTCAACCCTAAAGACCATCATTTAGGAGCCTGCTGAGTCATTGATTGGATTGTGAAGGGGTCACAGAGACTATACCAACCTGCCACAGTTACAAAATGGCCAACCACGTGACAGGACATGCTCTCAGCCAATCTCCATTGGAGCGTGGCTAATGGGATGTGTGCATTGATTTTGCTCTGTTGTGGTCGTTGCCTCAATACTTTACAGTGATGATCGTATCAGCACTGATCAAACATTAATCTAGAATATTTAGGATATTATGGCAATCACCACCATTTCAGAAGCTAATAGCGCCCATTTGACCAGGAAGGATGGAGAACTTTGGATGGATGTTTGTTTTAGCCATGCACGTTATTGTCAATAGGGGCAGAGTAATGGAAGGTTAAGTCAGATGGATGACATCAATACTAACATCAATACTTTTTAAAGAGATACTTGCTGTCAAGGAATTGAACACACACTATGATACACCATAAAAATGAATGTTGACCTTGTCTCCGTTTGAGTGGTAAAAAAAAGTCAGTTCATAGTTCTATTTTGCCCATGGTATAAAACGACTATTCCCATACCAAAAATGATTAACCATGAACTAGTACTGTGTCAATATTAGGAAGCATTCATAGGCAACTCCTGCTGAGAATGAAATAACTTAGGTTGAGACTGCGACGTTCCTAATATGGAGACCGTAGTGGAGGATTCTCATACATTGTCTTGCTGACAGTCAGCTAGGCCCTACAGGACGTTAAAGCCCTATGGGCCAGCTGGCAAACTCACTCAGCTCACCAGCCCTCTAGCACTAACGGACCTCCAGGGAAGCTCAATGTCAGCCAGAGGTCGCAGGCCATTATCAATCATTGTTCAATACTACTGTATATAAAGTAGTATTTCCTTCCACATGTTGTGCCACATTTCTGCAGACTCCATCATTAACTGGTTCCAGGAACCAGCAGCACCTTTCAATATTTGAAAATGATGCTATGCAGAGTAGCCCACTGTGTTACAGTAACTACAGATCTTGGAGATTAGATTATCCCACCCACGATCTAACCATTAGAAGATTGAGAAGATTTTCCTCGTAAGTGTTAATTGTTGCACAACACTACCTGAATGACATGTGGGGGAAAAGATTCCTCAGCATGTTTCTCTCCCCTAAGCATGTTACAATTTCCATTCCTTATTAAAACTAAGCAAATGATTACCGTAGAGTTGGTTTTGTAAATTGCAAGGTGGTGGACCACCTCAAAACAACACACACACACACACACACACACACACACACACACACACACACACACACACACACACACACACACACACACACACACACACACACACACACACACACACACAGTGACACACACCAACCAACCAAGCGCTGACTCCCTGGGAGACCCCCTCCGATGTTTTTTAGGAATGTCTCAATCCTCCCAGCATGCAACAGTGCCTGGAGCAAGAGCTTCAAAGGCTCGGCAACGTGTGAAACAATATATCTCATATCTCACACGTCCTCCTGTGCCATTCTTCTCCTGTGTTTGTGTGTGTGTGTGTGCATTCAAACTCCTGTGTCATCGCTTGTAGGATCGCTTGTGTGTTTCGACACAGCGATCTGTCAGTCACGTTGGCAACTGTACACTGCCTATCGTGGGCGGGCGCAATCATACTGTTAAAATTCTGCACACGTCTCCCGTATTAAGAACCAAAGTGGTTTTGATGGCACCAGTTTTGACAGACATGCTGAGTAAATACAGCTTCAGCTCGGTTATCTCCCAGGAGTACCGATTACAAACTGTAGAGTAGGGCAAGGTTGCATTCCAAATAGGTTTAGGCCCCGTCTGGGCCCGAGTCAACAGTAGTGCACTAAAATGGGAATAGGTTGCATTTGGGACACAACCCAAGGGCTCCACTTTACATTTAGTCTTCATAAAACATTCATAGCACTTCCATATGGAAACTCCTAAAGGAGTGTACAAAGAATGTATAATAAGTTGCATGTGTAACAGGGTTGGTTATTTTTCCACTTGCCTCTAAAGAAATGTGTATTTAATGTTCAAGCATTCTTATTGGTTGGTTCAATTCCGATGACAATAAGGTGTGTTGTTATTGGCCCCGCTTAGAGATGGGTGGAGATCACGAACGTCAGGTCTCCCCAGCATGAAAATGTGACGCAAGAGGTAGGTCACGTTCTGAATACTGTATTCTATTTTTATATTTAACAATGTGTACAAGTTTGCTGTACATTGCTGATTTATACATGTGTGGGTATATGGTACCTGTTAGGGATTGAGGGGCTTTCTGGGATGTGCTTTGGTATATGATTGCTGTATATAAGTGTGTTAGCTAGCATGCAACAATGTAATGGTCACTTAAGCCCACTGCTAACACAGTTGTTTTCATGCTACATATTTTACCATCGACAACTATCAACATCATTAAGCCCTGCACGACTAACGTGCTGTTTCCTATTTTACTACAGAAAATAAATAATGATTTTTCATGCTAGGTTTAGAACCTCATATTGAAGCTCATAGAGACTTCCGGGCTCCCGAGTGGCGCAGCGTTCTAAGGAATTACATCTCAGTGCTAGAGGTGTCACTACATACCCTGGTTTAATTCCAGGCTGTATCACAACCGGCCGTAATTGAGGGTCCTATAGGGCGGCACACAATTGGCCCAGCGTTGTCCGGGTTAGGGTTTGGCCAGGGTAGGCTGTCATTGTAAATACAAATGTGTTCTTTACGGACTTGCCTAGTTAAATACAATTTAAAAAAATAAGAGAACCAAACTGACATATAGAACAATCTTAAAATTATTCACTTTTTTTGGACCTAACTTTCTTACCACTCTTTTTGTGGTTTCTTCCTTCAAAGACTCCACGAAATGAAGACCTCTTCCGAAATATTTGGTCAAATGATACATTTTGTGTATGGTTTCCAAGATACAAGGGTGGCTCAACTTACCCCTTTGGCTCAACTTACCCCACTCTCCCCTACAAATAAAGGAGAAAAACAACCTTAGATTTTTGGGATATGATGGGGTAAGACAGTTGTACTAAGCTTATTCGCAATTTATAAGTGATAGTCTTCCAGAATCAATGGATTATATATCCATATTGAAATACTATTAGTATGAAGTAAATATAGCAGATTGCACGTTTAACACATTACCTCTGGTACTAGAATTGGGCAGCTGTTTTTGTTTATGCACCCATCCAGCATGTTGTAGAAAGCCAAAGGCCTGGGGCCTCATTTCTAACTGTTGTATACAGTAAATGTAACACTAAATCAGATCTGTCATTAAACGGTGCACGCGTGAACGAACATTATAACTCCGCCTGAAAAACACCCATCATACACATTTTATGGTGACAATAATAATACCCTTATTTGCTGTATACTTTGGAAGTAATTAGGCCAAGACAGTGTCTAAAGGAAATACACTACATGACCAAATGTATGTGGACACCTGCTCGTCGATCTTCTCATTCCAAAATCATGGGCATTAATATGGAGTATTAATAGCCGAATCCACCTTTGAAGGGGTGTCCACATACTTTTTTATAGATATTGTAGAATGACGAACTTGATCAAATGTCTTTTGGAGATGTTGGCAGAATATTTTTTTTTTTCAGTAAGATTTTCTGTATCTGACCATTTCTGGAAGACAAAAACAACTAAATTGTTGTTGAACTGGAAATAGATCGCTTGAATGCAATACTGTTTTGCATTCACTTTCTCCCGAACCTAAATACGCTGCACTGGCCATGAATTCTGAAACATTGTCTACTCTGGGATAAAAACAGTCGTTCTACTTACAGTGGTAACCTAAATACCTCAATGCAAAAGATCAGCTGTCTGATCACCGGTTAATTTCTACTGTATGTTATAAACCGTGCACCCTGTCATCTGCATAGAGCAAAAACTATCAATTATAATAGCCTATAGGCCCAAATAAATGAGAGATGCGCATGGTAATTTGTTGTATGGCTACTTCGGGAATATGAACTCATCATGGCCAGAAACGGTGAGGAATTTATTCTGCAATGGTTATGATATATGTAGCCACGTGTGCACATTTTGTTCATATTCTTTGCTAGTTAGTGAGTTATTAGCCCAGTTATAGATAATTTGTAGTCGGCAATAAGGGAGTGATTGCTTCCTACAAGATACACAAAACGTGTACTTCTGTAGACATCTTTGAAAAGCAAGTCAAGTAAAGACTTTTTTTCTGTCTTAAAGGGGCAGTGTTGTATTTTGAAACAGGCTTGAATAAGCTGGGTAGCCATTAGGCAGAGGGTAGCTGTTATGCGGAGCAGGTGAACCCAAGGGCTGACTCAGACGAGGAGATTGGTATAAGGTATCCAAAGTATTTATTGAAAAGCAGGAGAAAGATGGGGTGTAGGTCAGGGGAAGCTTGGCGGGTTGCAGGAAGCCAGGTTCTGAGGCTGAGGCTGGAGCGAGGGGAGTTGGGGCTGGATAGGCAGGTCCGGAGCGGAATCCAAGGAAACAGTGGAGTGGAGGTTCTGGACAGGGTGGCAGGACTGACGAGACGTGGGACTGGAGACAGGGACCAGAGTCAGAGCGGACGGAACTCCTGCGGAGAGAAAACAATATCAGGCAAGGAAAAACAGGTACAACATGAAAACAGGATCTATGCATGAGCCAATGGCTAAAACGCAGACTGACTGAGCAGAGGCTGCGATCTAGCAGCATGGAAGTGGCAGGGCTGAGTTTTTGTAGAGGTCTTGATTATGGAACAGGTTGCAGCTGGTGGGGATCTGCTCTGACTACAGCACACCTGTCTCCCCCCACACAATCTCACACACACACACACACAAAGAGAGGGAGAGAGCACTGGGGGAGTGGCAGCAGGTCAAGGAGACACAGGATGAGCAGTAGAGGGCGTGGCAGGAGCATATGTAACAGTAACATAATTTGTCTGATTCTCTCTTATGATGGTATGGGAATAATAATGCATTGTGCATTATGTATTATGTTTATAATAATAATAATACGCAACACATTTCACATAACAGTTTTCAGACGTCAATGGAAAAGGTGAACCGGTGAACCGTCTGTTGTACCATTAAACTGTGCTTTGGATCGGAGCCGATATAGCAAAATAGGCTGCTTGAAATAGCTTATCTACTTGATTTACTATTTGGAAGTGGGTCGAATTAAATGAGAGATGGGACGAATTATAGCCTTTTCTAACTTGTTGTAGTGCCTGCCTATAGGCTATTTTGCGAGTAGCCTATGAAACCATCACTGTCAGAAAAGTTGAGGAATTTATTCTGCAATGATCATGGAAATATATGCCTATTTCTAATTATTTTAGATGATTGCATTTTGTTATTATATTTAACTAGGCTTACCTGTGCTTTTGTTTTGAATAAGTGTCTTGTATTCCCCACTTGTACTACAAGGCTACTTTTGCCTTCTTGCAATGCAAGTCTTCAACCACTAGAAACTGTGAGCAGACATGGTCTAAAGTTTGCGGGAGGATAAACACATTCTCACATCAAGTTCAGTTTTTATAAATGCAAACTTTTGCGTGAAAACTGGTGCACGCATGTTTTGGGGTATATTTTGTGTGTACCCAAACGTTTATCAATTGGGCCCCTGGTGTGCTAGGGCAAAGTCATTTCCATTGATCTGACAAAAGATGATTAGATGAACTGAGACAGAGAAAGACAGAGAGACACACACAGAGACAGAGAGAGAGACAGAGACACAGAGAGAGAGCACACAGCATGCTATAATACATACAGTTGAAGTCAGAAGTTTACATACACCTTACCCAAATACATTTAAACTCAGTTTTTCACAATTCCAGACATTTAATCCAAGTAAAAATTCCCTGTCTTAGGTCAGATTTATTTCAGCTTTTATTTCTTTCATCACATTCCCAGTGGGTCAGAAGTTTACATACACTAAATTAATATTTGGTAGCATTGCCTTTATTGTTTAACTTGGGTAAAACGTTTTGGGTAGCCTTCCACAAACTTCCCACAATAAGTTGGGTGAATTTTGGCCCATTCCTCCTGACAGAGCTGGTGTAACTGAGTCAGGTTTATAGGCCTCCATGCTCGCACATGCTTTATCAGTTCTGCCCACAAATGTTCTATGGGTTTAACATCAGGGCTTTGTGATGCCCACTTCAATACCTTGATTTTGTCGTCATTAAGCCATTTTGCCACACCATTGGAAGTATGCTTGGGGTCATTGTCCATTTGGAAGACCCATTTGCGACCAAGCGGGAACTTCCTGACTGATGTCTTGAGATGTTGCTTCAATATATCCACATAATTTTCCTTCCTCATGATGCCATTTATTTTGTGACGTGCACCAGTCCCTCCTGCAGCAAACCACCCCCACAACATGATGCTGCCACCCCCGTACTTCACGGTTGGGATGGTATTCTTCCGCTTGCAAGCCTCCCCCTTTTTCCTCCAAACATAATGATGGTCATTATGGCCAAACAGTTCTATTTTTGTTTCATCAGACCAGAGGACATTTCTCCAAAAAGTACGATATTTGTCCCCATGTGCAGTTGCAAACCGTAGTCTGGCTTTTTTATGGCAGGTTTGGAGCAGTGGCTTCTTCCTTGCTGACCAGCCTTTCAGGTTATGTCGATATAGGACTTATTACACTGTGGATATAGATACTTTTGTACCTGTTTCCTCCAGCATCTTCACAAGGTCCTTTACTGTTGTTCTGGGATTGATTTGCACTTTTCGCACCAAAGTACGTTCATCTCTAGGAGACAGAACGCGTCTCCTTCCTGAGTGGTATGATGGCTGCGTGGTCCCATGGTGTTTATACTTGCGTACTATTGTTTGTACTGATGAACGTGGTACCTGCAGGCGTTTGGAAATAACTCCCAAGGATGAACCAGACTTGTGGAGTTCTACAATTATTTTTCTGAGGTCTTGGCTGATTTCTTTTGATTTTCCCATGATGTCAAGCAAAGAGGCACTGAGTTTGAAGGTCGGCCTTGAAATACATCCACAGGTACACCTGTAATTGACTCAAATGATGTTAATTAACCTATCAGAAGCTTCTAAAGCCATGACATCCTTTTCTGGAATTTTCCAAGCTGTTTAAAGGCACAGTCAACTTAGTGTATGTAAACTTCTGACCCACTGGTGTTGTGATACAGTGAATTATAAGTTAAATAATCTGTCTGTAAACAATTGTTGGAAAAATTACTTGTGTCATGAACAAAGTAGATGTCCTAACCGACTTGCCAAAGCTATAGTTTGTTTACAAGAAATTTGTGGAGTGTCTGAAAAACTAGTTTTAATGACTCCAACCTAAGTGTATGTAAACTTCCGACTTCAACTGTACCTTAAACGCTGAGTGATGGGCCTGGAGAAATGTAACCATTCAATTCATAGACAGCGCTATAGATGCAAGGACTGACCAACAATGACATCAACATTATAGTGTTAACCATGTTTTGAGGCTATACAGTGTTTGTTACACTTTCATTGTTTAAAAACATTGGAGTAAAAAATATATATTTTGGGTGCTGATGGGGTATGACATGAGGCATTTATAAGTTATATTCTTCAAGAATCAATGGGTATATACCATTAATTTATACATCCACAAATGGATATTGCAACTAAGGATTTTACAACACAATTTATGGTACCCTGGCTGTGAATTTATTTTATTATAAATGAATTCAATCAATCTAAAAGCTTTGAGTCTTCTTGGGTATGACGCTACATGCTTGGCACACCTGTATTTGGTTTCTCCCATTCTTCTCTGCAGATCCTCTCAAGCTCTGTCAGGTTGGATCGGGAGCGTCGCTGCACAGCTATTTTCAGGTCTCTCCAGAGATGTTATATCGGGTTCAAGTCCGGGCTCTGGTTGGGCCACTCAAGGACATTCAGAGACTTGTCCCGAAGCCACTCCTGCGTTGTCTTGGCTGTGTGCTTAGGGTTGTTGACCTGTTGGAAGGTGAACATTTGCAAACTTCTTCCATTTAAGAATGATGGAGGCCACTATGTTCTTGGTGACCTTCAAAGCTACAGAAATGTTTTGATACCCTTCCCCAGATCTGTGCATCGATACAATCCTGTCTCTGAGCTCTACGGACAATTCCTTCAACCTCATGGCTTGGTTTTTGCTCTGACGTGCACTGTCAACTGTGGGATCTTAGACAGGTATGTGCCTGTCCAATCAATTGAATTGACCACAGGCGGACTCCAATCCAGGTGTAGAAACATCTCACGAATGATCAATGGAAACAGGATGCACCTGAGATCATTTTTGAGTCTTATAGAAAAGGGTCTGAATACTTCTGTTTTTTATTGGTAATACATTTTCAAACATTTCTAAAAACCTGTTTACACTTTGTCATTTCCGGGTATTGTGTGTAGATTTTTGAGAAAACAAAAATATTTAATACATTTTAGAATAAGGCTGTAACGTAACAAAATGTTGAAAAAGTCAAGGGGTCTGATTTTTTTCTGAATGCACTGTATTTCTAGCTAGGATTCCAAGTGTGTCAACATACACAGATCACATAATAGGGTAGACTGGGTGTCTGGCAATACCACACTGGTTGTATCCTCTGGCCATGAGAATGTACCCGTCTCTTCCCCAACCAGTACCCCAGCTGCAAAACCAATGGAGAAATTAAAGAATACTTAGTACCGAGAGTGTGTGTACATTTACATGAGATATGTACATGACGTGTGAATAGAACTAAAATCAATTACCTGCTAGTATGATTGAATTTGGAACTTTTCTTTAAAAAATTAAAAAATACAATAGGGTTATTTGGCTGGATGAGTAATGCGTAAACGGTGGCCTTTTTACAACACAAATTGCTGAAGAAAAGTGTAGAATTAAATCACACTGGCAGGTTATGATGAGTTTGACTGTATTTTCTGCATCAAAAATGTTGCCCTATGTCATTAATATTGAGTTGTTGGATGGCTTTACACTTTCAAAGTAAACACTGACCTGTTTTTCACAATCCAGTAGTCCAGGTAAGAACTACCATACCCGACAGCCAGTACAGCATGGTTAGTTCTTGTTGAACAATCAGGCTGGTAGAGGACTCCTAAAGAAGAAGCACTACAAGAGTTATGGTAATGTGCAATTCATATGTATTTATTTACAATTTAATAGAGGTAATGGTAACACTACTTAAAGCATCCAGGTATAATGCATTATGCAGTTATAATGCATAACGAGTTGTCATGATGATGATGATGATGGCCCCTTTACATTATAATAATTTCATAGTGATACGGGCTAAATAACCAGTTGAAAATATAATATAATATAAATATAATATAAATATTATAAAGATTCATACATGGTTATAACAAGTTATGCCTGGATTCCTCAAGTAAAGTGTTTCCAAGTATTAGTTCTGTCACTGTATGACCATTCATTGGTATTGGTAATACTAGGGCTATTCTCTCTTCTTACTTATTTGTTGCTTAATGGTTCCCACCTAAAATTGTAGTAATACGTTTGCAGAAGAGTCCATGCAGTAAAGTCGAACTGTTCCAATCTCAAGAGAGATAATCTATTACCTATTTTTGGAGAGCGTACCCTTGACATGAATGTACACGTATACTTGTTCACATCTAATCATAGGTGTGACACCTAGCTCACCATCTTTGTAGAACTTGAAGGAGGGATGTGTGGCGTTCACAGACACAGCGATAGGGCCAACCTCATACAAAGTGTCTCGAAACACTTTTTCATCCAGAGAAGGAACTCTGTTGAAGCCTTTGCACCAGGCTTCCTTTGTTGCATTCTGGTATTCACAAGGGCCCACCTGAAAACAGTTTATTATGATAATCTCAAGCTTTACAGGGATCTTTTCACTCATCTATTCTATGTTCTTTCCAAAATTCCCACTTTTTACAGAAATACCAGTTGGAGGATTCCTGGTTTCATGGTTATTCCCTCCTGATTCCAAGAATCTTCCAACTGGGATTTCTGGAAAACCTAAGAATTTTGGGAAAGTTACCAGAATTTTGCAACCCTAATGGTAACATATTGTATTGTACCTCTGCAGTGTAAGGATATTTCCTCTCCGACATAATCCCATGATCTGAGACGTAACTAAAACACCTCATGGCCAAGCCACCACCACAGCCATGATTGTGATAGTCTCCACTGCAGTCCACAAGGTTCTGCTCACTCAGAGGCAACAGTTTGCCTGTCTGCTTGAACAACTGGCCCTCCAGGGCTCCGACTGCAGCAAATGCATAGCAAGATCCACAAGACCCCTAGATCAAATAAAATAGTTGTCATATCTACTGTTTTGCTTTGAAGTTATTGCCTAGACGTAAATGCGTAGCAAGATCCACAATGCCGCTAGATAAAATACCCATTTTATTTCCCCTATTGTGCTTTGAAGTTATCCTCTAGAGGTATGGCGGCATGTTTTTCCTGGTAAAGTGCTCAGGAAAAACTCCTGTCGCTTCTCATCATATCAAGCCACTACCTCAACAGTGTCTAAGAAACATAGGTACAGTTTCGTCACCTTTCTAAATGCAGAGAAAGTGGCTTTTCATGTCATGTCTAATAAGTGGCACCTAGACTACCCACTCCTCTAATCCTTTCTATATCAGTGTCTGTACAATACCAGAAAAATGAAGGGGAGAATAATAACTTCCAGTTAAGTCAAATGTTTACTTAGTCATGCATTATGTCAATGGGAGACTAAAGGAAATGTCGACTTAAGTGGAAGTTAGGATTCGCCCAAAAGTGAGAGAGAACAAATGAAAGAGGCTGCTCTTCAACCTGGTTCTTCACTGGAGTCACATATCCATATAGACGCCAGTCCCACGTCTCAGGAGCTGCTGAGAGACTGCAGTTCCACTTAGAGAGGGGGATCCCATCCAGGCTTTTCACCTCTTCAGCATCATTAGCGGTCAACAAGGTGTTGTACTCTTTATTCGTCTGGAACACAGAATAATGGATCACCATCTTAGTCAAGAAAACATTAATTCTAGAAACTGATTAAATATTGTAAAAAACAATGAATGTGTAGATACGTCTGCATTGTACTGTGTCTCTGTGGTCTGGACAAATGGGGGCAGGGGGTGTCATTCATAACCTACAATGCCTTTAGAATGTATTCAGACCCCTTGACTTTTTTCATCTTTTGTTACATTGCAGCCTTATTCTAAAACTGATTAAATCGTTTTTTTGACTTAATCAATCTACACACAATGGCGAAGCAAAAACTGTTTTTTAGACATTTTTGCAAATGTATTAAACATAAAATAAAACTGAAATCACATTTACATAAGTATTCAGACCCTTTACTCAGTGCTTTCTTGAAGCACCTTTGGCAGCGATTACAGCATTGAGTCTTCTTGCGTACGACGCTAAAAGCTTGGCACACCTGTATTTGGGGAGTTTCTCCCATTCTTCTCTGCATATCCTCTCAAGCTCTGTCAGGATGGATGCGGAACGTTGCTGCACAGCTATTTTCAGGTCTCTCCAGAGATGTTATATCGGGTTCAAGTACGGGCTCTGGCTAGGCCACTCAAGGACATTCAGAGACTTGTTCCGAAGCCACACCTGCGTTGTCTTGGCTGTGTGCTTAGGGTCGTTGTCCTGTTGGAAGGTGAACATTCGCCTCAGTCTGGAGTGCTGCAGAGATGGTTGTCCTTCTGGAAGGTTCCCCATCTCCACAGAGGCACTATAGAGCTCTGTCAGAGTGACCATCGGGTTCTTGGTCACCTCCCAGACTCAGATTGCTCAGTTTGGCCTGGCCGCCATCCCTAGGAAGATTATTGGTGGTTCCAAACTCCTTCCGTTTAAGAATTATGGAGGCCACTGTTCTTGGGGACAGTTAATGCTGCAGACATTTTTTGGTACCCTTCCCCAGATCTGTGCCTGAACACAATCCTGTCTCGTAACTCTATGGTTAATACCATCGACCTTATGGCTTGGTTTTTGCTCTGATATGCACTGTCAACTGTGGGACCTTATATAGACAGGTGTGTGCCTTTCCAAATCAATGTGTCAATGTGCGGGGGCACCGCTGTTGAGGTAATTGAGGTAATTATGTACATGTAGGTAGAGTTATTAAAGTGGCTTTGCATAGATAAGAACAGAGAGTAGCAGCAGCCATTTGATTAGCTATTCAGGAGTCTTATGGCTTGGGGGTAGTAGCTATTTAGATGCCTCTTGGACCTAGACTTGGCGCTCCGGTACCGCTTGCTGTGCGGTAGCAGAGAGAACAGTCTATGACTAGGGTGGCTGGAGTCTTTGACAATTTTTAGGGCCTTTCTCTGACACCACCGGTATAGAGGTCCTGGATGGCAGGAAGCTTGGCCCCGGTGATGTACTGGGCCGTTCGCACTACGCTCGTGCGGTCGGAGGCCGAGCAGTTGCCATACCAGGAAGTGATGCAACCCTTCAGGATGTTCTTGATTGTGCAGCTGTAAAACCTTTTGAGGATCTGAGGACCCATGCCAAATCTTTTCAATCCGCTGAGGGGGAATAGGTTTTGTTGTGCCCTCTTCACGACTGTCTTGGTGTGGTTAGACCATGTTAGTTTGTTGGTGATGTGGACACTAAGGAACTTGAAGCTCTCAACCTGCTCCACTACAGCCCCGTCGATGAGAATGGGGGCGTACTCGGTCTTCTTTTTCCTGTAGTCCACAATCATCTACTTTGTCTTGATTACGTTGAAGGAGAGGTTGTTGTCCTTGCACCACACGGTCAGTTCTCTGACCTCCTCGCTATAGGCTGTCTCATCGTTGTCGGTGATCAGGTCTAACACTGTTGTGTCATGAGGCAAACTTAATGATGGTTTTGGAGTCGTGCCTAGTCGTGCAATCATGAGTGAACAGGGAGTACAGGATGGGACTGAGCACGCACCCCTGAGGGGCTCCCGTGTTGAGGATCAGCGTGGCGGATGTGTTGTTACCTACCCTTACCACCTGGGGGCGGCCCGTCAGGAAGTCCAGGATTCAGTTGCAGAGGGAGGTGTTTAGTCCCAGGGTTTTAGTTTAGTGATGAGCTTTGAGGGCACTATGGTGTTGAACGCTGAGCTGTAGTCAATGAATAGCATTCTCACATAGGTGTTCCTTTTGTACAGGTGGGAAAGGGCAGTGTGGAGTGCAATAGAGATTGCATCATCTGTGGATCTGTTGGTGCAGTATGCAAATTGGAGTGGGTCTTGGGTTTCTGGGATAAGGGTGTTGATGTGAGCCATGACCAGCCTTTCAAAGCATTTCATGGCTACAGACTTGAGTGCTGCGGGTCGGTAGTCATTTAGGCAGGTCACCTTAGTGTTCTTCAGCACAGGGACTATGGTGGTCTGCTTGAAACATGTTGGTATTACAGACTCGGACAGGGAGAGGTTGAAAATGCCAGTGAAGACACTTGCCAGTTGGTTAGCGCATGCTCGGAGTACACGTCCTGGTAATCCGTCTGGCCCAGCGGCCTTGTGAATGTTGACCTGTTTAACGGTCTTACTCACATCGGCTGTGGAGAGTGTGATCACACAGTTGTCATGAACAGCTGATACTCTCATGCATGTTTCAGTGTTACTTGCCTCGAAGCGAGCATAGAAGTTTTTTAGCTCATCTGGTAGACTCGTGTCACTAGGCAGCTCTCGGCTGTGCTTCCCTTTGTAGTCTGTAATAGTTTGCAAGCCCCGTTACATCCAACGAGCATCGGAGCCGGTGCAGTATGATTCGATCTCAGTCCTGTATTGATGCTTTGCCTGTTTGATGGTTCGTTGGAGGGCATAGCGGGATTTCTTATAAGCTTCCAGGTTAGAGTCCCGCTCCTTGAAAGCGGCAGCTCTACCCTTCTGCACAGTGCGAATGTTGCCTGTAATCCATGGCTTCTGGTTGGGGTATGTACGTACAGTCACTGTGGGGATGACGTCCTCGATGCACTTATTGATAAAGCCAGTGACTGAGGTGGTGTACTCCTCAATGCTATTAGAAGAATCCCGGAACATATTCCAGTCTGTGCTAGCAAAACAGTCCTGTAGTTTAGCATCTGCTTCATCTGACCACTTTTTTTATAGACAGAGTCACTGGTGCTTCCTGCTTTAATTTTTGCTTGTAAGCAGGAATCAGGAGGATAGAGTAATGGTCAGATTTGCCAAATGGAGGGCGAGGGAGAGCTTTGTACACGTCTCTGTGTGTGGAGTAAAGGTGGTCTATCTCTGTCCAGTGTCTGTGTTCTTTTGCCTGTCTTAGTCTTTTTATTGGCCAGTCTGAGATATGGCTTTTTCATTGCAACTTTGCCTAGAAGGCCAGCATCCCGGAGTCGCCTCTTCACTGTTGACGTTGAGACTGGTGCTTGCAGGTACTATTTAATGAAGCTGCCAGTTAAGGACTTGTGTGGTGTCTGTTTCTCAAACTAGACACTCTAATGTACTTGTCCTCTTGCTCAGTTGTGCCCCGGGGCCTTCCACTCCTCTTTCTATTCTGGTTAGAGCCAGTTTACGCTGTTCTGTGAAGGGAGTAGTACACAGCGTTGTACGGGATCTTCAGTTTCTTTCTCACATGGAATAGCCTTCATTGCTCAGAACAAGAGTAGACTGATGAGTTTCAGAAGAAAGTTATTTGTTTCTGGACATTTTTAGCCTGTAATCGAACCAACAAATGATGATGCTCCAGATACTCAACTAGTCTAAAGAAGGCCAGTTGTATTGCTTCAGCTACAATAGTCATTTACAACTATAACAATGTCTACACTGTATTTCTGATCAATTTGATGTTATTTTAATGGACAAAAAAATGCTTTCTTTCAAAAACAAGGACATTTCTAAGTGACCCCAAAGTTTTGAACGGTAGTGTACATACTTTCAGTTCGTCCCATTTATTTTCCAGCGATTGAACATTAGCTAGCAGAACAGAAGGCAAGGGCAGATTAGCCACTCGTCGCCTCACACGGCATCCTGATCTCTTTCTGCGAAACCTACGTTTCCTTTTCCAGCGAATCGCGGGGATTTGGACCTGGTCGGGTGTCTGTAGTATATCCCTCACGTCCAACTCATTGAAGAAGAACTCGTCCAATTTGAGGTGATTAATCCCAGTTCTGGTGTCCAGAAGCTCTTTTCAGTCATAAGAAACGATAGCAGCAACATTATGTACAAAACAACTTACAAACAATGCGAAAAAACAAACAAAATAGCATGGTTGTTTAAGAGCCGATAAGACGGCAGCCCTCCCCTCTGGCGCCATCTTGCTACTTGAGGCTGTAATCGCTGCCAAAGGTGCTTCAACAAAGTACCTACTTCGGCAAATGAAATATTTAAGTGTATTATTTTTAATAAATTAGTAAACATTTCTAAAAAACAGTTTTTGCTTTGTAATTATAGGGTATTGTGGGTAGATTGATGAGGGGGAAAATTATGTAATCAGTTTTAGAACAAGGCTGTAACGTAACAAAATGTGGAAAAAATACTTTTCTGGTCTGAATACTTTTCGAATGCACTGGATATATTATTATTTATTTATTTTTGTGCCTGTTTTGCATGTTATTTTGCCATTAATATGTGTCACATATCAGTTCGCAAACAATGAAAAATATATATATTATTGAGTTAATAAAGCCGCATACAAAGATGGTCTCTTTTTTGCTTTCTTGAGTAAGGCAGTTCCAAAATGCAGATGTTTCAGCCTAGCTCTGGGCTTTCTGTGGTGATGGGGCAGGCTGTGAAAATTTCAAGCATAGGGAGTGCTAATGTTCTTTAGTTGCACCGTGATTTGCTCAGTGTTCTGTCACTCATGGGGTCACTGCGTCACCGCAAAATCTACAGGGAGAGCTCAAAAATTCAAGCCTCTTGGGTGCTGCCATAGAGTTACATTAGAAGTGCCCATCCAAGAAGGCTCAAGGTCATTGGCCACAGATACAAGTATGTCAAACCACGTTATATCTACAGTACCTTTGATTGGATTGATCATTTCAACATACTACTTTCAAAATCTTAGCTTGCAAGCTAGCAGTCATCATCAGGGCCTGTTTGGCCTTGTCCGTGGGGTATCGTAAAACGGGGCCACAGTGTCTCCCGACCCCTCCTGTCTCAGCCTTCAGTATTTATGCTGCAGTAGTTTATGTGTCGGGGGGCTAGGGTCAATCTGTTATATCTGGGGTATTTCTCCTGTCTTATCCTGTGTCCTGTGTGAATTTAAGTATGCTCTCTCTAATTCTTTCTTTCTTTCTCTCTCTCAGAGGACCTGAGCCCTAGGACCATGCCTCAGGACTACCTGACCTGATGACTCCTTGCTGTCCCCAGTCCACCTGGCCGTGCTGCTGCTCCAGTTTCAACTGTTCTGCCTGCGGCTATGGAACCCTGACCTGTTCACTGGACGTGGTACCTGTCCCAGACCTGCTGATTTCAACTCTCTAGATAGCAGGAGTGGTAGAGATACTCTGAATGATCGGCTATGAAAAGCCAACTGACATTTACTCCTGAGGTGCTGACCTGTTGCACCCTCGACAACCACTGTGATTATTATTATTTGACCCTGCTGGTCATCTATGAACATTTGAACATCTTGGCCATGTTCTGTTATAATCTCCACCCGGCACAGCCAGAAGAGGACTGGCCACCCCTCATAGCCTGGTTCCTCTCTAGGTTTCTTCCTAGGTTCTAACCTTTCTAGGGAGTTTTTCCAAGCCAACGTGCTTCTACACCTGCAATGCTTGCTGTTTGGGATTTTAGGCTGGGTTTCTGTACAGCACTTTGAGATATCAGCTGATGTAAGAAGGGCTTTATAAATAAATTTGATTTGATCATGAATCAAGCCGACAATCTACTGGCAAATCCTTTTCAATACTTGTCATATGAAGAGAAATTATGAAGAGGAAATTATAGATAAAACGTATCGTTGCTCATCGGCCATTGGACATAAACATTTCACAAAAACTTGGAAATCGCAAATTCAAGAATGAGTGGTTTGGAAGGAATCAGTGGCTAACTGCAAGCCTGCTATTCAGTGGAGTGGATGTCCAAGTCTTGGTTAAAGGGTCTCTTTTCCAAGTTTAAAAGGATAAACATTCAACATTGGCCATGTTGTCAATCCAGCATGACTTCTGCCGCTTTCAAAACAACTGGAAACTCGGAACTGGGAAATCTCAGACTTCAGTGAGTGGGAACTCTGAAAAAACGAGCTCAGACTGGGAAAATATATTTTGAACGGTCATCCAACTCAGTCTTCCAAGTTGGGGGTTCGGGCCTCTTTCTAGAGCTCCGACCTGAAGATCACTAACATCGTGATTCAAACTTGTTTTTTTCCGAGTTCCCAGTTGAAAGCACCATAAATCCAGAGAATGAGAGACTTTGATGACAAAGTTTGATGACAAAATTTGCCCACGAAGGACCGCCGCACCACCTTCCTGTTCATGTGAGCACAGCACAACAAAGTGAGTCCAAAAATGTATTGTATGTTGCTGCAAAAATGATGTAATATGCCAGGGAGATATGTATACTGTAGCTAAGAAAGTAATACTATTTGTATGTTGTGTAGTAAGCTGTTAGTAGCCCATGTGCGTCCTCCTAATAATTTGGTCCCCTTTCCCTCATAATTTAGCCTTCTTTTCTGACTTGGTGGTGCACATGTAGCTTATAGCCTGTTTTAGAGAAATGTCAGCATCGAATATTGTTAGACCTTTCATTGACTACGGTTCTGACTTGGTGTACAGGGAGAATACGTCCGTCCTAGCTCTCTCAGTAATGTCTTAATCAAAATTACGGATTGCCTCTTATCTGCTTGTCGTCCCCTCATGCCATAGTTTGTACATCTCAATTGTCAGTAGAAACCACATTCGTTTAAGCAAGCCAGCCATATCAGCTATGTTATTTTAAAAGGCAGTAAATGAGGCTGAATGAAGTGTTTCGCTGTCAGACAAGACTCCACTGACAGCCAGATGTAGCAGTAGTAAGGTGTTGGGACTGCTGTTGAGACTCTGCTGTTGGGACACCTTTATGTAGGCCCTAACCGTTTGCCACTATTATAGTCCAATTAATGTATTGATTAGTGTTGTGTTGTGTAGTGGCTTTGCTGGCATGCATAAACATTTTTGTGGGGAGTTTGCACCACTGAGATTTACATTCTAAAATCTCCACTGTCTACAATACAGCATACAGTATTTCCCACAATATTACCTAGCCTTGCTGGAGCAAACTGACATCTAATGTCTTCAATGGGAGAAACAGGTAGGCCAACTATTTACCTCTGAAGTGATAACATTTCAAGTTAAGTTAAATCTCACAAAACTCAGTTTTGGAAAATACTGACTTTATGACGAAAGTAATCCTACTTACACATTTTCATACATTTTGGCACTAGAATTTATGTTTATTACTACTATCGATGCCATATAGGCCTTTTTCAAGCAGATAAGTCGTTTTGGGGGTTCAGTTCCTCTTTAATATTAAGTTGTAAAATACTGAACTTCCCCTTTATCTGGGACTTAGTAAAACAATCTGTAAAAGCTGCTCTCTTTCCTATTTATATTTTTTATATTTCTTAAATTCATGTTTCATGCTCATCCAATTGCTGATCCAATTACAATTGTCGGTTGTCTTACCATGTCTCCAAACTGGTTCATTCCCAGGGTGAAGGTGTGCTTTCCTATTTCTGCCTCCAGGTTGTGTTGACGGATGAGGCCTTGGTTTGTCTCCCAGATCATCCTTCTGAAGCCCTCATCCACCTGAGAAAGACAAGCCAAAGGCCCCACAAGTTATTGACATCATGATTAATCTCTATGGGGCAAATCGTAACACAAGGGTGATATGCATATGCTAAACTTCCACTTAAGTCACATTTTCACCCAGCTAGCACACTTGGTTCCTTGGAAGTTGTGGGAACATACATTTTTGGTTTCCCATTGGTTCTGGGAATGAAGGCATACATTTCCTGACTGGTAAAACTGAATGTTTTTTTAAGATTCTGAGAACAGAAGTGAACATTGTGCTTGTTCTGGGAATGTACATTTTTGGGTTGCAGAGAGGTTTTGGATAATGTTTTACTATGATTCCCTGAAAGTTTTCCTGGGTGGTTTTATTAATGTTATGAGAACGGAAATTCAAAGTTATTTGAAGGTAATTAAATAACGTTTTGAGAACATTCTCTAAATGTGAAAGAAATGTAAAAGTTATTTGGAGGTTTTTGAATAATTTCCTTTAAACTTTCACTGAATGTTTCAATACGACTTTTAATAGCACTGCTAGCTTGGTTTGGATTAGCTGTTTTGAACTCCAAGCACAGAGAGGCAACGTGGACATTTATTTGCTTAGGCATTAATCATGCAAACACCAAAACATTTTTATTGTGGCTCAGCATCAGTGCGATTCAAACCTATGATCTCTGGTCCCTATCCATGGAATTAGTCCACTGCGCCACCAGGATGGAGGAAGCGTGCCATGTTTTTTAAACTCATACAAAGCTGTTCAAACAAACCCCATTTCAAAGGAACCAAGAACTAATTTAAGTTCAAGTGTGGGCAATTAGTGGGCTCGGCCAACACACCTGAACACACTTAACAAGATAGAGAGTTTTGTTGACACTGAAAACGGAATGTATATTTTTTAAATAACATTCTTAGAACGTTCTTTGAATGTTACGACAGTTTTCTTGTTGATTTTATGGACAGTTTTCTTAATGTTCTGAGAACATTAATGGTCTGAGAACACTTTAAATAGGACCATGAGGAAATCTGCAGAAAATGTTATGGTGAAGTACTAAAATTCCCATAGAAGACATTTTGTTTCTTAACATTCTCTGACCAATTTGAGAACATTACTTTAATTAGAACCATACGGAAACCTGTAGGAAGAATTGTGCTGAAGTACTGAAATTCCCACAGAAGAACATTGTTTCTTAACGTACTCTAAACTATTTGAGAACATTCCCAATGTCAAACCAGTTAGATAATGTTCCAAGAACATGGGATTGGTGTCCCTAAACCAGGATGGTTGTTGCTAACGTGCGCTAAAGTGACTAGAATTACATTGTAAGTAACAGCCAACTTTCCAGGACATAGACATGTCTTATACGGGCAGAAAGCTTATATTATTGTTAATCTAACTGCACTGTCCAATGTATAGTAGCTACTACAGTGAAAAAATACTATGCTATTGTTTGAGGAGAGTGCACAACAACAAAATGCTTTTATCAAGGCAACTGGTTTGATACATTGACCTCTGAAGGTAAATAATGTACTTACATTCAGTAATCTTTCTCTGATTTGTCATCCTAAAAGGTAGCATTGTTTGATAAAATACATTTTTATATTCAAATGTAGGAACTGGATCTACAGTTTGAACCCCTGCTGTCTCTGCTTCAGGTCCTAAGCTACAGACAGTTATATTTGGGTGTCATTTTAGGCGAAGATTTTAAAAAAGGGTACGCTCCTTGTGAGCTTTTAGGAAATGTTCTGTTAAAGTAAGGAAATATCAAGACAATTATTTAAGTTCCTTAAATGTGCTGAGAATGTTTCAAAGCCAAGCAAATATCCTGCTCCATTCCCAGAACGTTGTGGGAAGGTTTTATGCAAAATAACCATAGACAGCCATGCTCTCACCAAGCTCTAAGAAACATAGGGTTCTCAGAACATTATGTGCTAGCTGGGCACAAAATTTGACTTAAAGCTGCAATATGGAACTTTTTGGGTGATCCGACCAAATTCACATGGAGTTATAGATCTGTCATTCTCATTGAAAGTCTAAGAAACTGTAGATCTGTTCTATGTGTGCTATTTCTATGCTTCACTTTCTTAAATATCGTTTTTGCATATTTTACATTTGGTTATGTAAACCAGCTTCAAACAGCTGAAAATACAATATTTTTGGTTATATTTCACAGAGGTTTAGATGGTACAATGATTATCTACACTATACTTGCTTGTTTTGTCAAATAAACTACCTCCCCTCCAGGACACCTACAGGACCCGATGTCACAGGAAGGCCAAAAAGATCATCAAGGACAACAACCACCCGAGCCACTGCCTGTTCACCCCGCTACCATCCAGAAGGTGATGTTAGTACAGGTGCATCAAAGCTGGGACCCGGGAGACTGAAAAACAGCTCTATCTCAAAGCCATCAGACTGTTAAACAGCCATCACTAGCACAGAGAGGCTGCTGCCCAGTACAGACTCGGAATCATTGGCCACTTTAATAAATGGATCCCTAGTCACTTTAAATAATGTTTACATATCTTACATTACTCATCTCATATGTATATACTGTATTTTATACCATCTATTGCATCTTGCCTATGTCTCTCCGTCATCACTCTTCCATATATTTATATGTACATATTCTTATTCCATCCCTTTAGATTTGAGTGAATTGTTAGATTACTTGTTAAATATTACTGCACAGTCAGAACTAGAAGCACAAGCATTTCACTACACTCACATTAACATCTGGTTACCATGTGTTTGGATTTTGATTTGTTTGGATTTTAAACTGAATTTAGGTAAAATATTACAATTTTCCTGCAACCAGGAAATTGCAGCGTAATATCTGCGTAGTGCATATTTAAGTGAAATTTAGGATTAACTCATACTGTATGATTGGCGTACTGTGTTTAACATAGGCTGTAAGTAACCTTGGCATACTGTTTGCCGTGTTGGGTTTTCCACTCCTCCCAGATGACATCCAGCTCAGAGCTCAGTGGTTGATTGAAAGAGGACACCACTGTACACAGTGCCATTAGTAGGAGTTTCATCTGCATCCTACACACACACACACACACACATACACACACACACACACACACACATACACACACACACACACACACACACACACACACACACACACACACACACACACACACACACAGAGAGAGAGAGTTAGCATTTACACTTACATTACTCTATCATTTGTAAACGTGAATAGTTGCCTGAGTAAAAAATGTTATGGAAAATATGAAAGCAATGTAGCAGAATATCATGATCACTAATTCTCATGAAATATGCATACAATACATTTGCACAAATCACAAAGCCATTTTGTTCCTGAGCATATTGATTTTATTTAGAAAAATCATTCAAAGGTAAGATTTCTACACAGCAGATTTGGCATACAATTTCAAAGAAAATGTTACCTTTGGAGGAAGGTATATTATATATTATACAAAAAAATTGATAATAGGCTAAGGAATAAATTTAAGAATCATCACACCAAATGCGGTGAATAACTCTGCCTACATGTACATATTACCTCAATTACCTCGACACCGGTGCCCCCGCACATTGACCCTGTACCGGTACCCCCTCTATATATCCCCGCTATTGTTATTTACTGCTGCTCTTTAATTATTTGTTATTCTTATCTCGACTTTTTTTTTGAATTTTCTTAAAACTGCGTTGTTGGTTAAGGGCTTGTAGTAAGCATTTCACTGTAAGGTCTACACCTGTTGTTTTCGGCGAATGTGACAAATCAAATGTGATTGTTTGACTTGGAGTAGCCTGATGTTTGACTTGGAGTAGCCTGCCCTCAATTTAGGGAACCAAGCCTGAATTTAGTTTAAATCATCATCTCTATAAAGGTTTCTATGGTCTAGCTCGTAATATTTTCCATAGAATATGTGTTATATTAACGTGTTATATTGATATAGGCATGTGCTTTAATTATGCACCGAATTATTGACACCCTTGATAAAGATGAGCAAATATGAGCTATATTGTATGCTATTTGCCTGAGTAAAAAAAACCTCTAAGTAGTACCTTGTGATGACAGCAGAGTAATGTAAAGCTGTAAAACTACATAAAGTCGTTACCTGGGTTTGAATGCTCCTGCCTTGATGTGAGAGGAAAATGAAAGCAATGTAACGGTTTATAGTTTTTAGGCTTCCTCTTTACTCTAACTAGCCTATTGATATTTATAGATAGGCAGGCATTACATAAGGGTCATAGTTAACCAAGTTCCTGTATTTAAACATCTGTTATGAAAGAACAAGTTCCTTTTTATGAGAGCTTCATGATCACTAATTCTTAAGAAATATGCATACAGTACATTTGCATACAGTACAAGTTTTTGTTTTCTAGTCTACCCGGTTCTGACCGTTCTGCCTGTCCTGACCCTGAGCCTGCCTGCCGTCCTGTACCTGCGTGACTCTGACCTGGTTTACGAACCTCTGCCTGCCTTCAACCTGCCTTTTGCCTGCCCCTTTGTAATAATAAATATTCTGAGAATCGAACTATCCTCCTGTGTCTGCATCTGATTCATATCCTGAGACGTGATAATAAAGTATCTGAAATGACTTCAATTATTATTTAAATCCAGGTCTGCAAGGGACTAGGGACACACACACATACATTTCAATGTTAAATGTTTCTCCCCAACACTTTTGTCTAGTGATGTCATAATTTATTGCCCAATTACATACTGTAGAAATGTGTGAAATGAGCTTTGAATGGCAATTTGGCAAAAGAGATTTGAACAGCAATGGAGGAGGTCCCCCAGAACCCTTGTCTGATGTTGCTCCCCACATTTTAAATACAAGTTTTGTAGGAATGTTAATTTAAGGGCCTTTTAGAACACAATGAAAAAGGTTACATGGGTATGGAAGTCCTAGATCAGCCCTTCAAGCTGAACAGAGTAAAACAGAATGGGGCTTTTTGTCTTTTCATTCTAAAGTTATCACGTTTTAGGAAAGACCCAGATGCAGACAATGTCGAAGTAACAAAAGTTTATTACTAGAACAGGGGGCAGGCAAAACGACAGGTCAAGGGCAGGCAGAGGTCAGTAATCCAGATCAGAGTCCAAAAGGTACAGAACAGCAGGCAGTCTCAGGGTCAGGGCAGGCAGAGGTCAATAATCCCGTGTGGTGGGACAAGGTACAGGACGGCAGGCAGGCTCATGGTCAAGGGGCAGAATGGTCAAAACTGGGAAACCTAGAAAACAGGAACTTTAGAAAAGACAGGATCAAGGGGAAAACCGCTGGTAGGCTTGACGAACAAAACGAACTGGCAACAGACAATCAGAACACAGGTATAAATACACAGGGGATAATGAGGGGAGACGGGAGACACCTGCTGGGGGGTGGAGACAAGCACAAAGACAGGTGAAACACATCAGGGAGTGACAAAAGTACATGTAAGATGAATGTTATGTTTCAATTCCCTCTCTAATCCCCCACCTGCTGAAAGCACTGCAGTCAAAGAGCTAATAGAACTCATTTTGAACCCATGAATGTTCCAGTAACTCCCACATTGTCTTTGCCCAAAAGGCGCTATCCCTCTATTATTTATGTCTTTGAGCTTGTAACTGTAAATCAGCAATAAACTGAAATAAGTATGTAAAACCTCACATTTTTTCACACAAGATAAAACGGTTACTTTCATTGTCTCGTCCCTAGCATCCAGGCTAAGAAATCAATTTCAATCTCCATAAAATGTGGGTATGTTTAGCGGTAAACTGATTAGTGTTTGATGTTATAGTTTCTATCCTTAGACCAATATACATCCCCCCCTAGATTTTTGTAAAATCTGTGTGCGTGTGCATGTGTGTGTGAGTAATGGTACAAGCACAGTGCGGATATAGTCTTTGGGGATTCGCTAACTCATGTGTTCCAGTTTATTATGTTACTGACACTATTTAAAGTCATTGTAGGCCATAAACAGGTTTAAGTTACAAATTCTTCACAGATCCCAAATTATTTTGACAAGGAGTCAATAATAAAAAAAAAATGATGATCGCTTTACCTTTCAAAACAGTCTACTCCCATAAGACACAATAGTTGTCAGAATAAATAAAATCAAGATACAAGGATTTCAAATACAGTATAATCGTTTTGACGGGCACTTCTGGAACACGTATCAGGGACAAGGAAATATCAAACAATTTATACAAATGTCGGAAGACTGTAGACACAACACTCAATTACACAAAGTAAGACATTGCCCTGGACAATTCAGTCAGCTTTGACAACTTTAACCAGTCTGTTTATCTTTTATCTTATCCAAAATGGCCTCCTCCATCAACTCCTTGGCCTTCCGGTTGTCAAAAAGCTTTCTGTATGTACCAGGTCTTCCCCTTAGGAAGTGCTTTGGACTCTCATCTGAAAAAGTGTGTGTATATACAGTATGAGACTCTGAGCACACAACCAGGTCAGAAGGACTGTTACGGTGTTGTGGAGCCAGGCGGGTATTTGCCTCTCGGCTCCAAAAGATGACATCCTTCTTCTTCACGCTTCAGTGAGTTTTGCCTGCCTACGCTTTTCCCGCAGCTGCACAGGTCATCTGAAAACCCTCGCATGGTGCATGGGACCCTTTGTTTCCGTCCGTTTCCTCGCAATCTTCACAGGTTACTTTAATGGATGCGGACGACCCTTGACACTATGTGGTTTTAATTGTGTTTGGATTGGCTTCGTGTTTAGACTGTGAAGATGAGAGGTGAGAGAGCCTCATTCTATTAAGATCCATCTGCTGCTGTGGGAAAACATTACCTGAACCTTATTGGTGAGATGGTGGTAACGCAGTCATAAGCATGTGATAACAGAGTTATAAGCAGTTATACACGCTTACAAAAAGGGTTCTAAAAGGGTTCTTCGGCTGTCCCCATTGGAGAAGGCAGGACCCTTTCTGGTTCCAGGTATAACCCTTTTGGGATGCATGTAGAACCCTCTGTGGAAAGGGTTCTGCCAGGGCAGGGGGCATTGAGGTAGTATCCTGACCTCTGGGGCTCCAGTTAGAAGTTGCCATTTATGACTCACCACCTGGATTCGGTGTAGCAAAATGTGAAATGGTGTTTTTACATTGGATAAAAGTAGAGACTCAGAGCTACAAAATGGTATATCATACACTGCATTTGAGGAACAATGGGCACTTTTGAGAAAATCACCTTTGAATGTTTTGGTATCTAGTGAAGAGCTCTTCTTTGTCTACACCCATTCAACATCGTTCACATCCTCTTAAGCTTTAGCCCCACCTATCTCGTTTCGCTTTCGAGCACACACTTGATGCTCTGGCCGATGATTTATTTACCTCTGGATAACATGAAAACAGCCTAACCATCTCTGCTGGCTACAATTTCATTATGATTTTTTGTAGATGTTTACTGACACCGGCCATATTCAACAGGTGTTGTACACACGTCACGTAATGTTAGCCAGCCAGCTAACGTTAGCTAGTTAAAACAATGAACAAAGTGCCAACACTGCCTAACATTAGGCTCTAACTAGAAAAGCGAACGGCTCTGGGAAACAAATAACAACGTCAGCTAGGGAGCAAGCCAGCTAACGTTAGCTAGCTAGCTAACAGTACACCTTAGCTTGAAACCACTTCCTGTCAAAATTAGAAACGTGTAATATCTGAGAATGTAGCTAGCTAACGCTAGACTATCTTACCCGTATACATCAACATGCGTCATGGATGTGTCTCCCTGTCAGGAATGTCATACCACAGTTGCCCTTAGTTTTGAAGATGTAATCTGGAAACAAGTGTTTTCTTCATCTCTTTAACCATCATACTCTAATTCCACTGATTTCAAAACTTGATCTTTCAGAAAATGGAGAGCAACACTAATGCAGCTCAACTCCACAATACATTTTTTTTAAAGCCGCGTTCGACAGGATTACCAACACAGACTGACAAGCTCAAATAGACAGACGGCTCGTAATTTAACAATTGTATTCGAATTTACAGATGGCATACAAGTTTGTTATTAAGACACATGAAAGTTCACATGTTCGAGAAGGCATTTCTGCCAAAAAAAAACGCATTTTGATAAAAAATATATATTTAACATTCAAACGGCTCTCCTCTGAAGTTGTGACTTGCGACATACGCCTAGTTTCCTGAATCGGGTCACATATGGCACAGATCTAGAATTGGCTATCCCTCCCCAAATCCTAACCTTAACAATCTTCCGGAAATGAGCTAAACTGACCTTAGATCAGCTTCCAGGGCTAACAGCAAAGGACGAAAGCATGTCAGGGCAAGAACACTACACTTCAAAGTACCAGGGAACACAAAAGTCAGAGAGGGGTAGAGTTTTTAGAAAGTCCTGATAAAAAATAACACAACCATCTATTTGAATTTGTAACATTAATCAGTCATTTTGTTACAATACATGGTAAAAGATAGTGGGGCTCCTTTTAATGTTATTATTTTGTAGCAAATGAGCAATTTAATTTGGTCTATCAAATTCTGATGTCTTAAAATGTATAAAATATTCTGAGCTTGAATAAAATAAATGCACTTGAAGGATTGGCACAGAAGAAATGAAAAATGTTTTTGGAGATTCAATAGAATCATAAATAAGTTATTTTGAGATTACAGTCGCTGTTAAAGGAGACATCATGTATGCCCAGTCATTGCATTGTACTGTAATTATACAGTTGATCACACTGCTGTATAAATAGCTGGGGACTGCGTACAAGATGCCCGACCGTTGTTTTCAACGTAAACTACTAACTTTCACATACACCGATTCATGAACCATCTATATCCGGGTTGCATCCGGTTCACATGGCCCAAATTCACATTTGCACTTGCACTCAGTGCGCACTGGCAGCAGCGCAAGCAGCGACGACGTCATCAAGTCATCCAAAAACATGGCAGACATTAGATTAATATAAAATTGAAATATCTTCAGCCGTGAGTGATGAAAAAGAAATCGGCCTCAGCACCAATTCTTCCAATGATTCAATTGATGTTTTATGTACAAAGGTGATGAGTAAAGTGTCTTAATAAGAATTTTCGAATATGATTTCTCTATGTGGCCGTCTATGGAAATTGTATTTCTGGGACAGGCGTCAGTTAAACTCCAGTACCGAAGCAAGGCAGTAGGAGCAGTTGGCTGATCAAGATGAATCATGATATATCTGAGGACTGTAATAGCGAATATTATAATAAAGATTTTTTTAAATGTTTGTCTCACCAATGGGTTTTGAGGGTTTATGAATTATTGATAGCTTCCTTGTGAATTCAATGCTTTATAGTGCAAGTTATAGTGCCTTTTTACATGACACCATGTTCTTATGATCTCAAAGTCATAGGCTATAGTCAAAGTGTTAATGTCTTACAAAATGTACATAGAAGTATAAATACATATGACTTGACAAGAGAGTAATATATACATTTAATTCTTAATGCTTCAACTTTTACTGTGTTCTCCCTCATAAGGTAGTATTTTTCCCCTGAACACTCAATCCTAAATGGCCGCCAATTCTGTCACCAAGGTCCAGAGTATTATCCAGCACCTTCCCCTCACCCCTACCTCCCTCCCAGATTCTCTCGTAATCCACTAAATTCTTTCCTCAGCTCACCCTTCCTAACCCAACATGTAATAATTACTCATTTCTACCCACCCCTCTTATGCAATGCATATTGAATTAAAGCCCGTCTTCAAACCTCTCCCTCCGACTCCCTCAACCCTAAAGACCATCATTTAGGAGCCTGCTGAGTCATTGATTGGATTGTGTAGGGGTCTCAGAGCAAATTAGACTGTACCAACCCGCCACAGTTACAAAATGGCCAACCGCGTGACAGGACATCCTCTCATTGATTTTGCTCTGTTGTGGTCATTGCCTCAATACTTTACAGTGATGATCGTATCAGCAAGATCAAACATGAATCTAGAATATTTAGGAAATTATGGCAATCACCTCCATTTCAGAAGCCAATAGCGCCCATTTGACCAGGATGGACAGAGAACTTTGGATGGATGTTTGTTGTAGCCATGCACATTATCGTCTCCCGAGTGGTGCAGAGGTCTAAGGCACTGCATCTCAGTGCAAGAGGTGGCACTGCAGTCCCTAGTTTGAATCCAAGCTGCATCACATCCGGCCGTGATTGGGAGTCCCATAGGGCGGCGCACAATTTGCCCAGCCTCGTCTGGGTTTGGCAGGGGTAGGCCATCATTGTAAATAACAATTTCTTCTTAACATACTAGCCTAGTTAAATAAATAAATAAACTAGGGGCAGAGTAATGGAAGGTTTAGTCAGATGGATGACATCAATGCTTTTTAAAGAGATACTTGCTGTTAAGGAATTGAACACACTATAATACACCATAAAAAGGGATTGATGGTCATTCCATTCCAAATCAATTGCATGTTGACCTTGGCCCCTTTTGATTGGTAAACTATGAACTGATCAGGAAATAGACATAATCAAACTACTGTAGGCATGATCTATTCCTATTATATTCCTATTATTATTCCTATTCCTATTCCCCTTATGTAAAGACCATCTCAGACTGTTAAGGAAATTGTGGAGTATGGTGTCTATATTAGGAGGCATATCAGAGGCAACTCCTGCTGAGAATGAGACGTTCCTAATAGTGGTAGACCGTAGTGGAGGATTCTCACACATTGTCTTGCTGACAGTCAGCTAGGCCCTACAGGACGTTAAGCCCTTTGGGCCAGCTGGCAAACTCACTCAGCTCACCAGCCCTCTAGCACTAACGGACCTCCAGGGAAGCTCAATGTCAGCCAGAGGTCGCAGGCCATTGTCAATCATTGTTCAATACTACTGTATATAAAGTAGTATTTCCTTCCACATTTTGTGCCAAATTTCTGCGGACTCCATCATTAACTGGCAAATGATTACCATAGAGTTGGTTTTGTAAATTGCAAGGTGGTAGACCGCCTCAAAACACACACACACACCAACCAATCAAGCTCTGACTCCCTGGGACACCCTCTGATGTTTTTTAGGAACGTCTCCATCCTCCCAGCATGCAACAGTGTCCAGAGCAAGAGCTTCAAAGGCTCGACAACGTGTGAAACAATACATCTCATATCTCACACGTCCTCCTGTGCCATTCTTCTCCTGTGTGTGTGTGTGTGTGTGCATTCAAACTCCTGTGTCATCGCTTGTAAGATCGCTTGTGTGTTTCGACACAGCGATCTGTCAGTCACGTTGGCAACTGTACGCTGCCTATCGTGGGCAGGCGCAATCATACTGTTAAAATTCTGCACACGTCTCCCGTGTTAAGAACCAAAGTGGTTTTGATGGCACCAGTTTTGACAGACATGCTGAGTAAATACAGCTTCAGCTCGGTTATCTCCCAGGAGTACCGATTACAAACTGTAGAGTAGGGCAAGGTTGCATTCCAAATAGGTTTAGGCCCCGTAAGGGCCCTAGTCGACAGTAGTGCACTAAAATGGCATTTGGGACACAACCCAAGGGCTCCACTTTACATATAGTCTTCATAAAACATTCATAGCACTTCCATATGGAAACCCCTAAAGGAGTGTACAAAAAATGTATAATAAGTTGCATGTGTGTGAATTAATTACAGTGAGCACACAATAGTGTTGGTGTTGGACTGCACACGGTTAACATTTCATGCAAATTAGCGTCCCTGGTGTATTGGTGCATCTGTCTTGTACTGTGACAGCGAAGTCGCTTTTTATTGATTTGGGGCACCAGACAGCAGTCAGAGTGTCCAATACGGTCGCCATATTACAGAGCTTATAGCCATGACATTAAAGGCAGAGTCCTTCATTTGTTTTTCAGTCAAATGGCAGCTATGCCATCACTTGTTTTGGTAGAAGCTGGAGAAATATAACCCCTCTCCAATTCATAGATGGAACTATGGATTCAAGGACTGTTAGTCCATGAGATCTCCCCAAAGTATTAAAATGTTTTTAAGCTTTAGGGGAGAGTGGGGTAAGTTGAGCCATTTTTTACATTCAGCATTAAATATAGTATTCGTTCTTACAAATATATCTACATATATTTCAGGATGTTGTGTATCCCTGGAAATAATCCGTTTTGAAAATATAGCTTGTCCAAAAAATGTTTTCTCTCGGCGCAACAAATGTTTTCTCTCTGCGCAACTTTTCCTGTCCTGTTGACCCACAGGACAGGTTAAGTTAAGCCACCAAAAATGTTTGTACTGAATGAAATATTACCACTACTTTTTTAAAACCATTTCAATCTTTCTTTCCCAAAGACAATTAAACACAATCACAATTGCTTTTTTTTGTCTTTGAATCAATTTAAGCATTTTTTAGAACAGGCTCAACCCCTTTTTAAGCACTTTTAACATAGGCCAGGCCTCATATCCCAACGATAATGCTTTGTATTACGCCTGGGAAGAAAACACTTCAATTTGCTCAACTTGCCATTGGCTCAGCCACTGCCACAAGGATGCACTTTCATGCTAGGTTTAGAACCTCATATTGAAGCTCATAGAGACTCCCGGGCTCCTGAGTGGCGCTGCTGTAATATCACAAAATCTCAGTGCTAGAGGTGTCACTACAGACCCTGGTTCAATTCCAGGCTATATCACAACGGGCTGTGATTGGGAGTCCCATAGGGCGGTGCACAATTGGCCCAGCATCGTCTGGATTAGGGTTTGGCCGAGTTAGGCTGTCATTGTAAATTAGAATTTCTTCTTATAACTCACTTGCCTAGTTAAATAAAAGAGACCAAAACTGATCTATAGAACAATCTTAAAATTATCCACTTTGATTTAGATAAAAGCATCTTGAAACCTCTTAACACAAATTACTTTCTTACCACTTTATTTCCATATGATTTCTTCCTTCAAAGACTCCATGAAATGATGACCTCTTCCGAAATATATTCGGTCAAATGATACATTTTTTGTATGATTTCCAAGAAACAAGGGTGTCACAACTTACCCCTTTGGCTCAACTTACCCCACTCTCCCCTACAAATAATGGAGAAAAACAACCTCAGATTTTTGGGTTATGATGGGGTAAGACAGTTGTACTAAACTCATTCGGCATTTATAAGTGATAGCCTTCCAGAATCAATGGATTATATATCCATATTGAAATACTATTAGTATGAAGTAAATATAGCAGATTGTACGTTTAACACATTGCCTCTGGTACTCAAATTGGGCAGCTGTTTTTGTTTATGCACCCATCCAGCATGTTGTAGAAAGCCAAAGGCCTGGGGCCTCATTTCTAACTGTTGTATACAGTAAATGTAACACTAAATCAGATCTGTCATTAAACGGTGCACGCGTGAACGAACATTATAACTCCGCCTGAAAAACACCCATCATACACATTTTATGGTGACAATAATGCCCTTATTTGCTGTATACTTTGGAAGTAATTAGGCCAAGACAGTGTCTAAAGGAAATACACTACATGACGAAATGTATGTGGACACCTGCTCATCGAACACCTCATTCCAAAATCCTGGGCATTAATATGGAGTTGGTCCCCTCTTTGCTGCTATAACACCCTCCACTCTTCTGGGAAGGCTTTCCACTAGATGTTGGAACACTGCCGCAGGGACTTGCTTCCATTCAGCCACAAGAGAATTTTGGGCGATTAGGCCTGTCTTGCAGCCAGTGTTCCAATTCATCCCAAAAGTGTTTGATGAGGTTGAGGTCAGGGCTCTGTCCAGGCCAGTAAAGTTCTTCCACACCGATCTCGACAAACCATTACTGTATGGACCTCGCTTTGTGCACGGTGGCATGCTGAAACAGGAAAGGGCCTTCCCAAAACTATTGCCACAAAGTTGGAAGCACAGAATCATCTGGAATGTCATTGTTTGCTATAGTGTTAAGATTTCCTTTCACTGGAATCAAAGGGCCTAGCCCGAACCATGAAAAACAGCCCCAGACCATTATTCCTCCTCCACCAAACTTTACAGTTGGCACTATGCATTGGGGCAGGTAGCATTCTCCTGGCATCCACCAAACTCAGATTCCTCCGTCGGACTGCTAAATGATGAAGAGTGATTCATCACTCCAGAGAACACATTTCCACTGCTCCAGAGTCCATTGGCGGCGAGCTTTACACCACTCCAGCCAACCCTTGGGATTGTGCATGGTGATCTTAGGCTTGTGTGCGGCTGCTCGGCCATGGAAACCCATTTCATGAAGCTCTCGACAAACAGTTCTTCTTGTGCTGAAGTTGTTTCCAGAGGCAGTTTTGAACTCGGTAGTAAGTGTTGCAACCGAGGACAGATGGTTTTACGTGCTAAGGGTTACTTTGGAGATTGCATGGCTGTGTAATCGATTTTATACATCTGTCAGGTGTGGCTGAAATAGCCGAATCAACTAATTTGAAGGGGTGTCCACATACTTTTATATCTATAGAGTATAATGACAAACTTGATAAATTGTCTTTGGAGATGTTGGCAGAATATTAATTTTTTTCAGTAACATTTTCTGTATCTGACCCGTTTCTGGAAGACAAAAACAATTGCAAATTGTTGTGGAACTTTAAACAGATAATTTGAATGCAAAAGATCAGCTGTTCACTTCTACTGTATTTTTTTATTTAACAAGGCAAGTCAGTTAAGAACAAATTCTTATTTACACTGACAGCCTAGGAACAGTGGCTTAACTGCCTTGCTCAGGGGCAGAACAACAGAGTTTTACATTGTCAGCTCGGGGATTCGATCTAGCAACCTTCCAGTTACTGGCCCAACGCTCTAACCACTAGGCTACCTGCCGCCGTATGTTAAAACCTGCTCACCCTGTCATCTGCATAGAGCAAAAACTATACATTTTAAGAGCCTAAAGGCCAAATTAAATGACAGATGTGCATGTTAATTTGTCAGGTAAAGAGCTTTTTTTTGTCTTAAAGGGGCAGTGTTGTATTTTGAAACAGGCTTGAATAAGCTAAGTAGCCAATAGGCAGAGGGTAGCATAATTTGTCTGATTATCTCTTATATTGGTATGGGAAAAACAATGCATTGTGTATTATGTTTATAAATGAAATCTTTTTCTACGCAACACATTTCACATTACAGTTTTCAGACATAGCCTACAAATGTCAATGGAAAGGGTAAACCGTCTGTTGTACCATTAAACTGTGCTTTGGATCGGATCGCGTAAAGCAAAATAGGCTGCTTGAAATAGCTTATCTACTTGATTTACTACTTGGAAGTGGGTCCAATTAAATGAGAGATGGGACGAACGATAGCCTATTCTAACTTGTTGTAGTGCCAGCCTATAGGCTATTTTGTGAGTAGCCTATGAAACCATCAAGGTCAGAAAAGTTGAGGAATTTATTCTGCAATGATCATGGAAATATATGCCTATTTAAAATTATTTTAAGATGATTACATCTTATTATATTTAACTAGGCTTACCTGTGCTTTTCTTTTGAATACGTGTCTTATATTCCCCACTTGTACTACAAGGCTACTTTTGCCTTCTTGCAATGCAAGTCTTCAACCACTAGAAACTGTGAGCAGACATGGTCTAAAGTTTGCGGGAGGATAAGCACATTCTCAAGTTCAGTTTTTCTAAACTTTTGCGTGTTTTGGGGTATATTTTGTGTGTACCCAACATTTATCAATTAGGCCCCTGGTGTGCAATGTTTTTTAACCTTTATTTAACCCTTGTGTTGTCTTAAGGGTAGCCCCACCACTATGGTAGACCCACCACTATGTTTAACAGCAGAGAAACCCCCTAAATCATATTTTTTCAACTTCAAAAAGAGAGTGACACCAACATTAGAAAAAGTGAAACATTGCCTTTGTTCATATTTCCATGAAAGATGTACAGCACCAGGGTACAAAGATTGTCTTAGGGTCATTTTTAACCCGGCAGTTATAAAATCATTTACACAGCACAAAAACCACAAAGACACACACACACACGTGATTTTTTGTGATTTAGATTTTTTCAGATGTCCAGGAGGAACAAGAGAACAATGATTTAGAAAAGGAGGAGGTATCTGAAGAAGTAGATGGGAAAGAATACAACCCAGAGCACGATGCATCATCTTCAGATGAAGAAATCCCCCAAGCTGAAAGATGGTCCTTGTCACCATATGACAACCAGGGCAGGATGGCAGCACAAAATGTCATCAGGATGACCCCAGGGCCCACAAGACATGCAGCTGCCCATGCCCAGGACATCGCCTCAACATTCTACTTGTTCATCACACCAGCCATCGAAAAAATCATCCTGGAGATGACCAATTCGGAGGGTTTCCATAAATATGGAGACAACTGGATAAGGATGGATGAGATTGAACTGCGTGCCTGCATAGGGCTGCTAATCTTAGTGGGTGTGTATAGGTCCCGAGGCAAAGCTACATGTAGTCTCTGGGATGCAGAGAGTGGAAGGGCGATTTTCCATGCCACAATGCCATTGAAAGTCTTTCACACTTTCTCAAGAATGCTACGATTTGATAACCGTGAGTCAAGACCTGCAAGAAGTGTGAGAGACAAACTGGCGGCCATAAGAGAGGTCTTGGAGAAGTGGGTGGAGCGTCTGCCGTACCTCTACAACCCTGGGCCTGAAGAAACAGTGAATGAGCAACTGGTTCCATTCAGAAGTACATTTTTATTTTCATTTGTGCAATGTAAGTGATTTTCACTGTTAATTTTATTATGTATTGCTGTAATATCATTGATTTATGTGATGTTTTCTGTGACACTGATACTAATTACTGATATTAATCTCTTTTGTCAAAAGATCGCTGTCCTTTCCTGCAGTATATGTCCAGCAAGCCAGCAAAGTATGGCATCAAGATATGGGTGGCCTGTGACGCACAATCCAGCTACGCTTGGAAGATGCAAGTCTACACAGGGAAGCTGACCAATGGAGGCCCAGAGAAGAACCATGGGATGCGGGTTGTGCTTGATGTGACAGATGGACTGAGGGGCACAATGTCACGTGTGACAATTTCTTCACCTCTTATGAACTCAGCCAGCAGCTCCTGAAGAGGGAGATCACAATTGTTGGCACAGTTAGAAAGAACAAGCCTGAGCTCCCCCCTGCACTCCTTGCAACAAGAAGGAGAGAGGCCTTCTCATCAAAGTTTGCCTTCACCCCCACCACCACTCTAGTTTCTTACCTCCCAAAGAGGAACAAGAATGTGGTCCTCCTGAGCACACTGCACAAAACAGCTGAGATCAGTGATCGTGAGGACAGGAAGCCAGCCATCATCCTGGACTACAAGCACAACAAAGGAGGCGTGGACAACCTGGACAAGGTGATTGGAACTTACAGCTGCATGAGGATGACTGCCCGCTGGCCCCTGGTCATCTTCCATAACATCATTGATGTGTCCTCATACAATGCCTTCATGATATGGAACAAGATCAACCCTACCTGGATGCCTGAGAAGCGGAACAAAAGGAGGGTGTTCCTGAAGCAGCTGGGAAAGGCACTTGTAACCCCATACATTCAAAGAAGGGAGCGCCTCCCCCGCACAGCAGGCTCTGCAGCGCTTGTGAAAGCTGTTCAGGGGACTGAATCTTGTCCTGATCCACCTGAGGCTGCAGCTGGGGCAGGCAAGAGGAGGAGATGCCAATTCTGCCCCCCAAAGTGCTGCACATGTGAGATATATATCTGCAAAGTCCATGCACACACACTTGCATACTGTCCTACATGTGCTAATTAGAGTTGATTGATTTATGTTCTTCATGTTTTTGTTTTGTATCTATTATCTTATTTTATTCTTATTTATTGTTGTTGTTTATACACCTTGTGGGTGGGGCAATGGTTAAACAAATGGGCATAAACTAGTATTTTGTAGTTGAATTCCTCATTGTACACTATATAAGAATGTATCACTATGTTGCCAAAAAAGTTCAAGACTGTTATTGTTTCCCTTCAATAAAATGCATTCAAAACTACTTTCTGCACATTTCTGCTACTTTCTTAGGCTATACAAGTGCTATTTCTTGCAACAACAAAAAATATGTTTACACCTATGCAGTACCTTTAGCAATAATAATAATAACCTCTACTTTAGTAAAGAAAACAATTATGACAGGTGTGTTGTAATAAAAACGAGTGGTGTCCACTGATTAAATGAAGTCATTCTGCATTGTGAAGAGGGAAAACCCAGATATTCACAACGTTTGTGATGAATGACAGGTTGTTTCTTCATGCAAAATAGATTTGGGGTTTAAAATTCAATTAAGCTGCTTTGTTTTAGGGGTTTAGTGAAGGCGGGTCATTTTTTAACCTTAGGACAAGGGGAGTATACAGAATGTTAAGACTACACAAGGGTTAACTAGATAAGTCAGTTAAGAACAAATTCTTATTTACAATGAGGGCCTACCCCAGCCAAAATCGGACAACGCTGGGCCAATTGTGCGCTGCCCTGTGGGACTCCCAATCACAGCCAGATGTGATACAGTCTGGATTTGAAACAGGGACTGTAGTAATACCTCTTGCACTGAGATACAGTGCCTTAGACCGCTGCGCCACCCAGGAGCCCAATTAATTTGGGCATAGTCATTTCCATTGACCTGAGAACAATATGATTAGATGAACTGAGACAGAAATGTAAGTGTTTGAACACATTGTTATGAACAGTAGATAATTTGTCATTCAAAAAGTAAAAGGGCGCGCTCTACTGGTGGTGCTATTGTAAAGCTTTGAGTGTAAATCATAGACTTAGATAGACAGCGCTAGTGCCCCAAAGCCTATTTTAGCATTGGCAGCGCCATTGAGGACTTTCACCATTTTAAAGTAGTCAACTGGGTGGGACTTCCTATGGGTTACGTAAAGGAGGGATCAACAAATTCATTTTACTCCTGAGCAAACATTACATATCTGCAGGTGGCAGTAAATCACCAAACTTTGCTTTATACCTATTCAACCACTCACTAAGAGTGGCAGTATGCACCCTTTCAGTTTCTCTAATAAAAGTAGGAGTAGAAGAAATGTACTGCTTTGAAATGGAGAAAGCCCTCAATGGAGCTGCCTATGCGGTCACATAAGCCATTATGGTACAGATGCAAAGAAGCCCCCTCTATCGACCTCTATGGTGTAACCTCAATAAACAAAGCACAACTGCTGGACAATTCTGCCATCTGTTGGCAGACCATGAGAGTCAAATGACTGACTGGATCTCAATCCAAGCCGTCCTAGTAGTGTTTAGGAAATGCCTTGTTCACAACTACTACAGGCATGCAAACATGCACATGCACGCACACACACATACATACACTACCTGTGAAAGGAGTCTACCTGAGGATAAATTTGACCTACAGTACTTTATGAAGCAAGTCCCTATTGATAACACTTTAGCGAGAGAGAGAGAGAGAGAGACAGAGAGAGAGAGAGACAGAGACAGAGAGCATACAGCATGATATAATACTTACCTTAAAAGCTGAGTGATGGGCCTGGAGAAATATAACCGTTCTCAAATTCATAGAGAGAGCTATGGATGTAAGGACTGACCAACAATGACATCAAAATTATAGTGTTAACCATGTGTAGAGGCCTTACAGTGTTTGTTACACTTACAGTACATTGTTTACAAACATTGGAGTAAAAAATATATTTATTTGGGGTTACGACAGTTGAACTAGCTCATGAGGCATTTATAAGTTATATTCTTCAAGAATCAATGGTTATGTCACGGCCGTCGTGTTGAGTAGACCAAAATGCAGCGGGTACGTGAATGCTCATAATACTTTTATTAGAACATTACACAAAACAAGAAAACAAAAAAACACGAACGACAGCTAAACAGTATTGCAGGCTAACCATAGCAGTGCAAAAACAACTTCCCACAAAAGACAGGTGGAAAAAAGGGCTACCTAAGTATGGCTCCCAATCAGCAACAACGATGTACAGCTGTCCCTGATTGAGAGCCATACAGGGACAGCACAAAGAAATACACAACATGGAAAAAACATAGACATACAAAACATAGAACAATACCCAAAAACCCCGACAACACAAAACAAACACACCCCTGCTATGCCCTGACCAAACTACAATTGTCACGGCCATCATAGGAATTGGACCAAAATGCAGCGGGGATGTGAATGCTCATTTTCTTCTTTATTAAAATAAATGAACACTGAACAAAAAAAACAACGAAAACAGTCCTGTTAGGCACACAGCTAAACAAGAAACAACTACCCACAAAAACCCCATGAAAAACACTCCTACTAAATAGGACCTTCAATTAGAGGCAACGAGGAACAGCTGCCTCCAATTGAAGATCAAAACAATAAACTAAATATAGAAATAGAATAAGTAGAAAATAGAACATAGAAATACAAAACATAGAACACTACCAGAAATCCAGACAACAAAAAACAAACACACCCCTGCCACGTCCTGACCAAACTACAATAACAAATAACCCCTTAGGACGTGACAGGTTATGTATCATTCATTTATCCGTCCAAAAATAGATATAGCAACTAAGGATTTTACAACACAACTTATGATACCCTAGCTGTGAATTTATTTTATTGTAAATGAATTAAATGTGCTCTTAATCAAACTAAAATTGGAATCATGCATTGAGATCAATGTATGAATTACACAAACGGATGAATTACACCCCAAAATTACACACATGTATCTCTAGCTAGGATTCCAAGTGTGTCAACATACACAAATCACATAATAGGGTAGACTGGGCATTTGGCAATTCCACACTGGTTGTATCCTCTGGCCATGAGAATGTACCCGTCTCTTCCCCAACCAGTACCCCAGCTGCAAAACCAACAGAGAAATTAAAGAATACTTAGTACTGAGAGTGTGTACATTTACATTAGATATGTACATCACATGTGAATACAATTAAAATCCGTTACAACCAGGCAGTGTGATTTAATTTTGAACTTTTCTTCAACAATATGTGTTATAAAAAGGGGATTATTTAACTGGGTTTTTAGTAAAGTAATCAATGCATAAATGATGGCCTTTTTACAACACAAATTGCTGAAGTGTAGAATTAAATCACACTGGCAGGTTATGATGAGTTTGACTGTATTTTCTGCATCAAAAATGTTGCCATATGTCATTAATATTGAGTTGTTGGATGGCTTTACACTTTCAAAGTAAACACTGACCTGTTTTTCACAATCCAGTAGTCCAGGTAAGAACTACCATACCCGACAGCCAGTACAGCATGGTTAGTTCTTGTTGAACAGTCAGGCTGGTAGAGGACTCCTAAAGAAGAAGCACTACAAGAGTTAATGTGCAATTCATATGTATTTATTTACAATTTAATAGAGGTAATAGTAACACTTTACTTAAAGCTTCCAGGTATAATGCATTATGCCGTTATAATGCATTACAAAAAGTTATGCAAGTTATGCCTGCTTTAAGTATGTAATGTTTTAATGTGTCTCTATATGTAAAGTATGAGTTCTGTCACTGTATAACCTACATGGGTGTCACGTCCTGGCCAGTATAAGGGTTAATTGTTATTGTAGTTTGGTCAGGACGTGGCAGAGGGTATTTGTTTTATGTGGTTCAGGGTGGTGTTTTTCTAGAAGGGCATTTGATTTAAGTATTCCAGGGTTTGTTGGGCACTGTCTGATATTCAACTATTCTATGTTTAGTCTAGTGAGTCTGTTTCTATGGTTGGTTAATTGGGGTTGGGACTCTCAATTGAAGGCAGGTGTTGTCTATTTGCCTTTGATTGAGAGTCCCATATATTAGGGTGTGTTTGTCATTTGTGGGAGATTGTTCTTTGTCTAGCATGTATGAGCCTGAGAAGACTGTCAGTATATCGTGAGTTTGTTTTGTTGTTTTTGGTATTCATTTTGAGTTAATAAATGTTCAAAATGAACAAACACAGTCCTGCTGCATTTTGGTCCTCCTTTTCCGACGATGATTTTGCCATATCGTCTGACGACGACGAAAACCCTGACAGAATCTCCCACCACCAAAGGACCAAGCAGCAGAGGAAGGAGCAGAGGGATTTTGAATTGGACAAACGGGAGAAATGGATATGGGAGCAAGTTATGGCCGGAGAGGGCCCATGGAGAAAGGCGGGTAAGGACCGGGAATGTTACCGAGGAACGTGACTGGCGTTGAAGCACGAGAGGCACCCCCAATAAAAAAAATTTGGGGGCACCCAGGTAGTTTGGCTAGGCCAAGGAAGAGCCAGAAGCCAGCTACCCGTGGTTATATGGAGGAGTGTATGAGGTGGAGGGCGCCATGTTTAGCTGAAGTGCGCACTCTCACCCATACGCACGCACAGTCCGGTGCGCGCCATTCCAGCCCCGCGCAGATGCCGTGCTAGAGTGGGCATCCTGCCTGGGAGGAAGATGCCTGCGCAGCGCATCTGGTCACCGGTACGCCTCCTCGGACCAGGCTACCCTACTCCCGCTCTAAGCACGGCAACCATCAGGCCCCTGCACAGCCCAGTTTGCCCTGTACTAGCACCCCGCTCGTACAGGGCTACTAGTTCCATCCAGTCAGGACGGGTTGTGCAGGAGGTAAGATCAAGACCGCCTGTGCGCCTCCATAGCACTGGGTTTCCAGTTCCTGTCTCTCGTGCGGACACGGAAGTGCGTCAGTCCAGTCCGACTCGTCCTGTTCCCGCTCCCCGCACTAGCCTGGAGGTGCGTGTTCCCAGTCTGGCACGTCCAGTACCAGCACCACGCACCAGGCTTCAAGTGCGTCATCTCAGTCAGGCGTCGCCAGAGCCACCCGTCAGTCAGGAGTCACCAGAGCCGCCCGTCAGTCAGGAGTCGCCAGAGCCGCCCGTCAGTCAGGAGTCACCAGAGCCGCCCGTCAGTCAAGAGTCGCCAGAGCCGCCCGTCAGTCAAGCGTCGCCAGAGCCGCCCGTCAGTCAAGAGTCGCCAGAGCCGCCCGTCAGTCAAGAGTCGCCAGAGCCGCCCGTCAGTCAAGAGTCGCCAGAGCCGCCCGTCAGTCAAGAGTCGCCAGATCCGCCCGTCAGTCAAGAGTCGCCAGATCCGCCCGTCAGTCAAGAGTCGCCAGATCCGCCCGTCAGTCAAGAGTCGCCAGAGCCGCCCGTCAGTCAAGAGTCGCCAGAGCCGCCCGTCAGTCAAGAGTCGCCAGAGCCGCCCGTCAGTCAAGAGTCGCCAGAGCCGCCCGTCAGTCAAGAGTCGCCAGAGCCGCCCGTCAGTCAAGAGTCGCCAGAGCCGCCCGTCAGTCAAGAGTCGCCAGAGCCGCCCACTAGTCAGGAGTTGCCAGAGTGGCCAGACTGCCCGGAGCTGCCAGAGTGGCCCGACTGTCCTCCGGGTCTGCCAGAGTGGCCCGACTGTCCTCCGGGTCTGCCAGAGTGGCCCGACTGTCCTCCGGGTCTGCCAGAGTGGCCCGACTGTCCTCCGGGTCTGCCAGAGTGGCCCGAATGTCCTCCGGGTCTGCCAGAGTGGCCCGAATGTCCTCCGGGTCTGCCAGAGTGGCCCGACTGTCCTCCGGGTCTGCCAGAGTGGCCCGACTGTCCTCCGGGTCTGCCAGAGTGGCCCGACTGTCCTCCGGGTCTGCCAGACTGGCCCGACTGTCCTCCGGGTCTGCCAGAGTGGCCCGACTGTCCTCCGGGTCTGCCAGAGTGGCCCGACTGTCCTCCGGGTCTGCCAGAGTGGCCCGACTGTCCTCCGGGTCTGCCAGAGTTGCCCGACTGTCCTCCGGGTCTGCCAGAGTGGCCCGACTGTCCTCCGGGTCTGCCAGAGTGGCCCGACTCTCCTCCGCGTCTGCCAGAGTGGCCCGACTGTCCTCCGCGTCTGCCAGAGTGGCCCGACTGTCCTCCGGGTCTGCCAGAGTGGCCCGACTGTCCTCCGGGTCTGCCAGAGTGGCCCGACTGTCCTCCGGGTCTGCCAGAGTGGCCCGACTGTCCTCCGGGTCTGCCAGAGTGGCCCGACTGTCCTCCGGGTCTGCCAGAGTGGCCCGACTGTCCTCCGGGTCTGCCAGACTGGCCCGACTGTCCTCCGGGTCTGCCAGAGTGGCTCGACTGTCCTCCGGCCCAGCCCGAGTGGCCCGTCTGCCCGGAGCTGCCGGGGAGGGCCGTCTGCCCGGAACTGCCAGAACCAGAGCCACCTCCAGATATAGGTTGGTTGGGGGGGGGGGGTGTAGCACAGTGCCGTCGTTGACGGCAGCCACCCTCCCTTCCCTCCCTTTAGTTTAGGGGTATTTTTTTTGTTGTTTGGGGTTTTTGTAATTTTTGAGGTCCTTCCGGGGTTAGCACCTTTAGGGGGGGGGGTACTGTCACGTCCTGGCCAGTATAAGGGTTAATTGTTATTGTAGTTTGGTCAGGACGTGGCAGAGGGTATTTGTTTTATGTGGTTCAGGGTGGTGTTTTTCTAGAAGGGCATTTGATTTAAGTATTCCGGGGTTTGTTGGGCACTGTCTGATATTCAACTATTCTATGTTTAGTCTAGTGAGTCTGTTTCTATGGTTGGTTAATTGGGGTTGGGACTCTCAATTGAAGGCAGGTGTTGTCTATTTGCCTTTGATTGAGAGTCCCATATATTAGGGTGTGTTTGTGTTTGTCATTTGTGGGAGATTGTTCTTTGTCTAGCATGTATGAGCCTGAGAAGACTGTCAGTATTTTGTGAGTTTGTTTTGTTGTTTTTGGTATTCATTTTGAGTTAATAAATGTTCAAAATGAACAAACACAGTCCTGCTGCATTTTGGTCCTCCTTTTCCGACGATGATTTCGCCATATCGTCTGACGACGACAAAATCCCTGACAATGGGCTGTAAATCTTTGTCAACAATGAAACTTTGTACTCCTCAAACTAGCTTGTTAACCATTGCCTGGTATTGGTAAGACTAGGGGTATTTTTTCTTCTTACTTATTTGTTGCCCTCTTAGGGATCCTTTCACCCTCATTCCCGTTCGAATCCTGTTAACGGGATTGATTTGACAACATCCAGTGAAATTGCAGCGCGCCAAATTCAAAAACAGAAATACTCATAATAAGAATTCATAAAACATACAAGTGTTATACATCAAAATGCAGCTTAACTTCTTGTTAATCCAGCCGCAGTGTCAGATTTCAAAAAGACTTTACGGCGGAATTTTTTTTTAAGACGGGATATACTGTTCTCAATACAGGACAAAAACAAAGTGAAGTGCATTCTAGGTCGCTCGCAACAAAAGACTTGAGTCTATCTGAGTGACACATGGAAAGGAAAGGAATACTTCTTCATTTCTCAAAAGAAAAAGAAAACATCAACCAATTTCTAAAGACTGCTGACATCTAGTGGAAGCCATAGGAACTGCAAGCATATTTCTATTAAAAAGGGCTTACCATAGAAATCTAATGGAAAACACATTGAGCTCAACAACAAAACAATTCCTGGATGAATTGTGCTCGGGGTTTTGCCTGCCAAATCAGTTCTGTTATACTCACAGACATTATTCAAACAGTTTTAGAAACTTCAGAGTGTTTTCTATCCAAATCTACTAATAATATGCATATGCATATCCTAGCTTCTGGGCCTGGGTAGCAGGCAGTTTACTTTGGGCACGCTTTTCATCCGGATGTGAAAATTCGTCCCCCTAGCCCAAAGAGGTTTTTAATGGTTCACACCTGAAATTGTAGTAATACATTTGCAGAAGAGTCCATGCAATAATGTTAAACTACTACAATCCCAAAAGAGATCATCTATTACCTATTTTTGGAGAGTATACCCTTGACGAGAATGTACATGTATACTTAGGGCGGCAGGTAGCCTAGTGGTTGGACCATTAGGCCAGTTATCGAAAGGTTGCTGGATCAAATCTCTGAGCTAACTAGGTAAAAATCTGTCATTCTGCCCCTGAACAAGGCAGTTAACCCATTGTTCCCTGCTGGCTGTCATTGTAAATAAGAATTTGTTCTTAACTGACTTGCCTAGTTAAATAAAGGTTCAATTTAAAAAAAATCTAATCATAGGTGACACCGAGCTCACCGTCTTTGTTGAACTTGAAGGAGGGATGTGTGGCGTTCAGACACAGCGATAGGGCCAACCTCATACAAAGTGTCTCGAAATGCTTTTTCATCCAGAGAAGGAACTCTGTTGAAGCCCTTGCACCAGGCTTCCTTTGTTGCATTCTGGTATTCACAAGGGCCCACCTGAAAACAGTTTATTATGATAATCTCAAGCTTTACAGTGATCTTTTCACTCATCTATTCTATGTTCTTTCCAGTGAACATTTTGTGAACATTTTGCCTGTTCTGGGAATGTTAATTTATTGGTTGCAGAGAGGTTCTGAGAACATTTTACAATGGTTCCCTGAAAGTTTTACAATGGTTCCCTGGGAGGTTTTATTAACATTCTGAGATTGGAAATTCTAGGTTATTTGAAGGTAATTAAATAACGTTTTGAGAACATTCTCTAAATGTTGTGAATGTTTTGAACAAAATATAAGTTTTAATCATTCATCAAAAGATTTAATAATTTCCTTCAAACTTTGACTGAATGTTTGAATAACACTTTTAATAACACTAGCTTAGTTTGGGTTACCTGTTTTGAACTCCAAGCCAGTGGTATAAAGTACTTAAGTAAAATACTATAAGTACTACTTAGGTAGTTTTTACGGGGTATCTGCACTTTACTTTACTATATATATTTTTGACAACTTTTACTTCACTACATTCCTAAAGAAAATAATGTACTTTTTACTCCATACATTTTCCCTGACACCCAAAAGTACTCATTAGATTTTGAATGGCTAACAGGACAGGAAAATGTTTCAATTCATCCACTTATCAAGAGAACATCCCTATTGCCTCTGGTCTGGCGGACTCACTAAACACAAATGCTTAGTTTGTAAATTATGTCTGAGTGTTGGAGTGTGCCCCTGGTTATCCTAAATAAAATAAAAAATACAATTGTGTTGCTGGTTTGCTTACGAATTAACGTTCTTCTGTGGGAATTTCAGTGCTTCAGCATAACGTTTCCTACCGGTTTTCTTTCCTACCGGCATAGCAATTCAACACATACAACAACACAGAGTTACACATGGAATAAACAAAACATAGAGTCAATAATGCAGTAGAACAAAAGAAAACAAAAAGTCTATATACAGTGAGTGCAAATGAGGTAAGTTAAGGCAATAAATAGGCCATGGTGGGGAAGTAATTACAATATAGCAATTAAACACTGGAATGGTAGATGTGCAGAAGATGAATGTGCAAGTAGAGATACTGGGGTGCAAAGGAGCAAGATAAATAAATAAATACAGTATGGGGATGAGGTAGGTAGATAGCCCATCTGTAAACAGCCCATCTATGTACAGGTGCAGTGATCTGTGAGCTGCTCTGACAGCTGGTGCTTAAAGCTAGTGAGGGAGATATGAGTCTCCAGGTTCAGAGATTTTTGCAGTTCGTTCCAGTCATTGGCAGCAGAGAACTGGAAGGAAAGATGACCAAAGGAGGAATTGGCTTTGGGGGTGAACAGTGAGATATACCTGCTGGAGCGCATGCTAAGAGTGGGTGCTGCTATGGTGACCAGTGAGCTGAGATAAGGCGGGGCTTTACCTAGCAGAGACTTGTAGATAACCTATAGCCAGTGGGTTTGGCGATGAGTATGAAGTGAGGGCCAACCAACGAGAGTGTACAGGTAGCAGTGGTGGGTAGTGTACGGGGCTTTGGTGACAAAACGGATGGCACTGTGATAGACTGCATTCAGTTTGTTGAGTAGAGTGTTGGAGGCTATTTTATAGATGACATCACCGAAGTCGTGGATCGGTAGGATGGTCAGTTTTACGAGGGTATGTTTGGCAGCATGAGTGAAGGATGCTTTGTTGCGATATAGGAAGCCAAGTCTAGATTTAATTTTGGATTGGAGATGCTTAATGTGAGTCTGGAAGGAGAGTTTACAGTCTAACCAGACACCCAAGTATTTGTAGTTGTCCACATATTCTAAGTCAGAGCCGTCCAGAGTCGTGATGCTGGATGGGCGAGCAGGTGCGGGCAGTGATCGATTGAATAGCATGCATTTAGTTTACTTGCATTTAAGAGCAGTTGGAGGCCACTGAAGGAGAGTTGTATGGCATTGAAGCTTGTCTGGAGGTTAGTTAACCTCTTGCAAGTACCCTACCAATGGGGGCGCCACAGCGCATTTTGGAAAAAATTCGTTCCCATTTTCAACGGCCTACTAATCAAACTCAGAAGCTAGGACATGCATATACTTATTTTATATGGATAGAAAACACCCTAAAGTTTCTGAAACTGTTTGAATGGTGTCTGTGAAGTGCTTTCTGATGAAGACAACTAAAGGTGAGGGATTATTGGCAATATTATACAAGATCAGATGTGATGTGCGATTTTTCAAAGATGGCGACGAGCTAGGCTTTCTAGCTCATTTTCTGGGTATCGCATCCCCTTTTATCTCAAAGTGTGATTACCCTGTAAAGTTAATTTAAAATCTGTTATGACGGGTGTTTTCAAGAGATATTCATCTATAAATCTTAGATTGACAATATAAAAAAAAAAAACGTTTTCGAATAGTAATTTATAAAATTGTAGCACTGTTTCCCGGGACGCATTTTATGGGAAAATAGTTAGTCAACGTCAGGTGCCGATGTAAAATGCTGTTTTTATATAGAAATATGACCTTTATTGAACAAAAGATTGCATGCTGTGTGTAACATGATGTCCTAGGTGTGTCATCTGATGAAGTTTGTAAAAGGTTAGTGCTGCATTTAGCTGTTTTTTGGTTATATGTGATGCGTGTGCTTGGTCGGAAAATTCATATGATGCTACTTTTACCATGTACTCCTCTAACATAATCTAATATTGTGCTTTTCCTGTAAAACCTTTTTGAAATCGGACAACGAGGGTCGATTCAAGAGAGGTGTATCTATAAAACGATATGAGACAGCCCTATATTTGAAAAAATATATATAGAATTTCGTTATGCTAATGTCGCTAGGAGTTTTCGCTGGAAAATGATCCCGCTAACGGGATGATATGCGCAAGAAGTTAATTATGCAGATAAGAACCCCATACCTACTGTAAAATATAGTGGTGGATCTTTGATGTTATGAAACTTGGCTGCAAGTGGATCTTCCAGCAAGACAATAACCCCAAGCACACATCAAAATCCACAAAGAAATTATTAATTAGCCACAAAAGTCTATGGACTTCAAACCCATTGAAAACCTGTGGTTTGAATTGAAGAGAGCTGTCCATCAGCACAGATGAAGGATATCAAGGATCTGGAAGGATTCTGTATGGAGAAATGGTCTAAGATCCCTCCCAATGTGTTGGAAAGAGGCTCAGTGCTATTATCCTAGCAAGTTGAGGTATTGAAAGGTATTGAAAACAGGGGTGTCAATCATGTTTTCCCCTTTCTTATATAGATTTCTTTAAACCAATTGTTAAACAAAATCTCTTTCTCTGAGCAACTGTATTAATATAAAATAATATAATGTAAAAAAAAATGTTGCATACAATATAGGTGAGTATTAGAATTATTTATTTTCTACAGTAATATTTGCTCGTCTTTATCAAGGGTGCCAATAATTTCGGGCCCCACTGTACCTCCATAATATAAATTCCAATAATTAAAGCACATGCCTATGTCATTATAACACATATTCTATGAAAAATATTACGAACTGGACCATAAAAACCTTTATAGAGAAGATGATTGAAACTAACTCTGATGTTTAAATACAGGAACTTGTTTAACTATGATCCTTATATAACACCACCCACATCAGAAATATCAGTAGGCTTGATACAGTAAAGAGGAAGCATAAAAACTATAAACCGTTACATTGCTTTCATTTTCCTCTCACATCGAGGCAGGAGCATTCAAACCCAGATAACGACTTTATGTCGTTTTTCAGCGCTACAATATTCTGCTATTTTCACAAGGTATTTATTAGAGGTAACATTTTTTTACTCAGGCAACTTTTCACATTTACAATTGACAGAGAATGTAGCTATAAATACTAACTGTGTGTGCGTGTGTGTGTGTTTGTGTGTGTGTGCAGGATGCAGGTGAAACCCATACTAATAGCATTGTGTGCAGTGGTGTCCTCTTTCAATCAACCACTGAGCACTGAGCTGGATGTCATCTGGGAGGAGTGGAAAACCCAACACGGTAAACAGTATGCCAAGGTTACTTACAGCCTATGTTAAACACAGTACGCCAATCATATGATCATACTAACTTTCACTTAAAGAGGCATTGTGCAGAAACCTCTCCACGGTTTCCTGGTTGCTAAAATTCTATTCGTTTACCTAATGACAGAGAATGACAGATCTATAACACACAGTTAGTAGCACATAATGTTCTGAGAACCATATGTTTCTTAGAGCTTGGTGAAAGTGTGGATGTCCTATGGTTATTTTACATACAAACTTCCCATAATGTTCTGGGAATGGTGCAGGATAATTGCTTGGCTTTGAAACATTCTCAGCACATTTAAGGAACTTGACAAATTAACTTTATTTTCTTGGGATTTCATTACCTTAACAGAAAGTTTCCTAAAAGTTCAAACATGGTTACATTTAATTGAATTCTAGGAATGTTTTCCAACTGGTTTGACAATGGGAATGTTCTCAAATAGTTTAGAGAAGGTTAATATAGGCAATTTGAAATGATTTATACTTGTACTTTTGATACTTAAGTATATTTAAAACCAAATACTTTTAGACTTTTACCCAAGTTGTCACGCCCTGACCTTAGAGAGCCTTTTTTATTCTCTATTTTGTTAGGTCAGGGTGTGACTTGGGTGGGCATATCTATGTTTCTATTTCTTTGTTGGCCTAGTATGGTTCCCAATCAGAGGCAGCTGTTTATCGTTGTCTCTGATTGGGGATCATACTTAGGCAGCCCTTTTTCCCACCTGTCATTGTGGGATCTTGTTTGTGTGTAGTTGCTTTCTGCACTCCATGTAGCTTTATGTTAGTTTTTGTATTTTGTTGTTTTTTCTGGTGTCACTTTTATTAAAAATAAAATGTACGCCTACCACGCTGCACCTTGGTCCAGTTCTTCAAACGATGAGCGTAACACAAGTAGTATTTTACTGGGTGACTTTCACTTGAGTCATTTTATATTAAGGTATCTTTACTTTTACTCAAGTATGACATTTGGGTACTTTTTCCACCACTGCTCCATGCACAGAGAGGACACATGGACATGAATTTGCTTAGGCATTAATTGTGCAAACATTAATTATTTATTGAGGCTCGGCATCAGTGTGATTCAAACCTATGATTACCTAGCTCCACTCCCACTCCCCAGGAGTACCTAGCTCCACTCCCACTCCCCAGGTGCTCTCATTTGTTGACTTCTGTAACCGTAAAAGCCTTGGTTTCATGCATGTTAACATTAGAATCTTACTCACTAAGTTTGTTTTACGCACTGCTTTAGCACACTCTGCCAACCCGGATGTCTTAGCCGTGTCTGAATCCTGGCTTAGGAAAACCACCAAAAACCATGAAATCTCCATCGCTAACTATAACATTTTCCGCCAAGATAGAACTGCCAAAGGGGGCTGTGTTGCAATCTACTGCAAAGATAGCCTGCAGAGTTCTGTATTACTATCCAAGTACCCAAACAATTCGAGCTTCTACTTCTAAAAATTCACCTTTCCAGAAACAAGTCTCTCACAGTTGCCACTTGCTATAGACCTCCCTCTGCCCCCAGCTGTGCCCTCGCTACCATATGTGAATTGATTGCCCCCATCTATCTTCTGATCTCGTGCTACTAAGTGACCTATACTGGGACATGCTTAACACCCCGGCCATCCTACAATCTAAACTTGATGCCCTCAATCTCACACAAATTATCAATGAACCTACCAGGTAGAACCCCAAATCCGTAAACACAGGCACCCTCATAGATGTCATCCTAACTAACTCGCCCTCCAAATACACCTCTGCTGTTTTCAATCAAGATCTCAGCAATCACTGCCTCATTGCCTGCATCCATAATGGGTCTGCGACCAAACGACCACCCCTCATCACGGTCAAACGCTCCCTAAAACACTTCTGTAAGCAGGCCTTTCTAATCGAGCTGGCCGGGGTATCCTGGAATGACATTGACCTCATCCCGTCGGTAGATGATGCCTGGCTATTCATTAAAAGTGCCTTCCTCACCATCTTAAATAAGCATGCACCACTCAAAAAATGTAGAACTAAGAATAGATATAGTCCTTGGTTCACTCCAGACCTGTCTGCCCTTGACCAGCACAAAAACATCCTGTGGCGTTCTGCATTAGCATCGAATAGCCCCCGTGATATGAAACTTTTCAGGGAAGTTATAGGAACAAATATACACAGACAGTTAGAAAAGCTAAGGCTAGCTTTTTCAAACAGAAATTTGCATCCTGTAGTACTAACTCAAAAAAGTTCTGGTACACTCTAAAGTCCATGGAGAATAAGAGCACCTCCTCCCAGCTGCCCACTGCTCTGAGGCTAGGAAACGCTGTTACCACCGATAAATCCACTATAATTGAGAACTTCAATAAGCATTTCTCTACGGCTGGCCATGCTTTCCACCTGGCTACCCCTACCCCGGTCAACTGCCCGGCACCCTCCACAGCAACCCGCCAAAGCCCCCACCATTTCTCCTTCACCCAAATCCAGATAGCTGATGTTCTGAAAGAGCTGCAAAATCTGGACCCATACAAATCAGCCGGGCTAGACAAACTGGACCCTCTCTTTCTAAAATGATCTGCCGAAATTGTTGCAACCCCTATTACAAGCCTGTTCAACCTCTTTCGTATCGCTTGAGATTCCCAAAGATTGAAAAGCTGCCGCGGTCATCGCCCTCTTCAAAGGGGGTGACACTCTAGACCCAAACTGTTATAGACTTATATCTATCCTACCCTGCCTTTCTAAGGTCTTCGAAAGCCAAGTTAACAAACAGATTACCGACCATTTCGAATCCCACCGCACCTTCTCCGCTATGCAATCTGGTTTCAGATCTGGTCATTGGTGCATCTCAGCCACGTTCAAGGTCCTAAACAACATCATAACCACCATCGATAAGAGACATTACTGTGAAGCCGTATTCATCGACCTGGCCAAGGCTTTTGACTCTGTCAATCACCACATTCTTATTGGCAGACTCGACAGCCTTGGTTTCTCAAATGATTGCCTCGCCTGGTTTACCAACTACTTCTCTGATAGAGTTCAGTGTGTCAAATCGGAGGGCCTGTTGTCCGGACCTCTGGGAGTCTCTATGGGTGTGCCACAGGGTTCAATTCTCGGGCCGACTCTCTTCTCTGTATACATCAATGATGTTGCTCTTGCTGCTGGTGATTCTCTGATCCACCTCTACGCAGACGACACCATTCTGTATACTTCTGGCCCCTCTTTGGACACTGTGTTAAGCGTTCTCATTTCAATGCCAAACCCACCACTGGAGTGAGTAGCCAAATAACTATATTTTCATATCATCCAACAAATGTAAACACCTGGAGTTTGCTAAATGGCATTGGCACTTGGATTGGAACCGGTGCTTTGGTCAGATGACATGTAAATAGAGCTCTCTGGCCACCCACACCAGTGATGGGTTTGGCATCGAAATGAGAATGCATAAGCAGAAAATAACCCCATACCTACAGTAAAATATGGTGGTGGGTCTTTGATGTTATGGGGCTATTTTGCTGGCACTGGTCCCTTCCAACTCATAAAATGTTATCAAAAAAGGTTCAGTGTCGTTATACAGGTTAGGCAATGAAAGGTATTGAAAGGTCAATCAGCGTCACGCCCTGATCTGTTTCACCTGTCTTTGTGATTGTCTCCACCCAACTCCAGGTCTCACCTGTTTTCCACATTCATCCCCGGTGTATTTATCCCTGTGTTTCCTGTCTCTCTGTGCCAGTTCGTCTTGTTTTGCCAAGTCAACCAGCGGTTTTACTAGCTTCTATTTTTCCCAGTCTCTGTTTATTCCTAGCCCTCCTGGTTTTGACCCTTGCCTGTCCTGACCGTATCCGCCTGCCTGACCACTCTGCCTGTTCTGACCTTGAGCCTGCCTATCCCCTTGTACTGTTTGGACTCGGACCTCATCACTGAACCTCTGCCTGTTCTGACCTCGAACCTGCCTATCACCTGGTACCGTTTGGACTCTGACCTGGTTTATGAACTCTCGCCTGTCCCTGACCTGGCTTTTGCTTACCCCTTTTGTTATAATAAATATCAGAGCTCAACCATCTGCCTCCTGTGTCTGCATTTGGGTCTCGCCTTGTGCCCTTATAATCATTTGTGTCAATAGGTGTCAATAAATTTGACATCTACATTTTTGAGAAATGTTTGTTTTACTTGTCAAACTAAATCTTTTTCTCTGACCAATTGAAATAGTGGAAAATAATATAATTTCCCAAATTGTTTTGGCGTACAATATAGCCAAGTATTTTTTATTATTTTATACATCTTTGTCAATAATTTTGTAACCCACTGTATGTTCCCTTAAAGCACAATGCAATCATATATTTGGCAGCCTGTACATACAGTATATTTTACATATTTGGCACTCACTCAAAAATTGGCACACAAATGACCACATGGTGGCGCTAGCTAGGGAACACCAAAATCAAATAGTATTTGTCACGTGCGTCGAATACAACAGGTGTAGACCTTAAAGTGAAATGCTTGCTTACAAGCCCTTAACCAACAATGCATTTTTAAGAAAATACCAAAAAATTTATAAAGTAAGCGATAAGAATAACAAATAATTAAAGAGCAGCAGTAAATAACAATAGCGGGGCTATATACAGGGGTTACCGGTACAGAGTCAATGTGTGGGTGCACCGGTTAGTCGAGGTAATTGAGGTAATACAGTTGAAGTCGGAAGTTTACATACACTTACGTTGGAGTAATTTAAACTCGTTTTTCAACCACTCCACACATTTCCTATTAACAAACTATAGTTTTGGCAAAACAATGACAAGTAATTTTTCCAACAATTGTTTACAGACAGATTATTTCACTTATAATTCACTGTATCACAATTCCAGTGGGTCAGACGTTTACATACACAAAATTGACTGTGCCTTTAAACAGCTTGGAAAATTCCAGAAAATGATGGCATGGCTTTAGAAGCTTCTGATAGGCTAATTGGCATAATTTGAGTCAATTGGAGGTGTACCTGTGGATGTATTTCAAGGCCTACCTTCAAACTCAGTGCCTCTTTGCTTGACATAATGGGAAAGTCAAAAGAAATCAGCCAAGACCTCAGAAAAAAAGTTGTAGACCTCCACAAGTCTGGTTCATCCTTGGGAGCAATTTCCAAACACCTGAAGGTACCACGTTCATCTGTACAAAGAGTAGTACGCAAGTATAAACACCATGGGACCACGCAGCCGTCATACCGCTCAGAAAGGAGACGCGTTCTGTCTCCTAGAGATTAACGTACTTGGGTGCGAAAAGTGCAAATCAATCCCAGAACAACAGCAAAGGAACTTGTGAAGATGCTGGAGGAAACAGGTACAAAACTATCTATATCCACAGTAAAACTGCTTCTATATCGACATAACCTGAAAGGTAGCTCAGCAAGGAAGAAGCCACTGCTCCAAAACCGCCATAAGAAAGACAGACTATGGTTTGCAACTGCACATGGGGACAAAGATCGTACTTCTTGGAGAAATGTCCTCTGGTCTGATGAAACAAAAATAGAACTGTTTGGCCATAATGACCATTGTTATGTTTGGAGGAAAAAGGGGGAGGCTTGCAAGCCGAAGAACACCATCCCAACCGTGAAGCATGTTGTTGGGGTGCTTTGCTGCAGGTGGGACTGGTGCACTTCACAAAATAGATGGCATCATGAGGAGGAAAATTATGTGGATATATTGAAGCAACATCTCAAGACATCAGTCAGGAACTTAAAGCTTGGTCGCAAATGGGTCTTCCAAATGGACAATGACCCCAAGCTTACTTCCAAAGTTGTGGTAAAATGACTTAATGACAACAAAAACAGCAGGTCTGGGACAGGTAGCAAGTCCGGTGAACAGGTCAGGGTTCCATAGCCGCAGGCAGAACAGATGAAACTGATCAGCCTTTCAAAGCATTTTATGTCTACAGACGTGAGTGCCACAGGTCGGTAGTCATTTAGGCAGGTTACCTTAGTGTTCTTGGGCACAGGGACTATGGTGGTCTGCTTGAAACATGTTGATATTACAGACACAGACGGGGAGAGATTGAAAATGTCAGTGAAGACACTTGCCAGTTGGTCAGCACATCCTTCTGCTTCTGAGTTTTTTTCTATCAATTAACTGAAACCACGCTATGTATCTATTGCTCTGAATCTACCATGTATCCTAAACTACTGAGGGTGATTACATTTACTGAGGGTGATTACATTTTGGATTATGTTGGGATGTTAGATAATCAAATAGACAACTCAATGTTTTGAGAAACTGCTGAAGAGATAGAACATTGCTTAGCAAGTTATAGTATTGCTAAATAATTTGCATAGGGAAAAGGGTTATTCTGCAGTGAATTGTTTTAGTAGACAGGTGTTAAATACTAATAGTTTTTACTGCCATCTGATTGCAGTTTGTTTGATGTTAAGGTACCTAATTTTTCAAGGTAAATCTGCTTTCGAAAGCAATTGGAACTCAGGTGTGAGATGTTGTGTAAGGGGTGAGATGTTGTGTAAGGGGAAAAAACAAGTTCTTGAAAACATCAAGGTAGTACTCTGATTTGATTTGTAACCTGGCCCTGGTGTACGGCACCTTTTGTAGCCTATATGTATGTAAATTGGGTTTAAACCATTAAAAGATAGGGTAAAATGTAGATTTCCACCTAAAAAGACCTACCTAAACATAATAATGTCGTGTCTTTGGGTACCATTAAACTGAAGATAGGTTTATCAATTAACTCCCTGTAATTATTATCACGCGATTAAACTGATTAATCTCTTAATTGTAATTAACTAGGAGATCGGGGCACCAAGAAAAATATTCAGATTACAAAGTTATAATTTTCCTAATATAACTTTCCTATATTATAATATAGGCCGATTATCTTCTGGATTCAATGGCGTATTTTACCTCGCGTCCAGTCTCATTCCAAACGTCGTAAATTGTTGTATCTGCACGAACCCAGTCTTTACTAAAATCATCCATACATCAATTGTCTTAAAATCATTTATTTACTACACTAAGTAATTAACAGAAAACATACAAACAGTAATTATCGTCACAAAGGATTGGTATAGTAATGTGCCCTAATGGCTAACAAGCATGGCTGGTCTGTTAGACAATGGGTCATAAACGGTCAGCTGAGAAGTTACACAGAGTTCATTAATATTAACAATTGACAATTGAAGGCTCACTCATTCGGGAACAATTGCAATCAATATATATTTACGCTCATGTGTCGTCGGGATCCCTTTTGAAGAGTTATGTTCTGATGGAGAGTTTTGTCCGCGTTCTCTCTCTCTCTCTCGGTTAGAATGGATCTTTCAGAGCGACATTCATTAATGTCATCATAGAATGGATGTTTCGTTGGTCTTCGCGTTCGATGATATAATTTACTTAGCTGCAGACTAATAATTAATATCAAAGACTTGTTCTTATTCTGTCGATATCGATAGTCTAAAAGTTAACCACGTGGTATGGTTCACTTTCAGTAGAGTCCTTGGATGATAAAACCTAATGGCCATGGAGTGCAGGCCTGGTCTCAAGAAATGTAAATCAGGGGGTGTTTTATAGTGCCCATAGAACAGGCTTGACAAATGACGCCTGGTCCTGTATGTGTCCCTGGGGGCGTGCCTATGACTGAGTTACTTGGTTACAGAAATACAATTCTATCACATTAACATCAGTACATAGCATCTCAATGTATAGCTTTATCCTTATTAATACATTTTATACAACCATTATGATGCCAGTCTCATCGCTGAGGCTATTATATAAACAGTTTTATGGTAATATGGCTATATTGTCTCTTCTGAGTATCACAAAATGGTACCAAGCGGACCAGTTCGTAGCTGGAGTCCTCATCAATCTTCCATATCTTCTCCAGAACACACATGTTGCTCGTTCAACCAATTCTATGAGTTGGAAGAATTTCCTTTGTCTCTCTATGAAACATGTGGTAGTAGATTCTCCTCTTGGAATTTTTACAACCCTGGGTTGGGGGGAAGGTAGGTTGGGTGATGGTACAAAGGGGAGGGGGTCAACTGTCCTTCCTGTACCCAAAGAGGCCAATGTCATGACATACCCCCCCCCCCCCCCGGTGGTTTGGATCTTGTTTAGCCTGCAAGTTACAAATCAACATAAAATCATGACCACGTGATGTCCCATTGGTAGATCATCGTTGCAGTCCTCTCTGGTGGTTGAACTTGGTAGGCTCTCTGAAAGCGGAGCCGTCCACCACAAGGATGGGCAGTTGATGTCCGGTTGGTGGTCGCCGTTGCGGTCTCCTCTAGTGGTGTACCTTGGTAGGTTCCCTGGAAGCTGCAAAGTACCCCAGGAAGGGCCAGGGGATGTCCTGGTTGTTGATCGCCGTTGCGGTCCCCCCCTCTGGTGGTTTACCTTGGTAGTCTCTCTGACAGCGGGCATGCCGCCACAAGGATAGGTTGTGGGTGTCCGGATTTGGGGTCGCCGTTCCGGACCCGTCGTCCAGACTGGAAGATCTGGGCAGTAACTTAGGCAGATGTTAACAACGCACACACACTCATGAAATATATATAATTACATTCATTCCCCAACGAGCGGCGTTGTGGCACTAAGTGATGGTTGTATGGGGACTTTGTTTATGGCTCTATCACTTCCTATGTGTCAAAGGAACTGAACCGAAAAGGAATGAAAGCATAAACAAAACAAAAAATATACAAAATATAGTTCTCACACAAAAAAATAATAATCTAATTGGACTGTATTCTATATAGGTCCAATGTTCTGGCAAAATGATTATCATGGCATTGTCTCTAATGCCATATCTAGGGTTTTTCCTACTTGGTGTGTTGCTTAGGCGCTATCCTAAGTTGATAACTATATGATAAGTCTACAGCTGTAATGCACTAGTTTTGGGCAGTCTACAGGTATGACCTACGGACTTCTGGGAAGAAAACTGGTGAGTGCTGTAGAGTCAAAGGCCTAGAAGTAAATGTTCAACTTTACTAAGGCTGGTCTATTGCTTGGGCCCTTAAGTGGTCCTAGCATAAATCCTAATTGGATGTTCCGTTGTGCATGTGCGCTTATGCTTACACACGCGCGCATATCAAGGGAAGAATACAACTTGTTCAGAATGAGTCTGACGTAGTCAGGTAATTTTCAGGTCAATGCCTGGAGGTCAGTCAGAATTGGTGTCAAGGGAGTCTGTAATAGTTTTTTCTACAAGTCACTGTTTCTTCCACTTTTGTAGTGGCGATAGGTATGAAGTCTATTTCATAGCTATGTTATCCACGGAGGAGCTAACCTCACGACGGAAGTACTCTTTAAGTATTGGACCAGTCATACGTGGTGTGATCATGGTTCATGACTTCTAATAATTTTCCTCCTGAATGGAGGGTCCTATTTATTAGTGACATGTGTGTTAACCATTGGAAGAGTGCACTGGAGATTCCCTTCCCCGTGTTGCACTCTGAGTGACTCCTATGTCGCTGTTGTCAATGGTAATTTGATTGGTTAAATCTCTAACCTTCTTACTGATTGTAGCTGGACTGACTGTTGCTAGTATTGGTACTGGTACTCAAGGGGACCAGTTATCCTACCGATTTATTCTGAAATATTATCTACCGGAACACATGATTGGAGCATTTTACTAGTTGTATTGTAGTTGAACCTACACATGGCAAAGAATGATTATTGATGCCATTTGTTTTGGAGGTGGACAAGTCCACTGGACTTCCTTTACGACCAGTGTGGTACACCTCAGTACTATCTTAGATGTGTTCTAAGATAATCCCCGTTTAGGGGCCTGTCTGCTCCTCACTGTTCTCATAGGAGAGTTTACAACTAGATTTGATTTATGCTCTGGCGGCCTCGTACGGTGTTGTCCGTAGTCTTGACCCCCCCCACCGGCCTCGATGAGGCTCATCATGGGTCTGGGCTACTATTCCCCCCCTTTGTGCCTCGGGACCCCCCCACCAGCGGATGGTGTTGGTGTCCAATGCGCAAATGAAAAGGTCGGACCCTATGTACGAGTTGTCAGCGGCCGCGTTGTTATGAGAATGGCTGTAACCTTTCAACCAAATCTCCTGGTGTTTGTGCTTCAAAACGCTCAGAGGCTGTCGAGGCATGTCAGTCACCACCGCGTTCGCGTGTGGCAACCTCTTCATTACCTGCGAACTGAGACGAGGATATCGGTCTGTGATATCGCAAAGTGTTTCACCAGTGGGAGTCGTCGGGTGAGTTGCTGGACTGACGCCATTAGTGTCATTGTAAGGGGTGACAGTCCCCAACAAAGCGGAAGGTGTATCATCGGAAGCAGAGTATACTCTGTGCATCAATGTTTTACTTGCTGAGACGGCCGCAGTGCTTGCGGAAGTGTCCGAAGGGCAAGAGAAGTTCATCTCAACTATCGTATTGCACAACTGCAAGGGGGAGGGAAGTTGCTTATTCACAGAGACAGCTGGCTCGAAATCATGAAAAGAATGGTCAATCAGGTTGGCTGATGGAATGTGTCGAGATATCGTACTATCTCCATGGATCGGATTTTGTACCAAGAGGTTTCTAAACGTCTTTTTCCCAAGGGGTGCTTTCGACAGATACCCCTCGTGAAGGACTGCGTTGCAGCTAGCGTTAGGGGAAGACAGTGTGGTCAGTGGAGAAGGCACTGTGGCCTGTGACCATACCTGGTTGGTTTTCCAATCCATCAATGGGAGTAACTGATCCATCAAGTCTGCTCCAAGTAGCAGGGTTACAGTTTCGAGGCTGGTAACATACACAGGGTGAACGAGCGATACGTCCTGGAAGTGTAGTTTCAGCATGACTCTCAATGTGAGAGGCGAGGTAGTCTGAGTGACCCCTCGAAGTTTAGTGTCGCATCGTTCTACTTTTAACCAACGTTTAGTTGGCTTCAAAGCCCTTTTTAGATCATCAAACAATGTTTGAGAGATGAGTGATATTGTCGCACCCGAATCAATTAGCGCATGACAAGCTAAGCAGTCCTCCAGGACTGTTTCCAGGTATGGCCGTTTAGATTCGTGGTTAGTGGACATATTCCCCACAAAGTGGAGTGGTCGTTCGCAACGACGTGATGTGCCATGTCTGTTCAAGATGGAAGCAGATTGACTTTTCCGATTTTGAGTGGGCTTGGCTTTAACGAAGCGTTTGACCTTTATCTTCGCAACTTTTGTATCAGAGTCTATAGACAAAGCCCGGGGGCTTGTTTCTTGATCAAGCAGGCCCTGGATAGGGTCTTGAATGAGAGCGGGAGAAATTTGAACTTTAACGTCCTTGCTATGGGTGTTAATTCCTGCGGACCTGGTGTCCGGTAATTCCCCGTCTAGTCCTTGTGACTTATCTTTTACCCTTTTCTCAAATTGTTCTCGCTTAAGTTCTTCCCGTAGTGGGACTTCTGGAGAACATTGGTCTACGTTTTGGTCGTCCTTCAGCCCTTTGTTACCCTTGTGCTCTGACACTTTTTGTGGGTTGGGTGCAGGAACGTAGCGAACGGGTCGATTGTAGCGGTAGTCATGTTGATGGCTACGTACTTTACAGTTATTTCGACCGCGGAGGTTATTGGAATCATGGTTTCGTGGTAGAAACTGTTGTTGTGCGTCATCTCTCGACGCTCCAATACCTGATAATGCACCCTCTAACTGGAGTGAGTGCTCCTGGTTAAACTTCAAAACTGAGTGGTCAGGGCTCTTAGCGTTGTGAACTTTTGATGCCTCAAAAGCTGTGCTTGCAAGCTCTCTGAGTTGTAAGATAGGCAAGCCAACGTGGGCGGCAGGGCCCAAGTAGGTAATGAAGGTGGGATACATGTTCGACAGAAACATTTGTTTGAATGGTAAAAGCTCTTCCATTCCTGTTTCTGTGAGTAGGCCAAAGTAAGCTGAACGAAGCCTATGGTAGTAAGCTTGTGGGTGTTCGTTCCGAGCTTGTTTGACGGTGTTAGCCAGTGAGCTATCGTGTTTGCGAGTCGCAGAACCACTGAATTCTAATTTCAAAGCTGTGGCAAGTTTAGCGTAGTCATTTAGCACGTGTTGCTGTTGTAGGCAAATGAACCTCGTCACGTGTCTATTCGACGTTCGCTTCAACAGGTAAACCCTGTCAGAACCCGTAGCGTTCGGGTAGCCATCCAACGCGTCCTCTATGTCAGCTAGGAACGTCTCAGTATCGTTTGGCTGACCTGGAATGGGGTCAAAGGTGGGGAAATTCTTGACGAGTTTGTCAAGGTATTTCGCGCCAAGCGGGCGGAGAGGGTTGGCTTCATCCTGTGGAGAGATTGGGGCCGAAAGGCCAAGAGAGGAAGCCAAGCCTTGTTGTTGTTGGCCAAGAGGCGCCATATTACTCAGTGCCGAAGGGCAAAGAGGAGAAGACTGAGGGACACATGAGGGAGGCAAGGTCTGAAACCTATTGTCTTCACTCCTGTGAGTACAGGGCTCCGGTTGCTTGGATGGGAAGTCGCGCTGTAGAGTGTGACCATTCTGGATTTCCTCCAGATGGTACCTAAGGGTGGAATTCTGCTGCATTGCAGAGTCCACTTGAGCGCTTAGAGTACTGATTTTGGACACGTGAGTGTCACACCTGCTCCTTTCGGTCTCAAACTTATCTGTCATGGTTTGCAGATAGAGGTCTTGAGTACGGAGCGAGAGATTCAGTGATGAGATTTCCTCTGCTTGCTTAGAAATCAATATTTCCAACCTCATCACCTGAGTTCTCTCATCATTCATTTGGTCAGCGACTTCAATAAGTTCTGCTGATTTATCATCCAACTTTGTCATTGTGTTCATTAACTGATCGTCTTTGGTCTGCAGCGCTTTGAGGAGCACCGTGTTATTTTGAGTAACATTCAACAAAACAGCATGCATGTTGTCAAGTTGAGCGCTCCTGTTTGTAGATAACTCTTCAGATTTATCTAGTTTGGCGTGGACATCATCGTATTTAGTTTTGGCTAAATCGAGTTGTTCCTGTAGCATATGATTTTGTTCCTGTAGAAAACGATTTTGTTGAAAAGCTTGTGCTTGTTCATCGTCATACGTTTTTGCAATTACATTTAATTGTTCAGTTTTCAAGCGCAGTTCCATAGCTAGCAGAATTTTCCCCTTGTCTGCCTTGGTCATTGGTTTCCCGGTTCTCTCCACCTGTCCCTTTATGTCTACCATTACCTGCTCGTGCTTCAGCTGTGCACTGCGGTATTGGACAGATGGCAATCTCGGATGGCAAGACATCAGAGCTAGACTGGAGAGAACCTTTACGAGGCCTGCGCCCGATGGTTGATTTTGGAAAACATTGTTGTCTGCTTTTCCACTAATGGCATAATTAGGGTTGTTATCGCTGCTGAGGTCAGAGATCAATCCATTTACGGGTGGAGGTTCACTAATTAGCGGGCGAGTGGGAACCACCCCCTCTGATAGCTTGCACATTATTAGAACATTTGAAAGGAAAAATGTTTTTCCTAATTTTCCAAAATTAGGTTTTGGAATGTGGGGAGCTGCAAAGACGATTTTAATCTATTTATAGACGTTAATGAACCATCAGTACTGTACAGTACTGTGGAAGTGAATGAATTTGCAAAAGCAAATTGAATTAATCAATGCCAATGATTAGTCCTACCTGGGTAAGCTAGCTGGGTATTAAACTTGAATTACCTGATAGGTTGCTTCATCTAGGTTAACATGCAAAGTTTAAGTTGTCTCATTTAATTGGAAGAACCTAGAGGTATGTTCGACAATTTAACTTATTAAATTGAATGAGACGATAATCCATACAATCTCCATTGATTGGATATCATAAGTGTAAACCGTAGGTCAAATGTTGGGACCCTTCACCACTAGGGTACGCTCCTCCCTGGGGCTGAGCGTCAGTAAAGGGTTTTACTGACTGTGCCTTGCTAAAGCAGATTTTACTGATTAATCTATTTATGATATATCAAACCTGTATAGGCTATCTGGGAATTAACTTTGAATTACCTGAGAGGTTGCTTCATCAAGGTTAATATGCAAAGTTTAAGTTGTCTCATTTAGTTGGAAGAACCTAGAAAGGTATGTTCGACAATTTAACTAAATAAATTGAATGAGGCAATGATACCCAAGCAATTCAGATTGTGGAGTTATCATAACAGTAATGTAGTTTAAATGTTTAGGGTACATTCACCACTATACTTTCCCTTAAGGCCGAAGCCACATGGGATTCACTCCCGTCAGTAATGGGTTTTACTGAATGTGCCTTGCTAAAGCAGATTTTACTGATTAATCTATTTATGATATATCAAACCTGTATAGGCTATCTGGGAATTAACTTTGAATTACCTGAGAGGTTGCTTCATCAAGGTTAATATGCAAAGTTTAAGTTGTCTCATTTAGTTGGAAGAACCTAGAAAGGTATGTTCGACAATTTAACTAAATAAATTGAATGAGGCAATGATACCCAAGCAATTCAGATTGTGGAGTTATCATAACAGTAATGTAGTTTAAATGTTTAGGGTACATTCACCACTATACTTTCCCTTAAGGCCGAAGCCACATGGGATTCACTCCCGTCAGTAATGGGTTTTACTGAATGTGCCTTGCTAAAGCAGATTTTACTGATTAATCTATTTATGATATATCAAACCTGTATAGGCTATCTGGGAATTAACTTTCAATTAACCTGAGAGCCTTGCTTCATCTAAGTTAAGTTTGGAAAAAGTTAATCATGTCTCATTATGGACCCAATCAATTTTGGATATTTTTTTAAAAAGATCCACTTGAAAAGGTAAATCTGGCAATTTCACTTGTTAGTTAAATTGAATGAGACGTCATATCCCGTCAATTGCGATTGTCTGGATATGTTACCATGATCCACGTTTGGATTTCCCCTAGAGATGTACTGGCAATTCTTCACCACCAGGGTGCAGAATGCTGAAATTAAACGGGAGTACAAAGGTCGGACTTCCGTCGCGCTACGGAGGAATTTTAAACGTGGTACTGAGGAGGGTAATATGTTCCCTCTCTGTTAGCTTGCAGTAATGCTAAGCTATTGCTACTTGGTTCAGGAGTATCCTTCCAAGCACCAAAATAGGATCCTTTCACTATGGAAAGGGTGGGTTTTCTAGTGACGTCTCACCTTAACCCCATTCAGCATATTCTGCTAGCGTTTATGCTGACCGGAGCGACACGGTACTTAAATACAGATATGCATACGGTCTGCCCACACTGTCTTAGTGCGGTAGGCAAATTATTCGGCTCGGTTACCGGACAGTTAACTTCTAAATTCTAACCTTACTCTAGAAGTTAATATTTACCGACAGAAATAGTACCGTTTGGCCTAACGGACTAAAACTGGAATTTATTCCTCTCTTTTATCGACATAAGACCGGAGCTATTCTAAATAGCTTCTCTCAATGGAAAATGCACAATCACTTTGTTTAGATAGCAGGCTGTTTGTACAATTCTGTTTGCACAATTGATATATAGAATTTCACAGCAAAGTCCAATTCTATCTTAGATTCCTCACATGGGGGCTCCATAAATGTATTATCAAAATGGCCCAACGTGCGTTTTAGTTTTAGAGTCCTCACAGGGGGCGCAATATAATGTCGTGTCTTTGGGTACCATTAAACTGAAGATAGGTTTATCAATTAACTCCCTGTAATTATTATCACGCGATTAAACTGATTAATCGCTTAATTGTAATTAACTAGGAGATCGGGGCACCAAGAAAAATATTCAGATTACAAAGTTATAATTTTCCTAATATAACTTTCCTATATTATAATATAGGCCGATTATCTTCTGGTTTCAATGGCGTATTTTACCTCGCGTCCAGTCTCATTCCAAACGTCGTAAATTGTTGTATCTGCACGAACCCAGTCTTTACTAAAATCATCCATACATCAATTGTCTTAAAATCATTTATTTACTACACTAAGTAATTAACAGAAAACATACAAACAGTAATTATCGTCACAAAGGATTGGTATAGTAATGTGCCCTAATGGCTAACAAGCATGGCTGGTCTGTTAGCCTCTCTGGCGCATGTGGGACGATTTCGTCCCACCTACATAACAGCCACTTCAATCCAGTGGCGCGATTTTTGAATCGTTTGAAATACTATTACTTCAATTTCTCAAACATATGACTATTTTACAGCTATTTAAAGACAAGAATCTCGTTAATCTAACCACACTGTCCGATTTCAAAAAGGCTTTACAACGAAAGCAAAACATTAGATTATGTCAGGAGAGTGCCCAGCCAGAAATAATCAGACACCCATTTTTCAAGCTAGCATATCATGTCACATAAACCCAAACCACAGCTAAATGCAGCACTAACCTTTTATGATCTTCATCAGATGACACACCTAGGACATTATGTTATACAATACATGCATGTCTGTTCAATCAAGTTCATATTTATATCAAAAACCAGCTTTTTACATTAGCATGTGATGTTCAAAAAAAGCATACCCCCCGCAAACTTCCGGGGAATTTACTAACAGTTTGCTAAATTACTCACGATAAACGTTCACAAAAAGCATAACAATTATTTTAAGAATTATAGATACAGAACTCCTCTATGCACTCGATATGTCCGATTTTAAAATAGCTTTTCGGATGAAGCACATTTTGCAATATTCTAAGTACATAGCCCGGCATCACGGGCTAGCTATTTAGACACCCACCCAGTTCAGCCTTCACCAAAATCACATTTCCTATAAGAAAAATGTTCTTACCTTTCTTGTTCTTCATCAGAATGCAGTCCCAGGACTTCTTCTTCAATAACAAATGTAGGTTTGGTCCCAAATAATCCATCGTTATATCCAAACAGCGACGTTTTGTTCGTGAGTTCTAGACGCTATCAGAATGCTACATCACGGTCACGAGTATGGCGCATGGCGTGACAAAAAATGTCTAAATATTCCATTACCGTACTTCGAAGCATGTCAACCGCTGTTTAAAACCAATTTTTATGCCATTTATCTCGTAGTAAAGCGATAATATTCCGACCGGGAATCTGCAATGAGCCTAAACAGCCGAATGAAATTTCTCCACGGGGGCGAATCGTGCACGCGCCTCATTCAATGGTCCTCTGATCGGCCACTTACCAAAGGCGATAATCTGTTTCAGCCAGAGGCCGCCTCGTCATCCTTCAGGGTTTTCCCGGGTTCTGAGAGCCTATTGGAGCCCTAGGAATTGTCACGTTACAGCTAAGATCCTTACTTTTCAATAAGCAGATGCAAGACGCACGACTCCTTGTCAGACAGGCCACTTCCTGCATGAAACCTTGTCAGGTTTTTGCCTGCCATAGGAGTTCTGTTATACTCACAGACACTATTCAAACAGTTTTAGAAACTTTAGGGTGTTTTCTATCCAAACCTGAACAATAATATGCATATTCTAGCTTCTGAGTTGGTGTAGGAGGCAGTTAAAAATGGACACATATTTTTTCCAAAATTCTCAATACTGCCCCCTAGCCCAAACAGGTTAGACAATGGGTCATAAACGGTCAGCTGAGAAGTTACACAGAATTCATTAATATTAACAATTGACAATTGAAGGCTCACTCATTCGGGAACAATTGCAATCAATATATATTTACGCTCATGTGTCGTCGGGATCCCTTTTGAAGAGTTATGTTCTGATGGAGAGTTTTGTCCGCGTTCTCTCTCTCTCTCTCTCTCTCTCTCTCGGTTAGAATGGATCTTTCAGAGCGACATTCATTAATGTCGTCATAGAATGGATGTTTCGTTGGTCTTCGCGTTCGATGATATAATTTACTTAGCTGCAGACTAATAATTAATATCAAAGACTTGTTCTTATTCTGTCGATATCGATAATCTAAAAGTTAACCACGTGGTATGGTTCACTTTCAGTAGAGTACTTGGATGATAAAACCTAATGGCCATGGAGTGCAGGCCTGGTCTCAAGAAATGTAAATCAGGGGGTGTTTTATAGTGCCCATAGAACAGGCTTGTCAAATGACGCCTGGTCCTGTATGTGTCCCTGGGGGCGTGCCTATGACTGAGTTAGACTTGGTTACAGAAATACAATTCTATCACATTAACATCAGTACATAGCATCTCAATGTATAGCTTTATCCTTATTAATACATTTTATACAACCATTATGATGCCAGTCTCATCACTGAGGCTATTATATAAACAGTTTTATGGTAATATGGCTATATTGTCTCTTCTGAGTATCACAAAATGGTACCAAGCGGACCAGTTCGTAGCTGGAGTCCTCATCAATCTTCCATATCTTCTCCAGAACACACGTCGCTCGTTCTCCAATTCTATGAGTTGGAAGAATTTCCTTTGTCTCTCTATGAAACATGTCGTAGTAGATTCTCCTCTTGGAATTTTTACAACCCTGGGTTGGGGGGAAGGTAGGTTGGGTGATGGTACAAAGGGGAGGGGGTCAACTGTCCTTCCTGTACCCAAAGAGGCCAACGTCATGACAATAATGTTTCATAAGATGGCCATAAACAATAACTGGTAATGTTGCATAGTTTTAGAAAGGTCTGGAACTCATCTTTCTGGTAAAAAAACATATATAAATAGGTGAAAAGTGGGGCAATAGGGCTTGAAATGACAAATGCTTTCGAAATATAATTACAATCAAATTATAGATGACATACTATAAGATTTTAGATTTTTTGTAATTGTAATTGTAAAATAAATCTGATCATACTTAGTGACTGTTTAATATTGGCACTATTTTATTTAACTGTCAACAGAGGATTTTCTCCTAAACGTCAACTGAGCAGCGCAGAGACACCATTCAAATGTGTGCACACTTGATACAACTTCAGCTTTAAGCACGAACTGATTTCATCCATCTGTGACCAAGAGAAAGGTGTCCTCATCCACTTCTATTAAATTCTTTCATTTTTTTTCATGTTGAGAGCTCTAAATCTGGCTGAGAATATAATACATTTGCCGTCTCCCAAACTGAGGTGGGTTCAGTTCGCTTGAATGTTTTCTATGTGGCGGAACGGTTTGTATTGAACGACTCGTTTCCCTATTGAGGATTGAGAATTTCAATAGTAGGATGAGGATTCCTATGAGTTGGGAGCAATCATCCAATGAAGAAGAAGAAAACTGAATAATTTAAAATGGGTAGTGCCTCAAGTTTTGTCTCTCATTCAATTAGTGATAGTGAACGGTCTGAGCTGGTGCACTTGTCTACCCAGTATATTTGGTTTAGAAATATGATTTCCTTTGAGAACTGCACTAACACTTAACGTAAAGCCAACAGGTTTAATGCTTTATTAGTTGACATAACCATGTGTGAGCCCTTGTCATTTTAATGTCTTATCACAAGGCTTATAATATGTCTCTCTGTGTAGCACACGTTCAACTGACTCAATATGTCTGTTATTTTAGTCAGAATCGTTATAAGAGGGTAATAAGACATTCTGAGGGGTCATATGCATGCCTATGACAAGTCTTACAGTGCATTATAACTACACTAGCATGCTTTACTGTAATGTCAGATATGAGCAGAGGAGAAGATATGCATGTAATGTTCCTAAACAAGCTATAATCAACGACGAGACAGCGTATAGGGATTAGGTCAGAGACCTGGCCGTGTGGTGCCAGGACAACAACCTCTCCCTCAACGTGATCAAGACAAAGGAGATGATTGTGGACTACAGGAAAAGGAGGACCGTGCACGCCCCCATTCTCATCGACGGGGCTGTAGTGGAGCAGGTTGAGAGTTTCAAGTCCCTTGATGTCCACATCAAGCACACCAAGACAGTCGTGAAGAGGGCATGACAAAACCTATTCCCCCTCAGGAGACTGAAAAGATTTGGCATGGGTCCTCAGATCCTCAAAAGGTTCTAAAGCTGCACCATCGAGAGCATCCTTACTGGTTGTATCACTGCCTGGTATGGTAACTGCACGTCCTCCGAATGCAAAGCACTACAAAAGGTAGTGGGTACGGCCCAGTACATCACTGGGGCTAAGCTTCCTGCCATCCAGGACCTCTATAACGGCGGTGTCAGAGGAAGGCCCAAAAAATTGTCAAAGACTCCAGCCACCATAGGCATAGACTGTTCTCTCTGCTACCGCACAGCAAGCGGTACTGGAGCACCTAGTCTAGGTCCAAGAGGCTTCTAAACAGCATCTACCACCAAGCCATAAGACTCCTGAATAGCTAATCAAAGGGCTACCCAGACCCCTCTTTTACGCTGCTCCTACTCTCTGTTTATTATCTATGCATAGTCACTTTAATAACTCTACCTACATGTACATATTATTTCAATTACCTTGACTAACTTGTGACCTCGCACATTGACTCTGTACCGGTACCCCCTGTATATAGCATCGCTATTGTTATTTCACTGCTGCTCTTTAATTATTTGTTACTTTTATTTCTTATTTTCTTAGGTGTTTTTCTAAAAACGTAATTGTTGGTTAATGGCTTGTAAGTAAGCATTTCACTGTAAGGTCTACACACCTGTTGTATTCAGCGCATGTGACAAATACAATTTTATTTTATTTGATAATCACATATAAATACATTAGTAGGAGCAGTCAATGTATGTTTGATTTCCACTGGAGGGCACTACATCACACTAAACAAGGTGTGGGTGCTCCTTAAGGGTAAATTGGGACCAAGTCAAGCCCTCGTGTTCATTAGTCATCAGCACCAATACTGACAGAAATTACAGTTGGGGATCAGAACTGGGTTAAATAGGCCTACATGTAAAGTACTTTAGTTTTCCCAGTACAATGGATCCAATGGAAAAGTCCCAAAAGTGCAAATATCAATCTAAATTAAGCACACACAAAATAAACTATGTAATAAACTATATAATAAACAGATTACATGCAGACCTTCAAATTAAGTGTAACAGAACCATATTTTTCCAACTGTTAATGGAATGTGCAAGTGACACAGCGGATTTTTTTATATCTAAAAAAATACAATTTCTAGAGGAGTAGGATTTTATATTAAGGAATATATAATTGGTTGTTGCAGCAATTTTTATTGTGAATGAATGATCCCTGACTGAGAGACTGGGACCGAGAGACTGAAAAACAGCTTCTATCTCAAGGCCATCAGACTGATAAACAGCCATCACTAGCACATCAGCGGCGGCTGCCTATAGACATAGATTAGGAATCACTGGCCACTTTTAGAGATGGATCACCAGCCACTTTAATAATCTTCCGTAGCTAGCATTACTCATCTCATATGTATAAAACGCACTCCACACTATTCTACGGTATCTTAGTCACTTTTAAATTGTGTTTACATATTGCATCACCCATTTCATATGTATATACTGTATTGTATTCTATACTACACCACTGACTGTTAAACAGGCATCTCCAGCACATCAGAGGCTGCTATCTATAGACATAGATTAGGAATCACTGGCCACAAGGAAATTAAACACTAGCCACTTTATTAATGTCTCCGTATCTTGCATTACTCATCTCATATGTGTAAACTATACTCTATACTATTCTACGGTATGAAGTGTCACTTTAATTGTTTGTAAATATTGTATCACTCATCTCATATGTGTATACTGTACTTTATACTATGCCACTGTATCTTAGTCCAATACCACTCTGACATAAACTACCGTTCATAGGTTTGGGGCCACTTAGAAATGTCCTTGTTTTTGAAAGAAAAGCATGTTTTTTGTCCATTAAAAAAACACAACATTGATCAGAAATAAAGTGTAGACATTGTTAATGTTGTAAATTACTATTGTAGCTGGAAACAGCAGATTTTTTATGGAATATCTACATAGGCGTACAGAAGCCCATTATCAGAAACCATCACTCCTGTGTTCCAATGGCACGTTTTGTTAGCTAATCCAAGTTTATCATTTTAAAAGGCTGATTGATCATTAGAAAACCGTTTTGCAATTATGTTAGTACAGCTGAAAACTGTTGTTCTGATTAAAGAAGCAATAAAACTGGCCTTCTTTAGACAAGTTCAATATCTGGAGCATCAGCATTTGTGGGTTTGATTACAGGCTCAAAATGGCCAGAAACAAAGACCTTTCTTCTGAAACTCGGCAGTCTATTCTTGTTCTGAGAAATGAAGGTTATTTCATGCTAGAAATTGCCAAGAAACTGAAGATCTCGTACAATGCTGTGTACTACTCCCTTCACAGAACAGCGTAAATTGGCTCTAACCAGAATAAAAAGAGGAGTGGGAGGCCCCGGTGCACAACTGAGCAAGAGGACAAGTACATTAGAGTGTCTAGTTTGAGAAACAGATGCCACAAGTCCTCAACTGGCAGCTTCATTAAATAGTACCCGCAAAACATCAGTCCCAAAATCAGCAATGAAGAGGCAACTCCGGGATGCTGGCCTTTAGGCAGAGTTGCAAAGAAAAAGCCATATCTCAGATATGCCAATAAAAAGAAAAGATTAAGATGGGCCTAAGAACACAGACACTGAACAGAGGAACTCTGTCTAGAAGGATCTTCAGTTTCTTGGCAGTTTCTCGCATGGAATAGCCTTCATTACTCAGAACAAGAATAGATTAACACGTTTCAGAAGAAAGATTTTTTAGCCTGTAATCGAACCCACCAATGTGGATGCCCTCGGTGTACTGAACTAGTCTAAAGAAGGCCAGTTATATTGCTTCTTTAATAAGCGCAACAGTTTTCAGCTGTGCTAACATAATTGCAAAAGGGTTTTCAAATGATCAATCAGCCTTTTAAAATGATATACTTGGATTAGCTAACACAACGTGCCATTGGAACACAGGAGTGATGGTTGCTGATAATGGGCCTCTGTACGCCTATGTAGATATTCCATAAAAAATCTGCCGTTTCCAGCTACAATAGTAATTTACAACATTAACAATGTCTACACTGTATTTCTGATCAATTTTGTGTGATTTTAATGGACAAAAAAATTGCTTTTCTTTCAAAAACAAGGACATTTCTAACTGACCCCAAACTTTTGAACGGTAGCGTATATGTATATTCTTAATCCATTCCTTACTTAGATGTGTGTGTTTTTTGGGTATATATTGTGAAACTGTTAGATATTACTTGTTAGATATTACTGCACTGTCGGGAGCTAGAAGCACAAACATTTCGCTACATCTGCTAAACACGTGTATGTGACCAATAAGATTTGATTGGATTTGATATACTGTATCATTAGCCTATATAATATATAACGTTTCTTACTATGGTCATAAAATGTCCAATCAATAATTATGCATAGACTAATAATTGTCTACTAGCTACAATCACATTGAGGTTAATTCAATTGAAATAATATTTTGATAATCCAACCATATTCAGCTCTGATTTTTTATTTCCAATCAACCAATGATCCGCGCCTTTGAGAAATCAAATGGTCTGCGGGCGCCCCTAGCGTCCAATAGTAGAACATTGCCTCGTTTTTGTGTGTGCGTGCTGAATAACGCCCCGCCCAGATTTGTGTTCCAATGCCTCTGTTTCAGCACTCTCGATTTGCTAGCCTTGAGCTGCCTGCTACATTGACAACTTTCTGTGATATAGCAGAGAGTGGCTTCGCGAGCAAGCATCACAGCCTATAGCCTGCTGCTACCCGGGGAGAGGCGATGATGGCGGCGGCCGTAGAGAGAGGAGGAGTGCGGGCCGCTTTCCTGAATCCAGGCAGCGGCGGCGGGATCGGTGGACCAACCCCGGCACCTATGGCTACTGCTCCCGGAGCCGCGGTTGGAACAGGAGGCGTGGGTTCGAGTTCGGGTGGGTCAGATGGTCCCATGCCCGTGCCTATGAACCTTTTTGCAACGTGGGAAATAGACCGTTCTTCTCCGAGTTGTGTTCCAAGGTAGACTAAGCTACTTACATTTTCCAGCACACATGTAATCCTTTTTCTTTGTGAGTGGGCGTCTGTAGTAGTTGTTACATTGTTGTTACAAGATAGCTAGGCTACATTTTTAGAACTGTTCCATGGTCTGTATCAATAACCTCACACATCCATAACTGAATGACATTTGGTTGAGTTTGTTGTTGGTGTAGGTCACTCGGACTAGACATTTAATTGCTCGGGATTTATTAAATCAAAGTCTGTTCTCGTAGTCTGGTTTGTTTGTTTATTTTAAGAATGTACGACAACAAAGAACAACATGACGATACAGCTATCTTATTCCCACAGAAGGTTAGGCTATACGCAGACTGAACAAACGTTTTCTGGACCAAAAAATATGTAATTGCATAGGCTAAATTGCTAGCTTGTTAATAATAATAGCCTACTTTAGTCTAATAATAGCCTACTTGTATTACTGTTTTGCTCTCCATAGAAAGCGTTTGCCTTGCGTAGTCCCCTCTTGACTTTCAACGGGACACTTTCCCGTTATTTGATGCAGATAACCGTTATTCTAGGCTACATGGAGTTATTTTCACCGAGTTAAACCGTTTGATATGAATTCCACCCACCCATAGCCTACATTCCAGAGCTGCTTGGCAAAACAGACTTGATATGGAGCTAGAAAATCTGTTTGCCAGTCAATGAAACTGCCTCGCGAATCAACAGGGAACTGCCAAAATAAAGGAAACACTTGAGTAAATAAGGAATACAAAGTATATTGAAAGCGTGTGCTTCCACACAGGTGTGGTCCCTGAGTTAATTAAGCAAAAAACATCCCATCATGCTTAGGGTCATGTATAAAAAATACCCATTGCCCATTATTTTGGCTACCATGGATAGAAGAAGAGATCTCAGTGACTTTGAAAGAGGTGTCTCAAAGGAGCATAGGCTGTGTGTGTGTCTGTCACCAGATCTCAACCCAATTGCGAACTGTGTAAAAATGGCATAATTCAGATATGTCATTGTTTTTGCACTATCAACTGAGTTTAACTACAGCATGCTATATGGTTCCATGGGCCAATAAATCAGCACAATATACTTTTAGGTTTTTCAAATTGCCCGCATCTTGAAGCTTAACGTGGATCATGTAGGCTATACTTTGCTAATGACCATACCAAAAAAAGAGTGACAGAGAGCAATGTACAATGCGGTGAACTTAGATAAACAAGGAATTTGTGGTAAGTGCATGGGGGCCGCCATCTTTATGTGCCTCCGTTATTGAACACTGCCTGAGACAGCATTTTCTTCCACCACCAACAAAACACCAAAAGATGGAATTTCACGTGGAAGAATGGTGTTGCAGAATCTTTGACAAGGCGCATTGAACTTGTTCTGGCAGCTCATGGTGGCCCAATACCCTATTAAAGACCCAGTGCAGTCAAAAACATGATTTTTCTGTGTTTAATATATATTTCCACACTGAAGTTGGAATAATATTGTGAACATGATTATAATACCCTTTTAGTGTAAGAGTTGTTTGAAAAGACTGCCTGACATTTAAGCCTGTTTTGGTGGGATGGAGTTTTGGCTTTCCCTGTGATGTATTCATTACACCGATTCTGTTGCAAAACGTTTCTTAAACCTAAGAAAATGGAACAAAACTGGGAAGGACCTACCTGAATTTGGCCAATGGAAGCTCCAGTTTACTGTTTGGACTACTGATTATACCCCTGGTGACATTGCCATGCAGTAAATTAGTTAATAGGCCTATAAAACAAAGAGTTCCAAATCTCTGCCATTAACAGCTAATTTTCAGTTTTCTCCTCTCCACTCAGACCGCTCCCAGACAGTCCTAGCAAAATTCTTGATTGAGAAATTGCTCTTTGCTAAGATGCTATTTTTGTTTATTTTTGACAATTTTTAATTGAAAACAATCACAGTAAGGTACTTCATTGTTACCCAGAAATGATTTGATATAGAGATAAAAAATTATTGCATTGGACCTTTAAGACACTTTATGTTGGTGTTTTCTTTATTCTGGCAGTTACCTGTATACAGTATGTCAGCCTAATCTATTTGCTCTAATAACCCAGAAATCACAGGCTCAATGATGACAGTAGAATTGGCTAATGATTACCCCCAATGGCTCTCTTCTTGTATTTATAGGCTACTTAGCATTTGTTTTTCGGTCCAACCCACTTACATTAGGCTTAGGTCTATTCACTCAACATTTGACAGCGCTTTATTTACACTGTCACAATAGTGTCATAAACATGTCATAGCATGTTCTTATTTCACCGAATGTCAAGTAACATTGTTCAGAACACACATACAGTAGGTCTAACCACTGTCATAACTCTCTATATGCTTCATTGCCACATTTTGTGATTGAAACTGAAAATGATTTATGCTCTGCAGGCTAATTGAAGACAATTTCAATATCCATAATCCTAACTTTTGAACAAATTGTGCCTGTGTTTTTGCTCTTAGCTAAATGTATATTGTATGAGGTAACAGGCTTGCCAGGTTTTACCTGTTGATAAATGGCACACCCTCTGTCATTACAGCAGTGACTTTGAGTTTTAGAAATACTTCATGCTTCATACATAAATACATTCTCATAGATTTGATGTCCTTTTCCTCAATGTTCTGCATCATCTTTTTCAATCTATCCCCTTTAACTTGCAATCTTGAAATGCAAGCCCCGTGTAACACACCTAAAAAAGTCTTTACTATGGCAGAGCAGAGTTGAAAGTGATTTAAAAAATGCATATCATCGTGTCATATTAGCTTTGTCTTGTTCTCGTACTCGCCTAACATGTACACATACATTTTCAGTGGCTATGCCAGAAAGTTGCCCGTAGACGATGAAAAGGAAAGGAAGTAATTGTGTTCACCGAGATGGGTTTTTTACTCTAGTGTCCTATATCCACACTGCCATTTTCTCTTTCTCAGAATTCGTTCTATAACCCAATACAGGCTTGTGAGTACATTTTTCGTACAGTTGCTACCCACTCCACAGTAATACACAGTAGCCTACCCCTAAACCAAGGTGCATGAAATGAAGAACAAATGGGATCTAGCAAAGATATTCAGCTGGAGGAAAATTATTATTATTTTTTTTAAACGGAGCGCGAAAATGCATGGATTTTAATAACGCCTTTTATTGAAATTCTAATATAGGCTATTGTCCTTTAAGATTGTCTGAGCATCTTTTCTAGATCCAATTTGTTCTTTATTTTATGCATCTTTTATTGAACTTTGATTTTCCCCCAAATATGTTTTTTAGAGATACATTTTTCAATTTACAGTTGAAGTCGGAAGTTTACATACACCTTAGCCAAATACATTTAAACTCAGTTTTTCACAATTCCTGACGTTTAATCCTAGTAAACATTCCCTGTCTTAGGTCAGTTAGGATCACTACTTTACTTTAAGAATGTGAAAGTCAAAATAATAGTAGAGAGAATGATTTATTTCAGCTTTTATTTCTTTCATCACATTCCCAGTGGGTCAGAAGTTTACATACACTCAATTAGTATTTGGTAGCATTGCCTTTAAATTGTTTAACTTCGGTCAAACGTTTCAGGTATCCTTCCACAAGCTTTCCACAATAAGTTGGGTGAATTTTGGCCCATTCCTCCTGACAGAGTGGGTGTAAAGGAGTCAGATTTGTAGGATCCTTGCTCGCACACGCTTTTTCAGTTCTGCCCACAAATTTTCAATAGGATTGAGGTCAGGGCTTTGTGATGGCCACTCCGATACCTTGACTTTGTTGTCCTTAAGCCATTTTGCCACAACTTTGGAAGTAAGCTTGGGGTCATTGTCCATTTGGAAGACCCATTTGCGACCAAGCTTTAACTTGTCTTGAGATGCTTCTTCAATATATCCATATAATTTTCCTCCTCATGATGCCATCTATTTTGTGAAGTGCACCAGTCCCTCCTGCAGCAAAGCACCCCCACAACATGATGCTGCCACCCTCGTGCTTCACGGTTGGGATGGTGTTCTTTGGCTTGCAAGCATTCCCCTTTTTCCTCCAAACATAACGATGGTCATTATGGCCAAACAGTTCTATTTTTTTTTCATCAGGCCAGAGGACATTTCTCCAAAATGTACGATCTTTGTCCCCATGTGCAGTTGCAAACCCGTAGTCTGGCTTTTTTTATGGTGGTTTTTGGAGCAGTGGCTTCTTCAGGCGTTTCAGGTTATGTCGATATGGAACTCGTTTTACTGTGGATATAGATACTTTTGTACCTGTTTCCTCCAGTATCTTCACAAGGTCCTTTGCTGTTGTTCTGGGATTGATTTGCACTTTTCGCACCAAAGTACATTAATCTCTAGGAGACAGAACGCATCTCCTTCCTGAGCGGTATGACGGCTGCGTGGTCCCATGGTGTTTATACTTGTGTACTATTGTTTGTAAAGATGAATGTGGTACCTTCAGGCATTTGGAAATAGCTCCCAAGAATTAACCAGACTTTCTTTCCTGAGGTCTTGGCTGATTTCTTTTGATTTTCCCACGATGTCAAGCAAAGAGGCACTGAGTTTGAAGGTAGGCCTTGAAATACATCCACAGGTACACCTCCAATTGACTCAAATTATGTCAATTATCCTATCAGAAGCTTCTAAAGCCATGACATAATTTTCTGGAATTTTCCAAGCTGTTTGAAGGCACAGTCAACTTAGTGTATGTAAACTTCTGACCCACTGGAATTGTGATACAGTGAATTATAAGTGAAATAATCTGTCTGTAAACAATTGTTGGAAAATTGACTTGTGTCATGCACAAAGTAGATGTCCTAACCGACTTGCCAAAACTATAGTTTGTTCACAAGAAATTTGTGGAGTGGTTGAAAAACGAGTTTTAATGACTCAACCTAAGTGTACGTAATCTTCCGACTTCAACTGTAAATGTGTTTATTGGGTTTCTACATTTGAAAACCAGGATGTCCCAACTTGGGCCACCATGGAGTCAAAGTCAAGCCTTCCAACTTCTCCAGTCTCACTCCTGTGCTCCCCAATGCCCATGAACCTTGGCACCCATGTTGTGAAACCCATTGTTAAGAACTCCCTTAACCTGTTTGGTATAGGGGGCAGTATTGAGAATTTTGGAAAAAATATGTTCCCATTTTTAACTGCCTCCTACACCAACTCAGAAGCTAGAATATGCATATTATTGTTCAGGTTTGGATAGAAAACACTCTGAATTTTCTAAAACTGTTTGAATGGTGTCTGTGAGTATAACAGAACTCCTATGGCAGGCAAAAACCTGACAAGGCTTCAAGCAGGAAGTACCCTGTCTGACAAGGAGTCGTGCGTCTTACCTCTTTTTATTGAAAAGTAAGGATCTTAGCTGTAACGTGACAATTCCCAGGGCTCCAATAGGCTCTCAGAGCCCGCGAAATAACTGAAGGTTTACGAGGGAACCTCAGGTTGAAATATATTATCGCCTTTTGTAAGTGGATGCTCGGAGGACCTTTCAATGATGCGCGTGCATGAGTCGCTTCTGAGGAGAAATTTTATTCGGCTGTTTAGGCTCAATGCATACTCCCGGTCGGAATATTAACACTTCTCTACGACATAAATGGCATAAAAATTGGTTTTAAACAGCGGTTGACATGCTTCGAAGTACGGTAATGGAATATTTAGACATTTTTGACACGCCAATGCGCCATGCGCGACACCGCGAAGAAGCATTCTAGAACTCACGAACAAAACGTCGCTGTTGGAATATAACGATGGATTATTTGGGACCAAACCAACATTTGTTATTGAAGTAGAAGTCCTGGCAGTGTATTCTGATGAAGAACAAGCAAGGTAAGAACATTTTTCTTATAGGAAATGTGATTTTGGTGGAGGCTGAACTGGGTGGGTATCTAAATAGCTAGCCCTGTAATGCCGGGCTATGTACTTAGATTATTGCAAAATGTGCTTCATCCGAAAAGCTATTTTAAAATCGGACATATCGAGTGCATAGAGGGGTAATGTATCTATAATTCTTAAAATAATTGTTATGCTTTTTGTGAACGTTTATCGTGAGTAATTTAGTAAAATCACCGGAAGTGTTCGGTGGGAATGCTAGTTCTGAACGTCACATGCTAATGTAAAAAGCTGGTTTTTGATATAAATATGAACTTGATTGAACAGACATGCATGTATTGTATAACACAATGTCCTAGGTGTGTCATCTGATGAAGATCATCAAAGGTTAGTGCTGCATTTAGATATGGTTTGGGTTTATGTGACATGATATGCTAGCTTGAAAAATGGCTGTGTGATTATTTCTGGCTGGGTACTCTGCTGACATAATCTAATGTTTTGCTTTTGTTGTAAAGCCTTTTTGAAATCGGACAGTGGGGTTAGATTAACGAGATTCTTGTCTTTAAATAGCTGTGAAATAGTCATATGTTTGAGAAATTGAAGTTATAGCATTTCTAACGATTCAAAAATCGCGCCACTGGATTGAAGTGGCTGTTACGTAGGTGGGACGAAATCGTCCCACATAGCCCAGAGAGGTTAAAATCTGGTCCCAATTCAGAAGTCACTTTAGCCTTAAACAAGCAAGTGGCTTCTCTCCATTAACATCTAATCATCTCTTCCCAGCATCACAGATTGACACTGCATTGCAGTTCTGGCATTGGAACGGTATGGTGTTTTTTTGTAACCTATTTGTTGATAACACATTCATCTCATTCGATACTTGATGGTTGACCATAATATTCCCAATACCCACTTTTTTAGATACCTGCAAACACTCGAGCCTACTAAGTGTCCATTTGAGAGGTGCTTAGATCTTAACCCTTATCTGAAGGGCACAATCTCCAGATTATACGACATAATACAGAACATTAATCCGCCTTCCTTTGGAAATACAAAATCTGCATGGGAGCAAGACATAGGTGGCGAGCTACCCAATGATATATGGCATAGTATTGAGCGTATCCACATGTCATCATTTTGCATAAGGAATGGGCTAATTCAGTTTAAGGTTTTGCACCGTCTCCATTACTCAAATGACAGATTGGAAAAAATATACCCAAATGTTGACCCCAAGTGTTTGAGATGCCACCAGAATCCAGCGACTGTGGGGCACATGTTTTGGTCATGCAAAATCTTTGAGTGGCCTCTGGGACCCCAGAGGCATTCTCACATATGTGTAATGCAACTGTTAGCCCCAACCCAGTCACTGCCATTTTTGGGGGTACCAGCTTGCTGCCTTGTCCTCTTTCACTGGAAGTCTGCAAAGCTGCCCTCCTTTATGCAGTGGGTTAAGGAGGTGATGTCATCTCTGCCTCTGGAGAATGTTAGGTACACTGTGCACGGTAGAGGTCGACCGATTATGATTTTTCAACGTCGATACCGATTATTAGAGGACCAAAAAGCCGATACCGATTAATTGCCCAATTTTTTTTTTATTTGTAATAATGACAATTACAACAATACTGAATGAACACTTATTTTAACTTAATATAATACATCAATAAAATCAATTTAGCCTCAAATAAATAATGAAACATGTTCAATTTGATTTAAATAATGTATTTTCATATACATTTGACTATTGGATGTTCTTATAGGCACTTTAGTATTGCCAGTGTAACAGTATAGCTTCCGTCCCTCTCCTCGCTCCTACCTGGGCTCGAACCAGGAACACATCGACAACAGCCACCCTCGAAGCAGCGTTACCCATGTAGAGGAAGGGGAAAAACTACCCCAAGTCTCAGAGCGAGTGACGTTTGAAACGCTATTAGCGCGCACCCGGCTAACTAGCTAGCCATTTCACATGGGTTACACCAGCCTAATCTTGGGAGTTGATAGGCTTGAAGTCATAAACAGCGCAATGCATTGCGAAGGGCTGCTGGCAAAACGCACGAAAGTGCTATTTTGAATGAATGCTTACGAGCCTGCTGCTGCCTACCATCGCTCAGTCAGACTGCTCTATCAAATCATAGACTTAATTATAACATAATAACACACAGAAACACGAGCCTTAGGTCATTAATATGGTCGAATCCGGAAACTATCATCTCGAAAACAAAACGTTATTCCTGTTACATTGCACAACCTTCAGTGTTATGTCATAATTACGTAAAATTCTGACAAATTACCCAAAGTGTTGCATATACCCTGACTGCGTGCAATGAATGCAAAATGACACAATTTCACCTGGTTAATATTGCCTGCTAACCTGGATTTCATTTAGCTAAATATGCAGGTTTAAAAATATATACTTCTGTGTATTGATTTTAAGAAAGGCATTGATGCATTGATGTTTATGGTTAGGTACAGTCGTGCAACGATTGTGCATTTTTCGCAAATGCGCTTTTGTTAAATCATCCCCGTTTGGCGAAGTCGGCTGTCTTTGATAGGAAGAAATAGTCTTCACAGTTCGCAACGAGCCAGGCGGCCCAAACTGCTGCATATACCCTGACTCTGTTTGCAAGAGAAGTGACACATTTTCCCTAGTTAAAAGAAATTCATGTTAGCAGGCAATATTAACTAAATATGCAGGTTTAAAAATATATACTTGTGTATTGATTTTAAGAAAGGCATTGATGTTTATGGTTGGAGCAACGTGTACCTAAGCGATTATATGCAACGCAAGACAGGCTAGATAAACTAGTAATATCATCAACCATGTGTAGTTAACTAGTGATTATGATTGATTGATTGTTTTTTATAAGATAAGTTTAATGCTAGCTAGCAACTTACCTTGGCTTCTTACAGCATTCGTGTAACCTCGTGGAGTGCAATGTAAAGCAGGTGGTTAGAGCGTTGGACTAGTTAACCGTAAGGTTGCAAGATTGAATCCCTGAGCTGACAAGGTAAAAATCTGTCTTTCTGCCCCTGAACAAGGCAGTTAACCCACCGTTCCTAGGCTGTCATTGAAAATAAGAATGTGTTCTTAACTGACTTGCCTAGTTAAATAAAGGTCTAAAAAATAAAATTAAAAATATCGGACAAATCGGCGTCCAAAAATACAGATTTCTGATTGTTATGAAAACTTGAAATCGGCCCTAATTAATCGGCCATTCCGATTAATCGGTCGACCTCTAGTGCACGGGTCCTGACAAAAGTTCGACTTAACCTGGTCCCCATCAATACAATACGTGGAGAGCCTGTCTTTTACTTAGTGTAACTTGCATAGTTTGGTAAGCAGTCATGTCTGTTCTAGTGGCCATTTGTGCTGATACAAATTTTTATAGAACTTGTTTTTTCATTGTTTTTGTTTCTATTACTGTTTGTTTCTGTTTTTATTTCCTATTTAACTTACTTTTATAGATGCCTTGATGGGTGGGTAGTTAGTAGGGAGGGAGTGGTGGGTGGGAGGGAGGGGGAGGATGGATGGGAGGGAGGGAGAGAGTGGAGGGTTGGAGGGAGTGAGGGGATGGAGAATGAGGGGTTGTGGTTGTACTGTTTTTGTTGTTATATCTGAAAAATCTATAAATAAAGTTTTAAAAAAGTATATGTAGTATACCTATATGTGCAAGCATTGGTGAATGTCGGCATTGTATTAGTACATAGTCATTTTTGTGTCAAGTCAAAAAACATAATAGTTGTGTTAGTAACTGACACAGATAATACCATGAGTAGGTATATTATTACTCCATTTATATAAAGAGGTGGGCATTTGAGTTTGGACCAATATTGGAATCAATTTAGCCTTTTCTCATATAGAAACTGTTAGTTGTGACCTTCATAGGGAAGTTTCCCATGGGGACAGATCTAGGATTAATTTCATTTAATAATAAATAAAAAATAATCATAATTAAAGGATCCACTTCCCCTCCCCCAACATTAACCATTAGTGGGGAAAATGCTAAACTAACCCAAGATCAGCATCTAGGGGCAACTTCACCTGACCTCGATTCCTCCATCTTTGGGTGGACTAGTATCTGTTCATCCATAAAAGAACATTCTAGACATTTGAAACGTCTGTATGTTTAAAAGGAAGCTTGTCTTCTGTCATACATCTTAGTCCAATCCACCTTTTCATCTCAGGCAAAGGGAACAGAATGGGTAGCCCATTCTAGATCAGATGGGAGGTCAGGGACCTCCACATGCACGTATGTGCACATGTGCATCACACACATACACACTTAGGCTTGGAGATATGGCCTAAAAATCATATCTCAATCTTTTCAAAGTATTGGGTGATTCACGATATACTGTATTCACGAGTCACTGTGCTTTTCAGTAAGGTCATTCTACTGCCAATGTTTGTCTATGGAGATTGCATGGCGGTGTGCTCGATTTTATACACCTGTCAACAATGGTTGTGGCTGAAATAGCAAACAGAAAGCTGCACACGACATAGAAGGAGCGAAGGAGACAATGCCAAAAAGACGGAAAGCTCAAAAAAAGGAAAAATATAAAAACCTTTATTCTCACGATACAGGCATTTGAAGCATTGCGCTAAAACATACGTTTCAATGAATTGAATGAATTCAATATATGACCCAGCCCTAATACATACATACATACATACATTATAATAAAAAAAAAACAATGTCTCTGATATACCACTCACACACACACCCCAACCCCAACTGCGGTTTCTCCTCAGAAGGGAGAGATAAATGACGGAGAACCCACCCAGGAATAGATGGACCCACAGTAATTAAATGTGTGTGCTGAAATCAGGTTAGCCAGCCAAATAGCACCTCTATTATTCATGTGAGATCCTTTGGTGTTTAATTGGTGCAGGACCCATTATTTCCACTGGAATGGGCTGCGTTTAAGATGGATGGGGTTGACTTAACTGAATGTGCTGTACGATAGGGAGTGATCTATTTAATACTGGAAATGATACAAATACTATATAGGCTAATGTATAATACGATAACCAGCGATTCTCAAATGTGTCGTGTATGGAAAATGGAATGGGTTTCTCAACTAATACTCGCAACTAAGACAAAATCCTTGGCCTATGTTGTCTATTGTATAGTACGACATCCAGCGATTCAAAATGGCAACCTATGGAAAATGGAATAAGTTTCACAACTAATGGTGGTAAGGTATTAACTGAGTTGAATATGAAACATCCTTTGTAAGGTGCTAATCAAAACCAACATGACCAAGTATGCACTGTTGCATACTTGCTTTTTGGTTAAAGGCAAACAGCAGGAGTGATCCCAAATGGCACCCGATACCCAATATAGTGCACTCCTTTTGATCAGGGCCCTACTAGGGAATAGGGTACCATTTGAGACACAGCCCGTGAGTTAACCTGGAAGGAGGTCTTTGTAAAGTATTGCCCCAAAAATAGGTTGAACTTTGGAGCCATTGCCCTTTAGCTTTAATATTTTTCCCTTAAATTTTAATGCTAAAAACATCAACCTACAGAATCCCCTTAGTTCAGTAATGAAGCATGGCACTTTTGTCACCAAAGAAAAATCTACTCTATTACTTGATCTGGCGCTGAGCGCAAATCCCTGATTAAAGATCCTGATTCCTTATCCCCTGTCAGTGGATTTGATGTCTTCATTCAGCTGGTGCTGATCTCTCTCGCTACATTCACATTTTTGTCATTTAGCAGATGCTCCTATTCTGAGCGACTTAAAGTTAGTACATTCATCTTCAGATAGCTAGGTGGGACAACCACATATCCTAGTAATAGTAAGAACATTATTCCTCTAAGGTAGCTATCAGTAAAGTCAGTGCTAGTAGAAAAAAAAAGTATTTCTCTGTCTCGCTCTGACTCCTCTTCAATATTTAAAACTACTATGGTAGGCAGACCTCGTGCGGAATTAATTGCAATTGGAAAGGGAGTGCTTACGGACCCCGACTGTGCTCGTTTTTTATACCGTGCTCTCCGAAGGCCAACTACTGGCATTAAGGCAGATAACCGAACCCAACGGGTTTGAGTAAATTGCGAGTTTCCGAAGTCATTGCCTCAGGCCCCTTTTAATGTGTGGAATGGATCATGGTCAGAGCATTCGTTCTCCTGACGCTAACCGAGTTAGCATTCGATACACATACGTTGTTGAATGCCAATGCTTTTGACATTTTGTTGTTATTTGTGGCCTGTTTTTGTGGTGAATATTTCCAAATCTGGTCCTTGGTCATCAGAAATGACAACATATTATGCACATTATGCTGTATGTTGTTATGCTGTCTGAGCTATAGTGGACAATCGCTTGTGTATTTTTTCAAATCAGCTTTTGGGGCGTGTGTGTACGTGCATGTGTATCCAAGTGAAAGAGGCCCAGCTTCATATTGTTATTGGAGGAATTACCAAAAAGGCCTCACCCCAAATCAGAAGCACATGCTCTCTTTCCCAAAAAACTAGCACAGAACTATGGCAATCACCTACAGGATCTTTGTTGTGCTTTAGAATGTGTGTGTGTGTGTGTGTGTGTGTGTGTGTGTGTGTGTGTGTGTGTGTGTGTGTGTGTGTCAGGAAAATAGTCTGGTCGAGTGTGGATAAGCTGAGGTTTACAAACCCTGCTGTAGCATGTGTTTCTTTCTGCAGCTGTTTCGACGCCAGAGTGCAAGACAGCTAAGCTAACATTTAGGTGCAATGTGAAACCAGGGCGTGAGCTCCCCTCAAAGCCACTACAGCAGAGCAATAGAGCACCAGCCGTTCAACGCAATAAAGTTGGACTTACTGTAGTTAAACTGACTATGTTGTTCCTCAGTTCACAGATATTTTGTTGGTAGTCCTACTACACCAAAAATACGGAATTGAAAAATGCCTTACAATGAGTAAACCTGTGAACGGTTATGACTCATTGTAAATTCAATCAACTAGCCACATTGACACAAGAAAATCATACATTAAAATGTTTGTTGAAATACGCAAGGAAACTACAATTTCTGCCTGGGTTGAGACAGTTTTGGCTGCTTTACGCCGTTAAATGAAATGAAATGTATGCATTCACTACTGTAAGTCGCTCTGGATAAGAGGGTCTGCTAAATGACTAAAATGTAAAAAAAATGTAAAAATATTAAACCTCTATAGGGTAGTGGGCAGTATTTTCACCTCCGGATGAAAAGCGTGCCCAAAGTAAACTGCCTGTTACTCAGGCCCAGAAGCTAGGATATGCGTATAATTGGTAGATTTGGATATAAAACACTCTAAAGTTTCCAAAACTGTTAAAATAATGTCTGTGAGTATAACAGAACTGATATGGCAGGCGAAAGCCTGAGAAAAATCCATCCAGGAAGTGGAATTATTTTCATGTGGCTATTTTTCAACTCAATGCCTATAGAGAATCCAATGGGTTAGGAATCAATTGCAGTTCCTATGGTTCCACTAGATGTCAACATTCTTTAGACATGGTTTCATGATTTAATTTTGAAAAACAACGAGTAAACAGACATTTGGTCAGAGGACAGAGGAACTTTGCAGACCTGATTCGGCGCGCTCCCGTAAGCCCGTCGTTTGTTATTTTTCCTTTCTATTGAAAACGTTATTGTCCGGTTGAAATATTATTGATTATAAAGACAATAAACAACCTGAGGATTAATTATAAACATCGTTTGACATGTTTCGACGAACTTTACTGGAACTTTTAGTATGTATTCGTCTGACTGTTGTGACAGCCTTGGAGCCATTGGATTACTGAACAAAACGCGCCAACAAAACTGAGTTTCTGGGACATAAAGAGGGACTTTATCAAACAAAACAAACATTTACTGTGTAACTGGGAGTCTTGTGAGTGCAACCATATGAAGATCATAAAAGGTAAGTGATTCATTTTATCGCTATTTCTGACTTTAGTGACTCCTCTACTTGGCTGGTAAATGTTTGTATGCTTTTTTACACAGGGCGCTGTCCTCAGATAATCGTATGGTATGCTTTCGCTGTAAAGCTTTTTTGAAATCTGACACAGCGGCTGGATTAACAAGAAGTTAATCTCTAAGCCAATGTATAACACTTGTATGTTTTATGAATGCTTATTATGTGTATTCCTGTATTTTGAATTTGGCGCACTGCAATTTTACCGGATGTTGGTCAGGTCCCACATACCCAAGAGAGGTTAACCTGTTGGGGCTAGGGGGCAGTATTTGCACGGCCGGATAAAAAATGTACCCGATTTAAACTGGTTACTACTCTTGCCCAGAAACGAGAATATTCATATAATTAGTAGATTTGGATAGAAAACACTCTAAAGTTTCTAAAACTGTTTGAATGGTGTCTGTGAGTATAACAGAACTCATATGGCAGGCCAAAACCTGAGAAGATTCCATACAGGAAGTGCCCTGTCTGACAATTTGTTCTCCTTCTGTGGCATCTCTATCGAAAATACAGCATCTCTGCTGTAATGTGACATTTTCTAAGGCTTCCATTGGCTCTCAGAAGGCGCCAGAAAGTGTAATGGGGTGTCTGCAGTCTCTGGGCGAAGTACAGCAGCTCTGTTTGTGAGTGGTCAGGCTGGGAACAGTGACACTGGAGATGCGCATTCATGAGAATTCTCATTTTTTTTCTTTCTGCCTTTGAATGAATGCAACGTTGCCCGGTTGGAATATTATTGCTATTTTACGAGAAAAATAGCATAAAAATTGATTTTAAACAGCGTTTGACATGCTTCGAAGTACGGTAATGGAATATTTTGAAATGTTTTGTCACGAAATGCGCTCGCGCGTCACCCTTCGGATAGAGACCTGAACGCACGAATAAAACGGAGCTATTTGAATATAACTATGGATTATTTGGAACCAAAGCAACATTTGTTGTTGAAGTAGAAGTCCTGGGAGTGCATTCTGATGAAGAACAGCAAAGGTAATAACATTTTTGTTATAGTAATTCTGAGTTTAGTGAGCGCCAAACTTGGTGGGTGTCAAATTAGCTAGCCTGTGATGGCCGAGCTATCTACTCAGAATATTGCAAAATATGCTTTCGCCGAAAAGCTATTTTAAAATCTGACACCGCGATTGCATAAAGGAGTTCTGTATCTATCATTTTTTTAATAATTGTTACGTATTTTGTGAACGTTAATCGTGAGTAATTTAGTAAATTCACCGGAAGTTTGCGGTGGGTATGCTAGTTCTGAACATCACATGCTAATGTAAAGAGCTGGTTTTTGATATAAATATGAACTTGATTGAACAAAACATGCATGTATTGCATAACATAATGTCCTAGGAGTGTCATCTGATGAAGATCATCAAAGGTTAGTGCTGCATTTAGCTGTGGTTTTGGTTTTTTTGACATATATGCTTGCTTTGAAAATGGCTGTGTGATTATTTTTGGCAGGGTACTCTCCTGACATAATCTAATGTTTTGCTTTCGCTGTAAAGCCTTTTTGAAATCGGACAATGTGGTATAGGGACAGGGGGAGGTATAGAGAGAGATAGGAAGAGAGACGGGGGAAGATATAGGAAGAGAGACAGGGTGGGAGAGGGAAAGGGATAGGGAGATAGATAGGAAGAGAGATACAGTATCTTAACATGTATCTGACATGCAAAACATTTTGAGACTATATCAACAATGACTAATGAAACAAATACCAAAATATAGTTTTTGGGTGGAAGTTCTTATGGATCGGTGTCACATCTACGGGACAGTTGTTGCTCAATATGCATATGTGACTAGAGCGTCGTTGTAAACAACAACCAATTTTCCGGTACATATAAATGTCTTATATGGGCAGAAAGCTTAAATTCTTGTTAATCTAACTGCATTGTCCAATTTACAGTAGCTATTACAGTGAAAAAATACCATGCTATTGTTTTGAGGAGAGTGCACAACAACAAAACACTTATCACGGCGACAGGTTTGATAAATCCACATCTGAAGGTAATGAATGTACTTACGTTCTGAAATCTTGTTCTGATTTGTCATCCTAAGGGTCCCAGAGATAAAAAAGTAAAAATCCCTTTTCATATCCTAAAAATATCCATGTATTATGCACGATTGATTTTGTATTTTCAATCGTTCAACTTGCAAAGAAAGAAATCTGTGAATATCGAATGCTAAACATTGTTTCAACCAGTCAAGTTAGGTTCATATTTATTCCTCAGACAAAAAGTAATCAGCCTTTGCTATATCAGTATATCCAGCCTTTGCTATATTTGCTATATCAGTATATCATATGGCAAGCCAATTTTAGCCAGGAAGACGCGACATCATTGTGTACCGATGAGACGTGCAGTGTTCACTTGATTGACTGTATCTTGGTCCAATGACCACCTATCGTTTTGAAACCTAGCTAGCTAGATAGCCAATGAGTTGTGCTTTACAAGGGTATGTGATGCCCCTTTGTGGGTTGAAAAACATTCGAGCTAACCTCACGCGTACAGTAGTTGAGTGGCCATTGGAAATCTATGCAAGAACATGTTACGCATATCTGTGAGTTATGAAAACAAAGTGTTTTGAAAACTTACAATATGGCTACTAATACTGGAAAAGCTATATCAAAGTCCAGGTAAACTAATTTTGGACGATCTTATAGCAGAAATCTACCGGGAAAGTGTCACGGACTCAGTTAGTGAATATAGTTTAGTCTCAACAGCTGAAGGAGAGGACGCGACCTTAGACTAAGTGAAATATGTTTGTTTTTTAAATGCTCATGCTAATGCAGTTGTTTGAATGGTTGCATAGTATTCATTTGAGAGATTTTTGAAATATTTTCTTTGATTGCTATATGTACATCTATATATAATATAATCCCTAATGAAATATGTGAATGAATAGCAAACAAGGCAACCGAAAGCCACAGCATGTCAAAGTCAACATACAATACACATTGGGCTCCTGAGTGGCACAGTGGTCTAACACACTGCATCTCAGTGTAAGAGGCGTCACTGCAGTACCTGGTTCGAATCAGGCTGTATCACATCCGGCTGTGATTGGGAGTCCCATAGGGCGGCGTACAATTGGCCCAGTGTCGGCCGGGGTAGGCCGTCATTGAAAATAAGAATTTGTTCTTATTAACAGACCTGCCTAGTTAAATAAAGGTGTAAAAAAAATAAAAAAATAGGCCAAATCGATGTCCAAAAATACCGATGTCCGATTGTAATCGGTCGACCTCTAATTGAAACGCCTGCTCAACAAAACTGCCGACATAGACCGTGGGGTTAAAACATACAAAAGTACTCGAGGCTGTGAATAAGCGAATCGGTGGTATTCTCTCTGAGCCTCTTAACTGTGTCGCCACCATGCTCGATGCTAGGTACAAGGACCGCTACTTCGATGCAGACAAAAAACAGGGTTCACGTGAAATGTTACATACACAGCTGGACAAGATGGAAACGGACACAGTGACAGCGCGCACCGAGGAAGAGAGGCCACGGACAGACAGAGCTGAAACTTCACATGTATGATGGGGACATACGTAAATGGCAACAAAATAATGTTTTGGTCAGTGTGGTGTGTGTGTAACCTCTTGACGCACGCCCAGGATAGGGGGCGCTACAGCGATTTTTGAAAAAAATACGTGCCCATTTTAAACGGCCTCCTACTCAAACTCAGAAGCTAGGATATGCATATAATAGATGTGGATAGAAAACACCCTAAAGTTTCTAAAACTGTTTGAATGGTGTCTGTGAGTATAACAGAACTCATATGGCAGTCAAAACCCCGAGACAGTTTCTAACAGGATGGGGAAATCTAATTTGCGGACTCAACTTCAGCACTTTGCCTATAAATCACACCGTGAGTTAAGATTCATTGAGCACTTCCTATGGCTTCCACTATATGTCCCCAGTCTTTACAAAGTGGTTTGAGTCTTCTACAGTACAAACTGACCGAATGAGAGGCTGTTGATCTTGGTCACATGGGGAGGGCCATTACGATTATGACGCGGGCGCCCCTGGCTACGCTCCCCTTTCGAAACGTTTAGAAAGACAATGCAACCGTCCCCCTTGAATATTATTGAAGCTCTGGTTGAAAAAGGCCCTAAAGATTTATGTTATACAACGTTTGACATGTTTGAACGAACTTAAATATTTTTTGGGGGGGGCTTTCGTGAGGAGAAGTCCCGCGCACGACGGAACATTTTGAGGTGCCTTCGGAACGCGCTAACAAGAAGAAGCTATTGGGACATAAATTATGAACTTTTTCGAACAAAACTACATTTGTTGTGGACCTGGGATTCCTGGAAGTGCCTTCTGATGAAGATAATCAAAGGTAAGGGAATATTTACAATAGTATACAAGAGTAGATTTGATATTCGATTGTTCCAAGATGGCGCTGACCTGTATTGCTAGTATAGCATCCCTTTTTATTGCAAAGTGTGGTTTCCCAGTAAAGTTATTTTTTAAATCTGGCAATGCAGGTGCTTTCACGAGATGTTCATCTATAATTCTTTGAATGACAATATTACATTTTAAAAATGTTTTCGAATAGTAATTTAGTAAATTGTAGCGCTGATTCACCGGATGCATTTGAGGGAAAATAGTTTCTCAACGTCACGATGTAAAATGCTGTTTTTCTATATAAATATGAACTTTATCGAACAAAAGAATGCATGTATTGTGTAACATGATGTCCTAGGAGTGTCATCTGATGAAGATTGTCAAAGGTTAGTGCTGCATTTAGCTGTTTTTTGGTTATTTGTGATGCATGTGGTTGGTCGGAAAATGGCTATGTGAATACTTTGACGATATACTCCTCTAACATTATCTAATGTTTTGCTTTTGCTGTAAAGCCTTTTTGAAATCGGACAACGTGGTTCGATTCAGGAGAGGTGTATCTATAAAACGATATAAAATAGTCCTATATTTGAAAAAAAAATAATGAAATGTTTCTATTGTTCGGTTATGAATATGGCGAAATGATTTTACGCTGGATGTTGATCCCGCATACCGGACGAGCGTTCCAAGAGGTTTTAAGAACACATTCTTATTTTCAATGACGACCTAGGAACGGTGGGTTAACTGCCTTGTTCAGGGGCAGAACGACAGATTTTTACCTTGTCAGCTCGGGGATTCAATCTTGCAACCTTACAGTTAACTAGTCCAACGCTCTAACCACCTGCCTTACATTGCACTCCACGAGGAGCCTGCCTGTTACGCGAATGCAGTAAGAAGCCAAGGTAAGTTGCTAGCTGGCATTAAACTTATCTTATAAAAAACAATCAATCAATCAATCATAATCACTAGTTAACTACACATGGTTGATGATATTACTAGTTTATCTAGCGTGTCCTGCGTTGCATATAATCGATGCGGTGCGCATTCGCGAAAAAGGACTGTCGTTGCTCCAACGTGTACCTAACCATAAACATCAATGCCTTTCTTAAAATCAATACACAAGTATATTTTTTTAAACCTGCATATTTAGTTAATATTGCCTGCTAACGGGAATTTCTTTTAACTAGGAACATTGTGTCACTTCTCTTGCAACAGAATCAGGGTATATGCAGCAGTTTGGGCCGCCTGGCTCGTTGCGAACTGTGTGAATACTATTTCTTCCTAACAAAGACAGCAAACTTCACCAAACGGGGGATGATTTAACAAAAGCGCATTTGCAAAGAAAGCCCAATCGTTGCACGACTGTACCTAACCATAAAAATCAATGCCTTTCTTAAAATCAATACACAGATGTATATATTTTTAAACCTGCATATTTAGCTAAAAGAAATCCAGGTTAGCAGGCAATATTAACAAGGTGAAATTGTGTCACTTCTCTTGCGTTCATTACACGCAGTCAGGGTATATGCAACAGTTTGGGCCGCCTGTCTCGTTGCGAACTAATTTGCCAGAATTGTACGTAATTATGACATAACATTGAAGGATGTGCAATGTAACAGAAATATTTAGACTTATGGATGCCACCAGTTAGATAAAATACGGAACGGTTCCGTATTTCACTGAAAGAATAAACGTTTTGGTAGGCACCAGCAGGCTCGTAAGCATTCATTCAAACAGCACTTTCGTGCGTTTTGCAGCAGCTCTTCGCAATGCTTCAAGCATTGCACTGTTTATGACTTCAAGCCTATCAACTCCCGAGATTAGGCTGGTGTAACCGATGTGAAATGGCTAGCTAGTTAGCGGGGTACGCGCTAATAGCGTTTCAAACGTCACTCGCTCTGAGAGTTGGAGTAGTTGTTCCCCTTGCTCTGCATGGCTAACGCTGCTTCGAGGGTGGCTGTTGTCGATGTGTTCCTGGTTCGAGCCCAGGTAGGAGCAACGAGAGGGACGGAAGCTATACTGTTACACTGGCAATACTAAAGTGCCTATAAGAACATCCAATAGACAAAAGTATATGAAAATACAAATCGTATAGAGAGAAATAGTCCTATAATTCCTATAATAACTACAACCTAAAACTTCTTACCTGGGAATATTGAAGACTCATGTTAAAAGGAACCACCAGCTTTCATATGTTCTCATGTTCTGAGCAAGGAACTTAAACGTTAGCTTTCTTTACACGGCACATATTGCACTTTTACTTTCTTCTCCAACACTTTGTTTTTGCATTATTTAAACCAAATTGAACATGTTTCATTATTTATTTGAGGCTAAATTGATTTTATTGATGTATTATATTAAGTTAAAATAAGTGTTAATTCAGTATTGTTGTAATTGTCATTATTACAAATACATTTTTAAAATCGGCCGATTAATCGGTATCGGCTTTTTTTGGTCCTCCAATAATCGCTATCGGTATCGGCGTTGAAAAATCATAATTGGTCGACCTCTAGTTTCAATGCCATGACAGAGGGTATCACGTTTGCTGCAGACGCAGTTGAGCTTATTTCTCAAGTCAGTTGTTCGAATGGCGCTAGGAGTGTGTTCATGTTTCCTAGTTTCAAACATGTTCTCAAATGCCATTGAAATGGCAGCAGCGGTATGAGAACCATCACATTCTTGAGCATGCAATACAGTTTTGCTCAGTATGAAATCCTCGTCGACCCACTGTGCTGTCAGACTCAGCATGCTCATGGGACTGACATTGCTGGTCCAAATGTCAGTTGTGACGCCCATAGCCAGTAGCATAATATTTTTCATTATCTTGGCATTAATGGATTTCGCCCTTGAGTTGTCTCGCTGAAATTTTCTTACTCTTTCAAATGACTGCTCAACTTGAACTTGTTTGGTTGTTGGAAGTGTGGGCTTTTGTTCTGTGTAGCGTTGTATTTTTCGTGGCGTCAATACGTCATCTACTTACGTTATAGCTTTGACATCGGTTTTGCACATCGACATTAAAATAGACATCGGCCCGATGCCGATGTTGGCATTTTTAGCTAATATCATCTGATTCCGATATGCTCACCGATATATTGTGCATCCATAGTAACCATCCTGATTAAACAAATAATTCAAAGACTTTGATTAGTTGAATCAGGTGTACTGATTGATGGGAACAAAATCCTCCTCCCACATCAGCTGTGTGGATATGAATGGCCACCCCCTGCTTCATGATGCACCTAAGAAAACATACAGGGGATCACTTGAGTTAGGCCTATGTCCGGTTTTGAACTCCACAGAGTAATACTCCATGTACAAGCCACCCCCATCTCCATTCAGGATGAAACATCCTGTCGTCCATGTTTTTATTGGATCACTGGGGAGGGCAGGGTGAGAGGTCCATCGGGGGTTGCAAGGGGGTAAGCCTGACTTATGGAATGCTCTGTCTCACTGCGCTGATGGCAGGAAGCAGGATAAGCATGGGGAAATAGTGCATTCCAGTATCCCGGGCTTGCTTACTCTTGAGTTCCGACCAGCCATTAGTGGCATTAGTGACGCTGTGTGTGTGCGTGATAAACTTCCCAACCAACACAACTACACAGATTTCCCCAGCTGTCCAAACATTGTCAGGCTAGAAGTGCTGAGTGATCAATACTATCATCTGTTAACTACAAACTGGCCTCTGATCAGTTTTGATGCCTATATGAAGGGACAGAAACAGACAGATTGATACGAATGCTTGGCTCTGGTTTTAGGCCGGGGCTGTCAGACTCATGTCATTGTCATCGTGCTACCTTGTCCCGGACCTGTTGTTTTGGACTCTCTCTCTACTGCACCTGTTGTTTCTAACTCTGAATGATCGGCTATGAAAAGCCAACTGACATTTACTCCTGAGGTGCTGACCTGTTGCACCCTCTACAACCACTGTGATTTTTATTATCTGACACTGCTGGTCAATCTATGAACGTTTGAACATCTTGGCCATGTTCTGTTGTAATCTCCACCCGGCACAGCCAGAAGAGGACTGGCCACCCCTCAGAGCCTGGTTCCTCTCTAGGTTTCTTCCTAGGTTCTGGCCTTTCTATGGAGTTTTTCCTAGCCACAGTGCTTCTACATCTGCATCACTTGATGTTTGGGGTTTTAGGCTAGATTTCTGTACAGCACTTTGTGACATCGGCTGATGTAAAAAGGGCTTTATAAATACATTTGATTGATTTGATTGATTCTGAAGCAGCAGTGTGGAATTGATGTGCTTAGTCTGTGGTCCGGTGGCTAAGGCCACAGATACAAACCCTCTCATTTGTTATCATTCCATGCGAGCCGTTAGAGCCAGGGCCATATTCTTTGAGGCATAACGTTTTTAGAAAGATTTGCAACGGACAATAAAAATTTGCGCTGCTTATAGGAGTCTGGGTAGTTCCATCCTGTTTCAGTCTGTTTTCTTCCATTTGGTGCCTAATGAAAACTGCGCTGTTGATTTTGTGCTGGGTTACTGGGCCCTATGTCATCGGCTCTGAGTCCAGTCTTCATTGCGTGTTTATTGAGCACAAAGGCAGGTAGGAAACCACAGACTTGGGAGCAGGAAGAGCCACCATCTATCTATCTCGCCACGAAACCAGCCATCAAGCCTGGCAGTCAGTTACTTGAAGATGTTCATTCAAGCATTTCCTGTGCTACAGCAGACTTGTAGGAATTTATATAAAACCTGAATTCAACTCTTGCTATCTCCCTCCCCCAGCCAAACACTATCACTAATGTTATCACTGCAGCTATTGTGCTTGAAATTTGTTTTAGTCCAGCCCTATTCAAATACACCAACGTTTGACCTAGCTTGTGTCACTTCCTGCCCTCGGGGTGGCACGGGAATGAGTTAGTAGTGAATGGGCCTGAAAGAGAGTGGCTGTGGCATTAACTCTCTCTCGGCCACAAAACACACACACCCAGTCTGTGATGACTCTGCTCTTGTTGTTTCATTCACATTTAACTGGACTTGTCTCAGCAGTGCAGCACACAATGGTTCACTGCCACAGGAATTTTTATTTTACCTTTATTTAACTAGGCAAGTCAGTTAAGAACAAATTCTTATTTTCAATGACGGCCTAGGAACAGTGTTTTAACTACCTTGTTCAGGGGCAGAAGGACAGATTTTTACCTTGTCAGCTCGGCGATTCGATCTTGCAACCTTTCGGTTACTAGTCCAATGCTCTAACCACTAGGGTACCTGCTTCCCCAGGTCAGTATAAAGTCAGTAAGGCTGGCTCAGTTAAAAGGGTCAGTTAAAGTCTCAGGGCACTTGGCTGGACACTACAGAGTTGACCTACCTTACCGTAAATAATGTTTGATTTTTCCACAGAATGATTACCATATCAAAATAATCATTACCTTAAATACTCACTGATATTGCAATGCAAGTGTGACAGATGTCACTTATATACCTCTTATATTTGGTTAAACTGGGATTCAATGTTGCAAGAGGAATGTTAAAGATGTGTTTTAAAGGATTTGTATAATTTCAGCCAGTAGTTCAGAAAGTAGCACTAACAAGCCAAAGCGGGTCCCTGAAAATTGTGCACAGTTTTGTACAACGTCATCACGCCATTGTTTTTAAACCTCTGTAGCGTGTGCCCGAAGAGAAGAGAAAAAACTCTTGTGATGTCCATGTGGGGTGTGCATGTTGGGTTCACCCCGCAACCTTATTGGATAATACGGTGCTGACCTGACTCTACCTCCAACTTTAATCTTGTAACCTCATTGGACATCATTTCACCTGCCAATCAACATTGTCCATCAAGTTTGGTTGTCGCAGGTACCACCAATTTACAATACCACAACATGCTTTTTCTTCCATTGCACGTCCTTCATCCTTCGGTAGGCTGCTGTGACTGTAAGATCTTGGAGGAAACGTAGCAAAGTTCATGTTTTTGTTTCCCCCTGAAAGCATAGATTCCTCTCATGCATTCAGATAACGCTCTCTTATTATGAAACCAAACAATCCCCCTTCCCTTCTTTGTTTTGACGCATACGATCACATATTTCGGATCATTGTTGAGTAGACCCTGCAGCGTACCATTGCAAATATGTGATTGGAACAGTAGCAACAGAACATATGATACAACAAACACGTGTGAACAGCATTGTTGTCTGAAAAGCATCATCAACAAAAAATTGTACTGAGGGGAAATAAAGGTCTTCACATCTTTATTCCTCAATTTCACCTTTTATTGTAAAAGATAAATGTGAACTTCATCATCCAAACAACACACGGACCACATCCAGTCAAAACAAAAAACCAAACATACAGTTGAAGTCGGAAGTTTACATACACTTAGGTTGGAGTCATTAAAACTTGTTTTTCAACCACTCCACAAATTTCTTGTTAACGAACTACAGTTTTGGCAAGTCGGTTAGGACATCTACATTGTGCATGACACAAGTAATTTTTCCAACAATTGTTTACAGACAGATTATTTCACTTATAATTCACTGTATCACAATTCCAGTGGGTCAGAAGTTTACATACACTAAGTTGACTGTGCCTTTAAACAGTTTGAAAAATTCCAGAAAATGATGTCATGGCTTTAGAAGCTTCTGATAGGCTAATTGACATAATTTGAGTCAATTGGAGGTGTACTTGTGGATGTATTTCAAGGCCTACCTTCAAACTCAGTGCCTCTTTGCTTGACATCATGGGAAAATCAAAAGAAATCAGCCAAGACCTCAGGAAAAAAATTGTAGACCTCCACAAGTCTGGTTCATTCTTGGGAGCAATTTCCAAATGCCTGAAGGTACCATGTTCATCTGTACAAACAATAGTACGCAAGTATAAACACCATGGGACCACGCAGCCGTCATACAACTCAGGAAAGAGACGCGTTCTGTCTCCTAGAGATCAACGTACTTTGGTGTGAAAAGTGCAAATCAATCCCAAGAACAACAGCAAAGGACCTTGTGAAGATGCTGAAGGAAACAGGTACAAAAGTATCTATATCCACAGTAAAACGAGTCCTATATCGACATGAAAGGCCGCCCAGCAAGGAAGAAGCCACTGCTCCAAAACCACCATAAAAAAGCCAGACTATGGTTTGCAACTGCACATGGGGACAAAGATCGTAAAAGGGCTTACAAGCCGAAGAACACCATCCCAACCGTGAAGCATGTTGTGGGGGTGCATTGCTGTAGGAGGGACTGGTGCACTTCACAAAATAGATGGCATCATGTGGAGGAAAATTATGTGGATATATTGAAGCAACATCTCAAGACATCAGTCACCAAGTTCAAGCTTGGTCGCAAATGGGTCTTCCAGATGGACAATGACCCCAAGCATACTTCCAAAGTTGTGGCAAAATGGCTAAAAGACAACAAAGTCAAGGAATTGGAGTGGCCATCACAAAGCCCTGACCTCAATCCTATAGAATATGTGTGGGCAGAACTGAAAAAGGGAGCAAGGAGGCCTGCAAACCTGACTCCGTTACACCCGCTCTGTCAGGAGGAATGGGCCAAAATTCACCCAACTTATTGTGGGAAGCTTGTGGAAGGTTACCCAAAACGTTTGACCCAAGTTCAACAATTTAAAGGCAATGCTACCAAATACTAATTGAGTAAACCTCTGACCCACTGGGAATGTGTTGAAAGAAATAAAAGCTGAAATAAATCATTCTCTCATTTCACATTCTTAAAATAAAGTGGTGATCCTAACTGACCTAAGACAGGGAATTTTTACTAGGACTAAATGTCAGGAATTGTGAAAAATTGAGTTTAAATGTATTTGGCTAAGGTGTATGTAAACTTCCGACTTCAACTGTAAGTTAGCGACCTAATAGCTAGACTTGTTTACAATATACCACGCCTCTGGTGAGCACAAGGGAGAAGTGTAATGTTGTTTATCAAATAAAATAAAATGTTATTAGTCACATGCGCCAAATACAGCAGGTGTAGGTAGACCTTACAGTGAAATGCTTACTTACAAGCCCCTAACCAACAATGCAGTTTAAAACCTCTTGGCATTCCCCTAGGATAGGGGGCGCTAAAGCGATTCTTGAAAAGAATTCGTGCCCATTTTAAACGGCCTCCTACTCAAACTCAGAAGCTAGGATATGCATATAATTAATACTTGTGGATAGAAAACACCCTAAAGTTTCTAAAACTGTTTGAATGGTGTCTGTGAGTATAACAGAACTCATATGGCAGTCAAAACCCCGAGACCGATCGTAACAGGATGTGGAATTCTGAATTGTGGACTCAACTTCACATCTTTGCCTATTAATCACACCGTGAGCTATGGTTCATTGAGCACTTCCTATTGCTTCCACTAGATGTCCCCAGTCTTTACAAAGTGATTTGAGCCTTCTACTGTGGAAACTGAATGAATGAGACGCTGTTGAATTTGGTCACGAGGTCACACCATCACCATTATGACGCCGGCGGCCCTGTCTACCCTCCCCTTTCGAAACGTTTTGAAACACAATACAATCGTCCCCCTCAAATCGTATTGGCTCTCTTGTTGAAACAGGCTCTGAAGATTTATGTTATACAACGTTTGACATGTTTGAACGAACCTAAATGGGAAAAAAATGCTTTTTGTCGAAATAGCTGTCCCGCGCCCGACGAAGCATTTGGACGCGCTAACAACAACAAGCTAATGGAACATAAAGGATGAACTTTTTCGAACAAAAATACATTTGTTGTGGACCTGGGATTCCTGGAAGTGCTTTCTGATGAAGACAACCAAAGGTAAGGGATTATTGACAATAGTATACAAGACTAGATGTGATATGCGATTGTTCCAAGATGGCGCAGACCTGTATTTACTAGGTAATTTTCTGAGTATCGCATCCCCTTTTATCGCAAAGTGTGATTACCCAGTAAAGTTATTTTTAAATCTGGCATTACAGGTGCTTTCAGGAGATATTCATCTATAAATCTTAGAATGACAATATTACATTTTAAAAATGTTTTCGAATAGTAATTTAGTAAATTGTAGCACTGTTTCACCGGATGCATTTGAGGGAAAATAGTTAGTCAACATTACGTGCCGATGTAAAATTCTGTTTTTATATATAAATATGAACTTTATCGAACAAAAGAATGCATGCATTGTGTAATATGATGTCCTAGGTGTGTCATCTGATGAAGTTTGTAAAAGGTTAGTGCTGCATTTAGCTGTTTTTTGGTTATTTGTGATGCATGTGGTTGGTCGGAAAATGGCTATGTGGCTACTTTTACGATATACTCCTCTAACATAATCTAATGTTTTGCTTTTGCTGTAAAGCCTTTTTGAAATCGGACAACGTGGTTAGATTCAGGAGAGGTGTATCTATAAAACGATATAATTTGAAAAAAAATTGAAAAAAAATGTATTACATTTTGTTATGCTAATGGCGATAGGATTTTTCGCATACGGGACGGAGGCCGCACAGGGGTTAAAAAATAAGATATAAAAGGAACAAGTAATTAAAGAGCAGCAGTAAAATAACAATAGCGAGACTATATACAAGGGGTCTCGGTACAGTCAATGTGCGGGGATACCAGTTAGTCGAGGTAATTGGCGTATAATGTACATGTAGGTAGAGTTATTAAAGTGACTATGCATAGATAATAGCAGAGTAGCAGTGGCGTAAAAGAGGGGGTGGGGGGTGTGCAATGCAAATAGTCTGGGTAACATTTGATTAGATGTTCAGGAGTCTTATGAATACTTTCTAGGTAGATAGTGTGGTCTACAGCTTATCATGAGATACTCTACCTCAGGCGAGCAAAACCTTGAGACTTCCTTCGATATTGTGCACCAGCTGTTGTTTACAAATATACATAGTCCGACCCCCCCATGTCTTACCAGACGCCGCTGTTCTATCCTGCTGATACAGCGTACAGCGTATTACCAGCCAGCTGTATGTTGATAATGTTGTCGTTCAGCCACGACTCCGTAATGCATAAGATATTACAGTTTTTAATGACCCATTGGTAGTTTAATCTTCCTCGTAGGTCGTCGATTTTATTTTCCAATGATTGCATGTTATCTAGTAGAACGTAAGGCAGTGGGGGTTTATTCGATCGCCTACAAAGTCTCAGAAGGCAGCCCAACCTCTTTTTCTCTGTCTTCTCTTCACGCAAATGACAGGGATTTGGGCCTGTTCCCGGGAGAGCAGTATGTCCTTCACATCAGGTTTGTCAGACTCGTTAAAAAAAAAAAGTTTCTGCCAGTTCGTGGTGAGTAATCGCTGTTCTGATGTCCAGAAGTTATTTTCAGTCGTAAGAGACGATAGCAGCAACATTATGTACAGAATAAGTACAAAAATAAGTTAAACAACGCAAAAAAACAAACAAAAAAATGATTAGTTAGTAGCACGTAAAACGTCAGCCATCTTCTCCGGCGCCATGAGATGCATCTAAGCTAACAGCAGCTAAATTGTTTATGATGTTTTTTTTTATATTTGACAAGTTAAAACTCCCATATCCCAGAATAGCATTCACTATAAGACGCAAATAAACAAAGTCAAAGATGGCTGCGCCCATTTCCTGAAAAAATATTAAGTTTGGCCACTTTTCAGCATACAAATTTTCTATGTACTTGTTAGTGGATACATAAACCGGAACACATGACTTGAAGGAAATATTAATATAATGCGGGATTTATCAATAAATGGGAGGGGGGCAAACACAGGAGAAGTTTATATGCTAAATAAAAATAAAACCCCTGGAAAGGGGATTCTGAGCTGGCAACTCTGAGGTACCATAGTTGCATTCGGATGCCATGTTCAAAACAACTGGGAACTCGGAAATCTCAGACTTCAGTGTGTTCAAGACAACTGGGAAATCTGGGGAAAAAATGAGCTCCGACTTGTAAAACATTTTTGAACGGTCATCCAACTTGGGCCTCTTTCTAGAGCTCCGACCTGAAGATCACTGACATCATGATTTGACCTCAAATTTCCCAGTTGTCTTGAAAGCACCATAAGTCAGTCGAGTGAAATATCCCTTCACCTCATTTTTTTGAATATCTTGGTCTGACATACGCTTACGTGACAACCAGAATGCATTGTATGATGTCAACAAACATGGCTTTACACATAGCTGGCAAATAACTTAGCATTAGCTCATCATAATGAGTACAACCTTCAAAAAAGTATTTTACACACATCATATGTGTCCATTACAAGAATCAGAATGTATGATTTCTCAACAGTACTTGAAAACGTGAATAAAACAGTAAATATATTTTGGTCCATATATACATACGGTATGCTGCAGTAGAAACGACAACACGATATACCGAAAATAAGGCACTTACTTTGATAGGAACGCATGCACACATGTCCAAAGTTATTATTTGTAAGGAAAACAACAATGAAGGCAATGCGGTCGCCAGCCAGAAAATGTACCAGTGGGAAAAAGTTTGCGCGAGGCCTGTTCTGACTACAGATGCTCAATGTCTTCATACTTGATCAGGGGAAACACAGGGGAAGTGTTTGGGCTCTCATAGAAGAGAGAAGTTTGTCCTGCTCAGTAAATCCTCAAACATAAATTGTCCGCAACAGTGAAATGGGCTACTTCTTAAGTCAATTAAAGAGGAGGCAGAACACACCTAAATTCAAACTGTTGTTAGAAAATGAAACTTGTTAGAAAATTATTTTAAATTGACAAGTTGAGACATAGCCTATAGATAATTAGCAGGCAGCATGCCTTGATTTGAGGTCAGCGCGGGTTAAAATCAATTTTTATGCGATTTTTCTCGTAAAAAAGCGATAATATTCCGACCGGGAAACCCTGTTTAAGTTCAAAGACGAAAAAATAAAAACACGGTGTCGCCTCGTGCACGCGCCTCAGTCTCATTGTTCTCTGATCGACCATTATCCAAATGCGCTACTGTTTTTCAGCCAGGGCCTGCAAAGACATCATTCAGCGTTTTGCCGCCTTCTGAGAGCCTATGGGAGCCGTAGGAAGTGTCAAGTTACAGCAGAGATCCTCATTTTTCAATAAAGAGAGTGTAGAAGCCCAAGAAATGGTCAGACAGGCCACTTCCTGTAAGGAATCTTCTCAGGTTTTGGCCTGCCAAATGAGTTCTGTTATACTCACAGACACCATTCAAACAGTTTTAGAAACTTTAGGGTGTTTTCTATCCAAATCAATTAATTATCTGCATATTCTAGTTACTGGGCAGGAGTAGTAACCAGATTAAATCGGGTAAGTTTTTTATCCGGCCGTGCAAATACTGCCCCCTATCCCCAACAGGTTAACCTCTTACATCTAGACGTTCCGCTAGCGGAACACCTGCTCCAATATCCAATGATAGGCGTGGCGCGTATTACAAATTCCTCAAAAATCCAAAAACATCCATTTTTGAAACATATGACTATTTTACACCATTTTAAAGACAAGACTCTCCTTTATCTAACCACACTGTCCGATTTCAAAAAGGCTTTACAGCGAAAGCAAAACATTAGATTATGTCAGCAGAGTACCCAGACAGAAATAATCAGACACCCATTTTTCAAGCTAGCATATAATGTCACAAAAAACAAAACCACAGCTAAATGCAGCACTAACCTTTGATGATCTTCATCAGATGACACGCCTAGGACATTATGTTATACAATACATGCATGTTTTGTTCAATCAAGTTCATATTTATATCAAAAACCAGCTTTTTACATTAGCATGTGACGTTCAGAACTAGCATTCCCACCGAACACTTCCGGTGAATTTACTAAATTACTCACAATAAACGTTCACAAAAAACATAATTATTTTAAGAATTATAGATACAGAACTCCTTTATGCAATCGAGGTGTCCGATTTTAAAATAGCTTTTCGGTAAAAGCACATTTTGCAATATTCTGAGTAGATAGCCCAGCCATCACGGCTAGCTATTTTGACACCCACCAAGTTTGACCCTCACCAAACTCCGATTTACTATTAGAAAAGTTTGATTACCTTTGCTGTTCTTCGTCAGAATGCACTCCCAGGACTTCTACTTCGATAACAAATGTTGGTTTGGTTCAAAATAATCCATAGTTATATCCAAATAGCGGCGTTTTGTTCGTGCGTTCAAGACACTATCCAAGGGTGACGAAGGGTTACGCGCCCAACGCGTTTCGTGACAAAAAAAATCTAAATATTCCATTACCGTACTTCGAAGCATGTCAACCGCTGTTTAAAATCAATTTTTATGCTATTTTTCTCGTAAAAAAAGCGATAATATTCCGACCGGGAGTCGTTGTTTTAGTTCAAAGACGAAAGAATAAAAACATGGGGTCGCCTCGTGCACGCGCCTCCAGTCTCTGTTCTCTGATCGACCACTATCTAAATGCGCTAATGTTTTTCAGCCATGGCCTGCAAAGCCACCATTCAGCTTTTTGCCGCCTTCTGAGAGCCCATGGGAGCCGTAGGAAGTGTCACGTTACAGCAGAGATCCCCTGTTTTGGTTAGAGATGATCAAGAAGGCCAAGAAATGGTCAGAGAGAGCGCTTCCTGTTTGGAATCTTCTCAGGTTTTGGCCTGCCAAATGAGTTCCGTTATACTCACAGACACCATTCAAACAGTTTTAGAAACTTTGGAGTGTTTTCTATCCAAAGCTAATTATATGCATATTCTAGTTTCTGGGCAGGAGTAATAATCAGATTAAATCGGGTACGTTTTTTATCCGGCCGTGAAAATACTGCCCCCTATCCATAACAGGTTAAACAGCGGTTGACATGCTTCAAAGTACGGTAATGGAATATTTCGAAATTTTTTGTCACGAAACGCGTCGGGCGCATCACCCTTCGTCACCCTTCGGATAGTGTCTTGAACGCACGAACAAAACAGAGGATATTTGAACATAACTATGGATTATTTTGAACCAAACCAACTTTGTTATTGAAGTAGAAGTCCTGGGAGTGCATTCTGACGAAGAACAGCAAAGGTTGGTGTCAAATTAGCTAGCCGTGATGGCTGGGCTATCTACTCAGAATATTGCAAAATGTGCTTTTGCCGAAAAGCTATTTTAAAATTGGACATAGCGATTGCATAAAGGAGTTCTGTATCTATAATTCTTAAAATAATTGTTATGTTTTTTGTGAACGTTTATCGTGAGTAATTTAGTAAATACACCGGAAGTTTGCAGTTGGTATGCTAGTTCTGAACGTCACATGCTAATGTAAAAAGCTGGTTTTTGATATAAATATGAACTTGATTGAACAAAACATGCATGTATTGTATAACATAATGTCCTAGGAGTGTCATCTGATGAAGATCATCAAAGGTTAGTGCTGCATTTAGCTGTGGTTTGGGTTTATGTGACGTTATATGCTAGCTTGAAAAATGGGTGTCTGATTATTTCTGGCTGGGTACTCTGCTGACATAATCTAATGTTTTGCTTTCGTTGTAAAGCCTTTTTGAAATCGGACAGTGTGGTTAGATTAAAGAGAGTCTTGTCTTTAAAATTGTGTAAAATAGTCATATGTTTGAGAAATTGAAGTAATAGCATTTCTAAGGTATTTGAATAACGCACCACGGGATTCCACTGGCTGTTGAGTAGGTGGGACGATTTCGTCCCACATACCCTAGAGAGGTTAAGCATCTCCAATCAAAAATTCAATCTAGAATCGACTTCATATTTCGCAACAAAGCCTCCTTCACTCATGCTGCCAAACATACCCTCGTAAAACTGACTATCCTACCTATCCTTGACTTCGGCGATGTCATTTACAAAATAGCCTCCAACACTCTACTCAGCAAATTGGATGTAGTCTATCACAGTGCCATCCATTTTGTCATCAAAGCCCCATATACTACCCACCACTGCGACCTGTATGCTCTCGTTGGCTGTCCCTTGATACATATTTGTCGCCAAACCCACTGGCTCGAGGTCATCTGTAGGTCTTTGCTTAGTAAAGCCCTGCCTTATCTCAGTTCACTGGTCAACATAGCAACACCCACCTGTGCACGAGCTCCAGCAGGTATATTTCACTGGTCATCCCCAAAGCCAACTCCTGCTTTGGCCGCCTTTCCTTCCAGTTCTCTGCTGCCAATGATTGAAGCTGGAGACTCATATCTCTCTCACTAACTTTAACCTCACTAGGGTAGGGGGCACTATTTTCACCTCCGGATGAAAAGCGTGCCCAAAGTAAACTGCCTGCTACTCAGGCCCAGAAGCTAGGATATGCATATCCTTTAGAAAACACTCTAAAATTTTCAAAACTGTTATAATAATGTCTGTGAATATAACAGAACTGATATGGCAGGCGAAAACCATTACTGTATCTATTGACTTAGGACTCAAATTGCACTTCCTATGGCTTCCACTAGATGTCAACAGTCTTTAGAAATTGTTTCAGGCTTTTATTCTGAAAAATGAGGGAGTAAGACCACTTTGAATGAGTGGACACTGCTGTGTCCCAGAGGTTTTTCATGCGCGCGACCGAGAGCACGCCTTTCTTGTTTTCCTTTTATATTGACAAAGCTATTGTCCGGTTTAAATGTTATTGATTATTATGACTAAAAACAACCTGAGGATTTATTATAAACATCATTTGACATGTTTCTACGAACTTTACTGATACTTTTCGGATTTTTTGTCTGTTTGTTGTGACTGCCATTGAGCCTGTGGATTACTGAACAAAACGCTCGAACAAAACAGAGGTTTTTTGATATAAAGAGGGACTTTATCGAACAAAACAAACATTTATTGAGTAAATGGGAGTCTTGTGAGTGCAACCATATGAAGATCATCAAAGGTAAGGGATTCATTTTATCACTATTTCTGACTTGTGTAACTCCTCTACTTGGCTGGTAACTGTTTGTAATGATTTGTGTGCTGGGCGCTGTTCTCAGATAATTGCATGGTATGCTTTCGCTGTAAAGCCTTTTTGAAATCTGACACCGTGGTTGGATTAACAAGAAGTTCATCTTTAAACCGATGTATAACACTTGTATGTTTTATGATTTTTTATAATGTGTATTTCTGTTTTTGAATTTGGCGCTCTGCAATTTCACTGGATGTTGGCCAGGTGGGACGGTAGATTCCCACACCCCCTAGAGAGGTTAAGCATCAGCTGTCAGAGCAGCTTACCGATCTCTGCACCTGTACACAGCCCATCTGTAAATAGCCCACCCAACTACATCATCCCCATATTGTTATTTTTGTTGCTCTTTTGCACCCCAGTATCTCTACTTGCACATCATCGTCTAAACATCTATCACTCCAGTGTTAATGCTAAATTGTAATTATTTCGCCACTATGGCCTATTTGTTGCCTTACCTCCCTAATCTTACTACATTTGCACACACTGTATATAGATTTTTCTATTGTGTTATTGACTCTGCGTTTGTTTATCCCATGTGTAACTCTGTGTTGTTGTTTTTGCCACACTGCTTTGCTTTATCTTGGCCAGGTCGCAGTTGTCAATGACAACTTGTTCTCAACTAGCCTACCTGGTTAAATAAAGGTGAAATTAAACAATAAAAAATAATAATAATATCCCTCCCAGCTATTATTCTGTATGTCTCAATAAGGAAGATAGTGTTCCCATCTTTTCTTGGCGCTTAGCGCAGGCATTTCTTGTTGATTGCTCGGTTCCAACAGAAATAGGCAGGCTGCTCAGTCCCACAATGTTAGTCAAAGTGTCATGCCCTGACCATAGAGAGCCCTTGTTTCTCTTGTTTCTCTATGGTGTAGTAGGTCAGGGCTTGACTAGGGGGTGTTCTAGTTTAAAATGTCTATGTTGGTGTTTTGGTATGGTTCCCAATTAGAGGCAGCTGGTAATCGTTGCCGCTAATTGGGGATCATATTTAAGTAGCTATTTTTCCCGCCTGTGTTTGTGGGATATTGTTTTGGTTTGTGCACCACGTAGTCACGTTTCGTTGTTCGTTTATTTATATATTTTGTTTCGCTTTGGAATAAAGATGTGGAACTCTACACACACTGTGCCTTGGTCCTGTTCTTATGACAGCCGTGACACAAAGCAAGTAGCCATCCCATTCACAACAGAACTTGGCTTAGATTAACATTTGGTTAGAAACATTTGTTTGCACTTAATCTTGCAATACACTATTACATGTATTTTCAAATTATATGATAGCAATTCTTATCCAGGCAGTGATATTACCCTTTAAGTACCATTTTACCATGATATGACCTTTAAGTGCCATTTCATAGTTAAAGTTTATAACCGGCTTGTGTACTTGCATTTAGTGCCAGAGATGACCCATTTTCACTATGTTGACTCATTTGTAAGTGACAAGCAATTGCATCATTACTGCAATAGTAATGTGTAGTAAAGTGCAACCAAACCTGTCATTCAACCAAACCCGAACAATAAAGTATCATGACACTAGCCGAGACCCAAATACAGACACAGGAGGCAGATGGTTGGAGTTTAAGATGTTTAATAAATCCAAAGGGGATAGGCAAGAGAATGGTTGTGGACAGGCAGAAGGTCATAACCAGATCAGAGTCCAGGAGGTACAGAGTGGCAGGCAGGCTCAAGGTTAGGCAGAATGGTCAGGCAGGCGGGTACAGAGTCCAGAACAGGCAAGGGTCAAAACCGGGAGGACTAGAAAAAGGAGAAAAGGCAAAGCGGGAAAAACCACTGGTAGGCTAGGACATACAAGATGAACTGGCACAGAGAGACAGGGGAAACAGGGATAAATACACTGGGGAAAACAAGCGACACCTGGAGGGGGTGGAGACAATAATGAGGACAGGTGAAACAGATCAGGGTGTGACAAAGGTGATGAAGCTGCTCTTAATGTGTCTGAGCTAGCATGTTTGGACCTGCTTTGGAAGTAATTGAGTAGTACATTAGCCCGTAAAGCCTGAAGAGTCATGGCCACCCCCTGTAAATGTCACAAGCTGAGGATTGTTGATATTGTGCCATGTCTGTGTGGCACGACCACAGGATTACACAACCCCCAAGGCTGTGGGCATAATGTAGGGCACGGCACAGCAGAGTGCGAGAGAGAAAAGTAGTTTGTAATCAAAATGGATATGGTGCACACTCCTAATTAGTTTTTTGCTGTGTCATCGGAGGTAGTCAATCTATTGACAGACTATAGTCAATAGTCTTAGACGGCTTCCTACTTTGAGATATTCAAATGTAACCACATGAAATCACAGCAAGTGGGAGGGGATCGATGGTAAAGGTTTGGGAAACACTGAAGTAATTGTCACTCACGGATGGGTTGATTTGATTTTGATTTAATTAAATAATTTAAAAAACACTTGTACAGCCACAGCATAATTTAAAGGCATGACAGTAACACAACCTTTAGCCGCAGATTTCACCGACATCCAAAAGTAGAATCCGACCAATTCAACGTCCAATCCTCTTCCTGGCGGGAGGCGGGGAGATTAGGAGCCGTGTGTTTTTGTGTCCCTGTTTTGGTGCTGAAATGGGACGAGCTAGACCAATCATAGTTAATCTTCTTAAGCCTTGAACAACTCGTCAGGAAGCAACCTGCTTCTCTCTCTAATGTGTCAAGGCCCTTACAGAGAGATTAGCAACTTCGCAGACAATATATTGGGTCATGATCAAAGGCAGAAAGAATAGAAAGAAATTATATAATATTTTGTGAGCTACGATGTCCTCTTGACATTTGTCCCCTCTTTTTCAGTACAGTTGTGTGATGATGTGTGTGCTTCATTCTGTCAAATGATTGCCTATACAAGTGTGTGTGTGTTGTGTGTGTGTGTGTGTGTGTGTGTGTGTGTGTGTTACTCCATTTTCTGACCATAATACAGTCAGTGGCGGTTAGTGCTGTTTATGATGAGGACAATTTTTTTTGTTCATGAACATGGCCTTATTTCTATTATAGCATGTTGGATGACTGTCATTCATATTCCATTCACCCAGTTCAATGTAACATCATAGTTTAGGCTACTACATGATACACACATTTTCCCTATACCCATCATGACGTTGCTACAACCTAGCCTATGAATGAACGTTTACAACGTAGGTGCACACAGGTCGAGAGAAAGATTTGAGATGACAGACAGTGACACATGGACAGACAATGACACATTCAGAACAGCCTTTCCCACTCTTGCCTGCATCTAGCTTATCTAGGATGTAATCATTAGTTTTTATTGGACAAATTCAAGTATTTTTATCCCAGTTTCGTTTACTTCCGTTTCATAATTTTTTTCAACGGAATCGGCGGAATGAATATGCCCCTGATCATAGCAGCCATGTTGTATTCATTCTAGCTTTTATGCACTCTCCACCTCTCACCTTTTTCCTTCGTTTATGGACTTCAATGAACAATACGTCGGCTGTATGTGACCAGGCGAAAAAAAACTTTCCAAACCAAACCATATCATAACCGCTACACACAGCCTACATCGTTGTCCCCATATTAGCTAAAGTAACGTCCTAGTCAATTAATTAATTAATTTGTTGAAAACTTTTCAACTATTGTCTTTCTCTCTCTTTCAGTCAACTACTCACCACATTTTTAGATTCATTCTCTGATCCTTTGTTTGGGTGGACAACATGTCAGTTCAAGCTGCAAGAACTCTGATAGGTTGGAGGGCGTCCTCCTGAAGTTGTCATAATTACTGTGTAAGTCTATGGAAGTCAATGTACCAAGAGGAGGACGGAAGCTAGCTGTCCTCCAGCTACACTATGGTGCCACCCTACTGTGTGTGTGTGTGTGTGTGTGTGTGTGTGCGCATGCACGTGCATTTGTGTTCTATTTCATAAAGCTTGCATGGATATGTGTGTGTGTGTACGTGGGTGACAGATCACTTCAATCAGCCCCTTGTGTTCCGACTGCTCTGAATGCCCTTTCTCTTTTCTATAAATCTGTGGTGCGACTCGGGGGGAATACAGTAGTGAGGAGCAATTCTGCCACTGTCCTTTCGAAGGTCAGGGGTGTTTTTCATGAATGTGTGTGTGGGTGGGTGCGGGTTGGTGTGTGTGTTTGTATGCATATGAGTGCTTGTCTGTGGTGTATGTGTGGTAGTATGTGTTTGCATAAGGTCAGGGATATCACTCATTCACTGAGCCAAGTGCTGGGGGAAATACTACATTGACAAGAACCACATATAATGCATTGTAAAATTAAATACTATAGGACTCCATTAATGGCTTCATACAAGTCCGTATATTCAGAAACACACGACTTTATCCGTGTGTATTGGGTTTTATGGTAGTGTCACTGTCTATGTGCAGCCATACTGCACAGAGACATAAGCGCTGAATTCAAGCCTGCTGCATTTACATTATCTTTCATTAAGTTGTAATTCCATTGACATTTTCCAAATAGGAAGCCTAGATGTGTTGTTAATGTTAAGAAAATGTGAGAGTACAATATAATAGCATAAGAAAGGATAGATAAGACTACAGTGCAGTATAATGCAGAACTAAGATGGTTCGATATAGAACCTTGCGGTACACTTCAGTCGGAAAGTGTTCAATACAGCAGCGTTTCTCAATTCATTATTTCTCTCACTCACATATGCCACACACACACACACACACACACACACACACACACACACACACACGCTGTAATTAAGTACAGCTTTTAGTTTTCCCATTAACCCACAAATGTTTCCCCGGGGACAGAGACACTATCAATACCCGGGATAAGCCCTTATGTCTGGCTTTCTTTCTGCCCTGATGCCACAACTTATCCCCAGTTAACAACCTTATGCCTTTAATAAATGATGTGGGAACAGTTTTACCTACCTTAATGTTAACCATTATTAATAGTTCTGCCAATAAAAACTGATGTGGGATCACCTCTCCCTACCCTAATATTAACCTTTATCAGTTGTTCTGACTCAAACGTTTACTGCAGTGGGCTAAATCAGGGTCACACAGAGTGTTTCTTGGTACAAACAAATCTACTTTGAAGCAAAAGTATATACCTCACACATGTGGTTACGGGCTTAACAAAAAGAAGACACCTGTAACATGTGAGATATAGAGTTGAAATGTATTCAGTTTTGAGTTTGCATCCCAATATTACACTTTATATACACCACAGAAGACTGAACTAAACTAAAACAAATCAGTTTGACACAGAAACACCGGATTTGTATTGTTTATTAATTATGAAATAATGAAAAATATGAATAACATTCCACCCATGAGGCCACTGGATCATTTGACTGCAGGAAAGGGCTACAAACTACTGATGTGGGGTCAGCATTGGCCTCAATCTCAGTCCTCCAAAGTTTTTTGGCCACACTGTTGAATACGGAGTGCACCTTTAACCTTTCTGGTGCAGTGGTCCCGCTAGCGACCCACCTCGACAACATCCGGTGAAATTGCAGAGCACCAAATTCAAAATACAGAAAACGTAATATTAAACCTTCATGATAATACAAGTGTCATGGCACCCCAATGGTGGAACAAGCTCCCTCACGACGCCAGGACAGCGAAGTCAATCACCACCTTCCGGAGACACCTGAAACCCCACCTCTTTAAGGAATACCTGGGATAGGATTAAGTAATCCTTCTAACCCCCACCCTCCCCCCAAAAAAGATATAGATGTACTATTGTAAAGTGGTTGTTCCACTGGATATCATAAGGTGAATGCACCAATTTGTAAGTCGCTCTGGATAAGAGCGTCTGCTAAATGACGTAAATGTAATACATGATTCTTTAGCTTAGAATCTTGCCAATCTAACCGCGTCATCGGATTTCAAAAAGGCTTTACGGCGAAAGCACAGCATTCGATTATCTGAGGTCAGCGCCGCACAACAGCATATTATCCAAACAAGCACAGGCGTCACAAAATCCCAAACAGCGATAACATAAGTCACTTACCTTTGAAGAGCTTCCTCTGATCGCAATCACAAGAGTCCCAGGAACACAATGAATCGTCGTTTTGTTCGATAAATCCCTTCTTGATATCCCAAATGGTCCGTTTAGTCGGCGTCATTGAGTTCAGTAATCCACCCGTTCAGAATGCAGACATAGGAGTTCCAAAAGTTACCAGTAATGTTTATCTAAACAAATCAAACAATGTTTCTAATTCATTATTAGGTACTCTAATATCTAAATAAACAATAATATTTCATACGGAGCAAACTATTTTCAATTGGAAAGGAAAAGAACGCAGCGGACGCCCTCGGTCACGCGCTCAATGAGACTAGTTTTGCCATAGGACTTCCTGAGGATAAACAACTATTCCTCGTTGGTTTTTCAGAATACAAGCCTGAAACCATGTATAAAGACTGTTGACATCTAGTGGAAGCCATAGGAACTGCAATTTGGGAGGCGGAAGTCTTTGGTTTTAATAGCTTGGAAGCTTGGAATTGGCTGGCAGGGCAACAGAAAAAATATTGGTCCTCGGGTTTTCGCCTGCCAAATCAGTTCTGTTATACTCACAGACATAATTTTAACCAAGCAATTTGAGTCCTGAGTCAATGGTTACTGTAATGGAATTCAATAGAAAACTGCAAACATTAAAAAAAAATCTTACTTCCTGGATGGATTTTTCTCCAGTTTTCGCCTGCCATATCAGTTCTGTTATACTCACAGACATTATTTTAACAGTTTAACAGTTTTGGAAACTTCAGAATGTTTTCTATCCAATACTTTCATGCATATGCATATCCTAGCTTCTGGGCCTGAGTAACAGGCAGTTTACTTTGGACACCTCAGTCATCCAAAATTCCGAATACTGTCCCCTATCCCTAACAAGTTAAGGACCTATTTTCTAAGTCAGTAGTCAGTAGACATGGGCGGTATACCGTATATACCGTATACCAGGCTATTTGGAAATAGCCACGGGATGGTTTTTAAATACCGTCAACTTTTTCTTTTAAGTTTTTGTTATAAATGTGAATATTTGTAGCTACTTCTAAAGTAAATATCTGCAGTCAACTTGTGCAACATGTTAGAAAAAGGCTGCGTTTTTTATTTCACCTGTCACATAATGTTCATTATGAATTTTATCGGTAGTACCAAGTCAGGTGGTGTTTGTTTACAAGCACACAACATTTTTTTTTATTTAAACGTTATTTATCTAATATAGGACAAAACACACATCATGACAAGAGAGACAACACAACACTACATAAAGAGAGACCTAAGACAACAACATAGCATGGCAACAACACATGCGAACACAGCATGGTAGCAACACAACATTTTATTTTATTTTATTTCACCTTTATTTAACCAGGTAGGCAAGTTGAGAACAAGTTCTCATTTACAATTGCGACAACATGGTAGGAACACAACATGGCAGAAACACAACATGGTACAAACATTATTGGTGAGTCACTGTCTCACGCACCAGGTGATCTAGTTACAGTATGGAATTCAGAACTAAATGTTTGCCAGCTAGACATCTTATAACTATTAAGTTAACTGTCTAAAATATACTAACTACTCTGCAGTTTTGCATTTAGTTTGCTAATTTAGTAACTAGTTGTCAAACTAAGTGGTTAGCTTCTTCCAAAATCAAGTTTCACTTTCCGGAAACAGCAGAGAAACCCTCCTGGATCAAGAGCCTTGCTATCTAATATAAAGTGTTGAGCATTCAGCCATCTGTGTACCCGTCGCAAGACCCACTGGTTGATGCTTATTTATAAAACCCTCTTAGGCCTCACTCTCCCCATCTGAGATATCTACTGCAGCCCTCATCCTCCACATATAACACCTGTTCTGCCAGTCATATTCTGTTAAAGGTCCCCAAAGCACACACGTTCCTGGGTCGCTCGTCTTTTCAGTTTACTGCAGCTAACAACTGGAACGAGCTGCAACAAACACTAAAACTGGACAATTTTATTTCAATCTCTTCATTCAAAGACTCAATCATGGACACTCTTACTGACAGTTGTGGCTGCTTTGCGTGATGTATTGTTGTCTCTACCTTTTTGCCCTTTGTGCTGTTGTCTGTGCCCAATAATGTTTGTACCATGTTTTGTGCTGCTACCATGTTGTGTTGCTACCATATTGTTGTCCTGATGTGTTGCTGCCTTGCTATGTTGTTGTCTTAGGTCCCTCTAAATGTAGTGTTGTGTTGTCTCTCTTGTCGTGATGTGTGTTTTGTCCTATAGTTATATTTTATTTTTAATCCCAGCCCCCGTCCCCGCAAGAGGCATTTTGCCTTTTGGTAGGCCGTCATTGTAAATAAGAATTTGTTCTTAACTGACTTGCCTAGTTAAATAAAGGCTAAATAAAATAAAAAAGAAATAGGTCAGAGACTGTGTAAAATGTTTGCAATGCGCTCGTTAGCATTTAGTTAGCATTCTCTCGGGCAGTCTCTAAACCTTCGGATTACAAATGCTCAGTGGGATTTGAAAATAGCGTCCCTTGTGTTCAGTGCTGGTATTACTGAATGTGGCACAAGGTCGGTATGATGGTATAACAATCTGGATACCGCCCAAGCCTATTGTAGTGCTCCACCTGCTGGCATGTTAATAGTCCCAAGTGTATTAATCATTCTTTTGACAGATGCAACATGTGTTCCCTGAAGCTAATTGCTTAACGTTTGAAAATGGGTTTAGCATGAATACATTTTTTTCTTTATTTTAGGGGGTAGTTCAGCTTTAATATTGCAGATAGATTGTAGCTTCCATCAATGTAATTGTCTGTATCATTTACAATCTCCCATATATTTTTGGGGTATATATATATATATATATATATATATATATATATATATATATATATACACATTCGTGGCCAAAAGTTTTGAGAATGACACAAATATTAATTTCCACAAAGTTTGCTGCTTCAGTGTCTTTAGATATTTTTGTCAGATGTTACCATGGAATACTGAAGTATAATTACAAGCATTTCACAAGTGTCAAAGGCTTTTATTGACAATCACATGAAGTTGATGCAAAGAGTCAATATTTGCAGTGTTGACCCTTCTTTTTCAAGACCTCTGCAATCCGCCCTGGCATGCTGTCAATTAACTTCTGGGCCACATCCTGACTGATGGCAGCCCATTCTTGCATAATCAATGCTTGGAGTTTGTCAGAATTTGTGGGTTTTTGTTTGTCCACCCGCCTCTTGAGGATTGACCACAAGTTCTCAATGGGATTAAGGTCTGGGGAGTTTCCTGGCCATGGACCCAAAATATCAATGTTTTGTTCCCCAAGCCACTTAGGTATCACTTTTGCCTTATGGCAAGGTGCTCCATCATGCTGGAAAAGGCATTGTTCGTCACCAAACTGTTCCTGGATGGTTGGGAGAAGTTGCACTCGGAGGATGTGTTGGTACCATTCTTTATTCATGGCTTTATTCTTAGGCAAAATTGTGAGTGAGCCCACTCCCTTGGCTGAGAAGCAACCCCACACATGAATGGTCTCAGGATGCTTTACTGTTGGCATGACACAGGACTGATGGTAGCGCTCACCTTGTCTTGTCCGGACAAGCTTTTTTCCAGATGCCCCAAACAATCGGAAAGGGGATTCATCAGAGAAAATGACTTTACCCCAGTCCTCAGCAGTCCAATCCCTGTACCTTTTGCAGAATATCAGTCTGTCCCTGATGTTTTTCCTGGAGAGAAGTGGCTTCTTTGCTGCCCTTCTTGACACCAGGCCATCCTCCAAAAGTCTTCGCCTCACTGTGCATGCAGATGCACTCACACCTGCCTGCTGCCATTCCTGAGCAAGCTCTGTACTGGTGGTGCCCCGATCCTGCAGCTGAATCAACTTTAGGAGACGATCCTGGCGCTTGCTGGACTTTCTTGGAAGCCCTGAAGCCTTCTTCACAACAATTGAACCGCTCTCCTTGAAGTTCTTGATGATCTGATAAATGGTTGATTTAGGTGCAATCTTACTGGCAGCAATATCCTTGCCTGTGAAGCCCTTTTTGTGCAAAGCAATGATGACGGCACGTGTTTCCTTGCAGGTAACCATGGTTGACAGAGGAAGAACAATGATTGCAAGCACCACCCTCCTTTTGAAGCTTCCAGTCTGTTATTCGAACTCAATCAGCATGACAGAGTGATCTCCAGCCTTGTCCTCGTCAACACTCTTACCTGTGTTAACGAGAGAATCACTGACATGATGTCAGCTGGTCCTTCTGTGGCAGGGCTGAAATGCTGTGGATATGTTTTTGGGGGATTCAGTTCATTTGCATGGTAAAGAGGGACTTTGCAATTAATTGCAATTCATCTGATCACTCTTAATAACATTCTGGACTATATGCAAATTGACATCATACAAACTGTGGCAGCAGACTTTGTGAAAATTAATATTTGTGTCATTCTCAAAACTTTTGGCCACGACTGTATATATATATATATATATCTATTTGGGCACAAACCCACCGTCGCTATGGGCACAAACCCACCGTCGCTGGACCAGACAGGACTGGCAAAAAGTGCTCTTCACTGACGAGTCGTGTTTTTGTCTCACCCGTGGTGATGGTCGGATTCGCGTTTATCGTCAAAGAAATGAGCGTTACACCTAGGCCTGTACTCTGGTGCGGGGTCGATTTGGAGGTGGAGGGTCCGTCATGGTGCAGGGTGGTGTGTCACAGCATCATCGGGCTGAGCTTGTCATTGCAGGCAATCTCAATGCTGTGCATTACAGAGAAGACATCCTCCTCCCTCATGTGGTACCCTTCCTACAGGCTCATCCTGACATGAACCTCCAGCATGACAATGCCACCAGCCATACTGCTCCTTCTGTGCGTGATTTCCTGCAAGACAGGAATGTCAGTGTTCTGCCATGGCCAGCGAAGAGCCCAGATCTCAATCCCATTGAGCACGTCTGGGACCTGTTGGATCGGAGGTTAAGGGCTAGGGCCCTTCCCCCGAGAAATGTCTGGGAACTTGCAGGTGCCTTGGTGGAAGAGTGGGGTAACATCTCACAGCAAGAACTGGGAAATCTGGTGCAGTCCATGAGGAGTCATTGTACTGCAGTACTTAATGCAGCTGGTGGCCACACCAGATACTGACTGTTACTTTTGATTTTGACCCCCCCCCCTTTGTTCAGGGACACATTATTCCATTTCTGTTAGCCACATGTCTGTGGAACTTGTTCAGTTTATGTCTCAGTTGTTCAATCTTGTTATGTTCATACAAATATTTACACATGTTAAGTTTGCTGAAAATAAACGCAGTTGACAGTGAGGGGATTTTTTTGTTGTTGCTGAGTGTATATATATATATATATATATATATATATATAAAATTAGTATTTGGTTGCATTGCCTTTAAATTGTTTAACTTGGGTCAAACGTTTCGGGTAGCCTTCCACAAGCTTCCAACAATAAGTTGGGTGAATTTTGGCCCATTCCTCCTGACAGAGCTGGTGTAACTCAAATCAAATCAAATTTAAATCAAATGTATTTATATAGCCCTTCTTGCATCAGCTGATATCTCAAAGTGCTGTACAGAAACCCAGCCTAAAACCCCACACTGAGTCAGGTTTGTAGGCCTCCTTGCTCGCACATGCTTTTTCAGTTCTGCCCACAAATTTTCCAGGGCTTTGTGATGGCCACTCCAATACCTTGACTTTGTTTTCCTTAAGCCATTTTGCCACAACTTTGGAAGTATGCTTGTGGTCATTGTCCATCTGGAAGACCCATTTGCGACCAAGCTTTAACTTCCTGACTGATGTCTTGAGATGTTGCTTCAATATATCCACATACTTTTCTTTCCTCATAATGCCATATATTTTTTGAAGTGCACCAGTCCCTCCTGCAGCAAAGCACCCCCACAACATGATGCTGCCACCCCCATTCTTCACGGTTGGGATGGTGTTCTTTGGCTTGCAAGCCTCCCCCTTTTTCCTCCAAACATAACGATGGTCATTATGGCCAAACAGTTCTATTTTTGTTTCATCAGACCAGTGGACATTTCTCCAAAGGTACGATCTTTGTCCCCATGTGCAGTTGCAAACCGTAGACTGACTTTTTTATGCCGGTTTTGGAACAGTGGCTTCTTCCTTGCTGAGCATTGTCGATATAGGACTCGTTTTACTGTGGATATAGATACTTTTGTACCTGTTTCCTCCAGTATCTTCACAAGGTCCTTTGTTGTTGTTCTGGGATTAATTTTCACTTTTCGCACCAAAGTACATTCATCTCTAGGAGACAGAACGCATCTCCTTCCTGAGCGGTATGACGGCTGCGTGGTCCCATGGAGTTTATACTTGCGTACTATTTTTTGTACAGATGAACGTGGTACCTTCAGGCATTTGGAAATTGCTCCCAAGGATGAACCAGACTTTAGGAGGTCTACAATTTTTTTTCTGAGGTCTTGGCTGATTTCTCTTGATTTTCCCATGATGTCAAGCAAAGAGGCACTGAGTTTGAAGGTAGGCCTTGAAATACATCCACAAGTACACCTCCAATTGACTCAAATGATGTCAATTAGCCTATCAGAAGCTTCTAAAGCCATGACATAATTTTCTGTGATTTTCCAAGCTGTTTCAAGGCACAGTCAACTAGTGTATGTAAACCTCTGACCCACTGGAATTGTGATACAATGAAATATAAGTGAAATAATCTGTACATAAACAGTTGTTGGAAAAATGACTTGTGTCATGCACAAAGTAGATGTCATAACCGACTTGCCAATACTATAGTTTGTTAACAGGAAATTTGTGGAGTGGTTGAAAACGAGTTTTAATGACTCCAACCTAAGTGTACGTAAACTTCCAACTTCAACTGTATATACTGGTTAGTCGAGTTAATTGAAGTAATATGTACATGTAGGTAGAGTTAAAGTGACTATGCATAGATAATAAACAGAGAATATCAGCAGCGTAAAAGAGGGGGGGATAAGGAAATAGTCTGGGTAGCCATTTGATTAGCTGTTCAGGAGTCTTATGGCTTGGGGGTAGAAGCTGTTGAGAATCCTTTTGGACCTGGACTTGGCGCTCCGGTACCGCTTGCCGTGCGGTAGTAGAGAGATCAGTCTATGATGAGGGTGGCTGGAGTCTTTGACAATTTTTAGATCCTTCCTCTGACACCGCCTGGTATAGAGATCCTGGATGGCTGGAAGCTTGGCCCCAGTTAAAGGCTTTAATTGCGTCAATAATTTCCTCCTCTGTAATTTGGCCTTCACATGAGTCTTTCTTTACAGCTGTTCATTTTACATTATTAATAGAAAATAAATCCATACAATTAACTTCCATTACTGGAGATGGAGGAGACCAAAATGAAAACATATGCTTAAAATACTTTGCTTCTTCTTTCAAAATATTGTTTAGTGAATCATCGTTGACTCTGTCATTTGTAACAAGTTTCAGTAAATCATTTTTGGTAGCATTTCTATGTCGAAGATTTTTTTTTAAATCATTTGATGCATTTTTGCCCATATTCCATGCAGTTCGCTTTCTTTTATAATATATTGCACTTGATCTATCTTGAATATGTTCCTCCATTTCTTTTTTCTATGGTACTGTGATACTTTTAGTGTACTGGCCTCTGTGTTGGAATGTCCAGACATTTCAATCTCCCTCCCCCAACCCTCTCTTTTCATCTCTCTGTCCATCCACTCCCCCTCCCCCCTCTCTCTGTCTCTCACTCTCTCTCTCTGCCTCTGTCCTTCTGATGAATGGCCGGTACAGAATGCTTTCAATCAGGTGGTCTGGCTTTGTGCTGAGTTAGCGCAAAGTTTTCTCCATGACTGCTTCCTAACATTCCAGCCCCTTTGTGTCCATGTGTGTTTGTGTGCATCTCTTTGGGTGCATTTGTGTATTTGTGTTTGTATGGTCTGCCTGTGAGCGCGTGCATGTGCATGTCTCTTGTTGTGTGTGTGTGTGTGTGTGTGTGTGCTGTCAGTGCTGGATGTTGAATTGGCCTGTTTGTTTGCCTGTCAACTACACTCCAGACGAGTCCAAATTCTCAAAGACAGAGACTGTGACCCGAACTTCCCCTCGGTTGTGTGTATGTGTGTGTGTGTGTGTGGTGGGGGGGATAGGGGTCAGAGGATGTGTGTTTTTTGGTGTAAGTCTGTTGAAAGTGCTTGCATTTTTTTTGTGCGTGTGTATGTGTTTCTGAGTAAGTGTCTGTGGGGAATTGGAAAGTGAATGTTTTTCTACTCTGCTGACCAAGGTTGCCACCCCATCACAGAGAGTGTGAGAGAGAGTGAAAAGTGGAAAGAAAACACATTCATTCAACCCCAGCTATACTTTTTCCTCCAAATTCACTAGAATGGAAGAATAGGAGCTGTCTCTAGCTTCCTGTATGACTCATACTCTGGCAATGCAGTACTTCGATAGAGGCTACATCCCAAATGGCACCTTATTCCCTATTTAGTGCACTACTTTTGACCAGGGCCCATAGTGCACTTTAGAGAATAGGCTGCCATTTCGGGCGCACTTACAGTCTGAGGTGAAAACGAAGAGCTCAGGGCCACTGTGAGATTTTAATGAAGCTCACAGCAGCACTCCTATTCAGAGCTGAACTGACAATACAATATCTGTTTTGTTTCCTACCTTTTTGTCATGTTTTCATGTTCTGCCTACGTGCATTGGTTTCATGGTCTCCTGACGAAGACCTATTGCAGTTTTGAAATGTTGTAATAATTAAAAAGATATCTCTTCGGAGCATGCAGATGGTGTGCAGATGTTTTTTATTTTCTACCTTGTTTTCATACATTTGAGGTTCAATGGTTCACTGCCTGCAGTTTTTTTGTGTCGTGTTAATGTTTCTAGACTCGCAAACAGTGTCTTTTATATTTCCTTATGGATAGGGCTTTTTAACCAATAATCAACAATCTGGCATGAGCGCCTAAGTCTATTGGATAAATAAAGTTTTGCCAGTACCCACTTTTAATAAAACCTTATAAAGATTTATTAGCAATATATACATTAAAAATCCTAAGCTTTATAGGCATTTCTTATCATTTGGAAATTCAAAATATGGATTCATAACCATTTATTAATGAACAGTACTATATTGTAATAAGCCTATGTAAGCCTACGATCCAATAGCATATCTTCTCCTTGAGCTGTTAGATTAATGACGGAGAACTAATTAGGTCTCTACACAGGGTTTGATACGGCGACCAAAACAGTCGCATTTGCGACCGTTTTACTTGGCATTGCGACACACATTTGTAAATGGTCGCAAGGGTGCCAGGGCTTAAAATGGACCTGGCCACGTTAGTTTTCGTTTCACAATTTGCTTTTTTATTTTTGATTATCATGATTTATTCAAACAGTAATGTGCAATTTACCAAAAATATACCAGCTTTCTGAAGAGGAAACAACAGCATGGGAATGCCCCTGTCTGTGTGTGTGCAGCGCGCTTCGGGCCTATGTCTACCACTTTGTGTAGCCTTTAGCGATGCTAATGATAGCCTAACCGTGGTCGAGGAGATGGATATGTAAGTAAAAGGTAACTACAAAGTAGGCTATTCCTACCTGGCAGAACCATGATTATTTGCATGAATCCAGTGGCCATTTGTTACGAAAACTCCATCACAAGTGCGCTATGGACATAAGCACAGTGTCCATAAGCTGGAGCTCCCGAGTGGTGCAGCACTGCATCTCAGTGCTTGAGGTGTCACTACAGGCACCTTGGTTCGAATCCAGGCTGTATCACAACCGGCCGTGATTGGGAGTCCCATAGGGCGGTGCACAATTGGCCCAGCGTCGTCCGGGTTTGGCCGGTGTAGGCCGTCATTGTAAATAAGAATTTGTTCTTAACTGACTTGCCTAGTTAAATAAAGGTTAAATAAAAATTGTAATAAAAAGCTAAGCTTCCCCTAAAGTAAATTGAATTAAATTGCCAAAATGATTTAACCTAATTAGCCTACTCCTGTCTATACAAAAAAAACAAAAAAAAAAAACATTGAAAATAGGCTACTAGACCAGAAAGCATGATTTGGCCACAGATGATAATTGGCTTCTAAAACAAAAGCTGTGGATTGTTTAAATCACATTTCCTACAGTCGGAATAGCCCGTAATTTGAGCAGTGTGTACGGCAAATACCCTGGTTTTAATGTCTATGCAAATACCACATAGATTGTTGAGTTGTGACTGTCAGTGAAAAGTAGAGATGCCCAGCCAGGCGTATCGTAATATTTTATCATAGTTGGAAAGCAAATGGCTATTCTGCCCTACCAAGCAAAAAGGCAGTAACTGCTCATAGCGCAGAACTGAGAAAAATGGTTTTAATTTACCTTGGTTTCACAGTAACTTTATGCAGTTGCTGCCAACATGACCTCCATTTTCTCCAAAACACAGTACAATAGAGGCAGAATACTTGTCCACATGATTTAATGTAGCAAAAAATGACATTAACTAATTTCCAACCAAATGAGTAGTTACTGCCTTTTTGCTTGGTAGGCCAATATTGCTGTAAAGAGAAGACAATGAAAAGACTCTAATCTGTCGTTTATACTCTAATCTGTCAACTTAATTGTTTGAACTGTATAGCCTATCTTATTGGCACCAGCGGAGAGCATTGGTGTGCGCAGATTCACTCTTTATCATTGTTGTGCCAGTTTTCAGACAATAATTTCCTCCTCCAGGTTAAATGGATGTCATGTTGTAGGCATTTTTTTTCTTCCCTTCTCGTAGGCCTATTATATGGATCAGACAATGTCGTTTTTATTGATCTTTGTCAGTGTCAGCAGAGTAGGCTACACTGTAATTTTTGTCGCATTAAAAAATATTCTGCTAATGTCTCCAGTCATATAAAGTATAGTAGAATTGCATGAAATGTGTTTATAAAAGGCCAAGGAACGTATCTTATGTACAGTTGAAGTCAGAAGTTTACGAACACTTAGGTTGGAGTCATTAAAACTCGTTTTTCAACCATTTCACAAATGTCTTGTTAACAAACTATAGTTTTGGCAAGTCGGTTAGGACATCTACATTGTGCATGACACAAGTAATTTTTCCAACAATTGTTTACAGATAGATTATTTCACTTATAATTCACTGTATCACAATTCCAGTGGGTCAGAAGTTTACATACACTAAGTTGACTGTGCCTTTAAACAGCTGGGGAAATTCCAGACAATTATGTCATGGCTTTAGAAGCTTCTGATGGGCTAATTGACATCATTTGAGTAAATTGGAGGTGTACCTGTGGGTGTATTTCAAGGCCTACCTTCAAACTCAGTGCCTCTTTGCTTGACATCATGGGAAAATAAAAAGAAATCAGCCAAGACTTCAGAAAAAATTGTGTAGACCTCCACAAGTCTGGTTTATCCTTGGGAGCAACTTCCAAACGCATGAAGGTACCACGTTCATCAGTACAAACAATAGTACGCAAGTATAAACACCATGCGACCACGCAGTCATCATACAGCTCAGGAAGGAGATGCGTTCTGTCTCCTGGAGATGCGTTCTGTCTCCTGGAGACACCGTTGGTGCGAAAAGTGAAAATTAATCCCAGAACAACAACAAAGGACCTTGTAAAGATGCTGGAGGAAACAGGTCCTTAAGTATCTATATCCACAGTAAAACGAGTCCTAAATCGACATAACCTGAAAGGCCGCTCAGCAAGGAAGAAGCCACTGCTCCAAAACCGCCATAGAAAAAGACAGACTACGGTTTGCAACTGCACATGGGGACAAAGATCATGGGCCAAAATTCACCCAATTTATTGTGGGAAGCTTGTGGAAGGCTACCCGAAACGTTTGGCCCAAGTTAAACAATTTAAAGGCAATGCTACCAAATACTAATTGAGTGTATGTACACTTCTAACCCACTGGGAATGTGATGAAAGAAATAAAAGCTGAAATAAATCATCCTCTCTGCTATTATTCTGACATTTCACATTATTAAAATAAAGTGGTGATCCTAACTGACCTAAGACAGGGAATTTTTACTTGGATTAAATGTCAGGAATTGTATGTATTTAGCTAATGTGTATGTAAACTTCTGACTTCAACTGTATATGTATGTAAAAAAATATCTTATCACAGTATTTTTCTCAGTATTTGACAGCATTGGATGTTTCTTAATAATAAAAGTTCAAAATATTCTTTATGGCTTTTGGATGACCCTAGGATGGCAACAAATTAATTCTAAGTGGTTTTAATGGGTTTTCTACATTCTAATTGCTTTACTGTTCAACGGAACTTCAACCAAAAATAATAGGACAAAACTGACAGTGAAGTAGTCCTATTTGTTGCATAGGAATCAAACTTATTTGTTAAATTCCAGCATTCACTTCCAGCATTTTAAATCATTTCTTCATTTCGTTTCCTGTACAGATTTTTATCATTTACATACTGTGTCACGTTTCTTTTGTCTTAGTATGCCTCTATTTCGTCAACTTTTATTGACAGAATAACTATTATCCTCTATTCGCTTCAATTGCAGTTCTTACTTTCGCCACTAAGGGGTAGTCAGACAATTTCAGGGGGTCTCTATTTTGCAAGCTTGCCCTCCCAAAGTTGTTGACTTGTTGTGTTAGCTAGAAGTTCTCAGCTGTTAGCAGTTTCTTACTGGCGATAAAAACTGGTCATTACTGAATGATTTAATGTAATAAATCAAACATTAAAATACTGTTATAGAAGGTAAAGTAAAAATCCAAACCAGTCCATGAAAGATTACCGGTGTAGTTTTTTTTTTTTTTTTACAGTTTACCGCCCAGCCCTAACAATACACACACACACACACACACACACACACACACACACACACACACACACACACACACACACACACACACACGGTGAATACAGTATGCCTAGTCTGAATAGAATTATGCCCACAGACATTATGTCTATGAAAGCGCTACTCATCTCATGTAGTGGGCTGAGTACCTTTTGTTCAACACTCGTGTTTTTCTATCCTTTTGAAATACATGATCCTTCCTCACGACAGCAGCTCTTGAGAGGGATGAAGCGGTGCATCAAGATAATGATGTGATTATCATGAAAAATAAAAACGGTTTTGTTATGATAGGCAGTCATGACTTTATTTCATTATTACTGGCAATTTGTTTTGTGTGTGAAATAATGAAATATGTATGTATTCATCATTTCTTTGACGTCTTTCTCAATTTCCAAGTTATCATAATACAAGGGTTGTCAAATATGAATCTATACCTTTTCATATTCTCGCTCAGCTGTACATTTTTATCCATGACTTCATCTTTTTTCTTCCTTCAGCTCTATTATTCATTTTACAGTATGTGTACATGTTGCATTTGCTTTGAAAGTACTATACGTATTGCCATTCATACCAGTAAAGCAGACTTCCTTTGAATTGATTTGTTCAAACATCGCTAAATGTTCCATTGAAGACCCTAATGGAATATGCCTACAATAGCTTTGTTTACATGCTATCAGTTAACCACTTTATCATATATGGCGATGTTTGTGTATCATTGTGCATGTTTGAAATGATCTAAATGAATGAAACTAAACTAAATCCCTTCCCTGTCTCCCCTGTTGACCACAGATTGTGCAGCCTGACCCTAAAGAAGCTGATTGTCCTCAAAGAACTGGACCGAGAGCTTAGCTCTGTGGTGATAGCTGTCAAAATACAGGTGAGTCCAGTTTAAGAATATTATGATGATTTAAGTAATGTGCTTCGGATTGTATTAGTATCAAATGGAGTGTCCATAAAAACATAGGAACTTGGATTGCTGTTGACCATTGAAGTGTGTTATGGGATGGTTTGGTAACAACTGTTTGCATCAATTGGCTGATACTATTTTCTGAAATTAACAGAAAATTCAAAGGACTATGTCAAGGTCAATACTACTCATCAATTTACTCAAATATGGCAATAACTAACAAAAGCTAATGGCCAACATCGGAAGTGTTTTTCACTTCTCTGTGGTCCTCCTTACAAGCTATTTCTATTGTCATTGCATATATTTTCTACATCCTTTATTTCATGCACCTTGGCAGAACTGCGACATAGCTCCATACTTTTTCCTTTCACACCTGACAACGTTTCAGAATCTCTCCTTCCACTAAGCTCAATAGTCTCAGAGGACTGCCCAAGCGGTTACCAAGGTGACATCTTGTACGATAGGAACAGGATAGGAACAGAGAGAAAGGAAAAAGATTACAGTTATGTCTGACCGTTACTCGGGGCACTCTACATTCCAAAGTAGTCGCTTGGGCCGGGGTACGGCCCAGTACTCGCGTATTGCTCAAGGTTCTATGCAGTCAGAGAGAAAGAGCATTGTGTGGTTGAACTGTGTTCTTTCTGTTCTCTCTAATTACTGGTGGTAAATTCACTGGTCATTGAGTGGTAGATTATCAGAAATCTTTGCAATAATTCTATACACTGTACATGGCATGCTTACCTTTCAGATGCACACAGAGATATATTGACCAAAGTTTCAGTCAATATTTCCCACGGCTGCTCTCTTCTCAAGTAACTCGGTATTTCAGCATATTTCTGAGAACACCATTCAGGTGTATTAATTTCCATGAGTGGTAATTGTAATGGCTAGCTAGCCACATCTGACCCTCTGATGACGGCATGTTGAGCGGCTATACAAAAGAACCGAAAGTTGCAGCTTAGGCAGGAGTTAAGACGGGTCTCGACTGCTCTTTATTCCCCATTGACAGGAGGGAAAAATAGTGTGAAAAATGTTTATTCTTGGTCACTCTCTGTATCTCTAGCTACAGAAATCAGAAGACTGTGGCGGTTTGGTTCCGTATGTTAAAACCCGCTAATGCATACTTGTTTTTGGACTTTTCAGTTTTTTGAATGCATTCAGAAGTTAGTTAATTGTATTGTCATTGAGCTAACCAATAGCTTTGGTTTCAGACTTGTCTGAAGTCAACACCTACCTACGCACCTAGTTGTCTGTCAGGGCCCCATGGGGCTACTCTTGGAAGCCACATGTCTGTTCTTCCTGCTCTGGGATCAATTAGCATTAATGTCTTGTAGCTAGCGCCCTTTTTTAGTTTGCTGAGTCACCATGAGGAATGCAGGTCCGAATACAGATTTTTCCATGTGTTTTGTTTTCCTCACAAACTTTCCTCCTCCCTTTCATCTTTAAAGACTGAATGTTTTGTGAAGCTTCATAAGATTTACATTTTAGTTATTTTTTAGCAGATGCTCTTATCCAGAGTGACTTACAGTAGTGAATGCATACATTTAATACATTTTTTTTCTCCGTACTGGTCCCCCATAGGAATCGAACCCACAACCCTGGCGTTGCAAACACCATGCTCTACCAACTGAGCCACACTGATAACTGTCTGCTGGTCCATTTTAGTACAGCTGTATGCGACAGCTCATTAGAAGTTTGATGCTGACTGCTGCTGTTCCCTGTTGTCTTGTTAGCGATTAGCCGGTTGCATTTCCAGTCAGTTAATTTGGATGTGAAGCTAGCCAAGCCTCCCACAAGAAAACAAAACAGTCAGCATGGAGAGTTAGTGAAGCGCTAACTGACCGTGATAGAAAGAAAATAAGCTTTTCCCCCTATTTTTTTCTGCATGTCACTGGCCGTGTCCGAATTTTGGCTTGACTATTACTTACTTAAACTGCATACTGCATATTAATCGTACTATGTACTATTTATCACGTATTGTTTAGTAAAAAGTATGCTGTGGCCGCAACGTACAACTGGGAACTCGGAAACAAAACGAGCTCAGACTGGGGAAAATCGTGACGTCGGTGATCTTCAGCTCTAGTAGGATGCCGAATTTCATCTGAGTTGGATGACTGTTCAAAAATATTTTTCCCAGTCGGAGCATGTTTTTTTTTTCAGAGTTCCCTGTTGTTATGAATGCACCATCAGTTATGGCTTTGCATATGAACTGAAAAGGATCGTCTGTAACCCCACCCAGTGACCGTTCTCTACAGCGGAGTGTTCTTGTTAGCTAAGAAGCTAGCATTTGGAAAAACGTATTTGGAGTAAACTTGAGTTAACCATAGGCCTAAGCATGCATCAATTGAATAGTCACCTGTAGCTTGAGAGGAATGGGGAGATGCAGTAGAGGAATGACGCAGAGAGCTACTCTTCCTCTGATCAAGCCATGAACTGTCCCTCTCCATCTTTGGAGGATGCATGCTCTCAAAGACTTCTATTAATTGATCTTGGCAACTATAGCTAGGCTACTAAAGATTGTGTATTGCACCTGCAATAACATAGCTCAGATGTGTGAGGGCATCTTTTATGCTTAAAAGTTGAAAGTATAACAGTAGATGTACTGATTGAAAAAAAAAAGTATTATTACAAACAAGAAACACTTTTAAATGAGAACAGAAATCCAATTTGGGTTTATAAAAAGGACTTCCCAAAAAACAGTACAAAATGAATAAATTAATAGCTATAAATGAAATACATACAAAATACATACATTTCCTTCTTAATCAAATCAAAGTTTCTTGATCCCGTACACAGATTTGTAAATGTTATCGCAGGTGCTGCCAAATGCTTGTGTTCTAGCTTCAACAGTGCAGTAATACCTAGCAATACCAAACAATACGCACATAATCCAAAAATGAAAAGGAAAGATATTAAGAAATATCAGAACGAGCAATGTCCGAGTCCAAAAATGCACATAGTATAAAACGTTATATTTTGCATCATGCGCGAACGTGTTTCCCAGCTATTTATTGATTTCAGTAGAGCATCCCCAGATCTAAGCCAAGCAGTAAAGCTTTGTAGTGAATTCCCATAAAAAAACAGAAGTCTTAATAGCCAGTTATTGCAGGATATCTAAAGATATCCTGCAATATTCATTGATTTCGGTAGCGCATCCCCATATCTAATTGATCAGCTGTTGTCAAAACAAAAATGAGTATGACGTCCAGGCATTTAAAGTATACTTGATTTTCGAAATGCCACATACTATAAAATGTGGTTTTTTAGGACGCAAGTATGGGTATTCAGACACGGCCACTGATACACGATGAAAGTTTTTATTGGAAGTGGGGTGAGATGATAGAGCATGCAGGGAAAGACTCAGCGAAGTGACGTTGACACGAGCAGCACCGGAGATATTGAGATGAGCGAGATGCTCTCTCACAGTCGCACACAGTATCTGTGCACGTGTTCACATCACGCTGTTCACAGCGTGCTAGCAAGGGCGCCAAAGAAGTTGAGCCTCGTGCTTCAGCGCTCTTAGTTGTTGTGGAAATTGATCCATTATGCTGTTTACTTTCTGTATCTACATCATATCGCTGAGTCTACCTTTAAATTGGCTGGATCAGTAGGTTACTGAGGTAACATGCAACTCCAAGACCCTGTCCAGAAACAACCCCTAAACTTTAGCCCCTGCCTACTAGGCATCGTTGGCAAACACTCCTTATTTGACACAGGAATGTGTACGTTTTAGAATTGAGTTTCTATACACGTTTCTCGGGGAAAGGAACATTGCAAAGTCGAAGTGTTACCACCAAATGTCTTTGTTTCAGTCACCATTAGATCCCTAACTCTCTCTGTACCTCTCTTTAAATTTTCCGCCACAGGGGTCCAAGCGCATCTTGAGGTCCAATGAGTATGTCCTTCCCCCAGACGGACTGATGGAGACTGACCTTGAGCTAACCTTCTCACTCCAGGTATGGCCAGGTTAACATGGCTTTCAAAAGTATCAAAGAGTGATCTGTTATGTGACTGAAATCCGTATTTTCATTAGCCAACGGTTGATGTACAGCACTTTTTGCTAAATTAATGGTAGTGCCATTAATAATGTAAACATATACCCCTTTTTTAGTTTTAGTGTATTTCCTGCACCTCAGGTTGGCGTTCAAAGCCCATCTGAGGTGGCGGATCTGAAGGCATCAAAGAAATCGCCCAAACCTCCCCATTTCTCCTTCTCCCAAATCCATTCAGCTGATGTTCTGAAAGAGCTGCAAAATCTGGACCCCTACAAATCAGCTGGGCTTGACAATCTGGACCCTTTCTTTCTAAAATTATCTGCCGAAATTATTGCAACCCCTATTACTAGCCTGTTCAACCTCTCTTTCGTGTCGTCTGAGATTCCCATAGATTGGAAAGCAGCTGCTGTCATCCCCCTCTTCAAAGGAGGTGACACTCTTGACCCAAATTGCTACAGACCTATATCCATCCTACCCTGCCTTTCTAAGGTCTTCGAAAGCCAAGTCAACAAACAGATTACCGACTATTTCGAATCCCACCGCACCCTCTCCGCTATGCAATCTGGTTTCAGAGCTGGTCATGGGTGCACCTCAGCCACGCTCAAGGTCCTAAACGACATCGTAACCGCCATCGATAAGAAACAATACTGTGCTGCCGTATTCATTGACCTGGCCAAAGCTTTTGACTCTGTTAATCACCACATCCTCATCGGCAGACTTAGTAGCCTTGGTTTCTCAAACGATTGCGTCGCCTGGTTCACCAACTACTTCTCTGACAGAGTTCAGTGTGTCAAATCGGAGGGCCTACTGTCTGGACCTCTGGCAGTCTCTATGGGGGTACCACAGGGTTCAATTCTTGGGCCAACTCTTTTCTCTGTATACATAAATGATGTCGCTCTTGCTGCTGGTGAATCTCTGATCCACCTCTACGCAGACGACACCATTCTGTATACTTCTGGCCCTTCTTTGGACACTGTGTTAACAACCCTCCAGACGAGCTTCAATGCCATTCAACTCTCCTTCCGTGGCCTCCAACTGCTCCTAAACACAAGTAAAACTAAATGCATGCTCTTCAACCGATCGCTGCCTGCACCTGCCCGCCCATCCAGCATAACTTCTCTGGACGGTTCTAACTTAGAATTTGTGGACAACTACAAATACCTAGGTGTCTGGTTAGACTGTAAACTCTCCTTCCAGACTCACATCAATCATCTCCAATCCAAAGTGAAATCTAGAATTGGCTTCCTATTTCGCAACAAAGCATCCTTCACTCATGCTGCCAAACATACCCTCGTAAAACTGACCATCCTACCAATCCTCGACTTCGGCGATGTCATTTACAAAATAGCCTCCAATACCCTACTCAACAAGCTGGATGCAGTCTATCACAGTGCCATCCGTTTTGTCACCAAAGCCCCATATACAACCCACCACTGCGATCTGTATGCTCTCGTTGGCTGGCCTTCACTTCATAATCGTCGCCAAACACATTGGCTCCAGGTCATCTACAAGACCCTGCTAGGTAAAGTCCCCCCTTATCTCCGCTCACTGGTCACCATAGCAGCACCCACCTGTAGCACGCGCTCCAGCAGGTATATCTCTCTGGTCACCCCTAAAGCCAACTCCTCCTTTGGTCGTCTCTCCTTCCAGTTCTCTGCTGCCAACGACTGGAACGAACTACAAAAATCTCTGAAATTGGAAACACTTATCTCCCTCACTAGCTTTAAGCACCAGCTGTCAGAGCAGCTCACAGATCACTGCACCTGTACATAGCCCATCTATAATTTAGCCCAAACTACTACCTCTTCCCCTACTGTATTTATTTATTTTATTTATTTTGCTCCTTTGCACCATATTATTTATATTTGAACTTTGAACTTTCTTCAAACTACAAATCTACCATTCCAGTGTTTTTCTTGCTATACTTTATTTACTTTGCCACCATGGCATTTTTTTGCTTTTACCTTCCTTATCTCACATCATTTGCTCACATTGTATATAGTCTTATTTTTTTTTCTACTGTATTATTGACTGTATGTTGTTTACTCCATGTGTAACTCTGTGTTGTTGTATGTTGTCGAACTGCTTTGCTTTATCTTGGCCAGGTCGCAATTGTAAATGAGAACTTGTTCTCAACTTGCCTACCTGGTTAAATAAAGGTGAAAAAAAATGACTGACTGAAGAAAAACATTGTCATGGCTACAGACATGATGTACTGTGTGATGTAACCTCCTGTAACACCTAATGTGTGTCAAGCCTTTTTCTGTCCCCCCTAGTATCCCCACTTCCTCAAAAGGGACGCCAACCGATTGCAGATCATGCTGCAGAGGAGGAAGCGATATAAAAACCGTACCATCCTGGGGTATAAGACCTTAGCTGTGGGCGTCATCAATATGGCAGAGGTAAAGACAACAGCTTAATATTTGTGACCAATTTTTTTTAGCACAACAGCATATGAAGTCAAACGCACGTTGCTTGTCATCACGGGGTTATACATCCGTAACTATGGAAACAGGGCCCATGGTGCGAATTACTGGGGAGCCAAGGGGTGGCTCAGCTCTCCTGAATGAGACGTTAGCTCCCCTAAATGCAACAAAATAATGCTAATTTAACCATTCTCCTATTCATTTAAAATGCTGTGGTAAATATGTTTTACTGTGGTAAATATGAAATGAACACCCCCACCTCTTTTTTTCATGGTGTAAAAAATGTATTTCTTTGTGGCAGCGCTGTCCATCCAGTAGTGCTGAATTTCAGCTTTAGATGAGCTCCTTTACGCATAGATTTTCCTTTGTACTTCCTCATTTTTCGCCATTTGTTTGCCATGCGCCCTTGAGAAAAATAGCCTTTATTCCAATGCATTTCAGGTGTCCCAACTTTTCAGGCTACAAAAAAGTTACATTTGTCAGCAAGACGCATCAATAAATGTAGGCCTTATCAATGGCAATCGCGGAATCTCATTAGGCACACTTCTTTGGTGTTTTGTAGCAGGTCTATTTCCATTCATAAAATGGCGTGAGTATGCAGTTTGGATGCTGGAATTATTTTGGAGTGGACGAACATTCCTACTTTTTTGAAGAGATTTGTTTGACAATCAGATGAAAATATCATGACTGGTTGTGTTCATGTCACATTAAAAGGCGTTTGCGTTATACGCCTACGGCCTACCCATCAACTTCGACCCACCACCCTCCTTTCGTTTTTGCGTTAAGCAACCTTCTGTGTTATGTAACCATACCAAATGTAACATATCATACTAATTTCATTTACGTATATTATGTTACGTCTAGTCTATGAGATCAGGCTGCTCTACCAGTTCCAATTCAGAATCCATTTTTAGCAAGGTCTGTGCTAAATTCAAAATTGGCAAAGCAAGAAGGAACCTATTAACCGGCCATAACAAGGAACTGTAACCGAATGCATAAAGTGAACAGAAGCGATATTCAGAAACCCACTATTTGAAATTGACTGAACACCAGCCAATGTCATTATATGCACATCCATGAACAATTCCGCACAGCCACCAGCCAACATTAAACAATGCCCCCGGATGTAGGCTTGCTTCCCCATTCCCCCAATTACATTATAGGACTACCATTGCTACATTTCCTCAGGTCTCCATCCACAGTACACTCGCAATTAGTTTCAAACTCCGCCTCCGCAAACGGCTGAATAATACAGCATGCCGGAGAGAATGAGATGTAGAGATGTGACTGTATGAACAAAGTGCTGTCAGGCTTTCTCTTGGGTTTGAATGACAGCAGTGATTGGAGAACATTTGGGGCTTTCATTCTCGATGCAACCTGCCGCAGTGATTGATGGTTAATGAAACTCCAGGGCTGCCTCTCAAATGGCACTGTATGCGACTTGGTACACAGCCTAGAGCTTAGAGCGAACTGTGTCAAGGTGAGAGGCACAAATCCGATTTGGTGAGACATGAGGAAGAAAACATGGGGAGGAAAATAAAGCTGCCCCGTTTCTAACAAAAACTGTGTGCTTCAGTTGAACGTGCATGTGAATGTGCAAATTTATGAATGTGTGTGTGCCTGCGCTTGTGAGCTTGTGTTTATGGCTGTGTGTCTGTGTTTATGGCTGTGTGTGTATCTGTCTATGTATGTGTGTGTCTGTTTGTGTGTCTGTGTGTGTGTCTGTGTGCGTGCTTCTGCATTATGTATTATACTCAGGTACTCATTGTTCTGTATGAATGAACGCAACAACACTTGTATGTCGCTCACACACTTCTCTGTCCTGACTTGTGTTTAGGTGATGCAACACCCGACAGATGGAGCCCAGATCCTGGGTCTCCATAGCAACGTGAAGGAGGTGCCGGTGCGTGCGGCCGAGCTCAGTGTGTATTCCCTGTCCAGTCAGCCCATTGACCATGAGGACGGCAGCGGGCAGACAGGGACCAAGGCCAAAGCCTTAGGTGGGGACCTGGAAACCAGTGCTTATAATCACAAGTGTTTGGCCCACACACTGAGGAAAGTTATTCATCCTGAAAACCGATGTTTTTGGCATAATGTTATTTAATTGCATAAAGTATCCTTGTCCGAGTCAGGCTCCTGCCCCATGGGCCATTCTATCTCTTGTTTTTGTAGCATGAGTCAGCTTGATGTACAAGTACACCCGCTGGACTGGACGCTAGTCTATCGCAGGGCTTTTAATTGCATAATAAGTGCATATTTACATTGCACTTAGCCTGACAGTCATGTGAGTGAAACCATTTCCTTGGCAATTGCACATTTTAATAGACATGTGTTTCTATATTGACAACTCGTTTTCACAAATGTTAACTTTTCTAAAGAAAATGCTTTTGAAAGAAATGTATTCTGTGTAGCCTCAGTCTCAAGGTTTCACTCGTCCTTGTGTAACTCTAGAGATTTCCATACATTCACTACTTAAAAGTCTATTTACTGAAGTGCAATAAGCCCACCACAGACCCACTAATCTCCCCATGGGAAGGGTCCTTCCAACATATTGCCTGTGTCCACAGACCATCGTTACTATCGGTGCTTATAGCCCTAACCATGACAGCTTAAGTACATTAGGACCAATGTTACTGAGGGAAAATGCAGGATATTATTTTCAGTGGTTCTTAAGGCGGTTACCGTCTGGCACCTGATGCTCCCTTAGGATCCTCGCGCTCCCAGAACCAAAATGGACGCTGAGTAAACGATACAGATGTCAGCTGCACTAATGTAAAGGAATTCACTGTGAAACTGACGGCCCGCACCCCAAAATAAAATCATCTGTCAAGGATGCAATATTAGCCAGATGGCCGGCAAGCTATATGAAATCTTTAGAAAAATGTTCCTGAACTCACTTACTTATTCATTCATTCTATTTTCCCGTCCTTGAGGAAGTATGGAGTGACATTAGAGGCATTTAAACTTACTTGACCTCTTCCTTTAAGCTCAGAGCCTCTGAGTGGAGCAACGGAACATAGACATTTAAAATCAATGCTAAATTCTCCAGAGTTTTCCAGTGAGTGAATGAAGAATTGACATGTAGCTTATGTTCTTGTCTTTGACCCCAGATCGATCCCCGGATATGGATAACTACTCAGAGGATGACGACGACAGCTACTCTTCGGAGCAGGAAGCTAGCGACGATGCTGTTCAACCAGTGGTGAGACACAGCACATCTTAAAGTTTGTTGTTGTGGAAGATCTCCAGCTCTAATTGTCTGTAATGGACACCCAAAAATACACACTGTATACTGTTGTTGTGTAAGAGGATGGAATGTAAGGGACTTTCTATGTTTGTGCTTTTCTTTTAACTAAACTAATGTCTACTATTCATGTACTGTTCTAATAACCAATTTCTGTGTTCATGCAAGTGGTTGACTTTACAAATCCTCACTTATCAGTAGCTGCAATTTGGTAGTACGCCCAGACCTTGTTTTGAGAACAAACGCAAGATATCTCATTTTCAAGGTCTCAGCTTAGAGAGGAGAAGTCTCGTGAGGTGTTAGTCTGTCACATGTTATGAAACAGTATTGGTCGGTCACATGAATGAAACAAAACGGTAATGATTAATTAATTATGCTGAATCATGCAAATATAACTTGTCTGTGTATAGCCGTATATAAGACAACTGCTGGGTCTGCCCAGGCAGAGCTCCTGATTGAGTACTATGGTGCATTGAGTCGGTTGGAACCTCTCCAGTGCGCTGGCAATAAACAATGATTCATTTAAGATTGACTTTGAGTGTCCCTGTGTAAGAATTTCCACGGCAATACCAATACAGTAAGTCCCTGCATACTATTTATCCTGGGTTCTAGTTGTAGTTATAGACCAAAATGGCATTGGCCTAGTGTTTCTCAATCTATAGCTCACAGTGCTGCACTTTATTGTTCTAGCCCAGCATTAACACACCTGATGCAACTAATCTTGATGAGCAGGTGTGTTAGTGCTGGGCTGGAACAAAAAGGTACATTCCCATGGGTTGTAAAACACTGATCTTTAAGACACAAAACTGTCTTTCATAGGACCTGTATGACGAGGATGATGATGTCCAAAGGAAGCCAAAGAAAAACCGGAGGAAAATGATTCGAACAACATCCATGACAAGGGTAAGGATGGGGGAGCCTCCCTATATCAACAACTTTACAATGTGGTTGGATAAATTCATTCAAATACACATCAAGCCTAGCTTGTAAGTTTATTTTAGTGCAGAGAGAATGAGAATAGCCCCAGCATAGAGCCCTGAGGTACAGCACCTGTTCATGTGATGGCAGGGTCTGCAGGTACAAACTCTTGGAAGGGGGTTGTTTTCAATTATGGTGTGTTTTTCATACCATGCTTTTTCATACTATGCATGTTAACTCACTTAGAACAGCACTGTCGAATCCTTTTGAGTGCCCTTCAGAAAGTATTCACACGCCTTGACTTTTTTCACATTTTGTTGTTACAGCCTGAAATTAAAATGTATTCAATTGAGATTTTGTTCCACTGATCTACACACAACAAGTGACATTTTGTTTTTAGAAACGTTTACAAAAATGTAAAGCTGAAATGTCTTCAGTCAGTAAGTATTCAATCCCTTTGTTATGGCAGGCCTAAATATGTTCAGGAGTAAAGATGTGCTTAACAAATCACATAAGTTGCATGGACTCACTCTGTGTGCAATAATAGTGGTTAATATGATTTTTGAATGATTACCCCCATATCTGGGGTGGCAGGTAGCCTAGTGGTTAGAGTGTTGGGCTAATAACCGAAAGGTTGCTAGATTGAATCCCCGAGCTGACAAGGTAAAAATCTGTCGTTCTGCCCCTGAACAAGGCAGTTAACCCACTGTTCCTAGGCCGTCATTGTAAATAAGAATTTGTTCTTAACTGACTTGCCTAGTTAAATAAAGGTTAAATTAAAAAGATATATTTAAAAATATATATCTGTACCCCACACAATTATCTGTAAGGTCCCTCAGTCGAGTAGTGAATTTCAAGCACAGATTCAACAACAAAGACCAGGGAGATTTTCCCATGCCTCGCAAAGAAGGGCACCTATAGGTAGATGGATAAAAATAAAGGGAACACTTAAACAACACATCCTAGATCTGAATGAAATAAATAATCTTATTAAATACTTTTTTCTTTTCATGGAGTCTGTTTCTGACCGTTTGAGCAGACACATACACATTTGTGGCCTGCTGGAGGTCATTTTGCAGGGCTCTGGCAGTGCTCCTCCTGCTCCTCCTTGCACAAAGGTGGAGGTAGCGGTCCTGCTGCTGGGTTGTTGCCCTCCTACGGCCTCCTCCACGTCTCCTGATGTACTGGCCTGTCTCCTGGTAGCGCCTCCATGCTCTGGACACTACGCTGACAGACACAGCAAACCTTCTTGCCACAGCTCGCATTGATGTGCCATCCTGGATGAGCTGCACTACCTGAGCCACTTGTGTGGGTTGTAGACTCCGTCTCATGCTACCACTAGAGTGAAAGCACCGCCAGCATTCAAAAGTGACCAAAACATCAGCCAGGAAGCATAGGAACTGAGAAGTGGTCTGTGGTCTCCACCTGCAGAACCACTCCTTTATTGGGGGTGTCTTGCTTATTGCCTATAATTTCCACCTGTTGTCTATTCCATTTGCACAACAGCATGTGAAATGTATTGTCAATCAGTGTTGCTTCCTAAGTGGACAGTTTGATTTCAAAGAAGTGTGATTGACTTGGAGTTACATTGTGTTGTTTAAGTGTTCCCTTTATTTTTTGGAGCAGTATATATATATATATATATATATATCCCTTTGAGCATGGTGAAGTTATTAATTACGCTTTGGATGGTGTATCAATACACCCAGTCACTACAAAGATACATGTGTCCTTCCTAACTCAGTTGCCGGAGCGTAAAGAAACCACTCAGGGATTTCACCATGAGGCCAATGGTGACTTTAAAACAGTTACAGAGTTTAATGGTTGTGATAGGAGAAAACTGAAGATGGATCAACAACATTGTAGTTACTCCACAATACTAACCTAAATGACAGAGTGAAAAAAAGGAAGTCTGTACAGAATCAAAATATTCCAAAACATGAATCCTGTTTGCAATAAATGTGGCAAATAAATTACATTTTTGTCTTGAATACAATGCATTATGTACAATGCATTATGTTTTGGGCATATCCAACACAATATATCACTGAGTACCACTCTTATGGGTATGCTTGTCATCAGCAAGAACTAGGGAATTTTTTGGGGGGGGAAAAAATAAATGGAATAAAGCTAAGCACAGGCAAAATCCTATAGGAAACCTGGTTCAGTCTGCTTTCCAACAGACACTTGGAGATAAATTCACCTTTCAGCAGGACAATAACCTTGAACTCAAGGCGAAATATACATTGGAGTTGCTTACCAATACGACAGTAAATGTTCCTGAGTGGCCTAGTTACAGTTTTGACTTACATCGGCTTGAAAATCTATGGCAAGACTTGAAAATGGCTGTCAATTATCAAAAAGCACCTTGTCAGAGCTTGACGTGTTTAAAAAAGAATAATGGGAAAATATTGTACAATCTAGGTGTGTAAAGCTCTTAGAGGCTTACCCAAAAATACTCACAGCTGTAATCGCTACCAAAGGTGATTCTAATTATTTTATCAATATACCTGTATATTAGTCTAATACTTTTCATTAATGTTTAAAAAATGAATCTTTAATATGACCAAATATTTTGTGTAGATCGTCAAAAAGAAAAAAAGACCATTAAATCCATTTTAATCCCAATTTGTAACTCAACAAAATGTGGAAAAAGTCAAGGGTTGTGAATACTTTCTGAAGGCACTGTAAGTACAAACTACATTTAAATGCAATACAGTTTTTCGGTCCCAATTCCTTGCTCCTGATAACTTTATGCTCAGGTTTAGTGTGCGCTGTCTCGAAAGTTCCAAGCCAGTGCAAATGGGTGCAGTCATCAAGAGTCCACTGTAATCTCTTTACGGTGTGTCTGTGTTAGGTCTGCTACTCAGTCTTGTTCTTTTCAGGGATGGCACAGAAGATGTCTCCTAAATCCTTATCTAAGCAGTAGTGACAGGAGAGTTGTCCTGGAATGAGTTCAACATACACTTTTAGACCAAAACACTGTAGATGACGCAGACTAAAACGCCAACTAAGGATACAAAATATGCAGGCACCAACACGCATAAACTGAGACCCACACATGTCAGCTGGTAACACACACAGACGTACACACACAAACATAAATCACAAATAAATGCACACTTTAACAAATACTTTTCCCTAGGCCCGGGTATTTTCTTCAATCAATAATCCTTGATGTTGTTAATAATGACATGTCTGGCTCTCTCCAATGACCTAATGTGCCTTTGGTGAATCAGCGAATCATGCACACATAAGGTCATCGAGGTCGAAGCCACTAAGCCGTCTGAACATTAACTGACTTTTAATGGCGCGTCCTAGTGCTCTTCAGATGCTGGCACTCTTCAGATAAGCATATTCATGGGAGTAGGGTGAAGTTGCCCCTAGACATTGGTTTTGGGTCAGTTTATTTTTTTCCCAATGAATTAATATTGTTAGGATTGGAGTAGGGGAAGCTTTTCCTAGATTTTTACCTATTAGGAAACTTCACTCCGGAGCGTAATAACATTTGGCGGTGAAGACTAGACTCAGAAGTCTATTGTGTTAACTTCACTGGGATTTATTGAGCTCTCAGTATTATAGAGCTGTCATCACATGAGTTTGAAGACAGCTTTGTTGGTTACACTGACGTCTCTGAAAGATTAGCTTACGTCATGGCGTCAGCAAATGGAGATCCTACTAAAAATGTTCATTCTGACAAGTTCTTGGTGTACTCTTTTTGACACCAAACTCTCTCTTCCTCTCCTTCCCTCTCCTCCACCCTCTCTCTCACTCTCCTTTTACAGCAACCCAATTTCAAACAGAAGTTTGTGGCCCTGTTGAAGAGATTCAAAGTGACAGATGAGGTTAGTACTGCACGCTTCAACTGTTCAGTTTTATATGAATAACACGCTGCAAGGGATTCATCTGCCACTGCTTCAAAGTTTTTGTAGAATGCTACAAGGTTCATAAAGTGTTCTTCATCTGTCCCTGTAGGAGAACCCTTTCTTGTTTTCAGGTAGAACCATTTTTGGTTCTATGTAGAACCCTTTCACCCAACGAAGAACCCTCAAAGAACCATTTTGTGATATACCATTATACCATGCAATCTGTTAATGAAGTCCCAGATATATGGAGCGTATTGTCTTTGACCCTTTCTGTTTACAGATCAATCTAATTGATTTAAGTGCTTTTGCTACTGTAGGCCCACTGTAGTCTCTTTAACCTAACCTCGCTCGCTGTCTACTAGTCTCGCCCTGAGAGCGCCGCTGTAACGGTTGTCGTTGGGAATGGAGGACCAAAACGCAGCATGAATGTGGATGCTCATCTTGTATTTTATTTTAAATAAAAGAGAACACCAAAATAACAAAATGAAGAACGGACAACAAAACAGTCTTGTCACGCTCACACAGGCAAAACAAGAAACAATCTCCCACACCACCAAACCAAACAATTACCCATATATAGGACTCTCAATCAGAGGCAACGAGAAAGCACCTGCCTCAAATTGAGAGTCCAACCCCCCATCAACCTAAACATAGAAATACAACAAACCAGAAAGAACATAGACCAAAACCCGGAAATAATAAATCAAACACCCTACTACATAAATCACCACCCCGAACCACATAAACAAAATACCCTCTGCCACGTCCTGACCAAACTACAATAACAAATAACCCTTATACTGGTCAGGACGTGACAGCCGCTCTCCTTTATCACCTAACTCCTTAACAATATTACCTGTCCTTCAAGCAGGAAGTGACCTAAGTAGGAAAGGCAACTGTGGCATCATTGGTATGTCCCAAATTGCACCTTATTCCCTATATAGTGCACTACTTTAGACCAGGGCCCATCTCTCACTATGTAGGGAGTAGGGTGCCATTTGGGACACAACCCATGGTTCAACATGTACAGGGCTGGCTGGGTTCATTAATGGTTGGTTATGTGCAGGATTGGATCAACACACCTATTTTACTGACAGGACATTCTATGGACCAATTGGTTGACCCTGGTCACAGCTTTGTCATGTATCCTGTCGTCGGAAGAAATAAATCATTGAAAAAGTATTGTCCATTAGAGCCAGTGTTTCACATTGTTCGTCTTCCCTAACCCAAAGTTGTGCTTCAGCACCTGCCAATATATTGAATCATAATTACATACTTGTAAATTACTCATTGAGTGTCACTTCACTTGGAACTGATGAGAGTAGCAGGGGTGTGGGAACCCTTGATTGGCAGCACTAGTTTATTACTGCACCAATCCAGACGTTGGATTCATTTGTAAAAGCCAATCACAAACTATGAGGGTCATTTGAGTCAAAATAAATTGAGATATTCAGCTAGTGAGAATATGAGGGGAAATTAATTATTCTTCCTGCAACAAAAACTAAATTCAAGATATACAACAGAACGCTGATTTATTATCGCTTAGCAGTGAGTTTTTAATTGATGTTTCGATATTTTTAATTGGTCTTATCTCGGTCGGTAGTGATTCATAAAAGGCACAGATACAAACAAGTCCGTAATGTATGGCCTGTGGAAATGAATTAATATGTTTTGCGCCTCTAAAATAAATACATTTTGTTATGTGCTCCAAGTCATTTCAGAACTAATTGACAAATAATATAAATACTCTCCTAGTTGAAAGAACATTATCTGTGTTATATGCATTCTGTATGCATATTCCATTACAATAGCTTCATAAGTCTAACTACAGTATTCCAAATTACGCCAGCTGTTTGTCAATTCCAAAGGGAAATATGGAAAAATCCCAATTTCCTCCTTTGAGACCACTCATGTTTCCAAAGAAAACAAATTGCTATTGTAGAGAAAATGTATTCATGATGTTGTTACAATAGCAATATGGCTAAAGATATATAAACTAAGTGACCAGTTTATTAGGTACACCCATCTAGTACCGGGTCGAATCCCTGTTTGCCTCGAGAACATCCTGAATTCTTCGTGGCATGGATTCTACAAGGTGTAGAGTTTAAACATTGCTCAGTTGGTATCAAGGTACCTAACGTGTGCTAGGAAAACATTCCCCACACCATTACACCACCGCCACCAGCCTGTACCGTTGACACCAGGCAGGATGGGGCCATGGACTCATGCTGCTTACGCCAATTCCTGACTCTGCCATCAGCATGATGCAACAGGAACTGGGATTCATCAGACCAGGCAATGTTTTTCCACTCCTCAATTGTCCAGAGTTGGTGATCGTGTGCCCACTGAAGCCGCTTCTTCTTGTTTTTAACTGACAGGAGTGGAACCCGGTGTGGTCGTCTGCTGCATTAGCCCATCCGTGACAAGAACCCATAAATTGTGCGTTCCGAGATGCCGTTCTGTACACCACTGTTGTACTGCGCCGTTATTTGCCTGTTTGTGGCCCGCCTCTTAGCTTGCATGATTCTTGCCATTCTCTTTCGACCTCTCTCATCAACGAGCTGTTTTCGCCCACATGACTGCCGCTAACTGGATGTTATTTGTTTGTCGCGTCATTCTCGGTAAACCCTAGACACTAGTGTGTGAAAAACCAAGGAGGCCGTCCGTTTCTGAGTTACTGGAACCGGCACGCCTGGCACCGAAAATTATACCGCGCTCAAAGTCACTTAGGTCACTCCTTTTGCCCATTCTAACGTTCACTGGAACAGTAACTGGATGCCTGTCTGCCTGATTTATATAGCAAGCCATTGCCACGTGACTCAGGAGCGAACCATTTTCGTGAACAGGGTGGTGTATTTAATAAACTGGTGGTGTACGTATACAACTATTTTCTGAGTTACCAATGCTACTCTGAACTTTCAACTCCATCAGCCAAAGGAGTTATTCCTTGCCAGTGTGCTATTACTTGCTCATTGGAAGTGATTTTATTGGTTGATGGATGGATGGATAAAAGATTGACTGACTGACTTGATTGATTGACTGGTTATTTCACTGTCCATTTGTTGTTGCTAGGTTCTGGACTCGGACCCAGTGGACCAGACCCAGGAGGTGGAGGAGGATCTGGACCTGCTCTATGATAGTCTGGAGGTTTACAACCAGAGTGACAGCGGCCCTGAGATGGAGGACAACGAGAGTGTCCTCAGCACACCCAAACCCAAACTCAAGTAAGGTTCTGCAAAATGTTATCAGTACTGTACACCTTAACTAAAGTAAGGCCCCACAAAATGTCCCAAATACAGATAAACTCAAACTCAAGTAGGGCCCCACATCATGTCGCCAGTACACCTACACTCAAATATGGCCGCACAAAATGTCGTGACTACAGCTAAACTCAAACAGGGCCCCATATAATGTTCACACTTTAGTCAAAGTGAAGACTCATATTTTCCTGAGTGTTAAAGGGACTTTATTTGTGCGTTGTTACTGTACATCAAATCAAAAGAGAGAGAAAAGAAAGTCGCTGCAGGGGAGAAACGTGAGAGACAACTGCAGCTGAATGACTAGTATGTAAACATCACCTAAATGGGTACACAAGTTAGTGTCACTACTACCCACCTCAGCACAGTCTCTCAAGTATGTTTTTTTTCTGAAAGTTTCAAATATGTTTTTTTGTGTGGTTGTCACCCAGGCCCTTCTTTGAGGGAATGTCCCATTCGAGCTCCCAGACTGAGATTGGGAGTCTGCACAGCCAGAAGAGCCAGGCCAGGGACCTGGCCTGCATCGTAAGTAAACACACACGCGCACACACACACTCACTCCTCTTTGTTGCCATTGGAGCATAAGGTCACAACAATCCCACGCCACACACACTAACACACACACACACACAAATGTTTTTGTTTGTTACTCTGCTGGACTATCTTTTTAATATAATTTGGATTAGCATGCTAATGCTAACATGTGTCCTACCGCTCCCATTGTTTTTTTTTAACCCAACAACTCTCAAATGCTCTAAAGCTATGCAAACATGGGTAGGTTGCTGACTATCCAGATCCATTGTTTATTTAGATCTCCAGGTTTATCTCTATTTAGCTATCCATAAGATGAGGAACATTTGTAGCTTGGATGAACTATCCCTTTAAATAGTAGTGATTTGTGACATCCATATATATATATGCCAGGGGCATCATTTATCAATATTGCATAGAAACTATTCCTAAAAATCGAATAAAAAAAGTGTTTCATCAAACAATCCTACGAGTATCATACACACACCGGTAGGAGATAACAGTTGATAAATACCAAATGTTCTCAGCCAACGGCTATTTGCGTTTCGAAGCACCCCTAATTAACCATATATGGGCAAAATCATCCCTTTAATGCCAGTAGGTAATATACAACGTGGTACCATGAAATAGCCTACAATGGCGCAACCAAAACAAGCTAAGAAAAGAAAACTGCTCCTAGACTGAAATAGAGTACAACCAAAAGGTTTTATTTGGTTTGCTCAGTTGTGGTTTGACCAGTAAAAATAAAAACATAGCTACAAAAAGAGAACAATTCAAGTTGCTTTAGCAATGGCAAATATACTTCAAATGAGTAGACAATAGTCACCAATAAGCCATCCATCCTCAATAGCTCCCTCCTGTAGGCGTATAGACCAACATTGCTGTTCTGCAGAATGAACGAGTCGTGGGTTCCACCAGGCCACGACATTCAGCAGCATTTTGTACGCGTCACATAACCTATTACCTGCACATTAAGAATGGAAGCCTTTTCTGTTCACCTAGTTTAACTCGTTTTGGGATGGTGCTTTTATGGCGACGTGGGTGCTGTCTATTGCTCCGTTCGTATTTGGGAACCCATTGATGGCAAAGAAACCCCTCTTGACTTCAACCTGTTGTGCGATGGTGTATGGAAATGGTATGTCACAGTTCGTTTTGCTGATGATTGCGTCCGAAACATTGGCTCCTCCAGGGATGTGAGATACCGATCAGCAAGCTCCCGCTGAAAGGTGCCCCTTGGGATAGCACTTTAATGTGCACCAGAATGGCATGCGTTTGAATGTTTTGTACACTCAGTGTATTTTCCCAATTCTCTACGCTTGACAAGCAGTTCCCTTATTCTACCACTTGGCACTGTGCGTACGCATGGTCAGGGCTGTGTATAAATGTACACACTCTCAAGCCAATAAATCTCACACTTTGTGTGGAAATGATCTCACGCATGGTTTACACACAGATTTGTGGCTACACGTGATTGATAAATGAAGCCCCAGGCATTTCGAAGGATGAACTATCCCTTTAAATAGTAATGATTTGTGACGTCCATATATATGCCAGGCATTTTAGTTTAGGTAAATTTGTAGCTTGGGTGAACTATCCCTATAATTATGACATAATTTTTGACATCCATATGCCAGGTATTTTAGATTAGGTACATTTGTAGCTATACCCTTTAAATAGTAAATTATATGTGGCATCCATATGCCAGGCATTTTAGATGGTCATTCCTGGATATTCTCGGAATTGTATGTATGGTAGTACTGTGTACTGCACCAGACACTTTGTAACTGTGTGGGTGGTTTCTTAGTGTGAGTGTCAGACATCGATTCTGATCGATTCTGCGTGCACGGTGTCCTAAGCCCTGCAGAAATGATTTGCACTGAGGGGGAATTGTTGTTAATTCTAGCGAGTCAAACATTGCCACAAAATATGTATCTATTCTAGCTAGAACATTGATTGTCTCATCAAATACGTGAGCACAAAGTATCAATAAAGGCATTTCAGAGTTTGACCCTTGCGCACGTTAAAGATGGATTCCGCAGTAGGGGAAACAGTTCCACTGTCCGACCCACCGCCATTCTTATTGTTTTTGTTTTGTTGACGAAGCGGCGAGGAGCGTCGCGAGACGTGGATAAAAAGAATGCCAGTACATATTCTACTGTTCTATTGCACATGCAATGGTGTCATAGGGAAGAAAAGAGTGTTCTTGGTTTGCAGTAACTTCTTTGTTGTTGTAATATCACAAAGAAATGTGACAGTTTCACCATTAAGGATTCCAGCTTTAAGTAAGCAAACTTGTGGAATGTTGCAGATAGAAATGTCATGAATACAGTATGTTCCTGAAGGTCTGATGTAGCTTGTGTCAAGAAAAAGTAGCCAGCTAAGGGGGTAGCCAGCCACCTAAGGGTTAGTAGTCAGCTATTTTGCTGCCAGCTGGCGCATATGAAAACTCACTGTGAATAGAGTTCATGTGATTTATTTTTCTATATTAGAGACATGGAATTAGGATATGCTCAAGGGCGTCCCCTAGCAGGCAGTTTTGTTAACTGCGTCCTGTCTTCTGCTCCTTTTAGGGTGGAGATCTGCTGACCCCGGACAGGGCCAAAGTCCTAATAGGGACCAAGTATACAGACGACAGCGCCGGATTGGAGTCTCCTGCGGGGGTGAGTGGGAAAGCTGCCCCTAGGTACAGCTCTAATATCAGCTTCCCTTCCCCCAATTCTGACCTTAACCATAAGTTGGGTAAAACTGACCCAAGATCAGTGTCTAGGGACAACTTTACTCTACACCGGGTAACCTCTGGAGTATCCCTGTAGGCTTAACATATTTTGTGCTGTTCCCAAGTGCTCTTTCTCTCTTTCTTTGTCTCTTTTGCTGTTCTCTCTCTTCCTCAGTGGTTCTCAGTACTTCTCTTTTTCTTTCCACTTTGTCTCTGTTTTTGCCTGTCTCTTTGCCACAACTCGCTCCTGTTCTCTCATTTCATGTCTGTTGTTCTCTCTACCTGTCTTTTTTTCCCATTCTCTCTCTTTCTGACTAACCATGTTTCCATCAAACCATTTTTCTGAGTAATGTACCTGTCGGATAAAAAACTCAAGACAGGCCTGATGGAAACAGCAATTGTCAGTAAACATTCCTAAAATGTAGACAGATCAAAATACGGTAGACATGGGGGAAATAGATCCGGGGTTCTTAAACATTTTTGCTCCTCTCGCTTCTCTCTCTTCTCTCTCTCTCTCTGCACTGCTGTTTTGTCCATTATCATAAATCAGCTCCCATCTGTTAATCTTCCACTCGACCAGTTTGATGCGAACAAGAGTACATTTACACTGTTACCACAAAGACCTCCATTATTACACACAAGCATACATGCACGCGCACACACACATACATTGTGTACACACACACACTTACACACGAGCGCGCTCATACACACACACACACATTATGTATAAACACATAGACACCACTCTGAGGCCCAGAGAGGGCGTCAGCGTATGTATTGGTCCGTGAGAAGAGCAGTGTTTGTTATTCTTCACCGTTGTCTCTCGCGCTTCGTTGCCTCCTCTGCAATCGTTCACCCCGGGAACCCCGGCAACGAGGGGCACCTGACAACGCATTTCTTTAGAGAGAGGGAGGGAGGGAGGGATTCTGAGGAGGCTTGTGTTTGGGGCCCAAGGATGGGATTTTCAGTGGCCAAACACATGATACTTACATGCACACACATCCACACACTGACACATGATACTTACGTGCACACACATCCACACACTGACACATGATACTTACGTGCACACACATCCACACACTGACACATGATACTTGATACTTACATGCACACACATCCACACACTGACACATGATACTTACATGCACACACTGACACATGATACTTACATGCACATACTGACACATGATACTTACGTGCACACACATCCACACACTGACACATGATACTTACATGCACACACTGACACATGATACTTACGTGCACACACATCCACACACTGACACATGATACTTACATCCACACACTGACACATGATACTTACATGCACACCTCAACACATGATACTTACATGCACACACATCCACACACTGACACATAATACTTACATGCACACACATCCACACACTGACACATGATACTTACATGCACACACTGACACATGATACTTACATGCACACACATCCACACACTGACACATAATACTTACATGCACACACATCCACACACTGACACATGATACTTACATGCACACACTGACACATGATACTTACATGCACACACATCCACGCAGTGACAGATGATACTTGCATGCACACACTGACACATGATACTTACTTGCCCACTCTGACACATGATACTTACATGCACACACTGACACATGATACTTACATGCACACACTGACTCATGATACTTACATGCACACACTGACACACACTGACACATGATACACACATCCACACACTGACACGTAATACTTACATGCACACACATCCACGCACTGACAATATGATACTTACATGCACACACATCCACACACTGACACATGATACTTACATGCACACATCCACACACTGACACATGATACTTACATGCACACACATCCACACACTGACACATTCTACTTACATGCACACACTGACACATGATACTTACATGCACACACATCCACACACTGACACATGATACTTACATGCACACACATCCACATACTGACAAATGATACTTACATGCACACACATCCACACACTGACACATGATACTTACATGCACACACTGACACATGATATTTACATGCAGACACATGCACAGACTGACACATGATACTTACATGCACACACTGACACATGATACTTACATGCACACACTGACACATGGTACTTACATGCACACACATCCACACACTGACACATAATACTTACATGCACACACACATCCACACACTGACACATGATACTTACATGCACACACTGACACATGATACTTACATGCACACACATCCACACACTGACACATGATACTTACATGCACACACTGACCCATGATACTTACATGCATACACATCCACACACTGAAACATGATACTTACATGCACATACTGACACATGATACTTAAGTGCACACACATCCACACACTGACACATGATACTTACATGCACACACTGACACATGATACTTACGTGCACACACATCCACACACTGACACATGATACTTACATCCACACACTAACACATGATACTTACATGCACACCTCAACACATGATACTTACATGCACACACATCCACACACTGACACATAATACTTACATGCACACACATCCACACACTGACACATGATACTTACATGCACACACTGACACATGATACTTACATGCACACACATCCACACACTGACACATAATACTTACATGCACACACATCCACACACTGACACATGATACTTACATGCACACACTGACACATGATACTTACATGCACACACATCCACGCAGTGACAGATGATACTTACATGCACACACTGACACATGATACTTACTTGCCCACTCTGACACATGATACTTACATGCACACACTGACTCATGATACTTACATGCACACACTGACACACACTGACACATGATACACACATCCACACACTGACACGTAATACTTACATGCACACACATCCACGCACTGACAATATGATACTTACATGCACACACATCCACACACTGACACATGATACTTACATGCACACATCCACACACTGACACATGATACTTACATGCACACACATCCACACACTGACACATTCTACTTACATGCACACACTGACACATGATACTTACATGCACACACATCCACACACTGACACATGATACTTACATGCACACACATCCACACACTGACAAATGATACTTACATGCACACACATCCACACACTGACACATGATACTTACATGCACACACTGACACATGATATTTACATGCAGACACATGCACAGACTGACACATGATACTTACATGCACACACTGACACATGGTACTTACATGCACACACATCCACACACTGACACATAATGCTTACATGCACACACATCCACACACTGACACATGATACTTACATGCACACACTGACACATGATACTTACATGCACACACATCCACACACTGACACATGATACTTACATGCACACACTGACCCATGATACTTACATGCATACACATCCACACACTGAAACATGATACTTACATGCACATACTGACACATGATACTTATGTGCACACACATCCACACACTAACACATGATACTTACATGCACACTGACACATTATACTTACATGCACACACTGACAAATGATATTTACATGCACACACTGACACATGATACTTACATGCACACACATGCACACACTGACACATGATACTTACATGCACACACTAACACATGATACTTACATGCATACACATCCACACACTGAAACATGATACTTACATGCACACACTGACACATGATACTTATATGCACACACATGCACACACTGACACATGATACTTACATGCACACACTGACACATGATACTTACATGCACACACATGAACACACTGACACATGATACTTACATGCACACACTGACACATGATACTTATATGCACACACATCCACACACTGACACATGATACTTACATCTACACACATCCACACACTGACACATGATACTTACATGCACACACATAAACACACGGACACATGATACTTACATGCACACACATCCACACACTGACACATGATACTTACATGCACACACTGACACATGATACTTACATGCACACACATCCACACACTGACACATAATACTTACATGCACACACATCCACACACTGGCAGATGATACTTTCATTCACACATTGACACATGATACTTACATGCACACACTGACACATGATACTTACATGCACACACATCCACACACTGGCAGATGATACTTTCATGCACACATTGACACATAATACTTACATGCACACACATCCACACACTGGCAGATGATACTTTCATGCACACATTGACACATGATACTTACATGCACACACTGACACATGATACTTACATGCACACACATCCACACACTGGCAGATGATACTTTCATGCACACATTGACACATAATACTTACATGCACACACATCCACACACTGGCAGATGATACTTTCATGCACACATTGACACATGATACTTACATGCACACACTGACACATGATACTTACATGCACACACATCCACACACTGGCAGATGATACTTTCATGCACACACTGACACATGATACTTACATGCACATACTGACACATGATACTTGCATCCACACACTGACACATGATACTTACATGCACACACATCCACACACTGACATATAATACATACATGCACACACTGAGCTTCATGTGAATGTGTTCACGGACATCTGCCAGGCGTTATGTGATGTTGTCATGGTCACCATGACAGCACATTGAAATGCATCGACAATGGGTACCCTACACAGAAATAACTGATTTCTAGGTAGTATATACATTTCATTGTCTGTTACGTATTGGTTTGAGAAAACAATGATCTCACACATCCACATACTGACACATGATACTTACATGCACACACATCCACACACTGACACATTCTACTTACATGCACACACTGACACATGATACTTACATGCACACACTGACACATGGTACTTACATGCACACACATCCACACACTGACAAATAATACTTACATGCACACACATCCACACACTGACACATGATACTTACATGCAAACACTGACACATGATACTTACATGTACACACATCCACACACTGACACATGATACTTACATGCACACACTTACCCATGATACTTACATGCATACACATCCACACACTGAAACATGATACTTACATGCACATACTGATACATGATACTTACGTGCACACACATCCACACACTGACACATGATACTTACATGCACACACTGACACATTATACTTACATGCACACACTGACAAATGATACTTACATGCACACACTGACACATGATACTTACATGCACACACTGACACATGATACTTACGTGCACACACATCCACACACTGACACATGATACTTACATCCACACACTGACACATGATACTTACATGCACACCTCAACACATGATACTTACATGCACACACATCCACACACTGACACATAATACTTACATGCACACACATCCACACACTGACACATGATACTTACATGCACACACTGACACATGATACTTACATGCACACACATCCACACACTGACACATAATACTTACATGCACACACATCCACACACTGACACATGATACTTACATGCACACACTGACACATGATACTTACATGCACACACATCCACGCAGTGACAGATGATACTTACATGCACACACTGACACATGATACTTACTTGCCCACTCTGACACATGATACTTACATGCACACACTGACACATTATACTTACATGCACACACTGACTCATGATACTTACATGCACACACTGACACACACTGACACATGATACACACATCCACACACTGACACGTAATACTTACATGCACACACATCCACGCACTGACAATATGATACTTACATGCACACACATCCACACACTGACACATGATACTTACATGCACACATCCACACACTGACACATGATACTTACATGCACACACATCCACACACTGACACATTCTACTTACATGCACACACTGACACATGATACTTACATGCACACACATCCACACACTGACACATGATACTTACATGCACACACATCCACACACTGACAAATGATACTTACATGCACACACATCCACACACTGACACATGATATTTACATGCACACACTGACACATGATATTTACATGCACACACTGACACATGGTACTTACATGCACACACATCCACACACTGACACATAATACTTACATGCACACACATCCACACACTGACACATGATACTTACATGCACACACTGACACATGATACTTACATGCACACACATCCACACACTGACACATGATACTTACATGCACACACTGACACATGATATTTACATGCAGACACATGCACAGACTGACACATGATACTTACATGCACACACTGACACATGGTACTTACATGCACACACATCCACACACTGACACATAATGCTTACATGCACACACATCCACACACTGACACATGATACTTACATGCACACACTGACACATGATACTTACATGCACACACATCCACACACTGACACATGATACTTACATGCACACACTGACCCATGATACTTACATGCATACACATCCACACACTGAAACATGATACTTACATGCACATACTGACACATGATACTTATGTGCACACACATCCACACACTAACACATGATACTTACATGCACACTGACACATTATACTTACATGCACACACTGACAAATGATACTTACATGCACACACTGACACTTGATACTTACATGCACACACATGCACACACTGACACATGATACTTACATGCACACACTAACACATGATACTTACATGCATACACATCCACACACTGAAACATGATACTTACATGCACACACTGACACATGATACTTATATGCACACACATGCACACACTGACACATGATACTTACATGCACACACTGACACATGATACTTACATGCACACACATGAACACACTGACACATGATACTTACATGCACACACTGACACATGATACTTATATGCACACACATCCACACACTGACACATGATACTTACATCTACACACATCCACACACTGACACATGATACTTACATGCACACACATAAACACACGGACACATGATACTTACATGCACACACATCCACACACTGACACATGATACTTACATGCACACACTGACACATGATACTTACATGCACACACATCCACACACTGACACATAATACTTACATGCACACACATCCACACACTGGCAGATGATACTTTCATTCACACATTGACACATGATACTTACATGCACACACTGACACATGATACTTACATGCACACACATCCACACACTGGCAGATGATACTTTCATGCACACATTGACACATAATACTTACATGCACACACATCCACACACTGGCAGATGATACTTTCATGCACACATTGACACATGATACTTACATGCACACACTGACACATGATACTTACATGCACACACATCCACACACTGGCAGATGATACTTTCATGCACACATTGACACATAATACTTACATGCACACACATCCACACACTGGCAGATGATACTTTCATGCACACATTGACACATGATACTTACATGCACACACTGACACATGATACTTACATGCACACACATCCACACACTGGCAGATGATACTTTCATGCACACACTGACACATGATACTTACATGCACATACTGACACATGATACTTGCATCCACACACTGACACATGATACTTACATGCACACACATCCACACACTGACATATAATACATACATGCACACACTGAGCTTCATGTGAATGTGTTCACGGACATCTGCCAGGCGTTATGTGATGTTGTCATGGTCACCATGACAGCACATTGAAATGCATCGACAATGGGTACCCTGCACAGAAATAACTGATTTCTAGGTAGTATATACATTTCATTGTCTGTTACGTATTGGTTTGAGAAAACAATGATCTCACACATCCACATACTGACACATGATACTTACATGCACACACATCCACACACTGACACATTCTACTTACATGCACACACTGACACATGATACTTAAATGCACACACTGACACATGGTACTTACATGCACACACATCCACACACTGACACATAATACTTACATGCACACACATCCACACACTGACACATGATACTTACATGCACACACTGACACATGATACTTACATGCACACACATCCACACACTGACACATGATACTTACATGCACACACTGACCCATGATACTTACATGCATACACATCCACACACTTAAACATGATACTTACATGCACATACTGATACATGATACTTACGTGCACACACATCCACACACTGACACATGATACTTACATGCACACACTGACACATTATACTTACATGCACACACTGACAAATGATACTTACATGCACACACTGACACATGATACTTACATGCACACACACTGACACATGATACTTACATGCACACACTAACACATGATACTTACATGCATACACATCCACACACTGAAACATGATACTTACATGCACACACTGACACATGATACTTATATGCACACACATGCACACACTGACACATGATACTTACATGCACACACTGACACATGATACTTACATGCACACACATGAACACACTGACACATGATACTTACATGCACACACTGACACATGATACTTACATCTACACACATCCACACACTGACACATGATACTTACATGCACACACATCCACACACTGACACATGATACTTACATGCACACACATCCACACACTGACAAATGATACTTACATGCACACACATCCACACACTGACACATGATACTTACATGCACACACTGACACATGATACTTACATGCACACATTGGCACATGATACTTACATGCACACATATCCACACACTGACACATAATACTTACATGCACACACATCCACACACTGGCAGATGATACTTTCATGCACACATTGACACATGATACTTACATGCACACACTGACACATGATACTTACATGCACACACATCCACACACTGGCAGATGATACTTTCATGCACACATTGACACATAATACTTACATGCACACACATCCACACACTGGAAGATGATACTTTCATGCACACATTGACACATGATACTTACATGCACACACTGACACATGATACTTACATGCACACACATCCACACACTGGCAGATGATACTTTCATGCACACACTGACACATGATACTTACATGCACATACTGACACATGATACTTACATCCACACACTGACACATGATACTTACATGCACACACATCCACACACTGACATATAATACATACATGCACACACTGAGCTTCATGTGAATGTGTTCACGGACATCTGCCAGGCGTTATGTGATGTTGTCATGGTCACCATGACAGCACATTGAAATGCATCGACAATGGGTACCCTGCACAGAAATAGCTGATTTCTAGTTAGTATATGCATTTCATTGTCTGTTACGTATTGGTTTGAGAAAACAATGATCTCACACATCCACATACTGACACATGATACTTACATGCACACACATCCACACACTGACACATGATACTTACATGCACACACTGACACATGATACTTACATGCACACACATCCACACACTGACACATGATACTTACATGCACACACTGACACATGATACTTTCATGCACACACATCCACACACTGACACATGATACTTACATGCACACACTGACACATGATACTTACATGCACACACATCCACACACTGACACATGATACTTACATGCACACACATCCACACACTGACACATGATACTTACATGCAGACACTGACACATGATACTTACATGCACACACATCCACACACTGACACATGATACTTACATGCACACTCTGACACATGATACTTACATGCACACACATCCACACACTGACACATGATACTTACATGTACACACTGACACATGATACTTACATGCACACACTGACACATGATACTTACATGCATACACATCCACACACTGAAACATGATACTTACATGCACACACATCCACTCACTGGCAGATGATACTTACATGCACACACTGACATATGATACTTACATGCACACACATCCACACACTGACACATGATACTTGCATGCACACACTGACACATGATACTTACATGCACACACTGACACATGCTACTTACATGCATACACATCCACACACTGAAACATTATACTTACATGCACACACATCCACACACTGGCAGATGATACTTACATGCACACACTGACATTTGATACTTACATGCACACACATCCACACACTGAAACATGATACTTACATGCACACACTGACACATGATACTTACATGCACACACATCCACACACTGACACATAATACTTACATGCACACACATCCACACACTGACACATGATACTTACATGCACACACTGACACATGATACTTACATGCACACACATCCACACACTGACACATAATACTTACATGCACACACATCCACACACTGACACATGATACTTACATGCACACACTGACACATGATACTTACATGCACACACTGACTCATGATACTTACATGCACACACTGACACACACTGACACATGATACACACATCCACACACTGACACGTAGTACTTACATGCACACACATCCACACACTGACAATATGATACTTACATGCACACACATCCACACACTGACACATGATACTTACATGCACACATCCACACACTGACACATGATACTTACATATACACACATCCACACACTGACACATTCTACTTACATGCACACACTGACACATGATACTTACATGCACACACATCCACACACTGACACATGATACTTACATGCACACACATCCACACACTGACACATGATACTTACATGCACACACTGACACATGATACTTACATGCACACACATCCACACACTGACACATAATACTTACATGCACACACATCCAAACACTGACACATGATACTTACATGCACACACTGACATATGATACTTACATGCACATACTGACACATGATACTTACATGCACACACATCCACACACTGACACATAATACTTACATGCACACACATCCACACACTGACACATGATACTTACATGCACACACTTACACATGATACTTACATGCACACACATCCACACACTAACACATAATACTTACATGCACACACATCCACACACTGACACATGATACTTACATGCACACACTGACACATGATACTTACATGCACACACATGCACACACTGACCCATGATACTTACATGCATACACTAACACATGATACTTACATGCATACACATCCACACACTGAAACATGATACTTACATGCACACACTGACACATGATACTTACGTGCACACACATCCACACACTGACACATGATACTTACATGCACACACATCCACGCACTGACACATGATACTTTCATGCACACACATCCACATACTGACACCTGATACTTACATGCACACACTGACACATGATACTTACATACACACACATCCACGCACTGACAATATGATACTTTCATGCGCACACATCCACATACTGACACCTGATACTTACATGCACACACTGACACATGATACTTATATGCACACACATCCACACACTGACACATGATACTTACATCTACACACATCCACACACTGACACATGATACTTACATGCACACACATCCACGCACTGACAATATGATACTTACATGCGCACACGTCCACATACTGACACATGATACTTACATGCACACACTGACACATGATACTTACATGCACACACTGACACATGATACTTACATGCACATACTGACACATGATACTTACATGCACATACTGACACATGATACTTACATCCACACACTGACACATGATACTTACGTGCACACACATCGACACACTGACACATGATACTTACATGCACACACACTGACACATGATACTTACATGCACACACTGACACATGATACTTACATGCACACACATCCACACACTGGCAGATGATACTTACATGCACACACTGACATATGATACTTTCATGCACACATTGACACATGATACTTACATGCACACACTGACACATGATACTTACATGCACATACTGACACATGATACTTACATCCACACACTGACACATGATACTTACATGCACACACATCCACACACTGACATATAATACTTACATGCACACACTGACACATGATACTTACATGCATACACATCCACACACTGAAACATGATACTTACATGCACACACATCCACACACTGACATATAATACTTACATGCACACACTGACACATGATACTTACATGCATACACATCCACACACTGAAACATGATACTTACATGCACACACATCCACACACTGACACATGATACTTACATGCACACACTGACACATGATACTTACATGCACACACATCCACACACTGACACATGATACTTACATGCACACACTGACACATGATACTTACATGCATACACATCCACACACTGAAACATGATACTTACATGCACACACATCCACACACTGGCAGATGATTCTTACATGCACACACTGACATATGATACTTACATGCACACACATCCACACACTGACACATGATACTTGCATGCACACACTGACACATGATACTTACATGCACACACTGACACATGCTACTTACATGCATACACATCCACACACTGAAACATTATACTTACATGCACACACATCCACACACTGGCAGATGATACTTACATGCACACACTGACATATGATACTTACATGCACACACATCCACACACTGACACATGATACTTACATGCACACACTGACACATGATACTTACATGCACACACTGACACATGATACTTACATGCATACACATCCACACACTGAAACATGATACTTACATGCACACACATCCACACACTGGCAGATGATACTTACATGCACACACTGACATATGATACTTACATCCACACACTGACACATGATACTTACATGCACACACTGACACATGATACTTACATGCACACACTGACACATGATACTTACATGCACACACATCCACACACTGACACATGATACTTACATGCACACACTGACACATGATACTTACATGCATACACATCCACACACTGAAACATGATAGTTACATGCACACACATCCACACACTGGCAGATGATACTTACATGCACACACTGACATATGATACTTTCCTGCACACATTGACACATGATACTTACATGCACACACTGACACATGATACTTACATGCACACACATCCACACACTGACATATAATACTTACATGCACACACATCCACACACTGACATATAATACTTACATGCACACACATCAACACACTGACATATAATACTTACATGCACACACTGAGCTTTATGTGAATGTGTTCATTGACATCTGCCAGGCGTTATGTGATGTTGTCATGGTCACCATGACAGCACATTGAAATGCATCGACAACGGGTACCCTGCACAGAAATAGCTGATTTCTCGGTACTATATGCATTTCATTGTCTGTTACGTATTGGTTTTGGTTGCTATCTCTTGGGAATGATCCCATTGAGAAAACAATGATCTCAATGTCTGCGCCCCAAAATGGCACCATATGCCCTATGTAGTGTACTCATTTAGGGCCTGTAGTGATCCGGTCAAAAGTAGCATACTATAAATGGAATAGGGTGCCATATGGGATGCAGATAATTGAGTTTACCTGTAAAACAGGTGTTCTCAACTCGCACAGGGTGAACCTTCGTGACTTGTGTCTCTGGTGTCATTGAATTCCCACTGACAATACCAACTGGAAAAGGACTGTTAAGGAAAGTGTTAATTCATCTCTAAGGAGAGAAATGAACCAGCGGGAACACAGTGTAGCGGATGGAAATCCAATGAATGGGTGAAATACCCTAGTATGTGCTCTACATTCCTGTATATATTTTGAACTATATTTCTCCCATTATGTCCAGGACGCAGAGGATGAGGAGACTAGGGCTGGCACAGGGCCAGGGGAGGTTAACCCCAACCCCACCCCCACCAGCTGGGACCTGAGCACGGACAAACTGCCCGGCCCAGTGGCCAAACTCTGCAAGACCGAGTCCCAGACACTCATGTCGCCCAGGTAGCCGCTCACTTGCATGTATGACATTTATGCATTCACGCATGTTTGCAGTCACGCACGCACACACACACAGTCACACACACACACAGTCACACACACACACACACAGTCACACACACAGTGCTGCTTATTAACCATTACACTCTGACGAAACAAGGATGGGTGTGCACACTTTATTCCAACCCAGCACTAATACACCTGATACCACTAACTGTGATCCAGATTGATCATGACTAGTTCATTATTTGAAACTGGTGTGTTAGTGCTGGGCTGGAACAAAGCCCGCAAACCCAGTAGCTTTCCAGGGCCTAAGTTGGATAAGACACATGCCCTAAATAAAATTGATGGGATGAGAGAGGGGGAGGAAGAGAGAGAGGGGGAGAGAAGGAATGAGAAAGAGAGGGAGAGATCAGGTCTACCTCTGATTCAGCAGCTGGTGTCTTGGTTTTTCAGCGCCATACAGTGATTTCCCCCTCTACGCCTATCTATAAACAAACTAATCAGCAGAAGGACGTCCCCTAGCACCACTTTCACCGACGCTCTACTCATCTGATGAATCAAAGTCAGATCCATTGAATAAGCAATCTGCCTAGTACAGACATTGCACATGTGTCTTTGTACATTTCTCTATTGTGCAAGGATAATTTAACTCAACCATGAATGTGTAGCTGGCTTATAGCAACCACACTGATAATGCGTGGCAGACATTTTGTGCTCACAAAATGCTTCCAGAACAAAAGCTTGAAAACGGGGGATGATTAGATGGCCAGGATTGTGTGAGGAGTTCTGCTGAAGGCATATCTACTACTTACTATTTATGGAGATTTATTTATTAAGATTTCTCAGCAGTGGCTCAACCTGGCTCAGTGCTTCATTGGGTCCGTGCCTGTTTGTGGTCCACAGTAAAACAGAGAACAAGCTGCAGAGGCGTCCTCGGAGCACGTCCATGAAGGACCGGCAGAACTCCAAGGCCCAGAGTGACAGGACTAGCAGCATTGACAGCGAGACATCCCCGGAATCCAGGATCGCTATCCAGGTGTGTGTGAGTGTGTGCTCAATAGTAAAGTAAGCTTGTGTGTGTGTGTGTGTGTGTGTGTGTGTGTGTGTGTGTGTGTGTGTGTGTGTGTGTGTGTGTGTGTGTGTGTGTGTGTGTGTACAGATAGACCATCTCTTTGACTTCTGCCTCTTCCTCCGCCAGGTCCCCAGGAAGTCAGTGTACGACCAGCTGAACCAGATCCTTATCTCTGACGAGCAGCTCCCAGAGAGCATCATCCTCATCAACACCACAGACTGGCAGGGCCAGGTAGGCTACTTCTGTGTGTGGGGGTCTGTGTGCCTAATTATGTGGTAAAACCAAGGGTACTATCTGGGCATATAAAATAATTCAAAACAGTTGGTATAATTAATCAATTGTAAAGATCCAAAATCGTAATTACAGTATTGTATAAATACTATAAAATTACCCTCTTACCATATACATATAGTGTATTATGCTACTCATTCTGTCAGTAGCATTTGCATCAGCTGTGCACTCAACAAACATACTCCTTTTAGGAACATGTGCCAGACCAGGTATTTTTAGACATTGATATCTCTAAGCCTAGCTGGAGAAAGGCTTAGTAATCAGGGGGAACCCATTGCTTATGTAAACATAATGCAACTCTGGAGCATGTGCGCTCACAAACACAGACGTGCGCGGATGTACACTCAAATGCACAGACCTGAGGTCTTTTGAGTCGGCTTCTGGTTGACTAGCTCAGTTTATCCCAAGCCCCGTCTCATCTCTCTCTCTCTCTCTCTCTCTCTCTCTCTCTCTCTCTCTCTCTCTCTCTCTCTCTGTGTCTGTCTGTCTCTCTCTGTCTCTCTCTCTCTCTGTCTGTCTCTCTCTGTCTCTGTCTCTCTCTCTCTGTCTGTCTCTCTCTCTGTCTCTGTCTCTCTCTCTCTGTCTTTCTCTCTGTCTCTCTCTCTCTGTCTCTCTCTCTCTGTCTCTCTCTGTCTCTCTCTCTGTCTCTCTCTCTCTGTCTCTCTCTCTCTCTCTCTGCCCTCTGTCTCTCTCTATCTCTCTCTCTCTCTCTGCCCTCTGTCTCTCCCTCCCTCCCTGCAGTATCTATCTGAGATTCTCCATGAGCACAGCCAGCCTATAGTGTGCACCATCTCTGGTGCGGATGTCCATGCAGCCTTCAACACCATCGTCACCAGGATCCAGAGATTGTAAGAACTCACTTCCTTTGCAGAACATGTTCTCTTTCTAATTCAATGGTTGTAGTTGAGAGAAACAAATCGATTTCACTTTAACTTGGCTTCATTGTAAAAATGTAAATGTTTCTTGTAGACTTTTTAATGTGAATTTTAATTCAGTGGTCACCAAGGCGAGTGGATCTTATGATGGTCATGATTAGGCCCGTATAATTTTTGATATGTGAAACATTTTGGTAGCACTTTCCATTACAGCGCAGAATAAAGGGGTAATAACATTGTTATAAAGTGGAAACAAGTTACTGTTTCTCAATGTTTTTCCCCCCACTTCTCTGACTAGCTGTAACTGCAATGCCCAGACACCCCCCACCATCAAAGTGGCGGTGGCCGGAGACCAGAGTTACCTCAGCACCATCCTCAGGTGCTTCGTCGAGCAGCTGGCCAACAAGACGCCTGATTGGCTCAGCTATATCCGCTTCCTGGTCATCCCTGTCGGTAAGCAGCAATTCAGCCAATCGCCATGGAGTCCAGGTTCGGTTTAGTCGTCAATTCCATTTCAATTCAGTAGATTTAGGGGATACATTTAAACTCTCATTCATGCATTGGAAAAGTCCACAAACAATAGAAAATAATGGCCTATTTACAATTCTGCACGCATAACTCAAGACTCCCATAAATCATGCATTGACGTCAAACGGAAAACTGCACGCAAAACAATAGTTGCAGGACCCTGGGTATCATAGGAGGCTAACAACATACAGACTAGAAAAGTTGGACTCCGTTTTGTTTTCCTGTGGCCTTCTAATCAGTCTGCTCCTCCCTCTGCAGGCACTCATCCTCTGGCCAAACACATGTCTTCGTTCGACAGCAAGTTCAACAACATCTTCATGGACGCCGGCTGGAGGGACTTGTTTGGCAGACTGGAGGCCCCAACATCAGGTACAGCAGAGAGCTGGAGCAGCTAACGTTTACTATGAGCCACATTGCCATGTATGATAGGGATCTGCTCGTAATGCTTCATAAATGCAGTTATAGATGTTTAGGAACATCTATCAGCATTATAGTGCATTATGCGTCACATCATATCAAATGTTATTGGTCACATACACGTGTTTAGCAGATGTTATTGCGGGTGTAGTGAAATGCTTATGCTTCTAGTTCCGACAGTGCAGCAATAACAATTAATATCTAACAATTTCACAACATATACCTAATACACACAAGTAAGGAATGGAATTAAGAATATATAAATATATGGATGAGCAATGTCAGAGCATACAGTAGAATAGTATAGAATACAGTATATACAAATGAGATGAGTAACACAAGATATGTAAACATTATTAAAGTGACTAGTGTTCCATTTATTAAAATGGCCAATGATTTCACGTCTGTGTATATAGGCAGCTGCCTCTGTGCTAGTGATGGCTATTTAACAGTCTGATGGCCTTGAGATAGAAGCTGTTTTTCAGTCTCTCGGTCCTTTGATGCACCTGTACTGACCTCGCCTTCTGGATGATAGCGGGGTTAACAGGCAGTGGCTCGGGTGGTTGTTGTCCTTGATGATCTTTTTGGCCTTCCTGTGACATTGGGTGCTGTAGGTGTCCTGGAGGGCAGGTGGTTTGCCCCCGGTGATGCGTTGTGCAGACCCACCACCCTCTGGAGAGTTCTACGATTGTGGGCGGTGCAGTTGCCGTACCAGGTGGTGATACAGCCCGACAGGATGCTCTCAATTGTGCATCTGTAAAAGTTTGAGGGTTTTAGGTGACAAGCCACATTTCTTCAGCCTCCTGAGGTTAAAGAGATGCTGTTGCGCCTTCTTCACCACACTGTCTGTGTGGGTGGACCATTTCAGTTTGTCAGTGATGTGTACGCCGAGGAACTTAAAACTTTCCACCTTCTCTACTGCTGTCCCGTCGATGTGGATGGGGGGATGCTCCCTCTGCTGTTTCCTGAAGCCCACGATCATCTCCTTTGTTTTGTTGACGTTGAGTGAGAGGTTATTTTCCTGACACCACACTCCCAGAGCCCTCACCTGTCTCGTCGTCGTTGGTAATCAAGCCTACTACTGTAGTGTCGTCTGCAAACTCGATGGTTGAGTTGGAGACATACTTGGCCACGCAGTCATGGGTGAACAGGGAGTACAGGAGGGGGCTGAGAACGCACTCTTGTGGGGGCCCCAGTGTTGAGGATCAGCGAAGTGGTGTTGTTGTTTCCTACCTTCACTACCTGGGGGCGGCTCGTCAGGAAGTCCAGAACCCAATTGCACAGGGCGGGGTTCAGACCCAGGGCCTCAAGCTTAATGATGAGCTTGAAGGGTACTATGGTGTTAAATGCTGAGTTATAGTCAATCAACAGCATTCTTACATAGGTATTCCTCTTGTCCAGATGGGATAGGGCAGTGTGCAGTGTGATGGCGATTGCATCGTCTGTGGACCTATTGGGGCGGTAAGCAAATTGAAATGGGTCTAGGGTGACAGGTAAGATGGAGGTGATATGATCCTTGACTAGCCTCTCAAAGCACTTCATGATGACAGAAGTGAGTGCTACGGAGCGATGGTCATTTAGTTCAGTTATCTTTGCATTCTTGGGTACAGGAACAATGGTGGCCATCTTGATGCATGTGGGGACAGCAGACTGGAACGGGGAGAGATTGAATATGTCGGTAAACACACCAGCCAGCTGGTCTGCGCATGCTCTGAGGACGCGGCTATGGATGCCGTCTGGGCCTGAAGTCTAGTGAAGGTTAACACGTTTAAATGTCTTACTCACGTCGGCCACGGAGAAGGAGAGCCCATAGTCCTTGGTTGTGGGCCGCGTCGGTGGCACTGTGTTACGTGCTGACCACACCACTCGCGTCAATGCACTGCAAATCTGGCCTCTCCCATCTCCTCATTGGTTTTAGCTTGTCCGGAAGCAAGACATCGGTGTCTGCGACATGGCTGGTTTTCCTTTTGTAGTCTGTGATTGTCTGTAGACCCTGCCACGTATGTCTTGTGTCCGAGCCGTTGAATTGCGACACCACTTTGTCTCTACACTGACATTTTGATTTCCATGTGGAGGGAATGACTACTCTGTTTGTATTCTGCCATATTCCCAGACACCTTGCCGTGTTTAAATGCAGTGGTTCGGGCTTTCAGTTTTGCACGAATACTGCCATCTATCCACGGTTTCTGGTTAGGGGTATATTTTAATAGTCACAGTGGGTACAACATCTCCTATAAACTTCCTGATAAAGGCAGTTACCTTTTCAGTATATTCGCCAATATTATTCCCCGAAGCTACCCGGAACATATCCCAGTCCGCGTGATCAAAACAATCTTGAAGCGTGGATTCCGATTGGTCAGACCAGCATTGAATAGTCCTTAGCACGGGTACTTCCTGTTTGAGTTTCTGCCTATAGGAAAGGAGGATCAAAATGGAGCCGTGGTCAGATTTGCCGAAAGGAATTGTCAGGTATGCGTAAGTGGCTGCAAGGGAGTCAGGCGCAGGAGAGCAGGTATTTGGTAGCACACAGAGCCTTTTATTCAGGCGAACCAAAAGCACACGCACAATGAACACGAAATACAAAACGGGTATATATAACCCAGCGCAACCAAACTAACGTGCGCATACATCAACACAGATAAACAGTACCACACAAAGACATGGGGGAAACAGAGGGTTAAATACACAACACATAATGAGGGACAATGAGAACCAGGTGTGTGGAAAAATGAGACAAAACAAATGGAAAATGAAAAATGGATCGGCAATGGCTAGAAGGCCGGTGACGTCGACCGCCGAACACCGCCCGAACAAGGAGAGGCATCGACTTCGGTAGAAGTCGTGACAGGAATGCAGGGGAGGGCCTTGAATGCATCCCGGATGTTGGAGTAACAGTGGTCTAGTGTTTTAGCAGCACGAGTACTACAGTCGATATGCTGATAAAATTTAGGCATCCTTTTCTTCAAATTTGCTTAAGTCTTTCTAAATGTTCTTAAAATGTAGTAGTTTGTTATAATTATAATATTGTATTTATTTATTAAAAACATGATTACAAAATATATAAGTTATTATTTATGTACAGGGTATTCATAGCAGGAAGTTTTACCGAATACTTCTTTAAGTGTAATATGCTCACATACACACAATATTAGTATATTATGATTCTTCTACTGTTGCATTACTGTAGGTGTTGAATGATAATACAATACATTAATAATAAAATAATAGTAATACATGGGATTTAAAAAGGGTGTAAAAACAAAAACATGATAGGTTGTGCCCTCCACTTTGGGTTTCCCAAGACAACATTGATGTGGCAGGCCGTGTGTCTCAGTACCTGGCTGGGGCCAGCGTCTCACACCAGTGTCCCATCTCTGAGGCCATGCTCACCTACAAACAGAAAAGGTAAGGTGTGTGTGTGTGTGTGTGTGTGTGTGTGTGTGTGTGTGTGTGTGTGTGTGTGTGTGCAAGCGAACGTGTGCATGCATGTGAGTGCAGCATGAATGGGGGATATTTAACGGTGTGTGTGTGCCCATGCACGCGTGTGCATGTGTGCGTGTGTTTATGAAATGTCTGGTAAAATGTAGATATTATGTATGTAGATAGTTTTGTGTGCTATTATTCTATTCTGCTATTAAACTATATTTGCATTATCTATTGTATAGCAAGTGCTCCCTCTACACTTCAGATTATTCAATTTAGTGGCTACTTTCTCAGAAATTTATTTTTGGGTAAAGCAACACCAGTATTGCTAATTTCAACCACATTCAATGACATTCATCGACAACATTCGCTTATTCAAATGAACACCAACAGAATATCAACATGTCGACTCCACTTTGACAGCACATATTTTGCGACAGTTGACTCATACAGAAGTCATGAACTCATGAAGAAAGAACAACAACGACTTGTACCATTTTACCACACTGAGTTTTTCTACCTTTTTCTTTCATTTGCATTCAAGGAAGAGAAGCTTGTATTTTGATTTTTACATCAGGTACCTGGCCGCAGCCTTTCGTTTGACCCCGCCCCCCTGCTGTGTTGCATTTTGTCCACCAATATAACCTGTTGTCTAATGTCTAACCCACCCACACATCACTCGCTGTTCGTCATAACTTCATATCTGGTCTGCATCGACTACCCCTGTATTGATTTGAATGTTTGCATGTCTTACTGTCTTAACCACTTGTTTGTCTGGCTTGGTTGGCTTTTGGTTTGGATTTGGTTTGGATATGTGGATTTTGGATAAGATGCAACCGCATTAAATGTACAGTCAGCAATATGACATCATCATACAGGGTGACTTCCTGCTTACAGAAGTCAACAACAAAAGTCAAATCTGCCAAGGCTGCCATTATTGGATCTTTCCGATGTCGGCATGCCTCAAAGGAGTGCCGAATGTACAAATTGGGAAGAGCCAATAGTGACCGTCTTGGTGGATTGAAACCCTGTTATCGTTGAAATCTGTAATCAGGAAGTCGCCCCGCTGTGTTTGATGATGTCACATTGCTGACTCCACCTTTAAGGTCTCCCACGTACTTTGCTCTTTAAAGTTGGGAACGTTAGGGCAAACTTGAAGCAATGAGATCTAAGAGAGAAAGGTTGACATTAATGTGTTCTTTCCTATTACCTCAGAGAGAGAAAGAGATGTGGAGGAGATCAGGAAAGAGGGGATGAAACAAGATTAAAAATGAGGAGGAGGATGAGTGTAAAGAAGGAGAGATGACAGTGGAGATCTAATTATGTGGTTTGAAGAGATGGAAGGAGGGAGGGAGGAAGAAAGAGTGGATAGTGCGGCGGTAGAGAACACCAGCCACGTGACACTCTCGCTCACACACACAATACACCTGCGTGTTTTTTGTTTTTTTGAGTGAGCGTTATTTTCAAATCTCTGCTCAGATGTCACTGTTGACCCACCTCAGAAACAATTCTGGCCTTTAAGAGTGTAATGACATACACACACACTTTATATCCACCAGGGAGGATGAGCACGTAAACATTTAAAGGTCACCTTAACAATTACCAGGCGTATAAAAGGCGCAGTGCACTGTACTATAGGCACGAAGGGTGACTTTTGATTGGCTAATCCCGGTCTCTCCCAGTCTCCTCTTGGTGACAGGGACAGAGTCCACTGAGCATTGTCACAACATGAAAAGAGCCGATCGAGTCCGAACTCTGCAGAGAGGAGTAATGCTTTCATCTATCATGTGTTTTCAGATCAGTGCCATTGAAGAACAGGAGACCAGGAGAGGAAGCCGTGTTAGAATATTGAGACGCACTTGAAGATTATCCTAGATCAGGGCTCTACAACAATGTTCCTGTACTGTTTTTGCTCCAACCCCAATTATAACTAAACTGATTCATCAACCATCTAATTATTAGAATCAGGTGCGCTAGCTAAGAGTTAGAGTGAAAATCTACAGGATCGTAGCTCTCCAGGAACAGGGTTGGAGAGCCCTGTCCTAGATAATATTCTGGTCAGATAGGCAGGGGAAACTACTGTACACCAAGGGCCCGACTGAGTTTGCTCAATGTGCAATGTTTGTACCTACTTGTCTTCTTTCTCTTTGAAAAGCAAGGGTGCAAAGTCTCAAATGTGTATACTCAATATTTTAGTCAATGCTTTTTCCATCTCTAAAAACTCTAGAAAACTCTCAATGCTACTCGAGTGTGTCTCGCGAGGGAGATGAACTTGTTATGCTCTGTTTGTCCTGCCTCTTTGCTGTCCTAACATGTTTTTCTCACAGCTTTTCACCATGCTCTCCAAAAATGCACCTTCTCTGGCCTCATTTTGCAGGTTATTTTGGTTTTGCACCAGCCATATCCATCTTTTTGAGCATATTTTGGGGGATTTGTGAGAAATAGGCAAGGATAGCTTTGGTAAAACGAAGGCAGCACTACCAACTTCACACAGAAGTAGTTGACTAGGACCGAACATATGAAATATGCTAACAGTACTTTAACCCTCTGTCTATTAAGCAACCCTTTACAAATACAGGGGCGAATCCTAACTTCCACTTAAGTCAACTTTTAGCTTATTCTCCCATTGTCATCAATGAATGACTAAGTGAAAATGTACCTAAATGGAAGTTAGGATTTGCCCCACAATATATAGTGGATGTGCATGGCGCTGGTCCTCGAGTGCCATAGTTCTGTAGATATTCATCCTTGTTAATTTTCGGCTGTTGATTTTTTTTGTTTGCCGATCAGTAACCTCAAGTACTGAGAAACCAAAACCAGTGGGATTGCAGAACTCACCCTGTATATTAGGTTCACATTCAATGTCACCAACAATTTTAGCCCCCTCACTCACTCCACCCCTCCTCCACTGCTCACATCACGGCAGGCTTACAAAGCACCCGTTTAGGGGTCGGTTGTAAGGAGCGTTCCCTGGCATTCCCATCACGGCATGACCTTCGTTCCCAAATTGTTCTGGGTTTTCCAGAACCACTTAGCCACACACACAAACTCATTCTTCCTTCAGACCATCACACCACCACATCCAAAACAGGGAGTGTGTTGATCCTGGAGCGTTGTGTTAACGCAAGACTAACATTATTATTTGTTACCCATTCTCTCTCCCTCAGCCCTGACGAGGACTCCTGTCAGAAGTTTGTGCCATTTATTGGGGTAAGAATATTCACTAGCAACTAAATACTGTGAGTGTTATCTTTGAGCGCTCATCTCCAATTAGACTGACAATTATCTGTCATTTATTTGAAGCTGTCACGATAATGCACAATGAGCACATATTTTTCTTTGTAGCTGCTTTATTGAGGAAAGTTTTACTTTCCTGGCATATGTTGATGACTGGGAAATGTTTGATTTTTACTTCCACTATATATGCAAAAGTATATGGTCATACCTTCAAATTAGTGGATTCAGCTATTTCAGCCACACCCTTTGCTGACAGGTGTATACAATTCAAGCACACAACCATGCAATCTCCATAGACAAACATTGTCAGTAGAATGGCCTTACTGAAGAGCTCAGTGACTTTCAACGTGGCACCGTCATAGGATGCCACCTTTCCAACAAGTCAGTTTGTCAATTTCTACCCTGCTAGACCTGCCCTGGTCAACTGTAAGTGCTGTTATTGTGAAGTAGAAACATCTAGGAGCAACAACGGTTCACCCGCGAAGTGGTAGGCCACACATTTACATTTATTTTTTTACATTTACGTCATTTAGCAGACGCTCTTATCCAGAGCGACTTACAAATTGGTGCATTCACCTTAAGATATCCAGTGGAACAAACACTTTACAATAGTACATCTATATCTTTTTTGGGGGAGGGGGGGAGTTAGAAGGATTACTATATCCTATCCCAGGTATTCCTTAAAGAGGTGGGGTTTCAGGTGTCTACAGAAGGTGGTGATTGACTCCGCTGTCCTGGCGTCGTGAGGGAGCTTGTTCCACCATTGGCGTGCCAGAGCAGTGAACAGTTTTCACTGGGCTGACCGGGAACTGTGCTTCCGCAGAGGTAGGGGGGCCAGCAGGCCAGAGGTGGATGAACGCAGTGCCCTTGTTTGGGTGTAGGGCCTGATCAGAGCCTGAAGGTACGGAGGTGTCGTTCCCCTCACAGCTCCGTAGGCAAGCACCATGGTCTTGTAGCAGAGCTCATAGAATGGAACCACCGAGTGCTGAAGCGCGTTGCGCGTAAAAATCGTCTGCCCTCTGGAAGCAACGTTAGCACAAGAACTGTTCGTCGGGAGCTTCATGAAATGGGTTTCCATGGCCGAGCAGCCACACACAAACCTAAGATCACTATGTGCAATGCCAAGCGTTAGCTGGAGTTGGACTCTGGAGCAGTGGAAATGCGTTCTCTGGAGTGATGAATCACCCTTCGCCATCTGGCAGTTGACAGATGAATCTGGGTTTAGCAGATGCCAGGAGAACGCTACCATAGTGCCAACTGTAAAGTTTGGTGGAGGAGGAATAATGGTCTCGGGCTGTTTTACCTGGTTCAGGCTAGGCCCCTTAGTTCCAGTGAAGGGAAATCTTAACTGTACAGCATACAATGACATTGTAGACGATTCTGTGCTTCCAACTTTGTGGCAACAGTTGGGGGTAAAGGCCCTTTCCTGTTTTAACATGACAATGCCGTTGTGCAGAAAGCAAGGTCCATACAGAAATAGTTTATCGAGATCGGTGTGGAAGAACTTGACTGGCCTGCACAGAGCCCTGACCCCAACCCCATCGAACACCTTTAACATCTGCTAACCATGTGTATGTGACCAATAAAATTTGATTTGATTTGGATGAATTGGAACGGCGACTGCGAGCCAGGCCTAATTGCCCAACACCAGTGCCCGACCTCACTAATGCACGAATGAGATTTTCGATGAGCAGGTGTCCACACACTTTTGGTCATGTATTGTACCTTGGTTAAATGTACTGACTGTACGTCGCTCTGGATAAGAGTGTCTGTTAAAACTTCTTATGGCTTGAATCCCGTTAGCGGGATCGATATGACAACAGCCAGTGAAAGTGCAGGGCGCCAAATTCAAAACAACAAAAATCTCATAATTACAATTCCTCAAACATACAAGTATTATACACCATTTTAAAGCTGTACTTTTTGTTAATCCAGCCACAGTGTCTGATTTTAAAAAGGCTTTACAGCAAAAGCAAACCATATGATTATGTTAGGTCAGTGCCTATACACAAAAAAACACAGCCATTTTCCAGCCAAAGAGAGGAGTCACAAAAAGCAGAAATAGAGATAAAATGAATCACTAACCTTTGATGATCTTCATCAGATGACACTCATATGACTTCATGTTACACAATACATGTATGTTTTGTTCGATAAAGTTCATATTTATATCCAAACATCTCAGTTTACATTGGCGCGTTACGTTCAGTAATGTTTTGCTTCATCCGGTGATTTTGCAGAGAGCCACATCAATTTACAGAAATACTCATCATAAATGTTGATGAAAATACAAGTGTTATGCATAGGATTATAGATACACTTCTCCTTAATGCAACCGCTGTGTCAGATTTCAAAAAAGCTTTACCGAAAAAGCACACCATGCAATAATCTGAGTACAGCGCTCAGACACAAAAACACGCCATACAATATATCTGCCATGTTGGAGTCAACAATAGTCAGAAATAGCATTAGAAATATTCACTTACCTTTGATGATCTTCATCAGAATGCACTCCCAGAAATCCCAGTTCAACAATACATGTTTGTTTTGTTCGATAAAGTCCATCCTTTATGTCCAAAAACTCCTTTTTGTTCGCGCTTTCTTTTCACAAATCCAAATTCACGATGCGCAGGTCAGACGAAAACTCAAAAAATCCCATTATAGTTCATAGAAACATGTCAAATGATGTATAGAATCAATCTTTAGGATGTTTTTATCGTAAATCTGCAATAAAGTTTCAACCGGAGAAATCCTTTGTCTTCAGAAATGCAATGGAACTGAGCTACCTCTCACGTGAGTGCGCATGGCTGAGGCTCATGCCCTGCTGGCAGCCCTCTCACTCAATGAGCTCTTATTCATCCCCACTTCACAGTAGAAGCCTCAAACAAGGTTCTAAAGACTGTTGACATCTAGTGGAAGCCTTAGGAAGTGCAAAATGACCCCACAGACACTGTAGTTTGGATAGGCAATCACTTGAAAAACTACAAACCACTTCCTGTTTGGATTTTTTCTCAGGTTTTTGCCTGCCATATAAGTTCTGTTATACTCGAAGACATAATTCAAACAGTTTTAGAAACTTCAGAGTGTTTTCTATCCAAATGTACTAATAATATGCATATCTTAGTTTCTGGGCGTGAGTAGCAGGCAGTTTACTCTGGGCACGTCAGTCATCCAAGCTACTCAATACTGCCACCATCCATAAGAAGTTAAATGTCCAAAATGTAAATCTCAATCTGGGTTTTTGTCCCCCTCAGCTGGTGAAAGTGGGCATCGTTGAGCACAACCTCTCAACCTCAAGTAAGACATCCTACTCTTTATTTTCCTTTGACCATACGTTTTCTTTGTCTTGTTTGGTAATCCTTTGTTTTGAATGAGATGGAAGGAAGAAGGGAAGACAGAGAGAAGGGGCCCAGCGGGCAAAATACTGTATGTATGATGTCTTAATCATGTAATATTTTGCCTGAGTGGTTTTCTGGTTAAAAGGCATCATATAACTAGATTACAACCAGGTAAAGCAACTTTTTTTTAGATAACCAGATAAAGATGTTTTTTTTTTTTTTTAAGACGTTAACAAATCCTCCCTAATCCTCAGTGGACTCTGATGATGCTGTGATGGGGAGCATCAATATGCTGGCCTCCCCTCCCCCCCAGCCGGGACCAACCTACATGAAGGACCAGACCTGCACCCCGCCCCCCTCCCCCTCCGTCTCAGCCACCCTCGCTGGAGCCGGGTACGTACTGTACCTTAGCTGTCTTGTTAATTAAGTTATCTTCCCTTCTCTCATAACCATTATTTTATCTGAAGGTCAACCTTATAACTATGGCTACAACCCCCACAGAGGCCCATTGGCCACAGTAGGCAATAAAACAATTTCACAAGGTACAGACCACACCTTCCACATTAACAAGTTTCTTATTATATTTTGGGTTCTGATGGAGTAGAGCAGTTGAACTATGCTCATAAGGCATTTGTAAACTATATATTATTAATTTAATGAGGCATTCGTAAACTATACATTATTAATTTAAAAGGCCAAAGATGGACCAATCTGGAGCGAGTGAGAGAGGATAGCCATCCTTCACCACCCCAGTTTCCCTCCACTCCGCATACTCCCCAGATGAATGACCTTACTCCATCCAGATGTTCCTTGCAGACCAGATGTTGGGTGGGGTGAGGGGAAGGGAAATAACCACTATTCTGTGTTCCGTACTGTCTTTCACTGGAGCTCTACTCTACCCTTTGTCTTCTTCCTTTTCATGACTTGACCTGTAAGTTGTACATAATAAAATAAACTGGCTACAGCCCCACACTGCCACGCACAAGTTCAGATGGTACTAAACCTCGCAGTTTTGGCCTTTTTCTTCCCTTTCATGCCTACAAAACGTTCCTGTTACGTTCCTAAAATGTTTCTCTCCCATATCCCTCCGCCGTGCAGCTCTCCGGTGACAGGCGGGGAGGTGATGGGGCTCCAGGTGGACTACTGGACATGTCACGGCGCCGACAAGAAGAAGGAGGGCGAGAAACGCGACGTGGGCATCAAGAATACCCTGAAGAGCAACTTCCGCTCGCTGCAGGTGTCCCGCATCCCCAACGGGAGCGAGCTGACACCCCCTCCCGGCATGGCCATGACCGTTGTCATGAAGGAGAAGAACAAGAAAGGTGGGTGGCGCTTTACTGAAAGCCAATGGGTTGAATGCGTTATTACCCGCTATAAGCGTTAATGCGATCTTACAACTCATAGCATGTTGTTTTTCTATATGAAAATTTGTGCCTGATGAAGAAGACGTATTTTTCTGGTTGTAATCTAGTTATCTGGCCAAATACAGCAACAACCAGATGTTGTGTTGATGTCGGCATGAAAAAGACGTCTTTACCTTTTACCTTTACATCTTTAGTAAAAACAAATGATCTCTTTACTTCAGTGATGTCCTCTCTCGCTCTTCTCTTTCTCAGTGATATTCCTGAGTAAAAAGCCCAAGGAGAAGGAGGTGGACTCCAAGAGCCAGGTGATCGAGGGCATCAGCAGGCTGATCTGCACTGCCAAACACCAGCACACCATGCTGAGAGGTACAGGCCTGACAAACACACACACACACACACACACGTAAGCATAAACACATACCCACACATAGGGTTGTTGCATTGACCGCCAGAGCTTGACTTGGGCAGGAGCTCACCAGAGCTGAGTACTGGCACATCACATTTTCTGCTGCTTGAGCTCCTATTCCTCTAATAAAAAAATTGCTCAAAAGAATTGTGGAGCTCCTGCACCTACCGTAAATTCCGGACTATAAGCCGCAACTTTTTTCCCAAGCTTTGAACCTCGCGGCTTAAACAATGACGCGGCTAATATATGGATTTTTCCCGCTTTCAATTATTTATTTATTTTTAAAACACATTCTGTGACGTGCTCAGTTTTTTGGCGGCATGAAGCTTTCATTAGACCAATGAAATTGCCGAACGGGTTAAGGTCAAACAACTTTTTTGTTTACTGTTTAGATAAAATCGCGCACTCTCAAACTTCCCATCATTCTGATTACGATAGTCATTTTGTCACCCTCATCATGGCAAAGACACGGAGAAATGCATATGATGCAGCTTTCAAGTTGAAGGCGATTGATCTGGCTGTTGGAAAAGGAAATAGAGCTGCTGCACGGGAGCTTGGTCTTAATGAGTCGATGATAAGACGTTGGAAACAGCAGCGTGAGGAATTGACTCAGTGCAAAAAGACAGCTAAAGCTTACTGCTAATTTTTTATTTTTTGTTACAAGCCGTGTTTCGTTAAAGCCTATTTATTTTTGTTACAAGCCGTGTTTCGTTAAAGCCTGTGTAAAGTTCATTTGTTTCAATGTACCGGTAGGCACCTGCGGCTTATAGACATGTGTGGCTTATTTATGTTCAAAATAATATTATTTTTTTTAATTCAGTGGGTGCGGCTTATATTCAGGTGCGCTTAATAGTCCGGAAATTACGGTAAATATAAAAAGTACCTGCACCTAAAATGAGTACTGGCACCTACCTATTTCAGTCCAAGTCAAGCACTGGTGACCGTATTACCGTCACACCTGCAGTCATGAGTCTTGACCGCAGTCAAATTCCACGTGACCGTTGAGTCACAGTAATCTCCTCTGGAGATTGTGATAGTAGTAGTACCCAACTCGCTAACGACCATCAGGTCCTAATGGCCTGTTACTCAGGGCTCTATTGTCCCTCTAACCATTCTGACGTCAATGCAAATAAAAAATGAAAATCACATCAAACACTTATCATCAAAACAGTATCGTGTTTTTAGAACTCACCTCAGTGTGATGATCAATTTAAAGAAAGAAGTTCAACAGCAGGTTGAACCTGAGTGTAAAACATGGTTGTTGTGGATGTTGTTTCAAAGTCTAACATAACGAAATGGACAGCACTTTCTAAGGTGATGATTCATTCAAAACACTCATACACATATTAGAGCACATGATTGTGCCATACAATACATAGCCTACCGCAAAGGCCTATTACGCACGGCAAAAAAATATATAAAAACATTGATTTAAGATGTCTTTGTAATTGGTCTCACCTATACTCCAAAATTAAACAAATTCTAGTAATCTCCTTTGAATGTAGACTTTATTATTGTGCATTATTATGCATACTGGATGGTCTGGTTACTTTACCTTATGCTACGCTCCAAACTTTCTATCCATGAGTCTGGGAGAGAACGTATAGGTCTAGGCGATGCTGTTGGTTCATTGGTTGTGCAGGGCGGCACACAGAGTTATCCTACAATTATAGTGAATTTGTATTTGAATTTGAATAGCCTAGTAATAGGAAATGTTTTATATTTTCATAATTAATAGGCTGACACGTTACCTTTAGCTACAGAATCACCACCGTGCTTTTCCATCTCTTCTCTCTCCTTCATTCCTTTCTCGAGCGTGCAGAGGGCTGTCAACAGTTTAAATGAAATATGTTTCGTTGTGAAAACATGTTGCTATCAATGTACCCAAATTAAGCACTGTGTTTCCCAAAATAAACACTGGGTAGCTGCAGAAACAGGGTTGGAGAGCCCATGGCATGCAGAGTTTTGGCGGAATATCACCTGTCACGCAGCGAGAGGCTACATGCTCCTCAAATAGTGGTTGATGCATGGTGGGATATACAGTACCAGTCAAACGTTTGGACACACCTACTCATTCCAGGGCATTTTCTTTATTTTTACTATTTTCTACATTGTAGAATAATAGTGAAAACATAAACTATGAAATAACACATATGGAATCATGTAGTAACCAAAAAAGTGTTCTACAAATCAAAATATATTTTATATTTGAGATTCTTCAAATTAGCCACCTGTTAGTAGTTGATGTTCCTCTTCAATAACACAAACCCCAAAGCAAATCAGGGGAGGAAAATAGGTTTATTGAAAGAGAACAAATCATGCGGGGAGGTAGATGGTAGATGTTCATCCTCCCCTGTCCTCAGTGATTCTCTCCTGTGATTCTCTCCACAGAACAAAGGGACAGGATGTAGTTTTATAACCCAGCTTTAGCCTGTGGTTGACCAATTAGAATTCCTTGCAATAAAACTGGGCCAATGGCCAAATAATCAGTATCATATTTCAGGCTCAATGCCTAGACAAATTCCTCCCATGTCTCTGACCCATAGATCAATAATTCTCTCTTACAGAAAAAACACTATTTCCATTGATCGTTAGTACTCTCTTGACCTCTCATCCTCTGCATTGTGTATTTATCTTCGAAATATTCTTACACACCCTTTGCCTTGATGACAGCTTTGCACACTCTTGGTATTCTCTCAACCACCATGAGGTACTGACCTGGCATGCATTTAAATTAACCTCTTACATCTAGACGTTCCGCTAGCGCAACACCTGCTCCAATATCCAATGATAGGCGTGGCGCGAATGACAAATTCCTCAAAAATACAAAAACTTCAATTTTTCAAACATATGACTATTTTACAGCATTTTAAAGACAAGACTCTCCTTTATCTAACCACACTGTCCGATTTCAAAAAGGCTTTACAGCGAAAGCAAAACATTAGATTATGTCAGCAGAGTACCCAGCCAGAAATAATCAGACACCCATTTTTCAAGCTAGCATATAATGTCACAAAAAACAAAACCACAGCTAAATGCAGCACTAACCTTTGATGATCTTCATCAGATGACAACCATAGGACATTATGTTATACAATGCATGCATGCTTTGTTCAATCAAGTTCATATTTATATCAAAAACCAGCTTTTTTACATTAGCATGTGACGTTCAGAACTAGCATACCCCCCGCAAACTTCCGGTGAATTTACTAAATTACTCACGCTAAACGTTCACAAAAAACGTAACAATTATTTTAAGAATTATAGATACAGAACTCCTCTATGCACTCGATATGTCCGATTTTAAAATAGCTTTTCGGTGAAAGCACATTTTGCAATATTCTGAGTAGATAGCCCAGCCATCACGGCTAGCTATTTTGACACCCACCAAGTTTAGCCCTGACCAAACTCCGATTTACTATTAGAAAAGTTTGATTACCTTTGGTGTTCTTCGGCAGAATGCACTCCCAGGACTGCTACTTCAATAACAAATGTTGGTTTGGTTCAAAATAATCCATAGTTATATCCAAACAGAGGCGTTTTGTTTGTGCGTTCAAGACACTATCCGAAGTGTAAATAAGGGTCATGCGCACGACGCATTTCGTGACAAAAGATTTCTAAATATTTCATTACCGTACTTCGAAGCATGTCAACCGCTGTTTAAAATCAATTTTTATGCCATTTTTCTCGTAAAAAAGCGATAATATTCCGACCGGGAAAGCGTGTGTATGTACAAAGAGAGAGAAAATAAAAGCATGGGATCCCCTCGTGCACGAGCCTGAGTCTCATAGTACTGTTACTGGCCACTATCCAAACATGCTAATGTTTTTCAGCCAGAGCCTGCAAAGCCACGATTCAGCTTTTTGCCGCCTTCTGAGAGCCTATGGGAGCCGTAGGAAGTGTCACGTAACAGCAGAGATCCCCTGTTTTGGATAGAGATAATCAAGAAGTTCAAGAAATGGTCAGACAGGGTACTTCCTGTAAAGAATCTTCTCAGGTTTTGGCCTGCCAAATTAGTTCTGTTATACTCACAGACACCATTCAAACAGTTTTAGAAACTTTGGAGTGTTTTCTATCCAAAGTTAATAATTATATGCATATTATAGTTTCTGGGCAGGAGCAATAATCAGATTAAATCGGGTACGTTTTTTATCCGGCCGTGAAAATACTGCCCCCTAGCCATAACAGGTTAACAGGTGTGCCTTGTTAAAAGTTAATTTGTGTTTTTTTTTTTTTTTTTTTACTTAATGTTGTTGTTGTGACAAGGTAAGGGTGGTATACAGAAGTTGGCTCTATTTGGTAAAAGACCAAGTCCATATTATGGTAAGAACAGCTCAAATAAGCAAAGAGAAATGACAGTCCATCATTACTTTAAGACATGAAGGTCAGTCAATCCAGACATTTTCCAAGAAAGTTTCTTCAAGTGCAGTCCAAAAACCATAAAGTGCCACAGGAAAGAAAGACCCAGAATCACCTCTGCTGCAGAGGATAAGTTCATTAGAGTTACCAGCCTCAAATATTGCAGGCCAAATAAATGCTTCACAGAGTTCAAGTAACAGACCCATCTCAACATCAACTGTGCAAAGGAGACTGCGTGAATCAGGCCTTCATGGTTGAATTGCTGCAAAGAAACCACTACTAAAGAACACCAATAAGAAGAGCTTGGGCCAAGAAACATGAGCAATGGACATTAGACCAGTGGAAATCTGGAAATGAGTCCAAATTTGAGATTTTTGGTTCCAACCGCCATGTCTTTGTGAGATGCAGAGTAGGTGAACGGATGATCTCTGCGTGTGTGGTTCCCACCGTGAAGCTTGGAGGAGGAGGTGTGATGGTGTGGGAGTGCTTTGCTGGTGACACTGTCAGTGATTTATTTAGAATTCAAGGCACACTTAACCAGCATGGCTAGCACAGCATTCTGCAGTGATACGCCATCCCATCTGGTTTGCGCTTAGTGGGACTATCAATTGTTTTCAACAGGACAATGACCCAACACAGCTCCAGGCTGTGTAAGAGCTATTTGACCAAGAAGGAGAGTGATGGAGTGCAGCATCAGATGACCTGGCCTCCACAATCACCCAACCTCAACCCAATTGAGATGGTTTGGGATGAGTTAGACCACAGCGTGAAGGAAAAGCAGCCAACAGGTGCTCAGCATATGTGAGAACTCCTTCAAGTCTGTTAGAAAAGAATTCCAGGTGAAGCTGGTTGAGAGAATGAGTGTGCAAAGCTGTCATCAAGGCAAAGGGTGGCTACTTTGAAAAATGTAAAATCTAAAATATATTTTGATTTGTTTAACACTTTCTTGGTTACTACATGATTCCATATGTGTTATTTCATAGTTTTGATGTCTTCACTATTATTTTACAATGTAGAAAATAGTAAAAATAAAGACCCTTGAATGAGTACGTGTGTCCAAAATAAATTTTGACTGGTATTATAAGTCCAGACATTTCGATATGCAATCCCGTGTGAAAGCAGAGTTTTGATGGTTGCCACCAAAAAGAGGAGGATCCCAGCCGCTACTCTATTTATTTCTCAGCTGCTCATATTAAGAACATGCTCCGCTATAAAACCGGAATAGCCTACCCGGCATGATTGAAAAACGAACCGTGGAAAGCGGCCCCATTTACTATTCGAGTGCACTTGATGAGAGAGCAGCGTGTGCAGCCTGAGGCAAGGAACAGAGCGGAAGCTTTTTTTGCAACTTTCTCAAATCATCAATAGTCTATAGTCGCATCATGCAGCCCATATATGTTTTGATTTCTATGACATTCTAAGGTTTGTATCAATACAACTAAAGTAGTCAAATAAATCTAAATCTAGCATATAGGACCTGTTTCAAATGATTACTTTTACGCTCAACATAGCCACTTCATATGCGCACTTGCTCCGGAATAGGAAAAATATCCTGTCTATTTTATTCAGCTAAGTTCAATTATATTCTCCTTACTATAAAATCATATATATAAAATAACGCCACGGGACTTCTATGCATATCTTGTATGCTAAATGAACTAGCCTACAGCCTATGGCATGGCGCATAGCCAGATGACATATATTCTCTTCTTCTGAAATACATTGTCTTTATATAATAATGTTTCCTTCGTTTGCTTTGAATAATGTTTCCTTCAAAATGGATTTATTTTGATGGTGTATATAAAATGTAGATGTTCCGAAGGCGCACATCAGAGGCTTGTATGCGTGGAGGCTAGACGTGTTCATGTTAATTAACGCTCAATTACCGTGAGACCGACAGTAATTAGACAATAAACGGGGCTGACGAAATGTCATGACTGCCACAGCACTACCCAAACACCCCGCTCTGCATCCCTTCAACGCAAGCATGCACCCACATGTTCAATCATACCTGTATACTACATACTTATTCTGTTTTAACACATACTGTAGAGTACGTGCTGAAGACACACACGTAGGTTAATGTGAATTCCCTGAATAGCCTCAATTCAATGAGTCTTTAAGAAATGCAATATCGCCACCAAGTGGTTGAAAATAAAAATAAATTGCGTCTCTCTGCTTTTTCTCTCTCTCCCTCTCCATAGTGTCCATTGACGGCGTGGAGTGGAATGATGTCAAGTTTTTCCAGCTGGCTGCCCAGTGGCCCACTCACGTCAAGCACTTCCCTGTTGGCATCTTCGGCTACACCAAGCCCGCCATGTGACATATCACTGCCACCTAAACCCAAGTATGGGGTAGCTGCAGCCCAATATGGCGACCGGAGTATAGGCGAGTGGGTGTGTCGAAAGGAGTGGGTGAATGGAAAGATAATCAGCTAATTGAGCAGATATGTTGCCGCTCAAGACCGTTTTGCATGGCTGATACGAGTTGATAAGCCGCCGATCAGTGCACCGGTTTTGTATCGAGGTGCCTGCTGACCGGAGGTGCTTCCCACTGGGCAGCTGTGTCAAGTTGTCGCCAGCGGTAGCTAACGTGTCAATTTTTTTCTTCTCTCCTATGATTTCATTTCAAGTAGGACAGAAGCCTACACAAGAAATAACTAATATTGATAACCATCTAGATTTCACATTGATACATACATACAGTCTACTCAATGGGCATGGCATGAAGGGTAACAACGCTTGGACACAGTGTCCTTGCTCCCGCTTGCCAAGCACCATTGTCTCGGCATGGGAAGTAGCTAATTAGTAGCCAATATCAGGGTGACCGTCACAGTGAGCACACGCATACAAGCAGTAGTACACCCATCATCAGTACTTTTAATAAAAAATAAACAATCGTCAGTTTTACAACTTCAAATCTACAGTTATTTATGTTTAACTAACAGCGAAATACAACTCAGACTCATCCTCTGGACGACTCAGACCCAAGTCCAAACTCTCGCAGTACGATAGTTGTGTGGTAAGAACCGGACAAAAAAAACTGCACGATCAAAACCGTCTAACCTGTAACAGAGCGCTTTCAACACATCCACTCCTTTCCACACGCCCATTACTTTCCTTTCGACACATCCACTCCTTTCCACACGCCCATTACTTTCCTTTCGACACATCCACTCGCCTATACGCTGGTCGACAAATTGGGCTGCAGCTACCCCCATCTCCTTAAACCCTGACCCCTGAACAGCCCTTATCATCTCCCATAGAGAGAGATGAGCTGGATTCCATTCTGAAAAATCACTCCCTTCCTTCTGTCCTTTAAAACGAACCTCATCTACCATGAGAGACTGGGGCTGGGTTCAATTCTGAAAAAAATATTCTGTTCCCTTTGGACAGTCCTCATCTTCCATAGAGAGAGACAAGCTGGAATACATTCTGAAAAATCACTCCCTTCCTTTCTGTCCTTTGATATTTGTATTTACTAGGTATTGAGGCTATCACTATGGTAATAGCTCCATGAAGTGAAGATTATAGGTCCTTATATGCTGGTTCCCAATTTTTCAAAATGTAATTATTAGAAATACATTTCTAAGTCTAAGTTTGAAATTAATCCAACTCGTTCAGCTCCGTGGGCTCTCCAAGTTACCAAAGGTAGTGGAGAAGGCTGGGAGTAATCCACCAGATTGGAACCCAGCCAAGGCTGCTCTGACTAAGCAAAAAACGTAAACAAACTCCCTAGTCCTTTTCCTGTGGAAACTGTCCAGTTACAAACCTGTGTTCCCAGTATAAAATGGATGTTGTTGTCAACGTCAAATGTTACTGTTTTATACACCAGCAAAAAAGAAGGAAAAAAACATATTTTGTTAAAAAAATGTATGCTGCCTTTTAAGTATAATAGTGTATATTGTGGTTAGACACTTATAATGGCCACCTGTAATGGCAGCTTTGTTGGCACTTTGTTTTGTTACTATATTATTATTTCTGTGAAATCCTATGTGGGTAAATGTCCTGTATATAATGTAAGAGGATTGAAGGGGTGTGTTGGTGTGTGTTCGCAGTGTGTGCCGGGAGGCAGTGTGTGTTACTGATTTTTAGGGGAAAGGGTGGGATGCTAAGAGAGGAATTGCTGTGAAATTTGCAGAGGAACCCCTCTTGCTATGAAGAGATGTATTTTGTTCTCTTTTTTTATTGAGAAAAGTGACTTACTCAAGTTTTTGATACACTACTTTCTAGCTAGTATACTTGCCTTTTTGATTTAGAAGCACATTGTACGGAAACAGAATAGGGACAATCAGTAACCAAGAAACTTGGCACTGTATAACGGGAGACGTTCATCAGAGAGTGGAATGTATCCTTTGGCGAGTTCAATGCAATGACTTCACTTGTGAATTTGTGAAGAGGGCCCTAGGTGCATGCAAGAATTTCTGGACACAAACGTGTATAGGAGAGAGAAGAATGAGAGAAAGAGAGGGCAAGGAAAGAAGGAAGCAAATGTCTTGTTCCCAGTGCCCTGCTCTAACACACCTGATTAGCCTACTCTCTGCAAAGGGCTCAGCAGTGCAGTTTTCAGTAATACCCTTCTCACACTACTACTGAGTTGACCCAAGCCAAGCTTTACTGTACTGGCCTGGTTAAGCATCCACTATAGTTGCTGGAACTGTGTTCACAATGACCATGTGGGGGGAAAAATACAGTTAAACAGTACAGTTTGGCTTGATACAGTAGTGTGAAAAGGGTAGAAGAATTCCCCAGTTCTTAAACTATTTACCAGTGACTTTGAAGTGTTCTTTTTTCTAACTTTATCCATTCTGAAAGGCAAGAATCCCTTTATAAAACTAGCGTGCCGTATTCAACAATGAACTAATTGCTGTCCACTGTTCTCTGTTTTTATACTTTCTTTAAAGATAGACCCACTCATAACGTTGAGTCAAAAAGGGCCACAGGCTTAATTGGTTTTTAGGGAATTGCCAGGATTTTAATGTCAGCAATGTTGTTGTATTGTGTGTTGATGTTTTTTCATGAGGTGTATTTTCTCATAGGCCTATGAGGGAAATAACGTCCTGTGCCTCTTCAGTCGAGGCTATGCAGGACACCTGGAAGTCAAAGCTTCCTTCCTTAGTTATTTCGCCTCTCTCCATCTTTTGACCTTGTATGTTTGTGACTTGACACGAAAATGCATTTCATTTGGATGAAAGTGTGTTTTGGAGATTTTAAGTGTGTGTCTGTGTGTGCATGCGCTCAGAAGGGGTACTGTGTAACCCCATTTGTCAATATCAACCCTTTGAAAACTGGCTTCTCTTGCGATTAGATACTACATGGATAGTATTACATTTGACGTATTTTTTGTTCATCTTCACCGTGGTAGCTGAGTATTAACAACAGTGTATGTTACCGTATATTTGACCCGTCATGCATTGCTGACGGTCAAGGTGTCTCATGTTTTTGCCTCGGAAAGGGGAAAGGTCTTCGGTCAATCCCACTCATTTGACTGTACAGTGTTCCACTATTTCATGATACAAACAATATACAACAGTATGTGGCCACCCCTTCAAATTAGTGGATTCGGCTATTTCTGCCTCACCCGTTGCTGACAGGTGTATAAAATTGAGCACACAGCCGAGCAATTGCCATAGTCAAACATTGGCAGTAGAATGGCCTTACTGAAGAGCTCAGTGACTTTCAACATGGCACCTTCATAGGATGCCACCTTTCCAACAAGTCATTTCCTTACATTTCTGGCCTGCTAGAGCTGCCCCGGTCAACTGCATATTGATGCCAATGATTTTGGAATGAGACATTCGACGAGCAGGTGACCACATACTTTTGGTCATGTAGTGTATCTATACATAACTGAAACATAAATATGTTCCACTACTTCATAATACATATTTACAGTTGAAGTCGGAAGTTTACAAACACTTAGGTTGGAGTCATTTAAAACTTGTTTTTCAACCACTCCACAAATGTCTTGTTAACTAACTATAGTTTTGGCAAGTCGGTTAGGACATCTACTTTGTGCATGACACAAGTAATTTTTCCAACAACTGTTTACAGACAGATTATTTCACTTATAATTCACTTTTTCACAATTCCAGTGGGTCAGAAGTTTACATACACTAAGTTGACTGTGCCTTTAAACAGCTTGGCAGATTCCATAGAATTATGTCATGGCTTTAGAAGCTTCTGATAGGCTAATTGACATCATTTGAGTCAATTGGAGGTGTACCTGTGGATGTATTTCAAGGCCTACCTTCAAACTCAGTGCCTCTTTGCTTGACATCATGGGAAAATCAAAAGAAATCAGCCAAGACCTCAGAAAAAATTGTAGACCTCCACAAGTCTGGTTCATCCTTGGGAGCTATTTCCAAATGCCTGAAGGTACCACGTTCATCTGTACAAACAATAGTACGCTAGTATAAACACCATGCGACCACGCAGCCGTCATACAATTTGTAAGTCGCTCTGGATAAGAGCGTCTGCTAAATGATGTAAATGTAAATGTAATACCGCTCAGGAAGGAGACGAGTTCTGTCTCCTAGACATGAACGTACTTTGGTGTGAAAAGTGCAAATCAATTGCAGAACAACAGCAAAGAACCTTGTGAAGATGCTGGAGGAAACAGGTACAAAAGTATCTTTATCCACAGTAAAACAAGTCCTATATCGACAAGGAAGAAGCCACTGCTCCAAGCATGGGGGTGGCAGCATCATGTTGTAGGGGTGCTTTGCTGCAGGAGGGGCTGGTGCACTTCACAAGATAGATGGCATCATGAGGAAGGTAAATGATGTTGATATATTGAAACAACATCTCAAGTTATCAGTCAGGAAGTTAAAGATTGGTCGAAAATGGGTCTTCCAAATGGACAATGACCCAAAGCATACTTCCAAAGTTGTGGCAAAATGGCTTAAGGACAACAAAGTCAAAGTATTGGGAGTGGCCATCACAAAGCCCTGATCTCAATCCTATAGAAAATTTGTGTGCCGAACTGAAAAAGCGTGTGCGAGCAAGGAGGCCTACAAACCTGACTCAGTTACACCAGCTCTGTCAGGAGGAATGGGCCAAAATTCACCCAATTTATTGTGGGAAGCTTGTGGAAGGCTACCTGAAACATTTGACCCAAGTTAAACAATTTAAAGGCAATGCTACCAAATACTAATTGAGTGTATGTAAACTTCTGACCCACTGGGACTGTGATGAAAGAATAAAAGTTGAAATAAATAATTCTTCGATTATTCTGACATTTCACATCCTTAAAATAAAGTGGTGATCCTAACTGACCTAAGACTGGGAATTTTTACTAGGATTAAATGTCAGGAATTGTGAAAAACTGAGTTATTGTATTTGGCTAAAGTGTGTATGTAAACTGCCGACTTCAACTGTATATTATAGCACTACTTTTGGGAAGTCAAGCGGCACCAAGTAATACCAAGTAAAACTGGACAGTCAAATAACTCCGACATTGAGCTTTACAGCTCTTTTAAGTATAGTTAAAGTTTGCAGATGTTTTTGCACAAACATTATTTTAAATGATGTGACAGACAGTATTCTTTCTTTTTTAAATGAACCACTAAAGAATACAAGGTAAAAGCTCTTGTTTTTATGATGTCAGTATGTCTTTTTTTTTCATATCAGTTTTAGTTTATTGCAATATTTTTTGTTTTATTTCCATCTTACTCTTTATTAAGTTTTTGTATGGCCATTTTATGATTCTAACCCTTTTTAATAAAAGAGTTGAACTCTTTTGTAAAAAAAAAATTGTTTGGAAATTGGGTTTTGAAGTGTTGTGAGTAAAAACAGGCTATTAAAGGAGTGTTGAGAGAATTTGCATTGTTTTATTACTGTTTCAATTTGGAAAGATACTCATGTTGTCATAATACCATGCACCTATTAACCATACTTAGACCTGTCTTTGCATACAGAACACACACACACAGAATATGAGCCCATACCTGAGGCTGGACAGTGTTACATGGTGTTGGATTCCCCTTACCAACAGCAGATGGCAGAGTCATTGTACACATCTGAATCATGATCTGAATCTTTCAATTTAATGTTAATGAGGTCAGATATTCCACACACCAGAGCTTAATTTCATGTTTGGATTTAATATTAATTAAATCCGATCCAACTTTGGTTGTCAAATAGGAAGCCTTCACCCTCTCTCTCTGCCGTCTGTGCCACTCAGAGGCATGGTCATCTCCTCAAAAGCACAATCAACAATAGCTGACTTGAGCAAGCGTCCAGCCCCACATTCCGTGTCGGACACAGATTCCAAAGAAGGCGAAGGCCGGGATTCAATTTCATCACGCATTGCAGAGCGCTGTCAACAATGCAGCTCTTAAAGGCGTCTATTTGAACCCAGGTCTGCTGACGATAGTCCTCTATTAATACTGTATGGTTCAAATGTTTTGCAGATACGAGCAAGTCTCCAAGATGAACACAAATGGTTTCTAGCAAATTATTTGGTTTTAAATCAAACAAAGTCCCATATCATGCTGTTTGGTACACGACAAAGAATTAACTTCACAGCTGGCAATTTTTTCATTCATGCAAGAGATGGAACAATTGTTGAAAGTGTTGATTTTTAAAAACATATTTGGATTTGTTTGATTAATCTTTTGGAAAGCAAATTAATTATCTAAGAAAAACGATTAATAACCTTGGGTTACTGTACAGATCAAATAACTGTTTTACTGTATCCATTAAAAGACATTAACCCAACTGCTGCTTCCTTTCCTAGACTATGGTATCATCATCTGCATGGTAAAAAAAAAGCCAATTTAACCGATGGTTGAAGGCAAAAGGACAAGAATTTAAGCTAATGTGTTTAAGTGGGTTTACTAAACAAATTCTGCTCGAAGTGAGCTGAAATTGAACAAGCTTGTTGAGTAAAATAAAAATGTATGTTTGCTAAAAAAAAAAAAAAAACACTCAAAACCGCGTTCATCATCATCATCTTATTTCACAGCATGTATTGCAGGTTGATTTTCAGAATTGTTTGTTTCAATACCTGTGTTTTTGCATATACATTGATTTACAGTACCAGTCAAAAGTTTGGACACACCTACTCATTCAAGGGTTTTTCTTTATTTTTACTGTTTTCTACATTGTAGAATAATAGTGAAGACATCAACGCTATTAAATAACACATATGGAATCATGTAGTAACCAAAAAAGTGTTAAATCATTTTAGATTATTCAAAGTAGCCACCCTTTGCCTTGATGTCAGACAGTTTTGCACACGCTTGGTATTCTCTCAATCAGCTTCATTAGGTAGTCACCTCGAATGCATTTCAATGAACAGGTGTGCCTTGATAAAAGTTCATTTGTGGAATTTCTTTCCTTAATGTGTTTGAGCCTATCAGTTGTGTTGTGAAAAGGTAGGGGTGGTATACAGAAGATGGCCCTATTTGGTAAAAGACCTGGTCCATATTATGGCAAGAACAGCTCAAATAAGCAAAGAGAAACAATAGTCCATCCTTACTTTAAGACATGAAGGTCAGTCAATGTGGAACATTTCAAGAACTTTGAAAGTTTCTTCAAGTGCAGTCGCAAAGTCCATCAAGAGCTATGATGAAACTGGCTCTCATGAGGACCTCCATGGGAGAGTAAGAACCAGAGTTACCTCTGCTGCAGTTACCAGCCTCAGAAATTGCAGCCCAAATAAATGCTTCACAGAGTTCAAGTAACAGACACATCTCAACATTAACTGTTCAGAGGAGACTGCATGAATCAGGCCTTCATGGTCAAATTGCTGCAAAGAAACCACTACTAAAGGACAACAATAATAAGAAGAGACTTGCTTGGGCCAAGAAACATGAGCAATGGACATTAGACCAGTGGAAATCTGTCCTTTGGTCTGATGAGTCCAAATTTGAGATTTTTGGTTCCAACCGCTGTGTCTTTGTGAGACGCAGAGTAGGTGAACGGATGATCTCCGCATGTGTGGTTCCCACTGTGAAGCATGGAGGAGGAGGTGTGATGGTGTGGGGGTGCTTTGCTGGTGACACTGTCAGTGATTTATTTGGAATTCAAGGCACACTTAACCAGCATGGTTACCACAGCATTCTGCAGTGGTACGACATCCCATCTGGTTTGCGTTTAGTGGGACTATCATTTGTTTTTCAACAGGACAATGACCCAACACAGCTCCAGGCTGTTTAAGGGCTATTTGACCAAGAAGAAGAGTGATGGAGTGCTGCATCAGATGACCTGGCCTCCATAATCACCCAACCTCAACCCAATTGAGATGGTTTGGGATAAGTTGGACTGCAGAGTGAAGGAAAAGCAGCCGACAAGTGCTCAGCATATGTGGGAAGTCCTTCAAGACTGTTGGAAAAGCATTCCAGGTGAAACTGATTGAGAGAATGCCAAGAGTGTGCAAAGCTGTCAAGGCAAAGGGTGGCTACTTTGAAGAATCCAAAATATGAAAGAAGTTTCCACTTCCCAATAACAGCACTTACAGTTGACTCTAGGAGGGAGTCACAGCTCTTCAGTAAGGCCATTCTACTGCCAATGTTTGGAGAATACATGGCCATGTGCTCGATTTTATACACCTGTCAAAAATCTGTCGTTCTGCCCCTGAGCAAGGCAGTTAACCCACTGTTCCCTGGGCGCTGCGTGTCCACCGTAGCTATCCACTGATGGCGATAGGGGGCGATGAAAAAACAGAATGGGCGAGGGAACGTGAAAATGGCGGGATTCTCAGCAATATCGAGCCGTGATTGACTAATCGACCTTACTGGATTGGGTGTTGATTTTTTACCTTTATTTAACTAAGTCAGATAAGAACAAATTCTTATTTACAATGACGGCCTAGGAGCAGTGGGTTAACTGCCTTGTCGGTTCAGGGATTCGATCTAGCAACCATTTCGGTTACTAGCCCAACGCTCTAACCACTAGGCTAACTGCCACCCCAAACAAATGCATTCGCCGGTTAATACCTAGCATGCTTTCGGTTTGCTAGCAACCACATGTTGAGCCACTCCGGGCGAAGCTAGTGTGGTTTGACAAATTATCGCTGAAAGTGGATCCCATCTGTCAGAGCCATGTAGCTATGTCACAATGGGAAGCCGGGCTATCACGTCTCTAGGCTGCGTTTCAAATAAATAAAAAGATACACCCTCATCCACCTACCCTCGCCAAATGATCGTAAGCACCTCAGCCCTTGTGTTTTTTAATCGCTTTTGTGAGTGTAGAATTATGTTCACTTCGGGCCTGAAACGCCACATAATTCAATTCGCGATGACTGTACATCTTCTAAGAAAAGTCCACCGAAACCATAAACCTCAATGTCAATATGGATAAGTCAACATACATGTGTAAGAAAAAACGAATGTCAAAAGGTTAGAAATTGTGCTACTAATGCACAAACACTTCTTGTAAAAGTAATGATGTTTTTGTTTGGTTGACTTTTGGAAATTGTACCAATAAAACATTTTAATTCTTCAGAAGTTCCAGCTAGGCAGGCTAACGTTAGTTAGCTAATTAATTTGCAAGCTATCATACAGTAGTTGTATATTAATAATTATATAGTTAATATAAGTAGACGTGCAATCATAATTGACTGTAGCGCATTTAAAGCACCCACAAGCTATCGGTGGCTTAAATCAACATCGTCGCGGGATGAATGAGTGACGAATTTCCAGGCAAGGGCGATCCATTTAATGTTGTTCGTCGAGTGATGTGTGGTTTACCCCGCAACTCTTGCCACGTTCAAATGTAGGAGTTTCCTTGTTCCTAATTGTCTTCGTATCATATGATTAAATGCATCACACAATGATTTACTAGAAACTATTGATCTCTTTCCATTTTGAGGACCGTTTGTTTAATACATTTCCTTTAAAGGATTTTTTAAAATAGCCTCTGCTTGGTCCTTTGATTATTATTAGCTAGTCGTGGCTAATGTTAGCTAAATATTTTAGTGGATGTTCAAAGAAAACTGAACCATGGATTAGCTTCTCCCATAGACTACTTTCAGGGTAACGAACCATCTAACATTAAGTTGTGAAATACTGAACTTTTTTTTTTTTTTTACCATATTCGAACATCTGGATTTTTGCTCTTTTTTTTGTTTGGTTAGACCTATTTAGTTATATATGTATTTTTTGTATAACTAGGTTATTAATCAAATCAACACATTTAATGTATTTGCTATGTAGACTAGTTGAAGGCAAGTATCCATTGAAATTAATCAAATAAATGGGGGATTTATTTATCTATATGACCAATGATGTATCTATGGAAATTATGAATTTGGATTTGTTACTCATACACACAGCCTCTGAGCAGCCACGCCCGAAAAATCCTATACATGGCGACGTCATTCAAAAATATTCGCTGTGGATGCTGGGAGATCAATATCCATGGAAGACATTTTGGATTTAAAATAAGCTCCGTTGGCAACACATTTATCATTGCGGTTGCCCTGATATTTATTTAGAATGTACCGTCAAAGAGTTTGTTTGTCAGTTGTCCGCAATAAAATGGCGTCGTTCTTGTAAAAAAAATTCACGCATTTTCCCCGAACCATATCGCCGTGCTGATCTGCGAATTCTGTTGGGATAGGTTTCTTGCTGTTGCATGTACATCGAGAAGGCTCCTATAGTTCCTGGCTGACCTACGAGGAATTAACCAATTTAGGTATGTAACCACATACATATACCAGCATCTGTGTTTTTGTCTTGGCTCACAGAATTCAACACTTTGCATAAGAAAACACATCAGAGAGGCAGTGTGATTGTTCTTGCCTTGTTAACTACACAGCCTAACTATAGACATTAAGTAGCCTCTTGATAACAGTTCTTGTAAAGACCTATTTTATTTATACTGAAAAAAATATAAACGCAACATTGAACAATTTCACTGAGTTACAGTTCATATAAGGAAATCATCCAATTGAAATAAATACATTAGGCCCTAATCTATGGATTTCACATGACTGGGCAGGGGCGCATCCCATTGATTGATGCACGAGCGCCCCCGCCGTCTTCACGCCATTGTCGATAGATACACCGCAAGGCGTGGTTTAACGTGTCCACGCCCCCGAGTATGATACAGCCGTAGGCTACTCCTGTTACTCCCATTTAATTAATCTAAGCAAACTGCAGACTCTCTTGTCGTTTCAATAAACATTTTCAGCAGCCTCACGTGTCGTTCGTTAACATACTTGTCTATCACAACAACAAATGATTTGCATGATACTTATTCTGCCACCAGTTTGTTAGCTGACATGCTAAGACTAACGGTAAAGCTATTGCAGTATACTTATTAAGTCACTATTTGTTTACCCATAGCTGGAGAGGCAACCCTACCAAATAGCCCAAAGTAGCCTATGGTGATATCCATACCTACTTGGTGGAATCTCCAGTTTTGCATATACCAGTGTCCTAGCTAACTAGCTACCATTGTCACCCGCCTCTTCTTTGGGGTTTATCGCTGGTTGGCATCTGACGTTGTGGTGCATTACCGCCACCTACAGTATTGGAGCGCGCCTGTGTACCGGAGTCCTAGCATAAAAATTAACCAATAGAACTATAAAAGGGGCCGCAATTGCACCCTTCTCGTGCGACCAAGAGTTTTATTTTGGGAGAACTGTGCAACTATGAAAACAAATCTCCCAGATAATAATTATTGTAATGTTAAGGCTTCGCTGTACCGTTGTTTCCAAGTACTGCAGTAATGGTGAAACCATGACACTAACGAGTCTGCACTCCCTTGTCTCTCTAGGGCAGCATTTCCCAAACTCAGTCCTGGGGACCCCAAGGGGTTTACGTTTATTTTTTTTGCCCAGGCACTACACAGCTGATTCAAATAATGAACGCATGATGAGGAGTTCATTATTTGAATCAGCTGTTTAGTGCTAGGGGGGGAAAAAAAGGTAAACCCCATGGAGTCCCCAGGACTGAGTTTGGGGAAACGCTGCCCAAGAGAGACAAGGGAGTGCAGACTCGTTAGCGTCATGGTTTCACCATTACTGCAGCGAAAACGGCTTGCTTGTAGCCCAACTAGGTCGTCTTATAGTATATCGACGGTAGAGATCGGCAGGGCCGATTTTCAAATTTTCATAACAATTGGTAATCGGCCCTTTTGGATGCCGATTACATTGCAATCCACAAGGAAACTGCGTGGCAGGCTGACCACCTGTTACACGAGTGCAGCATCAAAAGGACCTTGTGGCTGCAAGGAGCCAAGGTAAGTTGCTAGCTAGCATTAAACATATGTTATAAAAAACAATCAATCTTCATATTCACTAAACTACACATGGTTGATGATATTACTAGATTAACTAGCTTGTCCTGCGTTGCATATAATCAATGCGGTGCCTGTTAATTTATCGAATCACAGCCTAATTCAACTTCGCCAAACGGGTGATGATTTAACAAAAGTGCATTACCGAAAAAAGCACAATCATTGAACAAATGTACCTAACCATAAACATCAAGGCCTTTCTTAAAATCAATACACAGAAGTATATTTTTTTTAAACCTGCATATTTAGTTCAAAGAAATTCATATTAACAGGCAATATTAACTGGGGAAATTGTGTCACTTCTCTTGCGTTCAGTGCAAGGAGAGTCCGGGTATATGCAACAGTTTGGGCCGCCTGGCTCGTTGTGAACTAATTTGCCAGAATTTTACATAATTATGACATAACATTGAAGGTTGTGAAATGTAACAGCAATATTTAGACTTAGGGTTGACACCCATTCAATAAAATACGGAACAGTTCCGTATTTCACTGAAATAACAAATGTTTTGTTTTCTAAATTATAGTTTCTGGATTTGACCATATTAATGACCTAAGGCTCGTATTTCTGTGTTTATTATAATTAAGTCTATGATTTGATAGAGCAGTCTGACTGAGCGGTGGTAGGCAGCAGCAGGCTCGTAAGCACTCATTCAAACTGCATTTGCCAGCAGCTCTTAGCAATGCTTGAAGCACAGCGCTGTTTATGACTTCAAACCTATCAACTCCCAAGATTAGGCTGGCAATACCAAAGTGCCTATAACAACATCCAATAGTCAAAGGTATATGAAATACAAATGGTATAGAGAGAAATAGTCGACGCTTCATAATTCCTATAACTACAACCTAAAACTTCTTACTGGGAATATTGAAGAACTGGGAATATTGAACCACCAGCTTTCATATGTTCTCATGTTCTGAGCAAGGAACTTAAACGTTAGCTTTTTTACATGGCACATATTGCACTTTTACTTCTCCAAAACTGCGTTTGTATTATTTAAACCAAATAAACATGTTTTGTTATTTATTTGAGACAAAATAGATTTCATTTATGTATTATATTACGTTAAAATAAAAGTGTTCATTGTTCATTCCGATTAATCGGTATTGGCTTTTTTGGTGCTCCAATATCGGTATCGGCGCTGCAAAATCGTAGTCTGTCAACCTCTAATCGACGGGACCACATTTTACATTAATAAACCATATCTTGAGCTGTTCTAAAACTACTCGCTCTTCGACGATGATAACCATTTGTCTTTCTTCAGTCATGTTATCTCATTGGCTAATAACCTGCCAACTTTACCAGTATATCCAAACATTTGTGGGCACAAAGAAAGGAAAAGGGATAACTTCTTCAGGATATCAATGATCATCGCAATGAATGAATGACAGATCTCTTGCGTGTCCTCATCACAAACCTGCCGTTTTTTTTTCAATGTAATGCATCTCGGTAGGAAAATAGTGCTTTAACTCAATGTAGAAACCTAATATTCCACAAATGACTTTGTACTTTCAATGACAGGTATTCTTACCAAGCTTTTATAATAAAGTCATGTATTTACAGAGTTCCATATTAGTTTCTAGGGCTCAACATGTGCTTCAAAAGTAGCTCGAATTTAAGTTGGGAGCACCACTGCGACAAATGAAAAATGTTAATTTAGAGCCCTGCCCCCAGACGGTTTTTCCTAATAACAGACATCAAACGATTTGAGCAGAGATGCTTGTCCAGTCCACTTGGCTGTTTATTTACTAGAGTGGAGAAGTAAAGTGACCTTTGGACTGCAGACATCTCATAACAACGGCAGTCAGATATGTAACTGGATCTGAAAGAGTGAGATAAAAGGAAGAAATTGGTCCCCTAGTCACAGTTTTACCAGACAGGTGCTCAAGTGCACACACCCAGAAGACATACAGTACTGTATGAAAGCTTTTGTTCCTCTGGAATTATTTTCATAGTAGTTTGCAGTGAAGTTTCCTTTCAACGTGCTCTGTCAAATAAATGTATGCCCTGGTTGTGAAACCTCGAAGCGGGCTGACACAAACGGTAATAGGCCTATAATTGACCCTCGTGATACTGACTTTTGAAATCACGTTGGGCCGTTGTCTCCTTTGTCAGTCAAAAATGCTCATACAAAGAGGCCTACAAAAGGCTTTTATTTAATCAGTTGAATGCATTCAGTTGTACAATTGACTAGGTATCCCTCTTTCCCTTTCCTTCTGCCTCACTGAAAGAGGCAGCGTGGCATTTGAACCAGCATCAACAATTCATTGCCATGACTCACCATTGCCAGATTGGTTGGAAAATGTCAGCTTGACGAGCCATTATATCAGACCAGCTGTTTATAAAAGTATCTTTAGCCTTGGTGCGTCACATCGAGGAGACAAAGGGGAGAGGGTGGTTAGCGACTCAGCAGGGATTTTCATTCAATCTCCGTAACTGGTTGTCTAGGATGTTCAAAACAACATTTGTTTTGTGCTGGAAAACACCGGAAGAACGTTGCTTTTGACTTACTGGGTTTGATAGAATGGAGACATACGGGCCGGGCCCCATCCTAACTTTAAATATGTGTGTGTAAATTGGACTTTCAAAAGGAGAGTTCTGAGAAATTTGAAGTTATATGCGTGGATCTCAAGTCAGCATGTGTCCATTATCGTCTGAAGGCCTTCAGTGTATTTAAGCAAGAAGAGTTCTGTGAGCATCAATGCATTATTTTCACTTGATATTGTGTACAAATAGGCCTACCTATATTCCCATAAAGTAAATCAACCATTTAGACACAGTTAGACGGAAACGTTATGGGAAAGTGTAGTCTTACTAATAAACTAGTTCCCTGAGAGGAACCAGACACTAAATGCTGATCCAAGCCTTTTATGTCTGGTCCAGAGCAAGACTTTATGGCATGCATGTGTGACCTAGGCCTGTAAGCATGTGGTAGTTTTAGCACCACTGTTGGGTAGCTTATGTTATAGAATGTGCACTTTGCCCGGTAGGCCGTCATTGTAAATAAGAATTTGTTCTTAACTGACTTGCCTAGTTAAAGTTTAAATAAAAGAAATGCACATATTAATTGCAACTTGTGAGAGGCTATGTTATTGATTGTTGAAGTTGAATGAGTTAATGGATATATTAGAAGGTTACAGATGCATTTGTTCAAGACACAAACTGTCAATCTTAGTTACTTTCTGTAAAATGTCTACTTGTAAATGTCAATACATCCTTAAAAAGAAGTAGTGAAGAACAAAGTCAGATTCTTAAAAAGATAAAGTTGCTAAGCTGATTCTCCTTCAGTATAAACAGCAGTATCTTCCTGTTTCGCTATACTCAAATCAAATTTTATTGGTCACATACACATGGTTAGCAGATGTTATTGCGAGTGTAGCAAAATGCTTGTGCTTTTAGTTCCGACAGTGCAGCAATATCTAAAATGTAATCTAACAATTCCACAACAACTACCTAAAAAGCTAAATAAAGGATTGGAATATTAATATATGGATGAGCAATGACAGAGCGTCATAGGCAAGATGCAATAGATGGTATAAAATACAGTTTATACATATGAGATGAGTAATGCAAGATATGGAAACATTATTTTAAAGTGACTAGTGATCCATTTATTAAAGTGGCCAATGGTTTCAAATCTGTATGTAGGCAGCAGCCTCTCTGTGTTAGTGATGGCTATTTAACAGTCTGATGGCCTTGAAATAGAAGCTCTTTTTCAGTCTCTCGGTCCCAGCTTTGATGCACCTGTACTGACCTCGCATTCTGGATGGTAGCAGGGTGAACCAGCAGTGGCTCGGGTGGTTGTGTCCTAGATTATCTTTTTGGCCTTCCTGTGACATCGGGTGTTGTAAGTGTCCTGTAGGGCAGGTAGTTTGCCCCTGGTGTTGCTTGTGCAGACCGCACCACTCTCTGGAGAGCCTTGCAGTTGTGGGCGGTGCAGTTGTCGTACCAGCCGGTGACGCAGCCCGACAGGATGCTCTCAATTGTGCATCTGTAAAAGATTGTGAGGGTTTTAGGTGACAACTACATTTCTTCAGCCTCCTGAGGTTGAAGAGACGCTGTTGCGCCTTCGCCACACTCTGTGTGGGTGCACCATTTCAGTTTGTCCGTGATATGTACATCGAGGAACATAACTTTCCACCTTCTCCCGTTGATATGGATGTGGGGGTGCTCCCTCTGCTGTTTCCTGAAGTCCACGATCATCTCCTTTGTTTTGTTGACGTTGAGTGAGGGGTTATTTTGCTGACACCACACTCCCAGTGCCCTCACATCCTCCCTGTAGGCTGTCTCGTCGTTGGTAATCAAGCCTTCTACTGTTGTGTCGTCTGCAAATTTGATGATTGAGTTGGAGGCGTGTATGGCCACGCAGTCATGGGAGAACAGGGAGTACAGGAGGGGGCTGAGCACGGACCCTTGTGGGGCCCCAGTGTTGAGGATCAGCGAAGTGGAGATGTTGTTTCCTACATTCACCACCTGGGGGCGGCCTGTCAGGAAGTCCAGAACCCAATTGCACAGGGTGGGGTTGAGACCCAGGGCCTCAAGCTTAATGATGAGCTTGGAGGGTACTAGAGTGTTGAATGCTGAGCTGTAGTCAATGAACAGCATTCTTATGTAGATATTCTTCTTGTCCAGATGGGATAGGGCAGTGTGCAGTGTTATGGCTATTGCGTCGTCTGTGGACCTATTGTAGCGGTAAGCAACATGAAGTGGGTCTAGGGTGACAGATAAGGTGGAGGTGATATGCACCTTGATTATCCTCTCAAAGCACTTCATGATGACAGAAGTGAGTGCCACGGGGCGATAGTCATTTAGTTCAGTTATCTTTGCCTTCTTGGGTACAGGAACAATGGTGGCCATCTTGAAGCATGTGGGGACAGCAGACTAGGATAGGGAGAGATTGAATATGTCGGTAAATGCACCAGCCAGCTGTTCTGCGCATGCTCTGAGGACGCAGTTAGGGATGCCGTCTGGGCTGGCAGTCTAGTGAAGGTTAACATGTTTAAATGTCTTACTCATGTCGGCGAAGGAGAGGGGGGGGCCCAAAGTCCTTGGTAGCGGGCCGCGTCGATGGCACTGTATTATCCTCAAAGCGGGCAAAGAAGGTGTTTAGTTTGTCTGGAAGCAAGACGTCGGTGTCCGTGACGTGGCTGGTTTTCTTTTTGTAGTCCATGATTGTCTGTATACCCAGCTCATGTTTATGGAAGCTCAAAATGTAAACAATAGGCTACGACAATATTTCATCACTTTGCAAAGAAGGCTTTTGCAATTTATGATAAGATGACAGTGTATACCAAGCTATTTAAGGTATTTTGAAGTTGTATTCTTTTTTTGATTGACATCCCCAGTAGGTTTCCAGCCGTCCCTACATATCATCTCCTCAACCAAAGCCACCTGTGCCTCCTTCCCACATGTCCCTAAATCAGAAACATCAGTCTGCAATCCCTCCTATCCACTGGTAACCGGCAGAGACCAGAGGCAGGAGAAGATAAAGTACTCCCATAGCCATCAGCAGCTTAAAGATAGCTCACCAATGGGCCCTATAATTCCATCTGGACGTGATGAGATTGTAGAGGAATGGCTTTATGCTACCAAAGAGACGGGATGACACGAGACAGGGCGTGGAGATGGAGACAGCGTCTGCATTAGCCACACTGTGTTCTCATGCAATTTTAATGTCACTCGTGGTGGTGGTGGTCTATTATGCAGAGGAAGTGAGGAGGAGGGCAATTTCTGTATTTCAGCTTCCTTCTCCTTTAAATGGTAGTGTGCCATCGTCACCATCGTCATAGTGTGCCATAGTCACCATCGTCATATTTGCTAGAAGCTTTTGTTTGTTGTCTATACCATGTCAAATCAGGAACTTTATTCAACTTCATTAATTGATAACTCCACAGTAGAGAATTATGAGAAATTGTTAATTAATTAGTTGAATTTCAATTGATTCCCCTAAATTGACTGAAAGGGAATACAGTGTAGGCTAGTACAACCCTGGCTAGTGATTTCTGTTGAGGGAACCCAATATCCCTTATTCATGTGAGCTAGCATCATGATGGTTTTTCTGCTTTGTGCCTTTTTCTTCTTCTGAGTGTGCACCCTGGGACGTTGTGTAAATAATTAAGAGAGAGCTCATTTCAAGCTTCCTTTTAGCCCACAGCTAACTTACATACTGCAATGAATAATTAGACATAATTATTCTACTAGCCTACATCTTAACCTATTGTAGCTGAACAGTACTTGACCCTGTGAAGACTATCACTGCTGTATGCTTGGTTTGCATGTGTGGCATTATTTCTGTACTATACTACTTTGCTTTACCATGCAAATAAATCTATTGTGTTTTTGATACCAGATCTCATTACCTTTTGGACGTATGGACTAACTGCGTTATGGTATTGAAAACGTCTTTCCTTTGTCTATGCTTGCTCAAAGAATCATGTTTTTTCTTGGAACTTGACTATGCCTCAAGGTTAATCTGAAATGGAATTTCCTACAGATACCTATTGAGAAGTCTAATAGTGGCTCCGTGGCCACTTTCATTAAATATGACTCATGCTCCTATAAAAGCGCCATTACTCTTTGAAATTGGACCTCTGTAATCCGTCATGCCTAGTATCAACATTGGTGACCGCCTATGTGCTACCATTTGCACTAGTTGTTATTTACCCTGTGTTCAATGCAGTCTAGAGTCTAGATATCCATTTAGTTTGTTTCCAGATTACATTTAGCCGAATCCCATTCTTAAAAGAAATTCAGTATTTTTCTGAATCTATAGGCTATGGCTGTATCGTCAACCTATTTTTTAGAAGGCTTGCTGAAAAGAATGGATTGAGGCTCAATGCCGTGTGTTTTCAATATGAAAGGAATGTCATGCAAGCTAGTAGCCTACTGTACTACTCTGTCAAGCTGCGTGTGTGTGCACGCTTGCGTTCGCTCTGTGCATCCAGGTGAAATGATACGTAGGCACACTGCAGGACTAGTTCTCATTTTATGATTGGCTCTTGGTGCTCTATTTCTGGCCGTCTGTTTCCATGGTTCTAAACAGACTTTGTAATGGGATATTTCAATTTAAATGAAAATCTCGAACTCTGTGGTGATTTATCTGCCTGTTTTGGAATAGGAATACTAATACGAGTGTCTAGAGCGGAATTTTTCCACAATGGAAATGCACATTAAGCCGGTTACAACAGTTTCCTCATATTTATCTACAAGCGCTTTGATGATGAACTCAGGGCTAAATGCTCGGGGGTTAGCCTAATTTTCTGCTGCTATGCCCACGTCAAGCATAATCATGTGACTGTCTTGTGAAGGCAGGGGGAGCAAAGTGTTTTATTCCTCTGGCTTTGTCGATTCTAGGGAGTGTAGAGATTTTGGCCTAGATTGGACTCCTACCCTGTCATTTTGTATCCCAAGGCTTCCATTTTCTTGTACATCTCTATCCAGTTTAATTCAAAACATGTAGCGTGGATTGTAAATGGAGCAACCTCAATGAATGAATGTTTACTTGAGCCATGCTTTTTTTCTGCTGTTAATGGCAGTGGAAGTCTCAAGATGTTGGAATCTTGTAGAACTTAGGTAGATCAACTACGCATGGCACAGTCAAAGTAGTAGCTATCTATAGCCTATAGAATATTTATGTTTTGTAAATAGTTAACAGGGGCATCACTCTGACTTGTCTTGGAGCATTACTAAGCTTCCTGTTGACAAGCTTCCTGTGTAGCTCGTAACGAGACCAGACAATTGAGGTGTGTATTTCCCCCCCACTTGACCCTAGAGCAGTTTTCCAAATGGAGGTTAGTAGTGGCTAGTCCCTTCTGTGTTACTAAAAACCAGCTTGTGAAAAGAAGTAGGCTATTGTTTTTCTCTGATGGGTCCAAAGAAAATCCCCAAAAGTGAGGTTATGGCAATAAAAGGAAACATTGCCCCAAGAGTGAGCTAACATCCACCTTCATTTTCTTCCACTTCCCTCCACTAAGTGTGTTAGGTCCTAGGTCCACTAGGCAATGTCAATCATGGTGTACCCCAGAGAAGACCGTCTGGAGAAGCTGTCCCAGGAGGAGATCATCTCCAGCACCAAGCTGGTGATCCAGGGCCTGGAGGCGCTGAAGAGCGAGCACAACTCCATCTTGCACAGCCTGCTGGAAACCATCCGCTGCCTGAAGAAGGACGAGGAGGCCAACCTGGTGCACGAGAAGTCCAGCCTGCTACGCAAGTCAGTGGAGATGATCGAGCTGGGGCTGGGCGAGGCGCAGGTAAGGGTTGAGGGTCCCTGGGTGATAGGAAGAGACTTGGGGTGGTTATAGCACAGTTTCTCAATCCATTCTTGGGTGGGATCCCCATGAGTTAACGCTAATGGGAGTTAATGTTGAATGCGTCAGAGTTTCATGTTTTGAAGTTAACTAGTCTTTCTCTGGTTTATGTAGGCTGCCTGTCTCTGGCCACATGAATCCACTGCTGCCACAAATTGTGACGTTCATTGTTAATCAATCAATCAAATGTATTTATAAAGATGTCACAAAGTGCTTATACAGAAACCGAGCCTAAAACCCCAAAGAACAAGCAATGCAGATGTAGAAGGAAAACTCCCTAGAAAGGCAGGAACTTAAGAAGAAACCTAGAGAGGAACAAGGCTCTGAGGGGTGGCCAGTCCTCTTCTGGCTGTGCCAGGTGGAGATTACAAGAGTACGTGGCCATTAAGGCCAGATCGTTCTTCAAGATGTTCAAACGTTCATAGATGACCAGCAGGGTCAAATAATAATCAGTGGTTGTAGAGGGGCAACAGGTCAGCACCTCAGGAGTAAATGTCAGCTGGCTTTTCATTGCCAAGCATTCAGAAGTTGAGACAGCAGGTGCGGTAGAGAGGGCGAGAGAGAGGAGGTCCGGGACAAGGTAGTGCACCCTGTGAACAGGTCAGGGTTCCATAGCCACAGGCAGAACAGCAGAAACTGGATCAGAAGCACAACCAGGTGGACTGGGGACAGATACAACCAGGAGTCGCCAGGTAGTCCTGAGGCATGGTCCTAGGGCTGAATCACATGCAATGATACATAATTAATTAATCCCTCTGCATGTATGCACCTTTCTCTATCAGGTGATGATGGCCCTGTCTGCCCACCTGAATGCTGTGGAGTCGGAGAAGCAGAAGCTGCGTGCCCAGGTACGTCGACTGTGCCAAGAGAACCAGTGGCTGCGGGACGAGCTGGCGGGCACCCAGCAAAAGCTGCAGAAGAGCGAGCAGAGTGTGGCCCAGCTGGAAGAGGAGAAGAAGCACCTGGAGTTCATGAATCAGCTGAAGAAGTACGACGAGGATGTGTCCCCTACTGTGAGTTGTTATGCACTCGCATACACCCCATATTTAGATGCACAACACAATCACTTGCACGCAAGCACAAAGGCACTGCTGCCAAATCAGTTCATGAAGTATGAGGAGAACACATTTCTTTCTCTGAGGTAATACACACACAAACTCCCTGATCATAAACAACTGAACCAGCTCCAGAGCTGTAATCCTCATGCAAGTAATCAGGCATTGCATAAGCCTCAGCTGAAGCAGCTGCTTCTGGGGGGTTGCAACTGTGACCTATCGATAACACTTGACCTCTTCTCTACTGCCTATATAGTCTAAATTCTCTATTCTCAACCAGGATTTGGATCTCTCCATTTATGTGCAAGATCATTTTTAGAGCAGATTGATGGCTAGGGAATTCTCCCTACAAGATTAAATGAGAGCACGTCTTTCGTAAAGCCCAGCAGCCTATTAGTTAACTAGACAGACAAGCGCCATATTCTGTCATAAAAGAGCCATTTCACTCTCGTAATCTTCTTTATTCTTCCCTCTTTTTCTCCCTTTTCATGAGCAATGCAGGCTGCCAAGGTGAATGAATGGGTCTCACTCGCCATCTTTAATATATATTTATATTTTAATAATATTCATTTACCCTTTATTTAACTAGGCAAGTCGGTTAAGAACAAATTCTTATTTACAATGACGCCCCAACCATTATGAACTGATTAAAGTGTATGTTGGGCGGAAGTCATCTATCCCTTGGCTGCTGTTTAGGCAATTCATTAGTCATTAACATTTATACATATTGACGAGAGGTCATTAATATGTACCAAATGTAGTCCAGACTGGAATTTAGCACTGTTCAAATGATGTCGGCTGTTATATTTATAATTTATAATATTTCTAGTTCTTGTACGTGTAACTTTATGTAACTTTAATTTCTAGTCAAAAGCGCTGCCCTGGCTGTTTGTAAACTGTGGGGTAGGTCTTGGCAAATGTAACTGCCACTGAGTATATAATTAGAATTCCACTTCTTAGACCAAACCAGATGTCCCGAGAAAAGGATGAAATTGGCAATAAGCGACATTGTTTTTTTCCAGGAGGAGAAAGATGGAGAGCCTCCTAAAGATACACTGGATGACCTCTTCCCCAATGATGAGGAGGAAAACAGTCAAGGAAGTAAGCGGTCTGTCTACTACAACCATATCCTGCGTCGTCATACAGTTTCGGATTAGTATAGTTTCTTTCATGTTCATATCTTTGGTCCATAACGTCAAACAACAATCTGCTGCGTCATCTTATTTTTTTTTATTTAAGGTCCCATATTTGAAATGGAGTTGCTCTAATATTGAGCTGAGGACCCTCAAATCGGATAATTTTATTAGCACAGAACTGGCATTTTATTGGTCTTCAAATCTTTATATTCTGTTGATTGTATGCCAATGAGAATTCCAAATCCATATTATACGAACGTAAAACTCTGCAGCAACTGCCCAAACCTTCTGTGAACAAACCACATATGTCCCTGCCCCGTCCTCTCCTTCAGTGCCGCACCAGCATAACAGTGCAGCGGTGGCCGCGGCCCAGCAGGGTGGCTATGAGATCCCGGCCCGCCTGAGGACCCTCCACAACCTGGTTATCCAGTACGCCTCCCAGGGCCGCTACGAGGTGGCCGTGCCCCTCTGCAAACAGGCCCTGGAGGACCTGGAGAAGACATCCGGACACGACCACCCTGACGTGGCCACCATGCTCAACATCCTGGCCCTGGTCTACAGGTGTGTGTCTTTGTGTCGTAGCCCACCATATTAACCCGGCTCCTACTGGAGCCGTGTTATCACACTTATGTGCTGCTATCCTTTGTCATTATACTGTAACACCTCTGTAACCACACATTTTCACCACCAATGCCACTTATCTACACACTGCTTCTCTCTTCTCTACCGAGTGTATTCAGGATCTTTTTCTTTTAGACTTATGCATTTTTCTTCTGTTTTTTTTCAGGGATCAGAACAAATACAAGGAGGCGGCTCACCTGCTCAACGATGCACTGTCTATCCGGGAGAAAACCCTTGGGAAAGACCACCCTGCGGTGAGCTAGTCTACCGGACGGAGCAATCTCTTTTCTCACTAGACGAAAGGGACTTTTCTGCGTTTTTTGTTGTTGTTGTTAATCTTTGGTTGGATATTAAGATTTGCAAGGACATGGGTTGGAGCTGGTCAGGTTGAAACCGCCGTCAGCGGCTCCAAGGGCTGGTTAGTCCTAAAGCATGTGGGCCATTAATACATTACAGAAATGTACTATTTATCACGTTCCTAATGGCAAACCTGGTTGTGTCAGAACTTGGACAGGCATCTAGCCAGAGAGATGTTAGTTAATATGCACTCATACACATCCGCATCACAGGCTCCTGGAAAGTACATGAGCATGATGGGAATGCAAAGGTCCTCAGTCACTGTTGTGTAAATGCTCCCAAAGGTGAAATGTCCGTTATCACAAATTGTACAATTATTGTCAATGTATATTAATGTCAATATGTAGTGCTGTTAGAGGTCTATAAGATGACACATTTGTAGTTGCACTTTTGGGAGCACTAAAACAGTACAGGATCCCTTGTTTGACTCGCCTCACTGCAGGCACAGAGCAGCTACATAACATGATGAAAGCTGCTCACTAATCCTTCTGTTTCTCAGGTGGCTGCGGCACTAAAACAGTACAGGATCCCTTGTTTGACTCGCCTCACTGCAGGCACAGAGCAGCTACATAACATGATGAAAGCTGCTCACTAATCCTTCTGTTTCTCAGGTGGCTGCGACACTGAACAATCTGGCAGTGCTGTATGGAAAGAGGGGGAAGTACAAGGAAGCTGAGCCCCTTTGCAAGAGGGCTCTGGAGATCAGAGAGAAGGTAGGTCCAGTGCAGTACATACCCAGTGCAGACATACTTGGTACATTGATAGAATGTCAGTTAATTTGTACTGTGCTGCATTCAATTAGCAATATTATCAATGAATATACTCAACAATTGCAAATGTCACAATCTGAAATTGAAAAGTAACTTTGCATAGGTGGTGCTTATAACCGAAGTTCATCACCAGCTCATGAATAATTTTTAATATGGCGAGACGTTGATATGAGGTCCTATTACATGACAATAATTTTTTTGTAGCTTCGATGATAGCGGAGGTTCTTTAATAAATGATGCCGTCACTCTGTCCCATAACAGTTCTAATTGTTTCATGGCAGCAATAAAACATAATTGTTTTATCATATACAGTACCAGTCAAAAGTTTGGGCACACCTACTCATTCTATTCCTCATTTTTCTTTATTTTTTACTATTTTCTACATTGTAGAATAATAGTGAAGACATCAAAACTATGAAACAACACATGGAATCATGTTATAACCAAAAAAGTGTTAAACAAATCAAATTATATTTCATATTTTAGATTCTTTAAAGTAGCCACCTTTTGACTTGACAGCTTTGCACACTCATTCTCTCAATCATTCATGAGGAATGATTTTCCAATAGTCTTGAAGGAGTTCCCACATATGCTGAGCACTTGTTGGCTGCTTGTCCTTCACTCTACGGTCCAACTCATCCCAAACCATCACAATTGGGTTGAGGTTGGGTGATTGTGGAGGCCAGGTTCATTGCTAATGAGAACATAGTCGACATTCGACTTGAAGTACAGAATAGTGCAGGCTAGAGCAGACTCCATCACTCTCCTCGGTCAAATAACCCTTACACAGCCCGGAGGTGTGTTTAGAATCATAGTTCTGTTTAAAAACAAAGGATAGTCCCACTAAGCGCTAACCAGATGGGATGGCGAATCACTGCAGAATGCTGTGGTAGCCTTGCTGGTTAAGTGTGCCTTGAACTCTAAATAAATCAGTATCACCAGCAAAGCACCATCACACCACCTCCTCCATGCTTCAAGGTGGGAACCACGCATGCGGAGATCCTTCGTTCACCTACTCTGCATCTAACAAAGACACGGCGGTTGGAACCAAAAATCTCAAAATTGGCCTCATCAGACCAAGTCTCTTCTTCTTATTGGTGGCCTTTAGTGGTTTCTTTGCAGCAATTCAACCATGAAGAACTGATTCACGCAGTCTTCTCTGAACAGTTGATGTTGTCTGTTATTTGTGCTGCAGTCTGAGCTACAATTAACTCTGAGGAACTTATCCTCTGCAGCAGAGGTAACTCTGGGTCTTCCTTTTCTATGGCAGTTCTTAAAATTTTCCCAATTGACTGGCCATGTCTTAAAGTAGTGATGGATTGTCGACTACCTAATGAAGCTGGTTGAGAGAATGCTAAGAGTGTACAAAGCTGTCATTAAGGCTACTTTGAATCTAAAATATATTTTGATTTTGTTTAACACTTTTGGTTACTACATGATTCCATATGTGTTATTTCATAGTTTTGATGTCTTCACTATTATTCTGCAATGTATAAAATAGTAAAAATAAAGAAAAACACTGGAATGAGTAGGTGTGTCAACTTTTGACTGACACTTTATACAGTTGTCTTTCAAAATGAGTTGCGTTGCCATCTCCAGAAATGTTCCAATGATTATTTGGCTGCACCTCAACTCGTGTTGGTTGATGCTTCTGTCCTATCGCCTCCCATATAGGTGCTGGGCAAGGACCATCCTGATGTGGCCAAGCAGCTGAACAACCTGGCCCTGCTGTGCCAGAATCAGGGCAAGTACGAGGAGGTGGAGTACTACTACTGCCGCGCCCTGGAGATCTACGAGCGCAGGCTGGGCCCTGATGACCCCAACGTGGCCAAGACCAAGAACAACCTGGTGAGGGGGCTGCCTGGCTTGACTGCCGTGCTTAAGTCTACTGCTGCTCAGGGGTGAACAACTCATGTGTCTGCTGGTTTTCTCTTTCATCTGACACTGATTGCACACAAGTGCCCACACCTGGTTTCGCAGGTCTAAATCAGACGGTGGTTTCAAATTTAAGAACAAAAACCATTCCATGGGGAGGCCAAGTGTCTGCGGGATTTCACTCCTCCCTTGAGGACTCCCCACACCTGATTGTCTAGGGCTTAATACAAATATTTTAAAAAGACACTAGGCTTTCCATGGAATGAATTTGACACCCCTGTCCTGAGAGAACCAAAGTTGCTCATCCATACCATAGCTCTTTGATCCTGTTATGTTGTTTTTATTTATATTGTTATTAGACTAAACAAGATGGTGCAAGGATGAGAATTAACTTCTTTCCTTTTAAAGATCAAAAACCGTGATGGTTGCATCTGGTTCAGTGATTTGCTTTGTGCGTACTTGTAGGTCAAAGGTGAAATGTCTGAACCTTTTCTCCCGTCTCCCAGGCTTCGTGTTACTTGAAGCAGGGGAAGTACAAGGAGGCGGAAATCCTTTACAAAGAGATCCTCACCCAAGCTCACGAGAAGGAATTTGGATCCGTGGATGGTGAGCAAACTAGTCCAAAACTCGAAAGGGCCACAACAAACACTTGGGGATAGTAGTCACTTTGCCTTATTTGCAAACTTTTTTTTCACAATGTTCTTCATCTACACAAAGTTACAGTACGTTCTAGTGTTGCTTTCACATGAAATGGCTGTTCAGTCAATCGAGATCAACGTGAGTCATTTACATAAATCCTTATGTGAATTCAAAGTCTTACGTTTCTAGAAGGAACAATAGAGCACTTGACTGAACTGACCATAGGCATACAATAAGTCTGTGGTTCTGACATTTTAGAACACCGTTATTTCACACATAGCTAGTTTGCCAGCAGACAATGCTAACTGTGATTTGTCACATTTTGCAATCAATTGTTAGGATGGGTTATTATGACACCCAGTTAATGACAATGAAGTGTAGCGGTTCATTGCTAATGAGAACATAGTCAACATTCGACTTGAAGTACAGATTAGTGCAGGCTAGAGCAGACTGATTTAAGAGCTGTTCAAGAAGTACTTCGAAATAATTTTTGACTTTCTATATTATAAAGAAAGCAACTGGTTACTAAGAGTATAGAGTATATGAAAGGATTGTTTAGTAGATTTTTATTTTTTTTATATAAAAATTGATTTTTGAAGATTGAAGATTTTGAATATATTTTTTAAGGGCCATCTGGCTAACTAAACAATTATTTTTTTGCCATATTCCCCCGTTGGAAGAAGTATTTTGATACCACGAAGAAGAAGAAAAAAATTGACGACTTCCCATATTGAATGTATTGGAAGCTTTTTCCTATTTTCTAGCATTTGCAAGCTGTATCTGATGTGCAGATGAATGATAGTTTTCAATTGAGGTGTTACAGATGATCGAAGTGCCATAAAAGGTCTTCTTGAACTTTCTCTCTAAATGCCATATGTCACATTGTAAGATAATCACTGGGCGTGTGCATATGATACACAGCAATGAAGGTAAGTGGAAACATTGGCGGGGTTTTCCCCAGAGTGAAATATGCACATATCTGAAACAAGAACAAAATCCAACTTGGTTTACATAGGTGTTGCTTATTATATTGCTCACCATTTAGTTATTTATTACCATTTGTGATACAAAGATATTTAAGTCTCGGTTTTGTGTCTTCATGCATGAGGGCATGGAATTGTCTAGACTGTTAGTTTCGTGTGGGTTATTTTGTCTTGTGTAAAATTCCATACTTTCTTATACTTTATATAATAGTGGCATTGTATTTTTTGGTTTTGGTATTTTTTCTATTCTTCTGTCATGAAGTCATCTCTTCTTTCAAACCTTTCTTTGGAAATCCCTTCTTGAAGTAGTCTGACACAATGCCTCCGTAACACTGTTATAGGATCACATGTATTTTTTATACATAACATACATGACCACTTATAACTACTAGCATAATACTTATGTCGTTGTAAAGAAAACAAAGGTTGGTTATCATACACTGTCAAAAGTTTTTTTGTTGATAAGCATGTCTTCATTATGATAGTGTTTTTCGGGCTTAACATGCCAAGATATTTCAAGTAAGCTACCACGTATATTTTTCTTTACTGTACTTTCATTGTCTTTCGCAGTCACATGTTATGTTCTTGTTATGTTGAGTTTATTGAATGTTTTTGACATTGACAATATTCTGTTCATTTTATTTTGACATTTTTATGAAATCAATTAAATATGCTTCATTTATTTTTTTATCCATAATGAAATGCTTTCGTCAAAGGTATCTCTCCTCAAGATGTAACATGCGAAATGATGGGTTGACTTTGATTTGAGGTTTTAGTATTTTTACACACAAGTGCCTTTCATGCCTACTTTAATTTCACGCATTGCTTTTTCCATATTCTCAATAAATTTGAGGCAGAATTGTGACCTTGTCTTTCTCTTGAGTTTCTTACCATGCCAATATAATGCACGGTTAATTAACAAATAGGTCTCAATTGATTCTGTGAGGGGGTGGGGATGAATTTGAGGGATTATCAGAACTCTGGTCTCAGGTTGAAACAGCATTTAAAACAATCTCAAACCATTACTGAGATTGAGAGGTTGCGATACGATCTTGTCACACGAAAAAAAGGAACAAAGTTGAACTAATGTTACCTACATGTCAGCAAGGTGCAGCTGTCTACGTCTGTATCCTACCATTTGTTCAACGCCTGTCTGTTACTCGTTGGGGATGTTTTTGCCAGCACACAGCACACCTTTCTCTTTCTCCTCTCTCTGCAGCTGAGAACAAACCCATCTGGATGCATGCCGAGGAGCGGGAGGAGTGCAAGGTGAGTGCCATGTAAAGTGTGTGCGAGAGCGAGCGGGCATGAACGGACATTTGGCAGGGGTGCCAATTTTTGTGAGGAACGCCTATTTGTTTACTTGTCAATTCGGTCTGGTCCCGTGTTGCTCAGTTGGTAGAGCATGGGGCTTGAAATCACCAGGGTTCGGGGTTTAATTCCCATGGGGGACCAGTAAGAAAACATTAAAATGTATGTACTCACTGCTGTAAGTTGCTCTGGATAAGAGCGTCTGCTAAATGACGACAATTAGGGGGAAGAATGCTTATTTTGGGTAGACGCAGTGATATGACATCATACACCAAGGCAGCAACTTCCTGCTAACTGAAAACAACAAAAAGCTCTTCCCAAGCATGCCTCAAGGGAAGGTGCACATTGCTAACAGTCAGTAGGGGTGGTCTGGACAGATTTAAATTCTGTTTTCTGTAAGCAGGATGTTGCCCCACTGTGTTTGATGTCAAATAGCTGAGTCATTTTGGAAAATGTGAAGGGTTTTCATTTTTGTGATGTATTTTTTTTGCTCCTCTATCCTCCTCTATCTTTCTATCACCAGAGCAAAGACGGCTATGGAGATTATGGCGGCTGGTATAAAAACTGCAAGGTGAATAGGTAAGAAAATAAGTCCACTTAAAGACTTGTAAGCACTACTGAAGTAAAGGAATGGTGCTGATTAGCATCTCTGTAGTCACTGCAGTGATTTTCAAGTGACCTTGGTGTGTGTGTGTCTGTGTCTATCAGCCCCACTGTCAACACCACACTACGTAATCTGGGAGCTCTGTACCGCCGGCAAGGCAAGATGGAGGCCGCTGAGACCCTGGAGGAGTGTGCCTTGAGGTCCCGAAAACAGGTCAGCTTCTCTCTCTCACACACACATTAACCCTCAAATGTATAAAAACGCACACACATTCAAGCTTTAATCCACACTATGAAATCCAAACTTGTGTATATTCAGTTATGGAAATGCTTGAACTGAATGTAGACATTCACAGAGACTTTAAGATCTATTGTTGCATATTGAGTATTAGTATTTCCCTATTTCTTGCTTGCCTTTTGATCCTGGGCACATCCGTATATTCATGGACTATTTTGCTTGATTGTGTGTTTGTGACTGCATGGTTTACTGATTTTTACCAATCATTTGCACCAATTACTTTCAATAATAATGTAAGAACAAAAGGTGAAATTATATTGGAAGGATTTGTGTTTTTTGTTCAGGGTGGGGTGGAGCTGCAGAGAGATGGAGACAGGAGGAGGAGCAGGGAGAGTCTGAGCAGCGTAAAATATGAGAGCCCCTCCGAAGCAGGGGAGGACGGCAGCGTGGACTGGAACGGGGTGAGTGCACTGCACAGACACACACACCTAAGCCTTCTTATTATTTAGGAAGGCATTGAGTGCATATGTAGTGTAAAATATATATATACAAAGGTATGTGGACACCCCTTCAAATTATTAGATTAGGCTATTTCATCTGCACCCGTTGCTAAAATAAATCGAGCACACCGCCATGCAATCTCCATAGACAAACAATGGCAGTAGAATGGCCTTACTAAAGAGCTCAGTGACTTTCAACGTGGCACCGTCATAGGATGCCACCTTTCCAACAAGTCAGTTCGTCAATTTCTCACCTGCTAGAGCTGCCCCACTCAACTGTAAGTGCTGTTATTGTGATGTGAAACGTCTAGGAGCAACAACGGCTCAGCCGCGAAGTGGTAGGCAACACAAGCTCGCAGGATGGGACAGTTGAAGCGCGTAAAAATCATCTGTCCTCACTCACTACCGAGTTCCAAACTGCCTCTTCAAGCAACGTCAGCACAAGAACTGTTCGTTGGGAGCTTCACGAAATGGGTTTCGATGGCAGTCCGACGGATGAACCCGGGTTTGGCAGATGCTAGGAGGACGCTAGCTGCCCCAATGCATAGAGCCAACTGTAATGTTTGGTGGAGAAGGAATAATGGTTTGGGCTGGGCTGTTTTTCATGGTTTGGGCTAGGCCCCTTAGTTCCAGTGAAAGGAAATCTTAAAGCTACAGCATACAATTACATTCTAGACGATTCTGTGCTTCCAACTTTGTGGCAACAGTTTGGGGAAGGCCCTTTCCTGTTTCAGCATGACAATGCCCTGTGCACAACGCCATACAGAAATGGTTTGTCGAGATTGGTGTGGAAGAACTTGACTGCCCTGCACATAGCCCTGACCTCAGCCCCATCGAACACCTTTGGAATGAATTGGAATGCTGACTGCGAGCCAGGCCTAATCGCCGAACATCAATGCCCGACCTCACTAATGCTCTTGTTGCTGAATGGAAGCATGTCCCCGCAGCAATGTTCCAACATCTGGTGGAAAGCCTTCACAGAAGAGTGGAGGCTGTTATAGCAGCAAAGGGGGGACCAACTCGATATTGATGCCCATGATTTTGGAGTGAGATGTTCGACGAGCACTTGTCAATCCAGAAGACATGTTATTAATAACCTAATATCCTCTAACGTATTTTTATATATTATACTTGGTTTAAAATATACTAGATATACATGACAGACTGACCAGGTGAAAGCTATAATCCCTTATTGATGTCACTTGTTAAATCCACTTCAATCAGTGTAGATGAAGGGCAGGAGACATGTTGAAGGGGGATTTTTAAGCCTTGAGACATGAAATATGTCATTCAGAGGGTGAATGTGCAAGGCAAAAAATGTAAGTGCCTTTGAATGGTGTGCCAGGCGCATCGGTAGGTGCCAGGCGCACAGGTTTATGTCAAGAACTGCAACGCTGCCGGGTTTTTCACGTTCAACAGTTTCCCGTGTGTATCAAGAATGGTCCACCACCCAAAGGACATCCAGCCAATTTGACACGACTGTGGGAAACATTGGAGTCAACATGGCCAGCATCCCTGTGGAACGCTTTCGACACCTTGTAGAGTCCATGCCTTGATGAATTGAGGCTGTTCAATATTAGGAAGGTGTTCCTAGTGTTTGGTATACTCAGTGTATAATGGTTTCTAATCAGTTTTAAAGCAGGTTCTCCACAGCCCTGCTCCCTACTGTAGATGGCTAGGTGCATGCTGCATTGCAGGGTGAGCAGACTGCCAAGGTGCCCCTCGAGTCCCACTGCGGTTCACACTGATTATGTCATTAGCTGACTCATCGATATTGCATTCAGATCAGCTTAGCGAATATACTACAAAAGCTTTGTCTTCTCCAAACCTTTTCAAATGATTACTGTGATTTTATAATTGTCAATCATTTGTGGCCCTACACTGTCTGTCTTCTACATTTAATTTTTATGACAAATGCAAGTGTGCGGTCATGTTTGATACTGATTTTATTTATATTGGTCATAAAATAATGTTCAAAGCTTTGATCTTTTAATCTTGCTATGTTCCTCTCTAGAATGGTGTGTTAACCTTGTTTTTCTGCCTGTATTTTTCTCTTCTTTCTCTTTTTTGTTGTATCTGTCTCTTTCTCCTTGTTCTGGTTCTCTCACTCTCTCCTCAATCTCTCTTGTATCGGTCTCTTTCGCTCTCCACTTTTCTTCTTGTTCTCTTCTCTCTTTGTCCTTCATTCATTCATTAGGCCTAAATCAGCGGGATGACCTTCCTCCGCTTCACTCTTCTCAACCAATCCAATCAAGCCAACCAATCACAATCACGCCAATCGAATCAAAAATGGATGCCCCTCGTCATTTCCTCTGTGTGAAGCCTCTTCTAATCTCTCATGGAGAACTCCTCCTTCATCCCCACTCCAAATCCTGGCCCAAACTGATTATCCCTTTCACCGCCCCCTCTTTCTCTCCCCTCCTTTGTCTCTCTCACACTGCCACGCATGTTCTCTATCTTCTTCCACACGCTACCCCTCGCCGCTTGCCCTCTTCTTGCGTTTTCTTTATCCCTCTTTTTCTCTCTAGCTATCTTCCTCGCTCATTCCTGCCCACTGATTTCTCTCATCATGCTGCATCATCTTTCAGCCCTTCTCTTCCTCTATCCATCTCTCCCCCTCTGTCTCTCCCTTTCTCTTGCTGTGTCATCACTTGTATAGTGTGTATGATATTCTAACCAATAAGAGATGTTGGACAGTGGCACCAATTGAACACTGGAAACTTAACTATCAAAGCTTTGGATTGGTTGTTTGATTTTCCCTCTTCTGTTCTCCTTGTATGCAAATATGATTGTTTTTAAATTGTTCTTCATATTTCCAACAAGCACAGTCACACAGTTATAACGGCATCAATTGTTAGTCCACTACCAAATGAGACCAGTCAGAATTTTTTTCCCGTTTTTGTTATCGCTATAACATTATTTGCCACTGAAGAGCAACTAGCTACAGTAGTGGTTTTTATTTTGCTGCAACCAGATTTTTGTCCTGACGTTTGACCAGGATTGAACTACCTAGGTGCCTTTTTTTATTTTCACTTATTTTGTTAACTTGCAACTTGTTTTAAGTGTGACCGTGACCCTTGTAAAATATTTATGCGTACTATTATGTTATATAGGAGCAAATGTAAGAAAGTAAACAAATATTGTGACGCTATTATGATTCCAAGTCACGTCGCCACTTACAAGCACCTTTTGAGTTTACACATCAATTACTTGTGTTATTGAGATGAGTGTATCTGTCTCCTGTTTTATTTTGTTTACTTTGAAATATTTTCTTATATAGCATAGTGTTTATCATAATGCTTATTTCTTTGCATTGCCGTTGTTGTTGTTGTTATTATTATTATTATAGCCATAAGTTTAGGAATTATGTTGTCAGTGCCTGCCTATGGTATTGACGTTTTAAAGAGGGTCAGCTTGCTAACTGTAGAATAAATGTTTGAATTTAATGCCATTTTGCAAATTGCTTCTCCAAACCCATATCTTGAAAAAAAACATATATCTGTAATTATGCTCCAAGCAAGAGATCTTGTTTCATGTTTTGAAGTAGCCATTGAAAAGGGACGCAAACAGCAGAAACACACAAATTAATGTACACTCTGCCGCACACAGTTGTTGTATTTGACTTTGTATTTTGTAAGCTTCTGAGTGAAATTTCGTGAGGTCCATTATTTGGTTTTAGCTTGATGGTCCTCTTGTTGTTCCTCGCACAGCTCTCCCTTTTGTTATCCTCTCGTCTTAAAAGCCTACTTTACCCTGCCATGACGTAAGGCAGTCATAACAGCTTATGTTAGTTTATGACACAGCTATGAACAGCTATGGCACACATGAAATGACCGAGGTAAGCTATCTTGTCAGCCAACAACCTAGTTACCTTGAACACTGTAACATGTGAATTAGCTGGCTGCTCAAAAGCTATACGTTATAAATTGACATTGGATTTTATGGATGCTCCTGATAACTATTGTTATGCTATGCTTATAGCAGCTTAAAGATCGACTTTCGGTTGGGTGTGATCATATTGTGAGGCATCGTTGAACAGTGTCATGTTTCCTCACTGTAAAGATGTTTCAAACAACGCTGTTTCTTGAAATGTACTCACTGATGTCCACTACTTAATAACTGTCCCAGTTTCTTTTATATTTCCCATGTTTCAGTCACATTTAGTTTAGTTAGTATAAATATAGAATGAGGGGAAACAATGTATTTTAGTCTGAATAAGTGTAGTACTAGAAACTAACCTTCTAGCTAGCCAGTCGTTTCAGCATTAGCCAACACCACCAAATTGAAGTTGCCTGTATGCCATGTAGTTACTCTAAGCACTTTAACGATTATATAATAACTCTTTTTCACAATCAGTGCAGGTATATACTCAATCATAGTACAGTTACAGATAATAGTTTAAAAGAAAGTGCATGCGCTATACCAAAACTGATGCGGTACTATGAGACTATTAGTTCAAATAGTTAATGTCTAGTTAAAAGTAATTGCACTATTGTTACCATATGAAAATGCAATTCCATGTAACTGTGGCATTTTAGCATCTCAGTGAATGCCGCTAACAGATAAAAAAGTATATTAAAAACTGCAGTAGTAGTGGAGCTAGCCAATTCTGACACACGCTGGCTGGCTGGTAGGCCTATGTAGTGGAGCAATTTAGCTGTGTCACTTTTTCTTCGGTCCATCTGTAGAACGTTGTGCTCTCCATTACTGATTCTCCTGTCCCGGCATTGTGTAGGCCTACGCACACCCTCGCTTGTTGTGTTGTGATGAATGTGTCTCTTAACCTTGTTTGACATCGACTGAAAATAAAGACTTTCATTTTGGGCTTTTCTTTGGCTGGATGCTTGTGTAAACCAACCTGAGGGGGAACCGCACATCCGATATGCTTTCCTCCCTCTGGAGTCCATTGACCTAGTATCGCTACCCGGAAGCTCTGGCGCATGATAGCTTCTCTGCCATACTAAAAATGTAGTACACAGCAATAGGCTGCAGATTAATCCAATTACATTTCCACCACCTTCTACCTGAAGTGTGCACTTGTACATTCTCCCTCGAAGTGTGCACTTAGTGTCAGTTTAAGTCCCTAAGGACTGAAGGTTTACTTCAGTGGTGGTGGGGCATCAAAGACTAGTTTCTCAAAGCAAAGAACATTTCTACAGATTCATCTTATTCATGCATTCTTGTTTGAAATGTACAGTATTATCTTCAACACACTGTAAATTCCTATCTCTTATGCCCCCTACTGGAGAAGTACTGATTTTGAAATAATGCCCTTGACTATGCCTTAGCGAGGGCAGGGTTTGGTTCGGTAGCTTCTTCTCATCTGCAGCCTTCATTTGTACTGGTCTGAAAAATACTGAACAGTATAAAAATATAGGGTGGCTACCAATTTGTGGGCTTGATTTTTAATCTTCCAGTACTGACCCTAACCCACCATAACAGATGAAGGAAAGGAGACAAGGTGAGTATGAGTAAGCCACTTTACTAGATACAACCCTGGAGAGCTACAAGGTCTGCAGATTTTTGTTCTAGGCCAGCGCAAAAAACACATTGGGTATGGTGAAGGAAGTTTCAGGCCGGCAGCTTAGATTTATTGCTGATGCTTTTTGGAGACAATTTGTCAAAGCAATCTGATATGTTTGGGCTGGACTGGAATAAAAATGTGCACACCCCCTGGGGTCTATCAGGAATGGATTGGGAGACTGAGTGTACAGGTCTGTCTGACCCTGGGCGTTGTTTCAGGATGGCAGTTGGGTTTTGAGGAGAGCAGGATCGATGGGGAGGCTCCGGGACGTCATTCGGCGAAGCAGCGAGATGCTGGTGAAGAAACTACAGGGGAATGGTCCCCCCGACCCACGCAACCCCCAGTAAGAGAGACAAACATGCACAAACACACAGTGTCTAGTGAGTCCTCACACCCCATGCACAGTTATAACATTTTTGCTGCCTTAAAGGTACAATATGTAAGACTTTTTCATTCAATTGGCTCTTAATGGCCATAAAAGTGGCAAGGATCAGAGAATAAAATGCTTTGACGATTACATGATAACTTCAGACCCCAGTTTTGCCTCTCTGGCAAATCAAATCAAACTTGTATTCGGCGCATGTGACAAATAAAGTGTAGACCTTATCTTGAAATGCTTACTTACAAGCTCTTAACCAACAGTGCAGTTCAAGAAGTGTTAAGAAAATATTTGCCATATAAATTGGTAAAGTCCACAAAAACTTAAAAACAACATCAATGGAGAAGTCAACATACAAGTGTAAGTAAAAACAAATGCAAATAAGTTAGAAAATGTGCTACTAATGAACATGACGTCACACACGTCTCCTAAAAAGGAATGTTTTTGTTTGGTTATCTTTTGGAAATTGTAGAAATAAAATATTTTCCTTCTTCAGAATTTCCAGCTAGGTAGGCTAACGTTAGTTAGCTAATTAATTTGCTAGCTATCATACAGTAGGTATATATTAATAATTAGATATTTAATATAAGTAGACATGCACTCAAAATTGACTGTAGCACATATAAAGCACCCACAAGCTACCGGTGGCTGAAAACACAATCATCGCAGGATGAACAAGTGACGAATTTCCGGCCAAGGGTGGTCCATTTTAAAAATCATTCCTTCCTCCCTTGCCCTGCAAGTGTATACTCTTCAGACGTCATGATACGTCATCAGAAGTGTACACTTAATTTGAGGGCTGAGGGGATAAGGTGTGTCTTTTAAGTGTTTGGCTGTGTTTTAAACTCATAAAAGACACACCCTTCTCCACTTACCCTCGCCTTATGCCCTTGGGGGATTCCCGCAGCCACATTTGTCGTTGGTGCAAATGATTAGCCAAACAAGGGAAGTTGGCAAAGTAAGCCCCTCAGCCCTCGTTCACTCTGGGCCTGAAATGCCCCATAATTCACTTTGCGATGATTGTACATCCTCTAAGAAAAGTTCGCCAAAACTTAACCAACACTTAATATGGAGAAGTCAACATACAAGTGTAAGTAAAAACTAATGTAAATAAGTTACAAATTGTGCTCCTAAATTTTCGATTTACCTGACATAGTAGGATGGCATTCAATGTCTGTGGATGCGTTGTCTTCTAGCCAAGATATGAAATGCAATCATAATTGACTGTAACGCACATAAGTGTCACGACTTCCACCGAAGTTGTTTCCTCGCCTTGTTCGGGGCGGTGTTCAGTGGTCGGCGTCACCGGTCTTCTAGCCATCGTCGATCCACTTTTCATTTTCCATTTCTTTTGTCTTGTTTTCCTACACACCTGGTTTCCATTTCCCTCATTAAGTGTTGTGTATTTAACCCTCTGTTCCCCCCATGTCCTTGTGTAGAATTATTTGTTTGTAAGTGCTTGTGCACTATGTTACTGGTGTGCGTCGGGTTTTGTACCCATGTAGGTTCTTTTTTTTTATTGCGGTTGGTTTTGAAATTAAACTATTACCTATTTCTGCTCTCCTGCGTCTGACTTCACTGCCACCAGTTCCGCAACCCTTACAGAATTCCACACCACCCATATGGAGTCAGCAGGAGCAGGTGCCCCTGGTATAGGGGTCGAGGAGCGCGTCCTGGAGCAAGAGGCGGTGAGCCACCATCTCGGCGCCGCCATGGACCGCGTTGTCCAAACCATGGACCGCTGGGAGAGACAGTGATTTCCTCCAGCGCCTCCCCCAGCACAACAGGGGCCTCCACTACTCACTCCCCCTGCACCCGGTTCCAGTGGGATTCGCCTCACCCTCCCCGGGGAGTACGATGGGACGGCTGCCCGCTGCCAGGGTTTCCTGCTGCAGTTTGAGTTATACCTGGCTCCTTCAGGCCGTGAGAGGGTGTCCGCCCTCGTCTCCTGCCTCTCGGGGAAAGCCCTGGAGTGGGCCAACAGCGTGTTGGTGGAAGGAGATGTGGTGCTGGACCACTGAGGAGTTCACCCGTCGTTTCCGGGCAGTCTTCGACCACCCGCCCGAGGGCAGAGCGGCAGGTGAACGTCTTTTCCACGAAAAGAAAAGGGGACGAGGAGCGCACAGGAGTTCGCTTTGGACTTTCGGACCCTGGCCTCCGGAGCGGGATGGAACGACAGGGCCCTGATCGACCACTATTGCTGCAGTTTACGCGAGGACGTCCGTCGAGAGATGGCCTGCATGGACACCACCCTCACCTTCGACCAGCTGGTGGACCTGTCCATTCGGCTGGATAACCGGCTGGCTACCCGCGGACGTCCAGATCGAGGTCTGTTGGTTCCATCCCCCAGCACCACCGCTCCGATGCCCATGGAGTTGGGAGGTGCTGCGCTCAGGGAGACCGGAGGAGGTTCCGTCTCGTGCACCATCTGTGGCCACAGAGGTCACACTGTCGGTCGGTGCCGGGTTGGTTCCTCTGGGGGTCGAGGCAGGGCACTCTGGCATCACCCCAGGTGAGAAGGCACCATTCTTACCCAGAGCCCTCTGTTGCACACATGTTTTTGTTCGTTACTTTTCCTGAGATTTCCCCGCATTCCCAGCATAAGGCGCTCGTCGATTCAGGCGCGGCTGGGAATTTTATTGACAGATCATTTGCCCATAGTTTAGGGAAGGCGACTCAATTACCACCCCATCGACGGGGGGATTGTGCGATAAATCTCCTGGTAGACGCTGCACCTCCCAGGAGTCACGTGTATCCTCTGTCACAGGCGGCGACGGTGGCTATGGAAACATATGTCTCCAAATCCCTGCGTCAGGGGTACATTCGGTTCTCCACTTCCCCGTCTCCTCAAGTTTCTTTTTTGTGCCCGTGTATTGACTATCGAGGCCTTAATCAGATAACTGTGAGGTACAGTTACCCGGTACCTCTTATCGCCACGGCGATTGAGTCAATGCACGGGGCGCGCTTCTTCACCAAACTTGATCTCAGGAGTGCTTACAACCTGGTGCGTATCTGGGAGGGAGACGAGTGGAAGACGGCGTTCAGTACGACCTCAGGGCATTATGAGTATCTCGTCATGCCGTACGGGTTGATGAATGCTCCATCAGTCTTCCAAGTCTTTGTAGACGAGATTTTCAGGGACCTGCACTGGCAGGGTGTAGTGGTGTATATTGATGACATTCTGATATACTCCTACACGCGCCGAGCATGTGTCCCTGGTGCGCAAGGTGCTTGGTCGACTGTTGGAGCATGACCTGTACGCCAAGGCTGAGAAATGTCTGTTCTTCCAACAGTCCGTCTCCTTCCTAGGGTACCGCATTTCACCTCAGGGGTGGAGATGGAGAGTGACCGCATCTCAGCCGTGCATAATTGGCCGACTCCCACCACGGTGAAGGAGGTGCAGCGGTTTCTAGGGTTTGCCAATTACCGGAGGTTTATCCGGGGTTTTGGTCAGGTAGCGGCTCCCATTACCTCACCGGTCCCCCCTTCAGCAGTATGTTTGCAGTGGTCGGCTGAGGCGGACAGGGCCTTTGGTCACCTGAGGGCTCTGTTTACCTCGGCTCCCGTGCTGGCCCATCCGGATCCCTCTTTGGCATTCATAGTGGAGGTGGACGCGTCCGAGGCTGGGATAGGAGCCGTGCTCTCAGCGCTCGGGTACGCCACCGAAGCTCCGCCCCCTGTGCCTTCTTCTCGAAGAAGCTCAGCCCGGTGGAGCGAAACTATGACGTGGGGGACCGGGAGCTGTTGGCTGTCGTCAAGGCTTTGAAGGCGTGGAGACATTGGCTTGAGGGGGCTAAACACCCTTTTCTCATCTGGACTGACCACCGCAATCTGGAGTAAATCCGGGCGGCGAGGAGACTGAACCCTCGCCAGGCAAGGTGGGCCATAAGTGTCACGACTTCCACCGAAGTCGTTTCCTCTCCTTGTTCGGGCTGTGTTCGGCGGTTGGCGTCACCGGTCTTCTAGCCATCGTCGATCCACTTTTCATTTTCCATTTGTTTTGTCTTGTTTTCCTGCACACCTGGTTTCCATTTCCCTCATTGTGTATTTAACCCTCTGTTCCCCCTATGTCCTTGCATGGAATTGTTTGTTTGTAAGTGCTTGTGCACTATGTTACTGGTGCGCGTTGGGTTTTGTACCCATGTAGGTTCTTTTTTTTATTGCCGTTGGTTTTGAAATTAAACTGCTCATGCTATTACCTATTTCCGCTCTCCTGCGTCTGACCTCACTGCCACCAGTTCCGCAACCCTTACAATAATGCACACACAACAGTTCCATGATGACTAAAAACACAACCGTGGGATGAAGGAGTGACAAATTTCTGGGCAGGAGCGGTCCATTTAAAATGAATTCATTCTTCCCTTGCCCTGCAAATGTCAACTCGTCAGACGTCATGATTCCTCATCAGAAGTCCGCTTATTTTGAGGGCTGAGTAGATAGGGTGTGTCTTTTAAGTGTTGGAATGCGGCCCAGGGTTCAATCCCCGCATTCACGTATCCCAATGTTTCTCCCACCTGCCTGTATCCCAATCTAATTTCCATCATGAACTTTAGTACTAGGACATTTTCGCCAAAAACCTGGTTGCCTCTGCCAGGAGCCTGAAACTTGGCCGCAAGTGGATCTTCTAGCAAGACAATAACCCCAAGCACACATCAAAATCCACAAAGAAATTGTTAATTGGCCACTATTTTTTTATTGCAAGTCCCCGAACCCTATTTGAAAGCCTGTGATTTGAATTGAAGAGGGCAGTCCATAAGTGCAGACAAAGGATATCAAGGATCTGGACAGATTCTGTATGGAGGAATGGTCTAAGATCCCTCCCAATGTGTTTGCCAATCTCATAATATTTTTTTTTTATATAATTGTAAAAAATAATATACACTGCTCAAAAAAATAAAGGGAACACTAAAATAACACATCCTAGATCTGAATGAATGAAAATCTTATTAAATACTTTTTTCTTTACATAGTTGAATGTGCTGACAACAAAATCACACAAAAATAATCAATGGAAATCCAATTTATCAACCCATGGAGGTCTGGATTTGGAGTCACACTCAAAATTAAAGTGGAAAACCACACTACAGGCTGATCCAACTTTGATGTAATGTCCTTAAAACAAGTCAAAATAAGGCTCAGTAGTGTGTGTGGCCTCCACGTGCCTGTATAACCTCCCTACAACGCCTGGGCATGCTCCTGATGAGGTGGCGGATGGTCTCCTGAGGGATCTCCTCCCAGACCGGGACTAAAGCATCAGCCAACTCCTGGACAGTCTGTGGTGCAATGTGGCATTGGTGGATGGAGCGAGACATGATGTCCCAGATGTGCTCAATTGGATTCAGGTCTGGGGAACGGGCGGGCCAGTCCATAGCATCAATGCCTTCCTCTTGCAGGAACTGCTGACACACTCCAGCCACATGAGGTCTAGCATTGTCTTGCATTAGGAGGAACCCAGGGCCAACCGCACCAGCATATGGTCTCACAAGGGGTCTGAGGATCTCATCTCGGTACCTAATGGCAGTCAGGCTACCTCTGGCGCGCACATGGAGGGCTGTGCGGCCCCCCAAAGAAATGCCACCCCACACCATGACTGACCCACCGCCAAACCGGTCATGCTGGAGGATGTTGCAGGCAGCAGAACGTTCTCCACGGCGTCTACAGACTGTCACGTCTGTCACATGTGCTCAGTGTGAACCTGCTTTCATCTGTGAAGAGCACAGGGCGCCAGTGGCGAATTTGCCAATCTTGGTGTTCTCTGGCAAATGCCAAACGTCCTGCACGGTGTTGGGCTGTAAGCACAACCCCCACCTGTGGACGTCGGGCCCTCATACCACCCTCATGGAGTCTGTTTCTGACCGTTTGAGCAGACACATGCACATTTGTGGCCTGCTGGAGGTCATTTTGCAGTGCTCCTCCTGCTCCTCCTTGCACAAAGGCGGAGGTAGCGGTCCTGCTGCTGGGTTGTTGCCCTCCTACGGCCTCCTCCACGTCTCCTGATGTACTGGCCTGTCTCCTGGTAGCGCCTCCATGCTCTGGACACTACGCTGACAGACACAGCAAACCTTCTTGCCACAGCTCGCATTGATGTGCCATCCTGGATGAGCTGCACTACCTGAGCCACTTGTGTGGGTTGTAGACTCCGTCTCATGCTACCACTAGAGTGAAAGCACCGCCAGCATTCAAAAGTGACCAAAACATCAGCCAGGAAGCATAGGAACTGAGAAGTGGTCTGTGGTCCCCACCTGCAGAACCACTCCTTTATTGGGGGTGTCTTGCTAATTGCCTATAATTTCCACCTGTTGACTATTCCATTTGCACAACAGCATGTGAAATTTGTCAATCAGTGTTGCTTCCTAAGTGGACAGTTTGATTTCACAGAAGTGTGATTGACTTGGAGTTACATTGTGTTGTTTAAGTGTTCCCTTTATTTTTTTGAGCAGTATATATTATATTGCTCAGTACTTGTTATTTATTCTATACAATTTTTGTTTGATCTTTTGCCAATAATTTTGGACCTGACTACTTACTTTCGATCTGGTTTTAGACATTCAATTAGGGATGCACCGGTGTGGATATTCTGGGCTGTTACCGATATTCTATTTCTTTTTTCATTTTATGGCCTTCTCAACCATTCTAGCACAGATAGAAGCTGCAACCAAGTTGCTATGTTCATGAGGCTAATATGAAAAGATGTGAAATAACTTGAATATGGGAAAGGTTAAAAAATATATATTTACATCACGACGTGGCTGAGGAAATTAGGTGCTTTGGAGGCTGAATGGGGCTTTAAATGCCAAAATAGCCAATAATGTCAAAGGTGATTATTTTCAGTACGCTTCTCCCACCTGCCTGTGTCCCCATCTGATTTCCATGCTGTCTCCATAGTGTCAAAATACAATTTTATTTATATATATATTTAGATGACAATATTCACACATTGGAGATTATTTTAACCAAGTGCCTAAAAAAGTTGTATCCCCTCTCCACTCCAATCTTCATTATCTTAATTGTGTTTCTGCAACTACAGCACCTCAAGTCTGACACTGCGTTTTTGGATAATGCTCCAGTGTTTTTCCTTTTTTTTATTTTTTTACAGCTACTGTCTTCCTCTTTATTAGGACCACCAACCCAACATTTCTGTATAAGATTCAGTTGAAGATAAATAGCACAAAAATAATCTTAAATGTACTGTTATATTAATGATTAATCTCACACATAGCTATGCTATTCTGAGCAGATTTTCAGTAACAGTGTTACTAAATCATAATCAAAAAATATGAAATGCACTTGACAAATGTGTAAACAAATTAAAATGTTGTAACATTAATTTGACACACACATTCACACAACATGATACACCCCTCTATTCATTCTAGGTCCAGTACCCTTCAGTGGCCTCACACGAACAAAGACACACACACACACACTCACCAAAGCATAAGACATTTAATCTAAATTTGCTTAAGTAAAAATGAAAATGCTTTGTTTTTCTTTGCAGTATGAAACGAGCTGCCTCTCTGAACTATTTGAACAAGAGAAGTGATGACGATGACTCCTTTCAGGTAACATGTCCCCTAGTTGATATAGTGATATTCATACTTGCTTAAGTTGCTACAAGGCCATAATGCAAACTATCAGCTTCCTGCTGAATAGTTCACCTTAGTTCACCCAGGACCAACATACCCGTTCTTAAAACACCCCCACCATTCTCTCTCTTCAGAATCAAGTTTAGTGATATAGCATGACCTTGTATTTCTTTCATTTTCTCTCTCTGTGTCTCCCTATCTCTCTCCTCCTGTCTCTGTCTCTCTCGTTGTCATTACAGAGTCCAACAGGTGGCAGGAGGCTAAGGCAGAGCAGGAACCTGAGTTCCAGTACTGTTGAGCTCTACAGTGGAACTGGAAACTGAACATACACACTCCCAACAGATTTACCAAATATTATGTTTAATTCTAAACATAAATTCTGTACTTTCCATTCCTACATTTAAACACTGTTTAATGTTATTGCTGCTTTCTAGACATTGTATTCATTTTGTAGACTTTCTGTAGAATACAAAAAAATATATTGTAAAAATGTGCTTGGTTTTAATGTCATTGATATATTGTGAGATTAGACAGCGAGAATCCTTACTGCTTGGCTTAGTTTGATACAAATCCCTTAAGGTGCTCTGTACAATCAGACACTCAGGGCAGTATATTGTGGACAATAGTGTTTCCCATGGAGACCAAGCCTGGATCTATTATTCACTATACCTGCAGCTTCCGAAAGCACGGTGGGTCAGTACTGTTCCCAAATCAGAGAGGATTATTGTTTTCAAGAGCTGTCCAATTTAGCTATTACGCTTATTTTTGCAGTGTTTTCTCCCCCTTTCCATAACCATGAAGATACTCGGTACTGTAGTTAAATAGTAATTAAGTCATGAAGATGGTATTCATGAATTTAGAATATAGAATCAAATATCTAAGATTTAAAGGGGTATTTCACCTAATAAAAATGTACACAAAGAAAATTGTTGATGGAACCAGATATTTCTTGTTTATATAGGGGGCTCCCGAGTGGCGCAGTAGTCTAAGGCACTGCATCTCCGTGCTAGAGGTGTCACTACAGACCCTGATTCGATTCCAGGCTGTATCACAACTGGCCGTGATTGGGAGTCCCATAGGACAGCGCACAATTGGCCCAGCGTCGTTAGGGTTTGGCTGGGGTAGGCCGTCATTGTAAATAAGAATATGTTCTTAACTGACTTGCCGAGTTTAATGAAAATATAGCTGTTACTACAGTTTAGCCTTTAGCATTGTTGAGTGTAAAACAATTAACGTGGTGCCAGGACCCCTGTTAGCTTGTTCCAAATTACTTATTTTTTGGCCATGTTCATTAGTTAGGGTGTTCCTCAGAGATTTTCAAGTTAAAGGGGCAATATGAGCACAAATAACTCTGGGGGAAAGCGCAGCTACTGAAATTAACCTTAATCTAAGTACTTACTCAGTTAAGGTCAAATGTCATGATGTAATTATCATTTTAGGTTAGATTGTAACCACATATTGACGTGGTTATTTTACGTTTCTTCAGGCACTGTATAAGAAACTAATACAGTAATTATTTATCTCAGGGTCCAGGATCTAGTGTTTCCCAAGGCAATACTTTCCAATGCTGTATCCTAGTTCCAATTCATGCTATACACTCTTAGAAAAGGCATTCCCTGTGGCTCAGTTGGTAGAGCATGGTGTTTGCAATGCCAGCATGGTGTGTGCAACGCCAGGGTTGTGGGTTTGATTCCCACAGGGGGCCAGTACAAAAAAAAAAAAAAATGTATACATTCACTACTGTAAGTTGCTCTGGATAAGAGCGTTTGCTAAATGACATGAATGTATGTAAATGTAAGAAAAAGGGTTCCAAAAGGCTTCTTTGGGTGTCCCCAAAGAAGAAACCTTTTTGGTTCCTGGAAGAACTCTTTTGTGTTCCATGTAGAACCCTCTGTGTAAAGGGTTTTATATGGAACTAAGAAGGGTTCTACTTGGAGCCAAAAAGGGTTTTTGAAAGGTTTATCCTATGGGGACAGCCGAAGAACCCTTTTAGGTTCTAGATAGCGCCTTTTTTTTCTACGAGTATAGTTAAGCCATATCTTCCCTGTTCTTGATCTGTTTGTGCTCTTGACCACTCCATTGCAGATTCTCAAGCCCAACAGTCTAGCCTCACAGCAAAATTGTCATGTTTGGCATGATAATAATTGACATCTAAGTTGGCATGATAGCACAAACAGACTGGCACAGGCGAAGGCTAACTTTTGTATGGATGTCAAAATGTTTCAATGTTGAAGAGTGGAGGCTCATTTTTTTTCTATAGATTTTCCTCCCTAAGAACGTTACTGGAGAGATACCAAAAGTAAGACATTTCTTTTCATTCAGCCATGCAAGAGATAAGTTCCATTAGATTTATTTACCAGTTGTAACACAGATATTAAATTATATAATGAAAAATGATTCTGCTTAAATATAATGATTGATGATGTTTTATTGAGTTTGTATTAATCAGTCATGTGAATATAGTATTGAACTAAAAAGATCATTAGGCTTTAATTATGAATGTTTTTTTAATATGATTAATATTTGTTTAAATATGATTGTAAGATTTAAAATGTATCACTATGGTGCTATATATGTGTTTATGTAGATGAAAAGGTTTTTCATATTCATATGACTCAATGTTTAAACGGTATTTTTGGTGGTGTAAAACTGATTGTTTAACATTCTCAGGTTATGATATTCATATCATGCGATCATTTTCAGTCAGAATTCCTAAATTGAATGCAAATAAACCCTAAATAAAATAGCTGCTATCATGTCCTGGTATTTATTATTATTATTCTTTTTACTAACCTTTTGATAGCCTTTGATGACAGTGGACATAATGTAGGCACAACAAACAATGTCATGTCAGTGCTGGGTAATCATAGCAAGCCATCAGCAGTTGTCTTGAGAAAATGAATCAAATTATTTAACTCATCAAGGGGTATTGCTTTTCTAATAATGAAAATGGAATAGAACAGAAAAGAACAGAATATAGAATAGAATGAACAAAATTGAGCCCTAATGATAAACTATCATTTCAAGAGTCAAGTATAGTGCAGGCATCGTTTAATGGAACATTGGTGGCTGACATACCAATGATTTATATAAACCATATTTATAAAAAGCATTGTTATTCACACCGTCTTCGGTTTGACGTAGCACATGTTTTATTTTCCAAGGACATGCACACGTGACACCCCCGCTTCCTATCGCGCAGCGGCATTGAGTACCGTTCTCACAGCAGCAGGATATTATGCTGGTAGCACGACGGGGGATTTTTTAAAATGTATTTTTTTAATATGAGTCCCCCTGCAAATTCATGCTAAACTTTGGGCATATCGATGTTTTTTAACACTCTGGTGCAGTACAACTGTTTTTCACAGCATTGCAACCACCTATGTGAAAAAAATGGATATTTTGACATGCTTTTTATTTTTATAATGTATTATTTAGAACAGCATTTCTTGGTTTACACCAATACTGGTATGTTGAAAGCTATTGTGTAGGGCAGGTTATATTTAAAGGGGAACTGGACCGGCTGATTTGGCCTTGTTTTTTGGGTTGCTCCTCAAAAAATGCTGGTGGCCATGACAGAAGCAAAACTTCAGCTGGCTTGGGTCTGTGTGGTTTGATGTGGGTGTTTCTTGGCTGTGTCATTGTCACCATCAAGACACACCCATCTGTCAGAGCTTTGCTCGCAGCTGTTTCACCCCACTCAATCAACAAACAAACCTAATGCGGGTTGAGTTCAACAACTGCGGGCAGATAGATGTGTGGTGAGATGCTGGAGGAAGCTTCAAATAGGTCAGTAGCCTACAGAGTAATTTGAGAGCGCAATTGCTGAATTTGTGTAGATATTCTAAACAAAGTGTTTTGATAATATTCAAATGTCGTAACAGGTCCATGTAGAATAAACCACCATTTACATAATTACCATAGAAGCAGTGTTCTGCTAATATAACAACGTGCATCTTTCATTGTCATTCCCAGCTGATACAGATACTGTGCCTATCATAATTTCTGATGGAAATGAGGCTACCTTGGCAAACATGTCACAGTGGTCATACCTTCCTGTGTGGTTTCCCGTATACAAATCAAATCAAATTTTATTTGTCACATACACATGGTTAGCAGATGTTAATGCGAGTGTAGCGAAATGCTTGCGCTTCTAGTTCCGACCATTCAGTAATGTCTAACAAGTAATCTAACCTAACAATTTCACAACAATTACCTTATACACACAAGTGTAAAGGAATGAATAAGAATATGCACATAAAAAAATATATGAATGAGTGATGGTATAGAACGGCATAGGCAAGATGCAGTGGATGATATAGAGTACAGTATATACATATGAGATGAGTAATGTAGGATATGTAAACATATAAAAGTGGCATTGTTTAAAGTGGCTAGTGATACATTACATCAAGATGGCAAGATGCAGTAGATGGTACAGAGTACAGTATATACATATGAGATGAGTAATGTAGGGTATGTAAACATTATATGAAGTGGCATTGTTTAAAGACGCTAGTGATCTATTTATTACATAAATTTTTCCATTATTAAAGTGGCTGGAGTTGAGTCAGTATGTTGGCAGCAGCCACTCAATGTTAGTGACGGCTGTTTAACAGTCTGATGGCCTTGAGATAGAAGCTGTTTTTCAGTCTCTCGGTCCCTGCTTTGATGCACCTGTACTGACCTTGCCTTCTGGATGATAGCGGGGTGAAAAGGCAGTGGCTTGGGTGGTTGTTGTCCTTGATGATCTTTTTGGCCTTCCTGTGACATCGGGTGGTGTAGGTGTCCTGGAGGGAAGGTAGTTTGCCCCCGGTGATGCGTTGTGCAGACCTCACTACCCTTTGGAGAGCCTTACGGTTATGGGCGGAGCAGTTGCCGTACCAGGCAGTGATACAGCCCAACAGGATGCTCTCGATTGCGCATCAGTAAAAGTTTGTGAGTGTTTTTGGTGACAAGCCGAATTTCTTCAGCCTCCTGAGGTTGAAGAGGCGCTGCTGCCAGCGCCCCATTGATGAGCATGGCAGTGTAGATCAGCCCCTTGCCCCTCAAAGATACTGGACAGTCACACACAAACACACTCCCAGAGCACTGGTTATGATTAGCATGGTGGAGTCACCTTTTATTTCACTTCACATATCATGATATATGAAGTGAAATAGAATGGTGAACACGGTGATCAGGCTGGTTTCACCAGGCTAGGTTATGAAGGTGAATTTGGACAAAACTCTAAACAGTTTTGACCTTTGACCAGGTCAAATGGCACCAACCTGGTTTAAGTGTACTCCCTGTTCCATTTATAGGAATGCTCAAAGCAAGGACATGTCGGTGATGCTGAAGGGTCCCCTTGCTGGTCTTCTCTGTGTTGCGTGTTCGGCTGGACATATCTCGAACAACTGCAGTAGGCAATCCCCATAAACAATGTACTTCCTCATTTTATGAGGTGGTATTGACCGGGAGGGCCTGTGACAGGGTTGTACAATAGACAGCCAAGTGGTAAATTGCATTTTATTATAAAGAAAGGACAAAAGCTTTTTGATTATGCACTTAACAACCAAAATGACTCTACTACTTGTATCTGCTTAGCTGGGTAATTAACCTACTAGTTTTTCAAACCGGGTATTTTTAATAAAACTTTACACATAACACACATTACAGTTGTTGATGAAGCCGTCTGTGTCATCAGAGCAGTAACTTGGGTCAAGCTAATTATATTCTATGCGTTACAGATGTAGCCTGACTGTAGCTCCAGATTGGATTAGATTCAGGCCGGTGACACCATTACGTTTTTTTGCTCCTAGTTCACTGTATTAGTCAGATTCAGACATGAGTTATCTACGACCACAGCTGCATTCATTATTTTGTTTTGCCCTAAACCAGTGGTTCCCAAACTTTTTATAGTCCCGTTCCCCTTCAAATATTCAACCTCCAGCTGCGTACCCCTTCTAGCAACAAGGTCAGCGCACTCTCAAATGTTGTTTTTTGACCTTTATTGTAAGTCTGCTACACACACACTATACGATACATTTATTAAACATAAGAATGAGTGTGAGTTTATGTCAAAACCTGGCTCATGGGAAGTGACAAAGAGCTCTTATAGGACCAAGGCACAAATAATACACTGCTCAAAAAAATAAAGGGAACACATAAACAACACAATGTAACTCCAAGTCAATCACACTTCTGTGAAATCAAACTGTCCACTTAGGAAGCAACACTGATTGACAATACATTTCACATGCTGTTGTGCAAATGGAATAGACAACAGGTGGAAATTATAGGCAATTAGCAAGACACCCCCAATAAAGGAGTGGTTCTGCAGGTGGGGACCACAGACCACTTCTCAGTTCCTATGCTTCCTGGCTGATGTTTTGGTCACTTTTGAATGCTGGCGGTGCTTTCACTCTAGTGGTAGCATGAGACGGAGTCTACAACCCACACAAGTGTCTCAGGTAGTGCAGCTCATCCAGGATGGCACATCAATGCGAGCTGTGGCAAGAAGGTTTGCTGTGTCTGTCAGCGTAGTGTCCAGAGCATGGAGGCGCTACCAGGAGACAGGCCAGTACATCAGGAGACGTGGAGGAGGCCGTAGGAGGGCAACAACCCAGCAGCAGGACCGCTACCTCCGCCTTTGTGCAAGGAGGAGCAGGAGAAGCACTGCCAGAGCCCTGCAAAATGACCTCCAGCAGGCCACAAATGTGCATGTGTCTGCTCAAATGGTCAGAAACAGACTCCATGAGGGTGGTATGAGGGCCTGACGTCCACAGGTGGGGGTTGTGCTTACAGCCCAACACCGTGCAGGACGTTTGGCATTTGCCAGAGAACACCAAGATTGGCAAATTCGCCACTGGCGCCCTGTGCTCTTCACAGATGAAAGCAGGTTCACACTGAGCACGTGACAGACATGACAGAGTCTGGAGACGCCGTGGAGAACGTTCTGCTGCCTGCAACATCCTCCAGCATGACCGGTTTGGCGGTGGGTCAGTCATGGTGTGGGGTGGCATTTCTTTGGGGGGCCGCACAGCCCTCCATGTGCTCGCCAGAGGTAGCCTGACTGCCATTAGGTACCGAGCTGAGATCCTCAGACCCCTTGTGAGACCATATGCTGGTGCGGTTGGCCCTGGGTTCCTCCTAATGCAAGATAATGCTAGACCTCATGTGGCTGGAGTGTGTCAGCAGTTCCTGCAAGAGGAAGGCATTGATGCTATGGACTGGCCCGCCCGTTCCCCAGACCTGAATCCAATTGAGCACATCTGTGACATCATGTCTCGCTCCATCCACCAATGCCACGTTGCACCACAGACTGTCCAGGAGTTGGTGGATGCTTTAGTCCAGGTCTGGGAGGAGATCCCTCAGGAGACCATCCGCCACCTCATCAGGAGCATGCCCAGGCGTTGTAGGGAGGTCATACAGGCATGTGGAGGCCACACACACTACTGAGCCTCATTTTGACTTGTTTTTAAGGACATTACATCAAAGTTGGATCAGCCTGTAGTGTGGTTTTCCACTTTAATTTTGAGTGTGACTCCAAATCCAGACCTCCATACATTGATAAATTGGATTTCCATTGATTATTTTTGTGTGATTTTGTTGTCAGCACATTCAACTATGTAAAGAAAAAAGTATTTAATAAGATTATTTCTTTCATTCAGATCTAGGATGTGTTGTTTAAGTGTTCCCTTTATTTTTTTGAGCAGTATATATACTAATAATCAATAATTTTCCTCTTTATTTAACCATCTTACATATAAAACCTTATTTTTTCATCGAAAGTTGTGAATAGCTGACCACAGGTTAATGAGAAGGGTGTGCTTGAAAGGATGCACATAACTCTGCAATGTTGGGTTGTATTGGAGAGAGTCTTAAATCATTTCACAGACAGTCTGTGCCTGTATTTAGTGTTCATGCTAGTGAGGGCTGAGAATCCACTCTCACATAGGTACGTGGTTGCAAAGGGCATCAGTGTCTTAACAGCCGATTTGCCAAGGCAGGATGCTCTGAGCACAGCCCAATCCAGAAATCTGGCAGTGGCTTCTGATTAAATTCAAATTTCACAGGACCGCTTGTTGCAATTTCAATGAGGCTCCCTTGTTCAGATATCGGTAAGTGGACTGGAGGCATGAATCACATTAACCGTTATTCTCTCATGGGAATCCCACTAACGGTACCTATGTAGCGAAACGTAGCTGCTGCTCATGTTGATATCTGTACTGATGGCGCAAAAGACATGACAGGAAGACATAGTGGAGTGGTAAAGCGCGTGCAAGTTGCTCCCGACGCCACTTGAGTCCACTGCAGAATCCACCGAGAGGCTTTTGCTGCCAAGGGAATGCCTGACAGCTTGATAGACGTTTTGGACACTACAGTGAAAATTGTTAACATTGTTAAAGCAAGGCCCCTGAACTCTCGTGTACGTTCTGCACTATGCAATGGTATGGGCATGCAACGCTTTTACAACATACAGAAGTGCGCTGGTTATCAAGGGGCAAAGGATTGACACGTTTTTTTAAATTGAGAGACGAGCTTAAAGTTTTTGTTACTGACCATAATTTTCACTTATCTGACCGCTTGCATGGTGATGAGTTTCTCACACGACTGGCCTATCTGGGTGATGTTTTTTCTCGCCTGAAAGATCTGAATCTAGGATTACAGGGACTCTCCGCAACTATATTCAATGTGCAGGACAAAATTGAGGCTATGATTAAGAAGCTGGAGCTCTTCTCTGTCTGCATTAACAAGGACAACACACAGGTTTTTCCATCATTTTATGATTTTTTTGTGTGCAAATGAACTCAAGCTTATGGACAATGTCAAATGTGATATAGTGAAGCACCTAAGTGAGTTGGGTCCGTAATTAAGAAGCTGGAGCTCTTCTCTGTCTGCATTAACAAGGACAACACACAGGTTTTTCCATCATTTTATGATTTTTTTGTGTGCAAATGAACTCAAGCTTATGGACAATGTCAAATGTGATATAGTGAAGCACCTAAGTGAGTTGGGTCCGTAATTACGCGGGTACTTTCCCGAAATGGATGAAACAAACAACTGGATTCATTATTTATTTGACTATGCTACCTGTATTTGACATTGTGTTGTTATTTCACTGAACACTAGATGGTTTAATTTTATTTTTGGCAGTGAAACGAGGCTACTCAGGTGAGAAAAAAACCTCACCCAAATGTATAGCCCCGTTGGAAAATATAAATGGACTGTTTGAAAATGTGAAGCAAATAAATAAAAATAAATAATAATATATATTTAAATGTGAATCACATTTGTATTTGGCATACCCCCGTCGGCATTGCACGTACCCCTGGGGGTACCTGTACCCCAGTTTGGGAATACCTTCCCTAGACAATACAGAATAAACTTGTATGAGCACTTTAGTGAACGTTAGCTAGCCTGTAGCTCGCTAGATAGCTGGCCTGTAGTTAGCTAGATAGCTAGCCTGCCTCACTAGCATTATCAAATGACAACGTTACATAACCAGCAGTATCTAGACAATACACAATAAACTTGTATGAGCTATGACTTAAGTTCTAATGACGTAGCTAGCTAGCTAAAATGTCAGCTAGCCTGCTTCGCTAGCTAACGTTAGATAGTCTGCCTCGCTTTATCAAAAGATAGCTACCTATATAAGCAGCAATAACGTTATCTAACAACTGGCCCAATGCTTCAGTTGCCTTGATAGATGCAGAGTGTTAACACCTTTAGTTGGCACTCCCCATTTTGAGTTCTAGACAAACAATCCTTTATCTGATTTTGTTTTGCTCCACCGTTGCTCAGTCGTTTTGCTTGGTTTGCTTCTTGTCTTTAATTTTCATGAGGGGTTTTGTTTTGACTGTTCTTGGGCAAATTTAGTGGTCGCTCATGGTGGGTGTCTTTTAGGTTCCAGTTATTGTTGCTAGTCAACTTTCAGTGGACACCCACATGTGTGACTTTTTGTTAGTTTCCCCCTTCTGTTTGAGCGACATTATTGGGTTTTCTTTCTGGGGAACATTACAAAATGGGACCTTGTCTGGGATATTGTTTCCCATGAGTATGCTGATCGCTCTAGTCACCTACTCTGAAGCTCTGCTGTACCCAGATATTTGAATGTTCAAAATACACTTATTTAGGTAGTTTCTTTCACTGACATCCACCTTGAGGGGTTATAAGATTGGTGGAATCATTTTGAAAGTTGCATAAACACAGGCTTTAAAAAAAGAGAGGTGTGCACCGCTTTGTCTTGACCGGAGTTCGGAGTGTGGTACTGTTGACGCTGCTGTCCTTCGGGCTTGCGAGTTAGTCTCAGAGGCATACAGACAACAGTTCTGTAAATAACAAAATAATCATAAAGCCATGATGAGTTCGCAAGGGAGCAAGCATCTCTTTTTGATCGGTGGTGTGGTTCTCAAGAGATCAAGGACCTTGAATTTAAACTCTCATACTCCTCGAGCAGTTCAAGAAATGCCTTCATGAAAGGGTTGAGACCTACATTTATGAGCACACGGATCTCACTCTTGAGAAAGCTGCAGTTCTTGCAGATGAGTTTGTTGACACAACTACCTTCACAAAGCAACCAAATCAATTTTTATTTGTCACATGCGCCGAATACAACAGGTGTAGACCTTACAGTGAAATGCTTACTTATGAGCCCCTAACCAACAGTGCAGTTTCAAAAAAATACGGATAAGAATGATAGATAAAAGCAACAAGTAATTAAAGAGCGGCAGTAAATATAACAATATATACAGGGGGTGCCGGTACAGAGTCAGTGTGCAGGGGCACCGGTTAGTTGAGGTAGTATGTACATGTAGGTAGAGTTATTAAAGTGACTATGGACAGATGACAACAGAGAGTGGCAGTGGTGTGGAGGGGGGTCAAAGCAAATAGTCTGGGTAGCCATTTGACGAGATGTTCAGGACTCTTATGGCTTGGGGGTAGAAGCTGTTTAGAAGCCTCTTGGACCTAGACTTGGCGCTCCGGTACCGCTTGCCGTGCGGTAGCAGAGAGAACAGTATATGACTAGGGTGACTGAAGTCTGACAATTTTTATGGCCTTCCTCTGACACCACCTGGTATAGAGCTCCTGGATGGCAGGAAGCTTGGCCCCGGTGATGTACTGGGCCGTTCGCACTACGCGCTGTAGTGCCTTGCGGTCGGAGGCAGAGCAGTTACCATACCAGTTAGTGATGCAACCAGTCAGGATGCTCTCGATGGTGCAGCTGTAGAACCTTTTGAGGATCTGAGGACCCATGCCAAATCTTTTCAGTCTCCTGAGGGGGAATAGGTTTTGTCGTGCTCGCTTCATGACTGTCTTGGTGTGCTTGGACCATGTTTGTTGGTGATGTGGACACCAAGGAACTTGAAGTTCTCAACCTGCTCCACTGCAGCCCCATCGATGAGAATGGGGGCGTGCTCTGTCCTCTTTTTCCTGTAGTCCACAATCATATCCTTTGTCTTGATCACGTTGAGGGAGAGGTTGTTGTCCTGGCACCACACAGCCAGGTTTCTGACCTTCTCCCTATAGGCTGTCTTGTTGTTGTCGGTCATCAGGCCTGCCACTGTTGTGTCATCAGCAAATGTAATAATGATGTTGGAGTCGTGCCTGGCCATGCAGTCATGAGTGCCACCTGGGGAGGCCCATCAGGAAGTCGTGGTGTTGATGGTGTTGATGTGAGCCATGACCAGCCTTTCAAAGCACTTCATGGCTACAGACGTGAGTGCTACGGGTCGGTAGTCATTTAGGCAGGTTACCTTAGTGTTCTTGGGCACAGGCACTATGGTGGTCTGCTTAAAACATGTTGGTATTACAGACTCGGACAGGGAGATGTTGAAAATGTCAGTGAAGACACTTGCTAGTTGGTCAGCACATGCTCACACTACACGTCCTGGTAATCTGTCTGGCCCTGCGGCCTTATGAATGTTGACCTGTCTAAAGGTCTTACTCACATCAGCTGCGGAGAGCGTGATCACACAGTCTTCCGGTACGGCTGGTGCTCTCATGCATGTTTCAGTGTTATTTGCCTCGAAGCGAGCATAGAAGTAGTTTAGCTCGTCTGGTAGGCTCGTGTCACTGGGCAGCTCTCGGTTGTGCTTCCCTTTTTAGACTGTAATGGTTTGCAAGCCCTGCCACATCCAACGGGCGTCAGAGCCGGTGTAGTACGACTCGATCTTAGTCCTGTATTGATGCTTTGTCTGTTTGATGGTTCGTCAGAGGGCATAGCGGGATTTCTTATAAGCCTCCGGGTTAGAGTCCCGCTCCTTGAAAGCGGCAGCTCTAGCCTTTAGCTCAGTGCGGATGCTGCCTGTAATCCATGGCTTCTGGTTGGAGCATGTACGTACGGTCACTGTGGGACGACGTCATCGATATACTTATTGATGAAGCCAATGACAGATGTGGTGTACTCCTCAATGCCATTGGAGGAATCCTGGGAACATATTCTAGTCTGTGCTAGCAAAACAGTCCTGTAGCTTAGCAACCAGTAGTTATTCCTATGCAAAAAGCAATCCAGAGAAGTCAACTCCTACTGCGAGGTTTCAGTCCAATTCTACAGTGCCCAAAGATAAAAATCGGCAGAATTTTTTTTTTTTTGTATCTGCCAGTTTGTCATTACGGCGTGAGAAAGGACACATTGTCTATCATTGTCCGAAGTTGAAACAGAAAATCACGAGAGGAAAGTTACTACAGATATTGCAGGAGTTCCACCTTGAAATCAGACAAGTCAATGGTTTTTCCATTTATGTTTTGGGGTTGGACTTTAGCACATATAGTTTGGTAACACTTAGGGAGCACCAATTGGTGTTGCCTTGTTAGTCAGTATGGGTTACACCTGCGATGGTTGCCATCTTGTTATTGGGAATGTGTTTCACCTGTGCTGGCCCAGGGGCTATTTTATAGTGGCTGGTCGTGTGCTCCACATGTCTTGATAGATGCGGAGGGTTAACACCTTTAGTTGGCTCTTCCTATGTTGACTTCTAAACAAACAATCCTTTATATGATTTATGTTGCTCCACCTTTTTGGTTTGCTTCCTGTCTTTGAGCTTGGTGTGGGTTTTTATTTGTTTTCCTTAAGGCAAATTTAGTGGGTGCTCATGGTGGGTGTCTTTTAGGTTCCAGTTGTTGTTGCTAGTCAACTTTCAGTGGACACCCGAATGAGTGTCTTTCAGAACCCCTAGTAAACCCCTCCTCCTAAAACCCCACCTGTTTTCAGTCTGCCATCCTTTGAAAGCGTTGGAGATGATGAAACAATGGAGTCCCATTCAACAAAGGGACGCAAAGTGGGCAACAATTTCAAAGATTTTACTGAGTTACAGTTCATATTAGGAAATCAGTCAATTTAAATAAATTCATTAGGCCCTAATCTATGGATTTCACATGACTGGGAATGCAGATATGCATCTGTTGGTTACAGATACATAAAAAAAGGTAGGGGTGTGGATCAGAAAACCAGTCAGTATCTGGTGTGACCATTTTCCTCGTGCAGCGCAACACCTCCTTTGCATAGAGTTGATCGGGCTGTTGATTGTGGCCTGTGGAATGTAGTCCCACTCTTCTTCAATGGCTGTGCTTCATAACCCCACTGCCACCATGGGGTACTCTGTTAACAACATTGACATCAGCAAACAGCTCGCCAACACAACGCCCTACATGTGGTCTGTGGTTGTGAGTCCGGTTGGACGTACTGCCAAATTCTCAAAAAATTACGGAGGTGGCTTATGGTAGAAAAATCAACATTAAATTCTCTGACAACAGCTCTGATAAACATTCCTGCAGTTAGCATGCCAATTGCAAGCTCCCTTAACTTGACACATCTGTGGCATTGTGTTGTGACAAAACTGTACATGTTAGTGGCCTTTTATTGTCCCCAGCACAAGGTGCACCTGTGTAATGATCATGCTGTTTATTCAGCTTCTTCATATGCCACACCTGTCAGGTGGATGGATTATCTTGGCAAAGGAGAAATGCTCAATAACAGGGATGTAAACAAATGTAGGCAAAAAATCTGAGCTAAATAAGGTTTCTGTGCTTATGGAAAATTTCGGGGATATTTTATTTCAGCTCATGTAACATGGGACCAGCACTTTACATGTTGTGTTTATATTTTTCTTCAGTGTAGTTTTTCGAATAAAAAAAACAAATACTTAAAAAACTACAAATCTATTTTAGACGAGACTGCCTTTGACAAAAATGATCCTATTTCCACTTTGTAGTCAATTTTGACACTCGAATAAATGTCTCTGACTCATTTCGAAGCCACATAGGCCATTTTAAAAGGATTAGTTGCTTTTTAGGGGCAGTCATTCTTTAAATAAATACACCTTTTAACAAAATACAATATGTAAGAGGAATTACTCAATATTTTTTTTTTTTTTTATTTCACCTTTATTTAACCAGGTTGGCAAGTTGAGAACAAGTTCTCATTTACGACTGCGACCTGGCCAAGATAAAGCAAAGCAGTTCGACACATATAACAACACAGAGTTACACATGGAGTAAAACAAACATACAGTCAATAATACAGTAGAAAAATGAGTCTATATACAATGTGAGCAAATGAGGTGAGATAAGGGAGGTAAAGGCAATAAATAGACCATGGTGGCGAAGTAAATACAATATAGCAATTAAAACACTGGAATGGTAGATTTGACAGTAGAAATACTGGGGTGCAAAGGAGCAAAATAAATAAATAAATACAATAGGGGAAGAGGTAATTGTATGGGCTATGTACAGGTGCAGTGATCTGTGAGCTGCTCTGACAGCTGGTGCTTAAAGCTAGTGAGGGAGATAAGTGTTTCCAGTTTCAGAGATTTTTGTAGTTCGTTCCAGTCATTGGCAGCAGAGAACTGGAAGGAGAGGCGGCCAAAGGAGGAATTGGCTTTGGGGGTGACAAGTGAGATATACCTGCTGGAGCGCGTGCTACGGGTGGGTGCAGCTATGGTGACCAGCGAGCAGAGATAAGGCGGGACTTTACCTAGCAGGGTCTTGTAGATGACCTGAGCTAGTGGGTTTGGCGACGAGTATGAAGCGAGGGCCAGCCAACGAGAGCGTACAGGTCGCAGTGGTGGGTAGTATATGGGGCTTTGGTGACAAAACGGATGGCACAGTGATAGACTGCATCCAATTTGTTGAGTAGGGTGTTGGAGGCTATTTTGTAAATGACATCGCCAAAGTCAAGGATCGGTAAGATGGTCAGTTTTACGAGGGTATGTTTGGCAGCATGAGTGAAGGATGCTTTGTTGCGAAATAGGAAGCCAATTCTAGATTTAACTTTATAATATAGAGTCTGCAAAACTGAAATTGGTCTCTTGTGCTGGGCAGTGGGTTTAATACAGAGTGCTGGTGACTCTACCCACTCCATTCATTGCAATGCAATATACTGTATGGGTTTATAGATAAAAAAAACGATTGTATATGCTGAGGTAAAAGTGGGTTGGGAATACTCAGTAGGGTCTGTAGGTGGAGTATAAAGTGCTGCTGGGTATTTAGACTTCAGTCCCCAATGAAATAACACCATATATAGATTCTACAGACCCTACTCTACTGAGTATTACCAACTTCGCTTTTGACTCAGCACATAGAATAGGTTTTTCTCTACAGCCCAATGTTGTGAACATACCGATCTGAACATCGTATTTTTTGATGGTGGTCTTACAAAATGTTTTTAGAATCATATTTGTAATTGTTTCCAAGAAGTCCTTTTTGCATTTGCTTATAAGCACAATAAAAAGGGGACATTGATTAAAATGTAAAACTGTATCTTTTGAATTAGTTATCCACATTTCAATGTTTTGAAATGCGTGCTTTTATTTCAAAGGAATCTTCATTAGCATACATAGGGGTGTCATCGTTTGTGCTGCTGGCAGAATACGAGTGCGGTATTGCACTTATATCTCCTGTTTTGATTGTAGGTCAGAAGAAGTAGTGCTCAACTACAATCCTGTACTTTGTTGACCAGGTAAGAACGACGACTTTATCACTAAATGTTACATTCGGGTAAATGTTTTGGTCTAAACTAGTGTTTAGGGAAGCATAACAAATGAATAGGTAAATTGCCCAAATGTCCACAGAACCTACACAATTAATAACCGATTGTGGTTTAACCAATATACATTATTGTAAAAAAATAAATAAATGATGAGCTGTCTATCCTGAAGCCTATTAGCTTTATGGCATATGCGTTCTCGCAACCCCAGTGACATTTTTGCTGCGTTTTTGGGTGTGCTGGATCCCTAGGGTTGACCTACTTTTGCTGTAATGCATTGCAGTCAGTGTGCTTGTTCGACATTGCAGGCGACTGCCGACTGACTGATCTACAAATTACCTTACATCATAAATAACTACTTATTACTATTTGTAGTTCAGCCAGTGTCACCATTTACGCACAATGCATCATGGATTTTACGCTCTCGAACACGGTCAGTGAGTTCACAGCCCATTTAATTGTTCGCCAGCGATGATTAATCGGATGTTGTATTAAAATATTTTAATGAAGTCTGTGCTGCTGTGCACTCCTTTTAGTGGATTTGTTAGCGCGCGCTGGTAAAGTGTTTTTGTGTTTGGTTTGTGTTGAGTAATGTGCAACCCACCTGCCGCAGTAAACAGAGTTATTTTTATTATGTGGGGTAAAAACCGATTTATGGTCAATCTGGCATCTGTAGCAGCAGTGCAGCATTTACTGAGATGCGACCTCTGAAGTCAAATCATTCATACTTGCTCTTTGGGGAGCTGTCATTGGCATCCAATAAATTGGTCTGCACCGCACAACTCGTAGTGATAGCCTTTCAGCTAATTACGAACAACTGGCCAAACGAAATGACAAGACCTTACCTCTTCTGAGATGTTGGAGTACGAGCTCAGCCAATTCTATCATTAAGTAAAAATGCTGCACCGTTTTTCACCTGCATCTCCCCATTGCCCCCCAGCAAAATTGGTCTACATTTAGGCTATTGTTTATTTCACACTATGTTCAGGTAAACAAAGTATAATGCTTGTATGGATGTCAACCCCAATACATGTTCATGTCATCAATCAACTGCCTTGCAGTTAAAAGCGACTGAATACCACCACTGATATTTGAACGCTAGCTATGCTACCAGTTTATACGATCGGGAGCATAGCAGCACTTCTTCTAAAGATGAAAAAGGACAACTTCTAAATGTTATGCAGCGAAAACAGCCAAATATATCAACATCTCATTTTAGTAACCACAGTGTGGGCCTGTTACAATACATCAAGCATGACAGACTTGACACATCCACGTTGTTTGATCAGATTTGTTGAATATGTACAAATCCATATCCCCATTACCTCCTTGGTCTCCTTCCAGGAGTTCAAACTCCTTTTTGTATCATAAATATGTATTTATTTTGTGAACTTGTTCTGATACACTTTCATCAACGTTCTCCATGTTTGTGTTTTATACAGGATATACCGCCCCCACCTATAGTCAACCAATCATGTCAATGCGGAGCTATACAGGGCCCTCCGCATTGTTAGCTCAATTTGGCCTCCGCAGGCCTCCAGAGGCTCTACAATTGCGTCACACTCTTGAAAAGGAGCCTCGGAACAACATTTCCAGATGAAGCAATAATCAGCTTTTCAAATCGAATTGTATTTGTCACATGCGCTGAGTACAAAGGTGTAGTAGACCTTACTGTGAAATGCTTACAAGCCCTTAACCAACAATGCAGTTCAAGAAATAGAGTTAAGAAAATATTTACTAAATAAACTAAAGTAAAACATTTGAATAAAAGTAACACAATAACAAGGCTATCATTTGTATTTTTTTTATTTAACCTTTATTTAACTAGGCAAGTCAGTTAAGAATAAATTCTTATTTACATTGATGGCCAACTGGGGAACAGTGGGTTAATCAAATCAAATTTATTTATATAGCCCTTATTACATCAGCTGATATCTCAAAGTGCTGTACAGAAACCCAGCCTAAAACCCCAAACAGCAAGCAATGCAGGTGTAGAAGCACGGTGGCTACGAAAAACTCCCTAGAAAGGCCAAAACCTAGAGAGGAACCAGGCTATGAGGGGTGGCCAGTCCTCTTCTGGCTGTGCCGGGTGGAGATTATAACAGCACATGGCCTAGATGTTCAAATGTTCATAAATGACCAGCATGGTCAAATAATAATAATCATAGTAGTTGTCGAGGGTGCAACAAGTCAGTAACACAAGAGTAAGTGTCAGTTGGCTTTTTCATAGCCGATCTTTGAGAGTATCTCTACCGCTCCTGCTGTCTCTAGAGAGTTGAAAACAGCAGGTCTGGGACAGGTAGCACGTCCGGTGAATAGGTCAGGGTTCCAGCAGGTCTGGGACAGCAGGTCTGGGACAGGTAGCACGTCCGGTGGACAGGTCAGGGTTCCATAGCTGCAGGCAGAACAGTTGGAACTGGAGCAGCAGCACGGCCAGGTGAACTGGGGACAGCAAGGAGTCATCAAGCCAGGTAGTCCTGAGGCATGGTCCTAGGGCTCAGGTCCTCTGAGAAAGAGAGAATTAGAGAGAGCATATTTAAATTCACACAGGACACCGGAAAAGACAAGAGAAATACTCCAGACTGACCCTAGCCCCCCGACACATAAACTACTGCAGCATAAATACTGGAGGCTGAGACAGGAGTGATCAGGTGACACTGTGGCCGCATCCGATGAAACCCCCGGACAGGGCCAAACAGGTAGGATATAACCCCACCCACTTTGCCAAAGCACAGCCTCCACACCACTGGAGGGATATCTCCAACCACCAACATACCATCCCGGGACAAGGCCGAGTATAGCCCACAAAGATCTCCGGCACAGCCCAAGGGGGGGCGCCAACCCAGACAGGAAGACTACGTCAGTGACTCAACCTTAACTGCCTTGTTCAGGGGCAGAACGACAGATTTTTACATTGTAAGCTCAGGGATTCAATCCAGCAACCTTTCGGTTACTGGCCCAATGCTCTAACCACTAGGCTACCTGCCACTCCAACAGGGGGTACAGGCACTGAGTCAATGTGCAGGGGTACAGGTTAGTCTTGGTAATTTGTACATGTAGGTAGGGATAAAGCGACTATGCATAGATAATGAACAGCGAGTAGCAGCAGTGTAAAAACAAAGGGCAGGGAGGGTCATTGTAAATAGTCCGGGTGGCCATTTGATTAATTGTTCAGCAGTCTTATGGCTTGGTGGATCCCTTTTGGACCTAGAATTGGTGCTCCGGTACTGCTTGCCGTGTGGTAGCAGAGAGAACAGTCTATGACTTGGGTGACTGGAGTCTTTGACAATTTTTTGGGCCTTCCTCTGACACGCCTAGTATATAGGTCCTGGATGGCAGGAAGCTTGACCTCAATGATGTACTGGGCCATACGCACTACCCTCTGTAGTGCCTTACGATCGGATGCCGAGCAGTTGCCGTACCAGGTGGTGATGCAACCGGTCAGGATGCTCTCGATAGTGCAGCTGTAGAACATTTTGAGGATCTGGGGACCTGCGACAAATCTTTTTAGTCTCCTGAAGGGGAAAAGGTGTTGTCGTGCCCTCTTCACAACTGTCTTAGTGTGTTTGGCCCATGATGGTTTGTTGGTGATGTGGACACCAAGGAACTTGATACTCTCGACCCGCTCCACTACAGCCTGTCGATGTGAATGGGGGCGTGCTCGGCCCTCCTTTTCCTGTAGTCCACGATCAGCTCCTTTGTCTTGCTCAAATTGCAGGAGAGGTTGTTGTCCTGGCACTACACTGTCAGACCTCTGACCTCCTCCCTATAGGCTGCCTCATCGTTGTCGGTGATCAGGCTTCCCACTGTTGTGTTGTCAGCAAACTTAATGATGGTATTGCAGTCGTGGGTGAACAGGGAGTACAGGAGGGGACTAAGCACTCACCCATGAGGTGCCCCCGTGTGGAGGATCAGCTTGGCAGATGTGTTGTTGCCTACCTGGGGGTAGCCCATCAGGAAGTCCAGGGTCCAGTTGCAGAGGGAGGTGTTTAGTCCCAGGGTCCTTAGCTTAGTGATGAGCTCCGGGATGATGATGTTGATGTGAGCCATGACCAGCCTTTCAAAGCACTTCATGGCTACCGATGTGAGTGCTACAGTGCAGTAGTCATTTAGGCAGGTTACCTTAGTGTTCTTGGGCACAGGGACTATGGTGGTCTGCTTGAAACATGTAGGTATTACAGACTCAGGCAGGGAGACGTTGAAAATGTCTGTGAAGACACTTGTCAGTTGGTCCGCGCATGCTTTGAGTACACGTCCTGGTAATCCGTCTGGCCCCGTGGCCTTCTAAATGTTGACCTGTTTAAAGGTCGTGCTCACATTGGCTACGAAGAGCGGGATCACACAGTCGTCCAGAACAGTTGGTGCTGTCATGCATGCTTCAGTGTTGGTTGCCTCGAAGCGACCATAAAAGGCATTTAGCCCATCTGGTGGGCTCGTGTCACTGGGCAGCTTGCCGCTGGGTTTCCCTTTGTAGTCCGTAATAGTTTGCGAGCCCTGCCACATCTGACGAGCGTCGAAGACGGTTTAGTAGGATTCAATCTTAGTCCTGTATTGACCCTTTGCCTGTTTGACAGTTCGTCAGAGGGCAGAGCGAGATTTTTTTTTTAAGTGTCAGGGTTAGTATCCCGCTCCTTGAAAGTGGCAGCTCTAGCCTTTAGCTCGGTGCGGATGTTGCCTGTAATCCATGGCTTCTGGTTGGGATATGTACATACTGTCACTGTGGGGACGTCGTCAATAGACTTATTGATGAAGCCGGTGACTGAGATGGTATACTCCTCAATGTCGTTGAATGAATCCCAGAACATATTCCAGTCTGTGCTAGCAAAACAGTCCCAAAACAGTCCAGGAGCGTGTGCAATACAGATTCATTTGTGCTATTTCTTTATTGTAGATTTTCAAACCTGTGTCCTCATGGTGGCACAACGGTAGCCTGACGGTGTAGGCTACTGTGTTTAGTTAGGTTTGTTACAAAAGCTTATAGGTTGCCCTATAAGCTAACACTAAAAGCTGACAGGTAAAATGCTTTATTACTTCTTATAAGCATGTATGAGCTTTTTTTATGACTTATATGGTGTATAAGATTAGTTCACATTACTGTAGCCATAGAATTATAGGATTTGCTTGACTACAGCTGACACACTGTGATTTGGAGCCCTCACTTTAAATGTTATGCATTTTTGGCTAGACCTATTATGCGGCAACAAATGTTATGGAACAGTAAATGTATACCCTTTGATCTGATAGAATCTGTAATTGGCCATTTGTAATAAAACACACATTTGTCTACCATATGGTGCCCTTTCTGGTCATTTGCGGAGATAGGATAAGCCTCCTACCACAGGCACCAATCCCCCATAAGCTTCTTTGAAAAGGTCTGACAAGCAGGTTTGACATGATCCAGTGAATAGTGAAGTCTGTGTCAAAACAGCTTCATGTACCTACATGGTATTACAACAGCCTGTCCATGATACTGTACAGATCATAATATGTCCTGTGTAGCCTACATTCAACAAGTCAATAAATGACTGAAAAATGTAAAGTGTTCTATTTTCTACTGGTAATAGTATGGTAGCATATTATTTGATGGTACTGTTTTTACATGGTTTTTAATGGGACATTTTAACAAAAGCTACTTTTGGTACTTACTAAAAATAATAGTTTTTTACAGTGTAATATACAATGTTACAGTTTGACCATGTCTTTTTATTGTATGTATGGGATTTTCTGATTTTATTGAACAAATAGTGAATGAGGGTGACAGTGGGGAAAGTCGGAGAGAGGTTGTGTCAAAGGGCGGTAGGTTTGATTCCAACCAATGCCGACACCGAAGACGTGTGGCGGAGGCTGCAGCATTTACACTAGACCAGCCAGGCCACAACCAAGTCATTTCTTAGTAGGCCTAATACCCAGGTAAACTGGAAATGAACATTAACAATGGCCCTATTTCTAGGAAAGTAACATGTCTTCTTGGTATTGTATTTGCAGATCTACCCGGCCTGTGGACAAAAACAATGGCGCTAATCTCCCTCGAGGATCTTGACGGATTGGAGGATGAGGAGGTGGACAATGACATCACTGACAACCCTGAGCCAATGGAGGACGACGAGCAGCAGAGGCTGTACACCCATTGGCAGGCAATTGCCAGCACACACCAGGTGTCCGTCCCCCGAGGTAAGCGAGATAGGTGGTGGAGTAAAATAGTCCCATTCGAGGTAGTTGCTTGGCAGCAGTGTATTTGGAGACAATCAGTCTGAGAAATCAAACTCTTTTCAACAGGACATGGTTTCTTCCAACAGTTTAAATAAATATCAGATTCTAGTTGCTACATCTTGTCTACAATACAGCAGTATGACTTGATTGTTATGTGTGTGTATTGAAGTCTTATAGCTATTAGAGCATGCCCATTTTCCTAGAGACTTGAATACTTGACCTTAGCACTGGGTTCCTTTTATGAAGCATAAGCCAATGATGAATTTCCCCCACTTCACTTGGTTCCGGTGAGGTTTGCTCTCACATTGCTCTGTCATCTTTTTTTAAAAATGAAGAGGCCCCCTGTGTTGTTTTGATAGAAATGACAGGACCAATTCAAGAGCTGACTCAGCGGAACCAAGCCCAAGAGAGAGAGCAGGTCCCCTTTTCCTCCATCTCTCGGCATGAAAAGGTAAAGTATGTCTCCCTTCCACTTGTTACCAATCTTAGGTCAGGATGACAATGGCAGACATGTTGGCTGGCTGTTCCATTTTCTGGGTCATCTGTCCATGTAATGGCAGGAAGTGAAGGAAAGTCTGTAGTAAAAGTTAAATGAAGCCATTTTCTTGTCGTTCTTTTGAGTGTCTGGCACATGCACTTTTGAGTGTTTGAATAATAATTAAATAAATCATGGAAGCTGTGTGTATGTACACACGGATTTGTGTAAATGCCTGAGCGCAATGTGGTGTGTAAACTCTGTGTGTGTGTGTGTGTGTGTGTGTGTGTGTGTGTGTGTGTGTGTTGCCTTATGACCAGCCATGCGTTTGCTTGAGCGCAATTTATGTTGTGCGCGTGTGTGTTTCAGCTTGAAAATCCATGCCATTGCTTGAGTGCTAAGTAAAGTGGAAGATATCTTATATTCCCTGGATAACGAAGTGTGTGTTTGTCTATTTCTGCAGCTGGGCGAGGTGCTGTTTGAGGAGAGGGTGTACCCTGCAGGGAAGTGGGCGTGCATCACTAAAGGGGAGAAGCTGTACGAGCAGAGCATCTCCATGGGCTTTATGAAACTCATGAAATTCATCTGCAAGGAAAACTCTGTCGGTAAGGCCTTAGTGTTCATGTTACTGTGTAATTATTGACGTAAGTATAGTGCAACATCTATTGTAATCACTCATTGTTTCAACCTTATTGTAATCACTCATTGTTCCACCCTACTTACAGCAGTAACCCTAATCCTTATCATAACCCTAAGTACAGTGTATCCACAATTTATTGATTTGGGGCCTCCACTCTATTGTATATTAATTAGTCATTATTACACTGTACTTACATCAGTAATCCTTACCATAGCCCTAAGTATAGTAAGAACAGTGTAACAATGAGTAATTATAATAGCACACTCTCATATCAACAGGACGCTATTTGGGAATGACTGTACCCATTGTGAACAGTATCCAAATGCTGGAGGACGGCAATGGCTTTCAGAAGGACATCTTGACGGCATACTACCTGCCTGCTGAGTTCCAGGCCAACCCGCCCCAGCCAACTGACCCAGACATCACCATACTCCAAAGGGAGGCTTTACGAGTCATCACCCTGTAAGGATACTCCCACCTCTGGCTGACTTCGGTACTCAAGCCCCAGGCTTGACTTGAGGCCTATTCTACTTTGCCGGTGGTTTTGAGACCTGTTCTGAGCTATTTACATATCTACATGTAAAAATAGACAATGGATTTAGATAGACAATGTATAGCCAAAATGGGTGGAAATAATTAGTCAGATTAGTGATAATATCCATGTTTTTTTTGTTTTTTTTACTATATTGTCTGGTTTCCCGGACACGGTTTAAATCAAATCAAATTTTATTAGTCACATGCGCCGAGTACAACAGGTGTAGACCTTACAGTGAAATGCCTACTTACGAGTCCCTAACCAACAATGCAGTTAAAAAAAAATATATTTTTAATATACAATACGGATAAGAAATAAAAGTAACAAGTAATTAAAGAGCAGCAGTAAAATAACAATAGCGAGACTATATACGGGGGGTACTGGTACAGAGTCAATGTGCGGGGGCACTGGTTAGTTGAAGTAACATGTACATGTGGGTAGAGTTATTAAAGTGACTATGCATAGATGATAACAGAGAGTAGTAGCGGTGTAAAAGAGGGTGGGGGGGGGGCAATGCAAATAGTCTGGGTAGCCATTTGATTAGGTGTTCAGGAGGCTTATGGGTAGAAGCTGTTTAGAAGCCTCTTGGACCTAGACTTGGTGCTCCGGTACCGCTTGCCGTGCGGTAGCAGAGAGAACAGTCTGTGACCTAGGGTGGCTGGAGTCTGACAATTTTTAGGGCCTTCCTCTGACACCGCCTGGTATAGAGCTCCTGGATGGCAGGGAGCTTGGCCCCGGTGATGTACTGGGCCGTTCGCACTACCCTCTGTAGTGCCTTGCAGTCGGAGGGCGAGCAGTTGCCATAGCAGGCAGTGATGCAACCAGTCAGGATGCTCTCGATGGTGTAGCTGTAGAACCTTTTTAATAGTCCTGAATTAAAAAGCACTTTCAATAGAGTCTACATTGAGCTTTTTTTGTTGTCCAGTACTGGGCTTAATCTGTGTGTGGGGAATTAGCCAAAACAGTATTAATTATGCTAACTTCTATAGATAATGGATACGTACTAGCTAGACTCACACACTACTTTGCATTGGTAAGATGTCTGGGTAAAATACTGTAGGTAAAAAAATTATCACTTAATAGCAGTAATGCCAGTATTTATTTAAACACGAATAACAAATGCGGTCTTCTGTAGGACATTCTTCGGCACCACCACTGAGGAGACAATCATGCCTCAAATCAACCTGCTGTGGGAGATGCTGGGCCCCAGCGAGGAGATGCATCGCAACTCCTACATGGTGGCCGTCTACGACAACCCTGGGGTGTCCTGCCGCAGAAATGAGCTCTGGTTCATCCGACGAGACCCCTAAATCTCTCATAACATCCTCCTGTATCATCCCGACACCCTCCTATCCCACCCTTCTGTGCCTCTAGGGTCACGTTCATTGGGGGCTAAGCGGAATAAAAGGGACAAACGGGGAAGGACTACCTGGACTTGGTCCAATAAGCAGCACTCATTTTTAGTTTCTGATGCAAAATGTTGAAAAAAAATATATACAATTGTTTTTGCGTGCCATAATGAACACAACCCAGACGATTCCTGTAATGGCGATAGAGTATGGATTAAAATGGGAGGAATGGCTCTTGGGTTGGTTTTAGCTGTAAAGATGACAAGATTACTTTAAAGATGGTATTAGGTATATAGTAGGGATGGAAAATAATTCTTTAACATTCACTGAGATTGTATGTTTATGCTCCAGGGGAGCACAAGGAAAGACTAACTTCAGTGGCATTTATACCATATACACAACCAAATATGGTGTTTAAAATACAAGTATATTGTATCTCTGAGAGTATAAGAGAGTAAGAGTTAACTCTTATATTTCCGTCACGTTTTATCTTTATTTAATTTTTCTTGCTTTTTATGTAACAAATTAGTGATTTAATTATTGCAAACTAGTGTCACAAAATGTGTGAAACACGCTGTTTTAGAAATGGACTGAAATTAATTTACATTTGAGATTTTAGTAATTTAGCAGATGCTCTTATTCAGAGCGAGTTACAGTAGAGTGCAAACATTTTTTTTTTAAATTCTTCGTAATGATGATACCATAACGTTTTTCTAAACTATAATGGTTATGTCTTGTGGGACTGTAACCTATTACTAAAATGTTGTATTTGCTGTTGACTAGACTAGGCATCCAGGTTTAACTTTATCATTCAAAGTTTCTTGCTATGATATGTGGGTGTCATCTTACTCTTAACTGTCATTGCATTTTTTTCCTGCTAGTGAATTTTACACACACTGCTGCTTTACCTACATTTCGAGGCTGGTATAGGGATTTTGGGTATAGGTGTCTGAAAAGGTAAACTGTTCTCAAACGACTATCCACCTTCCCCCAGCCTCAAAATGATAGACAGATCTGTCATTTGTTACCTTCAGTTGCCACTAGGTGTCAACCAAACAGTAACGTTTGTGTAATGTTTTTTTGTCTATTTATTTGCTTATTGGTGAATAACGACTATCTCACAAATGAATTGATTGGTTTTGGTGAGGTTAGTTGTAAATGGAGCTGAGACTGTGACCAGGCACTTTAGATTTTGAGGAAGGCTCAAGCTTCAAGGCCGTCATTGTAAATAAGAATTTGTTCATAACTGACTTGCCTAGTTACATTTTACAATTATAATTATTTTTTGAAGATTCATAACTATAGTTAATGATGGTTGAGAAATGGAAGTTTAATTAAAGTGACTTATGAACATTTGTTCAGCATAGCCAAATGATGTGTTCTTACTGTGCTTGCCTTTTTTTTTATATATATGCCTTGCAATGTTCCCAGAATAAGTGCATTAGTTGTATTTGTTTGCATTCTCCAATAATTAGTATGGTATACTTTTCATATGTTAAAATTGCACCCGTCCTCTCTTTTGTGACCTTGTATTTCTATGCTGTTATCAACTGTTTTCAAAGCATACATTTCAAAATTGCAGTGTGAATTTTAGTGGCTTGCTTCAATTTTTAATGCTGCGCTATGTAACTTTTTGGGCGACCTGACCAAATTCACATAGAAATGTGAGGAGTTATAGAACTTTCATTCTCATTGAATGCAAGTCTAAGATGTGGTAGGTCTGTTCTATGTGTGTTATTTCTATGCTTCCCGTTCTAAAGCTTTGTTTTTGCCTCTTTTACTTTTGGTTTTGTACACCAGCTAAAAATACAATATTTTTGGTTATGGAAAATATATTTCACAGCAGTTTAGATGGTACAATGATTCTGTACACTATACTTGCTTGTTTTGTCTCATAAACAGAAATTTAAAATGTTAGCAACCAGGAAATGGCAGAGAGATTCTGCATAGTGCATCTTCAAACTACTTAAAATATTCCCAGAGTAAATGAATGGAGATTTGATATACATTTACACTTAACGTACGGTGTCTTCAGAAAGTATTCACACTCCTTTTACATTTGACACATTTTGTTGTGTTACAGCCTGAGATATTTTGTCCCTGATCTTCGCACAATACTGCATAATGCCAAAGTGGATTATTTAAAAATAAAAAATTAAATGAAAGGCTGACATTTCTTAAGTATTCAACCCCTTTGTTATGGCAAGCCTAAATACCTTCAGGAGTAAAAATGTGCTTAACAATTCTCATAAGTTGCATGGACTCAGTTTTCAGTAATAGTGGTTAACATTACTTTTGAATGATTACCCTGTCTCTGTACCCCACACATACAATTATTTTTAAGGTCCCTCAATCGAGTAATGAATTTCAAGTACAGATTCAACCACAAAGACCAGGGAGGTTTTCCAATACCTTACAAATAAGGGTACCGATTGGTAGATGTGTTAAAAAAAATTACACTGAATATCCCTCTGAGCATGGTGGAGTTATTCATTAGTCACTACAAAGAGGCATCCTTCCTAACTCATTTGCCGGAGAGGAAAGACACCGCTCAGGGATTTAAAACAGTTACAGAGTTTAATGGTTGTGATGTGAGAACTGTGGATGGATCTTCAACATTGTAGTTACTCCACAATATTAACCTAAATGACAGAGTGAAAAGAAGGAAGCCTGTACAGAATAAAAAATATTCCAAAACATGCATCCTGTTTGCAACAAGGCACTTCATACTGCAAAAAATGTGGCAAAGAAATGTACTTTTTGTCCTGAATACAAAGCATTATGTTTGGGGCAAAAACACATCACTGAGTACCACTCGTCATATTTTCAAGCATGGTGTTGGCTGCATCATGTTATGGTATGCTTGTCATCGGCAAGGAGTAGGGAGTTTTTTGGGGATAAAAATAAATGGAATAAAGCTTAGCACAGGCAAAATCCTATAGGAAACCTGGTTCAGTCTGCTTTCCAACAGACACTGGGAGATAACTTCACCTTTTAGCAGGACAATAACCTAAATCACAAGCCCAAATCTACACTGGAGTTGCTAACCAAGACAACAGAATGTTTCTGAGTGGCCTAGTTACAGTTTTGACTTAAATCAGAAAAATCTAGGGCAAGACTTGAAAATAGCTGACTAGCAAAGATCTATAACCAACTTGATAGAGCTTGAAGAACTTTAAAAATAATAATGGGCAAATATTGTACAATGCAGTTCTGAGACTTAATCAAGATACATTAGCGTTTTAGTTTACATATATGTTTTTATAAATGTAAAAAAAAATCTTCCACTTTGACGTTACATAGTATTTTGTGTAGATCAATGACAAAAAACATACAATTAAAACAGTTTCAACCTACTTTGTAACATAACAAAATGTGGAAAAAGTAAAGGGGTGTGAATACTTAAGACACTGTATACAATGACAGCTTTTATAATCTTTGCACTGTACGATTTGTATTTTTATGTAAAATGCAAATAAAATTAAAACAAAAATGTGTGGCTTGGTGTGAAGGACATGATTGTTTCCACTCAGAATTACTTCAAATATTTTTTTCACATACCTGTCAATACCATTTCATATATTTGTGGTTATTTGGCTATGTCACAGTGTGTCTTATTAGTATACTGCCTCTGTCCAAAAAATCTTACACAACTAAAATTACAAAAGTATCCCTTTCTGACAACTACCTTGTCTGCATTAAATTTTGTAATAGTCTCTTAATTTATCCTTATCCATATTTACATTTGATATGTATTTTAAATGGTTTAGGATGTAGCCCGAAAGATAGCCTTGGCCTTTAATCCAAATAATCAAATATTCAAAAGAAGTTGTATGTGCTTAGGCCTATAGAAAAATGTGTACCTGTTATGTTTGCATAGAAAAAGTGCAAAATTGGCACGTTTGACCTAAGGCTACTTTTTTTTTTACCTTTCGTGCCCCCCATCCCCTCACCCCTCCCTCTCTTCTCCAAACACCGGAAGCTTCTCATCCAAAGTGGGAGCTAAGGAGAGAGAGAGGGAGAAAAAGAAAAAGGCTACTTTCATTTAATAGTGTTGAAGGAATGGCATGTTGGCACATTTCTTCTTTGCATTTTCTTGTCATTATTTGAAATAATGGAATAGGTCCTACGTCTTCACATTTACGAATTGCGCGTGCAGCAGTCGTATCATCATCGGACGACCACTAGACAAAGCAGTCGTTTATCGTTGCTCTTGTCGGAGTACGTTTTAGAGGTCTTGTGAAACGCTGATAGTTTTCGCGCTGACTGCCCTTGGTTTCGGGTCTAGTTTTCTTGTGCGAATGATTTAACTTAGTTCTGGCTTACTTTGCTTGAGTTCTATAATGGAGTTACCGTCCACAAAAAATAAATGTTTCACAGAGAGTAACCTGAACTCGGCGAATAGGCGTAGACAAGGAGTCATGCCGACAATACACACCACTACCCTGTTTCTTATTTTCACCAAAGGTAAGACACAAAGTAGCCACAAGTCCGTCGGGTGTTATAAATGTATCTGTTTAATGAAAGTGTGCTTATCAGCCGGTACAATGTTCTACTATAGACTACTACATCAATGTAACAAGCAAGCTTTCTTTCAGAAAAATGTTGACTAGAGGACGCTACTGAGGAACCCATCTTGGTTATTTATCAAATAGCCCAAGTTGAAAGTGCCCACTAACAAAGTTGAAACAACGTTGTCTTGGCGTTTTAACTTTTAGTCTGCAAAAGGCTAGTGTTATAGTTAACGGCAGTAAACTCGTCACCCCCTCCCTAAAAACTCCATGTTACTGAAAACATAGTCAGTGAAAACCGTGTTGTTACCCATTTCTATTTTTTATTGTCCAGTTGGTTAGTTTGCATACCGTCATGACCCATGTAATATCCCCTTCAGCCTGGTTCTTTGAATTGACAGTATTGCAGGGCACCCAAATAACTGTCTTCCAATGCCACACATGTTAATCCTTCAATTTCCATAACAATATGATTTTACAGTATGTCATTTGAGCTCATAACAGGACCATAACTGAACTGTTTTTGGGCAGAAGGCAGAATAATGATCTGTATTGGTTGTATGCAACATTCATGTTGGCATGGCCTGGCTTTAGAAGGTTCCCTACTGCTCAGCTTGATTCAACAGGCTCTTTCATAAAATGTGGCCAGACCTGGGCTGAAGAGAGTGGGGGAAGTTAGTTGCCTACACTGAGTGTGCAAAACATTAAAAACACCTAACTAATATTGAGTTGCACCCCCCCTTTGCCCTCAGAACAGGCTCAATTCATTGGGGCATGGACTCAATGTGTCAAGCGTTCCACAGGGATGCTGGCCCGTGATGACTCCAATGCTTCCCACCGTTGTATTAAGTTGGCTGGATGACCTTTGGATGGTGGACCATTCTTGATACACACAGGAAAATGTTGAGTGTGGAAAACCCCAGCAGCATTGCAGTTCTTGACACAAACCGGTGCACCTACAACCATGCCCCGTTCAAAGGCACTTTTGTCTTGCCCTTTTACCCTCTGAATGGCACACATACACAATCTATGTCTCAAGGCTTAAAAATCCTCCTTTAACTTGTCTCCTTCCCTTCATCTACACGGATTGAAGTGGATTTAACAAGTGACATCAATAAGGGATTATAGCTTTCACCTGGTCAGTCTGTCATGGAGAGCAGGTGTAATTAATGCTCCAACCTTTTCCAATCATCTCGGAGCTCCAATTCTAATTGGGCAGCACAGGCTGATTGTTAGAGCTTGTCAGGAATGACATGTTCATAGAGATCCTATAACTGAATTGTAGGATCCCTATGCATGTGTTAAGGCACATACTGTAGTACAGCGTGCAGAAGGGTCATTTATCTATGCTGCAGGCTAAAGCCACTTGTAAAAGTTTAAGGTACTCTTGTGCAAAGTAGTGACATGGCTCAAGCTCAATGCTATTGCTTTGGTTCTTCTTCCCCAATGTATGACTACTGTATACATTTTTTCTCTTGTAGGTAAGTGGGAGTGTAGAGAAATAGTCAGACAATGGATTTGTATCTTTTTGGAGACGTGGAGGAAAAAGTGTGTTGGGGGTTTGTCGTTGGCCTCAGGGTCTCTGGAGGAAATGACACTACATTTGCATGGAAACCCAAGAGATAAAAGCAGCCTGATGAGACTTCACAGGTAGTTGAGGGGCCTGCTTGATCTTTAGAACTCGAGGGGGACTATCTCCTTCCATTGTTATGGAAATCAGGATTGGTCTGGGAAAAATCCTTTAGAAGCATTCACTGTAATTGGAAAGACAGAGGTAGTATCATTTCACTTCACATGTCCCTTTGCTCTGATTTGGGCTCACAATCATTTTTTGTTTATTCTAAACTAAGACGACTGAGAAGCATGATACGCTGTAGTATGATTTTGATACTATAATTAAGTGGAAAAAGCCCCCAGTCTTATTGGACTGTTTTAAATGCAAGGCTCCATGTATTGTTTGAAATATCAACAGTTTGCCTTCTGGGGCTTCAGAGAGGGAAATAAAAATGTCTTCAGATAGTTTTACATCAAAACCATATTGTGAGCCCTTTTCGCCTAACAAGATGGCCCAGTGTCTTGATTAAGACCTACAGTGTATAATGCGAAACATCTTTTGCCTTGAAGTACTGGAATATGGCCTGCGTCCAAGGAGGTTTCAGTTAGAGGAATAGTTCACGTTGATTGCAAATGTAACTTGTCTTATAGATATTTGGAGAGTGGTCTATGTACCTGGAGGGCCAGCGATCTAATATTTGGGTTTGTTTACCTTGTTATACAGCCAGTGTTAGGCTGCTGATGCTAGTATAGATACTTTTCTTGGTAATATTACCCTTAATGTGAGGTACATTTGTAAGTTGAGTGAACTATCTCTTAAACCAACAGAGCCCACACAGGACATAGGCGATGCTACAACAAGCTATATCACACAGGACATAGGCGATGCTAGATCAGGCTGTATCACACAGGACATAGGCGATGCTAGATCAGGCTGTATCACACAGGACATAGGCGATGCTAGATCAGGCTATATGACACAGGACAGGACATAGGCGATGCTAAAGCAGGCTGTATCACACAGGACATAGGTGATGCTACAGTTGAAGTCGGAAGTTTACATACACCTTAGCCAAATACATTTAAACTCAGTTTCACAATTCCTGACATTTAATCCTAGTAAAAATTCCTTGTTTTAGGTCAGTTAGGATCACCACTTTATTTTAAGAATGTGAAAATGTCAGATGTCAGTAGAGAAAATGATTTATTTCAGCATATATTTCTTTCATCACATCCCCATTGGGTCAGAAGTTTACATGCCCTCAATTAGTATTTGATAGCATTGCCTTTAAATTGTTTAATTTGGGTCAAACATTTCGGGTAGCCTTCCACAAGCTTCCCACAATAAGTTGGGTGAATTTTGGCCCATTCCTCCTGACAGAGCTGGTGTAACTGAGTCAGGTTTGTAGGCCTCCTTGCTCGCACACACTTTTTCAGTTCTGCCCACAAATTTTCTATGGGATTGAGGTCAGGGCTTTGTGATGGCCACTGCAATACCTTGACGTTGTTGTCCTTAGGCCATTTTGCCACAACTTTGGAAGTATGCTTGGGGTCATTGTCCATTTGGAAGACCCTTTTGCGACCAAGCTTTAACTTCCTGACTGATGTCTTGATGTTGCTTCAATATATCCACATAATTTTCCTTTCTCGTGACGCCATCTATTTTGTGAAGTGCACCAGTCCCTCCTGCAGCAAAGCACCCCCACAACATGATGCTGCCACCCCCGTGCTTCACGGTTGGGATGGTGTACTTTGGCTTGCAAGCCTCCCCCTTTTTCCACCGAACATAACGATGGTCATTATGGCCAAACAGTTCTATTTTTCTTTCATCAGACTAGAGGACATTTCTCCAAAAAGTACGTTCTTTGTCCCCATGTGCAGTTGCAAACCGTAGTCTGTTTTTTTTATGGCGGTTTTGGAGCAGTGGCTTCTTCCTTGCTGAGCGGCCTTTCAGGTTATGTCGATATAGCACTCGTTTTACTGTGGATATAGATACTTTTGTACCTGTTTCTTTCAGCATCTTCACAAGGTCCTTTGCTGCTGTTTTGGGATTGATTTGCACTTTTCGCACCCAAGTACGTTCATCTCTAGGAGACAGAATGCGTCTCCTTCCTGAGCGGTATGACGGCTGCGTTGTCCCATGGTGTTTATACTTGCATACCGTCATTTGTACAGATGAACGTGGTACCTTCAGGCATGTGGAATTTGCTCCCAAGGATGAACCAGACTTGTGGAGGTCTACAATTTTCTGAGGTCTTGGCTGATTTCTTTTTATTTTCCCATGATGTCAAGCAAAGAGGCACTGAGTTTGAAGGTAGGCCTTGAAATACATCCACAGGTACACCTCCAATTGACTCATATGATGTCAATTAGCCTATCAGAAGCTTCTATAGCCATGACATCATTTTCTGGAATTTTCCAAGCTGTTTAATGGCACAGTCAACTTAGTGTATGTAAACTTCTGACCCACTGGAATTGTGATTAAGTGAAATAATCTGTCTGTAAACAATTGTTGGAAAAATGACTTGTCATGCAAAGTAGATGTCATAACCGACTTGCCAAAACTATAGTTTGTTAACAAGAAATTTGTGGAGTGGTTGAAAAACGAGTTTTAATGAATCCAACCTAAGTGTATGTAAACTTCTGACTTCAACTGTTTATCACACAGGACATAGGCGATGCTCAAGCAGGCTATATCACACAGGACATAGGCGATGCTACAGCAGTCTATATCGCAGAGATGAGGAAGTGATGATGACCAATCAAATACAAAAATAATGATAATTGAGTTTCCTTGGTTTACAATAAGATCAATCGTCACAATTTGCAGCATTGGAACTGCATTATTGGTGAAACATTGAATTAAGCCTATAGTATCTTATTTCCAACATTTATTCAATTTGTGTAGTACTTTCAGAGCTTGTACAAATTTGCTGGTTTGATCAAAACCCAGTCCTTATTTCCTATACTGCCATCTGTCCCTGCTGTGTGTGTCTTGTTGAAACCAATGGCAACTACTTGTATGAAAGAGAGGGCCACTCCGGTCTGTGACATATGTGAGGATGGAGGAGAAGCAGCTGAAATGTCTTGAAACACGTTCTGGATTAGGCGTGATGGCACGTTCTTCCCTCTGGTCTAACTCCCCCGAGCTCTCATGGGTCTTTGGGACTGTGCAGTTAAATGCCAGGGGCAACCATCACTGTTCTCTTTTGACACACCTCTGGCAGCTGCAGTTTCATCAGACACACAAGTGTTTGTTTATTACAGCTAAACTGTAAGTTCTGGAAATTACATTTTGAGGAGTTTTTGTTGTTGTGAGAAATAATCAATCTCACCACTATAGCCCGTTAGTAAGCAAAAGCAAATGGTGTTAGCAATCAGTGGGCAGCCCTGATATAGGGCATTGATGTATAAAGATTTGTCGTACTATAATTAAAAGTGTAAAAATAATACCTGAAAACCTCTATGCGACATCACACACAGAAATGAAATATGCACAATTCAAATGTCACGGTGGAGATTCACAATTTAGATGATTAAATTAACTGCTGCACAGTATTTGAAGCAATACAACAGCGACACTGTATTTACAGTCAAAATATCACACAAGGTTTCAAAATTACATGGGGTGGGGGCGGGAATGTAAAGGTAACATCTACAATTGAGTCCTCTGATATGGTAGATGCTCCTCTATGCCAAACTCATAGGATGATTGATGCCACTTCATTTGCTTGTTGAGTAAATCTACCCTGGGTAAACCCAGCCAAGGTCGTGCCAAAGCATGTTGTAACCTTGTGATTAGTTTCCACAATGCCCTCCATATTTGGCGCCCAACCCAGTGCAGAAAGACGATGCCAGCGGCTGACATAACTGATGTTTGATCTGATAGCCCATAATGAGCTACTAAAATGACAGCCTGGCAGATGTTTGAAATGAATGCCTGTGTAAACCATGCCACCCGTCGTGAGATTGCTCGCCGGCAGAGAAATAGCAGGGCCTTGGCAAGGAGGAAGAGATTCTGCTCATAAGATGTCAAGTTGTCTGATATGGAGCGTCAGCCAGGAATGGCCTGAACAAAATGGTGAAAAACTTGCCTGTTTTGAATTGTCTAATGATGAACTGTTAAACAACAACCAGCACAGAACTATTTGGTTTCCAGACTCATGGTAGTATGTGTTTTAAATATTTCAAAGCATTTGGTTAAACACTATTGTTTTTCCTACTAAATGGGGCATTCTTTAGAACCAATTTAGGAAACTGCATCTGTGTGTGAAACTATTACTCTGGCATACTTGGGTGCTTATTTTATGTAGTATTTTTTTCACTCTGAAGGAAATAGCTTTGTTGGTAAAAAAGAAGCTGTATTTAGCTTTGCACTTGAAGTAGGCTCATTTGGATATTTTCAGGAGGATCTGTTTCTGAAAACTGCTCCGATTTCCTTTATATAGCCGGGAAACGTTGGGTTGAAAGCAACAGCCGAGTCACTGGTTGCAACAAGGATTAAAACCTGAAGATTGTGTGGAAGATGCACATTCTTTGGGATTTGAGTCATCATTTGCAGAAGAACTTTGACCCAATTTGTAGAATGATTCCATTATTGTCTTTACTTAACTTCATTCTTCTCCGTTAGCATAGTCTGTTGGGCGTGAGGTCAACCGTCAACATTTCTTCACCGATTTATCAAAATGTCAACCTTTTTAGATGTGCTTTCTGCCAAAGCTAGGACATGGGCTGTCTTTCAGCCACATGAGCCATTGGCACCATATCAGTCAAGGAGCATATAGCCCTGTAACCCTGGCAAACCTCAGTGCTGCTGACTGGGAGAGGACTGTTTCCATGTTGTAAAGTACACTCGGAAAGCTGGGCAGATGTCATTCACAATTCCACAGAGATTTTTACAGCCCCCCCCCCCCGTTTTTAGAGGGGATTTCACTGTTAGTCTACACCTTTTTGTTTATGAAGCATGTGACAAATTAATGATTTAATTTATTGAAGACTGATGTATGAATACTTTTCTGACAAATTATTGCATTTGATAAGACTTTAAGATACAATAAAGAGGGGAAAAAAGCATGTCATCAAAATACTTGCACATAAACCCTGAATAACACACTCCCAGAACTGCTTGGGTTTTGTGCGAATGATAAGTAATGAAATAAGAGTAATCGCTCATGCAGTGTATAAAGCATACACAAAGTAGTGGTCTACTGTTTATCTCCGTGCCATCCCTTCATGCTCCTCTAAAATGACGATAGCATGTGAAATGGACAGCGCAACCTCAAGACGAAAAGAACCCTGTCTGACAGAGCCAATCACAACTATGCATGGCTCTCATTGAACATGAGGTAAACCAATGGCTGCTCGCAGGCCACAATCAAGGGAAACCCACACAGACTGATTCCAGGGCAGAAAGGTCACGAGCAGGGGAGAAGTGCTGATTTTACACTTCGCCACTCAAGAACAAGCTCAGTCAGAGCCGTTTGAAGAACTAGGGACATGAGGGATTGTACCTTTTTTGAGTCCCTCTGTGGTAAAACAATATTTATTGCTAGATGTTTTGCCAGATTTTTGCCCGTTGTTGCGTATGAACCCTTTCCTCTCAAGGGCTGTCTGGAGAGACTTGTTTTAGGGACAATTTTAGTCTATTGGCCTGCCTGGAACCAATGTGAAGTTGCCTGGTGACACTCCTGAGTGCTCTGCAGAGAGAACAAGTGGTTCTTGTTATGAGATCAGAATTTGTGTAATTAAATTTAAGTCCATATGCTTTTCATTAAGCTCCATCTCTTTCCAGAGCCGAATTTAGAAGTCCCACAACATTCCCCGAGCACCAAAGGCTTTTTAGATTTTATGTAATATAAAGAGAAGCGTGTGGAATTTACTGTGGAGGATAGATTGAACTTCAGTACTACACACACTTCCCACCAATTTAGTTTGTGAGAATAAATAATTACTTGGTTAATATGCCAAGACTATCAACATTTGAGGTCTGAAAAACTGCCGGTTTGCATGACTGAACGTCCCAAGCCTCGTCTCCTAAACATTTTTCTGACTTTCAACATCCTCTGCTCTTAACGTTTATTGTATTTTGTCCCTCCTTGTGTGCTGTTTTGGTAATTGTTTGTTTGTCGGGGGCCCCACGCTTTCTGTGGTACGCATCAGTCGCTTGCACTTCTCACAGCATGAGGTCAACACTGGCAGAAAGAGAAATAACTTATGAGCTGAACATAACAGTAGGACAGTGGAAGGGAGGACAGTAGCAGGTGACCCAACTGTGATTTGTGACTAGATTTAGAATGCAATGCAATTAGCCCCCCCCCACGGGACAGCTAATTGCATCGCATTCTAAATCTCACAGCGAAAACACATACTCTGTATGGTCTTCCATGTCCGGAGGGGAGGGGCGGCATAGTTGAGATGGGTGGTAACCTGGCTTTAGTGCATCAATTGTTATTTCCCCCTTCGAAAACAGGGAGTAGGCTACTTTATCACCTTCAAGCCAGTTCAGCAAACAGTAAAATGAAAGCCCTAAGGCTCACATGAGAAAAGTGGCTGGACCCCTGACTCTTCCAGGGCCGTAAACTTGGCCCTGGACTCTAATGATGGAGGTACACAGGAAAGGTTTTCTTTTCTTCTCCAGGAGCATGTCAAATTAGGCATAAGTAAAGGCTTTGATTTCTGGATCAGATAGAAAATATGTCTTACAAAATGTAAGACTTTTTTCCTTGTAGATGTTATCAGAAATGCATCAAAACCCCTGCCAACTGATATCAACACACAAATTGTTTACGTTCTAAAGTTTAAGAAATATTGCCTTGTGCCCTTCATTCCGTAACCAAAAACGGACATATCTTTAAGATATTTTAATGTCTCTCCCTCATGAGGGTGGATAATGAAAGTTCACAGAATTAACAAGTAATGGTAGACCTACCAATTAATTATATTGATTTTACTAATGGCAGTTTTATTTGAATTATTAAGTGAATAAAACTCGTAATTGCATTACCAGATTGGTAACTGAATTACCAATAAAATCAGTAATGGAATTACTGCAACTGAATTGGCTACAAAGGGAAATCATAATAGTCACAAATCACTGTCATACTGTTATGTTCAGCTCATAAGTTTTCTTTCTGTTGTCTAGTGGTGAAACACCTCTCTCACATACACTGTCCAGTTAATGTTACCTCTCCCAGCTCTTACTGGCACTACCAATGAGCCCCCTGTAACCAGCATCCTAATGCACCGACCGACATCGAACATCCACAGATGTTGAAAAGTAGTTTAAATTTGGTCAGTCCACCCTGGCCTGAACCTATCATAGATGTATGTTTCGCAAGTTTTGATAGTACAGTTAGTAGGGCACAGTGGAGTATAACTACACATTTCAAGTCCCAAAGAATAGCCCGCTTTTAGACAGGACAATTCATGTGTTTATGCTGCAGTCCGCCCACACACTAGTCGCTGCTCAACTCCATCGTAAATTGTTGCGTTTAGTCGGCTAAATATAGTACAGTAGAGAACAGTATATTGTACTGAACTGTACTCTACTACAGTGTATTCTACTGCAGTCTACTGTGCTGCGTGCGCTGTGATGTCCAAACTTGTGAAACATGAGGGGAAAGGGGGATACCTAATCAGTTCTACAACTGAATGCCTTCAACTGAAATGTGGCTTCTGCATTTAACCCAACCCCTCTGAATCAGAGAGTTGCAGGGGGTTGTCTTAATCGACAACCACGTCATTGGCGCCCGAGGAACAGTGGGTTAACTGCCTTGCTCAGGGGCAGAACGACAGATTTTTGCCTAGTCAGCTCTGGGATTTGATCCAGCATCCTTTCTGTTATATGACCAATGCTCCTACCTGCCAGAATACCGACATTCATATACATAATTATGCTTTTCTGTAATACAGATCAGTCTAATTCCATTATCAGGTGTAAATCCACTTCACTTACTGTAGTTCAATAACCAAAATAGATTTTTTTCAAACTCAAGGTGCTATGTCATAGCTGACACCCCATTCTTTCTGGGGACATCTTTACATTTTAATTCAGAGCAGATATTTAAGATTTTTCCTGGAAACGTAGTTGCATAAAAACCTGAGATTTTACTGTAATTCTGTTAAAAAAAGTTAGCATCTGTACAGTTCTTACACTAAATTAGTTTTATAATTTTTCAGTGGAAATTGTTAGTATTGACTTTTGCCTATTGTTTGTTTAACTTTGAAATGGCGTAATTCCGTTACCTTGGAATTGCCCCTGTAAATCCATCAATTTCTCCAATGGCTCAGAAGTGTTGAATTTCTGATTGTCGTTGACCTTTTTTTTTTTTTTTGATTTAGAAAATGAATGTCCCCCTCCCTTATAAATGGTTGGAGCCATGCTTAGTGGGGAGTTGTAAAGTCAACCACTCTTGGTATGTTCCACTTAGTGGCAATTTGGGGGAAGGGGGGTGAAGCTTAGGTTGTTTAATTTGTTTTATTTTACAGCTCAAATTCATTAGTCTTGGCTGTAGTGTTTGTGTCTTAGTCGTGTCATGTAATGAAATACTTTTACATTCATAATCTCCACCAAGAAAATGACCATGTATGGCCGTATCTCTGTGCCCACCTCCCTCCAGCTGTTTTGTCCCTTGTATGTGCAGTGAAGGGGCAGGGGATTCTCATATAAATGTTTTGGCCACAGATGAGTATCCATCTCACAGCTGGGCCCCTGCGTTAAATGAAAGCAACGGTTCACCAAGAATTTAAAGTCTCAACGGCCTCTGATACAGTCTCATGCCATGGTCTCTGTGATGACAGAAGAGACAGCTGAAATGCAAACTCAAAGAACTGTTCCATCCTAGGTCTGGGCGCTATATCGAATTAATTCCAGTTAATGTTTTTGTGCGATATTCCAAATGCCTGTATCGCAAGAATCAAGTTATTTTGTATTTTTTGTTTTTGAGCATTTTATGTTCTCTTTTTCTCATGTTGCCTTTTTGTTCTCGTCTCCTTCTCGAGAAGGCAGGCGGCAAGCTTATTTTGGGCAAGAGTGAAACCTCTTGCTTCGCCTTTTCCTGTCTATTTACGCACACACCCCAAGCCCCTCCCCCTGCCACACCAACACACACCCCAAGCCCCTCCCCCTGCCACACCGACACACACACACCAAGCCCCTCCCCCTGCCACACCAACACACACACCAAGCCCCTCCCCCTGCCACACCAACAAAGTTGAGAGATCGATTCTTCCTCTGACGAGCAGTTTAAACTCGCTATTTGCATTTGAGGTTTGGTCCAACAATCTGTCAAATGGACACAAACGCTTAGACACTATTTTTATTGTAATAAAGAAGTTAACCTTTCTAACGATACCTTTTATGTTTCAACTACCGTACTCAAATTGCACGCAGAGCAGACACTACTAAAGCAGGAGTGTCAATGAACATTGGTTCTGGAAAATGAATGCTCAGTTTAGCATTTTAGCTAAAGACTGTTATACTATATGTGTAGTCATTATTTTTTTTTTTTATAAATTTGCAATAAGCATTCAAACACAATTTATATAATTAATTGGCAACTTGTTCTCATTCTGAGAAATAAGGTAAACCACTTGATTTGAACATCTGAACAGTGGACAGGCTAGCAAGCTGTTCAAGCAGGTGGGAGACAGACAGGTGTGTTCATAACAATTCAACTGTTCTGCCTTGTTACCTAGCAAATTGAATTCACGGCGTGAATCTTTCTATTATTGCTGACTGTTTTGAAATGCGGTGTATTTTACCTTTTTAATTGTTCAACGCTTATTTAGAGAATATAACTACATTTCTTCATCAAAACTGTCTCTCATCAAAACAATTGTCAATGTTTTTTTGGTGAAGAAGTCTTAGTCGCCCCATTAAAAACATCTAGCTGAGGATTATTGCGCTTCAATGAGCAGTATTTCTGTAGTTTTGACTAGAGGTCGACCGAGTAATCAGAATGGCCGATTTTAATAGGGCCGATTTTGAAGTTTTCATAACAATCAGTAATCTGCCTTTTTTGGACACCGATTATGGCCGATTACATTGCACTCCATGAGGAGACTGCGTGGCAGGCTGACTACCTGCTATGCGAGTGCAGCAAGGAACCAAGGTAAGGTGCTAGCTAGTGTAACTGATGTGAAATGGCTTGCTAGTTAGCGGTGGTGCGCGCTAATAGCGTTTCAATCGGTGACGTTACTCACTCTGAGACCTTGAAGTAGTTGTTCCCCTTGCTCTGCAAGGGCCGTGGCTTTTGTGGCGCGATGGGTAACGATGCTTTGTGGGTGTCAGTTGTTGTGTGCAGAGGGTCCCTGGTTCGAGCCCAGGTAGGGGCGAGGAGAGGGACGGAAGCTATACTGTTACACTAGCATTAAACTTATCTTATAAAAAAACAATCAATCTTAACGTAATCACTAGTTAACTACACATGGTTGATGATATTACTAGTTTATCTAGCTTGTCCTGCGTTGCATATAATCGATGCGGTGCCTGTTCATTTATCATTGAATCACAGCCTACTTCACCAAACGGGTGCTTTAACAAGCGCATTTGTGAAAAAAGCACTGTCCTTGCACCAACGTGTACCTAACCATAAACATCAATGCCTTTCTTAAAATCAATACACAAGTATATATTTTTAAACCTGCATATTTAGTTAAAATTGCCTGCTAACATGAATTTCTTTTAACAAGGGAAATTGTCACTTCTCTTGCGTTCTGTGCAAGCAAAGTCAGGGTGTATGCAGCAGTTTGGGCCACCTGGCTCGTTGCGAACTGTGTGAAGACCATTTCTTCCTAATTAATTTGCCAGAATTGGACATAATTATGACATAACATTGAAGGTTGTGCAATGTTATTAACAGCAATATTTAGACTTAGGGATGTCACCCATTAGATAAAATACAGAACGGTTCCATATTTCACTGAAGAATAAACGTTTTGTTTTCTAAATGATAGTTTCTGGATTTGACCATATTAACCTCTCTAGGGTCGGCGGGACGAAATCGTCCCACCTACGTAACAGCCAGTGGAATCCTGTGGCGCGTTATTCAAATACCTTAGAAATGCTATTACTTCAATTTCTCAAACATATGACTATTTTACACCATTTTAAAGACAAGACTCTCGTTAATCTAACCACACTGTCCGATTTCAAAAAGGCTTTACAGCGAAAGCAAAACATTAGATTATGTCAGCAGAGTACCCAGCCAGAAATAATCAGACACCCATTTTTCAAGCTAGCATATAATGTCACAAAAACCCAGAAGACAGCTAAATGCAGCACTAACCTTTGATGATCTTCATCAGATGACACACCTAGGACATTATACAATACATGCATGTTTTGTTCAATCAAGTTCATATTTATATCAAAAAACAGCTTTTTACATTAGCATGTGACGTTCAGAACTAGCATACCCCGGCAAACTTCCGGTGAATTTACTAAAAATTTACGAAATTACTCACGATAAACGTTCACAAAAAGCATAACAATTATTTTAAGAATTATAGATACAGAACTCCTCTATGCACTCGATATGTCCGATTTTTAAAATAGCTTTTCGGTGAAAGCACATTTTGCAATATTCTAAGTAGATAGCCCGGCATCACAGGGCTAGCTATTTAGACACCCAGCAAGTTTAGCACTCACCAAAGTCAGATTTACTATAAGAAAAATGTTATTACCTTTGGTGTTCTTTGTCAGAATGCACTCCCAGGACTTCTACTTCAATAACAAATGTTGGTTTGGTCCCAAATAATCCATAGTTATATCCAAACAGCGGCGTTTTGTTCGTGCGTTCAAGACACTATCCGAAAGGGTAAAGAAGGGTGACGAGCACGACGCATTTCGTGACAAAAAAATTCTAAATATTCCATTACCGTACTTCGAAGCATGTCAACCGCTGTTTAAAATCAATTTTTATGCCATTTTTCTCGTAAAAAAGCGATAATATTCCGACCGGGAATCTGCGTTTAGGTAAAAAGACGAAAGAAAATAAAGCATGGGGTCGACTCGTGCACGCGCCTAAGCCCATTGTCCTCTGATCGGCCACTTGCCAAAAGCGCAAATGTGTTTCAGCCTGGGGCTGGAATGACATCATTCAGCTTTTTCCCGCCTTCTGAGAGCCTATAGGAGCCGTAGGAAGTGTCACGTTACAGCAAAGATCCTCAGTCTTCAATAAACAGAGGCAAGAAGCTCAAGGAATGGTCAGACAGGCCACTTCCTGTAAGGAATCTTCTCAGGTTTTTGCCTGCCATATGAGTTCTGTTATACTCAGACACCATTCAAACAGTTTTAGAAACTTTAGGGTGTTTTCTATCCAAAGCCAATAATTATATGCATATTCTAGTTTCTGGGCAGTAGTAATAACCAGATTAAATCGGGTACGTTTTTTTTATCCGGCCGTGTAAATACTGCCCTCTACCCCCAACAGGTTAATGACCAGGAAAGGCTCGTATTTCTGTGTGTTTATGATATTATAATTAAGTCTATGATTTGATAGAGCAGTCTGAATTGCTCGTAAGCATTCATTCAAACGGCACTTTCCTGCATTTGCCAGCAGCTCTTTGCTGTGCTTCAAGCATTGCGCTGTTTGACTTCAAGTCTACCAACACTAAAGTACCTATTAGAACATTCAATAGTCAAAGGTATATGAAATACAAATGGTATAGAGAGAAATAGTCCAATAACTACAACCTAAAACTTCTTACCTGGGAATATTGAAGACTCATGTTAAAAGGAACTACCAGCTTTCATATGTTCTCATGTTCTGAGCAAAGAACTTAAACGTTAGCTTTTTTACATGGCACATATTGCACTTTTTCTTCTCCAACACTTTGTTTTTGTATTATTTAAACCAAATTGAACATGTTTCATTATTTATTTGAGACTAAATAGATTTTATTGATGTATTATATTAAGTTACAACAATACTGAACGAACACTTATTTTAATTGTCATTATTACAAATATATATACCAAAAAAAGCCTATTTTATTTTTTTTATTTTTAATTTTTTAATTTTTTAAATGTATTTATTTTTAATATATATATATATCTATATCGGCCGAATAATCGGCAGCGGCCTTTTTTTTGGCCATCCAATAATCGGCATCGGTGTTGAAAAATCATAATCGGCCGACCTCTAGTTTTTTTACTATAATCACGAAAGCTAACATAAATTTGTCCAACGTTAACTTGCTAACGTTAGCTGAGCCAGTCACTGAAATCATCTTTGACTGAAATGGTGTTGCTAACTAACCAGCTACTTAGTGCTGCACACAATGTTGACTCTCCAGAAAGCTACTGTAGCTTGTACTGCTAGCTAATGCTTACATTATGAGTTTTCATGAAGCAGCTGTTCTTCTGCCACGAGTCATTGCAGTAGCTTCCCGAGTCAGCTGCTGTGCTCAGCTGACCCAACGATACGATTGCAGCTAAACATGCTGATCCTACAGACTGATTTCTGATATCTCAGTTCTTCATAATTGTGGGGCTGCATGTCTACAACTTCAGGGTCATTTAAATAGGCTATTCCAAACTTTTCTGTCATTTATGTCAGTAAGGTAGCTATACAGGTGATCAAGTCACTGCACTGGCAACCAACGTCCTTGCACAGCCTTTGTGCAGGAGATAGCCACCGTTTTTTTTTTTTTTTAAATTGCTAACTATTAAATCACTGTCAACATTTTGCTAGCTAGTTATTCTTCCTATTTCATGGAAAGTCATGCAAGAGCGCAGTGATGTCAAATTAGTAACTGTTTAGAATTTTTTGAATTGCGGATGCTCAATGTTAAAATTTGAATGAGTTTCACATCCTACAAGAGAGACCGGTTGAGGAACGCGCATCGCGGAGGAGTGACGCCATCTGACGTGAGACATTGACTGTGTGCCACAGACTGACCAAGATTCTGCATGGCCTAATGTTCTCCCAGCAACCAAATCACTGGTATCCTGCACCTCTGCATCGTGGCCCCTATCAGAGTGGATTTAACACCAGCACCCTCCAGGTCTCCCCTGTTGTCTGTCAATCAGGACTGTGTCATTAAATGGAGGGTGACTTACTCCTACTGCACTGTCCCAATGGACTGCCGTCCCGCACTGGTTAATCTTAGTATCTATAGGCATTTCAGAGCGGGCACCTGTTTAGCCATGTCCAGCCTGACACTTTGTCCCTCGACTTGGGAGCAGCTGCACAAACATCTTCCTTCTCTGCCCGGGCCCTCCGCTTTGCCTTGTTAACCCCCACCTACCCCCTTCGACTGCACCCCTCCACACAACCCTTTATATGGCAGTTTGTCTGAGGGGTGCAGGCCCAGTGTGATACCCCAGGCCCAACTGCCTTGCCTGACTATTAGGCCGTTCTAGACTATTAGGTTACCCCAGGGAAATCAGCAGCTGAAAGTGATAAATGCTCTAATAAATTGCCTTTTCGCCCTCGACAGCCACGTAGCTCGATGACTTATTTGTTTTTTTTGTATGCTCCCATGGCATAATCTCAAATTGATGAGATGAGGACAATTGGAGATTCAGTTTCCACTGTTGTATATTTGCATAACGATGCTCCTCAGCCTTGCGAACCGTGGGTATGGTGAAGCGAACCGTGGATATGGTGAAACATACCTTAGTAATAATTGTGGCAAGCTCGAATTTCTGTACAAGGCTGTTGTCATTTATGGACCCCCCCCCCCCCTCAGTGTCCGGTGGGTCAAATCACTCTGGTCATATTTCACAGGGTGGTTTTGTTTTAACCATGGCTCAATTTAATGCTTGGCTCCTTTTTAGTGGACAGATGGTCCAAATCCACTCTACGCCATTGTTAAATATGAGTCTGCTTATATCCATGCATCCATGGAGTCATCCTTACCCCTGATATATAGCATCGAAATTGGTCCGTTTGAAGTTACATTGTGGGCTTCCTCTGTTGTAAGGTAACATTCTAATTTTTATTCTGCAGTTTGCCATTGTGGTCTCTCCCAGCCGTCTTCACATTCCACAGCATTCTGTGTCTTGTGAATTAAACCTAAAATGTTTCTGTGCCAATCTTTCCTGCCTACTGTCAATAGTGCTTGGTGGGAGGTCCCTGCATCTGCAACCAAGCCTTGTAGGTATCTCAAATGGAACTGGTCACAGACCCAGTATCTTTACACCAGAGGGTCATTGACCGCTGTGCATCAAAGCCCTCCTTTGTGAGAGAGAAGGACAAACCACAGGAGCTTTTTGGCACTAACAGAGCCAAGTTGAGCTTTGAGACTAGTAGGGTACCACTATACGAGCTGGAAGAGAAAAACCAGTGCCCTAAAGCTCCTGGTGCATAACTTATACCGAATGGGCTTATATCGATTGACACCAACTTATTTGCTTCCCTATTTGGTGCACGATTTGCATCTTCAGGTTCACATGAATATTTATTTAGCTCAATCTTGGGAGGTAGGTTATGTTTGATCAGATCCCAGATGTGATGTAATGTGCAGCATTTTATGCAGCAGCAGGTTCCATTTGTGGTTCATGTTTCAGCCAATCAGGTTTGCTTACACTCAGTTAGTATAGTTCCACTGCTCCAGTAACCATGAATGCCACCTTTGTCACTTCAAACTCTAAATTCCTGCCCTGGAATCAAGGAAGAGGTTTAGGAATGTTCCAGTGCCAGGCATTTCTGTAGAGGCTAGGGTCCTCACCTAGATACTGATTTTGTAGACACTTTAAATGTGCAAGAGTCTTGCCATTCCTGATATCTCAGAGAATCTCACGATTTTGAAATTCTATTGAAAATAAAGCCTACTGGACTCCAATGGTCCAACATGATGTTCTGGTAAATGTACCATCTCTGGTCAAACAATTCTTTACATGAAACAAATGTTCTAGGCATCATCTTTCTCACAACCTAGCTTAGCTACACTCTGCACAGTTGATTCCATGCAACATGGCGAGTCACCACATGTCTGTTGATTTTAATTTCTTTGGCGAGTAAATTTCCCCAGAGTCCAATCAGAAGAGGCGACAAACAGACTGACGGTGCACGCTGGAGGTCACACGAACATTCACCCTGTTTATTTTCCTGTGGATAAAGTGCAGGCAAGATGTACACATACAACCCCCGAACTGTCCACTGCATTTTCATGCGAGGAAAGAAGACACATTTCCCTGATTTTAAGTCAGCACTGGTAGGGGGACCATGCAGGAAATGTTCGATTTCTCTGTGGCCGCTAGTTCACCACTTCTTATGATAAAAGTAGGCATCACCATTCTTTTGTTTTCTGAGAGAACATCCGAATGAACTCTTATCTTTAAATAGAAGAGGTCATTTATTGAATAGCCTAGATTTTGGTTTGTTTATCAATTGCAATGGCTCTTGAATGACACCATCAACAGGCTCTTTTTATATATATTTTTGTTTAAAAAAAAATCTTTAAAGGGTGGGTCAGCTTTAATATTGCGGATTGTTGCTTCCATCAATGCAATTGCCTGCGTCATTTCCAATCCCCCATATTTTTTGGGGAAATATATATATATACCACACACACACACAGAGTTGAAGTCGGAAGTTTACATACACTTAGGTTGGAGTCATAAATACTTGTTTTTTAACCACTCCACAAATCTCTTGTTAACAATCTATAGTTTTGGCAAGTCGGTTAGGACATCTACTTTGTGCATGACACAGGTAATTTTTTCCAACAATTGTTTACAGACAGATTATTTCACTTATAATTCACTGTATCACAATTCCAGTGGGTCAGAAGTTTACATACACTAAGTTGACTGTGCCTTTTAAACAGCTTGGGAAATTCCAGAAAATTATGTCATGGCTTTAGAACAGTGGTTCTTAACCTTGTTGGAGGTACTGACCCCCACCAGTTTCATATGCGCATTCACCGAACCCTTCTTATTTGGAAAAATAAAATTCAAAACATAGGTATATATTTTACTGGTGCACAAAATGAACCGTGCATCAACATCAGTGTTCAAAGAACAAAACCATTAAAACATGATTTTCACACAAAAACAAAAACATAATAATGAATATTTACTGCAAATCAGTGTGACTTCTGCTGTTGCCTTTCAGAGACCAGTTCAGAAATGTGCGGCTTCACCTTGGCAAGTGCCACTCTCATGTCATTTTCGCAACAAAGTCTGTTCCTTTTCTTCGTTTTTATGTCCAGCATCCTCAAAGGATTGCTCGCAAAGATATGTTGTAACAAACGGTATGAAAATCTCCAGAGCTTTCTTAGCAATAACAGGGTACGTTACCATTTGTTGACACCAAAACGTTGAGAGCGTTGTTGTTCTGAAGAGTTGCTGTTGAACCTGGCTCTGCTGAATTTCAATGATTTCATCGAGGTATTCATCATTGACATCTGTTGTCTCAACACTAAATGTGAACGGCTGTCTCACCCATGCTGGATATGACTCTCTTGTAGGGAAGTATCCGTCGAGAGACTTTGCAAGCTCATCTAAGTGCGTGGCAGTTGCTTGCTTCAGTTCCGCGGGTACAGAAATGTCTCCGATTCCAGATACATCTTCGATCTTACTTACACAGTCGTCCAGCAGGGGAAAGTTTGCGAAGTTATCGTTCTCTGTTCGTCGTTTCCAAAACCTGAAGGCTTTTCAAAAAAAGCTACCGTTTTCTTCCGCTTCGATGATGTTGACTCCACCGCCCTGCATCTGTTGATTGAGATGATTGAGAGCTGCGAAGATATCAGCCATGTACGCTAAAATGAGAATGAACTCAGAATTTTTTAAGCAATCTGCATGACGATGTTGGAGCTCTTGCAAAAACAGGGCTAATTCCACACGCACGGCAAAAACACGATTCAGCACCTGTCCCCAGGATAACCACCGAACGTTAGAATGGTACAGAAGTACCTCGAATTCAGAGCCCATTTCTTTACACAGCTCACTGAAGATACGGTGCCTCAGAGCACTATTTCGCACATAGTTCACGCATTCCACTACAATTTTTAATACTTCTGCCAGTTTTGGAGGCAAGGTTTTTGTTGCCAACGCATGCCTGTGCAGAATACAATGCGTAACAATGATGTGTGGTGCATCGGCTTTCACTAGCACACCAAAACCAGACTTTCTTCCCAGCATGACTGGAGCTCCGTCCGAACAAACTGCAGAAACCATATCCCACGAAAGATTGTTGTCTTTGAAGAAGTCATCCACAAGTTTCTTCACATCGGCTGCCTTAGTTGTTGTCGTAAGAGGCTTACAAAATAAAAAATCTTCCTTTATCACGTTGTCTTTCACATAGCGCACAAATACAGCAAGCTGGCTTAGATTGGAAACGTCTGTGGTCTCGTCGAGTTGAGGCTGAATTTTGCCGGGCTTGAAATCAGATCTGCAACTACTTGAGCCAAGATGTCTTTGCTCATGTCCTCTATTCTGTCACTAATGGTGTCATTTGAAAGAGGAATTTGGGATAACTTAACTTCAGCCGCTTTTCCCAGCATGATATTCGCCATCTTCAACACAGCTGGTTTTATGAGTGTTTCACCAATGGTGTGTGGTTTGCCCTGCTTTGCGATCAGGTAAGCAACTTCATACAATGCTGTGAGGATCGGTTTGTTGATGGGTACAAAGCCGAGAACAGGCAGAGTAGCCTTTTCATCGAATCTGGCTCTCTTCACCTTGAATTCAGCGAGCGTTGTGTTCTTGTATTGTCCATCTCCATGCAGCTTAAGGAAGTGTTCTCTTAGTTTTGCCTGTGCTAGACTAGAATTGCTCAACTTGGCATTGCAAATCATGCAGTTAGGACGCTGACTCTCATCACGTTCCGTTATACATGTGAATCCATATTGTACATATTCGTCCGACCACTTTCTTTTTTTGCTCGACATAGTTAGTATGAAGGGATTAAAATATTAAGAAAGAAATCACACGACGTACCATCACGACAGTCACAATTCGACTACTGAGCGCGCCAAATTCCCTGCAGCACAGATAGGCCAAGCGATGTTGCGTGATCACCTGCAGCCAATGATGGCCAAGCGGGGCGTGTCATCACGAATCATATGAGTCGGGTGTGTGTCTTGACCTCCGCCGAACCCCTGAGACTGACTCACCGAACCCCTGGGGTTCGATCGAACCCAGGTTAAGAACCACTGCTTTAGAAGCTTCTGATTGACTCAAATGATATCAATCAGCCTATTGGAGGTGTACATGTGGATGTATTTCAAGGCCTACCTTCAAACTCAGTGCCTCTGCTTGACATCATGGGAAAATCAAAATAAATCAGCTAAGACCTCAGAAAGAAAATTGTAGACCTCCAAGTCTGGTTCATCCTTGGGAGCAATTTCCAAATGCCTGAAGGTACCACATTCATCTGTACAAACCATAGTACACAAGTATAAACACCATGGGACCATGCAGCCGTCATACCGCTTTGGAAGGAGACGTGTTCTGTCTCCTAGAAATGAATGTACTTTGGTGCGAAAAGTGCAAATCAATCCCAGAACAGCAGCAAAGGACCTTGTGAAGATGCTGGAGGAAACGGGTACAAAGTATCTATATACACAGTTAAACAAGTCCTATATCGACATAACCTGAAAGGCCGCTCAGCAAGGAAGAAGCCACTGCTCCAAAACGGCCATTAAAAAGCAGACTACGGTTTGCAACTGCACATGGGGACAAAGATTGTACTTTTTGGAGAAATGTCCTCTAGTCTGATGAACCAAAAATAGAATTGTTTGGCCATAATGACCATCGTTATGTTTGGAGGAAAAAGGGGGAGGCTTCCAGCCGAAAAAAACCATCCCTACCGTGAAGTATGGGGGTGGCTGCATCATGTTGTGGGGGTGGCAGCATCATGTTGTGGGGGTGCTTTGCTGCAGGAGGGACTGGTGCACTTCACAAAATAGATGGCATCATGAGGAAAGAAAATGATGTGGATATATTGAAGCAACATCTCAAGACATCAGTCAGGAAGTTAATGCTTGGTCGCAAATGGGTCTTCCAAATTGACAATGACCCCAAGCATACTTCCAAAGTTGTGGTAAAATGGCTTAAGGACATCCAAGTCAAGGTTTTGGAGTGGCCATCACAAAGCCCTGTTCTCAATCCCATAGAATATTTGTGGGCATAACTGAAAAAGTGTGTGCGAGCTAGGAGGCCTACAAACCTGACTCAGTTACACCAGCTCTGTCAGGAGGAATGGGCCAAAAATCCACCCATCTTATTGTGGGAAGCTTGTGGAAGGCTACCTGAAATGTTTGACCCAAGTTAAACAATTTAAAGGCAATGCTACCAAATACTAATTGAGTGTATGTAAACTTCTGACCTACTGGGAATGTGATTAAATAAATAAAAGCTGAAATAAATAATTCTCTCTACTATTATTCTGACATTTCACATTCTTAAAATAAAGTGGTGATCCTAACTGACCTAAGACAGGGAATTTTTACTAGGATTAAATGTCAGGAATTGTGAAACTGAGTTTAAATGCATTTGGCTAAGGTGTATGTAAACTTCCGACTTCAACTGTGTATATACCTTTTTTTTTTTATTCCCTGCAAACCCTGCCACCTCTCCCCCAATTGGAGTAAACTAATAAACAACACTTAGGCTTCTACCTTCACTTTATACACAATCTATTTTACATTAGTTATATGTTTTGTTTTTAGTCCTTCCTCTATTTCTGATGTCCATCCAGTTTGATTTCTATTTGTAACTGTGCTATTTCACAAACGTTTTGAACCTATATACATTTTACAGACCCTGCATGTTTTACATTGGTTGTCTTGTTATTAGTCCCACCCTTCAGCTCCATTCAACAGGCTCTGTTTTTACACTTGTTGTGACTTGTAGTTTTGAATAATGGAGGTCTGAATAGACTGAATAGCTGTAGCCTACATTGCAGCAATGGCTCCCTATTCTCTAGTCTGTTCAGTTCTTCTGAGTCTTGGTACCCTCTTAATCAAGAGTATTCCCTGAGAGGATCTTGTCTTCATGGCAGCAACAGGCACAGATAATGGCTTGTCCTGCCCCTCTGGCTGTGCTAAGTTTGGAATGTGGCCTCCCCTGTAGAGGAGCGAGCTAGACCGTGGTGTGTGTGTGTGTGTGTGTGTGTGTGTGTGTGTGTGTGTGTGTGTGTGTAAATATCACACACAGTCTAGCTATATATATTAGTGGATCACAGGATGTGGGAGAGCTAGTACAGAGCCAAAGAGATGAGTCTTGGGGGCAGTGTTATTGGGCACCAAGGGCTACTCTCCTTCCTGTAGTCTCAATTAGACTCCACTAGGTACTTACAATGATTAGAACCACTCTCGAAGCAGTGAGAACACAGCGTGTTGTGTACTTCCAGTGTGTAATTGACTGGAGTTGTGTAGCTAGCAAGGCTGTGGGCTTTTAATTTTGGATGGACAGAGGGGGAGCATGATAGCCCACCAGAACAAAGTCATTGGACAGGTCATCATTGTAAATAAGAATTTGCTTTTAATATACTTCAACTTTTTTTTTATTAATACAAGGTAAGTAAAATACAAGCATGTTCAGACACTTTTAATCGGTGTCACTTTTGCCAGGTAACCCAGGAGTCCCATTCATCCAAGGCTGAGGGGTATGAATGAATACCTCATCCTCTTGAAGCCGGGCAGATGCCACTCCGCATTCCATCCCCTTCGTTGGTATGCGCTCTCGACCTGTGATGTGTTGACATTGTGTCCATGTGTATTAAAAAGAGACAGAACTAGGTGCAGCCGCATTGGGCACAGTTGAACTGTTTTGTTCAGGATTTGCCCCCCCCACTTTGTAAAACACAGCAACCTCCACACCAACAGAGGCCAAATGACAAAGTAAGGTGGTACGCATGCCAGGGTGGGGTGAGGGGGGTCAACTAAGTGATGGCACAGTGCCCGCCTACCTACGAAAACATTAGGGGAAAACACTATCAGCTCAGTTGAGTGCCAGTCATTGATCCTTTCTGCTCATTAAAAGTGTAGCATACTTGTGCTATTTATTTATTTGTATTTCATTTTTTTCTCCTCCCCCTTCTGCTCCATGGGAAAGAAGAGGCTTTATTTCCCACTCCCACTGCAGACTGTCCCGCTCCCAGCATGGGCCTTCGCTCGGCCTGGGCCCCAGTAACCAGTCACTGGAGCGAGACAGACTGCCGTCTCGGTCTCAGGCAGTCGTCTGTCTGGATGAATGGGCAGCTCTGAGTTCCAGACAGGCCCTGCCAATCACTGAGGATCAGTGGCACTCTATTCAACGTCTGGGACATTGGGAGAAAAACAAATCCGTCATTGAAATTCATACTTAGTATTACTAGCATTTATTCATTTGAAGGTACACACTTATTATTCTAGTAGTTTGACTTGATCCGCTTGTGTAACTCATTTTTTTTGCACACATCTCCCATTGACATGAGTTGCGCGAAAGTCTGATTTGCTTGCGCTCAATTTATAATCTGGACATTTGAATGCCTCTTAAACAAGCCGAAAGGACAACATAGTATTGTTTCAATGTAATGAGTGGCAATGTCCTAGGGTGTTCTAATGGCTTATACTGCACCCTTAAAAGGATAGTTAACTTTTCTGAATGTTTTTCTTATTTACAGCTCACCTAGGGGGTTGTTGTGTCATCCAAACCACTTTGAAGTTCATTGGCGGGGTGTTTAGCAACATCCAAAATCTCCTGTCCAGCATTTGTTGTGCATGTAGCAATGCAAGTGGAAACTGATGATCTTGCAGGAGACGTGGTTATTATTTGGGATGACAGAGTACATACCTGGCATGTCACTCAGCAAGAGGAGGGAGGCCGAGGAGTTATGAACCATGTCTAGAGAAACTGGGGCCCACGGTCTGTCTGCCGCACACCTGGGTGTTTGTCTTTTTGCCTGTCTAACTGCAGCACACCTGGGTGTCTGTCTCTCTACTCCCAGCTGCCAGTGGACAACTTCATCTTTTCAAGGAAGAAAAATAAGATTAATTTGTATGTGCATTAAATACAGGCTCTGTTGCGAACCAAATAACTTTTGGGTTTAGCGTTACACGTCAGAGCTTAACAACTAATTCCTCCTAACTTTCTCTCTCTCCATCCTCCAGTTCTCACTGTTCACGCCGCCTCCTTCCACTTCACCAAGGAGCCCAAGTCCCAGGATGCCTTGCACGGCCGGAGTGCCATGTTACGCTGCGAGGTCAGCGACGCGGAGAGCGTGAGTTACATCTGGCTGCAAAGCGGTGATGCGGTGAACGACACGGAGCGCCGCTTTCGGGAGGGCGGCAACCTGAAGTTCACTGCTGTAGACCGCGTGCTGGACGCTGGGACCTTCCAGTGCCTGGCCGCCAACAATGCCACGGGAGAAGAGGAGCGCTCCACCGAGGCGTCCTTCAACATCAAATGTGAGTTCACTTAAATACTACTAAATTTTACTTACTTAATTCTCATCAATGTAAGCCCTTAAATCAGTGTTTTGAGTTCTCATAACCAAAATACTGTAAATAGATGTGCAATTGTTAAATCTATACAGATGTTTCAGATATTGATATGACTCAATCTAGCACTCAAAGTAAGCATGGGTGACAGTGTAATAACAAATGATAGGCATAATTATATATAATTTTGCCAAATGCATTCAATTGGCTGCACAGCAATGCGCAATTTGACCTTATGCAACACAGCAATTAGACCTTATGCAGACCTACCTGTTTTGAATATTGACAGTTGCCTTGCAACCATAGATTTAAACTTATTTAGTTTTATTCTTCCAGATGTCAACTCAATATGTGTGTCTCTACAACCTCCATCTATATAACAGGTATCAAACACATCTCCTGAAGCTCTAAGAAAACGCTGCCTCATACTTATGAAGACTCTTACGAGAACCAGCCAGTGCTTTCCTTTTTCTAACTCTTATTTCCACTGGACCAAAAAACGAAGTCACACCCGCGTGAGAGGTTATTTTGAGTGTGGGGCGGACAAAGCTGTCCTTTATGTCCTCTGCTAAGATGGACCGCTTGTGAAGTTGCAGCGTCCGGCTGGTCTGGCTGGCTGTGTCACAGAACAAGGAAGGTCAGCTTAAAGGGAAGGGGCTGTTTTGGTAGCTGGCGCTAAGTTAGCCGGCCAGGTGTGAATGGCTGGTTTGTGTTAATGAGCAGCAAGAGGGGGTTTGACAGCTTTTATTTATTTTTTCACTCCTTTTTTAAAATCCTCCGTCTCTCTCTCTCTCCCTGTTGTGCTTGCTCTCTACCTTCTGTCTTTTTTGTAACACTCACTCTACCTACCTCTCTCTATCGATCGATAGATAATGTCTTGATCTGTCTGTCACACAGGGCTAGAGAGTGGTGGTGTGACCCTGAAGGATCCTGCATCAGAGCAGGACATCGAGAGCTCTGCCCCTGTGACGTTCAGGTGCAACATCGATGGACACCCACGGTGAGAAACACAACCGCAGCCTTAAGGTGTCCGCATGCTTCCCAGCCGAAACTCTTTGGATGAGTTAATGCATATTAAAACAGACACACTACTATTGCCGCTTTTTTCCCCCCTTTTTCAAGCAAACATCTTGAGTATGTGAGCACACTCGTTCAGCTAGCTGAACTGAAGCATTCTGACGCCTTTACAAGACCCCACGTTGCCTTGTGTTTTCACTAGACTTTCATTGTGTTATGTTCAACGATGCCCACTTGATTTTGTCAATACTACAAAGTAAATATACTGGTCACCATTGAGGACTGATTTAACTGCTATAGCATTCATCAATCTCTCCACTTGTTCTTATGTGCCAACTCACTCATGCATATTACGTAGTCATGTCTTCCTCCCCCAGACCAACATGCCACTGGTACAGAGACGGCGTGCGCCTGCCGGAGAAGAGCCATCAGATCAACAACAAGGAGCGAACTCTGACCCTGCCCAGTGCCAGCCCAGACAACAATGGCCTCTACTATTGCTGTGCCAAAAATCCAGCCGGGCACGTGTGCAGCAATGCCAACTTCACCCTCAATATCATAGGTGTGTATATGGACAAAGATTCAACAAAGAAGAGGTGAGGAGAGATTGCAGTTTTCCCCATAGTTTAATTGCAAAGCAACACCCAGCCCAACTGGCATCAACTTAGTGAATAGAAGCCAGAGCTGAAGAGAGCCCTTTGACCTTTCTTATGTAGTGTATACCTCTTTCTCAGTCTCTTCATACCACACACTCACACTATCACCCCCCCACCCCTTACCCTCTGTATAGATAAGAGTTTCCCTCGTCCCGTGGTGGTTCCTGAGGACCTGGTGGTGATGAGGAATGAGGAGGCCCTCCTTAACTGCCTGTTCACCGCCGAGCCCCCTCCCACCCAAGAGTGGTACCACCAGGACGAGCTCATCACCAACAAGTCCCGGTAAGACTGGGTTGATATATACACATACATACATTACCAGTCAAAAGTTTGGACACCTCATTTTTATTTATTTTTTTACTATTTTTCTACATTGTAGAATAATAGTGAAGACATCTATGACAAGACAACTATGAGAACACATATGGAATTATGAAGTAACCAAAAAAGTGTTAAACAAATCAAAATAGCCTTGATTACAGCTTTGCACACTCTTGGCATTCTCTCAACCAGCTTCATGAGGTAGTCACCTGGAATGCAATTCGATTAACAGGTGTGCCTTGTTCATTTGGAATTTATTTCCTTAATGCGTTTGAGCCAATCAGTTGTGTTGTGACAAGGTAGGGGGGTATACAGAAGATGGCCCTATTTGGTAAAAGACCAAGTCCATGTTATGGCAAGAACAGCTCAAATAAGCAAAAAGAAACGACAGTCCATCATTACTTTAAGACATGAAGGTCAGTCAATGCGGAATATTTCAAGAACTTTGAAAGTTTCTTCAAGTGCAGTTGCAAAAACCATCAAGCGCTATGATGAAACTGGCTCTCATGAGGACCTCCACAGGAGAGGAAGAACCAGAGTTACCTCTGCTGCAGAGGTTAAGTTCATTAGAATTACCAGCCTCAGAAATTGCAGCCCAAATAAATGCTTCACAGAGTTCAAGTAACAGACACATCTCAACATCAACTGTTCAGAGGAGACTGCGCGAATCAGGCCTTCATGGTCGAATTGCTGCAAAGAAACCACTACTAAAGGACACCAATAAGAAGAGACTTGCATGTGCCAAGAAACACGAGCAATGGACATTAGACCGGTAGAAATCTGTCCTTTGGTCTGATGAGGCCAAATTTTTAGATTTTTGGTTCCAACCGCTGTGTCTTTGTGAGACGCAGAGTAGGTTGATGGATGATCTCCGCATGTGTGGTTCCCACCATGAAGCATGGAGGAGGAGGTGTGATGGTGTGGGGGTGCTTGCTGGTGACACTAAGTGATTTATTTAGAATTCAAGGCACACTTAACCAGCATGGCTACCACAGCATTCTGCAGCGATACGCCATTCCATCTGGTTTGCGCTTAGTGGGACTATCATTTGTTTTTTAACAGGACAATGACCCAACACACCTCCAGGCTGTGTAAGGGCTATTTGACCAAGAAGGAGAGTGCTGCATCAGATGACCTGGCCTACACAATCACCTGACCTCAACCCAATTGGGATGGTTTGGGATGAGTTGGACCGCAGAGTGAAAGAAAAGCAGCCAACAAGTACTCTGCATATGTGGGGACTGTTGGAAAAGCATTCCAAGTGAAGCTGGTTAAATGTGCAAAGTTGTCATCAAGACAAAGTGTGGCTACTTTGATTAATCTAAAATATATTTTTGATTTAACACTTCTGGTTACTACATGATTCCATGTGTTATTTCATAGTTTTGATGTCTTCGCTATTAATTTACAATGTAGAAAATAGTAAAAATAAAGGAAAAACACTTGAATGAGTAGATGTGTCCAAACTTTTGAGATAGAGATATCTATCCATACATACATACATGCATACATACATACATACATACATCAGATGCGTGATGACTAAGTACCGTCTCCTTGATGTGAATTACAGTTTGAAGCAGTCTCCACCATATACATCCACTCTGGCTGTGTGTGCATGTTGTGTACCTGTGTTTATGAATGTTTTAGATGCATGTCGACATTATGAGGTGAATTCTGCAAACCGCTAATGTTTATTAGTATCTCTTCCAAGAGTCCTTTTAAAATGTACAAATATACAGAAAATGTAAAACAAACAGCGGGTCCTCTTTCCTGAGTTGGCCAACTTTCCAGAGAATATTCATAATGAAGTCTGTATTTTGTTGTGACCTTCTTTCTCTCCCTCCCTAGGTTGGTGATGTTGAACAATGGCTCCCTGCTCATCACCCAGGTGAAACCCAGAAACACTGGGCTTTACAAATGTGTGGCCAAAGGGCCCCGCGGACTCCCTGTCACTCTGGAGGCCACCGTGAACCTAGCAGGTAAGGGAGCGCATGCCCAGTTTTGGCACACTGCCTCAAGACAGTTGTTTTGAATCCTTCAGTTTATGTCTAACTTACTGAACCCTGTCACAGTTTAACTCCATTAATAAATGTTATCCCTTGCTAATCTGCACTATCTTTAGCTGGATTGGCACGGCAGGGTCAACAGTTCCACTCTACAGTTGAGTGGTGTACTGCATTGCCTTCATGATTAGGACACGATATTCGTTTTGCGGTCTTAATTCATGGTTTTTGTTTTCTGATGTCATGGACTATCACTCCCTTCCCTTACAGAAATCGAGGAGATGGGCCCCAGCCAGAGCCAGGTCTTCTCGGCCAACTCCCTGGAGCGGGTATCCTGCCGCCCTCCTCGCGGCCACCCGGAGCCCGATGTGTGGTGGGAGTGGGGCGGGGAACGCGTTCCCTCAGAGGGCAGGGTCTACCAGGACGGACTGGAGCTGGTCTTCAGCCCAACCCAGGGGGAAGACTCAGGATTGTATACCTGCGTGGGCCAGAACAAAGCCGGTACCAGGAGGCAGGAGCTGACCGTCACCGTGGCCAGTGAGTATAGACCTCAAGCCTGACCAAGACCCTAAAGGCTTTTCATACTACTGAGCCAAGCCAAACCAAGCTGGTCTGGTTACACATCCACAATTGTCTCTGGAACCTTGATGAAAAGCACAATGTGAAATGAAAATATCAGAACCAGCATAGTTTAGATCAGGTCAGCAAGATGGTGTGAAAAGGATATTTGTGTTCAAAACGGAAGAAAACTGTCTAAAATCGAGGGAAGCAGGGAGGTAGTATGTAAACTTGTCCAATAAAAAAACGCTAATTTCTGTTTTGTAACATATTGCTACAGTGTGCCCTAATGAACACGACCCAGGTGTTTGTTGAGGCGGGAGTTGGACAACTCTGAAGGACTGTGGCTCTCCAGGAGTGTGGTGTTTGTTGTGACCTGCACCCGCTGAAATGTATTGAGTGTAGACACTACTTTTGAAGAGATGCTAAATGTGTGTATCCCCTAGCCCCTCCGGAGTGGGTGACAAAGCCAGAAGACAGCCAGCTGGAGGAGGGCCTCCCTGGGTACCTGCATTGCCACACCCGCGCCACACCCCAGCCCGAGGTTACCTGGTACCGCAACTTCATCCCCATCACCACCGAGGTCAGTCCTGTGGTTCGAACTGTGTGTCCTGATCATTCTGAAAAGAAGTGGGAATATACACTAAGAACTACTACACACCGAGTGTACAAAACATTAGGACCACCTGCTCTTTCCATGACATAGATTGACCAGGTAAATCCAGGTGACAGCTATGATCCTGTATTGATGTCACTTGTTAAATTCACTTCAGCCAGTGTAGATGAAAGAGAAGAGACAGGTTAAAGAAAGACTTTTAAGCATCCAGACAAATTGTGTATGTGTTCCATTCAGAGGGTAAATGGGTTAGACAAAATATTTAAAAGGACATCTAGACACAACTGTGGGAAGCACAGGAGTCAACAGGCCAGCATCCCCGTGGAACACTTTCGACACCTTGTGGTCAACGCCCTGATGAATTGAGGCTGTTCTGAGGGAAATGGGGGTGCAACTCAATATGTCGTGTTTTGTACACTCAATGTATATACTTATATTTACATACGGTTCTGGACATTCTTAATGTGACATTCTCTCGCAGTGTTACACAAGGGTCAAGTTCATTTAAGAATCATTTAAGAATAATCCATGTAATGAAATACATTTCTCAAATATGCCCCTGATGCTGCATTTTACATTAACTTTAAAGCCCATGTTTTTTACTGTGCTGCAATACAGATTAACTTTTTAATGCCCAGAACAGTAAATATGCATAAAGGTGCAATCTGTAACATTCATTACCTTTTTAACATATTGTTAACCCATTATCTTTTGACTGTAGGACATTCGCTTTAAGCTGTACCCCAACGGGACCCTGAGGATCAACAGTGTGGAGGTGTATGATAACCACTTGTACATGTGTCGGAGCCAGACGGAGGCCGGGAGGGTGGAGGGCCGGGCCCGGGTCTTCGTACTTGGTGAGTGTGCACATGCGTAGGTGTGAGTTTGTAAGCGAGAGAGACGGCATGCAAGTGTGTGGTAGTGCCATGATGTGATTGTGGTGTGCCCTGTGTGTGAGTGTACAAGTAACTTTTGTGTGTGTGAGTGTCATGTTATATGCGTGGGTATCAGGGTTTCCATTAGCTGGTAATTGCCGGCTTTTGGACGATTTTCAAATAAATTAAATGCCGATAAATAAAATTGTAGCCGGCCAAAGTGTCCGGGGCTGCCCTGCTGAGGAGAGAGAGAGGAGCCTTGGCCTAGGCTACTGTTGATTACGAAGATTGAGGCCTTTTTCATTGAAGTGAAATGAAAGTTAGAGAGTAGTGAAAAGCCTATAAGGCAGGGCTCCAGACTGCGACCATTTAGTCTCATTTTGTCTGTACGAGTTAAAAACTGTATTGGTCGCATTGGTGCGAGCTGCACATTCATTCACCTCACTCAAAACGTCCTATTTCTTTAGGGGGCTAAAACCATGATTTGGTCAAACGGTGAAGTGCATTATCCTCATGATTCCTGTAATGAAAGTGTCTGCCTACTTGCCGCTGTACTGGTTTCGCTGGAGCCTGCTGCTGTGTCGAGCGAGCCACGCTTTCCTTTACTCCAGGAAAATTTGTATAACATCTGATTTGTATAACATTTTAAAAACCAATTGCAGGTAAAACACAGCTATCCTGTTGTCACCGGTGGTGTGAGGATGTTCTCAGCTTTCTGTGATATACTTTTTATTTCTTAACTTTCAATTTTGAGCTCAGTAGCAACTATTTTACAAACAAGATATTTGATATGGCTTTGAGAAACGGAGTGCGCGAGCTGCGCATAGGCCTCATTGAGCGGTAGCTTACAACTGCAAAAAAAATTGGGGACAATTAAATGTACTGTTAGATTCATACATGGCTACTAGCAGTGGGTATTCAATTTAGAGCTAGTGATCTAGCTCGTGTGTTTTGAGTTTCCACTTACTCAGGTGGTGAATTAGCCCCAAATAAATTAGTCTATGATATTAGATCACATAAAGATGCAGGCAAAGTCATCTCTGTTGAACCCAACCAAAATAAAATTCTGAATCCCTATTTTAACAGTAAACTGTAACAACAATAGTATAATTTTCTACTCAAAATGCATGACAATCACTGGAGTATGGTTGGACAAATATTTTGAATCACATGAAAAGATGAAAAAAAAGATGACGTGATGAAACAACCTATTACTTCAATACCATCTCAGTAGTCTAATACACATTTTAATAAAGCACTGAATTACTTTATAAGATGATAGGCCTACTAATTTGTCCTATTGCGTGATGCCTTGAAAAATATTTGGTGTGACCAAATCATGGGTTGGTGCCACCAACTGAAAAACTTAGTGGCACCAGTGCCACCAGGGGAAAATGTTAGTCTGGATCCCTGCTACAAGGGGAATGTCCTCCGTATGGACAAGCTCTAATATTGTAGTGGACAAAGATGAGATGAATGTTGGCGCAGCCAAATGCAGGCTGTAACTTGCTATTCAGGTAGAGGGAATGTTGGAACATGATGATGATGATTATTATTTTAATTGTCATTTGTTATTGTAGGCCTATTTTATTCATCTAAACCAGTTCTTTAAATATGCAAAACGTGTTTTGTTTCATTCTGTTGATACATTTTTGTTGGCTAAATTAAGTTCGATCTGTCTTTTTAATTGTGTGCTCTGTATTTACTTTAAGATGTGTTTAGTAGGCCTGTTGTAAAATAAATATCATTAGCCTATTGTTGGTAAGGTAAGCACTAGCCTTTCTTGTTAATTGCTGCAAATATAGCTTGTTCCAAACCTTTTTGAAGGTTTAAACCAGTTCACAAGTGTTTTGTTTCATTCTGTTGAGACATTTTCTTTTACTTACTTTTGATATTACCCTAATAATGTTTAGAAGCTTTTGTGAAGGTTTGGTGGGGTGTAGCCTATTATACTTCAGGCCTATGATATGAAGGCTCCAAATGACTCCGAAAGTTGAACTTGAGGTGAGGAAGAATATTTTAGGCCTACCAGAGTTACCACTATAATCTTACAATATAACGCCTGTCTTTATAGAAACATATTCTGATAGAAATTTACAAATTAGCCCCCTTCTGAACGCATATATATATGTATAGCAGACAGTCGCCTATCTGATAAGTATAAAGAAATTCAGTTTTGCATATGCTACACATCGAAACACAAGAATAAATAGTGTTGTGTAATTAGTTTTATAGGCTCTTTTTAAGGACATGTAAATGTCTCTCTTGGCCAATATCGCTGATTTATTGATGGCGCTGGAAGACCTAATGGGTTACGCGCCATAACGCATATGGATGACCGGTAAATGTATCAAATGTCAGAGAAATGTAGGTCTTCCTGGTCACTTGTACAGCGCCAAATTTTCTAACGGAAACCCGTGTGTGTCTTTGTCTGCATGTGTGTGTCTGTCTCTACTCTGTGCTCTGTCTCCAACACGTTTGTCTACTTCCTCCAGAGAAGCTGAAGTTCACCCCCACCCCCCAGCCCTCCCAGTGTCTGGAGTTGGACAAGGAGAGCACTGTGCAGTGCTCCGCCAAGGGCCGCGAGACCCCCACCATCCAGTGGACCAAAGCAGGTGGGTGTTCGGACCTCCTTGCCTGCCTTTGTACGTGTGTGTTTGTGTGTCTGAGTACTGTGTTACTCAATCCAATCCAAAATCGACTCTTAGCTCCTACCCCTTGTACCTAGACACTTCTAGTTGATCTCAAAGGATTGCACAGGTGTAAGCAATATGGTAATATCTGCCTAGCTTATTGGAATAGTCAGGTTTTCTGCCATATTTCTTACTCCCATTGTTTCTACCAAGCTTATTGGCATAGTTAGATTTTCGGACTGATTTTTTTTTTTTTTACACCTATTGTAGATGTAAATGTGATTTCTAAATGGGTTTTGTCTATGTAAACTGTGAGCTGTGCTCCACTTGTAGGACAGTAAATGTGAATCCTAATCTCTAATATTCCCCACATGCAGATGGCAGTGAGCTGCCGGAGCATGTAGTCCAGACCGGCGGCGTGCTCCACTTCGCAAAGGTGACGAGGGATGATGCAGGCAACTACACCTGCCTGGCATCCAACAGCCTGCAGGGCCAGATCACAGCCGCCGTGCAGCTCACCGTAGCAGGTATCCCTCCACTAACACTAGTGGCACCAATGCAGGTCACAGACACACCACAAAGCTGCCACCTATACAACCAGACACCACACAGACCAAGGGTCCTCCGGTTGTCGTCCTCTACTTTTAACCAGAGATTGATTTCTACCTGTGAAAAATGTGTATGTATGCTCCAGCCAACCTGAGACAGTAATTAAGTTCAAGGGTTAGGTTTAGAAACAAAAACGGCAGTACTCAAGATGGCAGAACAAAGTTGTGCACAGCTAATGTAGACAAACCCCAAATGTTTCTTTTTTTTTTTTTTTTTTTTTTACCAATGATTTCATCAACTGTGCTAATGCCACCATCACCAAAGCTGTCTCCAGACTCCAACGCAACTAAATCCATCTTAACCAACACTTCTCTTCCACTATTTCTTTCTTTCCTTCTCCCCCTCCCTCTCCCAGTGTATATAACATTTAATATGGAGCCGGAGCACACCACTGTTTACCAGGGTCACACAGCCATTCTGCACTGCCAGGCCACCGGCGACCCCCAGCCCTTTATCCAGTGGAAGAAGAAAGACAAGTTCCTGGAGCCTCGCAAGAGCAGGTAGAGAACCACAACTGTCTGTTTTGTTAAGGCCCAAAGTCATTGTGTACTATTTGGTTTCTCATTTGTGGGTTTTTCGTTCTTAACACCGTATTAAACGGAACGTTTGGATAGTGTGTTTTGCTAGTGACATCTTCCCTACCATGATAAGAAACCATCTAGCCTTTGCCATATTGCCATCAGCCAGTCCCAATTCCCTTCCTATGCCTTCCCTTAGGTCGAACCCTTCATTATTTGCAGTTCTCTAAGGTAAATGCAATATGGTGGAAGCTCCTTATACCTCGAGACCCCTCAGATCAAGGCCAATTGGAAGGGAGTGAAATAGGACTGGAGTAAAGGAGGGAAAGGAATTAAATGCAGCCACGGCCTCACCCCTGTTTCCTCCTCTGCTGTTTGCTCTCCAGGTTTCAGAAGATGCCCAACGGCTCTCTGGTCATCCACGACGTGAGTGTGGAGGACACGGGAAGCTTCACATGCATCGCTGGCAACAGCTGCAATATCGGCCACACATCGGCAGAGCTCTATGTCGTAGGTAAGACACCAGGGGATAAACTGATGAACTTTGTGTGCCTGCTGCAGCTGTCTACAGTATTTTTAAGGTTGTGGTAGGTGGAGGAAATTAAACTAAATACCTCTTAGAGCTTGAATGTGTAATGGCAGTAACAGAATCAAGACAAATTAAACATTTCGACACTGCAATGTCTCATTTAGAAAGGATGTAATTGAGTGGCGCCGTCTTGAAGTGTCCACTTGACATCTGAGGCTGAGATGGTGATTCAATAGACTCCAATAGAAGGCTTTAATTCAATAGAGAAGCACATCACCTGACCCTTTCGTGTGTGTGTCTGCGTGCCAACAGAGAAGCCCGTGCACCACTCGTTGGAGGAGGACGAAAAGGCGCCCTACAAGATGATCCAGACAATCGGCCTATCGGTAGGCGCTGCCGTGGCCTACATCATCATCGTCCTGGGCCTGATGTTCTACTGCAAGAAGAGACGCAACGCCAAGAGACAAAAGGGCCCAGAGGCAGAGGAGGCCGAGACAGAGCACCTCAATGGTCAGCGTTCACAGTCGATTCCATTCAGTTGAATTCGGTAGTGTCTAGTTTTCCTGGTAGTGTGAGGAGAATTGAGTTGAACTTTATTGAAAACATTTCAAATATGTGTAGTTGTTGTACTGCATGTACATGTATTACTAGTGACGGGCACTGATATGTAAAGTCAATATCGGTATCAGTTGCATTTTTTTATTTTTTTTAATATGATATCAATTAATGGCAAAAATAAATAAATGTAAACACCACAACTGTGTGTTAGCCTCTGGAGTTAGTCTCCAAAACAGAACTGTTTCAAGTGATGCTTCATTTCTATGTCTGTGTTGCTTTAACGTTTCTGTACCTAGAAATAAGAAGAGTATGTACAAGCAATCAGAATGTTTAGTTACTGGTATTGAAGGATGCCATTTTGTCCTGGCACTACAGGGGGCACGGTGCAGACCAACGGGCAGGCCACCGCTGAGATCCAGGAGGAGGTGGCACTGACCGACATGGGCACCACAGCCAGCAGCGCCAACAACAAGCGCCACAGCAGCCACGACAAAGGGCCCTTCCCCCGCGCCAACCTGACCACCATCACCACTCTGGGTATGGAGCAATGCATGCGCACACACACAGTCATTGTAAATAAGAATTTGGAAAAGTTGTCATTTGTTACTAAGAATTGGTTCTTAGTTGACTTACCTGTATAAATAAAGGCTATATACAATCATACTGATTCCCTTCTCCTACACAGGGAAAGGTGAGTTTGGCGAGGTGTTCCTGGCCAAAGCCAAAGGCCTCATGTCGGCAGGAGGAAGAGGCAGTGAAGATGAGGAGGAGACAGTGGTGCTGGTGAAGAGTCTGCAGACGCGGGACGAGACCCTGCAGCTTGAGTTCCGCCGCGAGATCGAGATGTTCGGCAAGCTGGGCCACCCCAACCTGGTGCGCCTACTGGGCATGTGCAGAGAAGCCGAGCCCCACTACCTCATACTGGAGTACGCTGAATTGGTAAGGAGGGAGCTACCTGCTTACGCTCCGGGGTGAAGTTTCTCCTAGGTAAAGATCTAGGTTCAGCTTCCCCGCCCCCAACCCTTAACCATTAGTGGGGGAAATGCTAAACTGACCCAAGATCAGTGTCTACAGGCAACTTAACTTCAACCTACTCCCTACACACACAAACACACACACACACACACACACTTTATGTATCCTACATGGCAGTCAATTGCATCATTGAAATACATGTGTATTAAGATAAAATGCATTGATAAAATACAGATTTAAAATATGAGCTACACATTGACCCCAGTGCAGTGAAAAACGTGTGTGGGTGTCCTTTAAAAAAAAATTCATCCATGATTTAGCAATGACCCCAGACCTGTGTATATGTTCCTAGGGAGACCTGAAGCAATACCTCAAGATGTCCAAGAACAAGGAGGAGAAACCCAAGTCCCATCACCTCAGCACCAAGCAGAAGGTCAGTTTGCACACACACACACACACACACACTCAAATGAACGCATACATTAGCATCTTAAACAGGTCGTGGCTTCAGTGCAGTAGGCCAGGATTTGGTAGCTGGTGCTTATAGTAAGTATCTCCTGTTGCATCATGCCACTGGCTTTCACTGTGCATGTTGGACCACTCAGAAGGAGAAACTTATGGTTAATAAGATGTGATTTTAAAAAAAGCCATTAAAATGCTTAAACACGCACATTAACTCACTCACTTGAAGACACACACATGCTTGAAAACACACAGCGATTTAATGCTTCCTATGTCCCACTCTCTCTCCCTCAGGTGGGGGTGTGTCTGCAGGTTGCCCGGGGGATGGAGCATCTATCCAATCAGCGCTTCGTCCACAAGGACCTAGCCACCCGCAACTGTCTGATCAGCGCCAAGAGACAGGTCAAGGTGTCTGCACTGGGGCTCAGCAAGGATGTCTACAACGAGTAATATTATATTGAATTAAATCTTGATTTAACTAGAAAAGATCCCTTGCAGTTGAAAACCACATTTAAGGTTTTGATTAATTTCGAAGAATCCAGTCACAGAATAATTGTATCGATAATTTAGATTTCCCAAAGCAAGTCTCCATTTAAAGAGACCTGTGATATGTAAAAAGTGATGAGCTACGACAGACTAAATTAACTGTGGCGCCACCCAATGGCCAAACATCACCCAAAGATCACCCTCTCCTCATCCTCTCCTCCTCTCCCCCTCCAGTGAGTACTATCACTACCGGCAGGCGTGGATCCCTCTGCGCTGGCTGCCCAGCGAGGCTGTGTTCGAGGACGACTACTCCACCAAGACGGACGTGTGGTCCTTCGGCGTGCTCATGTGGGAGGTGTTTAGCCTGGGGGAGCTGCCGCACGCTGCGCTCGACCACGACAAGGTCCTCGAAGGTGAGGGCAGTCGAACAGGATCTTGGAAGTGTTATTGTTATTGAAGGATGCTACTTTACCCCAGATGGGGCTAGAGGTAGAAGACCACTATTCCAGGGTCACATATTTTGTCATCCTCCTAATGGGTTACTTTACTAACCTTTGCCTGCTCATTGTTGTTTAAAACCACACAATGCACACAAGATGTCACGAAAAAAACCTTTATTTTTTTAGTACAAAACATAGTTTTCATATGTTCACATTGCGTTGATGTTTATTGCGCTCTCCTGTTCGGGTCCTTTCAGAGTATTGGTCATGAGTGAAAGGATAGTGAGGTATAAATGTTATTTTGATTCCCATCTATTTCAGAGTTTCACTCTAACCCCCACACATTCTTTCCCGACATGTTTTTATTTCTCTATCCCTCCATCTTTCACCCCTTTCCCTGCATCTCACTCGCTCTCAACCCCATGTGTCTTTCTCTCACGTCTTTCCCGCTACCAGAGCTGAGGGAGGGCCGGGGGAAGCTGCCCCTGCCCCAGGGCTGTCCTTCTCGGGTGTACAAGCTGATGACTCGCTGCTGGGCCTCCAGCCCCAAGGACCGCTCCTGCTTTAGTGACATCGTCTCTGCCCTCAGCGAACTACCTTCCGAGAGCAAGGTGTAAAACACACGGCCCAGGTGCACAGTTTGTGTGTGTAAGGGTATGAATGTGTTATCAATGGGGGAGGTGACGTGTGTGTGTGTGTGTGTGTGTGAGAGCGGTCATGTACGTGAAGGACGTATACACGTTGTTGTGCATGCATGTATTGGCCTTTTGAGTTTGTGTGTCTAGCACTCCAGGACTATCCTACTCTGCCTGGTTGGCCTCTGTAGTTAGCGTCTGCAAGAGCAGAACGAGACTCTTAACAACAAGGAACTTTGGTTGCAATTGAGGACCCAGCCGAGACGAGATCAACATCCAATGAGCTTCTCCTTCTCTATGGATTAAAATTACTATTTTTTACAATGAGGACTTATATTCTGCCTTAGCAGGTCAAATGGTGTCTAACATTTTAATCTAGAAACTAATGACAGTTAACGTTGGCACGGTTTTCACCCCAATTGAATCTTTTCTGTTACTCATGTTTGCGAATGGACAAGACAAAAGGGACATTTTCTTCCCAGAGCCAAACGGGACATGAAGGTACAACCTCTTCAGGAGTAAAAATCTAGTGTCTCTCACCCTGTTAGATATGATCAGAACAAGGTAAAGGGCCAGCAGTGGCATTATTGAACTTGTGTGGAGTTTAGCTGGAGTGTGGATGGAATCACCACTCACAACACTAGTTTTCCTTGCCTTGAAGGTAAATCTTTGGTTGATTTTTAAAGTATAGTTGTGGCAGTATATGGACCCTGAATTAGCTTCAACATGCTATTTTGGAGTTAAGGTAACTGATCATCTAAGCTGTAGCATTATAGGCTAGCTATTTTATAAAGGCAATCCTGTCATGAACAGTTTTGTACTCCTATCAAAGATGTCTGAATGTTACTGCTCCATTTGCCCATCAATCATCCAATCCTAACGCGACCAGAGCTTTTCCAATCAGAGTGGGAGAAACCTTTCTTCGTAGACATTCGTCTAAAAGTGCTTTGTATACATGCTTAAAACATGCACTGATCACAACTATACCTTTTTGTTTTCTAGAAGGATTGTTTCGAGACCTGTTAACTTATTTTAAAGGTCCTGTTTTGTATTTTTTCACTGTATAGAAAGGTACTAAGCTTCTTTGATATCATTTTTTTATGTGTGAGGCATTTTATGATTTGTGTAATAGTTTGTCTTTTTTTTATCCCCAAAAAATTGAATTAAGGTTCTCCTGAATTGAAAAAAATGCCTGGCAAATGAAGGACTTTGCATCAGATTGCTGTCTTGCTATTGTTTTATATTTACTTTCTTGCTTTTGTTTTAATTTACTTTTTTACTTGAACATTTTTATACATTGCAGTTTTCTATTTTAAGTATGTTTATACAAATGCATATTAGCCATGGCATATATATGGCGCTGGTCCAATAAAATATTTGTTGTAAATGTACCTTTTTTTGTTTGTACGCCGTTTGGGAAATATTGTGCATACAACATTATTAACAAATGTAAGATCTCACTGGTAACTTGTAGAGTTTAGCTTTTTAACAAACTTGTAGAGTTTAACAGTTTAACAAAAAATAACCCTCTGCAATTATATTCAAGCTTTGTCCAAATCTGATATTTATCCAAAGTTAGTATCAAACTCAGCAAGTCTGTATTTTTTATTTTTTTGTTGAGGGTCAGTCCAGCTTGCAGAGCGATGGAGGATGAAGATCTGTGAATCCTAAATCCAGCATAGTGTGGCTCCGTGAACGTGATGTGGAATGCATAAGTAGGGACACTTGACCCACGTTCTGAATTGATTAGGTAGAATCACAGGTCGTCTCTGGGCAGTCCAGATAAACCCCAAACCGCCTCGACTGATGAGCGCAGGCCAGCTCCACCATTTCTGCTTATCGTGGTCAAATGAGTAACCAGGTAGAAATCTCAGGAGGAAGGATGGAACTTGATCCCCCAGGCTTTGCATTTTGCTCCATGTACTCCCTCCCTTACTCCTTCCCCTTCTGTTTGGACATCATCCCCCGCTAATATGGCTCTGGGTTTCTCTCCTATAGTCCACTCTGCGTCCCAGTAGCAGCGGCCCGATGGCTGCTCTTGACATAACAACCCGTAGGGATTTTGAGGTTCAAAGGGAGATGTCGGCTCCCAGGCTTCCTGGCTCATCCTCCTGGTTTCCTCTGTCCTACAGTGTCAGCCGACAGGCATCCAAGGGACACAGAAATCTCTATCAGACTGCTTATATCATTTGTGACAGGTAATCCCTATGATCTGTAACAATACATAATATAACCATGCGGTGAAAATTACTAATTCAAATACGTTTTCCCTAGCTACAACTTCTTGTAGTTCTGCCAGAACTCACATTTCATAAGCCCTGGTTTGTTCTGACACACTCAAATGGTCCACAAGGTGGAGAAAAGTTGACCGTTGCACAATTCTCCACAGTGGTTCTAGCTTCCAGATGGCGGGAAATACCATATTGAGGACTAAGACAGACAAAGCATTAAAAAAAAAACACTCCTGCTGTAGCCCATATTTAAACTCAGCAAAAAAAAGAAACGTCCCTTTTTCAAGACCCTGTCTTTCAAAGATAATTCAAAGATAATTCGTAAAAATCCATATAACTTCACAGATCTTTATTGTGAAGGGTTTCCCATGCTTGTTCAATGAACCATAAACAATTAATGAACATGTGGAACGGTCGTTAAGACACTAACAGCTTACAGATGGTAGGCAATTAAGGTCAGTTATGAAACCTTAGGACACTAAAGAGGCCTTTCTACTGACTATGAAAAACACCAAAAGAAAGATGCCCAGGGTGCCTGCTCATCTGCGTGAACGTGACTGAGGCGTGAGGACAGGGCAATAAATGTCAATGTCTGTACTGTGAGACGCCGAAGACGGCGCTACAGGACGAACAGCTGATCGTCCTTGCAGTGGCAGACCACATGTAACACCTGCATAGGATCGGTACATCCGAACATCACACCTGCGGGACAGGTACAGGATGGCAACAACAACTGCCCGAGTTACACCAGGAATGCAAAATCCTTCCATCAGTGCTCAGACTGTCCTCAATAGGCGGAGAGAGGCTGGACTGAGGGCTTCTGGGTCTGTTGTAAGGCAGGTCCTCACCAGACATCACCGGCAACAACGTCGCCTATGGGCACAAACCCACTTTTGCTGGACCAGACAGGACTGGCAAAAAGTGCTCTTCACTGACGAGTCGCTGTTTTGTCTCACCAGGGGTGATGTTCGGATTCGCGTTTATCATCGAAGGAATGAGCGTTAGAGGCCTGTACTCTTGAGCGGGTGAAAGAGTGGGGTAATATCTCACAGCAAGAACTGGCAAATCTGGTGCAGTCCATGAGGAGGAGATGCACTGCAGTACTTAGTCAGTATCTGGTGTGGCCACCAGCTGCATTGACCCCCCCCCTCCTTTGTTCAGGGACACATTATTCCATTTCTGTGGAACTTGTTCAGTTTATATCTTATGTTCATACAAATATTTACACATGTTAAGTTTGCTGAAAATAAACGCAGTTGACAGTGAGGACGTTTCTTATTTTGCTGAGTTTACTTCGTCTAGTGTGGCTTCTCCAGCACAGCAGAGAGCAGTTGCAGTCTTAGCTGCTTTTAGCAATGCGGGTGTATTTCCATACACTAGTGTTGCTCCCAAATTGTATTGGGTTACGAAAACAGTCTGCGGGAAGCCAAAAGTTAAATACAATTCCATTTCAATTTATTGTGCCAGTGGACAGGACGGTTGGTCATTATGACCTAGGGAATTTAAGACTAATATCTTAAGGATCGTATAGGCTGAGAACATCACAAATGATGCGCGCGCATCGATGTGGCCTGAAGAAGTGAATTATGATTTTGAACGGTCAGATAGCTGGCAACAATGACAAGCTGCCATGTAGGGAATCGTAGGCGGCTCATTCAACGCGTATCTTATTGATACACTACATGGCTAAAAGTATGTGGACACCCTTCAAATTAGTGGATTTGGTTATTTCAGCCTCACCTGTTGCTGACTGGGTGTATAAAATCAAGCACACAGGCATGTAATCGCCATAGAACATTGGTAATAGAATGGCCCGTACTGAAGAGCTCAGTGACTTTCAACATGTTATTGAGGAGTGGTAGGCCACACAAGCTCAAAACGGGACTGCCGAGTGCTGAAGCGTGTAAAAATTGCCCTGAGTTCCAAACTGCCTATGGAAGCAACGTCAGCACCAGAACAGTTTGTTGGGAGCTTCTTGAGATGGGTTTCCATGGCTGAGCAGCTGCACAAGAGCAATACAGGAATGTCATACATGATGGATAATTAGCTTCCCTACAGAAAAGACACACATTTTCACACATCAAGATGGCAGGTGGGTGTGGGGCCAGAGATGGCAGGGGTTCAACTGTAGAACCCAGTTCTTACATTTTGAATATAAAAATGTATTTTATCAAACAAAACTATGCTACATTTTATCTCTGGGACCCTCAGGATGACAAATCAGAGCAAGATTACTGAATGTAAGTACATTATTTACCTTCAAAGGTGAATGTATGCACCTTCAAACAACAGCATGGTATTTTCTTCACCATAATAGCTTCTTAAATTGGACAGTGCAGTTAGATTAACAATAATTTTAGCTTTCTGCCAATATAAGACATGTCTATGTCCTGGAAAGTTGGCTGTTACTTACGTCGTTCTAGTCACATTATCGTACGTTAGCAACAACCGTCCTGGTTTAGGGACACCGATCCCATAGAGGTTAATTTGATCCTTGATATACCACACCTGTCAGGTGGATGGATTATCTTGATAAAGGAGAAATGTTCACTAAAAGGGATGTAAACATTTGTGCACCAAATTTCAGAGAAATAAGCTTTTTTTGCATATGGAACATTTCTTGGATCTTATTTCAGTTCATGAAACATGGGACCAACACTTTACATGTTTTTATATTTTTGTTCAGTGTATTATCTTTGACTGCAAAAATAACTAATCAAACTAAAAACAAATGATTTTGTTTGAGTTTTCATCTAAACTTTGAGCCAAAATCAAATTTTCGACATTCTGAATCTGGCAGGTAAATGCTGCCAGTCGTTGCCAATGTTTCAAATAGGCGTAGCTTGTGCATCACTATCACTAGCTAACAGGGAAGAAATCAGAGGGCGGGCACAGAGCGTGGCTGGGTCAAGCTAGAGCAGCTTGTGAAGTCTCTGGAGCCATTCACAATTCACACGACCAACATCACTGACAGCCAGTCGCTGTCTGATGTGGTGCCGTGTCTTCTCAACCTTGAGGCACACTTGTAGTCAACTACTGTTGCAAAACAGTTGGCACAGGTCCTCCTGAAGTTACTGCGCGAGTGCTTCGCATGGAAGATGCCAGCACGATGAATCTGGCAAGCATCTCAACCACAATGCTTCAGAACTATAGCTTCCTCGCATCGAAGATTGTGTCTGAGGTAATGGTCCAGCTGGAAGGTCAACCTGGCAGGGCATTAAGTGCCCCCTGTGAGCTGTGGAAATACCAGGAAGAGGTAAAAGGGGGGCATGTTTAGAGTCACCTCCAGTTCTGGCAGGCAAGGATGCTGTTTATTCAAAGCTGTGCCCTGTGGCACTGGATCTGGTTTCTGCCCCTGCCTCCCAAATGTTTGTGGAGTGAATATTCTCTGTCTGTGGATAACTGTCATCAGGCTTCAGAAACTGAACGACCACCTCTTCTTGTAGATAAACCAGAAAATCTTGTATGGTTGAACAGAAACATGTTTTTACTAACCCTGTTTGAAGGGGTTAGTCAATGATTACATGTTTAATATTACATTAACATGTCATGACTTAATTCATTATTTTCGTCTTTGTCAGGTAAAGGTACTTGATCCTTCCATCTACTACTAAAGTTTAAAAAAAACATTGGATTGTTATAAAATGGGAACGAGTTTCCTTCCATATTTCTTGCATCAGTCTAGGCACTTATCTTTTAAATCCAAGTCACATTAGGATTGATTTATAATTTTAACCAAACATACTGTTTGCCCTGGCAATGGAGTTGTATGGAGTCCTCTAGTGGCCAAAAGCCTGTGTTAGCATGGGCAGCGCCATTGACTACTTTCACCATTTTGATTTAGTCAATGGGGTGGGACTTCAAACTGATACCTCCTGATGTCTCGGTTGGCATGACCTGATGACACAGTGGAGTCGTGACAGCTGGGTCATCAGGAGGGATCAGCCAATGAATTTTACTGGTGAAGAAGAAAATGGACTATTTCAAGATAGAGATGGCCTCAATGCCACTGCTCACAGACACAGAGATGTTATGTCTATCCAAGTATATGGTCCTGGCCCATCACCTTATGTATTACTGCCCCCAGTGGCAAGAAGTGACATCCCCCAAAGAATTGCTATAGGCCTACAACACATAATTGGCTCCTAGCATCCCATGCATAGGCTGCTTTCTGTCCCTAACTAAGTAATGAAACGAAATAAATGTTTCAAAATTAAACAAAATAAAAACTCTTAAATCAGGTGTGAAAACTAATTGAATTTCAAATAATATAAAAACGAATATTAAATCATAAAACGACCTTAGGCTGTTAAACAGTGTGGACCGTTTTGGGAAACATGTTGGTCAGTACAAACTGTCACGCAACGTAGCAAACATTGAACTGAACTAAACGCACCCCTGGCCACACTTTGCCAGGCCACACCCACCAAACGGGAGCAAACATACCTCAAAGGCTGTTAAAGAACAGTGGGTCTCTGAGTCAAGCTTTCCATGTAGTAAAATTAATCTCAGGAAGAATCTCAATTGCACACTCCTTGTGTCCTCTCCTCCTTTTCAAAACCCATTGGTGGCAAAAGCCAGAGGTCCCTCCCCACTGACCTCCTCTAATGGGTTTTGAGAAGGTTGTGCTCAAATACACTGCTCAAAAAAATAAAGGGAACACTTAAACAACACAATGTAACTCCAAGTCAATCACACTTCTGTGAAATCAAACTGTCCACTTAGGAAGCAACACTGATTGACAATACATTTCACATGCTGTTGTGCAAATGGAATAGACAACAGGTGGAAATTATAGGCAATAAGCAAGACACCCCCAATAAAGGAGTGATTCTGCAGGTGGAGACCACAGACCACTTCTCAGTTCCTATGCTTCCTGGCTGATGTTTTGGTCACTTTTGAATGCTGGCGGTGCTTTCACTCTAGTGGTAGCATGAGACGGAGTCTACAACCCACACAAGTGTCTCAGGTAGTGCAGCTCATCCAGGATGGCACATCAATGCGAGCTGTGGCAAGAAGGTTTGCTGTGTCTGTCAGGGTAGTGTCCAGAGCATGAAGGCGCTACCAGGAGACAGGCCAATACATCAGGAGACGTGGAGGAGGCCGTAGGAGGGCAACAACCCAGCAGCAGGACCGCTACCTCCGCCTTTGTGCAAGGAGGAGCAGGAGGAGCACTGCCAGAGCCCTGCAAAATGACCCCCAGCAGGCCACAAATGTGCATGTGTCTGCTCAAACGGTCAGAAACAGACTCCATGAGGGTGGTATGAGGGCCCGACATCCACAGGTGGGGGTTGTGCTTACAGCCCAACACCGTGCAGGACGTTTGGCATTTGCCAGAGAACACCAAGATTGGCAAATTCGCCACTGGCGCCATGTGCTCTTCACAGATGAAAGCAGGTTCACACTGAGCACGTGACAGACGTGACAGAGTCTGGAGACGCCGTGGAGAACGTTCTGCTGCCTGCAACATCCTCCAGCATGACCGGTTTGGCGGTGGGTCAGTCATGGTGTGGGGTGGCATTTCTTTGGGGGGCCGCACAGCTCTCCAGAGGTAGCCTGACTGCCATTAGGTACCGAGATGAGATCCTCAGACCCCTTGTGAGACCATATGCTGGTGCGGTTGGCCCTGGGTTCCTCCTAATGCAAGACAATGCTAGACCTCATGTGGCTGGAATGTGTCAGCAGTTCCTGCAAGAGGAAGGCATTGATGCTATGGACTGGCCCGCCCGTTCCCCAGACCGGAATCCAATTGAGCACATCTGGGACATCATGTCTCGCTCCATCCACCAACGCCACGTTGCACCACAGACTGTCCAGGAGTTGACGGATGCTTTAGTCCAGGTCTGGGAGGAGATCCCTCAGGAGACCATCCGCCACCTCATCAGGAGCATGCCAGGCGTTGTAGGGAGGTCATACAGGCACGTGGAGGCCACACACACTACTGAGCCTCATTTTGACTTGTTTTAAGGACATTACATCAAAGTTGGATCAGCCTGTAGTGTGGTTTTCCACTTTAATTTTGAGTGTGACTCCAAATCCAGACCTCCATGGGTTGATAAATTGGATTTCCATTGATTATTTTTGTGTGATTTTTGTTGTCAGCACATTCAAGTATGTAAAGAAAAAAGTATTTAATAAGATTATTTCTTTCATTCAGATCTAGGATGTGTTGTTTAAGTGTTCCCTTTATTTTTTTGAGCAGTGTATATTGGGATAATCTCAATTGCATAATCCTCGCATCCTCTCAAAACCCATTGCTAAATTGCAGGTGCCTACCGTCAGGGTTGGGTAGGTTACTTTCTAAATGTAATCCCTTAGTTACTAGTTACCTGTCAAATTGTAATCAGTAATGTAACTTTTGGATTACCCAAACTCTAACGTAATCTGATTACATTCAGGTACTTTTAGATTACTTTCCCCTTAAGAGGCAGAAGAAGCCAAATGTATGTTACGAATTGAACATCTATTGCAGGATAAATCAGTGTTAAAGTTTACATAGCTGGCCATATATGGATGTTAAATATTACTTTATGGGTTGGATATGTAGGCTTCCTCTAACCCATCTCGTTCTACTACATCCAATAATACAATAAAATTATCTTTACATTAGTATATAGAATTTAAAAGTCAGATGGATGTAGCAACCACAGACTTAAAAGGGGCAATCAAACTTGTGCGAGTTTGAGCATGTGTCACTTAGGCCTGTGGAATTTTTTTTTTATCAGAATGAATTAGATTGAGCAATAAAAGCCCCACTTTTATTCAATAAGCTGGGATCCGCACTATGCAGCTGATGCAAAAGCGCATTTTTCACTGGCTGTCCATTGGTTTCAAAAACAATGATTGATAGGCAGCTTAAACTTTTTGAATTCAACCATTGGTTTAAAATACACACTTAGATTTGAACAGCCATCCACAACAATAACCCAAACCGGCTGCGCGTGTGCACCATCGTGCATAAATGTATTTTGTCCCCGGTCAACCGAATCATTTCTAGTCATCTCTCCTCCTTCCAGGCCTTTTCTTCTCTTGACTTTATATTGCGATTGGCAACTTTCATAAATTAGGTGCATTACCTCCACTGACTTTGTTTGTCTTTCAGTCACCCACGTGGGTATAACCAATGAGGAGATGGCACGTGGGTACCTGCTTCTATAAACCAATGAGGAGATGGGAGAGACAGGACTTGCAGCGCGATCTGCGTCAGAAATAGAACTGACTTCTATTTTATCTCTTGGCAACGCAGACGCTCGTTGGCGTGCGCGAGCAGTGTGGGTGCAATAATTGAATAACAGATTTCTAAATGTATTTTGCGACGCGAGCGGTGTGGTCAGCCTGTAAGGCGCAAATAACTAAATGAGAGGGCAGCAGTGTGATTCACATCAATGCGCTATGTAGATATCAACAATACGTGATATCCGTATCGCCGTAGACTACACCACTGCTGTCATCCTTACCTCCAAGCGTTTATTGAAATTGGATAACCTTTGGATGCCAACAGCAGTCGCACCATTGGAAGACATAGCTTGGACTAGCCTACAAAAGCCTTTTCCTGCTCTTTTCCCGCGATCCATCAAACACATTTGGTGTGTCATCATGGTGGTCAGACTCGCTCAGGTGGAACAAATTTAAACTTGCACTTTTTTTTCAATGCTGATTTGAATGTCATTCATTTTTTTCCGCAAACATTCTTTCTGAATTTAAAAGTAATCAAAGTAATCTAGTTTTTCAAAAGTATCTAATCTGATTACAATATTTCTGCTGGTAACAGATTACAGTAACCGTTTAAGTAATCCCTTACATGTAATGTTAATGTAATCCGTTACTCCCCAACCTACAGTGTAAAACATTGCCATTCAAACAGTGTTGAAAACACAACATTCTGCTCCATTGTAAAGTGCAATTGTGCCAAAATATTTGAGCGCAACTAAGCACATTTCATTACCTTGTAAATTACAGATAGGACCTGAAATGAAATCTTATTTGTCACATGCTTCCTAAACAACAGGTGTAGACTAACAGTGAAATGCTTACTTTTCTTAATGCAGAGAAATGAAATAATAGGCAAGTTATCGATACTCATTGTTTTCCTATGTACACGGGGTACCAGAAATGTAGCATAACATAGGATGGTGACATTGTCGAATAGGGGATACCTAGTCAGTTGTACAAATGAATGCAAGCATATGGATTTAGTCTCGGGGGTGTTAGGGTACAGCATAAAGACACGTTTCCCTTTTCAATGCAGTTCCCGGAATAGAAACACTAGATGGCAACATTGGCATGTTTAACTAGTTTTTGACATTGCAAGTAAGACGATAGTCCTAGGTATGACTTTTTAGTTCTGCTATTACTAAACAAGGTGATAATATTACTTGTATTTTTAATGTATGTATACGAAATCGATGCATTTTGACCAGGAATCAATGACCAATTTGCTTAGAAATGATGGTATGCTTACAATTAGGGTTCTTCGAATGTTTAGGAAGGTCATAATTTAAATCTCGAGATGATTTTCCACCCAAGAATGATGCATTATGATGCTTTCCAAAAGGTTCGCACATGCAGGCATATCATTGGCAGCATAGGTCAACAATCAAGAACCTTCTCCTGCTACTACAAAGACGTCATCATCATAAACATTTTCTTAAATTCATAATGAAAAAATCCCTCCCTTTAATCTGTCACTCGATCCCTCTCTCGCCACCTGGCGTTGCTACTGTCATGTTCTTTCCTCTTACAGCTTTGCGAAGGAATGCTTTTTTTGTTGCTTGCATGCGTTCTATAAAATATATTCCATGAACACTGGTTGTACCCGCGTAGGTTATCCTGCATGAATCCTAGCCTTTTGGGAGGGAGAATGAAGGTCGCTCCTGTGTAGGGTGTTCCTTTTACTACTATTCCCCCATCTCGCGTTCCTAGTGTGTGTCAGCCCATCTATCAGGGTGGATCAATGCTGGATTCTCTGCTTCATACAAACTCCTATCCGTTCTCTCGGCCCGCTACACTCGCTTGCCTCGTACCCGGGGGCGCATCTATCAGCATAGATAGCCCTGCGCTGGCTCCAAGCGGGCCTTGAGGTAGATATGCTGTAGTTTGGAATACTGCGGTTTGGACGGTCGGGTTGGAAATGCCGGTGGTGTAAAAAAAGTCAAATTAATATTTTCCCTCGTCGCACTGTTCTCGGCGGCTGCCAAGCTCGGTGCTTAGCGGCCTGTACACACAAAATGTCGACCAGAACGCCATTGCCCACTGTGAATGAGCGTGATACAGAGAATGTAAGTATCCAATGTATATTCTTTCCTATGGCCTATGTTTTTCTAATGACGATAGTATTTTTTGCCAAGTGTGTGTGGTGATGCGTGTGAATCATAATAATGTTAAAATTGGGCTTGTCTATGTAAACTATCGGTCTGCAAGCTAGCGGCATAGCCCGCTGGGGCAATGGGGATTTAGCTAACGTTACCCATCTTCTGCTAATGTCATTTTATAACGTTAGCGCATTTGAAATCGTTCGTCGGATCAAATTTTACACATGCCATTGTAGACTATCGTAGCCTACACGTAAACATTCGTATTTGTAGTAGCTAGAATTGGGCCATGTCTGCGTGGAAGACTGCGTTCTAAATGATGCTTTCGGTTATCTATGTATTGAAATCGTAGTCTACAAATCAGATACAATGTTGCCTTATGTGTCCGTCGGTTCTCGCTGATTTATAACAACTAGAGTTGCACGGTATTTCAATTTCTGGAGGAGACCGCTGTTAAAATGTGCCATAGCATAAGACAATTGCTATTGTTAGCCTACTGCAACATTAGATCTAGACCATGTCCCCTTATCGATGATGGCATGCAGTTCAAAAGCTGTGACTCAACTTTGAGATCATGGTAGGCCTATACGTGCGAGAAGAAATCATCTCTTAGTGCCCTGGAATGATCGTCTGTCGTACGGTCGTTGATGACAAATTGTGAATGATGCATTTTGCTCTGATTTTTAAGATTAACATGGCTTTCAGGTAGTTGTTACAGGTAGGCCTAGTTGTTACATCAATTTTCTGACTTGCAATTTAATGAATTGTATATACCCGTTCATTCTTTAAGAATATAACTCATAAATGCCTCATGAGAGTTTAGTTCAACTGTCTTACACCCAATTATAAGCTTTTCCTCCTGTTTGTAAACAATGTCATTGTTAAACACTGAAAACATGGAACCATTATTTTGATCTCATGGATGGTCAGTCTGCTTCCACATAGCTGTATATGAATTTCCTCAGCAGATGTGTACCAAAACATTGCAAATATTGCTATGATGTTGTAAATCACAGCTGGCCTGGTACATTTTGCATCCTCGAGCCATTCCGAGTGAACTGTTTCAATTACTCAATATTTTGGACAAAAACGGACGAATGTAACTAAGGCTAAGAATGTCATTGCAGTACAATGATCACAAGTCACTCAAAACGTGGCTAATAAGCTAGCTAGCTTATCTATTTATGTAGCCATTTATTTGGCAAGCTAAGAACACGGAGCCTAACCCTTCCTGGCTACAGCTAGAGATTCAGGTGTCATTGTGTTAGCTGTCCAGATCCGAACTTGAACGACTGTTATCCACAGTTGGCATATCTCGTCGATCAAATGGGCGGACAGACAGACAAGTTCCCATTCAGTTGTCAAACCGTAGGTTGTGACCAATGATGTATATAAACCCTGGATTACTGATGCTATGTATTGGCCATTGACAGGCTTTGGAAGCCACATTTACACTCCCCAATAGGCCAGTCCTCCATAGGAATGGATGGAATTCTACAATTTTTTAATTAAATGTTTTTTTAAAGGCAAAATGACATTTAAAAAATGTTTTGTGTGGACAGTAGCATTAGTAATCTCTAAAAATAACTTTAAGGAATTTCTATTTTGAATGTTGAGCTCACAATTTAAAAATATGCATTAAGGTGTCTGTAATAGAATACATGTGGCAATGTAGACATTTTATAAATGTGTTTCTATAGCTTCCAACATATTTTTTTTTTACAATGTTGGAGGAGTGCCAAGGAGGAGGCATGGTGTCATCAACACAGTGTGTGTATAAATCATTGGTTGGGACAAGCATGCGTTGACATTTTACGTTTAAGTCATTTAAATGGCGCTCTTATCCAGAACAACCTACAGGAGCAAATAAAGGTTAAGTGCCTTGCTGAAAGGCACATCGACAGATTTTTCCCCATAGTCGTCTCAGGGATTCAAACCAGCAACTTTTCAGTTACTGGCCCAACTCTCTTAACCGCTAGGCTACCTGCCTCCCCTCAGGCATGCTGCAGAAGGGTGAGCAGGTTACTGTTCGTTATCATTTGTCAGTGCAATTTTTGACGGCCAACTACAAACTAAAAAGTTTCAGATGGCTTATCTACTGTTACCTCGTTAGATTTGACCTCTCTCTCTGGCGACCATTAGTTGTTGAACTTGTTGTTGATATGCATAGGCAACTGAGGGTTACAGTAGCTAGCAAGAACTTCAATTCATTTATCCACTTAGCATATCGCTTGCGTTTGCAAATTCACTCTGGCTATCTACTCTGATTTCAGAGCACTAATGAATTTACGAACGCGCAACACCGGCTGAACATGGGCGGTGTCAGTAAACAGGCCAAAAAAGTTATAGTCACGAACGCTCTAGATAGCAACATGTAAATAGCCTAGCTAATCATGGTCAGAGTGATGTGTTCTCTCATTTGTCTGTAAGTCGCAAGCTAGCCAACTTTAACTTTAGCTTGGTTGCAGGCAAACTGCACAAAGACGAGTAGACTACAATTCCCATCGTTTATCAGTGCAATTTTGATGGCCAACTAGCTTAAACAGCTCATCTTGCTCTGGCTAGCATTAGTTGTGTAACTGAGGGAGAGAGAGCCTACCTTTTCATGGTTGTTTGATCAACAGGACTGTAAAGTTAACAAATGTAAGAAGACTCCTGTTGTATTTATATATTTGCAGAAAACCATTCAGGTGTATTTTGTGGCTTTTGGCGAATGCTTTCTAACGATCTAAAGTTTTGATGTTGCTACTGCCTGTAAGCACAGACCAGTTCAAAGTGAATGATGGCTTGGACAAGCCAGATGCTTTTTTTTATTAGGTTTTATTTACTGCCGTGTTTTTATTAATTGTCCAAAAGCACGGCTGCTTTGATTCCTACTCTATATTGCTTTAGAATTTTCACATGCTTTACTCTACGTCATTCCCAAACATTCTATGAAAATGACTAAGTGCTCGCTTGTCAGAAAATGTAAAGTGTCATATTATTCCTCGGGGTGTGAATGAGCAGATTTTTTAAAAGATTTTATATTGCTAAAACGCTTTCAGTTGGACTTTTTAATAATGAAGCCAGTCAAGTTTTTGAACTGTTACTGAGAAAGGTGTTTGCGATTGTGCATGTTTACGAATGACTGTTGGGATCACGTGTAAGGCGTAATTCAGAGTCCACAGAAGCAGAGACGCGATAGTCCGGTTTCCCATTGTGACATAGCTACGAGGCTCTGAGACAACTGTCCGCGGGGGACACAGCTCCCCAAAATTCCCAATCAACGCTACTTCGCATACGCGGCTTCTATTCATTTGAATGCGTTACGTGGAGAATTGAAGTATGAAAGCCAATGGTCAAATATATCATATGAAGCAAAACTCGTCATACCGGCTGTATTTATGCCTGCTTGAACGGCGAATAGCTCAGGTAGTCGTGGCCAAAAGTTTTGAGAATGACACAAATATTCATTTCCACACAGTTTGCTGCTTCAGTGTCTTTAGATATTTTTGTCTGATGTTACTATGGAATACTGAAGTATAATTACAAGCATTTCATAAGTGTCAAAGGCTTTTATTTACAATTACATGAAGTTGATGCAAAGAGTCAATATTTGCAGTGTTGACCCTTTTTCAAGACCTCTGCAATCCGCCCTGGCATGCTGTCAATTAACTTCTGGGCCACATCCTGACTGATGGCAGCCCATTCTTGCATAATCAATGCTTGGAGTTTGTCAGAATTTGTGGGTTTTTGTTTGTCCACCTGCCTCTTGAGGATTGACCACAAGTTCTCAGTGGGATTAAGGTCTGGGGAGTTTCCTGGCCATGGACCCAAAATATTTGTTCCCCGAGCCACTTAGTTATCACTTTTGCCTTATGGCAAGGTGCTCCATCATGCTGGAAAAGGCATTGTTCGTCACCAAACTGTTCCTGGATGGTTGGGAGAAGTTGCTCTCGGAGGATGTGTTGGTACCATTCTTTATTCATGGCTGTGTTCTTAGGCAAAATTGTGAGTGAGCCCAATCCCTTGGCTGAGAAGCAACCCCACACATGAATGGTCTCAGGATGCTTTACTGTTGGCATGACACAGGACTGATGGAAGCGCTCACCTTGTCTTCTCCGGACAAGCTTTTTTCCGGATGCCCCATACAATCGGAAAGGGGATTCATCAGAGAAAATGACTTTACCCCAGTCCTCAGCAGTCCAATCCCTGTACCTTTTGCAGAATATCAGTCTGTCCCTGATGTTTTTCCTGGAGAGAGGTGGCTTCTTTGCTGCCCTTCTTGACACCAGGCCATCCTCAAAGTCTTTGTCTCACTGTGCGTGCAGATGCACTCACACCTGCCTGCTGCCGTTCCTGAGCAAGCTCTGTACTGGTGGTGCCCCAATCCCGCAGCTGAATCAACTTTAGGAGACGGTCTTGGCGCTTTCTGGACTTTCTTGGGCGCCCTGAAGCCATCTTCACAACAATTGAACCGCTCTCCTTGAAGTTCTTGATGATCCGATAAATGGTTGATTTAGGTGCAATCTTACTGTCAGCAATATCCTTGCCTGTGAAGCCCTTTTTGTGCAAAGCAAAGATGACAGCACGTGTTTCCTTGCAGGTAACCATGGTTGACAGAGGAAGAACAATGATTCCAAGCACCACCCTCCTTTTGAAGCTTCCAGTCTGTTATTCAAACTCAATCAGCATGATAGAGTGATCTCCAGCCTTGTCCTCGTCAACACTCACACCTGTGTTAACGAGAGAATCACTGACATGATGTCAGCTGGTCCTTTTGTGGCAGGGCTGAAATGCAGTGGAAATGTTTTTTTGTGATTCAGTTCATTTGCATGGCAATGAGGGACTTTGCAATTAATTGCAATTCATCTGATCACTCTTCATAACATTTTGGAGTATATGCAAATTTCCATCATACAAACTGAGGCAGCAGACTTTGTGAAAATTAATATTTGTGTCATTCGAAAAACTTTTGGCCACGACTGTACACATGAAAACATCAAATTACCCAGGGAACTAACTTCACTCGGAGATGGACAATAACGTTCAAAGTGGGTGGATCTTTCCTTTTAGGCCTTCTGAATAGTAGACTGACTTGTGAGAGTAAAGGTATTGTGGAGATTTTCTAAACTTTCAGAACCATTCTGTCATTCTTTTGGAATGTAACATGACACAGTGGTTGTCAAATCAATTGGTGTGGTTTAACATTCGATCTAATAGGCCTACAACTGGTATCGATCCACCTAGACTGGGTTAGCAATATCTGTGGACTGCTTTTGGGCATAATTAATTTGGATTAGGGCTGGGCGGTATACCGAATTGTATGATATACTGGTATTGTTGCAGGGACCGGGTTTGGTTTTTACTTTACCTTCTACACCGGTATTTGAATGTTTGTTAAATGTGATACGCCATGTGTAATGTCAATTTTTATAGTTAACTTCGCTACTTGAGTCATCTCTCTCCGTGCCACTTTCCACACAGACCTCGCCACGCCCCTGTCACTCAAGCATCTCATTTGACATTCCTCAACCAGGAGACACTTGCATCCAGTCTGCATGGTCAATGCAACACATGCAACAATGTTGATGAAAACAATGCTGTTTTCACTTTGCTTCTTAATATAAATCCACTAGCGTTCTATAATGACACTAAAGGTTTGTGTTTCTTACATCAGCAAACAGCTAGTTTGTTTTTTCTTAGCAAATTACCATAAATCTTGAGACACTAATTGTTAGCCGCTGATGCCCATAGCTAACTAGCTAATAAATGTACTGAGTAAGAGCAAACATAGCTAGCTAATACAGCCTGATAATACAAGTGATGATGTAGACCTAAATCAGCATGTTGTTTGTGCAACCGTATCTTCTCAATCAGAGGAATATGCAACGCAAGAATATGTTAGCTACATGAAGTAGCTAAGAGAAAACAACATGCAATGTAGCCAAAGCTTATTGGGTCCCCTAGGAAACACCTATCAACACTTTAGTTCCTACTATGTCATAATTACTTCTCCCTGGCATTTTTAATTTGTCGTCATCCCAAACAACACTGTATTCAAAGTGCCCACTATTATATTCTAACTATTAGAATTAGAATAGTCATTTTATTTCCATGATTTCAACAGTTTTGTTCTAATTAGCAAGTCAAATTGCAATTGCAACATTTGGTTAAAAATAAGTCCTTGATGATTTGCCCAAATCGTGCAGCCCTACGTGGTAGTGTGGAAATTCTCTCAATTGAGCAGTGGTGTAAAGATACTTTCAAGTACTACTTAAGTTTTTTTTTTTTTTTGGTGTCTGTCCTTTACTATTTTTGTTTTTGACTACTTTTACTTCACTATATTCCTAAAGAAAATACTGTACTTTTTACTCCATGCATTTTCCCTGACACTTAAAAGTACTCGTTACGTTTTGAATGCAAGCAGGACAGGAAATGGTCCAATTCACTCACTTGTCGAACGTCCCTGGTCATCTACTGCCTCTGATGTGGAGGACTCACTTGTTTGTAAATTGTGTTGGAGTGTGCCCCTGGCTATCCATAAATAAAAAAAGAACAAGAAAATGGTGCTGGTTTGAAATTATTTATACTTTTACTTTTTGAGTGCAGGAAATGCAGCAAGTGCTGAAATTGTTTTATACTGTTCAACTCAACCAAAACAAATCAGAATGGAGAAAAACTCATTGAAATCACTTAGAATGTATGTGTTGCTACCCTAGGATCACTCACTACTCATAAAGCAAATGTAGAACTTTTTTTTTTTTAATACCGTGATATAATATTTTAGCCATATCTCCCAGCCCTAATTTGGATACAAAATCTTTTTAGTCAACCATCAGTGGGCCACCCAAAAATGTATTTAGCAAATGCATCCCTTGACATTTTCACAAGCAAATAGGCTGAACCCCTGATTGCTGTGGTCTATGCACTGCTCATTGAATGAATGACATTCCATTCCATGAGCGCCACATGACTACATTTTTTTGTTTTGTTGTGAAGCTATACCTCACTTCCATTATTATATTGTCTGTCTCTAGTCTGCTTATTGCCTCAATACAAGATAGATTTAATGGCTGACTAATGAAATAAGTTAATACATTTAAGCATGGCATGCCACATGGAAAAGCTAAGTGCTATTGCCCTTTCTCTGAGGTATTGATCCATGCTGTCAGGAGGGAATGATATATTAGTAGTAGGCTACAGTAGTTCTGAAGAACAGTGCATTCTTCTACACAGCTTTGTTGTTTGTGTTGCTATCATTCCATATTCATTTCTTGGGACTAAGGCGGGTAAGAATTTCATCCTTGAAATACATTCATTTCCTACATTGAGGTAAGCTAACGTTGAAAAGGCAGGCATCAAAAGCATAGTTTCTCTTGACAGCTATCACGTTTCAGTTCTGTGTTATGTTTGAAATTACCAGCTTATGTCTGGGGAAAGCCAATTGAAAAAGGGAAAGAAGTGCTTTACTTCATTTCTGATTCCAGAACGAGTTGTTTGTCAACTTACTGTAAAATACTACACTGAAAGAAAATTAGTTTTGAAGACATGCAAGTTGACAGAACTGGGTCCTCTTTCCTCTTAACTGCAGTAGCAGGGACGATTTCCATTACAATCCAGTTAAGTGCCCTATTACTAGACATTGTGTAATGCTGAAAAATAAATTGCTAATCAATGTCTTTGAATATTATTGAATGTTCAGCATAATAGTAGGCTAATGATTAGTATCTTGATGTTGCTGTTGAAAGAATCAGGGCACCTTTCTATGTAGTGAAATGTGAATTCCTAAAGGAAATTATAACTGTTCAAGACTGCTTGGAATAAGTTTGGGGGGCATTTGCTTTTTGTCTGTGTTAAATCTTCTAGGAGAGCCTGTATTAGAGTAATGTGATTTAAATGCAGGTGAAAAGTCTCTTGGACCTGTGTTGATGAATATCTGACTGCAACTTGTCTGGGCCAGGTAAAGTCGCTTGACTGGCTTCAATACTCACCCCCCCCCCCCCCCCACATTGAATCAATGTAACGAATAAACTTGTGTGCCCTGCATCTGCCAAATATCTGCCTCTCTCCACATATTAAAAGGTATCTATTGAGATGGAAATAACCTCCATCAAATATTTATCAAAAGCAGGACAGCGTTGGTAAGAATTGACAAATGTGTTTTTAAAGTCCAAGGGCTTCATCATTTTGTATCACTTTATGGTATGTATAAAGTTGTGGACAGTAAGTAAATGAAACCTTTGGTCTTGCAACACAAATTATGATAATAAATCAGAACGACTGACGTCAGACCGCCCATTGTTGCTGCAGGCAATGCACTACTACTAACAGCCCTCAGGCTGTAAGGAACCAGTAACTCTCCCCGTAAAGAAAGTGAGAGTGAAAGAGTGAGGGAAAGAGAGAGGAGTTCACTGAAGCTTACCATATTACTGCTTGGCCTTTCAACCGGCCTAACAATTGCATAACAAGCGTCAAGGAGTGAGGCTTTCTAAGAGGCGCGCCAGGGGGGCGGGCTAATGTACCTTTCTGGAATGCTGTGTCCAGGCAGTGCGCTCATTGTCACACAAATGCTGGAATTTTAGTGGTGTCATCGCTGTTTGTAAAAAGCACCACAGAAAGAGCCTCTGGTGCACCTACCTGCTTCCCAGGAAAGGAAACCGAATCCACTGTTGGCAGACAGAGAAGTGACTCCTCGGTTATTTTCACTGCGGTCATCTGGATAGCATGAAAATAACATAAAACCATTAACAGGTATTCACATGTTTATTGTTAAGTGTACGATTTGTCAAGTCTTTACATTGACTGGTTATCTGAATGAAGTTCTTTCCCTGGGATAGGCCGATAACAACCACGCTAAATAATTCCTTCTCTAGTAAGCCAAGGAAAGGGGGATACCTAGTCAGTTATACGACTGAATGCATTCAACTGAAATGTGTCTTCCGCATTTAACCCAACCCCTCTGAATCCGAGAGGTGCGGGGGGCTGCCATAATCCACGTCTTCGGCGCACGGGGAACAGTGGGTTAACTGCCTTGCTTAGGGGTAGAACGACAGATTTTTACCTTGTTAACCTTTTGGTTAAAAAGATTGACTCATAACTAGGGTTGCAAAGGGTCAGACACTTTCTGGTAAATTTCTGGAATTTGGGGAATTTTGCTTCAATTCATCAAATTTAGCTTATAACGGTGAACCTTATGGCATATTTTGGTTAAACTATCCCCAATTCAATGGAATTGCAACCCTCTGCATGTACAGTGCATTCTTCCATCACATGTGCAGTGCACTCTTCCATCACATGTACAGCTGATTCTCAAGATCTTGCATACTAATGAGATGCTATTGAGCCCACACTACTATACTGTCTGAGCCAAGGACTACATGCTTTCTGGTAAGTTTTGAATGGGTGGGGTGAATCTATTTTATGACATACATGATTTTTTTGTTAACTAGTAAATAGTAGCCTACAAAGTGTGTTTTTAAATTTCTAACTTGTTAAAATTTCTGCTAGTTGGTAGCAAAAACTGTGGGTTTTAGCTTGCTTGAACCTGAGTGTTAATTCACCTGTTTCCATACATGTTCCATTTTAAAACATTTATCTTACAAAGGAATTGTTTAATCTAAGTGCTTAACTATTTATCTGTACATGGAATTGTAATTTTATTTTTTACTCTTTTTCTAATCTTTACAGGAAAATGCCACAGGCACTATCTGATGTATGGAGACATTTCACTGCAGATAATGTAGAAGGAAAAGCTGTGTACATTTGCAAATACTGTGCCAAATCATATGTGAAGAATGCAACAAAGATGCAGAATCATCTGGCCAAGTGCATAAAGTTCCCTCAGCACTCAAAACAATCAGACATCTTATCGATAGCAACAGCTCATGGTCCTCCTGGAATCAGAAGTTGTTTTTGACTCATTAGAGGAACGTAGTCAGAAATGCTGATGAATATCTTGCTCGAGCTGTGTATGCAACTGGTTCACCTCTGATGCTCACAGGCAATGTGTATTGGAAGAGATTTCTGAATGTTCTTCACCCAGCATACACCTCTCTAACCAGACATGCTTTATCTACTCATTTGCTGGATGCAAAGTTCAAGTGAAGGCCAAGCAAATCATTGAGAAAGGAGACTGTATTGCAATAATCTGATGGGTGGTCGATTGTTCATGGGCAAGGAATAATTAACTACATCTCCACCCCTCAACCAGTATTCTACAAGAGCACAGACACAAGGGACAACAGACACACCGGTCTCTACTTTGCAGATGAGCTGAGGGCAGTCATCAATGACCTTGGACCACAGAAGGTATTTGCACTGGTGACAGACAATGCTGCGAACATGAAGGCTGCTTGTTCTAAAGTGGAGGAGTCCTACCCTCACATCACACCCATTGGCTGTGCTGCTCATGCTTTGAATCTGCTCCTAACGGACATCAGACCACTGAAAACAATGGATACACTCTACAAGAGAGCCATGGAAATGGGTAGGTATGTGAAGGGTCAAGTTACAGCAGTAATCTACCTCACCAAGCAAAGTGAGACGAATAAGAGCACCACATTGAAGTTGCCCAGCAACACCCGTTGGGGTGGTGTTGTCGTCATATTTGACAGACTCCTGGAGGGGAAGGAGTCTCTCCAAGAAATGGCCATATCATAGTCTGCCGATTATGGACAGCCCCATCAATAGGATCCTCCTGGAGGATGTATTTTGTGAGTGGTAAGCAGCCTGAAACTCCTAAACCGTGTAGCAGTAGCCATTGCACGGATTGAGGGAGACAATGCCATCCTGTCTGATGTTCAGACTCTGCTTGCAGATGTAAGAGAAGAAATCCATACTGCTCTGCCCACTTCAGTTGCTCCAAGCAGAAGAAACTACAGTTCTGAAATGCATCAAAAAGCGTGAAGACTTCTGCCTGAAGCCCATACATGCCGCAGCATACATGTTGGACCCCAAGTAGTCTGGCAAGAGCATCCTGTTTAGTGCAGAGATCAACATGGCCTATGGTGTCATCACTACTGTGTCTCGCCACCTTGGCCTGGATGAGGGCAAGGTTCTTGGCAGTCTGGTGAAGTACACTTCCAAGCAAGGGCTTTGGGATGGAGATGCAATATGGCAGTCGTGCCAACATATCTCATCAGCCACCTGGTGGAAGGGACTTTATGGATCTGAGGCGGTTTCCCCTGTTGCCTCCATCATCCTCCAAATCCCACCAACTTCATCCACCTCAGAGCGCAACGGGTCCTTGTTTAGGAACACACACACCAAAGCACGCAACAGGCTGACCAACAAGGGTTGAAAAATCGGTTGCCATCCGGGCAAATTTGAGGCTTTTTGAGCCTGACAATGAGCCAACCTCAACTAGGTTGGAAAGTGACCATGAAGATGATGCCTCAGTGTCATATGTTCAAGAGGTGGACATTGAGGAGTTCCAGGGAGAAGACATGGAAGACAACCAAAGCTTTTGTTTCTAGACTATAATTTCACAGATGTATGTGGAAAATGTTTTTGGGAGATGCGATGGATCATTTAATATTCCCTTTTGTTGTTCAGTGAAATCATCCCATGTGAAGAGTCAACTCATTTAATTAAAGTTCAATTTGTAACTAAATAGCTTTTTTTATTTCTATTGGAAGGATTTAATCATTTGTAGTTGTCTACTTATGATAAGGTAAAAGGTTTATGTTTCTGTCTCCATATGATATGGTAAAGATAGCCAATGCAAAAGGTATTTACATTAAAATGGTAGTAATATTAATTTGCATATTTCCGTTAATTCCCACAGAAAGTTTCCACCTCTGAATATTCCCCAAAATGTGCAACCCTACTCATAACCTCTTTTGTGAAGAGAACATGGCTCTCAGTGGACATCAAAGTATGGCTAACTTTCTACAGCGCCTTTCATATTAAATTACCCATGGTCAGCTTAGTTCACACAGAATAGTCCCCTTGGAATGAATCATAAACAGACTTTTCTTGAAAAGTAACTAATGCATTTCATTTCTCAAACAACACATCAGTCAATGGCCTTGACTCGTAAGGGTGAAGCAAGGAAAGGAACGATCCATTGGTGTCCTGTAAATGTGTTTACGATTGACAGTATGCATCCACTCCGGGCCCTGTTCCATTTAGATTACATTTGATCCGTAGCAGAGTCACCTTGCAACCCTGTGGCACGTATGGCAGCGTTTATAGCTAGTGCCCGCAAGGAACCAGCAATGGTCGATACAGATCATCTTTGGCGCTGCATGAACACAAGTGTTGCGTACACTTACTAGCAGCCAATGGCGGCTCACTTGGATGGAAACATAAATAATCTAGTCAAGTTTATCCACTTCAGCAGGTAATAAAGCTCAGTGGTTCTGGTATACTTATGCAAGTTTCCAGTCCCTAATTAACGTAAGTCGTAAAGCTAATTGCATCACAGCTCATTGCGTCTGACTCCCAGTGTCAATGTTGCATTTGCATATCTCCCTAGTAGCTAAAGGAGGAAACTAATTGATACGATAATACCAAAATAAAGACCAGAAAAAGATAACCCTAAGTGCAGCAGATGATACAGCCCACATGCAACTCCAGTGGAACTCTAGCTTGTGGAAAGTCTCTGTGCCCACGAACCAGACAAGTCGGTAGCTATGTCTGTGATCTGTGAGAGAAACCAATCAAGAGGTTCATAACGAATGCCCAGATACAAGTGGCAACAGCTGCTCTTATAGTCAGATGCTATCCAATACCGGTCCCAGTTTTCTGTCATTCTGCATGGTTGGACAGCTTATCGATTGGGACCGCGAAGTCCGATGCCATTGTGGCATGCCTGCATTACGTCCTCAACCATGTTGATCATCAAAATTGACCACGTTTGAGGTTTGCGCTGGGGCAGTTGACTGGGTTCATTTGATCAACGCTTCCCTCAGGGCCAAGGCAAGAGAGAAGAGAATGTTGGTGAAATTACATAATTGGAGTTTCCCCTACAGACATTTGTGCTCTAGCTGACATGAGGTAAGGGAAGGTATCTGCTTTCAAGCTCGGGAGGAATTGGTAAATGAATTCCCTCACGTCCTTGCAGGGCAACAGTTTCCGACTTTTGTGAAGCATCACTGTCAAAATGAGCACAGGTAATAAGCTGATATGCAACCCTTGTGTGGTTTTGATATTGTTCAACAAGACTATATTCCTTCTCAAAAATGTCCTTGAGTTCAGAGGTCAACAGATGTACAGTATATAGATATTCTGTTTCAAATGATTGTTTTACTGAAAGTCATGAGGGTCAAGCCATATTAGTTCCCATAGGAGTTCTTGAAGTAGTCCCTTTTCAGATACATTTGTTTGAATCTGAGTCTCACTTTTCCACACTGGACAATAGATTTTCAGAACTTTGATTCTGAAATCCCCAAGAGGTGGAAACGAATAAAAAGCAGCGCCAAAGTCAATCGACCTGACAAAGCTTCCTCAGTAGTTTAGATACACTTCTCTTGCCCTCAATGACCTTCAGTATGTTCCCGTTAGTCGAGCCTCTGCACTAGGTGGATGTTGATTTTTTTATGAGGTAATTCCTCAGCGCTCTAGCCCTCTGTCGTGTTTTGTGCGAGACAAACCCTGGCAGTGAAAGGGAAGTGAGTCCACAGCTGGAGTGAGTCCCATGCCGTTGTTTCATTCATTCAGACCTGACACTGTCAATACCTCTTTCTCTCATAGACACACACACACACACACACACACACACACCCTGTTTACTGAGGTCAACCTCAGTTCAGGAAATAAATGAGTACAGTGTGAGAATGTGAGTAGGCTATATGTCACACTGAGTATAAGGGTACTTTCAGTACAAGGGGTCGGCAGGTAGCCTAGTGGTTAGAGCATTGGGCCAGTAAACGAAAGGTCGCCGACAAGGTTAAAAATCTCTGTGCCCTTGAGCAAGGCACTTAACCCGAATTTTCTCCAATGGTGCCGTACTACTATAACTGACCCTGTAAAACAACACTTCACTGCACCTATCCAGTGTATGTGACAAAACATATCTATAGTACCAGTCAAAAGTTGACACCTACTCCTTATTTTTTTTACTTTCTACATTCATCAAATACGATATAACACACATGGAATCATGTAGTAACCAAAAAATTGTTAAACAAATTTTAGATTCTTCAAAGTAAACACCCTTTGCCTTGATGACAGTTTTGCACACTGTTGGCAATCTCTCAACCAGCTTCACCTGGAATGTTTTTCCAACAGTCTTGAGGGACTTCCCACATATGCTGAGCACTTGTTGGCTGCAACTGATCCCAAACCAACTCCATTGGGTTGACGTCGGGTGATTTGTGGAGGCCAGGTCATCTGATGCAGCACTCCATCACTCTCCTTTTTGGTAAAATAGCCCTTACACAGCCTATTGGGTCAGTGTCCTGTTGAAAAACAAATGATAGTCCCACTAAGTGCAAAATAGATAGGATGGCATATCATTTCACAATGCTGTGGCCCATATCCACAAAGTGTGTCAGATTAGGAGTGCTGATATAGGATCAGTTTTGCCTTCTAGAACATAATGGATAAGATTATAAGAGTCAACCGGTTTAGACCTTAATGTGAAATGCTTACTTACAAGCCCTTAACCAACAATGCAGTTCAAGAAATGCAGTTAAGAAAATATTTACTAAATACAATAAAATGGCAATAATGAGGCTATATACAGGGGGTACTGGTACCGAGACTAACCTGTGCCCCTGCACATTGGCGAGTTAATTTGTACATTTAGGTAGGGGTAAAGTGACTATGTAACGATAATAAACAGGGTGTCAGTCAATATAAATCGTCCGGGTGACCATTTTGATTAATTGTTCAGCAGTCTTATGGCTTGGGGGTAGAAGCTGTTAATGAGCCTTTTGGACCTACACTTGGTGCTCTGGTACCACTTGCCGTGCGGTAGCAGAGGGAACAGTCTATGACTTGGGTGACTGGAGTGTTTGACAATTTTTGTTGGGCCTTCCTCTGAGACCGCCTCGTGTGTGTATATAGGTCCTGGATAGAACCTTTATTTAACTAGGCTGGAATTTAACTGGTTGGCAGGAAGCTTTGCCCCAGTGATGTACTGGGCCATATGCACTACCCTCTGTAGCGCCTTACGGTCAAATGCCAAACAGTTGCCATACCAGGCGGTGATGCAACCAGTCAGAATGCTCTCGATGGTGCAGCTGTCGAACGTTTTGAGGATTTGGGGACCCATGCCAAATCTTTTCAGTCTCATGAGGGAGTAATAGGTTTTGTCGTGCCCTCGTCACGACTGTCTTGGTGTGCTTGGACCATGTTAGTTTGTTGATGTGGACACCAAGGAACTTAACTCTCGACCCGCTCCACTACAGCCCCGTCGATGTTAATGGGGGCCTGATCGGCCCTCCTTTTTTTTTGTAGTCCATTCCTACTCTTAGATGCTTTATGAATACAGGCTCAGGAATGAAGGTAGTAGGACCTGAGTGCTTCATTTTGCCTTTAGTGATCAAACCAGATCGTAGAGTGGCAGACGAGGAAGGAGAATTCAGAAAACGTGTGTTACACAACACGATGGTCCGTTGCTAGGGCTTAGCGAGCCATGCGAGCGTGAATGAGCGAGCAAGTTGAGCAGAAATAAGTGGCGAACGGCTAAAAGCAAGGGCAAACACCAAAAATGCCCCTAACCCCCATTCAGAAGGTAGGCAACATGAACTATCTGGATGGAAAAAATAGGTTAAAACAACAGTGGGCAATGGTGCTGTGTAATGGGCTGATTTGAAAAACCATCCATCAAACATCTGTGATTTTAATTAGACTAAGTAAAGGTGTTATAATAATACTATAATGAAATGAGAGGAAGTGTGGTCTGTGAAACCTCAACGTTCTAGTTGGTTATTATAATACCAGTATACGGTATAATGCTATCATTATGATATTGTTGATTATAATACTTTGCCAAAGTGTTAAGCGTTTCCCAACTTCACCTATTTTGTTGACTATATCAGTCTGTTTTGTATAATGATATGCTTTCCATTTTTATTGGAGGGAGATGCCACTGTCCCTCATCTATCCCTCTGTTTCTCATAGTTTTGTCTCGGTTGATTGTAAATGGTAGCCCATATATGGAGGTGACTTGTAGTGTGTTGATATTGCTCACAAAGTAGACCACAACTGCACAAGGCTCCTGCCAAAGGATGGAGAAGAAAAACATAATGACAGCGCTCCATCTCTATATGCTGCTGTCACTTGTTAGTTGTGCAGCCCCACCTGTTTTTACGTTTTCAGGGAATTACCTATAATATGCAATTCATCACTCCCCTTCTGAAGGAGACAACACTCCACAAATCTGATTTTACGACCCTCCAGTCGGCAGTCGCTAAATGATCTGTGAGCTCTGCCCACCACCATCCTTTTCCCATCTGCCGTAACGAACTGCGTCGAGGCTAACGACTTCTGCGTTTGTCCCAAGGTCACGGCTTTTTTTCTCCTCCAGATATATTACATTTAGTTAGTGTTTACAATGGCGGGTCGTCTTGTTTATTCTACCATTACCATAATTGACCTCCTTGTGTCCCCAAGTACGACAGTGCTGGCCTATATTTTCGGCAAGGTTTTCTTGGGACAAACACTCACGCCGTCACCAGTGATAAATTACTCAAGTGACTGAGTCCTGGGATGTATTCACTAGGAAAATAAAGCTAATGGGCCGTAACGGGGAGGGACCCAACTGAACTTTAAGGTTGTAAAATGTTTTCCGTAGAAAATTGTTTTGATATGGTGTGCACTAATGAATGCACCCCAGCATTGGCAGCCTGAGTACAGGAATGTCTAGGTGAATACGTGTTTTATTGTACAGCTGTTTGCATCACATCTTTTTTTTAAAAACATTTTCACTTGGACATCTGTGTCCTTAGAGTTGTTAGCGTGATTAGCTGCATTTCTTGTTAACTAACGTCTGTTCTAGAGTGTAGCTCTGGGCTTCTAGTGTTGAAATGATATGAAGACTGTCTGGCTCTCTGTTAGACTTAATTGCAATCAGGAGCTGATTTAGTTTGCCCGACTTCAACCAAACTACAACTAAAATGAAAGGTGAATGGCAGTGCTACGAAAGTGCTCGAACTACAGCGGATGAATGTGAATTCAGCGTGGTGCAAGAAGTATGGTCATGACAAATATCTGCGCTAAATGTACTTTACCAATTGTTACAGGTTTAATCCCTGACACTCCTTCCCTGTTACATTATCATGAAGCCATTGGCATAGCAGTGTGTACTTAATCGTATTACTATTTCCTATTTTATTGTGCAGTGTATCAGTATACTACGATCCCACTGCTTATGTATACAGTACAGTGACATTCAATCAAGCTGAAAATGGCTTCCCGTTACAGTGGCATCAGTCCATCATAATGTCAAGACCAGAAGCACATAATCTGAATTCATCTGTAACAGGAGCTGTGTGTTGAGGTTTGTGCTCAGTAGCAATGTCTTTATGAGGGGGGAAAAAATCTAGAAACTCCATGTTTGTTATTGGGAAGATGGCGGTGGGAAGAAATTGTGACTTTTGGAAACAAATGAATGTTTCGTATACACACTGCATAGTACTGTATTTGACCTAAATACTACGGTGTATACATGTCTATGAACTACTATCAATGTGTCACTAACGAACACATGGGTCACTAATTCCTGTGGTTGCAAAAAAAGTTATTTGTCCGATAATGTCAAGGAGGTTAATGCATCACACATGGGCTGCCTCAGAAGTAGACGGTGACACCTCAATTCTTGCTACGCATGCGGTGGGTACAGCCGCCAGGGTTTCAAAGTAAACAGTCAGATCACATATCCAGGTTAGAAGTCCGACGTCAACAAATTGAGATCCAGTAACTATTTTTTTGGCCCACAACCCAATATTGATATCAGGCAATTATTGCGACCTCACCCTGTGAAAAATGTGTTAGAATCAACAGCCAGTGACAGTCTTAAAACTCAGTCTGAAATACTCTAAAATGAAAAAGTCAATCTGAAGTATGGTTTGAAGTGAATTGAAATGCATCGGAGGTATTGGGAATTTCAGGAAAACATCAGGGAAGATCATCACGCAATAATTGTGTATGATCTGTGTAGAAAATAACATTACTTTTCAATTTGATACATCCAATTGGCGACAGATTTTCATGCGAATACTCGAAAATCCGCATAGAAACAATGTGCATTTTCCCACCAGAGACGTTTCCATCAAATGGACTTGTTGCGTATTAAAGGTTGTCAATGATGTAGTTGAATAACTTCTGCGGTAAAAGTCCAATGTACCAAATAAAAAAGACAAGTTAAATGGGTTTCCAATGCATTTTAAACTCTTTATTGTTTTGTCGCTAAAATGTTGCGTTATAAACTATAGCGAATGTGCCCACTCTGGTTTTATTATTGACAAAAGAGCAAGATTATTTTTATTTCTCAAACGGAAGCCAAGCATCGATCATCCTGACACCAGAAAAAGACCCTCGATATTTATTGGAAAGGAGCATGAAGCTCATCACTGTGCATTTTCACCACCCTGTGAGGTATATCAGAACTTATTTCATCAGTAGCCTAATAAACTGCATGCTTTCCCGAGTTGTAGTGGGAGGACCATACAGCATATCATCACGTGACTTCGATATGACGGTAATAATAATCAATATTTGCACATAATAGCGTTGCCACTGCATTTCTCGCATAATTAATTTTACAGGAATGAAAAGATCCCACCTTGTCTAATTGATTTGTTTTGTTGACATTTGCAAAGTTTAGACTAACATTTGCTGTTTCCATCAGGCCTGTCATGATTTTTATCTGACATGTACTTTACTGGATGGAAACCTGATTTATGTAGCAGATATACTATCCTAGCTGTTTTAGCTTTCTGACTGTGTAGAAGAGACGTGCATGTTGCTGGTGGAAAGCTGGTCTAGTCATAATGCAGCAGCCTCTGGCATACATCTTTGATGTTGGCATAGGTTTAAATCTGGCCTACTCCCCTTTGACACAACCTCTCTATTGTTCCACACTTTGATCCTCTATCTGTTCAATAAAATATTTTTTTTAAACCGACACGTTGTTCTCCACCCATGTCACATTCTTACAGCACACTTCTGTGGAGGGCTACCAGGAGCCCCCGGCCCCGCCGGCTAAGTCGGGGAGTCGGCACAGCCTGCCGAGATGTCGGAACTCTGTGGCGTCCACGACAGAGGAGCAGCCACACATCGGGAACTACCGGCTGCTCAAGACCATTGGCAAGGGGAACTTTGCCAAAGTCAAGCTGGCCCGGCATATACTGACAGGACGAGAGGTAAGTTTCCTCCATTATGAATTTGTTGCTGTCTTTTACTGAACTGTATCTTTGAAATGTTTTATTTATTTTACCTTTATTTAACTTGGCAAGTCAGTTAAGAACACATTCTTATTTTCAATGACGGCCTAGGAACAGTGGGTTAACTGCCTTGTTCAGGGGCAGAACGACAGATTTTTACCTTGTCAGCTCAGGGATTCGATCTGCAAACCTTTCGGTTACAAGTCCAACGCTCTAACCACTAGGCTACCTGCCTCCCCAATCCAATGTATGTATGTGATTTGTATAGAAACATAAGTCAACTTCGAAATTATTATGTTTCAGTCAAATATTCTGTTTTATAATTATTTGTAATTATGTTCTGGCCCCCTGACCATCTGCTTAAGAAACAGTTGGCCCTCAGCTGAATCTAATTGATGATCCCTGTTCTAAGAGGTCATGTTGAGTTTATTTCTTTATTTAAAATGCCTAAACAGGAAATAACCCAGTTTTCCTTATTTCAAATTGGTCTCACGCGCATGGTATGTTAAGTTTGACCTTGTTGAAAATGGCATGTGTCTTGTTTGGTACACACACATAAATATTTAGACATTGGATTCATGCCAATAGCTTGGCGATTACATATAAAGACTCAAAAGAGATGTGGAGTTCCTAAAGTTTACATTGTTTGCATGTCCAAATTTCTCTGGATTTTTGGTTTCTGGGCTCAACAAGACTGAGTGAAGAGGGAATTTTGTGAACTACAGAACCAAAGTCCTGTCCCATATCTCTATGAAAGCAGATGTATGTATTTTTTTCTGACCTTAAAGGTAGTTCAATGTCCCATGCCTTTGGTATTGTAGATCCAGTCTATGCCCTCTAACCCAAAGGAATTTAAAAAGATGAGCACCAAATAAGATCAGAAATGATATGGTGCTTATCTTTTCATTTTGGATTGCCACAACAGGTGGGATGTGGATTTATCAACATCGGACCACTTTTAGTCTGAAAACATCTGACACTTTGGTTTTGGAGTGAACTGTCCCTTTAAAGTGGAATTGACAGCGTTTAAACAACGTTTCAGATATGAAACAAACAATCATATCAGTCAAAAATATACAATTCCCAGTTTATGCTACAAAACCTACTTTATATATATAATAGGTTTTAAAAGTAGGTTCTATTTGACTCTACATTCCATGATGTACACTAAGGCATTGTTGGCAGAAAAGATGGATGCAGTTTATGCATGATTAATATAATTCACCAATACATTTCTTGGTAGTGTCAAAAATATTGTTATCAGGTTGTAAATCACAGCTGGCCTGGTACATTGTTTGCTGCCTCCATTCGGGATGCACTTTTTCAGTTTCCATTACTCAATATTTTGGACAGAAATTGACAAATTTAACTATGTCTGGGAATGACAATACTCTCTAGCCTATTATCCACATTATGACTGACTTGTGATCATTGCCCTTGCTAGATTGTATCTATTTATGTAGCAAGCTAAAAACACAGAGCCTAACGTTAGCAAGCTAGCTGCTAGGAGGATGTCATGTCTTTGGAGTGAGTGACTGACTTTTTCCCTGCATTGTTTTTCGGTGGCTACACGGCTAGACATGCAGGTGTCATTTGGTTACTGTAACGTTCGCTAGCAATAACCTCAATTCCTTTTATCCAGGTAGCATGTCTCTTGCGTTCGCAAATTCACTCTGGCTATCTACTCTGATTTCAGAGCACTCTCCTCTGACTGATGAATTTACGAACGCGCAACACCGGCTAAATATGGTCTGTGTCAGTAAACAGGCCAAAAAAGTTATAGTCACGGACGCTCTAGATAGCAACATGTAAATAGCCAAGCTAATCATGGTCAGAGTGAGGTGTTCTCTCATTTGTCTGTAAGTCGCAAGCTAGCCAACTTTAGCTTGGGTGCAGGCAAGCTACACAAGGACGAGTAGGCTACAATTCCCATCGTTTATCGGTGCAATTTTGAAGGCCAACTAGCTGAAAAAGTTTGAGAGGGTGTATCAAATGTTCCTTTGTTAGATTTTAGCTCATCTTACTCTGGCTAGCATTAGTTGTTGATGTGCGTAACTGAGGGAGAGAGAGCCTACCTTTTTTCATGGTTGTTTGATCAACAGGACTGTAAAGTTAACAAATGTAAGAAGACTCCTGTTGTATTTATATATTTGCCGAAATCCATTCCGGTGTGTTCTAATGATCTAAAAATATACTTCCGACTAAAGTCGCAACTCCTTTTAAACACACATCCAGTTCAAAGTGAATGATGGCAGGCCTGTGTGGCAAATAGCTTGTTTGCATAAAGGCCTACTGTAGTTACAATTGACATTTTAGTCATTCAGCATACGCTCTTACAGTATTGAGTAGGGCTGTTACGGTGACTTATTCAACACACACCGGTAGTCATGATGGCAGTCAAATTCCATGTGACTGTTTAGTCACGTTAATTAGGCTTCTCCAAGCTCTGCTGCTGGTGGTCATTAGTAGTGGTCATTAGTAGCCTACCAAACTTGCTAACTTCCTGGTACTCAGCACTCTATTGTCCCTCTAATCACTTTGACATCAATGCAAAAGTAATCAAAAATCGAATCAAACACTTCATGAGAGCCAATGAGCTCATGTTGCACAACATTTCTATAGGCTATGCAATTGCTTGAGAAAACAGTCCTCTTAAAAAGAGGATCCGATCAGCTTTTTATAGGCTAGGCCTACTATATTTATTTCTCAACATTCCTAATATTAAGCACATTGCTTCTCTTTACAACAGGAGTATAGACTACCTGGTTGGCATGAAAATGAACTGTGGAAAAAGCGTCCTCTATTCGCTATTTAAGCGCATAGATGACGTGTATTTTTTTCCCCCTGCCCGTGTGCATGATAGTTTTGATTTAGAATAGACCACCAACTTCATACATATATTATTTAGTATATGTAAAGACAAGATTAAATCAAGAATAGTCTGATGGGTGACAATATTAGCCCATCACTTGTGAATGATGCCCAACTTAAGGCAAGAAACAGCCATGGCTTTTTTTTGTGACTTTTTCAAATCGTAATCGCACACCTCATGTAGCCTAGCCCATAGGTCTATATGTTTTAAGGTGGCCAAATAACTTACTGAAATGAAACGCATTAATCCGCTTTACACCGGGTGTAGTCTCTAACTGGGATACATATGCAGCACATGAGTTTTGGGGAAGAATTTTCACCATAAAAATGCACCTTTTTTTTATTTTAAAAGCATTACATGCATAATCACATTTCTGTTTTTTGATGCTAGTGGTTGTATTAATTTGGGATCTATCGCATCCCAGAACTGTCCCAGACTATGTTTGGAAGATTTCTTTCTAGAATAGAATAGGTCAACTTTTGTACTATGGGGGATAGTAGATTGAAATTGGCTAGAGCTTTTGCTGTGCGTTAGGCCTACTCATCTTGTTGGCTGATGAAAAGAAAATTACAGCTCTTCCTATCTTCTATATGTTCCTCGGAATTGGATAAGGACGATCGCAGTTGCGTCCCCAATGTGTCGGTCTTCATTTGTAGCCTGTGAGAGAGACCCGATCATGTGACTGAGAGCCAGGTGAGTGAGAGGTGCTTCGGCATGCAGCCAGGAGAAGGGAATTATAATTACATTCAGCCCAAGGGCACAACGGCTACTGGCCACAAAAGACCTGGATTTGTTGGGGGGGCATTAAGGTCACAGAAAGGGGATGCGGCTGGGATATTTGGGGCATTATCAAGTGCTTGTCAAATTGTGACAGAGACTGATGAAGTGTGTACAGCCTGCGCAAAACAACAATGCAGAGCTCATGCCTTTCATGTGACTTTTTTGAAATCATCATCAGTCGCATCATGCAGCCTTAAAAATCAACACACAGCCCAACATTTGTATCACAACTAAAGTTGCATAACTCTGAATTAAGCATATAGGAGTACCTGTTTCTTTGTTAACCGCTCAACACAGAATAGACACGTGAGCACTCAAGTCATTTGGAGAAAACATCCTTTCTATTTTATTCAGCTATGTTCAATTGTATTCTTCATACTATAAAATAATGCCACGGTATTCTAAGCAAATCTTGTCTGCTAAATAAGCTAGTGTAGCCCACAGCCATATGGCATAGCAAGATCAGGGCATAAGGACAACTCAGAGTATGCTATTCTGTTCTTGCTCTTCATATCATGTTTCTTTAGACCTGTTTTTAAATACGATTTCTGGATTTATTGTGATGGTGTTGGCTATATTAAATTCATTTATTAGACTTTTTAAAAAATGTAGGTGTTCCAAAAGTCTGCATCAGTGGCTTGTAGGCTATCCTAAATGTGTTTATGTTAATTAACGGTCAATTAACGTGAGACCGGCAATTAGTTGCTTGACAGTCACCAGCTCACAAAATGTCATGACCGCCACAGCCCTAGTAGTGAGTACATACATTTTCATATTTTTTTGTTATTGTACTTGTCCCCGATGGGAATAAAACCCACAACCCTGTCGTTGCAAGCGCCATGCTCTACCAACTGGCTATGGTGCACTGTTCTGCATCGACTCCGGTCCTGGATGAGACGGATGTTTATTAATTGTCCAAACGCACTGCCGCTTTCTCACTCTATATTGCTATAGATTTTTTTTTTTAAATGCCTTAGTATATGTAATTCCCAAACATTCTAAGAATGTATGAAAACGTGAAAATTCCCATATCTAAGTGGTCGCTTGTCAGAACCTAAAACAAATAAAAAGTGTCTTCTTGGGGGTGTATGTGAACGGATTTGAATACAATTTGATGTTGCTAAAATGCTGTCAGACACTTTAAGACAAATCAAGAGTTAACAAGAGATGGCTGCACTGGTTGCCCTCACCACCCATTGACCTCAACCACTCAACAATTCTCTTTCAGTGTTGGCCAAGACCTCAGCGCAGTTTAAAAAGTCTACTTTTGAAATGGAAATAACTTTGGCTGAGTACTCTTGACCCAGCATGAGCCACAGTATAGGTTAAATTATTGATGCAATGTACGTCAGTACTCGCACCAGAGTGTTGAGTGAGAGAGGTTGTTACGTGTGAAATCAAACATTCCGGTATGCCTACTCCAAGATTGGCTGATAGGATGCGAATGCTTATGGTGTCGGGAGCCTGCTGTTTCTACCCAGTAATGGTGACCAACTACATATCCATATTTCAGAAGAGGAGAGGCTGTTTTTTGCAAGGGAGGCATATTCTGCGGTGCCTTTGATTCGCATTGTGCTAGTGTCATCTACCTCAAAAATGATTGGGTGTTGATTATAGTGATTATGGTTAATTGTAGTCTCGGGGACTGATGCAACCTTTCTCAGTGACGCTTTAAAATGATCTATGGCACACTGGGTTGTAAGAGAAGAATTTCATATGCGTCTTTTTTAAAGGCACAATCTGTAACTTTCACCTCAAGTGCAGCTGCAGCCCTTCTGACCAGTTTATAATCTGTGGGGGTGGATCTGGACAAATGGATCTGCCGGTGAGTTATTGTGTGTCTTTTAAATGACGCTCTTGCTGACGAGTTTGTACACCAACACAGGCCCAAATAAATCGACTTATTCCTCCTCTAAATTCCACTTTGAAGCAGATCATTTTTTTGCACCAAGAGGACAAAACGGCAGCACTGCACCAGCTCAGATTTGAACCAACAGCCCTCTGATCCATTGTCCTAAAAGCAGCCACAGTCAAGTTAAGGAGTGTCGCTTTAACTGTCGGACCATAACTTGTCTCTTTGAATGGTTAATCTTAGAAATTACGGATCGGCACGAGAGCCTCTGGTCTAGACCTTGATAGATGAAATGGCCGCCTACTGCCTTTCACTATGAGAGTGTAGGCAGATCGGCATCACGTCCGAGGCTTCGTTTAAGATCCCTCACTCAGTGGCCAGGATCCATTTTTATTTACCAATATGAACAGAACCAGCAGAGCCTGTATCGACCTCAGCAGTCATCTCTAGACATTTCTAAGAGCAGTCTCTCCTGAAATTATGGTTGAGGAATGTCATTACAACCACCACCTCTGTGTGTGTGTGTGTGTGTGTGTGTGTGTGTGTGTGTCCAAATTACATTCTCAAACTGTCCTCCAGTCAAAACATAAATCAGTTTGTGCATTTGCAGCCTCCATAACAGTGACAGAGTTTTTCTATTTTGTTTCGCCAGCAGACAGCAAGAATTGGGCCTGAATAGATTTTCAATTTTGAGCTTGAGTTACCAACCCAAGGCTGTCGAAATCTGCACTCTGGTGACTTGATCCTTGAGGAAAGCACACCTCGTGTGGTGCTACCCATGATGCTAAATTACCATTTAAATCATAACTTTCTGTCTGTATCCTAAATGGCACCATATTCCCTATATAGTGCACTACTTTTGACCAGGACCCATAAGGCACTGGTCAAAGGTAGTGCACTATACATGGAAAAGGGTGCCATTTGTGACACAGCTCTCTCTCTCAGAAGCTCCTCAAACTCCGTTAAACCTAAGTTAGGATAGAGGATCAAAACCTTTCATTGTCAACACAAAATGGGTGATGTCACAAGGCTTTGGCCTGATGTGATTGGTGTGTAAAGTCTATTTCTTGTTTGTCTCCGCTCCGTAGGTTGCCGTGAAGATAATAGACAAAACGCAGTTGAACCCCACTAGTCTACAGAAGGTAAGGCCTCACATTCAAACAACTCTTTCTCTCTCTCTCCCTTTTTCTCTTCTCTTCCTCCCCTCTCTTGCTCTCTCTGTTTAACACAGTCTATGATGGGTGAGCACAGAGATCAGATGATGATATCAATACAACCTCCCTTTTGAGTTTTGTGTCAGACACCGGATGACATTGTGTATGAAAGACCAGAGCCACACAGGGGTCATGTTTGTAAACTTTTGCTAAGACCATTGGTTTAAACCATTGGTCTTAAATGGCTAGCTGCTAGCTTGTTTCATAGGCCAACCTGGCAAAATTAGCCATGGTGCTGGGGCTGACTAGCTGAGCAGATAATTATATCCGGTAACTAAGTCATCAGCCAATTAAAATTGTCGACGTAGTTGGACCTGATCCCAACACTTTTTCATTAAAGCATCCTTACCAGAAATCCACTGCACGTTCTGATAATCAAATTAACTACGTCACATGCAAATATGTGTCTTGACAATTAACTCAGTGAATGGTGCCTAGTTCCACTTATGCTGTAATTTTGGATCCCCATGGGGTGATTAATTTTTCTTTTGAAATGTAGAATAACATTCATTGAGGCGTTGTGTCGAGAGAAAAAAAATTCTGTCATCACCATGCAAAATTAAGATTGGGAATGAATTCCATCAGGAATCTTCAGCATGTTCACAAACACATTGCTAGGACCCAATAATCATATTGCATGGATGTGTATACCTAAATGTAGGCCTACATCATTTTATATGCATTGTTATAATTATCTCCTTCGTCACATACATGCATATTTGACTTGAGGACCAGCAGTGGTAATTCCTTAAAACCAAAAGAAAAACTTGCTCCATAAAGTGACTTGAACTCACAGCCATTGAACTTTGAGCCAACTGTCTTAGCTGACTATAGTCATAATGGTCAGGAGAAAATACAACCAGTTGACAAGATCTTCAACATCTTCGATCTTTTTATGAAGGATGTAGATACGAATATAAATGTATAATCCTCTTAAAAAAATAAATAAGAACAATCTCGTGAAAGCACAAAATTTGGTATATATGCGGAAACGTGCCTTACTGCCTTTTGAATTTTGTGTAACATCAGTACAGTAGCCTGGTCAAGGAAGCATCATTCAAATACACTGGGAGTTAAAAACATTAGGAATGCCTGCTTTCCATGACACGGACCAGGTGAAAGCTATGACCCCTTATTGCTGTCACATGTTAAATCCACTTCATTCAGTGTAGAGGAAGGGGAGAAGCTTGGTTAAAGAAGGATTTTTAAGCCTTGAGACGTTGATAGTGTATGTGTGCCAGTAACCACGTTTCCATTCAACCATTTCACGCGGCTGAATTACCGGTTTGAGTGTGTCAAGATCTGTAACGCTTCTGGGTTTTCCACTCTCAACAGTTTCCTGTGTGTATCAAGAATGGTACACCACCCAAAAGACATCCAGCCAACTTGGCACAACTGTGGGAAGCATTGGCGTTAACATGGGCCAGCATCCCTGTGGAACGCTTTTGACACCTTGTAGAGTCCATGCCCTGACAAATTGAGGCTGTCCTAAGGGCAAAAGAGGGTGCAACTCAATATTAGGAAGGTGTTCCTAATGTTTTGTACACTGTATTAGCACACTCCACTTACCAAGACCATTAGTAACAAACAAAAACCAAGCAGTTGTCATGCATGACTGTTAGTCGCTTTGAATAAAAGCATCTGATAAATGGCATATATTAGTTGGATAGTTTAACTATCCCTCTAGTGGCCAAGTTGACCTGTTTTAACAAATGCAATTGGATAGTGTCTCTACCGTTTAAGGTCTCTGATAGGTTATTTGTTTTTTAATTACTGGATGTAGTTATCTGCTCAGCTGGCCATCCCCAGAATCATGGCTAATTTTGCCAGGTTGGCATATGAAAAAAGTTGGCAGCTTACCATTTAAAACCAATGGTTTAAATCAATGGTTTTAGCAAAAGTTCACGAGTATGCCCCCCCAGGATTCGGCAAACCTTCCTCCGTTTGGCCTCCAAGCCATCCATAATGGCGACAATATGATAAGGATTCTAATTGGATAGTGATGTCACATGACTTTTGATGTCAACGTGCTGCCAATGGAAATTCAACATCTCAAACACAGTTGGCTAAAATATGTTGAACAGTGAATGCTTATTACCTTTGATGCAGCGCTTCCCTTGGTTCGGAGATGTGTTTGGGCCTATGGCTAGGCCTTGTGATGTTAAGAGCAACCTTGTTGTGTCTAGGTCTGATAGGAGGGGCTTAGCTGTAGATAATCTGGGTTTGGTGGAATAGGATTGAGTTGCACCTAGACACTGATCTAAAATCAGTTTAGCCATTTTCACCCCCTAATGGTTAAAGGTATAACTGGGGGATGGTAAGCTGGTCCTAGATCAGTTGTTAAGGGAAACTTCTACCTACAGCGGGGTTGGTTGACAGTGTCGAACTGCACCCTCACTAGATCCCTTCCAGCAGAAGTATTTTAAAATGTTGTCCTGTGTGTTGAAACGTAACGCATCTGCGACACCTGCAAGACCTTTCTCTTTCCAGTAACTTAGCTGTGACACAACAACAGACCTGAACCAAAATCTTCTGACAGTCCTCCATTTCAAACCGAGCTTGTTTGTGAGCTCAATCAGTGGTCTCTGGGGAAGTGTGCTCGGTTCACTGGAAATATGAGCCTGAACCGGGAGACAGAGAAGCATACCAGGTCTCCTCTTTTTACATTGAAATCCAAACACCAAAAATCCCCTAGGTACAACTTTAGCAGGCTATGTCATCTGGTGCGGCCTGGGGAATGAAATGTTGGTCATTACAATACCATTATTATAGGTTTATATGCAGAGGGCTCCTAGCAACGCACACAAAGAAACCCAAGAATTTCTGGGATTGCTGAGCTGTAATTTCATAAACTAGCGATTTAGCGAGTAAGTAATACATTTATCTAAAATGTACAATGATTTTGTTGGGGGAAAAAGACCAAGGGACATGTTATTATCTTAGTGTTTTGGATATGGGTTATAACCGTTTAATGGATGAAGAGAACTGTGGCATGACGATTGTATAAAATCAATATGTGGGTCTATTTTGTGCCTCAAAAATATGCTATGTGTAACTAGCTGGTCTTTGTGAGGTCAAGTCACCATTGCATTTTCAGCTTTTAAACTAATTTCTGCATATCTATATACTGTGGTATATTAAAGGTCCAATGCGTTTTCATCTTAATATCAAATCAAGAGTATTTTCTGATTCCATTAACAAATGCGGCAAAATGCACAAAATCAAGTGTTGTTTGGATTGTCTTGTGTCAGGTGAATTGTTGTGTCCTCAACTTTGGTCTAATAATTTTCCCATAACCTCCAAACTGTTCACTTTCAATTGCTACCATGGTTAAGCATATGCTTTTCATATTTCTTCTGTAAGAAAGATTTTAATTTAGTCCTATCCATATAGGCCCATTCCCACGAGTGTCAAGGGTTAAGATGGCGTGTCGCCTTGTTTAACGTTCAAAAGCAGAAGTTGCATCGCAGGCTTCTGGTTGGTTCCGACCACGCAGAGGGTGCTCTCGTTTCAGCTCGGTAATGAGTCACGCTAGAGTCTCTCGCTCATACTCTCACACCACGAGCAGTTCTGGTGGTGGATGTCATTCAGAACACCCTGCATCGGCCTGTCTAGGATGGGTGGATGGATGAAAGGGGTGGATGGATGAAAGGAGTGGATGGATGAATGAAGGGATGGATGATCTTAACAGATAGATGGACAAACAGAGTTACAGAAAGAAACATGTAATCGTTTAGGTACAGTTTTCCTTTAGTACATGAAACAGGACGTAGGCCGGCTTGTGACTTCTTCATAGGAGGCAGAATCTGTCGATAATGGCCCGAGACACTTATAATGCGAGGGCCATCCACGCTATCGTATTCCAGCTGATCAATAGCTCGCATTAGGCCCCATTTGCCCTGTGAGGGTCAGTGATTTCTGAACTAACCACATCCTCCCCCAGCCATGGGTGCTTTGTCCTTCAACACAAAGGGTGCACGTCAGTAGTCTAAAAAGGCCTCCTCCCCTTGTCTCATTTTCTTCCATCTGTGCATACCTGGAATAAAGTTGAATATAGTTTAGAGACCTGTCCTTGTTTTTATTTCCAACTGAAAGCAAATTCCTAAAAGGCATTCGACATATTGCTTTCACTTTATCCCGTGTTTTCAGAACAGCGCAGATGAAGAGGAGAGGAAGGCGCATTGGACTATCGAGACACACGCGCCATGAGTTCTCGCGTTATAAAAACACGGTGTGGGATTTGTCAAAGCTCCGCAGGCCTGTTACCCTGCTAGTATTCTGCTACATGATTTTTTTCCCGGTGTGGTCGGAAAAGCTAAAAATGGACCAACGTCTGCCCGTCAATTACTTGACCATGCTGCAAAGTATCTCCAAGGGAAGGAATTTTCAGGGCCTGTTTTCTGATTAATCATTCGAGACTGCTCTGACTCCCCACAAGACACATCTCTGTTGGCTCGCTGGTGGAGCAGTAGACTTGACCAGGGCATTTTGATTTGTGCAGCCCATAGTCCCATACTCATAAATTACCCCTCTTAAATCTTGAGTGGAATTTGGCCAGCATTGAATAGATCAGTGGTTCCCAAACTGTGGGGTGCAGCCCCTACGGGGCACGAGAGGTCAGCAGGGGGGGCTTTCAACTTACTCTTGAAAGTAATAGTAGAATGCACAAGGTAACATTTCGAAATTGGGTAGTGCATCATCAGGTCCTCTTGTCATGTTAGTCATTGCATACCTTAGAGCTATTTATAACTTGTCAAATGTCCAGATCAACTTGTCAGCTAATGTTTTTTAGCCCATAGATTTTGTGGTAATGTTTGAGTCACTCAAATGTCACATGAAAACAAATTAGACATGGCAAAATGTATAGAATTGCAAGAAATAACCTTTAAACCTGCAACATTTTCTCTCTGCCAACAAGAGGGGCGAAAACAGTTTGTGCCATGAACAGTGCTTGTGCCCATAGAAATAGATGTGGCGGGATGTTCCCCAATGCTGGAAGGGGGGCCTGAGTGAAACATTTGGGGAACCCCTGGAATAGAAACTTGCTTGGTAGGCTATGTATTGGCAAGATAATGTCCAAATTGTTTGTGTTGCCCTCCGAGTATCAAATATGTCATTTTATTTTGGGATTTAATTTGTCTGCTGTTGCCTGTACGTTTTTCATGCCGTTATATCATTGGATGATAAACAATAGTATCCTCATTATCTTTATCCCAAGGTAGTTGAGGCTACTCAGGATGATCTTCCTCTTCTATCAGTGAATTTCATACGAATCAAAATTGTGAAAAGTTAGTTATTCCTTTTAGATAAACTATAAATATATTTACATTAGGGCTCTCAAATGATTAAAATAATTAATCAAGTTAATAGGATCAGTTAATCACGATTAATCCCCCCAAAAAAATTTTGCTCAAATTTGGTCCTAAAAAATATTTTTTTCCCCCATTTTTAAAAAGCATTGCATTGAGTTACAGGCAAACTATGCTTTGATTTGTAAGGTAAGGAAACACAATTATCTACATCAGAATGTTTTAATAGCATTTGCAACATAAACACAAAAGTCACTAACATAGCTTTAAGTAGGTCTACTCCCTCTTATCAATGTTCATGAAGTTTAACACTTGCGCATAGCAGTCTCTCTGACACACACACACACACACACACACACACACACACACAGCTTTAAGTACTGTTAATGCTTCAAGCATTCTAAATGAGTGTGACTCTAGTTTGGTTCCCCAACTGGCTTCCGGTGGTCTGAATTTTGGCCCCCCAGTTCTCTGAACAAAAAAATCAACTATTTAAAATAATTGTTGGGCATAGCTCTGTAAAAACACCAGCAAATCAGCTCCAAGTTTAGTAAATCTGTTCCATAGTATTCCCACATATAGTAGAGGGATATATGTGATTGCGTACAAATGTAAGCAAGGTTTGAAATGATTATGTTTTAGTCAAACGTTACGTCTGTTTGGGATTCTTGCGGTCAATTTGCAGTCAAATTATTTGTAGGGTTAATTATGTTCCGGCCCGCGGGAGACACACTACGGATACAAAGAACAGAGCTTTTAAACTTGTCCAACAATGTTATGGAAACACTTTAACCATCTGTACTGTTCAGATAACTTTATACACACAGGCCTGCACACTCTCGCTCTCATTTTTATTTAACCTTTATTTTATCAGGGTGTCCTACTGAGACCAAAACACGGTCAAAACACATTTTTCAGTAATACGGTCCTCAGTCAGCTTTTTGAATTGCCAGAACATAAAATTTCAGAAAAGGTTGAAGATTGTTCCACAAATAAGGTGCAAGAGAACTAAAAGCTGATTTACCCAACTAGTGCCAAAGGCATTTCCAGAGTTAATCATCACTGAGACTGGGTGTGGTAACTCGTATGTCTCAAGTTTAGTAATGATGTTAGGTACAGTGGGACTTTATGTGAAAGGGGTTTATAAATGAAAACATAGCAATGTATCAACCTACGTGACATCAGAGGGCCTTTCAACTTTCTGGTCGAGAATTACCCTCACTTACTCCCGCTCTCACACTATTGACTGTGATATTGATTACTGCGTTGTTGGGAAAGAGCAGGCAAGAGAAGCATTTCACTGTACTCTTGCACCCCACTCTTGCATATGCAGCCTACCTTTTGAAGCATCTCTTTGTAGAGCCTATTCCTTTTCAGTTCTTCCTGTGCTATTTACATTTGTGCATAGCCTAGTCAGTTATCAGGTTGCTAGCTAAGTAACAAAGGTAGGTAACATGACTAGCTAGCTAAAAAAAAAGTTTATTAAACCAACAAATAGCGGCTCATGAGTAGTTTAAAACGGCCTGTGACATGCACACCAATCCGCGGCAGAAAGAAAAAAAACAAAGCTAACTTTCACATGATTTTGGATAGAGGCACAACAGTCGTCAGCCATGCAAAGCCGCAAGCACTGCCTGCACCAGTGTTGTGTTCTGCGCTTAAAAGGGTCCTTGTGGTGAAGAAATGGATTAACGGCGTCAAAAAAATGTATGCCGATAAATGTCACACCTTAACTTTGACGGCCCTAATGTCACCAAACTAAAATGCACTGTTTTGCAGTGGTCTACAGTAGCCTCAGCAGCACTCTAGGGTAAGGTGACCAGATTTCTGAAATTAAAACCGGGGACATTTCCAGTTCGGCGGTCAATATATCATTAAAATATCCAATGTTATTATTTAGGAAATAAAAAAAAGGGGGGGACAATTCCGGTTTCATGTATTTAATCTAACCTAACAGGCACACTGTCATAGAGAAAACAACTATATTACAGAAACACTACAGACAAGACAGAACTGTCCAATCTGAACAGCCATTCAGTGGTCCTGGTAGTCTGGGTAGAATAAGAGAACATGAGCAAAATAAAAAAATTAAAAAACGGGCAATAGTATATGTGAAATACTTAACAACATAATAAAGAAATAAGACAGTGATGAGGTTGGTAACTACATAATATACTTATACCAACCTAATCTGTATATTTCTCAGAAGAATGTATCTTCTTTAGGATTGCTCTGTCTTTGGCCAGCTTCTCCATGAACTCCTGGCAGGGGAGGATGAAGTTTGTCTTCACAATAAGCATAGCCTTGATGGTAGGAACAGTGAACCTATTTCTTGCTGCTGTCCAGATATAATTCATTCTGTTTCTTGGAAAAAAGCCATTGTACCTCCTCTGTCTGCTCTTCTTACTCTCTTAACGTTTTCTTCTGCTTCAATCTTTCTCCTCTTATTTTCTTCATTTGTCTTCCTTCTCTTTCTTCTTTTCCTTCTTTACCTTTCCACCTCACTCTTCTACACTCTCCTCGCTTCAGTCTTTTTACTCCCTTATTTTTTCCTTCTCCTTCCTCTCCAATCTTTAATAATTTGTAGTACACTATTAGATAAAAAATTATTTGGTTAACAGATTCCCATTGCTTGCCTCATTTTTTGTGTTTTATCTCAAAACATTGTTTGGAATAATAAATTGGCAGGCTCTGTAATCATATCTTTACCTTTCCTCCTCTATCTCCTTCACTCTTCTACCTATCCAGTCTTCTTCCTCTCCACTCTAACAGAAAACATTATGCTAATGTAAACCAATGAAAATTTCTAAATATATTTTCACACTACTTATTATAATGCCAAACCATTAAAATTGTAATCTACAAATAAATATTCTCATAATTAATTGTACATTCATTTAATATAATCATATTTTCAAAATAGCCCGTCCACTGCATGTTTACATGTGAATGTTTTTTAACCTAGCTACCATGACAGTAGCTAGGTAACCTAGCTAGATAACTTAGTCGACATAGCTAATGTTAGCTAGCATAACCTATTTAAAACCTTATAGAGCAGATCATCTAGCTAGTATCTCAAACGATTGTAACTTACCTGGCTTGAAAAGACGTTTGTGGTGATGTTGTGGATTCACTTGACACTTGCTAGCTTCTGGACGAGTTTTCCACAGCAGTTTCCTCTAAAACTAGCACAAGCAAGTAGTTAGTAGAAGAAGAGTGAATGAAGCCGCTATAGCGAGCAGCCCCTCTGCTGGACAAAACAAGCACAACGCGATTGAGACGTCAACTGGTAGGCTCTGCTGCCTGGTCTTTCTTGCCACTTAAAATATTATTTCACTTTGCAGTCTGTTTTTAATGCACTGTTAAAAACGGGGACATTTCCGGAGACAGCTCCAGCCGGGGACAGCTCCAGCCGGGGACAGGCCACCAAAAACGGGGACTGTCCCCAGAAAACGGGGACGTCTGGTCACCTTGCTCTAGGGTAGCACCATGGTGTAGCCGGATGACAGCGATTTTCCCATCCTCCTCTTGGTACATTGACTTCAATACAAAATCTAGGAGGCTCATGGTTCTCACCCCCATCCATAGACTTTCACAGTAATTATGGCGACTTTTGAAGGATGTCCTCCAACATGTCTGAGCTTTTGCAGTATGAACTGCATGTTGTCCACCCAATCAAAGGATCAGAGAATGAATCGAGTTCTGAAAGCATAAGCTACAGCAAGCTAGCACTGCAGTGCATAAAGTGTGGTTTGTGGTTGACTCAGAGAGAAAGACAATAGTTGAACAGTTTTAAACAAATTAATTTCTTAAATTAAGGAGAAGCAGCAGAGAGGGAGAGAATTAGCATTTATTTTCTAGGTTTACCTTTCACTTAGCTAATTTAGCCTACTCAATAGCCTGACTCAGAGGAATGCTATGTATGTTAGCTAGCTGGCTAAGGCTATCCAACACTGCAACTCTTCCAAGTCAAGGTAAGCTTTCGGTTGTTAATTTATTGCCACCGGGGCCTGCCGGTGTAACTGCTAATCTGCTTGCTGTACACTAACGTTACCGCGTGATTGTACACATGGATTGGATTAGTGTTTTCACGATAACAGAATTTGATTTCAATACCCACACAAGGTTTATTATCACGATACTCGATACCATAACGATACTTGATAGCACAGCAAAAAACTAAGCATATTAGCCAAAGTCACAGAAATCAGCATATTTTGCGTATCACAAAGGACTAGGGTAGTGAATTAATGTTTGCTTTAGCTGTAAGCTTGCAAGGAAAGTTAGACTACAAAGCTGAAAGCTACTGGTATCTTCTTGCATTGTAAAGTGTTCTAGCCTTTATGGACATTGTTTTGCGAACAGTAATGAACAGTTTCAACATTTCTAAATGCTGTCACATTATTCATGTGTGTTAACTTATTTGCAGCCCAGACTCCCAGTGCAGGCTAAGTGGAGCAGGCACGGTGCGCTGATAGACAGACTTGATCCGTGAGACATTTAACAGAACCGTTTTTGATGTTCCAACATCGGAAAAGTAGTTTCTGTATACCGTACCGCACGCCTTAGTTCTAGTTGGTTGATTTAATGGTATAACGTTACAATGGTGATGACGATGTAGGCTGTGTAGCGATTTATGGTATGAAAGTTTGGCTTTTTAGAGGTTTTTGAATCTGGTCACAAACGGCTGTGTTGTGCACTGAAGTCCACAAGCGAAGGAAAAAGGTGAGAGGAGGAGAGCATGTAGATGCGAGAAGTAATTGTACAATGAGCAACTGGATGATGCTGTTTGTGGCTGGTATGAATGTGAACTCTATTAATTCTGCCGATTCTGTTGCAAAACTTTTTTTTTAAACGAAAGCAAACGGAACGAAATGGGGAGGGACCTACCTGAATTTATCCAATAATTTTAGTTACAACTGTTTGGACGAATGATTACCCCAGATCAGCTAGATGCAGATGAGTGTGCAAGGTGGTTTTGAATGTTTCACTCACTGTCTATCACCTTGATTACCCCGATTTGTATCTTGACCTGTGCACTTACTTTCTAAACTTTTTAAAATGTTTAATGCTAGGTAGTAGCAAACTCATGATGGATAAAGGGCAAATTCGAGTATCATGTAGTAGCCTAAACCTAAACCTTACATTGAGCTGGGTGAATGGAGTATGAGTTAGTTATCCAATATGCTGAAGTAGAAATATGGCCATGCTCATAAAAAAAAAAGAATGTGCTCCCTAATCTAAACGGCACCGACCTCCACGGTCATATCAGGTCGGTTATGATATAGTTCCCATAGTTGGAACGCACCAGTCACACGAAGGCTAACGCAAATTCAGGGGTCAGAACCTGGTAATATCAGGATGTTGGATGGGACATAAACCAAACAATTTCAATGACTCATTTCTCTGAACAAAAATTCACTAAATTCACTGAGAATACATTACAATAGTCCGAGTCGCAACTCCATACTACTAGTCAGACATGGAGAACTGATGCTGTATAACCGTTATAGGGGTGGGATGGGCGTGGGGTCTGTGGGTGGTTTTTGACTGTTTCTTTGGATTCCTCAAAAGTTTGGTCCAAGTCGGATGTTAGGTACTCTATTTATATGAATCCTGTAAAATAAAAGGGCCTATAAGGGTGCAATCAATTAGCTTAATTTCTCAGATCAAATGTATATTTCAACAAAATAATGTTTGCAGGAATGCTAATCTTATCTGTTTCTAACTGGGGTCCCGAGTGGCGCAGCGGTCTAAGGCACTGCATCTCAGTGCAAGAGGCGTCACTACAGTCCCTGGTTCGAATCCAGGCTGTATCACATCCGGCCATGATTGGGAGTCACATAGGGCGGGGCACAATTGGCCCACCGTCGTCCAGGTTTGGCCGGGGTAGGACATCATTGTAAATAAGAATTTGTTCTTAACTGACTTGCCTAGTGAAATAAAGGTTAAATAAAATAACTACAGAAATGATTTCAGAGCATTCTGAGATGGTGGGTGTCATGGCTTGCTGATATGACATGGAACAACCCAATGCAGAGTCTGCCCATAGAGTTAGAAAGAGGGCTCATCTTTGTACCTGTGCCATAATGGAAAGAGGGCTCAACTGTGTCAATGGTTGTGACTTCTGGAAGCAATTAACAAGCCTAACTTAACCAGCCTAGCTAAACGGACATTTTTCGGCATGTGCGTCATTGTCACGTGTGTGTGTGTGGTTTGTCTTGAGAAATGTGCAGTCCGGCTGCTGCACTGAACAGAGTTTTTAATGATGTGGGGTAAATCAGAGTGCGTGTGTGTATGAGCGCCTGAGAAAACGGTTCAGCGGGAACCAAGAGCGAGTCGGAAAGATGGACCCACAGACACGGATATCCAGAACACTGTCAATGAATTCCACCCTCGCCGGAAGTTATACACTTGTCAAAGTCAGCTCGGAATGTTGTTGTGGCATCGTGGTGGAATTCTAAAAATATCCCCTAGATTTCACCATGTCTGTTGCTCAATACACAAGAATGCATTACAAATGGCATATTAAGAGTGAGGAGAAAGGAGCATCCTTAAGGACCTCAAAAGAATTTGTTGGGTAGTCAAATGGGGTGTGTTTTGTGAGCCTATTGAGAAAAATTATAACAGAATGAAGTCAGGGTTGTGTTAATTTCAAATGAGAAAATGTATATATTTCTAATTTGATGGTGCTCAATAACATGGTAGCACTCCACAACTCCGTAGTCTGCGACAGACTAAACTACAGTTGAATTACCCAAATAGTACTCTGGTTGTTCAGTGGATACTATTCGACGTTACTTGTCGTTTACGTCCTCCAATTTGACTTGGTACAGAAACAGACTGGCAATTGAGCATGGGTTGGTCCATCTGTAGCCCAGTGGGCGGGTTTTGCGCAGGATGGTCATTAATTGTCTAACAATGGGGGCCTCGAGGGAGAAAAAAAAACTGTCTGGTTTGTTAGAAATGCCCATGCCAATTTCTGGTCCCAGTGGTTACGTAGACTATTTCCTAAGCATAACTGTAGTAGTATAAGGCTGCCGTAATGTAAAACATCTCCCATTCCTACCCATTATTAATTAGTAAGGCTGCTTCATTTGTCTTAGTTTGTTTCCTCTCAGTTTAAGGTTGATTTGACTTGTCCATTTTCAGTTGGTGTACTCAAGCGTGTTCCATTATAATACATCAGTCTGAGCTATAAGGCCACTTATACTCTGCAGTTACCATGGTAGTACTTGAGCAGCTAGCTGTATATCATTCTCATATAAAGCCTTTCATTCTAAAACTACTGTAACTGTACTACTAAAAGGCAAGAGGCCTTTTTTGCCTTTTGGTAGACCGTGATTGTGAATCAGAATGTGTTCTTCACTGACTTGCCTAGTTAAAGATCAAAATAAAAACTCTAATCATCATCATCTGATCTGCTGGGGTCGACGGGATGAAAAGTCTGTCTTCCAGAGCTTCCTGTCCTCCATTGCAGACGCAGTCTCCTCCTCCTCCAGTCCGGTGTCGCTCCTTAGCTGGATAATGATGTTAGTTGTACTACTATGAGTACTAATAATACAATACTAGTAAACACTGCATGTTCCCTGGGCTGGTACCCCTCTGGCCTATCTGCTGTGTCAGGCCTGGACTCTGCGCTCAAGAAAGACGAGTCGGGAAATTTTGGAGCGCGACAGTGCTCGTGAGGGGAACAAAGGGACCGGACAGAATCCATGTGATCAATTGATCTGTCACTCTGTATTGTTGGGGGAGATTTTTGTTGGGGCCGGTGGTGATGGGTGTGGCGAGAAAGAGCCCCCACCCCTCTACTGCTTCCTGCTGCTCCATCATTTAGCCTTTTGCCTTTCTCTCTCTCTCCCTCTCTTTCCATCTCTTCTTTAGTTTCGCATCTTGCATTCTAAGCAGGTAGGTGACCTTTCCGCTTCCCGGACTTTTCCACACATTGTTGTCTGTGCGTGTCTGCAACACTTTCATTGTAGCGTTTACTCTTTTATGTGTGTTGTCTTCACGTGGATCACACAGGTTTCTGTGGGCGCGTGTATATGTTCGCCATATTTTTGAAGTTCGTACAATTTTCACTGTGAAAGCACTGTGCACGTCACTTCGTGGATGTCCTCACTATCTCTTATGTGGCTGATCACCCCCCCCCCCCTCCACCCATTTGTACTGCTTCTTCTGTGATAGTGTTTCATTATCTTTTTCAACACCATTTAAAAACAACTTGTGTGTTCCCGGAAATCTGGAGTAGCCAGAATAATGGAAAAAAGTAGCTGTATTTGATATCGCTAAATGTATTTTCAAAGGGGGAGAATGAGAAATGTGTTGTTTGTATAATGTGACCAAAATGGCAGCTGTTCTTAGGATGGCTGTCTATATGTGTAAATTACTAAATGTAATTTAGTTTTGTGCACATATTACTTCATTAAATAGATATGTGTGTTATTAAAGGCCATGTGGGCTGGGCACCAATAGGTGTATGACACTGGAATAGAAGGAGCAAGCTAGGGGGGCGCGGTGGCATGCCCCACCACAAAACTTTTGCCCTACAAAATCAAATTTGGTAGCCACTTTAACACCCCAGTAACATAAGGTGTTAGTGGTCAGCTATTTGGCTGGCAGCTGGCACTTGTGGAACACACTGGTCTAAGCTTTGTCTGGACAACATGCCAGTCATAGTGCAGTAGCACTGCTTGTCCTATAACAGTGGTCACCAACCGGTCGATCGACTTGTTGATCATCAAACATTTCTGTAAAAAAACAACGATAAAGCCTTGTGTTCCTATTTTTTTTATTAGTCTCGGGCTGTTGGTGGTAGGTGCAGCCAATTCAGCTGCCCTGCGAGCCGGGTAGGCAAACTGCTGCCATTTCATGTGTCTGAAGGTACAAACTCTGCCTTCCCGGTGGGCCTAGAAAGGAAATCAGGTGCACTATGCCGCCGCTGGCCAATCAGATTGCTCAGATGACCGAGTCTGCAGTAACGTAGCAGGCATAAAAGAAAGCCACGCAAAATTGATACTGTGAGATTTTAAAGCCATGACTAGAGGGAGACAGTCAACGAATACAGCAAAGAGCTGCTGTTTTTATGAGTTCATGTTTAAGTTCTTACTCAGCAATGTCAACACTTTGTATTCAACACTTTTATAACCCATTACATGCGCTTCCTTCCTATTTCCACTGAGCGCCACAACAAGCAGTGCAGCAGTAATGAATGAGTAGGCAAGTGTATCTATAGGTTTGCGTTGTTATTATCAGGGTCTTTTTTAATATCAAGGAATATTTCACTTTCTTTTTTCATTGGAGTAACAACATGAATTTGTGCAGGAGGCAGAAATAATGCGGTGCGACTCGAGTTTCGCCATCAGCTGGAAGACGGTGTCCCTTTTTGGTCAGTGTCAGTGGAGGAAAGGGAGAGCGGAGGGATGTTGAGAGATGAACCCTCAGTCTGCTGCTCTCACCCTCCGCTGAGACTGACAATCAGATGAAGGCATCATCAGCCCAGTAAAATAAAAAGCTAATAATTTAAATGTATGCTCACTCAGCTGTGCCTCAAGTAATACAACAATGGATCTATTATCGGTGTGATCATATAGCCTAACTCAAATTTTGAAATATAATTTTTTTTAAATGCCCCGAACAACAATGCATTGGCAGGTAAATTCAAGCAAAGCCAGAATGCGGTGGTAATGTATTGGGCCTAGAGCTTACTGCACAAACCTCATTGCTACAGTACTGTTTTTAATTGGTTAATGTTGCATAGGCTTACATTTTTTAAGTCATGTTAATAAAAATCAGAGCGGTAGATCTATGCATGCATTTCGACTCAGTGATCTTGACTCAGAAAAGGTTGGTGACCACTGTCCTATAGGGATCATTTTTATTTCTGTTAGAGTGGAATTCCACTCCCATTGGTCTGTGAAATATATTTTACATAACCGAAAATATTGTATTTTGAGCTGTTTGATGCTGGGGTAAAAATAAAGTAAAAGACGCAAAAACGAAACGTTAAAAAGGAAGCATAGAAATTGCTCACATAGAACAGATATACCGCTTCTTAGACTTGCTTTCAATGAGTGACAGACCTATAACTCACATTTCCATGTGAATTTGGTCAGGTCGCCCAAAAAGTTACACATTGCAGCTTTCATTTAGGTTAATTAGATTGGTTAAAAGTAGGCTCTTGGTTTGTCCTAACACAGGTACAACCACAGTGGGCATGAAACCAGATTTTTGTGGGTTGGGACCGACCGAGGCAGTACTAACCAAAAATGTACTGATAATAAAACGTTTTTAATTTAACGTTTTGAGAACGCTTTCATACAGTGGTGCCGGCTGAACGCAACCCAGCTCTCTGCAGTGGATAAGACTAGACTCCTGTGCTACTTGCGTCATGGGAGGCAGGCGAGGCTGGCCCACGTGTCTGTCACTCCACGTCAGGCATCAAGAGGCCACCCTAAGGGGGGCCCTCGGACACAAAGGGTCATGGGAGTAGAGGCCTAGATAAACAGGGGATGGCTGTGTGGTTTCTCTGTAGTTCATTGAGAAATGTACGTGTGAAAGGGCTGACGTTGCTGTGATGTATGGGGGAACTCTCTAGAGGTACTCTTAAGAGCAAGACGCATATGTGGTCCGAGACAGTGAATGACGCAAATCATTAATAAAAACCAAAGATAATGCTCAAATTCGGTCTGTGTTTTTTTTTAGTCTGCCCTTCTCCTCATATTTTTCTATGTGCATTTCAAAGAGGGTGGTTTGTGAGTTGTAGTTTGGGTGTACTGGGAAGAAGTACCCCAATGCTCAAACACACATGCATGGAGTTCACATATTCAATGTACACATCCACACAGTTAAAAATACACACAATCCGTTACACACAGATGCTCGTTGCTCCCACCCAGCCTCACTTTTCGAGGAGCCAATCACGAGCCGCGATGTCATGAAAATGAATCGAGTTGAATCCGGTAGCTACAAGGCTCTCCCGTATCCAAGTGCGGAGCTATTTATAGCCCCGGATCTAAAAATACAACCACTGTTCCTGCCCACTACAGCTTCACGCTTCTGTACACTGACGCCTCATTCTAGTAGTGCACCTGTGTACAGTGTTTTCCCTGGTGTAGGGTAAAGTTGACCCTAGATGCTGATCTTGGGTCAGTATTGCATTTACCCCGGTAGTGATTAATTTAAGGTTAGGATTGGAGGAGGTGAAGCTGTTCCTAGATCTGTACCTAGAGGAAACTTTACCCCAAAACGTTTTCCTCATAGAAGGTGCTTCATCTTCACTCATTTCTATCAGGGCTTGTTGATTATGGCCTAAAAATCGTATCTCGATTATTACAGACTTATGGGCAATTCACGATATACAGTACATCTCAGTATTAATGTTTTCTCTAAGCTTTGTTGTACAATTTAAAGGTAAAATACACTGCATTTCAAACAGTCAGCAATAGTCTAATGAATTCGGGGCTTGTGAAATTATACCTGGGCAAAATATATGCCTTCCACAACCATAAGACCCACTAACATAATTATATTAACAAAATCATTTTTAACCTGCTTTTTTGCAATCACTGATCTGGCTTTTAAGTCTGTCCAATGAAAATGTCCTTTTTGTTACAAATTTAACCAGAACCATGCATAATGCACATTCACTAATAATTACCAACTCCTTGTAGCAGGCATTATAGAAAATTAACACAGGTCTCGTATAAACAATCTCACAAGCAGAAGTTCACGTGCTAGTTGGTAGCCAGCTAATCTTTATATTTAAAGTCTAGCCAACTTGGTTCTATTTGCTAGGTAACCAGGCAGAACAGTTAAATTGTTATGAACACACCTGTCTGTCTCCCACCTGTTTGAACAGCTTGCTAGCCTGTCCACTGTTCAGATGTTCAAATCAAGTGGTTTACCTTATTTCTCAGAATGAGAACAAGTTGCCAATTCCTTTAGATAATAGTTTTTTTTAATGCTCATTTTATAAAACGTAGTCTAGACAGCTAGTATAGCAGTGTGTGATAAGCTGCTAGCGGTAAGTGGTACCACAATCCCGCGAGTAACATACCTAGCATTCAGAATCAATGTTCATTGATACTCCTGTTTTAGTAGGTTTTGCTCTTCTCGCAATTTGAGGAGCTGAGACATAAAAATGGTATCGTTAGAAAGGTTTTCTCTATTACAGTAAACTGTCTTATTGTGTTTCAGAGTCCTTGTGACCGGTTCTGTTGGACCAAACCTTCACATGCAAATAGAGAGTTGAAGCTGTTTGTCAGAGAGGAAGAAGTGATCTTTCGTCTTTTGTTGTTGTGAGTGGCAGGGGGAGTGGCTCGGGGTCTGCGTGCGAATGGGAAGGTGCACAATACACACGGCACAGAAGGAGCGAAGGAGACGAGACCGAAAAGACAAACGCTCATAAAAATGAAAAAACATAATAGGAACTCGATTCTTGCGATACAGGCATTTGAAACATTTGCGCTGAAACAAATAAGAATGAATTCGATATCTATTCATTGTGATAATGACTCATAGGGTCATGGTTTGGTTTTCCCTTTGTTTCAGGGGAGGGGATGCGGGGGGATTCTCTCACCAGGCGTGTGTGTATACACTGATAAGATGAGTGTGTAAACCGTATAGCATCAATTGTAGAGCGTTATATTTGCATTTTTTTTTAGCAATAGCATCACCATACCCCGCAATACTATGTTAATGCAACAAAAGGCAACATTTAGTACAAGCTTATCTACTTTCTCAGTCGATTTCCATATCTGTTTAATTCATGCTGGTAAGCGTTTGTGTGCATATGCACTGAACAGGAGAACCATAGTTCTTTCTTTGTATGTTTATTTTTTTCCCTCACCTTGAAAGACCTTGAGAGGGGATTCCCCGCTGGTTCAGTCAGAGGATGATGGCTGCCTCCCTATATACTGCACTACTTTGACCAGGGCCCATCGCACTACTTGGGTCTGCGGTCCAACTCATCCCAAACCATCTCAATTGGGTTGAGGTCAGGTGATTGTGGAGCCCAGGTCATCTGATGCAGCACTCCATCTCTGTCATTGGTCTAATATCCCTTACACAGCCTGGAGGTGTGTTGGGTCATTCTCCTGTTGAAAAATAAATAATAAATAATAGTCCCACTAAGCGCAAACCAGATGGAATGGCGAATTGCTGCAGAATGCTGTGGTAGCCATGCTGGTTAAGTGTGCCTTGAATTCTAAATAAATCACTGACAGTGGCACCAGCAAAGCACTCCCACACCACCACCTCCATGCTTCACGGTGGGAACCACACGTGCGGAGATCATCCGTTCACCTACTCTGCGTCTCACAAAGAAACGGCGGTTGGAACCAAAAGGACAAATTTCCACCGGTCCAATGTCCATTGCTCGCGTTTCTTGGCCCAAGCATGTCTCTTCTTATTGGTGTCCTTTTATTAATTTCTTTGCAGCAATTTGACCACGAAGGCCTGGTTCACGCAGTCTCTTCTGAACAGTTGATGTTGAGATGTGTCGGTTACTTGAACTCTGTAAAGCATTTATTTGGGCTGCAATCTAAGGTGTAATTAACTAATTAACTTATCCTCTGCAGCAGAGGCAACTCTGTGGCGGTCCTCATGAGTGCCAGTTTCATCATAGTGCTTGATGGTTCTTGAAATTTTCCGCATTGATGGCCCTCATGTCTGAAAGTAAGGATGGACTATTGTTTCTTTTTGCTTATTTGAGCTTTTCTTGCCATAATATGGACTTGGTCTTTTACCAAAAAGGGCTATCTTCTATATATCACCTCTAACTTGTCACAAGACAACTGAAGAAATTCCACAAATTAACTTTTAACAAAGCACACCTGTTAATTGAAATGCATTCCAGGTGACTACCTCATGAAGCTGGTTGAGAGAATGCCAAAAGTGTGTAAAGCTGAATCAAGGCAAAGAGTGGCTACTTTGAAAAATCTCAACTATAAAATATATTTTGATTTGTTTATTTCATAGTTTTGATGTCTTCATTATTATACTACAAAACAAATTACAAATAAAGAAAAACTTCTGAGTAGGTGTGTCCAAACTTTTCACTGGTACTGCAAATTAAGCTATAGAGAAATAAGCATGACCAGTCATATGTATTTCCATCGACCAGTATTTTCATCAATGAATAAGTTCAAAAGCGTTTTCGCTATGCTTTTTTACGTTTTATTCTACTGGACAGATGGCTGGCTCCATTTTTTTATATTTTTCCGGCCTTTACATTTATTTTATAGGCCAATAGCTGGCTACCGGCTAACCCGGTAATCCTGTTTCATGTCTTGTCTCTAGCTCAAACGGTTAAAGAAATTACTCATTACCAGAGCTACCTTTTTTCCTTTCTGCGCGATTTCACGCACATTTGATATAATTTCACAAACCATGTCGTGGGCCATTTTAAACTAATCCCGGGCCGCTAATTATTATTTTGATAACAAGTAATGTTGTTCAGACATGTTAGCTAGCTAACTAGCAAACCGCTAATGTGACAGTAGGTCTAGGCAAATTTGATTGGCACAGGAAAACAGGAAAAGGCTCTCTACTCATGATGTGCTTCAAAGGTAGGATTCATATTGGCTTAATGTAAACTAGCAAATATCAATCTCTTTCTGTTGCTCCTTACCTTCTGTTTGGTGCCTAACCTTTTTTAAAGTTGGAAGCAGAGTGAGTGTTTGAGTGTCTTTTGTTAACTGAAGAGTAAAAGTTGAATGCAGCGTTTTCCTCTTACTGCCACAATGAAATGCTGATCATTATCCAATGTCTATTCCTTCCAGCCAAATCACAGGCAGGCCACTCAGAGGCTCCCGAGTGGTGCTGCGGTCTGTGGCACTGCATCACAGTGCTACAGGCGTCAGGGGCGAAAATCTGATATCAACTTTGGAGGGGACAATTACATGAAATTTTCTCAAGAGCAATTCCTGAGGGGGACACCAAAAGTAGTGCTGTAACACATAGCCTACATTGTAATATGGTAAATGTATATTGAGGAACCAAAGAAATAAGGTGTTTGCCGTACTCCTAACTACCGGTACCCAAAACTACACAACTAATCACAACAGAAATACCATTGCCTTTAACAAATCTTAGTTCAGTCACCAGTTTAAGTTGAGAGTGGGGGTATCCATGGCATTTTCCAATTATGTTCCTATTTTACAAGTAAAAAAAAATGAGAACCTTTCATAATGTTGCCAAACAAAGACTCAACAAACTTACCTGAGACTCCCTGTCTCTGCCAGTCTGTCCCTGTATATCTGTCCCCAACTCTGCTGTCTGTGTGCCATCTGTTGCCTGCTCTGCCTAATGACATCATTGTGAAACATTTCCATTAGAATTTCATTTCTTACTTATGAACATCAACTAGTCTTTGAGACATTAGGCTACTAAGGTTCTTACTTTGCGTTTTGGTGTACTGAAAAATACTCTGTCTTTTTTTCTGCCATTTTTCTACCTGGCTGGCTACACACACACAGTGTGAAGGTTATTTACAGTAGGAGATGGGCTTCTATCATCTTATCTTTTATCATTCTATTTGGGCTTCAATCTAAAAGGTAGCTAGCAAATGTGAAATGGATTAAAATGACAAGAGTTGACAGCTGTATGAGTTCACCATTTACACAACATATGCTGCAACCTTTTGTAATTTTAATAGTTTGTTTCATATTGGCTGGCTTCCAACAATAGCTAAATTTGCAAAGCTAGCGAGCACCAATTCCGTTTCAGTGGTGTTTGCTATAATCTTTGCTACCCGGGTTAAATAAAGGTGAAATAAAATAAATAAATAAAAGTTCCCTTGCGACAATTTAGCTTTTGCAACGAGACCATTAAATATTTTTAAGACAATGGTAGAAGAGTGTAGTTCTGTTCAGTTTGGACTCCAGTTTATCGCTAACCTTATCACAGGGACTTTGAAGCACTAACTTACATCATCTGCATGCTGATCTTGGAATAAATTGACGATAGCAAAGATTCCATCTTTGACGAGGCCACATAAATGGAATAGGTACTAGCTAGCTTAATAGTTAATATTTGCGCGCTAGCTCTGCATATTCAGCTAGTGTGTGTGCGCGATTGACTGGATTAACCTCACGTCAGTTACGTTCATTGAGTGCCTTTCAGACAGTGGATACGACCCCTCTGTTACCTTGCCAACTAAGGAACTGGCAGTGGAGGCAAAGGGTGGGGGGGTCGCAATCTTTTGAAACTTAAAAACGCGCTATTAAGTGTCTATTATCAGCACAATTGCTTTCATTGCGTATTATTAATATTATTTAAATTACATAGTTATGTTTCAGTGATATATTGGGGGGTACAAATCATAATTTTCCCATCATGGGGGGGTCATGTCCTCTCCGGGATTTCCGCCCCTGAGAGGCGTCACTATAGACCCTGGTTCGATCCCAGGCTGTATCACAACCGGCCGTGATCGGGCTGCGCACATTTGGCCCAGTGTCGTCCGGGTTAGGGGAGGGTTTGGCCGGGGTAGGCCATCATTGTAAATAAGAATTTGTTCTTAATTGACTAGCCTAGTTAAATAAAGGTTAAATAACATTTTTTTTAATGAAAAAATATAAGCAAATTAGCGCTTCTATGCAGTGTTCTATTATACAGTGTGACGTTAAATGCAATATGTGTTGTATTGAGTAGAAGTGTGAATATCGGTGACAGGATTTTTGTGTAACACGTTCATAACGTTTTAGAAAACGTGGACAAATGTCAGGACGGAGCAAACGGGACGCTAGACCACTCAGGTTTTTTTCCACCGTGGTATCATGATACTTGAACTGGTATCATATTGTTAGTAAAATGTTGCTATCGTGACCACTACAGACAATGTGGTGGGGTGTGGGAGGCAGGGTGAATGGAATTTTTCGGTGCTGGTCATCGTTTGCCATCTGGGAGAGGAGGGAGTGGGGAGGAGAAGGCAGACAGCCAACACATGTTACAGCACCCTGTCACGGAAGCTGCCTAATCATCCGGGTAACGGTGCGCCACAGGGACTGTTGCCACGTGGACCCCCATTAGCCATTATGGTCTGTCAAACACACACACAGTAAGCACACGCACACTATTAATTCACACACATACTCAGATACAAAGCCTGCCAGCCATTCGTCTCTGAAGCGGTGACAAATTCGCTACACACATGAGCAGTCAAAGAGGAACATGCTAATATGTTCTACTCCACTTCAGCAGGCATGTCAATCATATCTCCAGCTCTCTTTAAAGCAAGTATTCTAGTTACTCTTCTGGAAAATGTGTATGTGGACTTGTTTGATAACATTCAACTATTGTTCCGTTACTGTTGGAATTGAAGGGGCAGTCCAGAGGTTCTACAATTAGGTTTGTCACAGCAGCTGCCCAGCAATGGATAGACTGTCTGGTGTAGTACATGTCCAGAGGTGTGCTGTTTAATCTCATTGAATGGTAATACCCACAATGCAGTATCCAAGTCTTGAGCCTAGACAGACGTTTGATTTCAACTCTGTTACAGTATCCTATAGACCACTCGTGTAATTAGTGATGTACACCCTAAGCCGCACGCCGATCTTTTCTTGAGCAGATGGTCAGGGGGCCGGAACGTAATTAGAAATCATTTGTAGACTGCAACAAGCCCAAACAGAGATGTTTTACTTAAACATAATAATTTCAAACCTTGCTTGCATTTGTATAGCATCACATATCTCTCTCTACTTTGCGTGGGAATTCTTTGGAACATATTTCCAAAATTAAATTCACTTGGAGCTGATTTGCTGGTGTTTTGTTTTTTGTCTTTTTGTGTCCAGCAATAATAACTCATTTTGAACTTTTATAAAAAATTTTGCTCAGAAAACTTGGATGGCCAGATAAAATCATTTGCAGCTGCATTGTCATCCAAAAAACAGTGATGCAACTGCTCGATGATCTGAATGTGGCCCTGTTGTGTTGGGATTTTTCAAACGTCAGTGAAGCTCTTGAACACTCACAGTACCAACACATTATCATCGGGAGATGACAATAATATGCTCCAGTCGTTCCAGTCAAGATACAAAGTCAACTTCTGTGCAAGAAGACAAAGTATTATCTTATCTCACTTTCAAAACTGATTTTGTTCTTGGTTATTTTGTTTCCTTGATTTCTGTGATGAAAGTGACAAACCATCCCTGACAGTGATTTTGATTGCAGAAGATTATGATTGTAGATGACCTGACCTTTTTTTTTCTCTCTCTTCTTTTCACAGCTCTTTCGTGAAGTCAGGATCATGAAGATCTTGAATCACCCCAATATTGGTAAGACCAACCAACACATCTATTCTATCCTAACAATGCAAGGTATTTTCAAAAGCAATGCCAGTGTCAAGCGAGATTGTACCGTATCCATATTACTCCTAATGCTACCGTATTAATCCTAATACTAACTCTACCATATTACTACATATACTTATAGCAGCACTTAAGACGACTTCTTTCAAAACCTCCTATTGTACAACGTCCGATTCATTTGTATCCATCGCTTTCCATACTCTGTGACATGGACCATTTTGAGAACAGCACTATCCATCTATCTGTAAAAGAAAAATGGAATATCACCCGAAGACTTGACCTAGGATAAGGACATGTATGCCCTTGATGTTGTATTGTCTTCCTATTAATGTTTTTATGCTACTTCTTGTCCAGAGCAAAACGTGTTACTCTATCAATGGGACTTGCCAGGCTAGATAAAGGATACATAAAATTAAAATGACAAACTAATAACAAGAAAACTTGATGGAAAGCGAAACAGCATTCCAGGATGTGCAGTGACGGATAGGGAAAAGGGAGCCTTATTGGTATGATTTTGTTTTTTGCCCGGATCCCATTCCAGTTGACTTTGAGATGCTCCTTTTCTGGGCCGGCCCATTCCGGCTACGCAGCGGGGGGGGGGGGGGGGTCGGAATTACTCTCATAAAACATAATTTGGACTGACCGCTGGGCGATGGCGTCATTAAGACTCCGGGCCTGGGAATGATTACACAATACACACGCACACACACTTCAAGGCAAGGGCAGAGATTTATCTGAAGGTAACCATTGTTCCTTAAAACCCCCAGACTTGCCTAGTTGCTCCAACAGATCAATTTCTTTCAGCCATGACTGGCATTTACTGTCCTTCTGTTTTTGGGATGATTCCAATAGTGATGCACCGATATTACATTTTTGGCCAATACTGATATCCGATATTGTCCTTGCTCTAAAAACAATTATACCGATAACTGATATTTAAATTATAGCGGCCTTTTAAGCATTCTAGTACAGTTAAATAGGTAAAACACATACACACATCGGCGCAGCGGTCTAAGGCACTACATCTCAGTGCAAGAGGCGTCACTACAGTCCCTGGTTCATATCCAGGCTGTATCACATCCGGCTGTGATTGGGAGTCCCATAGGGCGACGCACAGTTGGCCCAGCGTCGTCCGGGCCATCATTGTAAATAAGAATATGTTCTTAACTGACTTGCTTAGTTAAATAAAGGTTGCACACACCACACTGACCAAAAATGTATGTTGTTGGCATTTACATATGTCCCCATTACCAGTAAAACATAATCAAAACCTATTTCTTTCTTTCACTTACTTGCTGTGCTCTTCAGTCGTTTCATTCTCTACCAAGATTTCAATGGAACACTGTTTGGGTCAAATAACACTATTTGACGTGTCAAATAAGCTTGTTGCCCAATCAGGACCTGAATATGACTTTACGTCACATAATAATTGAACACATTCATACATTTTTTTTACATAGTTATTACACATTGATTACACTCACTCATATTGCATATGTCCTACAGTGCTGGTCATTAAAAAAAATCTAGCTAGCTCATGGATGCAAACAATGTTCTTCCCCAAAAACATAGCAAAACGACATCTGTTTCAGTAGCTATATAGTTAACTCGCAAATTCCACTATTGTGCCTAATCCTTATTGTGGCTAGCTTCACAACACATAACCCGGTCCGGTCGAGCTTCACTAGCCAGATGAAGCTAACTGGCTGCTTATAACATTAGCTTTGGGCAACAGGGTTAAGTAGCCGGCTAGCTTATTTATTTTCATGAACTGAAGTTCAATTTCAATAGGCAAACAACAAGTGGCAACCTAGCTAATACTTACTCACAAGGATTCCTAAATCATTGCTTAGAATAATGAAAATGACTGCAGTTTCTACTGGTCATTGTTTTCACGGTGGTTGTATTAATGCTAGCTAGGTACCAAGCTAAAGCTAGCTACCTCAAAAGTTGTGGTCGAACAAATTATGCTTTATTACCAACGTAGTATTGTTAACACATCGTTCGTGGCTGGTGTTTGTTTGTTTGCTGACATTTTTTTTGTACAGCTTTGACAGTGCTACTGTATCTTTTTTTCCATAGTATGTATGTCATGAAGCTACTGTGTAACTCCAGTAGGGAAACGTCTGAAAAATAGCGCACTTTGTAGTGTGTACCGGTGCTCGACCAGTCGGCGAAAGCCAACATCACCCACGACAGAGAATGGCTGATTGTCAAGGGCAATGAATTCCATTATCTTGGCTTTAATGGATTCTGCCTTTGAGTTGTCTTGCTGAAGTTTTCTTACTCTTTCAAATGACTGCTCGACTTGTTGACTGCTCGATCCACACAGCAGACATTGTGGGCTAGGTTAGGAACGCTGTGTTGCACGTGTAGTGCAAAATTTTACGTGGTGTCATTATGTCATTTACCTACGTTATATAGGTATGCACGGTAGCTTTGACATCTGTTTTTAACATCAGCGTTAAACTAGACATCGGGCCTATACTGTTGTTGGCATTTTTAGCTAATATCGTCTGATTCCGATATGTTCACCGATATATCGTGCATCCTTAGTTTCCAATCATGGTAATGTCTGCAGTACATTTTTTTTATTATTGTTGTTCATTTTAGACTGATTCCCATTTTTAGAACTAATCAAAATCATCCCCACCTCTGACCTGATGGGAGCATGTCGAAGCAGTAGTTGAGTGGTAGCCTGAGCGCCAGTCTGTTTTAGCTATCATGCCAGCTCTTTGTCATGTCAAACATGTTTGGGTTGACAATGACCACTATGGAGTTGGTAAGAGCGCAAACGGATCTGGGACCAGGCTAGTTGAGTGGGTGGGCAGGGCTGGCGATTTATTAGGGTGGCTTTGCTCTTGATAGCTGGCTCATTGTTTTAGGTGGGATAGTTTAGGGGTGCGGTGGGTTGGGCAGGCAGTCGCCGATATTGAATCTTAGAGGCCATCTTCTGCCGTTGAGCCCTGGTACAGGTCACTTAGGTTCTAAACTGCTCCCGGGATGTGCATGTGGGTTTTTGAGGAGTTTCAATAAAGCAGAAGACATATCTCTGTTTCCTTAAGAAAATTGACAATTAAGTAATTGTCATTATATTGTAATAGTCAGGTAAATTTTATTTGAGTCCAGCCCTGATCAAAGCTTCAGTCTCTTACTACCTTTCTCTTTTCCCGTTCTATGCCCAGAGTAATGAAATGAGTGTGACAGGAAGGGGGTCATTTCATTCCTTTACATGTACAAACAGACTCGGTGTGCTGGTCTTCACATTGTCAGGCAGCTGTATGTGTCTACGTGTGTGGGGCTGGAGGTGTCATGGCAGGAGATGGCTAGATGGAAGGGGGAAGGGGTTGGTGTGGTTTCACTGTAGTTCATTGAAAAATGTATTTGTCTGTGACGTGTGTGTGTGTGTGTGTGTAAGTCAAAAGCACGCACGCACGCACACATCATGCCCCCTGTGTGTGTGCGTTTGAAAGAGCCTTTATGCCTCCAGAGCAATGAGGAATGAATCACTTTCTTTGTACAACACATGGCTTTGATAGTTTTTTTTTTTCTCCATACACACAAAAAGCTTATTTCTCTCAAATTTTATGCACACATTTCTTTACATCTCTTTTAGAGAACATTTCTCCTTTGCCAAGATAATTCATCCACCTGACAGGTGTGGCATATCAAAAAGCTGATTAAGGTGCACCTTGTGCTGGGGCAATAAAAGGCCACTTTTAAAATGTGTAGTTTTGTCACAACACAATACCACAGATGTTTCAAGTTTTGAGGGAGCGTGCAATTTTCATCGCAATGATAGCTGTGCCATGAGAGATTCTGGGTTCGAGTCCAGGCTCTGTCGCAGCAGCCCGCGACCGGGAGAACCATGGGGCGGCGCACAATTGGCCCTATCGTCGTCCGGGTTAGGGGAGGGTTTGACTAGCAGGGATGTCCTTGTCCCATCGCGCACTAGCAACTCTTGTGGCTGGCCGGGAGCAGTGCACGCTGACACGGTCGCCAGGTGCACGGTGTTTCCGGGTTAAGTGGGCATTGTGTCAGGAAGCAGTGTGACTGACTTGGTTGGGTTGTGTTTCGGAGGATGTATGGCTCTCGACCTTCGCCTCTCCCCAGTCCGTATGGGAGTTGCAGCAGTGAGACAAGACTCTAACTACCAATTGGATACCAAAACATTGGGGAGAAAACAGGGTAAAAATAAAGAAAGAAAGAATTGAATTTATTTTTCTACCATAAGCCAACTCCAACATCGTTTTAGAGAATTTGGCAGTACGTCCAACCGGCCTCACAACCGCAGACCACGTGTAACCACATCAGCCCAGAACCTCCACATACGACTTCTTCACCCGCAGGAGTATTTCTGTCTAATAAAACCCTTTTTGTTGTAAAGACTCATTTTGATTGGCTAGGCATGGCTCCCCAGTGGGTGGACCTATGCTCTCCAAGGCCCAACCATGGCTGCATCCCTGCCAAGTCATATGAAATCCATAGATTAGGGCCTAATTAATTTATTTCAACTGACTGATTTCCTTATGAACTGTAAATCAGTAAAATCTTTGAAATTGTTGCATGTTGCGTTTATGTTTTTGCTCAGTAGATGCACCCTTTTCGTCTGTCAGCTAGTATTTGACAGGATGTGTTGTCCTCATTGGCTATCCTCATTAATCGTCTATTTCTCTCCTCTCTCCTTTTCTCTCCAGTTAAATTGTTTGAAGTCATTGAGACTGAGAAGACACTTTATTTGATAATGGAGTACGCCAGTGGTGGTGAGTATGAACAAAACGATGGATGAATCAAAAAGGACTCTGTTCACTATAATGCTTCCCCTCCAAGCACAGTATTTTATTGGGCAAGTGATAAAAATATGTTTTGACAAATTATATTTTCCCTGTTCATTAAGCGCACATTCTCTTTCTTTTGAGACATTTGTATATTTTGCGGGCACCTTTTAAGACTAACTGTACTAGCACAGTGGTAGACAACTCCCAGGTCTTGGAGAGCCGCATTGTGTGCAGGCTTTTGTTCTACGCCAGCTAAGATGCCAAATGATTCAAATTATTCTGGTACAAATTGAATATTCTAATTAGCTGATGACTTGAATCAGGTGTGTTAGAGTTGGACTGGAACAAAATCCTGCACACCTGCGGCTCTCCAGGACCGGAGCTGCTGAAGCTTTTTGGTTTGCGGTAGATGTTTCCTTGCTCACTCCAGACCTCGCTCTCTTTCTCGCTCTGTGTCCCCCATCCAGGTGAGGTATTTGACTACTTAGTTGCACATGGAAGGATGAAGGAAAAGGAGGCTCGGGCCAAGTTTCGCCAGGTGAGTTACTGCTAACACACACACACAACTGCAGACACACTCTCTCTCTCACACACACACACACGGACACTCCCATACGCTAACGCACACTGACACACAGAGTACAGCGACACACGTGCGTGCGCGCACACTGCTGAAAACTAAAACCGCTGTGTGAAGAGGTGCAGCAATGTCACCAGCCATATCCTCTGTCATCAATCTCCTGTGGGGAGGGAGGGAGGAAAGGAGAGAAGGGGAAAGAAAGAGGGAGCGGGGGGAGAGGAGACCCCTTCCTTCCCTGACACAGGCACTGCAGGAGACAGGTCCGTGCTCAGAATAAATAGATGAGCTAATGACCTCCTGGGAACAGACAGCACGTGTGTGTGTACGTATGTTCATGTTCTACAAAAGGCAAATGAGCTACCTAGTCAGTATTTCAACTGAAATGCGTCTTCCTCTTTTAACCCAACCTCTCTGAATCAGAGAGGTGCAGGGGGCTGCCTCAATCGACATCCACATCATCGGCGCCGGCTGTCTATTAGGGTGTGTGTCATGTCAGTGAGTCCTACAGGCGAGGTTGGGCATGTCTGACAGTTTGTGTGTATTCTACAAGCTAGGCAGTGTGCGAGTTGATAACATCTCAGGAAAGTGTGTGTGCGTGCGCGAGCATATGTGTGCTGGTGTGTGCTCAATGACATTCCCATATCTGTTACTCAGCACGAACAGACCTCATGCTGATTCACCAAGCAGAAATACAGAACATTAGAAATACTTTATTACTCCCCTAGTTCACTTCTGTCTGTCAACCCACACTGGCCTCTAGTGGTGGTATTTTGGCATCGCAGCATCCTTGCGTGACTAAGTGAAAATTTGACTTAAGTGGAAGCTACGATTCCCCTTATGTAAGGTTAGTCAATGGCCCCGTCTAGAAACGGGTCCTAGGCCTTTCCCCTAGACTCTAGTGGTAGCCCTTAATCATAGCACCATCCTTTTATGAAGTGTCTCCAAGTATAAAAGGTTTGTGTTGGTCAATGGCCCTGTCCAGAAACAACCCCTAGCCCCTATCCACTACCCACCTCGGCACATTTGTAGATCTGAAGCGATTGGATACATGTCAGGAACATGGCAAAAAATTCTGAGCGCAAGATCAATCTATTACTATATTGCTGACACCTATCCAGTCCTTTCAGATCTTCCTAGGGGTCAATATGGATTTGCGCAAAAGTCGAAGCTGTTCATTTTGGAATGGGGCAAAAGTCTAACCTTACTCAAATACCTTTTCTTTGGTGACCAGACGTCCACAATTTCCAGGACAGTCCCCGATTCCAGGGACAGGCCACCAGAAATGTCCCCGAGTTAGCCCTCAAAGAAAAAAGCAACTCTGAAGTTAAAATGAGGCTGATATTTAAATAATCAAACTCCGTATCCAATCAGATTTGCATGTAAAAATGCTGTCTTTCACTGTACCCAGCTCGTTTGCTTCTGCGGCTTTGGCACAGGCGTTTTTATGTGATTATTTTATCAGTGATAACCTACATTGTAACCACCGCATGAACGACCATGCCCATGACCAGAAAGTGCTTCCAACAGCATAGTTACCAAACGTGGGTGATGGGCTACGATTAACAAAACTGTGGAGGGGTAATCCATTTTTCGCGTTGATAAAATCTGGTCACCTTAGCTAACAGATCCGTGCCCATATTATGTGTCTCCGAATAGGACTGCTGATCCAGGATCTGCTTTTTTAGATCATAATGAGATAATACGGACAAAGGGGACCTAATCCTAGGTCAGTACTCCTACTCTGGTGATGAGTTATGATGATTGATGATAAGCGTTGGCATACCTCGAGGGAGGAAGGATGCGTTATCTATGTGGCATTCAAACAGAGTACCCTACCTCAACGACTGAGGAGAGATTTGATTAGCGTTATTGCTAGGAGGCTAACGCAATCCAACCTCTGCTGGGAATGGGGACTAATTCATTTGTAGCATAGCCTAACTGCTTTCATTTGTAGCATAGCATAGCTTAGTGGCTAATGCTGGCTAACTGTAGAGATTCATTAGCCGTCAGTAGAGCAATAGCGTAGCGGCTAAATCTACCATTGAGATTTGTTAGCTTAGCTTGGTAATTTGTTGATTTAGTTAAATCAGGTGTATTAATGCTGCTGTAGAACAAAAATGTATACCCTGAGGGTCCTTAGGAATGTATTGAAAAACAATTGTCCCTCTACAACTGAATTTTCACTCTCTCTTTCAGATTGTCTCTGCAGTGCAGTATTGCCATCAGAAGAGGATTGTCCACAGGGATCTCAAGGTGAAAACCAATACCATACATGCTGCTGTAGCATTGAAACTTTGATCCATCAAGGGTCACACACACATTGTCTGTCTGTGACTCACTGTCTGAGTGTCTCTCTGAGTAGACATCGATCGACAGATTGAGAGACAGACTCTGTCTTTGTTTTTCGATCAATGTATATCCGTCTGTCTTTCTGTCTGACTGCTGTATCTCTCATATACAAAGTTACTCACCCCCCTCTCCCGATTTCCCATCAGGCTGAGAACCTACTCCTGGACGCAGACATGAACATCAAGATTGCAGACTTCGGCTTTAGCAACGAGTTTACCCTGGGCAGTAAGCTGGACACGTTCTGTGGCTCCCCGCCCTACGCCGCCCCGGAGCTGTTCCAGGGGAAGAAGTATGATGGGCCCGAGGTGGACGTCTGGAGCCTGGGGGTCATACTGTACACGCTTGTCAGCGGTTCACTGCCCTTTGACGGACAGAATCTGAAGGTGTGTTTGGTGGGGTGTGGTTGTGTGTGTGCGTTGGGATTTTGGGGGAATTTCTGTATGGTGCTTATGGGTCATAATATTATCGAAGCAACGATAGTCGCATGTATTATAAGTATTGGTTGAAGCTCAGTGTTAAATTCAAATCTCCATATCATCAATCTCAATAAAAATTATTAAATCAACTTTATTGGAGGTACACAACACACTTACCCCCCCCCCCCCCCCCCCATAAAGGGACCATTGAATTTACAAATGCCAGATTGACTGAGTTTGTGGGTGCAAAGGTTTTTATTAAATATATAATTTATCGCTCTCACGTGCACATTTCCATCTGTTAAGAAACAACGATGTGCTACCTTTTTGTAGTATTTCTGACGATGTTAACATTTTTTTGCAGAAACTCAGTTCTAACACCAGGTCGGTTGCCTGGCAACAATACAGCTGCTTGCACCATGCTGCCAGTCATAAGAAGTGTATGCGAACTAACCTATGCTACTGTATATAGCTAGCTATATGGTGGTATTCAAGATGAGGTTAATCAATAAATGCAAACAGATATTTTGATTAGCTAGGTAGCTAACTAGCAAATGTTACCTAGCTAACATTAGCTTGCTTGTACAAAGTCCAGCAGCTAGCCTCTGTAGCTAGCTAACACCAGTCAACTGAAAGCTAGCTATCTAATGCACAGGCAAATAAAGGTAGCTAGTCAATGAATGTGGTTTTGTTTAGCTAGCTAGCTATCTAATGTAACATTATACCAGTTAGATGAAACCTAACGCTGGCTACGTAGCTAACCAACAAGCGAGGAAAGCTAGCTAGCTAGCTATATTTAGCCAAGGAAGGTTTTACACATAAGTCATCATGTGTTAACTGCTGATCTAGACCCTTGCATGTAATCAGAGCACAAATAAAGAAGTGAACGTCATTGCCTGCTATGAGAGCCAATTTAACGTTAGCCAATGTAAAGGTTAGCTAACGTTGATGGCCAGATCATGCACCACAATATATCATACTTTCTTACGCAAAACACAACTAACATAGTCTAGGGGCTCCACACGCTGCACCAGGTTAAAATAACAACATCAGAATAATTGCTTGGTTACGCGACTTTCTGTGTGCCAGCTTGGTCTCATAGACTAGAAGTAACATACTAAATGTAAATCCAGTGCACTGAAACGACTGTTACATTTCATCACATTTCAGGTATGATGCAGACAGTGTTGAAGAAACGAAAGTTTATTTCTAATACAGGGGCAGGCAAACGACAGGTCAAAGGCAGGCAGGGGTCAATAATCCAGAGAGGGTGCAAAGGGTCCATAACGGCAAGCAGTCTCAGGGTCAGGGCAGGCTGGGGTCAATAATCCAGAAAGGTGGGCTAAGGTACAGAACGGCAGGCAGGGTCAGGGCAGGCAGGGGTCAATAATCCAGTAAGGTGGGCTAAGGTACGGAACGGCAGGCAGGGTCAGGGCAGGCAGAATGGTAAAAACCGGGAAGGACTAGAAAACAGGAGCAAGAAACAGATAGGAGCAGGCGAACAAATGCTGGTAGGTTTCACGAACAAAACGAACTGGCAACAGACCGAGAACACAGGTATAAATACATGGGATAATGGGGAAGATGGGCGACACCTGGAGGGGGGTGGAGACAAGCACAAGGACAGGTGAAACAGATCAGGGTGTGACACATTTTGGTATGGTTACATAAAACAGAAGGTTACTTAAGGGAGAATGTTCCTATTTCTGAAGTAAATCTCTATTTTTGATGTAAATGGCATGTTATGGAAGGGTCCAGACACTTTTTTGTTGTTGTGTGATTTGGCTTGTTTTTGAGAAACTTCCCCAAGCTGCAATTCACTTCCTCATTGCTCATTGTGCAGTATCAGTACACAATGATGAACAAAGGCTCCAAAAAGACCCCAAAATAAATATATAGATAGATATTAATTTTTTTGGTTAAGGGCTTGTAAGTAAGCATTTCACTGTAAGGTCTACACCTGTTGAATTTGGCGCATGTGACAAATATGATTTGATTTGAAAATACGTCCTTTTAAAAATGGACACCCTTTCAGTATAGTTATGTAGGTATTTTGATGTTGTATACATGAAATTCCCCTACGGAGCTGTTCAGGCCAAGCGTGTCCCTATAGTACACGGACACCGCCCGCGCAGCACAGCTGGTAGAAGAAACGGCTCGAGTTGTACAAAATGGAATACAACTTTGCAGATAAAGTTCAGAATGATACAATTTCATCTAAAGACCTGCATCACTATACTAAGAGTGTGTCTGTTTCTAAAAGGATACTGCACAACGAGTGGGTTAAGTTTCTCAAAAGCAAGCCAAATCACAAAAAAAGTGTATGGACCCTTCTATAACATCCCATTTACAGTGAGGGGGAAAAAGTATTTGATCCCCTGCTGATTTTGTACGTTTGCCCACTGACAAAGAAATGATCAGTCTATAATTTTAATGGTAGGTTTATTTGAACAGTGAGAGACAGAATAACAACAAAAAAATCCAGAAAAACTAATGTCAAAAATGTTATAAATTGGTTTGCATTTTAATGAGGGAAATAAGTATTTGACCCCTCTGCAAAACGTGGCAAAACCCTTGTTGGCAAATAGAGGTCAGACGTTTCTTGTAGTTGGCCACCAGGTTTGCACACATCTCAGGAGGGATTTTGTCCCACTCCTCTTTGCAGATCTTCTCCAAATCATTAACTAGCTCAGACTTGGAATTCCAAGTAGGTAACTCTGAAGATCAGTGACGTCATCATGATTTGACCTTGTTTTTTTTTGCCTCACCCTAATCATTTGGTCCCTTTCCCCCTCATAATTTAGCCTACAGTTCTGACTTGGTGGTGACCATGTAGCCTATAGCCAGTTTTTGAGAAATGTAATAATTGAATATTGTAAGAGCTTCATTGTCTGCTTATATGCCCCCTTTATTTATCCTACAGTTCTGACTTGGTGTGCAGGGCGAATATTGTAAGAACAGCCCATGTTCTGAATTATGTCACTGAACATTTCAAAAGTGCTTAACAAATTGTTATATTGACTATACAACCTGTCAAAAGTTTTAGAACACCTACTTTATTCAAGGGTTTTTCTTTCATTTTACTTTTTTCTACATTGTAGAATAATAGTGAAGACAAACTATGAAATAACACATAGGGAATCATGTAGTAACCAAAAAAGTGTTGGCCTGGAAGGCCAGCATCCCAGAGTTGCCTCTTCGCTGTTGACGTTGAGACTGGTGTTATGCAGGTACTATTTAATGAACTGCCAGTGGAGGACTTGTGAGGTGTCTGTTTCTCAAACTAGAAACTCTAATGTACTTGTCATCTTGCTCAGTTGTGCACCGGGGCCTCCCACTCTTTCTATTCTGGTTAGAGCCAGTTTGCTCTGTTCTGTGAAGGGAGTAGTACACAGTGTTGTATGAGATCTTCAGTTTCTTGGCAATTTCTGGCATGGAATAGCCTTCATTTCTTAGAACAAGAATAGACTGAGGACTTTCAGAAGAAAGGTCTTTGTTTCTGGCCATTCTGAGCCTGTAATCGAACCCACAAATGCTTATGCTCCTGATACTCAACTAGTCTAAAGAAGGCCAGTTTTATTGCTTCTTTAATCAGACCAACAGTTTTCAGCTGTGCTAACATAATTGCAAAAGGGTTTTCTAATGATCAATTAGCCTTTTAAAATGATAAACTTGGATTAGCTAACACAACATGCCATTGGAACATAGGAGTGATAATGGGCCTCTGTACGCCTATGTAGATATTCCATAAAAAATCTGCCGTTTCCAGCTACAATAGTCATTTACAACATTAACAATGTCTACAGTGTATTTCTGATCAATTAGATTTTTTTAATGGACATTATATATTTTTTTTCAACAAGGACATTTCTAAGTGACTCCAAAGTAATGAACAGTAGTGTATATCTATCTCATGTATTTTTAGATATAGGCCTATTATAAATGTGTGTTTTTCTTGCGTGACCATCTTTATTGCGAAGAGAAATACAAGAACAAACAACTTTAAGCTACACATTATTTTGACAGAGGTAATGAACTGTCTATTGCTCAGCACAGGAATTTATAAAACAGGACCATGTTTGAAACACAAGTGCTTCTGAGCTTATGTCAATGTTACACAGGTAAGCTAACAGTAACGGAAATCAGGAATGCAGACGGACTATCTATCTAAGCTACTGTGTCTAGCACACCACCACATGTTATGTTGGGCACCAACTGACCAAAAAAGGATGATAAATATATAAAAATACCTGTTTTGCTGAAATATTTAAGGAAATACAGACATGCACCACATTACTACAAGACAAAACAGTTCAATCAAGGCCGATGGTCTTGAAGTATGAAAGAAAAGCTTGCTTTCATTTAATTAAAAAAACATGAAAAGGTAGTGTAATGGGATGTCTTACTGTGGTGTGTGAAGAATTCAATACTTTACCTTGCATGCGTTACAAATCACATTATTGTGTAAGCACCTCCTCAAAGAGTATGAATTAGGCTGTTTGAGAAGGTTTGAATCTTAAGCAACCTGCCTACACATTGTTTGAAGTACAATACCAACATAGCTACAGTAGTAGGTCAAAGCAGTGTGCTTGAAAACCTTGGTAGTGCATGGGTGGAATAGGCATTCTGATGCTCATGTGAATTTCCTTGTTCAGCTTCAGACCAATGTCAATTCTCACTTAAAACTTTGATAGGCCTACATGCTTGAATAACTTGTGTGTGTGTGTGGTGGGGCATGGGATGGATGGATGTATGGAACAGATGTAAAGCGAAAGCGAGAGGGACTGTAGCCTGGAGGTCGTGCTTTATGCTGATCAGCAGATCCCTGCCCTTTGATTCCCCCAAGGGGAGGCGTGTGCACGTGTGTGGAGCCACTTATTTCCGATGTGGGACACATCAGTCTCCTTCAGTTGCTACCATAGTCGAATACTGCTGTGTCAGTTGTTCCACAGTTCTCATTGCTAGAAAGCTTTTGGTGACACTTGAAGTTAAATAGGCCTTATACAGTACTGCAAAACAAAACACTGTTTTTTGGTAACACTTTTTGACATGCTCCAATTACATATTTTACATTTTCCTGACAAATGATGTTGAGGGGTAAAGTCTCATCCCCTGTTATTGTTGTTAATTGTCCTGTGTAGGAGCTGAGACAGAATGCTAAGAGGGAGGTATCGTATTCCTTCGTACATGTCTAGAGATTGACCCCTAACCCCAAACCTCTACTCTCAATCTCCCTCCATAGGAGCTGAGAGAACGAGTGCTGAGAGGGAAGTATCGTATTCCTTTCTACATGTCTACAGACTGTGAAAACCTGCTGAAGAAACTGTTGGTGCTCAACCCTGGCAAACGGAGCAGTCTGGAGGTAAGCGAGAAAGCGAAGGGACACACACACACACACATGCACGGAAAAACACTTATAGACTCAAACACATATCACATGTGCGTGCTCATACAGACATGTAGATAAAGAAATCTCTTGTTCATGTCTACAGCTTGCCTTCATGAAACTAAAGACACGTTAAACCAATGACTTCTAGCCGCTGAACCACTTTGATGTTACTAAATCCAACTTGAGCGTATAGATGTGCGAAGTCTCATGTTTTTCACTATGCTGAATCTGTTTCGTCCTCTGTCTATCTTTATGTCTCTGTCTGTCCATTGGTACATCTAACCGTCTGGCTCCCCCTCAGCAAATCATGAGAGACCGCTGGATGAACGTGGGACATGAGGAGGAGGAGCTGAAGCCCCATCAGGAACCGGAACCCGACTGGAACGACAACAAACGGATAGGTCAGTCACATACGCCCAATGTTGTAATCGTCTGATTGGACACTCTCCCTTCCTCACTTATGGGCTGTTTTGTAACACGCTGTATTTTGTGAAAAAGATAAATTCCATGCCACAAATGTATAAAATACAATAACTTTATTATTCTCAAGGGAACTTCACGTGTGACGTTCGAATTAGACAACAAATTATATAAGTACCCTTTTCATGTCGTTAATTCATTCATAGTGCGTTATGTTCCCTCCTCTCCCTACAGAACTGATGATAACCATGGGCTTCCCCAAAGAGGACATCACAGATGCATTAACGGGACAGAAGTATGACGAGACCATGGCCACTTACCTCCTTTTGGGCAGGAAACCAGCTGAGGTGAGACATGCGCTATAGCCATACTAATGACAGACTTCACAAACAATATATATCCTATGGATACACAAAATAAAGACCTATTCCTTTATTCGAAAACCACAAAACGGCAGCCCCACTTGGTTTGCTATGCAGCTGAGATAAGGGGTAACCGCTATCAAATTCATATTGGGAGCTATGGATCAAGGACTGACAGTCCATGAGGTCAAAATGACTATACTTTAGAAAGTTCCTGCTTACAGACATCAACAACAACAAAATTCTGATCTGCCAAGACTGCCATCATTTCCTCTTCCAATTTGAAGCATGGGAAGAGCCAATAGTGGCAGTCTTGGTAGGTTTGAATTTTCTTGTTGATTTCTATAAGCAGGTATTCGCCCCGAGGATGTCATATTGCAGTCTACCTTTAAGTCTACATGACCACCACGTTATGTGTGCAATGACTCTTTTTTTTTTTTAACCCCCCCACCCTTTCATTGGACAGTTTGAGGGGAGCGAGTCGCTGTCCAATAGCAACCTGTGTCAAAGGTCACGGCCCAGCAGCGAGGCCAACAACAGTTCCAGCCAATCGCCAGCCCACTCCAAGGTCACACGCAGCATATCGGCCAACCAGAAGCAGCGGCGCTTCAGCGACCATGGTAAGGACAACATTGTCGACCATCTTGAATCTCAAACAAGATTTTAGTTTTATCACCATTATTACAGAAAATATTATTAAATATTGGAAAATCGTAGCTTAAAGAGTTCTGGATTTTGGCATTTTTATGTCTCTGTGTCCAGTATAAAGGAAGTTGGAGGTAGTTTTGCGAGCCAATGCTAACTAGCGTAAGCACAATGACTGGAAGTCTACAGCAGGGCTCTGTCCAACCATGTTCCTGGAGCGCTACCATACTGTAGGTTTTCACTCCAACTCTAATGTAGCGCACCTTACAGTGCCTTCAGAAAGTATTCACACCTCTGGACTTTTTCCATATTTTGTTGTTACAGCCTGAATTTAAAATGTGTTAAATTGAAATTGTGTCACTAGCATTGAAGTTATTAATTACACTTTGGATGGCGTATCAATACACCCAGTCACTACAAAGATACAGGCATCCTTCCTAACTCCGTTGCCGGAGAGGAAGGAAACCGCTCAGGGATTTCACCATGAGGCCAATGGTAACTTTTTTAAACAGTTACAAAGCTTAATGGTTAATATTGGTGAAAACTGAGAATGGATCAACAACATTGTAGTTACACCACAATACTAGCCTAAATTAGAGTGAAAAGAAGGAAGCCTCAACAGAATAAAAATATTCCAAAACATGCATCCTGTTTTCAGTAAGGCAATAAAATAAAACTGCAAGAAATGTGGCAACGAAATGAACTTTATGTCCTGAATGCAAAGTGTTATGTTTGGGTCATATTTTCAAGCATGGTGGTGGCTACATCATGTTATGGGTATGCAAATCAAAATCAAATTCAAATCAAATTTATTTATATAGCCCTTCGTACATCAGCTGAAATCTCAAAGTGCTGTACAGAAACCCAGCCTAAAACCCCAAACAGCAAGCAATGCATGTGAAAGAAGCACGGTGGCTGGGAAAAACTCCCTAGGAAAAACTCCTGAGAAAGGCCAAAAACCTAGGAAGAAACCTAGAGAGGAACCAGGCTATGAGGGGTGGCCAGTCCTCTTCTGGCTGTGCCGGGTGGATATTATAACAGAACATGGTCAAGATGTTAAAATGTTCGTAAATGACCAGCATGGTCAAATAATAATAATCATAGTAATTGTCGAGGGTGCAACAAGCACGTCCGGTGAACAGGTCAGGGTTCCGTAGCCGCAGGCAGAACAGTTGAAACTGGAGCAGCAGCATGGCCAGGTGGACTGGGGACAGCAAGGAGTCATCATGCCAGGTAGTCCTGAGGCATGGTCCTAGGGCTCAGGTCTTCCGAGAGAAAGAAAGAAAGAAAGAGAGAAGAGAGAATTAGAGAGAGCATATTTACATTCACACAGGACACCGGATAAGACAAGAGAATACTCCAGATGTAACAGACTGACCCTAGCCCCCCGACACATAAACTACTGCAGCATAAATACTGGAGGCTGAGACAGGAGGGATCAGAAGACACTGTGGCCCCATCCGATGATACCCCCGGACAGGGCCAAACAGGCAGGATATAACCCCACCCACTTTGCCAAAGCACAGCCCCCACACCACTAGAGGGATATCTACAACCACCAACTTACCGTCCGAAGACAAGGCCGAGTATAGCCCACAAAGATGTCCGCCACGGCACAACCCAAGGGGGGGGCGCCAACCCAGACAGGAAGACCACGTCAGTGGCTCAACCTACTCAAGTGACGCACCCCTCCCATGGACGGCATGGAAGAACACCAGTAAGTCAGTGACTCAGCCCCTGTAAAAGGGTTAGAGGCAGAGAATCCCAGTGGGAAGAGGGGAACCGACAAGGCAGAGACAGCAAGGGCGGTTCGTTGCTCCAGCCTTTCCGTTCACCTTCACACTCCTGGGCCAGACTATACTTAATCATAGGACCTACTGAAGAGATAAGTCTTCAGTAAAGACTTAAAGGTTGAGACTGAGTCTGCGTCTCTCACATGGGTAGGCAGACCATTCCATAAAAATGGAGCTCTATAGGAGAAAGCCCTACCTCCAGCCGTTTGCTTAGAAATTCTAGGGACAATTAGGAGGCCTGCGTCTTGTGACCGTAGCGTACGTGTAGGTATGTACGGCAGGACCAAATCAGAAAGATAGGTAGGAGCAAGCCCATGTAATGCTTTGTAGGTTAGCAGTAAAACCTTGAAATCAGCCCTTGCCTTAACAGGAAGCCAGTGTAGGGAAGCTAGCACTGGAGTAATATGATCAAATTTTTTGGTTCTAGTCAGGATTCTAGCAGCCGTATTTAGCACTAACTGAAGTTTGTTTAGTGCTTTATCCGGGTAGCCGGAAAGTAGAGCATTGCAGTAGTCGAGCCTAGAAGTAACAAAAGCATGGATTAATTTTTCTGCGTCATTTTTGGACAGAAAGTTTCTGATTTTTGCAATGTTACGTAGATGGAAAAAAGCTGTCCTTGAAGCAGTCTTGATATGTTCTTCAAAAGAGAGATCAGGGTCCAGAGTAACGCCGAGGTCCTTCACAGTTTTATTTGAGACGACTGTACAACCATCCAGATTAATTGTCAGATTCAACAGAAGATCTCTTTGTTTCTTGGGACCTAGGACAAGCATCTCTGTTTTGTCCGAGTTTAAAAGTAGAAAATTTGCAGCCATCCACTTCCTTATGTCTGAAACACAGGCTTCTAGCGAGGGCTTCTATGCTTGTCATCGGCAAGGACTAGGGAGTTTTTTTAGGATAAAAAGAAACGGAATAGAGCTAAGCACAGGCAAAATCCAAGAGGAAACCTTCTTGTCTGCTTTCCAACAGATACTGGGAGACAAATTCACCTTTCAGCAGGACAATAACCTTAAACACAAAGCCAAATATACACAGGAGTTGCTTACCAAGACTGACATTGAACGGTCCTGAGTGGCCAAGTTACAGTTTTGACTTAAATCTGCTTGAAAATCTATGGCAAGACTTGAAAATGGCTGTCTAGCAATGATCAACAACCAACTTGACAGAGCTTGAAGAATGTTAAAAAGAATAATGGGCAAATATTGTACAATCCAGGTGTGCAAAGCTATTAGAAACTTAACCAGAAAGACTCACAGCTGTAATCACTGCCAAAGGTGATTCTAAGATGTATTGACTAAGAGGTGTGAATACTTATGTAAATCAGATATTACTGTATTTCATTTTCAATATATTTGCAAACATTTCTAAAAACGTGTTCACTTTGTCATTATGGGGTATTGCGTATAGATGGGTGAGGGGGGGGAATCAATTTAATCCATAAAAAATGTCAGCTGTAACACAAGATGTGGAATAGGTCAAGGGTGTGAACTTTCTGAAGGATGTAATTGGCTGGTTGATAAGCTGAATCGGGTTAGTTACAACTGGGGTTGGATTAAAAACCTACAGGAGGGTAGCTCTCCAGGAACAGGGTTGCAAAGCCCTTGTCTACAGTATATGTACCACAGTATAAGTCATAATAACCATAAAACCTAGCGGTCAAACAAGGAAATGGTTCCATTCATTTTTCCCATAGAGGATTTTAGGAACACTTAAAATAAGGGCTGTGTTTTCGTGTAGGCTTACCCTGGCGTAATGTTTTGATAACAGTGTAAATGTAGGACAAGGTGGCATTTACCAAAATATATTTAACCCCCCCCCCCACACACACACAAAAAAAAACATAAAATTCTAATTAGCTGCTAATGTGGTTATCATAAGAACTACACATGCCATGATGATCTGAACGAGACTACCAAATCGAGGCAAAGGTAAGATTCTATGGATTAACTATCTGTTAGCTAAATTTAGTAATGAATAAATTTGCCACATTTCTTTAAATGTACAATTCTGTGAAATGTCTTGTGCAAGTTGAAATTGACACTACCTGTTAGCAAAGGTCTCAGCTAGAGATGACGTGCAGGAGCATGCAGGAATTTGTAGTATTTTTGAATCTGAGAGTAAATAGAATATATTGACACCTTGTACGAGAGAGATTTACATAGTTATCAAAATGTCACGCTAGGGTAAGCCTACACGAAACAGCCCTTATTTTATGTGTTTCTAAAATTCCCTATGGTAAAAATGAATGGTGCAAAAAGGATTGGAAGCATTTCCCAGTTTGACCGCTAGGTTTTATGGGTATTATGACACATCCACTGTGGGGCTCTATAGACTTCCAGTCATTTTGCTAACGGTAGTTAACAATTGCGCTGATGGTTGTTGGCAACTTCCTTCAAACTGAACGAGTTCAACGGACTCTGGGGAAGTAGAGAGTGCTTCATTGCCAAAATCCTGAAATATCCCTTTAAGTTGAACTGATTAGCCTAAGGAAGCTCCCTTTACATTTGAACTGTGTGCAAGCAGAGCTTTCTTTACATGTTGCCTACTATAGTACATCCAATGGAAATGTTTCATTACTGAAGACCAGTAGAAATTTTAGGTGAATGCCATTCAAGCCAGTCAATAAAAAATACAAATGTAGTTTCAACTGTTCAACTGTCATTATTATATAAATGTTCTTTATTGGCTGAAGTTAAATGGTATTTGCCCTAACTCTGCGGAAACCACAATGGGACTTCCATGTTAAATAAAGAATAATAAAGTCCATACTAATCATGTCATTGCTCTGTGGCTCCTCAGTGGCGCCCTCTATCCCCCCGTCTATGTCCTACACCAAGCGGGTGCAGGCCAACAGCGTGGAGAGCGACAAGGGCGATGCCGCCCACAAGCTTGGCACGGCCAGTTCCAAGGCCGACGTGCCCACCTCGCCGCTGGTGGCACAGGAGAGGAAGAAGTCATCCACCGCCTCAGGGGTGAGGGGTCAAAGTGCTATACAGGATATGTTTTATAATATTCAGGGGGCTAAGGTTTCAGCAGTTTCTGCCTCCAAGTAAGCAGGGGATGACGGGCACAGAAAGTAGTTTTCTATCCCAAAATGTACAGGAAAGTTAGTCATTCCCAATGTAATTTAGAACCCATTAGACTAAACTGTCGTAACCAGTCACTAGAAGCTTCGCTTCTGTTGTGGTTTTTATTTTGTGGGGCTGTCAGAACAGAAATAGTCTGCATTGTGATTGAATGCTGTGCCCTGTGTGTGTGTGTGTGTGTGTGTGTGTGTGAACCACAGAACAGTAACGCTATGACCAGGAGGAACACGTATGTGTGTGAGCGGTCGAGCACAGATCACTACACGGCCATTCCCAATGGCAAGGACAGCAGGTGAGGAGGGCGATGGGTATCCAGTGCTGCTGCCACGGCAACTTGGATTGCTGTTGATCATTTGATTGCTGCTGATCATGTTTACCTGCCTATGTAACTACAAAGTAAATACATAGGCCTTGGAGTGTGACTAGAACTGACTCTCTCCCTGATTTTGTCCCCCTCTCTCCTGCTTTCCTTTCCTTGTATCCTTCCTCCTGTGACCCTTCTCTTGTCCTCTCTCAACCCCTTTATCTTTCACCTTATTTCTCTTCCCCCACCCTCCCCATTCACTCCATCTTCCCTTCTCAATCTCTCACCATCCTTTTCACACTCTCGCTTTCTGTCTCTCTCGCTCTCTCAGTCTGACTGAGATGTCAGGCTCGGCCAGTGGCTCCTCGCCATCGTCAGGGGCAACCTCAGCTGTCCCTTCCACCCGTCCGCGTCACGTCAAGTCCATGTCGGCGTCGGGCCACCCTATCAAGTCCCCACTGCCTCCCATAGACGACAACGCGGAGTACAAGGGGTGAGCTAGGGGGCTAGAGAGAGCGAGAGGGGCTGAAGTCCCAAGTAGGAAGGGGCCCAAGTTATATGAATTGCTAAACACATTTACATTTACGTCATTTAGCAGACGCTCTTATCCAGAGCGACTTACAAATTGGTGCATTCACCTTCTGATATCCAGAACAACCACTTTACAATAGTACATCTATATCTTTTTTTGGGGGGGGTTAGAAGGATTACTATATCCTATCCCAGGTATTCCTTAAAGAGGTGGGGTTTCGGGTGTCTATGGAAGGTGGTGATTGACTCCGCTGTCCTGGCGTCGTGAGGGAGCTTGTTCCACCATTGGGGTGCCAGAGCAGCGAACAGTTTTGACTGGGCTGAGCGGGAACTGTGCTTCCGCAGAGGTAGGGGGGCCAGCAGGCCAGAGGTGGATGAACGCAGTGCCCTTGTTTGGGTGTAGGGCCTGATCAGAGCCTGAAGGTACGGAGGTGCCGTTCCCCTCACAGCTCCGTAGGCAAGCACCATGGTCTTGTAGCAGATGCGAGCTTCAACTGGAAGCCAGTGGAGTGTGCGGCGGAGCGGGGTGACGTGAGAGAACTTGGGAAGGTTGAACACCAGACGGGTTGCGGCGTTCTGGATGAGTTGTAGGGGTTTGATGGCACAGGCAGGGAGCCCCGCCAACAGGGAGTTGCAGTAATCCAGACGGGAGATGACAAGTGCCTGGATTAGGACCTGCACCGCTTCCTGTGTGAGGCAGGGTCGTACTCTGCGAATGTTGTGTAGCATGAACCTACAGGATCGGGTCACCGCCGTGATGTTAGCGGAGAACGACAGGGTGTTGTCCAGAGTCACGCCGAGGCTCTTAGCACTCTGGGAGGAGGACACAATGGAGTTGTCCACCGGGATGGCGAGATCATGGAAAGGGCAGTCCTTCCCCGGGAGGAAGAGCAGCTTCGTCTTGCCGAGGTTCAGCTTGAGGTGGTGATCCGTCATCAACACTGATATGTCTGCCAGACATGCAGAGATGCGATTCGCCACCTGGTTATCAGAAGGGGGAAAGGAGAAGATTAATTGTGTGTCGTCTACGTAGCAATGATAGGAAAGACCATGTGAGGGTATGACAGAGCCAAGTGACTTGGTGTATAGCGAGAATAGGAGAGGGCCTAGAACTGAGCCCTGGGGGACACCAGTGGTGAGAGCACGTGGTGCGGAGACAGATTCTCGCCACGCCACCTGGTAGGAGCGACCTGTCAGGTAGGACGCAATCCAAGAGTGAGCCGCGCCGGAGATACCCAACTCGGAGAGGGTGGAGAGGAGGATCTGATGGTTCACAGTATCAAAGGCAGCAGATGGGTCTAGAAGGATGAGAGCAGAGGAGAGAGAGTTAGCTTTAGCAGTGCGGAGAGCCTCCGTGACACAGAGAAGAGCAGTCTCAGTTGAATGACCAGCCTTGAAACCTGACTGATTGGGATCGAGAAGGTCATTCTGAGAGAGATAGCAGGAGAGCTGGCCAAGGACGGCCCGTTCAAGAGTTTTGGAGAGAAAAGAAAGAAGGGATACTGGTCTGTAGTTGTTGACATCGGAGGGATCGAGTGTAGGTTTTTTGAGAAGGGGTGCAACTCTCGCTCTCTTGAAGACAGAAGGGACGTAGCCAGCGGTCAAGGATGAGTTGATGAGCGAGGTGAGGTAAGGGAGAAGGCCTCCGGAAATGGTCTGGAGAAGAGAAGAGAGGAGGGGATAGGGTCAAGCGGGCAGGTTGTTGGGCGGCCGGCCGTCACAAGACGCAAGATTTCATCTGGAGAGAGAGGGGAGAAAAAGGTCAAAGCATAGGGTAGGGCAATGTGAGCAGGACCAGTGGTGTCGTTTGACTTAACAAACGAGGATCGGATGTCGTCGACCTTCTTTTCAAAATGGTTAACGAAGTCATCCGCAGAGAGGGAGGAGGGGGGAGGGGGAGGAGGATTCAGGAGGGAGGAGGATTCAGGAGGGAGGAGAAGGTGGCAAAGAGCTTCCTAGGGTTAGAGGCAGATGCTTGGAAGTTAGATTGGTAGAAAGTGGCTTTAGCAGCAGAAACAGAGGAGGAAAATGTAGAGAGGAGGGAGTGAAAAGATGCCAGGTCCGCAGGGAGGCTAGTTTTCCTCCATTTCCGCCTATACCTTTTTTCCAGATCTAAATGAAGTGCCTAAGGGTAGAAGTTGAGCAAGGGTATAAGACAATGGAGGGTTGAGGAACTGGGTGAAATGACTTGTTATAATGTCCATGTTTTTTCATTGCCCCATGATACTATTTCCTAAAATTGAGAGATGTATAACTTTATTTGTATACTGTTCCATTACTACCAATGTCTTGATGTTAGGTGATATTTCTTATCAGTATTTCTTGCCTCTCACTAATCTTCTTTCTACTTCCTCTACCTCCGCAGCCCCCCCACAGCCTCGCCGTCGGCGCACAGCATCAGCAGCAGCACGGCCGCCACACCGCCCGATCGCACGCGCTTCCCCCGCGGCTCCTCCAGCCGCTCCACCTTCCACGGTGCCCAACTTCGTGACCGCCGCTCGGCCACCTACAACGGTCCACCCGCCTCGCCCACGCTCTCCCACGACACGGGGGCTCTGTCCCAGGCACGCAGGGGCACCTCCACGGGCATCATCAGCAAGATCACCTCCAAGTTTGTCCGCAGGTCAGTGGAAATGAACGGAAATGCACCATACCGATGTGTTTGCCAGACCTGGGACAAATAGACAGACAGCCTACCTTCATGTATTTTAGGTGCGCTTGATTTATCCTCAACTGCGTGCAAGGGTGAGCAGAGTTGGCACGTTTGGGCCTATTCTACAGGTTCCATTGTACCGGGCGCATCTCCATTATTTAAAAGTATCTGACAATGTATTTGACCCTTGTCTGATATTTACAATATTACACTGCAGGACTAGAGTCAATTCCATTTCAATTCAGCAAGTTAACTGCAATTACAATTTAGTTCCTGAATTGACTTTATTGAAATTGAATTGACCCCAACCTTGCTACACATCATGTATCATGTTTCCCTTCCTTAGGGCCATATTTACCCAGCGTTTGCATCTGATATGGAAAGTAACAGCTGCACGTTTTGTACTAGTCAGTATATCTAGTTCTTAGTAGGGTACCATGTAAGGTACAAGGCTGCTTTGAGTGAGTGTGGAGAGAGATAATAGAGAAAGTGTGATTGGGTTCCTCTTTCTCTCACTCAATCCTGCATTAGCAGGGGACACCACTGCGAAGGGTGAAGTTGACCTTAGACACTGATTTTGGGTCAGTTTAGCATTTTCCCCACTAATGGTTAAGGTTAGGATTGGGGGAGGGAAAGCTGATCATAGACCTGTACCTAGGGTAAACGTCACCCCGGAGCGCTAAGCCCACAGATGTCGTGTCCAGTCCCTATTCCCCTAGGTGAGCCTGCGGTGACCAGGCTCTGGTCTGAGAGAGACGTGGGCTGCCTACAGATACACTTGCAGGACCACACGCAAAGGCACAGACACGCATACAGAAATGCATGCAGTCTCTCTCTCTTATACACACACACACACACACAGAGAGAGTGCGGTGTTTGCGACCGTGCTGCAGTCAGTCAAGTGCACTGGGTAAAAGGAGCCTGATATTTATCACCAACCAGGGGCTCCACCCTTAGGGCATGACAAACTAACCTATCACTGAACGGTTCTATACACTCATCGTATGCTACTGTAGCAATCAATGCATGTCTTTTTTTATGAAGACATTTCTTAAAATTTAGGATGAAATGTTTTGTTTTCGTTCTCATAGTTTATTGTCAATCAGACTTTCCATGTGTAGTAGGTATGAACCAACCAGTATGAACTAGTTGGTTCTTAGTGCCTTCAATCAGCCCATAGTGAATGTAGGGGTCTTGCTGTAAGCATATGTACCACTAAGTGTATTTAAGCACATCATTTCTTAATGCAAAATTGGGATCGACTTTGCTGACATAGTGGATCCATCACCATTAGATTTGTACATTTCTGCCACATTATGAGAAAATCATTGAACAACATTTCCCACAACACCCTTTTATGTCTCTCCATTTCCATCCATAGCCACACTCAAAGAAAATAACCAATTTCTTTTTAAATTGCTTCTTTCATTGTTTTTTTTTAGAACTATGTCTTTCAGGGCTGGCCGGAGGTAGGAGCGCACAGAATGGTTACCATGTCTACACCCGCCACACCCTCTCTTCCTCGCAATCCAAGCCCTCTTCAATGACATGCAACCATTCACGCCCTGGTGCCAGCCTCCCTTCCTTAACCCCTCCCCCTAAACCCTACACCGCCCGCATTATCCACCCCCCGATCTGACCCTGCACCACTAACAGACTGAGATTGAGACCCCCGAGATGCCTTGCCTGTGATGCCTTGGAGTTTGCAGACACCTGCACTCACTTTCCGACTTCTTGTTTCGTCCTTTGGTTTGAGTGTGTTGTGTGTTCTGTAGATGTCTTCTTTCATCCATCTCGCTCTCCGTTCACATGATTTCCACGTATCATCCTCCGTTTTAGCTAGCCTGCCGATATACGTCATGTTGGTTTTTTGGCAGTCTCACCAGTTGCCCCCCCAGAACGAGTTGAGTCGCGTGACCGTGTATGTTTATAGGTTTGACCCCATCCCACCCTCTTCCTTTTCACCTACCCATCGTCTGTGTGTACACTGACAACCCCTTCTACTGCTCTGTTGAACTCTGAACTCTGATTGCTTCCCAAAGGGCCACGGTTGAAGGAGAGGCCAGTGGCAGTACAGACCCCCCAAGGTGAGGCATCGGCACAGCCGCCCGCAGAAAAAGTAACAACAACCTCGAAAGGAAAGCATGGCATGTCAATGAGGGTCACTACTAGTCCCAGGATCAAAAGCCAATGTCACCGGTTCATTCTTGTTCCATGCTTTGGAGTATAGTTAGCACTGCGGAAGGTGGACTAATTATAGGTGTGGCTATACATCTCCCGTCTTAAATTACTAGTTCATTGTTGTTATCGTACCGGGACTTGTTGTGCTGTTCTTTGTTGTTGTGTTATGTGTGTACTTTGTCCCTATGCCCTCAGTCACACAGCGGTGGTGTTTGTGCTTTTTGTGCCTAAGTGGCGTGACCCTGAATACCATGCTCTTGCTAGACCTTGGTGGGCCATTTGTGTGTTTTAAGCTGTCTAGAAGTGTCTGTTCGGAGTGTGTGTTACACGGTGTGTAATCTTTTCAGTAATATATATTTGACTGTCATTCAGTTGTCAGTTTCACAATGGGGTCTCAAACACATGGGTTATACAAGTTCTGTGTGTTACCTTTTTGCCCTTTGACCCACACTCTATATACTCCGAGTCGCATGACTCTTTAAAAGAAAATGTAACAAATAAAATAATAATTGGGTCAGCACCTCACCAACTTTTTTTGGTTTTGCGTCTACCTACTTATCTCCTATTCAATGAACACTATTGTCTGTGTTCTGTTCCTCTCCAGGAGCGCATCAGGGGAACCCAAGGAGGACGGTTCCCGGGACTCCAAACCCCGTTCACTGCGCTTCACCTGGAGCATGAAGACCACCTCTTCCATGGAGCCCGGCGACATGATGCGCGAGATCCGGAAGGTCCTGGACGCCAACAACTGCGACTACGAGCAGCGCGAGCGCTTCATGCTCTTCTGCGTGCACGGCGACGCCCGCCAGGACAGCCTGGTCCAATGGGAGATGGAGGTGTGTAAGCTGCCACGCCTCTCACTCAACGGTGTGCGCTTCAAGCGGATCTCAGGCACGTCCATCGCCTTCAAGAATATCGCGTCCAAAGTGGCTAACGAGCTCAAGCTGTGAAAAGTGACTTTTGGGAAGACTAAACAAACTAAAGAGAATTAACATACGACATTGTAAATGGAGGGGGCAGAGGACATAATCCTGGTGTTCCTTGAGTTTGCGGGCGCCCCAAGTGTCGGGCCCAAGAGAGTCAGCCGCAATATTGAGTTTACTGCTATTCGAGGCTACTGCCGTATTGCTTGGTGAAACGACACATAGAGAAAATATACTTCCATTTTCCCTCCCCAAGGCAAACCCCCTGTATTCCAAAATTGTTGTTAATAACGAGAGGTGAGAACTGACCATTGCAATAAAATGAAAACATTTGTATCAATGGCCCGCAAAATTTCAATTCCATTGCTAAACTACCATTAAAGGGGATTGGAAGAACAGACTGCAAAGCTACTTTTTCCACATGTACAGTATAAAATAAAATAGAGAATGTTTTGAGTTGTATTGTTCATAGAGTTGTATAAAACAAGACTCTTCAGCATAATGTCTGCAGGTATTGTATAGTCTTGAGTTTCTGTACAGAAAGTGTGTTTAAATGTGTCATACTGTATTTTTTTTATTTTCATTTGGAGTTCTCTTTCCTTCTATTGTTGACATTTGTAGATTGTTTGCCTCCACTGAAGTTTAATGTTTAGGGGAAGAAAAAAAACAACATTTTTTATTCTCACAAGGAAAAGAAAAAAACAAGCTTATTTTTTACTTTTCACGGACAATAAGTTCCTTTCCCAATACAGGAGAGATCAAATGACGTGATCTGTGTTGAAAAGCAAAACTCTACACATCCCAAAGCCCTAATCAAATCATTCCTCCTAATGCACTATTTTGGCCATTCTCACAATCCTCCTTCATGTAGCGTAGCTAAATGATGACGTTAGCACTGCAGTTTAAAATGTTCTGTTTATTGCATAGAATTTACATAAGGGATCTTATGTTCTGTCCTTTTATTACCTTTGAGAACCCAAATATACAGCACACATTTTTCAGTTGCACTCATAAAGTCCGCTTTATGCAGTCTTGAACACGGTATCGCAAATGTCGCTGGCATTGCGCTCGATTAATAATCAAATGCTCTTCTAACAAATACTGGGACAAAGCTACTCATTCAAAACACTATTCATGGACATTTAGTAGCATAAATGCACCGGCACCATTCTAGGTCAGGAAGTGACATGCTCTGACAGCTCATGTTCTGCTTGAAACTGCCCAAAGGTTGAAAGGTTCACGCAAAGTGATGCCCAAGCAGTTTGACCTCACTAGTGACTATATCCCTCTTTCCCTTCTAAACTGCAGTTAATTGATAGTTACTGTGCGACACCTGTCTGACTTGTTTTGTGCTCAATTTTATTTTCTTGCAAAATATATTGTATTTATTCCACCACATTATGCCTTTTTAATGTGCTGCTTGGTATTTCTGAGGCATTCACCTGTACGAGAAGAAAAATAGGATATAACTAGTTTCGCATATGTTTTTATTTTCGGTTTTTCCCCTTTGTAATTAGTGATTGCGATGAGTACGTAAAATAACCACTAGTGCTGGTACGTTTCTACTCGTTATTTTGTATGAAAAGTAATGAGGGTCAACTGTGCAATGGTATTCCATGTTGTATTACTGTAAAGATGAGAGATGGGCCTAGACCGCACCCTTTAACACAACAAAGAGAGTGGAAACAGAATCCAGACATTTTATTTCCTCATTTCAAAAGGCACAATAGAAGGAAAAAAAAGCAAAGGCGAGTGGACAAAAAAAGAAATAAATGAAAACGAGGTTAAGCTGTGAGCCCTTCTGGAAGCTGAGCGAGAAATCTCCACCGCTGACTTTGTGGCATTATGGGAGCAGAGAGGGTTGGAGGGGGCTACTGCACGTTGACGTATAGTGCACATGGAAGAAAAATGCATATTCCTGATTGTTAACGGTACAACTTCCAGAGAGGATGTCTATTGTGTTGCCTTTGCAGATCAAGTGTAGAGGAGAAGCAGCAAGTATTAAAAGAAATATAAATGATTACGCCTCGCCCCTTTCATCTCCATTAACCCCTCCCCCCACATAAACCCCTCCTACCACTACATACATGCGAGGAAAGCTCGAGTCATCCAGATTCAGTCTCTCGTGCACAATATTAAAGCTTACTTGAAAGGAGTCTCAAGCAAATGTCTGGTGTCATTTGTTCTTTTAAAAAAAATATTTTACCAGTATTTACTATTTAATTTTGTCTGAGAAACCATGGCTTCACAGCCAATCAGTTTAGCATAAACTTTGAGTAACATGGAGGAGTGATACATCATGGAAAGAGCGTTGTAATTGGTATAGAAACATGTATTGCTCTGTAGATGGTGGGTTATCCTAATGTGTATGGCCATGCCAAACTTCATACTGAAACCATGCAAAAACTGTTTTTATATACAGCACATAAGCATGAACTTTTGAAAAGTATTTAACTTTTGTATGAAATATTTATGCAATAAGTCTTTGTACCTACAGTTGAAGTCTGAAGTTTACATAAACCTCAGCCAAATACATTTAAACTCAGTTTTTCACAATTCCTGACATTTAATCTTAGAAAAATGCTCTGTCTTAGAGGTCAGTTAGTAAAACTACTTTATTTTAAGAATGTGAAATATCAGAATAATAGTGAAGTTATTTATTTCTTTCATCACATTCCCAGTGGGTCAGAAGTTTACATACACTCAATTAGTATTTGGTAGCATTGCCTTTAAATTGTTTAACTTGGGTCAAATGTTTCGGGTAGCCTTCCACAAGCTTCCCACAATAAGTTGGGTGAATTTTGGCCCATTCCTCCTGACAGCTGGTGTAGATGAGTCAGGTTTGTAGGCCTCCTTGCTCGCACACACTTTTTCAGTTCTGCCCACAAGTTATCTATGGGATTGATGTCAGGGCTTTGTGATAGCCACTCCAATACCTTGACTTTGTTGTCCTTAAGCCATTTTGCCACAACTTTGGAAGTATGCTTGGGGTCATTGTCCATTTGGAAGACCCATTTGCGACCAAGCTTTAACTTCCTGACTGATGTCTTGAGATTTTGCTTCAATATATGCACATAATTTTCTTTCCTCATGATGCCTTCTATTTTGTGAAGTGCACCAGTCCCTCCTGCAGCAAAGCACCCCACATAACAATGGTCATTATGGCCAAACAGTTATTTTTGTTTCATCAGACCAGAGGACATTTCTCCAAAAAGTACGATCTTTGTCCCCATATGCAGTTGCAAACCATAGTCTGGCTTTTTTATGGCGGTTTTGGAGCAGTGGCTTCTTCCTTGCTGAGCGGCCTTTCAGGTTATGTCGATATAGGACTTGTTTTAGATACTTTTGTACCTGTTTCCTCCAGCATCTTCACAAGGTCCTTTGCTGTTGTTCTGGGATTGATTTGCACTTTTTGCACCCCAGTACGTTCATCTCTAGGAGACAGAACACATCTCCTCCCTGAGCGGTATGACGGCTGCGTGGTCCCATGGTGTTTATACTTGCGTACTATTGTTTGTACAGATGAACGTGGCGTTTGGAAATTGCTCCCAAGGATGAACCAGACTTGTGGAGGTCTACAATTATTTTTCTGAGGTCTTGGCTGATTTTGATTTTCCCATGATGTCAAGCAAAGAGGCACTGGGTTTGAAGGTAGGCCTTGAAATACATCTACACCTCCAATTGACTCAAATTATATCAATTAGCCTATCAGAAGCTTCTAAAGCCATGACATCATTTTCTGGAATTTTCCAAGCTGTTTAAAGACACAGTCAACTTACTGTATGTAAACTTCTGACCCACTGGAATTGTGATACAGTGAATGATAAGTGAAATAATCTGTCTGTAAACAATTGTTGGAAAATTGACTTGTGTCATGCACAAAGTAGATGTCATAACCGACTTGCCAAAACTATAGTTTGTTCACAAGAAACGACAGGCTGTGGTTTATATTGGTTTAGTGATAACAATCTTTGGTAATAGTTGGTCACGAACGTTCTAGATAACATGTAAACAGCCTAACCAGCTCTGCTAGGGCGAGTAAATAGTCAGACTCTAGCACGGCCGCTTTCCCACTCTATATTTCTATTGAATTTTCACAAATGCCGTAGTATACGTAATTCCCAAACATGTAAATAATTTATGAAAACTTGTAAATGACCATGTGTAACAGTCCCTCTCCTCGCCCCGAACCAGGGACCCTCTGCACACATCAAACTACTGACACCCACGAAGCATCGTTACCCATCGCTTGAAACACTATTTGCCCGCACCCCGCTAACTAGCTAGCCATTTCACATGGGTTACTGTCGGGTCGCGTTAATTCAATCTGGTATTGGAATAAAACAGTTAACACAGAGTAACTTCTGATTTCTTTGTACTTTAATTAATGCAAACACATTTATGGTAAATATGATGTTCGTATATACGGGCTCGCTGTGTCACCACGCAGGGCAGACAGAAAACTGAGTTACACACCCTTTGCTTCTCATGAAATACTCTGACAGAGATAGTTCCCACTCACTGCTGGCCTGTCAGAGGGAGGATGAGCGTGGTTTAAACTTACTCATCCTATCGTTGGCGTGCAGGTTGGTCCCAACCTCGAGACGCCTCCTGTTGCCGGCCGTAGTTATTATCTTTGGCAGTCGATTTATCTTGTGACTGCACAATGCACAGTTCTCTAAAACCCCGACACCCCTCTGCATATACATTTCACCCATATCCTGCCCTTATCTTTTAACAAGTTCTTCCATATCCCTGATTTACAGCATCTGCATTCTTTCCATATGACTCAACATCCCATGAGCCCCTTCCTCTCACACAGCAGTATGCTCTTATCATATAGAGTATAAACTTAATATTATAGCATAGCTTCTTTGTTATATTATATAGGTTATGCAAACAAATAGTTGGTCAAACCCTAACAGTTACACATGTCTATAAAAAAAAGTGTCATATTCGTCCTCTGATTGTAATACGATTTAATGTTGCTAAAAGGCTGTCAGTTCGACTTTAAGGTAATCATGCGTTCAGGATCTGTGCCTTCCGAGGGTACCAACCTTAAGGATGTTGACACAGATACATTGGAAGGCCTCTGCGAGGTAGGCGTCATCTCGCGTGGTCACCAATCTGAGGTGGTCGTCAATGTTTACCCATACCACCAGAGTCCCCGTCTTTACTAACCCTGCAGAGTGGTAATGGTCACAACAGTATCAAAGTTCAATGGAGTTACAGGGCCAGTCCTTGCATCTAGAGCGCTGTCTATGAATGTGAGAGTAGTTACATATAGCCTCGTCCCTCAGCCGTATAATAAAACAAGTGGCGTGCTGCTGTTTTGCTGAAAATATAGCTTTAATCTGTCTAGAAGGACCATAGTGTAAAGGCACCATCTAACTTTTGGTTGTACTATTTTGTAAAATGTTTGTAATATTGATTAACTACAGTACCTGGGTCGAGCTACAGAATCAGCTGGGTTTGTTGACACCGTGGTATTTTTGTTTTTTCGTTATCATGATTTGAATACTACGGGATTGACTTAAAACAGATATTCATGAAGAATTACTCCTATACTTACAAGAAGAGTGCACTGCTTCACTTCTCCACTAGGTTAGTAACGAACTATGTTAGGCAAAACAGGCCGTAGAGCAGTTTTTTTTACCTCTCCATACAGTTTACAACTAATGTGGACTGAAAGGCAAAACAGACCCTAGAGCAGTTGTTATTACCACACTAACGTGTGGAACATAATAATAAATTATATTTTGGTATTTTTCATTGCACAAATAATCTTTCTGCATAAAAAGGCAAACACAACACACACAATAAATTGTTTAGGTTGTAAAGAAGGGAACATGCCAGTGGCACTTAAAGAGCAGCACTGACCCATACAGCTCTGGAGTCAGGCCAGTCACGGGCCACCCGTTGGGAAAGGGAAGGGGCTCCCACGGTCACTCCCTTGTCTTCTTTGTCATGTGACAGTTCGGCCCCTTGAGTACAGCTTCCCTGGCAACTCCTCTGCCAATTGGTCCAGAGCTGGACGGAGAAGTGTCAATCAATCATGTTTGCTATAGGTCTGATTGGTTAGTGCAGGGGTGCTCAGATCCATTCTTCAATGACAGCAGTTCTGCAGATTTTTGTCCTTGCCTTTTAGCTAGGGACTGGTTTTTATTTGGGCCATTCAGTAACGTCAACTGGGTGAAATGAAAACCAGCCGAGTTGTGGAAGTCGGCCCTGAGTTGTGCACCACTGAATTAGTGTATCCTCTTTCTGACACCACGTACCATTACAATGTTCCTTCAAACTACTGCGTGAGAAGGAGCATGGATGGGCATTGATTGCTTTTGCTTGGTGTCCTCAAGATTGTTAATTGATAGCAGCCCAGATATTCTTATTCTGAAAATGTAAACTAAAAGCCTAAAACATATATCAATTAAACTGATGGAGTTAATGTGCTCAATTACATTTTGTTTTGATTGCAGGTGAGGATAAAGTATCACACTGTACCAGGGTGGGTGTCAATTCCACAAATGATATTTTAATTCAGTTCTCGCTTCCTGTACATTCCATTTAATTCAATTCAAATTCCAGGTCAGTCTTTGAATTCAGAGAAAATTCAATTCCCCTGAATTCCAATTTTAGGTAAATTCCAATAATTTAATATCAATATTATCCCCAACAATTCTAATTCAATTCCCTCAGGCTGATCATGTCACTGTTCAGACAGCCTTGTTATGCTGTAAATATTAGAGTAGAGGTTGAAATTGTTAAAAGCAAATCCTACAGTACAATTTTGATACTCTGTGCATTAATTCTATTAACTGGGAAATGTAGGAATATTGAATTTCAATTCCAAAGATGTTTTTACAATTCCAATTTAATTCTAAAAAAGTTCCAAAAAAAAGTCAAGTCTAAATCCAATTGCATCATTTGAAGATTTAAAAATGTTGAATTTAATTCAAAGTAAATTATCCACTTCATGATTGAATTCAATAATTGAATTGGAATTTCAAATTAAATTGGAATTGACACCAAACCTGAACTGTATGTACTATTTGTGCAATATTGTTACTGTAGATCAGAGCATGCAGTACCTTTCTTGGCCAGCATGAGGAACTGTCTACGTTCTCCCTGGCTGCAGTGTGTAGTGAAGCCGAAGTCATCCACACCACTCACAATCACCTCACAGCTCAAGTCGTAATCACGGTCAAAGTCATCACACACACACACACACAATACATTAATTAGCCAGACATACACACACAGTACGTATTTGACACAAACACAGAGAGAGAGGGCGAACAAGAGAGAGAGCCATAAATGCATTTAAACACATTGAAGTATTTACAAATCTGCTACGGATGTACTGGCTAACACTATTGGAATGTTACGCCACAATGCCCTACACAGTTGTCATAAACATTACTGAGATCTTGACATAACATCTAACAACAGATTTTCTGACATGTCACATCACACATCTTTGGTAGAAGTCTGTTATGAAGTGTGGCACACTGAAATCGTGTGAATAGTCCAAGCGATATGTGACAAATGTTAACTTTTTCATAAAAGCATGAAACTTCATAGTTGGGGATTATGAAGAAACCTTATAATAAAACGTTTTTTTTTTATTATGTGAAATGGAGATACACTTATAAGGCCACGCTGCAGTACCATGACCCGATCAAAGAATTCACAGAAGAGGATGTAAGACTGGCCGTTGCCAGCTACACAACCCACAGACATGGGTCCATGAAGCTCCCCTGTAGGACAGTACAGGAACAGTATACACACATATAGTAAGTACACACTCACACAGAGAAACACACACTAGAGTCACACGTTGTGATGCAGCAGCGGTTGTTTTGGATTAGCTAGGTGTTAGGACATTGTTTTAGTATTCTGTTAAATGGCTGGCTATCGTTATTGCCCGGCTTTTATGATGTAACTGAGCCTGGCTCCTTTGTTTTCAGCGCATAATGATCTAGCAACATGAGTTCCCTATAGATCGCATAATGCCTGTTGACGTCACCTGGTTCCTCGAGGCCCGGACATATGACATCATCAAAGATGACCCCGCTCTGGGTGGCGCGGTTGAACTGGCGTGCATACAGTTCTGGAGTCAGGATTCTCGCCATACATGTGTAGTTGTATTTTAGGGTAGGGAACTCCTTATCGGGGGAACCTCTCTTCAGGTTGAACAGGGACATGGGGTCTGTAGGGACCGAGGTCTGGGCGGACAGGATGTGGTCAGACAGGGGACAATAGAAATAGAATAGAGTAGAAATGTTACTGGCCTTGAAGGCCGTTGGAGTCATGTCCAACCGGGCCATCTGGAGGGATCAGCCAGTTGTGAAGAAGAAAATGTACTACTTCAAAATGGAGACAGCTCAATGGCGCTGCCCATGCAGTCACAGACACCATAATGGCATGGATACAATGATGAAGCCTCTTTCCCATCTCTATGATCATCATTTAATTTAAGTGAATCACACGATTACGAGGCGTGGCTCTGTGCTTGTGTTCTGCTAGTGTATGGGGGAGGGTTATGGGGAAGGGGTTGTGGTTGTGGTAGATGATTGGTTCGTTGATTAAGATGATTAAACCAACGCCTATGCACCGGGAGTTTTTCCCGGTCTTTCTGCATTGGCTAACGAAGGCCAAGTTTCACACTCCTTGATCCACCATTTGTTTGCACATTTGGGTGGAAGTGTGTGGGAACAAGATTAGTTCTATGGTATAAAATATGTCAATTTTCTATTTTCCTGGTATATACACTATATATACAAAAGTATGTGGACACCCCTTCAAATTAGTGGATTTGGCTATTTCAGCCACATGTGTTGCTGACAGGTGTATAAAATCGGGCACACAGCCATGCAATCTCCATAGACAAACATTGGCAGTAGAATGGCCTTACTGAAAAGCTCAGTGACTTTCAAAGTGGCACCGTCAAAGGGTGCCACCTTTCCAACAAGTCAGTTCATCAAATTTCTGCCCTGCTAGAGCTGCCCCGTTCAACTGTAAGTGCTGTTATTGTGAAGTAGAAATGTCTAGGAGCAACATCAGCTCAGCCACACAGCCACGCTGAGTGCTGAAGCACACAGTGAGTAAAGACCGTCTGTCCTCAGTTGCAACACTCACTACCGAGTTCCAGACTGTCTTTTGGAAGCAACGTAAGAAAAAGAACCGAGCAGCTGCGCACACAAGCCTAAGATCACAATGCGCAATGCCAAGCATCGGCTGGAGTGGTGCAAAGCTCGCCACCATTGGACTCTGGAGCAGTGGAAACGTGTTCTCTGGAGTGATGAATCACGCTTCACCATCTGGCAGTCTGACGGACAAATTTGGGTTTGGCGGATGCCAGGAAGGAATGCTACATGCCCCAATGCATAGTGCCAACTGTAAAGTTTGATGGAGGAGGAATAATGGTCTGGGGCTGTTTTTCGTGGTTCGGGCTAAGCCCCTTAGTTCCAGTGAAGGCAAACGTTTACTCTACAGCATACAATGACATTCTCGTCGATTCTGTGCTTCCAACTTTGTGTCAACTGATGGGGTTCACCTTGGGGTCATGATAGGAGCTGCACCAAATGATTGATGTATTATAATAATTGATTATGCTTATGTTGTATTATCAGAAGGGGAACGGCTATAAGACCCCACCCCCACTACATTTATATGGTCCTGGACTACAGATTAGCAATATATATATATAATGCATATATATATATGTATTATAAGGTGTAATATTGTTCCACAGTTCTTTTCTAGGGTGTCTGTGAGAAAGCGCCTCAAGGCTAAAAGAGATTCATAGACACAGAACCCTGCAGTGGAGTGAAAGAGATAAGAGACAAGTCAGACATACCACTATAAAGCAACTTGGGGAGTGAAAAGTTACTGCTGAGCCCTTAGAAAACACTGGAACTATTGTTCTCTCCTGCAAGTTTGTATAACTGTATATGCATGGGCTTGGTCTCATGAGTAGAAGGTGTTGACGTAGGCAGTTACATCACTAGGGGTTGACTGCAAGCATATTAAAGCAACTTGGACCCTTTCCTATTTTGTAGAACTTACTCGGAAACATGCGGGCTATGTTCCCATTGTCAACTTCTGTCTTCAATTGCATTAATAAAGGTTTTTGATTGATTTACTTAAAGATATTGTCTGATTGCTGATTTCACCAATTAGCAAATGATTGACAAGGTACAAGGAACCAACCCCAACACAACAGTTTGGGGAAAGCCCTTCCTGTTTCAGCATGTCAATGCCCCCGTGCACAAAGCGAGGTCCATACAGAAATGGTTTGTCGAGATCGTTGTGGAAGAACTTGGCTGGCCTGGACAGAGCCCTGATCTCAACATCATCGAACACATTTGGGATGAATTGGAGCGCCTACAGCGAGCCAGGCCTAATCGCCCAACATCAGTGTCCAACCTCACTAATGCTCTTGCAGCAATGTTCCAACATCTAGCGGAAAGCCTTCCCAGAAGTGTGGAGGCTGTTATAGCAGCAAAGGGGGGAGCAACTCCATATTAATGTCCACAATTTTGGAATGAGATGTTCGACGAGCAGGTGTCCATACTTTTGGTCATGAAGTGTATTTCCAAATTGACCTCTTAGCATGTATGTTGCTCTGAGAAGATTTGATATGGTAATAGCTTCAGCTTGCTTGTGATAGGCAAGTTAGGAATTTTCCCCATATTCCAAATGTGGAGTAAGTTAAGGGGTATGAACACTTTCTGAAGGCACTGTAAAAGGCGTCCGCATGCTTCCCAGCTGAAACAGTTCAGAAGAGCTTGTGCGTATATTATGATGACATTTTGTCAGTTGGAGGAGATTCTACACCATGGTGAGCAGACACCTGTTTAATCTAAGTCTGTAATTAATTGGCATTCACTGGTGTGGTTTCCCTCTAACAAGTAAGTGGCACTTCACTCACTCTAAAATATATACATACACTTTGAATATGACATAGTCGAATTCTAGATTGGAGAAATTACTTAATAATTACATAACTGGCTATTGGTGAAATGCATGATGTCAATATGTGATGAATGATTGATGATTTTTATTTTGGGTGGTAATGCGGGCGACCATTACTGAATACTAGTTATTTTATTTTGAAGTGGTGGTTCAATGATAATCTATTTTTTTTAGTAATTCAGCAACAATTACCCAAATACTAGTTATTTTGGTTTTGAATAGGTGGTTCAGCGATAATCATCAATTTTATTTTATTTCAGGTAGTAATGCAGCGAACAGTACTGAATACTACTTAGTTTTGCAGAGGTGATTTAGCAATAATCATCTATTTTTATTTTGGGAGGTAATTCAGCAACAATTACCTGAATACTAGTTATTTTTCATTTTGTAGAGGAATTTCTGTGACAATTACCCAGGCCACCTTGACCTATGGGGAGGGTGGTTTATTTTTATTTGTTTGTAGAGGTAATTCTGTGAAAATTACCCAGTGAATGAGTTGAGTTGTTTATGAATAGTGCGTTGTATGTCTCATTTGTTTGTTTGTCTGTGGATTATTCCGGGGTTTATTGGGTAATGGCCCAATGGTGGAATGAAAAGTTAGGAGTAGGACAGAAGTTATTTGAATCAAAGGTTGAACATATTTGTTAGTGACACTTTCCTACCATAGGACAGTATAGGAAATGTACGACCCTTAGTATACCAGTAAAATTATTACAAGGAAGTTGTGTTCTGTAGAGAATTTCATAGAAAATTACTTTGTGACGCTGTCACCAGGGGGCACTGGTGTATAACATATTACATATTACACGCAGACTATCTAAATAAAAAGCCGGAGCACCATGGCACAGTCAAACCACAATGAGGAGATAGGAGCAATGAAGCCTGTCACGCCTGTTGAATATATGCAAAAGAAGTTAACTGCTGTGGAATTTACATTCACTTTTAAGAAATGGCATGTCTGGACAGAGATGGCAGGAGAAAATAGATATCCAATGGATGGTTCATTCAACAAAACTAGGTTGGATATAGTCAAGGAGATAATTCAGACAATAAAAATTAACAAAAAGAAGGGGATGAAGAAAAGTACCCTTGTATCAGAAACTGTGATAGGAATGATGATGCTGGAAGGACAGATTTTCATGAACAAGGCTACCGTGACCAAACTAAAGCTGGAGAGAACAATAGTCAGGACAGGGGCAGAACAGGAGTACTCCCCACCGCCCCGCCGTATGAGACTCAACCCAGAGGACCTCCGTGTGACTATACACAGATATACCCTCTCATACCACTGACAGAAGAAAATGGAGAAGCAACCACAATTATCCTCAAGGGGACTCGGATGAAGGAGGTGGATGACACAACAGCAGCAACAAGCGACATGAGAACAATAGAATTGGATGAAAAAAAGGAGGCACAGTTCCTGGAGGGAGTTTCCCTCGCCACCCCAACTCACTCCACAAAAAGGAACAGACTGGAAGACCCTAGACATATGGCCGCCTGCAGAAAACGAACTACTAAAGAAGTAAACGAAAAGTACAACGTGTTACCATCCATGGGTGACCTATTCAGAGACCAGAGAGAAAAGGAAGAAAGAAAGAGAGAAGAAAGACTGGAAAATAATAAGTTGTATACATTACGACAAGAGAAGAGAAAGTTGATAGAAGATCTGCAGGTGCTAATTGCTGATAAGATTAAAGAGACAATGGTCACAGATGATGTGGATGAAAGTAAAAAGCTAAAAGAGGAGGTCAGACAAGCCACAGATATGGTAAGACAATACCAGAGGGAGATAGAAGAGTATGAAAGGAGGACTAGACACTGCACTGAAGAAGGCCCAGCTTGCACAGATCGAGAAAGGAAGTGGTGATTTTACTCACAATATGATGGCTGCTCAAGTTGTTTCTACAGGCTCCCCACAACCACAGCCTGCAGCTCCCCCACAGTCACATCAGTCACATCAGTCACACCCGTGAACCCGGTGCCTGCAGGTTATGTGCTTTTCACCACTCAGCATTATGGTGACCCACAAACACGGACTGGAAAAGGAGGTGGGCCCGCCAGAACACCCCCTTGTGACTGGAACAACACTCAATGCTGGACCTGTGGGCAGTTGGGGCATGTGAGTTCGCAGTGTGGGGAAAATGAAAGAGGAAGAGGTTACAACAGGAGCAGAGGCAATGTTGGGCCTGGCCGAGGAAGAGAGAACTTTGCTAATACACATCCTGGAGTGTACCATGGAAACAATATGCTCCTCAGCCACCGTACCACTCGCCCGGAGCTGAAAATGTTCCCCGGGGCCACCTATGCCTATGAACAAGGAGGACAAGTTAATGACAATAACAGTTGCATCGGGACAGCCCAGGAATGTGTACTGGACAAAGACTTGTTTGATGAACCTCTCCTTGACTTTGACATGGTGCTGTTCGTTGATGGTTCTGCTTATATAGATCCAAGCACAGTGAAGAAACATGTAGGATTTGCTGTAGTAGATGTGGAAGGTGATATTGAGGTTATACAGCCCCTACCAGAACATTTATCAGCGCAACAGGCAGATTTATTAGCTCTGAACACAGCTCGTGAATTGGGGGAAGGGAAGGCCCTTACTGCCTACTCAGACTCAGCATATGCTATTGGGGTTTGTTTGTCATGGTGTGGGGTTTGGAGAGCAATAGGGTTTACTAATAGGTCTGGCTTATGGCTACATCTTTTGTCTGGCATGCCCTGTTTACCATCAACCATGATCTCTACTATTTGCCGATTGGCTGACAAAATTGGTGTCTGGTTTAATGCTAAATTTGGAAATGTTCTGGGGAAAGTAATGTTAACCTTGTTTTCATTGTTTACTCCTATACTTGTGGGAGGTTTGGTGATTTTGGCTACTGTTTATATTTGTAAGAAAATTACTCCCTGCTCTTGAACATGCTGGAGTGATGGTGTTGGTGGAAGCTGATACAAATCGTGCTGAAGGTGAGAATGGTGCATTTCTGGTTTCTCTTAATCCCATTGTCTATCCAACTCGTATGGTTCTTCCCAGGACTCAGGCGAAATGGGGGTATAGACAGACTCACCCCACTCCACCAGCATTCCAGGAACCTCAGGAGTTGTTTCTCCCTTTAGCAGGCCATCCCTGGGATCAAACGGATCCGGGGGATTTGCCTAATCTGTTTGATTTCAGAGGAGAATATTAAGATTGAAGCTGTGAGACTAATTAGCCTCAAAGAGGGGAATGATGGGGTTCACCTTGGGGTCATGATAGGGGCTGCACCAAATGATTGATGTATTATACTAATTGATTATGCTTATGTTGTATTAATAGAAGGGGAAGGGCTATAAGACCCCACCCCCATTACATATATAGGGTCCTGGACTAAAGAGTAGCAATATATATATACATTATAAGGTGTAATATTGTTCCACAGTTCTTTTCTAGTCTCTGCTTCTTATCAGAAACGGCCTGAGAGATGTGTGAGTTATTGCAGTCAAAACAGGGTGTCTGTGAGAAAGCGCCTCAAGGCTAAAAGAGATTCATAGACACAGAACCCTGCAGTGGAGTGAAAGAGATAAGAGACAAGTCAGACATACTACTATAAAGCAACTTGGGGAGTGAAAAGTTACTGCTGAGCCCTTAGAAAACACTGGAACTATTGTTCTCTCCTGCAAGTTTGTATAACTGTATATGCATGGGCTTGATCTCATGAGTAGAAGGTGTTGACGTAGGCAGTTACATCACTAGGGGTTGACTGCAAGCATATTAAAGCAACTTGGACCCTTTCCTATTTTGCAGAACTTACTCAGAAACATGCGTGCTATGTTCCCGTTGTCAACTTCTGTCTTCAATTGCATTAATAAAGGTTTTTGATTGATTTGCTTAAAATATTGTCTGATTGCTGATTTCACCAATTAGCAAATGATTGACAAGGAACAAGGAACCTACCCCAACACAACAGTTTGGGGAAAGCGCTTTCCTGTTTCAGCATGTCAATGCCCCTGTGCACAAAGCGAGGTCCATACAGAAATGGTTTGTCGAGATCGGTGTGGAAGAACTTGGCTGGCCTGGACAGAGCCCTTACCTCAATACCATCGAACACCTTTGGGATGAAATGGAACGCCGACTGCGAGCCAGCTCTAATCGCCCAACATTAGTGTCCGACCTCACTAATGCTCTTGTGGCTGAATGGAAGCAAGTCCCCACAGCAATGTTCCAACATCTAGTGGAAAGCCTTCCCAGACGTGTGGAGGCTGTTATAGCAGCAAAGCGGGGAGTATCTCCATATTTATTTCCACGATTTTGGAATGAGATGTTCGACGAGCAGGTGTCCATACTTTCGGTCATAAAGTGTATTTCCAAATTGACCTCTTGGCATGTATGTTGCTCTGGGAAGATTTGATATGGTAATAGCTTCAGCTTGCTTGTGATAGGCAAGGTAGGATTTTTTCCCATATTCCAAATGTGGAGTAAGTTAAGGGGTATGAACACTTTCTGAAGGCACTGAAAAAGTTCAGAAGAGCTTCTGTATATTATGATGACATTTTGTGATGTTTATGTTCATTTTGGACTTCGGCTTGCCTCGAGAAAACATTTTGTGTGTCCGAACAGCAGAAAAACACTCACCGAAGTCCAAAACGAACATAAACGTCACAAAAAGTCATCATAATATATGCACAAACTTCTGAACTGTTTTGGCTGGGAAGTATGCTGACGCCTTTAACTCTCCACCATAGTGGTATGGGCAGCGCCATTTTAAAGTATTGAAAGTAGTCATCTGGGTGGGGATTCCTATGGGTTGTTGCCTCTGGCGCTGCCCATGCTGCTAATGGCACAGATATAAAGTCCTCTATTTTTTAAATATGTGTTTTATAATGACACCATACAGTATCTTGGGATTTTCCTGGTGGATTTTCAGTTCATGAATTTAATTCTAATTCAGTTCATATTTTAAATGGACTCCAAACGGAATTGACGCTGACCCTTGGTCGGTTTCAAGAGGGCACAAGGGGGGGGGCAAGGCCAGGAAATCCCTCCCTGTTTCAGTCCATTGTGTTCCATTCGGTACCTAATGAGCATTTTTTTTGGGGGGGGGGGGGGGCAAGGCCAGGAAATCCCTCCCTGTTCCAGTCCATTGTGTTCCATTCGGTGCCTAATGAACACAACGCTGGCCTTGTTGTTCGACCAGATATTTGAAAACATTTCAAGGCTGCGATAGCTTCTGTCCACATAGCTTAGTCCTTAGTTACCCTGCATAGTAGGAATATAGAACATCAATCCCTGCTATGCAGTGATTTTGATTGGATCAAAATGGTTCGCAAAACTATTACCTCAAGATAGGGCCTGTACTTTGCTTCCAAAGCGTATGTGATGGGGGCTGTAAGAGAAGTTTTACATCAGGAATGTAGTACAGTGGCATTTTATATGGTTAATCTCTAATCAAAATCGTAAAGCAAAGGAATTTAAGGTGTGAGTTCTACCAAGTTCTATTAGTTGCCTGGCTGGAAATGTCTCTCAGCCATGCTGAACTGTAGCCTGTGTGTGTAGGGAAAAACAACTTGCCATATGCAGTCATTTTGTTACTTTCGTTTTGACTGAATGTGAAAGAGCATGCATGCATGCCACAAAATGGTGGCGCCACTTACGTTTGATCTTCCACATCTCGATGGCTGGAAGTCTGGAGTTCGTGGCCTGTGTATAGGGTGGTAGTGGAGGTGATAGTAGGGTCACAACTCTTCTTCTCTCAACACTGAACAAAAGAGCTAAGAATAGCAGTGTAGTCTCATCATCCCCAGTTTTGACTGTCCAAGTCCCACCTGACACGCTCATCTTTACAAAGTGGTGCGATGGTCGCTGGTGTCATGTTGCGTGTCCCTAACAATGTCAGTCTTTTTATAACTCAATGTGAATTAGCATTGCTAGCATGTGGTGGTTGGTGGATGGGTGTTCATACGACTGGTATGGTACATTTCATATATTTCTAAAGAAAGTGTAAATCATTTTTTAAAGGTGAAATCTGCAATATGTACAGCTGTTCAATGGTAATTTCAATGAATGTTACCCACTTATTACATTTCTCCAGCCACGTCCTTCAGCTTTTTAGCAAACCAAAAAGCAGAGCTGCCATTTAGCTGGGGGAACAAAATGAAACAGAATCAAGGATTGTACCCTTGAGACAGTTAAGAGAAGTTTGAAAATACAGAGTGGCTGCGGATCCGAATTCTCTATAACCATTTTCCGACAGCTAAATCCAAAGCTTCTGCGCATGTGTGGGATTCTCTACTTTACGCACAGTCTCTGCTTTACTTGTTTAGTAGCCCAGAAGAACAGGCTACTTTGGCAAATTTCGGTGATAAATAGAGAATGATGCTTGTTTAAGTTCAATCAAGACTGAATCTGTGTCAGCAAGATCACATAATGATAGTATTGTAATGACCCGGCTGGGTCATAAAAGGAAAAGAGACGGACTCTAGGTGTGCAGGTCAGAACACAGGTTTATTCCTAAACTGGGCTATTGTTCTGGCCACAGCCCACGCCGCTAAATACCGAACGTACACAATTATACCATGTCGAGTTAAGGGTCACTCCCATAGGAACAGATCAAGTGAGGGAAAGATGAGACAGTAATCCCTATTTATGCATTTCCAAATCCCGCGGGATTACCCATCATACCCCCCCAACCTTTCCCTCTGTCCTGACATATTTAACCCCTGCTAGTAGCCATGAGAACCATAACACACCCACAAACACAGAACACAATACCGGGTCGTTACATAGCCCCCCCCTTTCTAAACCCTAGCCCTTAGGGTTACACAACAAAATCCTTAAAACGACCCGGAGGTCGCATCAGTCTCTTGGGCCTCCCCGTGGCTCTCACCGGTGAACCCCCAGAACACTCATCTGCCCCAATGTCATTTCCAGCGCCCTCCGAAGAAGCAGCCCCCATCCCAGGCTCAGGTTGTGCTAGAGTCTCCTCGTTAGACTGTTCCCGTGGGCTCACATCAGAGACCTCACTCCCATTTCCTACCGTTTTCCTCCCTCTGTAGGGTGCCAATCGGTCCCGGTGGACCACCACCTTCCTGCTCCGTGGGGGGACCTCCACCCGGTACGTCACCTCCCCCACTCTCTCTATCACCAGACACGGCCCCACCCATGCACTGTCCAGCTTTGGGCACCGCCCCTTCTTGCGCGTGGGGTTGTGAAGCCACACACATTCTCCCGCTCCAAAGTGCCTCCCCCTAGCGCGCGAGTCGTAGTGGCGCTTTTGGCGCACCCCTGCGTTCTCGAGTTGCTCTCTTGCGAAGGTGTGAGCCGCTTCTAACCGGTTCTGCAGACGACACACATAGTTCGGGCCAGGCAAAACCCCGTCGTCATTATCAGGAGGGTGGCCAAACGTCAGTTCGGCTGGGGTGCGCAACTCACGACCTAACATTAGTAGCGCTGGGGAGCACGCAGTCGATTCTTAAACAGCCGACCTACATGCCATAAGAATAAACGATAAGTGGGTGTCCCAATCTCTCTGGTGTTTTGAGGTAACGATGGCCAGCTGCTGTGCTAATGTTCTGTTAAATCTTTCCACCAGCTCATCACTCTGGGGGTGAAGCGGAGTAGTGCGCGTCTTCTCCGCGCCTAACCGTCTACACAACTCTGAGAACACCCGTGACTCGAAGTTTCTCCCCTGGTCGCTGTGAATAGACTGTGGCACCCCAAACCGACTGATTATTCCCCCCACCAACGCATCAGCTACTGTCGCTGCCTCCTGGTCTGGGAGAGCGTAAGCCTCCGGCCACTTGGTGAAGTAGTCCATAGCGGTTAGAATCCACCTGTTACCGCTGTCTGTGGTTGGAAACGGCCCCACTATGTCTACCCCCAGTCTCTCCATGGGCTCCCCTACTGGGAATTGTTGTAGGAGGGCGTGTGACTGACCTGGAGGTCCTTTTTTAGCAGCACACTCGTCGCACTGCCTACAAAAGTCCTCAACATCCCTCCTGTGCCTGGCCCAATAGAAGCCTTTACGCACGCGCTTTAACGTTTTGGAGACCCCAAAATGCCCTGCGCCAACTCCCCCATGAAGCTGCTGTAACACGCTCCCCTGCAGCCTTTTGGGCACCACTACCTGCCACGTAATTTCTCCAGTCGCTGGCTTTTTCCACCCCCTCTGGAGCACTCCCTCAGCCACTCTAAGGACTGTGAATTTAGCCCACAGTCCCTTGGTGACTGGTGATAGAGGGGCTACTTCCCCCCACGGCGGTCGTCTTCTCTCTTCCACCCACCGCAGCACAGGACGCAGCTCTGCGTCCTCCTCCTGGCGACGCCTCCACTCCCCAACGTCCACAGCCTCAAGCTCCCGGCACTCTGTCACCCTCAGCTGACTCACCATGGCGGTGACTCCCTCCTCCCTGCACAGTTCTCTCTCTCGCTCCACCCGTTTGGCGCAGTACCCACAGCCATCCTCAGCACACGGGCGGCGGGACAAGGCGTCTGCATTGCTGTGGCGAAGGCCGGCTCTGTGCTCCACCTGGAAGTCGTAGGGTTGCAGCTCCTCCAGCCAGCGGGCAATCTGACCTTCTGGCTCCTTGAAGGAGAGAAGCCACTGCAGGGCGGAGTGATCCGTCCGGACCACAAACGGCCGGCCCCCCAGGTAGTACTTGAAATGGCGTACTGCTGCCACGACAGCCAAAAGCTCTCTCCTTGTCACGCAGTAGCGTTTTTCAGCCTTATCAAAAGTTCTGCTGTAATAAGCTACTACGTGTTCCCCATCAGGACCACGCTGAGCCAGCACAGCCCCCAAACCCTCATTGCTTGCGTCGGTGTCCAGGATGAACGGACGGTTTGGGTCTGGTGAGGCCAGGACAGGGGCCTCCATCAGGGCACGTTTGAGGGCCTCAAACGCCCGCTGGTGCTCTTCGGTCCACTGAAAAACAGTGTCCTCCTTGAGAAGGTGGTTCAAAGGAGCCGCTACCCCTGCAAACCCCTTCACAAACCTACGATAGTAGGATGCCAACCCCAGGAAGCTCTTAACCTTTTTTTTTCCCTCTGGAACTGGCCACCCCCTCACAGCCTCTACTTTGTCTGGCATCGTGCTGATGCCCTCACCACCCAGCTGATGCCCCAGGAACGCCACCTCCCTTTGCATGAAATGGCACTTTCCCGGATGTAATTTTAGCCCCGCCCCCGAGATCCTCTCCAACACTCGCCTAATTGCCCCCAGTGCCCCCTCAAACGATGTGCCGTGCACCAATATGTCGTCTAGGTACACAACACACTCGTCTCTCGGAACCCCCGCCAGCACTCTGTCCATGAGCCTCTCAAAGGTGGCAGGAGCATTACAGAGCCCGAAGCACAGCACCTTGAACTGCCAATGGCCCCTATCTGTGGAGAAGGCCGTTTTTTCATGTGCCCCTGGCGAGAGGGGCACCTGCCAGTAGCCACTGCGCAGATCAAGGGAGGAGAACCACGAGGACCCTCTCACGTGGTCTAGCGACTCATCAATCCTCGGTAGGGGATAAGAGTCTTTAGTGGTGACAGAATTTAGGCCCCTGTAGTCAACACAAAACCTAAGTTTACCCCCTTTCTTAGGCACCATGACGACCGGCGCAGACCATGGGCTATCTGATGGCTCAATGAAATCAGCCCACAACATGTCAACAATAGCTGTGTCTGCTGCTTCCCTCCTGGCAAGGGGAATATGACGGGGCCGAATTTTAATGGATCGGGCGTCCCCAGTGTCTATTTCGTGCTGAACTAGGTGCGTTTGTCCTACCTCATCTTCCCCCCAAGCGAAGCTATCTTTAAAGTCCAACAGCAGCTGCTTTAACTGTCTCTGTTGTCTCTCATCCAGACCCTGACAGTTCTTCAGCCACACAGCCTCGACGGCATCGATAGCTTCCTCCTTCCCCCCGTCGGGCTGATGGGGTGAAGGAGCCAGTGTGTTTTGGGCTACTGAGCTGCCTGTGCTTGCACCATGATGGGGAGTGAAGGCCGTCGCCGCCGGAGACAGCTGCTGGAATGGCACAACGACCAAGGGAGCAGCCGGGATGACCGGTGGAGTTTCTGCAAGCTTGGAGGAAGACGGAGGGACAGCCCTGCCCCCTGCTGGCCCTCCCGAAGTCGACATTCCCACTGTGGGCCCCCCCGACAGCCTCAAAGTGCCCGACGCTAAGTCCAACTGAGCCCCACAGTTTTTCAAAAAGTCCATTCCCAGTATACAGGGGTCCTGCACCGCTGCTACCCACGCCGGACACCCCACAGTTCTCCCCCCCACAGTCACAGATAGCTGACACTTCCCTAACATGGGGGCTAGCTCCCCCGTGACAGTTCGTAGCTGGACAAGGGTCGGCTCCACCCGCACCCCAACAGGTAGTATGTCTGGTCTCACCAGGGTTACTGTAGAGCCCGTGTCGACCAGGGCCAAACATTCCACCCCCTCTACCTTGACGATGACATTGCAGAAGTCCCCAACGGTGGTACGTCCCACCACAACTACCGGACTAGGAAACACGGCGGCAGCTACACCCTGGGGGAGCAGGTCCCCACCCTCTTGTCTGCGCTGCTGGGTACCTCTTTTGCTTACAGTGGGTTCGGGGGCGGGGGTGTGGGTCCGCGCTGCCCCCTGCGCGAGAACCCGCCGTCGTTTCCCTGGTGACGGGGGAATCTGCCACACTCCCGCTGAATGTGGCCAGGCTGGCCACAACCCCAGCAGACAATAGGAGTTGAGCTGACACTGCGACGCTGCCTGGAACCCCTCTCCATGATAAGCGAAGCAGTCTTGACTAGCCCGCCCAACTCGTCGACCCACTCTGGTTTCGTGACCCCTGGCACCCCAGCCACCGCTGCTCTCACCTCTGGTTGACTGGCGACTTCCACTCTCACTCCCTCACCCCAGATCAGCTCCCTCTTCCTGGCTATCTCCACTGCAGCCCGCAGAGATGGTGGGTCCGCCATCTGAACATGCTTACCCAGTTCGGTGGAAGAGAGCGCTCTAATAAAACTGTCCCGTGCCAGCTCGTCTTGCACCCCAATCGGCATAGTTGCATAAGCCCGCCTGGTCAGGCTCAGAATACCGCTTGCCAACGCCTTTAATGATTCCCCCTGAAGTCTCTTTTTGTTACTCAGTTCAATCCGCAGCATGTTGGGCTGCGCGTCGCTGCCGAAACGGCCCCCCAATGCCTCCACTAGCGCACCGTAGTCGCCCCTCTCGTCCGGGGCTAGCGTTAACAGGCATTCCGACGCCTCCTCTGCCAGGCTCAGGGCAAGCTGTAACGCTTTCGTCTCGTCAGACCACCTCCCGGCTCTAGCCAACAACTCGAATTGAGTGAAAAAAACTTCCCATTTACCTTGTCCATTGAATTTGGTAGTTTAGCCGCTACCGTGGCTAATGGCAATAGGCCGCTGCCATCTCTGTTTACATACGCAGGCCCCGCCATTTCCGCACCCGGTGACGTCGATATCCCCGTCGCCGTGACGTCTGCTCTCGAGCGGTGTGAAGGAAAACCCGCCAGTTCTGCCATCTTGCTGACTGACAATTTAACTCCCGCCATGTGGCCCTCCAGCTCATCTACGGCAGTCGCCGCCCGACCCTCCCGATCGGGTACCCCCGAGCCCACAACGGACACTTTGTCCGAGTCTTCCTTAATTTCCCGCCTCGCCCCAAGCATCATGACCGTAGATGCGAGTCACGCTAATGCCAACCCGGCCTATACTGAACAGCTAACTCGCCTAGTCTCGATCCCGTAGTTCAAAAGCACTTCTGACACCAATGTAATGACCTGGCTGGGTCATAAAAGGAAAAGAGACGGACTCTAGGTGTGCAGGTCAGAACACAGGTTTATTCCTAAACTGGGCTATTGTTCTGGCCACAGCCCACGCCGCTAAATACCGAACGTACACAATTATACCATGTCGAGTTAAGGGTCACTCCCATAGGAACAGATCAAGGCCCGAACAGAAAGAGAGGGAAAGATGAGACAGTAATCCCTATTTATGCATTTCCAAATCCCGCGGGATTACCCATCATACCCCCCCAACCTTTCCCTCTGTCCTGACATATTTAACCCCTGCTAGTAGCCATGAGAACCATAACACACCCACAAACACAGAACACAATACCGGGTCGTTACAGTATTATATATAACAGAACCGAATATAATAGCATGGTTTAACGTTACTACTGTAAGACAAAAAACACCACCTCATTTCTTATGAGATTTAGGATGATTGTGAGAATGGTAGCATTTTTCTCCCAGGTGGTCAAAACTCAACAGCGCGCCACTAGTCAAAACACCATCTGCTCTAAAATTCACTCCCTGTACATAATTCAAATAAAACAGTGTACTTCAAAACAACACTGTACATAATTCAAGAAGATCTAATGCATTTTCCCAGGGGAGCTGACAGGGTGGTTACCTTCAGATCTGCAGACTTGGCCTTCAAAATATGGATTTTGCGCAATAAATGACTTGCATTATGTTTCATTATTGATAAACAGTTCAATATAAGCAAAAAACGTGGATGATGTGTAACAACAGTTTTTCAATTGTTGCAAACGCGTAAAAATCTGTAGTTCTGCCCCTGAACAAGGCAGTTAACCAACCCACTGTTCCTAGGCCGTTATTGAAAATAAGAATTTGTTCTTAACTGACTTGCCTAGTTAAATAAAGTTTAAATTAAAACATTTAAAAATACAACCACCCAGAAGTCTCGCCAGTTTACGTTCTGTTTCGCTACACGGATTCCAGCAGTAATCAGTCCGATAATTACGAAGCTACGCACATGCCGCTGCAATTCAACAATGATTCGAATGCGATATCTGTGAATGTCGTGGAAAATGCCTTTAAAATGCGCTTTGTCTAATGTCCAGTGCACTGCTCTACAACGCACCTCGGATTTAATCCCGGTTTTACTTGCTGTTTGTTGTTGAATGGAGATCTCAGTCCTTATCTCCGCAAAGTAGAATTTCTGTGCTCTCTTGGAATCTATAAATTAACACATTTATTTCATTGACTTGCCAAAACGTTATTCTGTAGAAGTGGAAAAGACAATGTAATGAATATTATTTTATTTTCTGACCGTTAGTTCGTGAGGAGCATAAGAAATCCACAGTCTGTTTGAGATGTACCTGGAGAGATGTACCTTTTAAATGAATGAACCACTAAATTACTATAATAACTTATGGAGAACATTCCTACAGTATCTTATATTGTCCCCCAGGTGACACCAGCTAAGCCCTGACACAGTACTTATACTAGCACTTCCAAAGACACCTACCCACAATGTCAGGATGCTACAAGTAGATATGAGACCCTGTAACGCCCTGGCCATAGAGAGGGGTTTTTTGTTCTTTATTTTGGTTAGGCCAGGGTGTTACATTGGGTGGGCGTTCTATGTTCCTTTTTCTATGTTTTGGTATTTCTTTGTTTTGGGCCGTGTGTGTGTGGCTCCCAATCAGGCACAGCTGAAGCTCGTTGCTGCTGATTGGGAGTCACACATAAGGAGCATGTTTTTCCTTTGGGTTTTGTGGGTAATTGTTTCTGTTTGAGTATTTTCCTAACAGGACTGTTTGCTGTCGTTTTGGTCATTTTGTAGTGTTCTCTTGTTTATTTGAATTAAAATTCTAATGATGAGCACATCCTCTGCTGCACCTTGGTTCCCTCTTACAGACAGCCGTGACAGAATTACCCACCAACAACGGACCAAGCAGCAGAGGAAGGAGCAGCACAAGGAGAGGCACCAGGAGAAAAGCTATCTGGAGTCATGGACTTGGGAGGAAATCCTGGATGGGAAAGGACCATGGGCTCAAGCTGGGGATTATCGCCGCCCGCAGTGGGAGATCGAGGCGGCGAGAGCTGAGAGGCGCTGGTACGAGGCAAGGGAGCTCAACGGACACGGGAGGCAGCCCCACAATTTTTTTGGGGGGGGGCACACGGGGAGATTGGCAGAGTCAGGTGGTAGACCTAAGCCAACTCCCCGTGCTTACCGGAAGCAGCGTGGTACTGGTAGGACACCGTGTTATGCTATGGAGCGCAAGGTGTCCCCAGTGCGCGTTCAAAGCCCGGTGCGCTACATACCAGCCCCCCGCAAGTGCCATGCGAGTGCAGGCATCGAGCCAGGGCGGATGGTGCCAGCTCAGCGCGTCTGGTCTCCAGTGCGCCTCCTCGGTCCAGGTTATCCTGCGCCGGCGTTGCGCACTGTGTCTCCAGAGCGCTGGGAGGGTCCAGTTCCCCCAATGCCTGCTCTCCGCCTGTGCCGGGCCAAAGTGGGCTTTCAGCCTGGAGTGTGGGTAAAGAGTGTCCGTACCAGAACTCCAGTGCTCCCCCACAGCCCGGTTTATCCTGTGCCTCCTCCTCGGACCAGGCCTCCAGTGGGTCTCCCCATCCTGGTCCATCCTGTGCCACCTCCCAGGACCAGGCCTCCAGTGGGTCTCCCCATCCTGGTCCATCCTGTGCCACCTCCCAGGACTAGGCCTCCAGTGGGTCTCCCCATCCTGGTCCGTCCTGTGCCACCTCCCAGGACTAGGCCTCCAGTGGGTCTCAACTGTCCTGAACTGCCAGAGTGGCCAGGGACGCCCGCCAGCCCGGTGAGTCCTGTGCCTACGCCTAGGGCCAGGCCTCTGTCATGTCTCCCCAGCCTGGTGAATCCTGGGTCAGTGCCGTCGGAGCAGCCAGGGTCGCCCGCCAGCCGGGCGCAGCCAGGGTCGCCCGCCAGCCGGGCGCAGCCAGGGTCGCCCGCCAGCCGGGCGCAGCCAGGGTCGCCCGCCAGCCGGGCGCAACCATCGCCGGCCGCCAGCCGGGCGCAACCATCGCCGCCCGCCAGCCGGGCGCAACCATCGCCGCCCGCCAGCCGGGCGCAGCCAGGGTCGCCCGCCAGCCGGGCGCAACCATCGCCGGCCGCCAGCCGGGCGCAACAAGGGTCGCCCGCCAGCCGGGCGCAACCATCGCCGCCCGCCAGCCGGGCGCAGTCAGCGTCGCCCACCAGACCTTCGGCGCGGCCAGGTGCGCCACCTAAGAGGGCGACGTCAAGGGTGGAGCAGAGGCCACGTCCCGCACCTGAGCCGCCGCCGTAAGAAGGCCCACCCGGACCCTCCCCTTCAGAGTCAGGTTTTGCGGCCGGAGTCCGCACCTTTGGGGGGGGGTACTGTAACGCCCTGGCCATAGAGAGGGGTTTTTTGTTCTTTATTTTGGTTAGGCCAGGGTGTTACATTGGGTGGGCGTTCTATGTTCCTTTTTCTATGTTTTGGTATTTCTTTGTTTTGGGCCGTGTGTGTGTGGCTCCCAATCAGGCACAGCTGAAGCTCGTTGCTGCTGATTGGGAGTCACACATAAGGAGCATGTTTTTCCTTTGGGTTTTGTGGGTAATTGTTTCTGTTTGAGTATTTTCCTAACAGGACTGTTTGCTGTCGTTTTGGTCATTTTGTAGTGTTCTCTTGTTTATTTGAATTAAAATTCTAATGATGAGCACATCCTCTGCTGCACCTTGGTTCCCTCTTACAGACAGCCGTGACAGACCCATTGTTAGTTTATGGTCAATTCTGCACAGATGATATGAGCTCTTGCGAAATACTTAACATTAATGTCTTTATAATCACAATAATGAAACTCTACGAGACAGTATAGCAGAAACGGACTGGATGTTGCTAAATAGTCTCCCCCTTATATTTACCATTGTTATACCTTTTGTCCATATATTTGTTATAACATCTGAAAGGAAGTCAGACGATTTGCAAGAAATGCATGAGGTCTGTGGACATGTACGTGTGTGTACACAACTGCAAAGACTACATTGGATGTGCACAATGACAAGGTCAGCTGCTTCTGGGCAATCAGCCAACAGCAGGGAGTTTGACAGACCTATCATACAGTTCACACACTCTCACTCACACACACACACACACACACACACACATTCTAACGGTTTCCTGTCAACACCCAGAAAAACTCTGAAATTTGTTTAGGGCTGCTTGTAATCTTCACTCTCTCTCCATCTGACTGAAAAAGCAACACAGGAATTATTGGTAGAAACAAAAGGATTGTTTCTACCAAAACTGTGACTTCCAAGGGCAGCTGTTAAACGTGAAAGTTAAACAAAGTTTTACGTTTCACTACCTAGTGCAGTGTATCTAGTGTTCTACAATGGCAGCATCTGTCTCTGAGTTGTTGCTGGCCATTCTGGAGAAACTGGACACAAAAGAGCTGGAGAGATTTAACTGGGAGCTGTGCAATAGCAATCTGAAAGATTTTCCCAACATTTCAAAGGCTCACCTGGAGAATGTTACAAGACATGCCACTGTGGATAGGATGGTGGAGACCTACTGCGATGAGGGAGCTGTGAACGTCACAAACATGATCCTAAGCAACATGGACCTTAACAAACTTGCTATGTCTTTAAAGAGAGATCTTCCAGAAGAGGAACCAGCACAGATAAAAAGAAGGGAAGACGGGGAACCGGTGAGTGTGCTGAAGGACAACCTGAGATCTGACTTAACACATCTGGAGGAAAAGCTGGAGAAATGTGAAAACGCCCTAGAGAGTTACGATAGCATGACTCAGCACACCAAGGACCAGCAGGTGGACACAACGAGGAGGATCAGGGAAGAGTTTGAGAAGCTCCACCAGTTCCTGAGAGAGGAAGAGGAGGCCAGACTGGCTGCTCTGAGGGAGGAGGAGAAGGAAAAGGGAATGTTAATTGAGAGAGGCAAGGACAGCATTGAGGAGCAGATCATCTCTCTCACAGATGCCATTGAGGCTGTGAAAGAGGACCTGATGAAAGGCAGTGAAAGATTCCTTGAGAGTTATAAACTCACCCAGAGCAGAGCCACAGCCCAATGTAAACTTCCGGATCCACAGCTTGTCTCCGGAGCGCTGATCGACATCGCCAAACACCTAGGCAACCTGCAGTTCCAAGTCTGGGAGCAGATGCAGGCGATAGTCAAACACTCGCCCGTGATTTTGGACCCCAACACGGCTCCCTCTACTATGACTCTCTCTGATGACCTTACCAGCGTGCGACACACAGCCATAGAGAAGCAGCAGATTCCGGACAACCCAGAGCGGTTCACACAGTGGGCAAAGGTCCTTGGCTCCGCAGGCTTAGTGAAGGGTTCAGAGCATAGCTGGGAGGTGGAGGTGGGCGACCAACCTGAGTGGAATCTAGGCGTGGCTGCAGAGTCCGTCAATCGGAAGGGAGAAAATCTTCTCGCGTCACCAGAATACGGAATCTGGGCTATACTGAAAAGGGGGCGCAAGTATACAAATGGAATTGGTAAAACGCTCACTCTGAAGAGGATACCCCAGAGGATCAGAGTTCAGCTGAACTACGACAGGGGTGAAGTGGCTTTCTATGACCCCAAAGACAATACACACATCTACACTTATAAACATAGGTTTACTGAGACTGTCTACCCATACATCTCTGTTTGGAAGATAAAAGACGCCAGCAACCGTGATATACAGATCTGCCCATCAGAGGTGTCTGTGACAGTAAAATCATATCAGTGAGGTATGTGCGCGTGTTGGTGGGTGTATCGATCCAATCCTCTCTGATCTTCACAGGTGTATCTGCTCCAATAGTGATAAACTCAGAAAGGCATGTGTATTTATGTATTAAAGTGTAGATTTCAAAAGGCTTATACGACTTTTCTGTAAACCATTCCAAACTATTATTGTTCTGTATAAGATGTCTGCCCTGTTACATTTCAAATATTGTTGTAGTTTAATAATTGTTCACGTTTCATGTCCAGATCATCTTAAAGTGTCTGAAATTCCTAATGTAGATCAATTAAGTTATACTTTAAGATGCTAATATGAGGGATATTGCCTTGTATTAGTGTTGTGTCACAAATGCTAAAAAGTTAGCATTTGGAGACAGTGGCCAGGGAAACTAAACCAAAGCAGGATTGCTGTCATACATTGTCTGTAGACTGCTTAAAAGATAAGGAAATCTATAATTAGTTTCAACTATCCCTTTAAAGGGGAAATCCACAGCTGAAACAATAACAAAGCAGTCTCCCCTGGGCCTGGAGAAAACGTAACCACTCAAATTCTTAGACAGAGCTATGGATGCAAGGACGGATCATCCAAGATAACAAAACATTGGAGGACTTCTATATTAGTGATATATACATGTTGATTCTTGAAGAATATAACGTATAAATGCCATGAGCTTGGATAAACTGTTGTACCCCATCAGAACCCAAATACAAGCTTATATTTTGGGTTCTGATGGGGTACGACAGTTTAACTATAAGCTCATGGCATTTATAAGTTATATTCTTCAAGAATCAATAGGTAAATATCACTTACAATATAATTCCAAATTGGATGTAGCAACTGCAGATTGCCCCTTTTAAGTTTTCATTAGGTATACGTTGATAGTTCAACATTTTGTTTTATTAAACCACAAGATCTGTGTGCCATGTCTACTTGTACTTTTTACTAAACATTTACTTTGACTTCCAGCGCCTGTTGAAAGTTACTGGATGTGTCTGTCATCATTTTTTCCCCAAATGTTGCAATCTGCTGTGCTGAACTTTCTGTATGAGATGTAAGGGGTTTACATACATGTTTTTTCTATATTTTTCTTCTTTAAAGTAGAACCCCGTGTTTCTGTAGTCAGACAGAATGACAAGGCTGCAAAAAGAAAGTGTCATTTTGACAAGACTACTGTCAAAACGTGTCATCTTTTTTAATAAACTAGCACCGTGGATTCATAAATAGGGTTGTTGTGGTCCATTAGTGTGTGTTGTTACTCTTCCCTTAGACAGCCGCCAATGCACCATATAAAGGCAATTTCTTTCGCATAGATCATATGAATTTTCTTTCGCTTAGTGCGCTGCCCTATAACGTGCCTCGGATTGAATCCCAGTCTTGGTATTTCAGTATTTACCCAAAAAGACCACTGCATTCCCATAGAAATGTATAATGCATACTTGTATCTGAAGTATCCTTTATTATGCATTGGTATCCCATAATGTTTTTACATGAAACATCACATAATGTTGCTTTAAGGTTAACACATACAGTACAGTCATAAGATACAGTACGTAGGAAAATGTCGCTAAAGATTGTTCCCCACCAAAAAGTAATGTTATCTCACAACCACAGTCTACATATTTACTGACTGGATATGACATGTGATGCACATAATTGTTGTTATGCATGTACCACAAAATTGAAGGAAAAACGCGTGTAACAATTCATTCATCAATGGTAACACTTTATAATAACTTTCAGGAATAAGCATTCTTTTTTTACTTTTAACATTTCAATTTCTAAATGTATAAGAATTGAAATAAACGTTCAACATGTACTGTATATTGGCTTATTCAGTAAAGGTATTATAAAGTGTATTTTAATTACATTAATAACTTTTTAACAGCTGTCCATTAAAATCCCTGAGTTGTCATTAATTAACAATTAATAGATCGCGTGCTCTCTGATTGTAAGACTTTAACCCCAAAATATTATTCAATATAATATCTGTGGGCAACATTAACACTTGAATCCTCAGTACAAAATGTAAATACTTCACTGCAATTTCTGTATTGCTTCATTGTTTAAGTATTTGGGGGAAAATGCATGGACGTGCTGACACTATTTCTGCAAGCTTACTTGTCTAAATTTGGAGTACAGCTGAGGCATTGGCCTGCACTGAGCTTTGTAACATTAGCTAACTGTTTTTGAAATGATCTCGAACCAGTTCTTTACGGCCCCTCTACAAGTCCTCCAAACCGCTCGTGTCCACTTTGACCTTAACAAAGAGCGTATCGTCTCTCACGTAGATGGCGTTCTTGGGCGTCTCCAGCTGGGCATGCGAGGCAAAGCACTGGAAACCAGAGGCCACGTTGGTGGGGGCGCTGGCGGTTGCAGCGGCCGAGCCGGGCCGGTGGAAGCTAGTGTTTTCAGGGTCGGGTTTGAAACTCATAGTTAGGTGGTTGTTGGTGCCGCTCTGATCCAGCACTGACAATGACACAGGCTGTCTGAAGGGCCAGGGCAGGAGGGGGTCGAAGTCGCCCCTCATGAGGACCACGTAGAGAGACAGGTGGGTGTCCCGGCCTGCCCCGTCGCCATTCAGGTAGGCCCTGGCGGCCATTTTGTAGCCGCTGCGGCCCGTGTGGAAGGGCGTGCTGCTCAGGCACGGTCCCTGGCCTCGTGCCCCGGCCTCCTTCCTCTTGCGGTAGTCGCGGAGCTTCCAGATGAGCTTGCCGTCGTATGAGGTGGACTCGAGCTCTCTGAAGTGCTCCTCGTTGCACTCCAGCTGCGCCGTGTGGATGCTGAGGAGGCGCGAGTGGCGCATGTAGGTCTCCTTCAACTCCCCTGGGGGGAAAGATGGGCGATGGAATTTTTTTATACTTTAATTAATCTACTGGTGATTGAAAATGTCAGTACAATGTTAATTATTTGCTCATAGTCTCTAAGGCTTGTAAGTGATTTAAGATCATTGGCCTAACACAGTCTTGAGTCTTTCCATAATCTGTTACAAGCCTTGGGAGACTTTAGCTTATTGCCCTAAAAGTCTAGCATCTTTCCAGTAACCCGGGATTGGTAACTACTGAGTTACTTGAATTCTGTGGAATATGCTGCCAAAGACAGAGGCAGTTTTACCATAATTCAAATAACCCAGTGGCAGTTACATTTCACAAGACCCACTTTTCACACGTCATGGGCTTACTTTCGGTGGAAGCCATTATAATGACCTCCAATCCACCTTTAGTTCACTCAGACCATTTAGGACACCCTCCACTCACCCAGGTGGTCTTTGAGCCCCTCCGTGACGGACACCTGCTGTCTGAGGGCATCCAGGGACGCTCTGATTTGGCCCAGTTCCTCCCGGGCCACACCAGGGCCAAACACGCTGGACAGCTCCTCGAGCTGGAGCTGGACGCTGGAGATGTGGTCCCTCTGGTCCTCCAGAGACCGCTGTACAGGGACGTCCAGAAAACCGTAACACTTTATTTGCAGTACTGCTATTTACCTGGGTAGCGTTCATAATCATTAGTCACCAAACAGAATGTTTAATGTTTTAAAACGTTTTCTGTTGCATGCCTTAATAAACACAATCAAGGTAGTCTCTCCTCTTATGAGAATCTTAACGTTTTGATTCCTATGACCAATGGATTCTATTAAGTGCAGTGTTGTGTGAATTAATTATTCCTGCTTTGGTTTCATATGCAGTAACAGCAGTGTTTCTTACCTGCAGTGTTCCATAAACATTTTTAAAGTATTTTTAGATTTTATTGAACAGAGGGAAGATGGGGAAAGATGGAGAGAGATTGTGTCAAAGGGCAGTAGGCCAGATTCATACCTACACTGTAGACGTGCTGGATTCTGCAGCATTACCGCTAGACCAGCCAGACCTCTGGGGGTTGTATTGGTTACATGCTACAGTACTGCTTCTTACCTGTCCTGCTTCTTACCTGTACTGCAGACAGGGTGTTGTCACATCGGCTGACCTGCTGGGCCAGCGGGCGGACCACCTCCTCCAGACCGCTGACCTGGCGGCTCCTCTCCTGGAGCTCCTTGTGCCTCAGCAGCACCTCCTGCTGGAGGATTTCCATCTGGCAGGTCAGAGGAATGGTCAAAGTTCAACCGTTGCCACCGTACTGGCTCTAGGTACAACTTGCCCTTTGGCACACTGATCTAGGCACTATAAGGGCTGAATCCTAACTTGAGATGTGTGCAAGAAACTCATGTTTGGCGCAAGTCTCCAAAGGAAAGGACATAAGTGTGTGTTCGGTGTGCAAATCTCAAGTTAGGATTTGGCCCTTTTGAAAGTTTTGTGACCATGCATTGTCCTTATGATGACTGTTATTATCTTGCTCGTTCAAAACAGCACCAACTAAACATTTGCTACGCTTTCTTCATTCTGAATGCACCCTGGTCCATAAACAGAAATGTTTTGGGTAGTAATTGGTCCTACCAGTGTCTCCAGCTTGGTGTTGCTCCCCAGAACCAGGAGGATGTGGTGATTGAGAGCGGTTTTCTCGTGAACTTGAACTTGGGCTCTCCTCTCCTGTCCACACAGAGAGAAATAACAATTAGTTGTATGGCAATAGAACTGCCTATCATGTCTTGACATGTTTAAGAATGACATGCCAAACAATGACATACAAATTATAACACTCATTATACATACTGTTTTGACATTAACTTGTCCCGATGGGTAAGGCTGTTGTTGAACCAAAACAAATTCATATCTGTTTTCTTTTGGTTGTAATGTATAGGACTAGTTCATATAAACACCCATCACTATTACTGAACAAAAATATAAACGCAACATGTAAAGTGTTGGTCTCATGTTTCATGAGCTGAAATAAAAGATCCCAGAAATGTTCCATATGCACAAAAAGCTTATTTCTCTCAAATGTTGTGTAAACATTTCTTTACATCCCTGTTAGTGAGCATTTCTCTTTTGCCAAAATAATCTATCCACCTCCATTCAGGTGTGGCATATCAAGAAGTTGATTAAACAGCATGATCATTACACAGGTGCACCTTGTGCGGGGGACAATAAAAATGCCACTCTAAAATGTGTAGTTTTGTCACACAACACAATGCCACAGATGTCTCAAGTTTTGAGGGAGCGTGCAATTGGCATGCTGACTGCAGGAATGTCCACCAGAACTATTGCCAGAGAATTTATTGTTAATTTATCTACCATAAGCCACCTCCAACGTTGTTTTAGAGAATTTGGCAGTACGTCCAACCGGCCTCAGAACCTCAGACCATGTGTAACCTCGCCAGCACAGGACTTCCACATCCAGCTTCTTTACATGCGGGATTGTCTGAGACCAGCCACCCGGACAGCTGATGGAACATTTCTATCTTTAATAAAGCTCTTTTGTGGGGATAAACTCATTCTGATTGGCTGGGCCTGGGTCCCAAGTGGGTGGGCCTATGACCTCCCATGCCCACCCATGTCTGCTCCCCTGCCCAGTCATGTGAAATCCTTAGATTAGGGCCTAATTCATTTATTTCAATTGATTGATTTCCTTATATGAACTGTAACTCAGTAAAATCATTTAAATTGTTGATGTTGCGTTTATATTTTTGTTCATTCTGACGCTTTCATACAGACATTCTTGAGAACGTATAGACAGTTCTTATTGTAGTAAATTGTTACAAGGCCATTGTTTTATCACCACACAACATCTGTGGCAGCCACTACCCATCCAAGAGGGTCGCATAAGGACTTTGACTCATTGAGATAATGCAATCATTGCGACTTTGAGATTGTCTGACTAAAACTAGATTTCCTTGTGCGTAGAATTGGATTCCAAAGCACAGAGAATGGGAGAATATGTCCACCAACCCGGACAGAGCAGCCATATTTCTTATAAACACAGTCCGTCTGCACCTCAGGACACTGGTCAGCATGGTCTTCAAGCTGTGTGATAGAAAGAGAGTACATTACAAGCAAAGAGGTGTTAGTCAGAGAGGGAAAGTGAGGGGAGGGTGTAAAAAGGTGAAAAGGAGAGAGGGGAGAAGAGAAGTCAGACGGAGAAGGATACATGAGAGATTGGGTGAGAGGTAGAAACAGGAACCAAATTAGTTCTACACACTCATACAGTGCTACAAACTCCTGTACAGTGTATTATACACTGAGTGTACAAAACATTAGGATCACCTTTCTATTGTTGAGTTGTGGGGTGCAACTTTTGCACTCAATTCGTCGGGGCTCCACATGGTGTTGAATGTGTTCCACAGGGATGCTGGCCTATGCTGACTCCAATGCTTCCCACAGTTGTGTCAGGTTGGCTGGATGTCCTTTGGGTGGTGGACCATTCTTGATACACACAAACTGTTGAGCGTGAAAAACCCAGCAGCATTGCAGTTCTTGACACACTCAAACCGGTGTGCCTGGAACCTACTACCATACTCCATTCAAAGGCACTTACATATTCTGTCTTGCCCATTCACCATCCGAATGGCACACATGCACAATCTATGTCTTAAAAATCCTTCTTTAACCTGTCTCCTCTCTTTCATCTACACTGATTGAAGTGGATTTAACAAGTGACATCAATAAAGGATCATAGCTTTCACCTGGATTCACCTGGTCAGTCTATATCATGGAAAGAGCAGGTGTCCTTAATGTTTTGTACAATCAGTGTATGTGGTTGTTGTCGAATGTCAAGGAATATAGAACATCTTTCTTCAAACAACAAATGAGTATCTTCAAACAACACATTTAGCAAATAAAACAAATATTTTGGTAATATCTGAATATTTACCATGCATCTTTTAATCATCTGGGAGCATTTGTTGGGGCACTTGATTTCAACCTCTGGGCATGTATACCTCTCATGTTCCTGGTGGTGTCCGAACAGAAATAATAAGTGATTATTAAGGAGGGTTTTCCTTCTTCATGATTTACAGTATCTTATCATAATAGACTGAAAAGAGCTTCATTCTAGTGTTGTCAAAGGCACTTATTGTAGTTTTGTGAACTGTTAAGAGACTGCAGTAAGGGTGAGGAATTCAAACATCTATTCAAGTCAATTGCGCCATCTGTTGGGAGAATTACTGTATGTAATTCCCAGACTATGTAAAAATAATCTTTGGCTAAATGTAGTACAAGGGTTAGAGGGGGAACACAGTTTAAGGACAATCCACTTCCTTAATATGACTTGTGATAGGGGGGTAGCATAGAGTTAGCAGAGTTAGGAAACACATTTCCAGGATACACTTCCACACTCCATTCCCAGCTGGCAGCAACCGGGTCTAGAAGGTGAGATAAGCCTTGATAAACACATCAGGTGCAGCCAATTAAAGTGATTGTCAGTCCGAGAGAAAGAGAGTCCGAGAGAAAGAGAGGAGGCCAGAAGCCCCCCGGTCACCCTTTTGTTTGTTTGTGGTTTGGCTTTTGTACATATTTAATTTGTCATCATCTGAACAAATAATAATTGCTTGGACTGGCTGACCAAGAGGTCAAGCTGGAGCTGGCCTTAGACCTACAGTGAGGGAAAAAAGTATTTGATCCCCTGCTGATTTTGTACATTTGCCCACTGACAAAGAAATGATCAGTCTATAATTTGAATGGTATGTTTATTTGAACAGTGAGAGACAGAATAACAAAATCCAGAAAAACGCATGTCAAAAATGTTATAAATTGATTTGCATTTTAATGAGGGAAATAAGTATTTGACCCCCTCTCAATCAGAAAGATTTCTGGCTCCCACACTCTTAAAGGGAGTGCTCCTAATCTTAGCTTGTTACCTGTATAAAAGACACCTGTCCACAGAAGCAATCAATCAATCAGATTCCAAACTCTCCACCATGACCAAGACCAAAGAGCTCTCCAAGGATGTCAGGGACAAGATTGTAGACCTACACAAGGCTGGAATGGGCTACAAGACATTCGCCAAGCAGCTTGGTGAGAAGGTGACAACAGTTGGTGCGATTATTCGCAAATGGAAAAAACACAAAAGAACTGTCAATCTCCCTCGGCCTGGGGCTCCATGCAAGATCTCACCTCGTGGAGTTGCAATGATCATGAGAACGGTGAGGAATCAGCCCAGAACTACACGGGAGGATCTTGTCAATGATCTCAAGGCAGCTGGGACCATAGTCACCAAGAAAACAATTGGTAACACACTACGCCGTGAAGGACTGAAATCCTGCAGCGCCCGCATGGTCCCCCTGCTCAAGAAAGCACATATACATGCCCGTCTGAAGTTTGCCAATGAACATCTGAATGATTCAGAGGACAACTGGGTGAAAGCATTGTGGTCAGATGAGACCAAAATGGAGCTCTTTGGCATCAACTCAACTTGCCGTGTTTGGAGGAGGAGGAGGAATGCTGCCTATGACCCCAAGAACACCATCCTCACCGTCAAACATGGAGGTGGAAACATTATGCTTTGGGGGTGTCTTTCTGCTAAGGGGACAGGACAACTTCACCACATCAAAGGGACGATGGACGGGGCCATGTACTGTCAAATCTTGGGTGAGAACCTCCTTCCCTCAGCCAGGGCATTGAAAATGGGTCGTGGATGGGTATTCCAGCAAGACAATGACCCAAAACACACGGCCAAGGCAACAAAGGAGTGGCTCAAGAAGAAGCACATTAAGGTCCTGGAGTGGCCTAGCCAGTCTCCAGACCTTAATCCCATAGAAAATCTGTGGAGGGAGCTAAAGGTTCGAGTTGCCAAACGTCAGCCTCGAAACCTTAATGACTTGGAGAAGATCTGCAAAGAGGAGTGGGACAAAATCCCTCCTGAAATGCGTGCAAACCTGGTGGCCAACTACAAGAAACGTCTGACCTCTGTGATTGCCAACAAGTGTTTTGCCACCAAGTACTAAGTCATGTTTTGCAGAGGGGTCAAATACTTATTTCCCTCATTAAAATGCAAATCAATTTATAAAATTTTTGACATGTGCTTTTCTGGATTTTTGTTGTTGTTATTCTGTCTCTCACTGTTCAAATAAACCTACCATTAACAATATAGACTGATCATTTCTTTGTCAGTGGGCAAAAGTACAAAATCAGCAGGGGATCAAATATTTTCTTCCCTCACTGTAAGTTAATGTAGCAGTGTCCCGGGTCCATGCATTCAACACCTAGGTGCATACAGTGATTTCTCACATACTGTATATGCACATCTTAAATCAGGTTACACACCACCTAACTAGGCCTAATACCCCTAGACATAGCGGGTGCAGCAAAATCAGTAGGCTAGTTGTGTTTTTCGTAACAGAGTAAAAATACTATGTTGAGCCTGAGGACAGTTCAACCATTTTAGAAGATCCCAAATAAACCACCGGGTACAATGGCAAATCGAAAGTCCTCATATCATAAAACTTAAACCCTGACCTCTGCAAGAGAAAACAAATTTAAGATCAAATTAAAACAGACTAGGTTATAAAACAGTCAATTTCTCTGGCATTCACCTCGAGTTGGCAGCATGTGTAAGGATGCTTGCAGTAGTGACAGGGCTCCATACGATAGGAGCAGCTGATTCTGAGGTGCTCCTGCAAATCCTTGCGTTGCAAGATCTCACTGCAGCCTGTATTGGAACACCGCAATGACTCAAACTGACATGCCTGTAGATGCTCCTGAGAAAGAGAGAGTGAAGGGGAGAGCCTGTCACGTATCAAATGTTTGATCACGTTGCTGTCTGAGCATTTGTTAATGAAATACGTTACAGTCCTGTTTTATCTGGCGTTTCTCTTGCATTTACTACAGCAATGGGTAACATTGGGTACTTGTGGTGTCTTGTGGGATTTACCTGCAACCGACATAATGTCATTCTGTGGGAGCAGTTGGGGGAGTTTGTGCAGTAGACTTCTAAATTTGATATCTCCCTTTTGCAGCAGTTGTCTTGGAAAACCTGCAGGAAATGGGAACTATTGTGTAGCATTGTTTTACATTCCAAGAAGCTCATGATTCATATTTCATTTCTGTCAGACTTTTAATACAGTCGTTTTTGTCTTACAAATGAAGTAGGTTGGGTGCCTTAAAGTTTCATGACAAGTAAAACCCCAAAATATTTTTGTGTACTAATGAAAATACATTGTAGACATCAGTTGTGTTAGCAGTAAAAACGTACTCTGCAGAAGTAATTCTGAATAAAGTACGCCTAAAGTATTTCTTCATATATTTCGTTTTTTATTTTCCAAATCAACCGATGGTTTCTTAATCTCACCTCATCAGATTTGATCAAACCTCTATCCAAAGGACATGTCGGGGTGGTGGCTGGGGAGTTTTCCCTGCACAAAAGAGAGCATCACATTTCAATATGATTGCTGACATATGCTACCTACAGTATCAACTAACAGCCCTTTAGCTGAATGGGCTAAAAGAGTCAATTCAGAATTGTACAACTTGATTAACTCACAAAGCCTCTTGAACAATTCGAATCGGTAAGAGATTCTAATAATAATATGTAAAGTTGAATTTAAATGATTATGTGCACATGACTCTTGGCAGGTGTAACTCGTAATAGGAATGTGGATCTGTTTTGTTTTTAACTTTGCTTTTGTAGTTTTTTCCACATTTCTGTATGTTTTACATTTCCTGGTTCTCATAGTTCACCTAATTTCAGTTTGACAAAACGAGCTATGTATAGTGTAGAGAATCATTGTACCATTTAAAACGCTGTGAATTATCTTTTTGATAACCAAAAATATTGTATATTCAGCTGTTTGCTGGTCTACAAAACCGAAAGTAAAAGATGCAGAAACGAAACGTATAACAGATCTACCGCTAATTAAACTTTCTTTCAATGAGGATGACAGATCTATATCTCACATTTGGTCAGATTGCCCAAAAAGTTACATATTGTAGCTTTAAGGACTCTTGGAAGACTAGCCCATGGTGGGCTAAAATAGATCCTAATCAAATCAACCATGGGGGCGAAGAGCAGTGTACAAAAGCTGGCTGCTTGCCTGGGCAAGGACTGCATGGGCTTCTTCTATACCCCTGCCCCGAGTGCAGATCAAACGGCCACTGCAAACTTCAGCTAACTTGAGCATTTGAAATATATTGATATTTAAAGGCTGAATCAACTACAAATCAACTCCATATTTGGTTTGATGTTGATGGTGATGTGGCAATTAAAAAAAAAACGCTCAGTTTCCATTTCCAATCTTGTGGTGGCTAAAGTTAGCTGAAGTTTGCAGTAGCTGTTTAAAGAAGAACCAAACCACGGAGTTATTTATCCTGGCCCATGGACTAATTTCAGGGTGAGGAACCACCTACCTTACATTTAAGTAATTTAGTAGACACTGTTATCCAGAGCGACTGCATACATTTTCCCCATGGGAATTGAATCCACAACCTTCGCGTTGGACCAACTGAGCCACACGTGACCACTTCAAATTGTAAAATCCTGAACTTCCACTTTAAATTGTGCTGGTCTGACACCAGACCAGTTAGATTTGCACAATTGAGGGCTGGTAATTTGTCATAGGGCTGATTCCAGTTCGATTTCAGTCAGCTCTGGGAAATTAACTTAAAAAACAATAATACAATCTTCAGAGGGGAAAGGACCATTTTCAAAAAACAAATAGAATTTCGATTCAACTCCTAGATTGACTGGAATTGAAATGGAATTGACGCAAAGTCATACCCCCCCAAAAAGTCTCACTGTGTATATGAACACATAACATGCAGTAAATGGCTGTTTTGTTTTCACTACTATTCTTACAGGAGCCCTTGGATGCAGCGGTAGCAGAAGATGTGTCCGCAGCCGGTTTGGTGTGGGTTGAGAACTACTGCTTTACAGGTGGGACAAACATAGTGCTCTTCCAGGTTCTTCACAAACTTCAAACTGTGCTGCACCGCAGTCAAGTCCGATTCCCATTGTCCCCCCACTCCCGAATTCTGCCTGGAGATTCCTCCGGATCCACTCAGGTCACTCTCCTTTGTTGCCATGGCAACCTGTAGACTGACAGGTGTGTGGTAGATGTTGGACAGTTTGTAGACCTGTGCAAATGTACATCTACAAAGAGTCTGTTAACATTAAAAGGTCCTATTCCCGGAGTTCTGCAATTGACTGCATACGTGCATGACTTTGACATTCAGAAAAACCCATTCAAAGCACTCCATAATGAGATATATGCCAAACATTTGTACATGAAAGTGTTTAGTAAAAAGGGGGAGGGGTTTATTAGTAAAGTCCCCACATTTTAAAACAAACCTATCTTTTTAAGGAGTTTATTCACATGGACTTATAACCAGGGCCGTAGCTACATATGATAACACAGAGGTCTGGACCGCTGTCATTCTTTTGAATACAAATACATTGTCACTGACTGGCAGTCACTCAATTAGAACATGACAGTTAAACATAGATTGGTAAATTAGTTGTTAGTCTAGCTAGCTAAACCTTCATGGCTGAATTACCGACCCGGAACGCAAAGCATGTGCCCAGGGGTCCTGACCTCCAAGGGGCCCTCATTAATTCTGGTAGTCACTCTAACTCATCATATAAGCAGGGCATGCCAAAATGTGTAGATTTGCAGGAAATTGGCTGTAAAACTGCAGCAAATCTGTAAAGCAAACTTATATGTTGACCTTTTGTTAATAAAATACTTTTTCTGCCAACAGATCCCTCTGTACATATACATTTATAGTTTTGAATTCCGATGCTGAGTTGATGTGAGTTAAGGTGTAGTGGCTATGTTTGTAGATCGACTGAGGTGAATGAAGCTACAGCAGTCAATGTGATAATGGCGGCTGGGGTCATTTTTAATTCTTTTTGGGGTTCTCCAAATAGCATTTTTGTGTTTTTAAATAGTATAGAAATGCAGTAAATGAGCTTCACCCGTCTTAACATTTATTGAAATGGGAAGGGGGGGCTTCTAGACCTCACTAAAACTCAGACCCTGGCTACAGCCATGCTTGTCGGGATGTTCATTAAGGCATTCGTTTCCATCTAGCCAACTCTGGTGCAGGTATCTAACATGTTTAATATTAAATCAAGCAAATATTCCTATGATTCTCAATAAGCACCCAAGAAGGACCGTGGGTGGTCGGCGCATTGTCTCATCAGAATCTCCCTTTCAGAAATCCCCCTAGCCTAGTGCCTTAGTGCTGATGAAACCAGCGATTCTTCCGCCTCGCAGCACATGCTAAGGGTGCGCGGCAAATTCTTTATGAGACAATGGACAATTAAGATAAACATGGATTATGTTGTATTACATTAACAGTACGAGTAGGCTATTAATTGACGTTATATTGAGAAAGACAAAAAGACGCGACGGAATTATGCACTCTTTGCCGCACTACAATGTCGGGGAATCCCCACTGCTGAAGAACAGCGCAATTCACTATGATTCCAATAGATGAAAACATCATGATTATTTAAAAAAAAATCTGAAGACAATATCCAAGGGAGTTGTGTATTTATATTGTTAAGTCAAAAAGGCACACTGAAATTAGTTGTTTGCTTTCGTTTTCAGAGCCTAAATAAACAACTGTTTCATTGAAGATCTGAGCAGGCATACGGTGCGTTCTTACCGTGTCTTTAAAAACGGAATGTGCGACGATATTCTTAATTTACATTTGTAATTTACATCCACATGGCAAAAACTTCTGCACAGTACGGAGCATGTAGCCCAGGCTATACGTCACAACTCGGCGTGCCGCGAATTCTATATGAGCGGAAAATGTTTCAGGAAGTGAATGTAATGGCACTAATGTTGTGTTCAAAGTTCACACCCTTGAAAAATGATCGTATCCTAAAACGCGATAAAATAAAATGTATGGTTTGCAATTTGCATAGCCTCCCTGAAGCGTTTCGGGGACAGGATGCTGAAGAAATTGTCCCATTTTTATGCATCCATAGGTTTAAAATTGCATTTGCTGAAAATTGAGAGTTGAAACAATTTGAGAAGTTTCTTAAATTATCACAATGTATTTGAAAATAACAACTATAGGCTACAATTCACGGGGCTAGTAGTTCTATCAAACCCAAACGTCAGAGTGGTGCTTATAATACTGCTATATTAAAGGTTTTAGAATATGGCAATGTGATGTGGTCGAAAATAACATGCATACATTTGGAAATGTTGAGCACATTGGTACTGCTTTTTAATACAACAAATCTATAACAGAATCATGTAGGCACTAGGCCTAATAAGTCAAGACCACCAAGAAGCACAGCTGATGTTTTTACATGCATGGCGAAATCGACTCATTGGCCAAACTGGTTGAATCAACGTTGTTTCCAGGTAATTTAAACCAATATAAATCTATGCCATGATGAATCAACGTGAAACTGATTGGATTTGCAAAAAGTCAATGTAAGGGCATTTTTTTTCACCCTTTAACCTAAATCCAATGGCATAGTAACATTTGATTTAAAGTTACATTCACATTTTGACTAATAAACCAAATGTAAATCAAAACTAGACGAACTGACGTTTGTGCCCAGTGTGAGGTATTATTTACATATACCTATTCTATTTAGCTCTTTACTACTTCATAGCATTTGTTTAGAATTATTTCACAGCAGTTACATTGAGGCTTGATGATTATGGGAAAACCATTACATTATGGTCAATTAGGCATATCAAAAAGCAGAAACAATGCTGAATGCTGATAAAATGATTTAGGCTAAAGTAGACAAATCAATTAAAGGGAAACTATGCAACAATTCCAAATGTATTTTTTTTATTTATGTGCTACATTTATAGTTGTATATTTGGGATTTCACTAGTATGCTATATTTTTGGGGCAATATTCATTTCAATTTAAGCAGGCTGGAAAACATAATAATTTAAATCAACAATATAGTAGGACAAAGACAAACCAAATAAATGTGCGAGAAGGGACATGGAAATTAAAAATGTTTGAAAGACACTTGAATGAAATGCAAGTGCAACGAGAGCCTGAAATAATGGCAAGCCAGTAGCCTAGTAAACACAACATACGGTAACATGCAAATGTCATGTATTTTTATGGCAAAATGCAAGTCCTCAATGTTCATGATTATACTTACTTCTGGCCACATTATTTCCACAGGAAAAGATTGAGTCAGTGTATATTAGTGGTTTAAAGGTAATTTAGGTTTACATTTCAACATATTTTAAGCTTGTCACCATGTACAGTAGTGAATTAGCCTATTTCTTCCTCCATTCCTTAGCAGTGATTAGGCAAAATTTGAGAAACGTTCCCAAAGTTCCGGAAATCATCCAACCAGAACGTACAGTTGAAGTCGGAAGTTTACATACACTTAGGTTGGAGTCATTAAAACTTGTTTTTCAACCACTCCACAAATTTCTTGTTAACAAACTATACTTTTGGCAAGTCGGTTAGGACATCTACTTTGTACATGACACAAGTAATTTTTCCAACAACTGTTTACAGACAGATTATTTCACTTATAATTCACTGTATCACAATTCCAATGGGTCAGAAGTTTACATGCACTAAGTTGACTGTGCCTTTAAACAGCTTGGAAAATTCCAGAAAATTATGTCATGGCTTTGGAAGCTTCTGATAGGCTTGTTGACATCCTTTGAATCAATTGGAGGTGTACCTGTGGATGTATTTCAAGGCCTACCTTCAAACTCAGTGCCTCTTTACTTGACATCATGGGAAAATCTAAAGAAATCAGCCAAGACCTCAGAAAAAAATTGTAGACCTCCACAAGTTTGGTTCATCCTTGGGAGCAATTTCCAAATGCCTGAAGGTACAACATTCATCTGTACAAACAATAGTACGCAAGTATAAACACCATGGGACCACACACCCGTCATGCCGCTCAAGAAGGAGACGCATTCTGTCTTCTAGAGATGAACGTACTTTGGTGCGAAAAGTGCAAATCAATCCCAGAACAACAGCAAAGGACCTTGTGAAGATGCTGGAGGAAACAGGTACAAAAGTATCTATATCCACAGTAAAACAAGTCCTATATCGAGATAACCTGAAAGGCCGCTCAGCAAGGAAGAAGCCACTGCTCCAAAACCGCCATAAAAAAGCCAGACTACGGTTTGCAACTGCACATGGGGACAAAGATCGTACTTTTTGGAGAAATGTCCTCTGGTCTGATGAAACAAAAATAGAACTGTTTGGCCCTAATGACCATCGTTACGTTTGGAGGAAAAAGGAGGAGACTTGCAAGCCAAAGAACACCATCCCAACCGTGAAGCATGGGGGTGGCAGCATCATGTTGTGGGGGTGCTTTGCTGCAGGAGGGACTGGTGCACTTCACCAAAGAGATGGCATCATGAGGCAGGAAAATTATGTGGATATATTGAAGCAATATCTCAAGACATAAGTCAGGAAGTTAAAGCTTGGTCGCAAATGGGTTTTCCGAATGGACAATGACCCCAAGCATACTTCCAAAGTTGTGGCAAAATGGATTAAGGACAACAAAGTCAAGGTATTGGAGTGGCCATCACAAAGCCCTGACCTCAATCCAATAGAACATTTGTGGGCAGAACTGAAAAAGCGTGTGCGAGCAAGGAGGCATACAAACCTGACTCAGTTACACCAGCTCTGTCAGGAGGAATGGGCCAAAATTCACCCAACTAATTGTGGGAAGCTTGTGGAAGGCTAGCCAAAACGTTTGACCCAAGTTAAACAATTTAAAGGCAATGCTACCAAATACTAATTGAGTGTATGTAAACTTCTGACCCACTGGGAATGTGATGAAAGAAATAAAATAAATCATTCTCTCTACTATTATTCTGACATTTCGCATTCTTAAAATAAAGTCGTGATCCTAACTGACCTAAGACAGGGAATTTTTACTAGGATTAAATGTCAGGAATGATGAAAAACGGAGTTTAAATGTATTTGGCTAAGGTGTATGTAAACTTCCGACTTCAACTGTATACATTTTACAGAATCTTTCAAACCCTGAACATGAAGCGGCACTAATTAATTCCAAAACTTGGTAAAAAACGAATGATCATAACTGGACACACAAAACAAAATGTTCCAATTATTTGAATGGATATGTTAGATACTATGCCTCATCTTACACTGGGAATTACTGATGGGCGACCGTTAAAACAAAATCAAAAAGCGTAGTTTTAGGTATGATCTTGACAGTTTAAAATTAAGCAAACAAATTATTACACACAACTGTACAGAAGTCAAACATTTTGTTCTTCAATATATCTTAAATGAAAATCATTGAAACATATCAAATTCCTGAAAATGTGGCTCACTGACTACAACAATCGATTCACTGACATTGACTTCCTCGTAGCTTAATATTACATTAAACAAGTTCATTTTATTAACCGGTTCATCATTTTTTTCAATCAGTTTCTTCCAGTTTAGATCAATTCAATCACGTAAATACAGTTGGCCTAGAAGCGTAAGAGCACTTACACAATGGTTATTATTATACTGGACGGTCTAGAGTCCATAGCACCGAGTAGAAAAATAAATAATGCTTATATAAAAGATAAGTCTATATTCGCTCAAAGAACAAATACGCATTACAGCAAATCAAACAATTGAACTGAAATATGGCAACGCCACCTGTTCATTAGTAGTGGTGTATTGTCCATTATAGTGTCTTCAATATACCTTGTTTATATACCACTTGCAAATTTTGCCAGTTTGTAAAATATACATTAACCAGAAGCCAAGAACACTTTCAAACAGGACCAATACTTCTAGTAAATCTTTAACATCACCAATACATAACATCTAAGCAAGTCCATCCAAAGATGAGTGAATAAAAAAAACTATGTGATTTCAAATAAATAAAACGAAGACCTAACCTAATATACATAAACTTTAAAAACTTCACAACGGCTTTACGTTTCTCATTAATATACATCATCTCCTCATAAACAACCAACGATTGACGACTTTCAGGAACACAACGGATCATTGTCAAGAAAAATACAAGGAAACAAACGTCCAAGTAAAAAAAAAACGACCACCAACTTTTCCGTTTTCTTCCTTCGCCATTGCACACACTTAGTGCAGCGAGGAGGACGGCGTCTCCGATGGGATGCCCACCAGGGTGGGGGGCGGCTGGCTGGAGCCTGGGCACCCTGTGGAGGTGGGGGCTGAGGTCGGGGCAAGCGGCCGGGGATTGAGGCGCGGGGGCGGGGGGTTGGAGGGCCGGATGAGTGGGGGGGGCTGGTTGAGTGCGGGCCGGGGCTGTAGGAAGCGGGCCTGCTGCTGGAGAGGGGGTGGCTGCCTGTGGAGGGCCGGGGTGGCCGGCAGGGAGGGCCGTAGGAGCGGGGGCGGCTGGTTGAGCGAGGTTGCCGACGATGTCACCAGGGTTTGGAAAGTTGAAGAGGAAGTGGCAGCGGGAGAAGGGCCTGACGAGGGGGTCACCTGGCCCTGGAAGAGAGAGGCGTGAGTTGGGATTTCAGACCAAAACACAGATGGGCAATACATTACAGCATACAGTGCATTCGGAAAGTATTCAGACCCCTTGACTTTTTACACATTAGCTGTGTTCGAATGCTCATACTAACCGCACTATTTGTGACGTGAATTGAGTATATAGTATGCTTATTGGTCATAGTATGGGTATAGTTAGTATGCCAAAAGTTGCCGGATGTCGTACTAAATTCGCCAAAATATGAAGTATACACAAAATATGAAGAGGACACTATTTCCGTACTTTAGGGCCCATAATGCAATTCTTCAGGAAATGGCCGTGGCTTCACATCATTTCCAGATTTGAAGGAAATGGCAGAAAATATGCAGTCGAAGTACAACGAGAGCGGATACATATTCATTGCTTTAACTAATTATGACAAATGATAAGAAAATATTGAGCAATGTAATAAAGTAATGACTTTTCAAATAAGTTACCTTACCCTTTATATTGGCTGGCAATTTGTTAGGTAAGCTGTCCTTACGAACCACATAGCTTATCATTACAACAGTATGTACGGGTATGCTGTTAGGTAGCTACCTAACGTTAGTTGGCTACTTATACATCAAACTTTCCAGTATATTAACTATAGGCTATCTAACTATAACTACCGAACGTCTATTGACTTGATTATTACCGTCATGCTTAGCTGGACATTCGGGTGCTTTCGTAAATTCGCTCTGGCTATCTACTCCGATTTCAGAGCACTCTCGTCTGAGTGTACCAGAGTGCAGAATAATGAATTTACGAGCGCTCAACACCCATTGAATATGGCCGGTGTCAGTAAATGTCGGCAAAAAAGCGCAATTAAATTGTTGCCAGCAGCACAGTTAGTCACCAATGCTCTGGATAACATGCTAGTTTGCCGATGACACAACAGTGGTAGGCCTGATCACCAACAGCGATGAGACAGCCAATAGGGAGGTCAGAGTGATCAACGTGATCAAGACAAAGGAGATGATTGTGGACTACAGGAAAAGGAGGACCGAGCACGCCCCCATTCTCATCAACGGGGCTGTAGTGGAGCAGGTTGAGAGCTTCAAGTTCCTTGGTGTCCACATCACCAACAAACTATCATGGTCCAAGCACACCAAGACAGTCGTGAAGAGGGCACGACAAAGCTGATTCCCACTCATGAGACTGAAAAGATTTGGCATGGGTCCTCAGATCCTCAAAAGGTTCTACAGCTGCACCATCGAGAGCATCCTGACTGGTCGCATCACCGCCTGGTATGGCAACTGCTCGGCCTCTTACTGCAAGGCATTACAGAGGGTAGTGCGTACGGCCCAGTACATCACTGGGGCCAAGCTTCCTGCCATCCAGGACCTCTATATCAGCCGGTGTTAGAGGAACGCCCTAAAAATTCTACCTACATGTACATATTACCTCAACTAACCCTGCACATTGACTCTGTACTGGTACCCCCTGTATATAGCCTCGCTTGTTATTTTACTGCTGCTGTTTAAATTATGTTACTTTTATTTTCTACTTATCTATTTTTTACTTAACATTTATTTGTATTTTTTTCTTAATTTCTTAAAGCATTGCTGTTTAAGGACTTGTAAGTAAGCATTTCACGGTAAGGTATACACCTGTTGTTTTCAGCGCATGTGACAAATACAATTTGATTTGATTTGAAACTGCCTAACCAGCTCTGCTAGGGTGAGTAAAATGGTCAGAGTGGTCTCATTTGTGTCTGGAAGTAGCTAGCAAGCAATTGTTTTATTTTAAACTTTATTTAACTAGGCAAGTAAGTTAAGAACAAATTCTTATTTACAAGCTAGCCAACGTTAGCTATTCTAAAATGGATTAAATATATTTTTTCCCCCTCATCTATCTACGCACAATACCCATAATGACAAAGCGAAAAACGGGTCTCTAGGATGTTTTACAGAAATACTTTATTTACATAAGTATTCAGACCCTTTGCTATGAGAATCGAGATTGAGCTCAGGTGCATCCTGTTTCCATTGATCAGCCTTGAGATGTTTTTACAACTTGATTGATGTCCACCTGTGGTAAATTCAACTGATTGATCATGATTTGGAAATGCGCACACACACCTGTCTATATAAGGTCCCACAGTTAACAGTGCATGTCAGAGGAAAAACCAAGCCATGAGGTCGAAAGAATTGTCCGTAGAGCTCCGAGACAGGATTGTGTCTAGGCACAGATCTAGGGAAGGGTACACAAACATTTCTGCAGCATTAAAGGTCCCCAAGAACACAGTGGCCTCATCATTCTTAAATGGAAGATGTTTGGAACCACCAAGACGCTTCCTAGAGCTGGCTGGCCGGCCAAACTGAGCAATCGTGGGGGAAGGGAGGGAGGTGACCAAGTACCCCATGGTCACTCTGACAGAGCTTCAGAGTTCCTCTGTGGAGATGGGAGAACCTTCCAGAAGGACAACCATCTCTGCAGCACTTCACAAATCAGGCCTTTATGGTAGAGTGGCCAGACGGAAGCCACTCCTCAGTAAAAGGCACATGACAGCTCCCTTGGAATTTTCCAAAAAGGCACCTAGAGGACTCTGACCATGAGAAATGAGATTCTCTGGTCTAATGAAACCAAGATTAAACTCTTTGGCCTGAATGCCAAGCGCCATGTCTGGAGGAAACCTGGCACCATGCCTATGGTGAAGCATGGTGGCAGCATCATGCTGTGGGGATGTTTTTCAGCACCAAGGAATGGGAAACTAGTCAGGATCGAGGGAAAGATGAACGGAGCAAAGTACAGCGAGATCCTTGATGAAAACCTGCTCCAGAGCGCTGAGGACCTCAGTCTGGGGCGAAGTTTCACCTTCCAACAGGACAAAGACCTAAGCACACAGCCAAGACAATGCAGGAGTTGCTTTGGGACAAGTCTCTGGATGTCCTTGAGTGGCCCAGCCATAGCCCGGACTTGAACCCGATCGAACATCTCTGGAGAGACCTGAAAATAGCTGAGCAGGAACGCTCCCCATCCAACCTGACAGAGCTTGAGAGGATCTGCAGAGAACAATGGGAGAAACTCCCCAAATACAGGTGTGCCAAGCTTGTAGCGTCATACCCAAGAAGACTCAAGGCTGTAATTGCTACCAAAGGTGCTTCAACAAAGTACTGAGTAAAGGGTCTGAATACTTATGTAAATGTGATATGTTTTTTATTTTTAATAAATTAGCAAACATTCCTAAACCTGTTTTTGATTTGTCATTATGGGCTATTGTGTGTAGATTGAGGGGGAAAAAAACTATTTAATTGATTTTAGAATAAGGCTGTAACGTAACAAAATATGGAAAAAGTACAGTAGCTCTCCAGAAGGGATAGCCACTTGACTGGTCTTGACATTGAATGACATGTTGGAATACCAGATTTAAGATCAGTTTAACAAATGTCATTAGCAGTCAAAACAGATATCAGGTTATGAAAATAAGCCTGGCACCTGTTCTATTGTGTTTCCTACTTAGCTAATTGACAACGTAGCCATAAAGGCATATACACTATCTATACAAAACTATGTGGACACCCCTTCAAATTAGTTGATTCGGCTATTTCAGCCACACCGTTGCTGACAGGTGTATAAAATCGAGCACACAGCCATGGAGGAGGAATAATGGTCTGGGGCTGTTTTTCCATGGTTCGGGCTAAGCCTCTTAGTTCCAGTGAAGGGAAATCTTAATGCTACAGCATACAATGACATTCTACAAGATTCTGTGCTTCCAACTTTGTAGCAACAGTTTGGGGAAGGCCCTTTCCTGTTTCAGAATGACAATGCCCCCATGCACAAAGCGAGGTCCATACCGAAATGGTTTGTCGAGATCGGTGTGGAAGAACTTGACTGGCCTGCACAGAGCCCTGACCTCATCCCCATCGAACACCTTTGGGATGAATTGGAAAGCCAACTGTGAGCCATGCCTAATCGCCCAACATCAGAGCCCGACCTCACTAATGCTCTTTTGACTGAATGGAAGCAAATCCCCGCAGCAATGTTCCAACATCTAGTGGAAAGCCTTCCCAGAAAAGTGGAGGCTGTTATAACTCCATATCAATGCCCATGATTTTGGAATGAGATGTTCGATGAGTAGTTGTCCATACTTTTGGTCATGTAGTGTATTCGTTTAAAATATATTAGTATTACATTATTTTCAATACTGTATAGTAAGGTCATCTACAACTGCTTATGATATGTTAAATAATACTTAAAGCTACACGTCATGCAAGGAGTAAAAGACCATTCGTTGACATCAACCACATTCAGATATTTCTTCAAGTTATCAAGTCAATGGTAAATTTGTAGAATAATAAATTGTGTGTATTATACACATGCGTATTGGAAATGTAGTTTTTTTTTTGCATTTTGCCCCCCCCCCCCAGGGTTGGAATGTCCAGATGCAACTAACATTGTAATAATTATGTTATGTTAGAAATGTTCGAAATTTGTTGGAGTAAAAACCTGCATGCAGAGGGGGCTTGTGGGAGGCCAACTCCCATAGCAAACTATAACGAAATCACAGAAGGGGTTTATGGGAAGGTTAATTTTTTTGGTTTTAGGGGAATAAAGGAACGCTCCACCACCTCCTCCTCCTCTTCGTCCGTACTCTTCCCAGAAGGGGTGTTGGAGCTGTTCTTCCCCTCCTCGCCAGAGGTGGCAGTGTCACCGTTGGGGGTGCCAGTTCCCTGCTCCGCCTCCCACTCCTGCAGCACCTCCTCCAGGTTAAAACGGCGGCGGTAGTTCACAAAGAAGTTCTTTACCTGCCCTACTGTCTTATTACCGATAACGTCGGCAATGGCCTGGAAGTCTTTCCCGTACTTCCGGACACCTGTAGAAACAACAAATATTCTGAAATTGCACGAGGTAAACAGACTGGCGGGCCATGGACAAGAACATGAGCCGACAACAAACCCACAAAGAACGTAGGTTTACCTTGAACTGCCAGAAGCTGTTCATCTGTTGTCCAGCGAGCATTAACTTTTTGGTTGCACTAGAACAGACAAAGAACACCTGATATTATACACTGAACAAAAACATAAATGTAACAATTTCAAAGATTTTACTGAGTTACAGTTCCTAAGGATATCAGGACATTTAAATTAATTAATTAGGGCCTAATCTATGAATTTCACATGACTGGGAATACAGACATCTGTTGGTCTCAGATACCTTAAAAATAAAAGTAGGGGCTTGGATCAGAAAACCAGTCAGTATCGGGTGTGACCACCATTTGCCTCATGCAGCGCAACATCTCCGCATATAGTTGATCAGACTGTTGATTGTGGCCTGTGGAATGTTGTCCCACTCCTCTTCGATGGCTGTGTGAAGTTGCTGGATGTTGGCGGGAACTGGAACATGCTGTCGTGGGTGACATGTCTGGTGAGTATGCAGGTCATGGAAGAACTGGGCCATTTTCAGCTTCCAGGAATTGTTTACAGATCTTTGCGACATCTTTGCGTGCATTATTCTGAAACATGAGGTGATAGTGGCAGATGAATGGCAAGACAATGGGCCTCAGGATCTCTTCACGGTATCTCTGTGCATTCAAATGGCCATAGATAAAATGCAATTGTCCGTAGCTTATGCCTGCCCTTAACATAACCCCCCCCCCCCCCCCCCCCCCCCACCATGGGGCGATGTTCACAACGTTGACATCAGCAAACAGCTCGCCCACATGACGCCAAATATGCTATCTGCCATCTGCCCGGTACAGATGAAACTGGGATTCATCCGTGAAGAGCACACATCTTCAGTGTTCCAGCCGCAATCGAAGGTGAGTATTTCCCCACTGAAGTCAGTTACGATGCCAAACTGCAGTCAGGTCAAGACCCTGGTGTGGACGATGAGTTTCATCAGCTGTCCAGGTGGCTGGTCTTAGACATTTCCGCAGGTGAAGAAGCCGGATGTGGCGGTCCTGGCCTGGTGTGGTTACACAAGTCCGCGGTTGAGGCTGGTTGGACTTACTGTCAAATTCTATAAAACAACGTTGAAGGCCGCTTATGGTACAGAAATGAACATTAAATTACCTGGCAACAGCTCTGGTGGACATTCCTGCAGTCAGCATGCCAATTGCACACTACCTCAAAACTTGAGACACCTGTGGCATTGTGTTTTGTGACAACTGCACCTTTTGTCCCCAGCACAAGGTGCACCTGTGTAATTATCATGTTTAATAAGCTTCTTTATATGCCACACCTGTCAGGTGGATGGATTATCTTGGCAAAGGAGAAATGCTAACTAACAGGGATATAAACAAACATGTTCACACCATTTGAGAGCAAGAAGCTTTTCGTGAGTATGAACAATTTCTGGGAACTTTTATTTTAGATCATGAAACATGGGACCAACACTTTACTTGTTGCGTTTTATATATTTTTTCAGTGTAGAAGCTACGTGACAATACATGTCAAGTCAACAGGTCACTCACTTCATTTAAGTAATCATAATAAAGAAACATCCATAACTAATGACTTCATCTCTTTGGTAGCACTTCATTTGTAAGGTCTTAGTGATGTGAATGTCATGACAGCTTATGACCACTTATGTCACATTGCTAGGTCCCTTTCTCACTGAAATCTAAACATTTGGCACATACCTCCGGCAGCCTGAAGTCATCAATGCCCGCTTCCATCCTGTGTTTCAGACCACTGTTCAGTTGCTTTGCATTTTGAACCTGTGTGATAAATTCATAGTGCCTTCAGAAAGTACTCACATCCCACATTTTGTTGTGTTACAGCCTGAATTTAAAGTGGATTAAAATTGAGATTTCTTTGTCACTGGCCTACACACAATACCCCATAATGTCAAAGCGGAATTATGTTTTTGAAAATGTTTACAAATTATTAAAAAATTATTAAGTTGAGCTGTCTTGAGTCCAAGTATTCAACCCCTTATATGGCAAGCCTAAATAAGTTCAGGAGTAAAAATGTGCTTAACAAGTGACATAATAAGTTGCATGGAATCCCTGTGTGCAATAAGTGTTTAACATGTTTTTTGATGTTTATGTTCTACCTTATCTCTGTACCGTGATAGAAAAATGACATATTTACCTGATTTGTTGGATATTTCACAATTATTTACTTAACTAATACTGTAGTGAAGAGTTGTTTGAAGCTGGGGTTGGCAACTGATTAAATGATGGCTTGGTAAAAACCTACAGCTGGCATTCCATAGATGTGGTGTGTGTCACCGAGATAGAGATGTTCTGTTCCTCCAGGCTAAAGGCCTCCCTATTCCTAATTATCCTGGCATCTGGGAGAAAGCACCAGAGGCGGATGAACCCAAAGTGGCTTATGGTGCCCTACAATCTATATGGGAGGGGTGGAACCAAGCATTCTGGGTATCCGCTATATAAACTGTGCATTGTCTGTAAAGGGGAGGCTCTCAGCCTAACAGTCAAGAATGTTGGGTCGACGGTTTTATTATTGCAATAATTAATCGATATTAAATAAAGATGATTGTTTGAAGAAATTACCAAGTCTCTCTCAGTACTGAATTTCCACGACAGTACCCCACACATATACAATTATCTGTAAAGTCGTTCAGTCGAGCAGTGAATTTCAAACACAGATTCAACCACAAAGACCAGAGAGGTTTTCCAATGCCTCGCGAAGGTCACCTATTGGTACATAAAATAAATACAAATAAAAAGCAAACCTTGAATATCCCTTTGAGCATGGTTAAGTTATTAATTACACTTTGAATGGTGTATTAATACACTCAGTCACTACAAAGATGCAAGTGTTCTTCCTAACTCAGTTTCCAGAGAGGAAAGAAAACTTGAGGCCAATGATTTCACCATGGGTCCAATTGTGACTTTAAAACAGTTTGTTTAAATGGCTGTGATAGGAGAAAACTGCAGATGGATCAACAACATTGTAGTTACTCCACAATACTAACCTAAATGTCAGAGTGAGAAGGAAGCCTGTACAGAATTAGTTTCTCCAAAACATGCATCCTGTTTGCAATAGGCATTAAAATAAAACAGCAAAAAAAATTTACAAATTAACTTTGTCCTGAATACAAAGCGCTATGCTTGGAGCAAATCCAACACATCACTGAGTACCACACTTCATATTTTCAACCATGGTGGTGGCAGCATCATGTTTTGGGTATGGTTGTCATGTGCAAATACTTTTTTTTGGGGGGGGGGGGGGGGAATAAACAGAATAGAGCTAAGTCCTAGAGGAATGCAAAGTCCTAGAGGAAAACCTGGTTCAGTCAACTTTCCAACAGACACTGGAAGACAAATTCACCTTTTAGCAGATTAACAACCTAAAACACAAGGCCACATATACACTGGAGTTGCTTACCAAGATTATATTGAAAGATCCTGAGTGGTGTAGTTAGTTTACTTAAATCTATGGCAAAAATGTATAAAATAATGTGCAATCTACTGTAGGTGTGCAAAGCTCTTGGACTTACCCAGAAAGAGTCAGCTTTAAATCGCTGCCAAAGGTGATTAACATGTATTGACTCAGGAGGTTGAATACACGTATTCAAGATTGTTAGAATTTAACAAAAATACAAAAACTTTCTTCCACTTTGACATTAGTATTTTGTGTGAATCATTGACAAAAAAAATACAAATCCATTTGAAATCACACCTTGTAACACAAAATATGGAAAAAAGGCAAGTGGTGTGAATCCTTTTTGAAGGCACCGTACATATGCTTAGAACACAATGCACTAAATAGTGCTGATACACTACATGAATCAAAAGTATGTGGACACCTTCTCGTCGAACATCTCATTCCAAAATCATGGGCATTAATATGGAGTTGGTCCCCCTTTTCTGCTATAATAGCCTCCACTCGTCTGGGAAGGCTTTCCACTAGTGGTTGAAGCATTTCTGTGGTGATTTGCTTCCATTCAGCCACAAGAGCATTAATGGGCACTGATGTTGGCCGATTAGGCCAGGCATGCAGTCGGTGTTCCAACTCATCCTAAAGTTGTTTGATGGGCTCTATGCATGCCAGTCAATTGAGGCGATAGGTAGCCTAGTGGTTAGAGCGTTGGGCCAGTAACCGAAAGGTTGCTGGATCGAAATCCCCGAGCTGACAAGGTAAACATTTGTCGTTCGGCCCCTGAACAAGACAGTTAACCCACTGTTCCCCTGTAGGCTTTCATTGTAAATAAGAATTTGTTCTTAACTGACTTTACTAGCTAAATAAAAAAAATAGTTATTCCACACTGATCTTGACAAACCATTTCTGTATGGACCTCGCTTTGTGCAGGGGGGCGTTGTCATGCTGAAACAGGAATGGGCCTTCCCCAAACTGTTGCTACAAAGTTGGAAGCACAGAATCATCTAGAATGTAATTGTATGCTGTAGCGTTAAGATTTCCCTTCACTGGAACTAATGGGCCTAAAGCCCGAACCATGAAAAACAACCCCATTATTCCTCCACCAAACTTTAGTTGGCACTATGCATTGGGGCAGGTAGCTCCTGGAATAAGCCAAACCCAGATTCGTCCGTCGGACTTCAATGGTGAAGCGTGATTAATCACTCCAGAGAACACGTTTCCACTGCTCCAGAGACCAATGGCTGCGAGCTTTCCACCACTCCAGCCGACGCTTGGCATTGCGCATGGTGATCTTAGGCTTTTTTACATGCTACATGCTTCAGTGGTCACATTCTGTGAGCTTGTTTGGCCTACCATTTCGCAGCTGAGCCGTTGTTGCTCCTAGACGTTTCCACGTCACAATAACACTTAGTTGACGAGGGCAGCTCTAGCAGGGCAGAAATTTGATAAACTGACTTATTGGAAAGGTGGCATCCTATGACGGTGCCTCGTTGAAAGTTACTGAGCTCTTCGGTAAGGCCATTCTACTGTAAATGTTTTCCTATGGAGATTGCATAGCTGATTTTATACACCCGTCAGCAACAGATGTGTCTGAAATAGCCAAATCTACTAAATTGAAGGGGTGTCCACATACTTGTGTATAAATACAGTACCAGTCAAAAGTTTGGACACACCTACTCATTCATGGGTTTCTTTATTTGTACTATTTTCTACATTGTAGTTCAGTGAAAACATCACAATCACACCTTTTTTTAACTAGGCAAGTCAGTTGAGAACAAATTCTTATTTTCAATGACAGCCTAGGAACAGTGGGTTAACTGCCTTGTTCAGGAGCAGAACAACATATTTTTACCTTGTCAGCTCAGGGATTTGATCTTGCAACCTTTCAGTTACTAGTCCAATGCTCTAACCACTAGGCTACCTGCCGCCCAATTAAATATTTGGTGTATATATTGTACTATTAAATAACACATATGGAATCATGTAGTAAACAAAAAAGTGTTAAACTCAAAATATATTTTATATTTGAGATTCTTCGAAGTAGCGACCCTTTGCCTTGATGACAGATTTGCATACTCTTGGTATTCTATCAACCAGCTTCATGAGGAATGCTTTTCCAACCTGGAATGAATTTCAATTTACAGGTGTGCCTTGTTAAACGTTCATTTGTGGATTTTCTTTCCTTCTTAATGCGTTTGAGCCAATCAGTTGTGTTGTGACAAGGTAGGGGTGGTATATAAGTCGCTCTGGATAAGAGCGTCTGCTAAATGACTTAAATGTAAATGTAAAATATAGAAGATAGCCCTATTTGGTAAAAGACCAAGTCCATATTATGGCAAGAACAGCTCAAATAAGCAAAGAAACAACAGTCCATCATTACTTAAAGACATGAAGGTCAGAGGATAAGTTCATTAGAGTTACCAGCCTCAAATATTGCAGCCCAAATAAATGCTTCACACAGTTCAAGTAACAGATAAACATCAACAGAGGAGATTGTGTGAATCAGGCCTTCATGGTCAAATTTCTGCAAAGAAACCACTACTAAAGGACAACAATAACAAGAAGAGATTTTCTTGGGCCAAGAAACACGAGCAATTGACATTAGATCGGTGGATATCTGTCCTTTTTTAGTACAAATTTGAGATTTCTGGTTCCAACTGCAGTGTCTTTGTGAGATGCAGATTAGGTGAACAGATGATCTCTGCATGAAGCATGGAGGAGAGGAAATGTGATGGTGTTGGGGTGCTTTGCTGGTGACACTGTAGGTGATTTATTTAAAATTCAAGGCACACTTAACCAGCATGGCTACCACAGCATTCTGCAGCGATTCGCCATCCCATCTGGTTTGCGCTTAGTGGGACTATTATTTGTTTTTCAACAGGAGAATGACCCAAAACACACCTACAGGCTGTGTAGGGACAATTTGACCAAGGAGAGTGATGGAGTGCTGCATCAGATGGCCTCCACAATCAACCGACCTCAACCCAATTGAGATGGTTTGAGATGAGTTGGACCGCAGTGTGAAGGAAAAGCAGCCAACAAGTGCTCAGCATATGTGGGAACTCCTTCAAGACTGTTGGAAAAGCATTCCTCATGAAGCTGGTTGAGAGAATGCCAATAGTGTGCAACGCTGTCATCAAGGCAAAGTGTGGCTACTTTGAAGAATCTCAATATAAAATATATTTTATTTAGTTGTTACTACATGATTTCATATGTGTTTTTTCATAGTTGATGTCTTCACTATTGGTCTACAATGTAGAAAATAGTAAAAATAAAGAAAAACCCTTGAATGAGTAGGTCTGTCCAAACTTTTGACTGGTACTGTGTTTGTATATATATATATTTATTGTGTATTTATCTTTTACTTTCAGGATACAGCCAAAGATTCTCAAGCACTAAGGCGGCTCCTATAAGTCGCTCTGGATAAGAGCATCTGCTAAATGACTAAAATGTACTGTGAAAAAGCCTCAACTCAAGCACCTTGAGGACCCAGGTTGCCCTGCAATGAGACAAACCAGAATCCCCAAAGCTCACCTGTCTTTTGAGGCCCACAAGCTCCATGTCCAGCTGCCGAAGGACGGTGTTGGCAGCGCTGGAGCTGCACGACACTGCCACCACATCCTCCTGGGTCAGGTACATGCCCTTGGGCGGCCGGCACTTGGAACGCTGCGAGTGGTGCCGATGCATGAGCGTCAGGTGCTCCCGTCGGCCGAGCCCAATCTTGGAGGAGCTCAGGTGCTGGGGCTCCGTGTGGCTCTGGATAGGCGCGGGTACACTTTCTATTAGCTGTCATAATGTTAGTAACATCAATTGTGTCATTGTTAAGACATTATGGCACCTGGGAGCATGTTTTAAGAGGTTTAATAAAAACGAAACGCTGCACAATGCTGTTCATGCTCCCAGGTGATTATATAGATACGTTTTGACCCTTAGGTCTTTATCAGGCATCCATGAAAAATCCCCTGGGAGCATGAACAGCAGACTCAGCGATATGATGTTGCCACGAGCAGCACCACTGATATTCAGATGAGTGCAATGCAAGACTTTGCTCTCACAGTACAAGAGTATCTGCACATGTGCATGGTAGAGTCCTGCACAGCTACATTCTTTGGACCCGAACCCGCCCGCGCCGGCCACATCAATTCCGAGCCCCACCAGATATTATCTCCGCATCACGAACCACCAGCATAGAATTGTTCCAAGAGATGATCTGTGACCCTCCAAATAACATCAATTTATTTTACAAAAATCATGACCAGAGTATTACGTTTTTTCCCTTCCCTGCATGAAATAATTTGTCTGCATATCTATTCAACATTTGGATAAAAGGAAACCATGCCATGAATTATTCATAATGCGATGCAGCGCACATTGACAATTGAAATAGCTTTGGGGAAAAAAGCCTTCTAATTAACCTTCTGACCTAATTAAAGCCTATAGGCAGCATAAAAAACAATACCTTTACATTCAATATTGTTTAGATAATCAAATAGTTTAATTGAAAGAAACAATTCCCAGAATCGAATATGCTACAGGCTGCAAAAATAGGCTACATGTTTTTAGTAGGTTTAGACTTTATGTAGCTTGCGTATGGTCTAAATGAACAAAAGCCTGAATTAATGTAATAATTCATTGATAAATAACTGAATTATCATAAACAAATACCTGCTTGCACTTTTGCAGGCTGTGTATCCATCTACTGGGTTGTTGTCCTCCTTGTCCACAATGACTACAAAATCCTTCCAAATCCTTTCATTCACGGAGCACCTGTTTCCACCATGGTGTAATCCACCCTCATAACCTTTCTTTCCATTTCTCCTGTTACGTTAGCCATTTTTATGTGAGCTAGGAGTCAGGGAAAATAAACTTGGCAACGTATTGTTGTGTGGTGCAAGGAAACGTAAGCTCTGCATGTGAACAAATTAGGAACGTTTCAACACCACACAAATAATGGACAGTTCCCTGCTCCACTCTCGCTGTGTTGCTGCTACCCTAGGCTGTCTGGCTCACTGCTCACATAATGGAATTCGCAATAATTCAACAAGCTCCTGGGTTTGTAAAAGAAATCTTGAAATAAAACGTTTGACCTGCAATATAATTGTTCTGAACTGCGATCCGACCCACGGGTTGAAAGACTTTTCATTACACCTGCCAGCTGATTTTTTTTTATCAACAGTGGGTCACATGTCACATGTGCAACCAGAGGGAAAAAAACTCTAGACCACCTTTACTCCACACACAGAGATGCGTACAAAGCTCTCCCCCGCCCTTCACTTGGCAAATCTGACCATAATTCTATCCTCCCAATTCCTGCTTACAAGCAAAAATTAAAGCAGGAAGTACCAGTGACTCGCTCAATATGGAAGTGGTCAGATGAAACCGATGCTACGCTACTGGACTGTTTTGCTAGCACAGACTGGAATATGTTCTGGGATTCATCCAATGGCATCGAGTATACCACCTCAGTCATCGGCTTCATCAATAAGTGCATTGACGACGTCGTCCCCACAGTGACCGTACGTACATATCCCAACCAGAAGCCATGGATTACAGGCAACATCCACATCGAGCTAAAGGCTAGAGCTGCCGCTTTCAAGGAGCGGGACACTAATCCGGATGGCTATAAGAAATCCCACTATGCCCTCAGACGAACCATCAAACAAGCAATGCGTCAATACAGGATTAAGATTGAATCCTACTACACCGGCTCTGACGCTCGTCGGATGTGGCAGGGCTTGAAAACTATTATGAACGACAAAGTGAAACCCAGACGCGAGCTGCCCAGTGACACGAGCCTACCAGACGAGCTAAATGCCTTTTATGCTCGCTTCGAGGCAAGCAACACTGAAGCATGAATGAGAGCACCAGCTGTTCTGGATGACTGTGATAATGCTCTCAGTAGCCGATGTGAGCAAGACCTTTAAACAGGTCAACGTTCACAAAGCCGTGGGGCCAGATGGATTACCAGGACGTGTACAGTCGTGGCCAAAAGTTTTGAGAATGACACAAATATTAACTTTGACAAATTCTGCTGCCTCAGTTTGTATGATGGCAATTTGCAAATACTCCAGAATGTTATGAAGAGTCATCAGATGAATTGCAATTAATTGCAAAGTTCCTCTTTACCATGCAAATTAACTGAATCCCCAAAAAACATTTCCACTGCATTTCAGCCCTGCCACAAATGGACCAGCTGACATCATGTCAGTGATTCTCTCGTTAACACAGGTGTGAGTGTTGACGAGGACAAGGCTGGAGATCACTCTGTCATGCTGTTTGAGTTCGAATAACATACTGGAAGCTTCAAAAGGAGGGTGGTGCTTGGAATCATTGTTCTTCCTCTGTCAACCATGGTTACCTGCAAGGAAACACGTGCCGTCATCATTGCTTTGCACAAAAAGGGCTTCACAGGCAAGGATATGGCTGCCAGTAAGATTGCACCTAAATCAACCATTTATCAGATCATCAAGAACTTCAAGGAGAGCGGTTCAATTGTTGTGTCGAAGGCTTCAGGGTGCCCAAGAAAGTCCAGCAAGCGGCAGGACCGTCTCTTAAAGTTGATTCAGCTGCGGGATCGGGGCACCACCAGTACAGAGCTTGCTCAGGAATGTCAGCAGGCAGGTGTGAGTGCATCTGCACGCACAGTGAGACGAAGACTTTTGGAGGATGGCCTGGTGTCAAGAAGGGCAGCAAAGAAGCCACTTCTCTCCAGGAAAAACATCAGGGACAGACTGATATTCTGCAAAAGGTACAGGGATTTGACTGCTGAGGACTGGGGTAAAGTCATTTTCTCTGATGAATCCCCTTTCCGATTGTTTGGGGCATCCGGAAAAAAGCTTGTCCGGAGAAGACAAGGTGAGCGCTACCATCAGTCCTGTGTCATGCCAACAGTAAAGCATCCTGCGACCATTCATGTGTGGGGTTGCTTCTCAGCCAAGGGAGTGGGCTCACTCACAATTTTGCCTAAGAACACAGCCATGAATAAAGAATGGTACCAACACATCCTCCGAGAGCAACTTCTCCCAACCATCCAGGAACAGTTTGGTGACGAACAATGCCTTTTCCAGCATGATGGAGCACCTTGCCATAAGGCAAAAGTGATAACTAAGTGGCTCGGGGAACAAAACATCGATATTTGGGCCATGGCCAGGAAACTCCCCAGACCTTAAGCCCATTGAGAACTTGTGGTCAATCCTCAAGAGGTGGGTGGACAAATAAAAACCCATAAATTCTGACAAACTCCAAGCATTGATTATGCAAGAATGGGCTGCCATCAGTCAGGATGTGGCCCAGAAGTTAATTGACAGCATGCCAGGGCGGATTGCAGAGGTCTTGAAAAAGAAGGGTCAACACTGCAAATATTGACTCTTTGCATCAACTTAATGTAATTGTCAATAAAAGCCTTTGACACTTATGAAATGCTTGTAATTATACTTCACTATTCCATAGTAACATCTGACAAAAATATCTAAAGACACTGAAGCAGCAAACTTTTTGGAAATTAATATTTGTGTCATTCTCAAAACTTTTGGCCACGACTGTACTCAAAGCATGCGAGGACCAACTGTCTTCACTGACATTTTCAACCTCTCCCTGACTGAGTCTGTAATATCTACATGTTTCAAGCAGACCACCATAGTCCCTGTGCCCAAGGAAGCGAAGGTAACCTGCCTAAACGATTACCGCCCCATAGTACTCACGTCGGTAGCCATGAAGTGCTTTGAAAGGCTGGTCATGGCTCACATCAACAGCATCCTCCCGGATACCCTAGACCAATTCCAATTCGCATAACGCCCCAACAGATCCACAGATGACGCAATCTCAATCGCACTCCACACTGCCCTTTCCCACCTGGACAAAAGGAACACCTATGTAAGAATGCTGTTCATCGACTACAGCTCAGCGTTCAAGCGTTCAACACCATAGTGCCCACGAAGCTCATCACTAGCTTAGGGACCCTGGGACTAAACACCTCCCTCTGCAACTGGATCCTGCACTTCCTGAAGAGCCACCCCCAGGTGGTAAGGGTAGGCAACAACACATTTTCCACACTGATCCTCAACACTGGGGCCCCTCAGGGGTGTGTTCTTAGTCCCCTCCTGTACTGCCTGTTCACCCACGACTGTGTGAACAAACACGACTCCAGCTCCATCATTAAGTTTGCTGACGACAACAGTGGTAGGCCTGATCACCGACAGCGATGAGACAGCCTATAGGGAGGAGGTCAGAGAACTGGAAGTGTGGTGCCAGGACAACAACCTCTCCCTCAATGTGAGCAAGACAAAGGAGCTGATCATGGACTACAGGAAAAGGCAGGCCGAACTGGCCCCCATTAACATCAACGGGGCTGTAATGGAGCGGGTCGAGAGTTCCAAGTTCCTTTTAGTCCACATCACCAATGAACTATCACGGTCAAAACACACCAAGACAGTCATGAAGAGGGCACGACAAAACCTTTTCCCCCTTAGGAGACTGAAAAGATTAGGCATGGGTCCCCAGATCCTCGAAAAGTTCTACAGCTGCACCATTGTGAGCATCCTGACTGGTTGCATCACCGCCTGGTATGGCAGCTGCTCGGCATCTGACCATAAGGCGCTACAGAGGGTAGTGTGTACGGCCCAGTACATCACTGGGGCCAAGCTTCCTGCAATCCAGGACCTATATAATAGGCAGTGTCAGAGGAAACCCATAAAATTATCAGAGATTCCAGTCACCCAAGTCATAGACTGTTTTCTCTGCTCTCGCACGGCAAGCGGTACCGGAGCATGACGTCTCGGACCAAAAGGCTCCTTAACAGCTTCTACCCCCAAGCCATAAGACAGCTGAACAATTAATCAAATGGCCACCGGACTATTACATTGACCACCCCCCCCCCCATTTGTTTTATACACTGCTGCTACTCGCTGTTTATTATCTATGCATAATCACTTCTCCCCTACGTACATGTACAAATTACCTCTAACCTGTACCCCCACACACTGACTCGGGTACCGATATCCCCTGTATATAGCCTCGTTATTGTTATGTTATTGTGTTACTTTTAATTATTTTTTACTTGAGTTTATTTGGTAGATATTTTCTTAACTCTTCTTGAACTGCACTGTTGGTTCAGGGCTTGTAAGTAAGCATTTCACGGTAAGGTCTGCACTTGTTGTATTCGGCGTATGTGACGAATAAAGTTTGATTTGATATCCAACCCGATGCAGGACTCTAGTGCATGGGTGCGCTTCCCACTGCTACAATGTGATAGCTATGGAACCAAAACTATGTACAAGTTTAGCCTTGTGCTTCAAACGCTCTTAGTTGTTGCCGAAATCGACACCCTATGTTGCGGTTTACTTTATGCATCGCTTACTGTACCTTTTAAGTGTGACCTTTGTTACTAACCCATTAACTTGCCTGCGGATATTGTTACACTCGCTTTATCTAGCGGTCCTAGGCCTAGTTACATGGTCTGTAGCCTGAATGTGTGCATTTGTATTTGTCCAGATGGTGACGAAAATAAATGAATACAAAAAGGAAACCACAAACAAGCATGACTAAACTAATGATTTAAAACTAAATGAAAGGCCTTATGGCCACCAAACCAACTAGCCGCCTCACAGCTTTCAAGCTGGGACACTGACTGATGATCACCCTAATTGGCAGCACCTGATGTGCTTATCAAGCAGGCTCAACATCTGGACAAGGTTTCTGCTGCCCCCTGGGGGATGGAGTGTGGAAGTGTATCCTGGATAGTGTGTTTGTCTACTTTATGTCGTAACACAACTTCCCCTCACATCATAACACCTTGCATTTTATTTCACTATTTTCTTTGGCATCTGTCTACTCTACTACTCATTGTAAGTGAATGCTGGTCACTGATTAAAAACGCATCCGCTATTACTTTTTGATATATCCCAACTGCCATTCCATCAGTTTAAATTCTAAAGTTTAGATAACGTACCTCTTTTTTCGTCTCCTTAGTTGGGTCATAATCACTATCATTTGCTTCGATGGGGTTGGCCTCCTCCATTTCTTCATCACTAATGTCAAGAAAAGCCAATCATTCTTGGACTCCGAACACTTGGAATTTCACAGATAGTAGTAAGGCGAGCTACAAGTCTTACCTTTCATCTTGGGCGTTTCGGTTTGCCAGCTTTCTGGCCTGGCGGTCCATCAGGCTGGTTCTGGACCGGGTCTTCTTCCAGGAGTAGTAATACTTCACAAGACTGGATATGGATTTGTCTGGTAACTACAACAGATGAGAAAATGGTGCCAATCGACCGTTTATACTTACATTAAAGCCGGGATTCAATCAAAGGCGCATTGTCGACAAGCGCACTGCACTGTCGACAATGTGCCTTTTAAAGGCAATCACCCCAACGTTTGCAGAGATTGCATTCAAGGTGAATGCGGATGTTGGCTAAAGCGTAAATTACCTTAAAGTCAACTGCAATATTCATCCAGACTGCTTGTGTATGTTTGTATGAACAGTATACAGACACACATTAAAGTAAAAGATAAAAGCTACTGTATATTAATATATGTATGTTACCATTTGTTGAATCCTGTGGAAGCTTTTTCCGTGGAAGCTGAAGGCTTGTTCGAACAGCACCTTATCCTCCACGGTCCACTCGTCGGGGAAGGGGGTAAAGTTGGGAAGGTCTGCCAGGGACTTCTCGATGTTGTGCTTGTGCCAGAACAGCATGCCCAATGCCTGTGGGGGACAGCAATGAGTGGAATCCACTGAGAATGGACACCAGGCAGGTCTATGGGGCTTCACTGAGCCAGAAATGCTTAAGCAACAGAACTAGAATATATAGAGTAGGTATTCCCCTAAATAACATTTGAATATGTTATTTTTAAGCGTGTCGTGGTAGTTTATTAATACATTGTGGGTCAAATTTACTGAGCTTTCACACCGGTGTAAATTTTAGGCCTGTCCAGGGGCTTGGAAAATGTAATACAAATGTTAAAATTGGGAATATGCTTCAATAGCGTTGGAAATTCTGTTGAAAGTTTTTCATATGATTTTGAAAAATAAGGTGGATTCTCTGCATTGGTGAAAAAGCTTAGTAACTGTGGCCCTATGTACTTGTCTAATAATCCTAAAAAGCAGACATACCTGCTCAACATTATATCCATGCTTCTCTTTTGCAATGGCAATATATTCATCCACTGTGGGGAAAAATCATAGTTTAATTAAACTACTTGTAAATATTTTAGTAAAATCAACTTTTGGCTGTCTTTAGAAATAAGATGCTTGTGAAAACCAAACTGACTTACATTTTGGGTCGACAATGGTGTGATATGGAGACCACACCAACATTCCCCCACTATCTTTATCACTGTACTTGGTAGAACCTACAGAAAAATATATAACACATCATTTAAAAAAAACACATAATTTTCATATAGTGATATTTAATGTCATTTTAACTGCCTAATTAAAGCAATTACATGCAGGACTAAAGATTCTGCTTTATTGTTGTTAAAATATTGTTTAGATAGCAACAAAAAGCCAATTCAGTTGAAGGAAACCAATAGTAGCCTCGGAATAGAAATGTGTTTCAAAACGCTTCTATAAACCAAACATATTTCAATGGGCCCATAATTCTCTACACATCTGGCTGAATTCAGAAATAAAAGATTGCTGACTATGGGTTGTAAAGTAAGAAGATGAATGTAAATATACTATCATAACCTATACCGAGGCTACCACCAGAATACAGTCAGGTAGATCAAGCATAACCTTACCATGATCAAATTCGGGTATATTGGCTTGATAATCGGATCCCACACGCATTCCGACATCTGCAATAAGGAAAAATGTGTATAGCACATTAATAGACAATTTTTTTTCTTCAGTTTTTCGCGTTCAAAATAATACATGTACAGTGTGACATGCAAACGGGGTGTTCGAGGCTATACCGTGCTCGTCGTCACTGCCACTCTCATCAGAAAAATGTCCATTCGATGCATTTGAAGGGTTTTTTGTTCCGTTTGAGCGTCCCTTTCCTAGATACTCCGACCCTTTATCCATCATTCCAGGCATTTTTTCGTATCTTTGTGCGTTCTCCTTAGGAGAATACCTAAAAAAAACATGCAATGTATATTTTTTCACAGCCTGTCTTTTTCAATAACTCCCACAGCTACGCAGCTGTGACACTGTGCCACAGTCCAGTATTACTCCACATTGTTTTGTATATTACGGTTTAACGCAGATATATACAACAATATTTTTCAAGCCTGTTCCAGAGTCTGATATTGGTTGTTTTTAGTGTAATTCACGGCTTGTATCTGTTCAGACATGCAGCAATTGAATATTCAAAATCAGAAGGAACTAATTCGTCTAGCGGAAGGACTTTTACGCACTTGGTTATATGAAGCCAAACTGCGGCTCTGCGTGCGCCGGTGAAAATGGAGTTGTTTACAGTCACACTCCGTAGACGAATAGGCTACAACAAGAATATCATTTGTTACAATTTATTACACATAATATAGGCTACGTCTGTTTTGGATACATTGGATTTTGTAAAGCCAATATAGAACCGGATGCTCTTATTTAAAGCCTTTATTCACAGAAGCGTCTACACAGCTTTTCAGCATTTCAACGTAGGCTATTTTTTACTTAAATGTTATGCAAATATAAACAACTCTACGTCTGCAACGATGGCCCATAGTCGGCGAATGAGAAGTAGAGGAATATAGCCAAACTGTACAAAATAAAATGCGAAATAAAATAACCAGTCGTTTGGGTAGCCTCTTTTTATTCTGAATATTGTCCTTGGTTTGCCAGCAGATGGAGACAAAAGACCACTAACCTATTTCGAGAGATCCCACTATTAATGAATTGTTTATTTGATTTTCGAATGTAAGTTATTTACTGTTTACTAGGCCTATGTAACCTACTTATGTCTGTGTGAGTGATGAGCGGTGAATTTGAGAGAGTTTGGAGATGGTTTTGACCATTTGGGTATCCAAAATGGGTATAAGGGCCTAATTAACTGAACATGTCAGTAGGCTATGTCTCTCAATCCACATTGGTAGACCTCATTCCATTATCATCTGCCCAGTCTATAAACTAAACTATGGATGCAATTGTTGGTATTAAACACAAAGCCCTTTAGATGGTCAATGAAGATAGACCCCAGCAGTTTAACATGAAGGAGGCAAGCTGGATATGAATAAAGATAAGTATATGGCTAAAGAAATGTCTATTTTTGTTCAACTTATTATGCAGGCCACTGTAGTGTACCACATATGAGCTGCATTTCTGTACAAAACAGTCTTGCTTACATGTACTTTCCTGTAATGTAGGCTTACATCTATTCAATGGCAAAAACATTTAAAAAAAAAATTGTGGGGGGGGTAAGTGCACTATACCACCCTTGCCATAAGGGTGCAGACCTCTTAGCAGAGGTCATAGTACAATTACATAAAGAGAAACTGTTTACCCAAGATCAGGGGTCTTTTGCCACATAAGATCATTTATGTAATTTCGTCACTATGCTACAACTCTCTTCAATCTGAATAAGCCCTATAGAACAAGATAATCGATGGTGCCATTTTGAACTCGGCGGGAAACCACTATCTGCAACTATCCTCTCTCTCTGTCTCTCTTTGAGTAACTGATTACATGTTACCAGCAAAAAATATTGGAATTAGATTACAGATACTTTTTTAAATTCAGGAACTACTTTTAAATTCAGAAAGGATGTTTGTGGGAGAAAAAAAAACCACTAACACCTTTGTTGTCTCAATGACATTCAAGGCAGTATTGGAAAACGTTTTTAAGCTTGTTCCACCTTAGCAAGTCTGACCACAAGTCAACGACCACTATGATGACACACCAAATGAGTTTGATGGATCCTTTTTGTCTTCTTCTAAAACTATTTTGGTATTTGTTTCATTAGTACATTGTTCATATAGTCCCAAAATGTTTTGCATATCAGCAATCAAGTTTTCATGATCTATAACATTCAAAATAGAGAAATACAGCTGGTATGATGCAAAACATTTTGGGACTATATCAACAATGGACTAATGAAACAAATACCGAGAGTTTTTGGGTGGAGTGTTCCTTTAAATGGAAAGTAATCCAAGAGTAACTGAAAATAATCAGATTACGTTACTGAGTTTGGTGTAATCCAAAAATTACATTTACATTACATTTAAGTCATTTAGCAGACGCTCTTATCCAGAGCGACTTACAAATTGGTGCATTCACCTTAAGATATCCAGTGGAACAACCACTTTACAATAGATGACGTCACTGATTGACATTCTGGACAGGTAACTTGTAACTAACACATTACATTTAGAAAGTATCCTAACCTACCCAACCCAACCCTGTTCCCTCTGTGTGTGTGTGTGTGTGTGTTGTGTCTAAATGTGTGGCGTCCTTGGGATGCCAGTCCTTGCACTTCTGAATACGGGCAACCTCCTCGAATTCCCCACATAAGCCCATGTTCATGCGTCAAAAGAAGGCGAGGAGGACGCACAACCAACCAGTGTGAAGTGCAAGCTATAGCTGTGTTCTTTTCCACTGCGCCAAAAAAATCTAATTTCCAGTCAGTTATCAATTTTTGGGTTCCAGGTGAAGGCCTAACCTGTGCTTCATTGCCTAAACGCAGGGCTGTTAGTAGCCTACTCGGTATTCCTTCACACGATTGTGGGGGTGAGGGTACCCGGTTGGGGTACCCATGTGCAAAGATGTCAGACGAGAGACAGGTGATGCGCTCTCTGCATGCATCCCGTCTTCAACAGGGGGAGCACAGCCACGGAACGTGCGGTCGAACAGCATGAGGTGAGGGATTCTTCCGCTCATCATATCTAAGCAGAACAGGGACCATGAAAGCAGCAGAGCGGAGATTTGAGCAGCTGTATCGTCCTACGGATACTTCAGGCATCCCTTCACTCTAAAAGCGTTCTCTTCTTACCGACGTTGAATGACAAGGCGGAATGGCAGGTGGACGTCGAGGACTTGTGGCCCCACAAAACACTTTTCTCGAGAACATCGTCCGACGATCCAATGGTAGGAATGTGTTCGTTTTTATTTTGTAGGAAGAAACACTGTGGATGATAGCCTATTAGCCAATCATTGAAAAACATGCATTTAATTATAGCCAAAACTCTCAGGACAACTAACCGTCAATTGACACTAGTCATTTGAAACCGTTTATTTTTTATTAGCCTATTTGATTTATACATTTATACATCCAGCATGCTATGAAAATAATGATTAAACAATTCAAACTAATTGCATTTAATGGATGTTGTCTTTACAACAAACAACTCGAATGAATAGCTGTGTCTACCATTGGTATTCCTTACCAGTCACCTTTACTGCACCTAAAAATAAACCAAAACATCCACTGTATTCCACATGATTTGTGCATTAAATAACTAAATTAGTAGATTAACATTTTCCTCTTGACATACTTATTCGATTCATGTTTTAAACCCAAATTACAAGTGTTTTTCAGATAGTCTAGAATTTGTTGTTTTGTGGAGGCACCCAGACTTGTTGGGCAAAATGAATCCGTTGACTTATTCAGAAAGTGACATGCTTGCCACGGGAGCTTTTGTTTTGGTTCATTAATTTATCTGTTTTTAACACTGTTTTTTGCCTCTTGCTTTAACCACTTTTCTTTTTAACTTTTCAGTTTGGACATTATCACATAGACAGACAGGTATAAACAATGTTTTAAAGTAGTGTCACTTCCCCTTTATGTTCTTCCCCAAATCATCCACCATAGACTTGTTTGTGTTCTGTAGACCCATTTTTCTTTTAATCACATATACCTCACTTATGGTGAATAGCTTCACCCTCAAATATTCCCTGCGCTTGCTTCCCCAGTTTTCATTCCTGATACTATCCTATGTGGAATATACTCTAGTAGATCAACTCCCTCCAGTTTCCCTACTACTCCCCATGTTTTCAAGGCGTTGTGTCAGTCTTGTGAAACATTATGTTTGACATACCCAATGTCTGTGATGGTCTCATGTCGGTCTGTGTTGTCAATATGTATGAAGAATACATATTTTCTTAAGATAAGAGCGAGATTAAGTATACTGTAATAGGGGATTTAGGATCCGCATTTATTGCCTTTTCGATCACAATGAATAAGATGACAGGGTGGACCTGATCCTAGATCAGCACTCCTGATCTGAAACGCTTGAAACATCCATCCCCTGAGCGTGCAAGACAAGAGAGGAAAACATCTTATGATTTCTCTACCCCCACCCCATTATAGACACATAGGTTATGTATAATGGTACCATGACCACTTCACAAATGGGGTAGTCCCCGCTCATAGTTTGCTCAGAGTTTCTTGGAATGGGGCAGCTAAGGTTGAAGGGCAAAACACCCAGCTGCTTGAAATGTGCTGGCTCATCACCTAGAACTGGGACATTTAATGACACTGTAATAAATGTAGTCTTACAAGTGATGCCTGGCGATTCAACACAGCACCTTCTGAGGTCACTGCTACTGCTATATCACTGCCTACCGAGCCAATGATAGACAATGTTATAATGATTGGCACCACTGCCCCAGCCAATGATAATGTTAGTCAGGTTGCACTGAAACAGACAAGACCCCATTTACCAGGCTTAAAGTTGTGGTACAATGGATACCGGCACCTGAATCTGTCCAATACTACACAAGAGGGATATATGGTGTCGTATCATAACCCCTTTAAACACTGTCTAAGATTCAACTGGTTCGATGTAGTAGATTTATGCAAATGAAAAAGTATGCAATAATCAGGTTAATATTGACCAATAATATTGGCAGATGATGTATAAGTCATATCGGCTGGGCTCTAGCCATAATAGAACTATCATTTGTAAGACAACAGTGAAAGTAAGTGTTGGATTTTGTGTACAGCATATTGATTTCACTGTCACGTTTTCCGTCTTCTCTCAACCTTGTTGCAGTAGCCTCGGATTCAGTTTCCACAATAAGTAAAACATCTGTGCCAATATGCTGTATATCATCATGGCAAAGCTTCAGATGCTTCCTTTCACCTGTTTCTAAAGTGGAGTTCGACATGTATTTCATGTCCAATAAATTCAACATTCGCATACTATAGTTGGCAGTCCATATTTAAAAGTATGGTACTATATTAAGTATGCTTCAAACTAACTAAAATACCTCACATTTGCAATAGCTGTGTCCTCAGCCGTGTTTTGGGTTGCACTTTATTTTACAATGCGCTAATTTGTCTGCCTGATATGTATCTAGATAGATAAATAGATGTACTGTAGATGGTAAGTTATTACTCAGCAATATGCCGTAATGCTCGGCATTACAGTAATACTTGGTTTTACCTAACTCTAACTTGTTAGCTGACTACCAATTTTGATGAAACGTTTATTTTTATATATTTATTTTTATAATATAGGGTACAAAACACAATCAACATCAATATTACAATAATGCAACATCTATGTAAATGTACCGGGATTTGCCAAAAGCTAATTTGCACCTGTTGTCCCAGGGCAGGTAAGTAAGGGCAGTTACACAGCCACAATACACATACTCACTAAAACAATACAAAATACAAATACATTACATCCAATAATATATCATTCTAACAACAACAACATATTTGTAATAACAAAACTATCATCAACTGTCACCTTACACACGAGGAACCACAGATAACTTAAGTGTACAGGTTTGGATAGATTTGAGCCATGTTTTCAATTTAAATGTAAAAGTACAATAATGATTTCATGAAATAAAGACAAGTAGGCCTACATCCAGTTACCTTATAACTTCCAAGTCAAATAATGAGTTACAGACAGTTAATAGTGCTGTAGTAGTTTCTATCAGTTCTTTCTGAACCAGGTTTCATGTTGTTTTCCCTCCCTGGGCAGATACCAACTTTGTTCTGGGCAATGCCCAGATTGTGGACTGGCCCATTGTGTACAGCAACGACGGCTTCTGCAAGCTCTCCGGTTACCACCGTGCTGAGGTCATGCAGAAAAGTAGCACCTGCAGGTACTTATGACTGCATTATGGCACCACTGATTTTGTGGGTCAGCATTTTGTTTCACTGACAGCAATACTATACAGTAGAGTATATAAATACAGTATATCTACATTAACATATAACCATATCGGTCTGGTTTCCTGGACCCAGATTAAACCTACACCTGGATTTGAAGGGGCAATCTGCATTTGCTACATCCATTTTTAGATTGAAATTATAATATATACCCATTGATTCTTGAATATAACTTATAGATGCTTCATTAGCTGTTCAGCTGTCATACCCCATCAGAAGCCAAAACAAAAGTTTGTTTTACTCCTTTGTTTGTAAAGATTGTTATTGTAAACAAACACTGTATAGCCTCAAAACATGGTTAAAGCAATCCTTTTAATATCACAGATGGTCAATCCTTGTATCCATAGCGCTGTCCATGAATTTGAGAGCGGTAACATTTCTCCAGCCCCATCCCACAGCTTGTTAACCAAAAACAATGGCAGGGTGCCCGCTTTATTGTCTGAACTGCAGATTGCCCAATTTAAAGGCATACTCAATGGAAAATATATAATAAAAGGGATTTTTAGTCCAGGAATAGGCTTAATCTGGGTTCGGGAGACTGGCCCATAAACATATAAACATACAGTACATTCTATACATTAGTAATCATATTATTACTCCAATACAAATAAGACATAAGATGACAATGTTTGTTCCATGCAAATTCAGGTTATTTCAGTCTACAGCAGTCAAGTGTTTTGAAATGGGAGAAAATGATGTAGGCTCTAAGGAATTCAAATGTGCCTCTGAAGTAGCACACATACTTTGTATTTATGTCAATTCAACATGACATTCGCTGTGACCAGTGCTTATGCAGATGGCTTCACCATGTTATTTGTGAGCCGCAATGTTTTTCGTGAGGCCTTTGTAGCTTGGATAATTCGTTTCAAGAATCTGAATGTATTATCCAGTTTTATTTGTTTTGTATGTAAATTAGCACCAACAATGCAATTTTCAGTTTCATGTATGGGGAGCTCACAGACAAGGAGACGGGTGAGAAAGTGCAACAGACCTTTGAGAATTATGAGATGAATTCGTTCGAAATTCTCATGTATAAGAAGAATCGTAAGTGTTTCTTTGCTCTCTGTTGATTGAACCATGTCAAATTTAATTGCTACATCAATTACTTATGAGATACATTAGAATATGAACAGATATCATAACATCATTTTGTGTTTCCTACAGGGATGCCGGTGTGGTTCTTTGTAAAGATCGCTCCTATCAGGAATGAGCAGGACAAGGTGGTGTTGTTTCTGTGCACCTTCAGTGACATCACTGCATTCAAACAGCCCATTGAGGATGACTCTGTGAAAGGTTGGCGTGACACTGAATTTCAGATAATCTAAGGAAGATTCTGTTTTAATGAGGACATGATCAAGCTGAGGATTGTAGCTACAATTGGTTTTAGAGAGCTACAAATGTGTGTTGCTGACATTATTGAGAGAAAAACCACAGTGCAGCATTTCACATTACGACTTACATTTTTGTCTGATAATTTGAGCCAGTAATGTTGGACTTTCTCAGAATTCCGAATCAACCACTAGCTAGCCCTTGTCTTTAGGCAGTTCATGTAGATCTGAAAGAAATGGATAGGTATACGCATATGGTAATAGTTCCATTTGCCATCTAATAAGCTATGAAGAATTTCCGCAATACTGAATACACCTATCAAATCTTTTCAGATTTACAGATATGCCTAGGGAGTAGTAGCCTGAAAATTCAGGCTGAATTTAGCTCTGTGTCACATTTATTGAAATGCAGCATGATTCAGTCTTGATTTCAAGGCTAAAGGGAGTGGATATGGGTTGATTTGGTATTCCACATTTCTTTGACTCTGTCATTCAGGATGGGGTAAATTCGCTCGGCTCACACGGGCTCTGACGAGCAGCCGGGGAGTGTTGCAGCAGCTGGCGCCCACCGTCCACAAGGGCGAGAACGTCCACAAGCACTCTCGTCTGGCTGAGGTAGTGTGTGCCTCTGTCCCTGTTGATAAGCACTCATCCGCCTAAGTGTTTCTGGAAGGAGCAACCGTCTCATATTTCCAAGCCCGCTTCTGTTTAGCTTCAGATGAAATGCCTAAACCTATCCCCAAACTCACTCGCTACTTCTGAGATAAATGAAGTGTGTCTTTCTGTTACCAAAGCAGTAGACCGCAAGCCCTTGGCCACCTGGGCAACTGTAACTCTGCAGACAGACACAACTCTAATATGAAGGATCACTCTATATATAGTCCTGACCATAAACCCTTATGGCAGAAGTCCCCAATTACATTCAGCTGTGGGCTTGAGCACATGGTCGGGGGGCAGGAACATAATTATAAATAATTTGTACACTGCAAATTGACCGCAAGAAGCGGAAACAGATATAGTATTTGACAAAGAATTTGTCCCATGGGCCGCCCACTGGGGAACCCTGTCCTATGACTTTTTCTGTGGAGTTGTGTAACCTAAATGTACATTTACATTACTCATTTAGCAGACTCTCTCATCCGGAGTGACTTATAATCAGTGCATAAAAGGTCAGAGATGTCGACAAGAGCAGGATCCAATTAAATCTGCCTCAGCAATGTTTGACTTGTTTACGGACTTGATTATTACTGTACACTTTTTTTACTCTGAATAATGGAGCCGTCTATGCTACTGTCTACAGTGTATATAGCATACTGCAATGCTGGTTTGATTGAATAGTCCTTAGTCCTCTGAAAATCGCAAGGCTAGAATAAAGTCTCTAGTCCTCTGATATCCCAAGGGGACTGACTGTTTGGGTAGATATCTCCTCTGACATCTTCTGGGACTAGTCCAAGATGTCTTACCACCACCATCTTCTAGCAACATCCTGTTCTTGAAAAATGGTGGAAAAGCTAATTGTGTTTAGATGGTCAGATAAGGTGCTCTGTTTACTAATGGGGAGATGTGATTGCTAGCTTAGGTAAAACAAAATGGCTACCATTTGTTTATCCTGGAAAGTTCCATCAATTTATACAAAAAAATATATGAGGGAGAGAGGGAGGAATTCCACTCTTATTGTGTATGTTATATTGATTGGGATAGAGAGTTATGTCACACTATCCAAGAGATACCGAGAGATGAAATCAAGGCAACACTGAACTGTCTTTGTGTGGTCCAAAAGACTACAGAATGTGGTCATTATATTGCCATGACTTAGTATTTTCTATTATGAGTGTTATGTCAAAGTTATCGCTCTCATACAATAAGAGACACTGTCATAACAAACTAAAATGTTGTCATATTTTTGTGTACACTAGGTAAAAACGCACACCTGGAATGGTGAATAGCAGGAGAATCAAATTACACACTGGTCCAATTCAGTGTTAGCCTTGTGGAACCAGTCTGATCGCGGTCACTATTCTACGCAGCGATCAGGCTGGTTCCACCAGGCTAATTAAAGGTAGCTAGCTGCCAAAACACTGACTCATTCATGACTCGTTACCAACCGTTTCTTAACCAAACTTAGGTCCTCCAGCTGGGCTCAGACATCCTCCCGCAGTACAAACAGGAGACGCCCAAAACTCCTCCCCACATCATTCTCCACTACTGCGCCTTCAAGACCACCTGGGACTGGGTAATCCTCATCCTGACCTTCTACACAGCCATCATGGTGCCCTACAACGTCTCATTCAAGGTCTAAACTCTATTCAACTACTAACTAACCCTAACCTTAAAGGTTACCTTAACCCTTACCCTAACCTTAACCCTTACCCTAACCTTAACCCTTACTCTAAACTCCAAACCGAACCTTAGCAAACTGTTTATTTTTTATTTTTACTCTGTTTGTGTGTACTTTTATTGACTATGTACTATGTACTATGTGCCACTCAGGGATTCTCTACTTTACTACTTAAAGATTCTCTACTCTACTACTTAAGTAATACAGATTCTCTACTCTACTACTTAAGTAATAAAGATTCTCTACTCTACTACTTAAGTAATACAGATTCTCTACTCTACTACTTAAGTAATACAGATTCTCTACTCTAATCCTCCAGACCAAGCAGAACAACGTCACCTGGCTGGTGGTGGACAGCATCGTGGATGTCATCTTTCTGGTGGACATCGTGCTCAACTTCCATACCACATTTGTGGGGCCAGCCGGAGAGGTCATCTCGGACCCCAAACTGATCCGGATGAACTATGTCAAGACGTGGTTCGTCATCGACCTGCTCTCCTGCCTGCCGTACGACGTCATCAATGCCTTCGAGAACGTTGACGAGGTCAGTGGTTTGTTTGTTAACTGGGGTCTGTGTGTTTGTGGATGGATGGATATGGATGAAGACACACAGACAGACACACAGACAGACACACACATTGTTTTATGGATCTGGAAAGCTCACCACATCGTTGTAGTGTAATACATATGTATATACTGTATTCTATTCTACTGTATCTCAGTCTATGCCGCTTTGACATTGCTCGTCATATATTTATATGTTCTTAATTCATCATTCCTTTACTTAGATTTGGGTATATGTTGTGAAATTGTTAGATATTACTTGTTAGATATTACTGCACTGTCGGAGCTAGAAACACAAGCATTTCGCTACACCCGCAATAACATCTGCTAAACACGTGTATGTGACCCATAAGATTTGATTTGATTTGACACAGACTGTGGAATTGACTATGATCGCTATTCACAACTAGTTTGGGTTTTGGTTCAACAACACAACCCCAGTCATTTAACCTCGGTTTACTGAAGCGAACCGCCTCTCCTCAGATAGGTTAACTCAAGCGTTAATCTTAATTTACAGCAGACTTCAAGTGTCGCTTCAGCGCCGGGAATCTTCATCTGCACTGATGAAAGCTCACATAGGGAGAGTCACTATAAGTCAGTTTGAATTATTTGTGACTTGAAATGTCTCTAGGGATTTCACGTCCATCCATAGGGACTGCTGGCATTTTCGGCCAAGCTTTCGAGCAATAATGGGACTAAATGCTCTGTCATACTACCAGATTCTTTAGAAATGGCTTCTTGACTATAGGGCCTGGATTCAAATAATCACAGATCACAGATTTTTGACAGTTATTTTTGCAGAAGCTTTTTTTTTTAACCCATTGTCAGTTGAAATCCCAGACTGGTTTTGGGTACTGTAAAAACGTACTATTACTTTTAATCCTGTTGTTAATCTCTGTAAGCAGGAAGTTGCCCCACTGTGTATGATGTCATATTGCCGAGTATACCTTTAACCTCTGTGTTCACCATTAATCACTCTACAATACAGTCCTACCCACAGCCAGCTGAGTCATATCAAATTGAAACAGAAAATAGATATGACTGAATAACACTAGAAATGTGCATGTTTTGGTTCAAAACAATGACGTGGATGACTCCGCTTTCTGAATGTTATTCTAATACAACTTCTCAGCAGTAGAAATGTTATCCCCGCAGTTGCCTAATGGTTGCCTTAGAGTTGCCAGATAGTCAAAGATTTAAACACCATCAGACAACAGGGTTGCTGGGGAATACTGTGAATAGAGGCTAAAAAGTCAAAGATCCCTCTAACATATTAAAAAGAACACAGGCTGGTAAAACAGCACATTTTTCTGATGCCTCTTCGAGAGATTCTGTAGTAAAACTCACTGGAAGCAGACTTGGCACAGAGGCCTTTGTAGGATGGTCCAGATCGTCTTGATTCACGCGCTAGTCTTGATAACCTTAAAGTAATCAATAGATGCTGCAAGTAATACCATTCTAACCTACGCCCAAGTACAGTATTATCAGCATAAAAATAACTCTGTACTACAGAAGGCACAGATAAAGGTCAATATTGCATTTAAATAATGAACAAACAAGTGCTTCAAAGGTCAAACAAACATAGTTAGCCAATTATAGCTTAATTAACAAGTCAAAACACTGCTTTTGGCCTTAAACTTTGGGCATTGTAACTTAGAACCAAAACAAAAGTGCAGAAACCCCCATCTTTCCTCTCCACATCTCCAGTGTTATGTACTGTTGTGTTGTCTGCCTGTTGTTGTGCGAAGGGTGGTGTGCCGAAAGATTATAGCACCCACACAGTGAGCTCCCACAAAGCCTGTGGGCGCTGCATGTGCCTTTGCTGCACTTGTCAACGCCAGTTATCCTTCCTTTTCATTCGGTGCTGTGCCTCATATACAAGCACTGCGCAGCTAGCAACCATTCTGCTCCTCTGAAGAGAAGGCTTTGTTTTGGCCTTGTTTTGTATTCAATGACAATTGTAGGGAGACATTCAAGTTGCCACAGGGACACATTTGAGCTTTTAGCAGAGCTTCCTCTCTCCCTTTCATTGAGGAGATGTGTTTATTGTAGTTGAACGTAATTGCATTATGAATGTGTCCCTGGTGAGCTGAAAATTGCTTGATGCAGTAGGTTCGCACACGTCATGGAGGCAAACGTGAGCAGAGGCTAGTGAGCTTACATAAACCACACTGCATTATGTTTGCCTTAAGTACTAAATGTAGATTCACCCTTTCGGGAAGCGCCAGGCCCATGCATTTTGCATCTCAGCCTCGCTGTACAGTATGCCACACTAAGTCTTAAATGTTTTAGGGAATCTAGATTCGATGAGCAGTTGATTTCACATCACATCACATTTTGACGTTTGAAGACACCAAGAGCTTGATTCAAATTGAGCATGCAAAAGAGGGTAATGGGATTTTTTATAAAGCCACATACGAGGGACTCATTCAAATTCTGGAATTAAATCTCCAAATGGTTCAGAAACCTGTCCTCCCTAGTACTCATTCACATACCATTATCAGAGTAAGATCCTGGAACATTAATTGTGGGTGCCTGCTCCGTGTCCATCTATGAAAACAAAAGTAACCCCGGGCTAAATTAATTCCGATACTGTACTTTCCAGAGGTTGGTCCAGGACCCAAATAACCGTTATTCTGTCACATGGCAGTGTGGAATTCTTCACTAATCAAGCTTCTGTAGCAAAGTTATGTTTTGTAGAAGTAGCATGTTGTAAAGCATACCCTCCAGCTATTATTTTATTTTATAGCTAATGGCATTGTATTCATTATCATCAACACAACAGGGAACTGCACCATGGTACCAAATCCATATGCAGGTTATACTGTACAGTGCTTTAGGGAGTTGAGTTCCACAGGGTTCACTGTTGGGACCCTTCCAGTTTATGTTTTATCAATGAATGAACAGTTAGTAAAATAGTTAGAACCATGAACAATGGATAATTGGAATGTTAGTAAAGCTCTACTTTTCATTCTCTCTCTTAGCCTAACCATGCCCCTCTTCTTTTCTACCCATCAGGGCATCAGCAGTCTCTTCAGCTCCCTCAAAGTGGTCCGTCTGCTCCGCTTGGGCCGGGTGGCCCGTAAACTGGACCACTACATTGAGTACGGGGCCGCTGTCCTGGTCCTGCTGGTGTGCGTCTTTGGCCTGGCTGCCCACTGGTTGGCCTGCATCTGGTACAGCATCGGCGACTACGAGGTCATCGACGAGAACACCAACAGTGTGAGGATGGACAGCTGGCTCTACATATTGAGCGAATCGGTGGGGACACCGTACCGCTTCAACGCCAGTGGCTCCGGGAGGTGGGAGGGCGGGCCTAGCAAGGACTCGGTCTACATCACTTCCCTCTACTTCACCATGACCAGCCTGACCAGCATCGGCTTCGGCAACATCGCCCCCACCACCGACGGAGAAAAACTCTTCGCTGTGGCAATGATGATGATCGGATGTGAGTAAGAACCCTACCCATGACATTTTACTGTCATCAAAGGAGGTTGGTAGGTGGAGACATAGGAGGACGGGCTCATTGTAATGGCTGGAATGGAATAAATTGTCACCGATACCTTGTCACCGATTCCAGCCATTACGATTATATCTCCGCCCACCAGCCTCCTCTGACTGCCGTATTATCTTTATGAAAAATACAACACAATTGATGTTTCAATAAGAAATACCATGCCATATGTGTCCCTTGCTTCTTCAGGGAGAAGTATTGTTAACAGGCCAGTATGTCTCTGAATCCTTGATGAATTCAGTAGAAGATAGCATACTGTTTAATGTACTTACTATACAACTCATTCACAGCTAAATGTACCATTATGTTATTACAGATAAATGCTTGACTGAAGCATTTATGTACAGTGTGACGGTTCAAATCAGTTCCCAAAAAGACACAGGTGCCTAATTTCACATGGTGCTTAAGGTTTATTATGAATAAGCCAATTTGTTTCATTTTGTGCTGTGAAGATTGTACATCATTTTCAAATCATTTCATCCATTTTGAGCTGGCAACTGAGTGATTCATCACGTGCCCATTGTTACAGGATTACTCCTTCTACTGGAGATGCTATTGACACAGTTTTGTCCCGGGTCCTATTGTGGGACATCGCATTGGCTTTTCATAGAACCCTGTTGCGATTTTAAATTGCATTCTCAATTGCAACGCAGGCCTCAAGATTGAGGAACATGATGGATTGCAGAAATGAAAAAGAGTTCTGTTTTATCTTTTTAGGTCAAGTTGAGACCTTCATTATCTACCTGGAAATAGACATGACATGTAATAGGACTGGGAAAACTGCGGCAGGCATCATCAGTTTGCGTGCTAGTGTCATGCTTGAAGTTTGCCAGTATAAAAAGTTTGTTTCACATGACTATGTATAGACCAGTAAACTTCAACATCCCTGTGACGTAGCACAGTTGCGAAATAATGAGGCAAGCGTGATCTGCACCTTTCAACTACGATTCCACCCCAGAATGCATTGCTGACCATTTAGTATACATTATGATCCATACTGACTTGTGACTTGGTATCAATTTCTGAGTGTGAATCAAAACCACAAGCCTGGTGTTCGAAGCATCACACTCCAACCAACAGACCCTCATTTTATTAGCTTCAATATTGTAATACATACTGTACACTGTAAGGGTTGTTGAAACTTGGGGGGGGGGGGGGGGGGGGGAGTTATCCAGCTCAGGAAATCAATTTGAGTAAAAAACAACAATGCAATGTTATGTATTTAAATTATAACATACATGGTACAACCTGAATAACTAAGTGAAGCGGTTTTGGGATTTTTTTTCATGTCACACAGCATTGTTGTGTTGGTGTTGCAGCAGCAGATGAGGGGGAGTATACAGAGGTTTGCTCAGCACCTCGGGGAGAGACTGGCACTGCCCAGGGGTGACGGTGATGCAGGGTGGCAGGTGATAGTGGAAGGGAGAGTGACAGGGGGGCATGGGGGGGGGGTCATGCTGCTATTCCTCAGTGGTGGGAAGACAGTCTGCCACCCACAGCCTGGAAGCTGGACAGAAGCTTAGTCATGCAATATGTTGCCAGATGAGTCGCCTGCCAGTGTGTGTGTGCGTGTGTGTTATGGGTTGGATTTGGTTTGCGTCTTGGTCTGTTTGTGAGGAAGTGTGTAGTGTATTTTTTGTATGTGTGTTTGAGCAGTCATAATTGTGTTGGGTGGTCCTTTGCATGGGGTGATGTAAGTTTCCTTTAACGTCCAGATAGATGACACAGACACAGGAACCTTGGTATAAAACTCTTTAGTAATAAAATGCAAATGCAGACAGAGATTCACATACAGAATACCTCAGTAGTCTATAGTAATGATCTGTGTGGCGAAACAGGAGACAACATTCTTTATACAACCTAATGTCAATCATATATTAACATTGTTGCATTGGATTAAATACAAAGTATCTAAGATGAGAAAAACATGGCTAGACTGTGGTTTCTCACTCTGCTATCTCGGCCTTGAGCCTGTGTGACTATCAGCAGGTGCAGACAATTCTCAGTCTGAGAACTAAAGCAGTACATCTCCATTTACCCAGTACTTTTCCATCATTGCACATTGCAAGCATACAAAAGTTGTCACAAATATACAGTAATCATGGCATTGGTGTAGGCTAACACCCGACCCCCAGGGTAAACCCCAACAATTGTGTAAAACACAGAGATCCGCTCACCCCGTTGCATTTTGCCGGTGTCCAGAGCTTATGACACGACTGTTGTTCCTGGCTGTCACGGTGGTCTTGTCTCAGTGCAGCCAGCCGTGTCACACCCTTCTGTGTCCTCATACGCATGCCAACCCTCCTCTCCCGCTTCTCTCTCTCCCACAAGGCTTGTTAACTGATTATTTACACAGAGTAAACATTAAGAACACCTGCTCTTTCCACGACAGACTGACCAGGCGATCCAGGTAAAAGCTATGATCCCTTATTGATGTTAAATCCACTTCAATCAGTGGAGATGAAGGAGAGGAGACAGGTTAAAGGAGGATTTTTAAAGCCAAGAGACAATTGAGACATGGATTGTGTATGTGTGCCATTCAGCGGGTGAATGGGCAAGACAAAGTATTTAAAGGAAAATGCATCATACAGGGATGATTTCTGTACTTTGAAAGTTACACATTTTGAAAACCTGATTGCTGACAAGCACAACATTTTGGGACTATATCAACAATGGACTAATGAAACAAATACCAAAATGTAGTTTTTGGGTGGAATTTTAACGGGGTATGGTAGTAGGTTTGTGTCAAGAACTGCAACGCTGCTGGGTTTTTCATGCTCAACAGTTTCCTGTGAGTACCAACGAATTGAGGCTGTTCTGAGGGCAAGGGGGGGGGGGGGGGCACAACCCAATATTAGGAAGGTGTTCCAAATGTTCAGTATACTCAGTGTAACTGCCAGAGGGTCATCTGCCATGATTTCCATTCCAAAGTACACTGATGGAGAGGAGTGTTCTTATCTACAGGTGGATGTACTGGACTGTACTTTGACGCAATAGCTTCTACTTGAAATATAGTAGCAGCGGTAGTCTTTTTGTGAATTTGAACTGCTTTAATAAGTCTGGTTTTAGGATTTCTGCCCAGGTCTTTTAAAAGGAAATAGCTCTGCCATTTGACGTAAGCTGAGAGTTAGCTAATACTAATCATTTCTCCTTTTCGAGTTGATAAAGTCATGTTCTCTTTTTTTGGGCCAGTGTTGATGACTTGTTTGAACTCAAATTCAACATAGCAGTTGTCATCCCCAAATAGAATACATTATGGAGATGTTCTCAAAAGAGGAATTGACTAAAATGAGAAAATTCACTTCATATACAGTACCAGTCAAAAGTTTGGACACACCTACTTATTCCAGGGTATTTCTTTATTTTGACTATTTTCTACATTTTAGAATAATAGTGAAGACATCAAAACTATGAAATAACACATATGGAATTATGCAGTAACCAAAAAAGTGTTAAACAAATCCAAATATATTTTATATTTGAAATTCTTCAAAGTAGCCATCCTTTGCCTTGATGAAAACTTTGCACACTCTTGGCATTCTCTCAACCAGCTTCGTGAGGTAGTCACCTGGAATGCATTTCAATTAACAGGTGTGCCATGTTAAAAGTTAATTTGTGGAATTTCTTAACTTCTAAATGCGTTTGAGCCAATCAGTTGTGTTGTGACAAGGTAGGGGTGGTATACAGAAGATAGCCCTATTTGGTAAAAGACCAAGTCCATATTATGGCAAGAACAGCTCAAATAAGCAAAGAGAAACGACAGTCCATCATTACTTTAAGAAATTAAGGTCAGTCAATCCGGGAAGATTTGTGCAGCCGCAAAAACCATCAAGCGCTAAGATGAAACTGGCTCTCATGAGGACCACCACAGGAAAGGAAGAACCAGAATTACCTGTGCTGCAGATGATAAGTTCATTAGAGTTACCAGCCTCAGAAATTGCAGCCCAAATAAATGCTTCACAGAGTTAAAGTAACAGACACATCTCATCATCAACTGTTCAGAGCAGACTGCGTTAATCAGGCCTTCATGGTCTAATTACTGCAAAGAAACCACTACTAAAGGACACCAATAAGAAGAAGAGACTTGCTTGGGCCAAGAAACACGAGCAATGGACATTAGACCAGTGGAAATCTGTCCTTTGGTCTGATGAGTCTACATTTGAGATTTTTGGTGTGTGGTTCCCACCGTGAAGCATGGAGGAGGTGGTGTATGGTGCAGGGGTGCTTTGCTGGTGACACTGTCGGTGATTTATTTAGAATTCAAGGCATACTTAACCAGCATGGTTACCACAGCATTCTGCAGCGATACGCCATCCCATCTGGTTTGCGCTTAGTGGGACTATCATTTGTTTTTCAACAGGACAATGACCCAACACACCTCCAGGCTGTTTAAGGGCTATTTGACAAAGAAGAAGAGTGATGGAGTGCTACATCCGATGACCTGGCCTCCACAATCACCCGACCTCAACCCAGTTGAGATAGTTTGGGATGAGTTGGACCACAGGGTGAAGGAAAAGCAGACATCAAGTGCCCACCATGTGGGAACTCCTTCAAGACTGTTGGAAAAGCATTCCAGGTGAAACTGGTTTAGAGAATACCAAGAGTGTGCAAAGCTGTCCAAACTTTTGACTGGTACTGTATATTTGAAGTGTCATGCTTTCAAACGATACCCTATTGTATATGCAGATGCTGCCAGGTATTTGTCTTTTCAAAATGTTAACCAATTGCTTTGAATAGTAAACTGCCTATTTTGTCATACTACACATTTTCCCTTCTTTGGCTCATTGCTTGTTCAGTGGGAGTGCTGGTGGGGGGGGGGGGGGGGGGGGGGGGGGGGGTTGGGGGGGGTGTACAGGACTCAACCCATTCTGAAAAATATGAGCTAAATCAGGTAGACTTGGCTAAAGACCATGGGTATTATGCATCAGAATAATGATGCCAATGTAGTGCATTGAAATACATTTTATGAGCCCATATGACCCACTGATAAAATCCTAGTGCCAGTTTATACTGATTCTGAGTTGTCAGCAATTGAAAAATTGGCACCCAGTGCCAGTACAGGATGACAGGGGACCACTTAGGTAGGTTGACTGACATCCTGCCTACCCCTAAAAATATGTTTCAATGGAGATTCTGATTCATGCAACTGCCACTATAGGCACTAAAGATTTTGACCTGGTCACATACACATATTTAGCAGATGTTATTGCGGGTGTAGCGAAATGCTTGTGTTCCTAGCTCCACTAGTGCAGTAGTATCTACTGCACTATTGGAGTATACTACTTTTCAGTAGTATCTACTGAAAAGAAATATGAGCTAAATCAGGTAGACTTGGCTAAAGACCATGGAAATGCTTGTGTTCCTAGCTCCAATACTATTGGAGTAGTATCTAACAATTCACAACAATGCACACAAATCAAAAAGTAAAATAATGGAATTAACAAATATAGAAATATTAGGATGAGCAATGTCGGAGTGGCATTGATACAGTAGAATGGAAAACAGTATATACATATGAACTGATCAAAGCAGTAAGTAAACATTATTAAAGTGACTAGTGTTCCATTAAGTGATCAGTTCCATGTCTATGTATATAGGGCAGCAGCCTCTAAGGTGTAAGGTTGAGTAACCGGGTGGTGCCCGGCTAGTGATGGCTATTTAACAGTGATGGCCTTGAGATAGAAGCTGTTTTTCAGTCTCTCGGTCCCAGGTTTGATGCACCTGTACTGACCTCGCCTTCTGGATGATAGTGGGGTGAACAGGCCCTGGTTCGAGTGGTTGATGTCCTTGATGATCCTTTTGGCCTTCCTGTGACATCTGGTGCTGTAGGTATCCTGGAGGGCAGGTAGTTTGCCCCCGGTGATGCGTTGGGTAGACCGCACCACCCTCTGGAGAGCCCTGCGGTTGCTCGCGGTGCAGTTGCCATACCCGGCGGTGATACAGCCCGACAGGATGCTCTCAATTGTGCATCTGTAAAAGTTTGTGAGGGTCTTAGGGGCCAAGCCGAATTTCTTCAGCCTCCTGAGGTTGAAGAGGCGCTGTTGCGCCTTCTTCACCACACTGTCTGTGTGGGTGGATCATTTCAGATTGTCAGTGACGTATACACCGAAGAACTTGAAGCTTTTCACCTTCTCCACTGCGGCCCCATCAATGTGGATATGGGCGTGCTCCCTCTGCTGTTTCCTGAAGTCCACGATTAGCACCTTTGTTTTGTTGACGTTAAGGGAGAGGTTATTTTGCTGGCACCACTCCGCCAGGGCCCTCACCTCCCTGTAGGCTGTCTTGTCATTGTTGGTAATCAGGCCTATTAACGTTGTGTCGTCTGCAAACTTGATGATTGAGTTGGAGGCGTGCTTGGCCACACAGTCATGGGTGAACAGGGAGTACAGGAGGGGCCTGAGAACACACCTTTGTGGGGCCCCTGTGTTGAGGATCAGCAAAGTGGAGGTATTGTTTCCTAACTTGGGGGCGGCCCGTCAGGAAGTCCAGGACCCAGTTGCACAGGGCAGGGTTCAGACCCAGGGCCCCGAGCTTAATGACGAGCTTGGAGGGTACTATGGTGTTGAAGGCTGAGCTATAGTCAATGAACAGCATTCTTACATAGGTATTCCTCTTGTCCAGATGGGATAGGGCAGTGTGCAGTGCGATGGCAATGGTTCAAGCCTAACACAGGATCCTGGGGAATATACGATCACAGGGGGTGTTTTGGACTCGTATTGTCTCACACAACCAGCAGACACATTCGGTGTCAATGATATAGGACAAAAGCTCTGGGCAACATGCAATTCCAACACTAGCACACACGCGCACACACACACACTCCTCACTCTGACAGTTAGCTACCTGCAGCTAAAGCCCAGCTTGCTGCCTTATCCAAGTGTCACCAAAGAGAGACCCTGTGCTTGGCGGCAAGCCCTAATGGTGATCACTCCCCCCATGAGGCAACATTTGGAGTTGAGAAGTAGGGAGAGTTTGTGCCTTCAGGGCAAGGTGATTACACTCTGAGGAATGACTGTGTGCGAGCCAACCTGGAATAAGCCCCAGACATGAGCTAAGTGGCTTGTCAGCCAGCTCTGGGTTTAATTTAGATTTAGGAGTCACACTTAATGTGTTGCACGGACAATCAAACACACTGAGTGTTAGGATCACTGCATGGTAATAGATTTGTGGGAAATCGTTGCCATGGCAACCAATGTCCAGGTGGACCATTAGCGTAGTAATTTGTGAATATTTTAACAATCTAAAATTACTCTAAATCTGCTGTGCCTTATTACTTGGACTGATCTTTTTATTGATGCACTGAGTGCCTGAAACTACTTCTTGAGTCGGCTCAAGAATCCAATGGTAAAAATAGATGATCCAGTTCGGCAGACCACACACAGCATAGTTTCACTACCCCAGTTTCTCCTAGCCCCAAAGCCTGGTTACATTTCCACTCGTTAATGTGAAGAATGTCACATGTAGAGGGTTCCACTACCGTAAAATAAGAACTCGAATTGACCTCAGAATCTCAGATCCTAAGTGAGACCATTGCCTGCTTTAATTTTCCAGTATACAGTACCAGTCACAAGTTTGCGCACACCTATTCTTTCAAGGGGTTTTCTTTATTTGTACTATTTTCTACATTGTCGAATAATAGTGAAGACATCAAAACCATGAAATAACACATATGGAATCATGTAGTAACCAAAAAAGTATATATATTTTATCATTTTATATTCTTCAAAGTAGCCACCCTTGGCCATGATGACAGCTTTGCACACGCTTGGCATTGTCTCAACCAGCTTTTTCAGGTAGTCACCTGGAATGCTTTTCCAACAGTCTTGAAGGCGTTCCCACATATGCTGAGCACTTGTTGGCTGATTTTCCATCACTCTGTGGTCCAACTCATCCCAAACCATCTCAATACATATATATACAGTTGAAGTCAGAAGTTTACATACACTTAGGTTGGAGTCATTTAAACTCGTTTTTCAACCACTCCACACATTTCTTGTTAACAAACTATAGTTTTGGCAAGTCGGTTAAGACATCTACTTTGTGCATGACACAAGTAATTTTTCCAACAATTGTTTACAGATTATTTCACTTATAACTCACTGTATCACAATTCCAGTGTACTATGGTGCCTTCAACACCATAATACCCTCCAAGCTCGTCAATTCCTGTGCTTTAACTTCTATGGGCTAGGTGCATCCCACCCCTGGTACACCCTATCAATAGCAGGTGAAATATCAAGGGCGCCAAATTTGAAAACAATTAAATGTCATAATTCAAATTTCTCAAACATACAACTATTTTACACCCTTTGAAAGATAAACATCTCCTTAATCTAACCACGTTGTCCGATTTCAAAAAGGCTTTACGGCGAAAGCATAAAGTTAGATTATGTTAGGACAGTACATTGAAAATAGCTGTGTGTAATGTTTTGTCAATGCAAAGACAGGCGTCACCAAAAGCAGAAAACCAGCTAAAATTATGCACTAACCTTTGACAATCTTCATCAGATGACACTCCTAGGACATTATGTTAGACAATACATGCATTTTTTGTTCTATCAAGTTCATATTTATATCCAAAAACAGCATTTTACAATGGCGTTGATGTTGAGAAAATATTTTCCCTCCAATACCGCCAGTCAATCAGCACGACAAATTAAATAATTACTATTCGAAACCATTGGTAAAATATTATATTGTCATTCAAAGAATTATAGATTAACATCTCGTGAACGCAACCGCATTGCCAGATTTAAAAATAACTTTACTGGGAAATCACACTTTGCAATAAACGAGGTGCTGTGCTCAGAAAAAAAGGCTTGGCGATACAGACTAGGCGCCATGTTGGAGAGATCTAAAATCAAAAATACTATGTAAATATTCCCTTACCTTTGATTATCTTCATCAGAAGGCACTTCCAGGAATCCCAGGTCCATAACAAATGTAGTTTTGTTCGAAAAAGCTCATAACTTATGTCCAAAAAGCTCCGTGTTGTTAGCGCGTCCTGTAGGCTACTCAAAAACATGAACGTCGCCCGCCGGACTTGTCTTCACCAAAGAGGGGGAAAAATATATTTACGTTCGTTCAAACATGTCAAACGTTGTATAGCATAAATCATTAGGGCCTTTTTCAATCAGAACTTCAATAATATTCAAGGCGGACGATTGCATTCTCTTTTAAAACGTATTGGAACGAGAGTACCCAAACATGCACTCGCGCACCATAGCAGTATAGGCCATCCACTTATGACCAACTTACCAGGCCTCTCGTTCGGTCAGTTTTCACAGTAGAAGACTCAAACCACTTTGTAAAGACTGTCGACATCTAGTGGATGGCGTAGGAAGTGCTAAATGATTAATAAGTCCCTGTGTGTTTCAATGGCATAGGCTTAAAAGTAATTCAACACATCAGATATCCACTTCCTGTTAGAATTTGTCTCAGGGTTTTGACTGCCATATGAGTTCTGTTATACTTACAGACACCATTCAAACAGTTTTAGAAAATTCAGAGTGTTTTCTATCCAAATCTATTAATAATATGCATATCCTAGCTTCTGAGTATGTGTAGGAGGTAGTTAAAAATGGGCACAAATTTTTTTCAAAATTCTCAATACTGCCCCCTAGCCCCAACAGGTTACTTCCAGAAAATTATGTCATGGCTTTAGAAGCTTCTGTTAATTGACATAATTTGAGTCAATTGGAGGTGTACCTGTGGATGTATTTCAAGGCCTAGATTCAAACTCAGTGCTTCTTTGCTTGACATCATGGGAAAATCAAAAGAAATCAGCCAAAACCTTAGAAAAATATTGTAGACCTCCACAAGTCTGGTTCATCCTTGGGAGCAATTTCCAAACGCCTGAAGGTATCACGTTCATCTGTACAAACAATAGTACGCAAGTATAAACACCATGGGACCTCTGTCTCCTAGAGATGAACATACTTTTGTGCGAAAAGTTCAAATCAATCCCAGAACAACAGCAAAGGACCTTGTGAAGATGCTGGAGGAAACAGGTACAAAAGTATCTATATCCACAGTAAAACGAGTCCTATATCGACATAACCTGAAAGGCCGCTCAGCAAGGAAGAAGCCACTGCTCCAAAACCTCCATAAAAAAGCCAGACTAGGGTTTGCAACTGCACATGGGGACAAAGATCATACTTTCTGGAGAAATGTCCTCTGGTTTGATGAAACAAAAATAGAACTGTTTGGCCATAATGACCATCGTTATGTTTGGAGGAAAAAGGGGGAGGCTTGCAAGCCGAAGAACACCATCCCAACCGTGAAGCATGGGGGTGGCAGCATCATGTTGTGGGGGTGCTTTGCTGCAGGAGGGACTGGTGCACTTCACAAAATAGATGGCATCATGAAGAAAGACAATTATGTGGATAGATTGAAGCAACATCTCAAGACATCAGTCAGGAAGTTAAAGCTTGGTCGCAAATGGGTCTTCCAAATGGACAATGACCTCAGGCATACTTCCAAAGTTGTGGCAAAATAGCTTAAGGACAACAAAGTCAAGGTATTGGAATGGCCATCACAAAGCCCTGACCTCAAGCCTATAGAAAATGTGTGGGCAGAACTGAAAAAGTGTGTGTGAGCAAGGAGGCCTACAAACCTGACTCAGTTACACCAGCTCTGTCAGGAGGAATGGGCCAAAATTCACCCAAGTTATTGTGGGAAGCTTGTGGAAGGCTACCCAAAACGTTTGACCCAAGTTAAACAATTTAAAGGCAATGCTACCAAATACTAATTGAGTGTATGTAAACTTCTGACCCACTGGGAATGTGATGAAAGAAATAAAAGCTGAAATAAATTATTCTCTCTACTATTATTATGACATTTCTCATTCTTAAAATTAAGTGGTTATCCTAACTGACCTAAGACAGATAATCTTTACTAGGATTAAATGTCAGGAATTGTGAAAAACTGAGATTAAATGTATTTGTCTAAGGTGTATGTAAACTTCTGACTTCAACTGTATATATACATACATATTGTCACGTCCTGACCAGTAAAGGGGTCATTTGTAATTGTAGTATGGTCAGGGCGTGGTAGGGGGTGTTTGTTTTGTGTGTTTTGGGGTTTTTTGGTTCTAGGGGATTTTGGTTCTAGTTTTCTATTTCTATGTTTCTTTTTCTATGTGTGGCCAGGTATGTCTTCCAATCAGAGGCAGGTGTCTTTCGTTGTCTCTGATTGGAAGCCATACTTAGGCAGCCTGTTTTTCCTGTGTTTTTGTGGGTGGTTGCTTTCTGTATAGTCTGTGTACCTTGCAGAACTGTTGATTGTCGGTTTATTGTTTTCGTTTAAGTGTTCACTTTATTAATAATAAAAGAAGATGAGCACTATACCCGCTGCGTTTTGGTCACCTTTCATCAACGCTTGTGACATATATATATATATATATATATATATATATATATATATATATATATATATATATATATATATATACAGACACACACACATATATCTACATACATACATACTGTGCATTTGGAAAGTATTCAGACCTCTTCCCTTTTTCCACATTTTGTTACGTTACAGCCTTATTAAAAAATGTATTTAATTATAATTTTTTCGCATCAATCTACACACAATACAATACCACAAAGTGAAAACAGGTTTTTACAATATTTTGCAAATTTATAAAAAATAAAAAACATACCTTATTTAAGTATTCAGACCCTTTGCTATGAGTTTCGAAATTGAGCTCAGATGCATCCTGTTTCCACTGATCATCCTTCAGATGTTTCTACAACTTGATTGGAGTCCTGTGGGAAATTCAATGTGTTGAAAATTATTTGGAAAGGTACACACTTGTCTATATAAGATCTCACAGTTGACAGTGCATATCAGAGCAAAAATAAAGCCATGAGGTCGAAGGAATTGTCCGTAGAGCTCCAAGACATGATTGTGTCGAGGCACAGATCTGGAGAAGCGTATGAAAAACATTCTGCAGCATTGAAGGTCCCCAAGAACACAGTGGCCTCCATCATTCTCAAATGGAAGAAGTTTGGAACCACAAGAACCACTCTTCCTAGAGCTGGCTGCCCGGCCAAACTGAGCAATCGGGGGAGAAGGGCCTTGGTCAGGGAGGTGACCAAGTACCCGATGGTCACTCTGGTAGAGCTCCAGAGTTCCTCTGCAGCACTCGGAAGCCACTTCTCAGTAAAAAGCACATGACAGCCCACTTGGAGTTTGCCAAAAGGCACCTAAAGGACTCTGACCATGAGAAACAAGATTCTTTGGTCTGATGAAACCAAGATGGAACACTTTGGCCTGAATGCCAAACGTCACGTCTGGATGAAACCAGGCACTGCTCATTACCTGACCAATACAATCCGTATGGTGAAGCATGGTGGTGGCAGCATCATGCTGTGGGGATGTTTTTCAGCGGCAGGGACAATAGTCAGGATCGAGGGAAAGAGGAATGGAGCAAAGTACAGAGAGATCCTTGACATTGCTTCTGATAACTGAATGATCCAGCTTAGTGTAGGTTGCCAAGACAGTCCCAAGCTGTTGCATGTAACAGGAGTCAACAGTATACTGTTGCATTTTTATCCCAGGCTGCTACCCATAATTCAGTTGTGTGACTTGATCAGACAGGTCTATTTGGCCCGTCACTCATGACTGCTGTGCTGGAAAAATTACACAGACGTTTTTAGCCCAGCCTAATGGTTCTGAGCGTTGCCCCATTGTGTATCTGACAGGCCCTCTCTCGTCCCCCTGACTGTTTACCTGTTGTGCTCGCTCGCCGCCTCTGTGAGGACCGATTGCGTCAACAACAACACCGCAGCTTCAATAATATAGTCATGTCATCCACCTTCTAAAACGTCCTTTGCAAGGTTGCACAATATCCCCTATAACGATTATGATGACCCCTTGGTTATAATAAAGCCAGTGATTATGGTGTGCCACCTGAACGAATGAAAACAAGCACTATGTTTCACTTCCCTTGAAAATGGATGCCACCAGTGTCATCACTAATTGTTGACAGAACCTCTATCGATTTCTCTGACCCTGCTGTGGAGGAGTGGGACACTGGAAGGGGAATAGGGTGACACATTCTCAGGCAAAGTGCTGACTTGGGTATGAATTGTGAGAGCCAATATTGATTGGCTAGCTGCGGGATTGAGACACAGAATGAGCGATTGCTGATTGGTTAGCAGTCAGTGGGAAGTGAGAGAGAGCATGACACCATTTGTGTTTACAGACCATCTCCAAAAGCCCATTATGACCAATGGAGGGATAATGTCCATGGAAAAGAAGATATGATGAATGTAACATGCCACTATTGTTTTGTTACACACATCGCTGCATTTGCAAGGGCGCATAATGATGTTTCCAATGACTGTGAATATGGGGATATTATTGTGATAGATTTACAGACTGTTGTCTGCCAAAAGAAAACATCAAGGATGGTTCCTTTGGGTCTCTAGTGCTCTGTTCTTTCACAATTAATAATACACTGAACAGTCTTGTCAGTGGAAAAATGCTAATAAACTCGAACCATTATTCTCACCAGCTCATCATTTTAAGGGTCCCTTGGAGCGTTTGCTAGAATCCTTTTGTTGACACATCTACAGTATGCCATATTTGCCAGTACATTGACCACACTCTTTCTTGTTTTTTTTCCAGCACTCCTGTACGCCACCATCTTCGGTAACGTGACTACCATCTTCCAGCAGATGTACGCCAACACCAACCGCTACCACGAGATGCTCAACAGCGTCCGCGACTTCCTCAAGCTCTACCAGGTGCCCAAGGGCCTCAGCGAACGCGTCATGGACTACATTGTCTCCACATGGTCCATGTCTAGAGGCATCGATACAGACAAGGTAACGCAAACGTTGCACAAATCTTCCATACCATTTTGTTACCATCTCACAGTATGCATCTTTATTTTATGGCTAAGTTGGTCTGTGAGAGGAAGCAAAAGTTATGCATCACCATGGATATTACTAGTATGTGTTGGTGGTATTATAATATCGTTGTTATACCATTATTATACATTTATTATAATGATTATTATATTGATATAATTTATTAGGGATGAAACAATTTACCGATACTCATCGGCCCCGATTCAAATGTTTAAGATATGACTGCATCAGTCCTCGGACCCCATACCGATCCAAATGTATCATGCATTGGTCAGAAAATCAATTCAAACGTTACGATTCCCGATTCCCTAACATTTTTTTCTCATATTACTTTCTTTTTACCTTCCAAAACGACCTCATATTTTGTGACAACTGATGTGTCCTCTCCTTCAGTGTCAAAATAAAAGCATGTAACTGTTGACAGTCATTGATCTACAAGTCATTTTGCATGCCGAACAACCCCAGGGAATATCAGTAGCGTAGTCAAACTGCACACTGTGCCCAGCTTCGTGCGCTGACCAAAGCGAGGTAGAAGGCCTGTTCCTGATCTTGCACATCTGTGTTCGAATGCTAAAATGGTTTGGGTGAAATTAGGGTTTATTAGTTGAGTGACAACCTATGTCATTTGCTAGGTTATTGTGATCAATGCACTGTTGAAAATTGTGTTTTAACCAGAATAAAAGTAAGCTACCAGAAACACAACTCTCATCTAGGTATACAGTGCCTTGCAAAAGTATTCATCCCACTTGGCGTTTTTCCTATTTTGTTGCATTATAACCTGTAATTTCAATAGATTTTTATTTGGATTTCATGTAAATAGTCCAAATTGGTGAAGTGAAATAAATAAAAAAAACGTTCCAAAAATTCTAAAAAATTTAAAACGGAAAGGTGGTGCGTGCATATGTATTCACCCCCTTTGCTATGAAGCCCCTAAATAAGATCTGGCACAACCAATTTCCTTCAGAAGTCACATAATTAGTTAAATAAAGTCCACCTGTGTGCAATCTAAGTGTCACATGATCTGTCACATGATCTCAGTATATATACATCAGTTCTGAAAGGCCCCAGAGTCTGCAACACCACTAAGCAAGGGGCACCACCAAGCAAGCGGCACCATGAAGACCAAGGAGCTCTCCAAACAGGGACAAAGTTGTGGAGAAGTACAGATCAGGGTTGGTTTATAAAAAAAATATCCGAAACTTTGAACATCCCACGGAGTACCATTCAATTTATTATAAAAAAAATAGAAAGACTATGGCACCACAACAAACCTGCCAAGAGAGGGCCGCCCACCAAAACTCACGGACCAGGCAAGGAGGGCATTAATCAGAGAGGCAACAAAGAGACCAAAGATAACCCTGAAGGAGCTGCAACGTTCCACAGTGGAGATTGGAGTATCTGTCCATAGGACCACTTGAAGCCGTAGACTCCACAGAGCTGGGATATACGGAAGAGTGGCCAGAAAAAAATCCATTGCTTAAAAAAAAAATAAGCAAACACGTTTGGTGTTCGCCAAAAGTCATGTGGGAGGTGCTCTGGTCAAATGAGACTAAAAATAAGCTTTTTGGCCATCAAGGAAAATGTCTGGCGCAAACCCAACATTTCTCATCAACCCGAGAACACCATCCCCACAGTGAAGCATGGTGGTGGCAGCAACATGCTGTGGGGATATTTTTCATTGGCAGGGACTAGGAAACTGGTCAGAATTGAAGGAATGATGGATGGCGCTAAATACAGGGAAATTCTTGAGGGAAACCTGTTTCAGTCTTCCAGAGATTTGAAACAGGGACAGAGGTTCACCTTCCAGCAGGACAATGACCATAAGCATACTGCTAAAGCAATACTCGAGTGGTTTAAGGGGAAACATTTAAATGTCTTGGAATGGCCTAGTCAAATCCTAGATCTCAATCCAATTGAGAATCTGTGGTATGACTTAAAGATTGCTGTACACCAGCGGAACCCATCCAACTTGAAGGAGCTGGAGCAGTTTTGCCTTGAAGAATGGGCAAAAATCCCAGTGGCTAGATGTGCCAAGCTTATAGAGACATACGGACTTGCAGCTGTAATTGCTGCAAAAAGTATTGACTTTGGGAAGGGTGAATAGTTATGCACGCTCAAGTTTTCTGTTTTTTTGTCTTATTTCTTGTTTGTTTCACAAAAAAATATTTTGCATCTTCAAAGTGGTAGGCATGTTGTGTAAATCAAATGATACAACCCCCCAAAAAATACATTTTAATTCCAGGTTGTAAGGCAACAAAATAGGAAAAATGCCAAGGGGCGTGAATACTTTCGCAAGCCACTGTACCCGCTGAGCGGGGTTTACAATAGATTTGATTTAGATTGTTTAGCAATAGTTTTGCTGCACAAAACCCATCAGCAATAGTGTGGTTAGTTTTACTTTAAACAATCAGTGTATATGGTCATTTTTAGACATACAGGTTAAAGTTCATCATTTCATAACGAGGAATCACTTTTGGGAGGTGCACTAAGCATGGCTAAAGTGGGAGGAGAAAATAAACTCACTACACTTCCAAACGGTCAAAACCATTCAATTTTGAGATGGTATGATCCAAAATTGTGCTATATATTCATTGGCTATGTCATAGCTAATTTGTAAATGATAAATATTGATACATTTACATTACTAGCTCAAACACTTAATCTGCAAAAATGACAAGTTAATTAGTGGGTGATAATCTGATAGTGGGGTGGTAGATGGCAAGTCTCCTTTATGGCTCAGATTAGGTGCCTACATAGTATACACCAGGGCTGCCCAACCCTCTTCCTGGAGATCTACTGTCCTGTAGGTTTTCAGTCCAACCCTAATTTAGAATATCTGATTCAGCTAGTTAAGGTCTTGTTGAGCAGCTAATTAGTAGAATCGGGTGTGTTAAATTAGGGTTGGACTGTAAACCCACAGGACGGTAGATCTCCAGGAAGAGGGTTGGGCAGCCCTGGTATACACCATAGCATCATTTCCACACCCACATGTACACATCAACTCAGACAGATCCAGCTCAAGAGCTCCATCAGCAGCAGATTTTAATTTAGAATGGAAAATGAATGTGTTTATGCAACAAATATTAGTGCATCGAATCATATCGCATCGATTCATTCTCTAATTCACCCGAATCGCACCAAATCGTTTCAAAATAAAACTTAGTGTTCCTGTATCATATCAGAGCCCACGCATCTAGATACGCATCGAATCGTCTTGAAAGGGAATGATGCACATTGCTAGAATGTATTATTATTATTCTATTATATCAAAAGGGAATAGATTCATACTGAACTACAAATACAATCTGATGTTCTGTCATCTACTGTCATATTTCAACATTACCGGTCCTAATTGTCTTCTCGCTCATCCTAAATTATAATTATTCCTGACCTGGTCCTGCAAACGCCTGTTGGGTATGACCTCTTAACATTTGACACAATAAGAGGTGCAGAGGTAATCATGTGCAATTGGCCCCCTATTCCCAGAACAGGGAGAGACATTTGCAAAGATTCACCCCTTTGAAGTTGATGTTAAATGGATCATTCTTCTTGGGGGGAAGTTTTAGCTTATTTTCGACTTGTTGTCGTTTCATTCAAACCTTTTTTAAATGCCCACACCAGTAGAAATCCACTTTTTTGAGCTGAAATACTATGGCCAGAGCTTACCCATTATGTTGCACAACGATTTAAGTCAATAAGTCATAATTTCGGTCAAAGTATGATATCTTTGGGCTTGAAGTGACAAATTCGAACTGCCCATCTGTGTGAATGCGGTGTCTTTTCCTATGATATGACATAAACATTATTGTCAGCCTATGTTTCAGGGCTGGATTTTATTTTAATGTTACCACCCACCAACATGACATTGTTTATTAATCAGAAACAGCTGCAAAGTTATTACTCTTCGCTACTGAGATGATCCAAACAGTCTTGTGACCAATTGGCTGCCTGAGCCATGGAGCAAATTAAAACAGGGGGTGCAAACTTCTGTTTTTTCACCTCCACTTTTTATTTAGCTAGTCTGTATTAAAAAAATATATACGGGACCATTTTATAAAAACAGTGTAATTGCATGATACTGTATGATAGCATTTTGCAAACCCGCTCCCCCTGTTGCCCCAAGATCAATGTTTTTGACCACTAAAGTTTTGCTTTACTACACGCTCCACTGCTTTGATCGGTGTAGCGTTAGCTAGAAACCACACGTTTCTATCCAGATAATGAAAAGGCACCCGCAAAAGAAAATTTGAGGAACTTATAGTTACAGCTGAAGTCGGAAGTTTACATACACCTTAGCCAAATACATTTAAACTCAGTTTTTCACAATTCCTGACATTTAATCCTAGTAAAAAATCGCTGTCTTAGGTCAGTTAGGATCACCACTTTATTTTAAGAATGTGAAATGTGATTTATTTCAGCTTTTATTTCTTTCATCACATTCCCAGTGGGTCAGAAGTTAACATACACTCAATTAGTATTTGGTAGCATTGCCTTTAAATTGTTTAACTTGGGTCAAACGTTTTGGGTAGCTTCCCACAATAAGTTGGGTGAATTTTGGCCCATTCCTCCTGACAGAGCTGGTGTAACTGAGTCAGGTTTATAAGCTTCCTTGCTCGCATACGCTTTTTCAGTTCTGCCCACAAATTTTCTATGGCATTGAGGTCAGGGCTTTGTGATGGCCACTTCAATGCCTTGACGTTGTTGTCCTTAAGCCATTTTGCCACAACTTTGGAAGTATGCTTGTTGTCATTGTCCATTTGGAAGACCCATTTGCGACCAAGCTTTAACTTCCTGACTGATGTCTTGAGATGTTGCTTCAATCTGTCCACATAATTTTCTTTCCTCATGATGCCATCTATTTTGTGAAGTGCACCAGTCCCCTTGCAGCAAAGCACCCCCACAACATGATGCTGCCACCCCCGTGCTTCACGGATGGCATGGTGTTCTTTGGCTTGCAAGCCTCCCCCTTTTTCCTCCAAAAATAACGATGGTCATTATGGTCAAACAGTTCTATTTTTGTTTCATCAAACCAGAGGACATTTCTCCAAAAAGTACGATCTTTGTCCCCATGTGTAGTTGTAAACCGTAGTCTGGCTTTTTAATGGCGGTTTTGGAGCAGTGGCTTCTTCCTTGTTGAGCAGACTTTCAGGTTATGTTGATATAGGACTCATTTTACTATGGATATAGATACTTTTGTACCTGTTTCCTCCAGCATCTTCACAAGTTCCTTTGCTGTTGTTCTGGGATTGATTTGCACTTTTCGCACCAAAGTACGTTCATCTCTAGGAGACAGAACGCGTCTCCTTCCTGAGCGGTATGTCGGCTGCATGGTCCCATGGTGTTTATACTTGCGTACTATTGTTTGTGCAGCTGAACGTGGTACTTTCAGGCATTTGGAAATTGCTCCCAAGGATGAACCAGACTTGTGGAGGTCTACATTTTCTTCTGAGGTCTTGGCTGATTTCTTTTGATTTTCCCATGATGTCAAGCAAAGAGGCACTGAGTTTGAATGTAGACCTTGAAATACATCCACAGGTACACCTCCAATTGACTCAAATTATGTCAATTAGCCTAACAGAAGCTTCTAAAGCCATGACATCATTTTCTGGAATTTTCCAAACTGTTTAAAGGCACAGTCAACTTAGTGTATGTAAACTTCTGACCGACTGGAATTGTGATACAGTGAATTATAAGTAAAATAATCTGTCTGTAAACAATTGTTGGAAAAATTACTTGTGTTATGCACAAAGTAGATGTCCTAACCGACTTGCCAAAACTATAGTTTGTTAATGAACAACAAATTTGTGGAGTGGTTGAAAAATTTGTTTTAATGACTCCAACCTAAGTGTATTTAAACTTCCGACTTCAACTGAACATGTCGTTGCGGCGTGCATGATCATGAGCAGTCATTGTAGGCTATAATTTCACTTCCCCTGTGAGCCCAGGCTGACTTGGCTTTGCTGTACCGCAGGCAAAGCCTGCGAGAAACCTTCCTGCCAAAGATTGCACCATGTCCATTACAATGTATAAAAACGCATATCAGCTATCTTTCAATAGTTAACCATATTACTGGAGCGTCACCTTATCATTTCATCTATTTATAAGGTGGATTTGCGGCCGCAATTTATGAACGATGCCAAAACTTTGTAGATAACAATATATGGCGAAGTCAAAGATAGGGCAGTGGCTTCCATCTGTGGCAAACTTTTCCCTAAATAAATGCTTATGACAAATCCAGCTCCAGAACCAGCCATAGAGCCAGCTGGGTAATCTTTTGAATATGATGTAGTAAAAAAATTCAATAAAATAAAATGCAACACAATAACATTAGCTAGTTAGACAAGGTTAGCAAGATAGCTAGATAAGTTTAGCATGCTAACTAGCTACACTGACAGCTGTCAGTGCCCTATTTGTTGAGGTTAATCAACTCCATGAGGAAAATACCACAACCAATTCGTGAATATGTATAAGTAAACTTTGTATTGCGCAGGTGTTGCAGATCTGCCCCAAGGACATGCGGGCGGACATTTGCGTCCATCTTAACAGAAAGGTGTTCAAGGAGCACCCAGCCTTCCGACTGGCGAGTGACGGGTGCCTACGGGCCCTGGCCATGGAGTTCCAGACCATCCACAGTGCCCCCGGAGACCTCATCTACCACGCGGGCGAAAGCGTAGACAGCCTCTGCTTTGTGGTGTCCGGGTCCTTGGAGGTCATCCAGGACGATGAGGTTGTGGCCATATTAGGTGAGGGTTTATTTATTCTTAATTTTTAAACCTTAATTTATCCAGGAAGTGCCATTGAGGCCAGAAGACAAGAGGGAGACATGGCCAAGAGGCCATCTTTGGTATCTGTATGTATAGTCAAAATCTGACACTCGAAAACAATTGCATACTAAAATGGTATGTTTTCATGTCCATATTACGCTTAGTGACCTTTAAATGCATAGAGCATTGATGGACCTGGATTATTGCTCATTTGGTGAAATTGAGGTCAGAGTAAAGTGGATTGTGCTGAAAAACATTTGTTTCCTGTTTGTGTACACCTGGCTGTAAGGTATTGCATCACATTAGTATTCAAGACGACACTGGAGACTCTGACTGCCGAGATCCACCCCTTGATGTGGGTTCACGTCTGCTGCTTTAAAGTGTAAACCAGCCTCAAAGTAGCAAATTACATCTGTGCTTCTTTTTAATGAAAAGTGAATAAAAGCGTTCCTATTCTCTATACAATCTGTTCAGGAAGTATGCTCAAGGGCCTATATTGGAGCAAACTCTATTTTTATGCATGAAGTCATTTTTTGATAAGAGCCATGACAATATCTATGCAACCCCTTAGGGCGATTCTCGTGAATCCGTTATTATGCGGAAACAAATGTTGTGAAAATTAGCAGTGTCCAAGCAAACAGTAGTAGTCCTAACTGTAATAAACAAAATCAGCTTTGTGTGAATCTTGGGAGGTGACGTACAGATGTAGGATCTTAATTTGAGCCAGTTTCAATTTGCTACAGCAGGAAAATAATCCTGCAGCAACAGGAAATGTGAATTATTATGTAGATTATGATGTAATCCAGTCTGAAAATTGAGTCTGAAATTTGAAAGTGGAATTTACAAACTTCAGAAGCCTTTTTTAAACCTCATATGCTACAAGTAAAAAATATCCGCATTGCAGGAAAGTTCTCCTGCAACAGGGTGGTCAAACAGGGCGGCGGGTAGCTTAGTGGTTAGAGCGTTGGGCCAGTAACTGAAAAGTTAAAAAAAACAGTTGAGGTGCCCTTGAGCAATGCACTTAAACATAATTTGCACCAGGGGCACCGTACTACTATGTCTGACCCTGTAAAAACAACACATTTCACTGCACCTCTCCGGTGTACAGTATGTAACAATAAAACAAATAATAATAATTAAGATCCTATATGTGTTATGTTCAACCACATGAGAAGTCAAATGAAGACAAAAGGACACTTTCTGAAATGATACTTTGAGACTGGAACCTGATGTGAAGAGAACTTGGTCACATTTTCATTTAAAAGGCACTGTAGGTGTACAGCAGGATTCTCCAACCTTTTCTAGCATGAGAACTACTTTTTTGTTTTTTATTACATCAAAATGGAAATAAATGAAAAAACAACATCGCAATTTTGCGCCACCACAATATTTTGCCTTACAATATTAAATTGGACAAAAATTGATTACATAATAGCTATATTAACCATATTTTCTCATCTCACTTTAAAATGATTTTTTTCACAATTTTCACAATTGTTTATACATGTTCAAAATTAGCCCTTCCAATCAGGTGCGCTCCAGTAATCCTTGTCATGCACGCTCCTCGTGATAGAATAAATGTCTTTATTCTCTTCACAAACTGCAAATTCATCATGCATTTCCATGGCTTGACATAAGGTAATTGACCACCAGAATCATAAAGATATTTTTGACCACTGTTTTTAACTGATACATCAAGTCAATTGATTAAGGCATAATTCTAATGTCATATATAATTATATGGTCACTTGTTTATACTGTACTTTGCTAACACTATAAAAGCAATATGAACTAGAGGAGACCATGGCATGTGCTCATCAGTTTACATTGTGTTACTTTCGTCCCACCTGTCTCTCCTGTAACTTCTCCCGGGCTAAAACGCAAGTCTAGCTAGCATGATACTTGAAACCTATGCTGTCATTTAGTCACTAAATGGGTTAAGAAAATGACATATGTTTTGATACTTTAAACACTTCCGGGTCTGTTTTTTTGTTCTTTATTGCCATGTTATAACCAGCAGCACACAGCAATGCTGACCATATTTTGCTTTTATGAGAGATTTGCATTCAGAAATGCAAGCTGCCTCACTTTTGAGGGGCTGATGCGGTTTCTTCTCTCAGTAATTATTTGTCCCGTTTTTGAGAACGGATGTGGCCAATATGCAGTCTCCCTGTCATGACTTTAGTAAGCCGTGGGTAGACAGAGGCCTTGTTCTTCCACCAGCTCAGAGGATCTGCAGATCTTTGAGGGGCTCCTCCAAACAGGATCGGACCTCCATTATGGCATCTGCTGAGGGATTCCTTCGTGCTGCATCCCCAGTTGCTCTCTCGTCAAACAGCAGACGTTTGTGGCACTACTGCTGGTGCTTCTGCTCCATCTGATCCCTCTTCTTCTTGTTGCCCTGGTACCTGAGCCAGCTGACTGCTGGGGCTGTCCCTCCCTTTTGATGAGGTTATTCTTTGAAGAGCCACATCAATCGCTCTGGCATCAATCGCTCTAGCACACTACTGTGTAATTGCAGCGGTTTCTGATAGCACGTGATTATATTCCATTCTGTGGAACGTTCTGTCCATTGATGAACATAGGGTGTCCATCAACTCTGTCACATGTCCTGTGGTTACATTTGCTTCTCTCTGGTAGTTGGCTGTGATTCGCTGCAGACCCTTACACAGTAGTGTCATTTTTGAGGCTGTCACATAGCTGAAAAGAGAGAACAGTAACTTATTAGTTCAGGTTCATGTTTTGTCTACTGATACTACATTCTCATCTACTGCTCATATACCTATATAATACTGGATTAAATAATGATGTAGTAATAACTGCTTACTGTACCTCTCTCCACTGAACTCCACAGTGACCTGCTCAAAGGGTTCCATGACTGCACACCTCCTCCACCACCTCCCATTCCTCTTGGGTCAGAGCATCAACAGGTGCATTGACAACGGCCAGGGTAGAGATGATGGCATCCTTTGACTCAAGAAACCGCTTCAACATATAAAATGTTGAATTCCACCTTGTAGTGCAGTCTTGTTTAGGCCTCAGCTCAGGCATCCCCATCTGGCATTGTGTAGACTAGTTTTTCAGCACCTACTGTGCTCCTGTGGAAGTATTCCACAGCTGCTTTCTCTTTGTCCACAGTGGGCTTCATCACCTTCAGAGCATCTCTTACAATAAGGTTGATTGTGTGGGCAAGACATGGATGATGGGTCCATTTTAAAATGTTCATGGCATTGGTTATGTTAGCTGCATTGTCGTTAACAAAACAGACCACTTTTCAATCTACTTGCCATTCTCTGGCCACTCTCAACAGTTCCTCTACCAAGTTCTCTGAGGTGTATCTGTCGCTGAACTCAAAGCAGTCCAGAAGACAGCTAGACATTTAAAAAAAATCTTCATTGAAGTGGCGTGTTACCGACATGTAAGAAGTGGTTACCCTTGATGTCCAGCAGTCAGTGGTAAGGCAAACTGCAGTAGCTTTTTGAACTCTTTCCCGCACTGAAGCCTGTGTGCTCTCGTACAGTTTAGGAATAAGTGATTTTGAAAGGGTTTTCCTACTTGGAATTGTGTACATTGGATTTAGACTATTGCTATAATTTCTAAAACCTCTGTCCTCCGTAATCGAAAATGGCTGGAAATCGGTGGCAATCATTTTAACCAATGCCATATCAATTTGGCCTTGTTTTGCTACAGACATAGACTTTGGCATAAACTGGTCCATAGAAGACTGCGTTGCTGTGGGTCGCGGAGTAGGCCTACTTGACTGAGTGGATACATCTCCACGTGTGGAGGTGCTGGCTCCACCACTATCACTAGTAGGCCCGCTAGTTTCTCCAAGCTCCGCTACAGCTAGCGTCACAGTTGGGTGCACAGTTTGAATATGCCGGTGTAGGTTGTGCGTAGAACCGGCTTTATATGAGATTTTGTTTTGGCAAATTCTACACTGTGCTCTAACATTGTCTACATTATTAAAATGCATCCAAATGCTACTGTGCTTCTGACTAATTTTCCAGCTGTTGTTTTCACAGCTGTCCTTCCTCTCTCTCCTCGGCTGCTAAGTGTGTGACTGTGAGTGAGGTGGCTTGGCCCTCCCTCACGCATCTTTGGTTCATTGGTTGACACTGCGTGTCTGATTGACAGGAACAACAGGTGAGGCTGTTAGTCTGAGCAGACAGTCAGAACGAATGTGTGCGCTTGAGCATTTAGGCCTATATTATTTTATTTCTTTTTTCGTTCTTTGAATTAGTTAATTCTATTCATTTAAATCTTTTGATTATTCATATCTTAATTTTTTATTTTTTTTAATAAATAGATTCGGCTCTTCTGATATGCGAGCCGGCTCCCAACGTTCACCTACAAGAGCCGGCTCTTAGAGCCGACTCGTTCGTGAACGACCCATCACTACTATGGAGTGATAGACAAACGTGCGCATCAAACAGACAGACGGGTAAAATCGCTGGAAATGAATTGGAGATATTGTGTTACGTTTGGCCTTTTAAGCCAATATTGGGTAACCAGGGGTGGGATAAGGTCAATGTGGCTTTGATTGGATAGTAGCTGGGGGCTTTATGTTTATGATAGGTTGCGTTGGAACTCATTGCACTCATAACAGGCAGCTTTGCACTCATTTTCACTTTGCTTTCAATTTAGCTACTTGGGTCATCCCAGACTGGCTGCACAGGTTTTGTTCTATCCCAACACTACCGCACCAAATCCCAACCACAAGGGCTCGATGACTAGTTGATTAGGTAAATCAGGTATTATAGTTTTGGGCTAGGAAAAATAGTTTCAGTTTAGGGAGGTCCCGGACCAGATTTGAAACCCCTGCTCTATTACCATTGAGTCAAAGTTTTTCAGCTTAGCCGCCCACTATATAGGAACAAACATGCCATATTTGTGTCAACCTGTAGTGGTTGATATTATTTTCAAATGCTTGTGTGATATAAGCATTTAAAAAATATATAAATTGCTTTTGCAGGTGTTATGCTGTGTTCATGTAGTGTCTTCCAAATAGACTTACAACACAGAGAACCTTTTTCTTGGTTCCTTCAGACAAAGTGGGGGAGGAGAAGGGGGACTCTTGAGTCAGACCTCTGTCAGACGCATGATGGTCTGATAACTCATCCTCACAGAGATTAGCTGTGTCACTGTGACAGAAAAACGCTGGTAGGAAGTGGGATGATGAATTTACAATACTCTAGGGCTGCTCTCTGCATCCTTTCGGTGATTGTTTTTTCCTCCAAATCGTCAAGCGAGAAGACTGGTTATCACGATGGAGCTCATATTTACGCGAGGGATAAATATTTGGATTGCTCTCTCCCTCTAGCTGGGACTTAACCATCAAGAAATGAGCAGGAGAATATCCCGCACTAAGAGGGTCTTCACTAGACTTTTCACTAGACTTTTTGCAGTAATACACTCAGCTACACGTATACCGGAATGTAAACTTGCGAGCTTGTCACGTTTCGACTGCTCTAAGCACTGTAATGTAAACAGAATTGTCTCGTTGAGCCAACACTCTTACAGCAAAATTGTAATAGCAATGTTTTTGAAACGGCTGAAATGTACATACAATTTCCTTCTTTTTTTTACACTTGTTTTATCTATTTTTTTTTTTACCTGAAATTGAAATTGTAGGAACAGCCGTGCCTTTAAATCTCAAGTGTTTTGTTTTTTTGCTTGACTGCACCGAGGTCCAGGCAAGAAGTAACTCCCCAGGGAATTATCGTTTTCAGTCGCAATTTTCTTTTACCTCATATAGGTGGTGGGCTGTAGCAAGCTATGATTTAGTTTTCGAAATGATCGAAACTGTTGAGGCAGGAGCTGGTTTTTATATATTCTGTTGGTTGGTAATGTAAATTCTTGCACATTTAAAAAAAAAAATACTTTTATGTTCGCTAGCTGGATAGGCAAACATCACGAGTACTAAACTGTAAACGAATGAAAACTTGTGTACTCTCTCTGCTGATCATGTCAGCCAATCACGTTGTCCGTATCTAAAGGTAGTAAACTGATTTTATTTATTTTATTTTTATTTCCCCTTTATTTAAACAGGTAGGCAAGTTGAGAACAAGTTCTCATTTACAATTGAGACCTGGCCAAGATAAAGCAAAGCAGTTCGTCAACATACAACAACACAGTTACACATGGAGTAAAACAAACATACAGTCAATAATACAGTAGAAAAATAAGTCTATGTACAATGTGAGCAAATGAGGTGAGATAAGGGAGGTAAAGGCAAAAATGGTCATGCTGGCAAAGTAAATACAATATAGCAAGTAAAAACACTGGAATGGTAGATTTGTAGTAGAAGAAAGTGCAAAGTAGAAATAGAAATAACGGGGTGCAAAGGAGCAAAAATAAATAAAATAAATATATACAGTAGTAGAAGAGGTAGTTGTTTGGGCTAAATTATAGATGGCCTATGTACAGGTGCAGTGATCTGTGAGCTGCTCTGACAGCTGGTGCTTAAAGCTAGTGAGGGAGATAAGTGTTTCCAGTTTCAGAGATTTTTGTAGTTCGTTCCAGTCATAGGCAGCAGAGAACTGGAAGGAGAGACGGCCAAAGGAGGAATTGGCTTTGGGGGTGACCAGAGAGATATACCTGCTGGAGTGCGTGCTACAGGTGGGTGCTGCTATGGTGACCAGTGAGCGGAGATAAGGGGGGACTTTACCTAGCAGGGTCTTGTAGATGACCTGGAGCCAGTGGGTTTGACGACGATTATGTAGCGAAGGCCAGCCAACGAGAGCGTACAGGTCGCAGTGGTGGGTAGTATATGGGGCTTTGGTGACAAAACGGATGGCACTGTAATAGGCTGCATCCAGTTTGTTGAGTAGGGTATTGGAGGCTATTTTGTAAATGACATCGCCGAAGTCGAGGATCGGTAGGATGGTCAGTTTTACGAGGGTATGTTTGGCAGCATGAGTGAAGGATGCTTTGTTGCGAAATAGGAAGCCAATTCTAGATTTAACTTTGGATTGGATATGTTTGATGTGAGTCTGGAAGAAGAGTTTACAGTCTAACCAGACACCTAGGTATTTGTAGTTGTCCACATATTCTAAGTCAGAACCGTCCAGAGTAGTGATGCTGGACAGGCGGGCAGGTGCAGGCAGCGATCTGTTGAAGAGCATGCATTTAGTTTTACTTGTATTTAGGAGCAGTTGGAGGCCACGGAAGGAGAGTTGTATGGCATTGAAGCTCGTCTGGAGGTTAGTTAACACAGTGTCCAAAGAAGGGCCAGAAGTATACAGAATGGTGTCGTCTGCGTAGAGGTGGATCAGAGACTCACCAGCAGCAAGAGCGACATCATTGATGTATCCAGAGAAAAGAGTTGGTCCAAGAATTGAACCCTGTGGCACCCCCATAGAGACTGCCAGAGGTCCGGACAACAGGCCCTCCGATTTGACACACTGAACTCTATCAGAGAAGTAGTTGGTGAACCAGGCGATGCAATCATTAGAGAAACCAAGGCTGTTGAGTCTGCCAATGAGGATGTGGTGATTGACAGAGTCGAAAGCTTTGGCCAGGTCAATGAATACGGCAGCACAGTATTGTTTCTTATCGATGGCGGTTACGATATCGTTTAGGACCTTGAGCGTGGCTGAGGTGCACCCATGACCAGCTCTGAAACCAGATTGCATAGCGGAGAAGGTGCGGTGGGATTTGAAATGGTCGGTAATCTGTTTGTTGACTTGACTTTCGAAGACCTTAGAAAGGCAGGGTAGGATGGATATAGGTCTGTAGCAATTTGGGTCAAGAGTGTCCCCTCCTTTGAAGAGGGGGATGACAGCAGCTGCTTTCCAATCTATGGGAATCTCAGACGACACGAAAGAGAGGTTGAACAGGCTAGTAATAGGGGTTGCAATAATTTCGGCAGATAATTTTAGAAAGAAAGGGTCCAGATTGTCTAGCCCGGCTGATTTGTAGGGGTCCAGATTTTGCAGCTCTTTCAGAACATCAGCTGAATGGATTTGGGAGAAGGAGAAATGGGGAAGGCTTGGGCGAGTAGCTGTGGGGGGTGCAGTGCTGTTGACTGCAATAGGGGTAGCCAGGTGGAAAGCATGGCCAGCCGTAGAAAAATGCTTCTTGAAATTCTCAATTATAGTGGGTTTATCGGTGGTGACAGAGTTTCCTATCCTCAGTGCAGTGGGCAGTTGGGAGGAGGTGTTCTTATACTCCATGGACTTTACAATGTCCCAGAACTTTTTTGAGTTTGGGTTGCAGGAAGGAAATTTCTGCTTGAAAAAGCTAGCCTTGGCTTTTCTAACTGCCTGTGTATATTGGTTTGTAACTTCCCTAAAAGTTGCATATCACGGGGGCTGTTCGATGCTAATGCAGAACGTCATAGGATGTTTTTGTGTTGGTTAAGGGCAGTCAGGTCTGGGGAGAACCAAGGGCTATATCTGTTCCTGGTTCTAAATTTCTTGAATGGGGCATGCTTATTTAAGATGGTGTAATGGCTGTCGGGAGAGAGAGTAGACCAAGGCGCAGCGGAGTTAGTGTTCATCATTGAATTTAATAACAGAAAGAACACTATACAAAACAAAACAAGAAAACCGACAGCCAAACAGTCCTGTCAGGTGCAAAACACTAAACAGAAACAATTACCCACAAAACCCCAACGGAAAAACAGGCACTTATGTGTGACTCCCAATCAGCAACAACACTCTACAGCTGTGCCTGATTGGAAGCCACACGGCCAAAATCAATTAAACAAACCAACATAGAAAAATGTACATAGAACGCCCACCCAATGTAACACCCTGGCCTAACCAAAATAAAGAACAAAAACCCCTCTCTATGGCCAGGGCGTTACAGATGGTGAGGAAGGCTTTTTTTTTTTAAATAACCAGGCATCCTCTACTGACGGGATGAGGTCAATATCCTTCCAGGATACCAGGGCCAGGTCGATTAGAAAGGCTTGCTTGCTGAAATGTTTCAGGGAGCGTTTGACAGTGATGAGTGGAGGTCGTTTGACCGCTGACCCATTACGGATGCAGGCAATGAGGCAGTGATCGCTGAGATCTTGGTTGAAAACAGCAGAGGTGTATTTAGAGGGCAAGTTGGTTAGGATATCTATGAGGGTGCCAGTGTTTACGGCTTTGGGGTGGTACCTGGTGGGTTCATTAATAATTTGTGTGAGATTGAGGGCGTCAAGCTTGGATTGTAGGATGGCTGGGGTGTTAAGCATGTCCCAGTTTAGGTCACCTAGTAGCATGAGCTCTGAAGATAGATGGGGGGCAATCAGTTCACATATGGTGTCCAGAGCACAGCTGGGGGCCGAGGGTGGTCTATAGCAGGCGGCAACGGTGAGAGACTTGTTTTTAGAGAGATGGATTTTTAAAAGTAGAAGTTCAAATTGTTTGGGTACAGACCTGGATAGTAGGACAGAACTCTGCAGGCTATCTCTGCAGTAGATTGCAACACCGCCCCCTTTGGCCGTTCTATCTTGTCTGAAAACGTTGTAGTTAGGGATGAAGATTTCAGAGTTTTTGGTGGACTTCCTAAGCCAGGATTCAGACACGGCTAGGACATCCGGGTTGGCAGAGTGTGCTAAAGCAGTGAATAAAACAAAATTAGGGAGGAGGCTTCTAATGTTAACATGCATGAAACCAAGGCTATTACGGTTACAGAAGTCATCAAAAGAGAGCGCCTGGGGAGTAGGAGTGGAGCTTGGCACTGCAGGGCCTGGATTCACCTCTACATCACCATGGGAACAGAGAAGGATGAGGATAAGGTTACGGCTAAAAGCTATAACAATTGGTCGTCTGTGACGTCCGGAATAGAGAGAAAAAGGAGCAGGTTTCTGGGGGCGATAAAATAGCTTCAAGGTATAATGTACAGACAAAGGTATGGTAGGATGTGAATACAGTGGAGGTAAACCTAGGCATTTAGTGATGATGAGAGAGATATTGTCTCTAGAAACATAATTGAAACCAGAAGATGTCATAGCATGTGTGGGTGGAGGAACTGAGAGGTTGGATAAGGTATAATGAGCAGGGCTAGAGGCTCTACAGTGAAATAAGCCAATAAACACTAACCAGAACAGCAATGGACAAGGCATATTGACATTAAGGAGAGGCATGCTTAGCCGAGTGATCAAAGGGTCCAGTGAGAATTAGATAGCTAGCCGAGCCATAGGTAGCAAGCTGGTAGAAGATGGAGAGAGGTCTGTTTTTAGCCACCTCGTGCGTCTCCGTCTGTAGATTAGTGGGGTTCCGTGTGGTAGGGGGGACCAGTCCAATTGGCAAAATAGTTAGTTATAGTGGCCCAAGAAAATTGTCCGATAGACCTATTCCGGTAGCAGCCGATAAGACAGCTAACAATTAGCGGGCCGCAGATGGGCATTCAGGTTATGTTGCGACGGAGGGGCCAGTTGGATAACTCTCTCGGGCAGATAACGTCGGTGGTCCAGTCGTGAAGGCCTGATGGGGCTCCGCATCGGCAGTAAAACGGGTCCGGATAGGTGATTGTAGCCCAGGAGAGGCTGATGGAACTCTTCAGCTGGCTAGCTCCGGAATAGCCCAGGAGTGGAGGAGTGGCTGATGGAACGCTTCAGCTGGCTAGCTCCGGAATAATTTATGTTAACTCCAGGACCGACGTTGCCAATAGTCACTCAGGTAGCTAGCTAGCTGCAAGATCCAGGTGTAAATGTCCAGAGCCAGCGGTAGAAATCCGGGGATATGGAGAGAGAATAGGTCCGGTATGCTCTGGTTTGAGTCGCGCTGTACAAAAACTGGCTAACCTCTGGCTAGCTTCTGTTGTGGATTTCAGAATTGAGGTAAATAATATATTTTTTTAAATAATTGGTGAGGCGGGTTGCAGGAGAGTGTTTTGAGGTTGAGGTTTTAGAAGAAAAAAAAAAATGTAAAAAGACATGAGAAGAAAATATGTAAATATATATACACTGGACACGACAAGAGGAGGACAAAGGACGTCTGAACTGCTACGCCATCTTGGAAAACCATCTTGACCCAAGGATGGTGAATGCTCGAGGGAGATCGCTGTCCGACAAACTGCTATCAGGTAAAGTGTTTTTTGAAATCGAACTATTTAGTTATAGAAACACGATACCATCAATGCAAGCTGTAAAATTACTCCCAATTTAGAACACAGAAACATTAGTAATGTAGCTAGCTTGCTAGTTAGCTAGCTAGTTACAACAAGTAGATATGTTGCTAGCTAGCAGAAGCAGATAGCTGTATCACTAGCTAGCATGTCATTCTGAGATGAGGAGCATTTTAGCTATCAGTTTATTTCAAGTAATAATTTAAGACTACAAAAATCTATAGGACTAGTAGTGTAAATTTAATACAGTCATCAAGGCAGGACCCACTAATTTAATTCATACTGATTAATAAGAAATGCCACATTATCCCTGTCAATAGTTGGAGGATGAATGCAGAGCACCCTGCCTCAGACTGTCAAGATGTTTATTTTCTAGCTCACAAACTACATTCCTTTGCTGTGATTTGTTTTATTCATTCTTGTCTCTCACTTTTGTCTCACATGATTTACTCAGCTATCCTGTTTCCTGCTCTAAGAGATCAACCACGTGCCATTCACCAAGCATGGGCGGATTCACTCACCTGTGAGGAGAACTATCCTACTGCAGTTTGAACTAGCCTTGCTGTCACTATTTAGACATTGAGACCGCATATGCATTTGCCTGTTGTCTTTACTTTGTGGGTTTTGTCTTACACAGTGTAGTGCATTTCAGAGTTAAAGAACACCAACTACAGATACACGTGCTTGTTAGAACATCTCAGTTTAGATTCAGTTTAACAGGTGACAAATAGATTAATATTGTAACATGCAGTGGGGAGAATTCTATTTCCCCAGTCAGGAGCCCAGGCTTTCCCCATAGATGGTAGAGTTCTCGTCTCTGGACCACACAAGCTTTAGAGTGCATTCTGCTAAGGCACTTGTCTCTCTCTACATCCGTCAGCTACAGTTGAAGTCAGAAGTTTACATACATTTAGGTTGGTGTCATTAAAACTTGTTTTTCAGCCACTCCACAAATTTCTTGTTAACAAACTATAGTTTTGGCAAGTCGGTTAGGACATCTACTTTGTGCATTATAAGCTTCTGATAGGCTAATTGACATCATTTCAGTCAATTGGAGGTGTACCTGTGGATGTATTTCAAGGCCTACCTTCAAACTCAGTGCCTCTTTGCTTGACATCATGGGAAACTCAAAAGAAATCAGCCAAGACCTCAGAAAAACTAATTGTAGACCTCCACAAGTCTGGTTTATCCTTGGGAGCAATTTCCAAACGCCTGAAGGTACCACGTTTGTCCGTACAAACAAGAGTACGCAAGTATAAACACCATGGGACCACGCAGCCGTGATACCGCTCAGGAAGGAGACGCATTCTGTCTCCTAGAGATGAACGTACTTTGGTGCGAAAAGTGCAAATCAATCCCAGAACAACAGAAAAGGACCTTGTGAAGATGCTGGAGGAAACAGGTACAAAGTATCTATATCCACAGTAAAATGAGTCCTATATCAACATAACCTGAAAGGTCGCTCAGCAAGGAAGAAGCCACTGCTCCAAAACCGCCATAAAAAGCCAGACTACGGTTTGCAACTGCACATGGGGACAAAGATCATACTTTTGGGACAAATGTCCTCTGGTCTGATAAAACAAAAATAGAACTGTTTGGCCATAAGGACCATCGTTATGTTATGTTATCGTTACGTTATGGAGGAAAAAGGGGATGCTTGCAAGCCGAAGAACACCATCCCAACCGTGAAGCACGGGGGTGGCTGCATCATGTTGTGGGGGTGCTTTGCTGCAGGAGGGACTGGTGCACTTCACAAAATAGATGGCATCATGAGGAGAGAAAATTATGTGGATATATTGAAGAAACATCTCAAGACATCGGTCAGGAAGTTAAAGCTTGGTTGGAAATGGTTCTTCCAAATGGACAATGACCCCAAGCATATTTCCAAAGTTGTGGCAAAATGGCTTAAGGACAACAAAGTCAAGGTATTGGAGAGGCCATCACAAAGCCCTGACCTCAATCCTATAGAAATTGTGTTGGCAGAACTGAAAAAGCGTTTGCGAGCAAGGAGGCCTACAAATCTGACTCAGTTACACCAGCTCTGTCAGGAGGAATGGGCCAAAATTCACCCAACTTATTGTGGGAAGCTTGTGGAAGGCTACCTGAAACGTTTGACCCAAGTTAAACGCAATGCTACCAAATACTAATTGAGTGTATGTAAACTTCTGACCCACTGGGATTGTGATGAAAGAAATTAAATCTGAAATAAATAATTCGCTCTACTATTATTCTGACATTTGACATTGTTAAAATAAAGTGGTGATCCTAACTGACCTAAGACAGGTAATTTTTACTAGGATTAAATGTTAGGAATTGTGAAAAACTGAGATGAAATGTTTTTGGCTAAGGTGTATGTAAACTTTCGACTTCAACTGTACATTGGTGACAGGGTGGGATCCTTTCGATACGCCTATGGGGCCTGGGCGAACAAATGCTCCTAGAGAGAAGGGGGAATACTGAAGCATGCCATGATGACAGTTCTATGGTCTCCATCAGAGGTCCAGACTTTTGGCATAGATGGTAAAGCTTTAATTTTTGGACTGCAACATTGTAAGACTGTTACCTCTACGTCACTTGATTGGTAGGTTACACTATATTTAGATACTTCAAATATGGCCTGAGACACATTTGCTATTTGTCTCCGTACTCAATAAATGGTGAAACACTATTTGTAATGGTAGTCTTTGTTCATATGTACAGTATATGCATGAAACTTAGATAATGGAAAACATGTCTCACACTCATAGTTAGTAGAATAATGGATGGATTGGGGAGATTTTGGCATGGTCAACCTTTAGAAGGTTAGTAGAAAAGTTAATACTTTAAACCACCTAAATATACTGATGTTCACATGACATTTTAGTATTTGAAACAAACATTCATTTCCTATAAGCCTATAGGCTCTTTATCAGGTAGGCCTTCATTGTGAATCAGAATTTGTTCTTAACTGACTTGCCTAGTTAAATAAATGTTAAATAAAAAACATTTAAAACAAATCATTGTTCATACCTTATATTATTCCAATGCATCCAACATTATGCATGCCCACCATGGTATTGGGCAGCAGCTATTTGAGAACTCGTCTGGTTTAAGGAATATTATTGCAGAGCACAACTGTTTTTAGAGAAGATTGTATTGCAAGGTATGCTATGTGTGTAGGCTATGCTATATGTATTTGGTTAATATGCATATGCAGCTGTCCTTTTTTAAAATCTCCATTCTAGCATACATGACACACTGTCACGATTCCTACCGACGGTGGCGCCCCCTCCTGCTCGGGTGGCGCTCGGCGGTCGTCGTCACCGGCCTATTAGCTACCACCGATTCCCTTTTTGTTTTTCCCTTTTTTTATGTTTTCTCACCTGCCCTGAGTTAGTCAATTAAGAGGGCTATTTAGTTCAGCTGGCCCGCTCCCTATTGTGCGGGATTGTCCTTCTGTGTGTCGACTGCGCTTGTCGATTGTATTTTCCCTGTTGTTGGGAGACCTTTTATTTTGTACATGTGGTTTTATTAAAATTACCACACAGTGTTCGCTGCTTCCTGCGCTTCTTTCCGCCACACCACAGACAAGCCGTTACACACACACACACACATCTTTCTATCTGCATGCTTTTATTTGGGTTTCTACGCACAGTAAATGTTTCTTTGAGCATGCAGCTAGTAATATGAAATTAGACATATAATCAGGCCAAACCTTGATTGAAAAATTGAATTCACTGACAGAGAGATAGCTAATGAAACACAAATGGGAATTTACAGTAGCTGGCTAGGCTAGTCAAACTGTAACACTGGCTAGCTTTCAATAAATTGGCTAAATGGTCAACGGAGTTACCTCTTTATACGATCAAGACAACTCATATTGCATTTTGCATATTTCAAGTGCACTTAAATAGATATTTATCTTATTTCAGTATTTGGGAGCTATGTTCCTCTTCGTCAGACAGCAGCTCGTGTTTTCACCAGAGGCTGTGTTTACATCGTAGATAGATGCAGGCCATTGGCTGCCGTCATCACAAGGGGTATGTACGGGAGTTCTGATTTGGTTCCATGTTTAGCATTTCGGCAAATTTGCCTGAGCAGACAGAATGGTGAAATATACTTCATTTGAGAAAATATGCAAGAATTGAAGGTGCCAACAAATGTTATAGTCATCATAAAAATGTTTTACGGTCATATACAAAATAATCTGATCATCCCTCAACAGGGATTGATAAAGTTCACGTTTTTTCGGCTTCGGCCAAACACCTAATATAATGACTTCCATAATATTGATCAAATTAAGCCTGGTTTGTTCTAAGGTATTTTTAATATGGTAGCTAGTGTAAGCCTAAGAGCTCCTATCTAGCTATGGTTCAGCTAAACGTCAGCGTTCCGCTATTGCCAGCACGTTTGTAAGAGTGCAGAAATTATTTTGTTTACTTAGCTAATGTTATCTAGCTGTGTAGCCTATATTATAATATGAATGACACTGTATGATAACGTTACTTTACTTTTATATTCGTTTGGGAGGGGTAAACTTTCATTATTCTAATGCTAACGTTACTTGATCATGGAGCATGTTAATGTTAGTTAGCAGGAGTTCGCTCTGTATTGTCAGCTAATTTAATGTGTACGGATGAGAAAATAAATCCTTTGTCCGCACATGCTTGTGGATTGTAGCATTATTCAACATTGCAGTTTGTTTTAGAAGAAAAGTTGCTCTGATTGTTAAATAGTTTGTGCTTACTGGCAAGTGCTACTGTGATATTTACGGTATATTTGAGCTGTCGACCAAGAATGTTGCATTGCCAGCCACAACGAAAGGTAAGGCAAGGATGTAATGTGAATTGAAACGTAGATATACTAACCCAATGGGAAGAGGAGATTAACATAGTCTTATTGACACTGTGAATATTAACACTAGTCCTATTCCCACTACGAGAGATGGAGAGTCTGAGGAGCGGATTGGCGAAAGATGAGTAACCTGTCATTAAAGCAATTTGTGCCAGATATGGCTTGAGTCGATTAAATTTGACTTGTCATACTCATTTTTCTACATATCCCCTCAAATATCATCCAAGGACAGAAAGTCTCCCAAAAAGCAAGCCATGGTGATATAATTACAAACTGTTTGTCTGTTAATTAATCTAAAAGGAACATGAATGTCATTTTCAAATCAAAGTTTGTGAAATGTTTTCAGACCTCTAAAGTAATCTAATGTCAAGATGAAACCACGTGACAACGTCGGGTGTGTACATCCAGCTGTATTCCTCCACCCCAAATGAATGGAAAAGTCAAGCACCGAATGAAACCAGGAAATGAGACAGTGCTTATCTTTTCCATTAACCGATATTGTGGGTTATTTCATCTTGACATTACTTTCAAGGCCTGAAAACATCTGACAACTTTAATTTATGAGTGAAATGTCCCTTTAATGGAACAATCAGAAGTTGCTACATTCAGTTTTGGACTTATAAATCAATGATATGTACCCATTTATTCTTGAAGAATATAACTTAGAAATGCTTCATGAGCTTAGTTCAACTGTCACGCCCAAAATATAAGCTTGTTTAAGTTCAATGTTTGTAAACAAAGTAAATCCAAACAAACACTATATAGCCTCTAACCATGGTTAAAACTATACGTGTTATATCATGGATGGTCAGTCCTTGCATCCATAGCTTGTCTATGAATTTGAGTGGTAACATTTCTCCAGCCCCATCTCTCAGATTTTTACCGAAACGGGAGGGGAGGTCACTTTGTTATTGTTTCTACAGCTGATTGACGCGTTAACTCTTGGATGTAAACTCCCCTAAAGTTGGGAGTATCGTGGTTCTGGTACTGCTTCCGACCGCCATTTTCACTTATAAATCTACCTGTAGACACCATACACTCGGCTAAAGGCCTGCTTCTTGCGGTGGCGGGAGTATAAGTACCGTGCCGTCGCACTCTGACATGCCATATACCACTGGAGAGCTAAGAAGATTCCGTGCTGAAAGAAAGTATTCCAATTGCTCTTCGACAAACACAAATGGTTCTATTTCGTGTTTAATGAAAAACAAACATTACTTGTAGATGTGAAACATACCCACTTTGTGTTCATCACAGACAGACTAAATATTAAAGCTAAAGTTGTAACGAGTCGGCTGGTGTGTGAATGGCGTCTCTCTGCGTCTCTCAGAGGACACAGGGCAGAACATTTTCTGTCGCCAGTTCTATGAAATGGTTCCAAATGGTGTCACTAAATATGATCATATCCATTTAACAGTTATAAGGTGAACTCTTAGTAGTCGTTTTTCTAAATTGGTTGTTACTATATTAAGAAAGCATGTAAGTCATTTCAAGCCCTATTCATTAAGTTTGTTGAATAGGAACTAAATCATATAATATTCCATATTTTCATGTAATTGAGCTTGTGTCTTCAAAAGTGAGTACACCTCAGCAATACATTTTTACTAGAAAAGGTGAGATTTTGATCTTTCTTGGAGCATTACTACTTATTGTTTTTGGCCATCTCATGAAGGACTTACCCAAAAGTAATTATTTATTTAGGCGGAAATCTACATCAAATCAAATTTATTTAAATAGCCCTTCTTACATCAGCTGATATCTCAAAGTGCTGTACAGAAACCCAGCCTAAAAACCCAAACAGCAAGCAATGGAGGTGTAGAAGCACCAAAATACATACAACTAGCAGGCATTAAGCAACATTTCCACATGCAAATAACCCTTAATGTTCAAACATCGTTGAAAGCTGTATACAGTTTGTGGTGAGTGAGTGACCGGTTGGTCCCAAACAGTAAACTTCAATCATAAATATCATGTTTTTAAAATAAAAAGTACTATCTATACTGAACAAAAATATAAACACAACATGCAACAATTTAAATGATTTTTACTGTTAGTTAATATAAGGAAATCAGTCAATTGAAATAAATGCATAAGGCCCTAATGTATGGTTTGCACAGGCCTACCCACTTTGGAGCGGGTAGATCAAATCAAAGTTTGTCACGTGCGCCGAATACAACAGGTGTAGACCTTACAGTGAAATTCTTACTTACAGGCTCTAACCAATAATGCAAAAAAGGTATTAGGTGAACAATAGGTAGGTAAAGAAATAAAACAACAGTAAAAAGTCAGGCTATATACAGTAGCGAGGCTACATACAGACACCGGTTAGTCGGGCTGATTGAGGTAGTATGTACATGTAGATATGGTTAAAGTGACTATGCATATATGATGAACAGAGAGTAGCAGTAGCGTAAAAGAGGGGATTGGCGGGTGGAGGGTGGGACACAATGCAGATAGCCCGGTTAGCCAATGTGCGGGAGCACTGGTTGGTCGGCCCAATTGAGGTAGTATGTACATGAATGTATAGTTAAAGTGACTATGCATATATGATAAACAGAGAGTACCAGCAGCGTAAAAAAGAGGGGTTGGGGGGCACACAATGCAAATAGTCCGGGTAGCCATTTGATTACCTGTTCCGGAGTCTTATGGCTTGGGGGTAAAAACTGTTGAGAAGCCTTTTTGTCCTAGACTTGGCACTCCGGCACCGCTTCCCATGCGGTAGTAGAGAGAACAGTCTATGACTGGGGTGGCTGGGGTCTTTGACAATTTTTAGGGCCTTCCTCTGACACCACCTGGTGTAGAGGTCCTGGATGGCAGGCAGCTTATCCCCAGTGATGTACTGGGCCGTACGCACTACCCTCTGTAGTGCCTTGCGGTCAGAGGCCAAGCAATTGCCGTACCAGGCAGTGATGCAACCAGTTAGGATGCTCTCGATGTTGCAGCTGTAGAATCTTTTGAGGATCTCAGGACCAATGCCAAATCTTTTTAGTTTCCTGAGGAGGAATAGGCTTTGTCGTGCCCTCTTCACAACTGTCTTGGTGTGTTTGGACCATTCTAGTTTGTTGTTGATGTGGACACCAAGGAACTTGAAGCTCTCAACCTGCTCCACTACTGCCCGTCGATGAGAATGGGGGCGTGCTTGGTCCTCCTTTTCCTGTAGTCCACAATCATCTCCTTAGTCTTGGTTATGTTGAGGGATATGTTGTTATTCTGGCACCACCCGGCCAGGTCTCTGACCTCCTCCCTATAGGCTGTCTCGTCATTGTCGGTGATCAGGCCTACCACTGTTGTGTCGTCTGCAAACTTAATGATGGTGTTGGAGTCGTGCCTGGCCATGCAGTCCTGGGTGAACAGGGAATACAGAAGGGGACTGAGCACGCACCCCTGGGGAGCTTCAGTGTTGAGGATCAGCGTGGCAGATGTGTTGCTACCTACCCATCTGGGGGCGGCCTGTCAGGAAGTCCAGGATCCAGTTGCAGAGGGAGGTGTTTAGTCCCAGGATCCTTAGCTTAGTGATGAGCTTTGAGGGTACTATGGTGTTGAACGCTGAGCTTTAGTCAATGAATAGCATTCTCACATAAGTGTTCCTTTTGTCCAGGTGGGAAAGAGCAGTGTGGGGTGCGATAGAGATTGCATCATCTGTGGATCTGTTTGGGCGGTATGCAAATTGGAGTGGGTCTAGGGTTTCTGGGATAATGGTGTGGATGTGAGCCATTACCATCAGCCAATCAGATTGAGTTTTCCCCCACAAAAGGGCCGTTTTACAGACAGCAATACTCCTCCGTTTTATCAGCTATCCGAGTGGCTGGTCTCAGACGATCCCGCAGGTGAAGAAGTTGGATGTGGATGTCCTAGGCTGGCGTGGTTACACGTGGCCTGTAGTTGTGTGGCTGGTTGAATGTACTGACAAATTCTCAAACAATGTTGGAGGCGGCTTATGGTAGAGAAATAAACATTCAATTATCTTGCAACAGCTCTGGTGGACATTCCTGCAGTCAGCATGCAAATTGCACACTCCCTCAAAACTTGAGACATTTGTGACATTGTGTTGTGTGACAGAACTGCACATTTTATAGTGGCCTTTTATTGTCCACCACAAGTTGCACCTGTCAGGTGTATGGACTATCTTGGCAAAGGAGAAATGCTCATTAATAGGTATATAAACAAATGTGTGCACAACATTTGATAGAAATAAGCTTTTTGTGTGTATGGAAAATTTCTGGGATCTTTTATCTCAGCTTATGAAACATGGGACCAACACTTTACATGTTGCATTTATATTTTTGTTCAGTATATTTTTTCCCCCCCAGTCTATTTTATTCACAAAGCTGCACTGTAACTCCAAAAGCTCCCATAAGCTGTCTGATGCATTTCATCAATCCAATTTGGACACTGGAAAGGGACAGATTTGCATTTTCATGTGTGAAAACCAAAAAGTCTGCATATGTGTTAATAACCATGGCTTATGGAGTCTTAGCTAATATTTTTTAGATCTGTTTCCAGAAAAGTAGAAGCTCAGTGAAGTGAGGGATGCAACTTTTCATTAGTAAGAGCTGGAATATGTTGTTTACAATTCAGTACAGCGTCTGTTTGCCTTGTAGGTGACAAGGCTTCTACAATTGGTATCGCAAATGCACTGTGTATCATTTTCCCCTGTTGGTCTCAAACTAGATATTTTTTAAATACCAGTTACGTAACGCACTCATTTACAACATTTACAATGTTCTTTTTTTTGTGTGTGTTCACATTGTACAGGCAGTTTGCATTGAAGAACATTTCAGCATAGAAGTATGACCTTGGGCTTTTGACTTTGTATTACCATGAAAGGCTGCAAGATTAGCTTCATGGCAGTTAGATTCATATCATTGTGGATGGGGTTTCCCTTGTTATCATTCACCTCACTACTTATCTCTCCCCGTTCTATCCCCCATTTTGTATCTTCACAGGAAAGGGAGATGTGTTTGGGGACGTCTTCTGGAAGGAGGTGACCCTAGCCCAGGCTTGCGCCAACGTTCGGGCCTTGACTTACTGCGACCTCCACGTCATCAAGCGTGAAGCTCTGCAGAAAGTTCTGGAGTTCTACACGGCCTTCTCCAACCACTTCTCCCGCAACCTGCTGCTCACCTATAACCTCAGAAAGAGGGTAAGCTGCCCGGGAGCATTGCTCTCTCTCTGTGTCTCAATAGTCTCCAATAGCTTATTGATTGGCAAAAAAGATTGGATAGACTCCTAAGTTATTTATTTTTCACCTATCCAGTCCTTTCCGAACAGTGGTCTGGAGGGAAACGAGAACTATTTAAGAATATTGGGACAGAGATCTCTCTGTGTCCTGTAGTTAATAAAAGGAAAGGTGATGGCATCTCCCTCAATGAATAGTGCTCTTATTTATATAAAAAAAGCTGACGCGTCAACCTCAATTGATCTTTCTCAAAGATTGCTTTTTTGGTGGGTGTGGCACCTTATCTTTATGGGAACTGCTTAAAAGATAGACTCAGCAATATTTCATCATCAAACAGAGTGGGGTAACTTTTGTCTAGACATCAACAGCAGCATAAATGAAATGACTTCTGCCTTACAGGCATAAACAACAACAATCTGCCAAAACTGATGTCATTGCTGAGTGTACCTTCATCATGCCGAGTCAGTTGTACTGGGTGTTCCACGCTTCATTTGTGACGCTGGGCTTGCTGTTTCACCATAGTTAATCTCTTTCCCAGACACATCCGGCCAATGCTCGCAATATCTGGGGACGAGGTTAAACCATAATTGATTCTCTGTGGAATGTGTCTTAAAAGAACTTTCTTGGACCAAGAGGAAGTGGCCAGTTCCCGGTCTTAATATTTCCTTCCAGGGACAAGTAATTGCACAAAGTGATATTTGACAAATGTTGAATAATTTCTTAATAATGGATTCACCTTGTCCTCCATTTTTATCAAAATGTCCTTGTCTCTCTTTTGTTTGTCTGTAATTTAACCTGTTACTGACTTGTTCCTTACCTGTAAAAATACAAGGCCTCTAAACAAAGTATCAACTACACTATGCTCCATCAGCCTTGTCAAAGTATTATAGAACCCAGGTCGCTTGTATTAAAGACACGCTACGCATTGCTCCAATAGGGTTAGCTCACTTAGGGGGACTTGTAAGGTGGGCTCATTAGCGAGGATCGTTACAATATGACAATCATCATGGTGTTTGAATAGTATATTACAAATGCATAATTTGACAGATTATTATTAATGATGCAGATTCATAGATCATTTTTCAATGTTGCATTTTTTAACAAATGGCCCGCTATGTCTTAAGCTTCTAGACTTTAACCATGGTAGCAATGAGAGCGTTTCTTCATTGACTCTTTACACCCACTCAAACACTCAGAACCTCAAACTTGTAAACCAAGAACATCACTGAAAACCCACAGCATTTTCTATAAAAAAAAATCAAGTACTGAAATTGATTCAACTTCGCTGGAGAAAACACAGCATATTCACGAGGAGGACATAACTTATTCATCAGAAGGTGCTGTTGCTTCATCAAGATGCAATCCTCTGTCCTTGACGTCATCATCCAATTCAAACTTGAGTATAGAGGCAATAGAGGTCATGTTGACTAATACGATGGCTCACTTTTACAGCATATCCTATTATGGTTAGTCACAATCTGCACCCTTAGCCGTGGTGCATGCGGTTTCTCGCTGTCATCAAGGTTATTGCTTTGTTTAGTCTAGAAAAGCTTTCAGGTGCATAAGCCTCTTTAGGCAACCACTGATCCACCGTCCTTTTCAGTTTAGGCAACCAGAGGGATTGATTTGGCTAATGCTATAACCTGCTGTTAGGTATGATACAGGGCAGTGATCATTAGGCACCAAATTGAAGAACTACCTGGACCTGTCCAATTAGAAACGCTCATTGTTGTTTTCTATCGTGTGCCCTAATGAACACGACCCTGGTTCCGCCATAGGGTCGTGAGGCCCATTTCTGTAGGTTATGCCCATGGAAATCAGTAACACACCAGTTGATGGGCCAATTCTGGAGAACCATTATGATAGCTTTTGATGTCTGTCGACAAGCGCCATTTTTCATAGTCCTTTTGCATTAACGCGAGCTGATTAGGCATTTAGACAGTGAATGTCGATAAGGTCAAATATTGATGAGTATAATAAGTCATATTGATTTCAGAAATAAATTGATTGCATAATTGACACAGTAGATAGGTTTCCATCTAATTGGTGACAGATTTTCATGAGAATATTCAAAAATATGCAAATTTTCCACCAAAGTGACTTGTTGCAGATAAAAATGTGTGTGTGATGACGTAGTGCACACAAAATGTACTCTTCACTTAAGTTTAGATGTAATGAATAAAAATATGTCTAATGTGTTTCCATCGCATTTAAGTTGTAGTGGGAGGACCACACACCATGTCATCGCGACTCCAAGTTTACTTTGATATGGTTATTATATCAATATTTGCGCATAAAAGCATTTCCACAGCCATTTCTCGCATAATTAATTTTACTAACACAAAAAGATCCAACCATGTCAAACAAACAAATTATCTGTTGCCATGTATAAAATTGTACCGAAACTTCCTGTTTCCATCACAGCTCTCATGTTTTTTTTGTGTTTTTTTTTACACAGTATGACTTGCATAGAAACCGTGGTTGGAAACGTGGTTTATGTTTAATGAATGAACCATACACTCTGGAGAGACTGGACCAGATTCACCAACAAGAATTTAAATAGCTTCCTACTTGTGTAGTTTATTTTTGTTGGGTGGTTTACTCAGATCGGTTGTGAAAAGGGAATAATTAGGAACATATCCATTGTGGATCTATCTTTACAAAATGAAATGAGCTCTTTCTTAGCAGAGCTACTGAGATATGCAATCTGAATTTATTTTGGAAACTTAATTTCATGCCAGTTTCTAAACCAAATTAAATGACACATGATCAAATGTCTCCAAGGCTGTCGATTACTAGTTTTAAAAAGTAAATGGCAATGCAACTATTGACATTGCAGCATAATCTGAGGTGAGAGAAGTGGAAATGCATAGTATATATAAATGTCACTTTTATCCAAAGCGACATACAGTACAGTGAGTGCATACATTTTCTACATTTGACAAGAGAGCTGCTTTCAACTTGTCTTAGAGTGCCTGCAAGATGGATGTCAAATATGTATGAATCTTTGATATCACCTTTATTTAACTGTTACATCATATTAATTAAATAGTTATGGATGACTCATTCAACCCCACTCCTCGCCCCTGTAACGTTTCGCAGTCCTATCAACTTACCAATTCATAAATGCTTTATCTAGATAGTTGGGGTCCCATTCCAAGTATGGGAAAGCATGCATTACTTTCACGTGAATCATTCATTGATGTGAATGGGAGACTTGCAGGAAAATGTTTGTCAAACCCACAGATCTAAAGTTAGAAATACTGCCCCTTACTGATGTTAATTGTTTCCAAATCTCATTGCACAAACCAAGGCCCTTGAGATTTGCATAAAGTAAAAAAACATGACATTTCAGAAGGGGAAGTAACCTAGGAGGTGAGTGGGGGGGACTCCTTCAGGGCAATGGTCAGATCCTCTTCGGCTTTACCATGAAACAGATTTGTTTTTAAATTATTCCCTTCTGTACCAGAATTCAGAAGGTCAAGGTTAGAAACAGGAAGTGTGAAAGACCTCCAGTATTGCAGTTGAGTACAGCAGCAAGGGGCTTTGCACAAAAAGTGATTAATAGATTAACGCACGAGCTCTGGGAATATAATGTTACAGAGAGACAGTCACTAGTTCGATCACTGTCCATGTGCCAAGAATTTCAATTCGTAATCAGTCATTCAATCAATTAATTTTCATGTGTATATCACTTTTTACAAATGAAGTGGTCGGGGAAAAAAAGCATGGGCCTCAAATCCACAAAGAGCAAAAGGCGACTGGAGTAAAGAAAAACCTTGAGAAGAACTAGACCCTAGATAGGTAAACCCATACTTCTCTGACTGGCTGATCAGATAGTTCAGGATTCATAATATTAACCACCAATGCCAGACAATTATCCTCTAAAAGGCAAAGTCAAAGCAGAGCCTAGCAATGTTGCCAGGACATCATGGTGGAAGCCAGCCAAAAGGGATAAAACACACTACAATCATATTCCCTCATTGTATAGTATTGGGCAATACTTTACTACTACAATACAGTACCTACTACCACATACCACCACTTCCATGTTGTGCTACGATGACTACTACAAAGTACATAACTATTAACAAGATAAGTAACACCAACTTTTTGATCAAAAGACAAATCCTATCACAGGAGGTTGGTGGCACCTTATTCGGGGAGGACAGGCTCGTGGTAATGGCTGGAGCAGTATCAGTGGAATAGTATCAAACGCATGGTTGATGCCATTCCATTCGCTCCGTTCAGCCAATATAATGAGCTGTCCTCTCCTCAGCAGCCTCCATTGAATCCTATGTGTACCACCTCTCCACCCTAGGCTGATTAAACACTAGGTGGGTATTGTCTGTCATCACCAGTCTCTCTCGCCATCTTCTTCCCATTATCTCTTTCTCTTTATTACCCTTTTGTTGTCTCTCCACCCCTCTCACAGCCTCTCCCTTCCCCTGATCGATCTGAAACCCAGCCCTGCTGCATGGGACCCATTCTGCCGCACTGTGCAATAATGATCTCCTGTGTGAGAAATGACCCTGACTCGCTTGAGTAGGCACAATGCCCGTCTTCCACCTGCAATAGCCCATACTGCATCCTCTGCAGTCACTTCACAAGACAGATCTTTTTACATTACACATCTGGATTTACAAAAATAAATCCCTCTACTCTATAAGGTTCTTATGTCTTTTTCACCAATCGAAGATATCTGTATTAAGAAACCCTATGGAAAGGTTGCTGGACAAGTTTCAGCCCATATTACTGATCTTGTGAGAAATGTGGGATACAGGTCTGGGATAAAGGTCTAAATCTAATCTAAGTCTAATACAATAATGTGATGGACTACAGTATTTGTGCTGTATTTCCTAATAACACAGTGATCTACATGATTTCATGACCAGCCGTTTCATATAACATTAAACAACTAGCAACAATAATCCACTCTAAAGCATTTTGTACTAACTACTCTCTTGTTCTTCGTCTATGTTTTATTATACGACCACCAAGAACTTTTAAAATTCCCCTGACCCACATATTAATCCATTGTCACGATTCAATTTCACCAGATGAAATGACTAAATGAAAACCCCACGACTAGGGTAATAAAGATATTGATTACGTGGTTAATGCCAGAATGATTTTGGGAAAGCCTCTGCAGTCTGCATGACCACATTTAATCATGATCTGAGAAAGGTCTTATTACTAACACAAGACACAGATTGATGGACACATTTGATTGTTAGCCATACTGCATCTCAAATAGTCTCATGGTCATGAACAAATTAATATTAACTGAATGAATCTGTCACATTCCTAGAGACGGATAAAGATGGAGACAGTTATGGGCAATGCGGCGACTTCTTGTAGCCATGATAAGACGACATATTACAGGTGTAATTTACTGAAGATGGTGGAGCTGGAACACTTCAGCTGTAGTGCTGGCATAATTACCGTATAACCGAAGGGTTATGGATGAAGACCGTCATGAAAATAAAAGTTACTTCAAATAAAAGTTAAGTACGGTGAAATGCCTTTCTTGCAAGCTCTAAACCCAACAATGCAGTAATCAATATCAAATGTAGTACTAAAATAACATTAATACAAACAAAATAAGAACATGAGATGTAAGCTAGCTATATACTGGGTCAGTTCCAATACATGTGCAGGGATACTGGAGAAGTAGATACAGTGCCTTCAGAAAGTATTCATACCCCTTGACATTTTGTGTTGTGTTACAGCCTTAATTCAACATTTATTACATTGATTTCTCACCAATCTACACACAATAACCCATAATGACAAAGTGAAAACATGTTGAGCAAATTTATTGAAAATGAAATACATAAATCTAATTTCCATAAGTATTCACACCCCTGGGTCAATATGTTAGAATCACCTTTGGCAGAGCTTTGCACACCTGGATTGTACAATATTTGCCAATGTATTATTTTCAAATATTGGCCTGTTGGAAACTATAACTCCCTACTGCCATCGCACAGTTCAGCCGAGATATGATTTATCTGTAGAGAAACTGTGCAATGTGCACATTGAGCTCACAGAAGAAAAAAAATGAAATGGAATTAAAATAATTGAACCGACGTTGGTTAATTGCTCAGCACTACCTTTTAGCCATACTGAATCATTCCTCAGGTCAAGCAATTCTCAGCTCTCTGGTCTGCCGAAAATACAAAAGATCTGATTGGCTGTTCAGGGGATTGTGCTTTATGAATACATAAATGTAATTTGCACTGTGGGATAGTCTCTGCCTTTTGGAGCAGCCTTTGGAGAAGAGTCTGAATGTGTATTAGTCATGGACAGCCTCTGTTTGAATGGACAGCTAAAGATGCATTTGCAGGCTTTGAGACAGAAAGTTGTTGGGTTTTGATTGTGACCAGTGCTTTGCCTAAATCTGGCAAGTTTGGGGAAAAAAGCATTGCTTAAAACATTTAGATAGGCATTGGGTCAATGTTAACCTCACCCACTTCACTCTAAAATATCTGATGCGACGAGAACCAATTAATGTCAGTTACTTGGTTAAACTAATACAATTTCATGGTTTCAAATAAATGCTCCCAAAACCATACATGTACTCATAGCCACAGGAAGTAGGGGTGCTGCAGCAACCCTTGAAAAATCTTTATTATTATATAGATATTTACAAAACTAGTGCACTGGGCCTTTAATATTCTTGTATTAGCAGACCGATATAAGATTTATCCTTTTGATTACGTTTCCTATCCCCAACATTACTTATTTATGCGTTTGTATTATTTTATGTGTCACCTGCCATGATTTCAATGTGGTTCAATATATTCATCCATTTTAAAAGGGGCCACACATTGCATTTCCACTGCCTTGATATATAACTATGGTGAGGGGAAGCTGCTTTACTTTTTGCTGCTATTGCTTTGTGTTTGTGCTGAGCGCAGCTAAATAAAGACCACTGTGGTACATAAACACAATGCAGACTTCTTTTTCCCGTGAGCTTCCAGCTGGCAATTCAAAATGTAATAAATAAATAAATGAGACAAACAAAACCCGCACTGATATTTTTAGGGCAGTGAGCAGTTGTGTCCTCGACGATAACGTGCTAGTTCTACATATTTATAATAATGATGTTGCACAATATTACCTACATTTTATCTAATTAAACATTACCACTTCCAAACTCTCCACGATTGAGATTTGAATTACAGTCAAACCTGGTTAGTCAGTGCCAACTTCCCCTATGAGGCATTAACTATTCCCAAATGCCAACACTTTATTGTTCCAACACTTTTGTTTCATGAAAGAATTACTGTACCTCTTTCTTAGCACATCACCACCATCTGACCCTCCATGTCAAATAACATTATAGAAAAATGGGGCTGTTTTTCATGGTTCGGGCTCTAGGCCCTTTAGGTTCCAGTAAAAAGGGAAATCTTAACGCTACAGCATACAATTACATTTTAGATGATTCTGTGCTTTTATTTATAAAAAATAAAAGAAATCACCTTTATTTAACCAGGTAGGCTAGTTGAGAACAAGTTCTCATTTACAACTGCGACCTGGCCAAGATAAAGCAAAGCAGTGTGACACAAACAACAACACAGAGTTACACATGGAATAAACAAGCGTACAGTCAATTACACAATAGAAAAAAAGAAAGTCTATATACAGTGTGTGCAAATGGCGTGAGGAGGTAGGCAATAAATAGGCCATAGTAGCGAAGTTATTACAATTTAGCAGATTAACACTGGAGTGATAAATGAGTAGATGATGATGTGAAAGTAGAGATACTGGTGTGCAAAAGAGCAGAAAAGTAAATAAAAACAATATGGGGATGAAGTAGGTAGACTGGGTGGGCTATTTACAGATGGACTATGTACAGCTGCAGTGATCAGTTAGCTGCTCAGATAGCTGATGTTTAAAGTTAGTGAGGGAAATATAAGTCTCCAGCTTCAGCGATTTTTGCAATTCATTCCAGTCACTGGCAGCAGAGAACTGGAAGGAAAGGCGGCCAAAGGAGGTGTTGGCTTTGGGGATGACCAGTGAGATATACCTGCTGGAGCGCGTGCCACGGGTGGGTGTTGTTATTGTGACCAGTGAGCTGAGATAAGGCGGAGCTTTACCTAGCAAAGACTTATAGATGACCTGGAGCCAGTGGGTCTGGTGACGAATATGTAGCGAGGGCCAGCCGATTAGAGCATACAGGTCGCAGTGGTGGGTGGTATATGGGGCTTTGGTGACAAAACGGCACTGTGACAGACTGCATCCAGTTTGCTGAGTAGAGTGTTGGAGGCTATTTTGTAAATGACATCGCCGAAGTCGAGGATCGTTAGGATAGTCAGTTTTACTAGGGTATGTTTGGCGGCATGAGTCAAGGAGGCTTTGTTGCTGAATAGAAAGCCGATTCTAGATTTAATTTTGGATTGAAGATGTTTAATATGAGTCTGGAAGGAGAGTTTGCAGTCTAGCCAGACACCTAGGTATTTGTAGTTGTCCACATATTCTAAGTCAGAACCGTCCAGAGTAGTGATGCTAGTCGGGCGGGCGGGCGGGCGGGTGCGGGCAGCGAACGGTTGAAAAGCATGCATTTAGTTTTACTAGCGTTTAAGAGCAGTTGGAGGCCACGGAAGGAGTGTTGTATGGCATTGAAGCTCGTTTGAAGGTTTGTTAACACAGTGTCCAAAGAAGGGCCAGATGTATATAGAATTGTATCTGCCTAGAGGTGGATCAGGGAATCACCCGCAGCAAGAGCGACATCGTTGATATATACAGAGAAAAGAGAATTGAACCTTGTGGTACCCCCATAGAGACTGCCAGAGGTCCGGACAACAGGCCCTCCGATTTGACACACTGAACTCTGTCTGAGAAGTAGTTGGTGAACCAGGCGAGGCAGTCATTTGAGAAACCAAGGCTGTTGAGTATGCCGATAAGAATGCGGTGATTGACAGAGTCGAAAGCCTTAGCCAGGTCGATGAAGACGACTGTACTGTACAATCTTTTATCGATGGCAGTTATGATATCGTTTAGTACCTTGAGCATGGCTGAGGTGCACCGGTGACCAGCTCGGAAACCGGATTGCACAGCGAAGAAGGTACGGTGAGATTCGAAATGGTCAGTGATCTGTATGTTAACTTAGCTTTCGAAGACTTTAGAAAGGCAGGGCAGGATGGATATAGGTCTATGACAGTTTGGGTCTAGAGTGTCACCCCCTTTGAAGAGGGGGATGACTGCGGCAGCTTTCCAATCTTTAGGAATCTCGGACGATACAAAAGAGAAGTTGAACAGACTGGTAATAGGGGTTGCAACAATGGCGGCGGATAATTTTAGAAAGAGAGGGTCCAGATTGTCTAGCCCAGCTGATTTGTACGGGTCCAGGTTTTGCAGCTCTGTCAGAACATCTGCTATCTGGATTTGGGTGAAGGAGAAGCTGGGGAGGCTTGGGCAAGTAGCTGCGGGGGGTGCGGAGCTGTTGGCCGAGGTTGAGGTAGCCAGGAGGAAAGTATGGCCAGCCGTAGAGAAATGCTTATTGAAATTCTCGATTATTGTGGATTTATCAGTAGTGACAGTGTTACCTAGCCTCAGTGCAGTGGGCAGCTGGGAGGAGGTGCTCTTGTTCTCCATGGACTTTACAGTGTCCCAAAACTTTTTGGAGTAAGAGCTACAGGATGCAAATTTCTGTTTGAAAAAGCTAGCCTTTGCTTTTCTGATTGACTGCGTGTATTGGTTCCTGACTTCCCTGAACACTTGCATATCGCGGGGACTATTTGATGCTATTGCAGTCTGCCACTGGATGTTTTTGTGCTGGTCGAGGGCAGTCAGGTCTGGAGTGAACCAAGGGCTATATCTGTTCTTAGTTCTACATTTTTTGAAAGGGGCATGCTTATTTAAGATGGTGAGGAAATTACTTTTAAAGAACGACCAGGCATCCTCGACTGACGGGATGAGGTCAATATCCTTCCAGGATTCCCGGGCCAGGTCGATTAGAAAGGCCTGCTCGCAGAAGTGTTTTAGGGAGTGTTTGACAGTGATGAGGGGTGGTCGTTTGACCGTGGATCCATAGCAGATGCAGGCAATGAGGCAGTGATCACTGAGATCCTGATTGAAAACAGCAGAAGTGTATTTGGAGGGCAAATTAGTCAGGATGATATCTATGAGGGTGACCATGTTTACAGATTTTGGGTTGTACCTGGTGGGTTCCTTGATAATTTGTGTGAGATTGAGGGCATCTAGCTTAGATTGTAGGACTGCCGAGGTGTTAAGCATATCCCAGTTTAGGTCACCTAACAGAACGAACTCTGAAGATAGATGAGGGGCAATCAATTCACATTCGTCTTTCAACTTTGTGGCAACAGTTTGGGGAAGGCCCCTTCCTGTTTCAGCATGACAATGCCCCTGTGCACAAAGCGAGGTCCATACAGAAATGGTTTGTCGAGATCGATGTGGAAGAACTTGACTGGCCTGCACAGACCCCATCAAACTTTGGAACGCCGACTGCGAGCCAGTCCTAATTGCCCAACATCAGTGCCCGACCTCACTAATGCTCGTGTGGCTGAATTGAAGCAAGTTCCCACAGCAATGTTCCAACAACTAGTGGAAAGCCTTCCCAAAAGTGTGGAGGCTGTTATAGCAGCAAAGGGGGACCAACTCCATATTAATGCCCATGATTTTGGAATGAGATATTCGACGAGCATACTTTTGGTCATGTAGTGTATGTTTGGAGGCTGAGGGACATTATGCTATTTTCCTTTAGTTTAGAAACGTTTAAGTCAGTGCTGCCCAACCCTCTTCCTGGAGATCTACTGTCCTGTAGGTTTTCAGTCCAACCCTAATTTAGCATATCTGATTCAGCTAGTTAAGGTCTTGTTGAGCAGCTAATTAATAGAATCAGGTGTGTTAAATTAGGGTTGCACTGAAAACCCACAGGACGGTGGATCTCCAGGAAGAGGGTTGGGCAGCCCTGGTTTAAGTCATAAGTGTCCAAAGAAATACTTAAAGTTAAATATTTAAAGGGTATCGCATTTAGATGTAATGCAGCAAATGTCATTTTGGACCCAAAGAATTTGATGGGCTTGATCCCAACCTGATGTTCTGATTTCTTGTTACAGATCGTGTTCCGGAAGATCAGTGATGTGAAACGTGAGGAAGAGGAGATGCTCAAGAGGAATAATGAGGCCCCTCTGAACCTTCCTCCGGACCACCCTGTCCGTCGCCTCTTCCAGCGCTTCCGGCAGCAGAGGGAGGCGCGACTAGCAGCAGAGCGAGCTAGTCAGGGGGAGCCACCAGACGTGGAGAAGGGCACAATCCACCTGGAGCAAACCAAGATCCATGAGGTCCTCGCCTCCACCAGCATCATCATGGTGACCGAGAGCCCTGCCACTCCCACAGCTTCGTCCACATTGTCATCTTTGTCCTCCAAGCCCTCTAGCCGAGTCATGCTTCATGCCCCTGCCATCCAAAATGGCAACCTCGTAGGCTGCAAGTCCGCAGAGCCTGCGCCAAAGACCAAAAAGGGCTGGGGTCGTTTCAAGGAGTCCGTTGTGAAAGCAGAGTCATGGAGCAGCGTTTCTAAGGCCGAGTCCATGGAGACCTTGCCGGACAGGACTAAGTCCCATAACGAGATGTCTCTCAAGAAGACGGACTCTTGTGACAGCGGTATTACTAAGAGCGACCTGCGCTTAGATAACGTGGGTGACGCCCGCACTCCACAGGACCGGAGCCCTGTGCAGTCAAAAGGGAAGCTGGTTGTCTGTCCTATACCCGTACAGACCATGCACGCCTCTTTCCTGGAGCTGAAGCAGGAACTTAGGGGAGACATCGGGTCTCTTAATGGCCGCATGGCGGTGGTGGAGGCACAGCTGGCCGAGATGCTTCAACTGCTAAAATCGAAAAAGGCCTCTAGTTCGAGAAAGCCCTCTCGCTCATCCAGTTTCTTTGAGATGTCACGACCGGCATCCCCCGATTCCGATAAGGACGACAGCTTCTCACAATCTTGACACTGCATGTTTTGGCAGTCTATGCAGTGTTTCCCAACTCCAGTCCCTGATTACCCCCAACAATACACTTTTTTGTTGTAGCCCCAGACAAGCACACCTGATTCAACTTGTTAATTATCAAGCCCTCAATGAGTTGAATCAGGTGAGTTTGTCCGGTGCTACACCAAAAATGTGTGCTGTTGGCGGTACTCAAACTGGAGTTGTGAAACATTGGTCTATGGGACTTGAAGTGAATACATCCTAGAGTTCATCCAGGAGCTGGCTGCGGTGTCGCAAAAATCTGAAAGAGGTTTTGTGAAGACTTGGGCAATAAGATGTTACCAAATTAGTACAGATGAGTAATGAGGGATTTTCTTACCCTTTTTTTATTATTATTATTATTAGATATAAGGGTAATCTGGATTTTAAAAAATGCACATCTGGATTATCTCTGCACCTTGAGGTACATACTGTGTGATATTCCATGGATCTACTTTTGTAGGGGTTCAAACTGTAAACAACATAAATAACACATTTGTTGTCGAATTTCTTTTCAATTGGACTCGGTTTAGTTTTAACTTGGTCACACATTTCTCATGGTAAAATGACTAAACCCTTGAGGTTTTCATAAAATCTGTGCACTCATAATTGAAATTAGCAATAATATTTTATTGCATTTATATAGTTTTTCACCAGGTCTCAAAGCGCTTCACTTTGCAGGGGGTGTTGTGGCCATGATAACATGAACAGTGTGGAGCAACAGCGAGGATGCACATATCTAAAATGGCATTGTCCATAAATGGATTTGCTTTCGTTATAGTTTGTCAACGGTTAATGCATTACTGGGATGAAGTAGAATCTTGTAAATAATGATAGATTGTTATGTTGGATATCCATCGGGTACATGTACAGTACATGAGCACAGTTGCACAATATGAAAGTGTACCATGTGTGGTATAATTTCATTGGGAAAGCTGGATATTTAGAATTTTTGTGTGTGTTAAATGTCCTCGCATGATAACATGTTTGGTCATTATAATACGGTATATTGCAAAATTTAAGTTACACCAAAAATACATGTTTGAGCCATTTCTAAAGTAGGCGTTTTCACCCCATCCAACTGTTATGTTATTTGGTTTTGTCCAGTCAACAACCAAACAAATGTTTGCTATGCTAGCTCAAAGCACGCATTTGCAATAACTGCAAACTTGTTTAGTAACGCAAATTTACACAAAAATACCTTGAAAGCAGTGTGGCTTGTTATTTACGCCATTGCTCTCTCTTTGTATTAAAATGAGGGAAAAATCATGGATTGTGAACTGTCAGTGTATGGTGGAAACCATGGCACCTTTTCAACCAACGTCCATCCTAAATTGTCATGGGAAGAAGTCAAATCTCGACTATGAAACCTTTGTGCATTTCTGGACATCACTGTTGATTATAATATGCAAAGTATTGCCATTTATATTGTGTCTGTAGCATTTCTATTGCAATGTTAAAGGAGTAAAATGAGATACTTGTACAGACAGGTCCAGAATTATTGGAACCCTTGATAAAGATGAGGAAAAATAAATAATACATACTGAGCTATATTGTATGCCAAACAAAATTTGGGAAAATTATATATTTTATACTAATACCATTGCTCAGAGAAAGAGATTTTGTTTGACAAAAAAAAAGATAGGGGTCAAAATGATTGGCACCCCCGTTTTTAATACTCTGGCACCCTCCCCCTTTCGAGGATAATGGCACTGAGCCTTTTCTGAAATGTTTTATGAGATTGGAGAACACATTGGGAGGGATCTTAGACCATTCCTCTATATGGAATCTTTCCAGATCCTTGATATCCTTTGTCTGCGCTTATGGACTGCCGTCTTCAATTCAAACCACAGTATTCATTGGGGTTCAAGTCCATAGACAGATGGCCATTGCAAAATATTGATTTTGTGGTCAATTAACCATTTCCTTTGTGTATTTTGATATGCGCTTGGGGTTATTGTCTTGCTGGAAGAGCCACTTGCGGCCAAGTTTCATCCTCTTGGGAGAGGCAACCAGGTTTTTGGGATAAAATGCCCTAGTACTTGGTAAAGTTCATGATGCCGTTGACATTAACAAGGGCCCCAGGACCAGAGGAAGCAAAATAGCTCATAACATCAAAAGATCCACCACCATAAAGTAGGTATGAGGTTATTTTCTTTTCTGCATATGCATTCTTTTGATGCCAAACCCACCACTCCTGTGCATGGCCAAAGAGCTCTACTTATGTAATCTGACCATCCTCAGGTTCAAATCCAAGTGCCAATGCAAACTCCCAAGCGTTTCCCTTGTGTGTTGTTCTCAATTAAGTTTTTTTCTGGCAACCCTTCCAAAAAGCCTATTGGCATGGAGTCTAATAGATTTGAAGACTTACTTGGTGACCCGAAGATGTTCTGTAATTCTCCAAATTTGGCTCTAGATTTTTCTTTACATCCCAAACCATCTTCCTTACTGTGTGTGGGGACAAGATACACATGCTTCCAATATCAGGCAGGTTTATCACTGTTCCAGAAGTTTTAAACCTCCTAATTGTTGGCATAATAGTGGTAAGTGGTAATTTTTTTGTACTCATTGTGAGTTCTTCGCCTTTTCCCATGGTGATGGATGATACATTTACATGCGTGTTACCTAATTTTTATACTCCAGTAAAACAGGGAGCCATGGAAGACCACAATACAGTTATTTAAGGTGAGATTAATTTAAAAAAGTAGAATGTTAATGCAGATTGTTTGTTTTCATAAGAATCTTTCGGGGTGCCATTTATCTTTTTGAGATATATTATTTCTCTGAGCAATTGTATTAGTATAAAATAATGTAAAAATTTTAGCATACATTATAGCTCAGCATTTGTATTTACAGTGCGTTCGGAAAGTATTCAGACCCTTTGACTTTTTCTACATTTCATTACAACCTTATTCTAAAATGGATTAAATTGTTTTTTTCCCCTCATCAATCTACACACAATACCCCATAATGACAAAGCAGAAACAGGTTTTTAGAAATGTTTGCAAATGTATAAAACAACAACTGAAATATTACATTTACATAAGTATTCAGACCCTTAACGCAGTACTTTGTTGAAGCACCTTTTGCAGCGATTACTGCCTTGAGTCTTCTCCCATTTTTCTCTGCAGATTCTCTCAAGCTGAGATGGGTAGCACCGCTGCACAGCTATTTTCAGGTCTCTCCCAAGATGTTAGATTGGTCCTGAGTGCTCTGGAGCAGGTTTTCATTAAGGATCTCTGTACTTTGCTCTGTTCATTTTTGCCTCGATCCTGACTAGTCTCCCAGTCCCTGCCGCTGAAAAACATCCCCACAACATGATGCTGCCACCACCATGCTTCACCATAGGGATGGTGCCAGGTTTCCTCCAGACGTGACACTTGGCATTTGGCCAAAGAGTTCAAGCTTGGTTTAATCAGACCAGAGAATCTTGTTTCTCATGGTCTGAGAGTCCTTTAGGTGCCTTTTGGCAAAACTCCAAGTGGGCTGTCATGTACCTTTTACTGGAGGAGTGGCTTCCGTCTGGCCACTACCATAAAAGGCCTGATTGGTAGAGTGCTGCAGAGATAGTTTTCCTTCTGGAAGGCTCTCCCATCTCTACAGAGGAACTCTGGAGCTCCGTCAGAGTGACCATCGGGTTCTTGGTCACCTCCCTGACCAACGCCCTTCTCCCCCGATTGCTCAGTTTGGCCGGGCGGCCAGCTCTAGGAAGAGTCTTGGGGGTTCTAAACTTCTTCCGTTTAAGAATGATGGAGACCACCGTGTTCATTTCTGCAGTTTCAATGCTGCAGAAATGTTTTTGTACCCTTCCCCAGATCTGTGCCTCGACACAATCCTGTCTCTGAGGACCACCGAAAATGTATTCGACCTCATGGCTTGATTTTTGCTCTGACATGCACTGTCAACTGTGGGACCTTATATATAGACATTAGTGTGCCTTTTCAAATCATGTCCAATCAATTGAATTTACCACAGGTGGACACCAATCAAGTTGTAGAAACATCTCAAGGATGATCAATGGAAACAGGATGCACCTGAGCTCAATTGGGTCTAATAGCAAAAGGTCTGAATCCAAAATGTGGAATAGAGTCTGAATAGTTTCCGAATGCACGGTATACCGTCTTTTTTGCTTATCTTTATCAAGGGTGCTAATAATTTTGCATATAATGTATAAGGAATATAAAATCAGGAAATAGTTGCACTTTTGCCATTTAAAGAAACATTGTAGTCTATGCATGAGAACTGCATCTGAATTTGTATTTTCCTTGAGCAATTATAAAAAGACATTGAAAATGAATCAGTATCTCCCATTGCTGGCCCTTGACACTCCCTTTCTACACATTTGTTATTCATGGAATAACACCAATAATTAAAATTAGAAAACAAATTGGATTCAACTCATTTAACCCTGGATTTGCATCGTCTATGTCTTTCCTGCAGCCTTGTTTGTTGTGCACATGTTGCACCACAATGTTTGTACTTGACCTTAAAACTGTAATGACAATGTATGCACTGTTCTAAAATGTCAGATTTGGAGGAATACTAATAATGAATTGTAAGGACTAATAATGAATAGTAAGGAAAGTTTTCACACCCCTTGCCTTTTTACATATTTTGTGTTACAGCCTGAATTTAAAATGTATTATATTTAGATTTTTTTGTCACTGGTCTAGACACAAAGTGTGGAATTATGTTTTTAGACATGTTTACAAAAATGAAAAGCTTAAATGTCTTGAGCCAATAAGTATTCAACCCCTTTGTTATGGCACGCCTAAAAAAGTTCAGGAGTAAAAATGTGCTTATGTCACGGTGTTCAATAATAGTTTTTAAACATGATTTTTGAAGGACTACCTCTGTACCCCACACTTACAATTATCTGTAAGATCACTCAGTTGAAGCTGTGAATTTCAACCACAAAGAAGAGGTTTTGCAATGCCTCGCAAAGGGCACCTATTAGTAGATGGGTAAAACAAACAAAAACCAGACCATGAATATCCCTTTGAGCATGGTCAAGTTATTAATTACATTTTTTTTAATGTTGTATCAATACACCCAGTCACTACAAAGATACAGGCGTCCTTCCTAACTCAGTTGCCGGAGAGGAAGGAAACCACTCAGGGATTTCACCATGAGGCCAATGGTGACTTTAAAACAGTTAGAGTTTAATGGCTGTGATAGGAGAAAACAACGGAGGATGGATCAACAACATTGTCAATTAGGTTATTACTGTGGAATAACTACAGAGTGAAGACAAAAGCTTGCACAGAACAACAACAAAAAAACATTCCAAAACATGCAGTAAAGTAAATATTGCAAAAGTAATACTGCAAAAAATGTGGCACATTTTGTCCTGAATACAAAGTGTTACTGAGTAGCACTCTACGTATTTTCAAGCATAGTGGTGGCTGCATCGTAATATAGGTATGCGTGTAATCGTTAAAGACTGGGGAATTTTTCAGAACAAGAAATAAATGGAAGGAGCTAAGCACAGGCAAAATCCTAGAGGAAAACCTGGTTCAGTCTGCTTTCCACCAGACACGGGGAGATGAATTCACCTTTCAGCAGGACAATAACCTAATCCACAAGGCCAAATCTACAGAGGAGTTGCCAGTGAATGTTCCTGAGTGGCCAATTTACAGTTTTGACTTAAATCTGCTTGAAAAACCTATGGCAAGACCTGAACATGGTTGTCTAGCAATAATCAACAACCAATTTGACAGAACTTGAACATTTTTGAAAATAATAAAATGGGAAATTGCACAATCCAGGTGTGGACAGCTCTGAGAGACTTACCCAGAAATACTCACTGCTGTAATCGCTGCCAAAATTGTGATTCTAACGTCAAATCAAATTGTATGTCGAATACAACAGGTGTAGACCTTACAGTGAAATGCTTATTACAAGCCCTTAACCAACAATGCAGTTAAGTAAAAAATAGATAAGTAAATTTTTATATAACAAATAATTAAAGAGCAGCAGTAAAATAACAGTAGTGAAACTATATACAGGGGGTACCAGTACAGAGACAACGTGCGGGGGCACAGGTTAGTCGAGGTAAAATGTACATGTAGGTAGAGTTAGTGACTATGTATAGATAATAAACAGAGTAGCAGCAGCGTAACGGGGGTGGGGGGGGCGGGGGGGCGGGGGGGCGCAATGCAAATAGTCTGGGGGTAGCCATTTGATTAGCTGTTCAGGAGTCTTATGGCTTGGGGGTAGAAGCTGTTAAGAAGCCTTTTGGACCTAGACTTGGCGCTCCAGTACCGCTTGCCGTGCGGTAGTAGAGAGAACAGTCTATGACTAGGGTGGCTGGAGTCTGTGACAATTTTTAGGGCCTTCCTCTGACACCGCCTGCTAGAGAGGTCCTGAATAGTAGGAAGCTTGGCCCCAATGATGTACTGGGCCGTACGCACTACCCTCTGTAGTGCCTTGTGGTCGGAGGCCAAGCAGTTGCCATACCAGCCAGTGATGCAACCAGTCAGGATGCTTTCGATGGTGCAGCTATAGAACATTTTGAGGATCTGAGGACCCATGCCAAATCTTTTCAGTCTGCTGAGGGGGTATAGGCTTTGTCGTGCCCTCTTCACGACTGTCTTGGTGTGTTTGGACCATGATAGTTTGTTGGTGATGTGGACACCAAGGAACTTGAAGCTCTCAACATGTATTGACTCAGGTGGTTGAATACTTATTTAATCAAGATATGCGTTTCATCTTTATTCACAAATGTTAGAATTTTTCTTATACTTAAGAGTATTTTGGGTATATTGTTGACAAGAAATGACAATGAAATCCATTTTAATCCCACTTTGTAACAAAATGTGGAAAGATTAAAGGTGTATGAATACTTTCTAAAGGCACTGTACATGTTATTCTATTCACATACTGTCACAAAGATGAGTATTTGTAAAAAGTGTATAATGTTCATATTAAATTATTTTGTACTTTGGATGCATTTTCGAATTTGGTAGGACTTATAAATACATTCAACCACAAGTGGAAAAGGATTTCCCTTTGCAATAACTTCCCTAGATAACCTTGTAAACACTAGATTATCATTTATTTCAAGTCTCGTTCGTTACTGTGAGCACCAAGGAGGTTTGCTACTGAAATTAGCTCTTATAAAGCTCTTATTTGGCCTATAGCACCACGCTCAACAGTTTCCCGTGTGAATCAAGAATGGTCCACCACCCAAAGGACATCCAGCCAACTTGACAACTGTGGGAAGCATTGGAGTCAACATGGGCCAGCATCCCTGTGGAACGCTTGACACCTTGTAGAGTCCATGCCCTGACGAATTGAGGCTGTTCTGAGGGCAAAAGGGGGTACAACTCAATATTTGGAAGGTGTTCCTGTTTTGTACACTCAATTTATAATATACTATATATAGTTATGGTAAGCTATATGTAACTATAGGCTAGAACCCCTCTAAATACCCACCCAAACAAGTCTTAGGGCTCAGAAACACCAATAGCGTTTGCTGGCTGAGAGTACTTGGCACCTCTGAACGTAATTTGCGAACAGAGTGCGTATGTAGAATCGGCAGTCTGACGTCTACTGCGAGTGGTCCCTAAAACAGAGTGCTGAACCAGATGAATGCTAGATCCACAGTCGGTGCGATGTGTGCAAGCCTTTAGTTGAAAAGCAACACAGCAAAGATTGTGGTTTGTGAATCTGCTACTTATGTGGACTGAACCAACTATGAATACCAGGATCGCCAGATCCCACAGCACACTCAGTATGGTGCAATTGGGGCTTTGAGTCCCCTTGAACCATGGGCATTAGATTGGTTTGTTTTCACTGATAGCCTCTCTAATCTGATTAGATCTGTAGAGATACTCTGGTCCTTTGGGCACTCTACATCAGATACTTGATTAGTATCAGACATTCAACTACAACAGCAGAGCATAAGTAACAAACCTACACTACACAGTGCATTCAGAAAGTATTCACTTTCCTACATTTTGTTACGTTACAGCCTTATTCTAAAATTGATATTTTTGTATGTATTCAATCAATCTACACACAATACCCCATAATGGCAAAGCAAAAACAGTTTAGACACTTTGGAAATATCACATTTACGTAAGTATTCAGACCCTTTACTCAGTACTTTGTTGAAGCACCTTTGGCAGGGATTACAGCCTTGAGTGTTCTTGGGTAGGGCGCTACAACCTTGGCACACCTGTAACCTCTGTCAGGTTGGATGGGGAGCGTCGCTGCACAGCTATTTTCAGGTCTCTCCAGAGATGTTTGATCGGGTTCAAGTCCGGGCTCTGGCCGGGCCCCTCAAGGACATTCAGAGACTTGTCCCGAAGACACTCCTGCGTTGTCTTGGCTGTGTGCTTAGGGTCGGTGTCCTGTTTGAAGGTGAACTGTCGCCCCAGTCTGAGGTCTGAGCGCTCTGAAGCAGGGTTTCATCAAGGATCTCTCAGTACTTTGCTCTGTTCATCTTCCCCTTGATCCTGACTAGTCTCCCAGTTCCTGCCGCTGAAAACATCCCCACAGCATGATGCTGCCACCACCATTCCTCACCATAGGGATGGTTGCCAGGTTTCCTCCAGACGTGACGCTTGGCATTCAGGCCAAAGAGTTCAAGCTTGGATTCATTAGATCAGAGCATCTTGTTTCTCATTGTCTGAGAGTCCTTCAGGTGCCTTTTGGAAAACTCCAAGCGGGCTGTCATGTGCCTTTTACTGAGGAGTGGCTTCCGTCTGGCCACTACCATAAAGGCCTGATTGGAGTGCTGCAGAGATAGTTTTCCTCCTGGAAAGTTCTCTCATCTCCACACAGGAACTCTGGAGCTCTGTCAGTGACAATCGGGTTCTTGGTCACCTCCCTGACCAATGTCCTTCTCCCCCGATTGCTCAGTTTGGCCGGGCGGCCAGCTCTAGGAAGAGTCTTGGTGGTTCCAAACTTCTTCCATTTAAGAATGATGGAGGCCACTGTGTTCTTGGGGACCTTCAACGCTGCAGACATTTTTTGGTACTCTTCTCCAGATCTGTGCCTCGACACAATCCTGTCTCGGAGCTCTATGGACAATTCCTTCGACCTCATGGCTTGGTTTTTGCGCTGATATGCACTGTCAACTGTGGGACATTATATAGACAGGTGTGTATCTTTCCAAATCATGTCCAATCAATTGAATTGACCACAGGTGGACTCCAATCAAGTTGTAGAAACATCTCAAGGACGATTAATGGAAAGAAAATGCACCTGAGCTCAATTTTGAGTCTCAAAGCAAAGGATCTGAATACTTATTTAAATACGTTTTTTTATTTACACATTTTAGAATAAGGCTATAACATAAAATGTGAAATTTCAAGGGGTCTGAATACTTTCCGAATAAACTGTATAAAGGTTTCACACTTTATTTAACCAGGTGTGAAGAGTATAATGATCAGAATGTATGGTTCTCAAGCAACCAAGCAGTCAAGGTTCCATTAGAAATCAGGGTAATTACTCTGGATAATTGAAGGGAAATGAGTCAATCAAAAATATTACTACAAATCATTATAAAATTACATCAATTGTAATATTAAAGACAAATTGAAATTCATACCCTAACACACTAAACTGCAGTGAGTAAGAGGAGCCATTAGCCTGGCATATTTGATATTCTGCAGACTTACAACAGGGAATCACACAGCATCCCTCCGGAAATCCCCTCCCTCCCTCTCATTTGATGATCTGCAATGCAGTGCCAGGCCTTCCACCCTCCTCCTTCCCCTTTTTCTTCTTGGGCAATCTTTGCAGTGCCCAAACAGGGGGGCTATCCTGAGTTGTGCAGACTGGCAACTAAGCATGCCATTACAGTCCTACTCCTCCCACTCCTGCCTGGGCTGAGGACACATTTCCTGCATCTCATGAAGTATTGGCTGAAGCCACAGCTCCATCTAGAGAGCACTAGGTAGCCACTAAAATTAAAGCTGCTTCTATTACAAAATGCACAAGGTGTACTAACCAAAGGTTTCACAGCTGATAGTGAGTGTATGATTGGAAAATGATACATTTCTGAGCATGGTGGGTTCTAAATATGCTGTGTCTGTTCAAGTTGTGTCGCTTTTGAGCCAGTAGAGCACATTTTAGTCAAATATTTCCCGCAGTTAAAAGAATGTAGTGACAGTGCAAGGCACAGCATAATAAAAGGTATTGGAAATTAATAGCCAGATATTCTTCCACCAGAAAAGCAAAGACTGGGATGTAAGTGAACTTAAGTTAGTTGGATCACCTATGTGCCCACTTATTGTGGGGACATGACAGTTTGGCTGACCTCTTTCTACATTGTCCAATGGTTGTGTTTTTTATATTGGTCAAGTGCCGGATGTCATGGCAACGGGGCAAGTCGACACCCTGATTGGCTGGCTGGCCAGGATCATCCGTTGCGGTTTGCAGTGAGAATTGCTGAGTGGACCCTCCTTTTTAAAGCCCCCTCCCTGCCTCCCCCGTGGACTTCATGGCCTCCTATTATTTAGCAGATTTGTTTTTGCATCCTGGTTGAACCTTCTAGTGTGAAAGGAAGAAAAAAAACGATCAGGATCATATATGTGCCTTTGCAGGGACGCGGGGGGCATAACCTAACAAATGTGTGGGGTCAATTGGTAAGGACTGCTTTGCGTTTGTTATTCCTCCAGAGGTAGGAACTTTAGGCGAGTACTGTAAGTCGTGTGCCGAAAGAAGAGTGGAAGTTGACTGTGTGGCTTTAAGAGGGGTAGCTTGGGTGTGGATATACTAATGGCAGCAATTGGAGTTCCTCACCTCCATTTTAATACTTGAACTCTAAACTATTGCTCAGGAGTAAGACCCTCTCAACTCCTGATGTATTTAAGGCAAGTGCTAATAACTTGTAAGAAAGTAATTGTGGTATCTTGGTAGTTTTCATGCCAAACACAGACTACGGTATGTTCTACTTTGAAAAGTTATTCTCAATGGATATTTTAGGGCCACCATTCGGCTATAACTATATTTGAACTCTTATCAGTGTTTGGAATCTTTAGCTACCAATGAGGAACATTTGTAATGCTATTGAAGAACATTTGCTATGAGTGAGTGTATGCCTGGTTGGTGATTAGGTAAATGCTTTAAGATTTGCACAGACACTAAGCTCAGGTAAGCCAGCTAAGACATTTTTCTCTCCTGTCCATCCTGTAGCAACTAGCAGGATGGACAGGAGAGAAAAATGTCTGTTATCTGTCTTACCTGACTAAGGGGACTGGTCAGTAACAAAATGGCAAGATTTCAGCTCTCAGGTTGGGGGCTGGAATTGTAAACTGCATAATAGCAATCTTCTCACTCTCGCAAGTTGAGAGGGGGCACTATCAGAGCAGAAAAGAACAACCTGGATGTATAATGTGGAAATACAAGGGTGTGGAAATATCCATTATCAACAAGGAATGTTCTAAGTGAAGAAACTAATGGAAGAGGAAAATATTTTTGGCACTTGGTGAAATGTTTCGGATTTCCGACACTATGAGCAAGGACTATGACATTAATTGAACAACTACTTGAAAACGACCAGACACTTACTTTAACCTAGATGTCATGAAGAGGTCAGCAAGAGGTCAAGAACAATTCAGAGGGTTCACACCTAGGCTTCAATCAAACATGATATCTAAAGAGGCTCCTAAAGCTTTAGGACATTGATTAAGGTACAAAATAAAACACATTTTGAATTGAAAACACCCTACTCCTAACCTTGTACCACTTGAGAGGACAGAGAAACTGGAAATCTATCCTGACCTCTTTCCATAAAGCTAATGAAAAATGGCAATGATGAGGGGGAAGAGGGAGTGGGGATGGATGCACTGAACAAACAATGTTGCCCTCGGTACATTTAACATCAAGCCCGCAGAGGGACAACAATGGCTTCAGCAAGGCCATACCACATCTAAACATTGCTAGATTTCTCTCTGGTCAGTTTAGCCGCGCTCGACCAGCAAAAGTTGAACAATTGAAGGTTTTATATTTTCCATCGTGCTCAGCAGTCAGAACTCGGTGGGGCTGCGCGGGGTCGGACATATGTAAGGGCTAAAAGGCTCGCCCGTGGTGCAGACTGCTCGCACGTCTGCCGCTGTGCAATAGCAAAGAATGTGAGCTCGGTGTAAGAAGGTTGCTATGGTGCTTCGGTGAGGACTGTTACTGGTTGAGGTACTGTTCTGGTTTCTTTTTCAGGTTTACTTTATGGAAGCCTGCCACAAGTGAGTGCAATTTAGATGCCATTTGATTAGGTGTGATTCAAAGCCATTTCTGTTAGTGTAATCCATTGTCCCGGCCTAGTTGTCGTTCCACATATCCTCATGCGACAGAGTGTGCGACAAAGTGGATGAAGTTTATTCAGTAGTTTGACGCCATATAGGTTAGGGTGGAAATTGCAGCCATACATTTTTAAGATACATACACGTTCTGTATGTACGGCTCTCTCAGTAGCGTGTGGCTGTGTGCCCTTGTCAGCAACCATAGTAACAAATTGTTTCCTCCAAGTATTCAGGTGTTTAAACTGTGCATGCTTTAAGGATAAGCAAGGCAAGAATATTGCATTAGGTCTAAAATACATACAGAAAAAATGCTGGTGATATAGGTATCAGAGGAGATGAGATTGATGTGTGCGCATTGGCAGTCCAGAACTTTACGGTAAACCCAAGAGTGTTGGTCACATAAAAGGTCAATAGTTGAGGTTGTCAGCCACATTGTTTTTAGCATGTGCTTTGCATATTCACATGCAAAAACAAGTTAATTGAGGGCAACTAAACAAGTACAACACAGAATTGGGCAAGGGACACCCAAACTTTGCAGCCTAGCAAATACATATATTATATATACACACAGTTGAAGTCAGAAGTTTACATACAGTACACCTTAGCCAAATACATTTAAACTCAGTTTCACAATTCCTGACATTTAACCCTAGTAAAAATTCCCCGTCTTAGGTCAGTTAGGATGAACACTTTATTTGAAGAATGTGAAATATCAGAATAATAGTAGAGAGAATAATTAATTTCAGCTTTCATCACATTCCCAGTGGGTCAGAAGTTTACATACACTCAATTAGTATTTGGTAGCAGTGCCTTTAAATTTTTTTACTTGGGTCAAACGTTTTGGGTAGCCTTTCACAAGCTTCCCACAATAAGTTGGGTGAATTTTGGCCCATTCCTCCTGACAGAGCTGGTGTAACTGAGTCAGGTTTGTAGGCCTCCTTGCGCTCACACGCCTTTTCAGTTCTGCCCACAAATTTTCTACAGGATTGAAGTCAGGGTTTTGTGATGGCCACTCCAATGCCTTGACTTTGTTGTCCTTAAGCCATTTTGCCACAACTTTAGAAGCATGCTTGGGGTCATTGTCCATTTTGAAGACCCATTTGCGACCAAGCTTCAACTTCCTGACTGATATCTTAAGATGTTGCTTCAATATATCCACCTAATTTTCCTATCTCATGATGCCATCTATTTTGTGAAGTGCACCAGTCCCTCCTGCAGCAAAGCACCCCCACAACATGATGCTGCCACCCCCGTGCTTCACGGTTGGGATGGTGTTCTTCGGCTTGCAAGCTCCCCCTTTTTCCTCCAAACATAACGATGGTCCTTATGGCCAAAAAGTTATATTTTTGTTTCATCTCGCCAGAGGACATTTCTCCAAAAAGTATGATCTTTGTCCCCATGTGCAGTTGCAAACCTTAGTCTGGCTTTTTTATGGCGGTTTTGGAGCAGTGGCTTCTTCCTTGCTGAGCGGCCTTTCAGGTTGTCGATATAGGACTCGTTTTACTGTGAATATAGATAACTTTACCTGCTTCCTCCTGCATCTTCACAAGGTCCTTTGCTGTTGTTCTGGGATTGATTTGCACTTTTCGTACCAAAGTACGTTCATCTCTAGGAGACAGAACGCGTCTCCTTCCTGAGCAGTATGACGGCTGTGTGGTCCCATGGTGTTAATACTTGCGTACTATTGTTTGTACAGATGAACGTGGTACCTTCAGGCATTTGGAAATTGCTCCCAAGGATGAACTAGACTTGTGGAGGTCTATAATTTTTTTGGTGAGGTCTTGGCTAATTTCTTGAATTTCCCATGATGTCAAGCAAAGAGTCACTGAGTTTGAAGGTAGGCCTTGAAATACATCCACAGGTACACCTCCAATTGACTCATATTATGTCAATTAGCCTATCAGAAGCTTCTAAAGCCATGACATAATTTTCTGGAATTTTCCAAACTGTTTAAAAGGCACAGTCAACTTCTGACCCACTGGAATTGTGAATCAGTGAATTATAAGTGAAATAATATGTCTGTAAAGAATTGTTGGAAAAATTACTTGTGTCACGCACAAAGTAGATGTCAAGAAATTTGTGGTTGAAAAACGAGTTTTAATGACTCCAACCTAAGTGTGTGTGTGTGTGGATATATATATATATACACACATATATATATATATAGTTAAATCAGACCAACCGTATATTTAGCTTGAGATCAGATCTTGATCAAAATTGCAAGTTAGCTGCTTGCTGTATAGTCTCACCTGAAGGGCTTCAGATAATTGACAAAGTGGTGTTACTTCTCAACATTAGTAAGCTTTCAGGACAGCAATATGATTACGTGAAAGGAGATTCAATAATGGTCATTTCAAATCCATTAACTGGCAGCAGGGCCTTTACTCAGGATGAATGATTAAGTAAATATCGTATTTGATTGCCAAATTGGGGCCAAGTTATTATTGACATTGTACTTATGAATGATTGCACATTTTATCTGTGCAATTATCTAGGTCAATACTGCCTAAAAGAAAGAAAACAAGTATTTCACCTCCAAGCCTCAAGCCTAAAAGTATTGACCTCATGTTAAATGTGGAACCAGTAACAGACACAAGCTTCCAAGAGAAATTACATGCATGACTGCATGAGATTATTTTTCCTCGCCTTCATATACAATTACTAAAACAATGGACAACCTCTTGTGCAGATAGTCAGTCATGCAGTAACAGTCAAGTTAGCGGTCATATAATGTACACCGTGCTTATATAAAATGGTGCTGTATAAACTAGTGGATTAAGCTGTTACCATTCCCCCAGGTTTCCCAAGGGGACGCTACTGAGAAGCTGGCTCACCAAGTCCCGGCCCAGACTGCTCTTGCTCATCGCGGGGTTGAAAAGGCCTCAGGTGACCCTCATGCGGAGGAAAAGGATGAAGCGCACAAAAGTAGCAAAGGCCACGTAAGCGGTAAATATGGCTAGTGTTGCATGTAAGAATAAACTCCCCTCAAAACGGATGATTCTTAAATAACTATACCCGTCACAAGAGACACCCAAACCCAACAGTTGAGATTGAGGAACAGTTATTGGTCTAAGGAAATTGGTGTGTGTTGTGTGTAGTCTTCCAACACTTAATAGAAACCGTAAATTCTAATCATAAATGAATAATGCCTACTGTAAAGGAATAAACAGTAACACTTTATTTAAAGCTGACAGTGAAAATTCTTTATAACTTGTTATAAGCAGGTAGGAGCCTTCGAGATGTCTTATTATAAGGCTTGCAATATGTCTAATCAAATCTTCAAAGTGACAAAATGTAGTCAGGATCATTACTAGATTATATAAGACATAAGGAGGCCAAACATGCTTCTGATTAGTTTTGCATAACGTGTTATACCTGTTGATGTAAAGTGTAACTAGATAAAATATTAACTGTACACTAAAGTTGATGGTTAATATTCGGCTTAATAATTAGAGTTCTGTGATGCCTACCTGTCGGGTTTCAAAGCCAGTCAAGAAAAGAGGAAGGACTCAAGAGCAATTGCGCACAGCACACTTTCCTGTCCTCAAAATTCAGTAGAATGACTACCCAGCAGAGGTTCCAATCTTACCCCCAACGACAGACCACAGTTTACTATGCCAAATGGCACTCAACATGACCATAGGCTATGTTCAGAATGGGGAACTACTTGCTAAAATACTTGCATACGACATGAGCATGCACATTGTACTAAACATACTACATCCGGTAGTGAATATGGGCAGGTATTCTAGGCGGGATTGCAAATGCTAATCCAACACCTAGAGGTCCCAAACTCTTGACAAGAATATTGTCATTTTACCATAGAGTTATCTTGAGTTAGTACCTTGCCAGTAGGCTAGCTTGGGCTACAGCTACCTTCCCATTGTCATGACAGTATTCTGATGTTTGAAATCAAACTATCGCATCACTCATTAAAGGATAAGTGTTGGCTGCTAAATATGTCAATCAGATCTGAGACAAATAGGGGCATATCTTTGGTGTTAGCCACAACCCCTTCCTCCAGTAATGCCTTCTGGGATAGAAATAAACATTCCTGTGATAGTGTACAGTGATCTCATACAATAAAATAGCCACTTTGATTTAGCCATAACATGAAAATTTTTTTTTATAGGTTTTCCTCCATTGTACCGCATTCAGTTTTCCACTCGTTTGATGTGTCCCACTAGTGGCAAGTTTTACAACATACAAATGGGAAATAGACCGATTCATGGCTAAATCTAAACATTGTTACAGTGTCATATCTACATTTGAGCCCCGGTTGCCATAAACATTTTAACTTAACTATGTAAGCGCTTACAAAAACGTTTAAAAATCGGAGAAACTCCATAGATCCCCATATTCATCTTGTACTCTTGATGTGTGCCCTCTGCTGCTAGAGTCTCTGGTACTGCACTCATCTGTGCGACCTCAGTGGTAGAAAATATATCTAATTTTGAGAGCTGTAATTCTTACATAAAAATCAGACATTCCTTGCTGTTATTCAATTTTGGGGCAAATGTTGTATGACATCCTGGTCTGTCAACCATACTTAAACAAACATACTACCCTGCATACTTTGTACACTGCAGCTAAACATACTATGTAATTCTGAGCCATAGTCTCATTCTACAGCCATAGTCTCTAGGATAGGATAACACTACATGCACTTGCATAATGAAGATGGGGTGTAGAAGTTAAGTAAAATCAATTTGAAGGCTTCAAAAAGGTCAGTACCCCCTCAACCTACATGTCAGACTTCTGGTTGGCAATAAGATCTAATATACAGGACCAAATCAGCCTCTTAAAAACTAAATTCCCACCAGCAGCATAACCTCCGATGCTAGTGGCATGCTAATGCTCTGGCCTGTTTCCTAGTGGGCATCTTGCCTCTGTATTCATCATTTCCCATTGGAAGCAGTCAGCATATTTCAACCTGGATCAATTGTATACTTTACAATTGCCTAAGTAACCAAAGTGTGCCTTTTGTTTTTTTCCATTATCTTGATATATTATCGTTGCCATATCTAAATTAATATTGAACTATATAGGCCTGTTGTAGCAATTAGTCAGTTCATTTGTCAAAATACAAATGATGATCAAATTGAAAAACACATGTTCTTTGTCTTATAGAACCTGCAATCGAATGCCGCATTTCACTTGAGGTCTTGGCAAAGAGGATCTCCCCACCGGAGTTAGATATGAAAGACGAAGACATGGAAGAACTACGTTTTGAATCTTTGTCGAAGCAACGAACTAAAAGCCAAAGCAAACAGAAAAGGGGTTTAGCGTCTTTTGTGAAAACAAGGGATCTGCAACAGAGATCTAGACCCCCTGATTAAATCGAGATCTTCTCCTACACGCCCATTTGTATATCTCTTCAAATCCAAATTTGTTATGGTTCATTATAGTATAATGAGTGTGACTTGTACATTATTTACATCCAGTGGCATACATTTAGTTTAACAGAACTGACTATCGCTGTGTTCTTAGGATAGATATTTTCCAGTCAGAGAATGATTTGTTGTTTCACATAAACAAATTTGTGTTTGAGTGGGTGAATAAGAAAATAGTGCCTCTCCATGGCAAGCAGGTGCAAATATCTAAACCACAGTAGGTACACACGATTAATGCAACTCTGGGCCAGTGAAAGAGTCGCCATTAACAATCTGACCCATCATTTTTCCTTATTTTACATAAACCATCCAAGTGGCTTGAAAGGGGAAAAACAGAGCGAGAAGAGGTTAAACCTTGAGGTAAACATTCAAAAATCTGATCAAATTGTATGGGTCACATACACATATTTTGCAGATGTTATTGCAGGTGGGGCGAAATGCTTGTATTCCTTTACAAATAGGTAACAATTCTAGGCAACACTTTCACACTCAAATCATAAAGTCTACTTTTACAGTGCCATGGACAAGACAGAAAATCTGTTTGGCAATTAACATTTTGTTTATTTTTTTACTACATTATCTAATATTGCCTATTGTATTTAGGTGAATGGCAAGCTTTCACAAAATCAGGTATCATGAAATAACAAAGCACTTAAAATATATATGACACTGCAATGTATTGGCAAGGTTTCAAGTAAAGCAAGTTAATAATTTGGTAAAGTTTATTTTACCATCCCAAGTAATACACTTTTTTTTTTTTTTTTTTTTAAATCAGATCATAAATTACATAAACATTACAATCACTTAACCTCGCTAGCAAAAAAAGTTTGCACCATTTGAAAGTTATAGTTAACACAATTAACAATTTATAGATTTGTTTGTCTTACTTTTGTAATCATATTGTCATTTTTGCTACCATGAGATGGGAAGCACAATGTCTCACCATACAAAAATATAAGTATCGTTTTTCACATTGATAGCAATCTTTGAATATTATAAATTATTCATTTTTCATGGTTACACTTTACACTAAGTTGTCCCATTTCACATGTAAATACTTTAACTTCCGTTACACAATCTTCAAATGACAAAATTGGAATAGTCAAAATTAACGTAGATAATTACTAAACTCTAGTTCAAGCTCAACTTTGGTTTGAACCATACACATTGAAATTCCTCCAACAATGCATCACTCAGAGGATCATCAGCTTTGTTACTCATATTTACTCATGCTGTAACAAATTATTTCTTAAAACAATAAACTGCCAACTTAATATAAAGTGTGACCGGATACATTCTCATGGATTAATGCGGTAGCTTTGTTTCAATATGTATTTGTTCTAAACTGTACTTAAGTGATTCATATTTTTAAAATGTTTCATAATTGTGAATTTTGTATTACTGAATTTATTTTATGCAAATTATCTACAGGGCGGAAGGGGAAACTCTGCACCAACCAGTGTTACCCAAAACTTGGTCAAGGAGAACTTGAGTATGCTGGTTTTCCATCAACCCATTATATTAATTGTTTTTATTTGAACTGTTGATGGCTTGGCTGGGTCTTTTGTTGCTCAAACAAGTCTCTGAAAGGATGGCTTGTAAAAGAAACCAGCATTCAAAATAGTTCAGGTTGGGGAAGCATTGGAATAATAAACCACTCGAAATTTGGAACATCCTGTTGAAATGCAAGACTCAGTAAGAGAGAACTTTGCAATTAATGGACTTAAATTGGACAACATATGGCTAGTAACTCCAGTGAGAATAGAGAAACTAAACAGAACAGCAGCACTAGTGTCACTTTGAGGATATAGGAAAGTGATGTCCCAACTTTACTCCTAGGAGGTCCATGGATATACTAGTTTTCATTTGAACAACTCATATGCATTTGTTGCTGCCATGAACACTGCCAAGTTCAGATGCTTAAGCTCAAGTCAGAAACTAGTGGTTACAAATATACAACACAAACCTTAAGTTGACTGTTCAGATTGATTTTGCAAACTGTACAAATGTGGTCCACATCCAATATTGTGCATTAATTAGGTTGTGTACTAGTTTGGTCCCTTGGACTAAACGACACTGCTCATTCACTCTTAGTGCAGAGAAAAGGAAGAGAATTTCACAACCCCAGTTTTTTGCAGAGCCAACACTCTTGAGGAATACACGCTTGCGGTAGAGGATTTGGGGTAATGTAGTGCATGCAGAAGAGAATAGCTTAGCGTCATAATTGAGCGGCACTAGGCTTGGGTGGCTTGGTTATTTTGCAGTGAGTTTCTGCTGAATGAGTTTATATTTGAGCAGCTCTTGTTCAGAGACGGACGGTTTGAGGCAATCCAACGCTTGGTTAAAGTCTTCAGCAGAGAGTATGAGAGGAGTATCCTCTGTGTCCAGACCTGAGAGTGAAAGAGGGAGAGAGAGAGAAATGGAGGGGCAGTGGAAACAATAAAACGGGGGTAGAGAATATAGCAGAGTAGAAGGGGGTCGTGGAGAGAAAGGAGAGTGTGAAAGAGATAAATAAGTCCCTAATGCACTTGTTACTAACGCTCGAGGTTGCCATAGGGCTCTAGGAACTGAGACGGTCATCTCTTAAAATACTATTAACAGTAAATGAGATTATTATTTAGAAAGGGATGATATGAAAGAATGGTATTTTATATATTTTCCAGTACAACATTTATAATGGTTTAAGTTTTTGTGGAATGAAAAATTCATAGAGAAACATAATTGCCACAAATTCTACACTGTAGTAAAAACTTCTGAACATGACTCTGAATGATCTCGTAATGTGTCCATGTGTTGTCAAAATAAGATATTCATTTTATGGTTGGTTTCTACAGTACATGATACGAGGAGGTTGTAGGGATAAACGGGACAAACGCAAGAATTCAGCTGATAAACAAAATGGGTTTATAGCAATGAGACTATGGATTTTATAAGCACATTATTTGGGTAGATTGTCCACATTGATTTTATTTTAAAAACGCCAAAAGGTATGTTTTTTAATAAATGGACAAGATAAAGATACCATTGAAGATTCACCATTGTATTTACATTTAAATATTAAAAGTGGAACTGTTGTATTTTCAAATGATTTGACCGTTTGTTTAGCCCACTCATGTGAACAGTGAGGTACTGAGGCAATCATACATCCCAGTTTTCCATTCTTCTGTTTCAGGCAGGCTTTCAAATTCCTGTATTTAAGACCAACGTTTGTTTTTACACCTGAAGGAGGATTTTTAACCAAACTTTACAAGGAAAATGTACATGTCTCCATTTGTGACGGCCAAACGTACCATCAGTGACACGTGCAATCTTCCTCTTAATGGCAGACGTCATGGCGTCGGAGCAGAGAGCATATATGTCCGCCCCTGTGAGCTGAGGTGGGCAGCGTTCCACTACATCCTGGAGACTGACGCTGGGGTCCACCTTGAACCTGAGAGCACAGAAACACAGACACGCATAGCAATTCACATTCAAACATATGGTATTTGTGCTGTAACACACTTCTGCACTTTAACCTTGATTCTGCGAGGATAACTATTGAAAAAAACACCAGTAGTTTTACCAGCTTTTTGCTGTTCATGTTTGACAGTAAATGATAATCAGGCAGGACACACATACTTTCTGACTATGGCCTTCAGAACTTGCAGCTGAGACTCTTTGTCTTCATTGATCCCAACATACACCAATTTGTCAAACCTGAAAAAGCAGCAGAGGAAACCATAAGGTCAAAAACATAATGGAAAAGACAGAAAAAAAAGAGGCTTTTAGAACAATAAAGTACAGACTTGTCCAACATCTAAATGTTGACTTTTTCAGAAGGTACATGCCTGTAGGTGTATACTACATAAACATTTGCTTTGTGAGGAGACTCACACTGATTGACTAGACAAACCGTAATTTGAATCTCACCTGCCAGGTCTGAGCAATGATTGATCGAGCAGGTCTGGCCGGTTGGTGGCGCCAATCACAAACACGTCCCCAGAGGAGTGAAGTCCGTCGAGCTCAGCCAGGAGCTGAGAGACCACCCTACAGTTAACAGAGATCAGGTTCAAACAAGGAAGAGGATGAAGTTGTCCTTAGGCACTGAGCTATGATCAGTTTTCTGTTGTTTCCCCCCAACGATTAAGGTCAGAATTTGGGGAGGGTAAACTGATCCTATATAAAATGGAGGGAAGCAGGGTTTTACAAGAAAAGACAGTCACTGATCTTCTGAACACGCAAAACACCTTCATGATATTTTAACACTCCACAAAATGACAGTGTGTCAGTACTAAGATTATTCAATAGCCACACACTTTCATTGGCCTCAATGAGAGAAATGGAATGTAAAAGGCCCAGTTTCGCCTACGGAAAATGTTTGTCAAACAAGGGTGACTCTGGATCTCCAAAATAACCTGTTTGTCGCATAATATTTTATGACGTGATCTAACTGCTTTGTCGAAATGATTTTAAAAAAATAATCATAATGATACATTTTCAGTGGTGTATTGTCCAAAAATCAATCCCACCCACCTGTCCATGACTCCACCAGAGTCTCCACTGCGCCCTCTGTTGGGAGCTAGAGAATCCAGCTCGTCAAAGAAGATGATACAAGGGGCCGCCGCTCGAGCTTTGGAGAACACTGAACGAGAGAGAGGAACAACAGTCACATCATAGGGCATTGGCTCTCACAAAATGTACACTACCGTTCAAAGGTTTGGGGTCACTTAGAAATGCCCTTGTTTTTAAAAAGAAAAGCACATTTGTTGTCCATTAAAATAACATCAAATTGATCAGAAATACAGTGTAGACATTGTTAATGTTGTGAATGACTATTGTAGCTGGAAACGGCTACAATTTGAATGTAATATTTTGAATGGAATATAGAACAAGAATAGACTGACGAGTTTCAGAAGGAAGGTGTTTGTTTCTGGACATTTTGAGCCTGTAATCGAACTCACAAATGCTGATGCTCCAGATACTCAACTAGTCTAAAGGCAGCCAGTTTTATTGCTTCTTTAAATCAGCACAACAGTTTTCAGCTGTGCTAGCATAATTGCAAAAGGGTTTTCTAATGATCAATTAGCCTTTCAAAATGATAAACTTGGATTAGCTAACACATCGTGCCATTGGAACACAGGAGTGATGGTTGCTGATAAATGGGCCTCTGTACGCCTATGTAGATATTCCATAAATAAATAAAAAAAGCCGTTTCCAGCTACAATAGTAATTTACAACATTAACAATGTCTACACTGTATTTCCAAAAAATGTGATGTTATTTTAATGGGAAAAAAAAAAAAAGTGATTTTCTTTCAAAAACAAGGACATTTCTAAGTGACCCCAAACTTTTGAACGGTAGTGTAAATGCGTATATTTAGACTTGACCTCTTGTCTTCACTAGGATGTTTTCAGACAATGCAACAGGAGCATGAAGAAGAACAAGCATAAGGCAGTACAAAAGTAGTAGTGAGCTTGGATCCTCTGCAAACAATTTGTTGGATCTCACAGGGATGTGTCGGTCAATAGACCATCAGGGTTTTACAGAGAGGTGTAAACTGCTCTGCTTTTGAAATGTACACAACACTTACAGTTGATTGCATGTATTCAACACTTACAGTTGATTGCATGTATTCAACTAGGGCCTGATTTAGAGTTGAGATAAACGCGTGCAACGCAGAAAGGTCACTTTGACGAAACCTTACTGGCACGCCATGCGCCAGGGGAGTTAAACAAACAGCCATCTAACTCCACTACTACACTCACCCTCTCTCACGTTCTCCTCGCTTTGACCCACGTACATGTTTATGAGTTCTGGGCCTTTGACACTAAACGAAGAGGAAGACAAAGCCATCAGGATTCAAGCACAATCATTCAGCTGAATGTGTGTAAGAAATATGGATGATCCGCTTATTCACCACAAGATGCTCATTACCCGGTGTCGGGGTCAGGGGGGTGCAACAGTACAGAACAATCGGATAGAAATCTATTATGTAGAACAGACACTCCTCCGTCACTTAGAATAGGGAATGTTGGCTCTATATAAGAAATGTCTATTTCTCCAGCTTTCTCATCCCTTTTTTCCTGACACCAGGGTCATGTACAGTTGGGAGAAACATTGCGTGAAAACAGGGAGGTGCTATCTGAACCTGTCCAACAAGAAACACTTTTTTCCGTTGCAACTGTTTCACTACAGTGTGCCCAACTGAACTTGACCCAGTCATCCAGGCTCCTCTGGTTGTCTCCTACCTGAGGAAGGTCATGGAGCACTCGGTAGCCACAGCCTTGGCCAGCAGGGTCTTGCCCGTGCCGGGAGGCCCGTAGAGGAGCAGGCCGGCGCGGCGCAGGCCCAGGGACAGCAGCTCGGGCCTCTCCAGGGGCAGCTGCACCGTGTCGAGGATCTCCCGCTTCACCTGCTGCAGGCCGCCAACGTCCTGCCAGCGCACACTGGGGATCTGACCACACACACACACACGTTACACTTCTCCACCATAAGCAGTTGATCAGTGTCAGTAGCCTCCTCTGAGCCAGTGAAACATGGGCTACAGTCTAATTCTCTACCCATCGTGAAGTGTGCACTCGTACACTTCCACTCATGGATTTAAAAGGAACGGACTGGTATGAAGAATATGTGGGAAACTCCCTCCAGCCATGCTTGTAACAAATCATATGGTTTTTAAATGCATGAGGGGGAATGAACTAGTGAACATCTGGAGAAGGGTAGAGAATCGTAACAGAGACATGGGTTTCATCTAAACTGAAAAAAATTAAATGTATGACTTAATTAAAAAAAAGAAAAAAATAATAATAATTGTCCTCTCCTCATCTCTCCTTTAACTGCACTGACTGGAAAACAATATGGTGGAAGGTCATCATTAGACTGGCTTTCACCTGGTCAGTTCTTTCAGACCAATGCAATGTAGGAGAGGAGGCAAGGAAAGGGACGATTATTTAGATCATTTGAGAAATAGCCGTGTTCGGGGTGTACCTTCGGGGCTCCGATGGCCTGAGAGTGGGCGTCTTGGAGGGTCTCCAAGGCATTGGTAAAGTCCTGGGACAGGACGGTTACCCCACAGGCACATAGGTCCTCTTCCTCCTGCACACTGGCCCCCTCTGGGAAACTGAACACAAATGCCTGCCTCAGTCATTCTGTAGTGGTATGATGTCCTTTTGAAATAATTCATTTTTTTAAGTAGTAGTAAACTTGGTTATGCAGCCAACAGAGACAATCACAAGGAATAGGACACAATATACAACATAACAAGAACAACACATTGTGCATAGTTGCTAGAGTTCAGCGGATATTCAGTGGGGAAGAGGAGAGCAATTGCGGGTGGACGACTCACCAGGACTGGAGTATCCTTCCGTGGGCAGATTTACCAGCCTGAGTCAGCAGTGCACTGAGGTCCCCCAAAAGAAAGCCCTGTGAGTCGAGAGGGAGGTATAGAGAGAAATATAAAAAGAGGACAGAGGGGGAGGTGTTAGAAGGACCATCAAAAGTCATGGTCCTTCCGAATGTGTGTCTTCCACAAAACCAAACTCACTTCCATAGATTCTCAATTGCTCTCTAAACCAATCTGGTGCCTTTTAAATCTTTGAAGGGGGATGTGAACAAGTGAACAGACATTTTGGGGAGAATGAGAATTGGGCTGGTGTCTATGAAGTATTAATATAATGGCTAAAACCATGCTATGGATCTCACCGCAGTGTGCTTTGCCAGCCTGGCCAGGTTGACGTCCCTTCCCAGGGGCATGCCCTCGCTGAGGCTGGCCAGCATGGCCCGGCGCTGCTCCTCACTGGGGCTCTCTATCGACACCTGGTGGATAAAGGCTGCCATCACGTCGGACGACAGCTCCCGGGGTTTACTCACCGCCGCCACCACGACCACACTAAGGGGGAGGGGGAAAGAGTGACGGAGGTTATAGACGTAGCCGTTCCTTCTTTGCCCTTCATTCAATCATACTGAAAGTAACATTTTGTTTCTTGTTGTTGCAATAAGGTCTGGTGGCTCAATTCAACTGAATTCACATTGCGTTATTTACGCAATAGGTCCCTTTATCTAACAGAAAAACAAACACTATCACCGTGTAGATGCTTCCAGTTATTGGAATAAGAAGTGTGTCGAATTAAATTTTATTGGTCACATACACATGATTAGCTAATGTTATTGCGGGTGTAGCGAAATGCTTACGCGGATTGAATAACTACACTGTTTATATTCTGCCATATTACCAGTCACCTTGCCCTGGTTAAATGCGGTGGTTCGCGCATTCAGGTTCGCTCAATTGCCACCATCTATCCACGGTTTCTGGTTAGGGTAGGTTTTAATAGTCACAGTGGGAACTACATCGCCTATACACTTCCTTATGAACTTAGTCACTGTATCTGTGTATGCGTCTAGGTTATTTCCGCAAGCTACCCGGAACATATCCCAGTCCACGTGATCAAAACAATCCTGAAGTGTGGATTCCGATTGGTCAGACCAGCATTGAATAGTACGAAGCACGGGCACTTCCTGTTTGAGTTCCTGCCTATAGGACGGGAGGAGCAAGATGGAGTCTTGGTCAGATTTGTCGAACTGAGGGCGGGGGAGGGCCTTCTAAGCATTTCGGAAGTTTGAGTAGCAATGGTCGAGAGTCTTAGTAGCGCGAGTAGGACAGTCAATATGTTGATAGAACTTCAGCAGCCTAGTCCTCAGATTTGCTTTGTTAAAATCCCCAGCTACAATAAATGCAGCCTCAGGATATGTGGTTTCCAGTTTGCATGAATTCCAGTGAAGTTCTTTGAGGGCCGTTGAGGTTTCTGCTTGAGGTGGGATATAAACGGCCGTGGCGATAACGGAGGAGAATTCTCTTGGGAGATAATATGGTTGGCATTTAATTGTGAGGTATTCTAGGTCGGGTGAACAAAATGACTTGAGTTCCTGTATGTTCCTAGAATTACACCATGAATCGTTAATCATGAAACACACCCCTCCTCCCTTCTGCTTCCTGGAGAGATATTTATTCCTGTCTGCGCGAGGTACTGAGAATCCTGCTGGCTTTACCGACTCTGACAGAGTATCCCAAGAGAGCCATGTTTCCGTGAAACAAAGTATGTTACAGGCCCCGATGTCCTTGCTCTAAGCTCATCAACTTTGTTATCCAAAGACTGAACATTAGCGAGTAATATACTCGGAAGCGGTGGGTGGTGTGAACACCTAAGTCGAACCAGCAGGCCGGCTCGAGTGCCAATCCTCAGCCGCCGATGTTTTGGGTCGGCCTCTGGAATAAGTTCTATTGCTCTGGGGAGAGTGAAGAAAGGATCTGCTCCAGGGAAGTCGTATTCCTGGTCGTAATGCTGGTAGTTCTGGTGAGTTACCGCCACTCTAATATCCAATAGTTCTTCCCGGCTGTATGTAATGACACAAAACATTTCCTGAGCTAATAATGTAAAAAAGTTGCGATGCTGCCATCTCCGTCAGCGCCATCGTGTGTGTGTGTGTGTGCATGCGCGCGCACAGGCAGAAGCTTACAGTAGTAGTAACAAAGGCACTGCATAAACATGGCTATGGCCGGGATCGACTGAATTCTAGCCTTGGTTAAGATGGATGGGCTACCTGGCAGGGGCGTGGGCAATGAACTGGCACAGGGCGGCTATGACCCTGGCATCGTCCTCGGTGCCATCCCTGGGCTGGCCCAGCAGCTGCAGGTTCCTGAGCAGCAGGATGCACGGTCGGTGGGCCTCGGCTCGCTGGAAGACAGACTTCATCTTCGCCTCGCAGGCGGCGGCCGTGTCGGCGCAGAGGGTCACGCAGTCCACCTGCACAGGGGCAGAGAGAGGAAACTTTTGAACATTTCCAAACATTTAACATAAGCAACTTAAGACTAAAGTTAAGTCCCGTAACTAAGGGTGAGGATAGCCTTAGATTTGATCTGCTTACGGACTGAGTATTTCACATGAAATGAATCATATTACAACCTCAATTCTAATGGCTATAGAGCGAGTAACCCCATAAAAACTAATACATGTACATTTGTATTTTAATTCAATCTTGTAGTAAGCCAGTTGTGTGATTCTGAAGGATACCTTCACTAAGTGCAGATGGAGTCTACGGCATGCAGCTCTGACAGAGGTGAATTTGCCACTGCCACTCGGTCCCAGGAGGAGGATGGTGCACCCGCTCATCAGAGCAGCAGAGCTTGAAAACAAAGTTGATACAAAATAAGTCAGCATAGAGATAAAAAGGAGTGCGGATAACAGTTATTCTACATACAGTAAGTATCCTGTTATATTGGCTATGACTAAATCTTGTTCACTTACACTTTACATATTGTTTACCGTGTTGCCCTTGGTCTGCGGTATCAGCTGACATATACAAGCCAATAATGGTAACCGGGATGATTTGAATTGCATTTATGTCCGTGTCTGTTTTCAGGAAGATGCCCAGGACCGTACTTACGAGACTCCAAATAGAAAACGGGGAAGGACTACCTGAACTTCCAATAAGATGTCTGATAAGAAACTCTCGTTTCTGTTGCAAAGCGTTTTACATTGCAAAACCTTTTGCTATGGTTTGCACTAATGAATACAGCCCAGTTGTGTAAGATGATGTCATTCTGCTGAGTTAACACTGACCTTTCATTCATGTGGGGCTGGATGATAGTGGAGAATTGGTCCACGGTGCTGGAGAGCCCAGGGGGAGACAGGCTAGTCCAGAGGGAAGGCTCCTCGCCAACAAGGGAACAGGGAGCCAGGCTATTGGTGGAGCCTCCCTAAAAAGGACAAGTAATATGCATGGAAGGTGTGTGTCAGTTGCAAAAAGTAAACAACTGGAGAAACCTTGTCATTTTGAGACAGGTGTTTGAAGCAGCAGAAGAGTGTAGGAGCGGTTGCTAAATAACTGTAAATAATTTTAGCCGATGAGCTAATGATGAGCTAATCATGGCAAACAGTGGAGTGAAACAATCTTATTTATTGTTAAATTAGCCAACGCAAATGTCTTTGCTAGCAAATGCGATGCAGTCTCCAAACTTGTAAGGGGTCTAGTCATGTTCACTTTGATGTTTGTGACATCTCTACTTTTAAGCTAGTAGACAATCCTCAAAATGGCTTTAGCTTTTGAGATACCCCTGCCCAAGGTATAGCAAACAGAACCATGCTTTTCCATATCTCTAAGGTCTCCCATTATTGAAATGGATGGTTGTATCGCAGACACTGAAAACTGTAATTTTTTCAGTCAAAGGTTCCTCTTTGAATTGGAATTGTTTAGCCCCTACTGTCGCAATTACGTTGGGTCAAGACTATTTGTGTGTACTTCATCGATGGTAGAAATCCAATATGCCCACCATATACACTCAAACACCTTTGTCTGGATATATAAAAAAGGCAGCAGACTGCAAGGCATGGCAGCCTCAAGTATTCCAAGCCACAAGCCTCTTTGACGATCAATGAGACAACCGGGAGGCTCCAACGAAATGAAAGAGAATCCAACCCTGGGTTCTGACACTCGGTCCCTAGCTCTACAACTTGCCCCCCACTGTGGTATAACATGCCACTCCAGGATTGGGCTGTTAAGTCACCTCCTTATAATTTAGAAGTGAGCTTTGATTCATTGCTAGTCTAATTTGTCCGTCTGAATCAAACATGACCTCCCGCTGGCTCACTGCATTTGTGAAGCACAACGAGATGTTCCGGTGGCTTTTATCCTGTTCAGGTTGAGCTGGCACATTGCTTCTTCCAGACAAACATGCCGACCATCCTGGCTGTCTGCCCTGGAGTCGCTGTATATATTGACTTGGTGACAGCTATAGTGTATGAAGAGAATGCAACGACACATGACAAGCGCATAAAGCAAGTGTTAACTACAATGAACTAACACAACCTGACACTCAATGACAAGAAATTCCATCAACTTTGTGGGCCTTCACGTCATAGGAATTGAACCTCTCCAATGTCAATACCATCTTGAATCTCCCAGAACAGTCCTTGATAAGCCCACTCCAGCATCAGTCCTTCCCTCGGGCACTACTAGAGACACCATGGTACTGGACTGCCACACGTCAGGCCATTCACAGCCAAATTGCCATCTGGAAAATGCTGGTGTGCATTGCCTTAATATGTACCCATTTTGCTACCAACCTGAACTGGACTCACATGTGAAGAATTAGCTTTCATGCTCCTCTGCAACCCTTTTACTGTCCATCTTCAAATGTATGTGTGTGGAACTGTGCTATGTCCCTCAAAACCAATGCTTCTTAATCATAGTCTATGACCTAGCTACACTAGCTAACCTCTACGTAACCTGAGGTCACCCTCACAGGTTCTGTCACACTCCACATCTCCTGCTGGGCATGCCCCAGTCCGTTATCAATGCCAACCTCCCACAGTTAATATCGGACAAATTATCATCCTAACTGACTTCCAAAGGAATATAAAGAAATATGTACGACATGACCTGCAGGACTTTTTGCCACATTCAATATATAAAAAAATAGTATGTTTGTGACAGCCGTTACAGACTCTCCTTACAACCAAACAGTATCCCCAAGCATCATTCAGGCTGGGATAACATTCCACTTAGTCAATGGGTCTCTTTGGTATGCAAGCTTCATCTGCTAACTGACAATAGCGAACTGTAGAAATGAAAACTGATCACCCTACAGCCCCAATACCCCACCAGTCATACAGGAAGGACACTGCTCTTGTCGCTGCAGCTTGCCAAGAATGACCAGTTAGCTGTGCAAGCTGATCAGGCCCCAGAACTACAACCACCACTGGCTACAGGTCAGGCCCCAGAACTACAACCACCACTGGCTACAGGTCAGGCCCCAGAACTACAACCACCACTGGCTACAGGTCAGGCCCCAGAACTACAACTACCACTGGCTACAGGTCAGGCCCCAGAACTACAACTACCACTGGCTACAGGTCAGGCCCCAGAACTACAACCACCACTGGATACAGGTCAGGCCCCAGAACTACAACCACCACTGGCTACTTTGTCTTCTCACTCTGTAAGGATACATTGTCTTGGTCACCTCAAAGACTGTGAATCAACCTTGCACACTTAAGTTTTAGTGGGGAAAAGAAGGCTGTACATAGCTACTAGAGTAGCTGACTGTTGTATTACAGTTGTGGCGTCCTTGCTGTTACGATACAGTGTGCTTATGTCGTGAAAGAGAAAGGGGGTATACCTAGTCAGTTGCACAACTGAATGCATTCAACCGAAATGTGTCTTCGGTATTTAACCCAACCCGTCTGAATCAGAGAGGTGCGAGGGGATGCCTTAATCAATATCCATGTCATCAGCACCCGGGGAACAGTTGTTGTTAACTGCCTTGCTCAAGGGCAGAAATATATATAAAAAAAAAATCACAATAGCCACAACATCAAAAAACATGTAACTGTATGGATTTTTCTCAGGCAGGACCATACAGCACTGAATGAGAACAAATTTAACTTGGAAAGTTGTCTATTGAATAGCTACCAAAAAGTGAAGTTGACATAACTATTCATAGTTGATATTTACGACTATTGTATATGTGTGTTTACAGCTCTACATTTCAAAGATGCATTAAGATATCCTAATGCTGTCTGTTTGTGTATGTAGGGCAGACAGCTGACTACTTGTATTTACAATTTTAGCAATATCAGAGCTTGCAATATGGGGTTACATGAGCTTACGTGACCCACACCCCTCCAGCCGGACATTATTCTGCACTTTTTGAGTTAAGGGGTGTCACAACATCTATCAAATGTAAACCCTTTTGCAGTAATGTATTTGTACATTTTTACATGCACATCCCATTTCATATATGGGAGAACTTAAAGATATCTGAAAACATGGTTGTGTTTTGTTATACCTCAGGTAGGGGTATCTCAACATTTTGGAGGCCTTGCACTAGCTTAGTTCCAAGCGTAGGCCTATTGAAATACATACTTCACCACTCAAAAGAGCAAGACATAACTAGTATTGAATGTTCACTTTATGCATGCGGTCTTAAAACTGTCTGAATCTGGCTATTGATGTGACATTTTATGTAAAAAGTTGAAACGTACCATGTATAGAGATGTGTGGACAGTGTCTGCAAGGTAAGGACCTTGGTCTTCCTCCTCTGTAGAGCCACAAACCTTTTTCACTTTGAAATACACAACCGGCCACCTAACGAAAGTTCAGAGTTCGAAGTAAGAAAAGTGTCATCGAATAACCAATCATGTGCTCATGTTGATTTGACGTAAAGCAGCAAGATATGGTGGCACGCCATTTTATCTGACACACACTGTAGTATAGGAGAAACATTTGTTAAATCATTATGGTCAACCTCCCTCGGTTGTTCCGAGTGTAAATGGATAAATAAGTGTAAGCATTAGTCTGCTTGACGTGTGGACCTTGTGATTCCCTCAGAGTTGCTCTCCATGACTTCAGGATGTCCTTCAGATGGGATGCCCAAAACACCGCCCAGCTGCACAAGTCTGGGAGAGAAGGAACAAAGGTAAAAGATAAAAGGTAAAATACAGCACGGTGCATGCAAAACAAATCCTACAGGGAAGATGCAACAAACCAACAACAGTATGAAGCACAAACCAAGGCCAGAGTCGCATTCATTAGTGCACACAATAGAAAAACCTTTTGCAACAAACAGAAAATGGGAGTTTCTTATAGGCCAAATTCAGGTAGTCCCTCCCCAATTTCAGCCCATTCACTTCCGTATGGTTACCAATGAATACAAAACATTTTTATAATTAGTACAGATAGAAGGGCAGAGTATTTCACTAACCTTGGTATGGTAAAGTGCTCACAGAGAATACTGTCAAAGGGACCATGAGAATTGTATTCTGGGGAGATGACAGCATCAATGTGGAGCTCTTTGGCTAACAGCGGTGATGCTGATCGAGAGAGGCTCTCAGAAAGCTGAAGACCTGACTGAGAAACGACCCAGTTCCATCTCTGAGATAATTCAAAGAAATGCAGCAAATAATTCAGCATTATGATCATTATTATGCGAAGACAAATCTGTGTCCCAAATTGTCAGTTGCTTGGATGTTCCAGGATTTGAGAATTGGCGTATATGGGCATGCGCATCCCTTTCATATTAAACTTTCCCTTTAACCTATTCAAATTCATTTGAATATAAACTAAGAAAAAAAGTTTAGAGTTGCAATGACAACCTGCATGCAAATGGACATGGAGGTCGTCGCACAACACTTAACTTTCAACTAAAATGTAAGAACAAATATGTACAAATATTTACTCACCTTTATCTTCACAGCTCTGCTACTGACTGGCGCTGGCTCTCCGTTTGACAAGTTGAACCAATGAGTCGGCGATATGAAGCCAACGTTGTCTTGAAGGTCCAACTCCGCACACTTGCTGAAATCTGCCACAACAACCAAGCCGAGGTGGACCATTTCGGCGCCCGTAGATGGCTCTTTGCCAGGTGCGTTATCATCGGCTTGGCCGGGACTTGGCAGGGATTCGCCTCTGTAGGACGTCTTTGTCGTTTCTGATGAGCAGTTAAACCTAGACACCACTACCCACTCACGGTTGAATAACCCGAGTTTGAGCAGCAACTGTTTGCTTACGAAAATAGTACTGTCTAAATCGATTTTAGCATCGCGCTTCTCCACTAGTACAATTCTCCCTTGACGGTACAAGCGATGAATATCCACGATTCTGACATCCAGCCTACACTCCAGTGCTTGCAAAAAAGCGGATAAACTCGAGTCCAATACTTGCCTGTTGTCAAGTAAAGAGCTTCCCCCGCCAAGACTATTCGCGTAGTGTGCAAAATCAGAGACAAATAGCGAGGTCAGATTTCTAGTAGCCAAAGCATTCGAGGTCTCCAGTGCACCATGTTGCGCAATGTCTCTGCAGTCGGTGACCACCACTGTTGTGTTGATTGTTATCATCCCCTGCGTTATAGGTGTACACTCCAACACAACTAAGTCGAACAGAAAGTGTTGCACTTGAGATATATCATCTCCAAGTAAAGGGTGATAGGGAAGTGATAGCGAGTCCCCTTGTCGTGCCAATAGTGGTTGACCTTGGCACGAAGCCAGTATGAGAAGTCCATTGGAAAACTTATCCGAGTTTGCCCACTTGAAACTCTGTCTTGTTCGTGCCCCTATAACAACTTTTCTAATGGAAAACGGTGACAGTGAGCGTACAACTCCCCTTATATCATCCTGGAGACCGTAGTGTTTGAGAAAGATCTTACTTGTGTACAGCTTTAAAGTTGTGTTGTTTCCATCCGCCCCACAACCTGACGTCTCCTCTGTTGAGTGCGCGCAGAGCAAAACGGCAGTTTTCCCGAGTGTTTGAAGCTTCCGTGATGTGAATAAAAGGGTCGAAGTAGGCTCAATGCAACTTGGAAACGCATATCTAAATTGTGACTTGATAACAAGCACGTGCAAAGGATTTAAGTGCGTTGGAAATGTATCTAAACATGACAGTTCTACCTGAGCTGCCATGTTGGGGGAGCGCATGCGCATCGGGCAATATTTTGTCCGGAAGCGAAAGCAGTTCGGGTGAAACAACTCCTTCCTAGAAGTTCCTTTGATGCCTGTATACAAAAATAACTTTCGCAATCTATTGACCTACAAAAAAAGTAGCTGTAAATAACAAAAATGAACTATCTCTGAATAATGAAATAAGAAAAATGCACGCTCACAGCAGTCGGTGACCGGTGGCTACTTTGTCTTCTCACCCTGTAAGGATACACTCATGTCTTCTTGGTCACCTCAAAGACTTTGAATCAACCTTGCACACTTAGTTTTAGTGGGGAAAAGAACGCTGTACATACACTACTAGAGTAGCTGACTGTTGTATTACAGTTGTGGCGCGCTTGCTGTTACGATACAGTGTGCATATGTCATGAAATCGAAAAGGGTATACCTAGTCAGTTGCATAACGGAATGCATTCAACGAAATGTGTCTTCGGTATTTAACCCAACCCGTCTGAATCAGAGAGGTGCGAGGGGATGCCTTAATCAATATCCATGTCATCGGCGCCCGGGGAGCAGTTGTTGTTGGGAGTTAACTGCCCTGCTCAAGGGCAGAAAGGCATATATATATATATATATATATATATATATATATATTAGTACGTATATATTGTATTGTGTATATATATATATACTATTTATATATTGTATTGTGTATATATATATATACTATTTATATATATATACTCTTTACTATATGTATATATGCAGAAAGGCAAACGCAATGTTTCATTGGAAACGAATGTAGTTCTGTACCAAAATGCAATGACGTTGTCGGTGTGTTCGAAAACGTTCTGTGTGCTCCATACAGTACGCTGGATTGATTTATCGAATGTATGCATCAAACTGTAAGTGCTTTGGTGTAAAGTAATTCATAAAATATACTTGAAAGTACTACTTAAGGAGTTTTGGGGGATATCTGTACATAACTATTTATATTTTTGACAACTTTTACTTCACTACATACCTAAAGAAAATTATATACTTTTTACTCCATACATTTTCCCTGACACCCAAAAGTACTCGTTACATTTTGAATGCTTAGCAGGATAGGAAAATTGTCTAATTCACACACTTATGAAGAACATCCCTGGTCATCCCTACTGCCTCTGATCTGTCAGACTCACTAAACACATGATTCATTTGTAAACGATGTCTGAGTGTTGGAGCATGCCCCTGGCTATACATAATGAAAAAAAACAAGAAAATGGTGTGGTTTGCTTAATATAAGGAATTTGAAATGATTTATACTTTTACTTTTGGTGCTTAAGTATATTTTAGCAATTACATTTACTTTTGTAAGTAGATTTAAAATCAAATACTTTTAACCTCTTTGATACTTTTAAACATTTACTCAAGTAGGATTTTACTGGGTTACTTTCCCTTTTACTTGAGTGTTGAATAATGGTGCCGAAAGAGATGGCTGTCGTTTTACGATCCTGTAAACAATTGTGCTATTGTGTATGTTTTTTCACCTTATTTGTAACTTATTTTGTACATAATGTTTCTGCCACCGTGTCTTATGACCGAAAATAGCTTCTTGATATCAGGGCAGCGATTAGTCACCCCGTACTGGAGCAATTTTTCTTCAACGAGTCGGACGGGAAGGATTTACTTCAGATACCCGACAGGGCCCTCATCCCCGTCATTCTCAGGAGGAAAAGATGGAGATATCGTGGACGACGGTCCGGGTGCCTTGTAAGGATCCATCACCGAGAGGGTAATCTACCTTTACCATCGGTCCTATTAGCCAACGTACAATTAATCGATAATAAAATAGACGAACTACGAGCACGTATATCCTACCAACGAGACATTAAAAACTGTAATATCTTATGTGTCACCAAGTCGTGGCTGAACGACGAAATGATTAACATACAGCTGGCGTGTTTTAAGCTTTTTCGGCAGGATAGAACAGCGGCCTCTGGTAAGACAAGGTGATATGTATATTTGTCAACAACAGCTGGTGCACAAAATCTAAGGAAGTCTCAAGGTTTTGCTCACCTGAGGTAGACTATCTCATGATAAGCTGTAGACCACACTATCTACCAAGAGAGTTTTCATCTCTAGAGACATTACCTCTCTCATCGTCACTCGATGCCTAGGTTTACCTCCACTGTATTCACATCCTACAATACCCTTGTCTGTACATTATGCCTTGAATCTATTCTTCCGTGCCCAGAAACCTGCTCCTTTCACTCTCTGTTCCGAATTCACTAGACGATCAGTTCTTATAGCCTTTAGCTGTACCCTTATCCTACTCCTCCTCTGTTCCTCTAGTGATGTAGAGGTTAATCCAGGCCCTGCAGTGCCTAGCTCCACTCCCATTCCCCAGGCGCTCTCATTTGTTGACTTCTGTAAGCGTAAAAATCTTGGTTACATGCATGTTAACATTGGAAGCCTCCTCCCTAAGTTTGTTTTATTCACTGCTTTAGCACACTCTGCCAACCTGGATGTCCTAGCCGTGTCTGAATCCTGGCTTAGGAAGGCCACCTAAAACCCTGAAATTTCCATCCCTAACTATAACATTTTCCGACAAGATAGAACTGCCAAAGGGGGGGGGGGGGAGTTGCAATCTACTTCAGATATAACATGCAGAGTTCTGTCATACTATCCAGGTCTGTGCCCAAACAATTTGAGCTTCTACTTTTAAAAATCCACCTTTCCAGAAACAAGTCTCTCACTGTTGCCGCTTGCTATAGACCACCTTCTGCCCCCAGCTGAACCCTGGACACCATATGTGAATTGATTGCCCCCATCTATCATCAGAGCTTGTACTGTTAGGTGACCTAAACTGGGACATGCTTAACACACCGGCCGTCCTACAATCTAAGCTAGATGCCCTCAATCTCACACAAATTATCAATGAACCTACCAGGTACAACCCCAAATCCATAAACACGGGCACCCTCATAGATATCATCCTAACCAACCTGCCCTCCAAATACACTTCTGCTGTCTTCAACCAGGATCTCAGCGATCCCTGCCTCATTGCCTGCGTCCGTAATGGGTCTGCGGTCAAACGACCACCCCTCATCAGTGTCAAACGCTCCCTGAAATACTTCAGCGAGCAGACCTTTCTAATCGACCTGGCCTGGGTATCCTGGAAGGATATTGACCTTATTCCGTCAGTAGAGGATGCCTGGTTATTCTTTAAAAGTGCTTTCCTCACCATCTTAAATAAGCGTGACCCATTAAAAAAATGTAGAAACAGGAACAGATATAGCCCTTGGTGCACTCCAGACCTGACTGGCCTTGACCAGCACAAAAACATCCTGTGGCGTACTGCATTAGCATCAAACAGCCCCCGCGATATGCAACTTTTCAGGGAAGTTAGGAACCAATATACCCAGGCAGTTAGGAAAGCAAAGACTAGCTTTTTCAAACAGAAATTTACATCCTGTAGCACAAACTTCAAAAGGTTCTAGGACACTGTAAAGTCCATGGAGAATAAGAGCACCTCCTCCCAGCTCCCCACTGCATTGAGGCTAGGAAACACTGTCACCACCGATAAATCCACGATAATCGAACATTTCAATAAGCATTTTTCTACGGCTGGCCATGCTTTCCACCTGGCTACCCCTACCCTGGTCAACAGCCCTACACCCCCCACAGCAACTTGCCCAAGCCTTCCCCATTTCTCCTTCACCCAAATCCAGATAGCCTATGTTCTGAAAGAGCTACAAAAACTGGACCCGTACAAATCAGCTGGGCTAGACAATCTGGATCCTCTCTTTCTAAAATTATCCGGCACAATTGTTGCAATCCCTATTACTAGCCTGTTAAACCTGTCTCGTATCATCTGAGATCCCCAAAGATTGGAAAGCTGCCGCAGTTATCCCCCTCTTCAAAGGGGGAGACACTCTAGACCCAAACTTTTACAGACCTATATCTATCCTACCCTGCCATTCTAAGGTCTTCGAAAGCCAAGTTAACAAACAGATCACTGACTATTTCGAATCCCACCGTACCTTCTCCGCTATGCAATCTGGTTTCAGAGCTGGTCATGGGTGCTCCTCAGCCACACTCAAGGTCCTAAACAATATCATAACCGCCATCGATAAGAGACAATACTGTTCAGCTGTATTCATCGACCTGGCCAAGGCTTTCGACTCTGTCAATCACCACATTCTTATTGGCAGACTCAACAGCCTTGGTTTCTCAAATGACTGCCTCGCCTGGTTCACCAACTACTTCTCAGACAGAGTTCAGTGTGTCAAATCGGAGGGCCTGTTGTCTGGACCTCTGACAGTCTCTATGGGGGTGCCACAGGGTTCAATTCTCGGGCCGACTCTTTTCTCTGTATACACCAATGATGTCGCTCTTGCTGCTGGTGATTCTCTGATCCACCTCTACACAGACAACAGCATTCTGTATACTTCTGGCCCTTCTTTGGACACTGTGTTAACTAACCTCCAGACGAGCTTCAATGCCATACAACTCGCCTTCCGTTGGCCTCCAACTGCTCTTAAATGCAAGTAAAACTAAATGCATGCTCTTCAACTGATCGCTGCTCGCACCTGCCTGCCCGTCCAGCATCACTACTCTGGACGATTCTGACTTAGAATATGTGGGCAACTCCAAATACCTAGGTGTCTGGTTAGATTATAAACTCTCCTTCCGGGCTCACATTAAGCATCTGCAATCCAAAATTAAATCTAGAATCGGCTTCCTATTTAGCAACAAAGCATCCTTCACTCATGCTGCCAAACATACCCTTGTAAAACTGACTATCCTACTGATTCTTGACTTCGGTGATGTCATTTACAAAATAGCCTCCAACACTCTACTCAGCAAATTGGATGCAGTCTATCCCAGTGCCATCCGTTTTGTCACCAAAGCCCCATATACTACCCACCACTGCGACCTGTATGCTCTCGTTGGCTGGCACACACTTCATATTCATCACAACACCCACTGGCTCCAGGTCATCTATAAGTCTTTGCTAGGTAAAGCCCCACTTTATCTCAGCTCACTGGTCACCATAGCAGCCCCCACCCATAGCACGCGCTCCAGCAGGTATATTTTACTGGTCACCCCCAAAGCCAATTCCTCCTTTGGCCGCCTTTCCTTCCAGTTCTCTGCTGTCAATGACTGGAACGAATTGCAAAAATCACCGAAGCTGGAGACTCATATCTCCCTCTCTAACTTTAAGCATCAGCTGTCAGAGCAGCTCACAGATCACTGCACCTGTACATAGCCTATCTGTTAATAGCCCATCCAACTACCTCATCCCCATACTGTTATTTTTTTGTTGTTGCTACTTTGCACCCCAGTATCTCTACTTGCACATTCATCTTCTACACATCTATCACTCCAGTGTTTGATTGCTAAATAGTAATTATTTCGCCACTATGGCCTGTTTATTGCCTTACCTCCCTTATCTTACCTCATTTGCACACACTGTATATAGACTTTCCTATTGTGTTATTGACTGTATGTTTGTTTATTCCATGTGTAACACTTTGTTGTTGTTTGTGTTGCACTGTTTTGCCCTATCTTGGCCAGGTCACTGTTGTAAATGAGAACTTGTTCTCAACTGGCCTACCTGGTTAAATAAAGGTGAAATAAAATAAATAAAATGTATAGTCTTTGTAGCTGTCTATTTAACACCACAAATCAAATCGATGCTGACGCTAAGACCACACTCAATGAGCTGTATACGGCCATAAGCAAACAGGAAAACACTCATACAGAGACGGCTCTCCTAGTGGCCGGGGACTTTAATGCAGGGAAACTCAAATCTGTTTTACCTCATTTCTACCAGCATGTTAAATGTGCAACCAGAGGGAAAAAAACTCTACACCACCTTTACTCCACACACATAGACGGGTACAAAGCTCTCCATCACCCTCAGTTTGGCAAATCTGACCATAATTCTATATTCCTGATTCCTGCTTACAAGCAAAAATTAAGCAGGAAGCACCAGTGACTCGGTCAGTAAGAAAGTGGTCAGATGAAGTAGACGCTAAGCTACAGGACTGTTTTGCTTGCAAAGACTGTAATATGTTCCGGAATTTTTCCGATGGCATTGAGGAGTACACCACATCAGTCACTGGCTTCATCAATAAGTGCATCGATGACATCATCCCCACGGTGACTGTACGTACATACCCCAACCAGAAGCCTTGGATTACAGGCAGCATCCGCACTGAGCTAAAGGGTAGAGCTGCCGCTTTCAAGGAGTGGGACTCTAACCTGGAAGCTTATAAGAAATCCCGCTATACCCTCTGAAGAACCATCAAACAGGCAAAGTGTCAATACAGGACTAAGATGTAATCGTACTACACCTGCTCCGCCGCTCGTAGGATGTGGCAGGGCTTGCAAACTATTACAGACTACAAAGTGAAGCACAGCCGCAAGCTGCCCAGTGACACGAACCTACCAGACCAGCTAATTTACTTCTATGCTCGCTTTGAGGCAAGTAACACTGAAACAAGCATGAGAGCACCAGCTGTTCTGAACGATAAGGCAAGGGCAATGATCACAAGTCAGTCATTAGGTGGCTAGTAGCCTACCAGACGAGCTAAATCACTTCTATGCTCACTTTGGCAGAGGGTAGCTTGGGGAGAGGAATGAAGTGGGCGGCATTGGAAAACCGGTCCACTACTGTCAGGACGGCGGTGTTGCCATCAGGTGGGGGAAGACCTATGACAAAGTCCAGGGATATGTGAGACCAGGGACGGTGAGGGACAGGCAGTGGTTGAAGAAGACCGGCTGGAGCTTTTTTTAATTTTACCTTTATTTAACTAGGCAAGTCAGTTAAGCTAACAAATTCTTTTTTTCAATGATGGCCTAGGAAAAGTGGGTTAACTGCTTTGTTCAGGGGCAGAACGACAGATTTTTACCTTGTCAGCTCGGCGATTCGATCTTGCAACCTTCCGGTTACTAGTCCAACGCTGTAACCACTAGGCTACCTGCCGCCCCGAGCTTGCCGAGGAGTCTTGTTCTGCGCACAGACCGTGCAGGTGGCAACGAACGTGGAGATGTCCGGGACCATGGTAGGCTACCAAAGCGTTGTCGCACAAAGGCCAGGGTCCAACGGGTCCATGGGTGGCAGGCAAACTCCAGGACCGAGGAGCGGACGGCGTCAGGCACAAACCCAGGGTTCGGCTGGAAACACTGCGCCTCACAGACCTGCTTCCCTATTCCCCAGAAAAGTTCTCCTTATGGCCCACCAGAGTACTTGCCCCTTCTCGATGAGCCTGGATTTTTAATGGGCAGGTAGCTAAGAAATGTCCCGTAGCTCCACAATATAGACTATAGACAGCTCTGGGTGTGGAGTTGGCGTAAGAGCACAGCTGGAGTGAATCTAGCCCTGGCCAGATGCATGGACTCTAAAGGAGGTGAGTCGGCAGCCCTCTGTGATTCCTGAGAGAACTCGGGTTCAGTCGGACATGTAGACTTCGGGGACTTGCCTCGGAGGCGAGGTGTAATCCTTGGGCGGGCGAGTGGAATCAGACCTCCTATCCTTCTCATGATCCCGTAGCCGCTCATTGATCTGGATGGTCAAGGCAATGAGCGAGTCGAGATCCGTTGGTAGTTCCCGGGCTGCTAGCTCGTCCTTCACTTCCTCCAATAATCCGTTTAGGAACGTGTCGAACAGCGATTCCGGGTTCCAGGCACTCTCAGCTGCCAACGTGCAGAAATCCACCGCATTGTCTGCCACAGTGCGGGAGTCTTGCAGAAGCTGGAGTAACTTCCGGGCAGCCTCTCTCCCGGACAATGGAAAATCAAAAACCTTATTCACTTCCGCCACAAACTCCTCCAGACTGAAGCATACTGTTGTTATCACACGGCCGTAGCACATGCGAGAGCACTCCCGGACATCAGCGTGATGAGGAACACTATCTTCAAGAGGGAAGGAGGAGGGCTGCAGCTCGATGATGAGAGAACACTTCGCGAGAAATGCCCGACAGGTTCCCGACTCTCCAGCGAAGCGTTCCGGGGGAGGTAAGCAGGGTTCTCTGGAAACCGGGGAGGCCGTGCTGCTAACAGCGGGTTACTGAGGGGCTGGGTGTTACCGTCGTGGTAGGCTGCCTGACAGACAACGCGCAGTCATGGCATTCGGCCAAGGTCTGGAACCCTTCCATAAGATCAGGAAGCATCTCCTTGTGCCTTCTAATGGTGGCTCCATGGGAGGAGACGGCGTTGCGGAGCTGGTCCGTGTCTGCTTAGTCCGTCATGGCCAGTTCGTACTGTCAAGGCTCAGGAGAAGACACAGATGCAAACAGGGGGGCAGGCAAATGACAGGTCAAAGGCTGGCAGAGGTCAGTAATCCAGAGCAGAGTCCGAAAGGTACAGAATGGCAGGCAGGCTCAGGGTCAGGGCAGGCAGAATGGTCAAAACCGGGAAAACTAGAAAACAGGAACTAGAGAAAGACAGGAGCACTCGAAAAACGCTGGTAGGCTTGACGAAACAAAATGAACTGGCAACAGACAAACAGAGAACACAAGTATAAATACACTGGGGATAATGGGGAAGATGGGCGTCACCCGGAGGGGGTGGAGACAAGCACAAAGACAGGTGAAACAGATCAGGGTGTGACAGAGGGAGCACACTACCTGCCCTCCAGGACACCTACAGCACTCAATGTCACAGGAAGGCCAAAAAGATCATCAAGGACAACAACCACCCGAGCCACTGTCTGTTCACCTCGCTATCATCCAGAAGGCGAGATCAGTACAGGTGGATCAAAGCTGGGACTGAGAGACTGAAAAACAGCTTCTATCTCAAGGCCATCAGACTGTTAAACAGCCATCACTAACACAGAGAGGCTGCTGCCTAGTACAGACTTGAAATCATTGGCCACTTTAATAAATGAAACACTAGTCACTTTAATAATGCCACTTTAACAATGTTTACATATCTGCATTACTCATCTCATATGTACAGTGGGGGAAAAAAGTATTTGATCCCCTGCTGATTTTGTACGTTTGCCCACTGATAAAGAAAGGATCAGTCTATCATGCAAAACATGACTTAGTACTTGATGGCAAAACCCTTGTTGGCAATCACAGATGTCAGACGTTTCTTGTAGTTGGCCACCAGGTTTGCACACATCTCAGGAGGGATTTTGTCCCACTCCTCTTGCAGATCTTCTCCAAGTCATTAAGGTTTCGAGGCTGACGTTTGGCAACTCGAACCTTCAGCTCCCTCCACAGATTTTCTATGGGATTAAGGTCTGGAGACTGGCTAGGCCACTCCAGGACCTTAAAAACATTTTTTTTTACTAAATGTAAATCAATCATGGCGGACCTTATGGGTCCTTGAGGCAAATTTGTTCCTTCTGAAAAGAGGGACCCACACACTGAATTTCAGGACTTGTTCATATGGGGTGAGGGGCGTGACCTTTCAATGTTTGCAATTTCAATCACCCATTATAGCGCCACCTTCTGTTCAATTATCATGGCATTGCATGAAAGAGTGTGGACTATGGGCCTTTACCACTAATAATAATAACAATAATGAACTGGAACAAATACAATTGGGTTTCACCAGCTTTACGGCTGAAGCCCTAATTAAAGCTGCAAGCAGCATTTCCGGGCTTCAGCTGTGGGCCCACTGATTCAACATCAGGTCAAATTGGATGCTACAGACAACGAACACAATTGCATTTTATCAATGGCAATTTGAATGCAGAGATACCGTGACGAGATCCTGATGCCCATTGTCATGCCATTCATCTGCCGCCGTCATCTCATGTTTCAGCATGATAATGCATGGCCCCATGTCGCAAGGATCTGGACACCATTCCTGGAAGCTGAAAATGTCCCAGTTCTTCCATGGCCTGCATACTCATCAGACATGTCACCCATTGAGCATGTTTGGGATGCTCTGCATCGACGTGTACGACAGCGTGTTTCAGTTTCCGCCAATATCCAGCAACTTCGCACAGCCATTGAAGAGGAGTGGGACAACATTCCACAATCAACAGCCTGATCAACTTTATGCGAAGGAAACGTGTCACACTGCTTGAGGCAAATGGTGGTCACACCAGATATTGACTGGTTTTCTGATCCACACCCCTACCTTTTTCTTCAGTTATCTGTGACCAACAGATGCATATATGTATTCTAAGTCATTTGAAATCCATAGATTAGGGCCTAATGAATTTATCTCAGTTGACTGATTTCCTTATATAAACTGTACCTCAGTAAATTGATGCATGTTGCGTTTATATTTTTTCCCAGGTCTCAAAAGACTTCCCCTGATGTTGTTTAAGCATTGTTTAGGCAAAAAAACAGAATTAGGCAAAAACTTCAAACTTATTATTTAAAGGTCCTACCAATGTTTTTTGCTGTGCATGACTGCACTTCAGAGTGTGTCAAGCCGCAGCACAGACCTTTTTTTTGCTCTACTTGTCCGAAGTAGAGATCCTGTGTGGTTTGTGACTTACCTAAAAGCACCATCCACAATAGCAATTCACACTCCCAATCCAATCAGATGAACACATGAAAAAGACAAAAGAGAGACAATTACGTTAGCCAATGTCCACTAAATATTTCACAGTATATTATCCAATACCGAACATATAATTCTGTCGTAGATTGTTACATTGTGTCAGTTAGGGTTGGGTGATTTGGCAAAAAAAAACATGTCAAGCCCTGTGTGGTAGGAATAGGCTAATTACCCGGAATGTCACTCGTATGCTTCCCTTCTGTGAACTTCCCTACTCCATTCTTTACTGCCCAATTTTGTTTTTTAGGTCTACTCATTGCTGAAGAATGAATAAAAAAGCTCATATACTGTAGAAGCAACAAGTTTTTCTATCTAAATATTTGAAAATGGACCAATTCCACCAGATAGGTTCAGTTGAAGTCGGAAGTTTACATACACCTTTGCCAAATACATTTAAACTCAGTTTTCCACAATTCCTGACATTTAATCCTAGTAAGAATTCCCTGTCTTAGGTCAGTTAGGATCACCACTTTATTTTAAGAATGGGAAATGTCAGAATAATAGTAGAGAGAATGATTTATCTCAGCGTTTATTTCATTCATCACATTCCCAGTGGGTCAGAAGTTTACATACACTCAATTAGTATTTGGTAGCATTGCATTTAAATTGTTAACTTGGGTCAAACGTTTCGAGTAGCCTTCCAAAAGCTTCCCACAAAAAGTTGGGTGAATTTTGGCCCATTTCTCCTGACAGAGCTGGTGTAACTGAGTCAGGTTTCTAGGCCTCCTTGCCTGCACAAGCTTTTTCAGTTCTGCCTACAGATTTTCTAAATGCTTGAGGTCAGGACTTTGTGATGGCCACTCCAATACCTTGACTTTGTTGTCCTTAAGCCATTTTGCCACAACTTTGGAAGTATGCTTGGAGTCATTGTCCATTTGGAAGACCCATTTGCAACCAATCTTAACTTCCTTACTGATGTCTTGAGATGTATATATCCACATAGGTTTACTGCCTCATGATGCCATCTATTTTGTCAAGCACAACAGTGGGAGGAGACGGCAGGACTTTGAAAACCGATCCACAACCACCAGGATCGTAGTGCTCCCCTGAGACGGGGGAAGATCTGTCAGGAAGTCTACAGACAGGTGCGACCATGGCCGTTGTGGAACAGGGAGGGGCTGTAACTTCCCTCTCGGGAGATGCCTAGGAGCCTTACTCTGGGCGCACACCGAACAGGAAGAGACATAGAACCTCACGTCCCTAGCCAAGGTGGGCCACCAGTACTTCCCCCTGAGACTCCGCACTGTCCTCGCCACACCAGGATGACCCAAAGAGGGTAGAGTGTGCGCCCACCGAATCAATTGATCACGAACACCGAGCGACACGAACATGCGACCCACGGGACACTGTGAAGACGCAGTTCCAATACTAACGCCCGCTCGATGTCCGCGTCCACCTCCCATACCACCGGTGCCACCAGCCTAGACACTGGAATGATGGGAGTCGGATCGATGGGCCGGTCCTCAGTGTCATAAAGACGGGACAGCGCTTCGGCCCTCGTGTTCAGGGAGCCAGGTCTATAGGAAATCGTGAACCTAAACCGGGCGAAGAACATGGCCCACCTTGCCTGACGCGGATTCAGTCTCCTAGCTGCCCGGGTATATACTCCAGATTTCGATGGTCAGTCCAGATGAGACAGGGGTGCTTAGCCCCCTCAAGCCAGTGTCGCCACACCCTCAAGGCTTTTACCACCGCTAGCAACTCCCTGTCCCCCACATCATAGTTACGCTCCGCCGAACTGAGCTTCTTCGAAAAGAAAGTGCAGGGGGGAGTTTCAGTGGCGTACTCGAGCGCTGTGATAGCACGGCACCCACCCCAGCCTCAGATGCGTCCACCTCCACTATGAATGCTAGAGACGGGTCCGGGTGCGCCAACACGGGTGCTTCAGTGAACAGCACCTTCAACCTCTTGAAGGCTCCGTCCGCCTCCGTCGACCACCGCAAACGCACCGGCCCCCCCTTCAGCAGTGAGGTAATGGGAGCCGCTACTTGGCCAAAACCCTGGATAAACCTCCGGTAGTAATGGGCAAACCCTAATAACCGCTGCACCTCCTTCACCGTGGTTGGAGTCGGCCAATTACGCATGGCCTTAACGCGGTCACACTCCATCACCACCCCTGTGGTGGAAATGCGATAACCCAGGAAGGAAACGGCTCGTTTGGAAAACACACATTTCTCAGCCTTAACGTATAGGTCATGCTCCAGCAGTCTCCCAAGCACCTTGCTTACCAGGGACACATGCGTGGCGCAGGTGGTGGAATATATCAGAATATCATCGATATAGACAATCACGCCCTGCCCATGCAGATCCCTGAGAATCTCGTCTACAAAGGATTGAAAGACGGCTGGAGCATTCTTCAACCCATACGGCATGACGAGGTAGTCATAATGGCCCGATGTGGTACTAAATGCGGTTTTCCACTCGTCTCCATCCTTAATATGCACCAGGTTATATGCGCTCCTGAGATCCAGTTTTGTGAAGAATTTTGCTCCGTGAAATGATTCCACCGCCGTTGCGATGAGAGGTAGCGGGTAACTAAACCCCACCGTGATAGCATTTAGACCTCTGTAATCAATGCACGGACGTAGACCTCGAGGAGGCGGGTGAGATGGAGGGCCGAATGTACCCCTGTCCGTGACATATGTCTCCATAGCCACCGTCTCCTCCTGTGACAAGGGGTACATGTGACTCTTGGGAAGCGCAGCGTTAACCTGGAGATCTATCGCACAATCCCCCTGTCGATGAGGTGGTAATTTGGTCGCCCTCTTTTTACAAAAAGCGATCACCAAATCGGCGTATTCAGGGGGAATGCGCACGGTGGACACCTGGTCTGGACTCTCCACCAACGTGGCACCTATGGAAACTCCTAGACACCTCCCTGAACACTCCTCTGACCACCCCTGGAGAACCCCCTGTTTCCATGAAATCCGGGGATTGTGATCAGCCAGCCAGGGGTCCCCCAGCACCACCGGAAATGCAGGCGAATCGATAAGAAAGAAACTAATCGGTTCCTTATGATTCCCCTGCGTTACCATGTCCAGTGGAACTGTAGACTCCCTGACTAGCCCTGACCCTAATGGCCGGCTATCTAGGGAGTGCATGGGGAAGGGGGAATCTATCGGCACTCGTGGAATGCCCAGCTTAATGGCGAGTCCGCGATCCATAAAGTTCCCAGCTGCGCCTGAATCGACTAGCGCCCTATGCTGAGAAGAGGGAAAAAAATCTGAAAACAAAATTAATAAGAACACGTGACCAACAGGGGGTTCTGGGTGAATTTGGTGCTGACTCACCTGAGGTGACCGAGAAGTGTTCTGCATGCCCTCTCGACTCCCAGACTGACTCCTCCAGCACCGGTCGGCCGTGTGTCCTCGCCGACCACAGCTGGTGCAGGAGGAGCCACCTCCTCCGGTGCCCCTTGGCACAGCCCCCCCCCTAACTCCATAGGAGTAGGGGCGGGGGTGCACGGAGGTGGAACGGACAGGACCCTTTCCGAACGCCCGCGGGCAGCCAACCAGATTGTCCAGTCGGATAGACATATCAATGAGCTCATCAAGAGACAGAGCGGTGTCCCGACAGGCTAGCTCCCTGCGGACGTCCGCCCGGAGACTACACCGGTAATGGTCTATGAGGGCCCTGTCGTTCCACCCCGCCCCAGCAGCCAAGGTCCTGAACTCCAGCGCAAAGTCCTGCACGCTCCTCGTCTCCTGCCTGAGGTGGAACAGCCGCTCACCAACCATTCTTCCTTCCGGAGGGTGGTCGAACACGACCCGAAAGCGGCGGGTGAACTCTGGGTAGTGGTCCCTCGCCGAGTCCAGACCATTGCAGACAGCATTGGCCCACTCCAGAGCTCGGCACGTTAGGCAGGAAACGAGGGCACTCATGCTCTCCTCTCCCGAGGGAGCAGGTCTGACGGTGGCCAGGTACAGCTTGAGCTGGAGCAGAACTCCCTGGCACCCAGCCGCCGCTCCATCATAATCCCTCGGGAGCGCCAGACGAAGCGCACCAGAGCCAGACGCAGTGGGAGGTGGAAGTGGCTGCGTCGGTGGAGCCGGAGGTGGAGAGAGGAGACCACTCCTCTCCCATCGACCCATCCTCTCCATCATCGGATCCATCGCGGATCTGATTCGGTGGAGGACGGATGTATGGTGGAGCACGCGTTCCTCCATTGAGGGAAGGGGGTTGGCCGCTGCTCCTGCTGAATCCAAAGTCGTGGTGCGGGATTCTGTAATGCTCGGGAGTCGTGGGTGAGGAATCAAACGCAGGAAGCAGCGAATACAGGGTAGTGGCTTTTAATGGGCCAAATGGCGAAAAACACAAGCCACCCCAAACAGCGATGAGAGCGCACACAAAACAAAGTGCCCCATACACAGGGGAAAACACAGTCGGCACAAAACCAACGCACTAGCGCAAAAACACAATCAGCGTGTACACAAGCATACAACATGATAAACAATCCCGCACAAAGAGCAGGCGGGCCAGCTAGCTCATATAGCCCCGCTAATCACCCCCACTAAGAACAGGTGCAAACAATAACAGAAAGGGTGAAAACAAAAAGGGAATCAGTGGCAGCTAGTAGGCCGGTGACGACGACCGCCGAGCGCCACCCGAACAGGAGGGGGCGCCACCTTCGGTGGGAATCGTGACACTCATGCAGCGCAACACATCAGGCTGTTGATTGTGGCCTGTTTTATGTTGTCCCACTCCTCTTCAATGGCTGTGTGAAGTTGCTGGATATTAGCGGAAACTGGAACACGATGTAGTATACGATAATCCAGAGGATTCCAAACATGCTCAATGGGTGACATTGAGTAGGCAGGCCAAGGAAGAACTAGGACATTTTCAGCTTCCAGGAATTGTGTACAGATCCTTGTGAAATGGGGCTGTGCATTATCATGCTGAAATATGAGGTGAATGGCACAACAATGGGCCTCAGGATCTCCTCACGGTATCTTTGTGCATTCAAATTGACATTGATGCAATTGTGTTTGTTTTCCGTAGTTTATGCCTGCCCATACCATAACCCCATCTCCTCCACAGGGGAAACTCTGTTCACAACGTCGACATCAGCAAACCACTCGCCCACACGACGTCATACACGTGGTCTGCAGTTGTGATGCCAGTTGAACATACTATTAAATTCTCTAAATTAACATTCAGTTCTTTGGCCACAGCTCTGGTGGACATTCCTGTAATCAGCATGCCAATTGCACACTCTGTGACAAAACTGCACATTTTAGACTGGCATTTTATTGTCCCCAGCAGAAGGTGCACCTGTATAATGATCATGCTGTTTAATCATCTTCTTGATATGCCACACCTGTCAGGTGGATGGATTATCGTGGCAAAGGATAAATGCTCACTAACAGGGATCTAACAAATTTTTGCACAACATTTGAGAGAAATGAGGTTTTTGTGCATGTGGAACATTTCTGGGATATTTTATTTCAGCATGAAACATGGGACCAACACTACATGTTGCATTTATATTTTGGTACAGTGTAGTTTGAACACAAGAGGGCAGCACGCCGTATATAGCACGCTACCAAATAACCCACATACAGTCTGCATAGAACTAGGGATGACTCACTGCTGAAAACGAAAGTCAATTCAAAATCTGTAAAACTCTTCTTTCATATTTTCCTGTGCTGCCGGCACTTTTTGTGTTTGAAATGGATCCATCCATGGTAAGACATTGTTTATAGGGAAATGTAGTATTCTCTCATTTCACAAATATTAGGTAAATGTCCCTGTAAAAGTTTGTTTACAGAAAAGTAGGCTATGTTATATTTTCATATTCCATTGACATCAACAATGAAGTGGGAGATAGACTTGATTAAGAAATATAATTTATTTAATGGATGAAACAATGCAACTACATGTGATTATGTTGCTGATAGGCCTACATATAATGTCTGGGTTAAAATCTACATTGTAGATAGTAAACCTTTCTTATTTTAATCACATAACATTAAGAGACCAAACATAGCAACTTACTTCCTACTTGATTTCATCTCATAAAGTTGTTGGTATAGCCAAAGCAGTTACCGGGCTGCTGCTTCCGGGAGCCAGGCAGAGGCAGAGATTGAAGAGTCACCCGATAAACTCCCCCGCGACACCGCTAGAATGTGAGTGGAGATTAATGAGCCTGAAAAAACAACTCTACCATACCTCTTTTACTGCATAATTTTCATTAATTGAGTGAAATTCATGTGTAACATTGAAGTAAATACAGCATGTGGTGGTGGAACGGAAACAGTGACCACAACAACTTTTTCTGAATAAGAGTTCAGGTGTAATCTATGTTCAGAATTAACGGGTTATATGTATGTGTGTATTTGCTACAATATATTTCTGTTCGTTTTTGAGTGGCATGTGTTCCGAAATAGACAATAATGTACTGTGCTGCATTTCAGCATCGTTCTGTCCTTCAGGAAAAATACTGAAATTAAAACAACTCTTATTTTATATTATCCAACTTGTTTGATCATTTGAAATCCATTGACAACAAAACAAGGAAATGATCAAATAGTTATACCTGATGTTTTTGTTGCACTTCATAGTGTTTATCTGCCATTTCTATGGCATCATTTTACTGTTAAAAGTTGGGTTCTGCATGGATTCTATTATAAATATTGAACAAAAATAGTATATGACACATGCACATAAGACTGCAATGTATTCTGCTTGAACAACATCATCCAAAAGAGATGTGCTAATATTCTCCCATTGGCCGGTTTATCAAAAGGTATAGTCCACCTCTTTTCAGAAGCAATTCTCAATCAGAATGAGCAAATTTAATTCAGAACAGGTTTCTTTATTTAGATTGAGGTGTTAAAACAAGAGTGCTTTATTAAGAATGAACTCTTATTTATTTTATTAGATGTTTTTAGACATGGTCATTGTGTGCCTGTTTCTTGTGTCCAGGTTGACAATACTTTATAAGCCGTCTGTGTTGAGGGCTGAGGAGCTGAAAGAGAGAAGCTATTTGGGTCTTCCAAGTCAGCTGCTGCCCACTCTGGAGGAGCTAAGCACAGAGGAGTTGAGGAGATTTCAATTTTACCTGACTGGTGGCCAGCTGCCTGGCTTGTCTCCTGTCCCAGAGAGCCAACTGGAGAGGGCTGACTGGCGGAAGACCCCTCAGAAATACAGCCCTGAGAATGCTGTGAAGATCACAGTGGGCATCCTGAGAAGGATGAACCGGAATGATCTCATTGAAAAGTTAGAGCGAGATCACAGAGGTAACACAGCAAAACTAAATATCTATATTAACATTGCCAAAGTAAGTGAACTAGATAATAAACAAAAGTGAGATAAACAATACAAATGAACAGTAAAGATTACACTCATAAGTTCCCAAAGAATAAAGACATTTCAAATGTCATATTATGTCTATATACAGTGTAGTAACGATGTGCAAATATATAAAGTACAAAGGGGAAAATAAATAAACAGAAATATGGGTTGTATTTACAATGGTGTTTGTTCTTCACTGGTTGCCCTTTTCTTGTGGCAACAGGTCACAAATCTTGCTGCTGGAATGGCACACTGTGGTATTTCACCCAGTAGATATGGGAGTTGATCAAAATTGGGTTTGTTTTCTAATTCTTTGGGGATCTGTGTAATCTAAGGGAAATATGTGTCTCTAATATGGTCATACATTTGGCAGGAGGTTAGGAAGTGCAGCTCAGTTTCCACCTACTTTTCTGGGCAGTGTGCATATAGCCTGTCTTCTCTTGAGAGCCAGGTCTGCCTACAGTGTGTCCTTTCTCAATAGCAAGGGTATGCTCACTGAGTTTGTACATAGTCAAAGCTTTCCTTAAGTTTGGGTCAGTCACAGTGGTCAGGCATTCTGTCACTGTGTACTCTCTGTTTAGGGCTAAATAGCATTCTAGTTTGCTCTGTTTTTTTGTTAATTCTTTCTAATGTGTCCCTCTCTCTCTCTATTATAAGAGAGCACCCATGCTTCTGCCTCTACACTGCCTCACTCTGCTTCCTCTGTTGGGCAGTCCAGCATCTTGACAGGTCCCAGTCAGGGAGCAGAAGGGACTTTGGAGTGTGAGTGGACATTGAATATATAGCCTGATATCAACCACTCCATCATAGCTAATGTACTGCATTATTTTTTAAATGAATCGTAAACAACAAGTGAACACAGCATGTGGTGGTGGTGGTGGTGGTGTAGGGGAACAGTGTGTGACTGTTTTCTGTGTCCAGGGGGAACCTGTCTGATGAGAGGGTTGGATCGCTTAGAAGGGGAGGGGGCGGCGAGGAAGAGGAGGAGAAGGTACAAACCGAAGATTCTGACTGGCAGACTGAAGAAGAGAAAGCAAGAGGTAAGACTAGTGTCCATTTCTAAGGGTTTGTCATTGTGAGCAAAGACTAAAACAATCTTTTTTGTGTTCATGGACCATTCCCTATGAACGGTGTCACCATTTGGTGCTTACCTATGGATTTAAACCACACTTTCCATACATATTTGCCCATGGAAGAAGTGGTCAGAAAGGGACTTTTTGGACCTGAATGCCAAAACCTTCAGCCTTTCCGGGAAACTTAAGGAGAGAGATGCTGCTTATAAACACGGTAAGGTGTCTGGTTAAACAGTACAAATATGACCTACGCAGATCGATCAAGATGGCGAGACAAAAGTGGAGGGACAAAGTGGAGGATCAATTCAGCGGGTAGGATATTAGGCGTATGTGGCAGGGGCTTCTAACGATCACGGATTACAAAAATAAATCCAGTCACGTCGTGGACACCAACGCCGCCCTACTGGATGAGCTAAACACCGTTTTCTCACACTTCGAGCAAAACAACTCTGAGCTGCCGAGGAGAGCCCCTGTGGACAACGAGGGCTATTTGTTTACGGTCTCCATGGAGTGGCATATGTAAGTCATTCAAACGTGTTAACTCTCGCAAGGCTGCCAGCCCAGATGACATCCCTAGCCGCTCCCTCAGAGCATGTGCAGGCCAGCTAGCTGTTGTGTTTTTGGAGATTTTCAATCTCTCTCTAGCTCAGGCCATTATCCCCACCTACTTCAAGATGTCCACTATCATCTCAGTGCCCAAGAAAAGGAACTGAATGACTACCAACCTGTAGCACTCACTTCCGGCGTTATAATAACTGCTTCGAGAGGCTAGTCAAAGACTATATCACCTTCTCCCTCCCTGACACGTTCAACCCTCTCCAATTCGCCTACCGCCCGACAGATCCACGGACGACGCAATCACCATTGCTCTGCACACTGCCCTCACCCACCTGGATAGGAGGAATGCATATGTGAGGATGCTGTTCATTGACTACAGCTCGGCCTTCAATACCATAGTGCCCTCTAAGCTCCCCATAAAGCTCACAGCCCTGGGACTGAACTCCATATGCAACTGGGCCCTGGATTTTCTGGTGGAAATCTTACCTTTAACTAATAACGAGGAGAGGCAAAGTTAACAATCAATCAATCAAGGTATTACTTTTATTATAAACGTATTATAATAAGGAGGCTGGTCGCCCCACCCACACAGGTGAAGTGGAGTGAGAGCCTCTCATTCAAAGAATGCAGGAGCATTTATATAGTCGAGCTACCCCATGCAAGCATCTGCAAAACACGTGACCCTATGCATGTGTATGTGTGTGTGTGAGGGGAGACAACTGGGTGAAAAGATTGCCTCAGTCTGTCGCAACTGAGTGAGGACAATAGGGGCCAGAACGACAGGAAGTCACTACAGACATACTTCCTCTAACAGTAGCTCAACGGTTCTCCCAAGTTGGGCAAGCAAGCGCCTTTGACTGTCGGCCCAGATGATGTATGGTTGTACTGGTCACACACACACACACACACACACACACACACACACACACACACACACACACACACACACACACACACACACACACACACACGAAACATGAATATTTTGCCCAGAAACAGGCTCCAAACATAACAACAGCTCTATCACAGATGTGCAGAATATAACACTTTTCTCTGTCTCCAGTTAAGCTAAGAGGAACCAGTTAGTTTCTGTCAGTCTTGGCTGAGTGGCCAGACATCATGGGGTCATTCTACACACACAGAACAGTTAGAACAGACCTCTATTCATGTGCACACACGCAATCTTATATGAGTTAGTTTCTTTATCAATCTCAAGCCCAATGCCTAGGCTTAAAGAAGGATATTTAAGTACACAAGCATTAGTAAGGTTTAACTTCAAAATGCCCTCACAACTTCCTGACAGGCCGCCCCCAACTGGTGAAGGTGGGCAACATTATCTCCTCCACACTGGTCCTCGATGCGTGGGCCCCACAAGGTTCTGTCCTCAGTCCCGTCCTGTACTCCCTGTGTACCCATGAATGTGTGGCCTCGCACAGTTCCAACTCCATCACCAAGTTCGCTGACGACACGACAGTAGTAGGCCTGATTACCAACAACGATGGGACGGCCTACAGGGAGGAGGTAGGTCCTCTGACGGTGTGGTGCCAGGTAAACAACCTGTCACTCAATGTCAGAAAAACTAAGGAGCTGATTGTGGACTTCAGGAGGAACCAGGTTGGGCAAGCCCCCATCCATGACCGCCGTGGAGACGGTCAAAAATGGCGTACAACATCTCTGAGGAGCTGGAATAGTCAAACCACACAGACAGCATGGTGAAGAACGCACGACAGCAACTGTTTAACCTCAGGAGGCTGAAGAAATTTGGCCTGTCCTCGAGGACCCTCACAGTGTTTTACAGCAGCACCATCAAGATCATACTGTTGGACTGCATCACAGCCTGCTAAGGCAATTCCACCGCCGCTGACCGCAAGGCACTACAGAGGGTGGTACACTCAGCCGAATCTACCGTTGAGTGCACACACAACACCAGGTGTCACAGGAAGGCCAAGAAAATCATCAAGGACCTCAGCCACCCGAGCCATGGCCTGTTCTCCCCGCTTCCATCACTCAGACACGAGAGTACACTCTTCCCCATAGGGGAACCCTTTTTGGTGCTGGGTGGAACTGTTTTTATAGAGGGTTCTGCCTAGAAGGGTACTACCAATAAGGGTACTACCAATAACCATTTTAGAATCTAATGGTTCTTCCTAGAACCCTCTATGAAGGGTTCCACCGAGAACCGTTTTATCTTTGGAGAGTTCTTCCTAGAACCATCTATGAACGGTTTCACCAGCCTTATTAGCCTTTAAAATGTGATTATTTATGACAATGGAACAACCATCTCAGTAACAGGTGCAATAAGTCCAACTACTGACAGATTTAATTAATTTTAAAAAATGTATGATATTTATCTTTGTGTAGCATAAAATTAATCAAACAATCAATGTACACGCAAAACCACAGATATTAAAATAAAACATTCTGAAAATCACCCTGCAATAGAGCATGCTGTAAAATATAATATATGGTTCTATGTAGAACCCTTCTTGCCATTCCAATAAGCCCTTCTTACTTTCCAAAGAATCCTTCTTGAATACCAAAGAATCATCAAATAACCCTTTCTTCCAAAAACAGTTCTTAGGATGTTAAAGGTTCTAGATAGAAACCTTTGCCTTACAAAGAACCCTTGTCTTCCAAAAGGGGTTCTTTAGATCAAAGCGCCTCTTATCCTCTGCAAAGAACCCTTTTGGTACCCTTTCTTTCTAAGAGTGTACAGGAGCATCATGGTTAAAACTAACAGACTGGCCAAAAGCTTCTACCCCCAGACCACCTGCCCCCCCCCCCCCCCCCCCCCCCCCCCCGTCATTTTGGTATAATTGAAGTTTAAGGTTAAAATATGTACATATTTACAACAATAAAACATTTTTACAAGAAATTATAAGATAGTTTGACAACCCTGTTTGTAAGCTTTTAAATGATATCAGCCACAACCGTTTATCTTTTCCAGTGATGAAGACATGTCTCATGATGCGGTATGCAAAATAGGCACCTTTATCTCCTGAATGTTTTGGCATTTAGGTCCAAAAAGTTTCACTTTCTGAGCACTTCTACGATGTATGGAAGGTTTCTTTCAAATCAAAAGGGGTGCTGTCAAAAGTGATTGAATTCAAATGGATTTATGTTGTTTTCCCTATAGGGACCCACAATGCTGTCTGTCCCAAATCTTCTACTGGAAACTCTAGAGACGCTGAGCACAGTCAAGCTGAAGAGATTTCAGTGGCATCTGACTGAGGATGTTTTGGACAAACTTCCTCCCATTCCAGAGAGCCAGCTGAAGAACTCTAACTGGCAGGACACAGTGGGTCAGATCATGCAGATCTATGGCCCTGAGAAAGCTGTGGAGATCACTGTGGTGGTCCTGAGGTTGCTGTACCGGAATGATCTTGCTGAAGTCTTAGAGAGATCTCATAGAGGAGGTAACACAGCACGACTGACATATCTATCCATTACAAATGCACGTCCTTGTTTGATAGCCAGTTACTCTCCGAATCTCAGCTGAGACTGAAGGAGAAGGTATATGTGGCATCAGGAAAACAGCTTATGTGGCATCAGTAGTAGTCATATACTGTACATTAATTATAGTCCCAAAATGGACTAAAAAAGTGTTAAAACAATAACTTTGGACATAAAGCTAGTACTTTCTAAAACAAGAGCGTCTGATATGAGGGGTACTTGTTACATATCTCTGCTTTCCTTGGTACATTTGAAGGTTGGGTTTTGATTTCAAGTAATACCCACTAACACAGGGTGTTCACTCGTAAATGATCTCTCGGGGCACTCCGAGTGCACACGGATGCTCCGGTTGAAGAGTGATCTCACAATAGCAGTCAAGCGCTGAAGCTAACTGGCTAAAGTTGGCTAGCTTGATAGCTACTTCCAGACACAAATGAGAGAACACCTCACTCTGAATATTTTTACTCACCCTAGCAGAGCTGGTTATAGTATCTTTATGTTATCTTGATGGGTTAATGACTAACTGTTTTACTGGCCGACAACACATAAGAAACACCCACATCAAAGCACGCGTTCAAGACACAAAGTTTGTCTTTTCAGTGGCATTGCTTAATGAGGAGGAAAACGGAGGTGAAAGCAGCCAGTACAGTTCCTATTTAAAGTAAAGGTTCACACATTTTGAATGTTTTTGTGCATCTGATTAATTTTCAATCGATTCCTTGGGAAATGTCATGTTTTCATGTGTATCTGAGCTATTGCCGTTCAAGCAGGCAGAAATTCAACCGGTGTGATGTAGCACTGTGATAAATCCACTCTCACTACACTGGAAGTTAATACGAATACGACTTTTAGATCACGAAAACACCCATCATACATGTCAGATTATAATACTGGCCGATGTCATAATGTGGGAGGTTGTCTTCTCTCGAATGAGCCATTGATCATATTTTTGTAATATTTCTACCTCAAAAAATGTGTAATTTAATAGAGGGTCTAACACATTTCTCCTATTTGTCTGCCTCTTCAGCCCAGGGTGCATTGGATGGTAAAGTTGCGAATGACAGACTCGACTCTTTGAGGCACACCGATCTGCAGGTTGAACATGGTGAGATTGTAGACTCCTAAATTGATAGTGCAGTTTGTTTAGGCGATTTATGCTAACTAGCTACTTCACATGCTAATATTGACTTTGGTATTATGGTGTGTTGCTACATTAACTAGCGAGCTACCTAGCTAACTAGCTAGCCAGCCCATAGAGAGAGCATTGCATTGTGGGTTTTGTAGTCGACTTGAGCTGCAGCAGATTTCCACAACAATTTTAAATGTTGTTACCAGCCTTATTATAACGAAAAAATGAAACATTTGTTCACAAAAAATATTGTTCTCACATATTAGTGTTATGTATGGTTTGAGTGGTTTTGGGTGGATTTTTCCTTTAAGGTTAAAGTATATCAAAGTTTAATTGTGCCCAGGATACAGCATGTGTAAACTTTAAAGTGAAATGCTTACTTGCGATCTCTCCTCAACAGTGCAGTGCAAATATCAACATCAAAATAATCAAAAGTAAACTATGAAGTCAGATTGCAAAGTCTAAAATATGAACAAATTAGTAATAAGTATTGTGGGAAATACACTCACTGGACAGTTATTAAGTACACTCATCTAGTACCGGGTCAGACCCCTTTTGCCTCAAGAACAGCCTGAAAATCGGCATCATTCGTTGCTCAATTGGTGTTGGGGAAAACAGTACACCATCATCACCATCCAAATCCTGACTCTGCCATCAGCATGACACAACAGGAACCGGGATTAGTCGAACCAGGCAATGTTTTTCCACTCCTCAATTGCCCAGTGTTGGTGATCTTGTGTTGAGCTGATGGGAGTGAAACCCGGTGTGGTTGTCTGCTGCAATAGCCCATCAGTGATAAGGATCGACGAGTTGTGCGTAGGGCTGTTGCGGTGACCCTATTACCGGCGGTCATGAGTCATGAGTCACGACTGCAGTAAAATTCAACGCAACCTTTGAGTCATGCAGGGGCGGAAATCCCAGGGGGGATGGGGGGGACACGACCCCCCCATTGTGGGAAAAATATGATCTGTCCCCCCCAATATATCACTGTAAACATAACTATGTAATTTAAGTAATAGTAATAATACGCAATGAAAGCAATTGTGCTGATTATAGACACTTAATAGCGCGTTAAGTTTCAAAAGATTGCGACCCCCCCACCCTTTGCCTCACAATGGTTTGATCCACTGCCAGTTCCTTAGTTGGCAAGGTAACAGAGGGTTCGTATCTACTGTCTGAAAGGCACTCAATGCACGTAACTGACGTGAGGTTAATCCAGTCAATCGCGCCAGGGTTCACACACACTAGCTGAATTTGCAGAGCTAGCGCGCAAATATTAAAAATTAAGCTAGCTAGTACCTATTCCATTTATGTGGCGTCGTCAAAGATGGAATCTTTGCTATCGTCAATTTATTCCAAGATCAGCATGCATGTAAGGTAGTGCTTCAAAGTCCCTGTGATAAGGTTAGCGATAAACTGAACAGAACTACACTCTCTTCTACCATTGTCTTAAATATACTGCTCAAAAAAATAAAGGGAACACTTAAACAACACATCCTAGATCTGAATGAAATAAATAATCTTATTAAATACTTTTTTCTTTACATAGTTGAATGTGCTGACAACAAAATCACACAAAAATAATCAATGGAAATCCAATTTATCAACCCATGGAGGTCTGGATTTGGAGTCACACTCAAAATTAAAGTGGAAAACCACACTACAGGCTGATCCAACTTTGATGTAATGTCCTTAAAACAAGTCAAAATGAGGCTCAGTAGTGTGTGTGGCCTCCACGTGCCTGTATGACCTCCCTACAACGCCTGGGCATGCTCCTGATGAGGTGGCGAATGGTTTCCTGAGGAATCTCCTCCCAGACCTGGACTAAAGCATCCGCCAACTCCTGGACAGTCTGTGGTGCAACGTGGCGTTTTTGGATGGAGCGAGACATGATGTCCCAGATGTGCTCAATTGGATTCAGGTCTGGGGAACGGGCGGGCCAGTCCATAGCATCAATGCCTTCCTCTTGCAGGAACTGCTGACACACTCCAGCCACATGAGTTCTAGCATTGTCTTGCATTAGGAGGAACCCAGGGCCAACCGCACCAGCATATGGTCTCACAAGGGGTCTGAGGATCTCATCTCGGTACCTAATGGCAGTCAGGCTACCTCTGGCGAGCACATGGAGGGCTGTGCGGCCCCCCAAAGAAATGCCACCCCACACCATGACTGACCCACCGCCAAACCGGTCATGCTGGAGGATGTTGCAGGCAGCAGAACGTTTTCCGGACTCACGTCTGTCACGTGCTCAGTGTGAACCTGCTTTCATCTGTGAAGAGCACAGGGCGCCAGTGGCGAATTTGCCAATCTTGGTGTTCTCTGGCAAATGCTAAACGTCCTGCACGGTGTTGGGCTGTAAGCACAACCCCCACCTGTGGACGTCGGGCCCTCATACCACCCTCATGGAGTCTGTTTCTGACCATTTGAGCAGACACATGCACATTTGTGGCCTGCTGGAGGTCATTTTGCAGGGCTCTGGCAGTGCTTCTCCTGCTCCTCCTTGCACAAAGGCGGAGGTAGCGGTCCTGCTGCTGGGTTGTTGCCCTCCTATGGCCTCCTCCACGTCTCCTGATGTACTGGCCTGTCTCCTGGTAGCGCCTCCATGCTCTGGACACTACGCTGACAAACACAGCAAACCTTCTTGCCACAGCTCGCATTGATGTGCCATCCTGGATGAGCTGCACTACCTGAGCCACTTGTGTGGGTTGTAGACTCCGTCTCATGCTACCACTAGAGTGAAGGCACCGCCAGCATTCAAAAGAGACCAAAACATCAGCCAGGAAGCATAGGAACTGAGAAGTGGTCTGTGGTCCCCACCTGCAGAACCACTCCTTTATTGGGGGTGTCTTGCTAATTGCCTATAATTTCCACCTGTTGTCTATTCCATTTGCACAACAGCATGTGAAATGTATTGTCAATCAGTGTTGCTTCCTAAGTGGACAGTTTGATTTCACAGAAGTGTGATTGACTTTGTGTTGTTTAAGTGTTCCCTTTATTTTTTTTGAGCAGTGTATATTTAATGGTCTCGTTGCAAAAGCTAAATTGTCGCAAGGGAACTTTTATTTATTTTATTTCACCTTTATTTAACCCGGGTAGCAAAGATTATAGCAAACACCACTGAAACGGAATTGGTGCTCGCTAGCTTTGCAAATTCAGCTATTGTTGGAAGCCAGCCAATATGAAACAAACGATTAAAATTACAAAAGGTTGCAGCATATGTTGTGTAAATGGTGAACTCATACAGCTGTCAACTCTTGTCACTGCAATCCGTTTCACATTTGCTAGCTACCTTTTTAGATCGAAGCCCATATAGAATGATAGAACATAAGATGATAGAAGCCCATCTCCTACTGTAAATAACCTACACACTGTGTGTGTGTAGCCAGCCAGGTAGAAAAATGGCAGAAAAAAGACAGACATCAGAGTATTTTTCAGTACACCAAAACGCAAAGTAAGAACCCTAGTAGCCTAATATCTCAAAAACTAGTTGATAAAATGTTCATAACAAAGAAGTGAAATGCTAATGGAATTGTTTCACAATGATGTCATTAGGCAGAGCAGACAACAGATGGCACACAGACAGCAGAGTTGGGGACAGATATGCAGGGACAGACTGGCAGAGACAGGGAGTCTCAGGTAAGTTTGTTGAGTCTTTGTTTGGCAACATTATGAAAGGTTCTCAATTTTTTTTACTTGTAAAATAGGAACATAATTGGAAAATGCCATGGATACCCCCACTCTCAACTTAAACTGGTGACTGAACTAAGATTTGTTAAAGGCAATGGTATTGCTGTTGTGATTAGTTGTGTAGTTTTGGGTACCGGTAGTTAGGAGTACGGCAAACAACTTATTTCTTTGGTTCCTCAATATACATTTACCATATTACAACGTAGGCTATGTGTTACAGCACTACTTTTGGTGTCCCCCTCATGAATTGCTCTTGAGAAAATTTCATGTAATTGTCCCCTCCAAAGTTGATATCAGATTTTCGCCCTTTGAGTCATGGTAATCTCCTTTCATGTACTCTGGACATGTGTTAGTAGTACCCAACTTGCTAATGATCATCAGGTCGCTAATGGCCTGGTACTCAGGGCTCTATTGTTCCTCTAACCGCTCTGACATCAATACAAATGCAATGGAAAATCACATCAAACACTTATCATCAAAACCTTATCATGCTTTTAAAACTCGCCTCAATGTGATGATCAATTTGAAGAAAGAAGTTCAACAGTAGGTTGAACCTGAGTGTAAAACATGGTTGTTGTGGATGTTGTTTCAAACCTTTTGTTCCGAGACCTGATGGTCCGATACTGTCTGGCAGATGGTAACATAGAGAACAGTCTCATTGAGTTGACAAAGATTTCTTTGTGACTGACACACACTCTCTCTTTCTAGTGCCTGCCTGCTCATACCGGGGCTCCGGAGAAAAACACCCATCTTTAAAAAAAAGTGAGACGACATGGTATGTCTCACCGGGCATTATTACACCTGCCAGATCAACCGTATCTTGCTCTTGCTCTGAGAGTGACCTTGAGGAGGAACACGTCCAACTTGTTGGCAGTTCTTCTAGTGCCTTGGATAGAGAAGCATCGGATCGCACAGCTGTTGACTCTCTCTCTGTAAGAGCCTCACCTGAAAGAAAGACCATTGTTAGATCTTTTCAACAAACTATTGGTTCAATAACTATTGTTTTTACATTTTAGAAGCCTGTGACTCCCTATCAATTTGAACCTAAAACCTGTGATCATGAGAACAAGGGAACATACTGGTAATGTTGTTTATTAACTTGATGTTGCCTTTTTTATTGATACAATTCAGGGAAAGCACAAAATTAGCATTCTTAATTTGTGTTGTTCTGCCCTACAGGTTCCAGTGCCCCCATGCAGGTCTGTTCCAGTGCAGTATAACAGGACTAGTATTTGAGATGGAGGGGGAGGGAGAGGTGCTCTATTGGACAGTCCCCTGGAACAGGAGGCTTCTAGCCCAGAGAGGCAAGAGGCCTGCAGGGCCCCTGTTTAAGTTTACATGTCTCCAAGGGTCTGTCGGTCAGCTACACCTCCCACACTGTGAGCTCTATGATCGTGAGTGATGATTTGATAAAAGTCCTAATACTTTACGACTGATTTGATTCTGAAGGAGCATATGCTTTTCATTTACCTATCATCTGCATCAACATTGTTTTGAATTGCCATAAAAATCTCAGCACGTCATGACATTCTATAAATATATTTCTTTCCTAGAGGGTGGATGTGACTTCCTGTCTGTAGCCCATGTGACTGATGACAAAAAAGTGGAATTTATCGATAACCTTGAGCTAACAGACACACATGTCATAATACATGTCACTGGATTCTCTAAGTATGGCATCGTCAGTGAAGAAGGCAGGCCCATCTCCCCTATCGATACCCTTGTCTTGTTATTCTACCAACTCCCAGATGTTGACAAGTGGTCCATCCTGAAGGTTTTGTTGCTTCCCAGTAATGTTGTACTCAAGGAGGTAGGCATATCAGAAAACCCTATACCTTTGCTGGAATTCAATTAAATACACACTGTGAATAATGCAGAACATTATCACTGTGTCACAAAAAGGCAGACATGCTTTGAGTAATGTATCTACCTGGTATAGCCAGAAGAGGACTGGCCACCCCTCAGAGCTTGGTTCCTCTCAAGGTTTCTTCCTAGGTTACTGCCTTCTAGGGAGTTTTTCCGAGCCACTGTACTTCTGCCTCTGAATTTCTTGCTCTTAGTTTTTTGGTGGGTAACTGCTGATGTAAAAAGGGCTTTATAAAAGACATTTGTCGATTGACTTAGATAAGGTTTACCATACAAAACCAAGCATTACAAACACATAATGAATATAAGTGAAGTGTTTACAAGGGGCACAAATGTGTTATTATGGGTTTAATGTGTGAGATACATCCTCAGTGTATTTCTTCTTGACTCAATTGAAGCACAATTTTATCTGTCCATTCCATATCTGTCTTCTCAAGGTTCGGGAGGAAAGGAGAAGCAGCAATGGGGATAGAGAAATCTACCTTGAAACAACTTCTCACTGCCAACTCACCCCGAAGCAAGAATACACCCTCTCCACCGATCTTACAGATGACCATCGAATAAAACCAACGGTGATATCTGAGACGAGCTAGAAAATGTTGCTTGCCAATTATTTTATTATCTTGTGTATTCAAATGACAATTTGATTGACTAAACAAACTTATTTTACAGAAAGCATCATTTGTTGATTTCCAGTCCTATGAAAACTACATTCCAACATTTCAGTTGTTCATGCAATCGATTGTTAAAGAAGCAAATATTTTTCTGAACGAAAATGGCAGTGATACATTTGTATGGGATGGACTTGTCTGGCTTCCAGGTAACTGAAAGTGAAAGGTCAAAGTGCGCAATCCACATGTGCAAGAAGTACTAGAACTATTGGTCATTTTGCTGTTGTCATTTATTTTGATCAATATGTTTTATTTATTTGTAAAACAATGTTGTTATTTATGATAGTGTATTTATATGATCATGATGACTTATTGTAATAGATGCAGTCTTTCATCAGATAGCAACAAAAATGTGTTTCTCATCCACAGCCTCACTAACAGAATTCACCTCTACAGGTAACTTTACTCATCTCAACTTCTACTTAGCCTCATCACGAATGGCAATCTCACAATTTAAACAATAATTATGGAAAAATCTAAATTAAATAAATCCAATTAAAATCGATTTAAAATGCACCATTGTAGCTATCCTAATGGTCCTGAGTTGTCAAAATAGTTATTATTACTTTTAGCGATTTTTAAAAATGTATTTTGGATGTCAAGTCTCAATTTTAAATACGTATTTTTAATTTCCCAGTTTTGGCCCTTCCACCTGTAACTCCTATCCCCCCTGGTCGAGCCTTCATTACAAAACACAGAATGGCGCTAGAGACTCGTCTGGGAGTCTTGCGACCCATACTCCTGCATCTCCAGCAACCGGACCGGGGGGTTCTGATTGACGAGGAGAGGGAGGAGGTGCTCAGCAAAACCCCAAAGACCCTGCAGAACCAAGCTCTACTGGACATGGTGATCAGAAAGGGGGCCCGCGCCCAGGAACACTTCTACCAAGCCCTGAGAGAAGCAGACCGCTGCCTGGTTGAAGACCTGGAAGAGCAGACAGCCTGAGAGGTGGCGATAGACACAAGAAGATCAGAGTGTATTTATAGCTCAGGGACTCAGATGTTCTTAGTGGTGTGACAGAATTGTTCATATCTCTTTAGTGTATAGATTTATAGAACATTATTTTTCATGTTTTTATTTTCCTACATAAACACATTTTTCTGATGCATTTCTACAGTTGATCTCAGGTTGAAGACACTCATGAATTTCGGGGTACAGGGGACTCTAACCTAACGTTGCAGGCGTAAAAGAAACCTACAGGGACTCTGATCGACAGTATTGCGATGGATAAATCTTTTTTATATTTAAAAATGTCTGTAAATGCTGTAGTGTATACATACAAAGGAATTTGTATTGCATTTGATACATTTTCATGTAAGTTTGTGGAGTCTGATTCCTCTCAAGCTTTTGTGGCGTACCCCAGGTTAGCCACCAGGGAGAGCCGCGTTGAGGCCTGGTGATAGACGGAGTCTACATCACACAGTGATGGCTCCCTCTGCTGGATGTGTCAGGTCTCGACGGGGTCTCCGGCCAGGACTAATTGGGGCTGATTATGCTTTGTGAGTAATCAAGGGGCTGATTGCTCACCAGCTGGACGAGTCCCATTAAAGCTGCCAGAAGGGCAGCACATGGGAGTGGGGACTGGGGAAGAGAGGTTATTTAAGTGATAAGGCCCGAGGGGGTGTGGTTATTGGCCAATATACCACGGCTAAGGGCTGTTCTTAAGCACGGCGCAACACGGAGGGCCTGGACACAGCCCTTAGCCGTGGTATATTGGCCATATATCACAAACCCCCGAGGTGCCTTATTGCTATTATAAACTGTTCACCAACGGAATTAGGGAAGTAAAAATAAGTGTTTTGTCATACCCATTGTATATGGTCTGATATACCACGGTTGTCAGCCAATCAGCATTCAAGGTTCAAACCACCCAGTTTATAATCCTGTATAGTCGTGCTCAGTACCAGAGATAATGGAGGGAGCTTGGTTTTGTTCCCACAGGATACTGCCCAGAAGACCGTATCCTGGAGGAGACCTATTCTTTTTTCTTTGTTTATTATTTAAATTAACACCATTGAATCCGAGCTAATACAATTTTGTCCGTGTCTGATCTGTGTAAATGTCTTGACCAAATCTCCTGGTCTGCCACGCTTTCTTCCTACCAAGGTGACCCGTTTCAGGAAACTAGGCATATGACGCAAGTCACGACTTCACAGGAGAGCCATTTGAAAATGTAAAGAAAATTTGAACCAAATGCTTTTTTTTTGGCAGAAATGCCTCCTGGAACATGTGAGCTTTCATGTGCCTTAATAACAAACGTGTATGCCATCTGTAAATACGAATACAATTGTTATATTAGCCTTGTTGGTTGAGCCACAGAAAAAGTAAACAATCTTCTCACTAGCCATAATTGGCTGAAGTAATGAGCGGGCTGGACATACTAAGAGAGGAGTTCACATTGGTCTGCCATATAGAAGGCTTCTGTCTATTTGAGCTGATCAGTCTCCGTTGGTAATCCAGTTGAACATGGCTTTTTAAAAAATGTATTGTGTAGTGGAGCTGCATAAGTGTTGCTCTCCACTTTCTGAAGGATTGAGTTTTGAAATCGGTGGAATTAGAGTATGGTAGTTTAAAAGATGGCAAAAACACCTGTCTCCGGATTACATCTTCAAACTAAGGGTAACCGTGGCATGGCAACCATGGCATAGCATCCGTGACAGGGAGACACGATCATCATGCATGATGATGGTAAGAAAGTCTAGCTAGCTACATTTTCAGATATTACACATTTCTAATTTTGAAAGTGGTTTAATTTCAAGCTAAAGTGTATTGTTTAACAGAAGAAAAAAAATGTAACTCTAAAACGACTGTGTCCCACCCACTGGTCATCTAGACATGAGTCCCTTGCCGCCCTGAGATACAGATATGTGGATGTAATGAAGGCCCTCACCAAGATTGTGCTTTTAAGTGACAAGAAGGAGGAGAGGGATGATGCAGCAGCACTGAAAAAGAAAATAGAAACATTTTGTTAGATTTTTTTGTAGTTCTGCAGACTAAGGTTATAGAAAATGTGAACGTCGTCTCCAAAATGCTACAGGCCAAAGACGCAGACCTGCACAGGGCAGTCAGCCTACTCAAGGACATGAGAGGTCCTGTCCGGATTCTGACAGAATTTTGAGAAGGCCAAAGTCACTGCAAAGACCCTTGCCGACAAATGGGGAGCGCATTTGAAGACACTCGGAGAAGGAAGGCGAGGTGTCATTTTGATGAACTATGCGAGGACGAGCGACTGTCTGATGGGGAGAGTAGTTTTAGAGTCAACGTCTTTAATGCAAACCTTGACATCGTTATCCACCAGCTGTCAAACAGACTTAAATATCTGCGGGCAACATCGAGTCTGTTTGACTCCATCCATCCCACCACCCTGACCAACGCAGATGATGATGCACTCTGCGAGACTGCCAGCCGGCTGGCTGAACATTACAGCAACGATATATCAGCAAGCTTCCCTGACCAGTTACTCTTTTTCAGGGCCTGTTTTAAGAAGGAAATAGCAAAGCACATTACAGTGAGAGACCTGGCCAAGATGCTCATTGTGGATTACAATTCAGTCAGTGCTACATTTGGGGAAGTAGTTACAGCGATGCACCTTTTTATGACTGCCTGTAACTGTAGCCAGTGACGAGCGCTCCTTTTCCAAACTGAAAATAATTAAATCCTACCTGAGGAGCAGCATGGGACAGGAGAGACTGGGTGGGTTGGCCATTCTGTCCATTGAAAATACCAGGGCCAGGACCATGGATTTGAATGCCTTAGTCAACGACTTCGCAGAGTGCAAGGCCGGTCGAATGCCGATCAAATGAGTGAGTAAGCTTGTATTTTTACAGGGCAGGCTACCCAGACAGCCTATATAAATAAAGCTTTATTGAGATTAATTTACATTGCTTGTCAATCTATGACTATGCTCGATCTGTCTTTGGAAACCATGTTCTTGTGCACGGCCGCTGAGCCATTTCATTGTCATCGTAACCTATACGTTTAACTAGGCTATAAGAATAATAGTAAGCACATACACATCGTATACTGTTAAAAGACATGCTGCCATTTAAGCAATCTGCAAGACAGGAAGGTCAGTGTTCTGCCATGGCCAGCGAAGAGCCCGGATCTCAATCCCATTGAGCATGTCTGGGACCTGTTGGATCGGAGGGTGAGGGCTAGGGCCATTCCCTCCAGAAATGTCCGGGAATTGCAGGTGCCTTGGTGGAAGAGTGGGGTAACATCTCACAGCAAGAACTGGCAAATCTGGTGCAGTCCATGAGGAGGAGATGCACTGCACTACTTAATGCCGCTGGTGGCCCCACCAGATATTGACTGTTACTTTTTAAACCCCCCCCCCCCCCTTTGTTCAGGGACACATTATTCCCTTTCTGTTAGTCACATGTCTGTGGAACTTGTTCAGTTTATGTCTCAGTTGTTGAATCTTGTTATGTTCATACAAAAATGTACACATGTTAAGTTTACTGAAAATAAACGCAGTTGACAGTGAGAGGAAGTTTCTTTTTTGGCTGAGTTTACTTTGGTGCGAAAGTGCAAATCAATCCCAGAACAACAGCAAAGTACCTTGTGAAGATGCTGGAGGAAACAGGTACAAAAGTATCTATATCCACAGTAAAACAAGTCCTATATCAACATAACCTGAAAGGCAGCTCAGAAGAAACATCTAAACGATGATCAATGGAAACTTGATGCACCTGAGCTCAATTTCGAGTCTCATAACAAAGGGTCTGAATACTTATGTAAATAAGGCATCTGTTTTTTATTTTTAATACATTTGCAAACATTTCTAAAAACCTGTTTTGCTTTGTCATTATGGGGTATTGTTTGTAGATTGATTAATTTTTTATTTATTTAATCCATTTTAGAACAAGGCTGTAACGTAACAGAATGTAGAAAAAGTCAAGGGGTCTGAATACTTTCCGAATACACTGTATATGTGTCACGTCCTGACCAGTAAAAGGGGTTATTAGTCATTGTAGTTTGGTCAGGGCATGGCAAGGGGTGTTTGTTTTGTGTGTTTCGGTGTTTTTGGTTTAGGTTCTATGTTTTCTATTTCTGTTTATATCTAGTTTTCTATTTCTATGTTGGGTTTTTGGCAATGACCTCCAATTAGAGAGAGTTGTTGTTGTCTCTAATTGGAGGCCATATTTAGTTGTGTTTGTTTCACTTGTGTTTTGTGGGTGGTTATTTTCTGTATAGCCTGGGAGCCTAATGGAACTGTTTTCGTCGTTTGTTTATTTTTGTTGAAGTGTTTTCTTTAATAAATTAAGAAGATGAGCACTTTACCCGCTGCTCCTTGGTCCAATTCTTACGACGTCCATGACAGAACCACCTACCAAACAAGGACCAAGAAGCGGGGATTGGAGCACCGAGGAGAAGGATGGACGTGGGAGGCAGAACGACATTTCTGGGAGAGAAAATTAAGGGAGCTACATGAGGCCGAGAGGCATCCCCCCCAAAAAATGTGGGCGGGGGCACACGGAGAGTTGGGCAGAGTCAGGGTGGAGTCCTGAGCCAACTCCTGTGCATACCGTGGGGAGCGGGTGACGTGGAGAGCACCGAGCTACGCAGAAATGCGCACGGTGTCGCCCATACGCACGCACAGTCCGGTGCGGCCAATACGGGCTCCGTAGCGTTGCCAGGCGAGAGTTGGCCGGCAGCCAGGGAGAAGTGCGCCGGCGCAGCGCATCTGGCCACCAGTGCGTCTCCTCGGTCCAGCTTACCCTGCACCTGCTCTATGCACGGCAGCCCTCACTCTCCAGCACAGCCCAGTTCGCCCTGTGCCAGCGCTCCGCCCGTGCCGGGCTACAGTGACCACTCAGCCAGGACGGGGTGTGCCAGCCCTGAGTTCCAGACCGCCGGTGTGCCTCCACGGCTCAGTGTGCCCCGTGCCCGCTCTGCGCACCCAATCTCCTGTAAGTCTCCCCAGTCCGGGGAGACCGGTCCCAGCTCCACGCAGGAGGCCTCCAGCAACGCTCCTCAGCCCGGAGCCTCCAGCGACGCTCCTCAGCCCTGAGCCTCCAGCGACGCTCCTCAGCCCTGAGCCTCCAGCGACGCTCCTCAGCCCTGAGCCTCCAGCGACGCTCCTCAGCCCGGAGCCTCCAGCGACGCTCCTCAGCCCGGAGCCTCCAGCGACGCTCCTCAGCCCGGAGTATCCAGCGACGCTCCTCAGCCCGGAGTCTCCAGTGACGCTCCTCAGCCAGGAGGCTCCAGCGATGCTCCCCAGCCTAGAGTCTTCTGAACGGGAGCTACGCCCAGAGCCAGAGCCACCTCCGTAGTGGGAGGATTGGGAAGGGGGGGTGTAGCACAGGGACCGTCGTTGACGGTGGCCACCCTCCCTTCCCTCCCTTTAAGTTTGGGGTTGTTTTTGTGGGGGTTTTGTTTTTGAGGTGCATTCGGGGTCTGCACCTTTGGGGGGGGGGGGTACTGTCACGTCCTGACCAGTAAAAGGGGTTATTTGTCATTGTAGTTTGGTCAGGGCGTGGCAGGGGGTGTTTGTTTTGTGTGTTTTGGTGTTTTTGGTTTAGGTTCTATGTTTTCTATTTCTATGTTTATATCTAGTTTTCTATTTCTATGTTGGGTTTTTGGCAATGACCTCCAATTAGAGGCAGCTGGTTGTCGTTGTCTCTAATTGGAGGCCATATTTAGTTGTGTTTGTTTCACTTGTGTTTTGTGGGTGGTTATTTTCTGTATAGCCTGGGAGCCTTATGGAACTGTTTTTATCATTTATTTATTTTTGTTTAAGTGTTTTCTTTAATAAATTAAGAAGATGAGCACTTTACCCGCTGCGCCTTGGTCCAATCCTTACGACGTCCATGACAATATGCAGAGCAAGCGAACAGACTCAGATCCAATTAAAAAGATGAACACTGTCCCTGAACAGTTAGAATCTGTCAATTATGCCACTCAGAACAAATACAGAGAGCGTGTCGACAAAAAATGGAATTGAAAATTTGTCGGACAGTGATGCAAGGCGAAAAAATACTAAATATGGGTGCATGTATTTTGGATGAACACACGCAAGAGCCAAATGCTTAGCATGTGGGGTTATATGCAAATTCTGTGGAAAAATAACCATTTTGTGTGCAGACAAAGACAATGTTAGCCTGTCAATCTGCCAGAACAGGATATATTTAGTGATGATGAAGAAGCTGACATGCTATACATGACAGATGTCAATTCTGTTCAAAGTGGCAAAGCTAATGGTTCATAAACTTAAAGCTTGCCTCACTGACATGTGATAACTGTGTTTATGATCCAAGCAGCGCTAGCAAATGCCATCTAGACAGTGGCTCAGCTGTTAATATACTCAGCTACAGAGACTTCATGCAAGTATTGCAGGATGGAGATGCAAAGCCACAACCTAACAAGACTAAGGCTGTACGATGCCTCTGTTATTACACCAGTAGGGGAGTATGAACTACAAGCAAATCATGATGGGGAAACATACTGTATGTGCTAAAATTCCAAGTGGTGGAAACCTTTCAAAAGCCTCTCCTTTCAGCAGAAACGTGTGAAAAGGTGCTTCAGCTCAACCACCAGCATGGCATTCATCATGTCAGCACTAAAGAATCACTAAAGGTCCCATCTGACTTGAACACCTCAGAGGCAATACTGAAACAGTTTGAGGACGTTTTTGAAAGGATGTGGGCTCTGCCAGGTGAACCCCACCTGGTGGTGGATGAGTCTATCGGACCAGTTCAACAGCTTCCCCGCCGAATCCAGATTCCACTGAAAGAAAAGATACTAAAGGCTGTTGATTCATTGGAGGAACGCGGTGTCATTACGAAGGTCGCCAAACCTACTAAAAGGATAAGCAACATGGTTGTGCTGGAAAAACTGGGCAAGATAAGAGTCTTCCTTGATCCAAGTGCCCTGAACAAAGCCTTATGTAGGGCACATTACCAAGTGCCTACGATTGAAGAGGTAATGCCAAGCCTGGCAAAAGTGAAAATCTTTCTGTTATGGAAGCAAAAACATTACACTGGCAGGAACGTTTAGATGAAGAAAAGTAGTTACGTCACTACATTTTAGACCCCCAAAGGGAGGATACCGGTGGACAAGGTTACCTTTTGGAGTGAAACCAGCTGCAGAGGAATATCAGCGAAGGCAACATGACGCACTTCAGGGACTCCCAGGAATAAGTGCCATAGCTGATGACATCCTGGCATACGGCTGTGGTGCCACAAAGGAAGAAGCCGTGCAGGACCATGACCTCAACCTGACACAGCTCCTACATAGGACATCTCTTGACAGCTGAAGGCCTGAAGCCAGACCCCAAGAAGGTGGAGGCAGTACAGCAAATGCCCCCACCTAAAGATGTAAAAGCAGTGAAGTGACTGCTTGGTTTTGTAAATTCTTACCTCATCTGTCTGACGTATGTGAGCCGTTGCGTCGGCTGACCAATAAAGATGCTCTTTGGGTGTGGCTTCCTCAACATGATGCTGAGGTAGTGACCCTACAATGTGATGCAAGTGACAAAAGCCTAGGGGCAGCGCTCCTGCAGAAGGGTCAGCCCATTGCATTGGCTTCAAGGACATTATGCACAAATTGAAAAGGAGTGTCTAGCCATAGCGTTCGCCTGTGACCGTTTTGACCTTCATGGTAGGGACTTTATCACAGTGCACATTGACCACAAGCTGCATGAAGTTATCTTTAAAAAAACTATTCTGTCTGCCCCGAAGCGATGGCGCCGGAGGGGATGCTGCCGTTATATGGGCTCCTAACCAACTGTGCTCTCTCTGCTACTGCACGGCAAGCGGTACCGGAGCGCCAAGTCTAGGATCAAAAGTCTCCTTAACAGCCCCCAAGCCATAAGACAGCTGAACAGCTTCTACCCCCAAGCCATAAGACTGCTGAGCAATTAATCAAATGGCCACCCAAACTATTTACATTGACCCACCCCCCTTTGTTTTTACACTGCTGCTACTCGCTGTTTATTATCTATGCATATTCACTGTACAAATTACCTTGACTAGCCTGTAACCCCGCACATTGACTCGGTACCGTACCCCCTGTATATAGCCTCATTATTGTTATGTAATTTTCTTGCATTTTTCCACTTTTTAGTTTATTTAGTAAATGTTTTCTTAAATCTATTTCTTGAACTAGATAAACAGGTGTATTATGAGTGTCTAATTAGGATGTTATGGCCTGTAACATGTTATACCGGAGTAAAGGATTATGCTTACATCTTATCTAACTCTCCGACGTGAGTTATTCACATACATATGTCCTTGAAGACACTTGCCGGATGGTCTGCGCATGCTCTGATAATGCGCCCTGGCAGACATCTCAGCTTGAATGTCAGCCCACCACCTCAAGATCAACCTCGACAAAACGGAGCTGCTTTTCCTTCTGGGAAAGGCCTGCCCACTCTAGGACCTCTCCATCACGGTTGACAACTCCACGGTGTCACCCTCCCAGAGTGCAAAGAACCTTGGCAGGTTCGTGCTCTACAACATCCGTAGAGTAAGACTTTTCCTCACACAGGAAGTGCCACAGTTCCTAATCCAGGCACTTGTCATCTCCCGTTGAAGACTACTGCAACTCTCTGTTGGCTGGGCTCCCCGCTTGTGCCATCAAACCCCTGCAACTTATCCAGAATGCTGCAGCCTGCCTGGTGTTCAACCTTCCTAAGTTCTCCCATGTCACCCCGCTCCTCCGCACACTCCACTGGCTTCCAGTCGAAGCTCACATCATCTTCAGGACCCTGGTGCTTGCCTACGGAGCAGCAAGGGGAAAAGCATCTCACCTTCAGGCTATCCTCAAACCCTACATCCCAACCCGAGCACTCCGATCCGCCACCTCTGGTGTCTTGGCCCTCCGACCCCTATGGGAGGGCAGCTCCCACTCAGCCCAGTCAAAGCCCTTCTCTGTCCTGGCACCCCAATGGTGGAACAAGTTTCCCCAAAAGTCAGGACAGCGGAATCCCTGCCCATCTTTCAAAAACGTCTGAAACCTTACCTCTTAAGAGTATCTTAAATAACTCTCACGTGTGAACTTCACAGGGAGTATGGGCATCAGCTTTACAGCTGAACTCGTTAATGGTGAAATAGCATTGTCCTTTAATTGGAATATTATAACAACAAAGAAGTTACTGCAAACAATGAAAACAGTTTTTTCCCCTTTGGACATGAGCACAATATGTCCTGCAATTTTTTTGATCATGTTGCGTGACGTCTCCGATGGCTCGGCAACAAAACCAATAACAACGGTGGTGGGGCGGACGTGGCGCTGTTTCTACCTACTGTGAATTCCATATTTAAGGAAATGTGCCCCACGAGGGGTAGTGAGCCATAGAATATGTCATTGCCTGTGCTCTTAAGGTCGTACTGCCTTAGTTAGCGACCGGAATCAAACATACACCTATGGATTCAAACGGTACGACTAGAGAACTACAACTATTTAAATATGATTGGAAACCACAAGTGCATTAGCACCTCTGAGAAATACAAAAAAATAAGTATTCGAGTATATTATATTATTGATACAGAGTCCAAAAAAAAAGAAGTGGATTACATCATGACCAAGTATAATGGTCTGTTACAAAGTCATGACATACAGAAGAAGTCGAAAGTTTACATACACTTAGGTTGGAGGTTGGAGTCATTAAAACTCGTTTTTCAACCACTCCACAAATTTCATGTTAACAAACTATAGTTTTGGCAAGTTGGTTAGGACATCTAATTTATGCATGACACAAGTAATTTTTCCAACAATTGTTTACAGAGAGATTATTTTACTTATAATTCACTGATTCACAATTCCAGTGGGTCAGAAGTTTACATACACTAAGTTGACTGTGCCTTTAAAAAGCTTGGAAAATTCCAGAAAATGATGTCATGCTTTAGAAGCTTCTGATAGGCTAATTGACATAATTTGAGTCAATTGGAGGTGTACCTGTGGATGTATTTCAAGGCCTACCTTCAATCTCAGTGCCTCTTTGCTTGACATCATGGGAAAATCAAAAGAAATCAGCCAAGACCTGTTTGTAGACCTCCACAAGTCTGGTTCATCCTTGAGAGCAATTTCCAAATGCCTGAAGGTATCACGTTCATCAGTACAAACAATAGTACGCAAGTATAAACACCATGGGACCACGCAGCCATCATACCACTGTCTCCTAGAGATGAACGTACTCTGGTGCGAAAAGTGCAAATCAATTCCAGAACAACAGCAAAGGACCTTGTGAAGATGTTAGAGGAAACAGGTACAAAAGTATCTATATCCACAGTAAAACGAGTCCTATATCGACATAACCTGAAAGGCTGGTCAGCAAGGAAGAAGCCACTGCTCCAAAACCGGCATAAAAAAGCCAGACTACGGTTTGCAACTGCACATGGGGACAAAGATTGTACTTTTTTGGAGAAATGTCCTCTGGTCTGATGGAACAAAAATAGAACTGTTTGGCCATAATGACCATCCTTATGTTTGGAGGAAAAAGGGGGAGGCTTGCAAGCCGAAGAACATCATCCCAACTGTGAAGCATGGGGGTGGCAGCATCATGTTGTGGGAGTGCTTTGCTGAAGGAGGCACTGGTGCACTTCACAAAATAGATGGCATCATGAGGAGAGAAAATTATGTGGATATATTGAAGCAACATCTCAATACATCAGTCAGGAAGTTACAGCTTGGTCGTAAATGGGTCTTCCAAATGGACAATGACCCCAAGCATACTTCCAAAGTTGTTTCAAAATGGCTTAAGGACAACAAAGTCAAGGTATTGGAGTGGCCATCAGAAAGCCCTGACCTCAATCCTATAGAAAATTTGTGGGCAGAACTGAAAAAGTGTGTGCGAGCAAGGAGGCCTACAAACCTGACTCAGTTACACCAGCTCTGTCAGGAGGAATGGGCCAAAATTCACCCAACTTATTGTGGGAAGCTTGTGGGAGGCTATCCGAAATGTTTGACCCAAGTTAAACAATTTAAAGGCACTGCTACCAAATATTAATTGAGTGTATGTAAACTTCTGACCCACTGGGAATGTGATGAAAGAAATACAAGCTGAAATCAATTATTCTCTCTACTGTTATTCTGACAGTTCACATTCTTAAAATAAAGTGGTGATCTTAACTAACCTAAAACAGGGAATTTTTACTAGGATTAGATGTCAGGAATTGTGAAAAACTGAGTTTAAATGTATTTGGCTAAGGTGTATGTAAACTTCAACTGTACATGAGTTACACAACTAATTCATATAGACAATAGAATAGGGACATCTACAATAGTGGCATGCATGATACATGATATAGTGGAAAATATCCATCATACTAATGTTTTTGGGATATGACCATTGTAGGAAATAATTTCCCCAATTCAGCAGTTTGGGGAGCTTTCAGGTCAGGACTTGGTTCTGGATTTGAATGACCAGCAGCAGCCTTAGGAGTTGTCATCTCATGCTGAAGCTACCGGTAGTGAGTGTATTTCATTCAACTCAACCATGGCATCATTTCTAGACGTGTGCTTATGCCTACCAAGAAAAGGGAAAACAATTAGGCACCTGACTTCGTCATATTAACATCATTATTTTTACAGTAGCTAATAAATTGAGCAGCAATCGTTGCCAACTATCGTCTAGCAAGTTTGACAAGAATCTGTCACACTTTTCAATTGTTTAACCCAGCCTGTATTTATGGACTGAAAACGAGAGCTTTTTGTGCAGTGTGTTTGACAGTACCTTCCCTCTACGTCGAGGATGCTTTCCGGAAGACACACATTCAGGGTCTCGGGCAGCAGGAAGACCACACAGCCGCTGCCAATGGCGGTGGCGGCGAAGATAAGTGGGGGCGTGAACACCCAATAGTTCTCCAGCAGCATGACCATGGGGACCAGTGAGCCCCCCATTCGCCCCATGAATGAGGTGTAACCTAAACCACACTGTCTGTAGGAGGAGGGGAGTGCAAAAGTCGTGTTACCACAGTCTAACCTGGGGTCTCATTAAGAAAAGTTGCCTAGTTTCTTACTTAAATTTCACAGTCAACTCTTAAAATGTGAGGAAACAAATGTATCCATAGTGGACAATGTAGACTCTGTGAAGCAGAATTGGGAAACGCAGAAGATTAAGAATGACAAAAGTTTGAGAATGACCAATCTGTCTGATTGGAAAGAAAGTACCATAAATTCCGGACTATAAGCCGCAACTTTTTTCCCAGCTTTGAACCTCGCGGCTTAAACAATGACGCGGCTAATATATGGATTTTTCCCGCTTTTCTTTTTTTTTTCTCCAAAAAAACACATTCTGTGACGTGCTCAGTTTTTTGGCGGCATGAAGCTTTCATTAGACCAATGAAATTGCCGAACGGGTTAAGGTCAAACAACTTTTTTGTTTACTGTTTAGATTAAATCGAGCTCTCTCAAACTTCCCATCATTCTGATTACGGTAGTCATTTTGTCACCCTCATCATGGCAAAGACACGGACAAATGCATATGATGCAGCTTTCAAGTTGAAGGCGATTGATCTGGCTGTTGGAAAAGGAAATAGAGCTGCTGCACGGGAGCTTGGTCTTTATGAGTCGATGATAAGACGTTGGAAACAGCTGCGTGAGGAATTGACTCAGTGCAAAAAGACAACTAAAGCTTACTGCAAATTTTTTGTTACAAGCCGTGTTTCGTTAAAGCCTATTTATTTTTGTTACAAGCCGTGTTTCGTTAAAGCCCATTTATTTTTGTTACAAGCCGTGTTTCGTTAAAGCCTGTGTAAAGTTCATTTGTTTCAATGTACCGGTAGGCACCTGCGGCTTATAGACATGTGCGGCTTATTTATGTTCAAAATAATACATATTTTTAATTCAGTGGGTGCGGCTTATATTCAGGTGCGCTTAATAGCCCGGAAATTACGGTAAGGTGATTCAGTAGTAGTGTGCATATGCATGTAAGTTATTGCGCTAGTTTCACAGTCGCACTTACCTGAGAACGGTGGGATAGAGCTCTGCTGTGTAGAGAAAAGCTGTAGTGAAAGCAGCTTCTGAGAAACCCTTCCCCACCACAGCTATGCAAGTGCGAACCAGGGCATTTTCTGGATGAAGAAACAAGAAGGATAGGATAAGAACAGGGGCGTCATGATCCCAAAATTTGAGGGGCCACAAAGTATGTGAGAATGGTTGAGGGGTGTAAGTTGGGAGAATTTTGCATTTTTCAAACACCTGAAACAGCTTTTTCCAGCAATCATTATGCTTAATTCTATGTACAAAAATATGTATATTTTTCTATATATCTAAGCATACCTCTTTTTTAAAGAAACTAAATATGCTTCTCAGCATCTCTGAAAAAGTTGAGAGGCACACCGCGATGCGGTATGGAGCTTGATTTGGCCTAAGCATACCTCCGGAGGCTCCGCAAATTGCATCATATCCTCCATATGAAGCCTTCGACCACATTTACGGATCAAGCTTAAATTGGCTTTGACTTGATTGATAGCCTGAAATAACTTCTTGATAACTAGTTATGAGGGATGTCCATATAGTTTTGTATATAGTGTATCTGGGTTAGCTAAAGCCAACTTTACAAAATTGCTAGGTGGCTAGTAGTATTACATTTTAGTAAATTTTAATAAATCACTCACTCAAAATGTACCAAGTATAATCTATTAAACGTATAAATATTATTTACATATTAATGTTTAAAAAAATTATAAAAAATGTGACTAGGGGAACAACTATTCAGAGACTTTCAAAATGTAGATAACCTCTCTCAAAAACAATTATACAGAGCAGGCCTGACACAAAATGTAGAAATAGTAGCTTACTTTGACAACAATTCAGTGAATGCAACAAGTATTAGATAGAGAAGATACAAAACAGACAATTTTAAAAAGTACACAATTTCCCAATAAGATTTGTAGGACAAATTATTCATATTTCACACTGTCACGTTAGTGTTTGCATTTAGCCTACAAAATGACATGGAGTTTCTGGAAGCATGACCCCATCCTTTAAAGTAGCACAGAACAAGTAGAACGCACAAAGTAGGTTTCTACACATCTCCCACTCTTTGGCCTGCGTCCACTCCGGATGCACACCACTCCCTCTCTTGTGCCCTTCAAACTTCACCAGAGAGTGGCCTGCTTTCAAATTATGAGTAACAACTCTGTCCACACCCCTCTGTGCCACACTGTTGGCTCCCCCTTCCCTACCACTATAGCCATCACAAAGTGAATGCACAATGGGCATTTTAAACGCCTTCAGGGACCAGTGCCTGCAGTTTATGGGAAGGGGGCTTTGCAGGTTCCCTCATACAATGTATGCATTTATGATGGCAATGTTGAGCATCCCCCAAAACACATACTTCCACCATTTCTGCCTGTGCGTCCAACATTCTATTAGCTCTTCAGTTGGTCAAGATGGTCACCTCAGCCCACTTTCTTGTTGTAATCCATTAAAGCTCTGGAACAGATATGTTTATTCTGCCTGAACTTGGACACTAGTTTGAGGATGTCCTTCCCTGAGCTGTTTGTGGACAGAGAATCTCTTTTGACCCTCCACCGACACGCCATTACATTATCTGCAGACCATTTTACACTCTGACCTCTCTGGAGCTTTCCCTTCATAATGGCCTTGGGGAAGTTCTTATGATTGGGCCTTACTATGCCACAACAGTCAGTACGGTGGATGCCCATGAGTGCTCCCTATGGGCATGACGCCTCTGGATAAAAGTCCCAGGATAAGAGAAAAGCAACTGTGATATGCATATATCAAGTAGAAGAGCAACTGAGTTTTAAACCATTGCATTGATATTCAATGTCACTGTTTAGTATTTTGTGAGTTGTTTAAATATGGCAGAAATGCTTCAATACAGGACCTGAAACCCAAGATGAGTGTGCATAGGGTGTTTTTAATAACCTAATATGAGGGCCATGTTGATTTGTCACAAAAGCCTCAAACTACTGCATCATACAGGAAGAGGAAGTGAGGTCATAGCTCTACCTGTGGGGATAGCGGTATTGAGAGCTATCAGCGCTCCCGTGATGATGAGAGACCACGCCTGGCCATTTCTTCGGCCAATGCGATCCAAGGCGAAGTAGGTGCCCACTTTGGCTGGGACTTCAATTGCGCCGTAGACAAAATGAGTGAGGTACATGTTCAGACCAAACCCTGTAATCTTAAAGCTGATCCCATAGTATGCGAACGACACAGCAAACCTTTTGGGAGGTAAATATAGGTAAAAATATTACTTGCAGTTTCAGTGAGTGCTCTACATATATTATAATCAGTAACTGTGGAAACTTAAAATATGAGTAAGTGAAAGAAAGTATGCAAGGGAAACATTTTATGGGGCAGAATGTTTTAATAAAAACGTGTTGAAAGTGGAATCATGGAGATTGCAGCCCTAAACTGGACACAAACGTTCATGCATGCGCACACACACACACACACACACACACACACACACACACACACACACACACACACACACACACACACACACACACACACACACACACACACACACCTATTTCTCTTCACAGCAGTAAGTCCACTCTCGCCCTAGCTTAGGGGCAGGCAGACTCTCTATATGTCTCCAATCAAAGTTATGGGTGGAGTTGTGGAATCATAGACCTTTCAGGTCTAAATTGGAGACAATCACACTCATGCATAAACACACACACATTTCTTCCAAAAAACTCCACTCTCCCTAGCTTAGGGACAGGCAGCTTCTCTAATTGTCTGTCTCTCATCGAAAAGGTCAAGGGTGAACCATTTTTTCTCATACCAGAATATTCCTGAGCAAATAGTGATTTTCCTGAGCTTGGGTGTCTTGACCAGATCCAAGTAGGAATAGTCCTTATTGGCAACCTCAGAAACAGTTACCTTCCTCAAAGTCTAAGATAAGAACGAATTAGAATGTAAAGTTAAGAGGTTAATGTTCGGATTTATTTTATTAGTCAAGTTTCAGTAGAATCATTTTGGTCTGTAATGTTGATGACATTTTATTCTATAATGCTCAATAGGTAAAAAGCAGAGCTTTTCAAAACATATTTTAAAATACAATTGGACAAAATGTAAAACCTCCAAGAGAATTGTATTTTGTACAAAAGTTTTCATTCAAATGTTAGATGAATTTCAGTATTTATCCATTTGTTCTCAAACACATGTATTTTAAGACATGAAAAAATGATGGTGTTTCGTTTACATTTCATTCAATTATGTATTTACTGTGCCTTCAGAAAGTATTCATACTTATCCCACATTTTGTTGTGTAACAGCCTGAATTTAAAATTGATTATATTTATATTTTTTCTCACCCATCTACACACAATGCTCCATGATGACAAAGTGAAAATATGTTTTTATACATTTTAGAAAATGTATTGAAAATTAAATACAGAAATATCTAATTTACATAAGTATTCATACCCCGGAGTCAATACTTTGTAGAAGCACCTTTGGCAGTGATTACAGCTGGATTGAGAGCTTTCCACACCAGGATTGTGGATTGACATTTTTTATAAAAAAATGGTTTATTCAAGCTCTGTCAAGTTGGTTGCTGATCATTGCTAGACAACCATTTTCAGGTCTTGCCATATATTTTATAGTAGATATAAGTCAAAACTAACTCGGCCACTCAGAAACATTCACTGTCTTCTTGGTAAGCAACTCCAGTGAGATTTGGCCTTGTGTTTTCGGTTATTATCCAGCTGAAATGTGAATTCATCTCTCAGTGTCTGGTGGAAAACACACTGAACCAGGTTTTCCTCTAGGATTGTGTCTGTGCTTAGCTCTATTCCGTTTATTTTTTATCCTGAAAAACTCCCCAGTCCTCAACAATTACAAGCATACCAATAAGATGATGCAGCCACCACTATGCTTGAAAATATGGAGAGTGGTAGTCAGTAATGTGTTGTTTTGGATTTGCCCCAAACATGACACTTTCAGGACAAAAAGTTAATTACTTTGCCAGATTTTTTTCCAGCATTACTTTAGTGCCTTGTTGCAAACAAGATGCATGTTTTGGAATATTTTGTATTCTGTACAGGCTTCCTTCTTTACACTACAATGTTGATGATCCATCCTCAGTTTTCTCCTATCACAGCCATTAAACTCTGTGACTGTTTTAAAGTCCCCATTGGCCTCATATTGAAATCCCTTAGTGGTTTCCTTCCTCTCTGCTCAAGGGGATATTTAATGTCTGTTTTAAAAAAAAATGTTTTTACCCATCTACAACAGGTGTCCTTCTTTGTGATGCATTGGAAAACCTCCCTGATCTTTGTGGTTGAATCTGTGTTTCACTGCTAAACTGAGGGACCTTACAATTATTTGTATGTGTGGGGTACAGAGATGAGGTAATCATTCAAAAATAATGTTAAACACTTATTGCAAACAGAGTGTGTCCATGCAACTTATTATGTGACTTGTTAAGCACATTTTTACTCCTGAACTTGTTTAGGATTGCCATAACAAAAGGGTTGAATGTTGAAGGGTTGAAGCTCTCAAGAATTATGATATTTTAATATTAATATTTTTTAATTCAGGCTGTAACACAAAAAAATGTGGAAAAAGTCAAGGGGTGTGAATAGTTTCTGAAGGCAATGTATTTACATGTATTTTTTGATAGCACCCATGGCTGGGGTCAATTTAAATTCCAGGCATTTCAGGAAGTGTACTGAAATTTCAATTACAAATCCAATTCCCTTCAATGCTTTTCAATTAGAAAAATGTGGAATTGGAATTCAGAATTGATTGGAATTTAAATGGACCCCTACCCTGATAGCAGAACATTATTAAATTGAGAAGTAAGAGTCCCTAGTGGGCACCTGGGTTGGTTGACTCACCTCAATGTCTAGTTTTGCAGTGTAGCCATACTTCCCATTCATTTTTGCACACTGCACCAAATACTTCTTTGCCTCCTTCACTTTGCCATTGGCCAGTAGCCATCTGGCAGACTCTGGTATCCACCTAAATGAAGAAGAAGAAAAAATCTGGACATCATATTTGTCATTATCCACTGCTGTAACAGGATAATATCTTGGGCACAACATCTGAGATTCATACCATTAGCACATTGATTCATTAATAACCTTTAATAATAATAATACAACTTTAATCCTTCATCAATCACTGTACTGTTATTCATTTTGTTTCATTCGTAACTCTACATTAGATGTACTGCATAACGCTAACAGGTGGGAACACATCATGCGTGCATCTTCTTTTCCATTGGCAACTTTCAAATGTAGGTAGTTCTGTCCTTGAGCTGTTCTTGTCTATTGATGTTCTGTATTATGTTAAATTTGAGAAAATGTATAAAACTAAAACTGAAATATCACATTTACATAAGTATTCAGACCCTTTACTCAGTACTTTGTTGAAGCACCTGTGGCAGTGATTACAGCCTTAAGTCTTATTGGGTATGATGCTACAAGCTTGGCACACCTGTATTTGGGGAGTTTCTCCCATTCTTCTCTGCAGAACCTTTCAAGCTCTGTCAGGTTGGATGGGGAGCGTTGCTGCACAGCTATTTTCAGGTCTCTCCAGAGATGTTCGATCGGGTTTGGGTTCTGGCTGGGCCACTCAATGAGATTTAGAAACTTGACCCGACGCCACTCCTGCATTGTCCTGGCTGTGTGCTAAGGGTCGTTGTCCTGTTGGAAGGTGAACCTTCGCCCCAGTCTGAGGTCCTGAGCATTCTGGAGCAGGTTTTCGTCAAGGATCTCTCTGTACTTTGCTCCTTTCATCTTTCCCTCAACCTGACTGGTCTCCTAGTCCCTGCCGCTGAAAAATATCCCCACAGCATGATGCTGCCACCACCATGCTTCACCATAGGGATGATGCCAGGTTTCCTATAGACGTGACAAATAGTTAAATCTTGGTTTCATCAGACCAGAGAATTTTGTTTATGATTGTCTGAGAGTCCTTTAGGTGCCTTTTACATCTAGCCACTCTACATTGAAGGCCTGATTAGTGGAGTGTTGCAGAGATGGTTGTCCTTCTGGAAAGTTCTCTCATCTCCACAGAGGAACTCTGGAGCTCTGTCAGAGTGACCATCGGGTTCTTGGTCACCTCCCTGACCAAGGCCTTTCTCCCCCGATTGCTCTGTTTGGCCGGGCAGCCAGCTCTAGGAAGAGTCTTGGCGGTTCCAAACTTCTTCCATTTAAGAATGATGGAGGCCACTGTGTTCTTGGGGACCTTCAACCCTGCAGACATTTTTTGTACCCTTCCCCAGATCTGTGCCTCAACACAATCCTGTCTCAGAGCTCTACGGACAATTCCTTCGACCTCATGGCTTGGTTTTTGCTCTGACATGCACTGCCAACTGTGGGATCTTATATAGACAGGTGTGCCTTTCCAAATAATGTCCAATCAATTGAATTTACCACAGGTGGACTCCCAAGTTGTATAAACATATTTCAGTTTGTTGTTTGTAATACATTTGCAAAAATGTTTACAAATCTGTGTTCGCTTTGTCATTATGGGGTATTGTGTGTAGATTGATGAGAAAAAAATATTGAATCAATTTTAGAATAAGGCTGTAATGTAACAAAGTGTGGAACAGGGAAAGGGGGAAGAATACTTTTCGAATGCACTGTATGTCATGGCTATGATGTTATTGACTATGGGCTATTCAGGTCTTGCTCCAAAACCACTTCTATAGTATCACAGCAAAAATCTGTAAGACACTGTCCTTTCTTTTTTTAAATATTCTGTTTAATGGGATTTTGTGACATTTCAAGTGTAAAGATGGACAGATTACTCAATTAATTTCCTTCCCACATTTGTCAGAAATATACTGTCCTTTACAGGGTTGGACTTCATTCCATTTCAATTCAGGAAGTACACTGAAATTCGAGTTTACTTCCAGAATTGACTGAATTGAAATGGCATTGCCCCCAACCTGGAGTTTTTCTAGCCCCATCTTACCACCAGGAGATGATGGCCACGATGCAGGGGGACGTCACCACCAGCATGAGATATCTCCAGTCTCGTATGAAGTATGCCAGTAGGGCCAGGAGCATATTGCCCACACTCCAGCCCAGGCTGATGATGGTCCCTGTGAAGGTGCGATGCTTAATGTCCGTCCACTCTATACCTGGAGGGAAAAACACAACTGCAACTTACTACTGTGTACAGTAAATAGCATTTATGGGATAGGTAAAAAAAAAAATGTTGTCAGGGTAGTCCTTTAGGACTGAATTTGGGCCCATTGCTTTAAAACGACTGTCTGGGATCTGGGAGTCTGTTCAATGGCCATTTCAATTCTTGACGAAGCCTCAAACGGTCTTTCACTATCACAACCCAAAATATAAGGTCTTATACCTTTATTGTTCTCAAACAAGAATGTAAACAAACCATGTCTAGCTTTGTTTAAAACTATCATGTGGATGTCATGGACTGTAAGTCCTTGCATCTGGAGTGCTGTCTATACATTTGAGAGGGGTTACATTTCCCAGTGGATGTTCAGTCCTTGCATCCATAGCTCTGTCTATTAATTCGAGTGTGGCTGCATTGTTGTTGTTTGAACTGCAGAGTGCCCCTTTAATCAACACATATCATGTTATAGGAAACCCAGTGGGGGTTAAAGATCATGATAGTACTCAGGGCAAGAGTGGTAATGGTCATTCCCGTCAGTGCGACTCCACAGAGGGTCCTGGTCACGGCAAACATGACGTAAGAGACAGAGAAGGCGGACATGGTTCCGAACACGGCACTGGCCACGAAGGACACTAGGATCATGGGCTTCCGACCAAATCTGCAGCAGGAGAGAAAGGGGAAAGATTCAGAGGTTCCTTCAGCGGTCTTTACTGACTGAATGTCTGCCACAAAATACAGAAGTACAGCGCTTTCTCTCCCCAAAAATTGTTTTAACCACCAGCCCTAACCCTGACCTTAATCCAAACGTTAACCTGACTAACTTGGTCATCGATTCTGACGATATAGCAAATTCTGTCATTTGTAGCATCTAGTCAGTAAGGACATTCTCTTTTATTGTGACCATTAGTCTGCAGCTAATGTATGACTGTCTACTTCTATCGAGACCGAGTTAAGAAAGAAATGCCAATTTTCTTGTTGAGAAAAGACAACACAGTTTTGAAACACGGTCAAGCCTATGTTTTGTAAATTATGTTTGTATGCAAGATGCTGTGGTCAAGTGGTAACATGCATGTACTGTAAATGTTGAATTTGGGAACATTAATATTGTTAAATATTTGTCACAGTTATTACCATAGAACAATTAGATTGTAATAGGATAAATAACATACTTATCTGAGAGATATCCAAATATAACTGCACCGATTGTGACTCCAACAAAAAAGAAAGTAGCGACGGCCTGGTTTAATTTCTTATTGTCACACACCAAATCCCACTGTGAAAATAAATAAATAAACAGGTTCATAAATCAGAATTAACCCCCAGTTCCACCAGTTTTCCCACAAGCATCCCAAGGTGTCATAAAACAGCAAACAAGGCCTTTCACACTACAATGTGAGCCAGCACCGTTTGGTTTGGGTCAGCCAAGTAGGGTAAAGACATAGGCTGCAGTGTGACCGTATAACCGCCACGCTGGCAGTCACGAGTCATGGCCGCATAAAATTCTACGTGGCAGTTGAGTCACGGTAATCTCCTCTTATGCACTCTGGACATGCTTTGGTAGTACCCGACTCACCAATGACCATCAAGTCCTAATGGCCTTGTACTCAGCGCTCTGTTGTTCCTCTAACCACACTGACATCAATGCAAATGAAATAGAAAATCACATCAAACACTTATCAGCAAAACAGGATCATGCTTTTAAAACTCGCCTCAGTGTGATGATCAATTTAAAGAAAGAAGTTCAACAGTAGGTTGAACCTGAGTGTAAAACATGGTTGTTGTGGATGTTGTTTCAAAGTCTAACATAACGAAATGGACAGCACTTTCTAAGGTGATGATTCATTCAAAACACCCATACGAATATTAGAGCTTATGCAATCGCATAGGCTTATGAGCTCAAGCCCGAAGAAAAACCCCTGAATACATACAGTTGAAGTTGGAAGTTTACATACACCTTAGCCAAATACATATAAACTCAGTTTTTCACAATTCCTGATATTTAATCCTAGTAAAAATTCCCTATTTTAGGTTTTAGGTACACCTCCAATTGACTCAAATTATGTCAATTAGTCTATCAGAAGCTTCTAAGGCCATGACATAATTTTCTGGAATTTCCCAAGCTGTTTAAAGGCACAGTCAACTTAGTGTATGTAAACTTCTGACCCACTGGAATTGTGATACGGTGAATTATAAGTGAAATAATCTGTCTGTAAACAACAATTGTTGGAAAAATTACTTGTTTCATGTACAAAGTAATGTCCTAACCGACTTGCCAAAACCATAGTTTGTTAACAAGAAATTTGTGCAGTGGTTGAAAAACGAGTTTTAATGACTCCAACCTGAGTGTATATAAACTTCCGACTTCAACTGTTGCATATTACAGATGGCATAAAAACGTATTTACTAAAGAAGTATTTTTGGTCATTCCCAGCTGCACATGATGATGGAGCACACGATGACTGGGAGTGTGACAAAGTCATTGGTCACACGTTATTTGGATAGTCAACAACAGATCTGTTGATGCTCAATCTATCACCCTATCAACTGCATCTCTGCTGATATGCAACAGCTTGCTCACGTGAAGGCTTTGGTTAGGGCTACAATTTAGGATTAGGGTGAAGGGGGATACCTAGTCAGTTGTACAACTGAATGCGTTCAACTGAAATGTGTCTTCCGCATTTAACCCACCCCCTCTGAATCAGAGAGGTGCGGGGCGCTGCCTTAATCGACATCCACGTCATCGGCCCCCGGGGAAGGTTAGTGAATAGTTAGTTGAATAATTATTGTTGAGAGTTAATGGAACACCTATAACCTATATACAAACCATCCATTGCAACATTACAAACACTTCATTACCACAAACCACCACATCATCATACAATTCATTGAAGATGGGTAAAGCCATAACAAATGGAAACCAATGGAATGGATAAGAAGACCATTAAAAAATATATATTTTACCAGGTAAATTGACTGTGAACACATTCTCATTTACAGCAATGAGCTGGGGAATAGTTACAGGGGATGAATGAGCCAATTGTAAACTGGGGATGATTAGGTGGCCATGATGGTATGAGAGCCAGATAGGGAATTTAGCCAGGACACCAGGGTTAACATCCCTACTCTTACTAGAAGTGGCATGGGATCTTTTAGTGACCACAGAGAGTCAGGACACCCGTTTAACATCCCAGCCGAAAGACGGCACCCTACCATTGCCCTGGGGAATTGGGATATTTTTTTAGACCAGAGGAAAGGGTGCCTCCTACGGGGCTTCCAACACCACTTCCAGCAGCATCTGGTCTCCCATCCAGGGACTGACCAGGACCAACCCTGTGTAGCTTCAGAAACAAGCCAGGAGTGGGATGCAGGATGGTATGCTGCTGGCCTACTGTACACTGTGTTACATATGCTGTGGTTATGAATCTGATAGGCCATCTCTTGGTAAAATATGCATGTATAAAAAATTACAATGACAGTGCTATTTATAGCTGCACAAGCTAACCACCGTTCTATCAAATATTCAGTTGGAGTTACTGTAGTTATGGAAACAAATGATATTGGGGAAGTTTTACAGTTTGATCATTTTTTTCTTCTTCTGATTGACAGAAACCACAAACAGGTTAACAATTAACATGAACTGCATGTTCATGAAGCATACATTAGACATCTATAAGCACATTAACATGACATTACATCTACATAAGGCATCAAACCTTAAAATGTGTTCTGGAGGTAGGAGCTTAGACGGCTTGCTAGTGTTAATAATGACCTTACCTGGGTGGCAGTGGTGGATGTGAACTGGGAGCGGTCGTACACCCAGCCGTCCTGGCACGGCACCGACATGGACACATTGGTGTAGTTGGAGTGGCCAAGGTCAATGGTCACCAGAGTGGCAAAGGCCCTGCAGGAGCTGAAGGAGCCGTCGGCTTCACGAGGGACCCTGAGGGCCAACGTCATGGGATCGGCCAGGGTTTGGGATCCATCTCCAGGGATCCCGAGGGCGCAGTGGTGCGGAGGCACACCCGAGATGAAGTTGTGCAGGAGAAAGTGGAGGGGGAGGATGACCCTGGGCAAGCAGAGCAAGTGGAGCACCAGAAACTGAAACTTGGAGAAGCCACCTACTTCGTCCAGCACCTCCTCGAACCTCATCCCGAGAGCGTATGAGTATGCGTGTGTGTAAAGTCAGACAACACAGGCCTCCTTTTTCCTTCTTCCCTCTCTGTCTTCTCTCCCCCAGGAATAGGAGTCTCTCAATGTGGAGTTCCCAGCAGAGGGAGAGAGGGTCTTATTCCGTGTAAGTGTGCAAATTGAGGCATACCATAGGCCTTGCTTCTGATTCCCACACTGTCTGTGGATAATCCCAATATAGTACACTACTCATCGTAGTATTTCGTAGCGCTAGCTTCTGTCGTACGCCTGTTGAACTGTGAGACACACAAACACTCCTTTGTGTAAAATGGTATCCGTGAAATAGTACTCACAGGGATCCTCTTCACCAGAACTTCTCACCTGACCAACCCGCGAAAAAGCTGATCTAATACATTAGCTCTGGCAAGAGCTCCTTCCTGAAATCCTTCCGGAAATCCATCGTAATAGTGCTGGTTGTATAAGATGGGAACTAATGACCAGATAGAAGTAATAATGAAGATGATCCCTGTCTAACTCTTGAGCATATGTTGGCTTCCATCTATGATTTAGAAAATGTGATTTTATACTGAACAAATGCAACATAAATGCAACAATTTCAACGATTTTACTGAGTTACGGTTCATATAAGGAAATCAGTCAATTGAAATAAATTCATTAGGCCCTAATCTATGGATTTCACATGACTGGGCAGGGGCACCCATCCACGGGAGCCAGGCCCAGCCAATCAGAATGAGTTTTATTACAGACAAAAATCCTCCTCAGCTTCATCAGCTGTCTGGATGGCTGGTCTCAGACGATCCCGCAGGTGAAGAAGCCAGATGTGGAGGTCCTACACTTGGTTACACATGGTATGCGGTTGTGAGGCCGGTTGGACTTACTGCCAAATTCTCTAAAATGACTTTGGAAGCAGCTTATGGTAGAGAAATGTACATTCAATTCTCAGGCAACAGTTCTGGTGGACAATCCTGCAGTCAGCATATCAATTACACGCTCCTTCAAAACTTGAGACATCTGTGGCATTGTAACACAACTTAACATTTCAGAGTGGCCTTTAATTGTCCCCAGCATAAGGTGCACCTATGTAATGATTTTGCTGTTTAATCAGCTTCTTGATATGCCACACCTGTCAGGTGGATTGATTATCTTGGAAAAGGAGAAATGCTTACTAGCAGGGTGGTAAGCAAATATGTGCAAAACATTTGAGATGGGTGTAATGGTCATGTGGATTGTGAACTGTGAATATATTGTTTATTTAAGCAATAAGGCACGAGGGGGTGTGGTAATATGGCCAATATACCATGGCTAAGGGTGGTTCTTAAGCCCGACGCAACGGATACAGCCTTTAGCCATGGAATATTGGCCATATACCACCGACCACTGAAGTGCCTTATTGCTATTATAAACAGATTACCAACGTGATTAGGGCAGTAAAAATAAATGTTTTGTCATACCCGTGGTATACAGTCTGATATACCATGGCTTCCAGCCAACCAGCATTCAGGGCTCAAACCAACCAGTTTATAATATATGTAACGTTCGTCGTGAGGAATGGACCAAGGCGCAGCGGATTGAGTGCTCATAATGAACTTAATGTGAACACTTATTAACAAACAAAAACAACAAAACGATGAACGCCGAAAAAACAGTCTTGAAGGCAACATACAGCAAAACAAGAACAACCTCCCACAAACTACAACCACATACCTATTTATAGGACTCTCAATCAGAGGCAACTAGAAAACACCTGCCTCCAATTGAGAGTCCACACCCCAATTACCTACACATAGAAATAGACTAAACTAGATAGAACATATAAATACATAAACTTAGAACAGTGACCAAAAACCCCGGAACACATAAATCAACTACCCCTCTACATAGACACACACCCCGAACCACATAAACCAAATACCCCCTGCCACATCCTGACCAAACTACAATAACAAATAACCCCTATACTGGTCAGGACGTGACAATATATGATAATGTATGTGTGCACTTGTATTTTGTTTGACCAGATGAAGATCATCTTGATCAAAACATTGTCTTTTAAGGTGGTATTTAGGTGCATATTCAGTGTGCAGGCCTTTCTGTTCTTTTCATGTACTTCATGTACCAGCAACTGTTTTTTTCAGATTTGCCTATAACCACAAGCATTTCTAGATACTGTACGATGGCTTCCGCCATTACTCACACTAAGACTGAAACTCATCTAGATTGCTTCTTTTTTAAACTTTAACGTAAAATCTTGTTACGATCTCACTATTCACTCTCCTTGATCTTTATCATTCTTTGTTGTCTCCAAGCTCAGTCAGGGCTGCCGGAAAATGTGTGAGGCGACATTTGCCACAACACTTGTAACGATCGTCTGACAGAGGGGACCAAGATGCAGCGTGGTAAGTGCTCATATTAACTTTAATGACACTTTAAATAAAACAAGAAAACGAAAGCCAACAGTTCTGCCAGGTGAACAAACAAGACAGAAAAAACAACTACCCACAAAACCCCAAAGGAAAACAGGCTGCCTAAGTATGGCTCCCAATCAGCGACAACGATGTACAGCTGTCCCTGATTGAGAGCCATACCAGGCCAAAACAAAGAAATACAAAGCATAGAAAAAAGGACATAGAATGCCCACCCTAGTCACACCCTCTCTATGGCCAGGGCGTGACAACACTTTACACCACTTTTGATTTAGTTTAATAAAATATATTGACGCAAAGCATTAAAAAGAGGGGCAAATTGCTGTTTTTTAACCGATTTGCCTCATGATTTGTCAACTCAGGCAAAAATGATCTGTCCTTCACATGGGAGTGCTGCTGCAGGGTCTTTGCATGTCTTGACCAATCTGATTCACGGAAATCGTGGGCCGGGCACAACGCACAAAGCCACTTTCCTACAGTATTTATTTAGCAAGCGTGGGTGATTTGAGGAGTTAGTGAAGTAACTTTGGTCAACGCTGAGTTCATCTCGGGATAACTGGTCACTCGAAAGAGGCGCACACTTTTTAGTCAGATAAACTTCTATGGCAAGGAATCCTTCAGAATTGACCTGCTCCAGGGCCAGACTAACTCGTGGCTAACTCCACCACAGGAGGTTGTTGGCACCTTAATTGAGGAGGATGGGCACTTGGTAATGGCTGGAGTGAAAAGGTATCAACAGCATCAAACACACGATTTCCATGGGTTTTGTGCCATTCCATTCGCTCTGTTCCAGAAACTATTATGAGCCGTCCTCCCCTCAGCTGCCGCCACTGAACTCCACTTACCCTGAATGAAATGACCGTGCTGCGAGTTGAGGACCGATAGATACACACGGCGAGGCATGGCTTAACGTGACCACCCCTTGGGTGGATCTGCTTGGTTGGTCATTTTTAAACATACTTCCATGTAGTCGGGGGCTCCCAAGTGGCGCAGCGGTCTAAGGCCTCACTACAGACCCGGGTTCGATCCCAGGCTGGTGTCACAGCCGGCCGTGACCGGGAAACCCATGAGGCGGCACACAATTGGCTCAGCATTGTCTGGGTTAGAGGAGGGTTTGGCCGGCCGGGATTTCCTTGTCCCATTGTGCTCTAGCGACTCCTTGTGGTGGGCCGGGCGCCTGCAAGCTGACCCCGGTCGCAAGTTACACAGTGTTTCCTCCGACACATTGGTGCAGCTGGCTTCCGGGTTAAGCGAGCAGTGTGTCAACAAGCAGTGAGGCTTGGCAGTGTTGTGTTTCGGAGGGCGCATGGCTCTCGACCTTTACCTGTCCCGAGGCTATAGGGGAGTTGCAGCGATGGGGTCAAGACTGTAACTACCAAATGGATATCACGAAATTGGGGAGAAAAAGGGGTAAAAGTACAAAATAAAATAAAATATTTCTTCCATGTAGTGTTAATAAACAAACTACATCATACCTAAAAACAAGTTCATTCTAAGTGTAAAAATGTACAGTTGAAGTCGGAAGATTACATACTGTCACGTCCTTACCAGTAAAAGGGATTGTTTGTTATTGTAGTTTGGTCAGGGCGTGGCAGGGGGTGTTTGTTTAGTGTGTTTCAGGGTTTTTGGTTATGTTCTATGCTTTCTATTTCAATGTGGTTTTTCTAGTTTTTCTATTTCTATGTTAGTTTTGTCAATGACCTCTAATCAGAGGCAGCTGTTTGTTGTTATCTCTGATTGGAGGCCATATTTAGTTCTGTGTGTTTTCACTTGTGTTTGTGGGTGGTTGTTTCCGTGTATAGTCTGAGCACCTTACAGGACTGTTTTCGTCGTTTGTTTTTGTATGAGTTGTTTTTTCCTTCTAATAAAAAGAAGATGAGCAATATAACCGCTGCATATTGGTCCGATGATTTCTCCTCCTCAGACGACGAAGTTTATGACACATACACTTAGGTTGTAGTCATTAAAACCTGTTTGTCAACCACTCCACAAATTTCTTGTTAACAAACTACAGTTTTGGCAAGTCGGCTCGGACATCTACTTTGTGCATGACACAAGTCATTTTTCCAACAATTGTTAACAGACAGATTATTTCACTTACAATTCACTGTATCACAATTCCAGTGGGTCAGTTACACTAATACACTAAGTTGACTGTGCCTTTAAACAGCTTGGAAAATTCCAGAAAATGATGTCATGGCTTTAGAAGCTTCTGATAGGCTAATTGACATCATTTGAATCAATTGGAGGTGTACCTGTGGATGTATTTCAAGGCCTACCTTCAAACTCAGTGCCTCTTTGCTTGACATCATGGGAAAATCAAAAGAAATTAGCCAAGACCTCAGAAAAAAAATTGTAGATCTCCACAAGTGTGGTTCATCCTTGGGAGCAATTTCCAAACGCCTGAAGGTACCACGTTCATCTGTACAAACAATAGTATGCAAGTATAAACACCATGGGACCACGCAGCTGTCATACCGCTCAGGAAGGAGACACGTTCTGTCTCCTAGAGATGAAAGTACTTTGGTGCGAAAAGTGCAAATCAATCCCAAAACAACAACAAAGGATCTTGTGAAGAAGCTGGAGGAAACAGGTACAAAAGTATCTATATCCACAGTAAAACGAGTCCTATATCGTCATAACCTGAAAGGCCGCTCAGCAAGGAAGAAGCCACTGCTCCAAAACCGGCATAAAAAAGCCAGACTAAGGTTTGCAACTGCACATGGGAACAAAGATCGTACTTTTTGGAGAACTGTCCTCTGGTCTGATGAAACAAAAATAGAACTGTTTGGCCATAATGACCATCGTTATGTTTGGAGGAAAAAGGGGGAGAATTGCAAGTCGAAGAACACCATCCCAACCGTGAAGCACGGGGGTTTGCAGCATCATGTTGTGTTCATTCATTCAAGTCCTGTATTCCAGTATTTAGATATTCATTGACGTAAATCATCACATAACCTCTCTCTGCTCTCACTTGGTACGTTTACATACACTCAGATTAATATAATAGTTTGATTAATACCTTTACATGCTTTGCAAGATCAAGGATTTCCCTAATAATCCTGTTTACATGGAACCATCCAAAATCAGGCTACTTGATGGGACTTTGATGAATGCCGAAAAATGCCAATCAAATAACCACAGTGACCATGTTATTTTTGGGAAACCCGTTTGATTCTGAGTTCAGACGATTGCTCAGTTCAGACGATTGCTCAGTTTGGCCCGGTGGCCAGTTCTAGAAAGAGTCTTGGTGGTTCCAAACTTACAATTAGGAATGATGGAGGCCACTGTGTTCTTGGGGACCTTCAATGCTGCAGAAATGTTTTGGTACCCTTCCCCAGATCTGTGCCTTTTGTATGTGAAAACTATTTTTAAGATGCATACTTTCAGTTTTTCTGAACTCACTTCACTTGTGCTAAAGAGGGAGGCTTGCACTGCTGGTGCTAGCACACGTGCAGATCAAATACACCGCTGGAACGCCGATTAAGGTGTTTACATGTCCTAATCATTTGAAAGATTGCAAAATAAATCCAGGTGTTTTAATACGCGTATGCTTACTTCGATGATGACCTTACGCTGGTTAAGATAGACATGTCAACACCTTAATCGGCCTAATGTCATACTGTGGATGTAAACATACTCACTATTCTACCACGCCTTACCTCATATTCATTTTGGATTTAATCAGTTTTTATTGAACTTTTTACAATACGTCAACGTAACCTCAGGGAGACATCTCCCAGCCTCGTGGTAGGGAGGGAGAGGCATATGCCATCTCACATGCTTGCACTGAATAAGTGGGGGCGGGGAGAAAGGGAAAGGGAGGCCTTCCTTCTACTGGATATCTCTCAGGACTCATAGGTTCAGCTTTCAGTGCATATATAACAGAATTTAAAGGGCAACTCCAAGAGACCATTAGTCTCAGCACAGTACTACACTGCAATGCACTGCAATGAAACACTCCTATGCGCATAACTTGCATTATTTATGTAATCTATTGCCTCCTGTTGGGATGGATCAAAGATTAATGTAATAGCATTAATAGTATTCAAATGTGGGTTATGTACTTGCTCAGGAATATTCTGATATGGAAAAAAATAAACATTTTCACCCCTGGCCTTAACGATTGTAGACAGACAATTAGAGAAGCTGCCTGACCCTAAACTAAGGAGAGACTGGACTTAACACTGTGAGGAGAAATGTGTGTGTGTGTGTGTGTGCCTGTGTGAAATATTCAACAGCATGTCGTTTTTGTACACGTCTGTACTGTAACTTTACCTCTTGTAAATAAAATGACCTAAATATGTGAAAACACTTCAAAAATGTGTCGGAGTCAATTCACCCTGATAAGAAACCTTTCAGACCTATTCAGTTGCCCAGGACAGTTCAGTTCCAGTCCTGGAGGACCGAAACACTTCTGCTTTTTGTTTCAACCTGGTACTTTATTGCCCTCACCTGGTGTCACCTGGTGTTTACCTGGTGAATCAGTCTCTGATTAGAATAAGAGGATGAAAACAAGAAGCAGTCCTTTCTAGGGGCGATGGTTATATCTGACAGACAGTGTAGAAAGGAAACAGGAGCTAGTCAAGCCACATGACCATGATTTTACTTTAGCTCAGTGCCCTGCAAATGTAGGTCATTTACCCAATACAAACACAAAACATGGGTTCCAATGATCCACCATTCATTTCATTGTCAGAACATTAAAAGGCGGTATCTATCGCTCAAAGTTAACCTTATTTTTCTCATGCATAAAAAAACAGGCATATTTGCCAACATTGTTCAACAGCAGAGGAAAGGCAAAATATACAGGTTGTTTTCACAAGATAAAAAATAAAGATGTCTTTTTCAAGAAATTATCCTATTATATACACGTCTTCGGAATGTAAATATAATCAAACACCCCAAAAATAGAATGATATAACGCATGCCCATTGTCACACGCTAAGAAGGAGGCCAGCAATATTACTTCTGCAGTCGCTTAGTATCGGCAGTAATTTACCCCATTATCAAACCTTCCTCTTTTAACACATCTGACCAGCGTTGGGAATGATTTTGGCCTTTGCATTCTATCAGAATTGGTTATCGCGTCAGACCATTGGAAGATTGAGACTTTCGTACATTTCCTTAGCATTATTCAACTTATCAAAAGTGTTTGTGATATCTATACCATGCAATGTAAAGTGAGCCAGATATTGTCGATGATAACTTAGTACATCGGTGTGAGACGTTTCTGTGTTGAGAAAGATTGCAACTTGGCTGGCAAAGGGGTCATGACGACCGACTTTGTTCAAATACATTTCTTGCATATAGGATGCAAAATCCACAAACCTAAAGAAATGTTCAACCTAAGAAACAAAAGGAACATTTATACAATGCACCAGTGAACAGCGTACAGTTCTTTGACTGGAAGCTCATGAAGATTGTTCCGTATGGTTCCTCTTGTAAATGTTGTTGTCGTCATGGTCTAGTTAGTAGAGGTACATGATTTGGATCAGAGAAGGTAATTGAAAGATTAAAAAAAGATGGGAAACCGCGTCAGTCTTAATTTGGGGTCATCCTGGAGCTTTTTGAGGCATTGAGTCACTCTGAGGACAACAGAGAAGTGTATGCGTTTCATCCCAGTGAATCTGTTTACTATCTCGAGGTAGCCATCTTGTCCTCTCTGCTTTGTTTCGCTTTGGCAGGGCCTGTGGATTTGGCTCGGATTCTGGCAGGCATAGCGGTGAACGCCTGGGTAAAGCGGCCCTGTGAGTTGGCCTGTTTCATGGTGGTGGTAGTAGTATTAGCCCTGGGCTGGAGCGGAGGGGCAGTTGTGGGCCGGAGCGGAGGGGCAGTTGTGGGCCGGACAGAGAGGGACTGTCTAGTTGGACGGACACGTTGGGGGGAGGGGCTGTCTGTCCTGCAGTGGGAGGTGCTTAGGCTGCGTCGGGTCATGAAAACGCAGCGCAGTGGCATGCGGGGGCTGCCGCAGGGCTGGGCGGGGACAGGACATGGCCTCGGGCAGGAGGAGGAAGACGAGGAGCCAGTCTGCAGAGGTTTAGACCGCCTCTGGGTTGGGATAGTGCTCAGTCCTATCTTCTGAACTTGGAGCCTGAAATGAGAATAAGTGGAATAAGAGTTAATTCTTCCTCCCGGAAACATTTGATGAGTCATCATTTAAGTGTTTTTACAAAAATCATAACAAAACTTTAAAGAACATGACACCGTTCAACCAATGAAATTAAGTTTAGGTCATAAACGACAGAAATCAGACCGTCTTTGGCAATGGCTAAACTCTCGATATTTGGCACTGTAAAGAAGTGTTTTCATAAATTATAGTAAAACAATCAAGGGTCTTTTCATTTACTGTGGTAACCAATGAGCCATACAATGTTATAATGTTATGTTTGCAAACATGATGTTGTGAAGACTACTTACCCATTACCAAAGGTGGATGCATCTCTACAAATGCCCGATCCTGGCAACGCGAGAGGGGAGGCCACGGCGGCCACCAGCCGCCCCGAGGGCCTCTTGATGGGGGTGACGGGCCTGGGGATTCTGCTGCGCCACTCCGTATGGCTCTGGTCCCCCCCAGCCACTGCCCTGGCCTTCAGACATGAGCTCCTCCTGGCCAGGGACTCGTCTGAGGCGTGGGTGTCTTCCTCCGAGCCGGTGGTGGAGAGCGTCTCGGAGGCCCTCCCATCGCCAGAGGACAACGAGGAGGATGTCCCCGAGGGTAGCCTCATCCAGCGGCCCTGCTGCTTCTGCACCACCAGGCGTGCCAGGTCCAGTTGCCGGGCTCTCTTCCGTAGTCGTGCTCGGGCAGAGAGCGAGGCTGAACGCTCCGAGCCTGTGTCCTCTTCAGACAGTAGAACCGGGATGCGGCTTTTGATCCTCTGCCTGAGTGCGGTATACGGTAATCCAGCGTTGGACTCGGGAACACCTTCGGTAGACAATGCCCCCTTGTTGGGATCTGCAGAGAGAGTTTTGTGTTCCAGAATGGGCGACATGGCTTCTGGGACAGGCTCCAAGGACTTAACAAAAACCAGCGGTGGGCGGTCGTCTGGTTTGGTGCGAGTAACACCCTTCTCCAGGGTCACGTCTGGGATAGAATGGGCTTGGGACTCTCTGGAAAGACGCTGGGATTCCTCACCCTGTTCAACATGTACGGTCTGATCATGGGAGTCTCCTTCCCCTGGTGAGGTCTCCTGGGTAACGGCCGAGAGGTCGCTGCTCTCCTTTGCAGTCTGACCTCTGGAAGACATGACGTTAAAGTGGGAAGTCTCGGCGATGTGGACAAAGGTGCGCTCGACTTTGGTGAAGGGTGGAGATGCAGGGGCGATTGGGGTGGATGGCCTCAAGTCCGACCTCAGTGTGAAGGAGAGCTCTGGCTGGCTGCCTGCACCCACCAGAGGCATATCGTTCCTAGGGGTAGAGGCAGACGGCGTCCCGAAGTCAACCTCCAGCAGGACGTGTTCCCCCCCAGTGGATGGAGACTTCCGGGTATCCCCCGGCGAGAACAGAACCAGGGTCTTGGAGCCGTCCTCCAAGTCAGGGTCAGCATCTGCGGCCGAGGCGGGTTCCCGGGGGCCCCTGGGACCATCCTCGGCCATGAGGGTATCAGGGGCCCCATCCTGGCTCCGCTCTGTGCTTTTTTGGCTGGCCTCGCTGTTCGACTCACTCTTGGTCACGTCATCGTCCCGCGGGCCATGGGGCTCCTGGACCTCGTTCTCTGCCGGCAGAGCTGCTGTGAAGGTTCGCCGCTGAGGAAGGGTGCCAGTCAGCATGACGGTGAGGAAGTCGGCCCGCTTGACCTGGAGCTGGGGAAGGATGTGGAAATGCTCCTTCTCGTCCAGCTGGCCCTTGGTCCTGAAGTCTGGACAAGGCTGAGATAAGCCATTGTGCTCAGTCGGAGACATGATCACCTACAAAAAATGATATTAAATAATTACTTTTGCAATTGGAACAAGAGGCATGCTGGAAATATTGTCAAGGCAAAAAATATAAAACAATAAGTATTTTGGAAGATATGGCTCACGTCACATGATGTAAATGAGGACAAAATTGGGAAAACACCCAAGATTATGTAATGTGAACATATCTAATATAACTTCATAAAGAACGAAACGAGGGACAAAATTGTTTCCCCAAACGATTTAATGTTTTTTGGGTTATACACAGGCTTTTAAAGATTGTCTAGATTACATACATTGATAGAAAAGGCACAAAAATGCATTGAAGAGTATTCCCTTTTAGAGAGACACTCCAATATCTTGTGATTTTCAAGTGTTTCCCTTCATAAAGATTTGACATACAGTACTGTAGTATATACACACTAAAACCAACTATCTTGCATGCTACTACAGATTAACTGAGAACTCAGTAGGCAAACTGGTTAAAAGTATGTATTTTCAACCTGTTTTAAAGTTAAAAATACATCATTTCAACCAGTTTTGCCCACTGGGAATTGAACATTTATTGTATGTATGTATGTATGTACGCACGCACGCACGCACACATATACATACATACACAAGTTGTTGATTTACAAAGTTTAAAATACATGCTTTTTACCTGTAAATATTACAAGCAGACTGTACAATTGTATTGTGATACAAAAAATGCTTACACATGTATATACAGTATATCGTACATCTAAAAGACACTCACGGATCACGCTTGACAAATACTGCAGTTATACTCACTACTATTTATTTCTTTCACAATTATATCATACAGTACCTTCTACTATCTCATGAGCCCTCTGTTTCCAAATATGAAGATGAATGCTCACTCATTTACAACGATTTGACAAAAATCTCTCCTGTAGACTGAACAATGTTCTTGTCTTATATTTGACGAGGTTGAAGCACTTCTGACACCATGATATGTACCGTGCAGCAGAGCAGAAGCAAATGGCTCAGCTTCAAAATGTTAATGATCAATTCAGTGATACCCGTACCGTAGTTATTGATGAAAAAACAGGCCCTACCCGGCAGTAACCCAATGTATAATGTCAAGGCCCATCGGGCTCAGGTCGGGTAGCAGAGCTCTAGCCTACATCCCTGAACACAACAGGCGTATTTTATTCAATTTATTCATTTCCTGCACTAATGTGTTATCATTTACACACCCGACATTCATTTGTAACAGGCGTTTTTGTTGTTGAAATGTGTGCCGTTGCCTGGCTATTAAAAGGTACAGGCGGCTATTTGAGACAGCATTTAATTTAATTTTTACAGTACATCTTCATTTTCAGTAAATTTTCCTTAAGGAGATGCATAAAATATTCAAGTCATTTAACACTTAAGACTTATAGACTGAAAACACTTTCAAATTCTAGGCTATCGTTGACAAATATAACTCTGCAATTCAAGATAATAATTGTATACAAGACTACATTGTGCTTTTATTTTAACTCAACTTGTCACGCCCTGACCATAACGAGCCTTTTTATGCTCAATTTTGGTTAGGTCAGGGCGTGATTAGGGAGGGTGTTCTAGCCTAGGTTATTTATTTCTATGTTGGCCTGGTATGGTTCCCAATCAGAGGCAGCTGTTTATCGTTGTCTCTGATTGGGGATCATATTTAGGCAGCCATTTCCCCACTGTGTTTTGTGGGCTCTTGTCTTTGTGTAGTTGCTTGTGAGCACTCCAGACGTCACGGACCGGTCATTCTTAGTTTTTTTGTTGTGTGAGTTTCATTGATTAAACATGTGGAACTCTACGTATGCTGCGCCTTGGTCCGTCTCTCCACACGAACATGACACAACTTGAAAGGCTAAGGGTTAAGGGGCTTTCTGAGCATACAGTGTACTTTACAGTGCAGTGGCTTTGTGTAATGTTATGTGATATGTTAAACAGGCATCACATCTATGGCATTTTCAATCACTCTTAGTCCATGGCTAAAAGGGATTTCTGCCACAATAAACAGTTAAAAATATTTCACAAGACACTTTGCCCATGTCCTGTGGATTTCGCAGCAGATTTCTCAACTTATAATGCTATCCATTTACAATAGGTTGGACACCCAGCCTTGCGGAACAAGTCATTTTTCAGACTATAGGACAGGATATGCAGAACATATGGACGATATGCTCATGTATCAGTGACGTGAACCGAATATGTTTAACTTATCTGAGAAATTAAAATAAGGTGTGAAGCACATAGTTTCGTTAACTGAAAATGCAAGTCCCTCTTCGCTGCAACTTGAAATACATTTTTGATCCGTGAGTATACTCCGAGTCAATATTCACATAACAATAAGGAATTGCACGCGCACAAATTGGGGAAAACAAACATTCTTTCCAATTGACCTCCATTGTAAAAGAGCCAACTTCATCATATATTTTTTTGTTATACAGAAATAACAAAACATGCCAAAAAGCTGCTGTGTTGTTCAATGTAACCAGGTAAAAAAATCCAGATCTATGGTTCGCAATGCTCCCACGTAGGGAAAGAGAGCCTGCGAGAAGAGCTATTTGGCATGGGAAATGTGGAGAGCCAGTGTCCAAGTATGCTACACATAGCTGTGTGTATGGAAGACATTTCCTCACAGGTAAGACAGTTAACTTGTTAAGTATAGTCTGTTTGTAACGCCACTCACTACTTGTACCTGTATAGTCCGTTTGTTTGTGTTGTTGGTCTTGGCTATCTTAATGTTGCGGTTGATAGCTACCTAGCACTCACGTGGCTGCTAACACCGTCATGAAAAGGGTCATGAGGGAAGACCTACAATATAAAGTTTTTCTAAGCAGTGGAAATGCAGGCAATGTTGAAAAGTCATCTTTAGACATATTGTACTTTTCTTAAATGTAGTTTTGTAATTGACTAAAACAAGCAGACAAGAAAAGTGCGTTTGAAAAAGGTCACGTTTTTGCTGTGAGCCAATGGGGTAACCTAGGTAATCACAGGTTGTTTCCCCACAGGCGAGTGGGGCCGGTACGTTCTATCTAATACCGACTGGGACTATCCCTTTACCTGTGGTAATATACAGAACTCACCGAAAAATCACTGGGTTGTTCCACCAATTGGGTGCCGTTTGAGTAGTGTAACTTGGCCAAACAAAACTTTTGATTTCACCTAATTTATAAATGGGTTGACGTGTTTTGCTCGACACCCTCAGGTTTCCAACACAAAACACCAGAAAATTGCCAAAATGAGCAGAACCAGCTCACCTGCTTTCACACTATGATTTGACTTCTAGAATTAAGAATGAATAGTTTCACCATATCAAAATGAGAGTTCGGTTAACAGGGTTGACCTTAAAATGAGGGACAGATGTAAATTAATCACATGAAATATATAATAATCTTTCAGAAATGACTTTGTCAAAGCAACAACGTAACTATAGCATTACAATGATGAAGACTGGATTTTTTTGGGTTAAGTTGGTTAAAATCTTCCTAAACTCTGAAGAACTTGAGGAGGGACCTTTCAAAATTTTGGCACTTTAGCATGTCTTTTGGCACGTTAGCAAGTCTTTATTCATATTATAAAAACAGATTTATTGACTTGTTCATGTTGGCTATATTAAATGGTACTTCATTGAATATAACAGGCTTTTAGAATTCAATATTGGTGCACAATTATTAATATTATTTTATTTTACCCCCAATTGGTAGTTACAGTCTTGTCCCATCGCTGCAACTCCACTACGGACTTGGGAGAGGCGAAGGTCAAGAGCCATGCGTCCTCCGAAACAAGACCTTGCCAAGCCACACTGCTCGCTTAACCCGGAAGCCTTCTGCACCAATGTGTGGGAGGAAACACAGTCCAGCTGGCGACCAGGGTCAGCTTGCAGGCATCTGGCCCGCCACAAGGAGTTGCTAGAGCGCGATGGGACAAGGAAATCACGGCCGGCCAAACCCTCCCCTAACCCGGACGGCTGCCTCATCTGTCTCCCGGTCACAGACGGCTGTGACATAGCCTGGGATCGAACCCGGGTCTCTAGTGATGCCTAAAGCACTGCGACGCAGTGCCTTAGGCCACTGCGCCACTCGGGAGGCCCATTGGTGTACAATTTCTACTTAAAATACTAAAGGGACGCAAAAGGCATTCATTTCATAGAATGACCGTACTATACATTTATAGCCAGAGATTTGATATTATTATATATCATGCAAATAATGTTAGAAGTATGAAAGCAGTCTTGTACAATACAATTTCTCTGCAAGTACATTTCAAAATTGCCTGCGTTATTTTCAGAGTTCAGTGACAACATTCGACATCCTGTTTTGATTGGGAGTATTATGGCGAGATTTGTTTTACCGAGAACGGACAAAAAAGTACAAAAACAATATATTTTTTAATATCATTGCCAATAATGTCAAGGAACAATTTGCATGTGTGCAAAATTAAGTTTGGAGTTAGCAGCTAATCCACTCTCAGTACATTCACTGAGTAGTGCTCGTTACATGGTGCTATACACAAAACGACAAGCATGATTTGCTGAAAATCGTCTAACCAAGCAGTGAGAAATGAACTGATGGAACAGTTATCTTTTCTAAATCAGAGACAGAGGCGACATTCAGAGAGGGATGCTTGCTTGCTTCTTAGTGCTGTTAAGTAAATGCAAACGTCTTAAATGCAAAGCTTGGCAAAAGTAAAAATGCTGCATATTTCTGTAAGCGTAGCCCTTTAGCGCATTCACAAAAGCAAACATAAAAGAAAACATAAGATCCTACTCATTGAGAAGACCAAATAAGAAGGCTGTATGTGGTTATGCCATTTCAGAAATACAGTAGTATCGTTCCTCTTCACAATGGTTTCAGCAAAACAGGGAACACAAAGCCAAGAGATACATGGTTATTACAAGATATCAGTAAAATAACAGCATAAAACCTTCATTCAAATGTTGAAAAGACATCCAAAAAACATTGGCGTGTAACAAAAATCAGCTTACAGTGCAGCGTGAAGCCTGTGATGTCACGGGTCAAGTATTTCTAAGCTGAGGTGCAATTCTATACAATTCATTTCTATACTGTACATTTTTCCACTTGGCTACATCTACAGTGCATGTCCTTTACATTAGAACTGCTACCCACTTAAGTGTCTGAAACCTCATTGGTTGGGGATGGATAGAGTGGCAATGAGTGTGGAAATAACCAATCCTCCTCCTTTCCTCAACCTTCTTTCTTCAAAATGGCGTAACATTTTTTCCCCCAAGCACCCTTATTTATTGCGTTTCTCATCTTTTGCATCAATATTTTCTACCTGGGCCCAACAGTAAGCAAGTTCTCCTGTTAAGTCCTTTATAAAGTGCAATAGTGAGGTACAGTACTCAAGGGACAACAATGGAGAAAGTGCCATGTTGATGACTTATCTACACAAACATACTGTCACATACAACAGTCGATCCTCATACAGTATGTAGCTCACTTCACTGCAAAAATTACACACCAAAACCCACAGAATTCCAATGGCATTTTTGGCTAACTTTGGCTACTTGAATGAATGGTTTATGCTATTCTGCAGGAAGATAGATAATGCAAAGCTCCCCCAGTGCAATCCAAACCCTGGAATTATCTATCTATAACAATGATAGAGTTGAAGTGCTGAGCCAATGCAATGGCAGAGATGTCATTCTATGGAGCTTAAACTGTAAGTGCCTGAAATACTTTGGAACCAGATTTCAATTCATAAAACGCAGCTGTTTGCATAGTACACCCTAACCACTGGTCCAGGGTCTACCCTCCTTATGGTTAAGGATAGGATTTAGGGTTGGGTGATCCTATCCTAGATATGTGGTTAGAGGCAACTTCTATCTCAAGCAGGAAATCCAGTCTCTCTGGGTAGAACTTAAAACGTGCAAGTTTTCCTCCGCCAACATTCACACATAGCAGCTTTGCTACAGATTCCAAATAGTGATGTGATTTCATGACCAAAGTGATGTGATTTCACGATTTCATGACCAAACGAACTTCAGACAACTGTGAAATAACTACTAGGGTGAGCTGAAGCTGGAAGCAACGTCAGTACAAGAAATGTTCGTTGGGAGCTTAATGAAATGGGTTCCATGGCCGAGCAGCCACACACAAGCCTAAGATCACCATGCACAATGCCAAGCGTCGGCTGGAGTGGTGTAAAGCTCACCGCCATTGGACTCTGGAGCAGTGGAAACGCGTTCTCTGGAGTGATGAATCACACTTCACCATCTGGCAGCCCGACGGACGAATCTGGATTTGGCCAGGAGAATTTTCATGGTTTGGGCTAAGCCAAAAAATCTTAACGCTACAGTATACAATGAATGACATTCTAGACGATTCTGTGCTTCCAACTTTGTGGCAACAGTTTGGGGAATGCCTGTGCATGACAATGCCGTGCACAAAGCGAGGTCTTTACAGAAATGGTTTTTCGAGATCGGTGTGGAAGAACTTGACTGGCCTGCACAGAGCCCTGACATCAAACCCATCACCTTTGGGATGAATTGGAATGCCGACGAGCCAGGCCTAATCGCCCAACTTCAGTGCCCGACCTCACTAATGCTCATGTGGCTGCATGGAAGCAAGTCCCCGCAGCAATGTTCCAACATCTAGTGGAGGCTGTTGTAGCAGCAAAGGGGGTACCAACTACATATTAATGCACATGATTTTGGAATGCGATGTTCGACGAGCAGGTGTCCACATACTTTTTAATGGGGCGGCAGGGTAGCCTAGTGGTTAGAGCGTTGGACTAGTAACTGAAAGGTTGCAAGTTTGAATCCCCGAGCTGACAAGGTACAAATCTGTCGTTCTGCCCCTGAACAAGGCAGTTAACCCACTGTTCCTTGGCCGTCATTGAAAATAAGAATTTGTTCTTAACTGACTTGCCTAGTTAAATAAAGGTAAAATAAAATTAAATGCTATGTCACATAACTGAATTAAGAACAGTTATATGTAACTAGGTTTCATCATACCCGTCGAATCATGTTACTGTGGCTACAGTAAGTTGTCATAAACTGCCATGACATGTTATAACATGATTTGGACACTAGTACAGCAAGTGTTATTACATTTTCAATACCTCAAGCCAAAGAGAACCATATAGAATTACACTAAAGTTATATGTATGGGACAACTGATACTGCCTATAATTTCTATAGTTCAAGATGCCATTGTAGTCATAGTAGCCATAATGGAAATACAGTACAGATGTAGGATCTTCATTTTAGTCAGTTTGCTATAGCATGAATATAATCCTGCAGCAACAGGACATGGAAATTATTATGTGTATTATAGTGAATGAACATTTTTGTAGGGGTTGATACATTTTTTGTTAGAGCATTCAAGTCTGAAATTTCAAAGCCTTTTTAAAACTCAGACATAAGTTTATATTCTCAGCAACAAATGAGTGATCAAATTAAGATCGTACATCTGTACAGTACATTGAAGTCAACCACGATAACGCTTGTCATAAAACATGACACAGAATATTAGAGAACAGGAGTTTTCCTTTTGCAAAACCCCACACTTCATACCCTCACCCTTCAGAGGCCTGACTAATCCATTGCTCAAGCATTTCAACGCATAGAAAGCATGGAGATGCAAGCAACCGACACACATAAAACACCTCTAGAAAGTACACCAAAAGCAAGATAAGACCTATAGAAAAGCGCCCTGTGTGATAAACATACAGATGCTGAAGGATTTCTGTTTACACTCCACAAGAACTAGCCTGGTCCCCGTTCTGTTTGTACTGTCTTGCCAACTGTATGGTCATTGTTATGGACGTTGTTATGGACGACATGGATAATATAGAGCTGGAGGGATTTTCAATGCACAAGCAGAACAGAGAAGCTACGTCTGGTAAGACGAGGGGTGGGGGTGTGTGTCTTTTTGTCAATAACAGCTGGTGAGCGATGTCTAATATTAAAGAAGTCTCGAGGTATTGTATTGCATTGCTCGCCTGAGGTAGAGTACCTTATGATAAGCTGTAGACCACACTATCTACCAAGAGAGTTCTCATCTATATTATTCGTAGCCGTCTATTTACCACCACAGACAGATGCTGGCACTAAGACCACACTCAACCAACACTATAAGGCCATAAGCAAACAAGAAAATGCTCACCCAGAAGCGGCACTCCTAGTGGACTTTAATGCAGGCTAACTTAAATCAGTTTTACTAAATTTTTACAAGCATGTCATGTCCAACCAGAGGAAAAACAACTCTAGACCACCAAGGAACTCTAACTCAGGCGTGGTTAGAGCGTTGGGCCTAGTGGTTAGAGCATTGGGCCAGTAACCAAAAGGTTGGTGGATCGAATCCCCGAGCTGACAAGACAAAATTCTGTGGTTCTGCCCCTGAACAAGGCAGTTAACCCACTGTTCCTAGTCTGTCATTGTAAATAAGAATTTACAAGCAAAAACTATAGCAGGAAGTACCAGTGACTTGCTCAAGATGGAAGTGGTCAGATGATGTGGATGCTACGCTAGAGGACTGTTTTGCTAGCACAGACTGGAATATGTTCCGGATTGAGGAGTATACCACCTCAGTCATCGGTTTCATCAATAAGTGCATCGACGACGTATTCCCCACAGTGACCGTACGTACATATCCCAACCAGAAGCCATGGATTACAGGCAACATCCGCATCAAGCTAAAGGCTAGAGCTGTCGCTTTCAAGGAGCGGGACACTAATTCGGTTGCCTATTAGAAATCACTCTATTCCCTCAGACGAACCATCAAACAAGCAAAGCGTCAATACAGGATTAAGACTGAATCCTACTACACCGGCTCTGACGCTCGTCAGATGTGGTAGGGCTTGAAAACTATTATGGACTACAAAGGGAAACCCAGACGCGAGCTGCTCAGTGATGCGAGCCTACCAGACAGCTAAATGCCTTTTATGCTCGCTTCAAGGCAAGCAACACTGAAGCATGCACGAGAGCACCAGCTGTTCTGGATGACTTTGTAATAACGCTCTCGGTTGCCGATGTGAGCAAGACCTTTAAACAGGTCAACATTCACAAAGCCGCGGGGCCAGATGGATTAATAGGACGTGTACTCAAAGCATGTGTGGACCAACTGGCAAGTGTCTTCACTGACATTTTCAGCCTCTCCCTGACTGAGTCTGATACCTACATGTTTCAAGCAGACCACCATAGTCCCTGTGCCCAAGGGGGCAAAGGTAACCTGCCTAAATGATTACCGCCCCATAGCACTCACATCGGTAGCCATGAAGTGCTTTGAAAGGCTGGTCATGGCTCACATCAATAGCATCCTCCCGGATACCCTAGACCCACTCCAATTTGCATACCACCCCAACAGATCCACAGATGACACAATCTCAATTGCACTCCCCACTGCCCTTTCCCACCTGGACAAAAGGAACACCTAGGTGAGAATGCTATTCATTGACTACAGCTCAGCGTTCAACGCCATAGTGCCTACGAACCTCATCACTAAGCTAAGGACCCTGGGACTAAACACCTCCCTCTGCAACTGGATCCTGGACTTTGACGGGCCGCCCCCAGGTGGTAAGGGTAGGAAACAACACGTCTACCACGCTGATCCTCAACACTGGGGCCCCTCAGGGGTGTGTACTTAGTCCCCTCCTATACTCCCTGTTCACCCACGACTGTATGGCCAAACACGACTTCAACACCATCATTAAGTTTGCTGACAACACAACAGTGGTAGGCCTGATCACCGACAACGATGAGACAGCCTATAGGGAGGAGGTCAGAGAACTGGCAGCTTTGTGCCAGGACAACAACCTCTTCCTCAATGTGAGCAAGACAAGGAGCTGATCATGGACTACAGGAAAAGGCGGGCCGAACAGGCCCCCATTAGCATCAACGGGGCTGTAATGGAGCGGGTCGAGAGTTCCAAGTTCCTTGGTGTCCACATCACCAATGAACTATCATGGTCCAAACACACCAAGACAGTCGTGAAGAGGGCACGACATAACCTTTTCCCCCTCAGGAGACTGAAAAGATTTGGCATGGGTCCCCAGATCCTCAAAAAGTTCTACAGATGCACCATCGAGAGCATCATGACCAGTTGCATCACTGCTTGGTGTGGCAGCTGCTCGGCATCTGACCGTAAGGCGCTGCAGAGGGTGGTGCGTACGGCTCTGTACTTTACTGTGGCCAAGCTTCCTGCAATCCAGGACCTATATGATAGGCGGTGTCAGAGGAAAGCCCATAAAATTGACAGACACTCCAGTCACCCAAGTCATAGACTGTTTTCTCTGCTAACGCACAGCAAACGATACCGGACCGCCAAGTCTTGGACCAAAAGGGTCCTTAACAGCTTCTACCCCCAAGCCATAAGACTGCTGAACAATTAATCAAATGGCCACTGGACTGTTACATTGACCCCCTCCCCCCAATTTGTTTTGTACACTGCTGCTGCTCGCTGTTTGTTGTCTGTGCATAGTCACTTCACCCCTACCTTCATGTACAAATTACCTCTAACCTGTACCCCGCACACTGACTCTGTACCGGTATCCCCTGTATATAGCCTCATTATTGTTATGTTATTGTGTTACTTTTTATTTAATTTTTTACTTTAGTTGATTTGGTAAATATTTTCTTAACTCTTCTTGAACTGCACTGTTGGTTAAGGGCTTGTAAGTAAGCATTTCACGGTAAGGTCTACACTCGGCGCATGTGACAAATAAAGTTTGATTTGACAATGACCATAAGTGTTTGCAAGACGGCACAAACAGATCTGGGACCAAGCTACACAAGATCAGCGTGAAGACTGCAGAGCACGGATAGTAGCACCCGAGCATCTCATGCCGTCTATGGGGAATAATTGAACTCGAATGCTCTGTCACAAGACCCTCATAACAGTGTCAGGAGCATGACATGACTTACGCCTTGGGATAAACAAGGATAACTTATGACTCTACATTGTTATGACACTGTTGATAAAGTAGCTGGCCTAGCATGTACCTAAGTCAGTTGGTTACGACTGCTTAAAGTCAGCTATCACTAGAGACCGTAACTGCTTATGACATCTATATGTCATTATCATGACAGTGCACATAGGTCTTATGAGGAAATATTATTTAAGGAAAGTGTGGTAACACAACTTGTAGCTTGCAGGTATAAAGCTTTATTACTTGTTATACGCATGTATGAGCCTTTATAATGACTTACATTGCATTATAACCTCATCATAATGCATTATACCCGCACGGGCAATCTGCGATTGGTACATCCATTTTAATAGATACCCATTGATTCTTAAAGAATATAACTTAGAAATGCCTCATGAGCTTAGTTCAACTGTCGTACCCCATCAGAAGCCAAAATATAAGCTTGGTTCACTCCGTTGATTGTAAACAATGTAATTGTTAAACAGCATCAAAACATGGCTAAAACTGTACATTTGATATCTTGGATCTTCATTCCTTACATCTATAGCTCTGTCTATGAATTCGAGAATAGTTCTTCATCCCCATCCCTCAGCTGTTTACCAAAACAGTGGTCGCCTTGTTATTGTTTGAACTACAGATTGCCCCTTTAAGTAGCGTTACCGAAAGCATGACTGTATCCCTTTAGGTACGCATCGCCGACATGACCTGCAATTCGACGACAATCCCTCAAGCCTTCAGCATGAATGGAAAAAGAACAATGCAATGAAGTTGAGCAGCCTCTTAACAGTCCCGGTTTTGTGACTCCTCCTCCTCACAGCACCATTAAAGGATGAAGAAACCTCAAGTTTACACTTCCACCACTTTTTACTCAAATTGTGTACATTTTTGTGGCATGTGCAACTGACTTTGCAAGGAGCAGACTGTTAAGAGTTTATTGCGTGAAAAATATTTTGCCGTCAGCACTTTTCTCCTCTTCATAGTCACCTTTTTAAAGTTAGTTACATTAAAGTGAGTTGTTTGTGTTTTAGTTCAGCATGTTTGCGTGTCTGAAAGACAATGTGTGTACGTGTGTGCAAGCGTGCATGTGTTTGTGTTCTAACCAACCCGCCAAAATATGGCTCTTTGGGTTACAAACTGCGTGTGTGTACATGAGTATGTCCCTCTGTATGTACACAATGGGTGTGTACGAGTATACGTTAATGCATTTTGGCATGCAGTGCCCTTCCCTCAGCTCGCGTTCTTGTTCATGAGCTTGGCAAGCAATTGCTGGATTTGCGTGCGCGACACGTTCAGGACCGAGTGCCTGCTCCGCGGGCTGCCCGGGCTCTGCAGGGGAGCATGGCGCCGGTGGGCGGAAGCGTTCATGTGGGCGGGGCTGCTCTCGGCCGAGCGGCTCCGCTGGATGAAGGACCCCCCGGGGTGCGGGTACTGCTCCGTCTCCAGCGTGGAGGATGAGAAGACGTAGGAGGCCAGCCTCCGGAGCTGATTGGGCCTCGGGTGGTGCCTGTCATCCTCCAGCTGCAGAAGAGACCAATCAGAAAACAGAAGGAGGGGCATTAGGATGGAAGGGGGGAGGAACAACCAGGTCATGCTAACAGACTATAGACTAGTATCGGACCACGTCCCAACACTCCTGAAACGGCTTCATTTCCTTGTCTTCTTACCCTTCCTCACCAGTGATCTAAAAAGATTAGATAGTTTAGAGTTATAGGCTTGGGCTCTCAACTATCCAGTACCTTTCAGGTCAGCTGATAAAAGAAGGAGACAAGGAAAGGGATCCATATAGAGTATTGGAACATAGCTTGTCATACATCTCTCCTTCCCTGTGTGCATGCTGTAAGGGTTCTCTGATGTAGTCCAGAGAGAGGAAGACTATGGTTGTAGCTAGGGTTGCCATTACAGCAGAGGCATTACAGTATGTTAAAAGGACAGAAGACAGTATTCTACAAAACTCTTAAGTGGGTTGCCAGATTGGAAGCAAATGAGAGTAGGTTTCCGTCTCTCTCATAATCAAGTCACAGTGGACACATTCCCCAACAATGCCGTTAAAAACACACAAGTACTGCACATGTTCCTCTAGTATGTCAACACATTGAACCTGGGAAAATGCCTGGACACCATCAAATTTACACTCAATTTTGCTAAAAGACGTTAGTCGAAAAATCACCATTGGAAAATGCTAAATGAATAACACAAAATATAGATGGTCTCATCAAGCACACGAAACACAAACACAGGATGAAGAAAACGGGGATAAATATGGCTCAACAAAAAAAGGAGTTCGGAACAGAAACTAATTAAGAAAAAAACAACAAAGTAAGGACTATCCTAAACTGTGCTTACCCCAAAACACCACTTTATTTCTTCGCTTGTTGTTCCCATGGCACCCTCGCTTTTCTCCTTGGGTGAGTGCAACTTGGCATACTGTACTTTTAATTGATAGGTTGCGCAAATACATCAGTTATGTCAAGGAAGAGGTCACAGCGCAAATAAAACGAGGGTCCTTGATCATGTTTGCGATAGCGAGGCCTGCCGTACTAGGCTCTTGCGGTGAAATCACAAATAAGGCTGGTAAAATGTTATTGGTGAGGTAAGTAAATCAACATTTTTGTTTTCTTTTACAGTAATCCATGACAAGGAAATACAACTGACACAGGGAATGGGTGGTTTTGAAGGCCCCTTGTGTATGTAGGTATTTATTCGTACCACTCCTGAGCAAAACATGTTCTTTAACATATTTCATGGACATACCGTAACAGTCAGAAAAAGTCACGCAAACTTACAAAAGGTTAAATAGACATAAAATGTCATGTTGTTAAAATGGTACGCAGACCTGCATAACACAAGAGTCCTTCAGGTTTCTAATTGATGCAGTGCTAACAGACCCTAGTGGTACATGGATGCTGGGTAATGTGTATTAATAAAACAATCTGTAAGATTTCTTGTTCAAAAGGTTTTTAGGCACGGCAACAAGGTCAACAATATTAAATTGTAATCTAAGCCAGTGGGAAAAACTGGTCGATGTCAGGTTGTGTTCTGATTATAAATGTTTTTAGACATATTTTTAACGTATTTTTAAATAATTGAAATCATCTGACCAGATAACAACCAAATGATGGTGCTTTTCCCAGGGCCAGATTACTGAACAGGCATGCAGGGCACTTGCCCTGGGGCCCCCGAACTCCAGGGAAAAAAATATGAACACGTCGGTCGGGGGCCCCTTGGAAATGTTCTCTCAGTCTCATGGCAAAATGTATAGAATAGCATGAAATGTGTTACAAAACTGCAAATGTTTGTCTGCCCCATGGCAAAATGTGTAGAATTGCAGGAAAGCTATGAAAATCAGGTCTTAGCTAGTTGATGTATTTTTATTCAAATTGAAGAGATTGTAATCTGATGTTGGTTCAACAACATTTTGCCATGGGGTTGTTGATGTCGTCATGATAAAGATGCCTTTATCTGGTTGTAATCTGATGATCTGACTTCGCTTCAACCAGAAAACCAGATTTAAACAAAAGGAAACCTTACAAAAGGTGACTTTAATTAAGGATGTTGTGTGAAGTTTTGGATTTGTACACAAAATAGTTTGAGTGTGTGTATTTTGTTCAATAAAAATAATAAAAACAACTTTGATTTCAGATTTCAAAGAACAAGGATTTGCTCCAAAATTAAGTATCTCCAAAATTAAAATAAAATATTTGAAAAGGCATTATTCCACAGTGCATTTAAACTCCATTTAAATTCCACTCAATTGAGGCAATGAGTGATAACTGAGTCGTTCCATGAAATGAGTCCCTTTTGGGTAGTGTAATTTGGTGAACGTTTCATTTCACCTCATTTTAACATTCTGCCATGACAAACATATGTTCAACTTAATAAAAAAAGAGGTCTATAGTAAGTGCATATTAACTGCCAAATAAAGTAACAGGGAAGCTTGTTGTGTGCAACAGGGAGGGGCAATTGGGTGGGGTTTTTGGACCGACTGATGACATCACCGGGTGGTACAAGTTAATAGTCCAATAACAAAGAGAGTTTGCCCTACTCTCTGCCAATAACAGCTAGTTTTCAGGTTAAATTAGGCTCCTTCAAATTAGGTCCCTCTCTCAAACCACTTCCAGACAGTCCTAGCAAAATTCTTGCATGAGAAATTTAATTTAGCTAAGGAGCTATTTTGGTTTCTTTTTGGCCACTTTAATTGAAAACAATCACAGTAAGGTACTTAATTGTTACCCAGAAATTATTTTATATTCAGATGAAAATGGCTGCATTGGACCTTTAAGAAAGATACATTTAACTAGGCAGTCAGTTAAGAATAAATTGGTGGGGGTTAAACAGACGGATTTTGATTTGAATATTTGTATAATGTTAATTAGATTGACACTAGGGTGGGTCAATCGGCCCTAGGGGATGGGTACTTTTTAATATAATAGGCTTTTAAAATCCAATATTGGTGCACAATATCTACTTGAAATATCAAAGGTACACAAAAGGGACTCATTTTGTGGAACGACCCAACTACACTATTGTTTCAATTAATCAATCTGAACTAACTGGATTTAAAACCACATCCGAGTGACTACTGACTGACATTCTTGTTAGCCATGTTCTTTTTTTGTCTGTTGTCCTTTAACAATGAGCGCCATTGTTTCATTCATATGGAGCTGTATCACATTTTCCGTTCAAACCTTTCAAATGATCTGGGAGTTATTTCTCACCCTAACCTCATAGATAAATACATTACATGACCAAATGTATGTGGACACCTGTTCGTCGAACATGTCATTCCAAAATCATGGGTATTAACATGGATTTGGTCCCCCCTTTGCTACTGTAACAGCCTCCACTCTTCTGGGAAGGCATTCCACTAGATGTTGGAATATTGCTGCAGGGACTTGCTTCCATTCAGCCACAAGATCATTAGTGACGTCGGGCACTGATGTTAGGCGATTAGGCCTGGCTCGTTCCAATTCATCCCAAAGGTGTTCGATGGGGTTGAGGACAGGGCTCTGTCCAGGCCAGTCAAGTTCTTCCACACCGATCTCAACAAACCATTTCTGCATGGACATTGCTTTGTGCATGGGGGCATTGTCATGCTGAAACAGGAAAGGGCCTTCCCCCAACTGTTGCCACAAAGTTGAAGCACAGAATCGTCTAGAAAGTCATTGTATGCTTTAGCGTTAAGATTTCCCTTCACTGGAACAAAGGGGCCTAACCCGAACCATGAAAAACAGCCCCAGACCATTATTCCTCCTCCACCAACCTTTACATTTGGCACTATGCATTACGGCAGGTAGCTCCTGGCATCCAGCAAACCCAGATTCAGCCGTCGGACTGCCAGATGGTGAAGCGTGATTTGTCACTCCAGAGAACGTGTTTCCACTGCTCCAGAGTCCAATGGCGGCTAGCTTCCCACCACTCCAGCCGACGCTTAGCATTGCACATGGGTGATCTTAGGCTTGTGTGCGGCTGCTCAGCCACGGAAGCCCATTTCATGAAGCTCCTTACGAACAGTTCTTGTGCTGACGTTGCTTCCAGAGGCAGTTTGGAACTCGGTAGGGAGTGTTGCAACCGAGGACAGATGATTTTTACACGCTTCAGCACTCAGTGGTCCCGTTCTGTGAGCTTGTGTGGCCTACCACTGCACAGCTGAGCCGTTGTTGATCCTAGACGTTTCCACTTCACAATAACAACACTTAGTTGACCGGGGCAGCTCTAGCAGGGCAGAAATTTGACGAACTGACTTGCTGGAAAGGTGGCATCCTATGACGGTGCCACGTTGAAAGCCACTGAGCTCTTCAGTAAGGCCGTTCTACTACCAACGTTTGTCTATGGAGATTGCATGGCTGTGTGTTCGATTTTATACACCTGTCAGCAACGGGTGTGGCTGATATAACCGAATCCACCAATTTGAAGGGGTGTCCACATACTTTTCTATGTAGAGTGTACATACTCTGCTCTGAGTTAGGATGTTTTGAGCACAGGGATGTGTTGTGGCACCCTCTAGTGTTGGGCGCAGGGGAATAAAAAATAAATAAACAGTGTTACTGTACTTACACTATGTGTATGGGCCTCCCATTAGACATACACAGTAGCACATAGTAAGCAATGTATGCTTAAAGCATTTATGAATCTCTTTAAAATGCTCATGGATGTGTATTTGGTTCATACCTAAATGCCTGTTTCTTGACACATATTTGTGTAGAAAACTGTATTTCAGAGTTGAAAGTGTAACTAACATTTCCTTGTTTTTCCATGAACACATACATGAAATGAGTTGCTAAATGAATAGGAAATATAGTCAAGACGTTGACAAGGTTATAAATAATGACTTTTATTTGAAATAACAGTGTCCTTCAAACTTTGCTTTCGTCAAAGAATCCTCCATTTGCAGCAATTACAGCCTTGCAGACCTTTGGCATTCTAGTTGTCAATTTGTTGAGGTAATCTGAAGATATTCCAGCCCATGCTTCCTGAAGCACCTCCCACAAGTTGGATTGGCTTGATGGGCACTTCTTACGTACCTACGGTTAAGCTGCTCCCACAACAGCTCAATAGTGTTAGAAGATCCGGTGACTGTGCTGGCCACTCCATTATAGACAGAATACCAGCTGACTGCTTCTTCCCTAAATAGTTATTGCATAGTTTGGAGCTGTGCTTTGGGTCATTGTCCTGTTGTAGGAGGAAATTATCTGCAATTAAGCGACGTCCAAAGGGGATGGCATGGCATTGCAACATTAAGTGATAGCCTTCCTTCTTCAAGATCCCTTTTACCCTGTACAAACCTCCCACTTTACCACCACCAAAGCACCCCCAGACCATCACACTGTCTCCACCATGCTTGACAGATGGCGTCAAGCACTCCTCCAGCATCTTTTCACTTTTTCTGCGTCTCACGAATGTTCTTCTTTGTAATCTGAACACCTCAAACTTCGTCTGTCCATAACACTTTTTTCCAATCTTTCTCTTTCCAGTGTCTGTGTTCTTTTGCCCATCTTAATCTTTTCTTTTTATTGGCCAGTCTGAGATATGGCTTTTTCTTTGCAACTCTACCTAGAAGGCCAGCATCCCGGAGTCGCCTCTTCAATGTTGATGTTGAGACTGGTGTTTTGCGGGTACTATTTAATGAAGCTGCCAGTTGAGGACTTGTGAGGCGTCTGTTTCTCAAACTAGCTACTCTAATGTACTTGTCCTCTTGCTCAGTTGTGTACCGGGGCCTCCCACTCCTCTTTATATTCTGGTTAGAGGCAGTTTGAGCTGTTCTGTGAAGGGAGTAGTACACAGCGTTGTACGAGATCTTCAGTTTCTTAGCAATTTCTTGCATGAAATAGCCTTCATTTCTCAGAACAAGAATGGACTGACGAGTTTCAGAAGAAAGTTATTTATTTCTTGCCATTTTGAGCCTGTAATCGAACCCACAAATGCTGATGCTCCAGATACTCAACTAGTCTAAAGAAGGCCAGTTTTATTGCTTCTTTAACCGGAGCAAATCAGACTTTGTCACGTGCGCCGAATACAACAAGTGTAGACTTTACTTTGAAATGCTTACTTACAAGCCCTTAACCAACAGTGCAGTTCAAGAAGAAGAAAATATTTACCACAATATTTTCCACAACAGTTTTCACTAACATAATTGCAAAAGGGTTTTCTAATCACTAGCCTTTTAAAATGATAAACTTGGATTGGCTAACACAACGTGCCATTGGAACACAGGAGTGATGGTTGCTGATAATGGGCCTGTGTATGCCTTTGTAGATATTCCATTAAAGAAATCTGCCGTTTCCAGCTACAATAGTAATTTACAACATTAGCAATGTCTACACTGTATTTCTGATTTCTGATGTTATTTTAATGGACAAAAAATGTGTTTTTCTTTCAAAAACAAGGATATTTCTATGTGACCCCAAACTTTTGAATGGTAGTGTACATAGCAATAATATTAGAGCCACATTCGGATGTAAGACATTTGTACATTATTGCTCGCTCTCTCTAACTTAACTCTCTCTAACATACAGCTAGCTATCTGTCAGGTTTTCTTTCAAAAACAATAACATTTCTAAGTGACTCCAAACTTTTGAACGGTAGTGTACATCACTGTTGGGCAAAATAGTATGATTGCACATTTTTATATGGAGAATGACATTCTCACCTAAAAGACCCCTAAAGAACCCGAAACACTAATGGAAGCTACAGGCTGAGACACATTGGTTTTAACAATGAGGAAACATTTTGTCAACTTCAACTGTTCTCCAAGAATTTGCTGAATTTCCTCTATAATTCATTCAGCTAAAAGACTTGAACATTCCCCATATTTTCTTTTGTGCATCTTTTTATGTATGAGGTAACAGTCAGCTTAAACACATGTTTCCCTAGCCTGATGGGAAGACCCACGGTTTAAACCTTTTCATTTAACATTTTCAACCAAAAGGTTTTCATGTCAGGACAGTGTACATCTAACTTTCTAACACTGACGTCAAGAACATGTTCAGTGTGAAGAAAACGTTTTGAAACTAGGTTGCACCACCTGAACATGTCCAAATGTTTTTTTTTCTGTTACAAAAACCTTTTGCTTGGTTGTGCCATACTGAATATGACCCAGCTATCTGGATGTTTGTTACATTATTCTCATCAGAATGACAAAGTGTCATCATGTATGCGTATATCTTCTTTCATCAGACAGTGTGTCATAACGAGGGCATCAAGTGCAGTGCAATGCTGACAAATGTCATCCCGAATACAGGGACGTACTGGGAACAGGAATCTGCCCGTGGTATGGACTAGCCTATCTGGCATTTGCCGGAACTGCACTGTGAGAATATGCTCTTGTGGACTCATTGAGAAAACTATTGAGAAAATATTGTAGAAATACATTCGCCGGGGGGGGACTGTCAAAACAACCCTACTCATGCCACCATCTCACCCAAAAAGCATAAAATGTTCAATAATTATAATATGTAAGGCTATATCTGATCTGATGCTGGAATATGCAGTTAGCAAAGCCACGTCTCCCATTCATACCTTAAGCATTACAAAAACAATGGTTAAAACCAAAAGTCATGGGCAAAACCAAACTCATGGAAAGGAACAATTTGTGCCTACTGACATAGAAGAATTCACTTTTTCTCTCTTTACACTGGCAGGATATGTCACACCAATGACAGTGTGAATGACACTAAAATGGCTGAGGGAATAATGGTCGCCCCCCGCCAAGGTATTCAGCTCCCACTGGCTTGCAAAATTCTAGGGTTGCAAAATTCCCTGGTTTTCTAGAAAGATGCCTGAAATTAGAAGGAATCTTCCAACTGAGATTTCTGGAAAAACAGGTAATTTTGGCAAAGTTATCGGAATTTTGCAACCCTAGGCTAAGCACTGCATGTTAATTGACATCCCGAACAGAGGGGGCACCGAAGAGCTAATCTTTACATCATCTGGATAGATCAACAACAACACCCACCGCTTAGGTGGGTCTCATCCATATCATCTGAAGATCAATCGCATTGTACAGCAGGCGACCCAGCTCTGAGCCAACTCCCATGAACATGCAAGGAGAGAAGCCTCCCTCCACCGATAGGTCGGCCCGGTCTCTTACCGGTCTTTGTGGTCCAATAGGACGGCCTGACGGGAGTGAATGACACGGCGACATGGCGGGGCTTCCCCCACTTCGTCTGGAGGCTTCCTCCTCGGTGAGTGTGAGCATGCCCCGGCTGCTGTTAGTCGTGTGGGTCGTCTTGGGTCGCACCACCATCTCCGCCCCTAAAACAAAGGATTGGTTAGGAATCTAGTACCCTTTTCACACTATCATGCCAACCCGAACCAAACTGTAATGGGATGAATATTTCATTTTCACATTGTGCTTTTCAGCACGGTTCTGCTGTGGTGGATGCATAACCAGCTCAATACAAATGGTTTGGTTCGGCTCAGTAGCGGGAAAAGCGTTTGCCGGATTAAGTCAAACGTCAAACAATATTTGAACGTGAGAGGAGAGATGAGCATCATCGTCAACACAACACAACGTGTACAGAATAGAACAGAATACAACAGAACTGAATAGAATGGAACAGAATTGAACTGACTGAAATAGCAGATCATTGAATGTACATAAAACCTCCAGGCCCACCTCCTCCCCGCAACCTCCTCCTCTCCTCTCCCTCCTCCAGTGGCCTCAGCTCCTCAGGCTCCTCATCGGTGGTGCCCGACGTGGTGGGCTGGAAGTCCCTCAGCTCCGTCTCCTTGTCGATGATCACCCACTCCTTGCTATCAAAGTCTTCTTCCTCTGCCAGCGGCACCGATCTGATAAAGGCATTACTGTGGGCTTCCTGGTCCACGGACGCCACCGAGCCCTCGCCGTGCCGCCCGCGCTGCAGGCCGCAGTCCACAGACAGCATCATGGCCGGCTGGGACGAGTACACGTGGCGCGAGGGCGATCCCAGGATGTCCATGCGGGACCTGATACTGTGGCACACAGATGTGTACACATACATTCACACAGGTACAAGCACGAGGACGTACAAGGGCACATAGACACACAAGCAGGCAGAAACGAATGCACACACACAAAACCCACACATTAAGTATTGAATGAAGTATTAAAGTGGAGGGCTATAATAGATAGGCTTATAGCAGTTTCACAGACCCTAACCCAAAGGACTTTCCAAGAACACCTAAGAGACTTTAATGTAGCTAGGTACAATATTAAATGTATTTGAGTACAATGTACTTCCTGGTTAACTACATTACTTAAATACTACTATACTAAAAGCTAGTACAGGTCTGGAACTAATACTAGAGCTGGTTTGTTGTGGTCACCTTTGGCCGTATCCGTCGACGCCCCTCCCATCAGCGGCCGACATGCGGTCTGACTCGGGGCTGTTGATGCGGCGATACCGGAGCGAGCGCATCTGGCCACTGGGGGACTCGGGGGCCCCTCCTGCCCGGCACGGAGACATGGGACAGGCCCCTCTGCTGGGTTCATCCCCCTCCTGGGCCCCCTGCAGACACAGAGGGGAAAGGAGAGACAGGAGGTCACGGTGACGTATGCTAAACAGTAATTCATTCTAAAATGTGTCTATTACCACTGCTAGGAGTTTAAAGGGTAGGCCTTCGTCTGTCTGGTGTACACATTTTCTGACTGGATGTCCATCTCTGCCTGTGCATCTCTCTGTCCGTCTATCATCCTCTACCCAGCCAACCATCAATCCATCCCATATTTTTCATTAATCAAAAATGCTAAAAATACTGTATCAACAAACAGTATAAGCTATGCTAAAACATCTACATCGATGCCATCCTACCATCTACGGGCCATTGTGGTGAGACCAGGCCATACAGTAAAATGTTGTGGTCTCCTTCCCCTCATTCCTCCCCCTTACTCACCTTGCCCAGGCTGATCCTGAGTTTGTTGCGGTTGAAGTCGGTGTCCTCCCATCCCTCGCCCTTAGCGGGCGTCTGGCCACCGCCACCCTGGCGGCTCCCACCGGTGGGCAGGGCCGGAGGGGCGTTCTCCTGGTCGCTGAGGTGCTCGTCCTGGAGCACGTTCTCCGTGTTCTCCCTCTGGAGGTCTACGGGCACCGGGGTGTTGAGGGCTCTGGAGGAGAAGATGGGTGGGAGTGGGGAGATGGGTTCAGGTTTAATCAGTTGATTAAGAGCAGTGGTGGCCCAATGATGTATACAATGTATGTACTAATGTATATGAATGTATATAATAAACACATGTATATAACACCTATATGTGAATATGTCCACTGGCTGTGCAGGTTTTTGTTCCAGCCCTACTCTATTCCAAATTTTAAAAAATAATAATATTTCCTGAATTAAGCATGCACTTAATTAATGCACTTTGTACAGGCAACCCTCAAAGTTCAGTAAACATCTATTTACATATCTATTTATTCAGTGAAACATTAATTGTAAACTGGTATATCAAATGCCTTTTACAGCCTAGTTTAGAATTCAATATCATGCATTTCAAAGGGTTTGGATGAGCAGTGTGGCAGTAGCCTCGAGGCATGACAGCAATACTGATGGACACAAAACCTATTATCTCTCTCTGTTCACACTGAGACTCTATGCCAAATGGCACCCTATTCCCTACTTAGTGCACTACTTTTGACCAGAGGCCTATGGGCCCTGATCAAAGGGCACTACATAGGGAATAGGGTGCCATTTAGGATAGAGTCTCAGTGTGTGATGACGACTAAAAGACTAATGATGTCTCCAGAGATAAGGATGTCGTGTTCGCAGGGAAGTCATGCAGCTGTGTGTAGTGTGTGTGTGTCTGAACGTGTGTGTGTGTGTGTCTAGGCGGGCTGAACAGTAAAGAGCTTCAAACAAGACAGTCATCTGAGAGAGTGAGAGAGAGAGAACTTCAAAAGGATATATTTGGGTGAGTGAGTCAAACAATAGCTCCCATGAAAGATGTATAAAAGACAGATTAAAAATAGAGCACTGTGACTGTATCACGTTGTGGAACATTCAGGATCTATATAGGATCTGTATTGATACTGTAAATGTCAAGTGTCAAATACAGACAACTGGTGAAAAATACTCTAGGATTAAAGGAAGACGCAGAAATATGACATCATCATACACAATGGGGAAACTTTCTGCTTACAAAAATCAACAACTACAAAATGTGAATCTGCCAAGATGGCCTCTATTGGCTCTTCCCACGTGGGCACGCCTCAAGGGAGGGCATTTCAGCTGGCACATTTACATTGATGTGAACACTGAAATGTTGATTAACGGGCACTGTCTCTGTTAACACTAGAATACTAAAGCAGTAATTGTGACTGCTCATTCATATCATATTTGTATTACTCTGCCATTTGTAAAACCATGGGTTCATCCCACTCCTTGACATTTCCTAAATAAGTCCATATAACACACTGCCGTTGTTAGAACGTCAACATCACAAACAGAACTGGAGTTATAACCCGTTTTAGGAAGGCATCTCGTTTTGTGAAAGGTTTTCCACCGTTATCCCCCCCTTCTCCCGACAGTGGAAGGTTCCGTGCCCAGTTGGTAATCACCCAGATAATTGTCTCAAAATTGACCCGAAACTAATTTCACACTTATACCAACAGATTAAATATATTAAGTCAAGTATGATGGGGGAGAAAGGGGGAGAATGGGTGAGTTGATGAGCGAAGGGAAGCGAACGATGCATAATTATGTAATTACCAATTGTGAATGAAGAACAGGGCGGGAAATTCTATTGTATTGGTATATTCTAATTCTAATCTGAAAATGGTATAGTATGTGCTCTATATCAGTCCACCAAATCCAAGCAGTTTTATCCGTCTACTCTGACCTATTTGGAGTACACAGTGAGAGTGTGCGTAATATACAATGGCAAGAAGATAAAGACGAATGGATGCACATGCTGTGTTAGCACTGCTACTAGATCTGAATGAAAATGACTCAGATGGTGGGAGGAAAAAAATGTATCATGACATCTCTGATTGTTCTTCAGATTCTGAGCCTCAGCATGAACCTACACCTCCGAGGCCTAAGCGCAAAAAAAGCCAGAATGATGCTCACTCAGCAGGTGCCCGCGCCACCATTAAATAAATATTATTCAAATTTTACCTTCATCATTTTTGCGATATCATATATGAAATTGATTAATTACACTGTCACAGTGTTGCAGTCAGAGTCACTGCTCATTAGCTTGAAGGGGGTTCCCTTGAGGCCCAGTGGTTCCACCGTTAAATAAAATGCAAGTAGAAAGTCACCCTGCAGTGTATGATCATGTAATATTGTGGACTCTCCTTTTAATCCTAATGGTAAATATATCAGGGTCCTTACCCCACCATGGCGACGGTGGGCCGTGTGTTGTGTTGTGGTTGGTTGGAGGCGCTTGTTGACTGTGCGGAGTCCGTTCCTCCTTTCTCCCAATCAAACGGCTCATTTTCCATGATGATGCGCTCCTTCATGCTGTTCTCAAACACCGACATCAGCAGCTGGGAAATAAAGGAAATGTGACTTGGGTTGCATCCCAAATGGCACCCTAATCTTTAAAATACACCCTATTCCCTTGACCAGACCAGCAGTCGGCCAATAGAAAACAACTCCAAATGAGACTCTGGTTGTGTCCAAATGGCACCCTATTTCCTTTACACTGTAGTGTACCTCTCTGGTCAAAGTAGTGCAGTAAATAAGAAATAAGGTGTAATTTTAGATGCAATTTTGTTACTGGAAATAGCACAGGGAGTACTAGGAAGCATTGATGAAGTCAACATATCAGTTTGTGTGAGCATACAAAAAAGTCCCAGCAATAGAGGCCAGTCAACAACAACAAAAAGAGACGTTTGTGGGAGTATTTCGAAACACTTTCAAAGTACTTTCCTTATTCTCTATACTGCGATGGTACCTGATAATCCGGCTTGGTGTAGTAGTCAAGGCCCAATACATGGTCGAGGAAGATATGAAACTCTGAAGGCATGTGTTTCAGCAGCATCCTATGGTCATATCGCTCTTTTATCTGCCCAACTTGCTCCTGCGTAAAACAGAAAAAAAAGAAGATTTGTTTTACTTTATTTTATATATTTGCTTGTCATTCAGTGGCTGAAAACAAACCAGTACCCCTCCATTTGCCCATTGCGCCATATGCACAAGTGTCCGAAAGCTGATGGAGTGAAAATGATCAAGGGTGTAGATTAGACCATCCTATATGCAAATTAGACCATCCTATATGCCACTTCGACAGAGCCAACACACACTGGGATATTTGGAGTTTGCACAATTTCATACAATGAATCGAGAAGCGTACCAAATGATATGCCACATGCATTTATTTCTGATTTCGAGGCGCTACTCATATTACAAATGAAATACCTAGAAAAACGGACTAAATGAAATGTCACTAACATTGTCAAGAGTTGAAAGAAAAGAAGATCCAAAAAGGCTTGTGTTTTGTTCATCTTGCTTATTTGATTATTTGACTTTAACGATTCGCTAGAAATACAGTGGGTCTGTCGTGGACGAGTGAAGTGACTCTACCTTGTCCTTGATTTTCCGCCATGGTAGCTGCCCCACTGCAAATTCCACCAACATGTAAAATAAAGACCATAGGTCATCATGTCGGCCCATTTCCTGGGGAGAGAAAAAGTAGAGTAGAGATTACGAATGATATCTTCCTCCATGCTATATCGTTTTAATTAGTACAGTATACCCTTAATAGTGCCAAACCTAAGGTTGCCCCATAGAGATCCTATTAAATTATTAGAGTGGGTATGTATTGTAATTCCTTATTCTATAGTTGCCTGCCACCATTTTATAGTACAACAACACAATAAGCAAGTTAATTTCAATGAGCAAATTTGGCAGAATACATTTTCCAGCATATCATTTCGACAACATAAACAATGTTGTTTACTTTGTTTTTATGTGCATTGACTGAGGCATATCGGACAGTTCCTCGAAAACCTGCGACAGTCCTCGGCTGAAAGGAAACAAAAGGGAACAGTATTAGTGACGGACCAATATCAAGATGCACATACTTCAACGTCTTGGAAAAATAACAATTCTGACACATCTTCCTTCTAGGTTTCTCTCTACTGCTCACGCTCCAAAATGTGATTGGTTTTAAAAACGAACTATTCCGATCTAACAAACACTAAAACGCATATTTTTGTTGGTGTTGACTTAAATGGGAAGTAAATAGTAAGGAAAACAAATGGAACAAAATAAATTACCGGTAACAATTTACGTTTACACTACACTAGCATTCATCTCACATCCGTTAGCGCCAAATAACCAGGACACACCAGCTACATAGAGGATACATGCAACACAAGTCATCTTAAGACCCAAAAGCACGTCATCGAACATGCTAAATTTGACCTTGCAAATTCGATCGGACATATAGGTAACATCAATGCTTTTGTTGCCGCCATTCAGTGCCGTAGAGGAGCTATGGATATTTACTGTAAACACAGCGAATCTAAATTGTATAAATAAAATAAAAACGAAATAATAAAGTAGCCAGAAACATAAGTGAGGGGTCACACCAGGCATCTGAACACTAATCCTACTAAAAGCTCATGAATTAATGTCTGTGTGTGTTTGGCTCAGTAAGCCACTTGGGTAAAACCATTATGGTATTATACTGTAGTTGAGCTAAATTTCATTTTAATCCAGTCAATATCAATAAGCAATATTCAATGAACTTGTATTGAAATAATTCAATAACTCCTTTTATTCTTTCAAACTTTTTCCTAAATGTCGATTCATCTCCCGAACTGACAATCTGAAAACTGTCAAATAGAATTGCGCCTCTCTAGCTTATTTTAGAAACTCAATCTCTTGTGAGTTTGGCTTGGGATGGCAGTATCAGGGGTGCGGCACATGCTGTTCGTTCTCACATTACCCTCGTAGTTTGCTGGTGCCGTGACCTTAGCTCCGGGGGGAGCAAACTGAACGCTCACGGTCGAGTCCCACGGTCATTTATCGAACACTGAGTACTGAGCCCTCGGAGGTAGACAGTGGGGCTGTATCCAGAATGGCACTATTTGGGACGCATCCTAGGTTTAGATTTGACAGTGAGGGATGCCCCATTATTGTCAACAATAACACCAACGGTGCTCTCGGCTGGTTATTACAGAGAGAAGGCTGCCTGTATGCCGTTTCCCTCTGTCCTAAACAAGCAATTAACTAAATGCTTCTTCGGCGACAAGGAGAAGCTGCTTCAGACTGAATTAGAGTGTGCAGCTCGCTGTGTGTAAGAACCTTAAGGGAAATTCTGAGCCTCTACCTTGTGACCTTGAGAAACTTCCACATTGCTCTAACTTACGCTTAGATCTTCCTTGTCGACAGCGTATGCATCAGAATCAGGGCCCTACTCTGACACATAGCTAAAACCTGAAAGAAACAACATCTAAGTGTAAGTTAGAAAGAGTTCAAGTTAGCGAGAGAGCGAGCAATAATGTACAAATGTCTTACATCCGAATGAGGCTCTAATATTATTGCTATGTAGACAGATCCATTTACAGCTGTTGCTATATAAAATAGCTGCCAGCAGCAATAACGGGGTCCTAGCAATAGAAACAGTAACCATTGATATGAGTATAACAGAAAGGTCGAAAGTGGGTGTCCTTACTGTGACCCCTCTGCTATGAGGAGAACAGAAAGCTTGGTGACCACACTCACGTCACTCTGTCACCATGCACGTGACAGCCATGGCGGAGCAAGGATCTGATGGAGAAACGGGTTGGAGCATGCACTTCAAAATCAAATGTCCAAAAGGAACTGTAAAACACAAAACAAAGGCAAGCACTGAAACAAAATGAATGAATAAATGTAAGGAAATGTAAAATAAATAGGCACACATCACATAGGAAAACAGTGACATTCACGAGGTCCAAATTACACATGGTAACGGCAGTAACTTGTCAAACATTTTCTATTGGCTTTTATGTAATAGAGACAGAACTATATATACACTTAATGAGTTGATAGTAAGTAATGTCCTTGCTGACCACCAATGGCCACAATTCTGGCTGAAATATTTAAATAATGTATGAAATTTTGTATCAACTTCCTGTAACAATCCCATTCTGGCTTACAACATCACACATTCAGAAAACATATCAGTTTGATTTGTGGGAACTGCTGGTAAGTGGGGACCTTACTTTTTTCACGTTTCAAAACACTGCATCCCATTTTATCACCTACTGTAGGTATGCAAGTGGATTGAGTGTTATCCTATCCAAGAGGCAATAATGTTCATGAAACAGCCTTAATTATACCTATATAATGTAATATAAGGCATATAGGGCCGGTTTCCCAGACACAGATTAGGCCTAGTCTTGAACTATGAAGCACTTTTAATAGCGAATGCGTTTTAGTTTAGAAATAGACTTAATCTGTTTACACATAAAACTCCCTGAAAAGTGACCTAATCCTGCAGCATTATATACTCAAGATAGAAAACCAGCTTCAATAGAATAAAAATGTGTTAAAACCATACATTTTGGCAGCTGATATGTACAGTCATTTGTAGTTTGACGGATGCCTCAAGACAAAGCTAACTCTGCAAGCATTTTTTCCCAGCAGTACCTTATATATTTATATGTCAATGTATGAATATGAAAACGCCCCATGAGTTTACAAAACCCATCAACATTTAACACGCCCCTAAACCTGCTACTCAGTTACCGCATAAAGGACAGAGACGTGTTATAGAAAATGAATTAGCATGCTAAAATCTCTACGTAAAGAATTATTTTCCACTTCTCAGCAGCAGTCATGGAAAACAAGATTTCTGAGAAACACATGACGCGTGCCACGAGAGGAAAAATAGCTCCGCTATTTATTACCCACAATGATTTATTCAGTTATCAGGGAAGGAAAGTGAGGGAAGATCCCTCTTCATTGCGGAGAGAACACTACAGTATGTAGCAGCTGGTAGGTCATTCACTGCACAAGCACTGGATGCTAAAGGCTTCATGCTAACAAATATGCTTTGTGGCAAATGGCTGACGGCTATGTGCTAACAAATATGCTTTGTGGCTTCTGGCTGGGGGCTAACGGCTATGTGCTAACAAATATGCTTTATGGCTAAGGGGCTGACAAAGTGGCAAGGTGAAGGTCATTTGGACTGGAGAGGCCCCTGACACTTCCTTCCCTGGAGATCTGGCTGCCTCAGGGTAGGAGAGAGGCATACACTGCTATTTGCCAGGGACTGGGGGAAGAGGGAGATGAAGAGAGAAGGGAGATGGAATGAGGAGGAGGGAGAGAGAGGGAGGGAAGCAGGGGTAAAGAACGAGAGACAGACATGGAAGCAGGGGGAGTTAAATAAAGCAAGATGGAGAGACAAACAGGGAGGGTGAGAGGTAGACAGAAAGAGGGAGAGGCAAATGGGAGAGAAAAAAGGATAACGCAGAGAGAGAAAGAGAGGGAGCCAGAGCCTCGCATTCATCACAAATCAATGAGCTGAAGCTGACTCAGCTGTACTGGCTAGAAGAAAAAAAATCAGAGAGCAAGAGAAGGGGAAAAGGAGAAGGGGAGCGGGGGATGGGGGGTAAAGGGGGGAGAGATGCCTCGGGGCATCGCCCACTGACGCATGCATGCAAATTAAATATTCATCTCACGCTGCTGCACTCACAGAGCTCCGAACACAGGGGGGAGGGGGGGGGGGGGGGGGGCGCTGCATGAGGACACAGAGTGGTAGAGGCAGAGATATGAGGGGGGGGGGGGGGGGGGGAGTGGCAGAGAGAAATAGAGATCAGATAGTGACTGAGTCAAAGAGATGAGAGTAGGAAAGCAGAGGGAAGGGAGAGCGGTGGCTAAGAGATGGGAGGCAAAAGGAGGGGAGAGAAATGGAAAGAGTGGATGGAAAGGGAGAGGAGCCGAAAGAGAAATGGAGTGGATGACAGAAATGTAGAAGGGGCAAGAGGGGAAAGGAGAGAAGATAGAAGTTACCTGAGAGAGTCTAGTGAAAAGGAGGGGAGAGGAGAGGAGGAAGAAAAGAGACATAAAGGGGAAGAAGAGTCCAGTGGAGAGGAGGATGAATGCATAAGCAATTGATGAGAGGGGAAAAAAGGAGAGGAGGTGAAAGTGCTAGAAGAGATTAAGAGAGATAAAAGCAGACAGGGAGAATTTGGGAGAGGAGGAAATGACGGGATGGAAGTGAAGAAGAAGAGGGAAGATCAAAGGGGAGAAGAAGAGGAGAGATTGAAAATGCAGTCAATAAGAGGGGATGGGAGAGGATGAATGGGACGCATTTGCTTGTGAGAATGTGTTTGTGAGAGAGTGAGGTAGAGAGAGAAAGACTGAAAAAAAGAGAGAGAAAAAAGAGCTTGAGTGGTGAGAGTGAGTGAAGGAAAAGGGAGAGAGAGTGAGGTAGAGAGAGAGAGTGAGTGAAGGAAAAGGGAGAGAGAGTGAGGTAGAGAGAGAGAGTGAGTGAAGGAAAAGGGAGAGAGAGTGAGGTAGAGAGAGAGAGTGAGTGAAGGAAAAGGGAGAGAGAGTGAGGTAGAGAGAGAGAGTGAGTGAAGGAAAAGGGAGAGAGGGTGAGGTAGAGAGAGAGTGAGTGAAGGAAAAGGGAGAGAGAGTGAGGTAGAGAGAGAGAGTGAGTGAAGGAAAAGGGAGAGAGAGTGAGGTAGAGAGAGAGAGAGAGAGAGAGTGAAGGAAAAGGGAGAGAGAGTGAGGTAGAGAGAGGGAGAGTGAGTGAAGGAAAAGGGAGAGAGGGTGAGGTAGAGAGAGAGAGAGTGAGTGAAGGAAAAGGGAGAGAGGGTGAGGTAGAGAGAGAGAGTGAGTGAAGGAAAAGGGAGAGAGGGTGAGGTAGAGAGAGAGAGTGAGTGAAGGAAAAGGGAGAGAGGGTGAGGTAGAGAGAGAGAGAGAGTGAGTGAGTGAAGGAAAAGGGAGAGAGAGTGAGGTAGAGAGAGAGAGTGCCGGTCGGAGAAAGGGGGAGGTTAGTCCTTCTTCGGCTTAGTTCCGGTCGCATATCCCCTAAGACTGTGATTAACATGTAAACTAGCTACAAAAGACAGGGATTACTGTGTAAGATGTGAATGACAAATGAACTGAACATTTCAACTCAATTTGAAAATGATGGAGAGGCTTTAAGACTATGATATTGTAAATAAAAAAAGTTTTCTAGGTCACTTTAAAAGGCTGATAAAAATGAACAAAGCCTGCAGGAAATCTCATACAAAAAAAATAAAATTGTCTGCTAAGTGGCATATCTTACAGTATATATTATATATTAGCCAAACCATGGACTGGGCACAAATATAACCAATATGATCCATCCATTTTTAAGATGTCACTTTGAAGGTGTCACTGTACTATCATTAACTAACACAACATAACCGATGTCATAAGCAGTCACTGGCTAATGCATTTTAACTGTCATCTGTTTGATCTTGTACATTACCGACAGGTTTTCCAGACCCAGATTAAACCTATTCCTGGATATCAAAGCACTTTCAATGGTGATTCTCCATTGAGCATATATTTTAGTCCGGTAATAGGTTAAATCTGGGTCCGGCAAACCGGCCCTAAGCTCTCAAAAAAAAGGCGATACCGCCAGGCATATTGGACAGCTACCCATGTAAACAAGGAAGAGTAGAACAAGGATTCAGATATTGTACAATGAATGAGCTAACTTTTGCATGAATTGTACTGCAATGCACCAAACCCAGGGTCTCAACGTAAACAAAACAGTACCAACGATGATAATATCGTCCAGTGATCCTCAAACTTCTGCATTGTGACCCACAACCTAGTCAAGGTTCTTGTTCATTATGGCACAGACCCAACGGAAAACTTTTAAAACGTTTTGTAGCACAAACTGAAAATGTGTGTTTGTTATTGGACAAATCCATGTAATCCTTCCCTGTTTCAGTCTGTTATCTTCTGTTTGCTGCCTGATGAGTACGACCCAGTCCTGAGCTAGGAGCTAAGAGGATCTTAAAGTTCAGACACACCGGTAGGATTGTCAAACTTTTGCCTGCCGACAGCATCGGCAGTCGATCTCTTTTGTGTTCACATCATTTAGCTAGCTAGTTAAGGACACTGCACTAACTCAGCAGCTAACACCGGCAGCTGTTTTATGGAAACTAGCTAATCCGTTGGGATTTAATTACAATGTCAGTACTAGCTACAGTGGTTAGCTAGCTTGGAGGAAGTAATTAGTGTGGTGTGCATTGCGTCTGTGCACTTAGCTAACGACCATCCCATAGCCTACATTGTATACGAAGTGTGACTGTCTCGTCCGTGGATGTACAAAGAAAATTCCCCAAAAAATTCTCATGCTCTCGGATTGGCTCAAAGTCAAGTTGTTCGCCACTGACGAGCGTTGCGATTAGTAGGTTCGTCGGCACGCAGCAGCTACCACTTTAGTTCTAGCAAGAGAAGGAACGGCCTCCCACTGTGATAAGTACCTATCGGCAGTCTTTCGGCAGTGAGATTCTCAGTGTTCCATGCTTTAGGGTGGGTCATGTGATGTCATTGATCCTGACCCACCATTTAGGAAACACTGGGCGCGTTCCAGGTCTTGCTCATTTCTGTCGCGCTGCACATCGCAGAAAATTGATATATCGTACTCCCATTTCATAATGAGTCTCAGAGTAGGATGCTAAGGAAGAATCACGTTTGCCTTTTAGATCATAAATACATGTACAGGGGGACATGATCCTAGATCTGCACTCCTACTCTGAGATGGTTTATAAATGATAGGCCCAGATGTTGGAATCTCAGACCTGCTAATCTGTGCAGCCTCACCATTGCAAAAAAGATGACCTGGAACTTACCCACGAGCTGGACATTATTCTAATAACATCGCAATAACGTTGAACTGGGCGGCAGGTAGCCTAGCGGTTAGAGCGTTGGGCCAGTAAAGGTTGCTGGTTCGAATCCCCAAGCCGACAAGGCTCTGTCGATGTGCCCTTGAGCAAGGCACTTAATGGATAAGAACGTCTGCTAAATGACTCAAATGTAAACTAACATTTCGTAGGACAAACCAAAGCAAAGGAACAAAAGAGGAGACTTACAGGGCGGACTTCTCCAGTGGTATTGGTGTACTGCCGCGCGAGGCCAAAGTCTAGCATGTAACACTTCCTCAAGGTCGAAGGCAGCCTTCCCATGGCGAAGTTTGACTGCAGAGAAAATACATGATTATTCAGTGCATTACAGATATGGTCGTGTGGCTCAGTCGGTAAGAGCGTGGGGCTACTGTAGCAACACCAAGGAACCACCACTGTGCCATTAGAGCTAGCCAGGAGGGGTGCTTGTTCTTAAGGGGGGGGGCATTGTTTGACGAAACATCGGCTATAGGACCATCTAAGAAGCCACGTATTGCCGTTGTGCCCTTGAGCAAAGCACTTAACCACTAACCTGCTCCAGGGGTGCTGTTCTGCTGCTCACCCAATGCTGCCTGTGTGTGTGTGTATGTGGTGTCTGGGATTGCGAATGAAACGAACCGATGGCAAAAAGACATTTCCGTTTTGATGGACAATACAGGTGCAGTCTTTTTTCCATGCGTCACAGCACAGCATGCCACAGCATTATGGAAGGTTATCAGGGCCAACTCTAAAATGCTATGGTTAAATGGTAAATTAGAATGCAAAAATTACACATATTTGCATTTAAGCATTGTATTTTAGAATTAGCACTGATAACCCGTCATAAAGCTGTGGCATGCTGTGCCATGACACGTGCAACAAAAACAAGTCTGCATCTGTATGATACGTACCGGTTTGATATCTCGATGCAGGAAGCCGACAGAGTGGATGGCCTCTATAGACTCCAGGATCTGTTTCCCCAGGCGGAGCGTGGTGCTCATGGTGAAAGTCCCCCGAGGCTGGCTCCTCCTCAGGTCCGCCAAATTGCGTCCCTGCTCCACCCCCCAAAACAAAACAACGCTCTGGGGTGAAGTTACCTCTAGGTACAGATCTAGGGTCAGCTTCCCTCCCCCAATCCTAACCTTAACCTTTGGTGGGGAAAATACAAATCTGACCCAAAATCAGCATTTAGGGGCAACTTCACCCTACTCCAGAAAACCAACCATATGTAAACAAACAGGTTTTGTGCGAAAGAACACATATAATTTCTTATCGGTACGGGACACCCAATCGCCTAGGTGCAATCATAGAATTCCATATAGAATCCTTATTCATTTCATATATGATGTCTGTGGGCCTAGTAACCTAGGCCTAGTAAAGACTTGTCATATCACTTAACATGCAATACCTATTAACATAGTGCTTGCGTTTCAAGTTTGCGGAAGCTAATTTTCACCATAAACATGCACCTTTATAATAAAGCATTCCATGGATCCTCGCATTTGCAGACTTACGTAAGATAGCCTACGATTCCTAATGTGATGATTCGATTGGACAGTCATAATTTAGGCTAATAATATAACTCAATCACTGTTCGCAGAAAAGACTGTTCAATGCAGCGCCTAGTGGCGCTGAGTAGGCCTAGGTTACAAATACAAGATTGTCATTTGAAATATTGCAATATGCTTGGCTGGGTCTCCCTGCTTTTCACTGACAGTCACAACCCAACAATCATCTATTTGCCGCGCGAGCTGCCCAAATTGCGGGTCCTTCCTACTGTAGACTACGCAACTGAAAACAATCCACAGCTTTCTTTAAAAGAAGCAAATGGTCCTCTGTGGCCAAATCATGCTTTCTGGTGTAGTAGCCTATTTTGAATGATTTCATTTATTTCTGTATAGTGGGGAGTAAGCTAATTAGGCTATATAATTTTGGCAATTTAATTACATTTACTTTAGGGAAAGATTCCCCGTAGCCTTATGGACACACCGCCTATCGCTTTTAATGCAGGCATAAACACAACCAGTCATGATGTTTTCCTCTGATTGTCAAACAATCACTTAACAAAGGCGCTGCTGTAGGCTACGTTCGTCCACTGACAAAATCATTTCAGGATCCAAACCCCACTGTGCATTGTGCACTCGCAATTTGATGAATGCAACGAGACATCAGTTACAAAACACCTACTGTACATGTATTGTAATAACATTCAGCGATTGTCATTAGGCCTACACTTGTAGCCTGAACTAATTTGTCCACTGTTGTCCGCGCGCGACTCTGTCTCGGCCACTCATCTCCGCCTTGGCAAAATATAAGTCGAACCACAACACAATTTGGAGTGTATACCACCCGGTTTCAAGTTCATTTTCATGCGGCTGACATGCAGTAATGTTAAATAATGGTGTAATAGTTTATAGTTTTTTGGCATTTTGTGTTAATTGTGATAGGCTCACGTCTCATTTTGCAGTGACGCAGTACCGGACCGTACCAGCTTACTTTCAAACCTGATTAAGGCATGCAATGTTTTAAACCATTTTGCAACGGAAAACAAAAATGAACGTTTCGTATTGGACCAGTTAGTCCAGGTAGTCAGTCCCTGTTTCAGTATGTTTCAGTATGTTTCAATATGTTTCAATATGTTTCAATATGTTTCAGTATGTTTCAATATGTTTCAGATTGTTTCAATATGTTTCAGATTGTTTCAATATGTTTCAGTATGTGTCAATATGTTTCAGTATGTGTCAGTATGTTTCAGTATGTTTCAGTATGTGTCAGTATGTGTCAGTATGTTTCAATATGTTTCAGTATGTTTCAGTATGTGTCAATATGTTTCAGTATGTTTTCTTCCATTTCATGCCTTATGAGTACGACCCTGAGTTTCAATTTAACTTAAATAAAATGTGATACTTCTTAAATGAATTCATTCGAACCTGGGCATTGGCTTGGCTAAGTCATCACAGCATATCAAGTCAGTTCTGTACAGCACATAGTTTTCTTTTTCATTCAAAGCTGATTGCAGCCTTGTCAATAAGTCATACAGTACCAAAAGTTTGGTCATGATGGATTTTTACACCCAAGTAACATAACAGCTTTATAGGCTGTGTCTCAATCGACAATGGATTGGGTTAAGACACAGCTATAGACTTTCCATAAGATACTTTCGTGTTATAGAAGGCTGACAATGCTATGTTGGATCATGTCACATATGACATTTGCATTATTGTCCTTCATCAGTATGTTCTTTGTCAGCCTCTAACCAGCCGCTGCTTACGAATCATTTATTCAGTTAATATGGCCTATTTGCAGACTTCACATTTCACAATACCTTATGCAGGCTTTATAAATTGCACTTCTTTTGAAAAACGTGTTTTTGTTGAATTGTGGTCAGATTCTCACAGAATGATATTTTGGGGATGGTGGTCAATCTTTAAAAAAAGCAAAGGTCAGCTTCTTACCTGAAGTTGCATGACCACGTAGTTGAATTTGTCATTTCTCCCACAGCCAATAAATTTGCACACATGGTTTTTACCTAAAAAAAAAAGGCGTATTTTAAGAATCGTAGTTCAAAGATGCAGATGTCAAAATATTCCATTTTACTTCAACTTGATGACTGGATTGGTTTTCATTGGTTACACCAGGGAGATGGGAGTGGTGACAGGACCTAGGTAAGATCCATTTTAAATTCCCATATCCATCAATGCAAATACAGCAGAACCACTCATGTTGACACTCAATGGCTGAAGAAAGGATAAAGCAATCTTTTCTTTCCAGGTTTTCTTCCGGCAACATCTGTCTCAGGACTGTTCTTTTCAGAACGTCATTCTTTCTCTTGGACATGGCCTTGTGTTAAATATTCTATAAAAGATCAAATATTGCCAGTCAAATAAAACTGGACAAATGAATGATCTGGCCAGTCCATGTTTCCTGGTCTTCCTTTTCTTCACAGTTAATCCCAATTAAGGATGATCAGTTGGGCATAAATCATTGTTATTCATCATGCATCATTAATCTTTTGATGTTAATGTGACTAACAGTTAGTACCGAACATTTAGGAATCTCAGACTTTAAAAAAAATTCTGAGGGAACTTCATTTGATCTCATTGTTTGGGTTGTTTTGATATTCCTTAAAAAGGTATAGTCTATAATATGACATCATCATACGCCAAAGGGTGTCGTCCTGCTTCCAGTCCTGCTTCCAACAACAACCGTATTTGCACCTCATGATATGGGAATGCTGGGAAGGGCCAACAGTAGCAGTCTAAGCTGATTTGAATTTGTTTGTTGTTTCGCCCCGCTACGTTTGATGATGTCACATTGCAGAGTGTTCCTTTAATATGTACATAAAAATACCAACATACACACAGACACACAGACACACAGACACACAGACACACACACACACACACACACACACACACACACACACACACACACACACACACACACACACACAAACATTAGCTTCTTCAAAGACATAGTACATGTTGCAAACCAATCATGCGTCGCTTTGGGCGACAGACACACACACTGTGACTGACGTGTGACAGCTTTCGAGGTTACTTTTTGTCCCCTCATATTGTGACGATGACTCGTAGCCAAAGTGAGTCACTTGTCACCCTGGCACATTGACGTGCATACACCAGGAGGAGAGAGTTGCTCTCATTCTATGTGCCACGTGATCACCATCACGTTTAACACGTTACTGCTGCCCCACCCAGCATGCAAAAACATGCTGTGAGTCACAACAGTTAATATACATAAAAACATATAGAGGGCCCGTTATGGCAGAATTAAAGGCACGGTCTAAGCCAAAAGATTTGTTCTAATTTGTTCACTGTTTTGGATATACTGCCGGGACCATGCAATCAAGCATCAATAAAGTACTGTTAGGATGCATGTTTGGCTTTAAGGGCACAATTGTAAGATATCTGATTGTTGGGACCTCTACTTCCTACCGATGTGCGTATTAACCAAAAACAAGCAGCACTATATTGCTTATTTTCCAGGCACATTTTGAAGGGCCTTTTTTTTATCATGAGTGGAGTATTTTTCACTACAGCTACTACTACATAATGGCCTTGTAGACATTTTACCTACACTGAACTTCAAGGAGATCAAAGGCCCCTTAATCAATAACAACATGAGTAATGATGTGGAGTGGTTTACTTGGTTACCTACTGATTCATTAGGCCTAAGCTATTCTTAGCCACTCTTCCGTGAAGCTACTATGGGTGTGGTACGCGAGAGAGACATCTGTTCCCACATTTGCTTGAACCTCGAGCAAAAGATTCAAGGGCCATAATGCAAGCAGCACACAAATTCAAAAAGCGAAACAGATATGCTTAAATAGTGCATCGGTGACCCACTAAATAAGGACAGGAAGTGAAGGGTCCATTAAACTAGCTTAATGCAGGGCAGACAGAGCCATTGTAGCTCTCCCCTAGCCACTTGGACAAAAGCTCTATTCAAAGTCCACAGCCACCTAGTCACAATAGTCTGGCAGCCCATTATTACATATTTACTAAACTAATCTAATTGGCTTTTTATGGAGTTGCCGACGTCTGTCACAGTAGACTGCATGGCTCTGCGGCTTTTAACGCTGTAGGACGCTTAAGGGTGGTCATGACAATGTGAGAGGAAATTCGGCGTCCTTTTGTGTCACTCTCTGACAGGATGTCTCAAAGGACATCCAAAGCAGTAACACCTTGCCTGGTTCTACTGTCCTGAAACCTACGTTGTGCTGTCATGAGGAGAGATGGTTACGCTTTTAACTAGACTGTCATGAGTATGACATAGCAGATTTTATAACCAATCATAAGTGCAGTCTTACGCAGTATTGATGTAACACCTATTTATCTTACACAGGAAAGACAAATGTTCTTACTTGACTATGTACTGTAGCTGACTGAAGCGTTATTTGTCTGTCATGACTACAACACAAAGTATGTTGTCACATGGTGTCAGAGGTGGGATCTGGGTTCAAGTCAAGTGACATCGACAAAGAATGCCATACTGTGAGAATGACAAGTCAATGAAGAACGGCTGAGCAGCACAGACACCTTCATACTCATTCACTAAGCAGAATGGTAAACACAAAATGGCTGCCGCAGTGGCACTGCCAGGCTCATTGTTATAAAAACTCGCAGAAAGGCCCAAAATGGCCGCCGCAGTGGGCCCTTACCCTGCAGTTTCTTCAGGACTGCCACCTCCATCTTCAGGACCTGTTTGGGCTGCTGGGCCGACTCCACCTTCAACGCCACGTTCTCCCGCGTCAATAGGTCCAGCGCTTCGTAGATCTCCCCAAAACCTCCTCCTCCGATTTTCTTCAGCTAGAAAGGTGTCAAGGATAAAAAGTGTATTAAATAACATTCTTCTTGCGCTGTTCGAATGCTGGCTTTAAATCAATGAAATAAATGTACTGTACTAATCAAATTGAAGTTCAACTTGACAAACCCTTTTGCATGAAGAACACCAGTTTTGATGGAAGAGTAGGTTAGCCTGATCCTAGAACTGTTTGTGCTGTCTTGCCAACTCCTATGGTCATTGTCATTGTTTGGCATGACAACAACCAAAATATGTTGGCAAGACAGCACAAACTGATCTGGGACCAGGAGATAGAGAGGTGTGTCTTATTGGTCGAACAGTAATCGAGTAAATTCATTTTTGCTGAGAGATTAGATAGTTGCCCTCCTTCGTCCCATCCCTCCTTCTCCAGCCCCACTTCCTCAACTCCTCTATTGCCTTTTTATTTCTTTCACCAAGTACTTAAGTGATATGAACAACCCTATTATAATTTATGGCTTGATCATGACAGCCAAGTGCCGAAGACAAATATTTACCAGCCATCTGCAAACACCCTCTACTTTCTTCCTCAGCTCTTTGGCTGACAGGGTCGTCCAAGTGATCACCATCAGAAGCACAGTAACTTTGGCTGTTGCGCTATCACTTTGTTAATTCAGTGGGACAAATGTGTTGAACTGCGTATAGGATATCATTAAAGGGCCAGAAGTAACCCCCCAAAAGTTTGTCAGATACCATTAAAGGGACATTTCACCGCAAAATAAGTGTGTCCAATGATTTAACACCCCAAAAGCAGTATTGAGTCAATTTGACATTCTGTTCTGTAGCTCCTGAAGTAGAGTTTAATTCATTGGACAATCTTGTGGTCCCAAATGAATAGGAACGACAGGGAATAGATACTGCTGTGTATTAGTTAGTTACAATCTTTCCCATTCAGGCTGGATGGAGGCCTGCAGAATTCTGTAATTTGCTTGCTTTAAAGGTATGAAAAAACCTGACAAACTGATTTTGGATTTATCTGCTCAACTTCAACTTTCGAGTACACAATCCCTTTAATTCTGGTGAGACACGGAGAACCTTGGTGATGGGGAGTCAGATCTGTGTGTGTGAAGGTAACCTTGTACTTAGCCCCTTAGGGAAACACTGATATAGAGCGACTATACACCAAGACAAAACCACGACTAGATCTACTATGCAGCGTACTCACCACTTTCCATCGGTCCTTGACCATGCAGTTAGGGGGCAGTATGTCCGCCGTCTCCCCAGCCCCATTCATGTTGGCGTGGTCCTGGAGGGCTGGCACTAGGCACTGCATCTGCCAGCCCGACAGAACGCGAGCAGCTCCCAACTTAAATGAGCCATTTATCTGGAAAAGGATATTCAATAGGACATAAGTCAGTCTTATTCCCTGTCTTTTAACACAATACCCAAGAGCAGGCATCACACAGCGCACTCAAAGCAAAAGGCATACGTCAGGGTTGTCTTACAAAGCCATTCGTTTTGTTAGCTCGGGCCAAAGTGGAGGAGAAAACAAAATGGTATTTGCAGTTGTCCGTGCAAATACCCTGGTCAAACAGAAAGCTTGCTGGTATTGACGGTTGTAGTTGGACATCTAGATTGTCTTGAAAGAATAAGGGGGACAGACAGTACATACTCTGCATTTCTTACCTCAAGTGAACAATGGAAAATAAGGCCTTAGGTATATTGTATGTTGGAGGTACATCAACTACAGCGACTATATCTGTCCATGGATACGAAATGTCCTTCATATCTGAATAACATCAGGCCCAGTAAGGAGATGCACTTTCCTTAGGGTGTGGCCAAATCAAATTTCAAATGACTTTTGGCACTTGAAGCACAGTACATCACACTCTGCTTGAGCGCTGAGTTAAGAGTTTTGAACAAAAGCTTGATTATGTAACAATATATGCCAATAGTATACCTATAATATATGTAATTTGTATGTGATACATGGTTTTAGTGACCTACTATAAAGTGGGATCATAACCATTCTCAGTCTTGAACACTGCTGTACAACAACAAATTGATAATATATCTATGAAATGAATAGTAATGGAAATATTATTTGGCCTCAAATTTTCTGGTTGTAAACTCATTTTTGGGGGGTTAAGAAGACGTCATATACCTAGTTTACGACCAACTGGTCTCTGTTACAATCAGGTAAAGACGTCCTCTTCGTGACGAGATCAAGGCGTCACCAGATAACAACCAGATTTGGTTGCTAAAAAGACTTCTGCAAAACTTCCTTATACAACCTGACCATGACGTCATTGTAACCAATTTTGCCTGATGAGATAGACACTTCTTAAATTTGACTTTATAAAACAAAATCTGTTTTTACATTGTAATATCTGGTCAGTCGCTGTTAGCCCTCTAAACTATTACAGACAGAATACGTATTGGGTTCGAACCGATATCAATCCAATTGTATTTTCTAGATGCTTATGATTATTCTGGGTAAACAACATCTGGATAAGAGTGATGAATGTAAGTAGGTTAGTACCAAAACCATGCTATTCTGCATGCAGGGCCATGGACCATTTAGTTATGCATGCACAGCTCAGCTCCACTTGGGGGGGGGGGGGGTACTTAGTCATGCCTAGGCTGAGGCCAGTAGAGAGACTGTGTGCATTATCTAGCAGATTAGTCAGCTGTGAAAAAGAGTGACAAAATGCACTAGGAACACATACAATAGGTTTAGACAGAGCGTGTGAGCCCACGAGGGTGGTATTGCCAGTGCTTATGGCTTTAAAGCAAGGTTTGTCAATGCACCTGGGTCGGTTGCCAACATTTGCATTGCTACGGCGGGAAGTTTGTGAATGGATGCTGTGTCGCTGAACATCAACGTGCCAATAACTGGTGGTTATTTCAAGCACTCCCATAGCACAGCAAGAATACAGGCCAGTAACACTGCAAATGTAGCAACACCTGGGTCATGTTCAGTAGGCAAATGTTGTGGAACCTTGCAGATAGAAATGTCATGAATAGAGCTTACGCGACTCCTTATTCTACATGTCAGAGGTGCATGTTCGTTCTACGTAACATTTTATATCTGAATGTCCCATAAACATTGCACCCTGCTAAAAGCGGCCCTAGTGCTCTCCTCAGACTTGCTCTAAAACCCACAAGAGCAGGCAATATTGTAAGGAGTTCAAGTGAAGGTAGGACCAGGCAGAAGTACTGAATTGAACCAGCAAGCATTCAGAGTTCTAGAACGGGGCGGAAAGGTGTTCAGGGAGCATTTCCTCACTTAGCGTCCTCTACACAACCTCCATATTAACTTCCACACACTACAGCCATGGAATTGGAATTCATATTTTACTTTAACCTTAAATCATTAAAGGGATAGTTCACCCAATTTACAAATCATATTGGTGTCCTTGTCCAGAGACTACTTTAAAGGGTAAGGAAATGAATGTCATTTTGTCATTTGAGTGAACTATGCCTTTAAGCTTATTTTATACTTTCATAAGTATGACTGACTAATAATTGATCAATCAAGATAATTTGCTGATCAGCAGTTATAGTGACTGCTCATCATGATGCCACCCTATAAGATCATATAAAGTAGGCTTCAGGTTGTGTGGTTTAAGATAATATATAATGCTCTGTCTAACTATTATAATATTATGGCCATCTTGTCAGGTGTTATGACAGATTCTGCTTATGTAGGGAAACACTGCAAGCCTGTTCCCCCCTTTGGGTGTAGTCCAATAATAATCTTGAAAAAGGAAAATCGTATAAGCATCATCATAGTCTCATTTTCACTGGGCTGTGATAGCAAAACATAAGGGCAGTGCATCAGTGAGAATAGTGAGAGACTTGATAGACTCCTATCAATTATAACACACAACTAAATGTGTATTTGCTGTCCTACACTATCAATAGTGTGAGGGGATCTACTTTGCGAAAAGCCAAGGGTTTGCTTTCAAGTTTCCCAGAACTATGAAGCGAAATCATGAAATTTCCTTGAAATCCGCGAAGGAAGCCGCGGCAGCCATTTTGTGTTCAAACTGGTGGGTAAAAGTGCAGCCACATTTCCAAGGGAACTTTGAAGAACACATTAACCTCTCACCATATTTACAACCTCTTCAAAAACCTTACGTCTGAGAAAAAAATCCTGACCTTGGCCAATTTAGTCGATGCCAAAACCCTCCTTTGTTAGCCTACAAGCCAAAACAAAATACAAATACAAAGAGGTTTGTTACGACTGCCTCCACAACCAAAGCAATGATGTTTAGAGATGTTTATATATGAAAATAATATTTATGAGAATGCCAGTTGTAATTTGAATGAGTAGACAATGATGACAAATAATACTATGACAGACAACAATACACACAAACAATACAATGCAATAATTTAGCATAACATCCATATAAGACGATGATTAGAACTACGAGACATACTGTATATAGCAATGGACAGTTGAAAATTAAAAGAAAAACATTTAAAAAAAATATTACAATCTATTAATTACTTCACAGGTGCCAGATCTATATTTGGCAGTATAAATGTTGTAAATAGGTCCTGATCCAAGCCACGGTTGAACCTGTATTATTACATGTAACACTGGCAAGTAAAAAGTTGGAACAATTACACAAATCTGATATCTCATCCTAAAGTCATTTATAATAGCCTAACAATTAGACAAATGTTTAGCCTTACTCTTAAACACAAACCGTAATAGTATTATGTTCCTATTGAGTTTAATTGATACTTCTTGATGGGTTATAAGCAAATGAACACTACACTGGGTGTGTGCTATAACTCTGTAGACCTATCTGCTACTAAGGCAACTGACTGTTCAACATTCACAAATAACAGGCAAAGAGAGAGTTTGAGTTAGTCAATAACCAATACCAACAAAGGGCCAGGTTAAGTAGTGTACATGCAGTATATATTTTTTTTAACCTAACTGACGGTTTAAATATGGTTACATAAATAGCTATAGCCCTATCACACAATAAATAAACCTAACTTTTTGTTCAATTTCTGGACAACATTTCTGTCAATTTTGGGCACCCCTTATGGCTCAAGAACAGCCCCAGAGACAAAAGTCATATATAGCCTCTTTAATAAAGCACCCAGCAAGTTCCATTCATGCCCGTTAGGCCTTGGCCTACTGATATCCACATTAGGTGAAAGTTATTAGCCAAACGGAGATGTCATGAAGAATATTACCTGGCGCAGAGACGGCACGTCTCCGTCTTTTTGGAATCTTCATTTGGGATTTTAAGGTGGGAGAAGACTTCCTCTGACAAACAGTACTGCTACAGCTATACACTCAATAATAGCATCATTTCCCCATGTATGACAAAATCCATTGCGAGAACTTTTCAAAGGTCCATATAAACATCTACTCCGATATCCGACGCTAAAATGAACCGTACTCCTATGCATTTAGCAGGCAATTATCCCAAGCGAAACCTCCAATAAATTCAATCAAGCATTTGATTTTCTTCAATTGTGTATTGGCCTAACACTACAAAAAAATATTTGCATTTTTCTAAACTAGAATAATATCCTATTTCTTCGACACAAATGTGTCAGGCAAGCGGATTCCTATGATTACAAACTGCAGTGTACAGGTGTAGGCTTTGCATGAATGCACAATTCAAATACATTGTCGACGACTAAAATCCAGGTAAGCAAGTGGGTCCAATTCCGAAAAACTAGTCCGATACAATGCTTTGTCTTAATACTTGATGTCTCGGTTTAAAATACGGTTATATGCTCTCCAACGCCACGGCTCTCGGTCCATCCCACTCCACAGTTTTTGTCCGCACTGCAGCGTAGACTCATGCTTGACAAGAGACCCACCTATTACTACCGCCTTTATGGCGACAGGGGGCGCACGACACCCCATAAAGATTATGCAAGAACTCACAAAGCTTGTCCCACCTTACAAATATTCTACCCCAATAACAGTCCGTTTCTTCTCCTCCCGTGTAATGGACAGAGAGTTGGCAGTTGGACGTCAGCCGTTCTAATTTTACAATAATATTGCATCTTTTAATGGAATTGTTTGATAAAGGTAGACCTACCATTAGGAAAAATAATACCGAATGCAATTTAGCATAAATGAGAGCAAAAACACGGGACTACAATTCCCAACGTGAACCAATCACTGGAAAAGGCCAGCCCTGGACCTTATATCATACTAAAATACGCACAATAATAGATATAGGTCTATAATAGCCGATTGGCATTAATGGATTGGGAGGATCAAAATGTATTGCTATATTTTAAATACATTCCACGGCCATTAGTACATTCTACTGCAATTCAAATCCAAATTCCACATTCATATTCATTAAGACAACTATAATTCCTTAATTCAGCCACCTGGGCCTTCCGTGTACAAACATACAGCGATATTTACATAACCCTTCAAAACTGGGCAATGGAAATAGCAATAGGATAGTAAAGCGTTTCTTCTTACCTAATTCTCTTCAGCCGTGATGACATGAAAACCTCGAAGACTTTGAAGAGGCGCATTGTTTCGCCTCAACGGTCAAAACCATTTCAGGACGTTCGCCCCACGTACCACCATTTCTACGGCAGCATCCTCCCTGCTTACATTCGCGTCCCCAGCATCAGCATCATTTAGCAACCACAACGCTCGTCCTCTGTGCTTTCCTCAGAGCGTTGTGTATAGGCTACACAGCACATACCGCCACCTACTGGAGCGGAGAAGAACATTTGAGACCTGGACGCACAATTAGGCTTATAATTATGTTTTGAAAAAATGTACATGGTGACTTAAAAGTTAGGGAGGATGACGGATGAAAATGATTTTGAACAAAACGTTTAAGGGGGATTGTTTTTATTTGTGTATTTCTATAAATAGCCCTATCTATATAATTTGGGGAGTTCTCAAAGTAATTTTGAGGAGGACCTTTCTCCCACAGATATTTCAGTATAGGCTTGACTTGAGTATAGAGCAGCCTAAAATAGTATTACAGTAGTATTAGCAAGTGGCAGGGCTGTCCAAGGTACCGCTCAACCAACCTGCACATAGGCTGTGCTGCTGCAGAGCCTTTTGTAGGCTGCACACTCTTGCTTTCAGTGCTTGTGAGTGCAGTTTATGTCAAGTAAATGGAAAAGGAAAACTGTTCAGGGCTTCAGGTTCTCACTATTTGGAGACTTAATGTTAATGTGCAAAGTGCAAGAATGGAGGAGTGTGTGTACCTGACAATTCAATAGGCTTTATTAGTATGGAAAGATCGAGCACTTACATTGTCAAAGCAAACATACAGGAAAATATCAAGATGATCCAATAATAATAATAATAATAATAAATACCTGTCTTCAACAAAGGCCCTCTTCATCTCAGTGATTTAACGGGGTGTCATCATGAAATGCTGCAAAGTGTTTTTTTAGCTTAGTTTGAAGAGGGGCTATCATTGAGATGGTTGGGATCTCCTTTTCACACGTGATGGTAGTTGCAACTTTGAGAGGTGCTGACTTGGTATAGGCTCTGAGATTAAATAGGCAAACATGTCACGCTCCTATAGCACAGCAATACGGCAACCTGCCCATATTATCAAATATTTGACTCAAGCTACCGGTCTATTTACTGTGTTAGCAGAATGTTTTAATATTTTTGCAGTAACTTATGCTGTATCTGGGAAAGGACTGTGTCAGTTTCTGAAGAGTAAACACTGGCAAATTCTTGTAGACCTGTCAGCAGAACGTTTGAATTCAACAGTGTTTTGCATTAAACTTTTCTCCCAACCTAAATATAATGGACTGTCCACGAATTCTGAAACATTGTCTTGGGCAGGCTACAAAAAAAAAGAAATGACAGTACTTACAGTAGCATATAAAGGAGTACTTCAATGTAAAAGATCAACTGTTCAACTGTTAAATTCAACTGTATATTATAAACTGCACTGCCTATGCAATTGCAACTTGAAATACACTATTTACTGGGTTACTAGGTACAATTCATTGAGATATGGACATACACTGAACAAAAATATAAATGCAACATGGAACAATTTCAAAGATTTTACTGAGTTACAGTTCATATAAAGAAATCAGGCAATTTAAATGAATTCATTAGGCCCTAATCTATTGGTCTGTTGGTTACAGATACCTTAAAAAAGGTGGTGTGGATCAGAAAACCAGTCAGTATCTGATGTGGCCACCTTTTGCCTCATGCAGCGCTACACATCTCCTTTGAGTTGTGGATATTGGCGGGAACTGGAACACGCTGCCGTACACGTTGATCCAGAGCATCCCAAACATACTCAATGGGTGAAATGTCTGGTGAGTATGCATGCCATGGAAGAACTGGGGAATTTTCAGCTTCCAGGAATTGTGTACAAGTCCGTCAGCATTATCATGCTGAAACATGTGGTGATGGCGGCGGATGAATGGCACGACAATGGGCTTCAGGATCTTGTCACGGTATCTCTGTACATTCAAATTGCCATCGATAAAATGCAATTGTGTTCATTGTCCGTAGCTTATGCCTGCCCATACCATAACCCCACTGCCACCATGGGGCACTCTGTTGACAATGTTGATATCAGAAAACCGCTCGCTCACACAACACTATATACGTGGTCTTCGGTTGTGAAGCTGGTTGGATGTACTGCCAAATGATCTAAAACGATGTTGGAGGCGGCTTATGGTAGTCGGCATGGCAGTCAGCATGCCAATTTCATGCTCCCTCAAAAGTTGAGACATCTGTGGCATTGTGTTGTGTGACAAAACTGCACATTTTAGAGTGGCCTTTATTGTCCCCATCACAAGGTGCACCTGTGTAATGATCATGCTGTTTAATCAGCTTCTTGATATGCCACACCTGTCAGGTGGATGGATTATCTTGGCAAAGGAGAAATGCTTACTAACAGGGATGTAAAGAAATTTGTGCCCAACATTTGAGGGAAATAAGCTTTTTGTGCATATGGGACATTTCTGGGATATTTTATTTCAGCTCATGAAACATGGAATATGTTATGTTTTTATTTTTGTTCAGTGTAGTAATTTGTTGTATGAACCCATCATGGCCAGAAAAGGTGAGACATTTATTCTATAATGGTTATGAAAATAAAATAAATATGTCTGTATTTTAGATTCGGAAAAGGAAACACTAACATCAAAAGGCTAAATTCTTGTATGTCTTCCTGTTTACATTTTTTTTATGAATAAGCTTTTCATCATATCCTTCATTTGCAAAAATAAAATTAGGCTACTTGCCAGCTTGCAAAACAATATTTAAACCACTAGCAGAGATGTGTGTATCCACGGTCTAAAGTTTGCGGGGAGGTGACCACATTCTTAAGTCAGGTTACATTTTTATAAATGCCAATTTTTGCGTGAAAACTGGCGCACGCACATTTTGGGGTATATTTTGTACGTACGCACAATTTATACATGAGGTCCCAAGGCAGGTTCTTTGTTGGTGGTCCAACTTCACGCATGACTCCTTCAGTAAACCACCAATATTTTTGCCTGTGTGTGACTCGTTGTAGTGTAGACTCTGGTTTGTAACACATGACCCTTCATCTCCCACTCTCGAGATACAGTTGAAGTCGGAAGTTTACATACACTTAGGTTGGAGTCATTAAAACCTGTTTTTCAACCGCTCCACAAATTTCTTGTTAACAAACTATAGTTTTGGCAAGTCGGTTAGGACATCTACTTTGTGCATGACACAAGTCATTTTTCCAACAATTGTTTACAGACAGAATATTTTAATTATAATTCACTGTATCACAATTCCAGTGGGTCAGAAGTTTACATACACTAAGTTGACTGTGCCTTTAAACAGCTTGGAAAATTCCAGAAAATAATGTCATGGCTTTAGAAGCTTCTGATAGGCTAATTGACATAATTTGAGTCAATTGGAGGTGTACCTGTGGATGCATTTCAAGGTCTACCTTCAAACTCGGTGCCTCTTGGATTGAAGGATTGAAGGGAGAGGAGGGGGTCTGATGATTTACATTAAAGAACATATCCGATGTAAACAAATTGAGTGGTCATGTGATAATGAACTAGAATGTATTGGCCTGAACGTTACACTGTCTCCCCAAATGTCTTTTACCCTTATTGGAATGTATAGACCACCTTCCACCAAAAGTGTGTTTTTTGATCAGTTTAATAACATGCTTAGGGAATGTGATTTTGGGAAGGAGGTCATCTTAATGGGAGATTTTAATATTAATTATGAAGACAAGGCTTGTAGGAAAACCCTCAAACGGATCACTAATACCTTTGACCTTACACAGCTCGTTAAAGGGCCAACCAGGGTGACTTGTTGCTCTAAAACACAGATTGATTTGGTGTTCAGTAATAAACCAGAGAGAGTGACTAAATCATTCAATATGGTTACTGGGCTGTCTGATCATAATTTGACACTTATAGCCAGAAAGTTGTCTAAGATCAGGTTTAAGCTCTCTACTGTTAGAAAGCCGGATCAACTAAGAATACCTAAGAGTGAATTAAACTATTTTGAAAACGCAATTAATGGAATTAACTGGAATGATCTCTTGTCCTATACAGACGTGGAAGCTGATAGTGAGGTTTTTCTATCCACAATCCAGGCTACAATAAATGGTTTCCTAAAGAAAATCAAATCCAAACCTGGCCAAAAGAGCACTCTTCCTTGGCTAAATGGAGAAATTTGGAAATTGATGAAAGAACGAGATTATGCTCTAAAAACAGCCCTAAAATCCAAATTAGAGCATGACAGACGTAGGTTTACCATGTTGAGAAATAAGGTGATGAAAGAAATCAGACAGGCCAAGGCAAACTTTTTTATTAACATAATTGGTGAGGCAAAGGGAAATTCAAAATTGATCTGGGAGAATCTAAAAAAGTTAACAGGGAAAGACCATAGTAAAACTGCAAAAAGACTAGAAATCATGGTGAATAACAATCTAACACAGGATGCAGTCAAAATAGCAATAGCCTTCAATTCCTACTTTATTGACTCTGTCAGGGTACTGACACAGAACCCCTCCACTGGTTTATTGGGCTCAGTGCTAGTGAATGACGCTCAACCTGTCTTCATCATAAGGGAGGTTTCTGAGTCAAAGGTGAACAAGGTGATTAGCTCACTAAAGAACTTTAAATCCAAAGATGTGTTTGGGCTGGACTCTACCTTTCTTAAAAACTACAAAGAGTCACTCATTGGCCCCATTACTAAGGTCACCAACACATCTATTGGTCTGGGGGTGTTTCCAAGGGTATGGAAGTCAGCCATAATAACGGCCATCTTTAAATCGGGCGACCCTGCTGACGTGAGTAACTACAGGCCCATTAGTATACTACCTGTAGTGTCGAAGGTTGTTGAAAAGTGTGTAGCAGAACAACTGATTTCCCACCTCAACAACAGCCCCTTCACATTACACTCCATGCAGTTTGGCTTCAGAGCGAAACACTCCACAGAAACGGCCAACTGCTTTCTTCTGGAAAATGTGAAGTCCAAGATGGACAAAGGGGGCGTTGTTGGGGCTGTGTTTCTGGACCTAAGGAAGGCTTTCGATACTGTTAACCATGAGATTCTCATCACAAAATTGTCCAAGTTCAACTTTTCCCCCGATGCCTTGAGATGGATGAAATCATACCTTGAAGGCAGAACTCAGTGTGTCAGAGTGAGCAATGAGCTGTCGCCCACTCTTAGCTATGATGTGGGCGTGCCCCAAGGGTCAATACTGGGGCCCCTCTTGTTCAGCCTGTACATTAATGATCTGCCTTCCGTCTGCACTGGGTCTGAAGTTCAAATGTATGCAGATGATACAGTGATATATGTGCATGCAAAGAGCAAACAACAAGCTGCACAAGAACTCACTACTGTAATGGTCCAGGTTACAAAGTGGCTCGGTGACTCGTGTTTGCATCTCAATGTGAAAAAAACTGTTTGCATGTTCTTCACAAAGAGGGCAACAGATGCTACTGAGCCAGATGTCTATGTGTCAGGGGAGAAGCTCCAGGTGGTATCTGATTTTAAGTACCTTGGAATCATACTTGATTCCAACCTCTCTTTTAAAAAGCATGTGAAAAAGGTAATTCAAATAACCAAATTCAACCTAGCTAATTTCCGATTTATACGAAATTGTTTGACCACAGAGGTAGCAAGACTGTACTTCAAATCGATGATACTCCCCCACTTAACATACTGCTTGACTAGTTGGACCCAAGCTTGCCATACAACATTAAAACCTATTCAGTCTGTCTACAAACAGGCTCTCAAAGTGCTCGATAGGAAGCCCAATAGCCATCATCACTGTTACATCCTCAGAAAGCATGAGCTCCTGAGTTGGGAAAATCTGGTGCAATACACCGACGCATGTCTTGTATTCAAGATCCTAAATGGCCTAGCTCCCCCTCCACTCAGTACTTTTGTTAAACAGAAAATCCAAACATATGGCAGCAGATCCACAAGGTCTGCCATGAGAGGTGACTGTATAGTTCCCTTAAGGAAAAGCACCTTTAGTAAATCCGCTTTCTCTGTGAGAGCGTCCCATGTCTGGAATACACTGCCATCAGACACACATAACTGCACCACATATCACACTTTCACAAAATGCATGAAGACATGGCTAAAGGTCAATCAGATTTGTGAACATAATCCCTAGCTGTGTATTGCCGCTTTCCATGTTGTCTGTTGTCTGTAGCTTGTGAGGTGCGGAAACACTTTGTTTTTATGGATTTTGTCTTGTTGCTTTTTGTTCTATGTTGCTCTGTCTGTATGCTACATCTTGCTTGTCCTATGTTGCTCTGTCTTTATGCTATGTCTTGCTTGTCCTATGTTACTCTGCGTGTGCTCACTGTTCTATGATTGTCTATATTGTAATTGTTTTTAATAACCTGCCCAGGGACTGCGGTTGAAAATTAGCCGGCTGGCTAAAACCGGCACTTTTACGGAAACGTTGATTAATGTGCACTGTCCCTGTAAAAATAAAATAAACTCAAACTCTTTGCTTGACATCATGGGAAAATCAAAAGAAATCCGCCAAGACCTCAGACATTTTTTTTAGACCTCCACAAGTCTGGTTCATCCTTGGGAGCAATTTCCAAACGCCTGAAGGTACCACGTTCATCTGTACAAACAATAGTATGCAAATATAAACACCATGGGACCACGCAGCCGTCATACCGCTCAAGAAGGAGACGCGTTCTGTCTCCTAGAGATGGACGTATTTTGGTGCGAAAAGTGCAAATCAATCCCAGAACAACAGCAAAGTACCTTGTGAAGATGCTGGAGGAAACAGGTACAAAAGTAGCCATATCCACAGTAAAACGAGTCCTATGTTGACATAACCTGAAAGGCCGCTCAGCAAGGTAGAAGTCACTGCTTCAAAACCACCATAAAAAAGCCAGACTACTGTTTGCAACTGCACATGGGGACAAAGATTGAACTTTTTTGGAGAAATGTCCTCGGGTCTGATGAAACAAAAATAGAACTGTTTGGCCATAATGACCATCGTTATGTTTGGAGGAAAAAGGGGGAGGCTTGCAAGCCGAAGAACACCATCCCAACCGTGAAGCACGGGGGTGGAAGCATCATGTTGTGGGGGTGCTTTGCTGCAGGAGGGACTGGTGCACTTTACAAAATAGATGGCATCATGAGATAGGAACATTATGTGGATATATTGATGCAACATCTTAAGACATCGGTCAGGAAGTTAAAGCTTTGTCTCAATTGGGTCTTCCAGATGGACAATGACCCCAAGCATACTTCCAAAGTTCTGGCAAAATGGCTTAAGGACAACAAAGTCAAGGTATTGGAGTGGCCATCACAAAGCCCGGACCTCAATCCTATAGAAAATTTGTGGGCAGAACTGAAAAAGCGTCTGCGAGCAAGGAGGCCTACAAACCTGACTCAGTTACACCAGCTCTGTCAGGAGGAATGGGCCAAAATTCACCCAACTTATTGTGGGAAGCTTGTGGAAGGCTACCTGAAACGTTTGACCCAAGTTAAACAATTTAAAGGCAATGCTACCAAATACTAATTGAGTGTATGTAAACTTCTGACCCACTGGGAATGTGATGAAAGAAATACAAGCTGAAATAAATAATTCTTTCTACTATTATACTATTATTATTTCACATTCTTAAAATAAAGTGGCGATCCTAACTGACGTAAGACAGGGAATTCTTACTAGGTTTAAATGTCAGGAATTGTGAAAAACTGAGTTTAAATGTATTTGGCTAAGGTGTATGTAAACTTCCGACTTCAACTGTATGTAATATGCAGTGATAGTGACGTAGGAGTCAGTGGCACATGAAGTCCACAAATCACTTGTAATTGCAATCCATTCCTCATTTGCAAAGCCTTCTTTCTCCTCATTCCCCACTTTTATGTGCATGTCAGGTATGCATTTCTCAGTAAAATACTCTGAGCTAGGTATCTTATCTCCACAGTGGGGTCACAATAGTTTGTAGGCCAAATGATTCGGACGCTACAAACAGAAGTTGGCACATCAACGGTACCAACTTCAGACGAGTCCCCTGACACTTGTGAGGGTCGTAGAGCAAAATGGAGAACAAATACACAGTGAGAGTCTCCCCTTTCCATAGAGTGGTCATAATAGTTTGTAGGTCAAACTGTTCGGACGCTACAGACGTTTTCGTGAGAAGACCAATTTTTGGGATGTCTCATGGTCTGACAAACACCGCTATAGCTTTGCCACCTTTCACTGCAGATGCAGAAGTGCTAAATCAGCGGATGCATTGGATTGAGACGCATCCAACACAAAAACAGATATCTCTAGCTTAAATTGACGGATATTGATGGGGATTTGTTTATTATCTTACTTAGGTTGACGCACCACTGTGTTTTGTGAGTGTTTTTTATAGGGCAAGGCAGCTCTAACCAACATCTCCAATCTCGTCTCATTGATTGGACTCCAGGTTAGCTGACCTCTGACTCCAATTAGCTTTTGGAGAAGTCATTAGCCTACATTCCAACCAACACTGTGAATGTTTAAATGATGTATTCAATATAGACAAGAAAAATACAATAATGTGTGTGTCATTAGTTTAAGCACACTATGTTTGTCTTTTATTGTGACTGATCTGATATTCGTCTAAAATTTGATGACCAATTTATGCAAAAATGCAGGTAATTCCAAAGGGTTTACATACTTTTTCTTGCCACTGTATATCAGTGATTCATTAGTGCTTGTCCGTTTATCTTTTCATTTTATATTATCATGCTTATATTAGATTCTTGCTGGCAGTGAGCCATTTTTGTGTTGCTAAACAGTCTCTTACTGCCAATAAAAAAGAATAGCATGTGATGGGTACTTTGAGTACCTATTTATTTGTTTATCTCATTTAGTTAATAGATAAAGAATGCAATACATTTTAAAATAATTTATCTTCAGAAGGAATGTTAAGAATGTATAATGGAATTCATTCGATTGTTACTGCATATGTTTTTGTGGTGGATTTGACATAATTGTCAGGTTTTTATTTGTCAGGTTTTTTTAGGACCTATTAAGTTAATTAGTGTTACTTGCTCAGCAGTCAGACTAAATATTGTGTAACTTTTTCCTGACTTATTAGTCCCACTTTAAACATTTTAAAACACTATTTTTCGTACAAGGTTTAAGTTAGAAACACTATTCAAACTCTAAAAAGTGCAGACCAGTATGGAATAGTGTGCTTGCATACAACTTGTTCTTCTTTTTGTCCTTCTCCATTTATTTAGATGGGATTTCTTCATAATTCTAAAGCTCCCATTGCTAAAAAGGCCCATGACTTCCAACATTCTATTCATTGTAAACAATGTAACTTTTAACACATATTACCTACTTTTACCACTTTCCCAACAGCTTAGACAAACACTTAAAGGAGATGATATATGTGTCTACTTCTCGGGTATTCAAATCTATCTCTGTGGAAATTGTGAGTCTACCCGTCATGCTACAAGGGCTCCAGATTGCCCAGCTAAGCGCCAGACTTGTAGATTCTGTCAAAAGTGTGTATATTCAGTATACATATGTTTGCATGTTGTGTGTGTGTTGGAGTGTCAGTGTGAGTGAGAAGGGTCTTGTGAGTGTGCATAGAGAAAAAAATACAAGGTTCAACTCAGTCTGTGATGCCATTCTGTTAGCTATTTAGCAGTCTTATGGTTTGGAGATAGAAGCTGTTCAGGAGCTGTAACGGCTGTCGTCGGAAGATGACCAAGGTGCAGCGGAGTTAGTGTTCATCATAAAAGGTTTTAATGATCAACGAACACTATACAAAAGAAACCAAAAAACGACTAGCAACATTTCTGTTAGGAACACACTAAACAGAAAACAATTACCCACAAAACCCAAAGGAAAAACATGCTCCTTATGTGTGACTCCCAATCAGCAACAACGAGCTTCAGCTGTGCCTGATTGGGAGCCACACACGGCCCAAAACAAAGAAATACAAAAACATAGAGAAAGGAACATAGAACGCCCACCCAATGTAACACCCTGGCCTAACCAAAATAAAGAACAAAAACCACTCTCTATGGCCAGGGCGTTACAGGAGTTGATGCAACGGCACCGCTTGCCGTGAGGAAGCAGAGATAACAGCCTATGGCTTGGGAGTCTTTAATTTTTCCAGGCCTTTCTTTCACACCACCTGATATAGAGGTCCTGGATGGCAGGGAGCTTGGCCTCAGTGATGTACTAGGCAGATGGTGTTCAGTCCCAGGGTCCTAAGCTTGGAGGGGACAGTGGTGTTGAACACTGAGCCGTAGGCAATGAACAGCATTCTAACATAGGTATTCCTCTTATCTAGGTGGGTGAGGGCAGTGTGGAGTACAATCGAGATTGTGTAGTCTATGGATCTGTTGGGGTGGTATGCAAATGAGTGTGCCTAGGGTGTCTGGGATGATGGAGTTGATGTGTGCCATAACCAGCCTTTCAAAGCACTTCATGGTTACAGATGTGAGTGCTACAGGGCGTTAGTCATTGTGGCGGGAAGCCTTAGAGTTCTTGGGAACAGGAATGATGGTAGTCATCTTTAAGATGTGGGGATTACAGACTGGGACAAGGAGAAGTTAAAAATTACAGGGAATATGCCTGCAAGATGATCTGCACATGCTCTAAGAAAGCGACCTGGAATAGCACCCAGCACCGCGGCCTTGCGAGTGTTGACCTGATTAAAGACCTTACATCGGCCTCAATGAGTGAGATCACTCAGTCCTCTGGGTCGGTTGGGGCGTGTATAAAATGCATTGAGTTCGTCTGGAAGAGAGGCATCTTTGGGCAGATCACGACTGGGTCTTCTTTTGTAATCCGTAATGGACTGTAGCCCCTGCCACATGCGGCGTACGTTGGAGCCTGTGTGGTATGATTCCACCTTATTCCTATATTGTCCTTTTGCTCGTTTGATGACTCTGCAGAGGTCGTAGCGGGACTTCTTGTACTTGGTTGTGTTCCTGTCAGCCGTAGCCTCAGGGTTGTCTAGCCCTGTGTGTGGTAGCATTGTCCTTTAGCTTGGCGCCAACCTCTGTGTTAATTGAATGGGAGAAGCAGTGAACTTTCACAGTGGGGACAACGTCGCCGATGCATTTCCTTATGAAGCCGGTGACGGAGGTGGTTAGCTCGTCGATTTTCCAATCAGCGCTAGTAAAGCAGTTCTGTAACATAATCTCTGATTCTGGTGATCATTTCTCAACGGAGCGAGTCACAGGTACTTCTTGTAAACATTACGGAGCCATGATCTGATTTTCCGAATGGCGGACGAGGGAGGGCCTTGTATGCCTGCTTGTGGGAAGAGTAACAGTGGTCTAGGACTTTATTGATCGCCCCTAGTGGTGAAGGAGACGTGTTGATGGAAGTTGGGCATTACGTGTCTTAATGATGCGGAAGTAAAATTGCCAGAGACAAGAAAGGCAGTCTCCGGATGTAAGTTTTCCTGCTTGTTTATGGCCTCGTAGAGTTCGTTAGGTGCCAGCGTGTTATATTTCTTGTCCTGAGGTGGAATGTATACAACAGTCACGATAACAGCTGAAAACTCCCTCAGGAATTAGAAGGCATTTCACCATCAGGTATTCCAAGACAAGTGAACAATGGGTCGAGACTACCACTGCGCTCGAGTCAGAAAACCATTTGTTGTAGATAAGAAGGGAAACCCCTCCCCCTCTCAATTCCCTGACTCTACTCTCCTGTGAATGAAGAATAGCCATGGGGGGTATCTTGTCTGAAAGCCATGTTTCAGAAAAGCAGAGGATATTGCTGTTATGAGAGTCCGGTTGGTAGCAAATCCGCAATCGGAGGTCATCCATCTTATTATGGAGTGATTGGCCAATAGAATGGAGGGAAGAGTCAAACGGTTTTCCCTTTGCCTTATTCTTGCCAGGCCTCCCCGTGTCCTGCCTCTGTAACATCAGCGTTTCTGCTTGTGTTACGAACCGGCTCAGAGTTCGCAACAAAAGGGAGACAACGTGGAGACAAGGAGTATCAAAAATATATATTTATTAGATACCATAACTAGCACAACCAAAAACAAGGTGTCTGCATGGAGAGAGTCTCCCCAATGACTGTGGAAGAGTTGTCTTTATCCTGGGACACACCCGAGCCCAGGTGTTTCCCATCTAGCTGACGACCCTTCCCACTCCGCCCACTGGCATCCTAATGAGGAACAAGAGCAAAGAGAGAAAATACAGCAGACAGAGTGGGAGGGTCGTCACACTTGCATACCCTGAAAATTGGGTTGGAATTACAGAAAGAGCCCAGGGCAGATGAGTCGAAGTTGAAGCCACAATTGGGGTAAGTAACTGCTGATCTGATGTGCAAAAGTTATTGTCGGTTATAAGAAATGATAGTGGATACATTTCGTGAAATTAAAGTAAAATAAACTCCAAAAGAATCACAAAATAGCAAAGTTGGGTCAGAGCTCGCCAATGGAGTAATACATTCTTATATTTTGTGTTATGATAAATACTAACATATGTGCTAAACTCATGAGCCATTGATAAGCAATATGCTTTAATAAAGAATGGGCAACTCACATTGCACAGTGCGCACACATACAGTGCCTTCAGAAAGTATTCACACCCCTTGAATTTTTCCACATTGTTGTGTTACAAAGTGGGATTAAAATGGATTTAATTGTATAGTTGTCAAAGATCTAGACAAAATACTCTCTAATGTCAAAGTATAAGAACATTTAAAAAAAATCTAAAACATTCATGAAAAAGAAAACACTAATAGAGCTTAAGTGTTCAACCCCCGAGTCAATACATGTTAGAAGTTTACAGCAGATTACATCTGTGAGTCTTTCTGGTAAGTCTCCAAGAACTTTCCACACTTGTATTGTACAACATTTGCCCATTATTCCTTTCAAAATACTTCAAGCTCTTTCAAATTGATTGTTGATCATTGCTAGACAACCATTTTCAGGTCTTGCCATAGTTTTAAGAAGATTTAAGTGAAAACTGTAACTGGGCCACTCAGGAACATACACTGTCTTCTTGGTAAGCAACTCCAGTGTATATTTGCCCTTGTGTTTTAGGTTATTGTCCTGCTGAAAGGTGAATTCATCTCCCAGTGTCTGGTGGAAAGCAGACTGAACCATTTTTGTCCTCTAGGATTTTGCCTGTGCTTAGCTCCATTCCGTTTATTTTTCATCCTAAAAACTCCCGTCCTTAACGATTACAAGCATAAACATAACATGACGCAGTCGCCACTATGCTTGAAAATATGTGGAGTGCTACTCAGTAATGTGTTGTATTGGATTATCCCAAAACATAATACTTTATATGCAAGACAAAAAGTGAATTGCTTTGCCACATTTCTTGCAGTATTACTTTAGTGCCTTGTTGCAAACAGGATGCATGTTTTGGAATATTTTCTCTGTACAGGCTTCCTTTTCACTCTGCCAATTCGGTTAGTGTTGTGGAGTAACTACAATGTTGTTGATCCATTCAGTTTACTATCACAGCCAATTAACTAACTGTTGGCGGTTTCCTTCCTCTCCGGCAACTGAGTTAGGAAGGACGTCTGTATCTTTGTAGTAAGTGGGTGTATTGGTACATCATCCAAAGTGTAATTAATAACTTCACCATGCTCAAATGGATATTCACCGTCTGCTTTTTAAAAATAATTTACCCATCTACCAATAGGTGTCCATTGTGAGGCATTGGAAAATCTCCCTGGTCTTTGTGGTTGAAATTCACTGCTCGACTGAGGGACCTTACAGATAATTGCATGTATGGGGTAGTGACAAGTTAGTCATTTAAAGAAATCATGTTAAACACTATTATTGCACACAGTGTCCATGCAATTTGTGACATGTTAAATACATTTTTACTCCTGAACTTGAATAGGCTTGCAATAACAAAGGGATTGTATATTTGACTCAAGACATTTCAGCTTTTCATTTATGAATTTGTAAAAATACCCCATAATGCATTGTGTGTAGGCCAGTGACATTTTTTTTTATTGCCTGTAAACACAACAAAAGTAGAACAAGCTATACTTGAATACTTTCTGAAGGCACTGTAGCTATCCAACCGTAATAATCTCTGCACGGCGTCAGGTAGGGTAGGCTATGCACCAAACGGCCAAAGCTTACTTGAAAAAGTGAAGAAAGTGGCTATACTGATGTCAGAGCAAACCAGTCTCTGGTAAATTAATGCTTGGTTACATGAAATGTTAGTTTGGCTGCACATACTACATCACAAGAAAGGCATTTAACCCTTAGCTGGTATGCTTTATTAATAGAGAAATAATCATGTACATAGGCCTACAGAGTAATGGTTGTATCGAAGGTTGGTTGGACGTGACTGAACTTCGAGGGCTTCTTCCCTGGACACAGATTAAACAATTGAGATTCTGCATTGAACATGCTTTTTAGTCCAGTAGAAGTCCTGATGTGTATCTGGGAAACTTTGCATAAATGACAATATAAATAAAGTAAAAATAAATGAGTAAAGTCTGTATTTGAGTCAGATTTCCCAATAGAAACAACCTTTTATGCTGCAGCAAATTACCTCAGTAGATATTCCATTTTATATCATTTCAGTTTTCCCTTCATGATTGAGATAATCAAACAGCATTTGATAATCTATACTCAAACAAGAATACAATCTCATTTTTGATGAATGTGGATTCTGTTGTCAAGAGATGTACACAAATAAGTAAATAAAAGAAAATAGCTAGCTAAATATCACATTGAGGAATGTTACCCGTTTAAAGTGTTTGTTTTACATAAACCTCTAGAAATATTTCATAAAATATAGTATTTTTTATGATAAGGCATTCCAGTACAAAAACAGAAAGCTAAATTAGAGTATTTGTGTATTTATTCCCTTTCTGACCACGGCTATACAGAATCAAAGTTTGGATTTGGGAAGTTCAGATTTGATGGGTTATTGGGATCGAAATCATCGTCTTCCGCAAAATCCTCTGGGTCTAGGTCCGCCTCAAACATCCTCTGTAACAAACCATCCACGGTTTTGTATCCTGGGAGGAAGCAGGCAGAAAGCTGAGGTCAGTACAGATGGTTAAAAGGGAAGGTCCTATTCAGGTAGACTACTACCGGAACTTGTCTAACAAAAACGCAGATTTACATTTCCCTATTGAAAACAGGTTTTTGATAAACCTTTTCAAGGTAGTAAATCATAATTCATCACATAACTATGATGATTCAACGTGCATTCAGAATACACAACACATTATAGCAGCCATAATATTTAAAAATGCATGAATTGCCATATGCATATAATTCCATACACGTTAATAGATTTCCAAGGTATAAAATGTATCATACCACCATACGGGTGATTCAGACAGTGCTACAATGAATTCTCCTCAAAGCTTACTTTTACAGGCGATCTTGAACATGAGTGCAGGTTTTTCCTTGGTCGACTCAGAGTTGCCCATATCATTGTCGTTCGTTTCCATGGCATCCACCAAGTTTCCATCCAGTTTCTCTCTGATTGGCACAAAGAGAAAGCACAACGAAATCAAGATAAACATGGCTGTTCAGGAGGATACATCATTACAGAACGTTCTGATGTTCTGAAATGTTTTGCATAGATTGAGCAGCTATGATTGTCATGCTGAATAGGAAATTGTATCAATTCATCACATTTCTATCTGGAACTCTGAATATTTCACCTCACTGAACATCCCCCAGTCTGCCACATCTACTGGCCAATAAGCAATTAGCAAACCCTTTATTTTAAGGCAGTGCATCATGAATACTGTATGTGGTTTAGCTTGGAACATGACTCATGGCTACAGGAAATGATGCATGCTACACTTTCACCCCTCTGACTCAATACGAAATCAAGCCCACCCCATGGCATAAAAAATGTATTCTTCTCTAATTGCAAAACTATCAGGCACGTACTGTTTGACGCCCAATTCCAGCTCCTCAATTTTCTTTTCCAGAGAAGATTGTAGGTTACTTTGGTCTACGGTGTACTCCACGAAGAAGGCTTCCAGGACGAAAGCAATGAAAATACTGAGGGAAAAAAAACATGTGATACTCAATTCTCATAAAGAGTTATCAAATGCCGAGTCATACTATGCTGAGTTCCAAAGTGATTCCAATCACTACCCCTTAGGCACTCCTGCAGATCTGAAACTATTACATTGGTATAAGTAATATGGAGGACATTCCACCAAGTCAATCAAAAGATAAAGTGACGTTATTACCATAATTGCTTAAACTTGTCTAATCCTACATTAGTGCCTGGGGGTAGGAGCTAGGGGTCGATTTGTAATTCAGCAATAGAGTATCATTGAGAAAAGTTTGTTTGGTTCTCAGTATTTCAAATGAGACTTGTTCTTACTTGATAATGATGATGACAACTACAATGTGGAAGAGGACGAAGAACATCCTGGCTGAGATGTGAGTGACCGCGGTGAAACCGCTGGACAGCAGTGGGACCAACATTAAAGAAAATAATAAAATAGTAACAATTCGTCAGAGTGGTCAAGTTAGCCTGGCAACTTTGAGAAACACTGAGAAATGACCCAGTTGTCTGGATCCTAAAATAAGCTATGAAGACTGTTTAGTAAAGAAAAAGGAGTTTGTGCAATTTCATCACATTTTTAACCCTCTACACACTAACCTACTGTAAAGTTTTAGTCAGTGACCACTGCTTACTGTACATTACAATACAAGATTTCTATCTTGGAGCAACATTTTCACAAGAGTACATAAAAAGTATTGGTTTTAGCTTAATTCTGTATTTTCCAAAGCGTTGAAAAGGATATCATGCCACTGGTTGACCACGGTGAGTTCCAGTAACAGGATAAAAGAGGAAATGACGTTGTTAAAGTTGTTCTTGCAGTAGTTGTGCTTGGCGAACACTGAGTTTTTGAGCAGAGGATTTCCACAGAATGCCTTATCCGGATCAGTGGAGTTGGCCTCGAAAAAGCGTATTTTCCCTTTGAACAGCTCCATTCCCACCATGGCAAATATGTAATAGACCACCTGAAAAATATAATGGGACAACTACAGTGAGGGAAAAAAGTATTTGATCCCCTGCTGATTTTGTATGTTTGCCAACTGATAAAGAAAGGATCAGTCTATAATTTTAATGGTAGGTTTATTTGAACAGTGAAAGACAGAATAACAACAAAAATATCCAGAAAAACGCAGGTCAAAAATGTTATAAATTGATTTGCATTTTAATGAGGGAAATAAGTATTTGACCCCCTCTCAATCAGAAAGATTTCTGGCTCCCAGGTGTCTTTTATACAGGTAACGAGCTGAGATTAGGAGCACACTCTTAAAGGGAGTGCTCCTAATCTCAGTTTGTTACCTGTATAAAAGACACCTGTCCACAGAAGCAATCAATCAGATTCCAAACTCTCCACCATGGCCAAGACCAAAGAGCTCTCCAAGGATGTCAGGGACAAGATTGTAGACCTACACAAGGCTGGAATGGGCTACAAGACCATCGCCAAGCAGCTTGGTGAGAAGGTGACAACATTTGGTGCGATTATTCGCAAATGGAAGAAACACAAAAGAACTGTCAATCTCCCTCGGCCTGGGGCTCCATTCAAGATCTCACCTTGTGGGGTTGCAATGATCATGAGAACGGTGAGGAATCAGCCCAGAACTACACGGGAGGATCTTGTTTTAGATCTCTAGACAGCTGGGACCATAGTCACCCAGAAAACAATTGGAAACACACTACGCCGTGAAGGACTGAAATCCTGCAGCGCCCACAAGGTCCTCCTGCTCAAGAATACATATACATGCCCATCTGAAGTTTGCCAATGAACATCTGAATGATTCAGAGGACAACTGGTGAAAGTGTTGTGGTCAGATGAGACCAAAATGGAGCTCTTTGGCATCAACTCAACTCGCCGTGTTAGGAGGAGGAGGAATGCTGCCTATGACCCCAAGAACACCATCTCCACCGTCAAACATGGAGGTGGAAACATTATGCTTTGGGGGTGTTTTTCTGCTAAGGGGACAGGACAACTTCACCGCATCATTTGACGGGGCCATGTACTGTCAAATCTTGGGTGAGAACCTCCTTCCCTCAGCCAGGGCATTGAAAATGCGTTGTGGATGGGTATTCCAGCATGACAATGACCCAAAACACACGGCCAACGCAACAAAGGAGTAGCTCAAGAAGAAGCACATTAAGGTCCTGGAGTGGCCTGGCCAGTCTCCAGACCTTAATCCCATAGAAAATCTGTGGAGGGAGCTGAAGGTTCGAGTTGCCAAACGTCAGCCTCGAAACCTTAATGACTTGGAGAAGATCTGCAAAGAGGAGTGGGACAAAATCCCTCCTGAGATGTGTGCAAACCTGGTGGCCAACTACAAGAAACGTCTGACCTCTGTGATTGCCAACAAGGGTTTTGCCACCAAGTACTAAGTCATGTTTTGCAGAGAGGTCAAATACTTATTTCCCTCATTAAAATGGAAATAATTTTATAACATTTTTGACCTGCGTTTTTCTGGATTTTGTTGTTGTTATTCTGTCTCTCACTGTTCAAATAAAGCTACTATTAAAATTATAGACTGATCATTTCTTTGTAAGTGGGCAAACGTACAAAAATCAGCAGGGGATCAAATACTTTTTTCCCCCCACTGTATGCAGTCAATCAATCAGTTGCAACACAGGATTACATAGAGGGATATTTCATTCCAATCAACTGTCTGATGTTTTCAGACATCATAATACAGTGTAATTTAAATATGAGTCAATGACCAAGACCATCTAATTTGTAGATCCAGCTGTATGGCATAATCCAAAATGAACAGACGACATAAGCACCACATTTGTAGTCCTTATCTTTTCCATTCATTTAGGGTTGAGGCATATAGCTGGATATACATAGCTGATAGATTGGGAATTGGATTCATCTTGACCTTTCAAATCATCGGATATCCCTTACAAGCATCAATCTCATGAGCTTAGTTCAACTGAACCCAAAATATAAGCTTGTTTTACTCCAATGTTTGTAAACAAAGTAAATGTAAAACCCCATATAGGCTCAAAACATGGTTACAACTATAATTACAATTTCATGGATGGTCAGTCCTTGCATCCATAGCTTTGTCTATGAATTTGAGAGTGGTTACATTTCTCCAGCCCCATCCCTCAGCTTTTTAGTGAAACAGTGGAGGGGAGTACACTGTTATCCTGATTGGCACTTTAAGCTCAATATGCAGGAATAGGGTCACACTTTGGTCCATAAATAAACACAATAACTTATTGGTGTAATTTAACTACACACTAACAACTTACGACAATGAGCTGTCCGAATGTGAGTATCGTTGGTCCAATCTTGATGAGGGTGTTGATGATGGCACGGAACCTGAGGGGAGAAAGAACATCAGGAAGAGTTCCACATCCAAGTCTATGAATGAGAATATCAAAATCAACCATATCTGACTTGTATAGGTCTTTCTGCAAATTCATTTGGTCACAGTAGCTACTGCAGATACTAGCTCTGGTAGTTAAGGGAAACGGTTTGATAATGTTTCACATCTTAATTTTGAAGCACACACACACCAGACACGGCTCATACAGGAAATGGAAGTCTTTGACCTCCTAACCTTTTGATGTTGTCCACCACTCGTATGAGCCTCAGAATGCGCAGGATGAACACAATGTCCAGGATCTGACGGCTGGTGTAGCCTCCAGCTGGGACAAAACACATGAACATCACAACATGAACGCCAGGCAGACTCGGAGGGCTAAATCATTTTACATGCATGTGTTCTATGCTGCAAGAGGGCACCATCGATAGCATAAAGAAGGAAAGGACACAAAGAAAATAAGCAGCATCCCAAGTCAACATAGGAAGCAGATGTTTGATTTATAGAGCTTTTCAACAAGCTCCTCAAAGTAGGAAACACCTCATCCATCGCCAATGTATGCCACCCACTACCAATGTCATTATATACTATACTGATTTTCAATAATTTAATTGATGAGTATCTATCAGAAGTCATCAATAAAACATAAAAAAAACATGAAGTACTATTTTATCTTTCATTGTACTTTTGCTCATTTTCAAAAATGAAACATAACAATGACCCCTCATTCAATAGGTTTAAAATAATACATGAAAAGGTCAAAGAGCTATGGGCAACAGAAACAGTAGGATGACTCCAACAAACCAATGAGAGGCTTACTATAGGTGACCTTCCACTCCTGCTTCCCAGAGCCAGCACAGCGTTGAAATAACGTAAAACACCAATGTTAACTCAATGTCAACAGCAGCCAGCATTAACAATGAGCCGCCATCAGAGGGTGGCTCATGAGGAACAGCAAACCGCAGACAAAAATGGACAATTAAGTTGGACATTGTATTTGCCTTAATAAACAATGACAGTAAAAGTTATTATCTCAAATGGCATGGTGGACAACAATCTGAAATGTAGGCACACTGCTGCTGAGCCCTTAAAGAAAAATAACAAAGAAACAATAATTTACTGTTTGTGAGTAAAGAGTGGAAGTCATCGATAACACAATGTGCTAGATTTAAAGACATATTGGGCCGGTTTCCCCGGACACAGATTATGCCTAATCCTGGAATAAAAAGCATGCTCAATGGAGAATCTAATGGAATTCTAACCCAGGACTATGTTTAGTCTGTGTCCAGGAACATGGCCCATTTTGGTTTTGAATCTTCAAACTTAAAGATATGTAGCAGTACACTTCTCCACTGGGCGTCGATAACATGGATGTCAATTAAGGCAGCCCCCCACCCCCCTCCACCTCTCTGATTCAGAGGGTTTGGGTTAAATGTCGAAGACCGGACTAGATATCCCTTTTCCCTTCCCTAACACAGATTTAGGTTTTACTTACATAATTTCAGTGCTGAATTGATGATCATAGCAATCAAGGCAGTGATGACAATGATGGTGTCAAACCTGTGTGCATAGTGGTGAGGAAGATATTACTACACAAGAAATTCAACCGAAGCAGAAACGGTCTCCTTTCATTGCAAATCAATCATCATATACCTAATCAGCTAGTGCCACTTAAGTACGCAAGCCCTAGTCACAGAATTAGGGATGCTGCATCTACATGGAGTAAGGAAAACATAAAACTTTGCTTCTAATATTGAGCAGACCTGGGTTGAAATAGTACTGATTTTCTTTCTTTCAACTTTAGCCGTGCTTGATTGAGCTTGCCTGACACAATGGAACAGTCAAAAAAGTGCAGACCCTCAAAACGCTTAAAGTATTTGAAGGGAAAACAACAAATTATACTATGTATACTACTACTGGCTCCATAAGGGGTTGGTTTCCCAGATTAAGATTGAGTTTTGTCCTGGATTAGAAAGCAAGCTCAATGGAGATTCTTCAGTAAGCACGCTTTTTAGTCCAGGACTAGGCTTAAAATCGCTGCCCGCGTAACCGGACGAAAATGCTTGGGCTTCTCACCAGTTCCAGAACTGGTGTCTGGAGAAGAAGGCGCGCGGTTCGAAGCTGTACAGTTTGAGGAGGATCTCTAGGAGATAGAGAACCAGGAAAGCCCACTCTACGTTGGCTATCAGCGGGTCCTCCTCGTCCAGGCCGATGAACACCGCGTTAACCAGGATGATGAGGTCGTAGGTGTACATGAACGCCCTGGATATCACACACACACACACACGGAAAACAACACAAGGATATACAGTGCCTTGGGAAAGTATTCAGGCCCTTTGACTTTTTCCACATTTTGTTACGTTACAGCCGTATTCTAAAATGGATTAAATACATAAAAATCCTCAATCTACACACAATACCCCATAATGACAAAGCACATTTATTAAAAATAAAAAACAGAAATACCTTATTTACATAAGTATTCAGACCCTTTGCTATGAGACTCGAAATTGAGCTCAGGTACATCCTGTTTCCATTCATCATTCTTGAGATGTTCCTACAACTTGATTGGAGTCCACCTATGTTAAATTTTATTGATTGGACAAGATTTGGAAAAGCACACTTCTGTCTATATAAGGTCCCACAGCTGAGAGTGCATGTCAGAGCAAAAACCAAGGCATAAGGTCAAAGGAAATTGTCCGTAGAGCTCCGAGACAGGATTGTGTTGAGGCACAGATCTGGGGAAGGGTACCACAAAATGTCTGCCGCATTGAAGGTCCTCAAGAACACAGTGGCCTCCACCATTCTTAAAAATGGAAGAAGTTATATACCACCAAGACTCTTCCTAGAGCTGGCCAAACTGAGCAATCGGGGGAGAAAGGCCTTCGCCAGGTAAGTGACCAAGAACCTTGTCACACTGACAGAGCTCTAGAGTTCCTCTGTGGAGATGGGAGAACCTTCCAGAAGGACAACCATCTCTGCAGCACTCCACCTATCAGGCCTTTATGGTAGAGTGGCCAGAAGGAAGCCACTCCTCAGTAAAAGGCACATAACAGCCCGCTTGGAGTTTGCCAAAAGGCACCTAAAGACTCTGAGCTTGAGAAACAAGATTCTCTGGTCTGATGAAACCAAAATTCAACTCTTTGGCCTGAATGCGTCTGGAGGAAACCTGGCATCATCCCTACGGTGAAGCACGGTGGTGGCAGCATCATGCTGTGGGGGAGTTTTTCAGTGGCAGGGACTGGAGACTAGTCAGGATCGAGGCAAAGATTAACGGAGCAAAGTAGAGAGATCCTTGATGAAAACCTTCTCCAGGGCACTCAGGACCTCGGACTGGGGCAAAGGTTCACCTTCAACAGGACAACGATTCTAAGGACACAGTTAAGACAACACACGAGTGGCTTCGGGACAAGTCTCTGAATGTCCTTGAGTGGCCCAGCCAGAGCCCAGACTTTAACATCTCTGGAGAAACCTGAAAATAGCTGTGCAGCTATGCTCCCCATTTCACCTGACAGAGCTTGAGAAGAATGGGAGAAACTTCCCAAATACAGGTGTGCCATGCTTGCACTGTCATACCCAAGAAGACTCAAGATTGTAATTGCTGCCAAAGGTGGTTCAACAAAGTACTGAGTAAAAGGTCTGAATTCTTATGTAAAATGTGATTTACTTTTAATAAATTAGCAAACATTTCTAAAAACCTGTTTTTGCCTTGTCATTATGGGGTATTGTGTGTAGATTGAAGAAAACAAAACAATAGAATACATTTTAGAATAAGGCTGTAACCTAACAAAATGTGGAAAAAGTCAAGGGGTCTGACTACTTTCCGAAGGCACTGTCTAATTTCAGATACTTTCACACGCTCCCCCAAACCTCTTCCCTGTACGTCTGCTGAGTAACGTCTACACTCATTGGCTGCACTCACCTGTGCTGGACCATGCGGCAGACGAGACGACTGGGGGAGGAGAGATAGAGAGAGGGGAGCCATGTCTTGAGGGGGTGAGGCCGTGACTTCATCATGATCACCTGGATGTTCAGGAGGTCCGCAAGCTGAACAAATGCCACTTTCCCTGCACAGGTGGATGGACGGATGAAATTAATTAAGGCTTCAGCTCAAAGCAGGTGCTGCATTGGTCAACACTACGGTCGCGTTCCAGGGTAACTACATTGCAGGCGTTGCATTGCATGAACTAATGGTTGTGTACCATGTCAGTGACTGGGAATTCGGGCTTCAAATGGCTATATCATATGATGTGGATGTTAGCTGACATATTAAACACCTATCCAGGTCCATCTGCAATTTACTCAGCATGTAACACAGCTTTGTGTGGGTCTCTGTGTGAAGTAGACTCCAACCACTCACCTATGCAGCCTTTGTTGTTGTCGTCGGAGACGCTCCACAGCAGCTCCCTGTGGGCGTTGCTGATGTCCGGCTGGACCAGCCGCACAAGCTGGTTCCAACAGGCCTGGCTTACCACAGGCGCCTCATCTCCCTTCCTCTCCTGCAGCACGCCGAAGGCACGCACCATCTTGTGCCTCTTGGCCCTGACGAGCTTCCGTACTTCTTCCTGATTGCATACATAGGATAGGAGTAGGATGAAGTCGCCCGTAGACGCTGATCTTGGCTCAGTTTAGCATTTTCCCCACAAATGGTTGAGGTTAGGATTAGGGGAGGGGATCCTAGACCTGTATCTAGAGGAAACTTCACCACAAAGCACATGGGTGAAGTGACTTCACTTGACCTAAAACCTCAGATCAGTGAAGATGAAGGAAAGCATACTTTAGACTACAAACACTCACCTAGGGAAAGTGATGAGAGGGTTATATCATAAATGAGTCCTTTTAGACACCACACAATTATCAGCCGCTCACTTTTCCCACCAACTCAGCGGGCTTGTGGTTAGAGTGTCCTCCCTGAGATTGGAAGGTTAGGAATTCGATGACCGGCGGAGTCATACCAAAGACTGTAAAAATGGGAACTGGTGGATCTCTGCTTGGCACTTAGCATTAAGGAGATTTGAGGGTAAGGCCCTGCGATAGACTAGCATCCTTTCTTGGAGGGTGTACTTGTACACCAAGCTGCCTTAAGCTACAGAAACAGGAGATAGGAGCAGGAGCCTATGAGCCATTCCATCTCACACAAGCCAAGACTACTTACATTTTAAAGTCACCAATATTGAATTTCATAATAAAACACAAAACACTCAAAATAGCTACCTTTAAGTAACAACCTATGAAAGTTATGTGACGTTCAACTAGCTCATTCAGACACGCTCTACACAGAATGAAACAAACCATATCAGAACCAACAAAAGGAGCAAATCTGCAAAGAAATTGCTTATATCATTGTCTTGTCCACCCACTCTACCTTCAGGTACTTTTTGTAGTTGTTGTACACGACCGCCAAGAACACTGACATGAAGATGTAGGTGTTGATGAGGATATAGGTGATGAAGAACACGGCAAAGAAAACGCTGAAGTTGTACGCTGGCATCCTACGTAGGGAAATAAAGACAAAAATACAAAAAGATTTGTCCACGTGTCTGTATATAGATTAAACAATTAAATTACTTGTGATATTTTACAGTTTAGTCATTTAGCAGACACTTATCCAGAGCGACTAACAACCAGTTTATTCAACTTCAGTAGGCAACACCCAACTCGTATCACCATCATTGCAAGTATAATCTACTCCCAGCAAAATTGTTGTAGGTTTATTAGGTACACCACCCTTTCACGGAAATGGTTCGCTCCTACAGACAGGGAGTCAAGTGGCCGTGGCTTACTATATCAAGCAGGCAGATAGGCAGAGACATTCAGTTACTGTTCGATTGAACATTAGAATGGCAAAACTAGTGACTTAAGCGACTTTGAATGTGGTATGATCGTCAGTCCTAGGTGCGACGGTTCCAGTATCTCAGAAATGTCCGTCGTCCTGGGCTTTTCACGCACGACAGTGTCTAGGGTTTACCGAGAATGGTGCATCCAGCCACAAACAGGTAAATAACAGCGCAGTACAACAGTGGTGTGCAGAACGGCATCTCGGGAACGCACAACTCGTCGGTCTTTGACGTGGATGGGCTATTGCAGCAGAAGACAACACCGGGTTCCATTCCTATCAACTAAAAACAAAAATAAGCGGCTCCAGTGGGCACGCGATCGACAACACTGGACAATTGAGGAGTGGAAAAACATTGCCTGGTCCGACGAAACAAGGTTCCTGTTGCGTCATGTTGGTGGCAGAGTCAAGATTTGGCCTAGGCAGCATTGGTCCATGGCCCAATCCTGCTTGGTTTCAAAGGTATGGGCTGGTGGGGTAATGGTTTCCTGGTACACATTAGGTCCCTTTAGCAACGTTTCCATGCCCCGAAGAATTCAGGATGTTCTGGAGGCAACGTGGGATCCGACCCAGTACTATGGGTGTACCTAATATAGAAAGGGGCATGCCAAAAGGCAACTTTGCACTTAAAGTTGCACTACAAATCAAAAGTCATACAGTTAACCTCTCTCAGGGAGGTGGGACGCTATTGGGGAGGATGGACGCTATTGTCCGATTTCAAATAGGCTTTACGGCAAAAGCATAAAGTTAGATTATGTTAGGACAGTTCCAACACAAGAAAAACCACATAGCCATTTTCCTAGCAAGGACAGGTGTCACAAAATCCAGAAAACCAGCTAAAATTATGCACTAACCTTTGACGATCTTCATCAGATGACACTCCTAGGACATCATGTTACACAATACATGCATTTTTTGTTCAATCAAGTTGATATTTATATCCAAAAACAGCATTTTACATTGGCGCGTGATGTTCAGAAAATATTTTGCCTCCAATACTGCCGGTGAATCAGCACAACAATTTACAAAAATACTCATCATAAACGTTGATAAAATATTAAACTGTTATTCAAAGAATTATAGATGAACATCTCCTTTATGAAACCGCTGTGACAGATTTCAAAAAAGCTTCACGGGGAAAGCACACTTTGCAATAATCTGAGTACTGCGCTCAGAAAAAGACATCAAGCAATACAGATACCCGCCATATTTTGGAGTCATCTAAAATCATAAATAGCATTAGAAATATTAATTTACCTTTGATGATCTTCATCAGAAGGCACTTCCAGGAATACCAGGTCCACAATAAATGTTGTTTTGTTCGATAAAGTCCATAATTTATGTCCAAATACCTCCTTGTTGTTTGCGCGTTCAGTAAGCTACTCCAAGTGTAGGAAGCGCAGCCAAAATGTTACGACGAAAAGTCAAAAAAAGTTATATTTACGTTCGTTCAAACGTTTTTAACTTAGAACTTCAATAATATTCCAACTGGACGATTCCAATGTCTTGAAAAATTTTTTGGAACACAGCTACCCCTCACGTGAATGCGCGCCAATGAACTCATGTGCTTTCCTGAGTCAACAACTTCCAACTTCCTTTGTCCACTCTCTGTTCACAATAGACACCTCAAACAACTTTCTAAAGACTGTTGACATCTAGTGGAAGCCTTAGGAAGTGCAAAATGAACCCTAAGTCACTGTGTGTTAGATAGGCAATGACTTGAAAAGACTACAAGAACCAGATTTCCCACTTCCTGGTTGGTTTCTCTCAGATTTTTGCCTGCCATATGAGTTCTGTTATACTCACAGACATCATTCAAACAGTTTTAGAAACTTCAGAGTGTTTTCTATCCAAATCTACTAATAATATGCATATTCGAGTTCCTGGGCCCGAGTAGTAGGCCGTTTAATTTGGGTACGTTTTTCATCCGGCCGTGAAAATACTGCCCCCTACCCAAAAGAGAGGTTAAAGCTAGAATCCTTAAATGCTACATCCATTTTCTGACTTATAAATTAATGATAAATACCCATTGATTCTTAAAGAATAACTGATAAATGCCTCATGAGCTCAGTCCAACTGTCATACTCCCTCAGAACCCAAAATATAAGATTAGAGTAAAAACAATTATAAACAAACACTGTCTATCCTCAAACATGGTTAAAACTATATATTTGTGATATAGTGGATGGTCATCCCTTGCATCCATAGCTGTGTCTATGAATTTGACAGTGGTTACATTTCTCCAAGCTCATCCTTAAGCTTTTTACCAAAACAGAGGTGGGGTGCCAGATGTTATTTTTTCAATTAAGCATTCTAGCTTTAAAAATAATTCAAAACTTACTAGATTTCATAAAAATAAATCACAATAAAGTCATAATAAAAGTCATATGGAATATGGTTGGATAACGTATCCAGGGTACTCACATGATATCTGGGCTGTTGGCAGTCGTGACTAGGACATAGAGATCAAAGACAATCTCCAGATAGTTGGTGAAATAGGGGCGTCCCTCTATTGTTTTAAGGCCCCTAGGGAGGAATCAGGAGCACAAATGTGGTTTGCATTATGTCCAACAACAATGCCCCCCCCCCCCTCAACAACAACAAAAACTTTACAGAAATGAGCCTGGATGAGTGTCTAAGGGCAACTTGATCCTAGCCCCCTCCCTCTTTGTAAACAGGAAGTATAGATGGATGTCCTCTACTAACCCTACACAAGGACGGTGTAGGATGACATAACCATCAGAAAGAAAAGCAGTGCTCTGAGGGGCTAAGATTAGGTTTGGGAATTGGGATAGAAAAGCTGATTCTAGACCTTCTCTTATAGAGGCAACTACAGTAGTTTTCAGAGCAACTTTATGAAGTGCTACGCCTTTGGTAGTAATTCTTTGCTTGCTAACTATACCAGACCAGCATGGGTGCAGGCTTTTGTTCCAACCCAGCATGAACACGCCAGATTCAACTAATAAAAGGCTTGATAGAATATGAGTTGAATCAGATTTGTTAACCCTAGTTTTGTTTTTTAATTTCTATTTTTTAAGTAAAAAGAGAGTTTTTGCTTCCCTTCCCCCTACCCTCAAATATGACCCATATGTATTTCCTATGGAATCCACTGCATTGCACTCGTCAAACTGACTTTTCTTTGTTACAACAATAAAATCGAAGTAATTAATAAAATATCTTGTTTTTAAATGTTCATTAATCACCGTTCTCATTTCTCCTTTTGAGTAAAAGCAGTTTCATAAGGAGGCTCATAAGAATGTTGACAGACATACAGTTGAAGTCAGAAGTTTACATACACCTTAGCCAAATACATTTAAACTCAGTTTCACAATTCCTGACATTTAATCCAAGTAAAAATTCCCTGTTAGGATCACCACTTTATTTTAAGAATGTGAAATGACAGAATAATAGTTGAGAGAATGATTTATTTCAGCTTTTATTTCTTTCATCACATTCCCAGTGGGTCAGAAGTCTACATACACTCAATTAGTATTTGGTACCATTGCCTTTAAATTGTTTAACTTGGGTCAAACGTTTTGGGTAGCCTTCCACAAGCTTCCCACAATAAGTTGGGTGAATTTTGGCCAATTCCTCCTGACAGAGCTGGTGTAACTGAGTCAGGTTTGTAGGCCTCCTTGCTCTCACACGCTTTTTCAGCTCTGTCCACAAATGTTCTATAGGATTGAGATCAGGGCTTTGTGATGGCCACTCCAAGACCTTGACTTTGTTGTCCTTAAGCCATTTTGCCAGAACTTTGGAAGTATGCTTGGGGTCATTGTTCATTTGGAAGACCCATTTGCGACTAAGCTTTAACTTCCTGACTGATGTCTTAAGATGTTGCTTCAATATATCCACATAATTTTCCCAACGCATGATGCCATCTATATTGTGAAGTTCACAACTCCCCCCAGCAAAGCACTCCCACAACATGATGCTGCCACCCCCGTGCTTCACGGTTGGGATGGTGTTCTTCGGGTTGCAAGCCGCCCCCTTTTTCCCTCCAAACATAACGGTCATTATGGCCAAACAATTCTATTTTTGTTCCATCAGACCCGAGGACATTTCTCCAAAAAGTACGATCTTTGTCCCCATGTGCAGTTGCAAACCGTAGTCTGGCTTATTTAATGGCGGTTTTGGAGCAGTGGCTTCTTCCTTGCTGAGCGGCCTTTCAGGTTATGTCGATATAGGACTCGTTTTACTGTGGATATAGACACTTTTGTACCCGTTTCCTCCAGCATCTTCACAAGGTCCTTCGCTGTTGTTCTGGGATTGATTTGCACTTTTCGCATTAAAGTATGTACATCTCTAGGAGACAGAACGCATCTCCTTCCTGAGCGGTATAACAGCTGCGTGGTCCCATGGTGTTTATACTTGCGTACTGTTGTTTGTACAGATGAACATGGTACCTTCAGGCATTTGGAAATTGTTCCCAAGGATGAACCAGACTTGTGGAGGTCTACAATGGAGGTCTTGGCGGATTACTTTTGATTTTCCCATGATGAAAAGCAAAGAGGCACCGAGTTTGAAGGTAGGCCTTGAAATGCATCCACAGGTACACCTCCAAGTGACTCAAATGATGTCATTTAGCCTTTCAGAAGCTTCTAAAGCCATGACATCATTTTCTGGAATTTTCCAAGCTGTTTAAAGACACAGTCAACTTAGTGTATGTAAACTTCTGACCCACTGGAATTGTGATACAGGTATATATAAGTGAAATAATCTGTCTGTAAACAGTTGTTGGAAAAATTAATTGTGTCATACACAAAGTAGATGTCCTAACCGACTTGCCAACACTACAGTTTGTTAACAAGAAATTTGTGAAGTGGTTGAAAAATGAGTTTTAATGACTCCAACCTACAGTGAGGGAAAAAAGTATTTGATCCCCTGCTGATTTTGTATATGTTTACCCACTGACAAAGAAATGATCAGTCTATAATTTTAATGGTAGGTTTATTTGAACAGTGAGAGACAGAATAACAAAAAAATCCAGAAAAACACATGTCAAAAATGTTATAAATTGATTTGCATTTTAATGAGGGAAAAAAGTATTTGACCCCCTCTCAATCAGAAAGATTTCTGGCTCCCAGGTGTCTTTTGTACAGCTAACGAGCTGAGATTAGGAGCACACTCTTAAAGGGAGTGCTCCTAATCTCAGTTTGTTACCTGTATAAAAAGACACCTGTCCACAGAAGCAATCAATCAATCAATCAATCAAGATTCCAAACTCTCCACCATGGCCAAGACCAAAGAGCTCTCCAAGGATGTCAGGGACAAGATTGTAGACCTACATAAGGCTGGAATGGGCTACAAGACCATCGCCAAGCAGTGAGAAGGTGACAACAGTGCGATTATTCGTAAATGGAAGAAACAAAAGAACTGTCAATCTCCCTCGGCCTGGGGCTCCATGCAAGATCTCACCTCGTGGAGTTGCAATGATCATGAGAACGGTGAGGAATCAGCCCAGAACTACACGGGAGGATCTTGTCAATGATCTCAAGGCAGCTGGGACCATAGTCACCAAGAAAACAATTGGTAACACACTACGCCGTGAAGGACTGAAATCCTGCAGCGCCCGCAAGGTCCCCCTGCTCAAGAAAGCACATATACATGCCCGTCTGAAGTTTACCAATGAACATCTGAATGACTCAGAGGACAACTGGGTGAAAGTGTTGTGGTCAGATGAGACCAAAATGGAGCTCTTTGGCATCAACTCAACTCGCCGTGTTTGGAGAAGGAGGAATGCTGCCTATGACCCCAAGAACACCATCCCCAACGTCAAACATGGAGGTGGAAACATTATGCTTTGGGGGTGTTTTTCTGCTAAGGGGACAGGACAACTTCACCGCATTAAAGGGACGATGGACGGGGCCATGTATGGGTCGTGGATGGGTATTCCAGCATGACAATGACCCAAAACACACGGCCAAGGCAACAAAGGAGTGCTCAAGAAGAAGCACATTAAGGTCCTGGAGTGGCCTGGCCAGTCTCCAGACCTTAATCCCATAGAAAATCTGTGGAGGGAGCTGAAAGTTCGAGTTGCCAAACGTCAGCCTCGAAACCTTAATGACTTGGAGAAGATCTGCAAAGAGAAGTGGGACAAAATCCCTCCTGAGATGTGTGCAGACCTGGTGGCCAACTACAAGAAACGTCTGACCTCTGTGATTGCCAACAAGGGTTTTGCCACCAAGTACTAAGTCATGTTTTGCAGAGGGGCCAAATACTTATTTCCCTCATTAAAATGGAAATCAATTTATAACATTTTTGTCATGCGTTTTTCTGGATTTTTGTTGTTATTCTGTCTCTCACTGTTCAAATAAACCTACCATTAAAATTATAGACCGATCATTTCTTTGTCAGTGGGCAAACGTACAAAATCAGCAGGGGATCAAATACACTTACAGTGAGGGAAAAAAAGTATGTAAACTTCCGACTTCAACTGTACAACCAAAATGGTTTTACAGATGCTGGATGAGGAAGCCATTTGTGCCTCTGACTCAGAATCAGAGGTATCCAATTCAGATGGCACAGACTATGTGCCTGTGGGTAAAGTTGGAGTTGTGGATGCACCTGGTAGTCCAGCTGTCCTAGAAGATTCTACAGATGGGGAGGACTCCTGAGTAAAAAGGGGTCTTACTGGAGTGAACCCCCCCCCCACACACACACACTAAAGGCAGGACCAGAAGCCATAACATCCTGAGGAGCTGCTCAGGGCCTGTGCCGAGGTCAACAGTTGTGTCACCAAAAGTTGCCTGGGAGCTGTCCATTAGTGACAACATCATTGAGGAGGTCCTAAAGTGTACACATTTAGAAGGCCGGAGAAGATTGACAGCAAAAGGGACAGAGTGGAGAGAGGTCAACAAAGAGGAACTAAAGGCCTTTATTGGTTTAACCCTCCTCTCCGGCATGGAGAACAGGTGGGATGTCTCCACACGGGAGCCATTTTTGGATCCACTGCAGAATCCAATGTATAAGGCCACCATGTCGGTTCGGAAGATATGAGGATATCCGTCGATACCTGAGGCTTGATGCCAAGACGACCAGAGTGTTCAGAGAGGCAACGGACCACCGGGCAGCCTTCGGGTATGTGTGCGACCTTTTCCTTACAAACTGTAGAGGAAGGTTCATCCCCAGCGATTGCGTCACAGTGGAGGAGCAGTTTTCCTCCAGACGTGACGCTTTGCATTCCGTCAATGAGTTCAATCTTGGTTTCATCAGACCAAAGAATCTTGTTTCTCATGGTCTGAGAATCCTTTAGGTGCCTTTGGCAAACTCCAAGCGGGCTGTCATGTGCCTTATACTGAGGAGTGGCTTCCATCTGGCCACTCTACCATAAAAGGCCTGATTGGTAGAGTGCTGCAGAGATGGTTGTCCTTCTGGAAGGTTCTCCCATCTCCACAGCAGAACTGAGGCAACAGAAAGCTGTGGGGTGATGAAAGAGAGCCACCACCACTCAGAGCAGCCAGGGCCAGAAGAGGAACAGGTGCCAGCTCTTCCCAAGCGCAAAGGATAGGAAAGTCAGCTGCTGGTGTTCTCAGTGCAACACACCCGTCTGCAAAGAGCAAAGTCACATGCTTGTTGTTTGTAACAAATGCATGGACTAAAACAGCATAAGTAAGCATCACACACACGCAAACTTTGTTCCTTTTAGTGTTCATATTTTCTAAATTCATAATTATAAGTGTAGTCATTTATATTGATGAACATTGGATTTTCAAATAAATGTTTAGAAATATTATAAAACATGCTTAAGGTGGTTGTAAGAAAAATATGCTAATATTTTCAATATCCGTTATGGAATTTCATAATATGTTATCATTGAAATGTGTATCAAACTGTTGAAAAGCGACTAAAAACATTTTGTACAATAAAATAATAATTGAAAGGTCCAAATCATCACTCAAAATAATTATGTTCCACAAAATGGATAATATTTGAGACCCATATCAATAAAACACAGATATTACATTATCGGGTCATTTTGACCCAGCATATGTATTCTTGTGGCACCATGTTTACTATGCATCCTAGGGTTAATGCTTGGCTGGAATAAAGGCCTGCATTCAGACCAGGCCTCTGGAGACAAAATGGTCACCCCTGTTCTAGATTTTACAATGCTGGCAGACATGCCCATATGACTACAGGATATTCCTGATCCTGACTTACCTTTTCCCAAAGAGTTTGAGGGCCATGAGTGAGAACATGAGCACACTGAACATGAAGAGCAGGAAGACATAGAGGATCTGAGGCAGTGCGTTCCGGATGCTTCGGAACGCTCTCCGGAGCTAGAGGAAGGAAGAAAGAATGACTGAGTGACAGAAAGGGAAAGGGGATACCTAGTCAGTTGTACAACTGAATGCATTAAACCGAAATGTGTCTTCCGCATTTAACCCAAACTCTCTGAATCAGGGGGGAAGATGGTGTGTGGCAGACAGACTTTACCTGTCGTCCCTCAGTGATATTGACCAGTAGGAGGGGCCTCAGTACCCGCGACCAGCGGACAGCGTAGAAACCACTGGCTTTCAACACCCCATAAATGATCATGTCAACAAGAGAGAGCTGAGGAGGAGAAAAATGTCAATTATTACCCCGTTTCTTTCATTGTATTGGGAGTAGCTATTCAAAGTTGTATGCTAAATTCCAAATCTACTTCTAACGACTCAAAGTAAATTGTATAGATTTAGTGTGGTAATTGTATTGTAGCCATATTGTTTCCATCTATCCAATCCTGAAGCGGGTGAGTGTAATGGCTAGTGGTTGATTTGCAATTCAGCATTTTGGATTATTTCAGAGCAATTCTCAAACTTCCTAAATTGGAGCCCAGTGTTGGAAGTTGGAATTGGGTCTAGCTTCAAGCAGCCATGCTGCTTGAAGCTAGACCCATTCCAACATTGGGCTCCACTTTTCCACACACTGCTCAATCAAGAGTCAACACTACTCCAGTCATACTATTTACATTGAAATAGGTTTTACCAACAATATCTATCTATCGCTATCAATACATGTTTGCATACATGGTCAATTCAGGAGTTAGCGGTGTCCAACAGTGCATTCAAAATGACTCATTTGTTTATTCTGAATCAAACTGAGTCACAGCGTTAACACTAGGAAGTAACTAGGAGTTGAGAATCCCTGACACAGGGAAACTTCGGGCTAAAGGTTGTTTCAGAACAATGTGCAAAGCACTTCTCAGGACATTCTCAACTTGTCATACAGTTTCTTCTAATGCTGCTACACTGACAGTCACTGGGTGGTTTTCCCAATTCCTTCCTGGCCAAAGTAGTCAGCGATTTCTTTAAACGACCGAGACTAATACATGTTAGCAATACCTTGCTTTCGGGTTTGATTCCAGTATTGTTCATATATACAGAACATGTATAAGCTGTCGCCGGATTAAAATCATTGTAATAAATTAAAATGTTTATTCAGGTACCTGTACCTAGACAGAGATATGCATACTGAATCAAAAGCACTGGATCACAATGACCCTAGTGTTCATGTCTTGTGAGGAGAGGTAGGAGAGAGCAGAACAGACAAGGAGTTTCCGATGTAGTAGTTGGACAAATAAAGTTGTATTGTACTATATTGTATTCCACTAAAGAACATGAGGGTAATACGCACTCCCTAAACTTGAGTACACCAGGGCTGGGCTGAAAAATAATACAGATAAGAAATGAGAGGTCCGCAGAATTTTGCTGTTCCCCTGTGCTTTATTCCTGCACCTAAAAATAATTCCATTGCAGTAGTTGAGTCGCACCTACCAAAATGATGCCAAAGATGCAGATGTTCTTGGGGTCTTTCCAAAACCTTTCCCGGGGAATGACTTTGGCGTAGTGCACGAGCCGAGCAGTGAAGGCTGCCAGACAGACAAGCTCGATCACTGAAGTCACCTGAGGGAGACACAAACAATGTGTGCCTGCTATCAATTCAGTAAAAGATTGCATATGCACAACCAATTGTTAGCAACCCAGTTTGACCGGGGGTGGCGTTAATTTGGTGCAAACAGGAAGAAAAAAAATGCTTTGAAACAGGAGGGGCTACATGAACTTGTCCAATGAGAACATTTCAGTTTCAGAACATTTCTGCAATGTTCCCTAGGCCTAATGAACACGACCCTGGTACTCTCATCAAAAAACAGAGGTCACACACAGTGCTACACATAATACAATTGTCGGACAACTGTGGATACATTTAAAACATGAAAAAAGCAATACAACAAGCCTAAAGAAACTGGGTTATTAGTAACAGTTTCAAGAGACAAAAATTCCTGCATACCGCTTGGAATGCTTCATTATCTCTGGGCCAAAACATTGGCGTTTTAAAAGACTGAGAATTGCACCAAGTTGAGAGGAATATCATTGTGGATATCTACCCATATTGGCAGAGGGACAACTGCTGGGTCTTCAAAGATGGCCAAAGCCAGGTCCACTAGGATGAAGGCATACACCAGGATCTGGAACCCCCAATGGTTATAGAGCAAGTACAATCTGTGGAAGAAAAGCAACAACCAGAATCCACATTTCAACGGAATCATCCAATATCTTCAACCATAGATAGTCAGAGAGAGGGTTGTCTTCTTTTCCAGTCTGTTCCTCACATATACACACACACACACACACACACACACACACACACAAATACGGCCTATGATAGCAGGACTACCTTTAATGCTATCCTTAAGCTACAAGTGACAAGATTATATCTATTTGTATTTATTCTAATACACGCTCTGTCTATTTCGATATATTCAACCAGTTGAATGCTCTGGCAACTATAACCTAACATCATTAAACATATCCATATCTACCTACCTTATAGCTTGAGGTGTTGTGTCAAAAAAGATGTTTCTGTTATACTGGGCGTCTGACACGTACACTGCTGCAAGGTCAAAATCCTGGAACACCCCCACAGACAATAAAAGCAGCCTGTGAATACTCTACGCAAATAAAAGCTTTAGTATATCACAGCCGTATCTAGATAATACAAAACAGTAGGGTCTATAGGTTTATTATATGTATAAAGTGTCTCAAGGGACCTGTCCATGTAAAAAGGTAAAACTGTGGATCCCAAGTCAGCACGACCACTCGAAGACGCTTGAAAAATACAGGCGCTGGATGAAAAATGAAGTGTGTGATCCAACTGGTCAAGTCATGCAATGGGTACAGTTTATGATCATATGAATCCATGGGATCCTTGATGTCAGTAAAGCATTTAAGCAAACAGGGACATTGACTATGTATAATGTACATAGGCTGATAAGTGTCAAGGCAACACAATCAACTGAAGATAATTAAGTACCGTTAGTGTGTAATGAACCAAAATTCTAATTTCAAGGGGAAAAGGCTCCGCCCAATATAGGCAAACAAACATGTTGATGACATGTATAATATAAAAGTTAAAGGAAAACACGCGTGGTGTGTTGGCTGTGACAAAACGGATTATTGCCATGCCAGTAAGAGAGCCTATAGTTGGTGCATGACCATTTCATGCATTATTATCATGATTTAAAAAAAATATACAGCCTACAGTAGCCCAGAGCAACTTTATAAAACTATGCACATACGGTACTTTGCACGAACGCAAACAACTTAAGTATGAGATTATGTGATGAGACAATGACAGAAAGAAAATACTATATAATGTATCGACTTGGAAATGTAACGGAGCACGGATAGGTGATACGTCAGCAATATCCTACAAAATATCACTTACACCCTTTGTCTTCCCGTTCACAGTTTCAGATGTATTTCCACTGTTTCTTATGCTCTTTCCATTTTCCGGCGCCTCTTCTGGAGTGATTTCCTTTCTATCTGGTTCAGACATTGTTTTTAGCATTACATTTCCCTTGAAAATGTACTTTTCTCCTCTTTCGTAGGCCTAGATAAACTATTCGCTCCTGTTAAGTTAGCAGGATATCCCGTGATTGAGTTGGGAGTCGTCGTCCCCCCCCCCAAATTGTTATAACTCCTGTTTTCTTGCACGTTACTGCGTCTGCTACATATACGTTCCTCAAATATCACACATTCTTGTCGAATTGAAGGCATGCTAACATTTTGACCTCCTGTCGTAATCGGAGGATGGAATAGCCTACTGTCTTTTTTTGAATGATAACATAAAGATTGTGAAGGGAATGCTTTATGCCAGGATTTTTTTATCTGTCATGTGACAATTTTTGCGGAAATAGCGGAGGAGAGACGACCGCGCTGGAAGGAAACGTTATGGCATAGTAGAGTTGCCAGAATGTGAGAACTCTTGGGATGTTAGAACTCAAGGTCCGTACAGCACTCGAATTAGAGAAAACATGATGTTAAAGTTAAACTGATGCTATACACAGTGTACAAAACATTAGGAACACCTGCTCTTTCCATGACAGACTGACCAGATGAATCCAGGTGAAAGCTATCATCCCTTATTGATGGCACCTGTTAAATCCACTTCAATTAGTGAAGATGAAGGGGAGGAGACAGGTTAAATAAGGATTTTTAAGCCTTGAGATACTGGCGTGTGTATGTGTGCCATTCAGAGGGTGAATTGGCAAGACAAAACATTTAAGTGCCTTTGAACGGTGTATGTTAGTCATAGCTGCGGGAAATAGGGGTGCTGAGTGTCCTGCAGAAGCATCTGGGCAGTGTTGCCAACTCCTCAGTAAGGAAAGTAGCTATTGGCAGTCCTAAAAGTCGCTAAGTGACGGCATCACTTAATTTGCATAATTGGCCATGTACATGTAATTGTGACAGAAGCTGTAGGAGAGAGGAATAATGTCTTGGGAGAGACAAAGTGAGTAAAAAACACCCTAAATATGTTTAGAACTACAAAAACTTCTGTCAATTCTTGTTTTTTTTTATATCACAATTCCAACCCTCCTATCTGGGCTTCGGACTGGCAAAAGAGACACTCTGGCGGAGTTACTTAGTTAAAAAAAAAGATATTGATATTTTTCTTAATTTGGTTTGGTTTTTAACCTCATGGTCCACTTAGAAGCCTACAACAAGTCACAGTAAAACATGAACATTTTTAACCATACATTTTTTTTTTTTTACATTTGTCATTAACAATCTAAATGGACCAAAAGAGACAATAGAAAAAACTGTCAATGGCAATGTGAGAGAATTATGGTAACTAGTCTGGCCCTAATTCAGGTTAAAAAAAAATAAATTCATGTAAGCCAGGGCGGGATCAGCCAGCAGCGGCTTCCCGCATGCGCGATTCATTTGCAGTCTGGACGCGGAGGGGTGAACATCTCCTGCTCTAACTGCAAAGCTGGGAGGGACTGCTGCGTGAGGACTGGGCCGCCTGTGAGTGCTTTGGGACAGGGGTTGGGCCCACGGCAGCACCTGCTGCTCGTTGCGAAGAGTAAGAACGATACGTGCTTTCACGTCAGTCTCAAAGTCTCCAATAACACCAGAAAAAGTTGCTAGATTTGTTGCTAGTTGCTTTATTGAAAATTTGTCGCTAGAGGGGTCTGAATACTTGATAAATATAGCGACAAAGCAACACTGCAGCTGGGGGCAATACTTTTCACAAAAGTAGTGCACTGGGCCTTTAATAGTCCTGTATTAGCAGTCTATGTGCCAATGTGGGCAAAAAAATCCCAAACTATGATGGTAGTCGGTGCCAGGAGCACCAGTTTGGGTGTGTCAAGAACTGCAACGCTCCTGGGTTTTTCATGCTTAACAGTTTCCCAAGTGTATCAACAATGGTCCACCACCCAAAGAACATCCAACCAACTTGACTCAACTGTGGGAAGCATTGGCGTCAACATGGGCCAGCATCCCTAAAACTTCAATCATTAATGCTTTCCTTTGTTTTTGATAACATTAGCCATGTTTCCATCAAACCATTTAATTTTCCAGACATTTAGAATTTTTTGTATACAATTTTAGGGGCCTTATTTATAGGCTTGTGACATGATCGGTGCTTGACTTGCAAATAAAGGCAAATACAAATGATCTTGCTTTCATTGTAACCAGGTAGGGTTTATTATCTACTAAGCATGGACTGATTGTGACTTTTTTTGTGTGTAGTCCAGCGGCCTTGATTTCAACGTTCCCAAGATTTTTGGTCCGTACCAAATGTGACTAATTTCAGGAAACTATATGTCACTCCTTGACAGGAGAGCCATTTGAATTATTTATTTTATTTTTTGGGGGGCAAAAATGCCTTCTGGAACATGTGAGCGTTCATGTGCCTTAATAAAAACTTGTATACCATCTGTAAATACAATTGTTAAATTATGAGCCTAGTTGGTGTAGCCACGGAAAACGTCAGGAATCTTCCCGCTAGCCATGTTTGGCTGAGCTAATGAATGGGCCGGACATCCCGAGAGTTGAGTTCGGATTGGTCTGCCATGTAGCACGCTTCTGTCTATAACATGAGCTGGTCATTAGGTAATCCTTTCTAATGCAGCTTTTTTGAAAGATATCACATAGTAGAACTGCAAAAGTGTTATCTCCACTTTCTGGAGGACCGAGTTTTGAAATCATTGGAATGCCCAGTGGAATTAGAGTATGACAGCTAAGGAAATGGAGCAAATTCTGGTGTTTTATTGCAAATATGCAGAGGGAGTCAAAGAGAACACACAGAAGGCTATTGTTTAAAACATGTCTCAGGATTACATCTTCAAACTAAGTGCAACCATGGCATCTGTGACAGAGGGAGAAGCGTCCATCCATGTATACGGGTAAAATAGACTAGCTAGCTACATTCATATATTAAACGTTTCTAATTTTGTCAGCAAGTCATCATTTCAAGTTAAAGCGTACTGTTAGCTACAGTTGAAGTCGGAAGTTTACATACACTTAGGTTGGAGTCATAACTCATTTTTCAACCACTCCACAAATGTCTTGTTAACAAACTATAGTTTTGGCAAGTCGGTTAGGACATCTATTTTGTGCATGACAAGTCATTTTTCCAACAATTGTTTACAGACAGATTATTTCACTTATTCACTGTATCACAATTCCAGTGGATCAGAAGTTATCTAAGTGTATGTAAACTGTGCCTTTAAACAGCTTGGAGAAATCCAGAAAATGTCATGGCTTTAGAAGCTTCTGATAGGCTAATTGACATTTGAGTCAATTGGAGGTGTAAGCTCAAGGCCTACCTTCAAACTCAGTGACTCTTTGCTCGACATCATGGGAAAATCAAAAGAAATCAGCCAAGACCTCAAAAATAAATTGTAGACCACAAGTCTGGTTCATCCTTGGGAGCAATTTCCAAACGCCTGAAGGTACCACGTTCATCTGTACAAACAATAGTACGCAAGTATAAACACCATGGGACCACGCAGCCGTGATACCGCTCAGGAAGAAGATGTGTTCTGTCTCCTAGAGATGAACGTACTTTGGTGCGAAAGGTGCAAATCAATCCCAGAACAACATCAAAGGACCTTGTGAAGATGCTGGAGGAAACGAGTCCTATATCAACATAACCTGAAAGACCGCTCAGCAAGGAAGAAGCCACTGCTCCAAAACCGCCACACAAAAAGCCAGACTACGGTTTGCAACTGCACATGGAGACAAAGATTGTAGTTTGAGGAGAAATGCCCTCTGGTCTGATGAAACAAAAATAGAACTGTTTGGTCATAATCACCATCGTTATGTTTGGAGGAAAAAGGGGGAAGCTTGCAAGCCAAAGAACACCATCCCAACCGTGAAGCTCGGGGGTGGCAGCATCATGTTGTGGGGGTGCTTTACTGCAGGAGGGACTGGTGCACTTCACAAAATAGATGGCATCATGAGGGAAAATTATGTAAATATATTGAAACAACATCGCAAGACATCAGTCAGGAAGTTAAAGCTTGGTCGCAAATGGGTCTTCCAAATGGACAATGACCCCAGGCATACTTCCGAAGTTGTGGCAAAATGGCTTAAGGACAACAAAGTCAAGGTCTTGGAGTGGCCATCACAAAGTCCTGATCACAATCATATAGAAAATTTGTGGGCAGAGCTGAAAGTGTGTGCAAGCAAGGAGGCCTACAAAACTGACTCGGTTACACCCACTCTGTCAGGAGGAATGGGCCAAAATTCACCCAACTTATTGTGGGAAGCTTGCGGAAGGCTACCCGACGCGTTTGACCCAAGTTAAACAATTTAAATGCAATGCTACCAAATACACTGCTCAAAAAAATAAAGGGAACACTTAAACAACACAATGTAACTCAAGTCAATCACACTTCTGTGAAATCAAACTGTCCACTTAGGAAGCAACACTGATTGACAATAAATTTCACATGCTGTTGTGCAAATGGAATAGACAACAGGTGGAAATTATAGGCAATTAGCAAGACACCCCCAATAAAGGAGTGATTCTGCAGGTGGGGACCACAGATCACTTCTCAGTTCCTAAGCTTCCTGGCTGATGTTTTGGTAACTTTTGAATGCTGGCGGTGCTTTCACTCTAGTGGTAGCATGAGACGGAGTCTACAACCCACACAAGTGGCTCAGGTAGTGCAGCTCATCCAGGATGGCACATCAATGCGAGCTGTGGCAAGAAGGTTTGCTGTGTCTGTCAGCGTAGTGTCCAGAGCATGGAGGCGCTACCAGGAGACAGGCCAGTACATCAGGAGACGTGGAGGAGGCCGTAGGAGGGCAACAACCCAGCAGCAGGACCGCTACCTCCGCCTTTGTGCAAGGAGGAGCAGGAGGAGCACTGCCAGAGCCCTGCAAAATGACCTCCAGCAGGCCACAAATGTGCATGTGTCTGCTCAAACGGTCAGAAACAGACTCCATGAGGGCCCAACGTCCACAGGTGGGTGTTGAGCTTACAGCCCAACACCGTGCACGACGTTTGGCATTTGCCAGAGGACACCAAGATTGGCAAATTCGCCACTGGCACCTTGTGCTCTTCACAGATGAAAGCAGGTTCACACTCAGCACGTGACAGACGTGACAGTCTGGAGACGCCGTGGAGAACGTTCTGCTGCCTGCAACATCCTCCAGCATGACCGGTTTGGCGGTGGGTCAGTCATGGTGTGGGGTGGCATTTCTTTGGGGGGCCGCACAGCCCTCCATGTGCTCGCCAGAGGTAGCCTGACTGCCATTAGGTACCGAGATGAGATCCACAGACCCCTTGTGAGACCATATGCTGGTGCGGTTGGCCCTGGGTTCCTCCTAATGCAAGACAATGCTAGACCTCATGTGGCTGGAGTGTGTCAGCAGTTCCTGCAAGAGGAAGGCATTGATGCTATGGACTGGCCCGCCCGTTCCCCAGACCTGAATCCAATTGAGCACATCTTGGACATCATGTCTCGCTCCATCCACCAACGCCACGTTGCACCACAGACTGTCCAGGAGTTGGCGGATGCTTTAGTCCAGGTCTGGGAGGAGATCCCTCAGGAGACCATCCGCCACCTCATCAGGAGCATGCCCAGGCATTGTAGGGAGGTCATACAGGCACGTGGAGGCCACACACACTACTGAGCCTCATTTTGACTTGTTTTAAGGACATTACATCAAAGTTGGATCAGCCTGTAGTGTGGTTTTCCACTTTAATTTTGAGTGTGACTCCAAATCCAGACCTCCATGGGTTGATAAATTGGATTTCCATTGATTATTTTTGTGTGATTTTGTTGTCAGCACATTCAACTATGTAAAGAAAAAAGTATTTAATAAGATTATTTCTTTCATTCAGATCTAGGATGTGTTGTTTTAGTGTTCCCTTTATTTTTTTTGAGCAGTATACTAATTGAGTGTATGTAAACTTCTGACCCACTGGGAATGTGATGAAAGAAATAAAAGCTGAAATAAATCACTCTATTATTCTGACATTTCACATTCTTAAAATAAAGTGGTGATCCTAACTGACCTAAAAACATGGAATTCTTACTAGGATTAAATGTCAGGAATTGTGAAAAACTGAGTTTAAATGTATTTGGCTAAGGTGTATGTGAACTTCCGACTTCAACTGTATCGAGCTAACGTTAGCTGGCTGGCTCGCTAGTATGATGTGTGTAGTAATATTATTCATATCTTAGAGCTATATGCACAAAAAGCATATTTCTCTCAAATTTGGTGCACAAATTTGTTTACCTCCCTGTTAGTGAGCATTTCTCCTTTGCCAAGATAATTCATCCACATGACAGGTGTGGCATATCAAGAAGCTGATTAAACGGCTTGATCATTACACAGGTGCAACTTGTGCTGTGGACAATAAATGGCCAGTTTAAAACGTGCAGTTCGTCACAACACAATACCACAGATGTCTCAAGTTTTGAGGGAGCAGGCAATTGGCATTCTGACTGCAGGAATGTCCACCAGAGCTGTTGCCAGAGAAGTGAATGTTCATGTGTCTAACATAAGACACCTCTGTTGTTTTAGAGAATTTGGCACTAGGTCCAACCGGCCTCACAACCACAGGCCAGGTGTATGGCATCGTGTGTGCGAGCACTTTGCTGATGTCAACGTTGTGAACAGAATACCACCTAGTGGCTGTGGGGTTATGGTATGGGCAGGCATAAGCTACAGACAACGAACACAATTGCATTTTATTGATGGTAATTTGAATGCACAAAAATACTCAGACCAGATCCTGAGGCCCGTTGTGAGGCCCATTGTTTTTAAGGTATCTGTGACCAACAGATGAATCTGTATTCCCAGTCATGTGCAATCCATAGATTAGGGCCTAATGAATTAATTGGATTTCCTCATATGAACTGAAACTCAGTAAAATCAATGAAATTGTGGTATGTTGCGTTTTATATTTTTGTTCAGTATAGGTTCACATCTCCAAGTAAACCAAAAATAAAAGTTCAAGAATAGGATTAAGCCAGTGGCTCAAATGAAACTATCCAAGCATTAGATACATCTTTCAATGTTGATATTTGGTTTCTTGTCAACCAAACACAATTCAGTATGACCTTTGTAAGACAGTAAATAGCCTAAAGTTTAAGGCTCTTACAAAGTCATTTAACAGTATTTATTCAACCTTAACATGAGTTACCCATCCATGGACACATGTTGAGGTTACTGTAACTATAAATGTCTTCTTATGTAATCATAAAGTTTGCATGCTCAAGATAGCATGCAAAGGTCACAGGTCTGTGAAGATCTTCACAATTGCTATAATAATCTGTGCAGAATCCCGAACAGCATTGCTCACTTGGACTATGTACTTTTAATATAATCTCAACTGCAATCCAGGTCATTTGGTTGTACTATTATATAGATGAAGGAAGCACAGTGATAAAATGTAAGTTGTTGTATAAAAACAAAATATGTGACATTGTATTCCCATTTGAACTTTGTTGTGCTTTTATATGGTTAAAAGCATAGTGATAACACATTGATGAATTCCCAAACTTCTGGCTGTCTTTTAGAGTGGGTGAATAAAGGATCAACGTCTCCACCAAATATTACACACATTTCCACATTGAAATGACGTGGTGTGCCCAGTGGGCTAAGAGAATTAACTTCAAATCACTATATAGTTGCCCAATTAGTTTACACTATCTTTCCTTAAACAGATTCCCTTTAATGTAGGAATTGTGATTGAAGCAACATAATATCAGCCCTTTTGAATATAACAACTTAAAGCAAATTAACTTTTAATTTGTTGTACGAGTGCATCGGCATATAATATGTTGTATTGAGTCGTCATAAAGTCTCATTGTTTGTCTCCATAGTTGGAATGTTAGTCACTGTCTGTATGGTTATTGTTTATCATCTCTCACAAAACTAGACTGTCTGCAAACTACAATTAAAAACAAACAAAAAAACATTGAAATGGTCTAATGCCTAAACAACAAATGGAAAGGGAGACATAGACATATAGTCATGGTCCGATTCCCTAGCATTCTGCACAACAGGTTTAGCATATTGCCAGGTTGATACCACAGGAGGCTTGTGAGGGGAGGACGGTCATAATAATGGCCAGAACGGAGCAAATAGAACGGCATCAAACACCTGGAAAGCATTCACTTATTCCGCTCCAGTCATTACCCAGAGCGCGTTCTCCCGAATGAAGGTGTCACCAAACTCCTGTGGTTGATACATGACAAAGGAATTGGCAAGTTTAGTCTTTTAACTTGCACCTACACAACAAGCCTATAAACAACAGCCTGAACAACAAGCCTATTTATCTAATACTGTACTCTTCATATGGTCAACAACTTGGTAGGTTATTTTAAATATTTTAATTATGCTAGTTATAGCTAGAGCGAGTTGGGTGGGGTAGATAAGGCGAGTCTAGGGCTACAAAACAGAGCCCTTTGCAATGCCCACTAACCAGCTGTATACTCCCACTTTTTCCCACACAACTCACTCTAGGCTCTATATCATAGAAATCAATAGCTATTACCATGTTAAAATGTTATGGGGTGCATTTGTTCCATTGGTTTTGTTGGTAAACTGTTCTGATAGGCCTACGTTATGCCCAAATAGCCACAGTAGCCTGCTTGGCCACTGGCTAAAACTGTAACTGAAGCAGGTACAGCCAGTGTTCACGGTAAACTTGTGCCAGAAGTTGCACAGAATGCTTAAAATGTTCAAGTTTCCACTCACAAGAAATTTGCCAATGCCAGAAATATGTATTATGACCATATCATCTTGTCAGACTAGTTCACTTTGCCTCCTCTGGTGTCCTAAATGGTTTCAGGATGTTGTACTTTGACCTTTCAGGTGCGCTTTAGCCTCACACCTGACATGCTTTGTTCTCATCTTTGGCACAGCAAGATATCGACACATGGAGGAGGTACCTCAAGGCCACGCCCCACCACCTGACAATCTAGGAAGAGGTAATTCAACCTGTCTGTTTAGCATGTTATTATGATGTCCACAACCTTTATAAGTGGTACTTTGGTTGAGCCAGTAGCTCTGTTGATTTTAATAAAGTGTGGAAAATAAGGGATTGATTGTGTTTTAAACTTTTCAAAGATACTTGATGCTTCGGCAAGGTCAGAGAGGTTTAGAAGACGCTCAGCCAACCACCCTGACGAGGTGCAACTGACCACCTTACTATCGTTTTTGCATTTGTTTAATCATTTGCAGTTATATTATGTTTGCCTTGTATTTTTTGTTTTATTATTTTTACTCTGTATTTGCCTCCAGGTGGCGCCAATGACCACAGTGCGCCTCATTGCGGGAAAAAATCTAACATTTTTCTCCCAGGTTCTGACGTCACTGTTTATTATCTGTGGCTGAAAAGTAACATTTTACCTAGCCCGGGCTCCCCACGCCCCACCCATTTTCCCTTGACGAGAATGGGCGAGTTCATTTTCCAGTTCATTTTCCATGGCCAGTGTTTGTACATTTTAGACCATTCCATTGAAACCTCCACCCACGGAAATGCAAAACAAACCCGCCCAATGCTTTCTGTTCTTGCTGTTAGGGTGGCCAGAAGGGTTATATTTCTTCCCCTTTGATATATTTTGAGAATAATTTAAAACAAACGATCACTGTTTCCTATAACTGTATTGAACTAATGATGATGAATAGAGAAGATTGACACCACAGGTGCACAGTTCTCATTGAGAGTGTGTAGGAATGACGTCAGCAGCAGCTCTGAATACAGCACGAGTACAAACCTCTTGAACGGTGAGACTTCCTCTTTCCTTTTCAAAAATATTTTAGGATTACGATGACTAAAATTCTAAAACCCAGGCTTTATAATTTATTAGTGCCTCGTTGAATGGTAAAATTAAAGAAGAATTAACATGAATGTCATTTGTCTTACAGGATTCACTTTTATAACGAGTGTTTTCTATATTGGCTACACAGATTATTTTATTAGCAAAGATATTTAGCTATAGCATTTAGATTTTTTCTTATTAAAATGTAGATGTTTTACTGTAACAGCACAATACGTTTTAATGACTGTTGTTAAGAACCTGTAAAAATGCTGAAATACCAAGACACTAAGAAACTCAACATGAAAGGTGCATGGCAGGTGAAGTACTGCCAGATGACTAGGTTGAAACAGTTCATTTTCCTCTGCTCTTTAAAATAGAGTCAAGAATAATGCATTCCAACCGTCACCAGATGACATTGACAAAAAGCAGAGTAGCAGGTCAGTCAAGCAAAAGGGTGGATCACTTATCAGCTCTCCTATCATTTTGAAATAAAAATGTACAGTTGAAGTCAGAAGTTTATATACACTTAGATTAGATTCATTAAAACTCATTCAACTACTCCACAAATTTCTTGTTAATAAACTATAGTTTTGTCAAGTCGATTAGGACATCGATCTACTTTGTGCATGACAAGTAATTTTTCCAACAATTGCTTACAGACAGATTATTTCACTTATAATTCACTGTATCACAATTCCAGTGGGTCAGAAGTTTACATACACTAAGTTGACTGTGCCTTTAAACAGCTTGGAAAAATCCAGAAAATGATGTCATGGCTTTATGTAACAATTTAGCTTCCGTCCCTCTCCTCGCCCCAACCTGGGCTTGAACCAGGGACCCTCTGCACACATCAACCACCGACACCCCACGAAGCATCGTTACCCATCGCGCCACAAAAAACGCGGCCCTTGCAGAGGAAGGGGAACAACTACTTCAGGTCTCAGAGCGAGTGACGTCACCCGATTTGAAACGCTATTAGCGCGCACCACCGCTAACTAACTAGCCATTTCACATCGGTTACATTTAGAAGCTTCTGATAGGCTAATTGACATAATTTCAGTCAATTGGAGGTGTACCTGTGGATGTTTTACATCAAGACCATGGTGCTTGCCTACGGAGCTGTGAGGGGAACGGCACCTCCATACCTTCAGGCTCTGATCAGGCCCTACACCCAAACAAGGGCACTGCGTTCATCCACCTCTGGCCTGCTGGCCCCCCTACCTCTGAGGAAGCACGGTTCCCGCTCAGCCCAGTCCAAACTGTTCGCTGCTCTGGCACCCCAATGGTGGAACAAGCTCCCTCACGACGCCAGGACAGCGGAGTCAATCACCACCTTCCGGAGACACCTGAAACCCCACCTCTTTAAGGAATACCTGGGATAGGATAAATTAATCCTTCTAACCCCCCCCCCCCCCCCCTTAAAAGATTTAGATGCACTATTGTAAAGTGGTTGTTCCACTGGATATCATAAGGTGAATGCACCAATATGTAAGTCGCTCTGGATAAGAGCGTCTGCTAAATGACTTAAATGTAATGTAAATGTTTTACAAGGCCTACCTTAAAACTCAGTACCTCTTTGCTTGACATCATGGGAAAATCAAAAGAAATCAGATCAGACAAGACCTCAGAAAATAAAGTTGTAGACCTCCACAAGTCTGGTTCATCCTTGGGAGCAATTTCCAAATGCCTGAAGGTACAACATTCATCTGTACAAACAATAGTACGCAAGTATAAACACCATGGGACCACACAGCCGTCATACCGTTCAGGAAGGAGACACGTTCTGTCTCCTAGAGATGAACGTACTTTGGTGCGAAAAGTGCAAATCAATCCCAGAACAACAGCAAAAGACCTTGTGAATGACTCTAGGTGTATGTAAACTTCCAAATTCAACTGTAGTTGCAACAGGAACTGCAGAGAGTAAATGTTAATGATGAATAAATTACATAGAAATTGATTCCTGATGTAGCCAGGTATGTGCTGAAAGAAAGAGACATGTGCATGTTTCCTATTTGAAATAGAAGAAATCTGATTCGTGGACTGAAACAATTTCAGCCTTAATAGCGCTTTGTTTACATGCTCATTATTGGTATTATGAAAAAGTTGTTTTACAGGTACAGGATGAGAGCAAAGTACTGACTTTCTCCCATTGTTACAATCATTCAAGTTCCTAATGATACATGTTCTCTCTTTACAGGAGCCAAAATGCTGTCTAGCATTTACCTAACTGGAGTTTTACGTGTCATTCTGCTATCGATTATTAGTTTAGGAGGATTTGTGGCGCTGTTATTAATGCATTACAGCTCAGCACCATCTCTGTTCTGCCCTCCCCTGCCTGCTTTCCCACCTCAGTACTCAGAGAGACCCCAAGGCCAGCACAACAGCTCCTTGGCTAAGACCCTACCAGACAAGCCCATTATGCTGTTGTGGTTCTGGCCTGAACACTACAGGTTTGACTTAAGCGATTGCGCCACTCTCTTCAACATTGATAGCTGTCTCCTGACTGATGACAGGTCAATGTACAACAAGGCAGACGGGGTGCTTATCTTTCACAAATCCATTAAGCGAGATTTATCCAACTTGCCTCGGTCACCCAGGCCACCATTCCAGAAGTGGATCTGGTTCCATGTTGAATCCCCTACAAACACAAACAGGCTATCTGGTCTAGAGAACCTTTTCAATTTGACCTTGAGTTACAGGCAGGACGCAGACATCCCTATTCGTTGGCGCTTGACTGCAAGGAAAGGCCAGGGGGAGGATTTTGTGCTGCCCAAAAAAGATAAATTAGTTTGCTGGATTGTGAGTAACAATAACCCTGCCACTGGGGCAGGCCAAAGGTATAACTATTACAAAGAACTTGTCAAACACGTTAAGGTGGAAGTCTTTGGCAAGGCCTTTGGCCGTTTCTTGAACTATGAGGACTTCTACAATATCATCTCCAGCTGTAAGTTTTACCTTTCCTTTGAGAACTCAGTCCACAGAGACTACATCACTGAGAAGCTAAACGGACCACTTGCAGCAGGAACTGTACCAGTAGTATTGGGCCCACCCAGACAAAACTATGAGGACTTTGTCCCAGGAGATTCCTTCATCCATGTTAACGACTTTCCAGATGCGAAAGCCTTGGCAGAATTCCTCCTGAAGTTGGACAAGGATGATGAGGCATATCTGCACTACTTTCAGTGGCGTGAACACTTTTCTGCTCAGCGCCATCTAATTCAACAATATCAAGAGTTCACCCATGCTATTTGTTATGCCTGTGACCATGTGGGAACACATAAGGAGTACAAAGTTGTTCACAATCTTTACAAATGGTATTTTGGTTAATAAGGCACTTACAGTGATCTCCAGAAATATTGGGACATTTACAAATATTTGGTGTTTTGAGCCCCACATTTTCAGCACCTCCAAAAAATATGGGCTTGCCTGTTTTTTTGGCCATTAATGTGTCACTTATCAGTTTGCAAACAATGTAAAAAATATAAATCATTGAGTTAATAAAGCTGCATAAAAACATGGTCTCTTATTTGTTTTCTTGAGGAAGGCAGCTCCAAAATGCAGGTGTTTCATCCGAGCTCAGTGCTTTCTGTGGTGGTGGGGCAAGCCAGCAGAAAATAGGAGCGTTGTGCCGTGATTGGCTCAGTGTTCTGTCACTCATGGGGACACTACGTTACCGCCAAGTCTAAGTCCTTAGTAAGGATAGACATAGAAAATTCTAGCCCTTTGGGTCCTGCTATATAGTTACATTAGAAATGCCCTTCCAAGAAGGCTCAAGGTCATTGACCACAGATAAAATTACATCAAATTATGTTAGCACAGCTGAAAACTGTTGTTATGACTAAAGAAGCAATAAAGCTGGCCTCCTTTAGACTAGTTGAGTATCTGGAGCATCAGCATTTGTGGGTTTGATTACAGGCTCAAAATGGCCAGAAACAAAGAACTTTCTTCTGAAACGCGCCAGTCTATTCTTGTTCTGAGAAATGAAGGCTATTCCATGCGAGAAATTGCCAAGAAGCTGAAGATCTCGTACAATGCTGTGTACTACTCCCTTCACAGAACAACGCAAACTGACTCTAACCAGAATAGAAAGAGGAGTGGGAGGCCCCGGTGCACAACTGTGCAAGAGGACAAGTACATTAGAGTTTCTAGTTTGAGAAACAGACGCCTCACAAGTCCTCAACTGGCAGCTTCATTAAATAGTACCCGCAAAACACCAGTCTCAAGGTCAACAGTGAAGAGGCGACTCCAGGATGCTGGCCTTCTAGGCAAATAGCCTTGGACACCATACACACATCACATAATTTCTGGGATGTTTTATTTCAACTCATGAATCATGAGCATTTATATTTTTGTTCAGTGTGTGTGTGTATATATATTAGTACCTACAGAAAGTATTCACACCCCTTGTCTTTTTCCACATTTTGTTGTGTTACAGCCCAGATTTAAAATGTATTAAATTGAGATTGTGTCACTGGTTTACACACAATAATCCATAATGTCAAAGTGAAATTATGTTTTTAGAAATGTTTACTAATTAATATAAAAGCTGAAATGTCTTGAGTCAATAAGTATTCAACCATGCTGTTATGGCAAGCCTAAATACAGTTCCTTCAGAAAGTATTCATACCCCTTGACTTATTCCACATTTTGTGTTTTACAGCTTAAATTCAAAATTGATTACTTGTTTTTTTTTGTCACCCATTTACACACAATACCCCATAATGACAAAGTTAAAACATGTTTAGACATTTTTACAAATGTATTTAAAATTTAAATACAAAAATCTCATTTATATAATAAGTATTCACACCCCTGTGCTATGACACTCCAAATTGAGCTCAGATGTATCCAATTTCCTCTGATAATTCTTGAGATGTCACTGCAACTTGATTGGAGTCCACCTGTGGCCAATTCAATTGTTTGGACATGATTTAGAAAGAAACCCACCTGTCTATATAAGACCCCACAGTTGACAGTGCATGTCAGAGCAGAAACTATACCATGATTCTCCAAGGAACTGTTGCCGTGATAGAATTTTAATAAGGTGTATATCTGGGGAAGGGTATAAAACCATTTATAGAGTGTTGAAAGTTTCCAAAAGCACAGTGTTCTCCATCATTAGGAAATGAAAAAATATATAGAACTAACCAGGCTCTGCCTAGAGTTTGCCGTTCAATCAAACTGAGCAACCGGGCAAGAAGGACCTTGGTCACGGAGGTGACCAAGAACCCAATAACCACTCTGAGAGAACTACAGATTTCCTTGGCTGAGATGCCTGCCAGAAGGACAACAGTCTCTACAGCACTTTACCAGTCTGGGCTTTATGGGAGATATGTTTTCACCAGATGCACATGACAGCATGCTTGGAGTTTGCAAAAAGGCATGAAAAGATTCTGTGGTCTGATGAGACAAACATTTTACTGTTTGGCCTGAATGTAAAGTGCTACTGTATGTTTGGAGAAAACCAGGCACAGCTCATCACCCGTCTAACACCACCCTTACCGTGAAGCATGGTGGTGGCAGCATCATGTTGTGGGGATGCTTTTCAGCAGCAGGGACTGGGAGACTAAGGATATAGGGAACAATGAATGTAGCCAAATACAGGCAAATCCTTGATGAGAACCTGCTTCAGAGTGCAAACAACCTTAGACTGGGGCAAAGATTTACATTTCAACAGGACAATGACCCCATACATACAGCCAAAGCAACACTGGAATGGCTTCAGAACAAGAATGTTCTTGAGTGGCTCAGCAAAAGCCCATTCTTGAATCCCATTGAAAATCTGGAGAAAGACTTGAAGATAGTGGTTCACCGCCGCTCCCCATCTAACTTTTGAGAGCTTGAAAAAATCTGCCAGGAAAATGGAAGAAAATCCCCAAATCCCGATGTGCAAAACTGATAGACATATCCAAGGTGCTTCTACATCTACAAAGTATTGACTCAGGGGTGTGTAAATTAGATATTTTTGTACTTAATTTTCAATAAATTTGCAAAAATTTATAAAAATATGTTTTCACTTGTCATTATGGAGTATTGTGTGTTGATGGGTGAGAAAATATATTTAATACATTTTGAATTCAGGCTGTAACACAACAAAATGTGGAATTAAGTCAAGGGGTATGAATACTTTCTGAAGGCACTATAAGTTCAGAAGCAAATTGTTGCCCAACAAGTCACATAATAAGTTGCATGGACTCACTGTGTGCAATAATAGAGTTTAACATTATTTTGTAATGACTACCTCTCTGTACCCCACACATACAAATAATTGTAAGGTCCCTCAGTTGAGCAGCACATTTCAAACACAGATTCAACCACAAAAAACAGGGAGGTTTCCCCAATGCATTGCAAAAAAGGGTACCTATTGGCAGAGAGGTAAAAAATAATTAAAAGCAGACATTGAATATCCCTTTGAGCGTGGTGAAGTTATTAATTACACTTTGGATGATGTATCAATACACCTAGTAACTACAAAGAAATACAGTTGAAGTCGAGGGTTTACATACACCTTAGCCAAACACATTTAAACTCAGTTTTTCACAATTCCTGACATGTAATCCTAGTAAAAATTCCCTGTTTTAGGTCAGTTAGGATCACCACCTTATTTTAAGAATGTGAAATGTCAGAATAATAGTAGAGATAATGATTTATTTCAGCTCTTATTTCTTTCATCACATTTCCAATGGGTCAGAAGTTTACATACAGTCAATTAGTATTTGGTAGTGTTGCCGTTAAATTGTTTAACTTGGGTCAAACGTTTCGGGTAGCCTTCCACAAGCTTTTGGCCCATTCCTCCTGACAGAGCAGTTGAAACTGAGTCAGGTATGTATGCCTCCTTGCTCGCACACACTTTTTTCAGTTCTGCCCACAAATCTTCTATAGGATTGAGGTCAGGGTTTGTGATGGCCACTCCAATACCTTGACTTTGATGTCCTTACGCCATTTTGCCACAACTTTGGAAGTATGCTTGGGGTCATTGTCCATTTGGAAGACCCATTTGCGAACAAGCTTTAACTTCCTGACTGATGTTTTGAGATGTTGCTTCAATATATCCACATAATTTCCCTTTCTAATGAAGCCATCTATTTTGTGAAGTGCACCAGTCCCTCCTGCAGCAAAGCACCCCCACAACATGATGCTGCCACCCCCGAGCTTCACGGTTGGGATGGTGTTCTTTGGCTTGCAAGCCTCCCCCTTTTTCCTCAAAAATATAACGATGGTCATTTTGGCCAAACAGTTCTATTTTTGTTTCATCAGACCAGAGGACATTTCTTCAAAAAGTACGATCTTTGCCCCCATGTGCAGTTGCAAACCGTAGTCTGGCTTTTTTATGGCGGTTTTGGAGCAGTGGCTTCTTCCTTGCTGAGCGATATAGGACTCGTTTTACTGTGGATATAGATAATTTTGAACCTGTTTCCTCCAGCATTTTCACAAGGTCCTTTGCTGTTGTTCTGGGATTGATTTGCACTTTTTGCACCAAAGTACGTTCATCTCTAGGAGACAGAACACGTCTCCTTCCTGAGCAGTATGGTGGCTGTGTGGTCCCATGGTGTTTATACTTGCGTACTATTGTTTGTACAGATGAACGTGGTACCTTCAGGCATTTGAATTATGAGTGAAATAATCTGTAAACAATTGTTGGAATAATTACTTGTGTCATGCACAAAGTAGATGTCCTAACCGACTTGCCAAAACTATAGTTTGTTAAGAAGACATTTGTGGAGTAGTTGAAAAACGAGTTTTAATGACTCCAACCTAAGTGTATGTAAACTTTCGAATTCAACTGTAGGTGTCCTTCCTAACTCAGTTGCCGGAGAGGAAGGAAACCGCTCTGGGATTTCACCATTAAGCCAATGGTAACTTTAATGGCTGTGATAGGAGAAAACAGGATGGATTCCACAGTGTCTCTACATATTTGCATTTACAGCCATGTTACATAGAAGGGTACAGTGCAAATACAGTATTACACAGTACTTTCAACTATTGTCATAGTTTTATGATCTAAAACTTGTGTAAGGTGAGCCGTTTAGGCACAATTTCAATTACTTAAATCTGAAGCACAGAAAAATGTCATTGTGTAATCACAGGATGAAGGAAAAACGGAAACCGCACACTGCTCTTGATAGTATCACTGATAAGCTTACGTATCGGCCTAACGGCCTTCGTCAGAGCTTTTGACGAAGGCCGTTAGGCCGATACGTAAGCTTATTAAATATCAGTGATACTATCAAGAGCAGTGTGCGGTTTCCTTTTTCCTTCATCCTGTTTCAACTGTTGCCATGCACCTGCAACAAGATTGCTCAGATGTGCGAGTGCCTTTTGAATCTTGTAATGTGTAATCACACAAACCGTAAATACGTATAATTGTCTTGTAACTACACTGAACAAAAATATAAACAACATGTAAAAAGTGTTGGTCCCATGTTTTATGAGTTGAAATAAAAGATCCCAGAAAGCTTGTTTCTCTCAAATGTTGCGCACAAATTGGTTTACATCACTGTTAGTGAGCATTTCTCCTCTGCCAAGATATTCCATCCACCTGACAAGTGTGGCATATCAAAAAGTTGATTAAACAGCATGATCATTACACAAGTGCACCTTGGGCTGGGAACAATAAAAAGGCCACTCTAAAATGTCACCTAACACAATGCCACAGATGTCTCAAGTTTTGAGGGAGCGTGCAATTGACATGCTGACTGCAGGAATGTCCACCAGAGCTGTTGCCGGGGTATTGAATGTTCATTTCTCTATCATAAGCCGCCTCCAACGTCGTTTTAGAGAATTTGGCAGTACGTCAGACTGTCCTCACAACCGCAGACCATGGGTATGGCGTCGTGTGGGAGAGCGGTTTGCTGTCAACGTTGCGAACAGAATGCCCCATGGTGGCTGTGGGGTTATGGTATGGGCAGGCATAAGCTACGGACAACAAACACAATTGCATTTTATCAATGGCAATTTGAATGCAGAGATACTGTGATGAGATCCTTAGGCCCATTGCCATTCATCCGCTGCCATCACCTCATGTTTCAGCATGATAATGCATGGGCCCATGTCGCAAGGATCTGTACACAATTCCTGGAAGCTGAAAATGTCACAGTTATTCCATGGCCTGCATACTCACCAGACGTGTCACCCATTGAACATGTTTGGGATGCTCTGGATCGACAGCGTGTTCCAGTTCCCGCCAAGATCCAGCAACTTCACACAGCCATTGAAGAGGAGTATAATAAAATTCCATAGGCCACAATTAACAGCCTGATCAACTCTATGAGAATGAGATGTCGCGCTGCATGAGACAAATTGTGGTCACACCAGATACGGACTGGTTTTCTGATCCACGCCCATACCTTTATTTGTTGTTATCTGTGACCAACAGATGCATATCTGTATTCCCAGTCATGTGAAATCCATTGATTAGGGCCTAATGCATTTATTTCAATTGACTGGTTTCCTTATATGAACTGTAACTCAGTAAAAATCATACAAATTGTTGAGTTTATATTTTTGTTCAGTATAAGTAACTAACTAACTATGTGTACATACACTGTCCCTGTTTATTTAGTCTCACAATAACATACCCATCAACGCTGTATTGTCATTCTTACGAAATGGGCATTAGTCTTCCGGAGTCGAGGCTATGTGACTACTATGTATACACAGTGCACTGTATATATAGGTATTGTGGCACATCAAAAAGTGGGAGAACTTGTTTTGTTTTATAAACAGGTCTATTAGTTAAACATTCCATCCAAAGTCAATGTATTGATTAAGTATTGGCAAACATTCTTTACATGATATGTATTATTTTATTAGAAGTGTTAAGTGTACCCAGTGCAGTATTCAAAAAACAAGTGATAAAACACATGGATGCTAGTTATACAGTGTCTAAGGTCAACATGAGTGTACAAAACAGTAGGAACACCATAATATTAAGTTGCACCCCCTTTTGCCCTCATAACAGCCTCAATTCGTCAGGGAATGGACTCTACAAGGTGTCGAAAGCGTTCTACAGGGATGCTGGCCATGTTGACTCCAATGCATCCCACAGGAGTCAAGTTGGCTGGATGTCCTTTGGGTGGTGGATCATTCCTGACACACATGGGAAACTGGAGCGTGAAAGACCCAGCAGCGTTCACCTGGATTAACCTGATCAGTCTATGTTATGGAAAGAGTACCTGTTCCTAACATTTTGTACACTCAGTGTACAGCATGTATGATGTAAGCATACAGCATCAAATCACTAAATAAACACTAAGGGTTAAACAGTACATCTTCATTTATTTAATTGTTTTTCTTTCAGACATTCAAAGTGTCAGACATTCAAAGTGTCACAGTCCAGCAATAATGCCATTGTCCAATGGTTAAATTAGATTTTAACAACCTATTAGCCTTAGTTCAACAACTACAGCAACATGTTTTGGTATTTTACATGATACATCTCTTTTGAACCTTCAGGGGATATGCAGTACATGGTTATGCCAACATAGAACATACTGTATTCCAAAGTGTACCCAATGTGTGTGGAGTGTACCCAAATATTGCATAAGAGAAATAGATCTTGCCTAGATGGGTTAAATAGATCCATTTACATGGGTAAAATCTTACAGTAGGCAGGAGAGAGACCTTCAATATCCATCAAGGACTCTCATTACAGGCACCATTGGTTGGATTTGGGTATATGTCAGAGATGCTAGCATAGTGCTATGTATCCCTATGGAGTGCACTATTGGGGCCAATAGAGCTCTGGTCAAAAGTAGTGCATGAAGGGAATAGGGTGCCATTTAATCAGGGTTGGAGACAATTCCATTTCACCTCAGGAAGTTAACTGAATTGAAATGGAATTTACTCCAATCCTTTGATAAATATGACTGAATATTACCATACAGGGTTACCTAACACTCCATAGGGAATACAGTGCAATCTGGGACGTAGCCTCAAATCTCTTTTCAGTTGTTCCTCAAAGAAGTCTAGGCCTGGATGGGTTGGCCCTGACTGAGGAGAAAGCCCCGATGTGGGAGACCAGGTTGGGCTCTATGCTGTGCGCTCTCTCTCCGGTTATAGTCCGAGCCATCTGATACAGAACCATGTCCTTAGCATTGCCCTTGACGCAGAATGATCCGTCCAGGTACTCCGCCGCCCTGAGTGATGAGTTACCCGGAAACAGCATGGCAGGTGTGCAGCACTCGGTCGCCGGGGACACGGCGTAGAGCTGCGGCGAGAAGCGCCGTGCCTCGAGTAGGTAATGCCGACCGGCCAGCTCTACAGCAACCATGATGTACAAGGTGAGGAAGAGGAGGTGGGTGGTGGAGAGGGAGAAAGGTGCACCGTGACTAAGGATTAGGAGGAGTGCGGTAGCCCCGACTAGTCCAAGTCCCACCCATTCCAGGATGCGGTAGGGTTCGGGGTTCCAGTAGCGCTGCAGCCTCTCCGGGTGGTAGAGCTTGACGTAGAGAGTGTGGAGGGCGAAGCGCCGCGAGAGCAAATCTCGGATCACGGCAAAGAAGTCCGCCCTGGGTAGTGCGTCGTCCTCGAGGACTATCAAGTTTTTGGGCCTTGCCAGCTCCCATCCTTTGCGTAGACAGTAGACATAGTCCCTCTTCTCCCTCTCAAAGGTGTTGACGTGAGCCTGGTTCTTCCCCTGCTCCTCCAGGGACCTCCGCACCACCAGGAACTGGCTCTCCAGTAGCGCCGCATCCTCGTTGTCCAGGGGACCGCTTTCCACATCGCACACCAGCACTTCAGCGCAACGCCGCCCCTCGCCGCATCCTCTCAGGAGGGACACCAGCCGCTGCATCACTTGAAGCAGGTAGTGAAATTCCTTGCCCTCCGTTCGCCTGGCCGTTACCACAGTGATCAATAGCTCGGATCCCTTAGCGATGTTGGAAAAGCCAGCCGACCCGGTGGTAGACCGTGATGCCGCCCAGAATTCCAAAGCCTCCTGCCCTCTCTCGTAGCTCTCCGCTAGAAACTGATCGCTCATGTCATTCAAGTACATCGATTTAATGTAGTAGTAGGAATAGAGTAACCTGTGGCAGCACAAGGGCAGTACGATGCCAAACGTTATGATACATAAAACTAGTCCTTGGGCAACAGGGCTGGACCACCGTAAATGCTGGCTCGCCAGAGCTTTCCATCGAGGCATTGGTAAAGATGAGTATTGTAGTGTTGAGTAAAAAGAAAAGTTGAAAAAAAAAAATTCAGGTCTCAACAATGATTTAACAAATCTTATGTAAAAGGGGATGTTTGCTCTGAGCTGTTTGCAATGTTAGGGTTGGGCAACGCCTTTGTACAACTGTTAATTTCCAGGTTGGCTGTGTGAAAGAGGTGTGGTGGCTACAGGCGTACTAGTGTAATAAAAATTGATGTCAAAGCAAAAGAAAAAGCTCTGTATGCAAAGCATTGATATGGTTGCTTTTCATAGTTTTCATCCTTCCAGCAAAATGTGTACAAAAGTAGAAATCCACGTTTGATATTGTCCAAGTATCTCTGGCCAAGGAAAAGCCAATTAAAAGTCTCCAACTGTACGACCATCTACAAACACTGCTGCTACCTGTAGCATTCCACGGTTCCATTAGATCCCATGTTCCAGGAGAAACTATAAAAAAAATAATGTTATTAATTTTGTTCAGGCTATTCAAGTTGGAGGCACACCCAAATAACATGAATAGCCAGGTGTAGACTGTACCCAAAGCTTCAACTACTGTATGGCAACATTAACATTTACATTTTAGTCATTTAGCAGACGCTCTTATACAGAGCGACTTACAGTAGTGAATGCATACATTTCATACATTTTTTCCCGTACTGGTCCCCCGTGGGAATCTAACCCAGAACCCTGGCGTTACAAACACCATGCTCTACCAACTGAGCCACACGGGACCGTATGTCACGTCTGACTTTACAGTGTATAGCTAATTAGTATATAATCCATTGTTTTTAGGCATCTTATCGCTGTGTGTGAACCAGTACAATTACAGCGCGATACAAATTCGTTTGATTGTACATTTTAAGATTATATCGGTAACAAGCGAGTTAGTGCCCCACTTTACCTGGCTATTGCTACAGCACACCGTTGTGCATAATCGGGTCAACATGCAGAGAATAGAACGATCAACATAATCCTATTTCCTTTACTAAATAGACTACTGTGCTGTCCAGGAAAAAATAGCAGCAAAATATTAAACATCTATTTTCCTTAGTCTATACTGCGTTAGATATATGGTGGAAGCAACAAATAAACACTCTCACCATAACTTCCAATGTGGTAACATAGTTGCTACATGGCTGCCGTAGCTAGAATCAAGGGTTATGTTTCAAAATGCGCACTTAAGTTCTGCATTATTTGAAATGGTGATCTTCCAACAACACCTGATGCCCCGTTTACATCGTAACGTATTTCTTTACGTCGTTTTCACGGAGTCTTGCCCGGCTACCGAACGGACAAGACTGACTAGTCACAGGTTGAACAATGAGACAGAACGATGAGACATATTTCACCAGCTGTATAAATTTGAAGCATCCGGTTTGGCGTACCCACTCACTACAAAATATGGTGATGAGAGGAAGCCCAGTCGTGGCAGTGGGAGAAGACTGAGCGAGGTGAAATATTCTCATCGATGAAACATTTGATCTCAATGTTTTCCAAAACTAGAACATGTTACGAACAGAGTGGACTACGTTTTGTAGATTTTAGCCTTTGCCAAAGTTTTCAAAAATGGCTTTGTTTAGAAGGAGTGCAAGGGCGAATTGGGTTATTGCACATGCGCACTCTACAGAGTAGGCGTTCCCTACCGAATATGCAAATACCTGCTAGAACGCGCCAATATGATTTCGCTAGCTTGTACTTGGCTCTGCCCACTAGGATGAATTTGTTTCCATTGGAAAGGACAGGCTGTGGTCTAGCTTGGGTTAGTAAAACATCTTTGCTGTGGTCTTTGTAAAAAATCGCAAAATGGAGGAGAGCCTGTCTCGTCAGAGATTGAATTTATTTAGGGATATTGCAAAATATGACCTTTTCGTTCAAGAAACAGGATAAATATATAGCTTGAGGTTATAACACATGTTTAATTACTTTTCCCTCAACTTGTTTCTCTACCTTTATATTAAGTCAAGATAGTTTGCGCTGTAGATCAGCAGCTAGCTAAAGCAAGGCTAGGTTGAAGATACTATTGTAGCTAGCAAGCTCCACCTAATAATTATAATTAAAAAAAACGTAATCACAATACACTTAAATGGAAGGCCATACAATATAATTGTATTGTGTATTATTCAACAATACTATTAAAAATAGTCACTTTAAGTAATGGGTAATTGTTCACAAGTTGCTAGCTATCCCATAAAGCTATTACCTAAAACCACATATTTCCATCTCCTGTGGTTTGGTTTTGGAGTGACGGTTTGTTTCAACCCAATCAACGATTTGCTGTATCACTGGCGCTGACCCTTCTAACTACTTAGGTAAACATATGAATTACCTGTTGCACAACGTTTGGCGCAGGTATTGGTAACTGGTTCGCCATGTTCAGAACATGAACAGGGGGGAAGATTTAGCGCGTAGTGGTGACGTCAGACCGTCTACTTAAGTAGGCAATAGAAAAAAGCCTGTCTATCATGTTCATTGATTGGGCTAAGACGAACCGTCACTCCAAAACTAGCGAACCAATGGAGACTCATTGTCTACACCTCCCTCTAAATCCCGCCCTTCACGGAAAAATAATGACAAAACTCGCAATCGAAAAGGCTGGCAGTGAAAGCAAAGAAACAGACATAGAAGCAAAAATACTAGTAGCGTAACCAAAAGGTAAGTACACGCAGGCAAGAGCGTAGGCAAAATGTATTCAATAAGATTGGTTGCTGGGAAAGTTTTGCATTCTTTTTCAAATATTTTTTTAAAATAATTTGTCATAGAGATTTGCTCTCACTTTAAAATTATTTGTTTACAAGTTTTTGGGTTTTGATGACTTATTTTTGTTTACAATTCTATACATTTAGCTTTCAATTGTTTGGTTTTTGATTTCAACATCCATTATTTTACCCGTCCTCGAAAATATAATATATAATATACATTCTCAACTTTATTTTTCATGTTCACAATTTATTTTATTTTGAATTCAATACATATGGTGTGAAATTGACCCCATACACGTCGCCCTAACAATGGGAGTCGTTGTGCACAAAGTGGCACAGTGGGCTATCTAGCTCCCGCCTATCCTTTCTTTGGATTGGTGAATACTTAAGTAATAATGCCTGAGAAGCCGGTGTTTGGAGGATATATTGGTACAGGTGTTGTTATTAATTTTGTATTTTTTTATTTAACCTTTTTAACTAGGCAAGTCAGTTAAGAACAAATTCTTATTTACAATGACGGCCTACCAAAAGGCCTCCTGCGGGGACGGGCTGGGATTAAACATTTTAAAAAATCATAAAATATAAATATAGGACAAAACACACATCATGACAAGAGAGACAACACTACATAAAGAGAGACCTAAGGTAACAACATAACAAGGCAGCAACACATGACAACACAGAATGGTAGCAACACAACATGCTAGCAGCACAAAACATGGTACAAACAGTTTTGGGCACAGACAACAGCACAAAGGGCAAGAAGGTAGAGGCAACAATACATCACACAAAGCCTCCACAACTGTCAGTAAGAGTGTCCATGATTGAGTCTTTGAATGAAGAGATTGAGATTAAACTGTCCAGTTTGAGTGTTTGTTGCAGCTCGTTCCAGTCGCTAGCTGCAGTGAACTGAAAAGTGGTGCGACCCATGGATGTGTGTGCTTTGGGGACCTTTAACAGAATGTGACTGGCAGAACGGGTGTTGTATGTGGAGGATGAGGGCTGCAGTAGGTATCTCAGATATGGGGGAGTGAAGCCTAAGGGTTTTATAAATAAGCATCAACCAGTGGGTCTTGAGACAGGTATACAGAGATTACCAGTTTACAGAGGACAATAGAGTGCAGTGATGTTTCCAATAAGGAGCATTGGTGGCAAATCTGATGGCCGAATGGTAATGAACATCTAGCCGCTCGAGAGCACCCGTACCTGACGATTTATAAATTACGTCTCCGTAATCTAGCATGGGTAGGATGGTCATCTGAATCAGGGTTAGTTTGGCAGCTGGGGTGAAAGAGGAGTGATTACGATAGAGGAAACCAAGTCTAGATTTAACTTTAGCTTGCATGCTTTGATATGTGCTGAGAGAAGGACAGTGTACTGTCTAGCCATACTCCCAAGTACTTGTACGAGGTGACTACCTCAAGCTCTAAACCCTCAGAGGGAGTAATCACACCTGTGGAGAGAGGGGCATTCTTCTTACCAAACCACATGACCTTTGTTTTGGAAGTGTTCAGAACAAGGTTAAGAGTAGAGAAAGCTTGTTGGACACTAAGAAAGCTTTGTTGTAGAGCATTTAACACAACATCTGGGGAGGGGCCAGCTGAGTATAAGACTGTATCATCTGCATATATATGGATGAAAGAGCTTCCTACTGCCTAAGCTATGTTGTTGATGTAAATTGAGAAGAGCTTGAAAACAGTGATCACTAAGGTCATTACAGAAAACACCAGACTGATACCTGTCAGGATTATTTGTGAGGATAACATCGAGGAGAGTAGCCTTTTCTGGGTGTTTTGAGTCATACCTTGTGGGATTGGTAATAATCTGAGAAATATTTAGGGAGTCCCATTGCTTTAGGACTCGGTCAGGTGGTTTAAGCATGTACCAGTTTAGGTCACCTAGCAGGACAAATTCAGACTTAGTGCAAGTGGCCAGGAGAGAGATTAGAGCAGGTAGAGTTCAGGCCGGTGCTGATGGAGGACGATAACACCCAGCAACAGTCAACAAAGAGATATTTAAAAGTTTAATGCTTAAAACCAGCAAATCAAATTGTTTGGGGACAGACTTGGTGGAGACAACCGACCACTGAAGGTGATCCTTGGTAAAGATTGCCACTCCCCCACCTTTGGAAGATCTGTCTTGCTGAAAAAGGTTATAACCAGAAAGGTTCTGAAACATAAACATAAAACACTCTTCCTTAACCACATCTCAGTAATGACCAACACATATGGATTGGAGCTGTGAACCCACACTTTCAATTGATCAATTTTAGGTAATAGGCTTCTAGTGTTAACGTGCAGAAAACCCAGGCTTTTACGAGAACAGAAATCAGTGAAGCAAATATCAGAGCACAGGTCAGAATTGGGGCCAGTTACAGTAGATGGGCAAGAGTGTACATGCACATTTCCAGGTATCATCAACAGTAATACAATCAAGGCACGGCATAGGACAGGGAGAGCTCTGCAGTGCTGATTTATGACATCTGAATGTGCATCAGATGGCAACAAGATCATATTGTACAGCAATTTCATCAGGTAACATGAATACAAAGCTGGCGAGAGGTGGTTAGAATAGGATGGGAGGCCAAAGGTCCGTGTAACCAATTGAGTCAGAGTCCCGAGTGTGGGAACAAACATCGTCTGTCCCACGGTTGGGTAAAGAAAGTTCATAGTCAACAAAGCATGCAGGAGTCATGAGGCAAATAGCAAAATGCACAGTAAAAAAATTAAATATAGAATGACTTGGGGCTAGCCATTGTAAGGTCAGAGTCACTCGCCCCAACAGTGCATGTGCGCTGGAGGCAAGCTGAAGCTCAGGAGAAAGGGGGGAGTGTGGTGGGGGTACCTGTACCAGACAGGGGGAGACAGGCCAGGGCAGACGGTGAACAGATCGCCAGGTGGAATCCAAGCAGCAATGGGAGTAAGTGTCACACCCACTTGGGAAAAGCTTTTATTTCTGGAGGCAGATTTCTTGTAGAAAAGGCCAGTGAATAGTCTTTGAACAGCAGGAGGGGGCTTCAAAGACTCCTACCACTTTATGGGCCCAAAGGCCTCGACACCATTTACTTCACACCTCAGTGCTAATTGAAGTTGTATGTGGTCTGTCCTTGCAAGCCTGGCAGCTCAGTTCCAGGTTGGATGGTGTCCTCAGGTCTCTGATGTTTATTTGCTAGAGCACCTCCGTATAGCTTGTAAAAATTAAGCCTTGGTAGCTGTAATTAATTTTGGTCAAATTGGGTTGAAGGTTTGGAGTTTTGATCTCGAGCGAAAGGCCATGCTGTGGAGGGTAGCATCCTGCATGTGTTCCTGCCGAAAAATCCAAGTTTATCTAACTCCAAATCTATCTTTTTGTAAAAAAACATGTTGAAAAATGTGAGAGCTCACCAGGGGTGAAAATCTGATATCAACTTTGGAGGGGACAATTACATGAAATTTTCTCAAGAGCAATTCCTGAGGGGGACACCAAAAGTAGTGCTGTAACACATAGCCTACATTGTAATATGGTAAATGTATATTGAGGAACCAAAGAAATAAGGTGTTTGCCGTACTCCTAACTACCGGTACCCAAAACTACACAACTAATCACAACAGCAATACCATTGCCTTTAACAAATCTTAGTTCAGTCACCGGTTTAAGTTGAGAGTGGGGGTATCCATGGTATTTTCCAATTATATTCCTATTTTACAAGTAAAAAAAATCTTTCATAATGTTGCCAAACAAAGACTCAACAAACTTACCTGAGACTCCCTGTCTCTGCCAGTCTGTCCCTGCCTATCTGTCCCCAACTCTGCTGTCTGTGTGCCATCTGTTGCCTGCTCTGCCTAATGACATCATTGTGAAACATTCCCATTAGCATTTCACTTCTTTCTTATGAACATTTTATCAACTAGTCTTTGAGATATTAGGCTACTAGGGTTCTTACTTTGCGTTTTGGTGTACTGAAAAATACTCTGATGTCTGTCTTTTTTCTGCCATTTTTCTACCTGGCTGGCTACACACACAGTGTGTAGGTTATTTACAGTAGGAGATGGGCTTCTATCATCTTATCTTCTATCATTCTATATGGGCTTCGATCTAAAAGGTAGGTAGCAAATGTGAAACGGATTGCAGTGACAAGAGTTGACAGCTGTATGAGTTCACCATTTACACAACATATGCTGCAACCTTTTGTAATTTTAATCATTTGTTTCATATTGGCTGGCTTCCAATAATAGCTGAATTTGCAAAGCTAGCGAGCACCAATTCCGTTTCAGTGGTGTTTGCTATAATCTTTGCTACCCGGGTTAAATAAAGGTGAATTAAAATAAATAAAAGTTCCCTTGCGACAAATTAGCTTTTGCAACAAGACCATTAAATATACACTGCTCAAAAAAATAAAGGGAACACTTAAACAACACAATGTAACTCCAAGTCAATCACACTTCTGTGAAATCAAACTGTCCACTTAGGAAGCAACACTGACTGACAATACATTTCACATGCTGTTGTGCAAATGGAATAGACAACAGGTGGAAATTATAGACAATTAGCAAGACACCCCCAATAAAGGAGTGGTTCTGCAGGTGGGGACCACAGACCACTTCTCAGTTCCTATGCTTCCTGGCTGATGTTTTGGTCTCTTTTGAATGCTGGCGGTGCTTTCACTCTAGTGGTAGCATGAGACTGAGTCTACAACCCACACAAGTGGCTCAGGTAGTGCAGCTCATCCAGGATGGCACATCAATGCGAGCTGTGGCAAGAAGGTTTGCTGTGTCTGTCAGCGTAGTGTCCAGAGCATTGAGGCGCTACCAGGAGACAGGCCAGTACATCAGGAGACGTGGAGGAAGCCGTAGGAGGGCAACAACCCAGCAGCAGGACCGCTACCTCCGCCTTTGTGCAAGGAGGAGCAGGAGAAGCACTGCCAGAGCCCTGCAAAATGACCTCCAGCACGCCACAAATGTGCATGTGTCTGCTCAAACGGTCAGAAACAGACTCCATGAGGGTGGTATGAGGGCCCGATGTCCACAGCTGGGGGTTGTGCTTACAGCCCAACACCGTGCAGGACGTTTAGCATTTTCCAGAGAACACCAAGATTGGCAAATTCGCCACTAGCGCCCTGTGCTCTTCACAGATGAAAGCAGGTTCACACTGAGCACATGTGACAGACGTGACAGAGTCTGGAGACGCCGTGGAGAACGTTCTGCTGCCTGCAACATCCTCCAGCATGACCGGTTTGGCGGTGGGTCAGTCATTGTGTGGGGTGGCATTTCTTTGGGGGGCCGCACAGCCCTCCCATGTGCTCGCCAGAGGTAGCCTGACTGCCATTAGGTACCGAGATGAGATCCTCAGACCCCTTGTGAGACCATATGCTGGTGCGGTTGGCCCTGGGTTCCTCCTAATACAAGACAATGCTAGACCTCATGTGGCTGGAGTGTGTCAGCAGTTCCTGCAAGAGGAAGGCATTGATGCTATGGACTGGCCCGCCCGTTCCCCAGACCTGAATCCAATTGAGCACATCTGGGACATCATGTCTCGCTCCATCCAACAACGCCACATTGCACCACAGACTGTCCAGGAGTTGGCGGATGCTTTAGTCCAGGTCTGGGAGGAGATCCCTCAGGAGACCATCCGCCACCTCATCAGGAGCATGCCCAGGTGTTGTAGGGAGGTCATACAGGCACGTGGAGGCCACACACACTACTGAGCCTCATTTTGACTTGTTTTAAGGACATTACATCAAAGTTGGATCAGCCTGTAGTGTGGTTTTCCACTTTAATTTTGAGTGTGACTCCAAATCCAGACCTCCATGGGTTGATAAATTGGATTTCCATTGATTATTTTTGTGTGATTTTGTTGTCAGCACATTCAACTATGTAAAGAAAAAAGTATTTAATAAGATTATTAATTTCATTCAGATCTAGGATGTGTTGTTTAAGTGTTCCCTTTATTTTTTGAGCAGTATATTTAAGACAATGGTAGAAGAGTGTAGTTCTGTTCAGTTTATCGCTAACCTTATCACAGGGACTTTGAAGCACTAACTTACATGCATGCTGATCTTGGAATAAGTTGACGATAGCAAAGATTCCATCTTTGACAACGCCACATAAATGGAATAGGTACTAGCTAGCTTAATAGTTAATATTTGCACGCTAGCTCTGCAAATTCAGCTAGTGTGTGTGAACAATGGCGCGATTGACTGGATTAACCTCACATCAGTTACGTGCATTGAGTGCCTTTCAGACAGTAGATACGAACCCTCTGTTACCTTGCCAACTAAGAAACTGGCAGTGGATGAAACCATTGTGAGGCAAAGGGTGGGGGGGTCGCAATCTTTTGAAACTTAAAAACGCGCTATTAAGTGTCTATAATCAGCACAATTGCTTTCATTAATATTACTTAAATTACATAGTTATGTTTACAGTGATATATTGGGAGGGACAAATCATACTTTTCCCAGGATGGGGGGGTCGTGTCCGCCCCGCCCCCTCACATGCAGCTGTGTTTCTCTCTCTGAGGGGGGGTGGGACTGTTAGACCCAAAATTTTATTTATTTATTTATTTATTTTTATTTCACCTTTATTTAACCAGGTAGGCAAGTTGAGAACAAGTTCTCATTTACAATTGCGACCTGGCCAAGATAAAGCAAAGCAGTTCGACAACATACAAAAACACAGAGTTACACATGGAGTAAAACAACATACAATCAATGATGCAGTAGAAAAAAATAAGACTATATACAATGTGAGCAAATGATGTGAGATAATGGAGGTAAAGGCAAAAAAATGCCATGGTGGCAAAGTAAATAAAGTATGGCAAGAAAAACACTGGAATGGTAGATTTGTAGTTTGAAGAAAGTTAAAATATAAATAATATGGTGCAAAGGAGCAAAATAAATAAAATAAATAAATACAGTAGGGGAAAAGGTAGTAGTTTGGGCTCAATTAAAGATAGGCTATGTACAGGTGCAGAGATCTGTGAGCTGCTCTGACAGCTGGTGCTTAAAGCTAGTGAGGGAGATAAGTGTTTCCAGTTTTAGAGATTTTTGTAGTTCGTTCCAGTCATTGGCAGCTGAGAACTGGAAGGAGAGACGACCAAAGGAGGAGTTGGCTTTAGGGGTGACCAGAGAGATATACCTGCTGGAGCGCGTGCTACAGGTGGGTGCTGCTATGGTGACCAGTGAGCGGAGATAAGGGGGGACTTTACCTAGCAGGGTCTTGTAGATGACCTGGAGCCAATGTGTTTGGCGACGATTTTGAAGTGAAGGCCAGCCAACGAGAGCATATAGGTCGCAGTGGTGGGTTGTATATGGGGCTTTGGTGACAAAACGGATGGCACTGTGATAGACTGCATCCAGCTTGTTGAGTAGGGTATTGGAGGCTATTTTGTAAATGACATCGCCGAAGTCGAGGATTGGTAGGATGGTCAGTTTTACGAGGGTATGTTTGGCAGCATGAGTGAAGGATGCTTTGTTGCGAAATAGGAAGCCAATTCTAGATTTCACTTTGGATTGGAGATGATTGATGTGAGTCTGGAAGGAGAGTTTACAGTCTAACCAGACACCTAGGTATTTGTAGTTGTCCACAAATTCTAAGTTAGAACCGTCCAGAGAAGTTATGCTGGATGGGCGGGCAGGTGCAGGCAGCGATCGGTTGAAGAGCATGCATTTAGTTTTACTTGTGTTTAGGAGCAGTTGGAGACCACGGAAGGAGAGTTGAATGGCATTGAAGCTCGCCTGGAGGGTTGTTAACACAGTGTCCAAAGAAGGGCCAGAAGTATACAGAATGGTGTCGTCTGCGTAGAGGTGGATCAGAGATTCACCAGCAGCAAGAGCGACATCATTTATGTATACAGAGAAAAGAGTTGGCCCAAGAATTGAACCCTGTGGTACCCCCATAGAGACTGCCAGAGGTCCAGACAGTAGGCCCTCCGATTTTACACACTGAACTCTGTCAGAGAAGTAGTTGGTGAACCAGGCGACGCAATCGTTTGAGAAACCAAGGCTACTAAGTCTGCCGATGAGGATGTGGTGATTAACAGAGTCAAAAGCTTTGGCCAGGTCAATGAATACGGCAGCACAGTAATGTTTCTTATCGATGGCGGTTACGATGTCGTTTAGGACCTTGAGCGTGGCTGAGGTGCACCCATGACCAGCTCTGAAACCAGATTGCATAGCGGAGAGGGTGCGGTGGGATTCAAAATAGTCGGTAATCTGTTTGTTGACTTGGCTTTCGAAGACCTTAGAAAGGCAGGGTAGGATGGATATAGGTCTGTAGCAATTTGGGTCAAGAGTGTCACCTCCTTTGAAGAGGGGGATGACAGCAGCTGCTTTCCAATCTATGGGAATCTCAGACGACACGAAAGAGGTTGAACAGGCTAGTAATAGGGGTTGCAATAATTTCGGCAGATAATTTTAGAAAGAAAGGGTCCAGATTGTCAAGCCCAGCTGATTTGTAGGGGTCCAGATTTTGCAGCTCTTTCAGAACATCAGCTGAATGGATTTGGGAGAAGGAGAAATGGGGGAGGCTTGGGCGAGTAGCTGTGGGGGGTGCAGTGCTGTTGAATGCAGTAGGGGTAGTTAGGTGGAAAGCATGGCCAGCCGTAGAAAAATGCTTATTGAAATTCTCAATTATAGTGGGCTTATCGGTGGTGACAGAGTTTCCTATCCTCAGTGCAGTGGGCAGTTGGGAGGAGGTGTTCTTATTCTCCATGGACTTTACAATGTCCCAGAACTTTTTAGAGTTGGAGTTGCACGAAGCAAATTTCTGTTTGAAAAAGCTAGCCTTGGCGTTTCTAACTGCCTGTGTGTATTGGTTTCTAACTTCCCTAAAAAGTTGCATATCGCGGGGGCAGTTCGATGCTAATGCAGAACGCCACAGGATATTTTTGTGTTGGTTAAGGGCAGTCAGGTCTGGGGAGAACCAAGGGCTATATCTGTTCCTGGTTCTAAATTTCTTGAAAGGGGCATGCTTATTTAAGATGGAGAGGAAGGCATTTTTAAAAAATAACCAGGCATCCTCTACTGACGGGATGAGGTCAATATCCTTCCAGGATACCAGGGCCAGGTCGATTAGAAAGGCTTGCTCGTTGAAATGTTTCAGGGAGCGTTTGACAGTGATGAGTGGAGGTCGTTTGACCGCTGACCCATTACGGGTGCAGGCAATGAGGCAGTGATCGCTGAGATCTTGGTTGAAAACAGCAGAGGTGTAATTAGAGGGCACATTGGTTAGGATGATATCTATGAGGGTGCCAGTGTTTGCGGCTTTGGGGTTGTACCTGGTGGGTTCATTAATAATTTGTGTGAGATTGAGGGCATCAAGCTTGGATTGTAGAATGGCTGGGGTGTTAAGCATGTCCCAGTTTAGGTCGCCTAGTAGCACGAGCTCTGAAGATAGATGGGGGGCAATCAGTTCACATATGGTGTCCAGAGCACAGCTAGGGGCCGAGGGGGGTCTATAGCAGGCGGCAACGGTGAGAGACTTGTTTTTGGAGAGGTGGATTTTTAAAAGTAGAAGTTCAAATTGTTTGGGTACAGACCTGGATAGCAGGACAGAACTCTGCAAGCTATCTCTGCAGTAGATTGCAACACCGCCCCCTTTGGTCGTTCTATCTTGTCTGAAAACGTTGTAGTTAGGGATGAAGATTTCACAGTTTTTGGTGGACTTCCTAAGCCAAGATTCAGACACAGCTAGGACATCCGGGTTGGCAGAGTGTGCTAAAGCAGTGAATAAAACAAACTTAGGGAGGAGGCTTCTAATGTTAACATGCATGAAACCAAGGCTATTACGGTTACAGAAGTCATCAAAAGAGAGCGCCTGGGGAGTAGGTGTGGAGCCAGGCACTGCAGGGCCTGGATTCACCTCTACATCCCCAGCGGAGCAGAGAAGAATAAGTATGAGGGTACGGCTAAAAGCTATAAGAATTGGTCGTCTGTGACGTCCAGAATAGAGAGAAAAAGGAGCAGGTATCTGGGGGCGATAAAATAGCTTCAAGGTATAATGTACAGACAAAGGTATGGTGGGATGTGAGTACAGAGGAGGTAAACCTAGGCATTTAGTGATTATGAGAGAGATATTGTCTCTAGAAACATCATTGAAACCAGAAGATGTCATAGCATGTGTGGGTGGAGGAACTGAGAGGTTGGATAAGGTATAATGAGCAGGGCTAGAGGCTCTACAGTGAAATAAGCCAATAAACACTAACCAGAACAGCAATGGACAAGGCATATTGACATTAAGGAGAGGCATGCTTAGCCGAGTGATCAGAGGGTCCAGTGAGATTCAGACAGCTAGCCGGGCCATAGGTAGCAAGCTGGTGGAAGATGGGAGGGAGGTCTGTTTTTAGCCGCCTCGTGCGTTTCCGTCTGTGGGTTAGTGGGGTTCCGTGTGGAAGGGGGGACCTGTCCAAGTTGGCAAAATAGTTAGTTATAGTGGCCCAAGAAAAGTGTCCGACAGACCTATTCAGATCGCAGCCGAAAAGACAGCTAACGATTAGCTGGCCGCAGATGGGCGATCAGGTTACGTCGCGACGGAGGGGCCAGTTGGACAACTCCCTCGGGCAGATAACGTCGGTGATCCAGTCGTGAAGACCCAATGGGGCTCCGCATCGGCAGTAAAACGGGTCAGGATAGGTGAGTTGTAGCCCAGGAGACACTTCAGCTGGCTAGCTCAGGAATAGCCCACGAGTGGCTGACGGAACTCTTCAGCTGGCTAGCTAGCTAGCTCCGTAATAGTGTGTGTTAATTCCGAGACCGACGTTGCCAATAGTCACTCAGGTAGCAGCTAGTTAGCTGCAAGATCCAGGTGTAAATGTCCAGAGCCTGCGGTAGAAATCGAGGAAAGGAGAGAGAATAGGTCCGATATGCTCTGGTCTGAGTCGCGCTGTACAAAAACTGGCGATAGCTTTTCGAGCTAATGGATAGCTGAGGACAGCTAACCGTAGCTAGCTGAACTTCAACGTTAGCCAGTGAAAATGGCTAACCTCTGGCTAGCTTCTGTCGTGGAATTCAGATGAGGTAAATAATACTTTCTTTTTTTTTTTAATTGATGAGGCGGGTTGCAGGAGAGTGCTTTGAGGTTGAGTATTTAGAATAAAAAAAAAAATGTAAAAAAGATAAGTGAAGAAAAATGAAGTCGAGAGCTTGCATACCGTGCCAATATATCCTCCAAACACCGACTTTGAGGTCATTACCACTTTTATACAATGGGTTACCAACATATTCTAATAATGATTGACATATTTTAAATTAAAATTTATTTGGATTCATTTATTCATACCATTTCATCCTTCCACAAGATATAGTCCCGACACAAATCTAGGGTTGCTAGAGACGGGACCCAGTCGTTTAATCTTTTTGTTCTGTATGGTCGCTACCCAGTCGTTCGTTCTAAATGTTCCATTGCCATACCGGATCGCAACGTTCTTATCCCTTGCTTGCTAGGTAGCCAACTACGGCAAATTTACAGTCACATCAAAAAATGAGAATAACAGCAAAGTAGCTTTCTAGTAGGATTTATTTGGATACATCTATAACAATGAGCTAATGAGGCGCAATTTCGCCTGGCATAGAAAATGTGCTAACTCGTCAGGACACTGTTGTTCAGAGGAGATAGCCAACAAAACAGCTGCAGTAACACTTCACTTCAAACTGAAGCTGGAAAGACTGCAAATTAGCTGCGTTTCGTTTTACCTTTTTTCAATGGATTTAAAAATATATATTTATCCATAAAATTGATGCCAGCTGATTCATGATTTCGACTGGCTGAGAAACGCTGACTGCCTGTTTGTCTCCTCCCCACTCCTGACAAGTTCATTACTATCCGACATCAGGAGATCCAATTTCAATATTGAAACAATGTTGCAAATGTCGGAGAGACCGACAGCAAGGTTTATACACATCTCAGCTGTTGAAAACGAAATGTTAGTCTAAAAGAAATGTGAGATAATGTCTATATGCTTTTTATATCATTACACTCGTAACAACTTAAGCATTACAAAACTTCTATTCGATCAAATAAACCTCACGTAGCAAATAAGCCATTCATTCTCATTGACCTCCACACAAAAAGGAGACAGATTTTCCCCGGAGTTGGGACTCTCCCGCTCTGAAGAAGCCAACAATTTACCATAAGACTTGAACAAGATGGGACAGCTCTTAAGTAAGCTAAAGAATATCCACTAGGTGGCAATGTATACCCAGGGCATGTTATGAAAGCATTTCTATATGTTCTTCATGGAAGCAAATGAGAGGATGTCTAGCTATACATGTTGTGCTGACTTTAAATAGGTTGCAATAGGTTTAACAGTGACCATTGGTTGTCAAACAATACTTTGATTGAAAATATCCTTACCCAAACCCATGTCACTCATAATCTCCTGCACATGGGATGGTCACACAACATTTTTTATTTATTTATTTTATTTAACCTTTATTTAACTAGAACAAATTCTTATTTACAATGACGGCCTGAAAACATGAAAAGGTTCAAGCCACCTTCTCTCGTCACATTCACACAACCATACATGAGTAAGGGGGAGTTTGAACATCAAATTATATTTATTGTATTACCAGTTTAAAATGTTCCATAAGACAAAACATAACCATATTACAACATAGCACTGTCATCCTAAAGGTGCCAGTTAAGTTATATCCTTTTCCCACTACTGGGCTCAGCCAAGTTGAACTGTACTGGGTCAGCCTGATTCTGCCTCCACCATAGTCACTGTGGAACTGAGCTGGGTCAGCATGATAGTGTGAAAGGATAATAGTTCCCTCAAACGACATAATTGTCACTTGGAGAGTGGCGTGCCTGGAGACGTTGGTGTGTAGTGTCTCGTCTGGAGACATGCCCATACAAACTTCACACACATGCACTCAGGCTTCGTCCCAATTGGCACCCTATTCCCTATGGTGAACAACTTTTGTTCAGAGCCCTTATGGGCCCTGTTCAAAAGTAGTGCACTAAATAGGGACAGGGTTATATTTGGGACGTACATTACTGTTAAACCCCAGAACAAAAATGATAATGTTTTTGCAGCAATACCCAGTTAGATCAATGGGGGAAGTTAGCGGCAACTTATTATACATTGGATATTGTCTAATAGGATCCTAGCTACATTATTCTACATGTTGTTAGTGTTAAGTTTATAAATGGCCTACAAAACAATGGATCATTTTAAAGTATAATAACTGCCAAAATAAAGGAAACACTTGAGTAAACGAGGGATACAAAGTATATTAAAAGCTGGTCCTTCCAGACTAGGCAATGCTCAGTTGCCTATTATTTTGGCTAGAAGAAGAGATCTCAGGGGGCTTAAAGTGTTTGTGTGTGTGTGTGTGTGTCAGTCACCAGATCTCAAACCAATTGAACATTTTTGGGAGATTCTGGAGCTGTGCATGAGACAGTGTTTTCGAAATGAAACACCAAATGATGGAATTTCTCCTGGAAGTATGGTGTGGCATCCCTCCAATAGAGTTCCAGACACTTGAATTTATGCTGTTCTGGTGGCCCAGCGCTCTATTAAGACACTTTATGTTGGTATTTCCTTTATTTTGGCAGTTATGACATGATAAATTGAAAAGCTGCACTTTAATTTATCTTAATTGTCCTAGTAGACAAATCGGACCACATATCCCTCTGAGAAAAATAAAGTCATTGTATTCTATTCTATTGAAAAAAAGTCTGAATAGAACGGAATATTGTTTTTCAGGAACTACCCGTTTTATAGGCAATCATTATGTCTTTCTGTGCATAACTGACTAATTAGATCAGGCATTTTAACAACTTTTATTAGGACAATTGTCTCATTCTCACACAATGATTAAAGCATCTATTGTAAAACTATTTTTTCGATCTTGAGTTTTAAAATTAGGAGTTGATCACTTGTTGCTCACTCGTTTTGATTTGCCAAAGGCACACTTCGAGGGTGAGTTTGTCAACAGTTGGGTGTGACGAATGAGTCAACTTGAAAAAATGTATAGCGCGACTTCTACAAGTTCAGACAAACTTCTTGAATATATCATTGATATGACTAATTGGTAGGTTCGCCTACAATTCACGTGTAGGTAAACTACAAAACTGGTCTTTATTTGGTCGGGTGTGACAGTTAGGTATCGGGATGGGAAAGCAGGTTTTTCAAGTTGGCATCTCTCTTAAAACGGACACCTGCACCTGTTCTACCATTACTACATTTGAGGTACGCGAAACCGGAGAGCAACCATGACATCAACTACAGCCACTATGGGGAATTTACCCAGTGGACTAGGAATATGCACAACTATTCCAGACATTCTCTACCTACCGGAGCTTGTGAGTTACAATGGTTTACTGTTTTTGCTAGGCATATATTGTACACAAACGTGATAGTATTTTAATGACGTCAATTGACGCACTTCCCATGGTCGTGCACCTGTAGAACCTTTTTACGTGTGTTCCAATTTGAGACAAAATGTTGCCTCTACCCGCTGGGCACAGACGTAAATTCAACGTCTATTCCACGTTGCCGTAATTTCATTTAAATTACGTGGAAACAACGTTGATCGAACCAGTGTTCCCAGTGGGTAGGAATGTTTGGCTGGGTCTACACAGGCAGCACAATTCTGATATTTTTTCCGCTAATTGATCTCTTGACCAATCACATTATATCTTTTTCAGAGCTGATCTGATTGGTCCAATGACCAATTAATGAAAATAATTGGGCTTCCTGTGTAAATTCAGCACATGTTGCTCTTATGATTTGGGGAGGAACATAGCCTTTATGTATGGACTGTATGGGGTGCATTTTCTACAAGTCATCATTCAGTAAAACACTTATTTGATATAATGTAAAATGCAGGTTGTTTTTAGAAGAAGCATGCGCCTTGCAGTTGTTATTATGACTATGAGTAGTACTTCTACCGAACCATCACATCTAGTATAGAAAGTGTGTGAAATTTCAAGATATCCTGGTATTAGTTTGTAGACATTTCACAATCACCACAAGTATCCACATTCATGCTGATATCTCAGACCACTGGTGGAATGTTGTATGCCTACATTTGCCATTGCCTGGCCCTGATACAATAGCCTGGTCACAGATCTGTCAGTTCTATCATGTCAACTCCTTGTCTTACCAAACATGTTTGGCATGACAAGGAGTGGCATGATGGCACAATCAGACTGGACCATGGCTACTGACAAGATATCCTAAATGAACAAGACAGGTGGATTCTGACACACACACACCATACTTTTGCATTCCCAGGCAACAGATTAATTGCTGGAGCTTGTCAGGGTGGAGTAACAGAAAGGGTGTGACGTGATGAAAAACAACTAATTGTACCTTTCATAAATCGTATGTCATAGGGATTGGGGAAGGGCAGGCCATTGTTGGTTTTCTAAGGTAGGTCTGGTAAATGATAATCTGTTTACTTCACTATGTTATATAATTGATTACAACAATGGAATAAGTGCTATTACAGTAGTGTAGTTTTAGTTTCAGGAATGCCAATTTTGTTTTCTCCCCAAACTCACTAATAGCACCAAATTAGTTCCTAGGGTGTCACAGATCTGCAAGGTTTTCTTTTAATATTTCAGTCCCTAAAAAAAACTGCAGACTCCAACATTTTCAAACCAATGAAACAAAATAATTGTAGGAATACACTGTATCCCTTACTACCAAGGCCACTGGATGTTCCACTGAAAATACAACCTAACATGATTTTTCCACTTACCCTGGCTGTAGGGGATTCCCCACATGTTTTTTGGATATGCTGTATATTGTTCTCAATATTTGAAAATCATATTTAGTTTGAGTATTACCATAAGTGCAAATCTAATTGAGTGGAACAATTGACTTCTTCTTTACATTTTAATTGAATGGACCATAAAACCATTTACTCTACTGCAATGCTTTGTTTCAGGTCTTTGGAGGTCTGGTATGGATCCTGGTGGCATGTACACTGGTGGATCCCACCAACCCACAGGGCTGGGTGATGTTCGTGTCCGTCTTCTGTTTCACCATGACCTTCATCTGGATGTGCATGTTCGCCTTCGGAGTGCATCGCAACAGCGGGGGATGGGCAACTGCTGTGAGTCTTTCCTGTTTTTTGGGGGGGATGGGAGGGGCGGAAGCACCTTGGATAGATTTTTTTTAATCGACCAACCAGACAAAGGATAAGTTCAAGGAGCACACACACAAATAGTAACATAGCATGTATATTTCATTTTTAAAAATCTAGTCAAATTGAGGGGGCAATCCTGGGGAACTTTTCAATTAATTAGCCAGGAACCTAGCTTTGTCGAAATAGAAAATGTATTTGCACTTAATATGAATTACATGATAGTTGGCATACTAGACCTAGACGGAAAAGCAGCAGAAGCACCTGAGTATGAAATCAACGTTTTTGAATGTTTTTTAACTAGGCAAGTCAGTTAAGAACAAATTCTTATTTTCAATGTCGGTCTAGGAACAGCGGGTTAATTGCCTTGATCAGGGGCAGAACAACAGATTTTTACCTTGTCAGCTCGGGGATTTGATCTTTCAACCTTTCGGTTACTAGTCCAATGCTCTAACCACTACGCTACCTGCCGCCCCAGTTATGATGGCTCTCTTTGGAGGAAGTCCACTATATTCAACAGTCATCATCGCCATTGATAATAAATATATGTATGTATTGATGATGAAAAGTGTACTTCTTCAGAAAATTCTAGATCTCATAAGTTATAAGGCAGTGTTTCCCAATCCATTCCTAGCGGACTCCCCAGGGTGTACCCATTTTAGATTCCATCACGAACACACCTGATTCAACTAATCAAAGGCGTGGTGATTAGTTGAATCAGGTGTGCTAGTGCTGGGCTAAAACTAAAATGTACACACCCTGGAGGCTGGCCAGAAATGGATTGGGAAAAACTGATCTAAGGAAAATAAATGTAGCGCTGGCTCAAGCAGACTTCACCCATGCCCGTGCTCTTCGCTGTAAGATAATCGTCTGGCTCCAAAAAGCAGTCACACTGTATTGTTGGTTAAGTTTCACCCCATATTTTTTCCATGATCCAGTCAAACGCAGTGAAAATAATTTCTTCATCCTTCCCTTTCTATCTCACACAGGACTTTGCATACCACGGCATAGCAGCTTTCTTCTACCTCAGTGCCTCAGTGGCTCTCGCCAAAGTGACCCTGGATAAGAAAAGCGGAGACCTCTTTAACTATCGACTTGACATTTCTGCAGTGGTAAGTCTTCCATAACAGCAAATATTAGGAAATATATAGGGATGCCAAAAACAATCTAAAATGTTCACGTCTTTCTCACTGTAACAGTTCCTGCACAGCTTAGTATCAAATATCATCCATTAGTTTCCCTGCCCCTGACGAGTTTCCCAGTCCCTGCTGCTGAAAAACATCCCCACAGCATGATGCTGCCACCACTATGCTTCAACGTAGGGATGGTGCCAGGTTTCCTCCAGACGTGACACTTGGCATTCAGTCCAAAGAGTTCAATCTTGGTTTCATCAGACCAGAGAATCTTGCTTCTCATGGTCTCAGAGTCTTTAGGGGCCTTTTGGCAAACTCCAAGCGGGCTGTCATGTGCCTTTTACTGAGGAGTGCCTTCCATCTGTCCACTCTATCATAAAGGCCTGACGGGTGGAATGCTGTGGAGATGGTTGTCATTCTGGAAGGTTCTCCCATCTCCACAGAGGAACACTAGAGCTCTGTGAGTCAGAACGACTATCGGGTTCTTGGTCACCTCCCTGACCAAGGCCCTTCTCACCCTATTGCTCAGTTTGGCTGGGTGGCCAGCTGTAGGAATCTTGGTAGTTCTTCCATTTAAGAATGATGGAGGCCGCTGTGTTCTTGGGGACCTTCAATGCTGCAGAAATGTTTTGGTACCTTCCCCAGATCTGTGCCTCAACACAATCCTCTCTCGGACGGACAATTCCTTCGACCCCATGGCTTGGTTTTTGCTTTGACATGCACTGTCAACTGTGGGACCTTATATAGACAGGTGTGTGCCTTTCCAAATTATGTCCAATCAAGTTGTAGAACCATCTCAAGGATGATCAATGGAAACAGGATGCACCAGAACTAAATTTTGAGTCTCATAGCAAAGGATCTGAATACTTATGTAAATAAAGTATTTCTTTTTTTTTTTTTTTTGAAATTTCTAATAACCTTGTCATTAAGGGGTATTGTGTGTAGCTTGATGAGGATTTTTTTATTGATTTAATCCATTTTAGAATAAAGCTCTAACGTAACAAAATGTGGAAAAAGTGAAGGGGTCTGAGTACTTTCCGGATGCACTGTGTCTTGCCTAAGGGACAATGCCAGGATCACACAATGATGTTAAAGAAGTTGAACCAACTTGGGTTGTTGAAGGATACAATAATTTAAAGTAAATCCTAATAGGCCTATGACTACGTGGTATAGTTATTTGTAGGCTATAGCCTAATGTAAATACAAATACATATAGCTTAATATCATTGCACTGCTTGCGAGGAGAGCTTTTGTTGCGAGGAAGCATTTCATTGTTTTGTGTAGCTTACATTACGCTGTATCATAAATAAACTTTGATTTGATTAACTTGAACACATGGTTACAATATACCCTATAACAGAATAAAAGAAAACAGAGAGGTGAACTATCAATTCATATAATTTATTTGCATAGATTAACACGCTATCAAATCAATTGACCAAGTAGTGAACATAAATCATTACTATGTAGAATTGCAGGAAATCTGTTTCAAAACAGCCATTAAATCAAGCCTTTGTTGTGGTGTATTCATGCATCTCAATAAACTATAAACTAAATGCATTATTACCTCCAACTTGGCCCAATTCACATTTCCAATTGCCCACCGTGACATACTGTCCCAAGCTAGAATGGGGCCTGCGTCTCAACCAATAGGCAAAATATCCCAAGCAGGGCTACAGCAACTTCCAGAGAGGGTCAAGCTGCTTGTGCTTTGCGGTGGCCACTCTGGTTTATGTGTCCTCGGCAGAACTGTGTCGCCGTAACTAAGTAGTCACATATTGTTCTGGGTTCCACTGCACAAGAGGTGGTACGTGGAGTTTTGTAAACATCAAGGCAGATACACAATGAATTTGGACCTAGAGCTTGCTTGTGTGATAAGGCTTATTTTTCCTCTATGCATATTAGTTTGAGGCATATAGCTGGATCTACACAACTGATGGTATGTGGGGTGGATTCATTTGACGCCTGAAAACGAGTGTAATGTCCCTAAATCAGAATTTGTCAGATGTTTTCACGACTCAAAAGTGGTCTGGGTTCAAGTTGAGTATGTAATCCACACCATTTGTTATGGACACTAAGTGGACAAAACATTAAGAACACCTTCCTAATGTTGAGTTGCACCGCCCTATTTGCCTTCAGAACAGCCTCAATGTTCTGTTGACTCCAATGCTTCCCACATATGTGTCAAGTTGGCTGCATGTCCTTTGGGTGGTGGACGGGAAACTATTGAGTGTGAAAAACACATCAGCGTTGCAGTTCTTGACACAAACCGGTGCGCCGTTTTGTCTCAGTTGTCTCAAGGCTTAAAAATCCTTCTTTAACCTGTCTCCTCCCCTTCATCTACACTGATTGAAGTGGATTTAACAAGTGACATCAATAAAGGATCATAGCTTTCACCTGGTCAGTCCATGTCATGGAAAGAGCAGGTGTTCTTAATGTTTTGTACATTCAATTTATATTTTACTCAATGCATTAGGAGGCCTCAATCTCAAAGTAAAAGGAATGATTGAAATGTTTTCATCCTCTTTAATTAGTTACAGATTCGACCACAGAATAATTTCCTATTGCATACAGTAATATTTAACTAGAATTGTGCACTCCTAAATTGGAGTTACTGTTTCTGCTTGAACTCATTTTGGTACTCTTGCTTATTAGTAGGGTTTGTGGGCGTTCAACTGTCTAACAGTAGGCTAGATTATGTACTGAGTTCCCCAAACTTGTGCCTATTCATTGTGTGTTTGTTACCAATAAAAAGGTGGAAGATATTGTTGTGATTTCAATCAAACACCTAGTGACCTTGTCAAGGAGTTCGGATGTCTTGGCCTAACGGCTAAGGTGTTGGGTTGACAGTCACTGGACCAGAGTTTGAGTCCCAGTTGAATATCTTTATCTGTGCAATGTCACCCCTGCTTGTTGTTGATATATGTTCTTACTCTCCCAGGTGTTCTCTTACGTGGCCACGCTCCTCTACTTCATCCACACCATCTTTTCGGCCTTCAGGTGGAAGTCCTTCTAAACAAGAACGATGCTAAAGGCCTCAGTCAGAGGGGAAGGTCTAAAATCTACGATTTGAAACCAAGGAGGGCTGTGGTGTAATGTACTGCAAGGCGTATACCCTGACGTAAAGAAGAAATCTATTTGCTCTGCATCCCAATTCCCTATCATTCTCCTAAAGTGTGCACTCCCCCCTACATACTCAAAAGCAAAGTATTGGTTTAAGCATGGTTTAGACTAGAGGGAATTGCCATCATAGGCCTACATGTCCTTTCTTTTTAAATCCATGAAGGGAAGTGAACATATGCACACTTAGAGTAGACGAGTAGAGAATTGGGATGCAGAACCAGATCCCTCTCGGAGGACTAACCATATGAAAGCAAACCTAGAATTAAAAAGTAATGATGGGCTATAAAGTCAATTATTACAGTTGCAAAAATTAAGGTCCCATTTTTTTATTTTACAATTTTTTACTTTTATAATTTTTTCAATTAATCTACCACATTTCTTTGAACAAACCAGAAATGTATAATGTAATGACATTTATTTTTGCTTGTTTTATATGCTTTGCTACTGATAGCATTTCTGTAAAATGTTGAACTTGATGGATCCACCTACTGTTACGTTTTAATAAAGGTTTTATGAGACATTGTAAGCCTACAGTAGGACACATTAGTGATAATTGCTAATTATCTATAATATAGCTAGCTCTTTTCAACGACCCAAAGTGTTTGTAGCCTCAGACTGGTTACCCATTTTATTGTTTATTTGGTCTATCTTTAGTTTCGGAGCTGACAGCTGTTAATGACAAAATAGGGTAATGTATCACCTCCAACAAGGTTCCATTTCAAGCCACTGGGGTGATGTCTGATATTGACACTTATACATTTTTCATCAGGCACAGTGTTAGGTGAATCAAGAACGCAGCTTCATTCTAATCTCCTTTTCCCCTGAGAGTCCCATTTTGTCAAGTCAGAGGGTCACGGATCTCTGGGACATGAAATGTGCTTTAACCTGTTTATTGCAGTGATGTTTTTGTTGTATTGTGTGTCACATGTATCAGGTGCATTCTTATCTCTCTTAACTATCTTATCTCTATGGTCCTCCCCATTTCTAATAACAGGTACACCACACCTAGTACTGTTTCCCACTGCAAGGCACTGGTATATGCAGTCAGAGTGAGACAGGTGTCATTACCTAAGATAGAATAACATTATTCACAAACATATTACATCAGCAATATCATTTGGTGACATTTACTATGGAAGTGTAACATGTTGGTATTCAAAGTGTGACATACGCCCACTGAAAAAGGTTAACATATTCACCAACTCATTTATTTTGATTTTTTTTACCTGGGGCTTGTTAATTTACATTGTGTACACGAACATCACAGGTGTTGTCCAGCGTTGCTTGCAAATCTTGTAACACTATTGTGTCAAAGACAAGTGGCTGTGGAACAAGAATAGGTGCTAAGTAGTGTTTTAGTCTAGATTCTATCAGGTGGGGATCATTATCTATCTGTAAGAAGGCGGGGTGACTCATGTCCTGCTCTAGTATGAAACCAGAATAACCTGAATCTGAATGCCCTGGCAGAGGGTGTAAATAAAGTTAGGCCAGGGGCAGGGTGGCTGGGACACACACGTCATTGGGACCCAGTGGAGCAAGCATGCTACACACACACACACACAATTTTGAGTGGGCAGTAACTACTCCCGTCAGAGGTTAAGGAAATTAAAATCACCATATGACTTGTTCATATTATACACCATGACTCAAACTGTTACCCTGAATTAGCATTGCTATTTGGCTGATGTTTTGACTTCACTGATTGTATGCCCATGAAACACACATGTTCACTTACATACAGTGAATCAGAGAACTAGAAATTGTGAAATACAAGGAAAATGTATAACCATTGCTATTAGATTTTATACTTTCATCCATTTATGACCTATGAATTTATTTTATCCATATGATACACACAGATTAATTTACATAAAGTGAATCAGAGGACTAGAAATGGTGAAATACAATGGATAACAATATTTAAATCAATAATTACTTATTGTACTGCAAGTGAACCACACACGACAAGGCATTGCTTCATCTGTCGTCATGAAATGTCATTATTGATATGTTAAGTCTTGTAAAATAACACTCAAGCACCACCATGTGTTGGCCCGTCCACATTACATGAAAAAACGGACTCAGAGGAGAACTCCGCTTTGGGATTAGGTGAGTAAGCGCATTAAGCCACACACATTTCTATTTGATTTATTTCACCTTTATTTAAATCAGGTAGGCCAGTTGAGAACATGTTCTCATTTACAACCGTGACCTGGCCAAGATAAAGCAAAGCAGTGCGATTAAAAACAACACAGAGTTATGTATACATGTATAGCCCCTACTTCCACAAGCTTTGTAAAGGGAGAGATTGAATGGATGCCAGTGTAACATTTGACTTAATTGTTCATTTGCTAAGCATTTTGGTAAAAAAAAAAAAAAGTTTGGAGAGAAATAGCTAGGTTTCAAACATTTTCTTTAATGTAAACAGAATCTACTCTTCCAATGATATTTGTTACTTTAGAGGTCATTTAGAGGTCATTCAACAACGCACCAAAGCTTCAAAAACAAAAGACAAATTAGAGAATTAAAAGTAATCAAAGGCTACAATGAACATGTCAGTACAGTCACATTTTGAAACAGATGCATTTGAAAAGACTATGCTCTGTGCTCCCCTCCCAAAAAATGTATGACTTAGCTACTCCTTCCGGCACTGGAAACAAAACACCAGCTATTCCCAAAATATCTTTGGTGTCCAGAGAGTCAGTAGATAGGCTACAGTGGTTTGCGCCAGTGGGCGACTGAAGATGAACTACATGAGCACGGCCATTTGTGCAATGTCATCTGCTGTGCTGTAACACCACATGAATTCAAATGTACCCTCCCCTCCCAGTTTCAGATGTACTGTCTCACACTGTCACTCAGGGTTAGTCCTGAGGCGCAGAATCTGACAGCTGTATTTTATCCCTTGATGAGACACACTACATATACAAAGTATGTGGACACCCCTTCAAATTAGTGGATTTGACTATTTCAGCCACACCCGTTGTTGACAGGGGAATAAAATCGAGGACACACCCATGCAAACTTCATAGACAAGTATTGGCAGTAGAATTGCCTTACTGAAGAGCTCAGTGACTTTCAACGTGGCACTGTCATAGGATGCCACCTTTCCAGCAAGTCAGTTGCTCAAATTTCTGCCCTGCTTGACCTGCTGCGGTCAACTGTAAGTGTTTTTAATGTGAAGTGGAAACGTCTAGGAGCAACAATGGCTCAGCCGTGAAGTGGTAGGCCACACATGCTCACAGAACTGGACCGCAGAATGCTGAAGCGCCTAGCGTTTAAAAATTGTCTGTCCTCAGTTGCAACACTCACTACCAAGTTTCAAATTGCCTCTGGAAGCAACATCGGCCCAAGAACTGTTCGTCGGGAGCTTCATGAAATGGGTTTCCATGACCGAGCAGCTGCACACAAGCCTAAGATCACCATGCGCAATTCCATGCGTCAGCTGGAGTAGTGTAAAGCTCGCCGCCATTGGACTGGAGCAGTGGAAAAGCGTTCTCTGGAGTGATGAATCACGCTTGACCATCTGGCAGTCCGACGGACGAATCTGGGTTTGGTCGATGCCAGGAGAACGCTACCTGCCCCAATGAATAGTGCCAACTGTAAAGTTTGGTGAAGGAGGAATAATGGTCTGGGGCTGTTTTCATGGTTCGGGCTAGGCCCCTTAGTTCCAGTGAAGGGAAATCTTAAAGTTATAGCATACAATGACATTCTAGACGATTCAGTGTTTCCAACTTTCAGCAAGACGATGCCCCTGTGCATTAAGCCAGGTCCATACAGAAATCGTTTGTTGAGATCGGTGTGGAAGAACTTGATTGGGCGCACAGAACTCTTACCTCAATCCCATCGAACACCTTTGGGTTGAATTGGAATGCTGACTGCAAGCCAGGCCTAATCACCCAGCATCAGTGCCCAACCTCACTAATGCTCTTGTGGCTGTAGTGGAAAGCCTCCCCAGAAGAATGGAGGCTGTTATAGCAGCAAAGGGGGGACCAACTCCATATGAATGCCCATAATTTTGGAATGAGATGTTCGACGAGCAGATGTCCACATACGTTGGTCATGTAGGGTATATCACCCCTAAATGAGAATGTTGCCCCAGTGATGCCATTGTAATTCGTTAATGCACACAGTTTGTCAATATCAGAAATGAACTTGGACCCAGGGTTTTCAGTTATTGTAAAGCTTGAAATTAAAATTCAATCAGTCATATATAAGAGAGTAAGACAGAGAGAGAGAGAGAGACAGCTGCATGTGAGCTCTCACATTTTTCAACATATTTTTTACAAAAGGATAGATTTTGAGTTATATAAACTTAGATTTTTCGGCAGGGGTGTATGCAGAATGCTACCCTCCACAGCATGTTCTTCGTTCCAGATCAAAACTCCAAACCTACAACCTAATTTTGGCCAAAATTAACTGGAGAGATTACTGCTACCAAGGTTTCCTTTTTTTCCAAGCTATACAGAGGGTGCTCCAACAAACAAACAGCAGAGACCTGAGGACACCATCCAACCTGGAACTGAGTTAGTAGTGTTTGATCTGATGCTATTTACAACCATTTTTTTATGCCCCCTCCTGCTGTTCAGAGACCATCCACTGGCATTTTCGACAAGAAATCTGCCTCCAGAAATAAAAGATTCTCCCAAGTTGGTGTGACACCTACTCCTGTTGCCTGCTGCACTGCTGCTTGGATTCCACCTGGCGATCTGTTCACCGTCTGCCCTGTCCTGTCTCCACATGTCTGGTATACCACACTCCCCCCTCTCTCCCGAGCTTTCACTTGCCTCTAGCACACACACGCTGTTGGGGCGAGTGACTCTGAACTTACAATGACTAGCCCCAATGGCTTTCTTGATGTCTATAGTATTCTCTCTGGTATGCAATCTGGTTTCCACTCAGGTTATGGATATGTCACTGCAACGTTAAAGGTCCTCAATGATGTCACCATTACCGTTGATTCTAAGTATTGACTTGGCCAAAGCTCTTGATACAGTAGACCATTCTATTCTTGTGGGCCGGCTAAGGAGTATTGGTGTCTCTGAGGGGTCTTTGGCCTGGTTTGCTAACTACCTCTCTCATAGAGTGTATAAAGTCAGAAAATCTGCTGTCTCACCCTCTGCCTGTCACCAAGGGAGTACCCCAAGGCTCGATCCTAGGACCCACGCTCTTCTCAATTTACATCAACAACATAGCTCAGGCAGTAGGAAGCTCTCTCATCCATTTATATGCAGACCATACAGTCTTATGCTCAGCTGGCCCCTCCCTGGAATTGTGTAAAATGCTCTACAACAAATCTTTGTTAGTGTCCAACAAGCTTTCTCTACCCTTAACCTTGTTCTAAACACCTCCAAAATAAAGGTAATGTGGTTTGGTAAGAAGAATGCCCCTCTCCCCAAAGGTGTGATTACTACCTCTGAGGGTTTAGAGCTTGAGGTAGTCACCTCATACAAATACTTGGGAGTATGGCTAGATGGTACACTGTCCTTCTCTCAGCACATATCAAAGCTGCAGGCTAAAGTTAAATCTTGACTTGGTTTCCTCTATAGTAATCACTCCTCTTTCACCACAGCTGCCAAACTAACCCTGATTCAGATGACCGTCCTACCCATGCTAGATTACGGAGACATAATTTATTGATTGACAGGTAGGGGTGCTCTCGAGAGGCTAGATGTTCTTTACTGTTTGGCCATCAGATTTGCCACCAATGCTCCTTATATAGGACACATCACTTACTCTATACTCCTCTGTAAACCAGTCATCTCTGTATACCCATCACAAGACCCACTGGTTGATGCTTATTTATCAAACCCTCTTAGGCCTCACTCCCCCATCTGAGATATCTACTGCAGCTCTCATCCTTCACACATACAACACTTGTTCTGCCAGTCACATTCTGTTAAAGGTCCCCAAAGCACACACATCCCTGGGACACTCCTCTTTTCAGTTCGTGGCAGCTAGCAACTGGAACGGGCTGCAACGAACACTCAAACTGGACAGTTTCATCTGTCTCTTCATTCAAAGACTCAATCATGGATTCTTACTGACAGTTGTGGCTGCTTTGCGTGATGTATTGTCGTCTCTACCGTCTTTCCCTTTGTGCTGTTGTCTGTGCCCAATAATGTTTGTACCATGTTTTGTGTTGCTACCATGTTGTGTTGCTACCATGTTGTTGTCATGTTTTTTTACTACCATACTGTGATTCATGTGTTGCTGCCTTGTTATGTTGTTGTCTTAGGTCTCTCTTTATGTGGTGTTGTGTTGTCTCTCTTGTCGTGATGTGTGTTTTGTCCTATATTTATATATATTTTATTTTTAGTCCCCGTCCCCGCAGGAGGCCTTTTGCATTTAGGTAGGCCGTCATTGTAAATAAGAATTTGACTTAAATAAAGGTAAAATATTTATTTTTTGCTACAGTTTACTATGGTGTACTACATAATTCTATAGAAAGAACTCTATTATTCTATGGTAAACTATAATATTTTTCATTTGGGTATGAGGGTGTTCAATTTATTTATGGAAATAAATCAAGGTTATCTTATTCATTATATGCGTTTTCAAAATGCAGTTGAACCCTGACTGGGAGTCCCATAGGGCGGCACGCAATTGGCCCAGCGACGTCCGTGTTAGGGGAGGGTTTGAGGGAGGGGTTGAGACCCAGGGCCTCCAGTTTAATGATGATCTTGGTGTTAAATGGTGTTAAATGCTGAGCTGTAGTCAGTACAATCTTACATAGGTATTCCTCTTGTCCAGATAGGAATGGGCAGTGTGATGGCATCGTCTGTGGAACTGTTGGTTTGGTATGCAAACTGAAGTAGGTCTAGGGTGGCAGGTAAGGTGGAGGTGACATGATCCTTGACTAGTCTCTCAAAGCACTTCATTTTTAGTTACATTTTATCTTTATTTAACTAGGCAAGTCAGTTAAGAACAAATTCTTATTTTCAATGACAGCCTAGGAACAGTTGGTTAACTGCCTTGTTCAGGGGCAGAATGACACACTTGTACCTTGTCAGCTCGGGGATTTGATCTTGCAACCTTTCAGTTACTAGTCCAACGCTCTAACCACTAGGCTACACTGGCGCCCCAAGATGACATGATGACAGAAGTCAGTGCTGCGGGGCAGTAGTCATTTAGTTCAGTTATTTTTGCCTTCTTGGGTACAGGAACAATGGTGGCCATCTTGAAGCATATGGGGACAGCAGACTGGGATAGGGAGCGATTGAATATGTCTGTTAACACACCAGCTAGCTGGTCTGCGCATGCTCTGAGGACGTGGCTAGGGATGCCGTCTGGGCCAGCAGTGCCCTATTATTATTTGACCATGCTGGACATTTATGAACATTTGAACATCTTGGCCATGTTCTGTTATAATCTCCACCCGGCACAGCCAGAAGAGGACTGGCAACCCCTCATAGCCTGGTTCCTCTCTAGGTTTCTTCCTAAGTTTTGACCTTTCCAGGGAGTTTTTCCTAGCCACCGTGCTTCTACACCTGCATTGCTTGCTGTTTGGGGTTTTTAAGCTGGGTTTCTGTACAGCACTTGGAGATATCAGCTGATGTAAGAAGGGCTATATAAATACATTTGATTTGACTTTGATTTAAATGTCTTACTCACGTCAGCCATGGAGAAGGGGGGGCGCAGTCTTTGTTAATGGCTCGCGACGGTGGCACTGTATTATCCTCAAAGCGGGTTAAGAAGGTGTTTCATTTGTCTGGAAGCGAGACGTCGGTGTCCGTGACGTGGCTGGTTTTCTTTTTGTAGTCCATGATTTCCTGTAGACCCTGCCACATACGTCTCATGTTTGAGCCGTTGAATTGCGACTCCACTTTGTCCCTATACCGACATTTCGCTAGTTTGATAGCGGAGGGAATAACTACACTGTTTATATTCGGCCATATTCCCATTCCTCTTTCCATGCGGTTGTTCGCGCTTTCACCACGGTTTCTGGCTATGTTAGCTTTTAATAGTCACAGTGGGTTGAACATCTCCAATGCACTTCCTTATAAACTCACATACTAAGTCAGCGTAAAGATCGATGTTATTCTCTGAGGCTGCCCGGAACATTTCCCATTCCGCGTGATCAAAACAATCTTGAAGTGTGGATTCCGATTGGTCAGACCAGCATTGAATGGTTCTAGTCACGGGTACATACAGAGTTTCTGCCTATAACACGGTAGGAGCAAGATGGAGTCATGGTCAGATTTACCGAAGGGAGGGTGAGGGAGGACCTTGTATGCATCGCAGAAGTTAGAGTAGCAGTGATCGAGTGTATTGCTCGCGTGAGTGCTGCAATCAATAGGCTGATAGAATTGAGGTTGCCTTGTTCTCAAATTTGCTTTGTTAAAATCCCCAGCTACAATAAATGCGGCCCCATGATATATGGTTTCCAGTTTACATAGAATCCAGTGAAGTTCCTTGAGGGCCGTCATGGTGTCTGCTTGAGGAGGTATATACACAGCTGTGACGATAACTGACGAGAATTCTTTTGGAGATAATATGGCCAGTATTTGATTGTAAGGAATTCTAGGTCGGGTGACCAAAAGGACTTGAGTTCCTGTATGTTGTTATGATTACACCATGAGTCGTTAATCATGAAGCATACACCCTCACCCTTCTTCTTCCCAGAGAAGTGTTTATCTCTGTCGGTGCAACGCATGAAGAAGCCCAGTTGCAGAACCGACACGGACAACATACCCCAAGAGAGCCATTTTTCCATGAAACAGAGAATTTTACAATCTCTGATGTCTCTCTGGAAGGCAACACTTGCTCTAATTTTGTCTACCTTGTTGTCAAGAGACTGGGTTTTGACGAGTAGTATACTCGGAAGCAGGTAGCGGTGTGCACGCCTACGGAGCCTGACCAGGAGGCGCTCCGTCATCATAGCCAAGCTCAGAAATTTAGTCTGTGTTTAAAAAATCTCAGCAGATCAATTCATTTTCTTTCCAGTCACTAAATCATGATGAAATTGCAATTTTTTTTAAGGTGTTCAAGCCTCCGATGTTCCTCTCCAGTGCACAGACGTAGCCTACAGTTCTTCATCATTCTCGCCACTGCCAGACAAAAGACAGTGAAGAAACCACCATTTACCTACCTCTACGCTGCTATACATATTTATTTGGTTTACATGAAAAACTATAGAATGACAGTTTTATTGGTAATTAAATAGAATTTATTTAGAATTTATCAGAATACATTTTCCAGAAAGAGATTTACCAGCTCTGTGTATTCTCAAATCAAAAACAAGTGAGGGAGCGCCGGTCCCCTGTGCTCTGGCAACAGGACACCCCTGGTCCCAGACTCCCAGGCCATCTGTTCTGTAGATCCAGCTACATGCCTAAATCCAAAATGAATGGGTAAAAAGCACCATATCATTTCAAGGTTTTATTCTGTGCTTATTTTTCCGTTATTCATATTAGTTTGAGGGAAATAGCTGGATCTATACAACTGATTATATGTGTCGTGGATTCATCTTGACATTAGACTACTTTTGACGTCTGAAAACGCGTGTTATTTCCCTAAATCAGAATTTGTCAGATGTTTTCACAACTCAAAAGTGGTCTGAGTTCGAGTTGAGTCCATAATCCACACCATTCGTTATGTACACTAAGTGGAAAAAAACATAAAAACACCTTTCTAATATTGAGTTGCACCGCCCTATTTGCCCTAAATTCATCGGGGCAAGGACCCTACAGGGTGTCAAAAGTGTTCCACAGGGATGCTGGCCCATTTTGACTCCTATGCTTTCTTCATCAGTTGTGTCAAGTTGGCTGCATGTCCTGTCGGTGGTGGACAGGAAACTGTTGAGCGTGAAAAACCCAGCAGCGTTGCAGTTCTTGACACAAACCGGTGCGCCTGGCACCTACTACCATACCCTGGTCAAAGGCACTTAAATATTTTGTCTTGCCCATTCACCCTCTGAATGGCACACACACACAATCCATGTCTCAAGGCCTAAAAATCCTTCTTTAATCGGCCTCCTTCCCTTCATCTACACTGATTGAAGTGGATTTTACGAGTGACATCCATAAAGGATCACAGCTTTCACCTGGTCAGTCGATGTCATGGTAAGAGCAGGTGATCTTAATGTTTTGTACACTCAGTGTATATTTTACTCAATGCATTAGGAGGCCTCAATCCCAAAGTAATATGAATGATTGAAAGTATTTCATCCTCTTTAATTAGTTACAGATTCGACCACAGAATAATTTCCTATTACGTACAGTAGTATTTAACTAGAATTCTGCTTGAACTCATTTTGGTACTCTTGCTTATTAGTAGGGATTGTGGGCGTTCATTGTGCGTATTCGTTGTGTGTTTGTTACCCATCCAAAGGTGGAAGATATTGTTGTGATTTCAGTCAAACACCTAATGACCTTGTCAAGGAGTTCGGATCTCTTGGCCTAACAGCTTAGGTGTTGGGTTGACAGTCACTGGACCAGAGTTTGAGTCCCAGTTGAATATCTTTATCTGTGCAATGTCACCCCTGCTTGTTGTTGATATTTGTTCTTACTCTTCCAGGTGTTCTCTTACGTGGCCACGCTCCTCTACTTCCTCCACACCATCTTTTCGGCCATCAGGTGGAAGTCCTTCTAAACTAGAACAATGCTAAAGTCCTCAGTCAACTATTGGAAACCATGGAGGGCTGTGGTGTAATGTACTGCATGACCTATACCCTGAGGTAAAGAAGAAATCTACCTGCTCTGCATCCCAATTCTCTATCGTTCTCCTCATTCTCCCCCTACATATTCAAAAGCAAAGTATTGGTTTAAGCATGGTTTAGACTAGAGGGAATTGCCATCATAGGCCTACATGTCCTTTCTTTTTAAATCCATGAAGGGAAGTGAACATATGCACACTTAGAGTAGACGAGTAGAGAATTGGGATGCAGAACCAGATCCCTCTCGGAGGACTAACCATATGAAAGCAAACCTAGAATTAAAAAGTAATGATGGGCTATAAAGTTAATTATTACAGTTGCAAAAATAAGGTAACATTTATTATTTTACCATTTTTTACTTTTATAATTTGTTTTATTAATCTACCACATTTTATTGAACAAAACAGAAATGTACAATGTAAAGAAATGTTTGTTTGCTTGTTTTATATGCTTTGCTACTGATAGCATTTCTGTAAAATGTTGAACTTGATGGATCCACCTACTGTTACAATCTAATGAAGGTGTTATGAAACATTGTAAGATTATAGCAGGACACATTAGTGATAATAGCTAATAATTATCTTTAATATAGCTTGCTCTTTTCAACGATCCAAAGTGTTTGTAGGCTCATAGACCAAACAAACAATAAAATGGGTAACCAGTCTATCTTTAGTTTCGGAGCTGACAGCTGTTAACGACAAAATAGGGTAATGTATCACCTCCAACAGGGTTCCATTTCAAGCCACTGGGCTGATGTCTGATATTGACACTTATACATTTTTCATCAGGCACAGTGTTAGGTGAATCAAGAACGTAGCTTCATTCTAATCTCCTTTTCCCTTGAGAGTCCCATTTTGTCAAGTCAGAGGACCTAACAAAAGGGTCATGGATCTCTGGGACATGAAGTGTGCTTTAACTTGTTTATTGCAGTGATGTTTTTGTTGTATTGTGTGTCACATGTATCAGGTGCATTCTTATCTCTCTTAATCTTATCTCTATAGTCCTCCCCATTTCTAATAACAGGTACACCACACCTCCTAGTACTGTTTCCCACTGCAAGGCACTGGTATATGCAGTCAGAGAGACAGGTGTCATTACCTAAGATAGAATAACATTATTCACAAACATATTACATCAGCAAAATCATTTGGTGACATTTACTATGGATGTGTAACATGTTGGCATTCAAAGTGTGACATACGCCCACTGATAAAGGTTAACACATTTACTAAATTAAGTAATAAAATAGGATTTTATTTAGAAAATTTGAACCTGGGGCTTGTTAATTTACATTGTGTACACGAACATCACAGGTGTTGTCCAGCGTTGCTTGCAAATCTTGTAACACTATTGTGTCAAAGACAAGTGGCTGTGGAACAAGAATAGGTGCTAAGTAGTGTTTTAGTCTAGATTCTATCAGGTGGGGATCATTATCTATCTGTAAGAAGGCGGGGTGACTCATGTCCTGCTCTAGTATGAAACCAGAATAACCTGAATCTGAATGCCCTGGCAGAGGGCGTAAATAAAGTTGGGGCAGGGTGGCTGGGACACACACGTCATTGGGACCCAGTGGAGCAAGCATGCTACACACACACACACACACACACACATTTTTGAGTGGGCAGTAACTACTCCCGTCAGAGGTTAAGGAAATTAAAATCACCATATGACTTGTTCATATTATACACCATGACTCAAACTGTTACCCTGAATTAGCATTGCTATTTGGCTGATGTTTTGACTTCACTGATTGTATGCCCATGAAACACACAGGTTCACTTACATACAGTGAATCAGAGAACTAGAAATTGTGAAATACAATGAAAATGTATAACCATTGCTATTAGATTTTATACTTTCATCCATTTATGACCTATGAATTTATTTTATCCATATGATACACACAGATTAATTTACATAAAGTGAGTCAGAGGACTAGAAATTGTGGAACAAAATGAAAAACAGCATTTAAATTAATGATCACTTATTGCACTGCAAGTGAACCACACACGACAAGGCATTGCTTCATCTGTCGTCATGAAATGCCATTATTGATATGTTAAGTCTTGTAAAATAACACTCAAGCACCACCATGTGTTGGCCCGTCCACATTACATGAAAAAACGGACTCAGAGGAGAACTCCGCTTTGGGATTAGGTGAGTAAGCACATTAAGCCACACACATTTTTATTTATTTCACCTTTATTTAACCAGGTAGGCCAGTTGAGAACAAGTTCTCATTTACAACTGCGACCTGTCCAAGATAAATCAGAGCAGTGCGACAAAAACAACAGCACAGAGTTACACATGGGATTATCAAACGTACAGTCAATAACACAATAGAAAAATCTGTATACAGTGTGTGCTAATGAAGTAAGGAGGTAAGGTGAACTCCGCTTTGGGATAAGGTGAGTAAGCATATCAAGCAACACACATTTTACAATTTCCTTTTACCCTCTATTGTGTGTACTTTGTGTTTTGCTTCATAATGATGAATCTTGTGGGGGGAAAGCACTATTGTCAGTTCATTGTCTAATGTAGAGGAAGTGTTGGGTCACAGAAAGTCATTTGAGGAAGTTAATCTTGCATCTTGTCATCAAAACTTGCAGACTTCAAGTGTCATTTTGCCCTCGGGAACATGTATAGCCCCCACTTCCACAAGCTTTGCAATGGGAGAGATTGAATGGGTGCCAGTGTAACATTTTACTTAATTGTTCATTTGCTAATTATTTTGGTTAAAAACAAATGTTTACAGAGAAATAGCAAGGTTTCAAACATTTTCAAACATACAGTCAATAACACAATAAAAAACTCTGTATACAGTGTGTGCAAATGAAGTAAGGAGGTAAGGCAATAAATAGGCCATAGTGGCGAAGTAATTACAATTTAGAAATTAACATTGGAGCGATAGATGTGCAGATGAGGATGTGCAAGTAGAAATACTGGTGTGCAAAAGAGCAGAAAAACAAAAACAAATATGGGGATGAGGTAGGTAGTTGGTTGTATGGGCTATTTATAGATGGGCTGTGTACAGCTGCAGAGATCGGTAAGCTGCTCTGACAGCTGATGCTTAAAGTTAGTGAGGGAGATATACGTCTCCATCTACAGGGATTTTTGCAATTCGTTCCAGTCATTGGCAGCAGAGAACTGGAAGATAAGGCGGCCAAATGAGGTGTTGGCTTTGGGGATGACCAGTGAAATATACCTTCTGGAGCGCATGCTACGGGTGGGTGTTGCTATGGTGACCAGTGAGCTGAGATAAGGCGGAGCTTTACCTAGCAAAGACTTATAGATGACCTGGAGCCAGTGGGTTTGGCGACGAATATGTAGCAAGGACCAGCCAACGAGAGCATACAGGTCGCAGTGGTGGGTAGTATATGGGGCTTTGGTGACAAAATGGATGGCATGGTGATAGACTGCATCCAATTTGCTGAGTAGAGTGTTGGAGGCTATTTTGTAAATGACATCGCCGAAGTCAAGGATCGGTAGGATAGTCAGTTTTATGAGGGTATGTTTGGCAGCATGAGTGAAGGAGGCTTTGTTGCAAAATAGGAAGCCGATTCTAGATTTAATTTTGGATTGGAGATGCTTAACATGAGTCTGGAAGGAGAGTTTACAGTCTAGCCAGACACCTAGGTATTTACAGTTGTCCACATATTCTAAGTCAGAACCGTCAAGAGTAGTGATGCTAGTCGGGCGGGCGGGCGGGTGCGGGCAGCGATCAGTTGAAGAGCATGTATTTTGTTTTTATAGCATTTAAGAGCAGTTGGAGGCCACCCTCTATTGTGTGTACTTTGTGTTTTGCTTCATAATGATGAAACTTTGTGTCACAGAGTCATTTCAGGAAGTTAATCTTGCATCTTGTCATCAAAACTTGCAGACTTCAAGTGACATTTTGCCCATTTAGCCCCCACTTCCACAAGCTTTGCAAAGGGAGAGATTGAATGGACGCCAGTGTAACATTTGACTTAATTGTTCGTTTGCTAAGCATTTTGGTTAAAAGCAAATGTTTATAGAGAAATAGCTAGGTTTCAAACATTTTCTTTAACGTAAACAGAATCTACTCTTCCAATGATATTTGTTACTTTAGAGGTCATTTACAGGTCATTCAACAACGCACCAAAGCTTCAAAAACAAAAGGAAAATTAGAGAATTAAAAGTGATCAAAGGCTACAATGAACATGTCAGTACAGTCATATTTTGAAACAGATGCATTTGAAAAGACTATGCTCTGTGCTCCCCTCCCAAAAAAATGTTTGACTTAGCTACTCCTTCCGGCAGTGGAAACAAACCACCAGCTATTCCCAAAATATCTTTGGTGTCCAGAGAGTCAGTAGATAGGCTACAGTGGTTTGCGCCAGTGGGCGATTGAAGATGAACTACATGAGCACGGCCATTTGTGCAATGTCATCTGCTGTGCTGTAACACCACATGAATTCAAATGTACCCTCCCCTCCCAGTTTCAGATGTACTGTCTCACACTGTCACTCAGGGTTAGTCCTGAGGCGCAGAATCTGACAGCTGTATTTTATCCCTTGATGAGACACAATACATCATCAAGTGAAGTTAGGAGGCTGCAGATTGCACAGAACAAAGCAGCAAGGATTGTTTTACGGTGGAGATATGGTTTTTCTGTTGCAGTCATACGCAATGTTCTTGGTTGGTCATCAATCGACAAGATAATTGAAAAAAACATGCTTATTTTATTTCATAATATACATCATTTAAAATGGCCAAGTACAATTCACAACGGTAATCAGTTGGTAAGAGACAGACATTCCGTAAATACTAGGAATAGATTGTCCACCATCTATGCGTTATCCAGACGGAAAAGAGAAATAGGCAAAAGAACATTTCGATTTAGAGCAATAAAGAAATGGAATAAATTAACTGAGCAAACCAGAAACCTTTCAATATATAAATGTAAACATTATTTTAAAACAATTTAAATATAATACACAGAAATGTTGTGGGATTACAGTAGATGAAGAATCCATATTTTTTAGATTATTTATTGGTTTATTACATTAGTATATTATGTATGTTTGTAATAGTGTATTATATGTGAAAATGTGTTCGTATATAAATTGTATTTTAATATTTAAGGACTCTTGGAAGATTAGTCCAAATGGGGACTAAAAGAGATCCAAATAAAGTCAAAATCAAATACATATACAAAGTATGTGGACACCCCTTCAAATGAGTGGATTTGGCTATTTCTGCCACACCCGTTTCTGACAGGTGCATATAATCGAGCACACAGCCATGCAATCTCCATAGACAAATATTGGCAGTAGAATGGCTTTACTGAAGAGCTCAGGGACGTTTAATGTGGCACAGTCATAGGATGCCACCTTTCCAGTAAGTCAGTTCCTCAAATTTCTGCCCTGCTAGAGCTGCTGCGGTCAACCGTAAGCGTTGTTATTGTGAAGTGGAAACGTCTAGTAGCAATAATGGGTCAGCCGTGAAGTGGTAGGCCACACAAGCTCACAGAACTGGACCGCAGAATGCTGAAGCGCGTAGCGAGTAAAAATTGTCTGTCCTCGGTTGCAACACTCACTACAGAGTTCCAAACTGCCTCTGGAAACAACGTCAGCACAAGGACTGTTCATCGAGAGCTTCATGAAATGGGTTTCCATGGCCGAGCAAGCTTAAGATCACCATATGCAATGCCAAGCGTCGGTAGGTGTAAAGCTCGCTGCCTTTGTCTCTGGAGCAGTGGAAAAGCGTTCTCTGGAGTGATGAATCACCCTTCACAATCTGGCAGTCTGATGGACGAATCTGGGTTTGGTGGATGCCAGGAGAACGCTACCTGCCGCAATGTAAATTGCCACCTGTAAAGTTTGGTGGAGGAGGAATAATGGTCTGGGGCTGTTTTCCATGGTTTGGGCTAGGCCCGTTAGTTCCACTGAAGGGAAATCTTAATGCTACAGCATACAATGACATTCCAGACGATTCTATGCTTCCAACTTTCAGCATGACAAGGCCTCCATGCACAAAGCCAGGTCCATACAGAAATGGTTTGTCGAGATCGGTGTGGAAGAATTTGACTGGGCTACACAGAGCTCTGACCTCATCCCCATCGAACACCTTTGGGTTGAATTGGAACACCAACTGCGAGCCAGGCCTAATCGCCCAACATCAGTGCCTGACCTCACTAATGCTCTTGTGGCTGTAGTGGAAAGCCTTCCCAGAAGAGTGGAGGCTGTTATAGCAGCAAAGAATGTCCATCATTTTGGAATGAGATGTTTGAAGAGCTGGTGTCCACATACCCTACATGACCAAAATGTATATCACCCCTGAATGAGAATGTTGCCCCTGTGATGCCATTGTAATTCGTTAATGCACACAGTTTGGCAATATCAGAAATGAACTTGGACCCAGGGTTTTCAATTAACGTAGAGCTTGAAATGAAATATGAATCACTCATGTTGAGACATATATAACGTTAAATGCATAAACATCCTAGCACCTTAACTATGAATCTGTCAAAAATAAGCAGTCATGTTTCACGAGGAAACACAAAGGCAGGGTTTACCTTAAAAAAAGATCATTAAAGCAGTGTGTAACTTGTCAGCATAGACACCTTGCAGCTCTGGCAAAGTAAAAGATGCAACAATGTGATTCTCACTCTATAGTGGCCTTCCAATATCTTGCTGACGACAAAGTGCTGAATGACCAATAAACCAAATAACACTTACTAAGAAATATGTTGTTTACTAAGGGGGATAACATTAGCTTAGAGCATGAGCCTATTGTCACCCCTACTCTGCCCCCCTTGAAAGTATTACCTTGCAGTGTATTGATCGAGATAATCCTTTTTTTTTAAAGTAGGAAGTCTTAATACTGTACGCCATTAATATAGCATTAAGCCCCAGGGGTTACAGTTCCTCCAGTTCACCCATATGGTCTTTGGGAGCTGCGCTTTCTGTCTTGAGTGGGTGCTATAAGTTACAATGGTGGTTTCTTGGCATGATCATGTTGCATCCCAAAAGGGACCCTATTCCCTGTATAGTGCACTGCTTTTAAACAGAGCATAGGAATATTTAGTGTACTAAATAGGGAATAGGGTGCCATTTGGGAAGTACCCTCACTATAAAAAGTAGGAAATAATTATCCCACACCGGCATTTTATAGTCAGCTTGGTCACCCGTAGACGTTCACATAAAGCCAGCAATTCATGGATTCATGGATATTAAACACACCAAGATTGCCTACCAATAATGAAAACTTTGACTGACTAATCAATATTATGAAGAGATCTGTGAGAGCCTGCCCACATGAAAAAATATTATAGTATACTATGGTATAAATGCTGTTGTATTACTAAGTTTATATACTGTAATATTCACTGTGGTGTTTTTGTGGACTTCGCTGTAGTATTCACTAGTTTTTGCACAAAAACACATGGCTGTAGTATACTGTAGTATTTACTGTAGTGTTTTTGTGGACATGACTGTAGTATACTGTAGTATTTACTATAGTGTTTTGTTTTATTATCTTTGACATAGAAGTGTGGGCTTTCTCCTTGAGGAAACCTACTGGACAAATATTAAAACAGCACCTTTTCCATGACTTTTAAGTAGGTAGGACTGGGGTTTGAATGGATAGGTTCAAAGTTTCTACTCTTTTCTATAACCTGTAGCGAACACAATATACAGTATGGTCTATACTTGTCATGTAGGTTTCTCACTCATGGGTAGCACAATTGGGATAAGGGGAGGGGAATACAGTGTGTAGTATAGTATTCCTTACAGTATACTACAGCTTACTACAGCGTACTACATAATTCTATAGAAAGTACTATAATATTCTATGGTAAACGATATTATTTTTTCATGTGGGTATGAGGGTGTTAACCTTGATTTATTTCTATAAATACAATTATCTTATTCATTCAATGAGTTTTCAAAATGTTGTTGACCCCTGACCAGGAGTCCCATAGGGCGGCACACAATTGGCCCAGCGTCGTCCGGTTTAGGGGAGGGTTTGGCCAGGGGTGGGGGGCATTACTTGGCTCATCGCACTCTTGCGAATCCTTTTGGCGGGCCGGGCGCCTGCAGGCTGACTTTAAGTCATCAGTGTAACGGTGTTTCCTCTGACACATTGGTCCGGCTGGCTTCCGGGTTAAGCATGCCGGTGTTAAGAAGCGTGGCTTAGCATGCCATATTTCGGAGGACATATGACTCGACCTTCGCCTCTCCCGAGCCCGTTGGGGAGTCGCAGCAATGAGACAAGATCATAATTGGAACGGCAACTGGATATCATGAATTTGGGGAGAAAAAGGGGGTAAAGAAAAATAAAAGTACTTGCCTTCTCAAAACACAAATACGTTAATCAAAACTATATAACACCATCAAAATTGCAAATACATTCATCAAAAGAACATGACTGCCTGAAAAAAATATTAATGCAACCATACTTATCTCGAGTCCAAGCAGACAAACATAAAGTTATTGTTTTAAAAATTCAGTAGATCAATACATTTTCTTTCCAGTCACTAAATCATGATGATCAAAATTAGAAGTACAACTATCCAAAGGTGCAGGATTATGGGCAATTACTCTCTTTTTATGCATATTTAACCAAACGGTTGCCTACACATCAAATCAAACATTATTTCTGATGCATTTTTATAATCAAAATAAGCACATTGTGTGCAGCATTCATTCATCGGTATTATCACAATTCAAATACAGTACATGTGTTCAACACAAAGGTTGGTTTGCTCATAGATTTGTAGACTTTCCATTGTTGCACAGAAACACAATCCACAATAGGAATAAAGAAAGGTGAATACAATGGAGGAACACAACTGTTATGAGTGCATTCAGAAAGTATTCACACCCCTTGAATTTTTCAAGATGTTGTTGTGTTACTGCCTGACTTTAAAATGGATTAAATAGAGATTTCTTTTGTCACTCGCCTACACGCAATACCCCATAATGTCAAAGTAGAAATGTTTCAAATTTTTTACAAATTAATTTAAAATGAAAAGCTGAAATGTCTTTCGTCAGTAAGTATTCAACCCCTTTGTTATGACCAGCCTAAATAAGTTCAGGAGTAAACATTAACATAAGTTGCATGGACTGTGTGCAATAGTAGTTTTTAACATGATTATTTAAGGACTACTTCATCTCTGTACCCCACACATACAATTATTTGTAAGGTCCCTCAGTCGAGCAGTGCATTTTTAACAGATTTGACCACAAATACCAGGGACGTTTTCCAATGAATTACACTTTGGAGGGTGTATCAATACACCCAGTCACTACAAAGATATAGGCGTCCTTCCTTTTGTGCAGTAGTATTTACTGATAGCCGGAAACAGTCAACACAATTGCACATATTTCTCTTCTGATGAAAACAATTTGAAAATATTCTGTGAACTAAACACTTAATAGTGAATTTTGTATTCACTGATGACATTTGTATGTCATGTTTTGCGAAAGGTAGTCTAAGATATGTAAGTCAGGTACTAAGGCAAGAAAATGATCAGAAGTTTGATCATTGCTTTTCTGCTATAGATTACATTAACACAGATCTAAAATTGCTTGTACGCTATTGATAAAAACTGTAATGACTGAAAGGTACAGTGTGTAGTGTATTCTACAGTATACTATTGTCACGTCCTGACCAGTAGAGGGTGTAGTTGGGTCAGGACGTGGCAGAAGAGAAGTGTGTGTTTTGATTGTTTCGTTTATTTTGGCCGTGTGACTTCCAATCAGGCACAGCTGTAGAGGGTTGTGGCTGATTGGGAGTCACACATAAGTAGCCTACTTTTCCTTTGGGGGTTGTGGTTAATTGTTCTTGTTACAGTGTTTGCACCTGACAGGACTGTTGGCTGTCAGTTTATTGTTTTTGTAATTGTATAGTGTTCCGTTTCATTAAATATATCATGAACACTAACTCCGCTGCACCTTGGTCTTCTTCCGACGACAGACGTTACAGAATTACCCACCAAACTGACCAAGCAGCGGAGGAAGGAGAAGCGACAGGAGTACAGCTTGATGGACTCGTGGACATGGGAACAAATCCTGGACGGAGAGGGACCATGGACTCAAGCTGGGGATTATCGCCTCCCGCAGTGGGAGATTGAAGCGGCGAGAGCGGAGAGGCGATACTATGAGGAGAGAGAGCGCAACGAGCACGAGAGGCAGCCCCAATAATTTTTTTTGGGGGGGGGCACACGGGACAGTCGGCGGAGCCGAGGTCGGAGCCAGAGCCAGTCGGGCTGACATTGGAGGTGAGCGAGGGGTACGAGGCAGAGACTGTGAAGGAGGTAATTGGGAAATTAAAGGAGAGAGAGATGAGAGAGCTGCTAGTATGGTGCATAAGGCACGGCATTCGCCCTACGGAGCGTGTCGTGGAAATGATGTCACCTGAAGCAGCTCTCCATACTCGGCCTGAGGTGCGTGCTGGTTGTCTGGTGAAGACTGTGCCTGCGCCCAGAAACAGGCCTCCTGCATGTCTTCCCAGCCCTGCACGTCCTGTGCCTACGCCCAGAACCAGGCCTCCTGCATGTCTTCCCATCCTGGTCAAGCCCATGCCTCCTCCACGAACCAGTCCTCCAGTGGGTCTCCCTATCCTGGTCAAGCCCGTGCCTCCTCCACAGACCAGTCCTCCAGTGGGTCTCCTCATCCTGGTCAAGCCCGTGCCTCCTCCTCGGACCAGTCCTCCGGTGGATCCCTCCACCCTGGTCTCTCCTGTGCCGCCTCCTCAGACCAGGCCTCCAGCGGGTCTCCCCAGCCTGGTGAGTCCAGGGCCTGCGCCCAGAGCCAGGCCTCCCTCATGTCTCCCCAGCCTGGTGAATCCTGAGCCGGATCTGCCAGAGTGGCCCGCCTGTCCGGATCTGCCAGGGTGCCCCGCCTGTTCGGATCAGCCAGAGTGGCCCGCCTGTCCAGATCTGCCAGGGTGCCCCGCCTGTCCGGATCAGCCAGAGTGGCCCGTCTGCCCGGAGCTGCCAGAGTGGCCCGTCTGCCCGGAGCTGCCAGAGTGGCCCGTCTGCCCGGAGCTGCCAGAGTGGCCCGTCTGCCCGGAGCTGCCAGAGTTGCCCGTCTGCCCGGAGCAGCCCGAGTGGCCCGCCTGTCCTCCGGCCCAGCCCGAGTGGCCCGCCTGTCCTCCGGTGCACCCCGAGTGGCCCGCCTGTCCTCCGGTGCACCCCGAGTGGTCCGCCTGTCCTCCGGCGCAACCCGAGTGGCCCGCCAGTCCTCCGGCGCAGCCCGAGTGGCCCGCCTGTCCTCCGGCGCAGCCCGAGTGGCCCGCCTGTCCTCCGGCGCAGCCGAGGACTAAATACATGTAGAGGACTAAATACATGTAGATTGATTGGGGAATGAAAACCAGGTGTGTATGGAACAAGACAAAACAAATGGACATATGAGAAATGGAGCGGCGATGGCTAGAAAGGCGGTGACGTCGGTCGCCAAACGCCGCCCGAACAAGGAGAGGAGCCGACTTCGGCGGAAGTCGTGACACTCTGCATGGTTGTGCTCTGTACTTACAAATCAGTAATTGCATAATGTAGTTGACAGTACAGTAAGGAGCTGACAAAATCGACTTTCCAATAACATGAATCATTGTCAATGTTGCAGTGCTATTTCATGGTGTAATCTCACAATTATCTAGCAGATGACGGTAGTGAACCACTACCTCCATTACCTGGCTATGTGAAGTTAGTTTGCCACGTTGGTTCGCAATTGATAACGTGCATAGAAGTGACTGAGCCTGAAGGAAGTTGTTTGGGGAAGTCCCACACACGGAGATGGAATTCATGTCGGAGGCCCGGGTGAGGAAAATGGCGGATGGCGAGAAGAAACGAGGCAGAAAGAAGGATGTGAGGTTCAAACCCAAACCAACATCTGCAAAATACAAGCCAAATACTTTCTCCTTTGACTCCAGTACAGGAGAAATAATTCCGTTAGGCTTCTGAAAACCCTGAAATGTAACCTGACATTAGTGAAGAGGAAGAACCTGCGCCGTCAATTGAGGTGAAGGCTTCCGAGCCTCACCCCAATGATCAGGAAAATCTGGATTGTGGAGAAAGTGGATCCATGCTTTTTGGCCGATCCGTTTGTGGTGTCAGGCTGGGTGAGGAAGAATTTGGGTTCTGTCAATTCGGTCAAAGTATCCGGAGCTGGACTTGTGTTGATTTTTTATGTGTCTGCTGCACAGAGGGAGAGGGCACTACGCGTTTCGCCACTTGGGACGAGAGCTGGGTCCTGCTTTGCTGTGTCCTGCTTTCAGTTTGTGCTTTAGTAAGGTTGGCTTCTTGGTGTTTATTGCTATGGTCATTAATTGTACAGCACAAATGGAAAGGAAATCTCAGAAGATAGAATGGGTAGTAGTAGCCAGACAAGTAGCTAGCTAGGCTTTCTAATAACCTCGTAGCCCCAGCTCAGCAACTCATGTATGGCAGGCTATGGAACCAGTATCGGGTAAGGAAATATTTGTGTGCTGATGTTGCTACCAAGCCAGCTTATTCATTGAAAATAAGGGTTATCTTCGCTTGCTAATGTTATAGGACTGACATCTGCATTTATCCATGCATTCTGGCAAGATAACCAACGCAATGGCTGAGGCAGGGATAGCTAGCTAGCTACCGCACCAACTGGTAAGCAGCCTGTGTTCATCTGGTGTTCAAACAAGATAGCTGAACAATAACGAGACAACAACTGGAACCCAGCTAACTAGCTAGTCAAATCAAATAGTTAGCTAGGTAGTTGGGGGCTACAGCTTATAGATGGTCTATATAACATTAGCTAGATAGCTACTTTTTTGCATACATTCATGCTGCATAGTGTCGATGGGTGAAGATTGGATTAAAAATACTGTGAGATCATTGTCGCTATTTTCTTAAATGGAACAGATTAGCTATCTACCCAACATTGCAATTAGGGCTAGCTGGCTGGATAGCTATGTATTTAGAAAATAAATACATACAAATACATGGCTCTGGCTAGCATACAGTACAGGTCAGCTGCAACCAAGGCAATGTAGCTTTTGTACCTAGCTAGCATTTCCTCCATGAATGAAGCAACTAGCTATCTAGCTACCAACTTAGAAATTTAAAGGCTTGATAACAAGAGAGTAGCGTTGATGATTATATAGACATTTTAGAAAACAAAGTCTATTAATTATTCGTTAGATAATCTAGGAAGTCTGGCGGTGGTCTGCATATGGTTTCCTATGCATTCCTATGCATTCTTGAGTCCACCTTTCTGACGCTTGCAACACGGAACTACCAGAACGACTTCGTTTACGAACATTCTGATTTGGTCTATAGTACATTTTAGTCATTTACATTTTAAGCACTACACAATCGAGGAATACTACAGTGTGTAGTATAGTACTCTACAGTTTACTACAAAATTCTCTACACTACAGTCTAGAGTATAGTATTCTACATTATACTACAGTTTACTACAGAATACGATATAATTCTATAGTAAGTACTATAGTATTCTATAGTAAACTGTAATATTTTTTATGTGGGTGTGCTCAGATAAGTGCAAGAAAGGCATGTGAAACTTGATATGGATGACAAGCGGTGGGAGATGTGCAAAATTGCAGTAACTCCATGCATTGAAGTAAGGGACTGTACGTCATTTATAATGAGGGATACCTGGAGAAAATCAGACCTCTGAAATGAAAATGGATGGCCCTCCCTTCAGTAAAATTTATATTTTTACCCAACCCTCCCTGAACTCTTGGGGAAAAAAACAAGTGACCCTCCCCTATACCCAAAATTCCCCAAATACAAGCCTAAAGTTTACCCTCACTCCCAGGACAGACCAGGGCCTTAGATAGGCCTATGCAGTTTTAGGAACTGTTCTTCATTTTATAAGCATTACATGGCAAAGTTGCCAGAAGGTTGTAGATTCGCAGACCACTGCGGACAAGGGTAGGGGTAGAAGATCTCCATTATAATAAAAGCACTGCATGAATCTATAATCTTATTTGCGGTCTGAGAAAATAATTAATTTTATCGAAGCATTTCATGCAATTCTACGTCATTTTACATGACTGGAGACGAGCAGGATCTTTTTTAATACCACAACAGAGCATGACAACGAATGGGTGCATGCTGCAGCACCGGAGATGTTTTGATTTCTAAACAGGCTATTGTTAAAAAACAGGATAGTCTAGGTTTGGAACGGTGCTAAAGTTGTCTATCAATTGTAAAAATGTTTAATAAAAAGCGCAACAGAATCAGTTACTACTGAAGTATCATCAATGAAATCGAGAAAAAGCCATTTGTTTTTTAACACAGCAGCTGCATATCATCAAGTATGATAGTTTCATTTAGGAAACATTTTCAAATGTATTATAGTTTATTCCATGATATTGTTGTTACAAAATAGATTTCTGTTGACTGTGACTGGGCAGGCTTCCCTGTGGCTCAGTTGGTAGAGCATGGTGTTTGCAACGCCAGCATGGTGTGTGCAACGCCAGGGTTGTGGGTTTGATTCCCACGGGGGGCCAGTACAAAAAAAAAAAAAAAAGCCATGAGACGAAATGTATGAAATGTATGCATTCACTACTGTAAGTCGCTCTGGATAAGAGCGTCTGCTAAATGACTAAAATGTAAATATATGAGCATCTGTTAGGCCAAATTAGCATGCATAGCTCACTGCATGATCCTCAAACCAAAGACTGTCCAAACTCTTATTTTTGAAAGTGAAAATCAAAGCCACTGTAAAATGACTCTATAGCCTAATAAGGCATTTTTCATTTCATTGTTATTTAATTCTAAGTAATTATTTTAATACATTTCATTTTATACAGCCTAAATACAACATTTTTAGGCAAGTTGTTGAAGTGTTGTTGTTGATGTGTTGTTGAAATGCTGAGCACTCCTGCCAGCCCCTAGCATGTGACATGTCACAAAAAGGCAGGCTATAGCCTTGAATTTTCAATAATATAGCCTAAATAATTCATTTCCGTTCCTTCTTAGGACACCTGGCTTGCGCCGGACTGATTTAGAGTTAGTATGTTGTTTAATAACCTGTTAGTATGTTGTTTAATAAATGTTGAACGTCAATTGATAGTGACAGAATCACACATTACTTCCCAAGCAAATTATTTTTTGGTCTCCTCGGCTATACATTTTTGTAGCGCAGGCTCTGAATGTCATAGAGACAAACCAAATATATCCCATATGCATCGGTCACATCTTTCCCGGTATTTTACAGCTTGTTTCAAGCATTAAGCATTGAGGACTAAAGCGTTGTTATAGATCACTTTATATAATCAGGTCCATATCTATATATTTTTTTAAATCTTAAGCTAACAATGGATGGCCTATGCTTTTAGCCATTTTTCTTTAACAAAAGCCACAATACTCTCACTTTCCACCTTCTTTACTGCGGTCCCGTCGATGTGGATAGGGGCGTGCTCCCTCTGCTATTTCCTGAAGTCCACGATCAGCTCCTTCATTTTGTTGACATTGAGGGAGAGGTTATTTTCCTGGCACCACTCCTCCAGGGCCCTCACCTCCTCCCTGTAGACTGTCTCGTCATTGTTGGTAATCAGGCCTAATACTGTTGGGTCGTCTGCAAACTTGATGATTGAGTTGGCGGCGTGCGTGACCAAGTAGTCATGGGTGAACAGGGAGTACAGGAGGGGGCTGAGCAGGCACCCTTGTGGGGTCCCTGTGTTGAGGATCAGCAAAGTTTTGTTTCCTACCTTCACCACCTGGGGGCGGCCTGTCCAGGACCCAGTTGCACAGGCCGTGGTTCAGACCCAGGGCCCCGAGCTTAATGATGAGCTTGGAGGGTACTATGGTGTTGAAGGCTGAGCTATAGTCAATGAACAGCATTCTTACATAGGTATTCCTCTTGTCCAGATGGAATAGGGCAGTGTGCAGTGCGATGGCGATTGCATCATCTGTGGATCTAATGGGGCGGTATGTAAATTGAAGTGGGTCTAGGGTGTCAGGTGATATGATCCTTAACTAGCCTCTCAAAGCACTTCATGATGACAGAAGTGAGTGCTAAGGGGCGATAGTCATCCCCCAGGTGGTGAAGGTAGGAAACAACATCACCACCCCGCTGATCTTCAACACTGGGACCCCACAAGGGTGCGTTCTCATCCCTCTCCTGTACTCCCTATTCACCCATGACTGCATGGCCATGCAAGCCTCAAACTCAATCATCAAGTTTGCAGACGACACTACAGTGGTAGGCTTGATTACCAACAACAACGAGACAGCCTACAGGGAGGAGGTGAGGGCCCTCGGAGTGTGGTGTCAGGAAAATAACCTCTCACTCAACGTCAACAAAACAAAGGAGATGATTGGGGACTTCAGAAAACAGCAGAGGGAGCACCCCCTCATCCACATTGACGGGACAGTAGTGGAGAAGGTGGAAAGTTCCTCGGCGTACACATCACGGACAAACTGAAATGGTCCACCCACACAGACAGCGTGGTGAAGAAGGTGCAACAGCGCCTCTTCAACCTCAGGAGGCAGAAGAAATTTGGCTTGTCACATAAAACACTCACAAACTTTAACAGATGCATCCTGTCGGGCTGTATCACCGCCTGGTACGGCAACTGCACTGCTCTCAACCGCAAGGCTCTCCAGAGGGTGGTGCGGTCTGCACAACGCATCACCAGGGGCAAACTACCTGCCCTCCAGGACACCTACAGCACCCGATGTCACAGGAAGGCCAAAAGGACAAGGACAACAACCACCCGAGCCACTGCCTGTTCAGCCTCGCTATCATTCGGAAGGCAAGGTCAGTACAGGTGCATCAAAGCTGGGACCGAGAGACTGAAAAACAGCTTCTATCTCAAGGCATCAGACTGTTAAACAGCCGTCACTAACATAGAGAGTCTGCTGCCAACATACAGACTCAAAACTCTGGCCACTTTAATTAATGGATTTAACAAAGGTCTCACTTTAAATCAGTCACTTAAAATAACGCCACTTTAATAATTTTTACATATCCTACATTACTTATCTCATATGTATATACTGTATTCTATACCATCTACTGCATCTTGCCTATGCCGCATGGCCATCACTCATCCATATATTTATATGTACATATTCTTATTCATCCCTTTACATTTGTGTTTATTAGGTAGTCGTTGTGAATTTGTTAGATTACTTGTTAGATACTACTGCACTGTTGGAACTAGAAGCACAAGCTTTTCACTACACGTGCATTAACATCTGCTAACCATGTGTATGTGATCAATAAAATTTGATTTGATTTGAACAGTGGGTTACTGCCTTGCTCAGGGGCAGAATGACAGATTTTTACCTTGTCAGCTCGGGGATTCGATCTAGCAATCTTTCGGTTACTGGCTCAACACTCTAACCACTAGGCTACCTGCCATGTAGGGCCACTTCGGTGGCACTGTGTTATCCTCAAAGCAGGCAAAGAAGGTGTTTAGCTTGTCTGGGAGCAAGACGTCAGGGAGTCCGCGACGTGACTGGTTTTCCCTTTGTAATCCGTGATTGTCATTAGACCCTGGCACATACGTCTCGTGTCTGAGCTGTTGAATTGCAACTCCACTTTATGACGTTCTGCCTGTTTGATTGCCTTACAGAGGGAATAACTACACTGTTTGTACATTCCCAGTCCCCTTGCCATGGTTAAATGCAGTGGTTCGCACTTTTAGTTTTGCGCGAATCTATCCATGGTTTTTGGTATGGTTAGGTTTTAATAGTCACAGTGGGTACAACATCCCCTTTACATTTTCTGATGAACTCAGTCACCGTGTCCCTGTATACTTCAGTGTTATTCTCAGAGGCTACCCAAAACATATCCCAGTCCGCATGATCAAAACAATCTTGAAGCATGAATTCAGATTGGCCAGAACAGCGTTGAATAGACCTTAGCACGTGTACTTCCTGTTTGAGAGAAAAATGGAGTCGTAATCTGATTTGCCGAAGGGAGGGTGGGGCATAGCCTTGTAGGCATCCCGGAAGAGGGAGTAATAATGGTCAAGCATTTTAGCAGCACGGGTACTATAGTCAATGTGTTGATAGAACTTCAGTGGCGTTTTCCTCAAATTTGCTTTGTTAAAATCCCCAGCTACAATAAATGCGGCCTCAGGATATGTGGTTTCCAGTTTGCACAAAGTCCAGTGTAGTTCCTTGAGGGCCATCGTGGTCTCGGCTTGAAGGGGAATATACACGCCTGTGACTATAATCGAAGATAATTCTCTGGGAGGTAATACATTTGATTGTGAGGTATTCTAGGTCGGGTGAACAAATGTACTTGAGTTTCTGTATGTTATCACAATCACACCATGAGTAGTTAATCATGAAACATACACCACCACCTTTCTTCTTCCTGGAGAGTTATTTACTCCTGTTTGTGCAATGTACTGAGAACCTAGCTGGCTGTATGGACGGGTATAGTATATCCGGAGAGAGCCATCATTCCGTGAAACAGAGTATGTTACAGTCCCTGATGTCTCTCTGGAAGGAGATCCTCACCCTAAGATGTCTACTTTATTGTCCAGAGACTGAACATCAGCAAGTAATATACTTGGAAGTGGTGGATGGTGTGCACGCCTCCTGAGTCAGACTAGAAGTCCACTCCGAATACCTCTTTCCTGCCGGCGACGTCTTGGAGCAGCCTCTGGGATAAGTTCAATTGCCCTGGGGGGTACGAACAAAGGATCCAATTTGAGAAAGTCTTATTCCTGGTTGTAATGCTGGTGAGTTACCGTCACTCTGATGTCCAAAAGTTCTTTCCGGCTGTGTGTAGTAACACAAAAAATGTTCTGGGCTAATAATGTAAGAGATAACAGACAAAAAAACAAAATACTGCAAAGTTGCTTAGGAGCTAGAAGCTGAGCTGCCATGTCTGTCGTCGCCATCTTGCCATGTTGCCTCAATTCAAGTCCTCGTTTTAACACACCAAGCCCTTCACTGACACGAGATATTTAAGGAGTGCATGGTGAGTGAAAGAATTGGCTGACAAAATCTATGGATAGTAGCCTATCAAAACATGACCCTTAACAAGTGTGTATACAGTATTTAGACTGCTACCTTAAACAACAACCAATGAGTGATCAAATGCCATTGGTGTGTTGCCACATTGAAATTGAGGTTTAGCCACTCTGGCCCATACTGTTGAAAATGACCTGAAACAGCCTTCTTCATTTATGGTGTGGGAATATACTGTATAATCTTGTTGTAACGTGTTGCCTGCAGTCTGTCAGTCATATTTGATGCCGGGCAGTATTTTCCCCTTGGGAATAACTAAAGTTTATTGAATTTAAAATTGGTAAATGGTCGTGAGCCCTGTGTCACAGAGCCATCTTCTGTAGACACCCACAGACACCTCCTGCTTGCAGGGGCGAGGTGCGAGCTGAGGGCAACACAATCCCATTAACACCCTTCTGCTTCACTCCTCCTACTCCCTTCCAGTGTCCTGCGCTTGACATTTTACACACCGCAGATAAAAATAAACAGATCTACTGGAATGTTGGAAAATCAAGTGTCTGCTTCTCGTCCTCCTGCGGCAATAAGAGAAATGTTACCACTCGAATGATGTCACGCCGGAACTGCTTAATGTTTTGTAACACTGTGGTTTAATGAATTAACATCCAACTGTGACCATATAAGAGAAGTGATGCCCTGTGTGACTAAGATTTTATGTGTAATGCCTTGGATTGTCATTACCATACATTATGATAATGAAATGTATGTGATATTGTGTTGTAATAATGTGTTTGAGGGATAATATATAGAAACAGGACAATTCATTTTTACATATTTTTTTATTTATTTAACCTTTAACTAGGCAAGTCAGTTAAGAACAAATTCTTGTTTACAATGACGGCCTACCCCGGCCAAACCCGGACAATGCTGGGCCAATTGTGCGCTGCCCTATGGGACTCCCAATCACGGCCGGATGTGATACATCACACAATGAAATATCCCAATGATTGAATCCTTTTGAATAAAACATAATGTACAATCCATTTCCCCTCATTACTATCAGTAGCCTACTGCAGATCCCCAGAGAGAGAGAGAGAGAGAGAGGTAGAATTAGTCCGATACTTGCTAATTATCAAAATCCAGAAAATAGACGTTAAATTCTACAACCACCTAAAAGGAAGTGATTCCCAAACCTTCCATAACAAAGCCATCACCTACAGAGAGATGAACCTGGAGAAGAGTCCCCTAAGCAAGCTTGTCCTGGGGTTCACAAACAGACCCCACAGATCCCCAGGACAGCAACACAATTAGATATAACCAAATCATGAGAAAAACAAAAATATAATTAATTGACACATTGGAAAGAATTAACAAAAAACAGAGGAAACTAGAATGCTATTTGGCCCTAAACAGAGAGTACACAGTGGCAGAACACCTGACCACTGTGACTGATCCAAACTTAAGGAAAGCTTTGACTATGTACAGACTCAGTGAGCATAGCCTTGCTATTGAGAAAGGCCGCCGTAGGCAGAACTGGCTCTCAAGAGAAGACAGGCTATATGCACACTGCCCACAAAATGAGATGGAAACTGAGCTGCAATTCCTAACCTCCTGCCAAATGTATGACCATATTAGAGAAGCATATTTCCCTCGGATTACACAGACCCACAAAGATTTAGAAAACAAACCCAATTTTGATAAACTCCCATATCTACTGGGTGAAATACCACAGTGCGCCATCACAGCAGCAAGATTTGTGACCTGTTGTTGCCACAAGAAAAGGGCAACCAGTGAAGAACAAACACCATTGTAAATACAACCCATATTTATGTTTATTTATTTTCCCTTTTGTACTTTAACTATTTGCACATAATATGACATTTGAAATATCTTTATTCTTTTGGAACTTTTGTGAGTGTAATGTTTACTGTTATTATTTTAATAATAATAATAATAAGTTTTCATTATTTATTTAACTTTTGTTTATTATCTATTTCACTTGCTTAGGCAATGTAAACATATGTTTCCCATGCCAATAAAGCCCCTTAAATTGAATTGATATTGAATTTAAATTAAATTGAGAGAGAGCGCGAGTGAGTGAGTGATCAAGCATGCGTTGGAAGTAGTGACTGTTCCGGATATGTTTCTTGAGTACATTTCCTGTGAGGCCTTTAATAATCATACTTGACAAAATGTACATTTTGTGCTAAATCACAAGAGATAGCCTATATTGTTGACACTTTACATGTTGCCTGCATAGCAACACTATGCTGTCTTAAGAATGACCAGTAATTAGGCTACAGTGCTTCTGACATCTGAAACAACTGTGCTATGACGCACGCAACGAAAGCGTTAAACCACAATTCCAATCATTTACATTCGATGCATCATAATAGTCCAATCTAACAACTTTTTGCCTGGAGATTTTCGTGGGCCTTTATTCATTTTTTATTTACCTTTTGTAGTGTTTCTTTCTGACAGATTGAGCTATTATTTGATGGGTCCTTTGTTTTGGGATCAATTGAAATGTGGTTCCTGGAAGACTCTTTCTCCTGAGCATCAGCAGCGTCGAGCAGATCCAGCAAATCCCCTCAGTCACATGAAAATCTTGCATCACGTCGCGGGCGGCAAGAATGAGATGGCACATTGGGTTCATTACAATGATTTCCTGTCTTCCATAATTATTTGAGTGAACTTATGTATATTCAAATGATCTCTCTGTATATTCAAATGATTTACCCTCACAAAAAGAAACTGCATTCGTATGGGCATTAATGTCTTAATTGAGTTTTCAAAACAAATTGCATTGAAATGGGTTTGAACCCCCAAAGCAGGTGTAATTGAAATATAAATGAGAAGAAATCCACATTAGACTTCGTAGTTCTTTCTGTCAGTCTTCATCAAGTTAACTCTTGGATATGAGGGGAATGAGGCATATGACTGTCTATTGATTCAATTACTTTTTCATTTTTACTGTCAGTTGACTCAAGTCAATCAGCTTGTGGTTCAAATCCTTTAACACTCAATTTTCAGTTACAGCAAAGTACAAGACCACAACATAAAATTATATTATGTACATGTATGTAAGAAAAGCAATGCATTTCCAATGTCTCAAACAAGACTGGCTGAAATTCAATGATTGCAGATGATAGATTTCCACACTGCCCTTTACAGCAGCAAGTCCGGGCTGGAAGAAGTTGACACTTGATTTAGGAATTGGCAGTGCTGTTGTGTGCCCTGGATGACTTCTCAGCCAAGTTTTGCATCATACTGAACAGTTCACAACACGAGACAGCCCATTTCTAAATCACATGTCAACTTCCTCCTTCTGAGGTAAATGCTGTGCAAATCAAACGCACTTCTGAAAAGGCAGTTTGGAAAATGTAACATCTGCAATGATTGAATGCCAGCTTATGTCTCAAGACTTTTGACTAGCTAATATGTTGTAGCATTGTCCTCCAAAATGGTCAATGCTCCATGATGTAAGTTACTCTCAAAACCAAAATAATGTGTTTTGAGATAATGGGGTATTTTGTAGAAACATATCCATGATTCTTTTCCTCTGAACACAACAGAGGAAAATAGTGGAAATTTAAACTTAAAAGTGGCAAAACCAAGGTCCCATTCACTAGGAAAAATATAAATAACATTTCCGAACATAAAAGCTACCAAGACACCGTCTGAGCTCGTCCAATAGCACCGTTTATTTATACTTCAAAAGCGATTGCTCCCACTTGAGGTTAATGTATGCGTCCTAACTCTGTGTGGAACAGACGTTTGGCATGACTTGAATTTTCCAACTTGGATTATGATGTCGATGGAGCACAAAGGGTAGTCCAGTAAATAGAGCAGCGTGCTGCTTGGGGCCAAATGAAATGGACCTCAGGCACAGATTATGTGCCACAGATGGGGAGAGATAAGGCTTCTATTTCAAGGGAAGCGAGGAGGGAGCATTGTCACTGCGAATAAGTCACGACTACAACTCGATTGGAGAGGAAAACCAATGGTGTGAAAATACCTACGGCAGTTTGCTTTACAAAGCTCAGCTATATGCTTTGTATTGTTTTATAACACTTAGCATAGCAGAATATAGGGTATGTAACATCCTCATTGATTTACATTCATGCCTGCCTATAAAGCGCATGAGGGCTAAAATAGCAGATTATGCTAATCAGCTGATTATGGGTTCAGATATGCAGAAATGTCAATCATTTTGTCTGAGAATGAGTTCTTGTTTTACAGTAGCTTTAATGAGCCTCAACCCTTTTGAGCCTGCCACCCTTCCTCTCAATATCTCTTCTCTTCCACCAGACGCTAGTAGACGATGGTTGATATCTGTGTGCTCAAGACAAAGACAGATATCAGTTGGGTGTGCTATCTTCTTCAAATAATCACTGCCTTGCTCTCACCTCAGTTTTGATAGGGAGTTTGTTGGCTTCACACTGGAAAAGGGAGGAACATAAGCCATATAGAAATGGCTATTTGAATGCCTCTGGTTGATTATCAATCAAAATGTATTTGGCAACAAGTGGTCATAACTTTGAAACTAATGTTCACGTACTGTGCAGAGAGTACAATGATATGATGCATGTAGTCCTTCACACACTGTGAACACGTGTAAAAGGGCTGGACACATACACACACACATTCAATAAAGCTTGCAAGTGATGGGAAATCACACAACATACCCCTATAGTTCACATTTTTGTTACAACGCTTCCAAACGTATCGATAAATTGAAACCTTGTCACTTTGATAAACACATTGGGGAGAACTGAAACATTACCAAGATCCTCTTTTTTCACCTCTCCTCTATGGATCCACCTCTAATCCACCCATCCCCTGGATCCATAATGCGGACTTCAAGACAATTAATGGAGATATCCAATCTCCATATACCACCTCCACGGTCAAAGAGCCTGGAAACAGTGGAAAATCACCCTGGAGGGAACCACTTATCCACCACATTCCTCCACTGGTGGGGGGGTTCAACATTATCTAAAAAGTACCCACCATCCAAATACTCCAAACCTTTTATCTCCCAAGTGTCGGTGGCGACAAGGAGCTGCCAGATAGCCGGCCTACTCCAGAAGCCCAGAGTGACAGGCTCTATCAGCAGAGTCCTTGTATGGCCACGGATCCCTGCTGAGGAGGACGATAAGCAGCACCCAGCCCAGCTATGCGACCCATGTTTAGAGAGACTCCTTGGGACCGGGCATCGGCGGAACAGTCTGTTTCTGTTCAATTTCGAGTGGTTATCGCACGCCGTTCTTCCCGCTAGGCAGTACGTATTTTTCACAGCTCCATTGGGACAAACAGAGGTTAGTAGAGGGGTTCTTGTTCGGTTCGTCAACCCGTTCACCTTTGACAAATTTGAAATGTATTTGTCACCAATGGAGTTTTTTCAAACATGGTGAGATGTTTGGCTTTGGTTTTTTGACTGTGTGAGGTGCATGGATGGTTGGACTTCCATGAATGTCTGTCACCTTAGAAAGAATGATGGTGCAGTTGACTAGCAGATGGGGAATCATGTGTCATCATAATTCTATGTTTTTGCATGATTTTCTTAGTGATATGATAGTCTTGTTTACGGCAGTGAGTAATTCCATTATAATATGGATTGTGGGGGATTCAAATATTACATCAGCAAACCATACGATATTGATTTTCAGCCCTTTTATCCAATTGATGGCAGAAGCACCTGAACAAAAGTCCTCTACATTCAGTGAGAAATTGGACTTTCAGGCAAAGGGGGTCAGATAAATCATGATTCAGACTTAATTAACTGGTGCAGCTCATGCACTGGATAGGAGCGGGGAAGTTAGACCACGAATAATTACAAGAACATAAATAAAAATAAATCCAAGACATACAATGTATGACATTTAAAGAGATAGTTCTCCCAATTTACAAAAATGTATATGTTTGCTCCTTTACCCAGAAATCAGATTATGGACAAGGAGGGCCTGCAATCCACACTTTAGTTTGGTTGAACTTTTGACTGCCACCAACAGCGATGGGACAGGACTATAACTACCAATTGGATACCACGAAATTGGGGGAAAAAAGGGGTATAAAAATAAATAAAAATAAAAATCGAAATAGGTGAATATTAGCATTTTCTTACCGAAATGTAAGTTGATGTCCCACAGTTAACATAATTAAAATGCGTTGCAGTTAACAGACATACCCGGATGCTACGCTATTGTCCACCCAGTTTTTGATTATCTATCGTAATGCAATGCATGACCATGGCTGAATATATTACTGTGCTGCCTATACAGTACTCTGAAACTAGGAGAACATGAATATACAGTCGCTGAAAGTGAACACACCCCTTGCACAGTCTTCACATTTTGCCGCCTTAAATTGAAATCTAAGAAAGGATTAAATTAGATTTTTTTTCCTATCGATCTACACAAGCTACTCAAAATGTTCAAAGTGAAAGACAAATTTTAGATTTTTATTATTTATTATTAAGATGCGTTGACTGCGTATGTCTTCACATCCCTTTTGGTGGAAGAACATTTGGCAGCCATTACAGCTGTGAATCATTTTGAAAAAGGTTCTACCAACCTTGCACAACTCTTAGGGCAACATACTGGGCATTTGGAAAGTATTCAGACGCCTTTACTTTTTCCACATTTTGTTACATTAGTCCTATTCTAAAATGGATTAAAAATATTTATTAATCCTCATCAATCTACACACAATACCCTATAATGAAAACGCGAAAACAGTTTTTAGATTCCTAATTATTATTATTTTTTTATTAAGAAATACCTTATTTTCTTAGGTAAGTATTCAGACCCTTTGCTGTGAGACTCGGAATTGAGCTCATGTGCATCCTGTTTCCATTCATCATCCTTGAGATGTTTCTGCAACTTGATTGGAGTCCACCTGTGGTAAATTCAATTGATTGGGCATGATTTGTAAAGGCACTCACCTGTCTAAGGTCCCACAGTTTACAGTGCATGTCAGAGCAAAAACCAAGCCATGAGGTTGAAACTGAGCAATCGGGGGAGAAGGGCCTTGGTCAAGGAGGTGACCAAGAACCCGATGGTCACTCTGACAGAGCTCTGGAGTTCCTCTGTGGAGATGGGAGAACCTTCCAGAAGAACAGCCATCTCTGCAGTACTCCACCAATCAGGCCTTTATGGTAGAGTGGCCAGATGGGAGCCAGTAAAAGGCACATTACAGCCCGCTTGGAGTTTGCCAAAAGGCACCATGAGAAACAAGATTCTCTGGTCTCAAGAAACCAAGATTGAACTATTTGGCCTGAATGCCAAGCATAACGTCTGGAGGAAACCGGACACCATCCCTACGGTGAAGCATGGTGGTGGCAGTGTTTTTCAGCGTCAGGGAGTGCGAGCCTAGTCAGGATTGAGGGAAAGATGAACGGAGCAAAGTACAGAGAGATCCTTGATGAAAACCTGCTCCAGAGCACTCAGGACCTCAGACCGGGGCGAAGGTTCACCTTCCAACAGGACAATGAACCTAAGCACACAGCAAAGACAACGCAGAAGAAGCTTCGGGGACAAGACTCTGAATGCCCCAGCCAGAGCCCAGACTTGACCCTGGTCGAACATCTCTGGTGAGACCTGAAAATATCTCTACACTCCCCATCCAACCTGACAGAGCTTGAGAGGATCTGCAGAAAATAATGGCAGAAACTCCCCAAATACAGGTGTGCCAAGCTTGTAGCGTCATACCCAAGAAGACTTGAGGCTGTAATTGCTGCCAAAGGTGCTTCAACAAAGGGTCTGAATACTTATGTAAATGTGATATATCCATTTTTTATGGGGTATTGTGTGTAGATTGATGAGGGGAAAAAAACTATTTAATCAATTTTAAAATGTGGAAAAGGTCAAGGCGTCTGAATACTTTCCGAATGCACTGTATATCATTTGATTTTGTTAAAATTGCTCAAGCTCAGTAATATGGGTGGGAATCATTGATAGACAACAATATTCAAATCTTGTCTCTGATTTTCAAGCAGTTTTCAATCAGGACCGAGACTGGACCATTCAGGAACACCTCTTGGAAAGACATTCTGGTGTGTCTTTGGCATTAACATTTATGCTGAAATTGTCCCGCTGAAAATTAAACTCTGTCTCTGGGTTAGGTTTTCAGAAGACTACGGCGGGTTTTCCTCTAAACTCACTGCTGATGTCAAGCATACCCATAACATGATGCTGACACCACAATACTTGAAAATACAGAGGATCAACAACATTGCATTGTATTTTTGTTTAAAAAAAGGAGAAAGAAAAGTGTTGCAGCCCATGGGCCTGTTATTATGATTTTTGAGCAGATTGATCATCATTTGACTAATAGTCTGCAGTAACATTTTACAAACACCAGCCCCAAAGTAGTTTAGTGGAACGGCCCATCAATCAATAAGTGCATACACAAAAATGGGATGGTGTGGAGAAATGCTATGGGAGTGATTTCTGTTCCCAATCCATACTTGGCCTTACAAATGTGTACACTCTACCGTCTGAACATAACTTTCATTCAGATATGCAGCAAACTATCCATGAAAGCTTGCATTCCTACTATATCAAAACCTACTTTAGATATATCGTGACTGCTTATCACATCTTTCACTTCCTATGTGTCATACGATGATGCAAAGGACTGTTTAAGGACTGAGGGAGTACAAGCAGTCTGGCCAAGTTCATGTAAGCCAAAATAACCCTGTAAGCCAAAATAACTGATAGCAAAATCATGAATGACTAACTAACTGACTGACGTTCAAGTAAAGTGTGTCCAGTCTGTGTGAGCCAAGAGTAAAAACATGACTGACTTAACTGTGAGTTCACCTCAACTGTCCCTCTCGCTCTATGATGAAGTTATTTGAGGTGAAAGCTTCCCAGTATTACAATATCGTCATTAAAACTCCACTGACTCAGAATGGAGTCAGGTTCAACTGCATGCTGTGTCTCTGCCAAGGGACACGCATCTACATTGTTTCAAAAGGAAACAAATCACGCACCGCGCATTTGATGAAACTTTGATGGAACCACTCTCGCCTCTCCCGTAAGGTGAAATGATTTCAAAGTCAAAGCTTCAAATAATGAAAGGTAGTCACTGTGTAACCTAATGTAGTAGGCGTAGAAAGACGCCTGAGCAGAGTTCCCACTTCCATTTTTCAAGGGAAACGGAAGTTAGGATGAAAATACTGTATCCCTGAAAACTGAATGTTTGTGTTTTCTGGTGACTCTGTATAGGCTAGTCACTGTGTGGTGTGTGTAGTGCATTTGGAGCAGCATGGGCTAATTCAAAGAGTGACTGTTGCAGCAGCATCTGACATATTATTCATATCTGTCCGCTGCTAAGCTAGCCTTCTACCGGAGGCCTGGAGATAGAGTGGGCTAACAAGGGGGGACAAAAGATGTCAGAGAGCTCAGCGTTGGGTAACTTGACCTGACATGGCATTGCAGTGACTCAAGATTACAAGCAGGAGCAGAAACTCTTTTCTTTAGTGAGTTATAATTGACCTCAGCTTGTCTGACAGGCTGGCCTCATAGACTAGACGTAAGATAGTAAATGGAAATTGGGACATGCAAATTAGTACGATATGTTATGTTTGGTGGGGTTACATAACACATAAGGTTACTTAAGGCAAAACTGAAAGGAGGGTGGTTGGTCAGGGTGGATAGTTAGGTGTATAATGTGAACATCTAGCAACCCAAAGGTTGTGTGTTTGAATCTCATCATGGACATTAGCTAATTAGCAACTTTGCAACAACATGCTACTTTTTAAGTACTTAGCATGTTAGCTAACCCTTCCCCTATCCCTCAAGCTAACTCTTAAAGATATACATCTTTCCCTTTCAAGACGATTTAATAAGTATCTAGATACATGGGCTTCAATACCATACAGGAATGATACATTTTAGTTTGAAATGATTCAGTGTGATTCAGTTTGATTAGAGAAATAACGCAAATGTCTAGCAACCCAAAGGTTCTGTGTTTGAATCCCATCACGGACAATTTTAGCATTTTAGCTAATTATCAACTTTGCAACTACTTACTTATTTTTAGCTACTTTGCAACCACATAGCATGTTAGCTAAACCTTCCCCTAATTGTAACCTTAACCCTTTAACCGAACTTCTAGGGAGTGAATCTTTCACTTTCAAGACGATTCGATACGTATCTAGATACATAGCCTCCGATACGATACAGGAACGCAAAGTTTTAGTTCGAAACGATTCAGTGCAATTTGGTTTGATTAGAGGAACGAGTCGATGCGATTCGGTTCGATGAGATAGGATTCGATGCACTAACATTTGTTGCATAAACATTCATTTTCCATTCCAAATTAAAATCTGCTGTTCATGAGCTGGGCCTCTTTGAGCTGGATCTGTCTAAGCTGACTTCTGTGTGTGTGTGTGTGTGTTGGTGTGCGTGTCTATGGTGTATGTAGGCACCTAAGCTGAGCCATGAGGGAAACTAGGTATCTACTACCCCACTATCAGTGATCTGAAATCACCCACTAATTAATTTGTCATTTTTGCAGATTCAAAGTGTTAAGAGCTAGTAATATATCAATATTTATCTTTAAACATTAGCTATGACAAAGCCAATTAATATATAGCACAACTTTGGATTTCAACCCCGTATTATAATTTAATGATTTAGACCGTTGCCGTCTTTGTTATGAAATTATCAAATTTCCCCTGGTTGTTTCAAGCAAAGTTACCAAAACTATTCCTAATGGTGAACAACGAACAAAGTAAATACAATCTAATGTAAGCCCCGATCAGCATACAGTATAGCCTACCTATAACAAGATGAAAGTTGTAGCTTAGGCTGGTAAAACACCATTTTCAACAGTGCATTTGATATAAATAACCTACCGAATTACATTGGCTGTCACTCAACTAATAAAGCCTAATAATGCGCAAGCCATTTTACAAACATTTGAATGCTGAAGTTAACACGCAGATGTGCCAGATCAAAAATACCTCTAGTTTGTCAGCACATGAAGCTGCGCACAGCACGCAGTTTGAATATAGTAGGGTACTGATATTGCCTGGGGTTGATCAGCATGCAAACTGACATGAAGATCAATGACCATCAACATAAATACATGCTTAGTTCGACACTGAAGGAAAGGACACATATTTTTGGAAGGAAGTCATTTGAGCAACAACCCTAACCTTAACCTTAACCCCTAACCCCTAGCTAATGTTAGTGTTAGCCACCTAGCTAACGTTAGACACAACACATTGGAATTTGTAACATATCATACGTATTGCAAATTCTTAACATATTGAATGAACTGCAATTCGTAACATATCATATGAAATAGATGATTGATGTCCACAAATTAATACATACCATACCAAATGTAACATACTAATTTGAGTGTTGTATTTTCGTTTAGCATGTTACGTCTACCTCTGAGTCCAGGTTGCATTTGGGCTTCTCTGTAAATACTCAATTAAATAAATAGCTTGGGATCAGACTCCTGAATTGTCCAAATGGGTAAAAAAAACAAAAAAACTTAGGCCTATAACCTGTGAAACATAACAGTATTGCAGTTGGATAAGGATCAGCCCCTTTTTTTCAAGTTTTGCCTAAAATGATATACCCAAATCTAACTGCTTGTAGCTCAAGCATTGAAGCTATGATATGCATATTCTTGATACCATTTGAATGGACACACTTTGAAGTTTGTGAAAATGTGAAACTAATGTAGGAGAATATAACACATTAGATCTGGTAAATATAATATATTTTTTTACCATCATCTTTGAAATGCAAGAGAAAGGCCATAATGTATCATTCCAGCCCATGCACAATTTACATTTTGGCCACTAGATGGCAGTAGTGTATGTGCAAAGTTTTAGACTGATCCAATGAACCGTTGCATTTCTGTTCAAAATGTTGTATCAAGACCACCCAAATGTGCCTAATTGGTTGATGAATAACTTTTCAAGTTCATAACTGTGCACTCCCCTCAAACAATAGCATGGTATTCTTTCACTGTAATAGCTACTGTAAATTGAACAGTGCAATTAGATTAACAAGAATTTAAGCTTTCTGCCAATATCAGATATGTCTATGTCCTGGGAAATTTCCTTGTTACTTACAACCTCATGCTAATCGCATTAGCCTATGTTAGCTCAACCGTCCCGTGGGGGACCCACTGATCCTGAAGAAGTGTTAAATATTTATTGTATAAAGGATATAAAAAAATAGCATTATGGCTAAACAAAATAGAGCATATCTAGGTTTGCATTAGGCCTAGGTTGCATTAACCTCCAATACTATATTAATATTGTGCCAATAATGTAGTTTCCACAAGTAAGGGCTTCTAAAATACATGAGATGAAGATACAGTACTGATTTGTTCAAACTTGATTCATGTTCAAGTTTTGGTTAGATATAATGAAACTATTCCTAAAATAAGCTGTTAGAATAAATGCATTATTTTTTCTCAAGACAGCAAATCAAATAATATATGGAAATGAATTCCCCCATTGCTTTGCATCAGTATCGAAATAACATTATCATATCACTTGGGAGATGAGAGCATGGACATTAAAACCAGGATGAGAGATGAGAGAGAGAGAGAGAGAGAGAGAGAGAGAGAGAGAGAGAGAGAGGGAGAGGGAGGGGGAGACAGAGCAAGAGAGTGAGAGAGAGCAGTCCCGAGGAAGCGCGCTTTGAGAGCCCATGATTGTCTCTAGTCGGCTATCTACAGTGTGGCAGAACATTTAGATTTTTGGGGTATGAAGGGTTTACCTATACAACAACTCAAGATTTATTGACGATGGCGCAACTTACATCATTGTTTTATAAAGGGTTGGAAATTGAAGATTTCTCAAGGACTTCTGTATCCTTTCTTCAACCTCCATTTTTTTTGAGTAGCTTATAAATTCTGTTCCCTATTACGTGGATTAAAACGGTAGGCTAGCATTCTGGGCAACTACTGTCACTTGAAATGTTACACATTTTTGTAGGCTACTTTATGGGCTAGTTGGCTTTAAATCCTACCTGTAAAGAACATGTGCATGGATGTACTGTAAATTGCGGACTAGATTGCTGTCAGCTGTCATTTGTTTTCTGATCCTGTATCTTTGTGATTTCATGTTGCAAATGAGAATCATGTAATTAGGATACATGTTGTCTAGCCTTTCTCAAAAGAATAACCTATGTAAGGAAAGATAAAACAATGAAAGACATTTTACTATCGCCAGCTTAAGCCAGCTCTAGCCTTCTGGGGACCCTAAGCAAGATTTGGTTGGGGTGCCCCGACTTCGGGCAAACATTTTAGTGACTCCCCTCTTGATGGTGGAGAGAACATTTTTTTGTTTTTAAGTTCATTTCCTGCAATTCTACACATTTTGTCATTGGGGGTAAAGAAAATGTTGCAGTTTTAAAGCAAGTTCTCTGCAATTCTACACATTTTACTATGGGGCAAAGAGAAAACTTTGCCGTTTTACACCAAATTTCCTGCAATTTTACACATTCTGTAATGACTTTGCAATGTTAGTATGATATCTGAGGGAGAATGACTAACAAAATCAATGTGCCCCCCCCCCCCTAGATGTCAGGGCCCCTGGACACGTGCCCTGTGTGCCCAGTCGGGATTCGGCATGATTACTATAAGTTTATATGGCTGGCTAGACTAACTGCCAATCTAAAAATATTTTGCTGACATGGCTAATTGAGTGACTGTCAGTGACTGACATAACAATAGAAAAACTGCTGATGCACCACCAAATTTCAAAATTGCACCTGGTCTATTCTACTGTTCTTACTCTCAATAGTACGTTGAGACCCCAACTGAGTAACAAAAATATATATAATATGTCAATCAAAACTAGACGTTGAATTGGTTTGAATCCCCGAGCTGACTATGTGAAAAATCTGTCAATGTCTCCTTGAGCAAGGCACTTAACCCTAATTTGGCAGTATGTCAAGAGGACATAGTAAAGCTTGTATAGAGAAATGTAATCATTGGTGCCATTTTCCCATCTAAACCAGTTATTCAAATGATACAATGCAGGTGATAACTCTCCAAGTCTCACACACACACACACACACACACACACACACACACACACACACACACACACACACACACACACACACACACACACACACACACACACACACACACACACACATACACACACACACACACACACTCAGAGAGAGAAGTGTGTGGTACACTTGTGTGGTTGTCTGGTTAAACCAGTGTTATTTTCTTGATATTATCTAGGAAGTGTTTCCCCAACCAGGTTAGCCAGATCCCCCTCCTAACCTGGTATCCCAGAGGACACCTGAAGCACCCCCACATCTGAGAAAGAGGTCTTTCCTAAAATAATTTAACTTCAATTGGCTTCAATACTGAATGTGTGATGTGTGCATTGGAGGCGGCTCTGGGGGATGTTGCTTTATATCTACTGTAACTTAGGGAAACACTGGAGTTAGGAATATTGATATTTCTCTTTCAGTCATTTGTAATTTTTCAAATTTGTACAGTTTTTGGTAGTTCTGTTCTCATCGATCCCTTTTTTTTGCATAGGTGAAAGGTAGAGTTGGAGCATAACACCTCGTCAGAATCATGGGACAAACTGGGACATCATCTTTCCTCTTCTGTACTCTTCAACTCACAGTGTTGTTGGCAGTTTTTTCATCTGAAATTACATTTGTTACAGCGGTGAATTCAAACCCAAGCCTTGAAACAAACTCTTCCATTGGCAACCAGACTAACAAGAAGTGTGATTCAGTGGGTACTGAATGTAAAGTGGGTGTCATTCTGCCCAAATGGTTACCAGAGAACCCATCCTTTGGAGATAAACTGGCAAGAGCCACAGTTTACTTTGTGGCCTTGTTTTACATGTTCCTGGGGGTCTCTATCATTGCGGATCGCTTCATGGCATCCATCGAGGTAATTACATCACAAGAGAGGGAGATCACCATCAAGAAACCAAATGGCGAAAAAGTGACAACCACTGTGCGTATATGGAACGAGACAGTGTCCAACCTGACCCTTATGGCCCTGGGTTCCTCCGCTCCGGAGATCCTACTGTCCGTCGTTGAGGTGTGCGGTCACAACTTTGACGCAGGTGATCTGGGCCCGAACACCATCGTTGGTAGTGCTGCCTTCAACATGTTCGTTATCATTGGACTCTGTGTTTCTGTCATTCCCGATGGAGAGCACCGGAAAGTCAAACATTTAAGGGTATTTTTTGTTACCGCCACATGGAGTATATTCGCGTACACCTGGCTTTATCTCATCTTGGCTGTCATCTCTCCGGGCATCGTACAGGTGTGGGAGGGCCTTGTCACACTGTTCTTTTTCCCATTGTGTGTAGGGATGGCTTACGTTGCGGATCGCAGACTTCTTGTCTATAAGTACATGTACAAGCGCTACCGCGCAGGGAAGCGAAGAGGGGTGATCATTGAGACGGAAGGGGAGGCTCAGCTTCCTTCAAAGATGGACATTGAAATGGATGGGAAAATGCTCAACTCAGAGAGCTTCATGGACGGAGCGATGGGTTTTGATGAGAAGGACCTGGATGAGGAGGAGGCCAGGAAGGAAATGGCCCGGATCCTGAAGGAACTGAAGCAGAAGCATCCAGAGAAGGAGATGGAGCAGCTGATAGAACTGGCCAACTACCAGGTATTGACACAGCAGCAAAAGAGTCGCGCCTTCTACCGATGCCAGGCTACCAGGATCATGACGGGAGCAGGGAACGTACTGAAGAAGCATGCAGCAGACCAAGCCAGGAAAGCTGTTGGTGCGTACGAGATCCGCTCCGAAGTTTCGGAGAATTACTTTTCGTCAAAGGTCTTCTTTGACCCCGGTACATACCAGTGCTTGGAGAACTGCGGTACAGTGGCCTTGAATGTAGTACGTCTTGGTGAGGACTTAACTAACACTGTTTCAGTGGAATACCGTACCGAAGACGGCACAGCCAATGCCGGCTCGGACTACCAGTTCACTGAGGGCGTTGTGGTGTTCAAACCTGGTGAGACTGAGAAGGAGATCCGGATAGACATCATTGACGATGACATCTTTGAGGAGGATGAGCATTTTCTGGTCCACCTTAGCAACGTGAAGGTCATATCCGAGGGCACTGGCTACGGACAACCAAGGGCTAATAGAGTGGACACTTTGGCAGGCCTTGGCCTACCCTGCTCAGCCACTGTGACAATCTTTGACGATGACCATGCCGGGATCTTCACTTTTGAAGAACCGGTAATGACCGTGAGCGAGAGTATTGGCATGATGGAAGTAAAGGTTCTCCGTACCTCAGGAGCGCGGGGACTAGTGGTCGTACCCTACAAGACCATGGAGGGTACAGCAAAAGGAGGGGGAGAAGACTTTGAAGATAAGCACGGAGCGCTGGAATTCCAGAACGATGAGATCTTGTAAGTTACATACTCGCTTTTAACGTTGTCATGTTTTTATTGTTGTCATATAAATGAGGTGAGGCCCACAGCACATTGACGTTCAATTTGGACAAATGTGTCTAAGTTATGTCTAAGTTATGTCAATGTGGCTGTTTCTAGTTTGTCCCACAGAAGCAACTTTCTGTCTCAAAAAGAAAATAGCTTTATTGCTATCTCCTAGCACTAAGAGACTTCCCACTGGGCACAGACGCCTAAACTTATTTTTTAAATTTACACTTGGTTTAGTTGTCAGCTAATGTGAATTCAATGTGAAATCAACAAAAAATGTCATCATGTCATTGGATTTGTGTTCAGTTTGTGTTCAAACTTTTTGCAAATCCAATCAGTTTTCCACATTGATTCAACGTCATTTTTTTGTTTATGACGTGGAAACAGCGTTGATTCAACCAGTTTTTGCACAGTGGGTTGTATTTTGTATGGCCTGTTGACATCGTCATTAGATTCCATTCATTTCAATGTGCTGTCCATTCCTATTGTTGTTTTAATCTATTGTCTTAGGTTACATTTTCTCAGGGGATGTAAGTGTCTCTGGGGTTCAAGAAGGAATCCTGTCTTAAGTTTCTATCTTTCCACTGTACTTCATCCTTTCTGCTTCACTGTCAAGTGTTCTTTTTCTCACAGCTTTTCTCTCACTGCCCCTCTTTTTTTAATCATTCATTTGAGCATTCAATTGACTGCCTGAATAGCGCCTGTCTACAAATATACCAATTAGTGTTTTGCATACCATATGTAGAGATACTGTGGACTGTAATAGTATTGCAGAACTGGGTTCATTTCATTTCAGTTAAATGTTTTTTTTTGCAATTTCTCCTCCACTTTCGCTCAACACCAGTTGGATATTTTATGACTTGCAGTGCTTCAGCATAGAACATACTGTACAATTGAGAGTATTCAAGTGTACCAAATACCATGGTGTATCTCACTGAAAATGGGACTTGATGACTCACTGGTGCTGGATAAAAGAGAGAAAACACATCAAGAAATGATCATTGTGATGCTAATGATAATGATGCATTAGCACGTAGCATGAATAGATTAGGTATGGAATATGTTGGAGCTCAGAGGCAGCAGCTGTTCTTTGGCTGTTCATTTTGTGTATGCGATGTAAAAACACTGGAATACCTTCCTGATAAAGATTTTAAAAAACATCAATATAAACACCTGTATCAAAAGATGTAATGGACTCTAAACAGTTGGCAAATGGTTACTATTTATGAAGAGCTCCCAACAACTACTAAACTAATTTTACTACGTTATAGGTTCCAGAGAGATACGAGTAGAGAAAGGAGTTATGAACATGAGACAGTAGGACTCCTACATGTAGTTTACATACTAGCTAAAATCATTTGGATCTTGAATTGCTCCGCAGTCTATCCTGTTTTATTTCAACTCAAAACAAACTCCTCATTCATAAGACATTACATGTAAGCTAAGCAGTTGTAATATTGAAACGTTTTTCATCAATATCATATTAAACAAAAATGCAGCTGCTATTGATACAGATTTTCCATATCAGTGTGTCCATCATTTATAGGAAACCACCAGAATTGAATGTGAGTAAGGCCTTTTTGCCTTTTTCATTGGGAAATCCAGCAACACTTTTATCACTCCCCTCTTCAAACTGGAACTTCCATAAACGATATACTGTTATAGTCAGGTATACTGTACATACCAAAAATAGCAGTTGGGCCAGACATTTTCCATGGATTGTGGGATGGGGGATATAATGACAACAAATGTATTCCATAGAGGAAAACATTGCCAGTTTGAGGATAGCACCAAATGGAAAAGGCCCTGTGCTTGTTTTAAGATTTAAGACATCCACACATTTATACAGAGGCAAACGGATTGCTTTGAAGTGAGCAGTGTAAATCGTCTCAGCCAGCTTTGCATAGAGAAGCAGCACCATATATAGACAAGGCAGCAGCCTCTGTTGGGAAGTCGGTTCTTAAGTTATCATTTGGAAAATGTATTAACGTTGGCATTGACACATTTGAGAGGATGCAGTTGCAAGTTATTTCCAAATCTATTTTAAGATGCATGCAATGTCCGTTGGAATGTAAACATTTATTTATGTTTCTGCACACATCATTCACTTATGCCACAGACAGAATATGATTGATAGTAATTCCATTTTTCACTGAAGCAAGAGGCCTGGTTACTCTCAACCATGCTGTATCCAGATAAGGGGGGTTGATTAGTCAAAGATGATCTAGTTATATCGTCACAAGAAGTTACACGGTCAGGACCATGTTCTTTTGTTTTGCTGGTAGGAACCAGTGTTAGTTGTTGTGATGATATTGGTAGACATTAATGTGTAATAAGGGCTCCGCTCCTGACTGAGCCAGTATAGGTGTTGAAGAATCAGCACCGGGTACTACCTTTCAGCCACCTTTGAAATATCAAACTAACAATGTTCTACAAAGTACCCATTTCAGTTCAAGTTCTATTGGATCTATTCTCAAAAAATGTGGTTCGATCCACTGTAAACTATACTGAATGATAACTATGCTGTAAATGTAATTTTACATCACAATTTATTATAGCCAGAATGTGTCCTTTGTGTCCTACTGTCCTTATCAGACAAGATCATATCTGCTGCCCTCAACCGTAGAGAATGATGGTCCAACCATGCCTTATTTTTTTTTGACAAGACCCACCCTCTGGTAATGTAGATATTATTAACTTTGCTGCCTACATGTAGTGAAATTAATGACTTTGCTTTGACTACACACATTGACAAGCATGAAACTTGACAGGGGGTTACTTTGGGCTTTAGAAGGAGGTACTATTTTAAACAACTAGTTAAACCGTTTTTTTGCCTATGCTAAATTTGCCCTCTCGTCTCTGGCCTGCTCTCGCATGAGGACAGACCTCGTGCTCCTCCTCAGACCACTGTCATGATCCAGGGCTAGCGTAGCTGCCCCCGCGGCCCAGTGGCGGCTCTGGCCTGTGGATCACATGGCTGGGGGAGTAACGTGTTCCCTTGGGCTGCATGACAGCGGGGCTGTCACCACCGCTTCATCAGACGAGCAACAGACAGAGGCAGGAGAACAAGGCACTTTGGACCATAGAGGAGCAAGAAAACCAAGGGTTCAAATCATGTTTGAAATCTTTCAAATTACTCCAAGCTGTGCTTGATTGAGCTTGCCTGGTGCAGGCTCAACCAAATGCTTAAAGTATTTGAACGATATCAAATACTATCCAAACCCAGGCCTATCCAAACCCAACCCCCTCAACCTCTGTCTGTATACGCCTCACGTTTTCCCTTGCAGCCTTTGGATGTTTTTGAGGGGGTTGGTCAGTGCTTTGCAATGTCCCAATTTCTGGGGAGCTAAAAGCTTCAGGGGTGATGGACGTATTTGTGTCTTTCTTTTCTGCAGGCAAAAGAGGACCCTGCTGCCTGAAATGTTTGTCAAGCTTTCTACATGGCTGAAATAATGTTTTTCAGGCCTCTAATTGGCTGAGACACAGAGACTGGGCGCAGATAATAGCAGACGTGTTACTTACAAAGCACAGTTTGATCAATCACTAAGGCCATCTCGTATGTGCTGACGGATTCTCTTAGCGTTGTATCCGATTGTATACTTGGTGCAAAACCGATCACACTTACGACTCTGGCTGCTGCTCAAGTAAGCACATCAATGAAGATGCCATGAAATAAACATACCATATCTTAGCAAAATACATTTATTTTCGTGGAAAGACACTCAATATAGGACACACATGCCTGATAGTCAGAAACAGCATTGTTACATTCTGCATCTCAGCCCCTTAGGAACACTCGGCTGCCTCTCTATCATGGTATAATTTTTGTACACACAAGAGTATAGTCTATAGGTTATGAATAGCTGTAAGAAAAACTGTGGCAAGTGACGAATTGTAGAATTATTTTGACTTTTTTGGTAGCTTTGCTGATGTAATACCATAGGACTTCTTCCCACCCCAAGAGGGATACTTAACATTATGTACACTGCACATAGGGGAACCCACATCTCTTTGTAAATCCATTTAAATTCTGAGACCGCATGAACTCAAATCACATTTTCCATGCTTTAGCAGGGAGGAATAAACGACAAGGAAAAACTTTCAGTAGGCTGCATTGTATATTTTGTGACGGAGGCAGCAATTAGCATTGCAAACTGCCTATCTTTGTGAAGCCATCTTTGGTGTGTAATTTGAATTGTATGATTTACAAAGAGGAAATAGCTTATTGGGGCATTTAAAATGGTAAAATGTGACTACAAAATGTATTAAAAATCTTGGAATACGGTTTTCAAGCCTCCTGTTCGGCATCTTTCGTACTCCTGCTTCCAGCCCTATGCATGAATAGCAAACATATAAAAAAATGTGTTATGTAAATTACTTTACAGACATAGTGTACATTTTTTCAGTCTGCAAGAAAATATTCTACCTAGTATTATATAGACATCAACAGAATAATGGGCGACAGGAAGCCTAGAGGTTAGAGGGTTGGGCCAGTAACCAAAAGGTAACTTGTTTGAATCCCAGAGCCGACAAGCGAAAAATCATTCAGCGTTTTTTGTCATGAATCTTGTTCTAGAGGCAGCTCTGCTGAGTGGTCACTAGCTGGCAAAGCCACAAAGTCATAACATCTGATTCTAATTCTAACCACACTGCTAACCCTAACCCTTAACATTAAATGAAGACCAAAGAGCAAATGTTGGTTATCATTAATTTGTACATTATACCCAATTTTGACTTTACAGCTGGCAGAAATCACAGAAATCGCTCAGATCTGGCTCCAGGGTAAATGTCAGCCTGCTGAAAAATCTGTCAATGTGCCATTGAGCAAGGCACTTAACCCTAATTGCTTGAGGGTTACAGTTGATAATGGCAGACGCTGGCCATGACACCACTCTCCGAGGTGTTACCCAGCTGGAGTTGAGATATGCACATTTTTTATTTTGCCATCATTTTACTAGGTAAAAAAACACATTTCCAATTCACACATGCTTATTAATACACGTGTACATGTGTGAAATAGGACAAATAAGCACCCACCAAATTATTATTATTATTATTTAATAAGCCTCCCTCACTTTATGAGCTGTCTTCTTACTTACCGCAGTCTTCACGTTCACAAAATCTGCAAATGATCTCAAGACCACTGGCATAAGGATCTTATAGCAGGGCCAGAAATAGAAAATTAATGCCAGGCAGGAAAACGAATTATATTCATGGTAGGGAAGGCAACTTATTGGTCTGCCAGCTCCTTAGGCACCAAAAGAGAATTACTTCTGACAGAATCCAATGAGAGACAGACTGTAGCCTACTTTCTGCATGGAAGTATGATGTACTACTGTATGTGGTTGGAAGGTTATAATTGAGTAGGTCACGAAGGAGTTGGTTAATAGAGTTCTTACATTAGGGAGTTTTCCTCCTCGATTACAATGACTGATAGAGTGGAGTCGCTGAGTCAGGCCTTGTACAGTATTCTCCTCTAGTTAATCACAGATACTGCCAGTCCAGCTGGAGGGCTTGAATGTAAAGGCTAAGCTTAAGTGTATTGGGACTGCTACTGTGTTGTCAAGTCTCGCTCTCAGTCTCCTTTTGTGTGGCTGGGTCTGAAGACTAGAGGGTAATGCCTGTTACTGGTTGGTGTTAACTCTTTCCCTGTTAGAATTCTCCATAACAGGGTCTGATAACCTGGGAAGACCCAAATACACTGAAAGCAGAGCCAGGTAAAACCAGGGTTCCTAGTCTGGTGTATGTGGCTCTTTGGAGGTTTTCCTCTGTCACCTCTTGGTGTGTCATATCCATTAAAGTCAGAAATGCATGGATGTGTACGAAAGCATCAGATCTTTAACTATTAAAAAAGTGTTATTTCCTCTAAGAACCAGACCAAACACAGAAGGTGTGTTGCACCAACATGGTTTACATTTATCTCGGATTAGAGCTAATCTAGGTTTTGTAAATCCAGATTTATAATTAATCAGAGATGTGTTGCACCACTTAATTTTAAATCTGGATCAGTAAATCTATGATTAACGGTTTTAAACTATGATTAGTGACATGTTACACCAATATAAGAGGTATTTCGTGAGTTTAAACGAAGTAGCTAGCCGATTTGACAAATGTGGCCACAAAGTTGCTGTTCCTTGATAAAATAATAACAATGTAACGTTAGAACTACTGCAACTCCATCGTGAAAGGTTCTCATGGGTTGGTTGATTTGAAATAAAATCTGTTATTTGCCAGTACTAGACAGGAAAATCATTTGTTAGCTAATGTTAGCGTTTATAAACCAAGCTAGATAGCATAAAATATGATTTATTATTGTCATTACTTAACATTATTTTGCCATTTATTATTTGTCCGTTAGCCACCTGATCATGGCATTTCAAAAAAATTCGAATTTCTCCACTTATGAAAAAAAAACTATTGCCGGAGCTGATGGAGGAATTTAGTAACGTAACTGTTGCTGCAGGATAAAAAGACAGACAACACCACTGTCAAAAAGAAGGAAGACACCTGGGCCATTTTATGCAACAGATTTAATGGACCGGAAAGAGAAGAGGGACCCAAATTCTAAAGATACTGTAGAGTATCTTCTGGAAACAGAAGATACTCTACAGGAATGACGGAGTCCATCCAAATCATCTTGACTCCTGGACTCTGTCCACGCATTTCAAGGCTGCGTTGAAACAATCACTGGTAAATGATCCAAGACCAGCTCAGTTAATCCCTACCATTGTGACAATGAGTCGTCATAATGCTGCATCAAATGTACATGATCTTAGGGGCATTGGCAAACACAATGTAAGTAATTTAATTTATGTACCCCTAATTGCACCGAATACATCTGTTTATCCTACAGCTATTGTAAGCAGTAATCATGAGCCTATAAACCAGAGTTACACTGTTAGCACTGAGGTGGTATGCGCTAGTAGGAAGACCACTTTATGCCGCTCACCCTGCACTATCAGCTCCAATGTAAATAACATGAGTAAGTCTACCTCCGATAAGCTTCCCAGTAAAGCATTAAAAACAATCAAGCAATGCAGAAAGGTGCCACAAATAGCCCATATTAACATATGTAGCCTAAGAAACAAGGTCCATGAAGTCAATAACTTGCTTGTAACAGATGACATTCATATTCCGACTATCTCTGAAACTCACTTAGATAATACCTTTGATGATACAGTGGTAGCAATACATGGTTATAACATTTACCGAAAATACAGAAATGCCAACAGAGGTGGTGTTGCGGTCTATATAAAGAACCACATTCCTATAAAGCTTAGAGACAATCCAATCTTAAATACTGTTCAAGTAATATGGCTACAGGTTCATCTGCCTCACCTAAAGCCCATTCTTGTGGGAAGCTGCTATAGACCACCAAGTGCTAACATTCTGTATCTAGATAATATGTGTGAAATGCTTGATAATGTATGTGATATCAACAGAGAATATTTTCTGGGTGATTTAAATATTGACTGGCTATCATCAAGCTGCCCTCTCAAGAAAAAACTTCAGACTGTATCCAGTGCCTGCAACCTGAATCAGGTTGTCAGTCAACATACCAGGGTAGTTACAAACAGCACATGAACTAAATCATCAACATGTATTTATCACATCTTTACTAATGCTGCAGAAATTTGCTTTAAAGCAGTATCCAAATCCATAGGATGTAGTGATCACAATATAATAGCCATATCTAGGAAAACCAATGTTCCAAAGGCTGGTCCTAATATAGTGTATTAGAGGTCATACAATATGTTTTGTAGTGATTCACATGTTGATGATATAAATAATATTTGTTGGTCTGTGGTGTGTAATGATGAGCCACCAGACGTTGCACTTGACACATATGTGAAACTACTTATTCCAGTTACTAATAAGCACGCACCCATTAAGAACATGACTGTAAAAACTGTTAAATCCCCTTGGATTGATGAGGAATTGAAGAATTGTATGGTTGAGAGGGATGAGGCAAAAGAGATGGTAATTAAGTCTGGCAGCCCAACTGATTGGCAAATGTACTGCAAATTAAGAAATCTAAACTAAATACAAATAAAAATAAACTATACTATGAAACAAAGATAAATTATATAAATAATGATAGTAAAAAGCTTTGGGGCACCTTAAATGACATTTTGGGAAAAAAGCCAACTCGGCTCATTCATTCATTGAATCAGATGGCTCATTCATCACAAAGCCCACTGATATTGCGAACTACTTTAATAACTTTTTAATTGGCTAGATAAGCAAACTTAGGGATGACATGCCAGCAACAAACGCTAACACTACACATTAAAATATTATTGTTGTCTATCAACAATGACAAGCCACCGGGGTCTGACAATCTGGATGGAAAATTACTGAGGATAATAGTAGACGATATTGCTACTCCTATTTGCCACATCTTCTATTTAAGCCTACCAGAGAGTGTGTGCCCTCAGGCCTGGAAGGAAGCTAAAGTCATTCCACTACCCAAGAATAGTAATAGCCGACCAATCAGCCTGTTACTAACCCTTAGTAAACTTCTGGGAAAAATGGTGTTTGACCAGATACAATGGTATTTCACAGTAGACAAATTGACAACAGAATTCCAGCATGCTTATAGGGAAGGACACTCAACAAGCACAGCACTTACACAAATGACTGATGATTAGACAGTGCAGCTTTTGACATTATCGATCATAGTCTGCTGCTGGAAAAACGTATGTGTTATGGCTTTACACCCCCTGCTATAATGTGGATAAAGAGTTACTTGTCTAACAGAACGCAGAGGGTGTCTTTAATGGAAGTGTCTCAAATATAATCCGGTTAGAATCAGGAATTCCCCAGGGTAGCTGTTTAGGTCCCTTGCTTTTTTCAATTTTTACTAACGACATGCCATTGACTTTGAGTAAAGCCAGAGAGTCTATGTATGCAGATAACTCAACACTATACACGTCAGCTACTACAGCGACTGAAATGATGGCAACAAAATACTCACTAAACCCTAAACCTCAACTAAATCTTGTAATAAATAATATTGATATTGAGATGACTAAACTGTTGTATTGTGAAGAAAATTAGATGCAGAACATGCACTTGAATGCACTCATTCTATATGCACCAAAATTACAATCTGTTTGTCTGAAGTGCCTTTTTAAAGCCTAACAATATACAATCTTATTTTATAACTTTGCTAGCCATGTTGGCAATAAAAGAAGATTTCAAAAGATGCCCACCTGACCTAGATTGCGATTCATAATGGAGTGTTTTTGGATTGTGTATACAGCAACAGTAATTGTGTGATGGTGCTGTGTTCCAAACAAAAAACTATAAGTGGGCTTGCTTCAGTTCCTCAATGGCAAAGCTAGGAGAGCTCAAAAAAGCACCTTATAGTTGAAGTCTCTTTCCTTGAGTCATAAAAGTGCATTGAAATGACTTAGTAAATGTGCAGTTAGGAGAGGTGTGTGGCCACCTGGAAACACCAGTTAGACCTCTCACTCAAACCCTTGTAATTGTTTTTTCTTAGTTTGCACCAATCCAACATTTCAGTGAATATTCTTAGTATGTTACTGAATGTTTCCAGAGTATTTTCAGATTTTGTTATTGACAAAGACTCTGAAAAGTACATTAAATGTAAAATGCACATAAAATCAACATAAAATCAACAGTGTAATGTTTGGATTCAGTCTCGTGTCCTCACCTTTGGTCTGATTATTTCCCCATAATCTCCAGCGTTCTCTTTTAGTTGCTACCATTGTCCTGCATATGCTTTTTTATAGTTCTTCTGTTAGAAACATTTACATTTGTCCCTAACCAAATAGGCCAATTTCCACAAGTGTAAGGGGTTTTAAACCATTCATTTTAATTCAATTCTGGCAACAGTAAAACCTACTCTGAACTTGAGTCTTTCGCAAATCAGACATTAAAGTATAACTTTCTGGGGCTGTCTTTCACTGGAAATAAAATTGTCAAGGATGGTAACTGACGTTGACAAGGTCACTGGTGTTGACATTCAGTGGCAGTGTGACCGTTGACACTGCCTATTTTGTGGGATGGATGCCTTTGAGTGGGAGTATAGAAGCGCTGAGGACTGGGGAGATGCTGGCTCGCAGCTGGTGGTTGGCCCTGAGTCAAACAGCGCATCGGCTGATTTGACTCAGTTGGAGGGCTGGCTCATAGGGATAGGATTGACACGGGGCTAAGAAGCCATAGGAACATTCTCTCTCCTCCCCTTGTCCCCATGTCCTCTTTCTCTCACTCTTTTTATCTCTCTCCCACTCTCTCTGTTGTTTGCTTCTCTTTTCCCCTTTATGTCCTCTCTGCCTCCCCTCTCTTTCTCTCTCTCTCTCTCTCTCTCTCTCTCTCTCTCTCTCTCTCTCTCTCTCTCTCTCCCTCTCTTACTGTTATTGCCATTCAGTCGCTCTGTCATGACTCACCCACTGTCTGTCAGTCTCTCTCTCTCTCTCTCTCCCACCCCCCCCTCTCTCTTTCTTTCTCTGTATCTCTCAGTTAAACTGTTTGTACACTTGGCTTCTGTAAAACTTACATCCAGAGCTTGCCTTTGACAAAGCTGTGAGTAAGCCATCACATGTAATCCTGCTCAGAGCCAACACGGTAGAAATATTCCCTCCTTTTTCAAACCGACTGCTCAACAGAGCTGTTTGCTTCCAACTTTTACTTTGTTGCGCATCCTTGACAAAGGGGGCTTTATCTCTTCAAAAGCCAGTTGAAATGTGGAGACAGACCTATCCCCGGTTTCCCATGCTTGTGAGAGTAACAGTGGCTCACTAGGGGGTTCTCTGTTGACTTTTGCAGATTAGAGCCACTGAATAGGTTATGTTACCCAAGCCGTCTGAATTTGCCAAATGAGTATTAGTTTGCAGGCTGTACCTGTTTGAAGTTACAGTTTCAGACTGTGGCTACTAGAGTGGCCTACCATGAAAAATAATGGAGAAAATGCATCCATAACATTTTAACATGGAAATAGCTGTCACCTCCTTGTCTGAAAGACAAGTGGATAAACAGGTTAATGTCAAGCCTACATTGAACACCACACATGGGCTGCTACTGTAAGCTTATGAGCCAGCCCTCCAACTGAGCCAAATCAGCCGATGCACTGTTTGAAACAGGTTAATGTCAAGCCTTGCATGTCTTTTTCAAAAGTCAAGGAATGTAGGCCTACAATGAACAACACACATTGGCTGCTACTGTAGGCTGACAGTAGCAGTCAATGTGTGGTGTTCAATGTAGGCTTGACATTAACCTGTTTATCCACTTGTCCTTCAGACAAGGAGGTGACTGCAAATGTTGTTGTGTTGTTTGATGCAAGAAACTACTTTACAAAATAAAACACATTGTTATTCCCATACCATTATTACAGAGAATCAGACAAAGTATGCTGCCCTCTGCCTATTGGCTACTTAGCTTATTCAAGCCTGTTTCAAAATACAACACTGCCCTTTTAAGACAAAAAAAAGCTCTTTTCCGGACTCGCTTTTCAAAGATGTCTAAAAATGTACACGTTTTGTGCTCTTGTAGGAAGCAATCACTTCATCATTGCTGACTACAAATTATATGTAACTGGGCTAACAACTCACTAACTAGCAAAGGATATGAACAAATGTGCACACATGGCTACATGCAGCTCTTGCTTTGATCTCAAAACAAACGCATCTACTCACGACCGCTCAACGTGATTGGTACAGATACATATATGTGAAAGGGAAAGACCTATTTGCATATAGGTCTACAGCAGCTCTGATTGTTTATGCCATACAGGTCTGTGTAGAGAACAGCTGAGTCATGCATGTCAATGCAATAGAATCCTACTCAGATGTGTTCTGCCTTTGCATTCTAAGTCTTGCGTAGTTCGTTTTGTTTCAGTATGTTGAATTGTTGTTGAATATTGTATTGATTCGATCACAATTCCCACAGTTGGTAGTGTTAACAAAGGGGGAAAACTCTAGAAAATTGAGTAAAGTTCAATCTCGTGCTTCTCTGTGTGGGTTGATATTTCTTTTGTGTGGCAGTCTTGGGGGAGCTGCGCGCAGGTGGATTTAAAATTGAGTGGGGGGCGAAACTAACTCAATATACTTTAAAATAACTAAAACCAAATCTAAACTGTGTAGAAATGATAATGGACCTACAATGTATTCATATAGTTTATTGACTGTCCAGCTCACTAATCATCACTGTGCACTGTCAATGGACCTACGTAGCGGTCAAAAGTTTGGGGTCACTTAGAAATGTCCTTGTTTTTGAAAGAAAAACAATTTATTTTGTCCATTCAAATGACATCATATTGATCAGAAATACAGTGTAGACATTGTTAATGTTGTAAATGACTATTGTAGCTGGAAGGCTGATTTTTAATGGAATATCTACATAGGCGTACAGAGGCCCATTATCAGCAACCATCACTCCTGTGTTCCAATGGCACGTTGTGTCAGCTATACCAAGTTTATCATTTTAAAAGGCTAATTGATCATTAGAAAACCCTTTTGCAATTATGTTAGCACAGCTGAAAACTGTTGTCCTGATTAAATAAGTAATAAAACTGGCCTTCTTTAGACTAGTTGAGTATCTGGAGCATCAGCATTTGTGGGTTCGATTACAGGCTCAAAATGGCCAGAAACAAAGAACTTTCTTTTGAAACTCGTCAGTCTATTCTTGTTCTGAGAAATTAAGGCTATTCCATGCGAGAAATTGCCAAGAAACTGAAGATCTCGTACAACGTTGTGTACTACTCCCTTCACAGAACAGCGCAAACTGGCTGTAACCAGAAAAGAAAGAGGACTGCACAACTGAGCAAGAGGACAAGTACATTAGAGTGTCTAGTTAGCTAACACAACGTGCCATTGGAACACAGGAGTGATGGCTGCTGATAATTGGCCTCTGTACGCCTATGTAGATATTCCATTAAAAATCAGCCGTTTCCAGCTACAATAGTCATTTACAACATTAACAATGTCTACACTGTATTTCTGATCAATTTGGTGTTATTTGAACGGACAAAAAATTTGCTTTTCTTTCAAAAACAAGGACATTTCTAAGTGACCCCAAACTTAGCGTACATTAGTACAGTTTCTTGACTGTCCAAATCGCTAATAATCACTAGACAGTCAGGAAACATTGAAAATTCCCAAAACAATGGAATTTTGATGGCAAGGAAACATAAACAATTTTCAGTCAGGCACCTGGGGAAAAATGACTTTGACACCCCTGGTTTAATCCATGACACCCAGGGCTGCCTGAGAGGTTGAATAGGAGGTGTCACAAGAGGAAGTGACTGACTCCCTGTTATGTCACCCAAGGGCCCAGCAGGACTCTTGCTATTTCCTTTCACCAGAGACTCATTCACCTCTGTGGCACCAAGAGGCCGTTGATCAATAATTCATGTTAATCTTAGTCAATCACATGAACATCAGCTTAATGACACTATAAAAAGGTCCCCTGTCACTTAGTAGTTGACTTTGAGTAATGAGCAATTCCAGCGTGATGGATGTGACATTTCCACACAAAATCTTAAATTAACTTACAACTTAAATTTCTCACAGAATGTACAAACAAAACATTAATTAAACTGTTGCATGCTCAGGTTGACTATCCCACATAATTGCCCCAAATCTAATCAGTTTGGAGGTTCCAATAAGTTTGAACTAGTTTGTGGTTTGTCAATCCCTCTCTAGCTTCCACCTAATGAGGTTTTGAAAAAGGAAGCAAAGTATTTGGGTTCCCGAGTGGCGCCGCGGTCTAAGGCACTGCATCCCAGCGCTAGAGGCATCACTTCAGACCCTGGTTTGATTCCAGGCTGTATCACAACCAGCCATGATTGTGAGTCCCATAGGGCGGTGCACAATTGGCCCAGTGTCGTTCGGGTTAGGGTTTGGCTGGGGTAGGCTGTCATTGTAAATAACAATTTGTTCTTATCTGACTTGCCTAGTTAAATAAAGGTTAAATATTACATTATTACTGACAATTCACCCATACTGTATTCACACTGTGTAATATTAGCTTCCAGTCAACTCGTACAGTGGGGGAAAAAAGTGTTTGATCCCCTGCTGATTTTGTACGTTTGCCCACTGACAAAGAAAGGATCAGTCTATAATTTTAATGGTAGGTTTATTTGAACAGTGAGAGACAGAATAACAACAAAAATATCCAGAAAAACGCATTTCAAAAATGTTATAAATTGATTTGCATTTTAATGAGGGAAATAAGTATTTGACCCCCTCTCAATCAGAAAGATTTCTGGCTCCCAGGTGTCTTTTATACAGGTAACGAGCTGAGATTAGGAGCACACTCTTAAAGGGAGTGCTCCTAACCACAGCTTGTTACCTGTAAAAAAGACACCTGTCCACAGAAGCAATCAATTCCAAACTCTCCACCATGGCCAAGACCAAAGAGCTCTCCAAGGATGTCAGGGACAAGATTGTAGACCTACATAAGGCTGGAATGGGCTACAAGACCATCGCCAAGCAGCTTGGTGAGAAGGTGACAACATTTGGTGCGATTGGAAGAAACACAAAAGAACTGTCAATATCCCTCGGCCTGGGGCTCCATGAGTTGGATATACAGCACAAACATATCTGGGATCAGGCAATAATTTCCCCCTGGTTTAGTTTATAAACAATATGCAAGAGTGCGTCTTCAACCCACGGGTGCTCTGTTTTTGTCTTGGAGAGTTGTTTTAGTGTCCATATTTGGGTAGCATCGCTGCTGAGAGTATCCTGGTCATTCTCAAACATGGACCTGAGCCACAGTATAAGACTATAAAATAGACTGATAGACTCTCTAGGCCTTATTATATTACTGAGCCAAGTCAAGCTCAACTTACATTTGACCTATTGTTGAGAAGAAAATGCAATAATATATATTGGAGGGAAAAAATGTCCACCATGCCTGTCTGTACATAGGGCCTGTGGCCTATAAGAACACTAACAGCACAATACAGCACTGCATAGTGTTACGGCTTGGTAGTCGTGGAGGAGGAATGAGGCGCAGGAAGCAGCGAACACAGGGTAGTGGTGTTTTTAATATACACTCACACAAAAACAAATGTTCCCACACACAGGGGAGAAAGTACATACGGCTTCAAAACAACGTCGACACGAACATAAGCCGTCTGTCAAATAAACAATCATTAATCCCGCACGAACAGGAGCGGGCCAGCTAAACTAAATAGCCCCTCTAATGGCTAATTGACCACAGGTGTCACAAAATAAAAAAAGGGAAAAGCAAAAGGGAATCGGTGGCAGCTAATAGGCCGGTGACGACGACCGCCGAGCGCCACCCGAGCAGGAGGGGGCGCCACCGTCGGTGGGAATCGTGACAGTACCCCCCTCCTGACGCGCGGCTCCCGCAGCGCGCCGACACCGGCCTCGAGGTCGACCCGGAGGGCGAGGCGCAGGGCGATCCGGACGGAGGTGGTGGAACTCCCTCAACATAGATGGGTCCAGGACGTCCGCCGCCGGCACCCAGCACCTCTCCTCCGGGCCGTACCCCTCCCAGTCAACGAGGTACTGTAGGCCCCTCGCCCGGCGTCTCGAGTCCAGTATGGCCCGTATGCTGTACGCCGGGGACCCCCCGATGTCCAGAGGGGGCGGAGGGACCTCCGGCACCTCATCTTCGTGAAGGGGACCAGCTACCACCGGCCTGAGGAGAGACACATGAAACGAGGGGTTAATACGGTAATAGGAAGGGAGTTGCAACCGATAACACACCTCGTTTATCCTCCTCAGGACTTTGAAGGGCCCCACACACTGCGGCCCCAGCTTCCGGCAGGGCACGCGGAGGGGCAGGTTCCGGGTCGAGAGCCAGACCCTGTCTCCCGGTGCGAACACGGGCGCCTCACTGCGGTGGCGGTCAGCACTCCTCTTCTGCCGCGCACTGGCCTCCTTTAGTGAGTCCTGGACGGCTCTCCAGGTCTCCTTGGAGTGCTGGACCCAGTCCTCCACCGCAGGAGCCTCGGTCTGACTCCGGTGCCATGGTGCCAGGACCGGCTGGTAACCTAACACACACTGAAAGGGTGATATGTTAGTAGAGGAGCGGCGAAGTGAGTTCTGGGCTAACTCAGCCCAGGGAATATACCTCGCCCACTCCCCTGGCCGGTCCTGGCAATACGACCTCAGGAACCTGCCCACCTCCTGGTTCACCCTCTCCGCCTGCCCATTGCTCTCGGGGTGATAACCGGAGGTCAAACTGACCGAGACCCCCAGCCGCTCCATAAACGCTTTCCAGACCCTGGATGTGAACTGGGAACCTCGATCAGAGACAATGTCCTCCGGCACCCCGTAGTGCCGGAAGACGTGGGTAAATAGGGCCTTTGCAGTCTGCAGGGCCGTAGGGAGACCGGGCAATGGGAGGAGACGGCAGGACTTAGAGAACCGATCCACAACCACCAGAATCGCCGTGTTCCCCTGAGAGGGGGGAAGATCTGTCAGGAAGTCGATGGACAGGTGCGACCATGGTCGTTGTGGAACGGGGAGGGGCTGTAACTTCCCTCTTGGTAGATGCCTAGGAGCCTTACTCTGGGCACACACCGAACAGGAAGAGACATAGGACCTCACGTCCTTAGCTAAGGTGGGCCACCAGTACTTCCCCCTTAGACTCCGCACTGTCCTCGCCTCACCAGGATGACCCGCAGTGGGTAGCGTGTGCGCCCACCGAATCAAACGATCACGAACACCGAGCGGCACATACATGCGCCCCAAGGGCACCTGCGCAGGCGCAGGTTCTAACACCAATGCCCGCTCGATGTCCGCGTCCACCTCCCATACCACAGGGGCCACCAGCCTAGACGCTGGAATGATGGGAGTTGGATCGATGGGCCGGTCCTCCGTGTCATAGAGACGGGACAGCGCGTCGGCCCTAGTATTCAGGGAACCCGGTCTATAGGAGATGGTAAACCTAAACCGGGCGAAGAACAAGGCCCACCTCGCCTGACGTGGATTCAGTCTCCTCGCTACCCGGATGTACTCCAGGTTTCGGTGGTCGGTCCAGATGAGAAAGGGGTGTTTAGCCCCCTCAAGCCAGTGCCGCCACACCCTCAGAGCCTTAACCACTGCTAGCAACTCCCTGTCCCCCACATCGTAGTTACGCTCCGCCGAACTGAGCTTCTTCGAAAAGAAAGCGCAGGGGCGGAGTTTCAATGGCACACCCGAGCGCTGTGATAGCACGGCACTCACCCCAGCCTCGGACGCGTCCACCTCCACTACGAACGCTAAAGACGGGTCCGGGTGCGCCAACACGGGTGCGTCGGTGAACAGAGTCTTCAACTTCTTGAAGGCTCCGTCCGCCTCCGTCGACCATCGCAAACGCACCGGCCCCCCCTTCAGCAGTGAGGTAATGGGAGCCGCTACCTGGCCAAAACCCCGGATAAACCTCCGGTAGTAATTGGCAAAGCCTACAAACCGCTGCACCTCCTTCACCTTGGTTGGAGTCGGCCAATTACGCACGGCCTTAACGCGGTCACACTCCATCACCACCCCCGTGGTGGAAATGCGATAACCCAGAAAGGAGACGGCTCGTTTGGAAAACTCACACTTCTCAGCCTTAACGTATAGGTCATGCTCCAGCAGTCTACCAAGCACCTTGCGCACCAGGGACACATGCGCGGAGCGGGTGGCGGAATATATCAGGATGTCATCGATATAGACTATCACGCCCTGCCCGTGCAGGTCCCTGAGAATCTCGTCAACAAAGGATTGAAAGACGGCTGGAGCATTTTTCAACCCATACGGCATGACGAGGTACTCATAATGGCCTGATGTGGTACTAAAGGCGGTTTTCCACTCGTCTCCCTTCTTGATACGCACCAGATTATACGCGCTCCTGAGATCCAGTTTTGTGAAGAACTGTGCTCCGTGAAATGATTCCACTGCCGTAGCGATGAGAGGTAGTGGGTAACTAAACCCCACCGTAATAGCGTTTAGACCTCGGTAATCAATGCACGGACGCAGACCTCCCTCCTTTTTCTTCACAAAAAAGAAACTCGAGGAAGCGGGTGAGATGGAGGGCCGAATGTACCCCTGTCCCAGGGATTCCGTGACATATGTCTCCATAGCCGCAGTCTCCTCCTGTGACAAGGGGTACACGTGACTCCTGGGAAGCGCAGCGTCAACCTGGAGATCTATCGCACAATCCCCCTGTCGATGAGGTGGTAATTTAGTCGCCCTCTTTTTACAAAAGGCGATCGCCAAATCGGCGTATTCAGGGGGAATGCGCACGGTGGACACCTGGTCTGGACTCTCCACCGACGTGGCACCTATGGAAACTCCTAGACACCTACCTGAACACTCCTCTGACCACCCCTGGAGAACCCCCTGTTTCCACGAAATACGGGGATTGTGACCAGCCAGCCAGCGGACCCCCAGCACCACCGGAAACGCAGGCGAATCAATAAGGAAAAAACTAATGCGTTCCTTATGATTCCCCTGCGTTACCATGTCCAGTGGCACCGTAGACTCCCTGACTAACCCTGACCCTAATGGCCGGCTATCTAGGGAGTGCACAGGGAAAGGGGAATCTATCGGCACCCGCGGAATGCCCAGCTTAATGGCAAGTCCACGGTCCATAAAATTCCCAGCTGCGCCTGAATCGACTAGCGCCCTATGCTGGGAAGAGGGAAAAAATTTAGTAAACAAAACAGGTAAAAACACGTGACCAACAGGGGGTTCTGGGTGAATCTGGTGCTGACTCACCTGAGGTGACCGAGAAGTGTTCTGCCTGCCATCTCGACTCCCAGACTGGCTCCTCCTGCACCGGTCGGCCGTGTGTCCTCTACGACCACAGCTGGTGCAGGAGGAGCCACCTCCTCCGGTGCCCCTTTGCACGGCCCCCCCTACCTCCATAGGGGTAGGGGCGGGGGTGCACAGGGGTGGAACGGGCAGGACCCTCTCCGAACGCCCGCGGGCAGCCAGCAAATTGTCCAGTCGTATGGACATATCTATGAGCTCGTCCAGGGACAGAGCTGTGTCCCGACAGGCCAGCTCCCTGCGGACGTCCGCCCGGAGACTGCAGCGGTAGTGGTCTATGAGGGCCCTGTCGTTCCACCCCGCCCCAGCAGCCAAGGTCCTGAACTCCAGCGCGAAGTCCTGGGCACTCCTCGTCTCCTGCCTGAGGTGGAACAGCCGTTCACCCGCCGCTCTTCCTTCCGGAGGGTGGTCGAACACGGCCCGAAAGCGGCGGGTGAACTCTGGGTAGTGGTCCCTCGCCGAGTCTGGACCGTTCCAGACCGCATTAGCCCACTCCAGAGCTCGGCCCGTCAGGCAGGAAACGAGGGCACTCACGCTCTCCTCCCCCGTGGGAGCAGGTCTGACGGTGGCCAGGTACAGCTCAAGCTGGAGCAAAAATCCCTGGCACCCAGCCGCCGCCCCATCGTACTCTCTCGGGAGCGCCAAACGAAGCGCGCCAGAGCCAGACGTCATGGGGGGCGAAGATGGCTGTATCGGGGGAAGTGGAGGTGGAGAGAGGATACCACTTCTCTCCCATCGGTCCATCCTCTCCATCATCTGGTCCATTGCCGATCCGATGCGATGGAGGACTGTCGTGTGGTGGAGTACGCGTTCCTCCATCGAGGGCAGAGGAGTGGCCGCTGCTCCCGCTGATTCCATGCCTTTTATCTTGGTGCGGGATTCTGTTACGGCTTGGTAGTCGTGGAGGAGGAATGAGGCGCAGGAAGCAGCGAACACAGGGTAGTGGTGTTTTTAATATACACTCACACAAAAACAAATGTTCCCACACACAGGGGAGAAAGTACATACGGCGTCAAAACAACGTCGACACGAACATAAGCCGTCTGTCAAATAAACAATCATTAATCCCGCACGAACAGGAGCGGGCCAGCTAAACTAAATAGCCCCTCTAATGGCTAATTGACCACAGGTGTCACAAAATAAAAAAAGGGAAAAGCAAAAGGGAATCGGTGGCAGCTAATAGGCCGGTGACGATGACCGCCGAGCGCCACCCGAGCAGGAGGGGGCGCCACCGTCGGTGGGAATCGTGACACATAGTCACAGTCTTGAAAATATTTCAGTCTTGTTGTGAATTGTTGTGTCCCTTATTTGTCTCAAAATACTTTCATTCAGAACTTAAATGTAGTGTTTTGATGAGGCGATATATGGGGGTGTTTTAATTTTTCCAGTACATTTTTGTATAAAAGACATTGATTTCATTGTTTGGGATGTATTGTTTCCCCCCACCGGAATTGCTTAATGTCACCGTAACAACCCATCTTCCCATTTTTTTTTTGTGCTGTCGCCTTTGTGTCGTTTGACGATGCATGGCTCGTCGTTCTTCTTCCCTCATGTTCGCACTCTCCATACGCTGTTCTATCTGCAACCTTGTCTTCTTTCTCTCTCTTTCTCTCTCTCTCTCTTTGTTTCAGCAAAACTATACAGATCAATATAATCGATGATGAGGAATATGAGAAAAACAAGAACTTCTTCCTTGAGATGGGAAAACCTCAGCTGCTGGAGATGAGTGAGAGGAAAGGTTGGGCGTTCCCTTCGCAGGCTTTGGTCCCAACCCTGTACCCCTTAACCCTGCCTCCATTCCATTCGCCATGTATGGCGTCCCTTACTGGATCCATCCACTATTACTTTGTGCTTGCCCAGACCTACTGAATTGGGTATACATGGATAAAGGCCACATTTCCATCCTCCATGAAGCATTTTCCCAATCCTGGTCCAAGAAGAGAACAGTAGGTTCTCCTACCCACTGGATTCTCTTTTTTGATCTGTTTTCATTGTTACCTTTCAACCATATTTGTGTAATGGTCAGGTGTATATTTCTTGATTATAAATCCTAAGATTGATTGGAGCCGAAACCACCATGCATAGTGGTCCTCCAAGACCAGAATTGATCCTAAAACAATTTTAGTCAGACCTAGACTACAGACCACTTGTTCTGAATAGTCACTTTTTTGAGCTGTGACCTTTTATTTACCTCAGCACCTAGACAAAACAATATCAATGTTATGAGAGGTAAATACCAGGACATAACAATATCAAATGCACAGACATAACAATATTGATATTATGATTAGAGGTGAAAATCAATGAAGACAGTTGAGGTGAAAAGCTTTGATCTTTAAACTCAAACTGAGATCATAGAGGCTTCCAAACAGAGTTCCAACTGTCCCTCCATGTATGCACCATGAGGTGGTACGGGTGTGCAACAGAGCTTGACTTCCCCCCTACCCCAGAACCCTGACAAACTGTTCCATCTGTACGTCCATGGATGGCCCAGTGGATAGGTGGATATTGAAACCAGTCCAAATCCTTTTTGGTGTGTGTGTTTGTGAAACTTGCACAATCTATCCTTCCCCCTTCCCCCACCTCCCACCCTCGTCCTTCACTGTTCCCTTTTTGTTTTGTACCTTGTCTTGTGTCCCCTTGCAGGAAGACCATAGCGGTTAGAATACTTGACCACGACGAATATGAAAGACAGGCCAGATTCTACATAGAGCTGCAGGAGCCCCATTGGAAAAGGCGATTGACAGGTGTGAGAGTAACTGAAAAGAGTAGAAGATGGGCTCAAGCTTCTGACCTCCTCCTTCCTTCTTACTTTCCTGTGCTTTTTTTCACCCTCTTCTGCTCCCTCTCCTATTTTCTCTGCTGTTGCAAGGCTACCTACCCTCTCCTCTGGTTTCTTGTATTTCTACTGCCCCTGGTCAACACCGCTGTTCAATGGGGGCGGGCTGAACAGGATTTGAGCAGAGTCAAAGAAGTTTCTATCTTGTTAAGGACTCCCATCCTATGAGGCGTGCAGAGTGATAGTTACTTTTTGGTTGATAAACAAAGTTGGAACGTTGAGTGGTAGTGGTTGTATGCTCAAGAAGGTTCTGTAGAAATGTGTACCTCCACATGTTCTAGCCCTTGAGCTCTTGTGGTCTTCAGCCAAGCAAATGGTTCGAGTTTACCCTTTCCTAACCATACCCCTTGGGTACTAAATGTGTTCCACTGTTTCTGTTTGGGGTGTTGCTTGGAACACACACTCACAATACTCAAGGACTTTATGAGTTTTGCATTATGCATTTTGGACTTTGATTAACTCCTTACTGTAGGATTTTAGAAGAAACGCCATTAGATATATTTTTATCATTACATAATACAATATTACCGTGTATGTACGGTACCAATACATATACTAAAACACCACTCTCAATGTATGGAAATTACTTTTTAACATATTATTATTGTGCTGATGAGAAAATGGTGTGTTGCGGTGGTTAATTTATTAGGCAAATTTTGCCATCACAGAGAAGTGATTGCAGTACATGTTTATTGTGGTGCCATTTCATTTAATATTTATTTTATGTTGACCTCCAAATTAAGCTATGTCAGAGCCTAAGGCCCTGTTTCCCAAAACCCTCTAACATTACATTTCCGAACATTAGGGACAGTGCATCGTTAAAACGCTCTTATGAGACTTCAGTTCCATCTCAGGAAACTTGGCCCAAAACACTACACTGCAGGTTAATGTTAGCGCATCATTTTGACAATAATCTGTTTTGACTTATTCAGTGTGCGTTTAGGCATCATTTGTCATTGTTTAAACTTTCATCCAGTGGAAACATTTAGCGTGTAACAAATACCACTATGAAACCCTTATTTGTATTTCCGAATATGTTACATCTTTAAATACTCATAGATATTGGGAATTGAAATTGTGCCTCTGAGATTTGATTGGCCCAAGTCTTTTATTGGCATTTAATGTATAACATTTAGAGTCCTACAAGCCTGATTTGAAATTCAAAAACTTGCTAGACGTCTAGTCTGTAGTGAACAACAACCTAACCACGAAATCTATATATTATAACTAACTTGCCTGATGGCTATAACTTTTTGCCACCGGCTTGTGTATATTCATTCCTCTGTTTCCCTTGTTACTTGTTTCCATTTCTCTTGTTTCTCATCTCTCGTTTCTCTCTGCTCAACTGTCTCTTGTCTCATCTGTTTCCATCCTATCAGCTGTGTTGCTTCAAGAAATTGGTAAGCAGTCTACTTTTTCTCGTTAGTCTGCTCTGGTGTGCTGTCACACTCTTCTTTTCCCTCCCTTCTGAAGTCACTGATTACTTCAAATGTCAATCATTGTCTGTTACTTTTGTAGTGTCAAGTGTCAAGCGTGCAAACACTGGCAGTCCTTGTACATGGTAACCTTCTACGGGAGGGTAAATACATTTCCTAAATGATGTCTCCCTGTGGCGCAGTTGGTAGAGCATGGTGTTTGCAAAGCCAGGGTTGTGGGTTTGATTCCCATGGGGGGCCAGTACAAAAAAAAAATGCATGAAATGAAATGTATGCATTCACTACTGTAAGTCGCTCTGGATAAGAGCGTCTGCTAAATGACTAAAATGTAAATGTTCTCAGTTGCAAGAAAACATGTGTAACTGTTCTTATTAAAGAGTGAGTTGGAAGTAGGCCTATACAGTATTTTTATACTAGAGTTAAATTATAATTTGCTGATCAAAATGTGTCATCAATCAATAATACTATTAAGATACTTCATATAAACTAATACCCACTCACAACCAAAAGGCATGTTTTGATTTATTTGCTTTATTTTTCTTGGTTTTAGGTGGATTCGTGAAGACAGGTATGGTATATTACTATTGCAAAAACATATATATTATTTGGATTCAATGTATATATATTGATTGATTGATTAATTAATGGGTCATTTTTTATTAATTTTAATAGACAAAAGGCTTTATGGTAAGAGACAATTCAGTGTTGCAATTGATTGCTTTAAATCGTTGAAATTTAAAGCAAGTCAAATTCAAGTAATGTATGTGTCACCTTGGTGAGAATCGTGCGTTCTCCTACCCACTACTAATGGCACAAGCCTTTCAGGCTACTCTTTCATTGTTTAGACTATCTTTGTAACTATGTCTATTTACACATAGACATTTATAACAAACCAATGTAATATATTGATTATATTGAGAATGCTTTGACAGACTTTAGTTGATTTGAGCATGGCGTATTTTCAAATCAAATATACTCCAAAGACAGCACTGAGTACACTTGAATGGATATGTTTTGTGTACTACTGTAGTACTACTATAGTGTTTTCTTTGGTGAATATTAGAAATGTAGTTTGTTTGGTTTGCACCTTGGTTTGTGGCACTTCCAGGCATTCAATGTGTAGGCCTATCCTATCACTGAATGAGTCACACTTCACTGTGTGCGAAAGAGTGTGAAAGATGATGAATGCGTGTGTGCGACCTCACTGTGTGTTCATGTAGGCATGTACCAGTCGACGCTGCTTAGGGGAGGACGGCTCATAATAAAGGCTGGAATGGAGTCAATGGAGTGGTATTAACCGCATGGAAACTACGTCTTTGATGTGTTTGATACCATGCCAATGACAGGGTTGGGGAGCAAAATAATACATGTAATCAGTTACTTGTAAGGGATTACAAAAAAACTGGTAACTGTAATCTGTTACATTACCAGAAAAAATTGTGTAATCAGATTACATATACTTTTGAAAAACTAGATGATTACTTTGAGGATTACTTTTAAATTCAGAAAGGATATTTGCGAAAAATATCTTTGACACTTCTCTGTTTTCTCAATGTCATTCAAATCAGCATTGAAAAAAGGCGCACATTTAAATTTGTTCCACCTGAGCGAGTCTGACCACTATGACGACACACCAAATGTGTTTGACGAATCGTGGGAAAAGAGCACAAATAGGCTTGTAGGCTACAGTACAAGCTATGTCTTACAATGGTGCGACTGCTGTCGGCATCCAAAGGCTATCCAATTTGAATAAACGCTTGGAGGTAAGGATGACAGCAGTGGTGTAGTCTACGGCGATACGGATATCACTTATTGTTGATAGCTACATAGCGCATTGATGTGAATCACACTGCTGCTCTCTCATTTATCAATTTACGCCTTACGAATTGTGGTTGTTGTGGATGGCTGCTCACAAATCTAAATGTGTATTTGAACCCAATAATGGTTGAATTCAAGAAGTTCAAGCTGCCTACCAATCATTGTTTTTGATACCAGCCAGTGAAAAATGCACTCTTGCAACAGCTGCATAGTGCGGATCCCAGCCTATGGAATAAAAGTGGGGGTTTTATTGCTCAATCTAATTCATTCTGATAAAAAAAATGTAAAAAATCCACAGGCCTAATGGACACACTGAGCGCATTCTGTGGTCCTTTAACGGTTGGGTTGTGAACCGTTAATGGTCGGGTCACACTATTCATCAGGGTTCAATCAAGTCTCTTGGGAATGCAATTTCCACGAACACTTTGTACTTACTCAACTGTATACAGTAGGCTAATTACAGATAAGGAAATATAACATTGTAATGAAAACGAACTAGCTAAATTCTGATTCAAATAATTTCATGTCTCCAGAAACTTGAATTGAATTCCCCCTATTTTACAGGAAATAGACATTCATAAAGCTTACACACTTGACACACTTTAATCATGGTAATTCAGGTATTACAAATGATTCATGAATGGTTTATGAATGTGTTCTTGTTGTGTTAGGTGTGACCAGTTGTAATATCATATCACCTAACATGCCTGGCGATTACTGTATGTGCTACAGTACAGTTGAAGTCTGAAGTTTACATACACTTAGGTTGGAGTCATCAAAACTTGTTTTTCAATCACTCCACAAATGTCTTGTTAACAAACTATAGTTTTGGCAAGTCAGTTAGGACATCTACTTTGTGCATGACACAAGTCATTTTTCCAACAATTGTTTACAGACAGATTATTTCACTTATAATTCACTGTATCACAATTCCAGTGGGTCAGAAGTTTACATACACTAAGTTGACTGTGCCTTTAAACAGCTTGGAAAATTCCAAGAAATGATGTCATGGCTTTAGAAGCTTCTGATAGGCTAATTGACATAATTTGAGTCAGTTGGAGGTGAACCTGTGGATGTTTTTCAAGGCCTACCTTAAAACTCAGTGCCTCTTTGCTTGACATCATGGGAAAATCAAAATCAGCCAAGACCTCAGAAAACTAATTGCAGACCTCCACAAGTCTGGTTCATCCTTGGGAGCAATTTCCAAATGCCTGAAGGTACAACATTCATCTGTACAAACAATAGTACGCAAGTATAAACACCATGGGACCACACAGCCGTCATGCCGCTCAAGAAGGAGACGCATTCTGTCTCCTAGAGATGAACGTACTTTGGTGCGAAAAGTGCAAATCAATCCCAGAACAACAGCAAAGGACCTTGTGAAGATGCTGGAGGAAACAGGTACAAAAGTATCTATATCCACAGTAAAACAAGTCCTATATCGAGATAACCTGAAAGGCCGCTCAGCAAGGAAGAAGCCACTGCTCCAAAACTGCCATAAAAAAAGCTAGACTACTGTTTGCAACTGCACATAGGGACAAAGATCGTACTTTTTGGAGAAATGTCCTCTGGTCTGATGAAACAAAAATAGAACTGTTTGGCCATAATGACCATCGTTATGTTTGGAGGAAAAAGGGGGAGGCTTGCAAGCTGAAGAGCATCATCCCAACCGTGAAGCACGGGGGTGGCAGCATCATGTTGTGGGGGTGCTTTGCTGCAGGAGAGACTGGTGCACTTCACAAAATAGATGGCATCATGAGGTAGGAAAATGATGTGGATATATTGAAGCAACATCTCAAGACATCAGTCAGGAAGTTAAAGCTTGGTTGAAAATGGGTCTTCCAAGTGGACAATGATCCCAAACATACCTAAAAAGTTGTGGCAAAATGGCTTAAGGACAACAAAGTCAAGCTATTGGAGTGGCCATCACAACGCCCTGACCTCAATCCTATAGAAAATGTGTGGGCAGAACTGAAAAAGCGTGTGTGAGCAAGGAGGCCTACAAACCTGACTCAGTTACACCAGCACTGTCAGGAGGAATGGGCCAAAATTCACCCAACTTATTGTGGGAAGCTTGTGGAAGGCTACCCGAAATGTTTGACCCAAGTTAAACAATTTAAAGGCAATGCTACCAAATACTAATTGAGTGCATGTAAACTTCTGACCCACTGGGAATGTGATGAAAGAAATAAAAGCTGAAATAAATCATTCTCTCTACTATTATTCTGACATTTCACATTCTTAAAATAAAGTGGTGATCCTAACTGACCTAAGACATGGAATTTTTACTGGGATTAAATCAGGAATTTTGAAAAACTGAGTTTAAATGTATTTGGCTAAGGTGTATGTAAACTTCCGACTTCAAATGTATGTCAGTGGTCACTTCGGTCCTGAAGATGTACTGAGTGTGCAGGCTTTTGTTCCAGCCCAGCAATAACACAGTTGATAGCACTTAGCCTACACACTTCATTCAGCTCTTCGTTCTGGGCTGGGATTAGCTGAATCATGTGTGTTAATGGTGGGCAGGAACAAAACTCTTCACATTCTCTTCAGGAGGAGTGTTTGGATCCAATGCTATATGAAAAACAATCTTTTCAATCAAACACAGTCACTGGTTTTCCCCGGATAACTTTAAAAACATATTTCCTCTAGAGCTGCAACTTTAACAAAAGTCTCAAAGCAAATGTACTCAAATTCATGTACTCAACAAAGTAAAGTTTACAGTGGGATCAAAGAATCTCAACAGCTTTTCAATTGAAACGTGCGTTCCTCAACCATAATATTGTGAAATATATTGGATAGTGTTTTTGACTTATCCGGAAACCTTGGGAAACAGTTTTTTTTTAATCTAACAGGGGCTCTTTGTGCAATGAACTCTGAACTGTGAACTTGTCCCTCAGGCAGGGACGTCTACCGGAAAGTGCAGGGTAGGGATAACCCTATCCCCGCCACCATTATCAGCATTGCAGGTACACATCCTCCCTTTGTCCTCTCCATCCTCCCCTCACTTCTCTATCGTCTCGCTCTCTTCTATGCTCCCTCTCACCATCCATGTGCCGGTGTTGTGTCAAAGGCTGTACGCACGCCACTGTGTGACTCATGAGTTCTCTGTCACGGCCGTCTCAATACTGCCTCCGGCTGGAAATCTCTGCGAAATAACAGTCTGCATTTTTATTTCCAGTGTCACTCTGAAAGAACTCCCTTTCTCTATCAGCTCAGCATGTCTTTGTTTCTGCTTCGATGACTAGCTTTGGGCCAGTCAAATGACTAGATTGTCACAGCAAAGCTAATAGTCAGTATCATGCAGCTATTGCACATTTGCCCCTTTCACACACCTTTGTGGCTTCTCCTACCACAGATCGTTTATGTAGCCTGTGAATGCACACTTTTCCTAGTCCTCACTTTATCATTGCTCAGTTAGCATAAACAGAGCACAAGAAGGTACACTTGCAACAGAAACCTGGACTCAAGTGACATTTTCACACTTATGAGCCTCGCTAAACAGAGCCAAGCTGAACTGTTATGCTCTGGCCAGGTTATGCATCCACCACAGTAGCTGGAACTGTGCTAGAAAGGATTATGGGAAAATAAAATATCCAAGGCAGCATAGTACTTAGCACAATATTTTGAAAAGTGTAAAGGTTTTCAAAGGCAGGTGTTGAACAGTCAACAGATACCTTGACCACTCACGGAAACACATGAATGGCCTCTTATGGGTATCGTCCTTGTCATGGCCGCTAACCATCCAAATGTGTTCTCTCTCCTTTCCTCTTTCTTTCTCCATCTCTCTCTATCTTTCTCCCCATCTCTCCCTCAGAGGAAGGGGGCGAGGAAGCTCTCTCCAAGAAAGAGGAGGAGGAACGCCGCATCGCTGAGATGGGTCGGCCCACCCTCGGGGAGCACGTCAAACTGGAAGTTGTCATCGAGGAGTCGTATGAGTTCAAGGTACGAGACCACAGTTCCGCTTTGGTCTGTTTCTGAGGCGCTCTATTTTACTAGATTAATGACTACCTTTTGGTTTCTTAGACAGAAGTTTCCTGGTTACTAAAATGTTCCTCTGATTTTAGTTTTAGTGACACAAAAAAGCAATGTATAGTGTAGAGAATCATTGCAATATCTAAAACGCTGTGAAATATATTTGGAATAACCCAAAATATTGTATTTTCAGCTCTTTGAAGCTGACGTACAAAACTAAAACAAAAAATAAGCAAAAACGAAACTTATAGAGGTGAAGCATAGCATACCGCACAAAGAACGGATCTATCGCTTACCAGACTTGCTTTCAATGAGAATGACAGATCATTAACTCTCATTTATTTCTGAAATATGCCGTGTCGCGCACAAACCTGCAAATTTTACCTTTAAATAATAGTAAATCACAGCTTTGATAGGACCGTAAAACAACTAGTGGACTATAAAACCACCCTCTCCACCACTTGGAAAGGGAGGGAGTAAGACAACCAGCTGCACTTGAGATTGTATCTCCCAATACTTACAGTAAGACGTACCTCTGGTGTCTTAAGTGGTATCTCCCATCTGTCAATCCAAAAGGTATACTGATACTGTAAGTTCTGTATTCCACATGAAAGAGACAGTGATCAGGATGAACATTTCGTAATTTGAGCATTAAAAATGTCTTTGCCGTTTGGGGTAGTTTTAGGGGTAAAGGTCAGGGTATGTTTTGAGGTTGATATAAGGAATGTGAAATGGTTTGGCTCACAGTCTGCCCTGATAAATCAAACTGGTTTGTCTCCATTGTATTTTATAGACTTGTACATCATGTTCACTGCCAAGGTGTATTCATTGGGCATGTATCTGTGTTTGTGGAATGCTAAATAACCAGGATTGAGGATTAATAGACTGAAATATTCTCTTCTGGTGCCTCACAGAACACAGTGGATAAGCTGATTAAGAAGACCAACTTGGCTCTATTGATTGGAACCAATAGCTGGAGGCAGCAGTTTATGGAAGCTATCACAGTCAGCTCTGGTAAGCAGATCAATCAATCAATCATTTAATTGGCAGCATATAGAGCTTTTTTAGAAAAGTGTTTATAATAAATTGCCTTACCAAAAAACCAGGCCTAAACCCCAAAAGAGCAAGCCACATCTAGAGTGGCAGGGGAAAACTCCCTCGGTCTAGGAAGTGCAGTAGGAAGAACCCTTCAGGGTAGCCTCTTAAACATAACACCATATTCCCTTTATAGTGCACTACTTTTTGACCAAGGCCTATAGGGCTCTGTTGAAAAGTAGTGCACTATAGGGAATAGGTTGCCATTTGGGACGCACACTATATTCTGATTCTTGGACAACAATACAGGATTATGTATTCAGAGCTAAATCAAATCTTGTCCAAAAGATGTTATTTTCCTTTCAAATCACATTTGTCTTAATTGGCTACACAATCACCCTAGCCACAATGCCATCTGCCCAAATCTTAATTGGAACGCTTTTTGTAATTAGCGGGAACTGTGAAGCTCCAGTAGCCGCGCCCTCCGAAGCACATTCCAATGCACTGTTGATTTATCAGCGGAGCAGCGCCGAAGCACAACGAACTCATCAAGCAACACACACACACACACACCCACACAAACACAATCACATATACACACATCTCACACATCTCACACAAAGTTCCACTGAGAGCCTGAGTGGAGATGACAAAGCTTGTTAGCCATGGGAGTGTACTCCAGAGGAGATTCCTCCAGGGCTAGTAATGAGATCATTAAAAAGCCCATGTAATGAATTAGTCTGCTCGTGGGGTTCTAAACTACGTGTGTGTGGTCGTGTGTTTGTGGCCATGTCCAGAATCAGGCTTTCCTACTATTTACTTAAACTGCATATTGTGTGCTAGTACCACATACTGTTTAGGAAAAAAAAATCAGTAAGCAACAAATATCAGCATACTAGGCTCCTGAGAATGCATCATCTAATGAGCAATTACGTTTATTCCCGCCATTCGTTAATTTTGGTACAGTACGTCCCCTCAGCTGATTATCAGCAGTTGTCAGACACATGGTTCTCGAAAGAAGATTATCTTCCTCAAAAGTGTACAGTGAATTCTACTAGCTGACAAGCTGAAATTATAAGCATACAAACATTTTGAAATTTCACATACTATAAAACATTCTATAAAACAATGCCTACTATTTAGAATGCAAGTGGGCATTCAGACACGACCAGACACGTGTGTGTGTGTGTGTGTGTGTGTGTGTGTGTGTGTGTGTGTGTGTGTGTACTCGTGAGTTCTGAACTGTGCTAATATCCGGGCAGACCCTTTCCTCTTGGATAGGCACAGAGTCTTTGCTGCAGATGGGCTATGGTTGATCTCATCCCTAACCTGTATGTTTACCGTAACACAAATTCGATTGGATTCAAAACAGGACAGGACATGGTCAAGCTGGATCTTTTTAACCACTATGGCCTCCTGTCCACTCAAATGCATGCATGAGCACACCCACGCACCCACGCATGCACGCATGCATAGAAACAAGCATTGAAACAAGTATTGAAATGCAGGCCTATGTCTTGAGACATACTCCTGGACACGACATGTGTCGTATTAGCAAAAATACACACAAATACAGACACACACTCTCACACACACACACACACACACACACAAAAATGTGACCATTCCCTGCTCCCATGCAGAGAAACGCATTCAGATGGATTTTGCCCATCAGCTATTTTAAGCAACGCTGTCAGTCACCCTAATGAACTCTCCCATGGCTTCAATGAGTAGAGATGTGGCTCACTGTCCTGACTTGATGTGATAAGAGGCTTCATTATTTGTGTAATGTGGAAATTCACTCTCCACAGTCTGTAGGGAGTGGAGAGAGTGGGGTTAACGGCTAACGCTACTGGGAATGCCTGAATGTTTGTGTTTTAATTTAGAACGATTAGTGGTGGCTAGTTTCTCCTGGTCCACTCACAATTTAAGACTTGTTTACATTGCAGAGAAACTTAACATTGTAGCAGAGGTTTTAAACATGTTAAATGTTGAAATTGAACTACAAAGTTGGGGTTACAACACATCTTTCCTCCCCTCAAAATGTCTCAGGCGATGATGATGAGGACGAGTGCGGCGAGGAGAAGCTTCCCTCCTGCTTTGATTACGTCATGCACTTTCTCACCGTCTTCTGGAAGCTCCTGTTCGCCTTTGTGCCGCCCACCGACTACTGGAACGGCTGGCCCTGCTTCGTGGTCTCCATCAGTATGATTGGCCTGCTCACCGCCTTCATTGGAGACCTGGCCTCCCACTTTGGCTGTACCGTGGGCCTCAAGGACTCCGTGACCGCCGTGGTGTTTGTGGCGCTCGGGACGTCTGTGCCAGGTGCGTTCCATACATGCCGCAATACACACAGACATGTGTACACACACACAGACATATTCACAAACGGTGGGTCTCATTATGACTCTGTCACCAATCTAGTGTTTGCGGCATTGGGACGCCAGGTTAGTAACATACACCATCTAACTCTACACTCTCACGACAGGGTTTTATCACAATTAGGCATTGTCACTCCTAAAAGCAGTGCTTTGTATGAAGTGTTCTTGAATAGTACACTATGTCATATCTCTTGTCATGCATGGACATCTAATTTTGGATCCATGTCACCCTACCACCATTCACAATTCTTTTTTTTCTTCCTTTCAATTTCTCTTTATCGCTCTCTTGCTCCCCCAGACACGTTTGCCAGCAAGGTATCTGCAATCCAGGACCAGTACGCTGACGCCTCCATCGGCAACGTAACGGGCAGCAATGCCGTCAACGTCTTCTTGGGGATCGGCGTGGCCTGGTCCATCGCCGCCATCTACCACAATTCCAAGGGCAACGACTTCCGGGTGGACCCGGGCACCCTGGCCTTCTCCGTCACCCTATTCACCATCTTCGCCTTTGTCGCCGTGGCCGTGCTCATGTACCGGCGCCGGCCTGAGATTGGGGGCGAGCTGGGTGGGCCCCGGGGCCCCAAAATCGCGACCACCTGTCTCTTCTTCAGCCTGTGGCTCATGTACATCGTATTCTCCTCCCTGGAAGCTTATTGCCACATCAAGGGCTTCTAACTTCTCTATAAAGATTCAAAAAGCAATATTTAAAAGATCTTTGAAAGCTTCAGCTTCTAGAGTCTTCAAAAGCTTCAGAAAGATCTTCGAAAGCTTCTTAGTCTTTGAAAGCTTCTATAAGGTCTTATAGAGCTATTCAAAAGTATTTGAAGGCTTCTAAAATAAAATTGAAAGATTTTTAGTCTTTGAAAGCTAAAAAAAAAAAAGAACCACTTTATTGCTTTCATCCAAGACCTCTGAACTATGTACGATTAAATCCAAGGTTTTGGAGGCATTGACGTGTCACATCCAAGGTCTCCTACGCCATTGACTACCACATCCCTTTATCCTAAATCTAACATCCATGACATCCAATGCTTAAGCCATCTACTGCCACATCCAAGACATCTGAAGAATCCACTACTACAAATAAGGCCTCTGAACCAACTCCAGCAGGATGGTGGCCCAAAAAATTCAGATTAACTATTAATTTAGTGTTTGTCCTCTAGCTCCCTCAATCCTGTTGTTACAGGTTTATTTTAAATGGAAGCTCTCTGTTGACTTTCATTGGATCAAGACTCCTAAGGCTGTGTATCCAAAATGTAATTTCAGATGAAGCAAAAAAATGGTGCTTGTTTGGTTATACAGATCTTCAAAGCTATGCCTAAAAGTGCTGCTGGCTGGCGTCCACAATTTCTGTTCAGTGCCCCCCAAAAAATACACTAGACAAATATGTCATAATATTCCTGTAACACAGAAACGTGAGTGGTTGTTTAAATGTGAAGGGCATATGGATGATAAATACATAGTTACTGAGGTAAATACTTAAATGAGACTAACTCATTGTATGTCTACACAGTACTGTTGCAGTCATGACCGCATCTCCAATACTACAGAAACTAAAGAAACCTTTCCTTACTAGAAGAATGTCTTGATATAAAATGTCACTAATGCATATAATGTTATATAACATATAATGTTATTTTTAAATCCCCATGAAACATTTATCAGCAACAATACTATTACACTAGACAAGTCAATAAATAATTAATTAGAGGTGAAATTAGCATTATGGCTTTGTGAAATGTATTTTTATCCTATAATGTCTTCTATGATCTTTCTTTTAATTGTGTTAAACATATTTAATTCAGTCGGCTTTGTCTGCTAACAGACCATTTTTACAATGAAGAGATTGTGAGAATGTTATACAGTGGAGACAGTGTAAAAGAAGACTACAATACACAGAGATGTTTTGTCAGAAGGTGATCTGAATTTTCACTAAGATACATTTAACACAATTTACAAATTAAATATCATTGTAAAACAAAAACTAAACTGTGTAAATTGAAATCAACAAGTTGTTTTATCAACAAAAAATATATAATTGGAAGGAATGAGCCTAGATATCTTTCAGTGAAAGCTTTTTGAAAATGTTTTTAGGAAAATGAATCAACCTTTTCTAGCGTGGTTGGTTCAGTTGAAGCTCTTTTGATATTCTTATCAGACTTCTTATGACAAGAATTATATCCTAAGACAAGGATACAGTATGGATCTTCCATATTTGGATGAATAGGACTTCCATCATAGTAAGAAGATAAAGTCCAGAAAATGTATAGTATGCCTTGGATGGGCAACTGCCTTGGATAGGCCTGCGGACCAATAAAACATTTTTTAATAAAAAAAACACATTCTTAGGAGCTTAGTTGGGGTCTCAACTTACGGTTGAGAGTTAGAATAATAGAATACACAAGATGCAATTTCGAAATTTGGTTGTGCATCAGCAGTCACTCAATTAGCCTATGTCAGCTAATTGTTTTTTGATTGGTAAGTTAGTCTAGTGGCCAGCTATCTAAACTTGTAGTAAGCATGGTCGAATTACCAAACAGAGTAGGGCCCATTGATTATCAATTATAATATTAAAAACTGATAACATTTACCTCCACCCAATGGCAAAATTGGTAGAATTGCATGAAATTAGCTGTAAAACTGCAAATATTTCTCTCCGCCCCATGGCAAAATGAGTAGAACTGCATTAAATTAGTTGTAAAATAAAAAAAATATTCTCTCCGCCCTGTGGCAAAATGTGTAGAATTGCAGCAAACTTGCTTTAAAACACCAACATTTTCTCTACGCCCCATGGCAAAATGTGTGGAATTGCAGGAAATTAACTTTAAAACTTAAAATGTTTCTCTTCGCTGTCACGAGGGGTTCGCTAAAATGTTTTGTTCGCGGAGGGTGGGTACGCAGACTCACGAGCCACTGCAGTCCCTCATGATGAGTTCCATTGCCCATCCCTGTAGTAAGCTATCAAGACCTCCAAGACAGAGACTGCCAATCCTTTTATAGATGTGATGTCTTTCATTTTGTCTGTTATCTACCGCAGGTGACAGAGAAAACAACACAAACTCTACAGTTGTGCTTCTTCCGTAGAAAAGTCATCAAGAATTTCTTGTGTGTCAAGTTTAGTCATACATTGTTGTTGATTCCTTGTCCAGGTGTGCGGCGATGTTCCCTTTAGCGCTGTGGTGAGCATAGTGTGCTAGTGTTGTCTATACCTCTGTCTGAATAATCCTCAATGTTGGATTATCAATGTGCTACTTGTAATCTAAATGCATGAGTGTAAACATAACTGTATATAGTAAGCCGTAGTTATCATTAACATTAAGGGGACACATTTTGATAATGAGTAGTAAAGGATTTGGGTTCATTAACTTTGTTTTTGTGTGTTCGCTCCTGAAACAATGTAATCTGAAAGACTACACTTCTTTAAATGAATGTGAACAAATCATTTTCTTATTTGTATGAAAGGCAATATCTCATACTCTTGTGTTGATGAAAGTTATTCGTTCTGTCCAAAACTACATTGCTCTGCTTGAGTTTGCTGATGTCAAGTTTGAGGAAAAGACGAAGCAGTACTTTGTCTGTGTTATCTTTTTTTGTATATAGTGTACAGTTGTCAAAGTGAGGTAGTTGGCCTCAATGTTGAAAATATAAGATTCAAGATATTTATTTTCCTACCCTTTGGGGACACAAGAATAGCTAATGTTGCCTTCCAGGGGAGCTGCGTTTGAATTGACTTTCACCCCTCTTTTCCTCTATATTTCTGAATGAGTCTGGGTGGTTCTCAAGGTCCTTGATGAGGCATTTTTATCCTTTCTTGCAATGGAAGTTGGCTTGTCATCATTCAGGGGCCAAAACGGATACTACATACCTACTACAGAGTGAATTCAGCCAAACCTAAAAAAAGAAGTATCACTTTCTCAGTATTGTGTGAATGCATGGTATTGTAACTTCTTTCACAGTTTTGACTGGTTTAAACAAAACAAAAGGAATCAAGCCCAATTTTTTCTCTCACATTAAGCACATTGATTCTCTATTAGGACAGCTGATGCGTTAAAAAATAGCCATATTATGGCTTCTGTTTATTTCACCTTTCTCATTGTTCCTATTAGTGATGTCACACACATTGAAAATATTTTATTGATTCACTCTTCCTCAGCTTGTCACAAGCCTAGGCCCATCTCTAGACTAATTGTTTTATGTATTAACATTGGTCATATATACTGTATAGCCTGGTCCCCTTCTGTAAGTGTGCTGTTGCCAACTTTCTATTCTTCTATCCTTGTCAAGCTATACATACACTATATATACATATGGAAACCCCTTCAAATTCGTGGATTCGGCTATTTCAGCAAACACCAGTTCCTGACAGTTGTATTAAATCGAGCACAAAGCCATGCAATCTCCATAGACAAACATTGGCAGTAGAATGGCCTTACTGAAGAGCTCAGTGACTTTCAACATGGCACCGTCATAGGATGCCAACTTTACAGCAAGTCAGTTCATCAAATTTCTGCCCTGCAAGAGCTGCCCTGCTCAATTGTAAGTGCTGTTATTGTGAAGTGGAAACATCTAGGCGCAACAACGGCTCAGCCGCGAAGTGGTAGGCCACACAAGCTCACAGAACAGGACCGCCGAGTGCTGAAGTGCGCAGTGCATAAAGATTGTCTGTCCTCGGTTGCAACACTCACTACCGAGTTCCAAACTGCCTCTGGAGGCAGCGTCAGGATCTTCATGAAATGGGTTTCCATGGCCGAGCAGTCGGCTGGAGTGGTGTAAAGCTCACCGCCATTGGACTCTGGAGCAGTGGAAATGCGTTCTTTGGAGTGATGAATCACCCTTCACCATCTGGCAGTCTGACGGATGAATCTGGGTTTGGCGATGCCAGGAGAACACTACCTGCCCCAATGCTTTGTGCCAACTATAAAGTTTGGTGGAGGAGGAATAATGGTCTAGGGCTGTTTTCATGATTCGGGCTAGGCCCCTTAGTTCCAGTGAAGGGAAATGTTAACGCTACAGCATACAATGACATTCTAGACAGTTCTGTGCTTCCCACTTTGTGGCAACAGTTTGGGGAAGGCCCTTTCCTGTTTCACATGACAATGCCCCCGTGCACAAAGCGAGGTCCATACAGAAATGGTTTGTCGAGATCGGTGTGGAAGAACTTGACTGGCATGCACAGAGCCCTGACCTCAACCCCATCGAACACCTTTGGGATGAATTGGAACGCCGACTGCGTGCCAGGCCTAATTGCCCAACATCAGTGCCCAACCTCACTAATGCTATTGTGGCTGAATGGAAGCAAGTCACCGCAACAATGTTCCAACATCTAGTGGAAAGCCTTCCCAGAAGAATGGAGGCTGTTATAGCAGCAAAGGGGGGACCAACTCTATTTTAATGCCCATGATTTTGGAATGAGATGTTCGACGAGAAGGTGTCCAAATACCTTTGGTCATGTAGTGTACATCCTGTATGACAAGGAACGAACACAGAAAGAAGTTGGCAAAAGCGCAAACAGACTGGACCACCAGGCTAGGTAATACAAGCACCATATTTCTCTCAGAATGCTTGTTCTAGGTTTCATTGAGTGTTTTATTTTATTTATCAGGGTTTTTGTTTTAAATGTATTTGTTTGCTGTTAAAATGTATTTGAATGTCATGATTTTTCTTTCATTGTGCACGCAAAACAGGAGGGACGTACACAATCTGTAATGTGTACCAAGGCTGAATTAGTTCTGTCACAGAAAATAAAAGTTTTGAAACCTAGCTTGTTGCAGGAAAATCAGTGCAGTTGTTATTGGTGTGTACATGATTGTGTATGATGTTACGAGTTGGGTATTTGGTCAAATAAATATTTCTGATAAACAGTAAGTTGGCTCCCTCTTCTGGTACATTTAGCTGATACTGTATTGACAAACGCTTAAGATACATATTACTGTATTCCCTTACAGGATTTTGACTTTTTGCCCTTCAAAAATGTTTAGATTTGTACCATTTTGAAAAAATGACAAAATATTAATCTGATTGTATAAAATGTCCTTTAAATGTCTCTGTGTGTGCAGGTCAACCAGAAGAGATTCATGAAATGGCAATCTGCAGTTCAAACAATAACAAAGCGGTCACCCTTTAGTCGGGGCTATGGATGCAAGGACTGACCATCAATGAGATCAAAATTATAGTTTTAACCATGTTTTGAAGCTATACAGTGTTTGTTTACAATTACATTGTTAACAAGTAATGAATTAAAACAAACGTATATTTTGGGTCCTGATGGGGTTAAAGGACATTTTATAGAATCAGATTCATATTTTGCCATTTTTTCAAAATGGTAAAAATCTAAACGTTTTTGAAGGACAAAAAGTCACAATCCTGTAAAGGAATACAGTAATATGTATCTTAGACCAGGGGAGATTGTGTTTTCTGGAAACAATACCTGCTGTGCTTCGGTTGGCCTTTAACATGAAATCCTCAATGCTTGGGGGCAGTCATTCTCCCCTGACTAAATGGAGAGGAGGCAGCACTGAGCTAGCCTGCAACGTCACTTCCTAAAGAAGCGCTCAAACTGCGCATGCAATGTTTCTAAAAACTCCTTCATGTAGCAAGATGGTGACACGCTGAAACGACACTTCTTGATCTTCAAATGCGCCACTGAGCATTCTCATAGGAAACAATGGGGTGACGTCATTGATGGCTTCGTTTTTTTAGTCTGTGGGTTAGACAGTTGAACTATGCACATGAGGCATTTATAGGTTATATTCTTCAAGAGTCAACGGCTTTATATTATTCATTTAAAAGTCCACAAATGGAAGTAGCAGTTGCAGATTGCCCAGCTGATGGAAAGGGTGGAAAACAGAGGCCGGGAGTGAATCCAGCCAGAGAGGAAGAGATTTTACTCAGCCCAAAATCTCTCCATGAAAATAAGCCCACAAAGTGAGGTCAAGGAGAGTGTCAAATTTGGTCAACAAAAATCGTATTTGCTAATTTTCTAAGTGAGGCTTATTTGATCGAAAAGGAGTTTCGTAATGGTTAGGTTGTTAGGAATGCACTGATATGGATGCATATGTCATTTCGGCAACTTTGAAAAAAAACTACTTTATATAGGAGTTGTGCCTGTTGTCATAAAGATAGATAGAGGACTTATCATGGATATAACTTGTTTTAGCATGGACACTGCAATGGAGAGCTTCCACGATTTTAAAGTAGCCAACTGGGTGGGGATTTTTATGAGTTGGGAGCAATCAGCCAATGAAGAAGAAGACAATTGACTACTTTAAAATGGAGCCTTAATGGGGCTGCCCATGCTGTCACAGACGCTATGATGGCACAGATACAAATATGAGTCCTCAATCTCTATGGCCTGTTGTTCACACGCATATCTGCCCTCTCATTGGCTAGAATGGTCCCAAATGATCTCGCCTTCTCCCACCTGCCTTCCATCTTTGAGGACATGTATTTCCATTGTTAGAGCGATCACACGACTATCTTATCAATATAATACACAATCTTTGATCCAACCGGAGAACAACTTTCCCCTCTCATTGAAGCCATGGAAGTTCACGGCCGACCGCGGTACTGTTAGCAGAAAACAGGATCCCCCATTATAATTAATGGAAAAATGGCAATCTTCGTGGTCAATCTTTCTGTAAATATTTTTTTCATGGTACCAATAATTGTTTCAAATAAACCAGGTGTATGTCCTTCAACTGAGTATTTTAAAATCGTACACAGAAGACTTTATAAACATATTACACTGCTCAAAAAAATAAAGGGAACACTTAAACAACACAATGTAACTCCAAGTCAATCACACTTCTGTGAAATCAAACTGTCCTCTTAGGAAGAAACACTGATTGACAATAAATTTCACATGCTGTTGTGCAAATGGAATAGACAACAGGTGGAAATTATAGGCAATTAGCAAGACACCCCCAATAAAGGAGTGGTTCTGCAGGTGGGAACCACAGACCACTTCTCAGTTCCTATACTTCCTGGCTGATGTTTTGGTCACTTTTGAATGCTGGCGGTGCTTTCACTCTAGTGGTAGCATGAGACGGAGTCTACAACCCACACAAGTGGCTCAGGTAGTGCAGCTGATCCAGGATGGCACATCAATGCGAGCTGTGGCAAGAAGGTTTGCTGTGTCTGTCAGCATAGTGTCCAGAGCATGGAGGCGCTACCAGGAGACAGGCCAGTACATCAGGAGACGTGGAGGAGGCCGTAGGAGGGCAACAACCCAGCAGCAGGACCACTACCTCCGCCTTTGTGCAAGGAGGAGCAGGAGGAGCAATGCCAGAGCCCTGCAAAATGACCTCCAGCAGGCCACAAATGTGCATGTGTCTGCTCAAACGGTCAGAAACAGACTCCATGAGGGTGGTATGAGGGCCCGACGTCCACAGGTGGGGGTTGTGCTTACAGCCCAACACCGTGCAGGACGTTTGGCATTTGCCAGAGAACACCAAGATTGGCAAATTCGCCACTGGCGCCCTGTGCTCTTCACAGATGAAAGCAGGTTCACACTGAGCACGTGACAGACGTGACAGAGTCTGGAGACGCCGTGGAGAACGTTCTGCTGCCTGCAACATCCTCCAGCATGACCGGTTTGGCGGTGGGTCAGTCATGGTGTGGGGTGGCATTTCTTTGGGGGGCCGCACAGTCCTCCATGTGCTCGCCAGAGGTAGCCTGACTGCCATTAGGTACCGAGATGAGATCCTCAGACCCCTTGTGAGACCATATGCTGGTGCGGTTGGCCCTGGGTTCCTCCTAATGCAAGACAATGCTAGACCTCATGTGGCTGGAGTGTGTCAGCAGTTCCTGCAAGAGGAAGGCATTGATGCTATGGACTGGCCCGCCCGTTCCCCAGACCTGAATCCAATTGAGCACATCTGGGACATCATGTCTCGCTCCATCCACCAACGCCACGTTGCACCACAGACTGTCCAGGAGTTTGCGGATGCTTTAGTCCAGGTCTGGGAGGAGATCCCTCAGGAGACCATCCGCCACCTCATCAGGAGCATGCCCAGGCGTTGTAGGGAGTTCATACAGGCACGTGGAGGCCACACACACAACTGAGCCTCATTTTGACCTGTTTTAAGGACATTACATCAAAGTTGTATCAGCCTGTAGTGTGGTTTTCCACTTTAATTTTGAGTGTGACTCCAAATCCAGACCTCCATGGGTTGATAAATTGGATTTCCATTGATTATGTTTGTGTGATGTTGTTGTCAGCGCATTCAACTATGTAAAGAAAAAAGCATTTAATAAGATTATTTAATTCATTCAGATCTAGGATGTGTTATTTTAGTGTTCCCTTTCTTTTTTTGAGCGTTGTATTAACCCATTTGGCCTTCAACTTGAGTTACTCAATGAAAAAGGCAGCACTGAGCTAGCCTGCAACATCACTTCCTAAAGTAGCTCAAACTGCACATGTTAAGGCTCGCACACATTGCAACAAATGTGGATCTAGGGTTGGTCTGCTGATCGTTCAGCGCGCTGCATTTTAGGGACCAGCCCCTGTAGACTGCTGACATTTTTGCAGAAGTCTGACTGTTGACAGTTTTCACGCTATTCTACATATAAAATAAGTCTGTTCGCAAATTACTTTCAGAGGTGCTAAGTACTCTCGGTCAGCAAACGCTTATGGTGTGTCTGAGCCCTTATGTCTCCATCAGAGGCCATCTTAAACGACTTTATTTGGCTTCAATGCACTGTTGAGTCTTCCCATAGGAATGAATGGTGTCACGTGATTGATGGCTTTGTCCATTCATATATACAGTCATTGGATCCAAAACAGATTTGTCACATGATGTCTTAAGAGATGAAAGAGAGAGAGGTGATGATACTTTATTCAACCCCAAGGGGAAATTAGCTACAACAGCAATAATATGAACAATCACAAGATGATTACTACTAAAAGTTCAAATTGGCTTACATTTTTTTAATGTCATTATTTCTTGAAAAAAATCCACCACTTTGAGAGTATTTGTTGTAAATCAGTGACAATACTTTTTGGGCACTGTCGTTAAGACTACAATTGCATATCAGCAAAAGACTACAATAGCATATCAGCAAAACACTTAAACTGATAGGCTATGATAAGGAGTGATGAGTGCAAAACCTGTCACCAGTGATAAAAAAAAGTGTGCTGTGGTAAACTGCATCTAACATCTTTAATGATGTGGCAGCTGCATTCATGTAGCTGATGTCGCATAGTATAGGACCGTTAGGAATGTAGACTGAAGGATCTGCTCAGTGAGAGGCATGATCTATTTCTATAGAAATAGCCCAATTTTATTCTCAGCTTCTTGGTTAACTCATCTACAGTGGGGCAAAAAAGTATTTAGTCAGCCACCAATTGTGCAAGTTCTCCCACTTAAGAAGATGAGAGAGGCCTGTAATTTTCATCATAGGTACACTTCAACTATGACAGACAAAATGAGAAAAAAAAATCCAGAAAATCACATTGTAGGATTTTTAATGAATTTATTTGCAAATTAATTATGCAAATTATAGCCTCTGAAGCAACAATGAATGATCAACAGTGTCAAATGCCTTGGAAAGGTCTATAAAGTGGGCAGCACAATGTTGTTTCTTATCTAAACAATTCACAACATCATTTACTTTGAGGGATGCAGCAGAGATGGTGCTAGTGCTATGTCCTGGTCTATAACCAGACTGATTAACATTCAGAATACTTTTCATAGATACAAAAGATCGTAACTGAGAATTGAACAATGATTCTAATATTATTCCTCTGAAATACAGTTGAAGTCGGAAGTTTACATTCACTTAGGTTGTAGTCATTAAAACTTGTTTTTCAACCACTCCACAAATTTCTCTTTAACAAACTATAGTTTTGGCAAGTCGGTTAGGACATCTACTTTGTGCATGACACAAGTAATTATTCCAACAATTGTTTACAGACAGATTATTTCACTTATAATTCAATGTATCACAATTCCAGTGGGTCAGAAGTTTACATACACTAAGTTGACTGTGCCTTTAAACAGCTTGGAAAACTCCAGAAAATTATGTCATGGCTTTAGAAGCTTCTGTTAATTGACATAATTTGAGTCAATTGGAGGTGTACCTGTGGATGTATTTCAAGGCCAACCTTCAAACTCAGTGCCTCTTTGCTTGATATCATGGGAAAATCAAAAGAAATCAGCCAAGACCTCAGAAAAATAATTGTAGATCTCCACAAGTCTGGTTCATCCTTGGGAGCAATTTCCATACACCTGACGGCACCACGTTCATCTGTACAAACAATAGTACGCAAGTATAAACACCATGGGGCCACGCTGCCGTCATACCACTCAAGAAGGAGACACGTTCTGTCTCTTAGAGATGAACGTACTTTGGTGCGAAAAGTGCAAATCAATCCCAGAACAACAGCAAAGCACCTTGTGAAGATGCTGGAGGAAACAGGTACAAAAGTATCAATATCCACAGTAAAACGAGTCCTATATCAACATAACCTAAAAGGCCGCTCAACAAGAAAGAAGCCACTGCTCCAAAAACCGCCATAAAAATGCCAGACTACGGTTTGCAACTGCACATGGGGACAAAGATCGTACTTTTTGGAGAAATGTCCTCTGGTCTGATGAAACAAAAATAGAACTGTTTGGCCATAATGACCATCGTTATGTTTGGAGGTAAAAGGGGGATGCTTGCAAGCCGAAGAACACCATCCCAACCGTGAAGCACGGGGGTGGCAGCATCATGTTGTGGGCGTGCTTTGCTGCAGGAGGGACTGGTGCACTTCACAAAATAGATGGCATCATGAGGTAGGAAATTATGTGGATATATTGAAACAACAGCTCAAGACATCATTCAGGAAGTTAAAGCTTGGTCTCAAATGGATCTTCCAAATGGACAATGACCCCAAGCATGCTTCCAAAGTTGTGGCAAAATGGCTTAAGGACAACAAAGTCAAGGTATTGGAGTGGCCATCACAAAGCCCTGACCTCAATCCTATAGAAAATGTGTGGGCAGAACTGAAAAAGCATGTGCAAGCAAGGAGGCCTACAAACCTGTCTCAGTTACACCAGATCTGTCAGGAGGAATGGGCCAAAATTCACCCAACTTATTATGGGAAGCTTGTGGAAGGCTACCCGAAACGTTTGACCCAAGTTAAACAATTTAAAGGCACTGCTACCAAATACTCACTGAGTATATGTAAACTTCTCACCCACTGGGAATGTGATGATAGAAATACAAGCTGAAATAAATAATTCTCTCTACTATTATTCTGACATTTCACATTCTTAGAATAAAGTGGCGATCCTAACTAACGTAAGACAGGGAATTTTACCTAGGGTTAAATGTCAGGAATTGTGAAAAACTGAGTTAAATGTATTTGGCTAAGGTATATGTAAACTTCCGACTTCAACTGTAGGTTGATAGTTATTTAGGTGGCAAGGGTCATCTCCTTTGAGGGGAGGTACATGAGCCGCCTTCCAAACCTTGGGGATAGTACCAGATATAATCGTCAGGTAAAAAATATGAGCCATTTATTCCACTACAAACAAAGTGTTTCCCAAATAACAGATATGCTATCCTGTTGTCTCTGTGACTCCCATAGAAAAAAATATTATTGAATCATGGCTCTCAGTGAAACTGCATTCTTATGACATATGTTGCCAAAAGCAAGTACAGGGCTCGGGAAGGACCTAAGGACTTTAGTGGTGTAGGACCATAGCTGGGTTGGTGGGAAAGAGCAAGAAGCTACTAAAGATGTTGTGGTTGTACGAGTCATCGAACAGCCCACACCCCAGGGAAGCTCCATTTACACATGATCATCTTTCTCCAGTTGCAGAATCATGGCACCTGATATGTACTCGTAACTACCATTGAAGTTGTCCTGGACGTTGTGTAGCAGTCGCTGTCCATTTTTGGTCAAGTACACACCAATTTTCTGATAAGACTTTCATCCCATGGTGGTGAATCTGATGTAGTATACTCCTTTCCCTGGTTTTCTGAAGATGCCTGTATCAAAGGAGAATCAGGGATAAACACTGTCCGTCTCATAGACACTGGAGCAGCCTTTTGGACGTGTGTTTTAACAGTATACAATATAAAGATTGTATGTGTTAGCAGTATCTAGTACCGTTGCAACCCACTGGGCACACCACGTCATTTCAATGTGGAAATTTGGGTAATATTTGGTTGAGGCATTGATCAATGTTATTTCAAACTTTATTCACACAAATTTAAGTTTTCCTGCATTAAAGTCCCCAGCCACTAGGAGCACCGCTTTGGATGAGCATTATTATCCATGTCATCGTTCAGCCACAACTCAGAGAAACATAAGATATTGCTGTTTTTAATGTCCCGTTGGTAGGATAATCTCGAAAAGAGCTCATCCAGTTTATTTTCCAGTGATTGCAAGTTGGCCAGTAGAACGGATGGTAGAGGTGGGTTAACCACTCGCCAACGAATTCTCACAAAGCACCCAGATCTGCGCCCACTGTATCTCAGTCTTTTCTTCATGCTAATGATGGGGATTTGGGCCTGGTCCGGGAGCAACAGTATATCCTTCGCGTCAGACTCATTAAAGAAAACATCTTTGTCCAGTTCCAGGTGAGTAATCGCTGTTCTGATATCCAGAAGCTCTTTTCAGTCATAAGAGACGGTAGCAGAAACATTATGTGGAAAATAAGTTACGAACAATGCGAAAAAACACACAAAATAGCACAATTGGTTAGGAACCCGTAAAACGTCAGCCATCGCCTCCGGCGCCATTATCTTAGCAGTGACTACAATGGTGACTTTAAAAAAGTTATATAGAGTTTAATGGCTGTGATAGGCGAAAACTGAGGATGGATCAACAACATTGTAGTTACTCAACAATATTAGCCTAATTGACAGAGTTAAAAGAAGGAATCCTGTACAGAATAAAAAATATTTCTGCAACAAGGCACTAAAGAAATAATGCAAAACAAATGTGGCAAAGCAATTAACTTTTTGTCCTGAATACAAAGTGTTATGTTTGGGGCAAATCCAATACAACACATTACTGAGTACCACTCTCCATATATTTAAGCATATCACATCCGGCTGTATCACATCTGGCCGTGATTGGGAGTCCCATAGGGCGGCGCACAATTGGCCCAGCGTCATCCGGGTTTGGCCGGGGTAGGCCGTCATTGTAAATAAGAATTTGTTCTTAACTGACTTTCCTAGTTAAATAAAGGTTAAATAAATAATTAAATTGTGGTGGCTGCATCATGTTATGGGCATGCTTGTAATCGTTAAGGACTTCAGAGTTTTTCAGGATAAAAAAGAAACGGAATGGAGCTAAGCACAGGCAAAATCCTAGAGGAAAGCCTGGTTCAGTCTGCTTTCCACCAGATACAGAGCTTGAAACATTTTGAAAAGAATAATGGGCAAATGTTGCACAATCCATGTGTGGAAAGCTCTTAGAGTCCTACCCAGAAATACTCACAGCAGTTATCACTGCCAAAGATTATTCTACAACATACTGAGTCAGGGTTATGAACACTTATAAAAATTAGATACTTCTGTATTTCATTTTCAATACATTTGCAAAAATTGCTAAAAACATGTTTTCACTTTGTCATTATGGGGTATTGTGTGCAGATGGTTGAGACAAAAATATTTTTTTATCCATTTTGACTTCAGACTGTAACACAACAAAATGTGTAATCAGTAAAGGGGTATGAATACTTTCTGAAGGCACTGTACATGTATCTATATTATTCCTCATATTTAAGGAGTGTAATTCATCTTCAAGACTGTCACGGTAGTCGTAGGGTTGAGAACAAAACGCAGCAGGTATATGTACACTCATCTTTTATTAGGATAAGAAGGTAAACCAAAAACGTATACAAAAACACAACGACGATAGACAGTCCTGTAAGGCATAACGCTAAACACGGAAATAACCTCCCACAAAGTGACAGGTGAAAACAGGCTCCCTCAGTATGACTCTCAATCAGCAACAACGATGTACAGCTGTTCCTGATTGAGAGTCATACCAGGCCAACACAGAAATACAAAACTAGAACAGCCCCTTAGAAATACAAACACAAGAACATACCCAACACCCCGGAACACATAAATCAAATACCCCTCTACAATACACACACACACCTCGAACCACCTAAATCAACTACCCCCTCTACATCGACACTTACACCAATAAACCCCAGAAACACTCTACACAAAATATCCCTCTAAACATATACACAAAACCATGAAAACAAATACCCTCTGCCACGTCCTGACCAAACTACAATAACAAATAGACCCCTTTACTGGTCAGGACATGACAAAGACACATTTGTTTAGTAATAGTTAGCATGCATTGTAAGTAAATAATGTATACATTATAATCAAGTAATTGCTAAATAACTATATGTTATGTGTGCTACATAAAGTAGTGGTACAATGGAAGTTCGCAAATTTCACTTCCAAACCTGTAACGGCTGTCGTAGGAGAGAGAGGACCAAGGCGCAGCGGGTTGCATACTCATCATTATAATTTATTAAATAAACGTGAACACGGAAAACAAAGAACGACAGACCGACAGTTTCACAGGCTACAATAATAACAGCAGTGCGAAATACAACTACCCACCAATCCCCAGGTGAAAACAAGCATCTAATATATGACTCCCAATCAGGAACAACGACGTACAGCTGTTCCTGATCGGGAGCCACACAAACCACACAGAAATAGACAGACTAGAAAACCATAGAAAACCAACACTAGAACAATTACTCAACCCCCAGACTACATAAACCAAACACCCCTTAAATAACACACACAACCCGAACCATATGAAACAAATACCCCTCTGCCACGTCCTGACCAAATATAATACAATTACTCCCTCTGCTGGTCAGGACGTGACAAAACCAGATAAACTGTTCACCTCAAGCAAATTAATAACAAGAGAGTAAAAGACTAGAAGTATATAGTCTATTGCAATGTTCCCTCTAATCAGCGCACTTGTCAACATTTCCCTTTCTTGAGGGAATTGTGATCAATCAATGCAATATTAACCACTTTCAATGCAACATACCGAAACAAAACGAACTATGCAAGACTTAGTATGCAAAACTAACTATGCAAGAGATTTTGTTGTAGGCAGAACGCATCGGAGTAGGATTCTATTGCATTGACATGCATGACTCAGCCACACGACTCAGCCATACTCTCTGGGTACATGAGTACGACTCAGCCATACTCATGTACCCACCTGTGCATATTTGTTCACACCCTTTGCTAGATAGTGAGTTATTAGCCCAGTTATAGATAATTTGTAGTCAGCAATGGGGGAGTGATTGCTTCCTTCAAGAGCAGAAAAACTGTACATTTCTAGAGTCTTGTAAATAGCTTTTTTTTGTCTTAAAGGGGCATTTTGAGACAGGCTTGAGTAAGCTAAGTAGCCAATAGGCAGAGGGTAGCGTAATTTGTCTGATTCTCTGTAAAAAATATTATGGGAATAATAATTGTATTCTGTAAAGTGGTTTCTTGCATCAATCAACACAACATCTTCAGTCATCTCCTTGTCTGAAGGACAAGTGCATAAACAGGTTAATGTCAAGCCTTTTCAAAAGTCATGGAATGTAGGCCAACATTGAACACCACACATTGGCTGCTACTGTAGGCTGAATGATAGAACAGCTATTTACATGTTAAAATGTTATGGGATGCCTTTTATCCATTGTTTTTGATGGTAGCCCACTCTAGTAGGTCTACATTATGATCAAATAGCCACAGTAGGCTACTTGACCACTGTCTGAAACTGTAACTTAAAGCGTGTACAGCCTCAGTGTTCACAGTAAACGCGTGCTGGAAGTTGCACTGAATTTTTAGAACATTCAAGTTTGCGCTCAGAAGACCAGAAATTAGTGGGAACATTGGTCTATTAATTGCCTAGTTGCCTTACTCTTTAACTCTCCTTTTCATTTGAAAAGAATGCCACCTGCTGACTGAAATGGGGTATTGCCCCATTGCCCATTTGAACTGATAAGGAACAGTTCATGATCTCTTTTTCGTGATATGTTTGTTTTTAATTAGTAGGTTTGGACTTCATGAGAGCCAGTTTTGTCATAGCGGTTGGTGGTTTTTGCAACTGCACTTGAAGAAACTTTCAAAGTTCATGAAATGTTCCGGATGTACTGACCTTCATGTCTTACATAGAATAAGCCCAAGCTTCTGTCGGAGGCGTTCTACCACGACCATGATGCCCCTGAGTGTGGAGGAGAGAGACTTCCCCATCGCCTACTCCATGGTGGTCCATGAGAAGATTGAGATGTTTGATCGACTCCTGCGTGCCGTGTACACACCTCAGAATGTATACCGTGTGCATGTGGACCAGAAATCCTCAGAGGAATTCAGGACTGCAGTAAAGGCTATTGTGTCTTGTTTTCATTTACATTTACATTTAAGTCATTTAGCAGACGCTCTTATCCAGAGCGACTTACAAATTGGTGCATTCACCTTAAGATATCCAGTGGAACAACCACTTTACAATAGTGCATCTAAATCTTTCGGGGGGGGGGGGGGGTAGAAGGATTACTTTATCCTATCCCAGGTATTCCTTAAAGAGGTGGGGTTTCAGGTGTCTCCGGAAGGTGGTGATTGACTCCGCTGTCCTGGCGTCGTGAGGGAGCTTGTTCCACCATTGGGGTGCCAGAGCAGTTTTCCCAATGTGTTTGTGGCAAGTTAGACAGAGTGTGTAGTTTACGCATCCTATTCGTTATCTACTTCATCTTTTTACTTTCAGTGATTGTGAATTAGGGCTGTGGGGGTCATGACATTTTGTCAGCTGGTGTTCGTCAAGCAAACAACTGCCGATCTCACGGTGATTGAGCGTTAATTAACAAAAACACATTTATCATCTCCGGCTTCCACGCATATCCTACAAGCAACTGATGCACAATGGCTCTCTCAGATATCTCAATTCTTATTAGCCAATGCCCATCATGTGATCGGGTCCTTCTCACAAGCTACAAGTGAAGACAGACACATCCAGGATGCAATTGAATTCTGAGGCGCATATTAATGGTGTTGGAAGAACTGTCCACATTTACTTTTCGTCAGCCAACAAGATGAGTAGGCCTAATGAACAGCGACAGCACTAGCCTATGTAAATCTACTATCCCCCATAGTACAAAGGTCAACCTATTCTATTCTGTTGGAGAATTAAATATTCCAAACATATTCCGGCACAATTGTGGCATGCAATAGATCCCAAATGAATACAACCACTACTATCAACAAAAAAAAACATTTTAAAAGCAATGAGGCTGATGCAACAGATCAGAACGTTTAGCTTAAAATGTTGATAAACTATTAGGCTATTTCTTCACGTTATAAGTGCAGCAATGCCCACAAGGCATCAGGCTAGAAGTGAGAATGTTCCAAAATGCAATCAATTAAAGGGAAACACTATTCTCAAAAGTGACCGCAAATGCGATTATGCATGTAATGCTTTTATTATAAAGGTGCATTTTTATGGTGAAAATGACCTTCCTCAATCTTGAAACTCATGTGCTGCATATGTATGCCAGTTAGGCTCGACACCCGTTGTAAAGCGGATTCATTTGCTTAATTGTAAATAAGTTATTTGGCTACTTTAGTTGTGATACAAACCTTATCAAAATGTATAGGCCTATTGTCTAGGCTACATGAGGTGTGCGACATAAGTGATAATATATCATTCACAAGTGATAGGCTAATATTCTCACCCATCAGACTATTCTTGATTTAATCCTGTCTTTACATATACTAAATAATATATGTGTGAAATTGGTTTTGATTTAGAATGGACCATTATCATGCATCTGTCTCGAAAATACATGTCATCTATGCACTTAAATAGCAAATGGAGGACGCTTTTCCCATGGTTCATTTTCATGCCAGCCAGGTAGGCTATACTCCTATTGTAAAGAGAATCAATGTGCTTAATATTGGGAAAGTTGAGAAATAAATACAATAGAGCTAGCCCATAGAAAGCTGATGGGATACTCCTCTTTTTAATAGAGGCCATCAAAGCTCTGTTTTCTCACTCAAGCCGGATGTGGAGGTTGGCGTGGTTACACGTGGTCTGCGGTTGTGAGGCAAGATGGATGTACTGCCAAATTCTCTAAAACAACGTTGGAGGTTATGTTAATTTATGGAAGATAAATTAACATAACATTCTCTAGTAACAGCTCTGGTGGGCATTTCCTGTAGTCACCATGCCAATTGCACGTTCCCTCAAAACTTGAGAAATCTGTGTCATTGTGTTGTGTGACAAAACTGCACATTTTAGAGTGGTATTGTCCCCAGCACAAGTTACACCTGTGTAATGATCGTGCTGTTTAATCAGCTTCTTGATATGCCACACCTGTCAGGTAGATGGATTATCTTGACCACCTTTCTTTCTTCAAACATGCATACAACATTGTGTAAAAATATCATAAAGTAAAAAAAAGGTATTACCCACAATCCTCTAAAAAGGAGCCACTTTAAGTTGTTCCAAGAACTTCATATTCTTAAGCTGAGAGAAAATATTATGAAATTGAGGTAAATTAAACACAAATTTCCCCAAATAATCATTCAGATTTTGCAGTATAATAAATAGAATTGACATTTTCAACTGTCATGCTTTTTGAACACATTAAAATGAATGTGTTTTTGGCAAATAAGACAGAGAGTGTAGTTTATGCATTGTGGTCTCGAGTGCAGGCAGATCTCAACTATATGAGAGACCTGTTGAAGTCAGCTGTCCAGTGGAAGTACCTACTCAATACCTGTGGAACAGATTTCCCCATTAAAACCAACACAGAGATGGTTCAGTCACTCAAACTGCTCAACAGGAGGAACTGCATGGAGTCTGAGACCACCGTCGACTATAAGAAACGCCGATGGCAGTATCAGCACGATATGACCAATAACATAGTAGTCAGAACGGGCGTTACGAGGAGCCCTCCTCCAATCAGCACCCCCATGTTCTCCGGAAACGCCTATTTCGTGGTCTCCGGGGACTTTGTCCATCACGTGTTTGACAGCCAGGAGGTTCGGGCCCTGCTGGAGTGGGAGAGGGACTCTTACATTCTTGAGCACCTGTGGGCCACTCTGCAACGCCTTTTCTTTTAAAGAGATTTTCACCTGCTGACTGAAATGTGATGTCAAATAGTCCTTAACTGCTCATTTGATTTGATATGGAACATTTTATGATCTCTTTTCTGTGATATTATTGTTTTAATTAGTTGGTTTGGACTTTACCACACTGTAAAAAAATACTTTTAAAACATCCGGTAACTGTTTGCATCTGCTTATTGAGTATTTCCAACATGAGCGGCAGGTAGCTTAGTGGTTAGAGCGTTGCGCCAAGGATATAGCCCATCAGTCGAGGTTGCGACAACAGGAATTAAAGAGTGTTGCGAATTCGGGGGCCATTTTCTACCAAGAATGAACATACTCGCCGATGCCGACCCTGTATCGAATCCCAACACGTCTGCAGTATTTAGCCTTGAATCTTTTTTTAATGCTTTCTTTTCCTTACCGTGACAATCTGAGAGTAGAAAAGTATCGGGCTTCATCCGACAATCCTCGTTCCTCTCAGCCTGTAAATCTGTCATCATCATCCATAACGTTTTATTATGAAAACCCCGTCTCTTTTTGTCAAACTGCTCACCCTCTTCAGAATTCCAATTTATAGAAGGGTAGCCGAAGTGTGTTAAGCCACAGGAGTAAAATCTTGTTCATCTCAAATAAGAGAAATGGCTTAATTTATAAATGTAATATCAAGTTCACATTGAAAACGTAATGTTGGCGAAATTGATCAAGGAAGGAAATCAAGGAAGTAATTGAAGACGGAATTGGAGGAAGACGTGAGAATGACAAATATACTGTAATTGTTTGAAATCAGTGCACAAGGTACACAAGCAGGAAAATGAAATAGTTTATACAATGGAGCATTCAAAGACTGACATTAATTGATCAAAATGTAATTAGAGAATTCAACTAAGGGCTTTTGTGCCCTTAGTGAATTAAGGGGAGAATACTTTTGACACCACAGAGGGACAAACAATTGAACACAAATAATTACAATTATATATAATTCACTGAAAATGGAGAGCGACTGATCGCTTGCTCCATCAGAATGCCAAGCCCATAAGGAGCAGAGGACGGGGCTGACTGAGTGTCAGCCGAGCATAGGTGTCGAGCACGGACAGGGTCCAGCCGGGCACGGGTGTGGACGTCATGAACAGAGGCCCAGCCAAGCACGGGTGTCAAGGCCACGGACAGAGAACCAGCTGGTTGTGGAGTAGTCCGTACAGGAGCGGAGGACTGATGTGGTTAGAGGTATAGAATGGATGCTGGGACTCCTACAAAGTTATCTGATTGGCAGCATGTTTTTTTGCATTACTCTTCATCAATGCCACCAAATACCCATCATACCACAGAGCATTTTCAACAACCTACTTGAAGGTCTGCTTCCTCTAAAGGCTGAACTGCATCTCGTGTGCCTTGTTGCTGGGTTGCCAACTCTGAGCAGTACAGCCCTCCTGGCCAAAACTATCTGGAGATATAGCCCTGGTGTATTCCTTTTTGAACTATGTCTGCTGAAATGGCAAGCATCCTTACTGTCAAAAATAGAATCAAATTCATCAAATCCAATTTTATTCATCATATATACAGAATACAGGGGGGTGTAAACAGTGCAATGAAATGCTTACTTGCAAGCTACCTCAACATAGCCCTTGTCATACAACATGTCTTGGGGGTATGATATTTGTGCGTCTGTAACTTTCTCATTCATCATTATTCACAATTCACCAGGACTATCCGTAATCCTGGTAGCATCCACATTAATGTAGAAGTGTTTAGAAAAGTATTCTATTCTTATTTACAATAAGTGACTCCAAAATGACACAATACATTATTTATCAGTCATTTCTATTGGGCACAAAATAATCTGAAACAACCAAAATAAAGACCCAATGTTTGTAGAGTCACAAGCTTGATGTAATCATTACGTGCTAGGAATATGGGACCAATTACTAAACTTTTGACTACTTTAATACACATAAGTGAATTTATCCCAATACTTTTGGTTCGTCTTAAATGGGGGGGACTATGTACAAAAAGTGCTGTAATAAAAAGTGCTGTAATATGGATGAAAATACCCTCAAATTAAAGCTGACAGTCTGCACTTTGTATCATTGCAAATCCAAAGTGCTGGAGTACAGAGCCGAAACAACAAAACATTTCACTATCCCAATACTTTAGATGGAGTATTTGGCTGTTTTGACTGCCAGAGCCAATTCACACTTTAAAATATAATTTATGGTCCATAGACTAAGGAGTAACGTTAGCCCGAACAGGAACGTAGGACAGGGGACTGACAAGCACAGGTGTGGAGGATAGAGGCCCAGGTCCTGGAGTAGCCCGTACAGGAGTGGAGGACAGGGGACTGACAAGCACAGGTGTGGAGGATAGAGGCCCAGGTCCTGGAGTAGCCCGAACAGGAGCGGAGGACAGGGGACTGACAATCACAGGTGTGGAGGATAGAGGCCCAGGACCTGGAGTAGCCCGTACAGGAGCGGAGGACAGGGGACTGACAAGCACAGGTGTGGAGGATAGAGGCCCAGGTCCTGGAGTAGCCCGAACAGGAGCGGAGGACAGGGGACTGACAAGCACAGGTGTGGAGGATAGAGGCCCAGGTCCTGGAGTAGCCCGAACAGGAGTGGAGGACAGGGGACTGACAAGCACAGGTGTGGAGGATAGAGGCCCAGGTCCTGGAGTAGCCCGAACAGGAGTGGAGGACAGGGGACTGACAAGCACAGGTGTGGAGGATAGAGGCCCAGGACCTGGAGTAGCCCGTACAGGAGCGGAGGACAGGGGACTGACAAGCACAGGTGTGGAGGATAGAGGCCCAGGACCTGGAGTAGCCCGTACAGGAGCGGAGGACAGGGGACTGACAAGCACAGGTGTGGAGGATAGAGGCCCAGGACCTGGAGTAGCCCGAACAGGAGCGGAGGACAGGGGACGGACTGATACAGCTGTGGACCGGATGCTGGTAGAGGGGGTGGGAGTAGGACTAACAGCATACAAAACAAACACATGGGTACAAAACCCGTAGCGCACCAGTAACACATAGCACGAGTACTTACAACATAAACAATTCCCGACAAGGACATGGGGGAAACAGAGGGAAAATATACAACATGTAATTAGGGAATTGAAACCAGGTGTGTGTGAAAACAAGACAAAACAAATGGAACATGAAAAATGGATCGCGATGGCTAGAAGACCGGTGACGTCGACCGCCGAACACCGCCTGAACAAGGAGAGGAACCGACTTCGGTAGAAGTCGTGACAAGCCTTATAATCCTGCAGCACCAAACCAGTCTGATCGAAGAGGTACTCCAAACCTTTCAGCTCCCCTAAAGAAAAACAACTGCATAAATATATGAGAATAAACCGGACTGAGAAGGGAATAATTCTATAATAACATTTCACAAAGAGAAATGTGTTGCTTTTTGTTTTAAATATAAAAGCTGCATTAGATTATTAATTACATAAAAATTATATTGCCATTACCAGTGTATTTGCAAGTAATCACTATAAATACTTCAAATACAGGCTGAAAGGGCTGAAAAGTAGAACTATTAATTTAATTAGATCAATAGATTAAAGACCATCAGAAGACAATCCTTTGTTTTACTTATCTATTACCTTCATAAACTAAACATCATTAATGAAAATGATAACTCCAGATTAGTATGAAAATAGTGGGGTTAGCAGACTATTTTGATGGTCAGAGTCATCGGACGTTAAACTAGCTATCAATCACTTTCAGTGATCATGTTTTAATGTTCCATATTTTTTTCATGTTTTTAATTATTAGCCATTTAACCCACTTTAGCAGTCATTGTTGAACACAGTGTTAATTCTAATAGCAGTAAGTGATCCACAACACCTCATAGCACAGCAAATTGCGTAATACTAATATAGAAATATCCTTTTATTTCTTCAAACATGCATACAACATAGTTTAAAAATACAATACATTGAATTACCCACACAATCCTCTAAAAACGGAGCCACATGTCAAGTTGTTGCAAGAACTTACAATTCTTAAGTTGAGAGAAAATATTAGGAAATTGGAATAAATTAAAACTTCTTAAGGATCGGTGTCCCGCCATCGGTACAACTTCCAGTGAAACTGGAGGGCGCGTAATTCAAATAAATTCGAATAGTTATTTTAGCGGTTAAACATTTAGGTACATAAGTGGCTGAAACCTTAAATTCTTGTTAATCTAACTGCACTGTCCGATTTACAGTAGGTATTACAGCGAAAACATGCCATGCGATTGTTTGAGGACGGCGCCCCACATCAAAATATTCTTTCCACCGGCACAGGTTTCATACATTCACATATAAAGAGTAAATATTCACTTACTTTTTGAAAATCTTCCTCTGATTTGTCATCCAAAGGGTCCCAGTGATAACATGTAGTGTTGTTTTGTTAGATAAAATAATTTTTTATATCCCAAAAAGTCTGTTTAGTTGGTGCCATCGATTTGAGTAATCCACTCATTCAACTTGCAGAGAAAGGAATCCAAAAATCTACCCATAAACTTTGTTTCAACAAGTACAAATACATTTGTGTTTACTCCTCAGACACCCTAAAATGTAATCAAACTATAATATTTCATAAGGAAAGAAGTATGTTCAACAGGAAACCGATTTTAGCAGGTGCGCAACTTCATCATGGTGCGCATTGACACGGATTTTCAAGACTGTGTCCTCATACAAAAACTGTTATTTCTTATTCGTTTTTGAAGTTACAAGCCTGAAACCTTGAACATAGACTGCTGACACCCTGTGGAGGTCATAGGAATTGCATCCAGGGAGCTATTTTATAATATGAGCTTTCTCTTGCATTTCTAAGAGGATGGTCTCTCTCAAAAAAATATCTGTTTGGTTTTTCTTTGGATTTTCTCCTACCATATCTATTGTGTTATATTCTCCTACATTATTTATTATTTCCCCTACATTATTAACGTTTCTACGAACATCAAAGTGTTTTCTTTCCAATGGTACCAATTATATGCATATCCTGGCTTCAGGGCTTGAGCTACAGGCAGTTTACTTTGGGCACGACATTCAGGCGGAAATGGAGAAAAAAGGAGTCTATCCCTAAACACAATTTCCATTGTAGTTGTTTTTACACGCAAATAATTGTTTAAATTTTGCAGTATATTAAATTGAATTTACATTTTCGAATGTCATGCATTTTGAACACAAAAATGTTGTCACGTCCTGGCCAGTATATAAGGTTAATTGTTTTGTAGTTTGGTCAGGGCGTGACAGAGGGTATTTGTTTTATGTGGTTCGGGGTGGTGTGTTTGTGTAAAGGGTGTTTGATTTAGTATGTCCGGGGTTTGGTTTATGTCTAGGTAGTTCTATGTGGAGTCTAGTATGTCTGTTTCTATGTCTGGTGAATTGGTGTTGGGACTCTCAGTTGAAGGCAGGTGTTTTCTATCTGCCTTTGATTGAGAGTCTCATAAATGAGGGTGTGTTTGTGTTTGTGTTTGGTGGGTGATTGTTCTGTGTTCAGCCCTAGGCTTTGCCAGACTGTTTTGTTGTTCGTTTGTTAGTTCTAGTAGTTTTGTTATTTTGTATTCAGTTGTTTTTGTAAGTTAATAAATCTAAATATGAGCATACACGTACCTGCTGCATTTTGGTCCTCATTCACCAACGACAACCGTGACAAATGTTACATTTTACATTTAGCAGACGCTCTTATCCAGAGCGACTTACAGTAGTGAATGCAAACATTTCATACATTTTTTTTTCTGTGCTGGCCCCCCGTGGGAATCGAACCCACAACCCTGGCGTTGCAAACACCATGCTCTACCAACTGAGCTACAGTTGAAGTTAAATCAGAAACCTGCATACTTATGTGAAAATCATCATATTTACCAAGCCCCTGAATACTTTTCTGGGTGGTTTGGACTTTACCAACAACTTTTCAAAAGGAAATAATTCAGCAGAAATAACATATTGTCTTCACACCTCTTCACTTTTTCCACATTTTGTTGTGTTACAAAGTGGGATTAAAATGGAATAACTTTTCATTTTTGTGTCAATGATCTACACAAAATACTCTGTAATGTCAAATTGGAAAAACAATTCTAACAATGGCGTAGCAGTTCAGACGTCCTGTCGTGTCCCGTATATATATATATATTTACATATTTTTTCTTCACTTATCTTTTTACATTTTTTTTATTCTAAATACTCAACCTCAAAGCACTCTCCTGCAACCCGCCTCATCAATTAAAAAAAAAAAAGAAAGTATTATTTACCTCATCTGAATTCCACGACAGAAGCTAGCCAGAGGTTAGCCATTTTCACTGGCTAACGTTGAAGTTCAGCTAGCTACGGTTAGCTGTCCTCAGCTATCCATTAGCTCGAAAAGCTATCGCCAGTTTTTGTACAGCGCGACTCAGACCAGAGCATATCGGACCTATTCTCTCTCCTTTCCTCGATTTCTACCGCAGGCTCTGGACATTTACACCTGGATCTTGCAGCTAACTAGCTGCTACCTGAGTGACTATTGGCAACGTCGGTCACGGAATTAACACACACTATTACGGAGCTAGCTAGCTAGCCAGCTGAAGAGTTCCGTCAGCCACTCGTGGGCTATTCCTGAGCTAGCCAGCTGAAGTGTCTCCTGGGCTACAACTCACCTATCCTGACCCGTTTTACTGCCGATGCGGAGCCCCATTGGGTCTTCACGACTGGATCACCGACGTTATCTGCCCGAGGGAGTTGTCCAACTGGCCCCTCCGTCGCGACGTAACCTGATCGCCCATCTGCGGCCAGCTAATCGTTAGCTGTCTTTTCGGCTGCGATCTGAATAGGTCTGTCGGACACTTTTCTTGGGCCACTATAACTAACTATTTTGCCAACTTGGACAGGTCCCCCCTTCCACACGGAACCCCACTAACCCACAGACGGAAACGCACGAGGCGGCTAAAAACAGACCTCCCTCCCATCTTCCACCAGCTTGCTACCTATGGCCCGGCTAGCTGTCTGAATCTCACTGGACCCTCTGATCACTCGGCTAAGCATGCCTCTCCTTAATGTCAATATGCCTTGTCCATTGCTGTTCTGGTTAGTGTTTATTGGCTTATTTCACTGTAGAGCCTCTAGCCCTGCTCATTATACCTTATCCAACCTCTCAGTTCCTCCACCCACACATGCTATGACATCTTCTGGTTTCAATGATGTTTCTAGAGACAATATCTCTCTCATAATCACTAAATGCCTAGGTTTACCTCCTCTGTACTCACATCCCACCATACCTTTGTCTGTACATTATACCTTGAAGCTATTTTATCGCCCCCAGATACCTGCTCCTTTTTCTCTCTATTCTGGACGTCACAGACGACCAATTCTTATAGCTTTTAGCCGTACCCTCATACTTATTCTTCTCTGCTCCGCTGGGGATGTAGAGGTGAATCCAGGCCCTGCAGTGCCTGGCTCCACACCTACTCCCCAGGCGCTCTCTTTTGATGACTTCTGTAACCGTAATAGCCTTGGTTTCATGCATGTTAACATTAGAAGCCTCCTCCCTAAGTTTGTTTTATTCACTGCTTTAGCACACTCTGCCAACCCGGATGTCCTAGCTGTGTCTGAATCTTGGCTTAGGAAGTCCACCAAAAACTGTGAAATCTTCATCCCTAACTACAACGTTTTCAGACAAGATAGAACGACCAAAGGGGGCGGTGTTGCAATCTACTGCAGAGATAGCTTGCAGAGTTCTGTCCTGCTATCCAGGTCTGTACCCAAACAATTTGAACTTCTACTTTTAAAAATCCACCTCTCCAAAAACAAGTCTCTCACCGTTGCCGCCTGCTATAGACCCCCCTCGGCCCCTAGCTGTGCTCTGGACACCATATGTGAACTGATTGCCCCCCATCTATCTTCAGAGCTCGTGCTACTAGGCGACCTAAACTGGGACATGCTTAACACCCCAGCCATTCTACAATCCAAGCTTGATGCCCTCAATCTCACACAAATTATTAATGAACCCACCAGGTACAACCCCAAAGCCGCAAACACTGGCACCCTCATAGATATCATCCTAACCAATGTGCCCTCTAATTACACCTCTGCTGTTTTCAACCAAGATCTCAGCGATCACTGCCTCATTGCCTGCACCCGTAATGGGTCAGCGGTCAAACGACCTCCACTCATCACTGTCAAACGCTCCCTGAAACATTTCAACGAGCAAGCCTTTCTAATCGACCTGGCCCTGGTATCCTGGAAGGATATTGACCTCATCCCGTCAGTAGAGGATGCCTGGTTATTTTTTTTAAATGCCTTCCTCTCCATCTTAAATAAGCATGCCCCTTTCAAGAAATTTAGAACCAGGAACAGATATAGCCCTTGGTTCTCCCCAGACCTGACTGCCCTTAACCAACACAAAAATATCCTGTGGCGTTCTGCATTAGCATCGAACTGCCCCCGCGATATGCAACTTTTTAGGGAAGTTAGAAACCAATACACACAGGCAGTTAGAAACGCCAAGGCTAGCTTTTTCAAACAGAAATTTGCTTCGTGCAACTCCAACTCTAAAAAGTTCTGGGACATTGTAAAGTCCATGGAGAATAAGAACACCTCCTCCCAACTGCCCACTGCACTGAGGATAGGAAACTCTGTCACCACCGATAAGCCCACTATAATTGAGAATTTCAATAAGCATTTTTCTACGGCTGGCCATGCTTTCCACCTAACTACCCCTACTGCATTCAACAGCACTGCACCCCCCACAGCTACTCGCCCAAGCCTCCCCCATTTCTCCTTCTCCCAAATCCATTCAGCTGATGTTCTGAAAGAGCTGCAAAATCTGGACCCCTACAAATCAGCTGGGCTTGACAATCTGGACCCTTTCTTTCTAAAATTATCTGCCGAAATTATTGCAACCCCTATTACTAGCCTGTTCAACCTCTCTTTCGTGTCGTCTGAGATTCCCATAGATTGGAAAGCAGCTGCTGTCATCCCCCTCTTCAAAGGAGGTGACACTCTTGACCCAAATTGCTACAGACCTATATCCATCCTACCCTGCCTTTCTAAGGTCTTCGAAAGCCAAGTCAACAAACAGATTACCGACTATTTTGAATCCCAACCGCACCCTCTCCGCTATGCAATCTGGTTTCAGAGCTGGTCATGGGTGCACCTCAGCCACGCTCAAGGTCCTAAACGACATCGTAACTGCCATCGATAAGAAACATTACTGTGCTGCCGTATTCATTGACCTGGCCAAAGCTTTTGACTCTGTTAATCACCACATCCTCATCGGCAGACTTAGTAGCCTTGGTTTCTCAAACGATTGCGTCGCCTGGTTCACCAACTACTTCTCTGACAGAGTTCAGTGTGTCAAATCGGAGGGCCTACTGTCTTGACCTCTGGCAGTCTCTATGGGGGTACCACAGGGTTCAATTCTTGGGCCAACTCTTTTCTCTGTATACATAAATGATGTCGCTCTTGCTGCTGGTGAATCTCTGATCCACCTCTACGCAGACGACACCATTCTGTATACTTCTGGCCCTTCTTTGGACACTGTGTTAACAACCCTCCAGACGAGCTTCAATGCCATTCAACTCTCCTTCCGTGGTCTCCAATTGCTCCTAAACACAAGTAAAACTAAATGCATGCTCTTCAACCGATCGCTGCCTGCACCTGCCCGCCCATCCAGCATAACTTCTCTGGACGGTTCTAACTTAGAATTTGTGGACAACTACAAATACCTAGGTGTCTGGTTAGACTGTAAACTCTCCTTCCAGACTCACATCAATCATCTCCAATCCAAAGTGAAATCTAGAATTGGCTTCCTTTTTCGCAACAAAGCATCCTTCACTCATGCTGCCAAACATACCCTCGTAAAACTGACCATCCTACCAATCCTCGACTTCGGCGATGTCATTTACAAAATAGCCTCCAATACCCTACTCAACAAGCTGGATGCAGTCTATCACAGTGCCATCCGTTTTGTCACCAAAGCCCCATATACAACCCACCACTGCGACCTGTATGCTCTCGTTGGCTGGCCTTCACTTCATAATCGTCGCCAAACACATTGGCTCCAGGTCATCTACAAGACCCTGCTAGGTAAAGTCCCCCCTTATCTCCGCTCACTGGTCACCATAGCAGCACCCACCTGTAGCACGCGCTCCAGCAGGTATATCTCTCTGGTCACCCCTAAAGCCAACTCCTCCTTTGGTCGTCTCTCCTTCCAGTTCTCAGCTGCCAATGACTGGAACGAACTACAAAAATCTCTAAAACTGGAAACACTTATCTCCCTCACTAGCTTTAAGCACCAGCTGTCAGAGCAGCTCACAGATCTCTGCACCTGTACATAGCCCATCTTTAATTGAGCCCAAACTACTACCTTTTCCCCTACTGTATTTATTTATTTTATTTATTTTGCTCCTTTGCACCATATTATTTATATTTTAACTTTTAACTTTCTTCAAACTACAAATCTACCATTCCAGTGTTTTTCTTGCCATACTTTATTTACTTTGCCACCATGGCATTTTTTTGCCTTTACCTCCATTATCTCACATCATTTGCTCACATTGTATATAGTCTTATTTTTTTCTACTGCATCATTGATTGTATGTTGTTTTACTCCATGTGTAACTCTGTGTTTTTGTATGTTGTCGAACTGCTTTGCTTTATCTTGGCCAGGTCGCAATTGTAAATGAGAACTTGTTCTCAACTTGCCTACCTGGTTAAATAAAGGTGAAATCAAAAAATAAAAATAAAAAATAAATAAAAACATTAATACATCTTGATTAGATAAGTATTCAAAACCCGGAGTCAATACATGCTAGAATCACCTTTGGCAGCGATTACAGCTGTGACTCTTTCAGAGTAAATCTCTAAGAGCATTCCACACCTAGATTGTACAATATTTTCCCATTATTACTTTTTAAATTCTTCAAGCTCTGTCAAGATGGATGTCTCCGTTGAATATCTTTGGATGGTCTGGTCTTTTTTGTTATCGGGTGTAAGTCTCTGATTGTTCACAAGATGTCACAATATCCTTTCTCTTAGTTGACTGTTTCCTTGCATTCGTTCTGTAACAGTGTTCTTCTCAGGATGGCTAATCAGCAATGTAGATTATCCTAGCGTGGGTATGAGAGCAGTGTAGACAAACTATGACTTGAAGAGAATAACCGGGTGGTCCTGCTTGAATTCACCTTCTTAGATACAGTACTCGACCGTAGCATTGATTGCTGAGAGGTTCTTTTGTCCTCTTCAATCTCGTGTTGCGATTCGGGGTCGTGACTACTCGTGGACCTCGGCTGCAGCGGGTGGTCCTCTAGTCTGATATGTAAATTCTTAACTCACATGTTTTATACCCTAGGGTAGAAAGGGGGCATTTCCGTCTTTATGACACGCTCTCTGCGTTCCCTGGGGCGTAGCTATTTACGAGGCAAGGTATCACAATTTACTATGATCTTGTTAGACAACTAAAATCACAGCCTCATTGTCACAAAAACATAATTTTTAATCTGGATATTTTCTACTGTCGTGATGTTGTATTGATTAATGTGACGACTGCTGCTCGTCGAATGATTAACATTTTATAATTACATGATTAAATTAATCAGGCAATAATTAACTCATTAACCTGGGGCACCATGGGAAAGTTTTAGCTTTATTGAGTTTCTATTTCCCAAATTAACTCAAAGAATATCAGAATATTGATTTCACAACAGTCACTAATTAATCAATTTCCTCTACAGTCTCATTCTGAATGTCGCATAAACCGGGAATCTGCACAAACCCGAGTCTCACCAAATAAGTCCGTACCACACCAATTGAGTTGATTATTTATTTGCTAACAAGCTAAAATTATAATATAAGAGACACATACACAAACACACCGTCTAGGCTATTGATTGATGATCCTCACAGGCCAGTCATGACATCTGTCACGTCCACTCCCACTACTTCAATAAATGGAAGCAGCAGTTAACCCAGACATCTCCCAGATGGTTGGCAAACAGGGACACCTACTTCGTCAACACCATGACCATTTGGCTCATTTGGGGACAGCTATGGATGAGGTCCTCCGCGTTCTTCAATGAGTCGACATTACTCAAGGGGCATCATCTCCAAACAGCGGAGGATTCTCTACCACAAGTTGACCCAGCGAGCCAGTACCCCAGCCCATCCAGCAGTCCGTCCTGGTCAGCGATGCCCGATTGTCCCTCCCAGACAAATATGACAGGACTCCATTGAAATGCCGTGGGTTCCTACTCCAATGCTCCCTCTATTTCGCTCATCAGACGGGATCCCCCACCACAAGAGGTCCAAAGTTGTCACAGTTATTTCTCTGCTGACTGGATGGGTGTCTCTCCGTGGCTGAGCAACGGCGTCATAGACAGCTGGGGCTCTGTCCTTATTGCGGACAGGAGGGGCACCGGCTTCAACGGTGTCTGGTATGTTCTAATCCGGGGGTCCACGGGAGCAGAGGGACTGCCACCTGATCATCCATCTCCCGGGTTAGGTGTGAGTATTCCATCATCATCACTTTCTGCCAAACCCTTCCTAGTAATGATTTCACTGACTGGCTGTCCTTCATGTTTCGCTCCTACAGCTAAAGTGGACTCCGGTGCCCCAGGGAATTTTATTGACCAGGCCCTCGGCTCCTCCCTTAACATCACCTCATACCCGCTCTCCTCTCCTTGTCCAGTTCAAGCACTGGATAGTCAACCACTGGGATCCGGGAGAATCACACACGTCACAGCACCACTCACTCTCACCATGGAATCCATACACAAGATTATCCTTGAAAATCACAGACTGGGCACCCTAATGACGGAATACCTGCATACCCATTCCCTGTGGTTCCACATCGGTTGAGAGTCCTCTGGTTGCCCTTCAGCCCAACATCCCGGAGTTATATCAAGATTTTCTGGAGTTTTTTCAAAGACCCACGCCACTTGTCTCCCTCCTCATTGCCCCTGGGACTGTGCCACCAACCTGCTTGCAGGCTCTGCACCTCCGCTAGGCCGCATCTACCCTCTGTCGGTGGCCGAAACCAAAGCTATGGAGGAGTACATCCAGGAGGCTCTCCAGCAGGGTTTTATTCGCAAGTCCAACTCCCCTGCATCGGCTGGCTTCTCCTTCGTGACCAAGAAGGACGGAGGATTGCACCTGTGCATCGATTACAGAAATCTGAATTCCATCACAATGAAATACTGCTACCCTCTCCCGTTGGTGCCAGCCACAATTGAACAACTCCGTAGGGACCAGTTTTCACCAAGTTGGACCTGCGGAGTGCCAACAGGTGGTCGCATATATCGACGACATCCTGGTCTACTCGGCTATCTTGGAGGAGCCAACTTCTACCGCTGATTCATTAAGAACTTAAGCTTGATCGTCTCTTCTCTCACTTCTCTCCTCAAGGGTGGTCAGCTGACGAAGCCTTCCTCCTATTGAAGGGTCGTTTCACCTCCGGCCCATGTGCATATTACTCAAAAAAATATGTCTCCTGCAGAGAGGAACTATGATGTTGGCGATCGGGAGCTTCTGGCGGTGAAGTTAGAGGAGTGGAGACACTGGCTGGAGGGCGCTCAGGACCTATTTCTCATCCTCACCGACCATCGGAACCTGGAGTACATATGGACAGCGAGGCAAATGAGCCCACGTCAAGCCAGGTGGGCCCCTTTCTTCACCAGATTTCATGCTGACATATCGCCCAGGTTAAAAAACATCAAAGCCGATGCCCTGTCCCATCTCTACGATTCGGGAGAGGTTCCTGTCTTGTGTGCACCCATATTCCCACCCTCTCGAGTCGTAGCCCCTGAGCTCTGGGACGTAGATGTGGACATTCACCAGGGCCTGGAGAGGGACCCCGCACCTGCTGCCTGTCCTCCTGAGCGCACCTACGTTCCCACGGGGATAAGGGGTCGGCTATTGACCTGGACACACACAGCTGTCGTCACTGGACATCCAGGTATCACCTGCACCATTCAGTCCATCTCTGGAAAGTACTGGTGGTCACCTTGGCGCAGGATGTCACTTGTTGTGCCAATCCGAATCCCCCCAGAACGCTTAGGGAAAGTCCTTCAGTGCCTCAGCCTGGTCTCATCTGTCCATTGACTTTGTCACTGATCTCCCCTCTTCTGATGGTTTGACCACCATTTTGGTGATAGAGGACAGATTCTCTAAATCATGCCGTTTCATCCCTCTCTGGTCTCCCTACCACTCACCAGGTTGCTGAGGCACTGTTCCAGCAGGTCTTCCGGCACTATAGCCTTCCGGAGGATATCATCTCTGATCGTGGCCCCCAATTCACATCATGTGTATAGAAAGCTTTTATGGAGAAGCTGGGGGTCACGGTCAGCCTCACTTCTGGGTACCGGCCTCAGTCTAACGGGCAAGTGGAGTGGATGAACCAGGAGCTGGGGAGGTTCCTGAGGATCCACTGCCAGGATACGCACAGAATTCATTGTAACACTCCTCCACAGAGCTGACTCCCTTCCAGTGTGTTCTGGGTTATCAGCCAGCACTGTCTCTGTGGACTCCTAGCCTGATCGAAGCTCCTGCGGTGGACGAGTGGTTCAGGTGCGCAGAAGAGGTATGGAACAATGCCCACAAGAGACTCCAGCGTGCCGTCCACCATCAGAAAGAGCAAGCGGATTGCCACCACAGTGATGCTCCCATGTTCCATGCTGGTAATCGTGTCTGGCTCTCCACCAGGAACCTCCTGCTCCGCCTGCCCTGTAAGAAGCTGAGTCCCCGGTTTATGGGGCTGTTCAAGGTCCTCTGGAGGATCAAAGGGGTACCTTACAGATTAAACTTCCCCACTAACTACCGGATCTCACCATCTTTTCATGTTTCCCTCCTCAGGACGGTGGTTCCTGGTCCCCTGGCTGATGCCGTCCCCCACAACACCCCTCACCTCCCTTGGACATCAAGGGGAGCGCCACCTATGCCGTCAGATCCCTCCTAGACTCACAACGTTGTGGGGGTCGGATACAGTACCTTGTGGACTGGGAGGGGTACAGTCCAAAGGAGTTGTGTTGGTTTCTGGTGGACAACATTCTAGATCCCAACATCATCTGCGATTTCTACCTTCGTCGTCCGGTCCGGCCTAACCTCGCTCTCGGGGCCATCCTCTTGGCCGGTGACATCCTGTGGCTGGAGCCGCGTGTCAGGGGGGCGTACAGTCACGTCCACTCCCACTCCGGCACTCGAGGACACTGGTCTACTAACCACCAGTCCTGGCAACCCATCTTTACGCACACCTGGCAACCATCATTACGCACACCTGCGTCTCATCATCAGTCCCACCTGGACTTCATTACTCCCTTGATTACTTACCCTTTATATAGCACTCTTGTTATCAGTCATCAGGTAGTATTGTTTATGTTCCTGTCAGATGCTTCTTTTGTTTTGTATAGCTTCATTATTATTAAACTCACTAACTGCACCTGTTTCCTTACTCCCTGCGTCTACGTTACAATATCCCTGTTAGTGAGCATTTCTCCTTTGCCAAGATAATCCACCTAGCTGACAGGTGTCGCATATCAAGAAGCTGATTAACCTCTCTAGGGTATGTGGGACGAAATCGTCCCACCTACTCAACAGCCAGTGGAATCCCGTGGCGCGATATTCAAATACCTTAGAAATGCTATTACTTCAATTTCTCAAACATATGACTATTTTACACCATTTTAAAGACAAGACTCTCGTTTATCTAACCACACTGTCCGATTTCAAAAAGGCTTTACAACGAAAGCAAAACATTAGATTATGCCAGCAGAGTACCCAGCCAGAAATAATCAGACACCCATTTTTCAAGCCAGCATATAATGTCACAAAAACCAACACCACAGCTAAATGCAGCACTAACCTTTGATGATCTTCATCAGATGACACTCCTAGGACATTATGTTATACAATACATGCATGTTTTGTTCAATCAAGTTCATATTTATATAAAAAAAACAGCTTTTTACATTAGCATGTGACGTTGAGAACTAGCATACCCACCGCAAACTTCCGGTGAATTTACAAAATTACTCACGATAAACGTTCACAAAAAACATAACAATTAATTGAAGAATTATAGATACAGACTCCTTTACGCAATTGCGGTGTCCGATTTTAAAATAGCTGTTCGGCAAAAGCACAATTTGCAATATTCTGAGTAGATAGCTCGCCATCACGGGCTAGCTATTTTGACACCCACTAAGTTTGGCACTCACCAAACTCAGATTTACTATAAGAAAAATTGGATTACCTTTGCTGTTCTTCGTCAGAATGCACTCCCAGGACTTCTACTTCATCCACAAATGTTGTTTTGGTTCAAAATAATCCATAGTTATGTTCAAATATCCTCTGTTTTGTTCTTGCGTTCAAGACACTATCCGAACGGTGACGCGCCGGCGCGTATCGTGACAAAACATTTCAAAATATTCCATTACCGTACTTCGAAGCATGTCAAACGCTGTTTAAAATCAATTTTTATGCGATTTTTCTCGTAAAAAAGGGATAATATTCCGACCGGGAAACCCTGTTTTCGTTCAAAGACTCAAAGTTGAAAATGGCCTCGTCTCGTGCACGCGTGCGCCCGTCTCATTGTTCTCAGATCGACCACTTACCAAATGCGCTACTGTTTTTCAGCCTGGGATACCAGAGTCATCATTCAACGTTCTGGCACCTTCCGAGAGCCTATGGGAGCCTCAGGAAGTGTCACGTTACAGCAGAGATCCTTTGTTTTCAATAAAGAGAGTGTAGAAGGCCAAGAAATGGTCAGAGAGGGCACTTCCTGTACAGAATCTTCTCAGGTTTTTGCCTGCCATATGAGTTCTGTTATACTCACAGACACCATTCAAACAGTTTTAGAAACTTTAGGGTGTTTTCTATCCAAATCAAACAAGTATATGCATATTCTAGTTTCTGGGCAGTAGTAATAACCAGATTAAATCGGGTACGTTTTTTATCCGGATGTGAAAATACTGCCCCCTACCCTAGAGAGGTTAAACAGCGTGATCATTACACAATTGCAACTTGTGCTGGGGAAAATAAAAGGCCACTCTAAAATGTGCAGTTTTTGTCACAAAACACAATGCCACAGATGTCTCAAGTTTTGAGGGAGCGGGCATGCTGACTGCAGGAATGTCTACCAGAGCTATTGCCAGTGAATTTAATGTAATTTCCCTACCATAACCCGCTCCAACGTCGTTTTCAGTTTACTTCCTGAATTGAGTGAATTGACCACAACCAACCCCAGTCTCTCATGACTGGTTTTAACTATTAAAATTATTAGCTGGAGATTTGGTCCTGGGTGCAGAGATGGCCTCCAACCATGACCTGCATATGGCCAAGTGTTTTAGATGTTCATAATTCTATATAGAATTTTTGGGGGGGTATTATCCAACAATATTGGTTGCGTGGGGTAAGTTGGTTAGAATTGTGTAATTTAGAGCATCATCCCAATACTTGGAACTTCTGAAAAGTGTGGTATTGTAGGCTAGTAATTCTAATAAAAAATATTTCTAGACAGTATAAAGCCATGCCTACTAAAGTTAATGATTACCTACTCATTTTAAAGTGAGGTGTGTGTGTGACATTAATAATTTAACAGAAGTTAGGCTCCCAGGCTATGGTCTGCACAAATAAATAGATAAATAATTGTGGGTGCTCTCAGGTCAGATCACATATACGCTTCTTCAGAAACCTCTTTTAATTATGTTTTGTCTTTATCAACATTTCAACTGATGTGAAACGGCACATTTAGTAAGGATCATTATGCTATGACATAAGTGAGTCTTGAAAGTGCTTTATAACAACATCATGCAAGCTTTGTAACACAGGTAACACACAGAGACAAAGATCAACATAAGGCACGTCATAATCTCTTAAGACACGTTCTTGTTGATCATCTTTTATTTACAGCTCAATTTAAATGTCAATCTTTGAACATCTTTGCCCAAAAGTTTTGATATTCATTCATCATCATCCATTACACCTCATAGCACAACAAACTGCTTAATACCAATATAGATATATATTACTTTTCTTTCTTCAAACATGCATAAAACATTGTGCAAAAATATCATAGTCAATAACAACAAAAAATACCCACAATCCTCTAAAAATGAGCCTCATGTTAAATGTTGCAAGAACATAACATTCTTAAGTTGAGAGAAAATATTATTGAAGTTGTTTTTATATGTAAATAATCATTCAGATTTTGCAGTATACTAAATTGAATTTACATTATCAAAAGTAAATTAACTTTTTTAACACAAAATTTAAGTAAAACCAGAAACATGCCTTCATGTGAAAATCATTACATTTACTAAGCCACTGAATTATTTAATAGCAGTGCACCAACAGGTGGTTTGGACTTTACCACCACCTTCTCAGAAGGAAATCATTCAGCAGAAATAACATCCTGTTTGACTGTGTCATTTGTCACTATAACTGTCAAGCAAAGCCTTGTTCTTGCCTCTCTAATGACACAATTGAAGCAATAAGGAAAGCTGTGATGGGAATTTCAGTTTACTTCCTGAATTGATCTACTGTAATTGACCAACCATTTCCCTATCATAACCCACTCCAACGTCATTTTCAGTTTACTTCCTGAATTGAGTGAATTGACCACAACCAACCCCCGTCTCTCATGACAGGTTTAACTATTACAATTAGTAGCTGGAGATTTGGTCCTGGTTGCCAAGATGACATCAAACCATGACCTGTATATGGCCAAATGTTTTAGATGTTCATAACTCTATATGAAAAAATATATATTGTAATATCCAACAATATTGGTTGTGGGGTAAATTGGTTAGAATTGTGTAATTTAGATGCCATTCATTGGAACTGCTGAACATTTTGGTATTGTAGGCTAGTATTTAATTTTCAACCCACATTTGTTCCAAGTTTAGTACCTTTTAATGTAAAGTATTTCTAGACAGTATAAAGCCATAACTACTAAAGTTAATGATTACCTACTCACTTTAAAGTGAAGTGTGTGTGTGACATTAATCATTTAACAGAAGTGCTCCCAGGCTATGGTCTGCACAAATACTAACAATACATACAGTACCAGTCAAAAGTATTGTATGTGTCCAACAATATTGGTTGTGTGGGGTAAGTGGGTTAGAACTGTGTAATTTAGAGCATCAAGCCAATACTTGGAAATGCTGAAAAGTGTTGTATTGTAGGTTAGTAATTCATTGTTCCAAGATTACTACCTTTTCATTTCAATCGTTTGTAGGCAGTATAAAGCCATAACTACTAAAGTTAATGATTACCTACTCACTTTAAACTGAGTTGAGTGTGTGTGTGAGACATTCATTATTTAACAGCAGTGCTCCCAGACTATGGTCTGCACAAATACTAATAATACATACTTTAGATAAATCATTTTGTTATGGGTCCTCTTAGGTCATCAATATCACATATATACTTCTTCAGAAACCTTTTTCTCATCCTAATGTCTGCTTCAATCTCTCTTCTCCTCTGGAACACTCTGAGACGCCCAACCTGTTCTGAGAGAAGCTCGCTCCCAGCACCTGACCTCCTGCCACAAGACTACGCAGACGACCTGCCAGCCTGCTCAGCCATCATCAAAGGAGACCTGAAGGGCATCGACAAGGAGCAGCTCAGAAGACTTCTGAAAACAAAGAATAAGCCCAAGCTACTGACTGAGGCGTTCTACCACGACGTGACCCGAAACTGTAAAACGTACGTTACAGACAGAGGGTTCGTCATGATGCCCCTGAGTGTGGAGGAGAGAGACTTCCCCATCGCCTACTCCATGGTGGTCCATGAGAAGATTGAGATGTTTGAGCGACTCCTGCGTGCCGTGTACACACCTCAGAATGTATACTGCGTGCATGTGGACCAGAAATCCTCAGAGGAATTCAGGACTGCAGTAAAGGCTATTGTGACTTGTTTTACCAATGTGTTTGTGGCAAGTAAGACAGAGAGTGTGGTTTACGCATCGTGGTCACGAGTGCAGGCAGATCTAAACTGTATGAAGGACCTGTTGAAGTCAGCTGTCCAGTGGAAGTACCTGCTCAATACCTGTGGAACAGATTTCCCCATTAAAACCAACGCAGAGATGGTTCAGTCACTCAAACTGCTCAACGGGGGGAACAGCATGGAGTCTGAGACCACCGTCGACTATAAGAAACGCCGGTGGCAGTATCAGCACAATATAACCAATAACATAGTAGTCAGAACGGGAGTTACGAAGAGCCCTCCTCCAATCAGCACCCCCATGTTCTCCGGAAACGCGTATTTCGTGGTCTCCAGGGATTTTGTCCATCACGTGTTTGACAGCCAGGAGGTTCGGGCTCTGCTGGAGTGGGAGAGGGACACCTACAGTCCTGATGAGCACCTGTGGGCCACGCTGCAGCGCATGCCCTCAGTGCCAGGGTCTAACCCTCCTCACATCAAGTACCATGAATCAGACATGAACGCCATCGCTCGCATGGTGAAGTGGAGTTACCTGGAAGGAGATGTGAGGAAAGGAGCCCCATATCCACCCTGCTCCGGTGCCTCCAGGAGAGCTGTGTGTGTCTACGGGGCTGGAGATCTCCGGTGGCTCCTACAACACCACCACCTCATCGCTAACAAGTTTGACCCAGAGGTGGATGATGTTGCCATTAGATGTCTGGAGTCATACCTTCGTTTCAAAGCAACATATGGTTCATCTGGAAGTATCTGGAAAAAGCTACGAAATGAAAAAGGGTTGCACGTACCGTAATGTACATTTTTTTAAATTGTGTTTTGGTATAATTGTTATATGTGGTACTTTTACCTATTGAATTGAACGCACTGATTGGACATGGCTATGGATAAGAGCATCTGCTAAGTTATACCAAAAATGTCATGTTGCATTTAGAATACACTGTCTATACAACAGTTATATATTTACACAGTCTATATGATGTCAATATAGGTTGTAAAAAAAATCATTATTGGGGTGTTCAAATAAAAATATTTATTTACGACCTATGGGGTATTCAGAACTGGGAATAGTGGCACAGGAGAGTCTGAAACGAATGAAATACCCTAACCCTGTTCAATGTCAGCAGCAATTTCCAGTGAGAAATTAGACAGTCAGAGGTATACCCCATTCCATTCAGCTTCAGGCAACTTTGATGTAAGGCTTGATCACACCTGTACTGAGTACTTCTGTCCGTCATGCCCATTGTTGCTCGTCGATTGTTCACTAGAAAAGGCAATCACTTGGTTGTCGTCACTGATAAACTTGGATAGCTGTGGATTAGTGAGGAATGTGGGCTGAGGTCAGGTCAGATGAAGGGAGAACAAACTGTTTTATTACACACTTCACCTGCCGAGCAACAAAGATGTAGTGTTTAGAGGTGCAAAGAGGAGACTCTGCCTAAAGGAGGGTATAAATAATGGTGCTGGTGGGAACATGTTTTGTCTTTTCAGCTGTTTGACCCAGTGGGTGAATAAACTTGGTTTGAGCTTTGACCAGTTTTTCACTCGGTTTGAACCCTTGACTTTTTCCACATTTTGTTACAGCCTTATTCTAAAATTGATTCAATTGTTTTTTTCCCCTCGTCAATCTACACACAATACCCCATAATGACAAAGCAAAAACAGGCTTTTATGTTAGCACACTTCTAAAAAATTTAAAATTAAATATCAAATTTACATAAGTATTCAAACCCTTTACTCAGTACTTTGTTTTAGCACCTTTGGCAGTGATTGCAGCCTCGAGTCTTCTTGGGTATGACGCTAAAAGCTTGGCACACCTGTATTTGGAGAGTTTATCCCCTTCTTCTCTGCAGATCCTCTCAAGCTCTGTCAGGTTGGATGGGGAGCGTTGTTGCACAGCTATTTTCCGGTCTCTCCAGAGATGTTCGATCGGGTTCAAGTCTGGGCTCTGGCTGGGCCACTCCTGTGTTGTCTTGGCTGTGTGCTTAGGGTAGGTGAACCTTCGCCCCAGTCACCACCATGCTTCACAGGTAGGGATGGTGCCAGGTTTCCTCCAGATGTGATGCTTGGCATTGAGGCCAAAGAGTTCAATCTTAGTTTCATCAGACCAGAGAATCTTGTTTCTCATGGTCTGAGAGACTTTAGGTGCATTTTGGCAAACTTCAAGCGGGATGTCATGTGCCTTTTACTGAGGAATTTCTTCCATCTGGCCACGCTACCATAAACGCCTGATTGATGGAGTACTGCAGAGATGGTTGTCCTTCTGGAAGGTTCTCCTATCTCCACAGAGGAACTCTAGAGCTCTGTCAGAGTGACCATCAGGGTTCTTCTCCCCCGATTGCTCAGTTTGGCCAGGTGGCCAGCTCTAGGAAGAGTCTTGGTGGTTCCAAACTTCTTCCATTTAAGAATGATGGTGCCCACTGTGTTCTTCGGGATCTTCAATGCTGCAGTAATGTTTTGTTACCCTTCCCCAGATCTGTGCCTCTACACAATCCTGTCTCTAAGCTCTATGGACAATTCTTTTGACCTCATGGCTTGGTTTTTGCTCTGACATGCACTGTCAACTGTGGGACCTTATATAGACAGGTGTGTGCTTTTCCAAATCATGTCCAATCAATTGAATTTACCACAGGTGGACTCCAATCAAGTTGTAGAAATAGCTCAAGGATTATCAATGGAAACAGGATGCACCTGAGCTCAATTTTGAGTCTCATAGCAAAGAGTCTGAGTACTTATGTAAATAAGGTATTTCTGTTTTTTTGCTTTGTCGTTATTGGGTATTGTGTGTAGATTGCTGAGTGAAAACATGTACTTTATCTATTGTAGATTAAGGCTGTAACGTAACAAAATTGATGAATGTTGTGTTTATATTTATGTTCAGTATAATTAGTAAAAATGTCAAAAATATAATTCCACTTTGAAATTATGGAGTATTGTGTGTGGGCCAGTGACAGAAAATCTCAATTTAATCCATTTTAAATTCAGGCTGTAACACAACAAAACGTGGAAAAAGTCAAAGGGGTGTGAATACTTTCTGAATGGGAATTTCAGTTTACTTCCTGAATTGACCCCAACCAACCCCAGTCCTCATGACAGGTTTAACTATTAAACTAACTGGCTGGATAAGAGTGTCTGCTATATCAGTAGACAGTATATTTGACGTCAATGGATGTTGTAAAAAAACCTCCTATGACTGGTGTTCAAAGAGGTGGATGATGACCCAGAGGTGGATGATGTAGCCATTTGATGTCTGGAGTCATACCTTCATTTCAAAGCAACATATGGTTAAGATGGGAGTGTCTGCTTAGTTATACCAAAAACATATTGTCATAAACCTGGGACACATAGAATGCACTGTCTTTACGACAGTTAATTCACTAGGCCTACGCAGTATAAATAACATAAATGGAGGTTGTAAAAAAAACTCATAATAGGGGTGTTCAAATAAATCAATACATTTGCCTTTCATATAAAGTTGGTTTCACTAGTCAGTAACACTTGCTATCTGAGCGTCATGTCTGTCATTACAGGAAATGTATCAGTATGTGAAATTGTATAAATGAGAAAACATGTTCAAAGAACAACAGCTGTCAATTCTCATTCCTCCACAACACACCTGTTTTTACAAATGAACCGCTACTGAGAACAGCGGAGTCCCTGCATAACCTTCCGAAAACATTTGAAACCCGACTTCTCTGAAGAGTAGGCCTATCTTAAATAACTTTCACCGCGCACCCGACGCCGTACCACCACAGGGTGACTCACAACACTGTGGTCAGAATGGAAGAGCCCTCATCCAATCATCTTTAAGACAATAGATGCTTGTTCCCAAATATATTTAGATGAATAAAAATATATGGCTCTGGTTGTTCCTAAATCCATGTGAAAGATCACTTGAGTTTATTTTGGCTTGCTATGCTATGGCTAAACATCCACCATCATGTCCATCAGTAACATAGACTATTGTTTGTCTTTCTCTATCAAAATGCTATGGTTGAGTTTTGGTATTTATTTTCTTCTGTTCATGGAATGATTTGTTTTCCAATTTTTTCACTGTTTCCAAACAGATTAAGTTCCAGAAAGTAGATGAAGAAGAAATTAAGATTTCTAATTTATTTAAAAGGTATTACAGTGTTACTAATTTGTCACCAGGAAACAAACCAGTTGCCTTAATTTTTCACTTATTTTTCATGAGTAGACTGCCATCTTCTGACGTGCGCCTGAAATGCAATGGTCAAAAAGGTCTATAATGACCATTTGAATTGATGAGGAACATTTCATGACCTCTTTTCCGTTATATATTGTTTGTTTTTGAAAGCCATTTGTATTGTTGCACAGTCACTAAACTCAGTGGTATTATTGTACCACCACACTATTTTATTCCTATCCGGGCCTGGCCAGTTTGATGTGCAGTTCTCCTTTCTCTCATGACAAATGTTTACATGTAACTCACATATAAATTGTGGAATCAAAGTACATAACTGACAGATGTTATTATACTAATTAACCCCTCCACCGCCACCCCCCCCCCCAAAAAAAATATGTATATGATGATGTAATCCTCACGAGCCATGTGTTTAAGTTTGTGTCTGCAGAGCCATTTACTTTATATTCATATTCTTATCTTTCATTATTTCTTACTGTTGCATTGTCGAGAAGGAACCTGCAAGTAAGCATTTCGTTGGACAGTATATATCATGTGTATCCTGTATATATGACTAATAAAACTAAACTTGTGTGTTCCACTTAAAAATTCCCTGATTGCCGCTCTTTGAGAAAATAAATTGAATTCAAACTGGAATTTCTGTTTACTTCCTCAATTGACAGAATTGAAATGGATTTGACCCCAACCCTGATGTGAGCGGAATATCAGTGACAATGCTCCCTTCTCTTTCTGGCATTTGTGCAAGCTGACGTCTTCTGCTTTACACCAGCTGGCTGCTGTCTTGCTCCAAATGTAGCCAGACCGACTGGCTTCTTCCTCTGTCACTGCTGCTACAGTTTAGGCCTCATGGACTGGCTCAGTTCCTGATCGAGACTATACCTCAGCTACTTCCAGGAAAGGTACACGGACACCTGACTGGCATTGGCACTGGCCTCCACATGCTTCACAGAACTCTGTGACAGATCTGGATGCTGCAGGGCCTGCTGGGTCAGCTCAGGACACGACACAACCTTCTGAGTTAAGCCTAGACAACCAAATTTCTTCAGGATCATCTTGATGGCAGAGGGTTTTCTGGGGTCAGCACACAGGATTGACTCCCAGAGGACTGTGGCCTTGCGCTGGTCAGCAGTTCCAGCACGGTAAGTGGCTATGACTTCGGAGTCAAGAGATGGAGCTGTGGTCGGGTTGTTCTCACCTGAGAACAGAGACTTGACTGGTAGGCCACTTTCAATATGGAGACTGAGGTTCTCTAAGGTGTGTCCTATGGTAACCTCAGCACACAGATCCAAGAAAATGTGTTTTCTCTCAGAAGAGCGAATTAGAAGAGACTAATCCTATGGACACCTGAAAAATGGGGATAGTATTTAGATTTTACAAGCTAGTTGAATTTACAGTATTTCTTAAAGACCCACTCCAGCCTCCCTAGCACCTCAGTTATCACCTGATGTACTTAACGAAAGGTGCATTTCAGTAGCTGGTGCAGATCTCCTCATGACATGGCACAAGTGGAGGGGTGATCCGTTTGTCCTCTATTGCTCCTCTATTGTTCCAGCAATCAAGGGGGAATGCTGATGACATCTGAGTACACCCATCAGAGAGACTACTTGAATAAATTTTTTTCTTCTTCTGAAAAACACTATTTTGCCCAGGTATGTTTACTTCACCCTTACGTGCCGGTTCTTTACTGTATATATACTCGGAATATCGTTTTTCAATGGGGGAAGTAAAAAAAATTGCTGGAGAGGGGTCTTTAACAAATGGACGTCTTGATTTGAAAGGCTCTGGGAAGATAATTTTTTTGACTTTTTAGAGTAGTTGTCATAGGCCTACAGGTCAAACCAGTACACTTTCTACTAATGTAGTTTATGAAAGTTAAATCAGAAAGGCTGGTCTGAATGCATAGCCGCAGGAAGTAGGGGTGCACCCTCAGCACCCCCTGAAAAATCTGAAGAAATGTTGTAATATCTTTAGTTTTTTGTGGGGGGGGGGGGGGGGGGGATTCCCAACAAAATTAGTGCACTGTGCTTTTAATAGTTCTGTATTAGCGGACCAAGAAAGCCGTCTCCTCCTGCTCAGCATCATTCTGTTTCTCCAAACTTCAAATGTTGAAGTTGCTCCAAACGTCAGAAGTTAAGGGTTAAGGTTTTTGATAAGGTCAAAACATAAAGTTTAGGCAAACATTCTGAATTGTTAAATTAAGGTTTTGGAATACGGAAAACAATAAAAAAATGAGTGTGTACCACTGGGATTAAACACGCAACCTTCAGATCCAGAGTCATGCGATTACGCCCATCTGCCACCCCGTCCACAACGCCCTAGCAAAACCCAAGCCTACTGCCCCTAGTGGGCGGTTTTGAAGGCATTTGCCATCATCCTTCGGACATTTTAAAGTGATCTTGAGTGATCTTGAGCCTGATGTGGTGACTATTGGGAAAGCAGCAGGTAAAATGAAAGCGCTTATATCTAACCTGTGCTAATCCCAAATCGTGCAATTATAACAGTGCACACGTAAATAATGTTTCAGAACCATGGACAGTACTGCAATTTGAGGTAAAAATAGAAGACAGTTGATTGCTGATTTCAGCTCCTTGGACACTGAACAGCATTGCACACAGTGCCGCTCCCAGCTCCCACCATAGACGATTATGGCAATACTGCTCCAGATCTCTGGTATCTAGTATTTTAACCATGCTCTGATGTGCTACAATGGTATACTGACAAGACTTTGTCATGAGCGCATGAAGGATCATTATGATATGACATTATAAGCGGGTCTTGAAAGTGCATTATAACAACATCATGCAGGCTTTTGTAACACAGGTAACACACAAAGACAAAGCTCAACATAAGGCATGTCATAAACTCTTTAGACACATTCTTGTTGATCACCTTTTATTTACAGCTCAATTTAAATATAGAAGACTTGAAGCTCAATGTACCATCTCAGAAATGCTGCTCTGCTTCTGACACAGCATGCTGAGTTGAACATACATAACCTGCAAGGTCCACACAAGTCATTTAATGTCCCCACAAGCCATTCAAGGTCCCTACAAGTCTTCCAGGTCAGATAAAGTCGTTGCGAAAGCTGGCCATTCCATGGGGCAGCATGTAACTTTCAGGGCCCACCCCTCACTGTTGGCTGCTCAGAACATGTGTGATGACGGTCCAACGCAAAAGTCTTACATCCATTCACGCGGCGTGTCAACATGATCTCATCCAGTTTCCACTGTTTTCACATTCCAATGTTGAATCGTGCATCATTTGTGTCCATGAGCGAGAAAAATGACTTTTTTCAACTTTGTAAGCAACAATCCCTGTAGTCCTTCGTCTATCATTGTCAGTATTCTTCTCACAGTCTGGCACACATTTTGAAATTATTAGTGATTATGCCTCATCTATTTGGGAAGGGACTGGTTAATGGGTTCGCTAAAAACTTTGTACAATTTGATTGCCGCAACTGAAATTACCAATAGAATCCGTCGGAATGTCATAGGCTGTGGATTACAGTTTTTTTCAATCCCTTTGGTGTAATTTTCACAAGTATGTGGTGCAATTTCACAACAAGCATACAAATCTAAACAGATCATTAAAATGGCTCATGTTTCAAAACTCTAAGCACATTTTCAATTGACTGAGTACAACAAACAAGTTCACAGTTATTGCATCATATCACTCTTTCAATTTGGATGTATATTCAATCTAAGTACCTGCTTTTCAAAATGCAGTATTCCCTTTATTTTTGATATGATTTTCTTATAATTTGTTAAGAATACAATTATCTATCCCTTAATACATCTGCTCAAAACTGAACCAAAATGATGTAATGCCTACTTTACGTATATAATGATGTAATGCCTACTTTACGTATATAATGATGTAATGCCTACTTTACGTATATAATGATGTAATGCCTACTTTACGTATATAATGATGTAATGCCTACTTTACGTATATAATTCGATAACTGCTGAACACTTTACATTTCTATATTTTTACCTCATAAATGTATCAGTTTGACATCAATTTATGTTGTAAGGTAAATCCAAATCATATATGGATGTGACTGTAAATACTACATCATTCTTTGTCAGCCAGTGTGCTCCAATAGGACAAAATGGAAAGAGTCACTCTATGTGCTATCATTTGGAATGATAGTGTAGTGTTGAAATACCTGTATTGTGTATAATAATATATTTCACTCATCATCTGAATTTCATTGGTACATTGTAAGCTGATGAATTTCAAGCAGAGCGACAGGCGATACTGTATTAGTTGACAAGTCACGTAGAAAAGGTGATCTTTCACAATGTTGCATGCGGCAGAAATAGCATACATCACCGTATTACGTTTTTACAGTAGCCAACTGCTTTACAATACCACTATTTCTGATGATTTGTCCTAAACTGTGCTGTATAAGGATTATGAAACTGTTAAACTGACATATTTCTCAACATGCTCACAACCTGCCATTGGATACAAATTGTTAAAAAAAATGGTATGTCAAGTTACAGTCAAATACTGTATGGAAAAATATATTTACCATCTAGTATTCTTTCTATTCAGCACTTCAAAAAGAACAGTTTTGAAATGTGTATCAGCAGTGCACAACCCAGGTATTTCAGCAGTGCATTGTGCACTACACTATAATCCCAAATTGCAGCACATAGTGACTCTTTCCCTTTTGTCCTATTGGAGCACACTGGCTGATGGAGAATGATGATGTAGTACTTACAGTCACATCCATATATGATTTGCTTTTACCTTCCAACATAAATTGATGTCAAATTGATACATTTAGGTAAAAATATAGACATTTACTGTGTTCAACATAGTATTCAACAATACGTTAACTAGGCAGTACATACTTGTGGTTCAGTAGTTATCAGTTTTGAGCAGTTTGATTAAGTGATAGCTTATTGTATTGTTAGCAAATGACAAGAAACTCATATCAAAATTAAAGTGAATATTGCATTTAGAAAAGCAGACACTTAGATTGATTATGTATTCAAATTAAAAAAAGTGATTTGGTGCAGTGAACAAGTGACTTTTGTTTGTTTTACTCAGTCAATTGAAAATGTGAGTTTTGAAACATGAGCGATTGTGATGATCTGTTTTGTTTTTTTGTGCTTGTTGTGAAAATGTACCGCATACTAGTGAAAATTGCCAAAAAGTGATTGAAAAAAACAACATCTGAAAAGGGTAGTTAAAATGACTACATGGTGAGCCGATCATTATCCTGATGTATTGGTGACCAAACAAAATGTGCTCATGGTATTTCATGGAAAACTTTGTTTTTGCATGAATGACTCAGGGGTGAAAGATGTGAAACCCCAATGAATTACACATGTCATCAGGTTAGAGTTTTGTACTTAAGAGTTTTGAAAATATATCACTTACATCTGAAAAAAAGAGGGTTCTTGCTTTTAAAGTGATACTAGTATTTTTATACAATGTCCATTTGATTCAATCTTACCAAACCACCCATAAGAATTATGCCTTTTTCGTATATATATGCTAATATATACACACATGTTTTAAGTGTGGGTTATGCCTGTGGGTATTTGCTTCGTTTCATGTTATTCACTCTCATTATTGTTCTCCATGTCTTGGAGAGAGAGAGAGAGACAGAGAGAGAGAGAGAGAGACAGAGAGAGAGACAGAGAGAGAGAGAGAGAGAGAGAGAGAGAGAGAGAGACAGAGAGAGAGAGAGAGAGAGAGAGACAGAGAGAGAGAGAGAGAGAGAGAGAGAGAGAGAGAGAGAGAGAGAGAGAGAGAGAGAGACAGAGAGAGAGAGAGAGAGAGAGAGAGAGAGAGAGAGAGAGAGACTGTGTGTGTGCTTGTGTACGCGTGTGTAGGTCCATATGTATGTGTGAGTTTGCCTGTGTGCACATACAAACACACACATAACACATCATAACAGCTGCACCTTCCATAACACCTCGATAAAGGATGGCGAGAGTCTACAAAAAAGACCAACAAGATTCTCACATCTCACTGTGGAAACTATGTTTTCATCTCTGGTTTCGTACAAATAAAACATCTCCTCTTATATTGGTCTTCAGTCAGCAACAAAATGTCCACACCAACAATTTATCCTCCGAATCTACAGGGGGCGCTCAATTCTCTCACACTGCTCATACCGCTCATACCGAGGACTCCCGGGCGGTTTTGGAGTGCAGGGCCTTGGTTTGGCTGAAGAAGGGGTAGGTGGTGCAGAGGCAGCCCGATGCCACGGTCAGTCCCAGGCTGACCCAGGCGCAGAAGATGGACCAGCCGTAGCCATGGTCCACGTCGCCGGGCAGTCCATAGATGAAGGGTGGGTTCCGGGAGAGGTCGTAGGAGACGCTGGCGGCGTAGGTGCACAAGGAGATGGTGCAGAAGATCCCTGGAAGGGACACATTTTTAGTTCCAAGATTTTTATTAAAGAGGTCATACAGGATTCAAATAACAACAAAGGACAGGCTAGACAGTTGAAGTAAGATCATGAGGCATTTATAAGTTATATTCTTCAAGAATCAATGGCTATATATTATTCATTAAAAAGTCTAAAAATTGATGTACCAATCCCGAATTGCCACTTTAATAACCATCTGCATGGAATGGTAATTCATGAGAATAACATCAATAAATAAACAAAAAAAAACAACTGAAATGAAAAATGAGCCGTCCTATTGTGTAATGTTGTAAATATGTTATAGGAATGTTTGCATACAACCATAGTCTCCTGTTTGTAGCGATTAGCTATTATGAATGGCTATGGCATGTTTTATTATGCATATTAACACCTGTGTGTAAGGTATTATGAATGCATCTGTATCCATTAGGCATTTACAAATTCTGCTAAAAAGGAGCCTTTACTGTATGTGTTTGATGAACACTTGGGAGGAAGATTTGGACGAGAGAAAGAGAGGGAGAGAGAGCGAGAGAGAGAGAGAGAGGGAGAGAGTGAGCGAGAGAGAGAGGGAGAGAGTGAGCGAGAGAGAGAGAGAGAGATAAAGGGGGAGAAAACTAAAGATAGAGATATAGAGATAAGCTGCTGTAAAAGAGGCACAGAGAGACAAAAGTTGAAACCAACAATGAAAGGGAAAGAGAAGCACACACTCTCTCTATATCGCTGTCTCTCTCTCTCTCTGTCTCTATATATCTCTCTAACACACACACACATAGGAGAGGTAGGGTGTTGGTAGTTGGCAGGCTTTGTACCTGCCATGAGGAAGAGCAGGCCGGAGACGTGCTGGGTGAGGCTCTCCTCCCAAAAGAAGCCCACTGTGGCCACAATGCTGCCACACAGCAAAACGGCAGCCGCCATCCCAAGGAACCCCGCCGTGATTCGCCGCAGATCTGAGACACACACACATATAAACATAGCACACACACACACAAGCAAGTACACAAAGATACAGACACCAGCATACACAAAAGCGAACACATGCACACACACACACACACACACGCGCGCGCACACACACACAAGTGAAAACATTAGCACACATGCACACACCAACATTTCCATGACAACCACCCCCTAGTAAACCCGCTCATGCTACCCCTCAACAGTCTCCAAACAAACACGGGAAACGTTTGATTTTATTAGGTAATACTTAGCTTTTTGTCTCCCCTGTCCTACATTTGTTACAACTCTGTCATAAGAATGACATGACGCCTGTCATAACGTAAAATGGCCAGCAACGACTGTTAAAAATAGGTGAATTTGAATGATTCCCTTAATGCGTCATGACAGAATTGTGCCTTGTTTTTCTGTACATGTTATGGCAAGCATTATGTTACTCAACACCCAACAGTGTTATAGCGGGATATGTAGATGGAAATATTCACTTCTTGCAACTATACTGTAACAACATTATGACACATTGATCATAAATCACATATCCGATACTATACTTTCCCCCCCAAAAAAATGTAGGCCTAGTCTGCATCTCATACATTTGTCAGATCGAGTTGCAGTATCCTAACACAGGATCTTACTCGAACAGGAAAAACACTGGTAACATCCCAAATAACACCCTATGCACTTAATAGGGAACAACTGTGCACTCAAAAGTAGTGCACTTAATACGGAATAGGGTGCCATTTGGAATGCGAACACTGTCTAAAGGTGGCAGGCAGACAAAGAAAACCAATCGTATTTTGACTTTGATGAATGTTCTTCCTCAGACTAGTTGTGCAGTAATAATAAGTGTGGAGTTAATATGTTTTTCTTTTACAAGCTGACATTTACTTCCTCCCTGTGAACATTTTCTATAACCATGTAGTAATCCGGTCATCAGGGGTCGGACACTGGAGTAGGAATGCTAGCTTCGAACGGTTAGCTTAACATATTCAGCATGTGGGTACAGTATTAGCTTCATTACAGATCATGGTTATCTGAAGAGATCACTATGGTTGTCTGAAGGTTCTAAAGGTTCCACAGCATGAAGCCAAATGAATATGGAGCACTGGGATTTGGACTTCCACTGTTATTTCATTATCAAACCTAGACACAACAGACATGTTCAGAACCTTTAGTCTACAGTACTGTACGAAGCACTGAAAAACACACATACAAAACATGTAACTATTTATACAAAAAAACACACAATACAAGAAGAAGAGCAAGTAACAGTAAAAAATTTACCCAATAAATAATGGAAATAATATGGGTAGGGATACAATGATATTGTTTGAGCAAAGATGGTGGTAGAAATTTGCCCCAAATCCTTAAGATGAAAGTTAGGGTCGCTATGTTTTTTGCACCAACCACTACCTGGAAAAGCTCAACTTAAAGGGCCCTAACACTACTCATGACAGACGTCAGACTATCCCATCGCAGACACCAACATAGATCAGTTGTAGGGCACCTAGAATCAAACTTCTCACACCACACCAAGACCATCTAACCATTGTTCAAAAGACTTTTGGCTCAGACCAAACCGGAAATGAGCTAGCATTTTCTACCTCTGGTTCGTTGGGCATTGCTATGGGGGAAATTAATGGGGAAAGAATGGGATTTTATGATAAACTCTGAAAATAAGATCTGAAGTTAACACAGGCTTAGGAGATCTTAGATGTTTTGTTCTAAGAGATAATATCAGTCAATTTACATGACCTTTATGAATTCTAAAGTATTTATGTGCTATATTTTTGATTACATAAATGCTTCAAAATTCACAAAGTGACATTAACTGAGGAAGATTATCTCATCGAACGAAACGTATAAGATCTCTTAAGCCTGTGTTTACCAGATACCTTATTTTTTGGCATATATCCACCCCCCCCCCATACATTTCCCCATAGGCTTTGGCCAATGAGCCATGTTGCAGTTAGCCTCCTTTAGTTCCTACAAAAAGACACCATTACTATTTCTCTCTATAAAAAACAGCTAGCCATGCAAGCGGTTTTATTGCTGATTGTTCTGGGACGTTGAGTTGGCAATACATACGTAAGAGATGCCATTCATCTTGCTGAATGGTTCTCGTCAGGTTGAGCGGGATGTTTCGAAGCCGAATAGGCTGAGAGAAATGGTACTTGACAGTTGTGCATCGGTCCGCAATACCTGTAGAGAGAATGGATTACTAAAAAGCTCTACGTTTTAACATTAGCACGTATGACTTTTGTTATGTGAAATCTTTGCCCTACTTACATATATTTACTTGACATTACCATAAGATGTATATGGCATAATGCCATATTATAATGGTTTATAATCATGTACTGTATAAAAGTTTCATTTAACTTTTAATGTCATAACAGCTTTATGTCAGTGATCGTTAACCTCTACGGGATCCCCCCCTCGGGATGGTTGAGCTAACGTAGGCTAATGTGATCAGCATGAGGTTGTAAGTAAGAAAAAAAAAATCCCAGGACATAGACATATCTGATATGGGAAGAAAGCTTAAATTCTTGTTAATCTAACTGCACTGTCCAATTTACAGTAGCTATTACAGTGAAATAATACCATGATATTGTTTCAGGAGAGTGCACAATTATGAACTTGAAAATGTATTAATAAACCAATTAGGCACATTTGGGCAGTCTTGATACAACATTTTGAATTGGATCTGTCTAAAACTTTGCACATATGCTGCCATCTAGTGGCCAAAATCTAAATGGTGCCTGGGCTGGAATAATACATTATGGCCTTATCTTTTACCAGATCTAATGTGTTACATTCTCCTACATTATTTTCACATTTCCACAAACTTCAAAGTGTTCTCTTTCAAATGATATCAAGAATATGCATATCCTTGCTTCAGGTCATGAGCTACAGGCAGTTAGATTTGGGTATGTCATTTTTGTGTCATAAACCAGGCATTGCATATTATACATTTACATTTACATTTTAGTCATTTAGCAGACGCTCTTATCCAGAGCGACTTACAGTAGTGAATGCATACATTTAATTTCCTTTTTTTTTTTTTATACAGGGAATGCTTATAACAGTGATATAAATTTGATGTGTCAGGTCACATTGTAAAGGGCAATACTCAATAAAACTTTTTTACCATCATTAACTGCCTCAAACTGTGACATTTGAGCTCTTGTATTTCCATGCAATGGCTAACTTGGTTTGAAAATAGTAAACACTGTGACATTTACTTGGCTTTGAAGCAACCTATGACTTGGGCTGTCCAGTTTCCTTTACACGCATGGCAGGCCTAGGTCTACTGTAGAGTTGAATTGGTATAGTAATCAACTATATGCAGGACAAATTCATTTAACTTGGCCTGTGCTGTTGCCTATTTTGTTATCTTTCCAAACTGGACAGGTTTAGACAGGTTTACATAGTGAGTTCTCAGTAACACTTTATAAGGTACCCTTTTTAATTTGTTTATAATGTATTTACAAATGATTAAATAACTGTTATAAGCCGTTTAGAAAAGGTACCTTTATAAAGGCTGCCTATAAAGTGTTACCAAGTTACCTTTGCTGATGTTACAGTGTCTCTAAAGGTGAGCTACTGTAAAATGTTGTCTCTTTCTTATATGAGAGTACAGTTGTCACATGTGTTCCCTCTCCGGCCTCTAGGTCACCAGGCTGCTCGTTATGGCGCCCACCTGTCACCATCATTACACACACCTGCGCATCATCAGACTCACCTGGACTCCATCACTTCCCTGATTACCTTCCCTGTATATGTCACTCTCTTTGGTTCCTTCCCCAGACGTCATTGTTTCTGTTCCAGTGTTTAGTCTGTGCGTTGTTCGTGTTTCTTGTTTTGTTTTATGTTGTGTTTATTTATTAAAACACTCACTCCCTGAACTTGCTTCCTGACTCCCAACGCACATCGTTGCAGAATGACGCCTCACCTAAGGGAAGTATCAGGGAGTGTTTTTATTTTGTTTGGTGGGAATGACGTCGGGTTCGGGAGCCGCTACAGGCTCTCATGCCTCAGACAGATCGCCACGCTCCCCTGCCTCCACCGGTTCGTCAGGCTCTCATGCCTCAGACAGATCGCCACGCTCCCCTGCCTCCACCGGTTCGTCAGGCTCTCATGCCTCAGCCAGATCGCCAGGCTCCCCTGCTACAGCCGGCTTGTCGGGCTTTCATGCCTTCACCGGATCGCCAGACTCCCCTGCTTCCACCGGCTTGTCAGGCTCTCATGCCTCAGCCGGATTGCCAGGCTCCCCTGCCTCAGCCGGTCTGTCAGGTTCCCGCGTCCCAGTTGGCGACAGGTTCCCACACATCAGCAGGGTTGACCGGTCCGCTCCTGATCCCCAGGATCGTCCCTTTGGTTGGCGTCCTGTGGCTGGAGCCGAACGCGCCGGGGAGGGGGTACCTTCACGTATGCTCTCTCCAGCTCTCTAGGTTGCCATGCTCCCGCGTCTCAGGCGGACTGACTGGTTTCCCGCGCCTCAGCAGAGGTGACCGGTCCGCTCCTGATCCCCGGGATCATCATTTTGGTCGGCAACCTGCGGCTGGAGCCGCGCATCGGGAGAGGTTACTGTCACGTGTGTTCCCTCTCCGGCCTCTAGGTCACCAAGCTGCTCGTTATGGCGCCCACTTGTCACCATCGTTACACGCACATGCACGTCATCAGACTTACCTGGACTCCATCACTTCCCTGATTACCTTCCCTGTATATGTCACTTCCTTTGGTTCCTTCCCCAGGCGTCATTGTTTCTGTTTCAGTTTCATGTCTGTGTGCTGTTAGTGTTTCTTGTTTTGTATTATGTTTCGTTTATTTTATTTGCTTCCCGACTCTCAGCACACTCGTTACAACAGTAGACGCCCCATGAGTCCTATGTTGCTGGTGAGAATAGACTCTTTGAACTTCTGTCCTTATTTCCGACTGAGCTCCTACAACTTGAATTGGTGGGACAAAATCTAGACAGTTTCCCATCGAATGAAGCACTGATGCTCTTTAAAACACTTTTTTATTCAAAATCTTAACACACATTCAAAAGAAGTATCATAGGAATCATTGTAGATCAGTCTGTGGTCCACATCTATATAATGCATGGGAACCGCTACCATTTCATACTTGGTAGAAATTATGAAACATCATCATGTGCATATTGAGAGCATGCTTTGAAGTGAGTGCTCACACCTGTGTTTGATCTCTCACTGTGAGGATGAGGCGTGTGAGGCTGCGAGCTGAGTATCTGCATCTCATGCTCAGAGAGTTGGGAGGTTGTGTGTTTATTTACAATAGCCAACACTCTGTGCCTTTGCATAGATATGAGTAGCTCTGTTCGCAGTCCCTGGTTGTGTCCCAAATGGCACCTTATTCCCTATACACTCTTAGAAAAAAGGGTTCCAAAAGTGTTTTTCGACTGTCCCCATAGGAGCACCCTTTTTGGTTCCAGGTAAAAACCATAGACATTAAAATCAGTAGATAGTGATAGCGCTGACGTCATCCATGTATTCCTATGGAAAACTCCCGATTGGCACATGAAGCCGGAAGTATTTTAATTTTAAGCACGCCATATTGCTGAATGGGGCAAAATGGCCCCCCAAAAATTGTTAAGGATCATGGTGAAAGTGGCTGTAACTAGCAAAGGATCATGGTCGATGTAGTCGTTTTCATCCTGCCTGAGAGAGTCAACTGGGAGCCTCCTCGTAGCCTTCCGGCCATGATTGGTCTGTGTCAGCACGTGGTCCTGTGTGACAACAAATGTAGTAGTCAGAATGGATCCCTATTTAATTAAATATCTCGGTTTGTCAAATGAAATCAAATTTTATTGGTCACATACGCATGGTTAGCAGATGTTAATGCGAGTGTAGCGAAATGCTTGTGCTTCTAATTCCGACCGTGCTGTAATGAGTAATCTAACAATTTCACAACAACTACCTTATACACACAAGTGTAAAGGAATGAATAAGAATATGTAAATATAAATATATGGATGAGTGATGGCCGTGCGGTAGTTGGTATAGAATACAGTATATACATATGAGATGAGTAATGTAGGATATGTAAATATTATATAAAGTGGCATTGTTTAAAGTGACTAGTGATACATCTATTACATCTATTTTTTTATTATTAAAGTGGCTAGAGATTTGAGTAAGTATGTTGGCAGCAGCCACTTGTTTAACCCCTGGTCGGGCTCATACGGGACGGACATCCAGCGAAAAATCCTATCGCCATTAGCATAACAAAATGTAATATATATATTTTTTCAAATATAGGACTATGTTATATCGTTTTATAGATACACCTCTCCTGAATTGAACCACGTTGTCCGATTTCAAAAAGGCTTTACAGCAAAAGCAAAACATTAGATTATGTTAGAGGACTATATCGTAAAAGTAGCCACATAGCCATTTTCCGACCAACCACATGCATCACAAATAACCAAAAAACAGCTAAATGCAGCACTAACCTTTGACAATCTTCATCAGATGACACTCCTAGGACATCATGTTACACAATACATGCATTATTTTGTTCGATAAAGTTCATATTTATATATAAAAACAGCATTTTACATCGGCGCGTGACGTTGACTAATTATTTTCCCTCAAATGCATCCGGTGAAACAGCGCTACAATTTACTAAATTACTATTCGAAAACATTTTTAAAATGTAATATTGTCATTCTAAGATTTATAGATGAATATCTCTTGAAAGCACCTGTAATGCCAGATTTAAAAATAACTTTACTGGGTAATGTCACATCCTGACCATATACTTAGGTAATTTTTGTATTATATTTGGTCAGAACGTGGCAGAGTTATGTTTGGTTATGGTATAGTGGGGTTGTTCTGTGTTGAGCTTTGCTTTGCAGACTGTCAGTTTATCGTTCGTTTTCTTGTTTGTTGTTTTTGTATTCGTGTTGATTTCATTAAATGTTCAAGATGAACTCTATCGACTCTGCTGCGTATTGGTCTACCTTTTCCGATGACGATTTCGCACTATCGTCAGAAGACGAAGACAACCGTGACAGAATTACCCACCAAACCAGGACCAAGCAGCAGAGGAACGAAGAGGAAGGATGGACATGGGCCGAGTTAAGGAGGAGCATTGCCAGGGCGATGGAAGAGTTTAGGGAGACCGAGAGGCATCCCCAAGAATTTTTTAGGGGGGGGCACAAGGGCTGTTTGACGGGGCAGGAGCTGCCCGCCAGTCAACAGTCACCAGAGCTGCCCGCCAGTCAACAGTCGTCGGAGCTGCCCGCCAGTCAACAGTCGTTGGAGCTGCCCGCCAGTCAACAGTCGTCGGAGCTGCCCGCCAGTCAACAGTCGTCGGAGCTGCCCGTCAGTCAACAGTCGTCGGAGCTGCCCGCCAGTCAACAGTCGCCGGAGTGGCCAGACTGCGCTGAACTGCCGGAGTGGCCAGACTGCGCTGAACTGCCGGAGTGGCCAGACTGCCCTGAACTGCCGGAGTGGCCAGACTGCCCTGAACTGCCGGAGTGGCCAGACTGCCCTGAACTGCCGGAGTGGCCAGACTGCCCAGAACTGCCGGAGTGGCCAGACTGCCCTGAACTGCCGGAGTGGCCAGACTGCCCAGAACTGCCGGAGTGGCCAGACTGCCCTGAACGTCCCGATTTGCCAGACTGTCCCGAGTTGCCAGACTGCCCAGACTGTCCCGAGTTGCCAGACTGCCCAGACTGTCCCGAGTTGCCAGACTGCCCAGACTGCCCCGAGCTGCCAGACTGCCCCGAGCTGCCAGACTGCCCCGAGCTGCCAGACTGCCCAGACTGCCCAGAGCTGCCAGACTGCCCCGAGCTGCCAGACTGCCCAGACTGCCTGGAACGGCCAGAACCTGAGCCGCCTCCAATATAGGTGGGTTGGGGAGGGGGGGTGTAGCACTGTGCCGTCGTTGACGGCAGCCACCCTCCCTTCCCTCCCTTTAGTTAGGGGGTTAATTGTGTGTTTTTGTTTTTTTCGGTTGGTTTGGTGCATTCAGTGTATGCACCTTTAAGGGGGGGTAATGTCACATCCTGACCATATACTTAGGTAATTTTTGTATTATATTTGGTCAGAACGTGGCAGAGTTATGTTTGGTTATGGTATAGTGGGGTTGTGAGTGTTGGGTTAGGTTCTAGGTTAGGTTTTCTATGTGTAGGTGTATGTCTATGTTTGGTTAATTGGGGTTGGGACTCTCAGTTGAAGGCAGGTGTTGTCTATCTGCCTTTGATTGAGAGTCCCATATAGTGGGGTGTGTTTGTGTTTGGGATTTGTGGGTAATTGTATTTTGCACTGTGTTTCGTTTCACCTGTGAAACTGTCACCTTTCTCCTTTGCGTATTTATTTTGTTTTGTCGTTCCCATCTATAATAAATATGATGTGGAACAGTCAACCTGCTGCGTATTGGTCATCGAGTGATTTCGATATATCTTCCGATGAGGGAGAATACGAGGATCGTGACAGGTAATCACACTTTGCGATAAAAGGGGATGCGATACTCAGAAAAATAGGCTACCGTTACAGGTCAGCGCCATCTTGGAACAATCGCATATCAAATCTACTCTTGTATACTATTGTCAATAATCCCTTACCTTTGATTTTCATCAGAAAGCACTTCCAGGAATCCCAGGTCCACAACAAATGTATTTTCGTTCGAAAAAGTTAATCCTTTACGTCCCAATAGCTTGTTCTTGTTAGCGCGTTCTGAAGGCTGCTCCAAAACTTCTGTCGGCTGCGGGACTCCTCTTTCAATAAAATGCATTTTTTTTTAAATGTAGGTTCGTTCAAACATGTCAAACGTTGTATAACATAAATCTTTAGGGCCTTTTTCAACCAGAGCTCCAATAAGATTCAAGGGGGACGATTGCATTGTCTTTCAAAACATTTCGAAAGGGGAGGGTAGCCAGGGGCGCCGGCGTCATAATGGTGATGGCCCTCCTCATGTGACCACTTTCCACAGCGTCTCATTCAGTCAGTTTTCACAGTAGGAGACTCAAACCACTTTGTAAAAACTGGGGACATCTAGTGGAAGCAATAGGAAGTGCTCAATGAACCATTGCTCACGGTGTGATTTATAGGCAAAGTGATGAAGTTGAGTCCGCAATTCAGAATTCCACATCCTGTTACGATCGGTCTCGGGGTTTTGACTGCCATATGAGTTCTGTTATACTCACAGACACCATTCAAACAGTTTTAGAAACTTTAGGGTGTTTTCTATCCACAAGTTTAAAATGGGCACAAATTTTTTTCAAAAATCGCTGTAGCGCCCCCTATCCTAGGCGACCGTCAAGAGGTTAACAGTCTGATGGCCTTAAGATAGAAGCTGTTTTTCAGTCTCTCGGTCCCAGCTTTGATGCACCTGTACTGACCTCGCCTTCTGGATGATAGCGAGGGTGAACAGGCAGTGGCTCGGGTGGTTGTTGTCCTTGTCCTTTTGGCCATCCTGTGACATCGGGTGCTGTAGGTGTCCTGGAGGGCAGGTAGTTTGCCCCCGGTGATGCGTTGTGCAGACCTCACTACCCTCTAGAGAGCCTTATGGTTGTGGGCGGAGCAGCTGCCGTACCAGGCGGTGATACAGCCTGACAGGATGCTCTCGATTGTGCATCTGTAAAAGTTTGTGAGTGTTTTCGGTGACAAGACAAATTTCTTCAGCCTCCTGAGGTTGAAGAGACGCTGTTGCGCCTTCTTCACCACGCTGTCTGTGTGGGTGGACCATATCAGTTTGTCTGTGATGTGTACGCCGAGGAACTTTCCACCTTCTCCACTACTGTCCCATCGATGTGGATAGGGGGGTGCTCCTCTGCTGTGTCCTGAAGTCCATGATCATCTCCTTTGTTTTGTTTGACGTTGAGTGTGAGGTTATTTTCCTGACACCACACTCCAAGGGCCCTCACCTCCTCCCTGTAAGCCGTCTCGTCGTTGTTGGTAATCAAGCCTACCACTGTAGTGTCGTCTGCAAACTTGATGATTGAGTTGGAGGCGTGCATAGCCATGCAGTCATGGGTGAACAGGGAGTACAGGAGAGGGCTGAGAACGCACCCTTGTGGGGCACCAATGTCGAGGATCAGCGGGGTGGAGATGTTGTTTCCTACCCTCACCACCTGCGGGCGACCCATCAGAAAGTCCAGGACCCAGTTGCACAGGGAGGGGTCGAGACCCAGAGTTTTGAGCTTAATGACGAGTTTGGAGGGTACTATGATGTTAAATGCTGAGCTGTAATCGATGAACAGCATTCTAACATAGGTATTCCTCTTGTCCAGACGGGTTAGGGCAGTGTGCAGTGTCATTGCAATTGCGTCATCTGTGGACATATTGGGGCGGTAAGCAAATTGGAGTGGGTCTAGGGTGTCAGGTAGGGTGGAGGTGATATGATCCTTGACTAGTCTCTCAAAGTACTTCATGATGACGGAAGTGAGTGCTACGGGGCGATAGTCGTGTAGCTCAGTTACCTTAGCTTTCTTGGGAACAGGAACAATGGTTGCCCTCTTGAAGCATGTGGGAACAGCAGACTGGGATAGGGATTGATTGAATATGTCTGTAAACTCATCAGCCAGCTGGTCTGTGCATGCTCTGAGGATGCAGCTAGGGATGCTCTCTGGGCCGGCAGTCTTGCGAGGGTTAACACGTTTAAATGTTTTACTCACGTTGGCCGCAGTGAAGGAGAGCCCGCAGGTTTTGGTAGCGGGCCATGTCAGTGGCACTGAATTGTCCTCAAAGTGAGCAAAGAAGTTGTTTAATTTGTCTGGGAGGAAGACGTCGGTGTCCGTGACGGGGCTAGTTTTTTTTTTGTAATCCGTGATTGGACTGTAGACCCTGCCACATATGTCTCGTGTCTGAGCTGTTGAATTGCGACTCTACTTTGTCACTATACTGACGCTTAGCTTGTATGATTGCCTTGCAGAGGGAGTAGCTACACTGTTTGTATTCAGTCATGTTTCCGGTCGCCTTGCCATGATTAAAAGCAGTGGTTCGCGCTTTCAGTTTTGCGCGAATGCTGCCATCAATCCACGGTTTCTGGATAGGGAAGGTTTAAATAGTCGCCGTGGGTACAACATCACCGATGCACTTGCTAATAAACTTGCTCACTGAATCAGCGTATACATCAATGTTGTTGTTGAGGATATCCAGAACATATCCCAGTCCCTGTGATGGAAGCAATCTTGAAGCGTGGAATACGATTGGTCGAACCAGCATTAAACAGACCTGAGCACAGGCGTTTCCTGTTTTAGTTTCTGTCTATAGGCTGGGAGCAACAAAATGGAGTCGTGGTTAGATTTTCCGAAAGGAGGGCGAGGGAGGGCTTTGTATGCGTCACGGAAGTTAGAGTGGCAATGATCCAGAATGTTTCTAGACCAGGTCGCGCATTCGACATGCTGATAAAATTTAGGGAGCCTTGTTTTCAGATTAGCTTTGATAAAATCCCCAGCTACAATAAATGCAGCCTCAGGATATATGGTTTCCAGTTTACATAGAGTCCAATTAAGTTATTTCAGGGTCGTCGAGGTGTCTGCTTGAGGGGGGGGGGATATACACGGCTGTGATTGTAATTGAAGAGAATTCTCTTGGTAGATAATGCGGTCGGCATTTGATTGTAAGGAATTCTAAGTCAGGTGAACAAAAGGACTTGAGTTCCTGTATGTTGTTGTGATCACACCACAACTCGTTAATCATAAGGCATACACCCCCGCCCTTCTTCTTACCAGAGAGATGTTTGGTTCTGTCGGCACGATGCGTGAAGAAACCGGGTGGCTGTACCGACTCTGATAACATATCCCGAGGGAGCCATGTTTCCGTGAAACAGAGAATGTTACAATCTCTGATGTCTCTCTGGAAGAAAAATCTTGCTCGAATTTCATCTACCTTGTTGTCAAGAGACTGGGCATTGGCGAGTAGTATACTCGGGAGCGGTGAGTGATGTGCCCGTCTACGGAGCCTGACCAGAAGACCGCTCCATCTGCCCCTTCTGTGGCACCGCTGTTTTGGTTCGCCTACTAGGATCCGATCCATTGTCCTGGGTGGTTGTCCAAACTGAGGATCCTCTTCGGGAAAGTCGTATTCCTGGTCGTAATGTTGGTAAGTTGACGTTGCTCTTATCTCCAATAGATTTCCTAGGGTAACAATGTAAGAAATAATACATTAAAAAAACGAAATACTGCATAGTTTCCTAAGAACGCGAAGCGAGGCGACTATCTCTGTCGGCGCCATCTCGTTATTGTAGCAAACTTTTAAATAATTCACTGAGGGGATCGAACTTGACCATAATAAACTGGATTGAGCCCAAAATGGCAACCCTTCCAAATAAAATTTGGCCGTTCAGGGGATCGTAATTTACATAGATTTTCTAGGGCAGACAAGGGCTTTTGGCACCACTAGGTTGCTACACAGTAGCCAACCAGCAGAGCGTGTGACTTCACGCTCCAGACTGGACACCGGGAGCCTGTGTAGAACCCTTTTTGGTTCCAGGTAGAACCAAAAAGGGAACCCAAAAAGGTTCTACCTGGAACCAAAAAGGGTTCTTCAAAGGTTTCTCCTATGGGGACAGCCGAAGAACACTTTTAGGTTCTAGATCGCACCTCAGGGATGCTGGCCTTCTAGGCAGAGTTGCAAAGAAAAAGCCATATCTCAGACTGGCCAGTAAAAATAAAATATTAAATGGGCAAAAGAACACAGACACTGGACAGAGAAACTGCCTAGAAAGCCAGCATCGCGGAGTTGCCTCTTCACTGTTGACGTTGAGACAGTTTTTTTTGTGGGTACTATTTAATGAAGCTGCCAGTTGAGGACTTGTGAGGTGTCTGTTTCTCAAACTAGACACTCTAATGTACTTGTCCTCTTGCTCAGCTGTGCACCGGGGCCTCCCACTCCTCTTTCTATTCTGGTTAGTGCTAGTTTGCGCTGTTCTGTGAAGTGAGTAGTACACAGCGTTGTATGAGATCTTCAGTTTCTTGGAAAATTCTCGCATGGAATAGCCTTCATTTCTCAGAACAAGAATAGACTGATGAGTTTCAGAAGAAAGTTATTTGTTTCTGGCCATTTTGAGTCAGTAATCGAACCCACAAATGCACAGGAATGATGGTTGCTGATAATGGGCGTCTGTACGCCTACGTAGATATTACATAAAGAATCTGCCGTTTCCAGCTACAATAGTCATTTAAAGCATTAACAATGTCTACACTGTATTTCCGATCAATTTGATGTTATTTTAATGGACAAACAAATTGCTTTTCTTTAAAAAATAAGGACATTTCTAAGTGACAGCAAACTTTTGAATGGTAGTGTAAGTATTCAGACCCTTTGTTATGAAACTCGAAATTTTGCTCAGGTGCATCCTGTTTCCATTGACCATCCTTGAGATGTTTCTACAACTTGACTGGAGCCCACCTGTGGTAAATTCAATTGGTTGGACACGATTTGGAAAGTTACACACCTGTCTATATAAGGTCCCACAGTTGACAGTGCATGTCAGAGCAAAAACCAAGCCATGAGGTCGAAGGAATTGTCTGTAGAGGACAGGATTGTGTCGAGACACAGATCTGCGAAAGGGTACCAAAAAATGTCTGCAGCATTGAAGATCCCCAAGAACACAGTGGCCTCTATCATTCCTAAATGTAAGGTTGGAACCACCAAGACTCTTCCTAGAGCTGGCCGCCTAGCCAAACTGAGCAATCGGGGGAGAAGGGCCTTAGTCAGGGAGGTGACCAAGAACCCTGATGGTCACTCTGACAGAGCTCCAGAGTTCCTCTGTAGAGATGGGAGAACCTTCCAGAAGGACAACCATCTCTGCAGCACTCCACCAATCAGGCCTTTATGGTAGAGTGGCCAGACGGAAGCCACTCATCAGTAAAAGGCACACGATAGCCCGCTTGGAGTTTGCCAAAAAGGCACCTAAAGGACTCAGACCATGAGAAACAAGATTCTCTGGTCTGATGAAACCAAGATTGAACTGTTTGGTCTGAGTGCCAGGCGTCACATCTGGAGGAAACCTGGTACCATCCCTATGGTGAAGCATGGTGGTGGCAGCATCATGCTGTGGGGATGTTTTTCAGTGGCAGGGACTGGGAGACTAGTCAGGATTGAGGGAAAGATGAACGAAGTAAAGTACAGAGAGATCCTTGATGAAAACCTGCTCCATAGCGCTCAGGACCTCAGACTGGGGTGAAGGTTTACTTTCCAACAGGACAACGACCCTAAGCACACAGCCAAAACAACACAGGAGTGACTTCGGGACATGTCTCTGAATGTCCTTGAGTGGCCCAGCCAGAGCCCGGACTTGAACCCGATTGAACATCTCTGGAGACACCTGGAAATAGCTGTGCAGCGATGCTCCCCACCCAACCAGACAGAGCTTGAGAGGATCTTCAGAGAAGAACGGGAAAAACTCCCCAAATACAGGTGTGCCAAGCTTATAGCGTCATTTCCAAGAAGCCTCGAGGCTGTAATCGCTGACAAAGGTGCTGAGTAAATGGTAATTTGCAAAATTAATTTACTGAGTAAATGGTAATTTGCAAAAATATCTAAAACCTGTTTTTGCTTTGTCGTTATGGGGTATTGTGTCTAGATTGATGAGGGGAAAAAAACTATTTCATTTTAAAATAAGGCTGTAACAAAAAAATGTGGAAAAGGTCAAGGGGTCTGAATACTTTCCTAATGAACTGTATATATGGTTCTATGTAGAACCCTTCATGCCTTCCCAAAGAATCCTTCTTGCCTTCCAATCATCATATAACCCTTTCTTCCAAAAACGGTTCTTAGGATGTTAAAAGATCTAGGTTAGAAACCTTCGCCTTCCAAAGAATCATGTCTTCCAAAAAGGGTTCTTCTGATCAAAACGGTTCTTGGTAGAACCCTAACCTTCCGCAAAGAACACTTTTGGAACGCTATTTTCTAAGAGTGTATGGGCACAATTCTTCACAGGTTGAAGCAGGTATCAAATGAAATCCACATTGACAGAAATCAAACGGTATGTGTTGAAGCTCGAGGTCCTTCACATGACACCTCAGCTGTTTTAAATGCAAGGTGGCAAGTGGGTTTCGGTGACATTTAACCGCTGGCTTAATCAGAGCGACATTAATCTTGATGGACTGGACACTGCGTGGAAAAGTTATCCTTTCATCCTGATCGACTTTTTGAATTTCAACCTTAAAAAGACTTTGTAGGAACTTGAACTTCAGCACATTGGGCATGAATTCAGTTTTAGAAAAAGGTTTATTCTGGCGTTTCCCTGAAGGAGATCCCTTTATGGTTGTAGGTAGAACACTTTCAATCAAATAAACCTTTTAGATCCCTTTTTTTCCATAGAGAAGGTTCTTAAGAACCCTGTAGGATTCCATGTTGAACACTTTTCCATGTAGAATAAAAAATTGCTTCAAAGGGGGTTCTTCGTGGGTAAAAAAAAGGTGATATCTGGAACCTAAAAGGGTTCTTAGGCTGCCCCTTCCAGATAGAACCCTTTTGCTTCCAAGTAAAACCATTTTGGGTTCCATATAGATCCCTTTCCACAGAGGGTTTAACATGGAACCCAAAATGGTTCTACCTGGAACCAAAAAGGGTTTAACTGGAATCAAAAAGGGTTCTCCTATGGGTTTCTAAGTGTAGCCAGTCAACACTTTGGCTTTTGTAGCCCTATAGATGGCTCTATTGACAATTTCACTGGGATAACAACATAAACAAACATTTCCCAGGCCTGTCTACAACGATTACCACTGTGGGAAAATGAGAGGGAAATAAATGTAAAAATGTTCCTAATAAATTAGCCTATTAATAACCTAAATCATTAGGCTATAATTTCCCAGCACCCTCATCATGATGCGACAATTATAGAAATCATAATAGCCTACTAAAGCAAGCCTTGGTAATGAGTTTGAAATAGCAATTAATGTTCCTGGAAATTAGTTTGGGCGTGTATAATCATGAGCCCTTGTGTATGAGCCCTCATACACCTTGTTTTGACGCAATGCACGTATGCAGAATCATCACCACAGATGGAGCTACCTCGATTAACGGGATGCAAAACAGTACTTGCCTATAGTCAGGGATTATTGACAGCACATTTGACTACTGTTTTTCTTTTCTCCCACTTTTAAGTGTGCACATTAAAACTTACCCTTTGATATGAGTTTATCGATATCCCGGTCCATGCCTTGAAAGTAGCATTTTCTCCAGAGTCCAGAATATGTGGAGAACAACGGACGCCCACATTCCGTCTCAAGAATCCCCATCCCCAGTATCGCCCTCCAGTTCTCAAGTAATTCCTCCTCTCTACTCCCGACGTGAATCGGCTTCATAAGCGCCACGTTCCGTTTGGAGTTGCCGTTGTCCACAAGAGGCAAGTGGTATATAGGCATCTCCCTGTTTTTCTGGTCGTTAGAATCCGACCCATACTTGTCGCAGTTCTCCTTATGCCTTCTGGTGTCTGTCTCGTACCAATGGTCGGTGAAGATAGCGGTGACCAACAAGAGTAAAGAGATAACGCTCATGGACAAGCTCAGAGCCGTTGCAAGAGCTTGTTTCTCCATGGTTTGAACATCAGCGCTCGGCGCTATGCGCACAGTTCAGACGTGTTGACAGTTGGACGCCCTTCTTCCAGCACCTGCTATTCCAGTTACTACGCATTTTTACGCATCCTCTGACCTGCGAACATGGTCCACAGTCGAGAGCGCATTGGCATTGGCTGCTTCCCACCCGCGGGTTGCTGAAAATGGAAGACACAACAACACAGGTGGATCGGTACGGTGTCCGCAAGCGTGCTGGGTGTGGGGTAAACTCCGCACTTGCCTCTCTGTGCTTGAGATTACTAGTGTTTACCTGCAGAAACCACACCACCCCTATCGCTCTTTCCCTCTCCTCAGCACCTGGGCTTGTCCTCTTCGTCCGTGACACAGTCGGGTAAAACTGAGGGCTCCTCCTATTCGCATGGAGAGGAAAATGACCATCTCCCGGAGGCGACATACAGCGTGTGTGAGGGAATGTCAAGGTTGTCCTACTCTTTCACAGTCAGTAATAAAGATGGGTGTGTCTATAAGAGAAAATAATGGTTTCCTGTAACTTAACCCTTGCATCCTCATTTTGATAAAACATCAATTCCCCCAATACACCAAGTAACAAGTAACAGTTTGATAATTTTAATGTGTAAAACTTACATTTCTCTCTCTCTCTCTCTCTCTCAGATGCAGACACACACACACACACACACACACACACACACACACACACACACACACATCAAACATACGAAACAGGCCGAAACGTTTGTCTATCTACCTACCCCTAAATTAAATTAATACTAAAAAGAAACCTTGAATCTCCTTTTTGAGTGCGGACCAGCTACAATGTTGGAATTCTATTACATTTTCGTCAACGCACCTGTTCTGAGCACAGTGGTCACACAAACTATGAATGATATGAGCCATTACTGCAGTACTCTCTCTCTCTTACACATACACACACACACTACCAAAGAATTGACTACCATTCAAAATCCTATTTTCACTAACCCCTAAACCTAACCATTAAACCCCTAATCCTAAACCAGACCCAAACTCCTAATTCTAACCCTAACCCTAATTGTAACCTAACTCCTAAGCCTAAAATAGCCTTTTTCCTTTTGGGGAAGGATGGCGAAAAGTCCCCAATTTTCCTTGTTTTACTATCCTTTACTGTCCCCACAAGGATAGTGAAACCAAATACACACACACCCACACAATGGCCATATCAAAGTGAACTAATGAACAGAGTTCATGAACTGTACATAAAGCTTTCAGGGGACATATCCAAAATGTCAGGATTTTCAACAGTCCCCAAACAAATGATCAATAGCCATTTCAGCATCATGCTATTGCAAATCTATTCTGTCACAGTATCAAAGTCTGAATTGAGCTCATAGTGATTAAATAATTGCCACAAAGCGAGCATTGCTGAAATAGATTTGTGGGTGTTTATTTGGCTTTTTTGATCTGCGCCCTTGCCAGCTCTAATAATGGCCCATTAAAATGGAGCCTGGATGTGTGCCTGGCATGACAAAAATTGCATAAATAAACATGTAAATGATGATGACAATGATTGCAATCTGTACTGCTGGAGTGAACATTGAGCAATTAAATTGGCACATTTCCTAGGTTGACCAAATTGGTACAAATCACAAATAAAATAAAATATTTTGTCACATGCGCGAATACAACAGGTGTAGACCTTAGAGTGAAATGCTACTTAAAACTGCATTGTTGGTTAAGGGTTGTAAGGAAAATAAGTGTAAAGAAAGTAATAAATAAATAAATACTAGAAAAATAATAATAACAAAATATAAAAATAACAAATACTTAAAGAGCAAAAATAAAATAACAGTAACGAGGCTATATACAGGGGGTACCGGTACAGCGTCAATGTGCGGGGGCACAGGTTAGTTGAGGTATTTGAGGTAATATGTATATGTAGGTAGAAGTAAAGTGAGGGGGGGGGGGTCAATGCAAATAGTCCAGGTAGCCATTTGATGAGCTGTTCAGGAGTCTTATGGCTTGGGGGTAGAAGCTGTTAAGAAGCCTTTTGGACATAGACTTGGCACTCCAGTACCGCTTGCGGTGTGGTAGCAGAGAGAACAGTCTATGACTAGGGTGGCTGGAGTCTTTGGCAATTTTTAGGGCCTTCTTCTGACACCGCCTGGTATAGAGGTCCTGGATGGCTGAAAGTTTGGCCCCAGTGATGTACTGGGCCGTACGCACTACCCACTGTAGTGCCTTGCGGTCAGAGGCCGAGCAGTTGCCATACCAGGCGGTGATGCGACCAGTCACGATTCTCTCGATGGTGCAACTGTAGAACTTTTTGAGGATCTGAGGACCCATGCCAAATCTTTTCAGTCTTCTGAGGGGGAACAGTCTTGTCGTGCCCTTTTCACAACTGTCTTGGTCTGTTTGAACCATGATAGTTTGTTGGTGATGTGGACACCAAGGAACTTGAAGCTCTCAACCTGCTCCACTACAGCCCCGTTGATGAGAATGGGGGCGTGCTTGGCCGTCCTTTTCATGTAGTCCACGATCATCTCCTTTGTCTTGATCACGTTGAGGGAGAGATTGTTATCCTGGCACCACACTGCTAGGTCTCTGACCTCCTCCCTATAGGCTGTATCATCATTGTCGGTGATCAGGCCTACCACTGTTGTGTCGTTGGCAAATTTAATGATGGTGTTGGAGTCGTGCTTGGCCATGCAGTTGTGGGTGAACAGGGATTTGGATGGTGCTGAGCACGCACCCCTGAAGGGCCCCCGTGTTGAGGATGAGTGTGGCAGATGTGTTGTTACCTACCCTTACCACCTGGGGGGGGGGGGGCCGTCAAGAAGTCCAGGATCCAGTTGCAGAGTGAATAGCATTCTCACATTGATGTTCTTTTTGTCCAAGTCGGTAGTCATTTAGGCAGGTTACCTTGGTGTTCTTAGGCACAGGGTTTCCTTGAAACATGTTGGTATTACAGACTCGTCATGCTCACATCCTGGTAATCTGTTTGGTCCGGTGCCTTGTGAATGTTGACTTGTTTAAAGGTCTTACTCACATTGGTTACGGAGAGCGTGATCACACAGTCGTCCGGAACAACTGGTGCTCTCATGCATGCTTCAGTGTTGGAAAAGGTTACATTGTGTGGGTGATTGTCTTTGTTGAATACATTTTTTTGTACTGTGCATTCAGATTAGTATAGGCCTAGGGAGTAGGGACAGATCCATCTAGTGACACCTGTTTTTCTCTGGAGGATATTACACAAAGAAATTAAGAATAAGAGTGATGTGTGATATGGTCAAATGTAATTTGCATTGACTAATACAAAGCATTGGCTTTGTATTAGTCATTTTTCGATCATTCAGTAATATGGACTTTTTAATAGTACTGTACAATAATACATTCAATCAAATAGTAAGTTATACATAATACATGTATTGCAAACTTTCCACATGCACAAATGCCTAGTAATTCTGGCTCACAAGACAATAGATTATAATAAATTCACACAATATGATTGACTGTATGGTTATTATTTTGTGTGCCTTCCAGTTTTACTAAAAAGCAATACAATGTATCTATATAGTAGCCTAATGCAGCATATTATCTATTATACCATAGTTATTGATTGATATAATCAAACTCATAAGATCGTTTTTCCAAGTTTATGATCTTATTTTCCTAATTCTCAAATTCTATGCTATTCTATTCTATTGCACTCTGGATATTTGTGAGAATGAGAAGAAATGATCCAGCTGTAAACAAGTAGAGAATTACTAGGGTATTCATGATCCTCGTGTCAAAGACATTTCTGTAGGATACGCAAAACCAAACTAGTCGCTCCTAAACTCTGGTTTCACGATTGAGAATTTGTGGACGCTAAACTGATCCTACATCTGTGTCCAGGGGTAGAATTCTACCAGAGACCCCAGCCAGCCAGCGACCCACCCTCTTGTCGCCCATTCCTTGCATTCCCCTCTTGGACAAGCTGGCTGCGGCGCACGCGCAGTGCTCAGAGGAGGCCATGTTAAAGTTACAGTGAAGTCAGGCTGTGATATTTTCTGACGACGTGTGTTTATATTGTATGTTTTTCGTTATATGTGGTGTCAGTGTTACAACAAATATAGCGACTGGATAACTAAACCGGGGACCGAAAAATGGCTTCCACTTTCGACCTTTCAAGGCGAAATCCGCAGGAGGATTTCGAGCTAATACAGAGAATTGGGAGCGGGACCTACGGAGATGTATACAAGGTAAAAGGGATTTTAGCTATACATTGTCCTCTTTTTGATAAACCATTGATATGCTACCAATAAAGACATTGTTATTAGTAACCTGACTACAATGTAGGAACTTGGAGCAGCCTTCAGGAGTTTAGTCAGTCTGGAAATAACAGTGGTTGTTGAGATAGTAACTACTGTATATCCAAGCTGTTAGCATGTTTACCAACTCGCTACAGATGTGTTCCAATTCACAAAGCCTACCTACTACATCCGTAAGGAATTCTACCTATTATTGTAATACATGTATACGTATCCCGGTCAAATTCCACGAACGATATTGTTATAATGTTTCAATTTGCTTTCACAGTGTTGTCATCGCTATCCTTAGTACAATAGTGGACAAAAGTAGCCTAACATTATTCCTTATACTCAAAGGACCTTACATGTTCTGTTACTTCTTCTATGGTATATTGGCGATCGCACAATGTAATGTGCATCCCGCCACCTACTGTACGGGATGGAAACAGGATTCCCCCACAAAAATAAATAAACTAAACTAAATCAAAAACTTTTCTGATAAGAAATAAAACCGATCTGATGGCTACACAGGCTCAAGGGGAAAGTGGGAGGGCGGGTCTTCTGTAGCCAGTACCCCTTGCAAGTCTTCCGATGTAAAATCCTTAAGTCCCAAAAACGTTTCTGCCACAGCCACAATAATGTCCAGTTTCTTAGACTTCTTTGAGACTTGTGACGTAGAGTTTATAACTGTGGCAATGAACGCCATAAAATCCACCTTTTTTAACACACAGGGTATCTTTTGACTGGCAGCAAACATTTTACTACAGGCTGTGGTCGGTCCACTACCATATCTTCACTAGCATCACTTGTTTTCTCAAACCTTTTAATCACCTCCGCATAGGAGATTTGATTGACCGCTCTAACTTTTGCCACCTCAATCTCCTTCACCCTTACAGGGCACTCTAGGAACTCGGGATCATGATCCCCACCACAATTGAACACCGGCATCCTACACACCATTCTTCAGTATTCTCTGTCTGTCTGCACCTCACTTGAAACATGGCCAAATCCTTTACAATTCTTACACTGCAATGGTTTGGGGAAGAAAGCTCTAACAGTGTATCTTACATAACCAAGCTTCACGTGTAGGTTTTTGCTCTTTATCAAAAACAACAGGACCGACATACTTACTTATTTTTCTCCGTTCACCCAATGGGTCAGACGCCGGGCACCAATCACATCAGGATTTCTCTTCAGGTATTCAACCTGAACATCCGTCGTCACCCCTGAGATGATTCCTTTGACAGGTGATCTACTCCAAAGTTCAAAACTTCTGTTGTCCGGAATCTTTTGAGGCTCACTGAAATCTTCCTCTGTTCTTCAGAAATACAATTAAATCTAAATAAGACCACTCCTGTTCACTCTGAAAAACTCCACTTTTCACAGTGCATACTTCACCATTTTCGACACCTCAAATGGGTCTCCTGCATATATGCATCCTTACTCAACAAACGCATCTCAACAACAAGCAATTCATTATCATTCATATACGTATCCTCCACTCCAATTTTAGACAATTTCCTTTTTGTTCCAGTTTTTGATACTACTGTTGTCCATTCAGAACATTCGTCTTCACCAACTTTTCCCGTCGCGCTGCTTGATTCGACCTCAGCATCCACTTCCGCCATCTTCCCTCCTCTGCCCCCTCCCACATGTTCTATTTAATGCTTAAGACCCCAATAGAATGGCGGAGTCGCCTCTTCACTGTTGATGTTGGTGTTTTGCGGGTACTATTTAATGAAGCTGCCATTTGAAGACTTGTGAGGCATCTGTTTCTCAAACTAGACACTCTAATGTACTTGTCCTCTTGCTCAGTTGTGCACCGGGGCCTCCCACTCTTTCTATTCTGGTTATAGCCAGTTTGCGCTGTTCTGTGAAGGGAGTAGTACACAGGGTGGTATGAGATCTTCAGTTCCTTGGTAATTTCTCACTTGGAATAGCCTTAATTTCTCTCAGAACAAGAATAGACTGACGAGTTTCAGAAGAAAGGCATTTGTTTCTGGCCATTTTGAGCCTGTAATCGAACCCACAAATGCTGATGCTCCAGATACTCAACTAGTCCAGCTACAATAGTCATTTACAACATTAACAATGTCTACACTGTATTTCTGATCAATTTTATGTTATTGTAATGGACAAAAAAATGTGCTTTTCTTTAAAAAACAAGGACATTTCTAAATGACCCTTTACTTTTGAAAGGTGTGTGTGTGTATATATAGATATCTATACACACACACACACACACACACACACACACACACACACACACACACACACACACACACACACAACCGGTCAAAAGTTTTAGAACACCTACTCATTCAAGGGTTTTTCTTTATTTCTAATATTTTCTACATTGTAGAATAATAGTCTTGAAGGAGTTCCCACATATGCCGAGCATTTTTTGGCTGCTTTTCTTTCACTCTGCGGTCCGACTCATCCCAAACCATCTCAATTGGGTTGGATTGTGGAGGCCAGGTCATCTGATGCAGCACTCCATCACTCTTCTTCTTGATAAAATAGCCCTTACACAGCCTGGAAGTGTGTTGGGTCATTGTTCTGTTGAAAACAAATTATAGTCCCACTAAGCTCAAACCAGATGGGATGGCGTATTGCTGCAGAATGCTGTGGTAGCCATGCTGGTTAAGTGTGACTTGAATTCTAAATAAATCACAGACAGTGTCACCATCAAAGCACCCCCACACCATAAATCCTCCATGCTTTACGGTGGGAAATAGACATGTGTAGATCATCCGTTCACCCACAACACGTCTCACAAAGACATGGCGGTTGGAACCAAAAATCGCATATTTGGACTCCAGTCCAAAGGACAAATTTCCACCGGTCTAATGTCCATTGCTTGTGTTTCTTGGCCCAAGTCTGTTCATATTATTGGTGTCCTTTAGTTGTGGTTTCTTTGCAGCAATTCAACCATGAAGGCCTGATTCACGCAGTCTCCTCTGAGCAGTTGATGTTGAGATGTCTGTTATTGAACCCTGGGAAGCATTTATTTGGGCTGCAATTTCTGAGGCTGGTAATTCTAATGAACTTATCTTCTGCAGCAGAGCTAACTCTGGGTCTTCTATTCCTGTGGCGGTCCTCATGAGAGCCAGTTTCATCATGGCTCTTGATGGTTTTTGCGACTGCACTTGAAGAAACTTTCAAAGTTCTTGAAATGTTCCATATTGACTGACCTTCATGTCTTAAAGTAATGATGGACTGTCATTTCTATTTGCTTATTTGAGCTGTTCTTGCCATAATATGTACTTGTTCTTTTACCAATTGGGGCTATCTTCTGGATACCTCCCTCTACCTTGTCACAACACAACTGATTGGCTCAAACGCATTAAGGAAGGAAATAAATTCCACAAATTAACTTTTAAGAAGGCACACCTGTTAATTGAAATGTATTCCAGGTGACTACCTCATGAAGCTAGTTGAGAGAATGCCAAGAGTGTGCAACGCAGCCATCAATGCAAAGTTTGGCTATTTGAAGAATGTCAAATATAAAATAGATTTTGATTTGTTTTGCTCTTTTTTTGGTTACTACATGATTCCATATGTTTTATTTCATAGAAAATAGTAAAAATAAAGAAAGACCATCAATGTGGCACCGTCATAGAATGCCACCTTTCCAACAAGTCACTTCGTCAAATTTCTGCCCTTCTAGAGCTGCCCGCTCAACTGTAAGTGCTGTTATTGTGAAGTGGAAACGTATAAGAGCAACAACAGCTCAGCCACAAAAGGCGTTCTCTGGAGTGATTAATCACGCTTCACCACCGACAGACGAATCTTGGTTTGGAGGATGCCATGGGAACGATACCTGCCCCAATGCATAGTGCAAACTGTGTTTTTCATGGTTTGGGCTAGGCCCCTTAGTTCCAGTGAAGGTAAATCTTAACGCTACATACAATGACATTCTAGATGATTCTCTGCTTCTAACTTTGTGGCAACAGTTTGGGGAAGGCCCTTTCCTGTTTCAGCATGACAATGCCCCGTGCACAAAGCGAGGTTCATATAGAAATGGTTTGTCGAGATCGGTGTGGGAGAACTTGACTGGCCTGAATAGAGCCCTGACCTCACCCTCATTTGAACACTTTTGGAATGAATTGGAACGTCGACAGCGAGCCAGGCCTAATCGTCCAACATCAGTGCCCGACCACTAATACTCTTGTGGCTGAATGAAAGCAAGTCACCGCAACAATGTTCCAACATCTAATGGAAAGCCTTCCCAGATGAGTGGAGGCTGTTATAGCAGCAAAGGGGGGACCAACTCCATATTAATGTCCATGATTTTGGAATGAGATGTTCGATGAGCAGGTGTCCGCATACATTTTGTCATGTAGTGTATGACACCACATTCATGTCATTAGGAATAACACTCATTTTGTATTACATTGTGTAAATACAAAAAACCCTAGAGTATTTCAATTGTAGTAAATTACTCACTTAAAATGTATCAAGTATAATATATTATTTTCATATAAATAAAACAATTGTCCAAAATGTGACGAGAGGATAATATTCAGATGGTTTTTAAAAACCCACACAAAGTAGGCTATTTGATTTCTGTAGCATTGTAAAAATTCAAGCTATTCAGAGACTATTTCAAAATGTTGGTAACCTTTCTCAATAAGATTTAGTACAGACCAGGCCTGACAGAAAATGTAGAAATAGTAGCCTATTTTGACAACAATTCAGTGAACGCAACAAGTATTCGATAGAGAAGATACAACAAAAGATTTGTAGGAGAAATTCTTATTTCACACTGTCACTTTAGTATTGGCATTTAGCCTACAACATGTCATGGAACTTCTGGAAGCACTGCCCCATCCTGCAAAATGGCACAGAACACATAGAGCACCCAAAATACATTTCTACACATCTCTCACTCTTTGCCCTGTGTCCACTCCAGATGCACACCACTCCCTCTCTTGCGCCCTTCAAATTTCACCTGCTTTCAAATTAGTTACAACTCGGTCCTCCCCTCTTCCTGCCACTGTAGCCATATCACAAAGTGAAAGCACAAGCTGCATTGTGAATGCCTTCAGGGACCAGAGCCTGGGGTTTCTGGGAAGGGGCCTTTGCAGAGTACCCCACAATGTACACATTTATGATGGCAATGTTGAGCATCCCCCAAAACACATACTTCCACCATTTTCTGCCTGTGCATCCAACATTGTAATATCTCCTCAGTTGCTCAAGATGGTCAACCCAGTCCATTGTCTTTTTGAAATCCATTACTCTGGAACAGCTCTGGAACAGATAGAAGTTCCTACCACTTTTAAAAACAACTCCAAAACCTCTGTGCTTTAGTCCTAGGCTGTGACATGGCAAATAGGCTCCCATTCTCTGTGTGTGTGTGTGTGTGTGTGTGTGTGTGTGTGTGTGTGTGTGTGTGTAAAAAAAAAAGAAAAGAAATGTCCTCTCACTGTCAACTGTGTTTATTTTCAGCAAACTTAACATGTGTAAATATTTGTATGAACATAACAAGATTCAACAACGGAGACATAAACTGAACAAGTTCTACAGACATGTAACTAACAGAAATTGAATAATGTGTCCCTGAACAAAGGGGGGGGGGGGGGGGTGTCAAAATCAAAAGTAACAGTCAGTATCTGGTGTGGCCACCAGCTGCATTAAGTAATTAAGTACTGCAATGCATCTCCTCCTCATGGACTGCACCAGATTTGCCAGTTCTTGCTGTGAGATGTTACCCCACTCTTCCACCAAGGCACCTGCAAGTTCCCAGACAATTCTGGGGGGAATGGCCCTAGTCTTCACCCTCCGATCCAACAGGTCCCAGACGGGCTCAATGGGATTGAGATCCGGGCTCTTCACTGGCCATGGCAGAACACTGACATTCCTGTCGTGCAGGAAATCACGCACAGAACGAGCAGTATGGCTGGTGGCATTGTCATGCTGGAGGATCATGTCAGGATGAGCCTGCAGGAAGGGTACCACATGAGGGAGGAGGATGTCTTCCCTATAATGCACAGCGTTGAGATTGCCTGCAATGACAACCTGCTCAGTCCGATGATGCTGTGACACACTGCCCCAGACCATGACGAATCTTCCACCTCCAAAATACAGGCCTCGGTGTAACACTCATTACTTTGACGATAAACGCAAATCCGACCATAACCCCTGGTGAGACAAAACCGCGTCTCGTCAGAGAAGACCACTTTTTGCCAGTCCTGTCTGGTCCAGCAATGGTGGGTTTGTGCCCATAGGCGACGTTGTTACCGGTGATGTGTGGTGAGGACCTGCCTTACAACAGGCCTACAAGCCCTCAGTCCAGCCTCTCAGCCTATTGCGGACAGTCTGATCACTGATGGAGGGATTGTGCATTCCTGGTGTAACTCGGGCAGATGTTGTTGCCGTCCCGTACCTGTCCCGCAGGTGTGATGTTTGGATGTACCGATCCTGTGCAGGTGTTTGTTACACGTGGTCTGCCACTGCGAGGATGATCAGCTGTCCGTCCTGTCTCCCTGTAGCGTTGTCTTAGGCGTCTCACAGTACGGACATTGCAATTTATTGCCCTGGCCACATCTGCAGTCCTCATCCCTCCTTGCAGCATGCCTAAGGCACGTTCACGCAGATGAGCAGGGACCCTGGGCATCTTTCTTTTGGTGTTTTTCAGAGTCAGTAGAAAGGCCTCTTTAGTGTCCTAAGTTTTCATAGCTGTGATCTTAATTGCCTACCGTCTGTAAGCTGTTAGTGTCTTAACGACAGTTCCACAGGTGCATGTTCATTAATTGTTTGTGGTTCATTGAACAAGCATAGGAAGCAGTGTTTAAACCCTTTACAATGAAGATCTGTGAAGTTATTTGGATTTATATGAATTATCTTTGGAAGACAGGGTACAGGCTCCACCGCTGATGTGCTCGCCTGTACCAACCAAGTTATCATGACATGACAGGATATGCTATTCCCAAAGTTTCACAGTATCAAACATCAACAACATCAAACCTACAGTGTTTTCAGAAAGTATTCAGACCCCTTGACCTTTTCCAAATTCTGTTACGTTACAGCCTTATTCTAAAATTGATTAAATTGATTATTTTCCTCATCAATCTACACACAATACTCCATAATGACAAAGCAAAAACTGTTTTTATCAATTTTAGCAAATGTATTAAAATAAAAAACTGATATTACAGTTGAAGTCGGTATTTACATACACTTAGGTTGGAGTCATTAAAACTCGTTTTTCAACCACTCCACAAATTTCTTGTTAACTTCTTGCAGATTAGTGGGACGCTACCATTTCGAAAACTTCCGGTGAAATTGCAGAGCGCCAAATTCAAGTGAAATTACTCTAAATATTAAACTTTCATGAAATCACAAGTGCAATACATCAAAATAAAGCTTAACTTGTTGTTAATCCAGCCGCCGTGTCAGATTTCAAAAAGGCTTTACGGCGAAAGCAAGCCATGCGATTATCTGAGGAAAGCGCCCAGCAGACAAATGCATAACAAATCATTTTAACCAGGGAGTTGTGACAAATAGCGATATAATATGCCTTACCTTTTGAAGATCTTCTTCTGTTGGCACTCCAAAAGGTCCCAGTTACATTACAAATGGTCCTTTTGTTCGATAAAGTCCTTTTTTATATCCATAAAAACTCAGTTTAGCTGGTGCGCTTCAGTCAATAATCCACTCGTTTCCCTCCTTCAAAATGAATCCCAAACATTACCAATAAACTTATCCAAACAAGTCAATCAGCGTTTATAATCAAACCTTAATCAAACCCTAATACGCAAATAAACAATAACATTTAAGACGGAGAATCGTTATTGTCTTTACTGGAAAAAAATACCAAAGAATGCACTCTCATTCATGCGCTTGGAAACACTACAGCCAAAATGGGAGCCACCTAGAAAAACTTCAATTTCTGGCTAATTTAAAAAAAAATCAGCCTGAAACTCTGTCTAAAGACTGTTGACATCTAGTGGAAGCCCTAGGAACTGCAATTGTGTACGATTTCGCCCTATTATAAAAGTGCCAGCCATTGAAATCAGTGGTATGATGATTTCTTTTGGGGGGGATGGTTTGTCCTCGGGGTTTCGCCTGCCATTTCAGTTCTGTTATACTCACAGACATTATTTTAACAGTTTTAGAGTTTTCTATCCAAATCTACCAATTATATGCATATCCCAGCTTCTGGGCCTGAGTAGCAGGCAGTTTACTTTGGGTGCGCTTTTCATCCAGACGTCAAAATACCACCCCCTATCCCAAAGAAGTTAACAAACTATAGTTTTGGCAAGTTGGTTAGGACATCTACTTTGTGCATGACACAAGTAATTTTGCCAAAAATTGTTTACAGACCGATTTTATTTAACTTATAATTCACTGTATCACAATTTCAGTGGTTCAGAAGTTTACACACACTAAGTTGACTGTGCCTTTAAACAGCTTGGAAAATTCCAGAAAATGATGTCATGGCTTTAGAAGCTTCTAATAGACTAATTGACATAATTTGAGTCCATTGGAGGTGTACCTGTGGATGTATTTCAAGGCCTACCTTCAAACTCCGTGCCTCTTTGCTTGACATCATGGAAAAATCTAAAGAAATCAGCCAAGACCTCAGAAAAATAATTGTTGACCTCCACAAGTCTGGTTCATCTTTGGGAGCAATTTCCAAAGACCTGAAGGTACCACGTTCATCTGTACAAACAATAGTATGCAAGTATAAACACCATGGGACCATACACAGCCGTCATACCGCTCAGGAAGGAGATGTGTTCTGTCTCCTAGAGATGAACGTACTTTGGTGCGAAAAGTGCAAATCAATCCCTGAACAACAGCAAAGGACCTGTGAAGATGCTGGAGGAAACAAAAGTATCTATATCCAGAGTAAAGCGAGTTCTTTATTGACATAACCTGAAAGGCCGCTCAGCAAGGAAGAAGCCACTGCTCCAAAACCGCCATAAAAAAGCCAGACTACGGTTTGCAACTGCACATGAGGACAAAGATCTTACTTTTTGGAGAAATGTCCTCTGGTCTAATGAAACAAAAATAGAACTGTTTGGCCATAATGAACATCGTTATGTTCATTATGCACGGGGGTGGCAGCATCATGTTGTGGGTGTGCTTTGCTGCAGGAGGGACTGGTGCCCTTCACAAAATAGATGGCATCATGAGGTAGGAAATTATTTGGATATTTTGAAACAACAGCTCTAGACATCATTCAGGAAGTTAAAGCTTGGTCTCAAATTGATCTTCCAAATGGACAATGACCCCAAGCATGCTTCCAAAGTTGTGGCAAAATGGCTTAAGGACAACAAAGTCAAGGTATTGGAGTGGCCATCACAAAGCCCAAGTTAAACAATTTAAAGGCAATGCTACCAAATACTAATTGAGTGTATGTAAACTTCTGAACCAATGGGAATGTGATGAAAGAAATAAAACCTGAAATAAATCATTCTCTCTACTATTATTCTGACATTTCACATTCTTAAAATAAAGTGGTGATCCTAACTGACCTAAGACAGGGAATTGTTATTAGGATTAAATGTCAGGAATTGTGAAAAACTGAGTTTAAATGTATTTGGCTGAGGTGTATGTAAACTTCCAACTTCAACTGTACGTATGTATTCAGACCGTTTAGTCAGTACTTTGCTGAAACACCAAGTCTTCTTAGGTATGACGCTACAAGCTTGGCACACCTGTATTTGTGGAGTTTCTCCCATTCTTCTCTGCAGATCTTTTCAAGCTCTGTCAGGTTAGATGGGGAGCATCGCTGCACAGCTATTTTCAGGACTCTCCAGAGATGTTCAATCAAGTTCAAGTCAAGGCTCTGGCTGGGCCACTCAAGGACATTCAGAGACTTGTCCCGAAGCCACTCCTGCGTTATCTTGGCTGTGTGCTTATTGTTGTTATCCTGTTGAAGATGGCAAAGGGTGGTCACACCAAATATGGATTTGATTTAGATTTTTGTTCTGCTCACTCACTTTGCATTTAGTTAATTGATAAATATAATCTATTAACATGTCTCTTTTTGAAAGCATTCTTACTTTACAGCATTTTTTCACACCTGCCTAAAACTTTTGCACAGTACTGTGTGTGTGTATGTTTTATTATTTTCTTGCTGATAAGGAACTGAGAGTCATGATCAAGGGCTATGCTCTCCCCTGTTATATTTATCAATGTACATTGTATATCTAAATATGGACAGGACAATAGTCTACAGATGATAACTTTTTCATTTTCCTATTGTTACATTCACAGTAGCCTATCTTTAACAAATGTACTTTTCACGCCCAAGAAAACAATCGCTCAAGGGGCTCCCAAAGATAAGTGCTGGCTTACACGGTTAAGGGTTTCTCAGTTTTAACTTATTATGTGAATGTGGGTCATGTTTTGAAATACAAGGCGACATATTTCTGTGTAATCTTTGGCTAAGCTTGAATATTTTAAAAAGACTTCAAGCCTACTTTGTTTTTCTTACCCTTTTAAAAGGTGCATCGATGACTGTTCATATAATGAGTTTATATCCATACTTCAATGTTGGGATTCAACCCACTACTCAATCTTTTCATTCTGAAGGTTTTAGCTTACAAGCACCAGAGTGGCCCGAGTTAGGCCAGAAAATTAGCTACTATACCAATTTTCTATTTTGAAGTAAATTGGTCCATTTCAGAAACCAGCTAAACAGGCCCTCTAAAGGGTTTCTTACTTTCTTTCATGAAATACTTGGGTAATTCTGTCATGACAGTTGGCACACGATTATTAACAAGCACTTATAATAATACGCAAACTTCTTTTTAGCGTCAGTGCCCACAATGCCCCTAAATAAGAGTGGTAAAGGAGATGGCCTATACTGCAATAAATATAGATTTGTTTTAGGTAGGCCTATCACACCAAAAGTGCACTACACATCAAAGATCTTGTGCATTTCCTTTTCCACACTATTTCTCTTGAAATAGGCCTAATTATCATTGTGCTGTAGTATCCATTAGTGCTAAGTCAGGCACTACTTATTTCATGAGAAAAGCATTGTGAAAAGGAAGCCTTACTCAAAGGTAAGGGAAAGGGAAGCAGTAGGGTCAAAGCCCTTGTCATGTGACTGAAACTGGAAAAACAAAGAAACAATTAGGCTATGTACATACTCTCTCTCTCGTGCTCAACACAACTCATTGTCTTTGGGCCATAAACAATGCTTCCTACCTTTTCTCTTACCATATTTTTCCCCCCCGTTTCACCCCTCAAACTACAGTGTGGTCGGAAATGATTGACACCCTTGATAAAGATGTGCAAAAATGACTGGGTCCAGGGGCACCTTGTTAAGGTCAACGGCATCATTAACTTTACCCAGTACCAGGACATTTTAGACAAAACACTGGTTGCTGAAACTTGTCCACAAGTGGATTTTCCAGCAGACAATTGTGGTGGTTAATTTCTGTATTACCAAATGAGGAGAAACAAACTTCACACACCAGTCAGAGTTATACTTAAACTACATCTTTAATAATAAGAGCTTTGCAATAGCATTGACTTTCAACGATTCCCTGTTTCTAATGAACCGTTGAGAGTGACAACACAAAAGTACAAAGATCTTTTATAGCCAAGATACACCCCTCTCAACCTACATGACGAACAACAGATACATAGAATGGTCACAAGGTTAAGATTTGTATGAAAGATATCTATAATACATAGCAGACAGCATCTGCTATGTCAACAGTTTTCATTGTACAGACCAGTGTCTGGTCCTCCGACCCCAAACTGGAACTGTCTCTTCCTGGTGCGGTATAGAACAGAACCGTTAGCTCATCCAATGGTATAACTCAATTGTCAACTCTAGATACTCCCATCTCAAGTAAAACCCCTTCTTGACTCCTCTCCTGGACAAGCTCACTGAGGGGAGTGAGTCTCTAGGTCATATACTATCCCAGGATAAGTGCAACATCAGAGAGGACATACAATGGTTCCATACACTGCCATACACCTCCCCCCAATGCCAAAGGAGGGAGTGACTTGCGCACAGACATTGTGGAGACAAGTTATTGGTTCCCCTTTAATCACGCCATCCCTTCACATGGTTTAAGAATAGGTAAAGACACATTCACATATGAAGACAATGTTCCATCCTGTCCTCTTCCCTTTCTGATATTCTGCATAGCACCAGAGACATGTAAAAGACAAGTCTGACCTCTCCCCTCTCTGTGCCCCAAGTGACTGAGCCCCAGCTGAGGGAAGAAGTGCAACTGCCAACACCGGAGTCCAAAGGGATACATTCTAATAACAAGTATATCACATAAGCATATTATGCAGATAAGACATCTTAATTATCTATGTTACCCAACTAATTCTGATTCATCCGCCACACAATAACCCCAAGCACACATCAAAATCCACAAAGAAATTACCATCTTAGTCTTAGGATTTGAAAACCTGTGATTTGAATTGAAGAACCTGAGGCGCAGACGAAGGATATCAAGGATCTGGAATGATTCTGTATGTAGGAATGGTCTAAGATGTGTTCTCCAACTCATAAAACATTTCAGAAAAGGCTCAGTGCCCTTATCCTTGCAAGGTGAGGTATTGAAACATATTGAAAACAGGGGTGTCAATAATTTTGACCCCTACCTTTTTGAGAATAAATAATATTGCTTTTTAAACAACATATCTTTCTCTGAGCAATTGTATTATTATAATATAATTTCCCCATTTTATTTGTTGCATGTAATATAGCTCAGTATTTAAATGTTATTTTATACAGTCATTTTTGCTAAGTGTTATGATCAATAATTTCAGATCCAACTGTATGTCTAAAAATGCCAATTGAGTTGATCACCAAAATATTGTATTGTAAATGTATTGACAACCCAGTTGACGGACCTTTTTTTTTAAACTGCCTAGATAGACTTGCTATTCAAAGTGCTGAAATAATGAAAGCCATAGTTGTTCCATTTATCTGTTTTATTTGCCTATACCCTGCAACCAATTTCATAGCTGCTGGGTTGTTTTCAGTCATCAGCATCATCTCTGCAAGTGAGAACATTTGGTAACATGGGAATGTACGCTACTTACAGTGCCCTGCAAAAGTATTCATCCCCCTTGGTGTTTTTACTATTTTGTTGCATTACAACTATAATTTAAATTGATTTTTATTTGGATTTCATGTAATGGACATACACAAAATAGTCAATTGGTGAAGTGAAATGAAAAAAATAACTTGTTTCAAAAAAAAAAAGAAGAAAAAAAAGTGGTGTGTGCATATGTTTTCACCCCCTTTGCTATGAAGCCCCTAAATAAGATCTGGTGCAACCAATTACCTTCAGAAGTCACATAATTAGTTAGATTGCACACAGGTGGACTTTATTTAAGTGTCACATGATCTCAGTATATATACAGTTGAAGTCGGAAGTTTACCTTAGCCAAATACATTTAAACTCAGTTTTTCACAATTCCTGACATTTAATCCTGATAACAATTTCCTGTCTTAGGTCAGTTAGGATCACCACTTTATTTTCAGAATGTGAAATGTCAGAATAATAGTAGAGAGAATGATTTATTTCAGGTTTTATTTCTTTCATCACATTCCCATTGGTTCAGAAGTTTACATACACTCAATTAGTATTTGGTAGCATTGCCTTTAAATTGTTTAACTTGGGTCAAATGTTTTGTGTAGCCTTCCACAAGCTTCCCACAATAGGTTGGGTGTATTTTGGCCCATTCCTCCTGACAGAGCTGCTGGTGTAACTGGGTCAGGTTTGTAGGCCTTCTTGCTCGCACACGCTTTTTCAGTTCTGCCCACAAATTTTCTATGGGATTGAGGTCAAGGCTTTGTGACGGCCACTCCAATACCTTGATTTTGTTGTCCTTAAGCCATTTTGCCACAACTTTGGAAGTATGCTTGGGTCATTGGCCATTTGGAAGACCCATTTGCGACCAAACTTTAACTTCCTGACTGATGTTTTGAGATGTTGCTTCAATATATCCACCAAATTTTCCTACCTCATGATGCCATCTATTTTGTGACGTGCACCAGTCCCTCCTGCAGCAAAGCACCCCCACAACATGATGCTGCCACCCCCGTGCTTCACAGTTGGGATGTTGTTCTTCAGCTTGCAAGCCTCCCCCTTTTTCCTCCAAACATAACGATGTTCATTATGGCCAAACAGTTCTATTTTTGTTTCATCAGACCAGAGGACATTTCTCCAAAAACTACGATCTTTGTCCCCATGTGCAGTTGCAAACCGTAGTCTGGCTTTTTTATGGTGGTTTTGGAGCAGTGGCTTCTTCCTTGCTGAGCGGCCTTTTAGGTTATGTCGATATAGGACTTGTTTTACTGTGGATATAGATACTTTTGTACCTGTTTCCTCCAGCACCTTCACAAGGTCCTTTGCTGTGTTATGGGTTTGATTTGCACTTTTCGCACCAAAGTACGTTCATCTCTAGGAGACAGAACGCGTCTCCTTCCTGAGCAGTATGACGGCTGCGTGGTCCCATGGTGTTTATACTTGCGTACTATTGTTTGTACAGATGAACGTTGTACCTTCAGGCATTTAGAAATTGCTCCCAAGGATGGACCAGACTTGTGGCAGTCTACAATCATTTTTCTGAGGTCTTGGCTGATTTCTTTTGATTTTCCCATGATGTCAAGCAGAGAGGCACTGAGTTTGAAGGTAGGCCTTGAAATACATCCACAGGTACACCTCCAATTGACTCAAATTATGTCAATTAGCCTATCAGAAGCTTCTAAAGCTATGGCATCCTTTTCTGGAATTTTCCAAGCTGTTTAAAGGCACAGTCAACTTAGTGTATGTAACCATCTGACCCACTGGAATTGTGATACAGTGAATTATAAGTGAAATAATCTGTCTGTAAACAATTGTTGGAAAACTTTCTTGTGTCATGCACAAAGTAGATGTCCTAACCGACTTGCCAAAATTATAGTTTGTTAACAATACATTTGTGGAGTGGTTTAAAAACAAGTTTTAATGACTCCAACCTAAGTGTATGTAAACTTCCGACTTCAACTCTACACCTGTTCTGAAAAGCCCCAGAGTCTGCAACACCACTAAGCAAGGGGAACCACCAAGCAAGCGGTACCATGAAGACCAATGAGCTCTCCAAACAGGTCAGGGACAAAGTTGTGGCGAAGTGCAGATCTGGGTTGGTTATAAAAAATAAAAATACAGTTTTTACATCCCACGCAGCACCATTAAATTGATTATTAAAAAATAGGAAGAATATGGCACCACAACAAACCTGCCAAGAGAGGGCCACACAGCAAAACTCACGGACCAGGCAAGGAGGGCATTAATCATAAAGGCAACAAAGAGACCAAAGATAACCTTGATGGAGCTGCAAAGCTCCACGGCGGAGATTGGAGTATCTGTCCGTAGGACCACTTTAAGCCGTACACTCCACAGAGCCGTACACTCCACAGAGCTGGGCTTTATGGAAGTGTGGCCAGAAAAAAGTCACTGCTTAAAGAAAAAAATAAGCAAACACATTTGTGTTCGCCAAAAGGCATGTGGGAGAAGGTTCTCTGGTCAGATGAGACTATAATTTTGCTTTTTGGCCATCAAGGAAAACGCTATGTCTTGTGCAAACCCAACACCTCGCATCACCCCAAGAACACCATCCCCACAGTGAAGCGTGGTGGTGGCAGTATCATGCTGTGGGGAATCGGCAGGGACTGGTAAACTGGTCAGAATTTAAGGAATGATGGATGGTGCTAAATAAAGGGAAATTCTTGAGGGAAACCTGTTTGTCTTCCAGAGATTTGAGACTGGGACCCTAAGCATACTGCTAAAGCAACACTCAAGTGGTTTAAGTGGAATCATTTAAATGTCTTGTAAAGGCCTAGTCAAAGCCAAGACCTCAGTCTAATTGAAAATCTGTACCATGACTTCAAGATTTCTGTACACCAGCCGAACCCATCCAACTTGAAGTAGCTGGAGCAGTTTTGCCTTGAAGAATGGGCAAAAATCCCAGTGGCTAGATGTGCCAAGCTTGTAGAGACATACCCCAAGAGACTTGCAGCTGTAATTGCTGCAAAAGGTAGCTCGACAAAGTATTATCTTTGGGGGGGGGGGTGAATAGTTATGCACTCTCAAGTTTTCCGTTTTTTTGTCTTATTTCTTGTTTGTTGCAAAATATTTTTGATTGTGAATCTTCAGAGTTGTGTAAATCAAATGATACAACCCCCCTTAAAATCCATTTTAATTCCAGGTTGTAAGGCAACAAAATAGGAAAAATGCCAAGGGGGTGAATACTTTAGCAAGCCACTGTATATGCGTTCACATTCCAGAAAACACTTGCATGAGTGCAATATCAAGACTATTACGGAGGCCCATAGAGGCTTTCTAATGGTGATTTACATTTACATTTACATTTACATCATTTAGCAGACGCTCTTATCCAGAGCGACTTACAGTAGTGAATGCATACAGTTTTTTTCTGTGCTGGCCCCCCGTGGGAATCGAACCCACAACCCTGGCGTTGCAAACACCATGCTCTACCAACTGAGCTACAGGGATGGGTGGGTTTTTACCTAGATGCAACATGACAGGATTTTGCGCTCCAGTGAAAAAATTCCCGTAGGTACAGATCTAGAATCGGCTGCCCATCACCCAATCCTAACCTTAACCATTAGTGGGGAAAATGCTAAACTGCTCCAAGATCTGTGTCTAGGGGCAACTTCACCCTACTCCCTGTGGCTCCATTAGATTCCTCAACGTCTATCATCCTTGACTTTAAGTTAACATTCTTGCATGTGAAAGAATGCTAATGAAATGTCTGAGTTCCTTCAATGTTTTTTTGTGAGTAGGAGGACTTGGCTTTTCCAGACAGTGTGCTTCAAGAATGACGGAACAAGTACAGTAATAATCTAATAACTATGAATAATTTGCCATTGTCAGGAACATTATTGTCATATGCTGAGACAAAAGTTGCTCTGGATAAGAGCGTCTGCTAAATGACTAAAATGTAATCTACATTTATTTACCTATAGAGAGCTTGGGATTATGAGATTCTATCTGCAGAAAGATGACTCTGAGATAATTGGCTTTAAAGTTCCGAACCCTCATTGGTTTGAATGGTGTCAGCAATTTCTGTCTTGTATTCTTTTGAACTTAACAACATTTTCATGGCGTATTTAGGTAGAGGCAATTGAACAGAACAAGGCTATGTCAAATAACAACATTTTGACAAAAATGCAGATAGAACCTTAGAGTCCCAAGCTCTCGCTTTGTCATTCTTATGACTATGTCATGAAGGCGTTATAACTGTTATTGTAATGGACAGCATACCAGTTGTTTGCTAACAAATGGCTTATACTTAGTGGCCAAAAATATCCTATCACTGTATTTTTCAAATTTTGGACGGTATTTAAGTTTTTCAATAATAAAAGTTCTTAATTTGCTTTATAAGTGATTTAAATGGGTCTTTCTCAATTCAAATTGTTTTATTCAATTCAACCTAAAATATTTTCCTGCATTTCTATCAATTTCTGCATTTCTTGCACTCATTTTGAGGTCATTTCTACGCTGCCACATAGGGCTGCACGATATGGAGAAAGAAAACTAGGCCTTATTTTTAACCAAATGTTGCGATTTGACTTGCGATTTAGATCGAAATACTTGGGTGAACTGTTGGAGTAATGGAAATACACTGAACAAAAATCTAAATGCAACATGCAACAATTTCAAAGATTTTACTGAGTTACAGTTCATATAAGGAAATCAGTCAATTGAAATAAATTCATTAGGCTCCAATCTATGGAGTTCACATGACTGGGAATACAAATAAAGCATCTGATGGTCGCAGATAAAAATACAAACAAAGGTTGGTGCGTGGATCAGAAAACCAGTCAGTATCTGGTGTGACCACCATTTGCCTCATGCAGCGCTTCACATCTCTTTCACATAGTTGATCAGGCTGTTGATTGTGGAATGTTGTCCCACTCCTCTTCAATGCGAAGTTGCTGGATATTGGTGGTAACTGGAAAATGCTGTCGTACATGTCGATTCAGAGCATCACAAACATGCTCAATGGGTGACGTGTCTGGTGAGTATGCAGGCCATGGAAGAACTGGGACTTTTTTATCTTCCAGGAATTGTGTAGAGATCCTTGTGACATTGGGCCATGCATTATTATGCCAAAAAATGAGGTGATGGCGGTGGATGAATGGCATGACAATGGGCCTCAGGATCTCATCACGGTATCTCTGTGCATTCAAATTGTCATCAATAAAATGCAATTGTGTTCGTAGCTTATACCTGCCCATACCATAACCCCTGTTCACAACGTTGACATCAGCAAACCGCTCTCCCACACGACGCCGTACACGCTTTTTGCCATCTGCCCGGTACAGTTGAAACAGGGATTAATCTGTGAAGAGCACACTTCTCCAGCGTGCCAGTGGTCATCGAAGGTGAGAATTTGCCCACTGATGTCGGTTACGACGACAAACTGCAGTCAGGTCAAGACCCTGGTGAGCACGCAGATGTGCCTGAGACGGTTTCTGACAGTTTTTGCAGAAATTCTTTGTTTGTGCAAACCAACATTTTCATCAGCTGTCCGGGTAGCTGGTCTCAGACGACCACGCAGGTGAAGAAGCCGGATGTGGAGGTCCTGGACTGGCGTAGTTACACGTGGTCTGCGGTTGTGAGGCCAGTTAGACGTACTGCCAAATTCTCTATGAGGTGGCTCATGGTACAGAAATTAACATTTGAATTATCTGGAAACAGCTCTGTTGGTCACTCATGCAGTCAGCATGCCAATTGCACGCTCCCTCAACTTGAGACATCTGTGGCATTGTATTGTGTGACAACTGCATATTTTAGAGTGACCTTTTATTGTCCCCAGCACAAGGTGCACCCGTGTAATGATCATTCTGTTTAATCTGCTTATTGATATGCCACAACTGTCAGGTGGATAGATTATATTGGCAAAGGAGAAATGCTCACTAACAGGGATGTAAACAAATTTGTGCTAAACATTTGAGAGATATACACTTTTTGAGCATATGGAACATTTTATGGGATCTTTTATTTCAGCTCATGAAACATGGGACCAACACTTTACATGTTGCATTTTATATTTTTGTTCAATACATAATGTTTATTCTAATTCTATGGTTGGAATATAAATAATAGTGGGCACTTTGAATACAGTGTTGTTTGATATTACAACAAAGGAAAATGCCAGGGAGGAATTATCATGACAGGGTAGGAACCAAAGTGATGGTCAGTGTTTCCTTGGAGACCCTATAATCTTTGGCAACATTAAATGTTTATTCAACTAGCCAAAATATTCATGCTTTGCCTATTCCTCTTTGATTTAAAAGATACTGTTGCACAAACAACATGCTGATTTAGGCCTACTACAGCACTGGTATCAGGCTGTATTAGCTAGCTACGTTTGCTCTGACTCTGTTCATTTATTAGCTAGCTAGCTAGCTACCTAACTAGTGATTAGCATTAGCGGGCTAACACGATTTAGCTAAATCTTGCTAAGAAAATCCTGCATGTGCTGCATTGACCATGCAGACTGAACGCAAGTGTCTCGTGGTCATGCAACAACAACTCCTTGAGTGACATTGGGCAGGGCTAAGTCTGTGTGGAAAGTGGCATGGAGAGAGCGGAGAGGGATGACTCAAGTAGTGGTGTAAACTATAAAAATGGACGTTACACAAGGCATATCACATTTAACATACCAAACTTTCAAATACCGTTATAGAAGGTAAAGTAAAAACCCGTAACCGGTCCGTGCAGCAATACCGGTATATAGTAAAATACGGTATACTGCCCAGCCCTACTTATAGCTGTGTCTCTCTACTATGACATTCATATGACTGTGGCATGAGAGTGTTATAGCATGGTCATGATAGTAAGTGTTAACTGTTATTGTAATGAACACCAAGTCCAGGTAGCAGACAATGTACCGACCCTAACATATATTTATGTAGTTGGTGCTGTATATTAACTAATATACATGGGTTCTTGAAAAATGGGTTCTTGAAAAATAATTGTTTGTGTACAATTGTACAGTTTATGCTCCCTGCGTATAAAAGCCTTGAAAACTGATGGAAGATTGTAATTTCTATGACTCACACGGTGGAGGAACATGTTGCCTGTAACCTACTGTACTATGGTAAGCTGTAAGTGGCACTTCACTTTTTAATATGGAAACGTCTGTCAGGATTTTTCTACAATATATCAATTATATGTGGAAATATGTGTTTGATTTAGCAAGCAGCTGATGAAACCAAGTGAATTCTTTCCTCCCTCTCTCCCCGGATTTAGCTTGTGGCTTTCATTGTCTAGCTGGCTAGGTTTAGGATATTTACTATCCCATAGCAGTGACAAACTTAGTTATGTATTCAACGTATGGCAGTACACAAAATCTAGCTCACTTATTTTGCTAGCTAGAAAGAAATGGCCAGAAATTGATTCAGAAAAGGAGGAAGAGGATAGCTAGCTACGGCATTGGAATGTTAGCAGCTGCCTCTTCAACAAGAAGCAACTGTGACAACATTGATCCTAAAATCAAAAAAGCAGGCTGTATAGAAAACTCCACCGGAGCCACAGAATGGCCGAATTACCACAACATGCAGCCCCCACAAACACCTTGAAAACTTGCTCTATACAGTAACAGTGACGTCCGCGGCCAAAATGACTATTTCTCATAGGCTTGTGCTGTCCATAGCAGTGATCACCAACCTTTTCTGAGTCCAGATCACTTTCGCAGTTAAAAAGCAAGCCGAAAGCTACTGCTCAGATTTTTTTTAAACATGACTTAAAAAAATATAAGCCTATGCAACATTAATAAAAACAGTTCTGTAGGACTGAAGTTTGTGCAGTAGCCTGTATATACTGTATTATCACAGCATATTGACTATGTGCTTAGCCTGACAATATTGTTCTTTTAAGACCATATTATATTCCAAAACACGAGCTTTGATAACAAAAATAGATCAGTTGTTGTATCACTTGCGAGGCACAGCATAAATTGAAATAATTAGCTTTTTTTTATTTTACTGGACTGATGGTGCCTGCATCTGATGGTCAGTCTTAACGGAGGGAGGGAGTGAGCAGCAGAGGGTCTGCCTCTCACTGTCCCTGCTTTCTCCTTTCCTAAGGTGAGACTGACAAGTGAGGGGATACCGTCCTCCCACTCCTTTTTAAATAGCTGAACTGCCTGTTTGGACAGTACATCATGCTTGGGTCGGGTTGTTTTGATAGTTCTGCGGCTTCTATGCATCTAGAAAATGGTTTTGTATTGATTTCAACAATCTGAGGAAGCCCTATTGGGAAGGGAGTGTGTGGAGTTGGGGGATGGAAAGATGAAAAATGGAGGGGAGGGGGAGGCAGATGGATAAATAGATAGAGAATGTGCGGGAAAGTGAGAGGGACAGTGAACAAGAGAGATATAGTGAGAGGCAGAGTGCGGGTCTAAAGGAAATATGGTGACGTTGCATATTTGCGTCGCAGTCCTGGTTTGAGTGGAATTTGTTCGTTCTCTTTCTAAGGGCTGTGGTGGTTAACTGGGAAATGGATTGTGTAAGCAGATCTCCTCAGACAGAGTTAGGCCTCCTTCAAACTCAATGGCCTTGTTAGAATACTTATGCATCCTTCCTTGCTTCCTTGAGGTAATCAACAGCTCTATAAGTGATTGGAAAGATGAAAGCAAGGTTACCACCCCATTATTTCACTGATCCAACCAATTCCGATCTGTGATTACTTCAAGAAAGAAAGGATGCATTTGAAGTATTCCAACAGGGCCATTGATTTTCCTGCATTTCAGGAAGTACTGCATTTCATGTGCTCAACTTTCAGGGGTGTATTCACTAGAAACCAAACAGAAGAAAACAAATGAAATGAGGAGGGACCTACCTGAATTTGTCCGATAGAAACTCGTTGCGAAACATTTTGCTACGGTGTACACTGAATACACCCCAAGTTCAGCTCAACCGGAACTCTTTGAAGTTTGGGGCTGAACTTTGAATAGACATTGACTGGATGTGGTCCAGCAGCAGCCATTGTGTAGAGAGAGTGTAGTGAAGAGCCTACTTGGCATCCAGTCATCTCAGTCCATTTAAGCTGTCCAGAGGCACGGCTATGGGGGGGATACTCTTGATTTGGTTAAGGTGATAAACACTTTAGCTTACTAACCCTCTTGTCTTGATCCTTGTTGACCTGCCTTCACAACACATACTACACTCTCTCTCTTTCTGTCTCTCTCTCTTTCTCTGCCTCTCCTGTTCTCTCTTCTCTTCCTCCTAGCCAATTAGATACTAATCTGATACACATTCAGTCTGTTGAGATCTCGTTCTCTCTATCACTCTCTCACCATTAATCTTTCGGTAGGCCTACATATCTCTTGGTACGTCTTTCTCATGGTATGAAAATGAAATCAAAAGTCTACCCTTAGCTAGGAGACAGTGAAGCCATCCTTTTCATGTGTCAATACAAAGCATATATTTTACAGTATCAATTAACTGTCTTTGTATAAAAAGACTGTTGCGAAACACAGTGTTCTTTTCCTCGGCAAACCCTCATAAATGTTGTCACCCAATCCTTTCACACTTGGAATTTTTCATCAATTATTTACCCGAGTCCCACAACTGGGCCATTGTCCCTTCCTGTTCCGCTATCACAGCGCCGAGATTGGAATCTCCCCATGCGGACCAACCGGGGCTCACGACCCTGACTTTGAACACACCTGGCTCTGATATGTCGTCGGCAGTGCTTTATTTGAAGGGTACCTACATAAGGCCTTCATAACACGTTCATAACCCTTACATAACACATTCATAAGAGGTATATGAGCAGTTCATAAATGCTTATGTCACTACTGCTTTAAAATAGCCTAACACTTTGTTTTAAATATGTCGTCATAATGCCTAGCTACATAAGGATGTCATAAACACTACTTAATTGACGTTACATTAGAAGTTGACAAATGCTGTCACATAACCAGATTCTGTCTGGTATGAAGCACAAGACCCTAAACCCATCTCCTTACTTTGTGCTTGAATGACATGCTGATGACACCTCTATGTAGGCATTATAAAGGAGCTTTTAAATAATGAATAAATATTTCTAACATTACAGAATGGAGTTAATGGTCAGACACTGAAATCACACTAGACTGTCCTTCACAGGCACTTTGTATGAACGTGTATCCACATCCGGGAATCGTCAAAAACACCCTATTCAGGAGTCAAATGCTTAAAATAATAAAAGGCCTCCTTTTTTTGTCTTAGCACCCTTTCGGTTCCCCATCTACCCTTTTTGTGGCTATGGTTAGCATTAGGGATGTGCATCTTTCCCTTTCAAGACGATTCGATACGTATCTAGATACATGGCCTCTGATACGATACAGGAATGATACGTTTTAGTTTGAATTGATTCGGTGCAATTCGATACACGAACATTTGTTGCATAAATACATTAATTTTCCATTCTAAATTCAAAACTACTGCTGATGGCACTCGTGCTGGGCCTCTCTGTGCTGGGCCTCTCTGAGCTGGATCTCTCTGAGCTGGATCTCTCTGAGCTGGATCTCTCTGAGCTGACCTATCTCTCTCTCTCTCCGTTTGTCTGTCTGTGTGTGAGAATTATATACATGTGTAATGTAGGCACCTGTGCTGAGCCATAAGGGAAACAGGGTGTCTACCACCGCACTATCAGATAAGGGAGGCAATGTTTGCTTTTTCTCCCTCCACTTTTGATCTGAAATCACCATCACCCACTAATTAATTAGTAATTTTTGCAGATTCAAAGTGTTTGAGCTAGTAATGTAATCAATATTTATCTTTAAAAAATTAATATGACATAGCCAATGAATATATAGCACAACTTTGGGTTTCACCCATTTTGGGTTTCACCCATTTTTCACCCACCCCCCCATGTCAAACCGTTTGGAAGTTTTCTGTCCTCATGAAATGATCAACTTTACCCTGTATATCTAAAAATGACCAAAACTATTGCTGATGGTAAACCTGAACAATTGAAAATGAAATGTAATGTAGCCTAAGCCCCAATCAGCAGGTATTATAGCCTATAGCCAGATGAGACGTTTCTCAGGCAGTAGTTTAGGCTACTTTATTCCGGTAAAAAGCACTTTTCAACAGCGCATTTGATTACAATAATCTAGCAAATTACATTGCCTGTCACTCAACTAATAAAGCCTAATAATGCGCAAGCCATTTTACAAACATTTGAATGCTGAAGGTGACGCGCGGCCTACCTCTTGGTCAGCTTGCTAAGCCGTGCGCCGAGCGCAGTTTGACTAGCCTACTGATAATGCCTGGGTTGTTTGGCATGTAAAATGACTTGTTCATCAATGACTGTCAACACAGTTGCTTAGTTCGACACTGAAAGAGAGGACGCATCAGTTGTCGACAAATATGAGGTATTTTCGGAAGGTAGATATGAGCAAAACATTTTCGTGTACCGCCGATTCATAATGTTTGAATCAATTTTGTGACCGATTCATGCTAAATTTGGATCAATTTGGGGACCCGGGGACATTTGAACCGGGACCAATGCGTATTGCTGAATCGTTACATCCCTAGTTAGCAGTTGATTTTGACCTTGATCTAGGGTCAGTTTCTTTTTGCATCCTAAGTAATTATCGGGTCATTAATATGCAATTACCATTTATATGTATAATATATGCCTTTTAGCAGATGCTTTTAGCCAATGCGTCATACAGTCATACCCGCATACATTTTTCATATGGGTGGTCCCAGGAATCGAACCCACTATCCTGGCATTGCAAGCGCCACGCTCTACCAACTGAGCTACAGAAGACCATAACGTTATTTAACATTTTATTAACATGACTGACAAGTAGCCTAAATAGAGACCTGTAAAACAAAGTGAAACAAAGACTTGGACCCAGGGGCCTGAGGAGGATGCATGTTCAGATAGAAATGTACTGTGTAGAACATGTTGGATTATCTGTCATGGACAGTAGAATAGGGAGTTGTCAGCTCTATTCATACTATTTCTATCTGCAATGGGGCGTGCTTCTAATCGTTTATTTTTATGTACCCCCCTCTCACAGAGGTGTCACCCAAAGGTGTGAGAGGCTGGACACAGAGGTTTTCTCACTTTTGGACCCTGTGGTTTGGAAAGCTGAGGAAATCCTCTCTGTCAGCTCTTAACGGACCTGTTCTTCAGTAGTCTTGAAAACCCGACCCTAAGCAACCGTAATTATGGTCTGGTTTCAATGACGGACTCTTTAGGTATAGAGTAACTACGTCACTGCCCACATCACGATCTTATCCGCTTGAATAAAATACAAAGTAGTATCTAGCAAGATGGAGATCACAGAGGTTATTTCTAATGAGTGCATTTTGCAAGTTGCTAGTTTGCTTCCGCTACCTTCACTAAAACCACTGCAAAGGTTTTGACTGAAAACTTTGGTTTCAAATTGCAACGTTCTGGCATGTCTGTCTCGTGATTTGTTGAGAGAGTTGTCTGTCTGAAAAGAATCCACCCTGGAATTTTTTTCCCCCTTATCGAAGTTGCCAAACAGTCTGTTATTGAAACCAGACCCTAGTCACTGTTTCCTAGGGTTGAGGTTTTGAGACTTGTTCCTCAGGCCTTGAAGTTGAGCAAGTTGAGCAAACATTGAGCTAGCAACGTCAATATCGCCTGTGAAACTCCCGCAGTGATCACATGCACTTACTGAACAATAAGTCGCTTTGGATATAAAGCATCTGCTAAGTGACATGTTTTATTATATTATAAATATGTCATTGAGTGTCTGTCCAAAGTCAGAAGTACACTGTTGACATTAAAGTGGCTTGGATTCTATCAAACCTGCATTAAAAATTTGTGGCTGTATTTTTGTAAAACATTTTGTGGTTTGCATATTTCAGACGGCAGTCTACCTGGTATTTTATAATGGTCGCTACGCAAAACCATACACCGGTTTTACTTGACTCAGGAAACTGTTAAAGGGTTAGTTCACCCAAATTACAAATTACATATTAGTTTCCTTACCCTGTAAGCAGTCAATGGACAAGGTGTCTTGCTTTGGTTTTGTTTACCTGGCGACTGTCTCCAAGTGCTAACTTTTTTGCATTTAAGGCACAAGTACAATGCAAGTCAATACATGCCATTTTGTAATTTGGGTGAACTATCCCTTTAACATGTTAAATACTTCATGGATGCCTTCTCTCCACTGTAACATTTTTCAGTACAAATTCAAAGGAGTTCTTCTCTTTCCTCACCATGAAAGATTAGCATTTAGCATTAGCCACCCCGATCTGTCATACTCCCTTTGTAAACAAAGCTGCTGGATCAATGGTAGTTCTTGTTTCACTCAGACCAGGAAGTGAGTGGAATTCCACAGCACTGCTATGAGCAGGCATGCAGAAGGGAAATAGGGTCATTCTGTGTGAAAATGGAACAAAACATGACTTATTTCTCAATCCATTTGGAGACAGATGTGAAATGTATAATAAACATCTTTCCTCCAAAGGTCATTTCTATGGGTTACATTTCAGAAAAGTCCACAACGTCAGGGTCATTAGTTGCTCCATTTTCACATTAAATGACCCAATAAAGACAGAAGTGTCTGCCATGAACATCCTCTTTTTAGTCTCCCTCCTGACATGTCTCTGATGTTTGAGTGTTGACTTTCAGGAATATTTTGATCAGACACAGAAAACAACATGCCTCACTACATTTCTGCATTATACTTCCATCCGTTATTCTTACAAACAATGACAGTAATTACATCACACATTAAACACCACATAACCGCTATAGCTGACCACATCCAAAAGCAACAAGCCTACACATTGCCTTGAACATGTATTTATCTCATTTGCTCAAAATGCAGTGAAATAAATGCTGCCCTGGTGCAAAGAACAGGTTGCTTCAGATTCTGCTCTACAGTCTGTGCGAACCCTGTGGCCCGTGTCGTTTTGGCCTATGTTGAGATTTATTTTCTCTGGCTGTAATTACCTGCGATGGTAGCCAAAGGGCCTGCTGTGCCCTGCGCCTGTGCTGCCTAAGCTTGGCTGAGTGCATGGCACTGGGGCGGAGGAGAGTTGGGTCAGCGTTCCTGATGGAGGGGAAAGCTGTATCTTGACCCTGTGTTGCCTTGGCTGAGTGGCACTGGAGCGGTTGGGGTGGGGTTAGTGCTCCCAATGGAGGGAAAGGGGCATGGGAAGGTTGGAAGGAGTAGGGGTTGAAGTTCCTAGAGAGGTCGGAGAAGAATTAGGTGGGGGCCGGTCAGAGTAAAGGTTTCATGGCCTGTCTGCTTCTCCTCCTTTTCCTTTGCCACCGTGACGACATTTGCTCTAAGCTCATTTGCTTTAATCACTCGCCGACAGAGTGCGTAACATAAATGTTCACGCAACGTCCGTCAACAGACTCTGGGATGCGGCAACTAGCGAGGAACATTGTTGCACTGCACTGGGTTTGCGTCACTGGTTATATTGAGGAATCACAATTTCGCAGGGCGGGGCATCCTTTGAATTTCGGAAGGGGAGGTGACGTTTTGGCCCCTTAGACTTGCGGAGAGGGGGATGCAGCCACCAAAGACTTTCCGGCTCCTATCTAACACAGAACCTAATCAAATAGATTACAATTTATTTTTGGTTCAGGGTTACTGAAGTGATGTCCCGTTGAGAGCTATTGAGTCTTGTTCTCCTGTTCTTGACGATCAGAAATCTGAAAAGCCTGGATAGGTGGATTAACATGACAGTGACTTGTTTCCGATTGCCCGTTCTAGCATACTGTACAACTTCAAATGCATGTATTGGAACATAGCCACTTGACTCTAGAAGGCTAGATGATGGTGCCATTCTAGTATCTAACATATATGGAGAAACTAGACAGAGGGGGAAACCCAACGGACTTAACCATACCGAGACCTTGTGACATGATCATCATCAACCAGCCCCTTCCTCTCCCTTCGCCTCCTCAAGGGCACTGGTCGATACGCGGTGGGTGGTTTCCCACGGTCCTCAGCTCTCACCGTAGGGTGGGTGGTGGGATGAGGTGGGGGTGGTGTGCTGGTGGTGGTCGTTGTACTTCACAGGCGCAGTTGGCATTTAACACGCGGTAATGGCCAATATGATTTGCCATTTTCTACGAAATTAGATATCGACCTTTGGTAGAAGTGCCTGTTAACACCACCAGTGCGGTTGATCCCGCTATTGATCTTCGAGCGGTCTACGTTTCCCATAAGGTGCTAGTTAATCTTTTGAAGGTGTTTTTCGCAAAGCGCGTCCAGGTCATTAGTGAAAGACTGAGCAGAAATTTGTATTCAATTTCACCAAGGCTTTTTACAATCGCTTCAAAGGAAGCGCGGAAGTGTCACCTTTGCTGTGACACATGCCAAGATGCCATTATAAGTATGACATTGATTCTTGATGCACTTTGCTCCCGGGGTCAGCTATGTTGTATAGTAAGTCTATCCACAGGAACTTGAGTATCTTATGACTACCCTGCTGGCGTTTTCATTTTATGTGTCATTCTCTCCAAGCTCAGCCCTTCCTGAATATAACATACAATGTGAGCTTGCTGGCTCTGAAGAGTTTTTTTTCTTCATTTTGCGGTGAATGATTTTCTTGCTCATCACATCTGCTGCTAAACTGGGATTCTCTGCATCTGATGGTGGAGCAGATAGAAGGCATGGAAAAATAGACTCAAGTCATTGATCCTGCGTCTTGTTTCCTCCCATGCCTTCCATCCACTGCCCCCCTTGTGCTTTTGTGGAAGAAATTACTTTTGAGAGTGCAGTCTGAACAGGATGAGTGCCCATACATGTTTAATGCTTGGCAGTGGTAACCCTAACCTTAACCCCCCCCCCCCCAACCCTAACCCTAGCTCTAACTTAACCCTTACCTTAACTCACCTCTCCTAAACTCAACCTCAATCCTAAACATATTTCGATTAACCTTTGAATCCGTCAGCTAAATGTCTGCCTTTATGCTTCTTTTCTGTGTTTTGATTTCCCCGTCTAGTAATAACCTGTATTGAAGGTAGGCCTAATGCATTTCTCCACAATAAAATATGCGGATTATCTAAATGATCATTCCCTGATCCTGAATGACCACATGTTGGTTTTCAATCCATAATGACTTGAATATCTTCTCACTGAACACATGAAACATGAGTTTCCTTGTGACCGTCAATTCCGCACTAGTCAGGTTGGGATTAAAACCAGAATACACAGTAGTCCCATTATACCAGAATCTTGAAAAACCGGAGTCATCATGACTATGCAAGTTTTATCTGTAGCTATTTAAAGGCCCAGTGCAGTCAAACGTGATTTCCCTGTGTTTTATATTTCCACACTATGAGGTTGGAATAATACTGTGAAATTTCAGCCTGCTTTGGTGTGATGGCGTTTTGGACACCAGGCAGATAATTAGATAATAGACCAATAAGAAATAGAGTTCCAAACCAGTCTACCAGTAACAGTTAGTTTTCAGTGTTCCTCTCCCCACTCAGACCACTCCTCGACAGTCATAGCAAAATTCTTGCTTGAGAAATTGCTCTTTGCTAAGAAAAGATTTTTGTTTGTTTTCATTTAAAATGGTCAAAAAGAATCACAGTAAGGTACTTAATTGTTACACAGAAAGGATTTTATATTCAGATAAAAACATCTCCGTTGGACCTTTTTAAGTCGTGCCCCGGTTCCAAAACACATCCTCCTCAAGGTATGCTCTTGGGCAGCTTTCCATCAATTGCCCGTGGTTTTCTGTGTGTGGAGACTGGTCGATGTGCTCACCCTCTGTCTTGTTTGTCTTCCAGGCTCGGAACGTCACCACAGGGGAGCTGGCGGCCATCAAGGTCATCAAACTGGAGCCCGGTAAGAATCTTTGCCTCCATCTTCTCACACTCTGGGGTGAAGTTTCCCCTATGTACAAATCTAGGATCAGCTTCCCCTCCACCAATCAGTGGGGAAAATGCAAAACTGACCCAAGCTCAGCGTCAAGGGGCAACGTCACCCTACACCTCATCTCACTGTCTCAGCTGGTTTAGCCTCTCCTGACCTATTATTCCATTTGACTTACTTAAATCTTCTCTCCCCCACCATCCTACTTCTCCAGTCATTACTGTGCCTATTTCTGAGACCCACTAAACATTTGGAGGAATTGACTTAAGACCCTAGGCAAAATACAAAAGCGTTATGCAAATTAAACCCACCTGAATGCCCCAGGCCATATGCATGGAAGTACAGTATATTATGACCCAGTGAGAGCATAACATTAGTGGTTAAGTTGGTTGGAGCATGTTGCTTACAGTAGAGTTGCGGGTTTAAATCCTGTATAGGCCACACACCGGCCTTATTAGCGTAAAAGGCATCTGCTTCATACCTACCATTATTGTTACCCATCGCTTTAGATGAGAGTGGTGTGTGTGTGTTTATTTGGGGCTTTTTCTATAATAGTCAGGTAGGCCTGGTTGCGTCCCAAATGGAATGTGTCCCACGTCAGGCCAGGAATGTGGAGTGGAGCTAGCCTTGGGAGCCATATCAGACCAGATTTACCTTAATCTCAGCCTCAGATGGCAGGGCTTGATTAAGTTGGAGTGTTAGAGTAAACCTGTTGGAGCTTGCGGCCAAGCTCTTTGTCTGCTCCACAATAAGATGATCATTTTCTAATAGAGAGGAATATCAGATTTGGAGTCTCTGTGTTATTTCAAAAGCTGCCTTCTTATATCGAATGCATCAAAATCCAAGATGTACTTATAATTTGATAAGATGATAATGATGGATATGAATTGTTATTCAGAAAAACTTAAAGTAACACTGTTGATATTCTTGTAGAGCTGTTGCTAGTAAGTACCCTGGAGGGATCCCGTGCAATTTCACATTATTGCATAGCAGTGAAACACAGAGCTCAAATGCCTTGTATTATTAAAATGCATTGAATGTCACATCCTGTCACGATGCAACAATGTGTGAAGATTGCAGGCGAAGTGTTACCTGTTACTCTACATCAGTGCTGCTTGTCCATTTGCCTGACACTCTCAGTGGGGTACATGTTTTTATTCTAGCCCAGCACTAACACAAAATATTCAGAATAGGGTTAAAAAATTCCTTATTCTGGTAATTTTCCAACCGGGATTTCTGGAAAACCTGGTAATTTTGGGAAAGTTATCAGAATTTTACAGCCCTAATTCTGAACCCACCCCCCCACACACACACACATCCTTGTTCATAAGGATAAACTAGGCGTGGTATAGACCAACTGACTCACTACTCCAATAACCTATAGAGGCGATGTCTAACAATCCAAAAAGCTATTTTTATTGTAGTGTTTTTCTTAGTTAGCATTAGCAGGCTAACTCATTGATCCACAGTTAGTCATAATTGCTACCATAAAACAGCCTAATTATAGTTGGTTTGTGCTTGGTGATAATCTGTCACCGGTCAGTTGCGCAATTGAATTCTGCTATGAATAGCACGTTATCAGTCTCCTTGCAATCTCTAAACTGCATTCTGTTCTGTTGCTTCCATATGTGGGAATAATAGCAAACTAGCTCTTGGATGCTAACTTTTTTTTGCCTAAGGCCATTTCTGTCTCTTGGCTATGATACGTGGATTGATTAGGTCATCTATTGAGGTTGAATTGATCATATGTAAGTAATGTTAGAATTAGTTTGGTAATGACGTTCCATTCACGTGAAAGCCATTACCACGAGCCCGTCCTCCCCCAATTAAGGTGCCACCAACCTCCTGTGGTTTCCATTCTAGTAATCATAATCTATTCATTTGGTAAGGATGTTTGCTCTGTGTGAAAACGCAACCTTAAGGAAACACTCCATTGCTATCAGCGGTCTCATACTTTTGAGCTACCTATAACACTATTTCCAAGTCAACCGATCGCTCTAACACCTCTTAATACGAAATCGGAGCGGTTCGGATAGATATAAGCCATATCACGAAAACGTTTGAAGACAAAGTGGAGCTATTACTTTATTCCTTATACCTATCCAATCCTTTCAGATCTACAAATGGGTGGCTAGGGGTCAATGTGGAATTCTCATTTTGTACAGTCATATGATATTATATTGGTATTTTACTGATTCTAATTGGTATGGTGCTATTAGAATCCCGAATCAAACAACAACTCAATACATCTTATTAACATTTTGGTCTTAGTCAATTTTCAGAATCATTTTACAGTTAACTGTTGATGCTATAGTCGGGACGAACCAACCCAGGGGGTGAAAACTGGTGGGTGTAGGCTAGGCTAGAGACTAAAGAAATGTTTACTTACATTTTCTTGCTATAAATCAACAGGGATTCACTTTGAGTTTGACTTGTCAGACTGGGTGTCAGAAGGTGGTAGGCTTGATGGACTGTGAGTGTGCGTGAGTGTGTGTGCGCGCAGAATTGTGTATAGGCATGTGTGCGGTTATCTGTTTGTGTGTGTACAGATTTGCAGCCTGAGGCTTGTGGGGGGGTACCATCTGACATTGTGTCTGGTAAGAGTTCAAACAGGAAGAACTAGCTCCTATAGAAATAATGAACACTACTGCAGCCCCTGCTTGTGTGAAGCACGCTTGTGTGTGTTACCAGTAATGTTCCACATTCATGCAGTCCGTTAAATCTACAGTACAGAATAGGATCATAATTTGATTATGATCCTATATTGCAGGAGAATATTCCTCCAGTACAGGACATTTAAAACGTGTGTTGTATTTGCGGTTTTAAAAGGCTTCTGAAGTTTGTAATTTCCACTTTGACATTTCAGACTTCATTTTCCCTTACAAAAAATGTATCAACCCCTACAAAAATGTCCATAAATTATAATAATTCACATTTCCTGTTGCTGCAGGATGATTTTCCTGCTGTAGCAAACTGGCTCAAATGAAGTTACTACATCTGTAGCTATCCAATGTTAACTTTCATCATTTTGTGTTTGTGTGTGTGTGCACGTGCGGCCGTGTGTGTTGTTGTCCTTGTACGTGAGTGTGTTCTTCAACAACCAAAGCTATTCTTGGGCGGAAGGTTGAGGGGTCAGTCATCATTGAACCGCCCCCTGACTCTCCCAATCCTCTCCTTTTAATGTCAAACCACCTCTTTACCATATCCGCTGTGACAGCTCCTGCCTTGCTTTTGGTGTGTGTCCCAAATGGCACCCTATTCCCTATTTAGGAAAAAAAATGGAAATAATCGTGCACTACATAGGGAACTAGGGTTCCATTTTGGAAGCGGCTTTAGTATAGACACACAAGACTGGAGTATTTCTGCAAGGCTTTTGGACTGGGGGACCTCTGTCGTAGCACTTTTAACGTTAATAGGCACTATTGATTTGCTGCAACTTTCCTCTCCCTTCGTGTGTCCGTTCTTGTAAGGACACTGCATACTTCTACAATAACAGGAATTGATTTGGGGTTTATTTGTGGCATATTCTTAGGTTGCGCTTGTGCCATGGGCATTTCAAACATTTGATTTGTGTCAGTTGTATTATCATCCACAGCTGACTGTAAACCATGTTTTATTTATATAAAGGGATAGTAAGCCAAATGACAAAATGACATATTTGTAACCTTACCTTGTAAGCAGTCCTTACAGAGTATCATTGTCTTCTGCATGTAGTCGCTCAAGGCACTTTTTTCAAAGCCCCCTTTATGAAAGACCATCAATGTTAGGTGTGTGAGTCTGTTTATCATAAAAGAACACTGTACTGTGATGTCTCTGTGTTGTTGGGAATACCAGTCACTTCAAGGTTGCGTTTCAAATGACTATTCCCTATATAGTGCACTACTTTTTACCGGGGCCCATTGGGTGTGGACTTATCATTTGTTACATGTTCGTCGCCTAACCCACTGGCTCCAGGTCATCTATAAATCTTTGCTAGGTAAAGCCCCGCCTTATCTCAGCTCACGTGTCACCATAGCAACACCCACCCATAGCACGCGCTCCAGCAGGCATATTTCAATGGTCATCCCCAAAGCCAACACTTCCTTTGGCCGCCTTTCCTTCCAGTTCTCTGCTGCCAATGACTGGAACGAATTGCAAAAATCACTGAAGCTGGAGACTCATATCTCCCTCTCTAACTTTAAGCATCAGCTGTCAGACCCTGTACACAGCCAATCTGTGAATAGTCGACCCAACTACCTCATCCCCATGTTGTTATTTATCTTCTTGCTCTTTTGAACCTCAGTATCTCTACTTGCACATCATCATCTGCACATCTATCACTTCAGTGTTAATGCTAAATTGTAATTATTTTCGCCTCTATGGCCTATTTATTGCCTTACCTCCCTAATCTTCTACATTTGCACACACTGTACATAGATTTTTATGTTGTGTTATTGACTGTACGTTTGTTTATGTGTAACCCTGTTGTTGTTTTTGCTTTATTTTGGCCAGGTCACAGTTGTAAATGAGAACTTGTTCTCAACTGGCCTACCTGGTTAAATAAAGGTGAAATAAAAAAAACGTGACACATCCAAGGGCTTAAGACAACATCCAAGATGGGGTTTCTGATGTCGTTTGAACTTCCCTTGCGGATGTTTAGGGTTGAAATGCTTATTGTCTTCTTACAGTGCATTAGAGGTAGAGAATGCAGCGGACAGGCCTTTGATGGTTTGCTAGATTGACGGTGACAATTGGAGCTAGAAAGTGGTCAGAAGCTTTAAAGAGAGAGAGTGTGTGCCCGCATTTATCAGGTGGACCACATGCTGTGGAGTTCAGCCCGGAGGTCTCTTATTAGCCATTCCCGCTAACGCACTGCAGGAAGCCCATCTAACATTCATGCTGCCAAGGTTTTCGCCCTACCTCTTAAAATGCCAACAGCGCGGCAACACGAGAGGAAGGTGCCACAATCCACCGTGACAGCGTGGAGTGACATGGAGTTGCTTGTCAGTACGCATCACGGCCAGGGCAGCTGGCACTCTCGACAGATGTCGCCATGATGTCCAGGAGTTTGTTTCATGGCGACAGGGTCGATGGCTCGAGGTGTGTCGCCAATGCCAGGACCATGGAAACCTACGTAGGCTAGACATAGGCTGACAGATTGACTATCATAGTGTGTGGAGTGGACAAACACACAGACACACACACACACACACCAAGGGTGGGCGGTTAACACCCTCTAACATGTCACAGTTAACCAACGCTGGACACCATATCCAGCACCTTGTTATATCTGCCTGTCTGTTTCAATCTCAAGTGTAAAACTGTTTCCCAAAGATGCTTTCAAAGCTTTAGCCCAACTAATATTCCCTAGCAACAGTTTGCTGGGGTCTATTTGGCTTATCTCGCTTTAGTGGCGTGCTGTGCAGAATTCAAAGAAGTAATTTAATATTTGCATTTTTTTTTTACTTCTTCCAATTTGTTCTAATTTGTGCTGTTTGATTTTCAGATGGCATCTCGGTCACAGTTTCCTTTTCATTTGGGCTGGCTGCCAGGCTTTATCTTCATCTTGTGCTTTGTGCTGTCTGTGTACAGTCCAACAATCTGGCTTAGAGGCTGCCAAGATCTGTGTAACTGCTCCAATAGATCACAGTCTGTTTCCATAAGGCCCCCTCCACCAAATCTGGATCCTGTTCATTAGGGCATGCAACGGGAAAAGTTTGAAAACATTTTGCAACGGAAAACCAAAATGAGCATTTCCGTTTTTAATTCCTTTTTTCTTCCGTTTGGTGCCTAATGAGCACAACCTTGATGGCTTCCAGTCGTCCATGGTATCTGCCAACTCTAAGCAATTTTCTGTTCTGTTAGCCAACATGAGATTGTGGTTGTATAGCCATCACATTATGTGGTCCTTGCTTGCTATCAGTATATGTGTGCATCCCAAAGGGTGCACCCTATTGCATAGTGCACTGTTTTTGACCAGAGGCTTAAGCTGCACTGGTCAGGGGGTAAAGCTGCAAAGAAACTGACCTTATGTCAGAGCTTAAGGGCAACCGCATTCCATTATCCTTGTGCTAAGGTAAGCTCGGCTCTTCTGGGCTCAGCAATATAAGTCTTTATTCCATGTCAAACATTCACTACTGTTTGATAAATAGCCCAAATAAAAAACGACCATTTGGTCCATACAGTTACAATATGTAAGGGCTTAGTGACCAGAATGTAAATATTAAACACTGTTTTGTAACTGCAGATAAATACTTCAATCCATGTATTTGTAGGATATTGTGATCAAAAAGAATACATAAGAGTCAATGAATGACAGAAGAAAAAAATACTTTTAGAATTATTCATTGTTAACGCCAAGTTCTTAACTTAAAAAACAATGATGTAGGCAGTTCAGCTTACATTACATCTCTGTAGTAAGCCAGTAAACCTCCACTTGTGTTCTAAATATAACATATTTATAAATTGTTTTGAGTCCAAAGACTCATTCTGGCAAGCTCGAGATAAGTGTGCAGGAGTTTATCCAAAGTCACTCCTTTGGTGTTAGCACGTAGAGGCGATTGCAGTCAGTAGTAGGCTTCTCCCCCAGTCCTACATGCCCATAGACGCTGATCTTGGGTCAGTTTAGCTTTTTCCCAACCAATGGTTAAGGTTATGATTGGAGCAGGAGATGCTGATCCTGGATCTGTACCTAGGGGAAACTTCACCCCCAGAGCATCCTATACAGTCAGCCCCTCTCTCCAATCCCCTCTGTGCTGGAAAAATGTCACCGCGTCACTGGAGAAGGACAAGCTCACCACGACAGGAAGCACCAGGGCCATCTGACCTTGGTCACTGTTGAAAGTGAATCCTGGGACACTCCCTCAAGAGGAGGCCGTAAGCAGAAAAAGACCCGCAAAACCTCCCCCACCGATATTTCATTCATCATTGGGTCCGATTAAACTTTATTAATAGTTATTTTTTTGCTGCAGTGCCAACGCTATAGACAACCCTCGCCTTGCATATCCAGCACGTTACATACATTTTAATGAGCCATTACGTAAGCCAGCATACATATTTATTTTCATCTCTCATTGAGACTACAGAAGGAATTTTGAACGCGGAGCAAGCGACCGGCTTAGAAATATTGAATAGTGGCGAGAGAGAAAAAAGAGAGGGAGGTGTACATTTAAAAAGAAAAAAAGATCAGCTTTTTAATGAGGCCTGGAGCGTCCATCATTAAGCCAGCAGTCACACTAAAGTGACTTTGTTCTCTCTCGCTCTCCTCCAAAGCGTTTGTCCCGGCGCACACGTTTATAGACATTGAGACCCGAGACGGAGATCAAGGTCAGCCAAGATCGGCGCCGTCAGGTCCACGAACCCCAGGGGACATTGTCGAAAAAGAGAGATTCTCATCCAATCAACCAGGCCCCGCCGTCTGTCCCTCGGGCCAATCGAAGGCGAGGGAGAGCTTCATGGGCAGTCATTTCTCGTTAAAACCAATAAACGTGCCCAGCTTCTCCCTCTGAAGAAGCATCGGGTGGAGCTGCGCTCGATAGCTCTGCCTGGGAGAAATGCGCTGACCTAGCAACAGTGCTAGTGCTAATGTGCTGATGGAGAGTGCCGGGTTTGAATGTGCAGCACGCATCCCGTATTGACAGAGCTGCTAAAAACGAAAAGCATGCATCCCCAGCGGGTTTTAGTCAAGGGCTATTCACTGCTGCCTTGTCATTGAGAGAATTTCTTATCTGTGAGTGTGTGTGCATGTGTTTGAGTGTGTGTTTTGAGTGCACCCTCAAGGAGACAGGCCCCCCAAAACGTAGCTTCTATTGGTTTCTATTTCCCCAGTTTCCAAGTCCATCACGTTCCCCCGCATTAGAAAAGCGTTGAGTGTCGGGAAACACTGGCCTTCTGGTGGTGTTGACAAGCTGCCAAACTGAATATTCCCAGCCTGTGTAATTATGATCTGTGGAATTGATTCCCCTCGGCGATCGTAGTTGGACGTCGTGCGGCTCATTGATTCTGAGATGTATGGTCCTCATTTGGGAGGTGTGGAGCTTAATGTTTGCAGTGATAGCTTTGCCAGTTTGACAGATGCCTTCATCAAAAGGGACTAGCATAGATTACAAATAACGCATTGATTCTGCTAAATCAATCCTCCGAGCCATTATCTCTGCACATCCGGGTCAGTATGCAGACTAATGCACAGTTGGTACTTGTTTAGGGCCAGAGAGGAGTCTACTTACTTTTTTTTGCCAATTCTCTAAGTTCCCAGCTAGTCTTGCCAGAGTGCTTTGGTTCAGCAAGGTGGTCTAAGCGTGTGTCTGTGTCTGCATAAAAAAATGAATAATTCAAACTTATTTTATGCCATTTTATTCATGTAGAAGCAACTGAAGTTCCTTTTAAAGTTATTCAAGTGTGTTTACATTTATGTGTGTTTGTGTATGTGTTTATAAATGTGTGTTTATGTACGTATGTGAATTTGTCTCTCCTCACCTGCTCTCTCACGTCTGTCGTCTCTCTACAGGGGAGGACTTTGTGGTGGTGCAGCAGGAAATCGTCATGATGAAGGACTGCAAGCACTCTAACATCGTGGCCTACTTTGGCAGTTACTTAAGGTAGCATATTTAAAAACCCGTACCCCGCGTTCCCTCCGTCACCACCCCTAACCTACCCTTCCCTCCTCCACCCCTGCCCTGGCTCAGTCAATTCCCAGCCACTCACAGGCTTGGAAGTACACACACACACACTCACACACAGGCTCAGCGTGGAGTCTTACTCCACTGCAGTCAAGCTACAGTCAGAGCCTCCGGTCCAAGCCTAGCCGCACTAACGCTAGCTAGCGATGTGGCTAATTGCTAGCTCTGGGGAAAGGCTTTGTATTGAACTGCTCAATACAAAGGGAGGTGAGGGAGGTGGAGGGTGGCCATATTGAGAAGTTGCAGGGAAGTTTTAATCCGTTGGTTGCCCGGAGGGCGGTTGTGGCCTAATAGCCAAACCGCATCATGCTGTGTCACGACCTACAAAAGACTCCCAAAAGCATTCATCCTCCTCATACTCTCGCTCTACCCCCCCAGACTCCACCCCGCCCCCTAGCGTTTGCTTTTTACTCAGACTATTTTGAGACGTACAGTGTCGATTGTAATGTCGTTTGTTTCCTTTTGCTCTTTACAGGAGAGATAAATTATGGATATGTATGGAATATTGCGGGGGAGGGTCCCTACAAGACATATATCACGGTAAGCAAACACAACAACATACAGCACACACACTTGAAAAATGACAGCTGGTTCAACCGGTACGATGAAGCCAAATTCAATACGTTTCAGTGTGTGGTTTTAAGCTAATTCCTCACTCAAGCTAGGCGTCCTCTTACTAGGGTACGTCCCAAATGGCACGACCCAAATGGCACCCTATTCCCTTTATAGTACACTACTTTATACCACTGCCCAGAGGGAATCGGTTGCCGTGTAGGAAGTAAGGTTTCTTCTCCTACCACATAACCAGACAGTTAACAGATTCTTATTACTCTTCTTCTTCTTGTCTCGGTCGTTAAAGGGAGAATCTGCAGTTGCTACGTCCATTTTTGGACCTTAAAAGAGATGATATGTACCCATTTTAATTCTGGAAGAATATAATTTAGAAATTGCCTCGCGCATAGTTCAACTGTCTTACCCCATCACAACCCAAAATATAAGCTGGTTTTTACGCCAATGTTTGTAAACATTGTAAGTTGTAAACAAACACTGTATAGGTTTAAAACATGGCTAAAACTATAAGTTTGATGTCATGGATGGTCAGTCCTTTCATCCATAGCTCCATCTATACATTGGAGTAGTTACATTTCTCCAGCCCCATCCCGGAGTTATGTACGAAAGCACTGGTGGCGTGACCTCTTTGTAATTGTTTGAACTGCAGATTGCCCATTTAAAGCACAGGTCATTATAGCGGCTGTCTTAAGCAGCTGTTGTCGCACTTGTGTGTGCGCGCGCACACACACACACACATGCACTCACAGAGACCGTGTTGATTCTGCTCTTAATGACTGTGCTGGGCTCAGTCGGCTGCGAGGCCCCTCATTAGAGAGACAGAACAGCAGTCGACACCACCAAGTACCGTTGATCTCAGCCTCCCACATATCAGCTCCCCGCTGCCACGGAGACGACACGCTGCTCGTAATGTCCCCAACCCTAGGCTCTGTCTACGTCTCCGGAGTAAATAGAGGGTCCCCGAAACGGAAGGCCTTCGAAATGCCCTGTAGTTTCGTTGCGTCTTCACATTCCTTGGACCTTTTAACCTCCGTCGTTTTAGATGTTGGGTATTCTTAACAAGGCTTTAGACCCGCCCTGTAGGCAGGTGGCGGGTGAGGTCAAGGGGGCATGTCGATAGTCTAACATAGCTTCCTCTCCGTCTGCATTGATCTGAACATGGAGGATAGATGAAAGCAGTATGGTAGACCATAGCTGGGAGTATGCTGTCACCTGTATAGGTTCTTTCAGGTCAGTGCCGATGAAAGAAAGAAAGAATATAAAGGTAGGAGGTCATTTTCGACTGAGTTTTCCAATTGAAACAGGGTCAATGAGTTTCCAGCTAACCTGTGTAAATATTTGGAAGTAACGTCATCATTTTTTGGAAAGATAAGCTTGAAATGGGAATGTTATAATTGATTGAACGGACTAACTTGGTGACCCTGCTTTTTGTTATACCCCTTATAGGCCTAAGAGAAAGTTAGTTTAATTAGCCCTGTCATGTGACTGACTGCACCTTTTAATCAGACCCCAATCAACTGGTGCTATCATGGCTTGCAATCTACTTAGTAGAGACTTTAAGAAGATTAGCCTCTCAATGGCATGGCCAAAGCACTCACACAGCCTAGGATTGAAGCAGGATGGTGTATGATGTGTGTTCTCACTCAAACTGCAGGCAGGGCAGGCAGGGCAGGGCAGGGCAGGGCAGGGCAGGGCAGGGCAGGGCAGGGCAGGGCAGGGCAGGCAATTCCGGAGGATCATGTTTGAATAGACAGTTCTTTTATTTGTCTATACAGGCGATCTCATTGAGAATATGCAGTTTATAAATGATATTGAAATCTAAGAAGGACCTAGGAGTCTAGCTCTGTCTAATTCAGTAGCACATCTATTTTTGTTCCGTTTTTAAAAGGGTCCTGTTGTGCCTGGTCTGTTCTATAGTCCCGATAATGACCTTGAAATAACCTAACGTTGCCAGGTAAAGCTGTCAGATCAACATCCAGTTGTGGACCCTATTGTTGATTTGTGGTTGATTTGATGTGATTTGGTTGAAGCTGGGGTTAAATGACACAAATACTTCAAATGTGGCTTGAAATGCTGATATGTGCCCAAATAAGACCTTTAGCTTAAATAATATTAAAGAAATACATGATACATTTGAGTTCAGGTACCAGATGTTGTCTCAGGCACCAACAGCCGAGGAACATTTTGATAAAGCATGTGTGCTTCTCAGGCTCTAACCATGTCTCTCCTTATCTTTCAGTGACTGGGCCTCTCACAGAATCACAAATAGCCTACGTGTCTCGAGAAACTCTTCAGGTACGTCGATTCAGTTTGCCTCCTCCAACGCTCAAGCGTTCACTCTTCTTCTGACACAGGTCTTTCATCTCAAAGTGTTGCCTTTGAGCGTCCTCTTACCTTTGATTTGATCCATCCACTCGAAATGAGACCAAAAACAGCCTTTAGCAATAGGAAAGGAAAGGGGGATACCTAGTCAGTTGTACAACTGAATGCCTTCAACTGAAATGTGTCTTCAGCATTTAACCCAACCCCTCTGAATCAGAGAGCTGCGGGGGGCTGCCTTAATCGACATCCACGTCTTTGGCGCCCGGGGAACAGTGGGTTAACTGCCTTGCTCAGGGGAAGAACGACAGATTTTTACCTTGTCAGCTCGGGGATTCGATCCAGTAACCGCCCAATGCTCTAACCACTAGGCTACCTGCATAGCAACATCGCAGGACTATTGTTGTCGTTGATTTCTTTGATTTTGATACACAACTATTATACTATAATAAATCCATTATTACAAATCCCCAAAAATAAGACTATTGCTTTCCTGGTAAAATGACTGCTCTCATGCTTTGGAAAAGTATATGTGGCTGATTTTGGTTGAATGTGAATTGGCTAAAAAGGGACACCATATTTGGATGGGATATTATTTGTGAAGAGGTCAATGGACTGACTCACTGTAGGCATTTTTCCCTCCACAGGGTCTCTACTATCTACACAACAAAGGGAAAATGCACAGAGACATAAAGGTAAGGTGGGAACATGCACAGACACATAAAGGTAAGGTGGGAACATGCACAGACACATAAAGGTAAGGTGGGAACATGCACAGAGACATAAAGGTAAGGTGGGAACATGCACAGAGACATAAAGGTAAGGTGGGAACATGCACAGAGACATAAAGGTAAGGTGGAAACATGCACAGACACATAAAGGTAAGGTGGGAACATGCGCAGAGACATAAAGGTAAGGTGGGAACATGGCAGATTGTAGCAGGAATACATGGCTTCCATTGCATAGAATAGAATAGAGTGCACAAAGACAAAGGTAAGGTGGGACTGGGACAATAACCGTTTCAAGCAGGAATACATTGTGTAAATTAGAATAGAGTTTATTGTCCTCTTTAAGGAAATAATTTTACACAAGCTTGTACGCACACACAAATAGACCAACAACACCTTTACCCAGACATGTACAATTACATTGACAGTAGTTTTAGTGTGCTCCTCTGGAATTTCTTGGCATAGATGTGCAATAGCCATTATAAAAACATTTCTGACACTAATGGTCACCATTCTAATCCCCAACAAGACATCTTTCAAAGTCACTCCAGGCTTTTCCCGTTTTGGTCTTTTCCCTGTGAAGTTTCCTTTTGATAGATGGCCTTGTTAAGAGACTGCTGCAGAAATGAAATTGCACTGAAAATGTGCAGATACAAGTTAGTTAGATGTTTGATATGTTGTTGAGGGGAAAAATACGTAAAAACGTACTAAACGCTTCCATAGGCCTATGCAACTGCAGATCCATTGTGACGTTTTGATCTTCTTTTATGTGTACAAAGGGAGCAAACATACTGTTGACAGACAACGGGTACGTCAAACTAGGTAAGGAGTCCAGACGTGCAACTGTTTTCTTTGATGTGTGTGTGTTTCAATATGATGAATCATGGCAATTTGGTGAGTGTGTGAATCATCACCTGGCGAAGATTGACAAGCTGTTAATTGCGCTTGGCTGTGAAGAGCACCTTCTGCTTTCACATTCTGTCTCTCTGTCTGTCCTCTCTCTCTCTCTCTCTCTCTGTGCGTGTGTGCGTGCGTGCGTGCTTTCCTATTCAATGTGTGTAATAGGCGAAATCAAGTCTGCGACGCACGCACAGCTTGGACAGTGATAATTGTATCAGTGCTAACACTACGTTTTATATCGTATTCCTTTTGGAATATTACCTGCGCCAGCTTACAAAAGATGTATAATTATTACAATACATGAACATTGCATGATTTTAATTGATTTCAACTTCGTTATGCATCGTTATGCATAGTTTATCATCATCATACATGTATTAGACATTCACTGTATTCATGATAAACTGTTGTTGATTGCATTTGGACATTTATTTGCCATTTATTCATGATAAACTGTTACTGTATTAATGTAACTCTGACTTTTAACAAATCATTTACAAATCATTCATTGGTGAGTAACGACATGTTAAAAAGGCATAATTCATTTTGCTTAATGGAGGCCTCATGTAGATATAACTACAAAGTCAGGCTTCTCATGTCTTTCTTATCTTGGCAGCTGACTTTGGCGTCTCGGCCCAAATCACGATGACCATTGCCAAGAGAAAATCCTTCATCGGCACACCTTACTGGTAACGTCCTTCATCACTTCCCCCCCTCTTCTATCGATTCTCTCTGTCCCTTTATACCCAAGTCAGGTGAATCTATCCATGGATCTATCATCCACCATTTTGTCAAGCAGGATATGAATGTGCCCTTCAATTGATTTTAAAAGGTGTTGGACCCCCTAGAGCCGATTTCCGCGGCCCGCATAATAAAAACATCCCCATCAAAATCCATCAGTTTAAGCTAGAGAGATGTTTTTTTCTGCATTGCATCCGCTGATGTTGCACTTCCGCATATGCAGTTAGAGCGGTGTTTGTCGGACCATGAGACATCCCGAGAATGGGTCTTCTTGCGAAAACGTGTGTAGCATTCGAACGGTTTGGCCTACAAAAACTATTACGACTATTGAAAGATGAGATGCACAAACACAACGGTGTTCTCTGTTTTGCTATACGGCCCCCACAAGCCTCACAAGACTTGTCTGAAGGTACATGTTGAAACATATTTTTATGTAAGTGTATATATGGAGAAAGTTTAGTGACAAAAATTAGGGCTTAAATACACATTTCAATGCTTGTCTGTCACCAGAGATTTTAACAGTTTGAGAATGCTTGACAAAAAGATATGCAAGCCTAAACATGTTTTGCATTTCAAACTACAAAGCTAGTAGAATATATACAGTGGGGGAAAAAGGTTGTCCTCTGAATCATTCAGATGTTCATTGGCAACGGGCATGTATATTCATTCAGACGGGCATGTATATGTATTCTTGATAAGGGGGACCTTGCGGGCGCTGCAGGATTTCAGTCCTTCACGGCGTAGTGTGTTACCAATTGTTTTCTTGGTGACTATGGTCCCAGCTGCCTTGAGATCATTGACAAGATCCTCCCGTGTAGTTCTGGGCTGATTCCTCACCATTCTCATGATCATTGCAACTCCACGAGGTGAGATCTTGCATGGAGCCCCAGGCCGAGGGGATATTGACAGTTCTTTTGTGTTTCTTCCATTTGCGAATAATCGCACCAAATGTTGTCACCTTCTCACCAAGCTTCTTGGCGATGGTCTTGTAGCCCATTCCAGCCTTATGTAGGTCTACAATCTTGTCCCTGACATCCTTGGAGAGCTCTTTGGTCTTGGCCATGGTGGAGAGTTTGGAATCTGATTGATTGATTGCTTCTGTGGACAGGTGTCTTTTTTACAGATAACAAACTGAGATTAGGAGCACTCCCTTTAAGAGTGTGCTCCTAATCTCAGCTCGTTCCCTGTATAAAAGACGCCTGGGAGCCAGAAATCTTTCTGATTGAGAGGGGGTCAAATACTTATTTCCCTCATTAAAATGCAAATCAATTTATAACATTTTTGATATGCGTTTTTCTGTATATTTCTGATGTTATTCTGTCTCTCACTATTCAAATAAACCTACTATTAAAATTATAGACCGATCATTTCTTTGTAAGTGGGCAAACGTACAAAATCAGCAGGGGATCAAATACTTTTTTGACCCACTGTATTTGTTTTTTTTTTTTTCTAAGCCCAATCCCACACATTACCCTAAACTGGGTTTGTATCCTAACCCCAATCCAGCCCCTTACCCTAAACTGGGTTTGTATCTTAACCCCAATCCAGCCCCTTACCATAAACTGGGTTTGTATCCTAACCCCAATCCAGCCCCTTACCATAAGCTGGGTTTGTATCCTAACCCCAATCCAGCCCCTTACCCTAAACTGGGTTCGTATATTAAGTCCAATGCCGCCCCTTACCCTAAACCATGTTTGTATCCAAATCCTGACCCTATCCTCCCCATACACTGATACATCACACTCTTTCCCTGCTTTGAGCCCACCCCTTTCTTTATTCATGTTTTGTTTAGTCCGATGTTTTGTTTTGACTCCTATTTTGTAGTTTTTCTTTTTAATATCTATAAAGCGCAATATCATTTAAAAACAAAAAAATGTTCAGGGGCAGGACGACAGATTTTTACCTTGTCAGCTCAGGGATTCGATCTTTCAACCTTTTGGTTACTAGTCCAACGCTCTAACCACTAGGCTACTTGCCGCCCCATATAAGTATTATTATAATTATTATGCTTGGCGAAAACCAAACACTGCATTCCACAGTAAGAACTTCATACCAACGGTCAAGCATGGTGGTGGGAGTGTGATGGTTTGGGGATGCTTTGCTGCCTCAGGACCTAGACGATTTGCCTTATTAGAAGGAACCATGAATTCTGCTCTGTATCAGAGAATTCTATAGGAGAATGTCAGGCCATCCGTCTGTGAGCTGAAGCTGAAGTGCAGCTGCATCATGCAGCAAGACAATGATCCAAAAACACGCAATCAAGTCTACATGAAAATGGCTAAAAAGCAACACATTTTTAGTTTTGGAATGGCCAATTAATGTCCAGACCTAATCCCAATTGAGATGATGTGGCAGGACTTGAAACGAGTAGTTCATGCTTGAAAACCCACAAGTGTTGCTGAGTTACAGCAGTTCTGCATGCAAGAGTGGGCCACAATTCCTCCACTGCAATGTCAGAGACTGATCAACAACTACAGGAAGCGTTAGGTTGGAGTCATTGCAGCTAAAGGTGGAACAACCAGTTATTGAGTGTAAGGGGGCAATTACTTTTTCACACAGGAGCATTGGGTGTTGCATAACTTTGTTAATAAAATAAATAATCATGTTTTTTGTTGTTGTTATTTGTAAACGCAGGTTCCCTTTATCTAATATTAGGTTTTGATTGAAGATCTGATAACATTCAGTATCAAAAATATGCAAAAATAGAGAAAATCAGAAAGGGGGAAAATACTTTTTCACGGCACTGTAGGACAGACACTTCAGAACAAACTTCCTTTAGATTTTTTGGGGGGTACCATCTGTTGTTCCATGTAGTGACTGTTATTCAGTATGTTCGTATGGGCTAATTCAATATTTAATCAAATAATAGTTTTATTCATTTTTTTTTAATTTCAAGGGGTCTTAAAATTCTAAATCAAATAACTAAATGATCTTTGGTATGACCTTAAAGCAATTCCATATGTTAGCTCAGTAGAACCCCCCGCCCAGCTTAGGCAGGGGTCCGACTCTAGTCTAGGGAGTTAACGAGTCAAACATATTCTGATTATATTGATTTGGTGGTGGTGATGATGATTGATGATGGGCGGCAGGTAGCCTAGTGGTTATGCCTGTTGGGCCAGTAACCGAAAGGTCGCTGGTTTCAGTCCCTGAGCCAACTCGGTGAAAAATGTGTCTGTGCCCTTGAGCAAGCAACTTAACCCTAATTGCTCCTGTAAGTCATTTTTACATTTTAGTCATTTAGCAGACGCTCTTATCCAGAGCGACTTACAGTAGTGAATACATACATTTCATACATTTTTTTTGTCCTGGCCCCCCGTGGGAATCGAACCCACAACCATGGCGTTGCTAACACCATGCTCTACCAACTGAGCCACAGGGGGCTCAGTTGGTCGCTCTGGATAACAAGTCGCTCTGGATAACAGCGTCTGATAAATGACTCAAATGTAATGATGATGTTGGTCTAAATTCTATCATCAAATCCAATTTAGACCAGTGTATTCGATTTAGATTTTTAAAAGTAGCCTGTTAAACAAGTCAAACGATTCTGATTATATTGATTTCAATGATGATGATAATACAATGATGCTGTGATGATGATGAGGATGACTGCTGGTATCATGAAATTAATTTAAGACCAGTGTTTGGGTTACACTTTATAATGATTTTCATGAATAAGCCCTATAAATGCTTATGAATTTTAACACTTACAAAAGTGCTGGCTGTAGCCATTTGGGGCCTTAAGCGAGATTTGGGTGGGTTGCCACCCCCGACCGTGGGGGCAAAACATTTTAATGGCCCCCCACTTGGCCGCCCTAGTGGTCGCGCCACCGCTAAACAAAAGTTTAGAAATATTTACAAAATGTGTTCATGTTTATAAACATTTATAAGCGAGTTATTGGCACAGTGGGTTATACAGTGTGAGTTGAGAGGTCAGTGTGAGTTGGTTGAGATGACCCTGTAGTGTTAATTGCTATTGACTGTGCCAAGGCTATGTGGTGAACGGTTCATTTGACTGAGCCGACTCCCTGTCTGCAGGATGGCACCCGAGGTGGCAGCCGTGGAGAGGAAGGGCGGGTACAACCACCTGTGCGACATCTGGGCAGTGGGCATCACCGCCATCGAGCTGGCAGAGCTGCAGCCACCCATGTTCGACCTTCACCCAATGAGGTTAGTGTTTGGACCCGTTGGCATCAGACCAGGGTTCTTTTTTTTTTAAAGGAGAGTGGACTCTCCTTTCGTATTTTATTGTTTTTGACAGAGACCGTTATGAAATGAAGAGCAGACAGAGAGAAGGGGCCAGTAGGTGCCGGGAGTCTAATCCATGCAGGCAGGGGATTCGTATACACTCACACCCCCCATATGTACTTGGACAGGGAAGCATATATTTTTTGGAACTCTATACTCAAGGATTTTGGATTTGAGATAAAATGTTTCATATGAGGCGACAGTACAGAATGGCACCTTTTATTTGAGGTTATTTTCATACTTATCTGTTTTAGCGTTAAGAAATGAAAACACTTTATGTTGCTAGTACCCCATTTTGAAGAAGTCTGAAGTATTTGGAGAAATTCACTTATAGTGTATTGAAGTAGTCAAAAGTAGACAAACTCGTTGTATGCATTTGCAGAACATAGAGAAAGCGGAACATAATTATTTTAAATGTATGCTTAATAAGTTAGCACCTCTGAGTAAAAGCAAGGATTATAAGTGTAAGGACTGATTCCTTGAAATACACAACTGAACTTTTTTTTTTCTTTTTTTTTCTCAGAGCCCTGTTTTTAATGACCAAAAGTAACTTCCAGCCGCCCAAGTTGAAAGACAAGGTGAAGTGGTAAGTGTCTTTTAGGCTTGCTGCCTGCAACATTACCTACACCCTGGCCAGTTCTATTTCGCTACTTGAACACACCGTCCTCTCCCACCCCAACTCTTATACATTAGAACTGGATGGAAAAGAGACGTAATACATTATTAACGAATCGAATCAAAATGCTGCTAAAATATTAACAGTCAGACACGCCTGTCACGGCGGTAAAGGAGCCTCAGATTCGTGTCGATGTCATTTGACTCAGAGAAAGGCTGTTTTTTTTTTTGTGGGGAGGGGCTGGAGAATTGACAGCCTAACTCGATTTACACATAATATGGGGTCAGGTTTCATCCCAAAGAGGTTTGATCGTTATTAGCATATAAATGGAATATTTATGATCGAATAGGCGGAATATATATATTTTTTAATCCAATTTCGTTCTCCCTCCCCAAGGACCAGTAATTTTCATCATTTTGTAAAGATATCGTTGACGAAAAATCCAAAGAAAAGGCCCTCTTCAGACAAGCTGCTGCAGGTAAGATGATCAGCAATGGGATTGTAGTGACGTCATTGTGTAGATCAAGGGATTTGGTTGCCGCAGTGACAACCCACAGAGCATTGTTAGTAAGTAACTCTTTCAAATGTTCTCAAGGTCAAGATTTAGTGAAACAGTGTGAATATTTGGAACTAGAGCCCTCTTTGCATTTGTTATACGTAGACTGGTTAAACGGGCAATATGAAGTTTAAACAATAACACAGCAGTTACCCCGCCACTGTTTTTGTACACAGCTGAGTGATGGTGCTGGAGAAATGTAACCACTCTCAAATGTATAGAAAGAGCTAACCGATGCAAGGACTGACCATTCATGATAGTGTATCAAAATGATAGTTTTGAAGGTATGCAGTGTTTGTTTTCTAGTAAAACAAGCTTATATTTTGGGTTCTGATGGGGTACAACAGTTGAGCTGAGCTCATGAGGCAGTTAAAAGATTCCTCAAGAATCAATGGGTAAAAATGATTTAAAAGCCCAAAAAGATGTCGCAATCGCAGAAAGTGCTGCAGTTTTTACATAGCAACTCTTATTTACTAGTAGCCTGAGGTTTGTGTTCTTAGAACTCTTCCATGTTTATTAGTCAAATAAACATGGACAGAGGAACCCACCTAACTCTTACAAGCTCAAACCTTTTTTATATTTTATCTTAGAAATCTTGTTTATCAAATCATTTGAAGATCTACTGCACTTATAGTGCCTTTTACACATTACTCTTTAGCCTTTTAATAATCTATTGCACTGGCATGTGATAAAAACAGCATAATATCTTGTGTCATGCTTGTCTGAGGCAAATGGCACCGTATTCCCTATATAATGCACTACTTGACCAGGGCCCATATTTGGGACGCAGCCATAAATGTTTTGTGTCTGTCTGGTGTTTGTATATCAGTTCATATCAGATGCAGCACTTTAGCCCTGAATCGAATTGTCCTAAGGGATGGATAAAGTTGTATCTTATCTCATCTTAGATAACATTTTCCCCATGCCAAGCCAACTCCTATTTTATTCAACTGCTATTTGGCTCAAGAGGGAACAACCATGGCAGGAAATGTATTTATCATTTTTTAAATAATTGAGTGCTATGACTAATTTGACAATATAGGTACAAAAAAAAAGTTTTTTATTCGATTGCATTTCTCATAATGCAATCTTTCTGACACATGGATTTTCTTGACTGAATCTGGCCCATAGTCTCCTACAGTTAGTCCCAGTCCCAGATTTGTTTGTATAGTCTTGCCAACTGCTATGATTATTGCCGCACCAATAACCATAGGATTTGGCAAGACAGCACAAACAGATCCGAGACCAGGCTATCCTACAGTATGAACTCAGCTTCATTGTTGTCCCCTGATGTTTTCCCCAGCATCCCTTTGTCTCGCAACCCCTGAGTCGAACACTGGCCATCGAGCTCTTGGACAAGGCTAGCAACCCGGACCACTCCTCCTTCGACGACCACTTAGATGACGAGCCCGAGGAGCCTGAGGAGGTACAGTGGAGCTGCAGACACTAACCAGTAACCTTTGCCTCTAGCGAGGGTGCTAGTCTGTTTCTGCTATCTTGCCAACTCCTTGTCACTCAGCGTCAATCCAAACATTTGGAATGACTATTCCATAAGGAGTTGGCAAGATAGCAGAAACAGATTGGCACCCAGGCTAGGTTGCCTCGGAGGTTGCCATTTTAAAATGGTGACATCGATTCTCACAGTGGAATAGTAATAATTTAGATTTTTGCTTTCTTTCCTGTATTTCTGGTTACCGGTTTTGATTGATCAAGGCCCTAAATCATTTTAATTGACTGTAGAGGACAATAATTGGTTAGAGAGCATCAAATGTACTTTGTTATACAGAACACTTTGTCACTGTAGGTTTTAGGGGTCAATTTAGTCTGTGTATAATGCACAGCAAGAGCTTGACGAGAGTGCTTTTGCTATTCATAGCCACAGTATTCACACTCAGCAGTACTTTCTATCGTTGCCAATATTATACTAGAATACACTGACTGAACATTCTGTCCTGTTCATTGGCACTGTTCATTGCATATTTGTTAGACAATTACAGAATGTATAATATTATACAGCATCTATATATTTTTGTTTTAATTTTAAAAATGTACTAGCCTTAGCATAAGCGTTAATTAGCCTCTGGCAGCAGTCACTTTGTCCAAGGTCCATAATACCTGTCTGTAGGTGTTGACTGTAGGTGTTGGAATTCTTTAGGCCGTTTCACCCCCTGCCCGGTCCTCAACTGCTCCGGGGTAAAGTTTCCCCTAGGTACAGATCTATGATCAGCTTCCCTTCCCCCAATCCTAACCTTAACCATTAGTGGGGGAAACGCAAAACTGACCTGAAGATCAGCATCTAAGGGCAATTTCACCCTACTCCTCCTCAACTCCTCTCATCAGTTGGGCTGAGTGTATCTGCCTCTCTCCTTCACCCTTAGTTGAAATACAAGAGGGTCGTTTGGCTCATACTGGGGTGTGTTTCAACCTGTTGACCCCCCCTCCCCCTTTCTCTGCAACTCCCACGTATTGCCGTTGGCAGAGAGGTACCGTGTGTGTGTGTGTGTGTGTGTGTGTGTGTGTGTGGAGGCATTGTGGGCCTACATGTATGTGTTTGCCTGCTCTGGTAAATTAGATTGTGTGGACACAGACATAGATGTTTTGTGCATGAGAAGTGTGTTTGGGTGTAACATCAGAAATGGACATGTGCTGAAATTGTTTGACGTGGAGAATGGTGTGATACCATTGGGTCCTTGCTAAAGCTAAAATCTATGCTAAACCTTACCTTTTGAGTACTTAGTCCCACTTAACAGTGGGTGACCATAATAAATATTTACATCAGGTAGTGTAATTACAGTGTAGATACTGTAGCTCTACATGTAAATACAAAGGTATCGGGGACACTTATTGTAAATTGGAACCAAATGCTATTTGTTTTTAACGGTAGACCCGTGTGGCTCAGTTGGTAGAGCATGGCGCTTGCAACGCCAGGGTTGTGGGTTCAATTCCCACGGGGGACCACAAGAAAAGTATGAAAAATGTATGCACTCACTACTGGATAAGAGCATCTGCTATATTAATAAAATATAAAATACAGACAAGAATAATCCTATAATATATCCCAAGATGAAGTTGTGCTGGTGAGGGTCCTTCAACCGCCCTTCGCTTCCGATGGTTTGGCTCTAAATGCTTTTAGTCTCTTCTTCAAAACAACCAGGCATTGAAGGATGTCATTCAACTGCCATTTTGTGCCCTGGAACTGTCAGTTCCACTGTGAGCCCTTCACATAAAGTAAAGTGCATGTCCTCTGATGCACGAGGGAGGACACACTGCTAAATAAATAACAGTGGAAGCCATCCTGGGACTACCTTGGTTGCCCCCAAATGTCACCCTGGTCCCTTCGTAGTGCACTACGTGGGCTGCTGTCAAAATTAGTGCACTATATAGGAAATGGGGAGCCATTTGGGATGCACACCCATCTTATAGTCATGACACAGAAGAAGACTGGCCGCCAACTAATGATTTTCCCCACAGGGCTTAGTGGGAGGGCGGATATAAGGTTGACGACCCCCCCCCTCGGAAGGGTCATTTTCATTACGCATGTGTCATCAAAGTGCGACATTCAGTGGTGTTATTTTTACACCAGCCTTTTTAATCAGGGAAACATGGAAGGTTGCCAGGAAGATGTGACTCACCTGAGTGTCCCAAATGGAACCCTATTCCCTATATGGTGCACTACTTTTGACTAGGGCCCATAGGAGTCTGGTCAAAAGTAGTGCACTATAAAAGGAACAGGGTGCCATTTGGTACTCATGCTCCGTCTGCAAAGACGGTTACACATTTGAATTCTTGTTCTTCTCTCATCATCGTTATCGCTGATTGTCGTTACATTATATTGATCTTATCAGAGAGGAAGAGGCGAAGCAGGATGTTTCACTTTCACCAAAATCTAAGCTTGTCGCATGCCTTCCGCCTTTTTGACAACAATTCCCATTGTTAGGGCGGAGACATGAGCATATATACAGATCTCTGATCTTACCTCTTGATGCTATATACAGTACATTCGGAAAGTATTCAGACCCCTTCCCCTTTTCCAAATGTTGTTCTTATTCTAAAATGGATTAAACAAAATAAAAATCCTCATCAATCTACACACAATACCCCATAATAACAAAGCGAAAACAGGTTTTTAGAAATGTTCACACGTTTTATGAAAAATAATAAACAGAAATACCTTATTTACATAAGTATTCAGACCCTTTGATATGAGACTCGAAATTGAGCTCAGGTGCATCCTGTTTCCATTGATCATCCGTGAGATGACCGTGTGTTGAGGCACAGCTCTGGGGAGGAGTACCAAAACAATTCTGCAGCATTGAAGGTCCCAAAGAACACAGTGTCCTCCATCATTCCTAAATAGAAGTTTGGAACCACCAAGACTCTTCCTAGAGCTGGCCGCCCGGCCAAACTGAGCAATCGGGAGGGGAAAGGACCTTGGTCAGGGAGGTGACCAAGAACCCGATGGTCACCCTGACAGAGCTACAGAGTTCCTCTGTGGAGATGGGAGAACCTTCCAGAAGGACAACCATCTCTGCAGCACTCCACCAATCAGACCTGTATGGTAGAGTGGCTAGACGGAAGCCACTTCTCAGTAAAAGGTACATGACAGCCCTTTGAGACGCGGTGTGAGTGAACGCATGATCACCGCATGTGTATTTCCCACCGTAAAGCATGGAGGAGGTGTTATGGTGTAGGGGTGCTTTGCTGGTGACACTGTCTGTGATTTATTTAGAATTCAAGTCACACTTAACCAGCATGGCTACCCAGCATTCTGCAGTGATACGCCATCCCATCTGGTTTGGGCTTAGTGGGATTATCATTTGTTTTTCAACAGGACAATGACCCAACACACCTCCAGGCTGTGTAAGGGCTATTTTACCAAGAATGAGAGTGATGGAGTGCTGCATCAGATGACCTGGCCTCCACAATCCCCCCGACCTCAACCAAATTGAGATGGTTTGGGATGAGTCGGACCGCAGAGTGAAGGAAAAGCAGCCAACAAGTTCTCAGCAAATGTGGAAACTCCTTCAAGACTGTTGGAAAAGCATTCCAGGTGAAGCTGGTTGAGAGAATGCCAAGAGAGTGCAATGCTGTCATCAAGGCAAAGGGTGGCTATTTGAAGAATCTCACTTTGTTTTAGTTACTACACTTTTTTGCTTACTACATGATTCCATATGTGTTATTTCATAGATTTCATGTTTTCACTATTATTCTAGAATGTACAAAATAGTAAAAAATAAAAAAAAACCTTTGAATGAGTATTCTCATGAGTGTTCTAAAACTTTTGACTGGTAGTGTATGTAAATGTGATATTTCAGTATGTTCTTTTTTATAAATGTGCGAAAACTTCTAAAAACCTGTTTTTGATTTGTCATTATGGGGATTTGTGTGTAGATTGATGAGGGAAAAAAACAATTGAATCTGTTTTAGAATAAGGATGTAACCTTACAAAATGTGGATAAAGTTAAGGGGTCAGAATACTTTTTTTACACACCCCTCGCACAGTCTTCACATTTTGCTAAAAAAGGATTACACTGGATTTTTTACCTACAGATCTACACAATCTACTCCACATTTAAAGTGATAGAAAGTTTGAGAAAAATGTTTAAAAGATGTCTTGATTGCATATGTTAATACTTGGTGGAAGCACCTTTTGGCAGCCATTACAGCTGTGAATAATATTCTACCAACTTTGCACAACTCTTTGGGCAACATTTGTCCATTATTTTTGTCAAAATTGCTTCAATAAATTTGGCTAGGAATCATTGATGAACAGGAATAATTGAACCATATCTCTGATTTTCAAGCAAATTTAATTCAGGACTGAGACTAAACCAGTCAGGAACATTCAACACTTATTGGAATGCCATTCTGGTTTGTCTTTGGCATAACAATGTGTGTAATTGCCTTGCTGAAAAATGTAACTCTCTAGGTTTTCAGAGGACTGAGGCTGGTTTTCCTTTAACTTTTTACATGGGCTTTGCTCCTTTCATATTTCTTTTGATCCTGACAAATTCCCCAGTCCCTGCCGATGACCAGCATACCCATTTCATAAAGCTGCCACACAATACTTGAAAATACAATTTAATCCCTTTTTAGATGTCATTTTAAGGCAGTGTCAGATGCGTACAAGCACATTGAAATAATATCAAACACACATAACAGTGCTTTACTTTCAAATACAGGGTTTTTGTGAAGCTTTCATAAACGGTACTGTAGGTGGAATGTATGTCAGAATGCCTGCATCCAAAAATGCTACATTTTTGACTAATGTATTACTAGCCTGGTCCCTGATCGGTTTGGGCTGACAATGACCTTAAAAGTTGGCAATACAGCACAAACAGATCTGGGACCAGGCTAGTTAGTGTTGTACTGTTTTCCTCACTCCACTTCATCTGTTTTGACAGCCCCCTGTACCGGTGCCGCATCGGATTCGCTCCGGGAACACACGAGAAGGGAAGACCCTCTCTGAGATCAACTGTGAGTGTCTTCAGTAGCATTTGTCTTTATCCCTCTGGTATTAGACTGTTATAAGAATTACATTAACATGCCGTAGTATGTCATAAGCAGTCATGACCAGGGCTGTTGCGGTGACCGTATTACCTCCACACCGGCGGTCACGAGTCACGAAGGCAGTCAAATTCCACATGACCGTTTAGTCACGGTAATTAGGCTTCTCCAAGCTCTGATGCCGCTGATGGTCATTAGTTGCCTATCAAACTTGCTAGCTGCCTGGTACTCAGCATTCTATTGTCCTTCTAATCACTCTGACATCAATGCAAATGTTTTCGAAAATCTAATCAAAGCCCATGAGATCATGTTGCACAACATTTCTATAGGCTATGCAATTGCGCGAGAAAACAGAGTAATGGCCTCTACTAAAAATAGGAGGGTCAGCTTTCTATAGGCTAGGCCTACTATATTTATTTCTCAACTTTCCTAATATTAAGCACATTGCTTATATTTACAACAGGAGTACCTAGCTGGCATGAAAATAAACCACAGGGAAAGCGACCTCCATTCGCTATTTAAGTGCATAGATGACGTGTATTTTTTCCCGCTGCCCCTGTTTCGAGACCGGTGCATGATAATGGTCCATTCTAAATAAAAACAAATTTCACACATATATTATTTAGTATATGTAAAGACAATATTAAATCAAGAATAGTCTGATGGGTGACAATATTAGCCTATCACTTGTGAATTATATATTATCACTTCTGAATGATGCCCAGCATAAGAAAAAAGGACGCTTTTTTAAAAAACTTTTTGAATCATAGTCGCAAACCTCATGTAGCCTAGCCCATAGGCCTATATGTTTTAGTAAGGTTTGTGTCACAGCTAAAGTGGCCAAACAACATTAATGCGCTTTACAAGGGGTGTAGAGCCTAACAGGCATACATAAGCAGATCGTGAGTTTCAAGTTTGGGGAAGATAATTTTCACCATAAAAATTCACCTTTTTAATAAAAGTATTACATGCAATGGTGTTTTCCACTAATGGAACATTTACGCTTATAGCGTACTACCATGTGCGCATTGCAGCGCTTATAATGGGAAGAAATAGCCTAATAGTTTATCAACATTTTAAGTTAAACGTTCTGATCTGTTGCGTCAGCCACATTGCGTAAAAAGTTTTTGGGGATGCTAGTGGTTGTATTAATTTGGGATCTATCGCATCCCACAACGGTCCCAGACTATGTTTGGAATATTTATTTCTCGCACAGAATAGAATAGGTTGACCTTTGTACTATGGGGATAGTAGATTGACATAGGCTAGTGCTGTCGCTGTTCGTTAGGCCTACTCATTGTTGGCTGACGAAAAGTAAATAGACGGGTCTTCCAATATCTTCAATATGCACTTTGGAATTGGATAAGGACTCACTCAGTTGCGTCCCCGATGTGTCTGTCTTCACTTGTAACCTGTGGGTAAGACCCGATCACGTGATGGAGCACTCAGGACAACTCAGAGTATGATATTCTGTTCTTCTGAAATAGACTACATTTTCTTTATATCATGTCTAAAGTAAATAATGGATTTATTGTGAAGGTGTAGGCTATATTAAATTGATTTATTAGACTTTTTAAAATGTAGATGTTCCTAAGATCTGCATCAGTGGCTTGTAGGCTATGTGTGGAAGCCAGGAGATGCTAATGTCTTTGTGCTAATTAATGGTCAATTACCGTGAGACCGACAGTTATTTGCTTGACTATCACCGGAAGATTAAAAACGATAAAAAAAATGTAAACCTTCTGTTTTTGACTCAACGTGTTGTTTTATGGCTCATACACGCATAATAAACAATCTACAGTTCTCTCCAAGCGGATAAAAGCAACTGAATACTTACTTTCGAACTTGTCATCATTGAGTGCATGAGATTACGCACTCGTGCCTGTCATGTAGTGAACGTGCGCTCTGAAGCAAGTTTTCAAGTGCCTGCATGGCTTACCATTAGTTGATTTGATAACAGCAATAAAAACATCAAGTACATCGATCAAATCCATGCATCATAAATTAGAAAATATCTGAAATTAGAAATTATATATTTTTGACAATTTGTTTTGTAATCTAGCAGACACTCTTATCCAGAGCGATTTACGGGAGCCATTAGGGTTAATTACCTTGCTCAAGGGCACATTGACAGTTTTTTCACCTAGTCGGATCAGGGGTTCGAACCAGCAACCTTGTATTTTGTTAGAATTTTTGAATATATTGTGCAATAGGCTATAAGGTTTATTATACAAGGCGTGTCCATCCATTCCGTTCGTGAATCGCAAGTGTGACACAACACACACAACTGTAATGCGCTCAAGAAAAGTATACTGCAAATTTTCACCCACTTTAAATTATCAGCCCAACTTTATGTTGTGTCAACCATACATTCAAATCAAATAATTCCATGTGTCCACCTTTTAAACTTTCACACATGTATGATTGGGGTAATCTCAATGTGGGCAACACTGCAGCTGTTGATTGCCAGCGATCATCATTCATCACGTTGGCATATAATATAATCAATACACGACTTTCAAAGAGTAGGACATTTGATGCAAACACACTATATATACAAAAGTATGTGGACACCCCTTCAAATTAGTGGATTTGTCTATTTTAGCCACACCCGTTGCTGAGATGTGTATAAAATCGAGCACACAGCCATGCAATCTTAGTAGACAAACATTGGCAGCAGAATGGCCTTACTGAGAGCTCAGTGACTTTCAACATGGCGCCGTCATAGGATGCCAAGTCAGTTCGTCAAATTTCTGCCCTGGTAGAGCTGCCCCTGTCAATTGTAAGTGCTGTTATTGGTCTAGGACCAACAACGACTCAGCCGCGAAGTGGTAGGCCACCCAAATGCTGAAGTGCTTAGCGCGTAAAAATCTCCTGTCTTCTGTTGCCAACACTCACTACCGAGTTCCAAACTGCCTCTGGAAGCAACGTCAGCGCAATAACTTTTTATCGGGAGCTTCAGGAAATGGGTTTCCATGGCTGAGCAGCCGCACACATGCCTAAGATAACCATGCTCAATGCCAAGCGTCGGTTGGAGTGGTGTAAAGCTCACCGCAATTGAACTCTGGAGCAGTGGAAACACGTTCTCTGGCGTAATGAATCACACTTCACCATCTGGCAGTCCAAAGGACAAATCTAGGTTTGGTGGATGCCAGGAGAATGCTACCTACCCCAATGCATAGTGCCAACTGTAAAGTTTGTTGGAGGAGGAATAATGGTCTGGGGCTGTTTTTAATGGTTTGGGCTAAGCCTCTTAGTTCCAGTGAAGGGAAATCTTAGCACTACAGCATACAATAATATTCTGCACAATTCTATTCTTTCAACTTTGTGGCAGCAGTTTGGGGAAGGCCCTTCCCTTTTCTTGCATGACAATGCTCCCGTGAAGCGAGGTCCATACAGAAATGGAATGTCGAGATCAGTGTGGAAGAACTTGAATGGCCTGCACAGAGCCCTGACCTCAACCCCATCGAACACCTTTGGGATTAATTGGAATGCCTACTGCGAGCCAGATCTAGTCGCCCGACCTCACTAATGCTCTTGTGGCTGAATGGAAGCAATTCCTCGCAGCAATGTTCCAACATCTAGTGGAAAGCCTAGTGGAAAGCCTAGTGGAAAGCCTAGTGGAAAGCCTAGTGGAAAGCCTAGTGGAAAGCCCAGAAGTGTGGAGGCTGTTATAGCAGCAAAAGGGGGACCAACTCCAAATTAATGCCCATGATTTTGGAATGAGATATTTGACGAGCAGGTGTTCTCATACTTATGGTCATGTAGTGTAGAAGTATACATTTTCCATTGTTTAAAATGACATTCTAACATTTGCTTGCTCGTTTGCTCATATTAGTCTGATGACACCATACCCTACAACGGGAGCAAGCCTGCCAACAACCGAACTTGATGGACAATGTTGATTGGCAGGTGGAATGAGGTCCAATAAGGTTGCAAGTTTATAGTGGGAGGCGGGATCAGGTCAGCACAGTGTTGTCCAATGAGGTTGCGGGGTGAGACCAACATACACATCCCCACATGTACGGACGTTGTACACAATTGTGCACAATGTTCGGGGAACCATTTTGGCTCGTGAGCGCTTCTTTCAAAACTACTGGCTGAAATGATACGAATCCTTTATAACGCATCTTTACAACTGCGTCAAGTGAGTAGCCACAATCTAACGTCTACTAAGGTCACTGTGACTGGTTAGGACATCTATAATGTCACGTTTATAACAATGTAACGAAAGCTTTTCAGATTTCTTCCTGATCGGTCCTTCTCATGACCTTGTGGTTAAGTATGGAAAACCACTTCCTCCCACATCTCTCCAGCTCTCATTTTTGTCACTCAGAGTGGCAGAGACATCACTTCCCAAGAGACTTGAATATTCGCCCTGCATCTGCAAAAGGCATATGGGGAACTGCTTACTGTTCATTCAGGGATTCTATATGTGAGGGTCTAAATATTTGCCATTAAGTTTTGACTCCTTGCCCACAGGGATTATGGGGGAAGGTACCTGCACTAGTAGGAATATGCCCATAAGCAATCTTTAGCGATCTTTAGCGATATGTTGTGCTTATGTTACTGTTCGACGCATGCGTTTTTAATAATTTTTTCTTTGCCAGGCCACTGGGACTATATTTCGAAATGTGTTGTGTGTTCATTTCTTAGGACTGCAGTTTGTTTAATTCACTGTTTAATTTTTTTAACCCTTATAGTTGATCAAGTCAAGTTTGATCCCCCGCTTAGGAAGGAGACTGAACCTCATCACGAACCAGCAGTGAGTGACTCTCCTAACACACACACACACCCAACCCAACACACGCTTGCCCATCAACATTTCACACTTTTCGACCAACCAATCACGCTTTGCTACTGCTATTACTATTGCACTGTTATTATCCCTTAACTGTGCATTGTATTTTGGATGAGGCGTACTACAGAATTATATGTTATATAGACTATATTAACTGTATGTGGTACAATAGGGATGACAGAGGCCTCATGCAAAGCTATATTGGAAACCCAGAATGTGTGCTCCAAATGACACCATATTGTCCCTGGTCAAAGGTAGTGCACTATATATGGAATAGGGAGTCATTTGGGACGTACCCACAGTCAACAGATAGGGGTTGTAGTTTGTGTGTGGACTTCAAAAATACCGAAGGGGTGAGAGACTCGCGTTGTTAAGTACATTTTCTAACCCTTCCAACAATGAAATATCTAACCTAGTCTCAACAGTCTCAACAGTGTTTGAATGTAGCAGTGTTTGAATGTGTGTGTGAGTGTGAATTAACAATCAGTTATAAATTCTGTACACAGTGCCTTCCAATCCTCCAGTCTTGAAGTATTGTCATGTTTTATGCTTTTTTTTCTAATACCCCCCCCCCCCCCCACCCCACACACACACACACACACACACACACACACACACACACACACACACACACACACACACACTCCACTCGGGGGACTAAGCAAAATATTATATTTGTAACTTTTTTTCTTTATTATACTAAATATATTTTTATATTTTTGCATGGAGTGTTTTTCTTTTTATTTATTTTTTTGTCAACAACAAAAAAATCATAGGCTTGTAATACCACGCTCTTTCTCTCTCTCTCAACTTCTGTCTTTGATGTGCTTCTGTTGGAGGGGAAGGTCGGCCACTTGTTTTAGAAGCGCACGTCCATGAAAGTACATTTTCTGAAGGCCCCACTTGCATGGTATCCTTTTGGTCCCCTGGCTAGCCTTTTGGTCCCCTGGCTAGCCTTTTGGTCCCCTGGCTAGCCTTTTGAGTTTCTCACCCCTTATGTGTATTTTTTATTTGTGTATACATTTCTTAACCCAACCATCATCCCACCTCTTCTGAGAACAACTTAAACACCTCAACATTTTTTATGCTGTGTGTGTGTGTGTGTGTGTGTGTGTGTGATTCTTATTTTTTGTAAATACCAGATGACTGTGAATAATCTATATTTTCTTGGTCTGTCTACTAAACAGCCCGACTCTGACGATTTTTTGGACTGTGTGGAAGAACAATACTACACTGCAAGATCTAACATGGTACTTTTTGTTCTTATTTTTGCCCATATTTGACCTCCGTTTTGTGTTGTCTCGTCCTCATCGCAGTTCATATGTTGTCAGTTCACGTTTGGACGCTTTTCACTCTGAAGCCCGCTGTCTTGCTGCTGTCGTTGGCATCCCATAACACTTTCACTTGTCGTTGCATGTAAAGACATAACCTGTGCCCTTGCAACATGTACTCTCTTTTGTAACATATTGTTTGCAGCTTATAGTTCCTTTTGGTTATTACAGCGTCATGCGTCACTGCATATTTATTGATGCCCTGTATACCTTACGGTATGATTTGTATTCCTACCTGGTTTTGACGTGGATGATGAAATAACGCAGTAATATCAGCATGAAAAATCACCAAACAGGTTAAAATGATGAAATATATTGCATGTAAGTCGTCCCCTAGCCTATTTTGTAATAAGTTTTATTTTTTTAGCATATGCTTGTTGTTTACAGGGGTACAAAAGGGCTTTATTTTTAGGCCTTGTCACAATGCAACGCGTCTCTTTTTCAAAGAGATAGAGGTTTAAAGAGAGGGGGATGTTATCAAAGTGCAACGCCCTCTCAATGATGGCAGACTCAGACGAGGGAGGACAGGGAGCTGGAGAGAGGAAGAGGGGTTGGGATGGAGATATAGGGATGGAGAGGGAGAGAGGTTTAGAGAAGGAGCGAGTTTTAGAGAAGGAGCGAGTTTTAGAGAGCAAGGTTTAGAGAGAGTGAGGTATAGAGAGCGAGAGAGCGAGGTTTAGAGAGCGAGAGAGCGAGGTTTAGAGAGCGCGAGAGCGAGGTTTAGAGCGAGAGAGAGAGACCGAGAGCGAGGTTTAGAGAGACCGAGAGCGAGGTTTAGAGAGACCGAGAGCGAGGTTTAGAGAGACCGAGAGCGAGGTTTAGAGAGACCGAGAGCGAGGTTTAGAGAGACCGAGAGCGAGGTTTAGAGAGACCGAGAGCGAGGTTTAGAGAGACCGAGAGCGAGGTTTAGAGAGACCGAGAGCGAGGTTTAGAGAGACCCGAGAGCGAGGTTTAGAGAGACCGAGAGCGAGGTTTAGAGAGACCGAGAGCGAGGTTTAGAGAGACCGAGAGCGAGGTTTAGAGAGACCGAGAGCGAGGTTTAGAGAGACGAGAGTGAGGTTTAGAGAGACCGAGAGAGAGAGCGCGAGGTTTAGAGCGCGCGAGGTTTAGAGAGCGCGCGAGGTTTAGAGAGCGCGCGAGGTTTAGAGAGCGCGCGAGGTTCAGAGAGAGATGTTGAGGTTAAGAGAACGCTTGAGAGAGGGGGGAGAGGCAGAGGTTGAGAGAGAGAGAGATGTTGAGAGAACAAGGGATAGAGAGAGTGGTTGAGAGGAGGTTGATAGAGAAAAGTATCATTGTTTGTCCCATCGCACTCCCCTGTTGAGTTGGACAGGGGAGTGCTGCCTAAGCACCCGCCGCAGATGCTTTTTGTAACAAACGGTACATACAGCAACTATACAACAGCTGCACCGCGGTAAAACAGGCTTCCGCTTAGCCTCACAACCTCCCCACAACCTCTGCATGAATGTGTTGTGATGTGGTAACATTTTACAAAAGGTAGGGTTTATTGTCAAGTGTTTCCCATTAGGCCATACAGCAGCAATGTGCCCTAGAAATATAATATTGTAATATGGAATTTAGCTGATGCTTTTATCTAATCTAAAGATACAATTATGCACACATCTTATGCATATATTTAGTTGGACATATACGCTGTAGTTGTACATATATATTGCCATGATTCACTATGTCATCACGTAGATACTAAAGATGGTAGCTGAACAGTTTCTTAACTGCACCCTCTGAGATTCTGTGTACATTGGGTTCAAGGCTGACACCTGGTTTGTCCCAAACGGCCCCCTATTCCCTATAGGTCACTACTTTTACTGCTCAATATAGGGGATAGGGGGCCATTTGGGACGCAGCCCCGGCATCTCTGTGACTAAGAGACCGTTATTATAGGGGAAGGAATGGAAGAAAAGCAATGGGGACGGTTATCAAAGCGCATCGCCCTCGCAATGATGGCAGACTCAGACGAGGGGGAGGACGGAGAGATGAGAGGCGAGGGATGGAGGAGGGCAGAGAGGTGACAGAGTCACTGAGCTGCAAAGCCTGGGATCTTCTGCCAACTCTCCTTCCCTCCCCCTCTCTTTCTCTCTATAGCTTCCTTCCTTCCCTCTCTCACTCCCTCCCTCTCTCTCTCCCTCCCTCCCCCTGCCTCCCTCTCTCCCTTCTCCCTCTCTGAAAATCCCTCCCTCAGCAGAACGCAGAGCGGTGAATAACGAAATTTCGTCTGATAATCTAGGGGTGAAAAAAATCGATGCGGTTTTGCATGACTGAGAGTTCCGCTCCAAAGGCAGAAGGTGGTAAATCTGATTAAGACAGATGTGTCATCCACACAGTTTATCCAGTCTTTACTGTGGAGATAGAGTTTAAGCATAGAGAAAAGAGTTAAAAGGCCTTTGCCAGTAGTTTACCCCTCCTACTCTATACAATCTTAAAGCTAAAACGTGCTTAACCAATTCAATTGTTATTATTAAGAGGTATGATGTATTTGCATGCATGAATGAATGACTGCCATAGGGCATGCCAATGAATAGAAGTTCACCAACTGAATAAATCAAAAATAAATCACATTGCTTTTCAACTAGAATTACACTATACATAGCACCTCTGCACAACAAAACCTCAATGTCACCTATCACTCAAAAGAGATGGAGCTTTAACATGTCATGATTTAATTTTGGTCCAACCTTATTCATTTATTTCTCATTTCTAATACTCATCATCATGCAGTTATAATGACTTTCTGACTTGTGAGGAATGGAACATGCAAAGTGAAATGAAATAAGACTTCTGTCTTGTGTAACGGTCTTCATTTCTCCTAGGACTTGCAGATGGATTACGAAGAGGGATCTCCCAAAAGCTCCTTCTTGGGAGGGCATAAGTAAGTGAGACTGCATGCATGGAGGTTTCAAAAAGTGCAGTGAAATGCTAATGCTAGCTCTAAACCCAACAATGTAAGCATTTTCGCTACACCCGCAATAACATCTGCTAAACATGTGTATACGATCAATAAAATGTTATTTTTGATTTGATTTGCAGTAATCAATATCAATGTAGTAGTACAAATAACAAGGTTGAACAAAAACACAAGAAATAAAAATAAGAACAGAGGAAAGTAAGTAAGCTACTGTATATACAGGGTCAGTTTCAATACCATATTTACAATATGTAGGGATACAGGAGTGATAGAGGTAGATACAGTGCCTTGAAAAAGTATTTGCCTCCTTTCTGATTTTCTCTATTTTTGCATATTTAATACTGAATGTTATCAGATCTTGAACCAAAACCTAATATTAGATAAAGGGAACCTGAGTGAACAAATAACACAACAATTACATACAGTGAGGGAAAAAAGTATTTGATCCCCTGCTGATTTTGTGTGTTTGCCCACTGACAAAGAAATGATCAGTCTATAATTTTAATGATAGGTTTATTTGAACAGTGAGAGACAGAATAACAACAAAAAAATCCAGAAAAAACCCATGTCAAAAATGTTATAAATTGATTTGCATTTTAATGAGGGAAATAAGTATTTGACCCCCTCTCAATCAGAAAGATTTCTGGCTCCCAGGTGTCTTTTATACAGGTAACGAGCTGAGATTAGGAGCACACTCTTAAAGGGAGTGCTCCTAATCTCAGTTTGTTATCTGTATAAAAAACACCTGTCCACAGAAGCAATCAATCAGATTCCAAACTCTCCACCATGGCCAAGACCAAAGAGCTCTCCAAGGATGTCAGGGACAAGATTGTAGACCTACATAAGGCTGGAATGGGCTACAAGACCATCGCCAAGCAGCTTGGTGAGAAGGTGACAACAGTTGGTGCGATTATTCGCAAATGGAAGAAACACAAAAGAACTGTCAATCTCCCTCGGCCTGGGGCTCCATGCAGGATCTCACCTCGTGGAGTTGCAATGATCATGAGAACGGTGAGGAATCAGCCCAGAACTACACGGGAGGATCTTGTCAATGATCTCAAGGCAGCTGGGACCATAGTCACCAAGAAAACAATTGGTAACACACTACGCCGTGAAGGACTGAAATCCTGCAGCGCCCGCAAGGTCCCCCTGCTCAAGAAAGCACATATACATGCCCGTCTGAAGTTTGCCAATGAACATCTGAATGATTCAGAGGACAACTGGGTGAAAGTGTAGTGGTCAGATGAGACCAAAATGGAGCTCTTTGGCATCAACTCAACTCGCCGTGTTTGGAGGAGGAGGAATGCTGCCTATGACCCCAAGAACACCATCCCCACCGTCAAACATGGAGGTGGAAACATTATGCTTTGGGGGTGTTTTTCTGCTAAGGGGACAGGACAACTTCACCGCATCAAAGGGATGATGGACAGGGCCATGTACCGTCAAATCTTGGGTGAGAAACTCCTTCCCTCAGCCAGGGCATTGAAAATGGGTCGTGGATGGGTATTCCAGCATGACAATGACCCAAAACACACGGCCAAGACAACAAAGGAGTGGCTCAAGAAGAAGCACATTAAGGTCCTGGAGTGGCCTAGCCAGTCTCCAGACCTTAATCCCATAGAAAATCTGTGGAGGGAGCTGAAGGTTCGAGTTGCCAAACGTCAGCCTCGAAACCTTAATGACTTGGAGAAGATTTACAAAGAGGAGTGGGACAAAATCCCTCCTGAGATGTGTGCAAACCTGGTGGCCAACTACAAGAAACGTCTGACCTCTGTGATTGCCAACAAGGGTTTTGCCACCAAGTACTAAGTCATGTTTTGCAGAGGGGTCAAATACTTATTTCCCTCATTAAAATGCAAATCATTTTATAACATTTTTGACGTGCGTTTTTCTGGATTTTTTTGTTGTTATTCTATCTCTCACTGTTCAAATAAACCTACCATTAAAATTATAGACTGATCATTTCTTTGTAAGTGGGCAAACGTACAAAATCAGCAGGGGATCAAATACTTTTCCCCCCCCACTGTATGTGGCTTTGTGTGGAGAGTGCTAGCTACACAAGTTGTGGCTAAGCTAAATTACCATTTAATGATTATTACTAGCACTGTATAAGAACAGCGGACGCCACATTCCTAGGATGTGTGTGGAAAGCGCTAGCTTCACATGTTATGACTAAGCTAAATTACCTACAAATATACTGTATTATTACTAGTACTGTAGAAAGGATGCTACGTTGCTATGTGTGGAAAGCGCTAGTGACACAGGTTGTGGCTAAGCTAAATTACCATATTATATTATTACTAGTCCTGTATAAAAGACAGGATGTTACATTGTTAGCGTGGAAAGCAATAGCTAAACGGGTTGTGGCTAAGCTAAATAACCAAATTATCATATTATTACTAGTACTGTTATGTTGCTCTGTGTGGAAAGCCCTAGGTACACAGGTTGTGGCTACGCTAAATTACCCGATTGTCATATTATTACTAATAATGCATAAGGGTGCCGCATAGCTTTGTCTGGAAAGCTCAAACTTCACAGGTTGTGACTAGGCCCATCTGTTAGTGTAACTGGGAGCAGCACCTCTCGCCTCTGTCTCACTCATGTGTCACTCCATCTGTCTCGATGCCCCACCGGCCTTCTCAAATCTCCATCTTCCCCTCTTATCCCCCTCCCCTTCATTAATGGCTGTCTCTACAAATAAACAATAAAATACTTAAGGAGAGTGGAAAAGTTTGGAGAAAAAAAACAAAAAAACTCTACAGACACTCAAGATTCCCGTCAAACCTCCATGTTTGACGGTGGAGATGGTGTTCTTGGGGTCATAGGCAGCATTCCTCCTCCTCCAAACACGGTGAGTTGAGTTGATGCCAAAGAGCTCCATTTTGGTCTCATCTGACCACTACACTTTCACCCAGTTGTCCTCTGAATCATTCAGATGTTCATTGGCAAACTTCAGACGGGCATGTATATGTGCTTTCTTGAGCAGGGGGACCTTGCTGGTGCTGCAGGGTTTCAGTCCTTCACGGCGTTGTGTGTTACCAATAGTTTTCTTGGTGACTATGGTCCCAGCTGCCTTGAGATCATTGACAAGATCCTCCCGTGTAGTTCTGGGCTGATTCCTCACCGTTCTCATGATCATTGCAACCCCACGAGGTGAGATCTTGCATGGAGCCCCAGGCCGAGGGATGTTGACAGTTCTTTTGTGTTTCTTCCATTTGCGAATAATCGCACCAAATGTTGTCACCTTCTCACCAAGCTGCTTGGCGATGGTCTTGTAGCCCATTCCAGCCTTGTGTATGTCTACAATCTTGTCCCTGACATCCTTGGAGAGCTCTTTGGTCTTGGCCATGGTGGAGAGTTTGGAATCTGATTGATTGATTGCTTCTGTGGACAGGGGTCTTTTTTTACAGGTAACAAGCTGCGGTTAGGAGCACTCCCTTTAAGAGTGTGCTCTTAATCTCAGCTCGTTACCTGTGTAAAAGACACCTGGGAGCCAGAAATCTTTCTGATTCAGAGGGGGTCAAATACTTATTTCCCTCATTAAAATGCAAATCAATTTATAACATTTTTGACATGCGTTTTTCTGGATATTTTTGTTCAAATAAACCTACCATTAAAATTATAGACTGATCATTTCTTTATCAGTGGGCGAACGTACAAAATCAGCAGGGGATCAAATACTTTTTTCCCCTCACTGTACTTATTTCCTTATCACTGTACTTACTACTATGCAGACCCTGGCAACATCTCTGATCCAGTACCACTATGACTATGCTTGTATCTCATGGTCCAGTGGCATAAAAAAAAAATCTGAAGGGCAAACTTCAAGTGGCCCAAAACCAACTGATGAGAATTATACTCAACTCAGCCCTAGAATGCACATTTGTCCTAATAATTTCAGGGAACTGAAGTGGCTTCCAGTTGACCGCCGGGTGGTGCAGATCCAAAAAATAGTTTTTAAAGTGACCTTGCCCCCAGTTACTTGTCTGGGGACTCTCATAGCCATCACACCAGAGGCATTGTTGCCAATATCAGACCGCTGCACTATAGGAGCTTGGCTGGAAAAAGCTATTTCCTTAACACTGGTGCAGGGGAATGGAATGGTGTACGAAACAATATAAAATACATCCCTACGCAAAGGAGTTTTAAGATGAACAAAACAGGCTCATCAGTTTTAACTCCGGTTTAAACCTTCACCCAAATGACAAAATAACATATTGGTTTATGACAGCAATCCATGCTTTGGTTTAGTTTCCCTGGGACTGTTCCAAATGCATTTGTGGCACAAATCCCATTCAAGTCATAGGACCGATAATAGCATTTTTCACGCATCATATTCAAAACATCTACAATTTTAGATACTTTCGGATGATTTGAACATGATGTACGAAAAATGCTAATATCGGTCGTGTGACTTGAATAGGATTTTTCCCACAAATTGTAAAACGTTAGCATGTGGAAACGGTGACAGGGAAACTAAACCATATCATGGATTGCTGTCATACCTTGTCCATAGACTGCTTACAGGGTAAGGAAACCAGTGTGTTCTTTTGTTATTTGGGTGAACTGTGCCTTTAAGAAATGGTTTATGGGTAAAATGCTTTAAAGTGACACAGGCTAAAAGAAAGTATAATTGGATCAATGAAGGTTACTTAGTCATCTATTTTATTCCTTTTACTCTTTCCTCCCTATTGATGAGATGTATTTTAGATGTACACTACCATTCAAAAGTTTGGGGTCACTTAGAAATGTCCTTGTTTCTGAAAGAAAATAAATTTCTTTGTCCATTAAAATAACATCAAATTGATCAGAAATAAAGTGTAGACATTGTTAATGTTGTAAATGACTATAGTAGCTGGAAAAGGCTGATTTTTAATGGAATATCTATAGTTGAAGTCGGAAGTTTACGTACACTTAGCTTGGAGTCATTAAAACTCGTTTTTCAACCACTCCACAAATTTCTTGTTAACAAACCATAGTTTTGGCAAGTCGGTTAGGACATCTCCTTTGTGCATGACACAAGTAATTTTTCCAACAATGGTTTACAGACAGAATATTTCACTTATAATTCACTGTATCACAATTCCAGTGGGTCAGAAGTTTACATACACTAAGTTGACTGAGCCTTTAAACAGCTTGGAAAATTCCAGAAAATGATGTCATGGCTTTAGAAGCGTCTGATAGGCTAATTGACATCATTTGAGTCAATTGGACGTGTACCTGTGGATGTATTTAAAGGCCTACCTTCAAACTCAGTTCCTCTTTGCTTGACATCATGGGAAAATCAAAAGAAATCAGCCAAGACCTCCAGAAAAAGAATTGTAGACCTCCACAAGTCTGGTTCATCCTTGGGAGCAATTTCCAAACGCCTGAAGGTACCACGTTCATCTGTACAAACAATAGTACGCAAGTATAAACACCATGGGACCATGCAGCCGCCATACCGCTCAGGAAGGAGACGGGTTCTGTCTCCTAGAGATGAATGTATTTTGGTGCGAAAAGTGCAAATCAATCCCAGAACAACCGCAAAGGACCTTGTGAAGATGCTGGAGGAAACGGGTACAAAAGTATCTATATCCACAGTAAAATGAGTCCTATATCGACATAACCTGAAAGTCCGCTCAGCAAGGAAGAAGCCACTGCTCCAAAACCGCCATAAAAAAGCCAGACTACGGTTTGCAACTGCACATGGGGGACAAAGATTGTACTTTTTGGAGAAATGTCCTCTGGTCTATTGAAACAAAAATAGAACTGTTTGGCCATAATGACCATTGATATGTTTGGAGGAAAAAGGGGGATGCTCGCAGGCCGAAGAACACCATCCCAACCGTAAAGCACGGGTGGCAGCATCATGTTGTGGGGGTGCTTTGCTGCAGGAGGGACTGGTGCACTTCACAAAATAGATGGCATCATGTGGTAGGAAAATTTTGTGGATAAATTGAAGCAACATCTCAAGACATCAGTCAGGAAGTTAAAGCTTGGTCACAAATGGGTCTTCCAAATGGACAATGGCCCCAAGCATACTTTCAACGTTGTGGCAAAATGGCTTAAGGACAACACAGTCAAGGTATTGGAGTGGCCATCACAAAGCCCTGACCTCAATCCTATAGAACATTTATGGGCAGAACTGAAACTGAACTGAAAGAACTGAAAAAGCGTGTGTCGTGCAAGGAGGCCTACAAACCTGACTCAGTTACACCAGCTCTGTCAGGAGGAATGGGCCAAAATTCACCCAACTTATTGTGGCAAGCTTGTGGAAGGCTACCCGAAACGTTTGACCCAAGTTAAACAATTTAAAGGCAATGCTACCAAATACTAATTGAGTGTATGTAACCTTCTGACCCACTGGGAATGTGATGAAAGAAATCAAATCTGAAATAAATCATTTACTCTACTATTATTCTGACATTTCACATTCTTAAAATAAAGTGGTGATCCTAACTGACCTAATACAGGGAATTTTTACTATGATTAAATGTCAGGAATTGTGAAAAACTGAGTATAAATTTATTTGGCTAAGGTGTATGTAAACTTCAACTGTACATAGGCGTACAGAGGCCCATTATCAGCAACCATCACTCCTGTGTTCCAATGGTACGTTGTGTTTATCACTTTAAAAGGCTAACTGATCTTTAGAAAACCCTTTTGCAATTATGTTAGCACAGCTGAAAACTGTTGTTCTGATTAAAGAAGCAATTAAACTGGCCTTCTTTAGACTAGTTGAGTATCTGGAGCATCAGCATTTGTGGGTTTGATTACAGGCTCAAAATGGCCAGAAATAAATAACTTTCTTCTGAAACTCGTCAGTCTATTCTTGTTCTGAAAAATGAAGGCTATTCCATGCGAGAAATTGCCAAGAAACTGAAGATCTCGTACATCGCTGTGTGCTACTCCCTTCACAGAACAGCGCAAACTGACTCTAACCAGAATAGAAAGAGGAGTGGGAGGCCCCGGTGCACAACTGAGCAAGAGGACAAGTGCATTAGAGTGTTTAGATTAAGAAACAGACGCCTCACAAGTCCTCAACTGGCAGCTTCATTAAATAGTACCCGCAAAACACCAGTCTCAACGTCAACAGTGAAGAGGCGACTCCGGGATGCTGGCCTTCTAGGCGGAGTTGCAAAGAAAAAGCCATATCTCAGACTGGCCAATAAAAATAAAAAATTAAGATGGGCAAAAGAACACAGACACTGGACAGAGGATCACTACCATCATCCCGGAGTCACCTCGTCACTGTTGTGTATATTTTGTTTTTAAAGTACTTTCAAGAGGACTACAATGAAAATACATTTTTAAACTCATCCTCAATGATTTTAATGCCATTGTACTGTATCCACGTGTGATTGTATTGTGTTTAAATGGTCACCCCCCCAAAATATATATTTTTAAATCATAGTAATTATGGTAATATGGTAATTTAGTGTAGTTGCAACCTGTGTAACTAGCACTTTCCAAATAAAGCAATGTAGCGTTCTTTCTTATACAATACTACTAATATGATGTAATTTCGATGCATACATTTTAGCAGACCCTTCCAAAGCAACGTACAGTTAACCTATACCCAGTGTGGCCCGTGCAGGAATCAAACCCACAACTATTGTATTGCAAGCATCATGACATAATTAACTGAGCCATCGGAACCACCAATAGTAGATTGAGTAGCCTACTGCTGAGCATAGTGTGTTTGAGAGGTTGTTGTGCACTAGCAGGGAACCCTGTCAGCTTTGATGTTTGTCTGTGTTTGTTTTTGAATGTTCAGCCAACATTCTTTCTACCTATCGAGAGGTTTCGCCGAGTGCTAATTCATAAAACATAAGTAGGCTTTTTTTTGTTGCTCTTCCACAATCACTTGGCAATTTGTTTGTTGGAGCTGCCCCCAGCGCAAGACCCCGGGTCGCACTAAATAATTCAAATCCAAGACATGGAGAGTCTAGATTGGAGAAACATGCGGCAAAGTTCTTTTACAAAAAGGAATATGGCTCCACTGATATTTTTAGACAAGAAAGTGGCGGTGGTTGTGTACTTTCACAGCATCTTCCGAAAAACGGACGGGAAATCGGCCTTTGAACAATCGACATCAATCTAGCGCCACTTCAAGTCAATAAAAGCCTTTTTCTAAAAGTGCTTTGGTAAATCGTCTCCCTCATCCTCAACCACCCCCTGCAAGTACCTCTTGTGTGCAAATGTAAACATGACAGTATCTATCTCCTTTTATCTGTTTTGTCTCATATTATCTCCTGTCTTTATCTCGCAACAGGAGTCTTCTGAAATCGGTGGAGGAGGAGCTAATCCAGAGGTAGGCCCAGCTGTGCTTTCCTTCCTGTCCCCTTTTTTCTAGTTTTTACTCCTCTTTCTCTCTCTCTCTCTCTCTCTCTCTCTCTCTCTCTCTCTCTCTCTCTCTCTCTCTCTCTCTGTCTCACACACTCTTTCTATCTATCTCTTCCTCTCTTTTCACTGAAACTCTATTTCTCTCTTTCTATTTTTTCCTATCCTATCCTCTCTTCTCATTTCTATCTCTATATTGGGCAAATAAACGTGGCTTCCCTGTTAAATAAAGAATTTAGAGATGATAATAATTTTTATTTTATGTCATCTCTTTCTCAACTATTTTATTCTCATCCCTTTCCCCTCATCTTTTTCTCATCTTCAGCCTCTCTCTCCCTCTGCCTCTCTCCCTCGCATTCTCACTCTGCTTCCCTCCCCCTCTCTTTCTCCTTCCCTCACTTTTTCTCTCGCTCGCTCGTTCTCCCTCCCCCCACCCCTCTCTCTTGAGCCGCTTGCTCTTGCAATACTCAATATTTAATGTGACCTAACCTTCTGCCTCTGTGCTTGTCCGAGTGATATGGACGACTAATTTGCTTTAGAACCACTCCCGTGAAGACCGGGGGGGATTTCTCACCCTTGCTGAGGCGTTAAAGCCGTATGGCCAGTTATAGTGCAGCGGGAGCTGAAAACTGGCAGGGTGTCCGCTATTGTTTATTGTAGTCTTTGTCTCTCGGGTGGTGTGCCACTGGCATGCATTAATTCTCAGCGTTAGGGTAAAAAAAATACACCTCATGCAGGAAAGATACCTGCACACTGATTTCCAATACACAAGTGACGAGCAGGTCAGCTAGCCTGGTCCCAGATCGGTTTGTGCTGTGTAGCCAACTCCTATGTTCGTTGTCTTGCCACACGTGATGTTTGGCAAGACAGCACAAATAGATAGCTAGACTCGGTTCAAAATAAGGCAATGGCTGTTTCGGATGTCTTCTCTACTTTCATCTTTGTTGATGAAATGGCACTTACAGAAGCAGGGCACTCTCAAATGTTGGCCGGTTCACTACTAAAGGCGTCAGCTGCTGGCGGCTATCCAAAGTCTGCTAGGCCGAACCGAATGAGTGTGCTCGGATACTCCCTTAAAAGATCTCTGCTTGAAAACCCTGAAAAAAGCGGCAATAGTACTTTTGTTCATTTTGAGATGCCATAGCCAGTATACACTTCCTCAAAATAGACAGAATGAATCAAAAATAATTCCAGAAATATCATTCATTTTGACGTTTTTGCCGAGTAGACCTTAGTCGTGCAATTTTACATCTAACTAAGATGTTTGGTGCAGTATTTCTGAACAACAAAAAAAATGCATGAAAACGAGTCGCTTCGTTGAATGACAACAAAGACTTTAATTGAGGAATCCCTACTGTTAAACAATCACTGATGAAAAAAGAACTGTGTGCCCGAAAAATCCCTCACCGAAGTCAAAAAACTAACAAAAACCTCACAAAATATCGTCATAATATATACACAAATTCTTCTGATCGGTTTCGGTTGGGAAGCATGTAGACAGACACCTTAAGGTAGACCTCACATTGAAATGGATAATGGTGCTTAGTATCAAATTTCACTGTTGAAATGTTTTGGACATGAGGTGCCTACTAACAATTTAGTAGGATTGTTGTTATGGGGTGGATCTTTCCTCGTCTCTCCAAAGCCCTTAGAAGGGAGCGCTCAGCTGATTCTGAGCCACGATTGAGAAATGCCTCTCTACGACTGTACCTATTCAATACAACTACAAATAATTGTATTGTATTAATCCCAGAGGGGCAATTACAAAGGCATTAATAAAGTTGTATTGAATTGAAATGTACATCCCTCTTCTTCTCCCTTAGGGGACACGAGACTCATTTAGATGATGATGATGGTGGTGACCATGATGATGAAATGCAACAGTAAGTCCTACTGTCTTCAACCGCTTTCTCCTTTAAACTTAACAACTGGCCTCTTAACATTTCATCTGTAAACTGTAGTTATGAATGTTTCATTATGCAAATGATTGGAACTGGCTACTCTGCTTAGGGGCCAGGTTCATGTCCATTAAGCGTTGCTTATTGGACAAGTCCAGATAGTCCGTCTTTTATTTATTCTGTTTTCTTCCATTTGATGCTTAATAATGCTTAATAATGCCTAATAGTGCCTAATGAACGTGACCCAGGATGTACACTGAGTGGTGTATGAACACCTGCTCTCTCCATGACAGACTGAATCCAGGTGAAAGCTATGATCCCTTATTGATGTCACTTGTTAAATCCACTTCAATCGGTGTAGATGAAGGGGAGGAGACAGGTTAAAGAAGGATTTTTAAGCCTTGAGACATTGTGTATGTGTGCCATTCAGAGGGTGAATGGGCATGACAAAATATTGAAGTGCCTGTGAACGGGGTATGGTAGTAGGTGCCAGGCCCACCGGTTTGTGTCAAGAACTGCAACGCTCAACAGTTTCCCGTGTGTATCAAGAATGGTCCACCACCCAAAGGACATCCAGCCAACTTGACTCCTGTGGTATGCATTGGAGTCAACATGGGCCAGCATCCTTGTGGCATGCTTTCGACGCCTTGTAGAGTCCATGCCCTGACGAATTGAGGCTGTTCTGAGGGCAAAAAGAGAGGTGGTGTAACTCAATATTAGGAAGGTGTTCTAATACACTCTACACAAAGGTATAACTGTTAGTACAAAAATGTGTTCTAATAGTTATGCCCTCTCTCTCTCTTAGTGCCAAGGGCTCCACATTACGGCCCAAAGAGCCTCCACCACCGCCTCCCAACGTCAAGGTATGTGTTCTTCAAGGGACTCATTGTCCATCGTATGAGACTGAGACCATAGTGTTTCCTCACATATCAACCTGTAAGATGATCTCTTTTCTAAAGTGTACACACAGGAATCATTTTTGTGGCACCACTTTAAATTGAACATAGCACAACGCTTGTTCATATTTCCTATAGCCCTATTGTGTGCAGTAGAGCATAATACTTTACATACAACGATGATGATTACATGTTGACGCGTGTGCTTTTATGCCGATCACGTAGCATTGTGGGTCACGTCAATTTCAACTTATGATATATCTTTTTTTTTTTACAAATGTCATTTGTTTAAATTCAATTGACTTCCTCCATTAAATGGGAATTTACCAGAACCGTGTTTTGGCTTTTGCTCTCAGCCCATCCCCATTCCACAGGATAGTGCCAACTCCCACGCTCACCATGGCTCCCCTGCTCACCATGGATCCCCCGGTCTCTACGGCTCCCCCGGTGATCATGACGACCACGGGGGGACCATAAAGCGGTGTCCGGCCACAGAGAGCCCCGCCCGCTCCGCCACCCATGTTCCGCCCAGGCCGCCGCCCCCCAGACACACCCCACACAGGCAGCTTAGCTTAGGTAGGTAATGTAGTCTACAGGCATGCTCACAAACTGAATGGGTGCATTCTGGGAGTGGTGGTATCCCCTATGTCAGAAATGCATTAATGCTGGTTTTCTTATATCCCCTGCACTTAATTGGAGAACCAAAGCTGTGGTCCCCTTGAATGAATGAATGAATAAATGGGTTGGTGGGTGAATGAGTCAATTAATAAATGAATTAATCAGTCAGTCACTTCAATTCAACTCATCACAATACCAACCACAATACCCAACCCGGATCACTTAGACAATAAGTGTGATGATGCTGAGATAAAAGCTACCACTGTTTTCATGGATCTCTCCTTCCAACCCTGCCAACATCTATCCACCCACTCTACTAAACTCAAGAAGCTCCACCCCACTTCCTCCCTGTCTTAGCCAGTCAGCTTTTCCAAAGTGGACCCTGTGTGTGTGTGTGTGTGTGTGTGTGTGTGTGTGTGTGTGTGTGTGTGTGTGTGTGTGTGTGTGTGTGTGTGTGTGTGTGTGTGTGTGTGTGTGTGTGTGTGTGTGTGTGTGTGTGCCCCAGCTAGTATTTATAGCCCGTTTAATTAGGAGCAGTGGTGTGACTGGTGTTGTGAGAATGTCACATACCCACTCTGCCACATGAGTCACCTTCCAGTACACACACACTCACACAAACTTCCCCAGTTTCCACATCCTGTCTGCTTCGAGTAGTCTGGTGGCAGGGGCCAACTTTCAAACAAAGCTCCCCATCCCTCACGTGCGCATCGCAATAGTTTTCCTCCCCTCATCAGCTTTCCTTCGTCTGCGCTTGATGTGAAAGAACTGGACTAGTACCTGGGCAATTCCATCCTATTGCATTCGCCTGTCCTGTTGTTTTCAGATATGTCAAGGAGAAGAGACGAGGACGCCACTTTAGACTATTGAGACAAAGTCTTAGTTTAGTCACCGTGGCGATCTTAGTCGTATCAGTGTCTTGTTTCAGCACAATTGTTGGAATTGCTCAGTTCCCACAGAGCCACATTTTCTCTTGCTTCCTTTTCACTCTCCACAGCACCATTCAGATTGTGGCTATCAGGGAATCGTTTAAATAAATCATGTAATATTTAAAAATGAATCCATAATTAATTTCCCTCCCAACAGGCAATGGGTTCAGCTCATCAGAAGTGAGCGGGGATGCTGGTGGTGCCGAGAAGCAGTCTACTATGCCACCTAGCGTCACCACGAGGAAGGACAGGAAAGAGATTCCGGTAACACCATAGTAATGTAGCCTTGGTCAGAAGCTGTGCGTAAAAATTGGTGGCAACACTTTCTGTGAATAACTTGTGTATAATGCACTTAAAGTGGATTTTGTCAAATCCATAGTGCATTATAAGACTTCCTGTAAGCATTGTGTTAAACATACAGGTAGTAAAGTGCATTATATTGGTAAGTGGTCATGGCTGTCATTAATTCATTAATACCTATAGTGAGGTGTTCATTATATACATAATGCATTTTTGCATAATGTATTCATAATGAATTACACACAGTGCTGGTTCATAGAAAGTGTTATTTAGTTATTATGTGTTACTAGAAAGTAAGTTATTTGGACAATAATTTATGTAAATGGTGATTAATTCGTTAACATGTCCGAACAGCTTTGATAACAGGCTTACATTTTCATTGCAACATATATAATTATGCGTTTTTGCATTATGACTAAACGTAAATATTCTCATTCTTCTTAGAAGTGGATTTTTATTTGCACCCAGAGCTCTGAAAAAAGAGCATTTATTTTATGTTTACCTCATTAGTTACTCATTAATAAGCAACGACTCATGAATTAAAGATCACTTACAGTGCATTCAAAGTGCTACCGTGTCATTCCCAAGTTATTACAGCACTGATAAAGACAGAATGATACCATTGTTAACGTATAGTTAAATAGAACTCTATAAGATCCACATATGATTTTTTATATTTAACAATATTACAGTATAATATACAGTATATTTGAACTATGATTGTTAATCATTCTACGCTGACCTTGGTATGATGATGTCATTTCCTGTTTCCTCAGAAACCAATCAGTAATGGCCTTCCCCCTACGCCAAAAGTCCACGTAAGTCTTAACACCCCTTACCTGCTCTTACACACACGCATTGTCAAGTAGAAAACTATAACTCTGCACTATAGGAAAAAGCAAATGAGCACTAAGATACAGAAACAAAAGCACAAATGTGTTGATTACACATTCATTATCCAAATAATTTATGTGAATTGTAATTCATTCATTAGCAACCTAAAAGTAGTAGTGTTGAGTTCATAACACATTTGTAATTACCGTGACTCTCACGCTAGAGATCCTGCCACAACTTTGTTTCAAAATAAGCGATTTATTATATTGTACTGAATTTCTAAAGGGCTTTTCCAGGTGCTCTACATTGTGATATGCTCTACATTGATCAACTATAACTTAACACCTACATTCCTCTACATTTTGTTTTCTATTTTCGCTGCACAGATGGGAGCCTGTTTCTCCAAAGTCTTCAATGGTTGCCCTCTAAAGATCCACTGTGCGGCGTCTTGGATCAACCCCGACACGAGAGGTGGGCCTTGTGCCAATACATTTCTGTCTAACTGCCATGGACCCTGATTCCATCAATTGCAGATAACAGGAAACTGTATTTATGCTGTGTTTTAAGGACAGATGTGGTTTTGTGTCAATGTTCAATGACCGCAAAGGGTATGCAGGGTGTGACAGACCGAGTGCGGTTAATATTTTGACCGAACCAGCTGTGCGATTTACCTTTATCTGCAATTGATTGAATTGAAGCATTTGATAACTTTATTTTTCAGTCTTGCGCTACCAGGCGTCCCACCTTATTCTTGTTCAAGAAAGGCTTGGAGAAACCTAGAGCAGGAGTCGAAGCTAACTTGATTTTAGTTTTACCCCATTTCTTATTTGCAGTTTGCTTGTGCTACTATTAGTTTCCTTCTTAGGCAGTGTCCTAAGCAATGTGTGTATTATCCAAGTTTGCCAGTCTCTCTCTGCTATAATACTTAATCGTTTCATTCTCTGTTTTAGACCAATACCTGCTATTCGGCGCCGAAGAGGGCATTTACACTCTAAATCTCAACGAACTGCATGACTCCTCCATGGAACAGGTCAGTGTCTCATTTCATTTGTATTATCTTTTTGTCAGTAAATTAAAATTGTTCTAACTGCTTCCAATGTTTTTACAGTGTAATGTGTAAAACATAATCAATGTATTTATGTGAAGGTGGAAAATATTCTCTTATCACATCATACTACAGATTATAGTTCAATTTGAATGCTTCTTTCTTTGTGACGCAAGGAAAGGATTTGAGGTTTTATCCACAACTGGTCAATAAGACACGGATTATGATTCATTGTACCACCTATTAAAAACTGAAACATGTTTTTATTCCCTAGCTCTTTCCCCGGAGGTGTACGTGGCTTTATGTCATGAGTAATAGTCTGCTCTCCATATCTGGTAAGGATTCATCATAGAAACCTGCATTGCCACACATTGCTAATATACCTCAACAAATAACTGTAGTGCACACTCAAAGTTTTACGTTGTTTTGTTTTATTTGTAGTTTATAGAATAGAATAGATTCTCCAGACACATCATATAAAATGTACCTTTGGCCACACACACATTTAAAAAAAAATATATATATATTTAACTAGGCAAGTCAGTTAAGAACAAAATCTTATTTACAATGACGGCCTACCAGGGAACAGTGGGTTAACTGCCTTGTTCAGGGGCAGAACGACAGATTTGTACCTTGTCAGCTCGGGGATTCAATCCAGCAACCTTTCGGTTACTGGCCCAACGCTCTAACCGCTAGGCTACCTGCCGCCCCAATGCCAGTGACAGACATTAAAAACATAAACCATAAGCAGCAATATGTCATCAAGAGCATTAGTCTAATTTTATCATTAAATATGCACTCGTAAATAGAAATCGTAAATACTACTTGTCAATACTTGCTTCAGATATACAAGCAGTTAGACACTGCACTGTTTGCGTGAAAATCAAAGATATTATAATTGCCTTCAAAGCATTCAAAGGTGTGTTCGTTGTGTTTTTTGGCAGGAAAAGCTTCACAGCTGTACTGTCACAATCTGGCGGGTCTGTACGAGCATGCTCGACAGATGCAGAAGCTGCCAATGGCCATCCCCACCCACCGGCTCCCAGACAAAATCATTCCAAGGTAAAAGGATGGCAATATCTCAGGGTGTAGGAGTTTTCTGTGGGAAGAGTTCCACTTTTCTGACTAAATGCCTTGTTATTGTGGTTTTTAGGAAATTTTCCATCTCCAATAAGATTCCTGACACCAAGGGATGTCAGAAGTGCTGTGTGGGTGAGTAGACATGGACGTTCTCTTTTTCTCTCTCTCCCCCTCGGTGTTCCTCTCTTTCTACATCCAACCCCTTACTTTCCCACAAGTTACTACGTCATCTTGCTACAAGATTGAGAGTAGTTGCTACACTGTGTTTTTTAGATGCATCACTTCACTACATGTAATAAACACAATACTTCTCCATTCCCCTTATAACCAATTATGACAACAACCTCTTCATCTGAGTACCAATAGTACAAAGGTCTTTGAAATACATTATTGTGGTCACAGCTTAGTATAATTGACAACCCCAGCTGACTACCAACTATTCCCCCTTAGTGAGAAACCCTTACACGGGCCACAAATACTTGTGTGGGGCCTTCCAGTCGAGTGTGGTCATGTTGGAATGGGTGGAGCCCATGCAGAAGTTCATGCTTATCAAGGTAAGAATTTTTGCATATGTGTGCATTTATTTAGCCATCTCTTTGTGTTTGCCAGGCTCACGGTTGACTCTCCAAACCTTTGAGGAGTGCTGACAGCCCATGTCATAGTTATGAGGTTTCAACCAAAAACAATAAAGCATTGACGGTAGCTATGCTAAGACAATCCACAACCTTCCGCTAACTGTCCTATCAAATGGAGGTGTTTGAGATATGTTAAGAGACATCCCTTTACTTTGTAGCCTACATGCCCATGGAGGTGTTCGGGTTTGAGATAATCATGCCAACATAGACTAGGCTACCCTTACTGTGTAATCTACAAGCTAATGCTAACTCTAGCCATAATTTTAGATTAGTGTGCTAGAGTCTAGATCAGGGAGTTTTTAGGTCAGTCAGGATAGTAGAGTTGACAAGTTGCAATTTCGAAATTTGATTGTGCGTCAGCAGTTTTTCTCTTATGTCAGTCACTGATAGTCAGTCAATTAGCCCATGTCAGCAAACACATTTTTCGATTGCTAAAGTTAGTTTAGCAGCCAGCTACTAAACTTGTTATCGTGATCGAAATACCGGTCGGGGGCCCCCATTGATTTTGTTAGTCTCACTTTATCATATTAAAAACTGCAAACATTTCTCTCCACCATATGGAAAAATGTGTAGAATTGCAGGAAATTAACTGTAAAACAAACAATTTTCTTCTCCACCCCATGACAAAATTAGTAGAATTGCAAGAAATGTGTTTTAAAATTGCTAAATCTTCTTTCCACTCCATTGCAAATGTATATAATTGCAGCAAACTTGCATTAAAACTGCACCATGAAATTAACTCTAAAACTTAAAAAATGTCTCTTAACAGAAGGGGGTCACTCAAATGTTTTGATGTCAATTAGCCTATCAGAAGCTTCTAAAGCCATGACATCATTTTCTGGAATTTTCCAAGCTGTTTAAAGGCATAGTCAACTTAGTGTATGTAAACTTCTGACCCACTGGAATTGTGATACAATGAATTATAAGTGAAATTATCTGTATGTAAACAATTGTTGGAAAGATTACTTGTGTCATGCACAAAGTAGATGTCCTAACCGACTTGCCAAAACTTTAGTTTGTTAACAAGACATTTGTGGAGTGGTTGAAAAATGAGTTTTAATGACTCCAACCAAAGTGTTTGTAACCTTCTGACTTCAACTGTATATCGTACATGTTGTCAATAATACTTTGATTGTAAGCCAACCCCATCTGTTTTTACTTTGTGGTTGCGCGCGCATCGGTTTTGTTGGTAAACACCCCACCCATCTACATGCCTAATGCTAACTCTCCTCTACTCCCAAGAACATCAAATTTGAGATTAGCATGCTAACATGCTAGTCTAGACCAATGTATCATAATGATAATGCTAACCCTCTCTTTCTAACATTGACATAGCTAATGCTAACCCTCTCTTCCTAAGAACATTGACTTTCCTCTGCCCTGCCCGATGGAGGTGTTTGAGATGCTTGTGGTGCCCGAGCACCAGTACCCCCTCATCTGTATGGGCGTCAGCAAAGGCACGGAGCTCAACCAGGTGGTACGCTTTGAGACGCTGGACCCCAACACCGCTTGCCCCTGGCTCAAAGAGTCCGGTAAGGTCTCATTCAAAGACTGACCTTAACTCCTCATTGACATAGACTTGACACAACTCTAGAGAAAATATAGTCCTATTTGATTCCATTCATAATGGAAAATGTTTGACGCTAATAAAGCAACAGATTAAATGGTTAGTTGATGTTTTTATGTTTTATCTCCTCCTAGACACTCCACAGACCTGTGTTATCCATGTGACTCAACTGGAAAGAGACACCATTCTTGTCTGCCTGGATCGTGAGTCTAGCAGCATGTCTTGGCTATCCAAAAATCTGATTTGCATTGTAATATTATCTATTTAGATTATTCATGCATTGTACGTTCATTGAATGCATTGCTAATAACATAATGACAATATATTAACAGAGATCATGTTTTATCACTGAGCAGTCCTTTAAATGAGATGGAGGGAAACTCACCTGAATAGCCACCAATGTGTTGCACCCCGCCTGGGTGGACGGCATTTTGTGCCTGAATGTCTTCAGTTTCTTGTAATAGCATCATTGTTTAACTCCTCAGGATCCATTAAGATTGTGAATCTGCAGGGGAGGCTGAAGTCCAGTAGAAAGCTTTCAGCTGAGCTGACGTTTAATTTCCAGATTGAGTCGATAGGTAATCGCCCTTGACCCCTTTGCTAGAGTTTAGCCAACACACACACTGACACACACACACACACACACACACACACACACACACACGTATCAACAGCTATAGAATGGAGAGCAGAGTATCACAGTCATGTTATGATGAATGACATTCTGGTAAAATTTTGAATTTTTCATATGGTATATTAAACATCCATCTTTTCCACAGTCTGCCTTCAAGACAGTGTTCTGGCTTTCTGGAGACATGGCATGCAAGGACGGAGTTTCAAATCTAATGAGGCAAGTTATGTCAATGCCCCGGCTGATGCAATAACTGTATATAATAATAGTATTTGAACTGTGTATTGTTGTTGTAATATGATAAATATGATAATGACTGCGATGACGTGAATATTAGATCCTGTCCATATTCCCACCAGATTACACAGGAGATTTCCGACAACACCAGGATATTCCGACTCCTAGGATCAGACAGGTGAGAAATCCATTTTTAGATTGAGGCTAAATCCATTTAGCAGGGATCATCAACTAGATTCAGCCTCAGGACTATTTTTTTGGGGGGAAGCGGATGGTCAGGGGGCCCGGAACATAATTACAAAGAATTTGTGAACTGCAAATTAACCGCAAGAAGCCCAAATGGATAGAATATGTGACTAAAACATAATCATGTCAAACTTTGCTTACATTTGTATACGATCACAAACTGTATGTCTCTCTATTATGCGTGGGAATACTTTGGAACAGATTTCCAAAATTAAAATCACTTGGAGCTGATATGCTGGTGTTTTTACAGTCTTTTATGTCCGACAATAAAATAACACATTTAAAATAAGCATTTTTTATTTTATTTTTGCTCATAAAACTTGCAAATAAAATCACCACCATTTGGGGAACCCTGTGTTGTGGATACAAATTAATTTAGCGACCACTGCTGACATGGGTACGAATCCCCTCTGTCCTTCTCATCGATCTGTCCCTCTACACATATCTCCCTCATTTCTGAATGTGCTGTCAAATGAATAAATAAAATATGCAAGGTTAATATATAAATATATATATAAATATATATATATATATATATACATAAATATATATATATATATATATATATATATATATATTTTTTTTTTCAGTGCCTCAATTATTGCCTGTAAAAGCTATGGTGGCGTTCCAGATCTTATTTTTTGCAGTCGCATCTCAGAAGATTGCTATATCGTTTTCATGCAGTTCATGCTATGTTTAACACTTATCCAAGCATTGTGAGATCTGATCGTCTGTGCCATCGAGACTGAAGTCGGTCTGCGGCCATAACGTGACTTAGGGCTGTTCAGGAGTATGTAACAATATAAAATGTTCAGATAGAAATGTATTGTGTAGAACAGATATGATTGTCTATCAGATGGAATAGGTACAGTATTTGGGCCGGCTCTATTCATTTTATTATCTGCAACATTAAGAACATTTCACATCACTGAATACACCCATGTTGTACCTTTGATTGCAGGGTTGTGGTGCTGGAGAGCAGACCCACAGACAACCCTACAGCACACAGCAACCTATACATCCTGGCTGGACACGAGAACAGTTACTAACCACCCTGCGCTCTGGGAACCAGGGTCCTGTTCAGTAGGCATAAAACTTTCTGAAACGGAGTGATACAGGGATGTACAATCTGAACCTGTCCAATAAGAAACCTTAGTTTCATTGTCGGTTGCAAAACATTTTTCCATTGTATGCCTTAATGAACATGGCCCAGGATTGGTTTCAGTTACATTTTAAGAGGTTATAAATCTGAATGAAATTCATTCATTGAAAATTGCAATTAGGTTTATTTTTCTATTCATAAATTGGAATTCATGTCCTGAAATTAAACTATGGAACTGACCCCATCCCTGATGGGAACAGAATATGATGAGGAGGACATGTCTGACTCTGCATCTGAGACCAAGGAGTTGCAATCGGACCATTCGTCGAGCAAGCGACCTTGGATGTGTCCGGTTTTTAATTGAACCTTATGATTTTAATTTAAAGTCGACATTTATAGTAACACAAACCCACATTCCTGGATATCACACTATTTCAGTATTGACCAACTTCTGAGCGCATCCATCCTTACCTAACAAGTGCTTGACCAATGTGTTTGTAATTAATGTAAATAGAATATTGAGGTTGTACACTATAAATATGTCATGTAGATAACCATGCTGCATATATTTTGTACAGTTGCCCCCCAACTTGAGAGATCTAAAGAGTTGTTGCCTAATCAATGTGGGGTACTGCTTTTAAGGGCTTGTCAACTAATGTAATTTTACAAAACTTAGTGGTAGGATGTCAAAGAGCAAAGTGTCTGTTCATTTTGATCATGCGTTGCCTTTTTTTAATATGTTAGACTCATTTTGATATGAAGCCATATGCAATGTCATTTTATTTTCACACACTTTAATTCCAACCCCATAGAAAGTTGTCAATGCTCAGATATGCACTGGTTGTGGAATTTTGCACATAGCTGTACGCAATAAAACACTTTATTCTTACATTTAAGGTATGGTTAAGTTGTGCTTATAACAAAGTATCTGCATGAGTGCATTAGAATACATCATACTACACACTTTCGATGTAATCTCAGACAAATTTAACCAGGCAATATACGTTTTTTTTTTTACATATACGCCAAGCTATTGTTAAAACTGCAGTCAAACTGAAGAGACTTTGGGCAGTCGTACCATCTTAGAATCCTTTTCCTTATGGTGGCCAATGAGTTGAATGTTGAATGTTTGCTAAATTGCATTGTTCATATTGTTTGTTCTGGTGTTTGGGCGTCATAGTAAGACCTCTACCTCATGCATTGGGGAGTCAATGGGAATATGTGGGGCCAAATTGAACATGTAACACTAAATGTCCCTTGCTGACTCCATGTAGCTTACACAACTAAAGGAGGGTATGATGAAGTACAAGGATCTTCTGACTTGGTTTCTTTCCATATTGCTTTTGTGTCATGTAAATACAGTAAAATAAAATTGCTTAATTGTGCCTGTACAACTGCTAATATTCGAACATGTTACATATTAAACATTTTAACTCATGATGGGCTAAATTGATTGACTGATGAGCCATAGGAAGCCTGTTTTTTTCTCCAAAATTTTAGACGGTATGATAAAGTATAAGGATCTTCTCACTTGGTTTCTTTCCATATTGCTTTTGTTTCATGTAAATACTGTAAAATAAAATTGCTTAATTTTGCCTGTACAACTGCTATATTTGGACATGTTAAATATTAAACATTTTAACTCATAAAGGGATACATTGATTGACTGATGAGCTATATAAATAAATTAAATAATATAAAAAATAAAAATAAGAAAGCCTAATGTTTTTCTCTGACATTTTAGTGGATATATGTATTTTTAAGCCTATTAAACCTATGGAATAATTTATGCCAAGATGTAGATGTGTATTTTTAACATTGGGAATACTTACTATACCATGAACTGCTCCACCCAATTAGTTAGTGGAGGTATCTGCTTTGGGAAGTCTCCACAAAAAGATGAGTGCTTTCCATTATGTTTTCTCTGGGCTCTGTTAGTCAAGTCTGCGACCCCACCGCGTGAGCACAAAACTAGCACTAGTTCACATGCATCGTTGGTATATTTGAAGTTTCATGTTTTAATGTCACATGCACAAGTACAGTGAAATGCCTTTCTTGCAAACTCAACCCAACAACGCAATAATCCAGAACAATGTATTACTAGAAAAAAGCACAAGGGAAATAATAAGAAATACACAAAGTAATTAAGTAAGCATACTATATACAGAAAATATTTGTAAAGTCAGTTCCAATACTATATGTGCAGGGATACTGGAGTGACGGAGGTAGATATGTACAGAGGTAATGTGACTAGGCACATTGAGTATGCAATGGTTTCAATTGATCTTCCTTATCAAACGATAGTTTTCATGCTATCGTTTAATCAATTATTGCTCTCGGTTTATCCAGATTGTATACAGATCAGCGAATGTGGGCAGGCGCGATGATTATCGAAAACAAGCCCTAACGACGTCATTAGCTATCCTCTGCGCCTGTGCAATTCTTCTACCAGCAACTGCACCCGACCCGAGTCATAACAATCGTCTAAATAAATCATTTTGACTAAAGGTAAACTGGTAATTAAAGCCAGCCTTTGCGTGGATTCTTGGTTTTCTCGATAACCAAACAAAAAGCTAAATAGTCCGGAGACATGTTTTGGAAATGATAAATTCATTGAGGATAACACGGTTATCAATATCCACTCTGCCGAAGATTCGGTGAAAATGGGCGATTATGTACCGAAGAGGTTTTTTTTGCCCAAAATATAGGGAATGATTCAACTGGCCGAAAAGGACGAACAGTATCGCATTTCCCGAAACGTGAAGTGACACATTCACTCCCAAGTTGGATACTAGCTAATCAGCTACGCCACTGTCCACATATTGCTAGTTCATCACTACTAACAACCATCATCCGATTCGGATCGATCGGTTACGGCTAGTAACATCACCAGCTCGGCTGTTAGCTAGCTACTACTAGCTTGCTAAATTAGTTAGGCTAACGTTTGTTGCCACCAACAACGTCAGTTCGGAACTTGGAATAATTTCCATCTGCCAACGCAACGCAAGCTTGCTAGTTAACGTTTGAAGTATCTTTTGGTTCGTGAATTTTAGCTTTTTTAAACTCTCGGTGTCCGAAAGAGCAAGCCTGTTAGCTAACGATAGCTACTTGCTTCGGCAGCTGGAGACGGCTAGCTAGCAGCTATCAAAATCTGTACACTGCCGATGCAATGGTCGCATTGTTAACTTTTTTGGTAGAGGAATGCTCATTTGGTGGATATTCTGAGGCAGCGGGCCGCACAGAATATTGCACCTCTCAGTTCCAACCACAGGCCACACTATATACTGTTTTGATGTGAAAAGTGGCCGTGAACACACATCGCTCACTGGCTGCAAGATAGCGCACGAAGACGGGCAGCTGAAGCCATGCAAGCGGCCCAGGTTCAGTACGACTTTTTCAGCGAGGAGAACGCACCGAAATGGCGGGGGCTATTGGTACCCTCCCTGAACAAGGTAGGCTAGGAAGTTGGCAGGTGCCAAGCGAACAAACTAACGTTAGACGGCGAGGGTATGCATTACAAGCAAAGTAGCTATTATTAGCTAGTCAGCTAACGTTAATTAGCTACCTTAAACTGTGTTGTAGGAATTGATTTTTGCAACAAACAACATTTGATGGTGCCACGTCAAAACACACCATGTTGCCAGTGACACATGGTTTGGTTGGTCAAATCACATTTTATTTGGTGCATACACGTATTTTAGAAGATGTTATTGCGGGTGTAGCGAAATGATTGTGTGTGCTAATAGTACCAAGATAACATTATATATCGACTACTGTTAGCTAGCCCCGCTAATTATTGGGGTGCACCTGTGGGGACGCGATGCTTCTATATGACACACACAGCCCTATGTTTGACTCGTGGTTTTGTTTGATTCCCACACCTAAACTCGAATGCCACTAGTTCCCCATCCATTACACCATTCCTAAAAATGTCCCCTTTTATCTGTATCTGCTATCTTAGCGTCACTGTATGCACATCTTGTCCACAGTGTCAGTTTGAGTGTGACGGCACTGGAAGCTAATGTGGGGGAGGACGCTGTCACGCTAACAGAACGTCGTCGTCCCCCCTCGGCAAAACTGCATCACTTTTTCCTAAGCTAAGGGGTCCATAGTAACGTTGAAACTGGGCCCTCAATTTCAGACATAGACTAAATAAAGTACTTGCTAGCAGCAACCCTGAATATTGTAGTACTAATCATCATCATGAAACGAGTCATTTGTTTGTTCTTGTCCCTGAAGGCAGTTTTGGAAATTCTGTGATGGTGGACTGTCATAGCCTATCCGTGACCAATAAATGACTATTTGACCATTTACATGGACAACATCATTGACACTACAGTAGTTGTTGCTAGATTAGTCCTAAGTATTTATTTTGTTGTTGTTGTGATACTCTGCTTTACTCTACCCCCACCAAAGAAAATAAGAACATGCAAATTGCACACCTAGACTTGCCAGGTATTTAAAGAGAAATTAGGTTTTGAAACATTACATGGGTCACAGCTCATCAACATTGACGCAGCACCTTTTTTCAAAGTAGGTTCTGACTCAGTCTTGATATTTTGGGACACCCTCATATAGTCCCATGAAGGTGGTGGCCATGTTTTGGGTGATTTACAGACTCGCTGCTGAGTGAAATTGTTGTTATTGATCAAACATATCAGCCTTTGGGTGGTTTGAAATAACATGTCTGATGTGGGCAAATTTTAGTGACACACCACACACTTTACCTTGGCCAACACAGAGTGAACACTGACTAGCGCCTCTCTGGTGTGTGTGTTGGTAAATAGAGGCCTATAGCTGGCGTGAGGCGATTAGGGTGGGGTTTTTCAGCAAGATGCTGCAAGCAGGGGAATGCCGAGTCAGTGAACGAACTTCAGTCACAGCTCTCAAGTGAGATGTTACAATAACAGTTGAGCAAATTTTCTTTTTTGTTCACCCCAGTGCTTTCTTAAGATGAGTGTTGTCAATGACTTGCATATATTTAGTTCACGACAGCCTAGGCCTTGCCCAAGTTTGGGCACTGTAACATTCTTAGTTAAAACCACTCCAGACTGACCAACTTATGCCTAAACAGAAAAATTATTAGGCCTATATAATGGTAGTATTCAAGATGAAAGGACACCAGAATAACAAACACAATAAGTATCCCAATTTATAATGGGAGATTGACATGAAGGGGTAGGCCCAGCCTAAGCCCCTCTGTGTCACGTTGGACCAGAGGTAGCGATCAGGAGAAGATAATGCTAAGAAGAACTGGAAGAATCAGAACAGTAGGTTAATAATACTGAAACTGAATTCTAGCCTACTGAAAGAAAAACATCCTAATGGACCGGCTAGGACTGAATTATGTAATGATAGTGTGCCGCTTGATATGAATCTGGAAATGAAAATGACCTTTGACATGCCTCGGTTAATCTTTTAGCTAACGCTGCAGAAACGGTACACTGTGAATTATGTTGAGAAGTTGGTCTTATGTGGGAGATTGAATGAACTGTGGAGGAATGCCGCAGAGAAACAGTTCAAGTCTTTGCTCGAGTTCCCACTTTTGGATGACTGGCACATGTGGAATCCCAACGAGGGGGGATGGCCTCTGCATTCCTATTGTGTGTAGACTGGCAAGGGCCGGCAAATGCCAAAGTGCGATGATGCCGTAGCAATGCAATGCCACAGGCATGGCAGGAATGTAGCCCAATGCATGAGGTCAGAGCAAGTCAGCCCTTGCAGAAAACAGGAGTGAGAGACAACGAAGGGGAGGTTATAGCCCCAGTGGGTCGCATTAAGGACATTTTTGCGACAAGCTTTTACCCCCCTTTCCTCCAAACCACCCCCATTGGATCCCTCAAGTGTTGCTTTCCCCGCTCAAGCTGTGTCAACAAGTCTAGGAGCGGTTATGGAAGACTTCAAAAGAGCCCCATGGCAAGACCAGCTTCTCCTCATTGAGCCGTTCAAAGTTGACACACCCTCTGTTCACCCTATTGATTTAGCCACTGGCCTATCGGCTTTAAAAAAAAATGGTTACATTTGTCTGGAATGTGCTGGCACAGGGAACTGAGAGGATTTGAAAACGTGCATGCGTTCCAGTGGATGAGCATTGTTCAGGTTTCTGCTGTGGAATGAAATGGGGAAATCGGGTTTGTTTTGTCATGCCATTTAAAAAATATCTATTTTCTCCATGGTTCACTGCTCAAGACATTTTGGCCTGCTTTGCCAAAGCCAAAATGCCAGGTTTGCCAGCCCTGCCAGGAAAAGCTTTGTCAAGAGCAAGTCCTCATTTTAGCCTCCCCACACATTTCCAATGGAGTGAGTTTGCAAAGTCTTTGAAGTTCTCTGCTGGAATTTTTTAACTTTTATGCACAGAGTAATTTGTTCATTTTGTGGGGAGAAGTTGTGGTCAGGTTTTTCAAAAAAACAGCTGTAGTCTGTAGAATACCCCCTAATATTCTCCCAGCCCTGCTAAACATCAATGGACATAATCTTAAATTGGGGATGGAAAATGTCACACTGACTCTTCCATATGTACTTACAAAGACTTTTCACATTACAATGGCATTAACATCCAAACATGCTGCATCTTGCGTCTACTCTTGGGCGATAATCAATCAAATGAATCAGTTTACCATCTGCAATAATCACAATTTTCAAGCGCATATAAACGGTGTGCCCGAATTCCTCTTTCTGTTTCCCTAGTCTGTTTGCTAGGGATGTAATGATTCACCGATATGCATCGGTCCCCGATTCAAATATTTAACGTCGGTCCGCGGACCCCAAACCGATCCAAATGTAGCTTGCATCTGGTCATAAAATCGATTAAAACTTTACGAATCATCCATTCACAATTTTTGGGGAGTTGTATTACATTCTTTCTACCTTCTGAAACTACCTCGTCTTTTGTCACAACTGATGTGTCGAACTGCATGTGACTGTTGACAGTCATTGATCTACAAGTCATTTTGCATGCTAAACAATCCCAGACATCATCAGTAGCCTAGACAAACTGTGCTCAGCTTTGGGCGCTGACCAACGTGGGGTAGGCGGTCTGTTCCTGATATTGCACCTTCAGCATTCAAATAGTAAAATAGCTTGCCTGATATTAGGCTTGATTAGTTGAGTAAAAATCTATGTGTTTGCTGGGTATTGTTATCTATGCACTGTTGAAAATTGTGTTTTTAGGGGAATACAAGTAAGCTACCGGAGACAACGCTCATCTTGATTTAACTGCCGAACAGGGCTTAAAATACATTTTATTTTGATCAAGTCCACCATCAGCAATAGTTTTGTCTGTATATGGTCATTTTTATATATAAAGGGTAAAGTTGATAATTTCATAACGAGGACCGCAATCCTTTTTGCAAGGCCCACTGCATGGTTGAAGCGAGAGTAGAAGAAAATGTCACGCTCTTAAAAACTTCAAAATGGTCAAAACCATTCGATTTTGAGATGGGGTGAAATCCAAAGTATTGCTATGTGATAGCTAATTAGTAAACGATAAATATCGATACAATACTAGCTCAAACAATTAATCCACTAATTAACTTGTCATTTTAGCAGGTGGTGGGGATTTTAGAAGTGGGGTTGACAAAAAACAGGCTCCACACCCCCCCCCCCCCCCCCCCCCCCCCAAAAACCCCCCGAATAATCTGATAGTGGTAGTGGGGTGGTAGATGCCTAGTCTCCCTTATGGCTCAGCTGAGGTGCATACATAGTACACCATAGACATACATCATTTACGCACAGACACACACAAATCAACTCTGACAGATCCAGCGCAGGGAGGCCCAGCTCATGAGTTCCATCAGCAGATGTTTATTTCGAATGGAAAATGAATGTGTTTATACCACAAATGTTAGTGCGTCGAACTGAATTGAATTAATTCGTTCTCCAATCAAACAGAATCGTTTCAAACTAAAAAAGTATTGTTCCTGTATGTGAAAGATGCACATCCCTACTATTTGCATGTCGTGCCGTGCAGGCCCGCACTGGCTGGGAATGAAATTCCTGGCATTGCTTTGGGTTAGTCTGGCATGCAGGAACCAGGGCCTTCTCTCCACCACACCTACCTGCCTGGGACAGGCAGCTCCGGCCTGGATTCCTTCTGCTCTTTTCCCCCTTTTCCTAAACCCTTAGCCCCTTCTCACATAATTAGCACAGACCTGACAGGACCAGGACAGGTGGAAGCAATATGGTGGAAGTGCTATTGGAGAGCTAGGTTGCAGATTAGGAGATCTGTCTGGTCCCTTCAGTTCTGTTAGGACTCTTGAGGAAAGGGCTATGGGCAAGGGTTGGGGACCGGAGTTGAGCTGGGATTGAGTAGATTGAGGGAGGAGCACCTGGATACACCAGTTTGGTTGTCATCGGCAACCTCTGGGCCAAGAGTGACACAGGATCAGGTGACGAGGTCATGTGGGGCTTGGGCTCACAAGGCCAACTTGCACATCTGGAGTCAATTCACTTGAGCTTGAATCGTCATCAACAAACTTGATTCACATGATCAGCAGCTTACTCTGGATTTGAGACTCCCATGCTTCCTTCTAGAACGACACTCAGTCCACTCATAACCTGGGGTTGGAGAGTGACCTTGGATTTGCAACCAAGTATTTCATTCTACTCTTTACTTGACGTTGTCTATCAGAGGACTACACTGCTCTACTACACATCTCTGGAGGTGAGGACACGGCTTGAAGAACAAGGCTTGAAGAACATTTAAAACACACAACACGTTTTGAGTTGAAGTCCACCTTAGGCATTGTTTCTGTGGGGGAGCATTGAGTTGGCCCCCAATTTTCAGCTGTAATAATGAGCCTTTCTTCCAATTTTTCTGGGAGCTTCCCATAAACCTATCCTCCATATATTATTTTGTTTGTGTCCAGATTTTATTTGCAACTTATTTATTCAGATTATTGTTACCTCATTATAATAGGTTTTAAGGCTTGTTTTCACATTTTAGTTTATTTCTCATTTGCCTTCACAAGGAGGCAGAGCAAAGGAAGAAGTCTGATCAAACGGTCTAAAGAATTGCAGCATGCAATGTATTCCAGCATACAGGTTATCTACAAGCAGAGCTTTCTAGTCAATCTTCCATCCCCCCCCCCATTGGCAATCATGATGTAACCTAACACGAGCCTTGTGTCAGGCTAGGCTACGTCTTTTACATTATCTCAGGACCTCCTGTTAGACCTTGATCGTTCCCCACTCAAAACACACTTCTGAAAGCACCTACGTATATGCCCACGACAGATGAATACCTCTGTGCGTTCCGACGCGAGGTGAGAAAGGTAGGTAGGTGTGTGTCAGTGACGGTCGTTGCAGTTTTAGATGAGGGAGGATGATCTTTGTTTATGAGCATTGTCTTTCTATTACAGCATATTGGATGACTCGTTCATGTTCCATTCACCCAGCTCAATGTAACGTCGATAGTTTTAGGCTCCTATATGCTACTCACATTTTCCCTGTACCCATCATGAGATTGCTTCAACCTAGCCTATGAATCAAAGTTTACAACGTAGGTAAACCAGTCAAGAGAAATTTGAGTAATTAAGGTGCGAGACAGTGACGCATTCAATACCGCCTTGCACACTCTTGCCTGTATCTAGCTGATCTAGGGTGTAATCATTAGTCCAACAGTTACAAATGAGTTTCTATTGTACAAATTCAGGTATGTTCATCCCGCTTCCATTTTAAGGAACGTTTTTCACCCGAATCGGTGGGATCAATACACCCTTGATCACACGCAGACACAGTTCACATTCGTAGCAGCCATAAAAAAAATAGCATGCTCACTTTGCTCGTTGTATATATAATTCCTTCTCGCAACTATCGACTCGCTTTCCTCCTATCACCTTTTCCCATCGCTTGTGGACTTCAATGCACAACACATCAGCTGTCTGACCAGGCGAAAAAACCTTTCCAAGCCAAACCTTCATATCAGGACCGCTGGCCGCTATACACAGCCTACATCGTTGTCCCGTCATAGTCAACATAGCTGCTAGAACTCACATGTTACTAAACCGGCTACAGTCATGCAATACAATGTACAGTCAGGAAGCAGTTTAGCAGTTACACCGGTGGCTATAAATTAATCAAACCAAAAGCTTGAATTGGAAGAGTTCCAGTGTTGGATAGCCAGCTAGCTAACATGGCATCCCTCTCTGTTTGAGTAGGCTTAACAAGCTAGCTGCATTCGATAGCTAAGTGAAAGTAAAAAAAAACATCCAACCATATATCTCACTCTCGCTTCTCCTTAATTTTTGAAGAAATTGATGTTCAAAATTGTTCAACTGTCTTTCTTGCTCTGAGTCAACTACTCGCCACGTTTTATGCACTTCAGTGCTAGCTAGCTGTAGCTTATTTTTTCAGTACTGGAGTCATTCTCTGATTCTTTCATTGGAAGGACAACATGTCAGTTCATGCTGCAAGAGCTCTGATAGGTTGGAGGACGTCCTCAGGAAGTTGTAATAATGACTGTGTAAGTCTATGGAAGGGGGTGAGAACCATGAGCCTCCTAGGTTTATTATTGAAGTCAGTGTACCCAGAGGAGGACGGAAGCTAGCTGTCCTCTAGCTACACCATGGTGCTACACTACAGAATGCTGTTGAGGCTACTGTAGACCTTCACTCCAAGACAGTATTTAGTTTTATTTCTATTAAATTCACTGAGGAGGATGGTTCCCTGAGGAGCCGTGTGTGTGTGTGTGTGTGTGTGTGTGTGTGTGTGTGTGTGTGTGTGTGTGTAATGGAGGCATTAGAGAACATTCAGGCTTTATAGACCCAGTACAGCAACCTCTGTATTTCCATAGAAGATGGGCATTTTCTTTGCCTTGTGATGGGAGAAGATTGCACTTCAGCTGCAGTACGGTTTTCGCCACGTTCCGATTCTCTGCCTTTCTATCTGAAGTTTTGTCACTTGGTCACTTCCTTGTTGAATTGGTGTTTGTCATGGGCTCGAATTGGTTTCCACCATATTTCTTGCTCCAGTGAAGTGTCAAGCGTGTGCAAAGCTGTCAAGGCAAAGGATGGCTACTTTGATGAATCTCAAATATATTTTGATTTGTTTAACACTTTTTTGGTTACTACATGATTCCATATGTGTTATTTCATAGTTTTGATGTCTTCGCTGTTATTCTACAATGTAGAAAATAGTCAAAACAAAGAAAAACCCTTGAATGAGTAGGTCTGTAAACTTTACTGTTACTGTATGTATTTTGGAGTTTGTATTTAGTTTTTTATTTTATTTTAATTGTTGGACATAAATGACTGTTAGCAGCAGGAAGTCAGCTCCAAGTGATTTTAATTTAGGTAATCTGTTCCAAAGTATTCCCATGCCTAATAGAGAGATGCGTGTAATTGCATACAAATGTAAGCAAGGTTTGAAATGTATTATGTTTTAGTCAAATATATCTGTTTGGGCTTCTTGCGGTCAATTTGCAGTCTACAAATAATTAGTAATTATGTTGAGAAAATCATCCCGTGGCTGAATCTAGTTGCTGATCCCTGCAGTGGGTTATAGTCCCCTCTTTACTTACCTCCCTTTCATTTTGCTTTTCACGCCATCTGTGCCTTTTTTTCTTTTATTCACACTCTGCACCATTTTTAGCGCTCAGTTTACTAGTTTATGCAGTCTCTCCCTTAAAATGAAATGGCATATTCATAGAAATAGAAAGTAAAACTATTTCTAAGGTCTCCATCTTATCACTATCTGACCTCAGTTCCAAAACACCCTCTCTCGCTCACACTTACTCTCTCCCTTTGTAACTCTCCCTCCCTCTCTGCCTCTGAGGAGCTGCCGAGTTGAGTAGAGACCGTGCCCTCTCTAAGAGGAGGAGGGGAGTATAGACTCTTAGAGCTTGCTTAGTCATGCTCTGATAGGAGGCCTCGGCTGGCGAGGCGAACTGAGGAGACCGGAGTGTCTACGCTGTGCTCTCGTCACTGGGCTCAGTCAGTTACCAGGGACACGGCTTTAGAGGCAGTAGTCCCACTCCACGAGCTACAATCGCAAATGTATGCTTATTCCAACCTCAACTCAAGTAGCCTAATTGTGTACTTTTCCCCTAACGTATTTGACCCATTACCAGCCATAAAGTTAAGATTGATGTATTGTCTTGTACCAACTCAATGGATGATGGTTAGGAGATGCAGGACCAAAAGGTGGGCCTCAACGTTAGAGTAATGTGTCTTTATAGTTAGAGTAATGTGTCTCTATGGTTATGTTTGTAGCGACAACCCTTCATCGCTGGTCATCTCTTTTTCTAGTCATGTTTGTCACTGTTTGAGTGACTGCATGAAGTGGGCACGAGTTCGGCAGTAGTCAACACAAAATTAGTTTGGGATAATGAGTTCTTAAATAGCAATTTCCTGCTTGAAATATATGAATTGACTTGGAAAATAGCTTTCATCAATAATCATGTAGCCTATGTCTAGTGTTTGATTTAAAGCCAACCATGGGCTGTGTTCAAGGAGTTTTAGGTCTATGTTATGATGTGCATGTTCTGCAAGAACTCCTCATGTAGGTCTTTCTATACAGTGACTTGACTGTTATGATGGAGTGCACTTGACTGGAATGCAGATGGGCCTATCCAGAGTAAGAATGTGTTTGAGTAGGCTAGGTACTGGTGAACACAGCACTCTGAATTTGCATTTAATCTGGTATGCCTAATACTAGTGGGCTGTGTTGCAATTTGCAAATGTGTATCTAGAGGCCATTTCTAAAGGGGAGCCACACTACAAGCCTATTTGTCTTTTTTGTTCTTTACATTATATTCCACCGCATCCTATCTCTGAGTATCTCTGAGACTGTGAAGTCTAGCCTACTTTCAGTAAAAAGTTGACTATTATTGTATTCTGTCTGTTTTCGAGTGGTCCAAATGAGAAATCCCTATTTATTTAATTTTTACGAAAGGTATTTTCTCATAGTCCTCTTTAACGCGAACTCCGGGGCAAAAAAAAAAAATCTAAATAACTAAATCCTTTGTATTCACACTGCCCTTGCCTTTGAATGAGGACTCAACTCTCTTGCCAGTTCACTTCACCAATTTTGTGGTCTGGGTCCTCTTTGTATTCACATTTGCTAAGTTTAGAAAGGATCCATAAGCTTTTTCCAACATTCCCTGAATGCACTCTGGGTTTTTACAAAGTGCAGGATAAGCCATTCCATCAGAATTGATCAGACAGCTAGATATACCTACTTACAATGGTGGAAAAAGTACCAAATTGTCATACTTGAGTAAAAGTTAAGATACCTTAATAGAAAAACACTCAAGTAAAAGTCAGTCACCCAGTAAAAAACTACTTGAGTAAAAGTATTTTGTTTTAAATATACGTAAGTATCAAAAGTAAATGTAATTGCTAAAATATACTTAAGTATTAAAAATAAGTATAAATAATTTCAAATTCCTTAAAGCAAACCAGAAGGCACAATAAAAAATAAAACATAAAAAAAGATATATATATATATATAGTGGTAGATATATATCGGTTGAAAGCTTGACTATTATTGTATTCTGTCTGTTTTTGAGTGGTCCAAATGAGAAATCCACGTTTTATTTTTTTTTTCTTGCAGAACATGCACATCATAACATAGACCTAAACTCCTTGAACACAGCCCATGGTTGGCTTTAAATCAAACACTAGACATAGGCAGTAGGTTGGTAGATGTTTTTGCGATTTGAAGGTAGTATTCCTATTACCTTCCAGTGTAGTGAGTGCAACTTTGTCATAGTGCTACGTCATACCGTCCGGATTCTGCCTGCTTGAACGCCAATAACTCCGATACACATGAAATCACCCAGGGTATCGATAGAACATCACTCGGAGATGCACAAAAACAATATAGCATTCAGAATAGGTGAACCTTTCCTTTAAGTACTTAACACCACTGTCTACATACATTTTGTAAGCTAATAGATTGCAATTATGTCTAATCTTTTAACTAAATGCAATCAGAAGATACTATTAACATGTAAATATTATAGGTAACAGAATAAATAGAAGAATAACTGCGGATTAAATAATGCTGTAATTGAAAATTGTATACTGAATGTATGCTACTGCCCCTTTGAGAGAGAGTGTTTTACACCCCAGGTTTTGATTTTCACCAAGTATGTTCTCTTCTCTCACTTTTCAAACCCCACAATCGAATAAATGGCGTACGAAGCTATTTTAGCCTATAGATCACATATTGCAAACAAATAATCTGAATAAAAACTCCACACATTTGGAATTTCTGTGCATCCTTGACAATCGCTAATCGGTATCCAAGAACAACTCTTATTTTTTTCCATGAATCTGCAAATCATCTTCTAACACTTTACTTGACACCCAGTGTCATGACCGTGTCATAATGTGTTATAACCATGTCACATGTCATAACAGCTGTCATAACCAATATATTTACACCTGTTGTGACATATAGTGCGTTATTATGTGGCTGGTTATGACACCTACTTAAAACAACTCTGGGATAGGCGTCCCGCAACTTCCGGTGAACTGGAGGGCGCGCAATTCAAATAAATAATCATAAAAATTATGGATATTAAACATGTAGGTACATACAAGTGTCTTATATCGGTTGAAAGCTTAAATCTTGTTAATCTAACTGCACTGTCTGATTTAAGGTAGCCATTACAGCGAAAGCATGCCATGCGATTGTTTGAGGACGGTGCCCCAAATCAAAATATTTATCCACCGGCACAGGTTTCATAAATTCACAAATAGCGATTAAATATTCACTTACTTTTTGATAATCTTCCTCTGATTTGACATCCAACGGGTCCCAGCTATAACATGTAGTGTTGTTTTGTTAGATAAAATCTTTCTTTATATCCCATAAAGTCTGTTTAGTTGGCGCCATCGATTTGAGTAATCCACTCGTTCAACATGCAGAGAAAGGAATCCAAAAATCTACCACTAAACTTTGTTAAAACAAGTCAAAATAAGTTTCTATTGACTCCTCAGATACCCTAAAATGTAATCAAACTATAATATTTCATACGGAAAGAAGTATGTTCAATAGGAAACCGATATTAACAGGTGCGTCTTGTCTTCCTTGCGCGCCCAAACACGAATTTCCAATAGTGTGTCCCAGTATTAAAACTCATTCTTTTTCGTTTTGGAAGAAACAAGCCTGAAACCTTGAACATAGAGGGCTGACACCCAGTGGAAGACATAGGAATTGCATACTGGGAGCTAGATTTAAATATTTCCCTATACTTTCCATTGTAAAAGCATGGGCTCTCAAAAAAATAATTTCCTGTTGGTTTTTCTTTGGATTTTCTCCAACCATATCTATTGTTTTATAGTCTCCTACATTATTTTAACATTTTAACAAACTTCGAAATGTGTTTTCTTTCCAATGGTACCAATTTATATGCATATCCTGGCTTCAGGGCCTGAGCAACAGGCAGTTTACTTTGGGCACGTCAGTCAAGCGGAAATTGAGGAAAAAGGACCCTAGCCTGAAGTGTCAGAACCCACATTTATTCAAATAAGTTTTTTCTCTGCCAAGAAGTTTCCCTTCCACTCTTATGTAGGTTTCATAACAGACATAAAATAACAGTCACAACAGGTCTAAATATGTGTCATGACAGTGTTATGTCAACTGTTAGGACATGACATGGTTATGACCGTGGAATAATGTGTTATGACTCTGCGGGTCAAGTAAACGGTTACTTCATCTTCTCTCTTTTGTGGCACCAATGTGAGGGCTTATGGCAGGGGAAATAGTGTTGCAGTAGTCTAGTGTGTGGTGCGGAAATAATGACAAGCAAACTTGGGGAGCTTTGTTGACATTGCTCTAAAAAGAGAACCAAACCACGGAATTCAAGCAAACCGAATTCGGACCACCTCTCGCGATGGTCTCAGCTTGGTGTGCTCTTTTGAGGGGTCTAAGTTCCTTTGGAGTGTTCACACGGCACAAAAAAATTAAGCGAACCGCACTGAGTTCACAAAAATTGGCTGAAAACGGACTAAGTGTGAAACTATACTACACTAGAAAATATCTCTCCAGTTGCACCCCAAGGTTTTTTTAAACATAGACGTCACTTCAACGTCTAGTTTTGATTTACATTTGATTGAGTTTTCAACTAACGTGGAATCGACAAACATTTTAACTGTGTCATTGGATTTAGGTTCAAAGTTTGGTGAAAAAATTACAAAATGTCTCTAAATTCCTTTACGTTGATGAATTTTTCCAAGTAGATTCTATTCCATGGAAACACCATTGATTCAACCAGTTTGGGCCCAGTGGGAATCTATTCTGAACTAGTAGCCAAGCCACATCTCTCTTAGTTTCTGTGTAAAGGTGCTGAGCCAGATAGATGCACCTTGAGCTTTTTAACAGTTTATAAAACATTTAAAAAAGTGTAATGATAATCAACTCAACCTATACTGAACTAATACATGTTTACCACGTTTCTACCGATCCAACCTTTTTAAAAAAAATTTTTTTTTTTAATCAGCTCATACTGAACTAATACACATCTCTCTCTGTGAAGGTGCTGAGCCAGGTACATCCCAAACTGTCGTCCCAGGAGGATGCGCTGCAGTACATCGAGGAGCTGATCCTGCTGCTGCTCAGCATGCTCTGCCAGGCACAGCCACGCAGCGTGCAGGACGTGGAGGTGAGGATCTCCGTCAATAGTGCAACAGTGTCTGGACCTAAAACCTTGTTGACCCCTTTTTTACAGAGTGTAAACAGAGGGGGTCTTACAAACTTCCAAAGCAGTAACAGGAGCTTTGGACAAAAAGGTCCTTTACATAGAGAAAAGGGGAATGTGTGCTCAGTGTTGTTTTGCCCTCAAATCTTTTACTGAAGCTTAGGTCCAGGTGATAAAATCACATTTCAATCACAATTAAGTTGAATCGTTGTGATTGTGTTGTCAAAGCTGTATTATTAAACGATCCCGTTTGGAAGCAGAAAAACAGTGAGCAGGCCTTCCCTTTTGGAGTTCCTCAGGGCATCAACAACAAATCAATGAACTGTGGCGAGGTAGAAGTTGCCTCTAAATCACAGGTCTAGGATCAGACAACTGTTCCCCTGATCCTCTCATGTAACCTATCGTCTGGGAAATAAACTGACCCTTGACCAGTGATGGGGGCTACTTCTACTTAAAGGGGCAATCAGCATTTGCTACACTGAACAAAAATATAAACGCAACATGTAAAGTGTTGGTCCCATGTTTCATGAGCTGAAATAAAAGATCACAGACATTTTCCATATGCACAGAAAGCATATTTCTCTCAAATTCTGTGCAACAATTTGTTTACATCCCTGTTAGTGAGCATTTCTCCTTTGTCAAGATAATCCATCCACCTGACAGGTGAGGGATATCAAGAAGCTGATTAAACCGCATGATCATTACATAGGTGCACCTTGTGCTGGGGAAAATAAAAAGCCACTCTAAAATGTGCAGTTTTGTCACACAACACAAAGCCATAGATGTTTCTAATTTTGAGGGAGTGTGCAATTGGCATTCTAACAGCAGGAATGTCCACCAGAGCTTTTGCCAGAATTGAATGTTCATTTTTCTACCATAAGCCGCCCCGATGTCGTTTTAGAGTATTTGGCAGTACGTCCAACCGGCCTCACAACCGCAGACCACGTGTAACCATGCCAGCCCAGGACCTTCACAACCGGCTTCTTCAGCTGCGGGATAGTCTGAGACCAGCCGCCCGCAAAGCTGATAACTTTGGGTTTGCACAACCGGAGAATTTCTGCACAAACTGTCAGAAAACGTCTCAGGGAAGCTCATCTGCGTGGTCGCCGTCTTCACCAGGGTGACACAATTGCAACGAACACAATTACATTTATCGATAGCAATTTGAATGCACAGAGATATACCGTGACGAGATCCTGAGGCCCATTGTTAAATCAAATCAAATTGTATTTGTCACATGCGCCGAATACAACGTGTAGACCTTATTGTGAAATTCTTACTTACAAGCCCTTAACCAACAATGCAGTTCCAGAAATAGAGTTAAAAAAACATATATATATTTTTTTATTATAAAATAACAATAACAAGGCTATATACATGGGGTACCGGTACCAGGTCAATGTGCAGGGCTACAGGTTAGGCGAGGTAATTTGTACATGTAGGTAAGGGTAAAGTGATTAGTCTGGGTGGCCATTGGATTAATTGTTCAGCAGTCTTATGGCTTGCGGCTAGAAGCTGTTAAGGAGTCTTTTGGACCTAGACTTGGCGCTCCGGTACCACTTGCCATGCAGTAGCCGAGAGCACTGTCTATGACTTGGGTGACTGGCGTCTGTGACAATTTTTTGGGCCTTCCTCTGACACCGCCTGGTATATAGGTCCTGGATGGCAGGAAGCTTGGCCCCTGTGATGTACTGGGCCGTACGCACTACCCTCTGTAGCGCCTTACGGTCGGATGCCGAGCAGTTGCCATACCAGGCGGTGATGCAACCAGTCAGGATGCTCTCGATGGTGCAGCTGTAGAACCTTTTGAGGTTCTGAGGACCCATGCCAAGTCTTTTCAGTCTCCTGAGGGGGAATAGGTGTTGCCGTGCCCTCTTCACGACTGTCTTGGTGTGTTTGGACCAGGATAGTTTGTTGGGGATGTGGACACCAAGGAACTTAACTCTCGACCTGCTCCATTACAGCCCCGTCGATGTTGTCCACGATCAGCTCCTTTGTCTTGCTCACATTGAGGGAGAGGTTGTTGTTTTCCTGGCACCACAGTTCCAGGTCTCTGACCTCCTCCCTATAGACTGTCTCATCGTTGCAGGTGATCAGGCCTACCACTGTTGTGTCATCAGCAAACTTAATGATGGTGTTTGAGTCGTGCCTGGCCACATAGTTGTGGGTGAACAGGGAGAACAGGAGAGGACTAAGCACGCACCCCTGAGGGGCCCCCGTGTTGAGGATCAGTGTGGCAGATGTTTTGTTGCCTACCCTTACCACCTGAGGGCCGCTCATAGGGAATTCCAGGATCCAGTTGCAGAGGGTGTTTAGTCCCAGGGTCCTTAGCTTAGTGATGAGCTTTGTGTGCACTATGGTATTGAACGCTGAGTTATAGTCAATGAACAGCATTCTCACATAGGTGTTCCATTTGTCCAGGTGGGAAAGGGCAGTGTGGAGTGCTTTCAACATGATAATCCACGGCCCCATGTCGTAAGGAACACAATTCCTGGAAGCTGAACATATCCCAGTTCTTCCATGGCCTGAATACAAGACATGTCCCCTGTTGAGCACATTTGGGATGCTCTGGATTAACGTGTACGACAGTGTGTTCCAGTTCCCGTCAATATCCAACAACTTTGCACAGCCATTGAAGAGGAGTGGGACAACATTCCACAGGCCACAATCAACAGCCTGATAAACTCTATGCGAAGGAGATGTGTCGCGCTGCATGAGACAAATGGTGGTCACACCAGATATTGACAGGTTTTCTGATCTACGCCCCTACCTTTTTTTTAAGGCATCTTTGACCCACAGATGCATATCTGTATTCCCAGTCATGTGAACTCTATAGATTAGGGCCTGATTCATTTATTTTAATTGGCTGATTTTCCTTTTATGGACTGTGACTCAGTACAATCGTATAAATTGTTAAGTTACGTTTTTTATATTTTGGTTCCGTATACATCAATTTTGGGACTTAAATTTATGATTTGTTCGTATTGATTCTTGAAGAATATAATTTATAAATGCTTCATGAGCTTAGTTCAACTGTCGTACCCTATCAGAAGCCAAAATATAAGCTTGTTTTACTCCAATGTTTGTAAACAAACACTATATACCCTCAAAACATGGTTAAAACTATAATGTTGATATCATCGATGGCCAGTCCTTGCATCCATAGCGCTGTCTATGAATTTGGTTGGTTACATTTCTCTAGCCCCATCCCTCAGCTTTTTACCGGGGCGGGGAGTCCACTTTGTTATTGTTTCTACTGCTGATTGCCGCTTTAATGTCCCTCACAGTCACAGCATAGCATTTAGTTTCATTTTATTCTGTAGCAGACACACTTTTTATTGACAGCTGGTGAAGTCAGGGTTGTAGAAAAAGAGGATGTTAATTTTATGTGCCCACCCAAAAAGGGGAAATTATCAGTGTTTGTGAAGTTAATTTCTTTTAAGCTCAGGTCATGGTGTACTTTAGACGGTTTGTTTTGCACTGAGATAAAACTCAGTTTTCATCCATTTGTAATTCTTACAAATCCAATCCATTTACCCAAAGTGACAGGTAGAAAAGTTAAGCTATTTACGGACATGTATTTTTACTCATATTGCTTTGACAATCATTTGAACAGAACTCACAACATTCTCATATCTTGTTTGGTTTTATGTCATTGAACAATAGAACGTTTTCTTGCGCATCATCACACTGTTGCTTTTTGCTTTCCTGCAATGATAACTGAAATGAGCTAATGCAGAAAACATCTGAAATCTTGCTTTGTTCAGTCCATGTTTTAGATGGCCAACCTGTTTTCACTTCTTGTTTTTGTTTTGTCCACCTTGACTCATTTTTTGCGAGCAGACGGATCACGTGAAATCCGGAGGTGCTTTTTACGGTCCATGGCCGTAAAAGGTCTCTTTTTACCATATTTACTCCTCCCTTAGTTCTGTGTTCTCTCTTTCTGTTGACCTCTCCCTGTGACCCTGTCTGTGTGAACTTTAACCCTTGACCTGCCTGGGTTGGTGACTGACCACACTCCTTTGTGCTTGTGTATATTGTAATTTGTGACCCATTGAATCCAACTGATTGCGGGAAATTTGTATTGTTTGTGTACTATGTATGTTCCCTACATAAGGACTACATAACGCATTCATAAAGAGCTCCTTAATACCTTTGTAAGCACAACATAAATGTTTGATTCCCTCAAATATACAACACAAACATTTTGTAAATGCCTAGGCCTCAGAAAGCCTATGTCAACTTGAAGTTGTTGACATAAGCGCTTATGACTTTTTATGTAGTGCTTATGAAGATGTCCTCCGTTAACTGTGGATGTATTGTGTAGTTCTCACCCTTTTTTTAAAGGGTTACAGTAACTCTTAGCCTAACTCATACGTCAAGGGAGGGACATCCTGGTAGTGCCTGCAGCAGAAGTGACATGACACTTGACATGTACATGTCATGTACCCGTCCTCCCATTGACATAAGCTGTTAGATATCCCTTTTTAAGGGAAAAGTCCCATGTGAAACGTCTGCGACAATAAAACAATGGTGAATGCATGGAAATGCTTATGTCAAGTGTCATAGGGCAGTTTGAAAGAGGAGGGGGCATGTTTGCTTTGCCTATGGATGCAGCATCAACAGAGGACCAGGAAATATGTAATTCAAGTAAATAAGAGATAAGTAAGGCCTGACTGCAGCCCAAATGGCACCCTATTCCCTATGTAGTCCACTACGTTTGACAAGGGCCCATAGGGCTCTGGTCAAAAGTATTGCACTATTGAAGAGGTCTCAATCTCCCTCACTCCTTCCCTCCTTTTCTCCCCTCAGGAGCGAGTGCAGAAGAGTTTCCCTCACCCTATCGATAAGTGGGCTATCGCCGACGCCCAGGCGGCCATCGAAAAGAGGAAGAGGAGGAATCCTTTGGCCCTGCCGGTGGATAAGATCCACCCGCTGCTCAAGGTAACCCATAATCCCAAATGTCTCTGGGTCATGTTCAGTAGGGCAAAGCAATTTGAAATGGAAAGCGAAAATGAACGTTTCTTACTGGACACTTTCAGCAGGATCCGACATTAATGATGGCCCGCTGGCCAGTAAAAACATGTTGGGGCAGTATCTTCTCCGCGCATTTTGTCGTTCCAGTTTACCTGCTGTGTCGCAGTCTGCTATTGAAAACCATTGAAAACTACACACTGAAAAGTCATGCTATTTGTATTTGAGCAAAATGATTGGCCGTTAATTCAACCACGCTCCTCGCAAGTCAGAACTTCTTGAGCACTCGCACTACATGAGTTGATGCCTTCACACGGCACACGTGAGCTGTCCAGAGTAAAAAGAAGAGCTCATCAATCTACTCACTAAGCTTATTTATTTTAGGGAAAGTGGTTTACAAAAGTAAAACTTCAATAGTGAACATACTAGCAAAAATAATACAATGTCAACATTGCTAAATTATATTAGTTTTTAATACAGTACATACCATAATAACCAAATGTAGCCTATTACGAGCTGAATATATACAGACCAAGCATATCAACCTAGGCCCTGCATGACCCTAATGCATTTACAAAGAAAAAGTTAACAGTTGGACCCTGATTTCAGGTAGTTCATTGCTGTTTTAAAACGTTTTGTGCCTACTGAACATGACCCTGGTGACTAGACCAATCATAATGAAGGGACATGTAAGGTCAGGATGTAGCTTCGGTCTTCAGCGCCAAGTACATTAGTCAAGCTGTGAACCACTCTGAGGAAACAGCTGGGTGTATTCAGTGATGTACAGTGCCTTCAGAAAGTATTCACACTCCTTGACTTTTTTTTCCCAAAAACATTTTTCATATGTTGTGAAGGATCTACACAAAATACTCATGTCAAAGTAAAAACAAATTATAATCATATCTTGATTAGATTAGTATTCAACCCCCTGAGTCAATACTTGTTAGAACCACCTTTGGCAGCGATTACAGCGGTGAGTCTTTCTGGGTAAATCTCTAAGAGCTTTGCACATCTGGATTGTACGGTATTTGCCCATTATTCAAAAAATTCTCCAAGCGCTGTCAAATTGGTTGTTGATCATTGCTAGACAGACATTTTCAAGTCTTGTCAAAATCAGCTTGAAAATCGGTCTAACTAGGCCACTCAGGAACATGCAATGTCGTCTTGCTAAGCAGCTTCAGTGTATATTTGGGCTTATGAAAGGTGAATTTGTCTCCCAGTGTCTGTTGGAAAGCAGACTGAAGCAAGTTTTCCTCTAGGATTTTGCCTGTGCTTAGCTATATTGCTATACTCTTTTTATCCCCAAAAATCTCCCAAGTCCTTGCCCGAGATGAGCATACCCGTAACATGATGCAGCCACCACCGTGCTTGAAAATATGGAGAGTGGTACTTGGTGATGTGTTGGATTTGCCTAAAACATAACGCTTTGTATTCAGGACATAAAGTTGATTTCTTTGCAAACATTGTGTGCAGTATTACTTTAGTGCCTTACTGCAAACCGGATGCATGTTTTTGAACATTTCTATTCTGTACAGGCTTCCTTTTTGCTCTGTCATTTAGGTTAGTATTGTGGAGTAGCTACAATGTTGAAGATCCATCCTCAGTTATCTCCTATCACAGCCATTAAACTCTGTAACTGTTTTAAAATCACCATTGGCCTCATGGTGAAATCCCTGAACGGTTTCCTTCTTCTCCGGCAACTGAGTTAGGAAGGATGCCTCTATCTTTGTAGTGACTGTGTGTATTGATACACCATTCTAAGTGTAATTAATAACTGCACCATGCACATAGGGATATTCAATGTCTGCTTTATATTTTTATTTTACCCATCTATCAATAGGTACCCTTCTTTGCGAACCATTGGAAAACCTTGCTGGTCTTTGTGGTTGAATCTGTGCTTCAAATTCACTGCTCGACTGGGGGACCTTACTAATTGTATGTGTGGGGACAGAGATGGGGTAGTCATTTCAAAATCATATTAAACACTATTATTGCACACAGTGAGTCCATGCAACTTATTATGTGACTTGTTAAGCACATTTTTACTTATTTAGGCTTGCCATAACAGAAGGGTTAAATACTTATTGACTCAAGACATTACAGCTTAGATTTTTTTAAATTAATATGTAAACATTTCTAAAAACATAATTCCACTTTGATGTTATGGGGTGTTGTGTATTGATCAGTGACACAATCAAAATGTGGAAAAAGTCAAGGGTTGTGAGTACTTTCTGAGGGCACGGTAAAAAGTCCTGAATGTTGCAAATAGGACTGTCTGTCATGTATTCATTTATTAATCCATTCTAGCTGTTCTACACAATATATCTGAAAGTGTTTTAACGTTACATCCTCCTGAACAGGGCCCAGTTACTGATATCTTAAAAAAACAAAAATACCTTTATTTAACCAGGTAGGCCAGATAAGAACAAGTTCTCATTTACAACTACGACCTGGCCAAGATACTGCAAAGCAGTGCAACACAAACAACCAACAGAGTTACACATGGAATAAACAAACTTAGTCAATAACACAATAGAAAAGTCTATATACAGTTTGTGCGAACGAGGTAAGACAATAAATAGGCCATAGTGGCGAAATAATTACAATTTAGCAATTAATCACTGGAGTGATAGATGTGCAAGTAGAGATACTGGGGTGCAAAGTAGCAAAAATAAATAAATGACAATATGGGGATGAGGTAGTTGGGTGGGATATTTACAGATGGGCTATGTACAGGTGCAATGATCTGTAAGCTGCTCTGACAGCTGATACTTAAAGTTAGTGAGGGAGATGTGCGTCTCCAGCTTCAGTGATTTTTGCAATTCGTTCCAGTCATTGGCAGCAGAGAACTGGAAGGAAAGGCAACCAAAGGAGGAATTGTGCTCTACACTTAAGAAAAATTTTTATGAAACAGACAAAGGATTCATTGAACCGCTTTTAACGTGACTCAATAAACAAAATACACATTTTGGGTTTTCTGTGTCCAAAATGTTTTCTGTTTCGGTGCCTACTGAACACAGCTCGAGGAGCAGTATTGGCCACTTTTCTCACTGTACCTATACTGACCAATAGAGGGAGACATTTAACTGTTTTGTGGAATTGGTCACTTATTGAAAATCCATGATGAACCTGTGATGCTTAACAAAATGTATTCACCCATGCCAAATACTTTCATTTAGATGATATTAAAGGGGCAATATGCAGTTGAATCAATAACACATTTTGGTTAAAAGCTGTAGGATGGTTATGGAGAAATGTCGAAAGACAGTATGAGGGTTTGCGCTCAGGCTAGAATGAATGGTGGCTGTAGAGTTCTCTGTAGAGTTCAAAGGGTACTCGCACTCAAACCATGAAAAGGAAAATTCCAAGGAGGCCGAGATGCAAAGATTTACTTAATTTAGACCATGCTTAAAGAATACAAAAAGTTTTTGTTGTATTCTTTCACCTATTGCCCCTTTAAATAAGGAGTGATAGGATTTACATTTTAGTATGCTAACTAAGAACCTAACCATATAGATGCTTTATGAGTGACCAAGCAAACTTTAAAAACATGTCTCTTATTGGATACTTGATAAGAATATTCCACCAATATTCTTTAGACCTTTTTTGCTATGAGCTGGTAGTGCTCTTTGTTTTACAAATACACATACTGATGTGCAGCAACAACATAATTACTTGATTGACAACATTTTAAGAACACCGGTTATACAATTCTGAGCCTTGCATAACCGTATTACATGACTTAATTAGTATTTAAAGTACCTATTGTGCCCAATTACTGTTCAATGATGTAACTAAAACGCATAAAGGAATTCTTACCCGGCACTTTCTGCGCTCTGTGTACCATTCAGGCCTGCACCGTTTCCACTGGTTTGAAAGTACGGTGGTCAGATTGTACAGTAGTCAAACCACACTGACCCTGCTTTTTACCCATGATTCCTCTCTTTCTGGGTCATGTTCAGGAGGCACTAGGGTACAGGACCACCAGTACACAGTAGGTATATGTGTACCTAGTGGACTCATTTTCCCATAATCCCTCTCCCTTCTTCAGGAGGTACTAGGGTACAAGATTGACCACCAGGTGTCGGTGTACATCGTGGCCGTGTTGGAGTACATCTCAGCAGACATCCTGAAGCTGGCAGGGAACTACGTGAGGAACATCCGCCACTACGAGATCTCCCAGCAGGACATCACCGTGGCCATGTGTGCCGATAAGGTGAGAGTACACACCTGTGTTGTGCTTCACAGTGTGTTGTAATGCATTATGAAGAGGATCATCAACATCAGCTACTATGAGATCCCCCAGCAGGACATCACTGTGCCACTAAACAATTTCTAGTGTTCTTCAAGATTGACTGTACCAATCCCAGATTGCCCCTTTTATGTTGCTATGACTGAAATTAGATTGGCTTGTAAATGCTATTGTTGTTGTTGGCCTAAGTATGGCTGGTGGCGTGAGATGGTGAGATGTCTCAGGAACCACACTGACTGGCCAATATACAACTTAAGCTGGAGTCCGTAGGGTCATTTCTGAACGTAAGCTGATGAAGAATGCCAGCTGAATGAGCGAGAATGTGTGCACGCTTTTGTTCGCCTGTGCGTTCACATGCATGTTTCTAAGCTTGGGTCTCTCGGGATCCATTTCAATTCAGGAAGTAAACTGAAATTCAAATTCCATGTTTTCTTTACAGAAAATGACTGAAAAAAATTGGAATATCAGTTTACTCCCTGAATTGACTGAACTAAAATGGAATTGACTCCAACCTGGTATCTATGCTGATGTCCCTCTCTGTGTGACTATTCAATCTATTAATTTTATTTCTATTGAACCTTTATTTAACTAGGCAAGTCAGCTAAGAATAAATTCTTATTTACAATGACTGCCTTCCTCGGCCAAACCCGGATGATGCTGGGCCAATTGTGCGGCGCACTATGGGCCTCCCAATCACGGCCGGATGTGATCAGCCTGGATTCGAACCAGGGACTGTAGTAGAGGTTGACCGATTTTGATTTTTCAATACCGCTACCGATTATTGGGGGACCAAAAAGGCCGATACCGATTAATCGGACGATTTGTTATGATGCTTTTTTAAAATATGTATATATATACACACACACACAGCTCTGAAGTGACAACGATACTGAAGAGTCTGCTTAGGAGACAAATACTCTCAACTGTTTGAATAATAAAAATAGAGTTTAAGTTACCTGTGATGAATGCTGAAAACAAAAACTATATGCAGGAAATCCTATTTTAATAATGGGCATGGTAAGAATTGACTACCAAAGTGCGAGTCATAATTCCCATGACACCTTCTAGCAAAATCTGAAAAGCGGTTCCTTCATTTATTCCATAGGATATTTTTAGATTAACTTAAAATAAGGTCTGTGTTTGGTTTAGGCTTACACCACCTTGCCAGTTTTATAACTGTGTAGATATCCATAGGATATAAGAGAAGATCATTTTTTTTGTAGAGTGGATTTATGAAAATATGTTGACAAACGTTACCTAGTGAGATTTACACGGGTATCAAAACACCGAGGCGGTTTAAGCACAAAACACAGACCTTATTTGAAGTAGATCAAGACATTCTCTATGGAAGACATGAACGGTAAAATAACGAAGGAACCCCTTTCAAGTTCAGCCGCAAGTTATTACAGGAATTATGACGCGTCGACTATTTCTCTCTAAACCATATACCTTTGACTATTACGAGCCTGCTGCTGCCTACCACCGCTCAGTCAGACTGCTCTATCAAATATCAAATCATAGACTTAACTATAATATAATAAACCTTAGGTCATTAATATGGTCAAATCCGGAAACTATCATCTCGAAAAGATTATTATTTTCAGTGACATACAGAACCGTTTCGTATTTTATCTAATGGGTGGCATCCATAAGTCTAAATATTCCGGTTACATCGCACAACCTACAATGTTATTTCATAGTTCCGTAAAATTCTGGCAAATTAGTTCGCAACGAGCCAGATTCTGTATACCCTGATTCTGCGTGCAACGAACGCAAGAGAACTGACACAATTTCACCTGGTTAATATTACCTGCTAATCTGGATTTCTTTTAGCTAAATATGCAGGTTTAAAAAAGATATACTTCTGTGTATTGATTTTAAGAAAGGCATTGATGTTTATGGTTAGGTACAGTCGTGCAATGATTGTGCTTTTTTTCGCAAATGCACTTTTGTTAAATCATCCCCGTTTGGCGAAGTCTGCTGTCTTTGTTAGGAAGAATAGTCTTCACAGTTTGCAACAAGCCAGGCGGCCCAAACTGCTGCATATACCCTGACTCTGTTTGCAAGAGAAGTGACACATTTTCCCTAGTTAAAAGAAATTCATGTTAGCAGGCAATATTAACTAAATATGCAGGTTTAAAAATATATACTTGTGTATTGATTTTAAGAAAGACATTGATGTTTATGGTTGGGTACACGTCGGAGCAAAGACGGTCCTTTTTCGTGAATGCGCACCGCATCGATTATATGCAAAGCAGGACAGGCTAGATAAACTAGTAATATCATCAACCATGTGTAGTTAACTAGTGTTTATGATTGATTGATTGTTTTTTTTATAAGATAAGTTTAATGCTAGTTAGCAACTTACCTTGGCAACGTAAAGCAGGTGGTTAGAGCGTTGGGCTAGTTAACGTAAGGTTGCATCCCCAAGCTGACAAGGTAAAAATCTGTCGTTCTGCCCCTGAACAAGGCAGTTAACCCACCGTGCCTAGGCCGTCATTGAAAATAACAATGTGTTCTTTAACTGATTTTCCTAGTTAAATAAAGGGTTAAAATATATATATATATATATATATATATATATATAATCAGCAAATCGGTGGCCAAAAATACCGATTACTGATTGTTATGAAAACTTGAAATCGGCCCTAATTAATCGGCCATTCCGATTAATCGGTCGACCTGTAGTGACGCCTCTTGCACTGAGATGCAGTGCCTTAGACCGCTGCGCCACTCGGGAGCAAAAAGTGGTCCGTAACACTCTTTGAGTAATTGGTAAGAATATGTCTGGCCGCTTCTATTCCCCCATCTCCAGGTTCTGATGGACATGTTCCACCAGGATGAGGAGGACATCAGCGGTTTCCCCCTGATGGACGAGGAGCCGTCCACTAGCGAGGAGCAGACCTACTACGACCTGGTCAAGACCTTCATGGCCGAGGTCCGACAGTACCTGCGTGACCTCAACCTCATCATCAAGGTGTTCCGCGAGCCAATCGCCTCCAACGCTGTGTACTTCTCCCACCATGTGAGTAGTGATGGAGGTAGACTCGTACACACTTGCACATGCATGCACATCTATGGTCTTCCATCAGGACTTTGTTTGACTCTGGCCTTTTTCCACTCCTTTTCTCTCCTCTTACCACCGCTCTCACTTCTCTACTGCCACCTTCCTGCATTACTTTCCTCCCCTTCTCCCCCTTCCACCCATCTTTCCATCACCGTCCCCCTATTCCCATGACTCTCGCTCTCTTCCCCCAACTCCCTGCCTCCCTCCCCTTCCTTAATTCCCTGTCTCCCATCCTCTCTCGCTCTCTCTCCCCCTCTCTCTACTACCCCCTGCAGGACGTGGAGAACATCTTCAGCCGCATCGTGGACATCCACGAGGTCACCCTCAAGTTGCTGGGCCTCATTGAAGACACGGTGGAGATGACAGACGAGGGGAGCCCACACCCGCTGGTGGGCAGCTGCTTTGAAGACCTGGCCGAGGTGGGTGTGTGTTTGTCTTTGTGGGGGGGGGGGGGGGGGTTGGTGCGTGTGTGTATGTATGTTTGTGTGTATGTAAGCTGGGAGCCCAGCTTGTTTGTGGTGGGCAGCTGCTTCAAAGACCTGGCCAAGGTAGGTGTGTGGTTGGGGGGATTGTTATGCATGCGTGACCCCACTTACACCCTATGGCTGTGGCCATTGTCAGCAGCACGACTGTAATAAAACACATTTCATATTTGATACATCTTTCTTTTTTATTTCCAGGAGCTGGCCTTCGACCCCTATGAGACGTATGCTCAAGACATTCTGCGGACTGGCTTCCACGATCACTTCCTCAGCCAGCTGTCTAAACCGGGAGCTGCCTCCTACCTCCAGGTCAGATGCCACACCCCCCAGCCCCGCGCTGACCACACCCCCCCAGCCCCGCGCTGACCACACCCCCCCAGCCCCGCGCTGACCACACCACCCCAGCCCCGCGCTGACCACACCACCCCAGCCCCGCGCTGACCACACCCCCCCAGCCCCGCGCTGACCACACCCCCCCAGCCCTGCGCTGACCACCTCTTATCATAACCCCAAAAGTCAGACTTGATTACTCCATTGTACTCCATCATGTTTTTGTTGTCATAGGAGACATTGTAAACAACTGATGTATTCAAATTATGTTTTAACAAAGTTATGAGTTGCTCTGATGGAATGGAATTAATCGTGTACTACAAATATTAATCACGCGCTATTTACATGTGAATTTAATTGGAAGCATTTGCTCATGAACTTTTTTGTTGGTGGCCATTCTTGGATGTGCAGCTAGCAGAGTTGGGTGTTTAAATTCTGACTGTTAGGGCAACCAGGTAAGGTCCACACCAGGAAGGCCCAGAAATATTTCTGGTGTCCGATTGTTCTGGAAATTCTCACATAGGAACTTCACTGTGTGGAAGGATGTTTGACATGCTTTATACATTTGTATCGCAAACACATTTTTTTTAATCGAGATGAGTGGCCATTTTAAGCCCTTTTTAGACCTGTACATGCCTCGTGTAAAAGCTTTGATTTGTGAACCATACATGATACAGACAACATCTTGGTGTCATTGTGCTCCAAAATATGAATTAGAATTAATGTGAACAATTGTAATTCAGAATCTAGACATACTCCATATTTTAGAGCACACTACAATGAGTATAATTGCATCAAGATGTTGTCTGTATCATGTACGGTTCATGGATCATAAGGTCTTACAGGAGGCATGTATAGGTCTAAAAAGGGAATAAAATGGCCACTTTAATAAATAAAATAAGTTATTAAAATGTAAAAAGAATGTCAAACATTCCTCCCAACGAAGTCCCTGTGAGAATTGCCAGAATAGTCTGAGATACTAGAAATGTTATCGGCCATTTCTGGGTGGATTTTCCCTAAGGTAAGAACTTTATAAGACTTTTCCCTCCAGACCACTGTTTGCATGTCCCTGGTCTATATACCTTGATAAGATTTGACACTGTATTACCTGCCCAAGTTAACACTCATCTCTGTCTGTTTCTGAACCCCCCAGTCTATATGCGAAGGCTTTAAGGAAGCAGTCCAGTACGTCCTGCCCCGGTTACTCCTGACACCTGTCTATCATTGTCTCCACTATTTTGAGATCTTAAAGGTAGGCATATATGAGCATTCATAATGTGGTTGGTCCTCTGTAGCTCAATTGCATTGCATTGCCAGGATTTTGGGTTCGATTCCCAGGACAATCCATACGTAAAATGTATGTACGCTGGACTGGAAGTCGCTTTGGTTAAAAGCATCTGCTAAATGGCATATATTATGTTTAATAATAAACTTTATAAATAGGTTGTGTATCTATTACTGAAAGGTACTGCATATGGATCAGAAAGCCTTGGTTTCTCCCCAAACGATGATCCACCAGCCCACATTTGATTGGCTCAATGTTTTTCAATCTCAATGTTTTTCTTATTTTTTTTCTCTTAATATCTCCAGTTCAAAACAACAACAAAGGGGTCCCAGCTAAGGGATGGGGCAGGAGAAATGTAACCGCTCTCAAATTCATAGACCGATCAATGGATTCAAGGACTTGACCATCCATGAGATCAAAATGATAGTTTTAACCATGTTTTGAGCCTAAATAGTGTTTGGTTACAAACAATGGAGTACAACAAGCTTATATTTCAGTTTCTGATGGGGTACGACAGTTGAACTAAGCTCATGAGGCATTTTTGGGGTTATATTTTTCAAGAATTAATGGGTATATATCATTAATTTAAAAGTAAAAAATAAATGAAATGGATGTATCAATTGCAGATTGAAATTGCCCCTTAGAAGGAGAGTGAGGTTCCACTCTCCTCATATTCTTTAACTTATTCAGACAGGTTTGAAATCAGAAGGGAAAGTAGGTGGGAGGGACAGATAGTAGAAAGGGAGGATCTGAAGATTGGGCTCTGGTTGGTAGTCATGCATGTGTTTAGAGCAGAAAGTGTTACTGCTGGACCACATGATCTGTACTAGTGTGGAATATCTGCTACCCAAACCATGTGCCCCCTCCGAGAGAGCCTTAGTGTTTGGGCTCCTTGTTCACCCTTAGGCCTAGATTTGGCCCCCACAGTCCATATTCTCCAGTGAGCCTCTTTCCAGCAAGCCATGGAGGTGGCGGCTGCTCTGCAGAGGGATAAATCGCTGAAATCCCTCATCTTTTATTTTTTTTCTACCCCCAGCTTACTGCGAGTCCAGGGTAAAGGAAAAGCGGGTGTGGCGAGAAGTAGTTTCTTTCCTTGTCTTCAGATGGCATAGCCAAAGGGACAGACTTAGGATGCAAACACATGGGTTATGTTCATTAGACATCAAACGGAAGACAACAGACAAACCGGGAGGGACTACCTTTTTTTGTGCAAAATGCTTTTAAAACCTTTTATATTGCATGTTCTAATGAACATGACCTCAGTTTCTCCATCCACTCCTGGAGGTGCGTGGTTTCTCTATTTTCTCACAAGGTGGCAAACTTATGGTGTCTCAAGCCATTCCAAGATGTAAAAACATGATTATCCTGGTTTTCAGGGAGATAGTTATCTTCTATCGTTGTGCAAATACAGTGGGGTAAAAAAGTATTTGATCCCCTGCTGATTTTGTACATTTGCCCACTTACAAAGAAATTATCAGTCTATAATTTTAATGGTAGGTTTATTTGAACAGTGAGAGACAGAATAACAACAACAAAAATCCAGAAAACCGCATGTCAAAAATGTTATAAAATGATTTGCATTTTAATGAGGGAAATAAGTATTTGACCCCTCTGCAAAACATTACTTAGTACTTGGTGGCAAAACCCTTGTTGGCAATCACAGAGGTCAGACGTTTCTTGTAGTTGGCCACCAGGTTTGCACACATCTCAGGAGGGATTTTGTCCCACTCCTCTTTGCAGATCTTTTCCAAGTCATTAAGGTTTCGAGGCTGACGTTTGGCAACTCGAACCTTCAGCTCCCTCCACAGATTTTCTATGGGATTAAGGTCTGGAGACTGGCTAGGCCACTCCGGGACCTTAATGTGCTTCTTCTTGAGCCACTCCTTTGTTGCCTTGGCCGTGTGTTTTGGGTCATTGTCATGCTGGAATACCCATCCACGACCCATTTTCAATGCCCTGGCTGAGGGAAGGAGGTTCTCACCCAAGATTTGACGGTACATGGCCCCGTCTATCGTCCCTTTGATGAGGTGAAGTTGTCCTGTCCCCTTAGCAGAAAAACACCCCCAAAGCATAATGTTACCACCTCCATGTTTGACAGTGGTGCTCTTGGGGTCATAGGCAGCATTCATCCTCCTCCAAACACGGCGAGTTGAGTTGATGCCAAAGAGCTCCATTTTGGTCTCATCTGACCACAAAACTTTCACCAGATGTTCATTGGCAAACTTCAGACGGGCATGTATATGTGCTTTCTTGAGAAGGGGGACCTTGCGGGCGCTGCAGGATTTCAGTCCTTCACGGCGTAGTGTGTTACCAATTGTTTTCTTGGTGACTATGATCCCAGCTGCCTTGAGATCATTGACATAATCCTCCTGTGTAGTTCTGGGCTAATTCCTCACCGTTCTTCTGATCATTGCAACCCCACGAGGTGAGATCTTGTATGGAGCCCCAGGCCGAGGGGATATTGACAGTTCCTTTGTGTTTCTTCCATTTGCGAATAATCGCACCAAATGTTGTCACCTTCTCACCAAGCTGCTTGGCGATGGTCTTGTAGCCCATTCCAGCCTTGTGTAGGTCTACAATCTTGCCCCTGACATCCTTGGAGTGCTCTTTGGTCTTGGCCATGGTGGAGAGTTTGGAAACTGATTGATTGATTGCTTCTGTGGACAGGTGTCTTTTTTACAGGTAACAAGCTGCGGTTAGGAGCTCCTTAGTGTGCTCCTAATCTCAGCTCGTTACCTGTATAAAAGACACCTGGGAGCTAGAAATCTTTCTGATTGAGAGGGGGTCAAATACTTATTTCCCTCATTAAAATGCAAATCAATTTATAACATTTTTGACATGCGTTTTTCTGGAAATTTTTGTTGTTATTCTGTCTTTCACTGTTCAAATAAACCTACCATTAAAATATTAGACTGATCCTTTCTTTATCAGTGGGCAAACGTACAAAATCAGCAGGGATCAAATACTTTTTTCCCCCACTGTACAGTATGTAGACTTATACCATGGCATTGTTAAATACTTGTTTCTGATTGGCTTTAAGGGCATTCTAGAGTGCATTATTTCCATATAGGACACGGTATATCAGCACGGTAGAATTCAAAGGCTATATTTAATCCTCACATGTTCTATGTTTGAGCTGCTTTTGAAAGCAAAAGTCAAATTGAAAACATTTGCCATTGATGAATTAGATTTTCATAATAGCATGTCTGGTTGTTTGGTTACCAAGGCAACTAGTAAACTTGCTAGCTACTTCAGTGGCTGTCGAATACATTTCTACCTGCAAATTAACACATTTTTAGCTGCAAATGTGTTTAATTATAGCCATGGTATAAAAGGGATAATCAACTCGGGGCTCTATGCGTTCTCTGGAAAATAATGCAACTCCATGGGAGGTTAGTTCCACTCCGCTAGCACATCGTAGAACACTCCTTCCACGTCGTTCATTGTTTTCCGTAGAACGCATAGCCCCTCATTGATTATCCCTTACATGTCATGTGTTTGTTCAGGTATATACAAGACTATATCAAACCATAATATAGACACTGTCACTACAGATGCAAAAGGTAGGGCTTTGTGTACTTTAACCACAGCATGCTAGCAACAGCCTTATTATAAAATTGATTAAATCATTTTTTCCCTCATCAATCTACACACAATATCCCATATTGACCCAAAAACAGGTGTTTAGATTTTTTTGCAAGTGTATTAAAAATAAAAAAACTGATATCACATAAGTATTCAGACCCTTTACTCAGTACTTTGAAGCACCTTTGCCAGCAATTACAGCCTTGAGTCTTCTTGGGTATGAGGCTACAAGCATGGCACACCTGTATTTGGGGAGTTTCTCCCATTCTTCTCTGTAGATCCGCTCAAGCTCTGTCAGGTTGGATAAGGAGCGTCACTGCACAGCTATTTTCAGGTCTCTCCAGAGATGTTCGATTGGGTTCAAGTCCGGGCTCTGGCTGTGCTGCTCAAGGACATTCAGAGACTTGTCTGAAGCCACTCCTTCATTGTCTTGGCTGTGTGCTTAGGGTCGTTTTCCTGTTGGAAGGTGAACTTTCACCCCAGTCTGAGCGCTCTGGATGAGGTTTTCATCAAGGATCTCTCTGTACTCTCCTCCGTTCATCTTTCCCTCAATCATGACTAGTCTCACAGTCCCTGCCGCTGAAAAACATTCCCACAGCATGATGCTGCCACCACCATATTCCACTTTAGGGACTGTGCCAGGTTTCCGCCAAACGTGACGCTTGGCATTCAGGCCAAAGAGTTCAATCTTGGTTTCATCAGACCAGAGAATCTTGTTTCTCATGGTCTGAGTGCTTTAGGTGCCTTTTGGCAAACTCCAAGCGGGCTGTCATGTGCCTTTTACTGAGGAGTGGCCTCTGTCTGGCCACTCTACCATAAAGGCCAGATTGGTGGAGGGCTGCAGAGATGGATGTCCTTCTGGAAGGTTCTCCCATCTCCACAGAGGAACTCCGGAGCTCTGTAAGAGTGACCATTGTGTTGTTGGTCAGGCCATTTTCCCCCGATTGCTCAGTTTGGCCGGGCGGCCAGCTCTAAGAAGAGTCTTGGTGGTTCTAAACTTCTTCCATTTAAGAATGATGGAGGCCACTGTGTTCTTTGGGACCTTCAATGCTGCAGTAATTTTTGGGTATCCTTCCCCAGATCTGTGCCTCGACACAATCCTGTCTCGGAGCTCTACGGAAATTTTCTTTGACCTCATGGCTTGGTTTTTGCTTTGACATGCACTGTCAACTGTGGAACCTTATATAGACAGGTGTGTGCCTTTCCAAATCTTGTCCAGTCAATTATATTTACCACAGGTGGATTCCAATCAAGTTGTAGAAACATCTCAAGGATGATCAACGGAAACAGGATACACCTGAGCTCAATTTCAAGTCTCATAGCAAAGGGTCTGAATACTTATGTAAATAAGGTGTCTCTGTTTTTTTTTAAATAAATTTGGCAAAATTTCTAAAAACCTGTTTTCACTTTGTCTTTATGGGGTATTGTGTGTAGATTGAGGAAACTTTTGTTTTTTTAATAAGGCTGTAACGTTAACAAAATGTGGGGAAAAAATCAAGGGGTCTGAATACTTTCCGAATGCACTGTATATATAAAGAGGGAGGGCAAGACTTGCGTGGTATATCACAAAGGGTCATGTGGTGTCAGTTGAATGTTGGTAGCCATTTTGTTCCTAGGTCGTCGCTAAAGAAAGTAAGAATTAAGGGGAAAACACTGGAGTTGAGGGGGTTGGGAATAAGAGAATGATGGAGAGGGCGAACGATGAAGAATTTATTCTTTACTCAGCCCTAATCTTGCTCATGAGTTTGGCCTTATACCGACCGCATCATGATCCTTCACCGGACTCCCCCTACCAGCGAAACCACCTGACCCAACATTTTATTCTCTACCCACTCTTTCTCTGACCCCCACCTTTTTCCACAGCAACTGGAGGAGAAAAGTGAGGACGAGGAGGACAAGGAGTGTCTGAAGCAGGCCATCACGGCGCTGCTCAATCTGCAGAGTAGCATGGAGAGGATCTGCTCCAAGAACATGGCCAAGAGGAGGCTGAGGTAGGCAGGGGAGCGCCAACTTACAACCTCTCCTGGTCCATCCACACCTGGTTCTCTTTACCCAAGAAGATACGAAGCTAGCTCTGACACACGCAATACATTTTGCACACACACTGACTGATGCAATAATAGAAATCCACAAGCAAAATATGGAAAGATAACTCAGACACCCACATCATGGCACAGACCAGAGAAGCACATATGTACCACATGTGCATCAGTAGGTGGATATGTCTCAAATGTGCACTATGTATGCTCAGAGGCATTAACACTTGCACAACGCACACATCACGATAGACACACACAGCAATTCATACTACTGCCTCATTGGTGTACTCCTCCCATCCTCTGCACACCCCCCACCCTAAGCTCAGTTCTGAGTTTCCCTCTGGACCTAAAATAGACCTGTGGGGGGAGGGAGAGGGTTGGAGGGGGGCTCGCCACTGTGTTGTCGGAGGGAAGTTGTGTCAGGAATTGGGCTGTCCTGTTCTGGTATTATTGTTCCCGGCTTTGAGAAAAGAAAAAAAAGGCGAGAGAGTTTGAAAGGGGAAAAAAAAAGAATCCCCTTGCTTTCAGCAGTGGACTTTAGCATCCCAACCTTGCAGACCATTTTTCTCTCCATCCCTCCTTTTGTATTGGTGAAGCAAACAGGGTGTTTTTTTGGTTACATGCGGTTGTTGCTCGTTCTTTCCCTGCGTGGAAGCGAAGAGCGTTGAGTATGAGGACGTAGGGTATAAACCCCAAACATTACCCCTTTGTTGCTGTTCTTTTTTCTTTTTTTCATGGGGAAAGGATGGCTTATCTTACGGTATGTCTTTGCACCCTATACTTTGGCGGGAACGTGGGGATGGTGACACAAACAGGAGGCTAAAATGGACGGTTCGAGAGGACACACTCAGTTGGGGTACCCGACAAGGGTTACCTTTGTTGACTTTGGCCGTTTCGCTACACCTTTCCTGTCTCTAGGGGTCTTTGTATTTCAAGAGCCAGAACAAAGAACAACCCAAGAGTTCTATTGTCACAGCCATTTGAATTATGCTTGCTCTTTTGCAAGCTTGCTGTTCTTTAGAAAAATGTAATAACCTCTTAGTCGCTAATGCTCTGGCAAGGTCCAACGCTGCCTGGAATAAATTATGGTTTGATAATGATGCTCGTTTATATATATTTTTTGCTTTAATTAACTACTTCATTTCATCATAAGACTGCTAGTTTAAAGATGAATGTAAATGCACTTCAAATATAACCTCTGATCAGACTTGAGAGTAGGCAAAGTTTTGACTTTCTTTCTGTATATAGTTTTTAGAGTTTCACACTTAATGGGACTGGGAATTGAAGATTTTGGGGCAAGTTTTGAGTGTAGTCTAATTCTGGCCGGTTGACAGTCATCCTGTACTTTGAGGTGCCGGTATGAAGACAGGCGCGCACAAGTTGGCTTTGCCTGCCTCCCCTGCCTCTCGGGAGTGCTGATGTGAGTGGTGCATCCGCGAAAAACAAAGTAAGCTCCCCCCTGCGATTGTTTACTAGTAGGTCTAGTTCAGATGCACTGTACTAGCGGGTGTTAAATCCTTGTTGATTTTTTTTCTCCATCCCCTATCACCCTCTCACTCAATCGATTGTAGAACCCCCAACAAATTTTTAACCCCCCCAGTGGCTCAATGTTGTTCTATTATTCTAAGTAGTGGTTTTAGAAGTGATCATTGAAATTATTATTATTGCTTAGCTGATTTGTCATGTGCAGTAGAGGTGAGATTCTGGTTCTGGTGGGCCGCAGAGCTTTCTCGTCTTCTGTTTACTTACGTTTTGTCATTCTGGTTTTGAAAGACCACCGCATATGCTGGTTTTCACTCAAACCAGTCTTTTCGTAGTGAATTTCCGAAAGAGTTTTGAACGCACTCCTCACATGACCTAACTATTACAGGGGGCATGGCCCTTAATAATGAATAAAGACTGAAATAGACATTTGTATAATATGAGAATAAAGAGATTGATTAAAACAAAGACTAGTCTACATTGTGCTCCTAAAATAACTGGAATGAGAGATACTCGTACCTCATTTTTGAATATGATAGTCATACCATAGACCATATTAAAGGTATGATGAACCAAAACAATATTTAAATAGTGTCTGGCTCAAAGAAATATAATCAGATGCTCTTTATTCTTTTAGACTCATTCTATTCTTATGCACTTTCTCAGTTGGTCCTCCGAGGCACCCTGTTAACCATGGGTGTGGGCCCTTCCTCGGTAGACTACCGTTTTGTTCAACTGCTGGAATGGTGAGGAAGTCTAGTCAATTGGCCTGCTGGTCCACCAGTGTTGGGTGGAAACTGAAGGGACATGACTGACCAGCAAACCGATATTAAATTACCTAATTTGTTCTGGTTAGGTTAAGTTTAGGGTTATTGGTGTGGTTAAAGGAAAACTCTACCCAAAAACAATCTTTTGGTATTTAGTCCACTGTTGATAAAGTTACAAAATGTTTTACATGTCAGCAATCCAGTTATCAAGATATATGCAAAACGCATCATATTGGCTGATTTCTGTATTTGAAAGTTATATATCTTGAAAACCTGATGAAACAAATACCACAAGATTGTTTTTGGGTGGAATTTTCCTTTAAGGTTAGGGTCAGGATTATAGTTATGGGTGGGGATGCCAGTCACGTCTCTTCAGTCTCACCCAGTGTTTTGTTAATGAGATGTTGTCTGTAGGAACCCCCTCCTGGACTAGGTTTAGTTATACCGCTGCTTTAGAAACTCAGCCACCCACACTGACCCTACACTCCATCTCAGTCTCGCTGGCTTTGTTGATTTGTTTTCCATTGTCATTGTTCTGTGAACATCAGACCCACATTTCCCTACCTCTCTCTCCCCCCCTCTCTCTCCCTTTTTTTCTCTCATATTCTTTCTCTTACATTCAACTTTTCCCCTCAAACTCTTTGGTGGCGCCAGCGAGTCGGCCTGCCGCTTCTACAGCCAGCAGATGAAGGGCAAGCACCTGGCCATCAAGAAGATGAACGAGATCCAGAAGAACATTGACGGCTGGGAGGGCAAGGACATCGGCCAGTGCTGCAACGAGTTCATCATGGAGGGGACGCTAACACGCGTGGGCGCCAAACACGAACGGCACATCTTCCTCTTCGACGGCCTGATGATTTGCTGCAAGTCCAACCACGGCCAGCCGCGCTTGCCTGGCGCCTCGTCCACCGCCGAGTACCGCCTCAAGGAGAAGTTCTTCATGCGCAAGGTGCAGATCAACGACAAGGACGACAAGGAGGGCGAGTACCGGCACGCCTTTGAGATCATCCTCAAAGACGGCAACAGCGTGGTGTTCGCTGCCAAGTCGGCCGAGGACAAGAACGGCTGGATGGCGGCGCTCATCTCGCTGCAGTACCGCTCGACGCTGGAGCGCATGCTGGACTCGGCCATGCTGCAGGAGGAGAAGGAGGAGCAAATGAGGCTGCCCGGGGCAGAGCTTTACCGGTTCGCCACGCCCGACTCTGAGGAGAACGTGGTGTTCGAGGAGAACGTGCAGTCCAAGTCGGGCATCCCTATCATCAAGGCGGGGACAGTGCTCAAGCTCATCGAAAGGCTCACCTTCCACATGTATGCAGGTGAGAAAAAGCACACGACACAGAAAGGTTTTCCTGTGTTGACCTGTTATGACCTTTTGAAATGCATGCCTTTTTCATTCAGCGGGCTATACAAATACCTCCCTCAGATGTGTGGAGTGACAGTAGTTGATAAATCCTGAAAGAGAACATCTTGCAGACCCTTTCCCATTGTAGAACAGGGGGGAAGGGGCAGGGTTTTGGGGTTAAAAAGTAGTCGATAGGAGTCAATTTGGTGTTTAAACAGGTTTAACCCTTTACACTTGTGTGAATTGGCCTATATGGATAGGGCTAAATTGAAATGTTTTTTTACAGAAGAAATATGAGATTATGGGAACATTATTAGACCAAAGTTGAGGACACGATAGTTCACCTTTCACAAGACTGAATCCAAACATTACACTGTTGATTTTATGTGCATTTTACATGTACTGTACTTTTCGCCGTGTTTGTTGATAATGAAATCTGAAAATACTCTGGATACATTCAGTAACATGATAACAATATTCCTGGAAAATGTGGGGTAGGTGCAACCTCGGATAAAAAATAGTTTGAGTTCGAGGACTAACTGGTGTGCGGAGTTCCTAAGTAATTTCAATGCACTTTAATGACTCAGTCTTCAACTATAAGGTGCTTTTTTGTGTTCTCCTAGCTGAGCTGTTAAGGAACTAGAGCAAGCACACTTGTAGTTGTTTTGTTTGTAACACAGACCTGCATCACCGCTGTCACACAATTACTGTTGTTCATGCAATCCAAAAACGGACCATTATAAATCGCAATCTGAGTCAGCTGGGCATCATGAAAGCTTGTTCTATTGCCAACATGATGACTAGCTGAGTTATAAAATACTATCTTACAGTGTTAGGCTTTCACAGGGCAATTCAGAGAAACGGGTCGTGATTTTGGTGCAGATAGAAAAGAGTCATGCTTTAGACAAACAGGCTCATTCTGTTCAGAACAACCCAGGGTATGACGCCACCATCATCATACATGGTGATCATAAACGTTGACACTGCATGTTATTGTACTGCCACTGTGTTCCAATTTAGGTGCTTATCAGTGCCCAAATATGCTATTTTCAACCCGTATACAGGTACGAGTATATATGGCTACGAGGAGCAGGAAGTAGACATGGGTCGCATCTTTTATGGCTCCCTCTCCACCTTTTTTTTCCTGAATGTGAGAGAACTGGACAGGTGAAAGCGAATTCCTAGAAACCTAGATATTTTCTGTATCTTGTTAATTTTGTCCTGACTTTTTTTTTTTACTCACGTGTCCACACCATTGTACACCTCCAATGTTTGTGTTTATCCAATTATGCACTTGCCCAGTTCCTGGCGTGCCTGTTCCTGTTATCACCTTGTTTTACACACAAAACCTTGAACTTGGCGCAAACGCAGTTTATGCTAAACATAAAAGACAAGATAGTGGAAGGCCTGTTTCTTCCCCCCACTTTCGTCATCCCCGCATCCATTTATAGCTGTTTTCACACTGCTCGTAAATATTTGGCCACAGTTGACGTCAGAACGCGGATATGTGATGACCTGCTTTGTTTCAGTGTCATTTTAGCCCCAGATAACACAACGAGAACTGATAAAGAACAAAAAACAAGTGGATGAAGCCTATTCATCTTCACGTTGCCATTTAGTAAGCGACCGTTAGGCAAATTACAGGCAGGAAAGATCTGCTACTATCTGTTTAGTGTTTAAAGGGGAAGTTCAGTATCCTCACCTTGTGCGTAGCTGTTTAAAGAAAACCAAACCACGGATTACAGTTTTTTTCAGGCCCATAGACTACTTTCAGGGTTAGGAACCCTCTAACATCAAGTTATAAAATACTGAACTTCCACTGGTTGATGCTTATTTATAAAAGCCTCTTAGGCCTCACTCCCCGCTATCTGAGATATCTACTGCAGCCTTCATCCTCCACATACAACACCCGTTCTGCCAGTCACATTCTGTTAAAGGTCCCCAAAGCGCACACATCCCTGGGTCGCTCCTCTTTTCAGTTTGCCGCAGCTAGCGACTGGAACGAGCCGCAACAAACACTCAAACTGGACAGTTTTATTTCAATCTCTTCATTCAAAGACTCAATCATGGACTCTCTTACTGACAGTTGTGGCAGCTTTGTGTGATGTATTTTTGTCTCTACCTTTTTTCCCTTTGTGCTGTTGTCTGTGCCCAATAATGTTTGTACCATGTTTTGTGCTGCTACAATGTTTCTACCATGCTGTGTTGTCATGTGTTGCTGCCTTGCTATGTTGTTGTCTTAGGTCTCTCTTTATGTAGTGTTGTCTCTCTTGTTGTGATGTGTGTTTTGTCCTATTTTTATATTGTATATATTTTTTATTTTTAATCCCAGGCCTCTGTCCACGCAGGAGCCTTTTGCCTTTTGGTAGGCCGTGATTGTAAATAAGAATTTGTTCTTAACTGACTTGCCTAGTTAAATAAAGGTTAAATAAAAATACAATCTAAATACAGCCCTTTGTGGAATGTTGGTGAGCTAGCCATTACAGTGTTGTTGAGCTAATCACTTTGCAGACTTCAGTGACACCTGAACTCCTTTAGTGATTCCTCACTAAAGCCAAACAAAAAGATGCCATGATTTTCAGGATGTTCACGAAATGTAATCCGTAAAATAGTCCTTTGGAGACAGGGTTGTTGACATATACAGTTGAGGTCGGAAGTTTACATACTTAGGTTGTATTCATTAAGACTTGTTTTTCAACCACTCCACACATTTCTTGTTAACAAGCTATAGTTTTGGCAAGTCGGTTAGGACATCTACATTGTGCATGACACAAGTAATTTTTCCAACAATTGTTTACAGACAGATTATTTCACTTATAATTCATTGTATCACAATTCCAGTAGGGTTCAGAAGTTTACATACACTAAGTTGACTGTGCCTTTAAACAGCTTGGAAAATTCCAGAAAATGATTTCATGGCTTCTGATTGACTCAAATGATGTCAATTAGCCTATTGGAGGTGTACCTGTAGAAGTATTTCAAGGCCTACCTTCAAACTCAGTGCCTCTTTGCTTGACATCATGGGAAAATGAAAAGAAGTCTGCCAAGACCTCAGAAAGCGTCATGTTGTGGGGTTCTTTGCTGCTGGAGGGACTGGTGTACTTCACAAAATAGATGGCATCATGAGGGAGGAAAATGATGTGCATATATTGAAGCAACATCTCAAGACATCAGTCAGGAAGTTAAAGCTTGGTCGCAAATGGGTCTTCCAAATGGACAATGACCCCAAGCATACTTCCAAAGTTGTGGCAAAATGGCTTAAGAACAACACAGTCAAGGTATTGGAGTGACCAACACAAAGCCCTGACCTCAATCCTATAGAAAATTTGTGGGCAGAACTGAAAAGGTGTGTGCGAGCAAGGAGGCCTACAAACCTGACTGTTACACCAGCTCTGTAAGGAAGAATGGGCCAACATTCACCCAACTTATTGTGGGAAGCTTGTGGAAGGCTACCCAAAACGTTTGACCCAAGTTAAACAATTTAAAGACAATGCTACCAAATACTAATTGAGTGTATGTAAACTTCTGACCCACTGGGAATGTGATGAAAGAAATAAAAGCTGAAATAAATCATTCTCTCTACTATCATTCTGACATTTCACATTCTTAAAATAAAGTGGTGATCCTAACTGACCTAAGACGAGGAATTTTTACTAGGATGAAATGTCAGGAATTGGGAAAAACTGAGTTTAAATGTATTTGGCTAAGGTGTATGTAAACTTTCGACTTCAACTGTATTTATCTAAAAGTTGGCATATTTATGACATTTTGTGCTTACCCAGGCCTCCTTTAAGACTCCATAATGCTTCATCTGTAGGTGCTACAAAGCAGAAATTGTCTTATGAAGCTTTACCACTAAAGAATTTTCATTATATTGTGGAACATAATATGCTCTACAGGCATATCAAAGTTCCAGAGTGGGATCTCAGCTAGTTTTAAAGTTATGGCCCATTTTATATAGAGAAATTGGCGTAGTAGGCAATGTAACCAATCACAGCCCTCCTTTTACTTGTATCCTGCATATCACCAGCAGAGGGCGACCATTTTGAATACATTTTCACGTTCACTGTTGGTAATGCTTACAAATTGGATCATGACTCTAAGATTAGCAGAGATCCCATCTGGAACTTTGATATGCCTGTAGAGTAGGCTATATTTTTTTAAATGCCAAATCAAAAAATCAAAATCTTCATGTTTTATTGTTCTATATTCATAAATTAATGTAGAAAAAGTGATTGAAACCAAATTACTACTCATATTACAGAGCAAGCAATAAAACTTAATATGACACCAATGTTTGCTTAGCAGCACCTACAGATGAAACACTATAGAGTTTTAAAGGAGGCCTGGATAAGGCCAAAATGTCAGAAATATGCCAACTTGTATTAATTCTTTCTCAATTATGCTTTTAGATACCAATGTCAAATATATGTCAACAATCCTTCAACCTAAGGACTGTTCTATGGATTATATTTCGTGAAAATTCAGAAAATCATAGTCATTCTTTGTCTGGGTTTCGTGAGAAGTCACTAATTAGAAAGGCTAAATGACCCAGCATGCATAGTAGTTCTTAGACCATGGGGTCTGTATTCTTTTCTACTGACAGGTGCCATTGTACCTAAACAGATACAAGGCTGCGATTGGACCAATAAGCTCTTCATTAATTAAAAGTAATGACGTCGTTTTGGGGAAATAAATCACCAAATTCAATCGCTCAAAGTCCAAGTGGATGTGGGCTCTGGTAATCTGGGGAGCAAAACATTTAGGCCAAGCGCTTCTGAATTTGGTCTGTTTCTATGCATTGTTATTCAGTGTCATGCAACCATACAGGTGTTGTATAAAATCTTCTTAAAGACACAAGTTCTCCTTTGTTCAGCACGGAATCCTTTCTGAACTTACACATATGTTTGGGTTTTGTCTTTGCAAGTCTAGAGCAGTGTTTCTCAACTGTGGTCCATCAGTACCCCCAAACTGTCCACTTTTGTTGAAGCACACCTGATTCAACTAACCCAAGTGCTTGATGATTAGAAGACTAGTTGATTAAGGTGCGCTTGTTCTGGGCTACACCTAACCTGTGTGCTGTGGGGAGTATTGAAGGACTGGAGTTAAAAAACACTGGTCCAAGGTTATTCCAGCACAATACAAAGCCAGGAGAGAACATTCCTCTTATGGGTGGACTGTCCAGCTCACACCCCTGTGTAAACTTCCTCCCCCGAATAAAGAGTAGGGTGTAAATATAGGCCACTATTTTCCTTTTTAGTTTCCAACAGTCTGTGTGCTACTGATTTCAAATAAGCCAAGGGAAACAAGCCTTTTGAGGAAAAGTGTGTCTGTGTGGCCAGGGTAATTTGAAAAGGGGAAAAAGGTGCTTCCTGTGCGATGCACCTCATGCCTGGACACACACCCTACTCCCACCCAGGAGACAGCAGGGCAGGGACAACACATACTTTTTCTCTTATCTCTCTGTCCTGACTATCTGCATTACAATTTGCATGGAACTATGCTTCTCTTTTGCCATAAATTGTAATCAAGAATCCATATAGTCCATGAGCCAGGAGGGTCGGTCGGGCTCACTTGGGACAACGATGTCTCTTAGTGATTATTTTGAAGGTCTATGTCCCTAGAGTTGGAAAATGTGTGATAGCAGTGCAGCAATGGTAGCTTTCTGCGTGTTGTCTTTCATCCCATCTGTTTTTCCCATAGGGATTTTACCCTATGACAAACAATATCACTATACAACAAGTTATTGCTCACTTGTACCCTTTAATCTTGTCATTGGAAAGCTTAGAGATTCAGACACATTTTCGGAATGTTCAGGTCAACAGAATGTTGACCATTGACCCCTCTGGTACATAACAGCAGTGGTGGAAAAAGTACTCAATTGTCTTGAGTAAAAGTAAAGATGCCTTAATAGAAAATTACTCAAGTGAAAGTCACCCAGTGAAATACTACTTGAGTAAAAGTATTTGGTTTTAAATGTACTTAAGTATCAAAAGTAAACGGAACTGCTAAAATGTATTTAAGTATCAAAAGGAGAAGTATAAACCAACCATTAAAAATTCCTTATATTAAGCAAACCAGACGGCACAATTTTTAAATATATTTATATTGATGGATAGCCAGGGGCACACTCCAACACTCAGACATAATTTACAAATGACGCATTTGTGTTTAGTGAGTCCGCCAGATCAGCGGCAGTAGGGATGACCAGGGATGTTATCTTGATGTGTGTGAATTGGAAATGTAACGAGTACTTATGGGTGTCAGGGAAAATGTATGGAGTAAATAGTAAATTACAGATGCACTAAAGTACTGCTTAAGTATAAATACTTCAAAAAATTACTTAAGTAGTTTACACCACTGCATATCCGAATGACCTGTAAGCCATTAAAAAGGACACCCGGATACATTTGAAACTTTATTTGACAAGTGGTTCTTTCATGACCTTTCAAATGATCTATAATACAGTGCATTTGAAAAGTATTCAGACCCCTTGACTTTTTCCACATTTTGTTACATTACAGCCTTATTCTAAAATGGATTAAATACTTTTTTTCGCCTCGTCAATCTACACACAATACCCCATAATGACAAAGCAAAAAAACGTTTTTTAGAAATGTTTGCAAATGTATATAAAAAATATATTTAAAAAAATATCACATTTACGTAAGTATTCAGACCCTTTACTCAGTACTTTGTTGAATCACTTTTGGCAGCGATTACAGCCTCAAGTCTTCTTGGGTAGGACGCTAAAAGCTTGCCACACCTGTATTTGGGGAGTTTCTCCCATACTTCTCTGCAGATCCTCTCAAGCTCTGTCAGGTTGGATGGGGAGTGTCGCTGCACAGCTATTTCCAGGTCTCTCCAGAGATGTTAGATTGGGTTCAAGTCCGGGCTCTGTCTGGGCCACTCAAGGACATTTGGAGACTTGTCCCTAAACCACTCCTGTGTTGTCTTGGCTGTGTGCTTTGGGTCGTTGTCCTGGTGGAAGGTGAACCTTCACCCTAGTCTGAGGTCCTGAGCACTCTGGAGCAGGTTTTCATCAAGAATGGTCTGAGTCCTTCGTCTGAGAGTCCTTTAGGTGCCTTTTGGCAAACTCCAAGTGGGCTCTCATGTGCCTTTTACTGATGAGTGGCTTTAGCCTGGCCACTCTACCATAAAGGCCTGATTGGTGGAGTGCTGCAGATATGGTTGTCCTTCTGGAAGGTTCTCCCATCTCCACAGAGGAACTCTGGAGAGCTGTCAGAGTGACCATCGGGTTCTTGATCACCTCCCTGACCACGGCCCTTCTCCCCCGATTGCTCAGTTTGGCCGTGCAGCCAACTCTAGGAAGAGTCTTGGTAGTTCCAAACGTATTCCATTTAAGAATGATTGCGGCCAGTGTGTTCTTGGGGACCTTCAATGCTGCAGAAAGGTTTTGGTACCCTTCCCCAGATCTGTGCCTTGACACCATCCTGTCTCTGAGCTCTACAAACAATTCCTTTGACCTCATGGCTTGGTTTTGCTCTGACATGCATAGTCAACTGTGAGACTTTGTATAGACAGGTGTGTGCCTTTCCAAATCATGTTCATTCAATTGAATATACCAAAGGTGGACTCCAATCAAGTTGTAGAAACATCTCAAGGATGATCAATGGGAACAGGATGCACCTGAGCTCAATTTCTAGTCTCATTGCAAAGGGTCTGAATACTTATGTAAATAAAGTATTTGTTTTTTATTTGTAATACATTTGCTAACATTTCTAAAAAAACTGTTTTCGTTTTGTCATTATAGGTTATTGTGTGTAGATTGATAAGCAATTTTTATTTAATCCATTTTAGAATATGTAACGTAACAAAATGTGGAAAGTCAAGGGGTCTGAATACTTTTTCGTGAGTGTGAGAGGGACCATTTGCTCACACACAACATGCACACACATTTATACTGACTCTATACACACACACACACACACACACACACACACACACACACACACACACACACACACACACACAATCATCATATAGGCTGCTACTCTGTTTATTATATCATCCTGATGCCTAGTCACCTTACCCCTATACATATTTACAGTACGAGTCATAAGTTTGGACACGACTACTCATTCAAGGGTTTTTCTTAATTTTTTATATTTTCTACATTGAATAATAGTGAAAACACAAAACTATGAAATAACACATATGGAATCATTTAGTAACCAAAAAAGGCTTAAACAAATCAAAATATATTTTATATTTGAAATTCTTCAAAGTAGCCACCCTTTGCATTTCTGACAGTTTTGCGCACACTTGGCATTCTCTCAACCAGCTTCACCTGCAATGCTTTTCCAACAGTCTTGGAGTTCCCACATATGCTGAGCATTTGTTGGCTGCTTTTCCTTCACTCTGGAACAACTCATCCCAAACCATCTCAATTGGGTTGAGGATGGGTGATTGTGGAGGCCAGGTCATCTGATGCAGCACTCCATCACTTTCCTTGGTCAAATAGCCCTTACACAACCTGGAGGTGTTTTGGGTCATTGTCCTGTTGAAAAACAAATGATAGTCCCACTAAGTGCTAACCAGATGGGATGGCGTAATGCTGCAGAATGCTGTGGTAGCCATGCTGGTTAAGTGTGCCTCTAAATAAATCACAGACCATGTCACCAGCAAAGCACCATCACACCACCTCCTCCATGCTTCACGGTGGGAACCACACATGCGGAGATCATCCGTTCACCTACTCTGCGTTCCACAAAGACAAGGCAGTTGGAACCAAAAATATTTTAAAAATATCAAATGTCCATTGCTTGTGTTTCTTGGCCTAAGCAAGTCTCTTCTTGTTATTGGTGTCCTTTTAGTAGTGCTTTCTTTGCAGCAATTTGACCATGAATGCCTGATTTCACGTAGTCTCCTCTGAACAGTTGTTGTTTGTCTGTTACTTGAACTCTATGAAGCATTTATTTGTGCTTCAATCTGAGGTGCAGTTAACTTCAATGAACTTATCCTCTGCGGTAGAGTTAACTCTGGGTCTTCCTTTCCTGTGGCCGTCCTCATAAGAGCTAGTTTCATCATTGCGCTTGATGGTTTTTGCGACTGCACTTGAAGAAACTTTCAAAGTTCTTGAAATGTTCCGTATTGACTGACCTCTCTGTCTTAAAGTAATGGACTGTCGTTTCTCTTTGCTTATTTGAGCTGTTCTTGCAATAGTATGGACTTGGTGCGCGATGTCTAATATCAAAGAAGTCTCAACGTATTGCTTGCCTGAGGTAGAGTACCTTAAGATAAGCTATAGACCACACTATCTACCAAGACAGTTCTCATATTATTCGTAGCCGTCTATTTACCACCACAGACCGATGCTGGCACTAAGACCGCACTCAACCAACTATAAGGCCATAAGCAAGCAAGAAAATGCTCATCCAGCATCAAATGCAGGCAAACGTAAATCAATTTCACCAGATTTTTACAAGCATGTCACGTGCTACCAGAGGAAAAAAAACTCTGCAACACCTTTACTCCACACACAGAGATGCAAACAAAACTCTCCCCCGCCCTCCATTTGGCAAATCTGACCATAGTTCTATCCTCCTTATTCTTGCTAAAACTAAAGCAGGGAGTACCAGTGTCTCGCTCAATATGGAAGTGGTTAGATGAAGCGCATGCTACGCTACAGAGTTGTTTTGCTAGCACAGACTGGAATATGTTTCAGGATTCATCCAATGGCATTGAGGAGTATACCACCTCAGTCATCAGCTTCATCAATAAGTGCATCGACAACGTCGTCCCCACAGTGGCGTGACCGTACGTACATATACCAACCAGAAGCCATGGATTACAGGCAACATTCGCATCAAGCTAAAGGCTGGAGCTGCCACTTTCAAGGAGCGGGACACTAATCCGGACGCTTACAAGAAATCCCGCTATGCCCTCAGACGACCCATCAAACAAGCAAAGCGTCAATACAGGATTAAGATTGAATCCTACTACACCGGCTCTGACGCTCGTCGGATGTGGCAGGCTTGAAAACTGTTTCGGACTACAAAGGGAAACCCAGACACGAGCTGCCCAGTTACGCGAGCCTACCAGACAAGCTAAGTGCCTTTTATGCTCGCTTCGAGGCAAGCAACACTGAAGCATGCATGAGAGCACCAGCTGTTCTGGATCTGTGTGATAACGCTCTCGGCAGCCGACAGATCCACAGATGACGCAATCTCAATTGCACTCCACACTGCCCTTTCCCACCTGGACATAAGGAACACCTATGTCAGAATGCTGTTCATTGTCTAAAGCTCAGCATTCAACACCATAATGCCCACGAAGCTCATCACTAAGCTAAGGACTCTGGGACTAAACACCTTCCTCTGCAACTGGATCATGGACTTTCTGACGGGCCGCCCCCAGGTGGTAAGGGTGTCAACAACACATCTGCCACGCTGATCCTCAACACTGGGGCCCCTCAGGTGTGTGTACTTAGTCTCCTCCTGTACTCCCTGTTCACACAACAGTGGTAGGCCTGATCACCGACAACGATGACACAGCCTATAGGGAGGTCAGGAGGTCAGAGACCTGGCAGTGTGGTACCAGGGCAACAACCTCTCCCTCAATGTGAGCAAGACAATGGAGCTGATCGTGGAATACAGGAAAAGGCGGGCCGAACAGGCCCCCATTAACATCAACAGGGCTGTAGTGGGTTGTGGGTCCACTACAGCCCCACAAGTCTTGTGTAGACCTCCACAAGTCTGGTTCATTCTTGGGAGCAATTTCCAAACGCCTGAAGGTACCACGTTCATCTGTACAAACAATAGTACGCAAGTATAAACACCATGGGACCACGCAGCCGTCGTACCACTCAGTGTCCTAGAGATGAACGTACTTTCGTGCAAAAAGTGCAAATCAATCCCAGAACAACAGCAAAGGAGCTTGTGAAGATGCTGGAGGAAACGGGTACAAAAGTATCTATATCCACAGTAAAACGAGACCTATATCGACATAACCTGAATGGCCGCTCAGCAAGGAAGAAGCCACTGCTCCAAAACCGCCATAAAAAAAAAGCCAGACTACGGTTTGCAACTGCACATCGGGACAAAGATCGTACTTTTTGGAGAAATGTCCTCTAGTCTGATGAAACAAAAATAGAACTGTTTGACCATAATGTCCATCGTTATGTTTGGAGGAAAAAGGGGGAGGTTTGCAAGCCGAAGAACACCATCCCAACCGTGAAGCACGGGGGTGGAAGCGTCATGTTGTGGGGGAACTTTGCTGCAGGAGGGACTGGTGCACTTCACAAAATAGATGGCATCATGAGGGAGGAAAATGATGTGGATATATTGAAGCAACATCTCAAGACATCAATCAGGAAGTTAAAGCTTGGTCGCAAATGGGTCTTCCAAATGGACAATGACCCCAAGCATACTTCTAAAGTTGTGGCAAAATGGCTTAAGGACAACAACGTCAAAGTATTGGAGTGACCATCACAAAGCCCTGATCTCAATCCTATAGAAAATGTGTGGGCAGAGCTGAAAAAGCATGTGCGAGCAAGGAGGCCTACAAACCTGACTCAGTTACACCAGCTCTGTCACGTGTGAATGAGCCAAAATTCACCCAACTTATTGTGAGAAGCTTGTGGAAGGCTACCCAAAACGTTTGACCCAAGTTAAACAATTTAAAGGCAATGCTACCAAATACTAATTGAGTGTATGTAAACTTCTGACCCACTGGGAATGTGATGAAAGAAATAAAAGCTGAAATAAATAATTCTCTCTACTATTATTCTGACATTTCACATTCTTAAAATAAAGTGGTGATCCTAACTTGACCTAAGACAGGGTATTTTTACTAGGATGAAATGTCAGGAATTGTGAAAAACTGAGTTTATATGTATTTCGCTAAGGTGTATGTAAACTTCCGACTTCAACTGTACATGTACAAATTACCTCAACTAACTTGTACCCCCGCACACTGACTCTGTACCGGTACCCCCTGTATATAGCCTTGTTATTGTTACTTTATTTTTTACTTAAGAAAATATTTACCAAATAAACTAAACTCTTCTTGAACTGCACTGTTGGTTAAGGGCTTGTACGTAAGCATTTCACGATAAAGTCTACACTTGTTGTATTCGGCGCATGTGACAAATAAAGTTTGATTTGTTTGTATTTTACCACATAGCGCTATCTTCTGTATACCACCCCTACTTTGTCACAACACAACTGTCTCAAATGCATTAAGAAGGAAAACAATTCCACAAGTAAACTTTTAACAAGGAACACCTGTTAGTTGAAATTCATTCCAGGTGACTACCTCATGAAGCTGGTTGAGAGAATGCCAAGAGTGTGGAAAGCTGTCGTCAAGGCAAAGGGTGGCTACATTGAAGAATCTCATATATAAAATATATTTTGATTTGTTTAACCCTTTTGGTTACAACATAATTCCATGTGTGTTATTTCATAGTTTTGATGTCTTCACTATTGTTCTACAATATAGAACATAGTAAAAATAAAGAAAAACCCTTAAATTAGTAGGTGTCCACACTTTTGACTTGTGTGTGAAATAAATTACAAAATAAGGTTTGGGATGGTAAAACGGGTTCAGTGTAAACTTGAATGATTCAATCCAGATGTAAAGTATGTAGAAAAGATAATGGAGCTGTATATTTTTTTTAATAAGATCATCTTTGAGAACTAACCACCACCAGAATAAAAACTAAACTGTCAGTGAGAATCTAAAATTAATTTTGTTTTAAAGTTTGAGTCACTCAGATAGCATAAGAACACAACATAAGCCAAGGCAAAAAAGGGGTAAAATTGCAGGAAGTTAACTTTAAAGTAACTGCCCAGTGAATATCTAACTTTTTATAAGTTCATATTCTGTTGAGTCATACCCAAGTAATGTTGTTGACTTGTCCTACAGTATACTTGTATTTGTGGCCAAAGCCTAGGAGAAACACTGCAGTGTGTCTGTCGGTGGTGGGAAGGGCAGGCGGGTAATCTATTTTTAAGCGTGTGTGTGGTAGAGTGGCAGTTGCGTGCGTCAGAGCAGCGTCTGTTTCCTGGCTGAAATGGTTCCAGGCCGATTGTTTGTAAATCCACACTGAGGCAGCTATTGTTCCCCCCCCCCCTCCCCCCCAGCTAGACCCGGCGCAAGGGCTTGGACAGATCCATCATGTGAACCACTAGCTAACAATCCTGTTCGGACTGCAGAAGATCTAGCCCTTGCTAGGTGCCCTGTAGCTCCCACTCCAAGACCCGCATAACCACAGCATCCGCACTCGTAATATACACACAGACCTGGGTCATGTTCACTAGGGAATGTTTGACATTTTTCTTATTGGGCAAGTCAAGTGGTCCTCCATGTTTCAGTCCGTTTTTTTCTGTTTCGTACCTAATAATACACATGACATTGGTTAGCATATCTTAGACTGTTAACTTAATAGTTATAAGATATCTAGCTGGCAAACAGTATCAAATTTCATACGTGATCACTGAAAGTCATGAAAGAAAAATAGATACTTGCACACTGCTGGGATTGATTAATAACAAAATGGCTGACAATCCCATTGTTTTTCTCTTCTTGCAGATCCAAATTTTGTCCGAACATTTCTAACAACCTACAGGTCCTTCTGCAAACCTCAGGAGCTGCTGGGTCTTCTTATGGAGAGGTGAGAATGTTGATGCCATTCTACGATTTGGGCTCCACTGTTATTATTCTATGAAGAACCGCCTTTGTCTAATATTGTATCATATTTTTCAACATCAGATACATTGCCTTACACTTCGGAAAATGTTTTCAGTCAACAAGATATTTGTCCGTGCTCGTTGACTCTGACCTTTGTTCTGACAAAGACAGAGATGTATTTGTCATGGACAATATATTCCTATATCCATTTATAGAAACTAGGGCTGTCCCTGACTAAAATAAATCTTGGTCAACCGAGAGTCGTCTGTTCTTTCGACCAATCGATTGGTCTACATTTTTAAACGTGTATTTTTCCATATTTTAAACGTGTATTTTTCCATTTGAAATAAAATCAGCTATATGTAGCTTGTCTGATGCTTTAAGCACACTGTTTGATTAAATAATTGAGACACACAAATCACTCGAGAGAGAGAGAGAGCCAGAGACCAAGATGGCCTAGACAGAAGGGAAAAAAACCTGGGCCGCCCTCCTCCCTCTGCTGCTGGCCTTCGCAGATAATAGGCTACAGCAGGGGTCGGCAACCTTTTCCATTTGGAGTGCCAATTTATGTTACCATTTCTACCGTTCTGCGTGCCAGTTAGGGTTATCAATTAAGTTTCATTTCATTTATAATAAAGTCTTCGTATCTCAAAATCTTTGCCATGTGGTTCATCTAAGTTCTATCTAAATGAATATAAAACAAATCTAAAAGTAACTTATATTGCCATTGCCAACTCTGTAAAAAATAGCCTACATAAAGCCAACAAATATTAACATTGCAGCCTGCAGGTAGAAAATATCGTGATTTAAAAAAAAATATGTATATCCTATAATAGCCTGTCTGCATCGAACTTGAAACATTGTATCAACTAGGGCAGTGGTTTCCAAACTTTTTATAGTCCCGTACCCCTTCAAACATTCAACCTCCAGCTGCGTACCCCCTCTAGCACCAGGGTCAGCGCACTCTCAAATGTTGTTTTTTGCCATTGTAAGCCTGCCACACACACACTATACAATAAATTTATTAAACATAAGAATGAGTGTGAAATTTTGTCACAACCCGGCTCGTGGGAAGTGACAGAGCTTTTATAGGTCCAGAGCACTAATAATAATAATAATAATCAATAATTTTGCTTTTTATTTAATCATCTTACATATGAAACCTTATTTGTTCATCGAAAGTTGTGAATAATTCACCACAGGTTAATGAGAAGGTTGTGCTTGAAAGGATGGACATAACTCTGCAATGTTGGGTTGTATTGGAGAGAGTCTGTCTTCAATAATTTTCCAAACACAGTCTGTGCCTGTATTTAGTTTTCATGCTAGTGAGGGCCGGGAATCCACTCTCACATAGGTACGTGGTTGCAAAGGGCGTCAGTGTCTAAACAGCGCGATTTGCCAAGGCAGGATACTCTGAGCGCAGCCCAATCCAGAAATCTGGCAGTGGCTTCTGATTTAAATACAATTTTCACAGAACCGCTTGTTGCAATTTCGATGAGGCTCTCTTGTTCAGATATCGGTAAGTGGACTGGAGGCAGGGCATGAACGGGATAACGAATCCAGTTGTTTGTGTCATCCGTTTCGGGAAAGTACTTGCATAATTGCACACCCAACTCACTCAGGTGCTTGTCTATATCACATTTGACATTGTCTGTAAGCTTGAGTTAATTTGCACACACAAAAAAAATCATACAATGATGGGAAGACCTGTGTGTTGTCCTTGTTAATGCAGACAGAAAAAAGCTCCAACATCTTAATCATAGCCTCAATTTTGGCCCGCACATTGAGTATAGTTGCGGAGAGTCCCTGTAATCCTAGATTCAGATCATTCAGGCAAGAAAAAAACATCACCCGTATAGGCCAGTCGTGTGAGAAACTCGTCATCATGCAGACAAGTGAAAATTATGGTCAGTAAAGAACTTTAAGCTCGTCTCTCAATAAATAAAAAAAAGTCAATACTTTGTCCCTTGTAAAAGCGTTACATGGTCGTTGCCCATATCATTGCATAGTGCAGAAAATACACAAGAGTTCAGGAGCCTTGCTTTAACAAAGTTAACCATTTTCACTGTAGTGTCGAAAAACGTCTTTCCAGCTGTCAGGCATTCCCTTGGCAGCAAGAGCCTCTGGGTGGATGCTGCAGTGTACCCAAGTGGCGTTGGGAGCAACTGCTTGCACGCGCTTTACCACTCCACTATGTCTCCCTGTCATGGCTTTTGCGCCATCAGTACAGATGCCAACATGAGCAGCAGCTACATTTGGCTACATACGGACCATTAGTGGAATTCCCGTGAGAGAGTAACGGTTAATGTGATTGGATGTTAATTATTTGACTAGGCCACCTGTATTTGACATTGTTGTTGTTTCGCTGAACACTAGATGGTGTCATTTTATGTTTGGCAGTGAAAGAGGCTACTCAGGCGAGAAAAAAACCTCACCCAAATGTATAGCCCCGTTGGAAAATATAAATGGACTGTTTGAAAAATGCGAGGGAAAAAAACAACATTTATTATTATAAAAAAATACATGTAAATCACATTTTTATATGGCGTACCCCCGACGACATTGCGTACCCCAGTTTGGGAATACCTGAACTAGGCTATCAACTGGATCCGGGCCCAAAGCTCGCGCTAGCAAACTTGCAACATTTTATAAAATGTTCTGGGCCCTCAGAGTTTCCTGCACCAGTGAACTCGGGACAGACAGACACAGCTGTAGGCTATTTGTGTAAGGGATAAGTAATTAGGTATTTTATGATGTTTGCACTGGATCAGAACATTACATTTTTCCCTTTGATGCTGAGTGGTTCGATCGAAAGGGAGAGAGCTGGAAATATTTTTCAAATATGTTGAGGAACCATTGTCATGATCAGTAAAAAACACACCTTTACTCGCTGTTTGAGGTGAAGAATAAATTACTTTGAGAAGCTCAACAACTAGAGAGGCGCAGCGGTCTAAGGCACTGCATCTCGGTGCAAGAGGCGTCACTGCAGTCCCTGGTTCGAATCCAGGCTGCATCACATCCGGCTGTGATTGGGAGTCCCATAGGGCGGCGCACAATTGGCCCGGCGTCATCCGGGTTTGGCTGGGGTAGGCCGTCATTGTAAATAAGAATTTGTTCTTAACTGACTTGCCGAGTTAAATAAAGGTTAAATAAAATAAAAACATTAGTGGTGGTGAGTTAAGACAATCAGACATTTTTTTCTCACAAATGTAGGATAGGTTGTGAGCTCTGCAAACAAAACAAGTTGTCCACTCCGACGATGAGAATGGTAAACAACTGTAATAATGATATATTGAATCCATTAACAGAAATGACTGTAACCGAACAAACATTATAGATTAGAAATTATGAGAATTAACAGTAAATGTGCTACTCTGCTGATGATATATGTAATGGGGGATTGCGCGCGAAATGTCGGGAGAGAGACATTGTGCATCTTAACCACACTCCCCTTCTTCTTGGATCTCCGCGGCCTCTGCAAATTCCACTAAGACATGCGTGAATCAGACAGGTGTCTTGTATGCCATGAAAAATATATATATATTTGCGACTGCTCCGCTCAAAAACTCTCGGCTGACCAACAGCCTATCGACCAAACAATCGAACAGTCGACTAAATGGCGTCAGCCCTGGTAGAAACATACCTAGGTGTTGAAGCATTTTGAATTAAACCAATCTTTTATTGTTGCCATCTAGTGTATTGCAATCACCATCTACAGTCTGGTTAAAGGTGTCTCCCAGATTCCACACTGTTGTGTCTTCTCAGTTGTGATTTTGTTTTCCGGAACCTTCCAGGTTTGAAATCCCCGAGCCAAAGCCCACAGAGGCAGACCAGATGGCCATAGAGAACGGAGACCAACCTCTCAGCGCCGAACTCAAACGATTTCGCAAGGAGTTTGTCCAGCCAGTCCAACTCCGGTACTTCTCCACCCCTCCCAATTTACCACACCTAATTCCAGAGGTTGTATTCATTACGGACTGTAACAAAAAACATTTGACAGCTAAAAAATTCTTATTGGACAAGTTGAGGTAGCCCCTGTCTGTTTTCTTTCATTTTGGTGCCTAATGAACATGACCTAGGGGTCAACAGAACATCCTGGTTTTCTTGTGATACTTATGGTGCCACATGGAGGGTTGTCGGTCCTGATTAGCAGAGAAAGGTTTCAAACTGTTTCAATGCTGGGTTGAAACAGAAGCATGCACTTTTTTTCATTTCTTTTTATATACAATGCATCCGGGAAATATTCAGACCCCTTGATTTTTTTCCCCCACATTTTGTTACATTACAGCCTTATTCTAAAATGTTATTTTTTTTATCCTCATCAATTTACACGATACCCCATAATGACAAAGCGAGAACAGTTTATTTAATTTTTTTTGCAAATGTGTTAAATATAAAAAACAGATACCTTATTTACATAAGTATTCATAGCCTTTGCTATGAGACATGAAATTGAGCTCAGGTGCACCATGTTTCCATTGATCATCCTTGAGATGTTTCTACAACATTTAAGTGATTTAAGTCCACTTGTAGTAAATTCAATTGATTGGACATGATTTTGAAAGGCACACACTTGTCTATATAAGGTCCCACAGTTGACAGTAAATGTCAGAGCAAAAACCAAGCCATGAGGTTGAAAGAATTGTCTGTAGAGCTCAAAGACAGGATTGTGTCGAGGCACAGATTTGGGGAAGGGTACTAAAACATTTCTGTAGCATTGAAGGTCCCCAAGAACACAGTGGTCTCCATCATTCTTAAATGGAGGAAGTTTGGAACCACCAAGACTCTCTTCTTAGAGCTGGCCACCTGGCCAAACTGAGCAATCTGGGGAGAAGGGCCTTGGTCAGGGAGGTGACCAAGAATCGGATGGTCACTCTGACAGTGCTCCAGAGTTCCTCTGTGGAGAAGGGAGAACCTTCCAGAAGGACAACCATCTCTGCAGCACTCCACCAATCAGGCCTTTATGGTGGAGTGGCCAGACGGAAGCCACTCCTCAGTAAAAAGCACTTGACAGCCGCTTAGAGTTTGCCAAAAGGCACCGAAAGGACCACAATTGAACTCTTTGACCTGAATGCCAAGCGTTACATCTGGAGGAAACCTGGCACCATCCCTACAGTGAAGCATGGTGGTGGCAGCATCATGCTGTGGGGATCATTTTCAGCGGCAGGGACTGGAAGATTAGCCAGGATCAAGGGAAAGATGAACGGAGCAAAGTACAGAGAGATCCTTGATGAAAACCTCCTCCAGTGCGCTCAGGACCTCAAACTGGGGCGAAGTTTCACCTTCTTACAGGACAACGACCCAAAGCACACAGCCAATACAACCCATGAGTCACTTCAGACAAGTCTCTGAATGTCCTTGAGTGGCCCAGCCAGAGACCAGACTTGAACCCAATCGAAGATCTCTGGAAAGATTTGAAAATAGCTGTGCAGTGACACTCCCCATCCAACCTGACAGAGCTTGAGAGGATCTGCAGAGAAGAATGGGAGAAACTCCCCAAATACAGGTGTGCCAAGCTTGTAGCGTCATACCCAAGAAGACTCGAGGCTGTAATCGCTGCCAAAGATGCTTCAACAAAGTGCTGAGGAAAGGGTCTGAATACCTATGTGATATTTCAGTTTACAATTTTTTATAAATGTGCAAACATTTCTAAAAACCTGTTTTTGCTGCGAAAAACAATTGTGGACAAAGTCGAGGGGTTTGAATACTTTCCGAATGCATTGTAAATATGTTTTTGTAAATATATAGAATTTTTTATGCATATATTTTACTACTTTATTATTTTCCACTAACCCTACCACCCCTCCCCTAATTGGAGTAAACTAATGGGCAACAATACTTAGGCTTCCACTTCAGGTTATACATACTACATAGATTTCACGGACAATACATTTTACATTAGTTATCTTTTTGTTTGTTTTTAGTCCCAGCCTTCAGCTACCCTCAACCCTTCCCATCTATCTCTGAAGAACATCCAGTTTTCGTTTCTAGCTGCCATATATTTTTCCAGCATGCACTCTTTGTAGGTCTCAATCTGTGGCTCTCTGGTCTCTTATCAGTCAACTCATTGCTTTCCCAGTTTCTTTGGAGTTGATTTAAGTTGCTAATCCAGGGTCAGATTTATTTCGTTTTTAGGTCAGGATTTGTAGTTAGTGGTCTCTTGCTGGTCTGTAACTGGTATCTAAATGGTTTTGACCTACTCTCTCTTCCTGCAGAGTACTGAATGTATGTCGCCACTGGGTGGAGCACCACTTCTATGACTTTGAGCGGGACTGCCAGTTACTCAAGCGTCTGGAGGAGTTCATTGCATTGGTGCGAGGTATGTGTGGATAAATCGGGGCAAGGACTTTCTCTTCTTCTCTCATTGCATATCCTCTCTTTTTGTCTTGTATTTTCTCCTCTTCTTTTCCTCTTTTCTTGTCTCTTCCTCTCTCGTCTCTTCTATTCTATTTTCTTCTAATTTAGTGTATCTTCTCTTCTCTGAGTGACAATCTCCCTCTCTGTGACCTCTCCCAGGCAAGGCCATGAAGAAGTGGGTGGAGTCCATCACCAAGATCATCCAGAGGAAGAAGCAGGCTCAGGCCAACGGGCCCAGCCACAACATCACATTTGAGAGCTCGCCACCGCCCATCGAGTGGCACCTCAGTAAGCCAGGCCAGACAGACCAGTTTGACCTCATGACCCTCCACCCAATTGAGATCGCCCGGCAGCTCACACTGCTCGAGTCCGACTTCTACAGGTAGGCCTACAGTACCGTATGGCCGTCCACGCCAGTGTTTTTTAACTCCATTCCTTTTTGTTCCTGTCCAGTACTAAGGCACCTCAATTTATCACTGGCTTGATTACTTGGATCAGCTGTGTAAGTGTTGTCCTAGAGCAAAAATGCGACCCACCACCTGGATTCGGTCCTATGTAGCAAAATTTGAAATGGTGTCTTTTACATTGGATAAAAGTACAGACTCAGAGCTAGAAATGTGATATCATACACTCCAGTTGAGGAACATTGAGAAAGTAATTCTGCTTTGAAAGTTGATAAACTTGTAACCCCACTTTTGAGAAAATGTCCCTTGAATGTTTTGGTACACCTACTTGGAGAGCTTTTCTTTGTCTACACCCATTCAGCATCGTTCACACCCTCTTAAGCCTTAGCCCAACCCATCTCTTTAAGGATTCACATTTGAGGCCATGTGCTAAACAGACTGAGTAGTGTAGTAAACAACCAAGGATTTCAAGACTAAAAGTGCTAAAAGTAGTAGCCTACAATAAGTAAAAGCTCCAGGAAAAAATACACTTTATCTAGTCCTTGTCCTATATCCTAACTTGACTTTGGTGCAGGTCATGTTTTTCTTTACATTACCATCTCTGGTAAACAACACACTATATCAAATAAAATCAGAAAATGTATGTGTCACATGTACAGGAAACAGAAGGTGTAAATGGTACTGTGAAATGGTTACTTGCATATCAGCAATATCAAACATAGAAAGTGTCCTGATAAAATATAGTGTCAATATTTTATCATTATTAGATGATGCTTACCCAGACAGACTTGTCTAAATTGATAGGCCATGTGAAAGAAATGCCATATCCACCCCCCAGCCACATCTAGCTAAGTGGATGGGTCACTATTGTCTAGACTCCGTTTTGTTTGTAGCTACATCTTGCTTGGCCAGCGTTGTGTTAAGTCACTCCGGTTCACACTGACCGTGGCATGTGCAGAAAGTAGCCCATCACAACTTTTTCCAACTGATCTGTCGATAGCGCCTGCTAAATTCAGGGCATCAATGTTGTTGAGAAAAGTAGCAAAACTTTTGTAGTTCTCAATAGCTAACGTTATATCTTTCAAAAATGGCGCAGTAGAAATGACTATCAACACATACTAAAGAGTTCACGTTATAGACAGAAGCAAGCTACATGGCAGACCAATCCAAACTCATCTCCCGGCATGTCCAGCCCGTCATTATCTCAGCCAATCATGGCTAACGGGTAGGTTCCTGCCTTTTTCCATGGCTAAACCAACTAGGCTTATAATTTAACAATTTAATTCGTATTTACAGATGGAATACACATTTTCTATTAAGGCACATGAAAGTTCACATGTTCCAGAAGGTATTTCTGCTCAAAAACACATTTTGATTAAAAGTAAAAGACGTTCAAATGCCTCTCCTGTGAAGTGCGACATACGCCTAGCTTCCTGAAATGGGGCACAAATGTGCTGTATTTGTTGCCTTCATACCAGGTGGGGAATGAAGGGTGGAGGTGTACCACTTTATTTAGTCCCCTTAATACCTGGTAATTATTTGTTACATAATTTCATGTAATTAGAATGTTCTGTGGTAATAGGACTTTAAAAAACGAACAACTGTAGTTTGGGATATTCTTTCAGGATTCATATCTTTGCAGTTGCACCCAGATCCTCCTAAGAGGTCGCTTACATTGGAAGATACTCCTTCATGGACATTTCAATTGATGTTCTTATGGCGAAGTGATACATTTTTTTTTATACATTTACATTTTAGTCATTTAGCAGACACTCTTATCCAGAGCGACTTACAGTAGTAAATGCATACATTTAATTTCATGCATTTTTTTGTTGTTGTTTTTTTTGTACTGGCCCCCCGTGGGAATCGAACCCACAACCCTGGCGGTGCAAACACCATGCTCTACCAACTGAGCCACAGGGAGTGAATAAAATTGAGTTCATGATTCGTCACGCTTGATGCAGTCTTCACTTTGGATCCACCTCTTGCCTGAACGTGTTTCTATGTTTTCCCATTTTGTCCGATTGTAGTCGTTTATAGTACAATAGAGGACACATGCGCACACGCACAATTTTTCTCACATATACTTACACACAAACGTGCAGCACCAGAGAGGGGACGCAAGGACACACTTCCCCCTCTGACATCGCTGGGCCTGTGGGAACAGCTAGGGTGGGCCGTACCCAAGGTTATCCCCTCACCTCTTTCCCACGCTCCGGGGTGAAGTTTCCCCTAGGTGGAGATCTATGATCAGCTTCCTCTCTCCCAATATTAACCGTAACCGTTAGTGGGGAAAATTCAAAACTCAATGTATGTACTGTAAGAATATCAATTGAAATGTCCATGAAGAAGCTGGTCCTCATTAATGCCCCGTTGGTCACTTCATTGCTCCCTATTTGTTTACTATGCAAGCTTCTGATTTACCTAACTTTGTTGTTGAAGGATAAAAACATGAGTTACAAAACGCATTCACAGGGTTGGTTAACTCTCGAGGTTCCTCGGGTCTCCACCGAATTAGGTAAATCCGCTTTTAGTTTTAATGCGCCCCACTGCTGGAACAATTTACAGATCTCATTAAAACTGGATGTTCTGGTGCTGCTCGGGTGTTGATTGAAAACCTACTAGCTGAGAAATGTAGCTGTTTATGATTGTGTATTTGCGTTTTGCATATATAAAACAAAAAACTCTTATTTATGCATGTGTAGTTTTAAATGTGTATATTGATGTGTATTGTGTACACAGTGCTCCCCTGGAAAAGAGACCCTTGGTCTCAGTGCAGACTACCTGTTAAAATAAAGTTCAAATAAAAACATTCAAATATTTACCTTACTCCATTTCCTAGGACGAGATCAAAACACACCGGCTCGGTGGCCCAAAAATGGTTGCCGGTATTGTCTGAAAATCTTACCGCAATGCTGGCACAGAAAGCTCCCTTAGCTGCCAAGACTGGAGTCGGTAGAAGTTTGCACCTAACCACTGACACAGTCAGATTTGTTTTGTTTTTCATATAACTAATAATGGTGGTCCTCTGTGGCTCACATGGTGAATGCATGGTGCTAGCCACACTAAAGTTGTGGCTTCAATTCCTGCTGGGATCACATGAACATACAGTATTGTGCCTGCATATATTTTTTTGTAAGTCGCTTTGGATAATGGCATTGAATAGTTAGGGTATATGGTAATCTCCTCCTGCATCTTTGGTCTGGAGCATTATTGACCTCTCGCTGACCTATATCTATCTACAGGGCGGTGCAGCCGTCAGAGCTGGTGGGCAGCGTGTGGACAAAGGAGGACAAGGAGCTGAACTCGCCCAACCTTCTGCGCATGATCCGCCACACCACCAACCTCACGTTGTGGTTCGAAAAGTAAGAGCGGCAATTTTGTTTTTTGGCAGCACAAAGAATCAGTCCTCATGTGAAATGTGACCGTGATACTCCTTACACTTGCAGTGTTGACCAAGCATTTTCTATGATGAATTTATGGCATGATAAAGTAAACTATGTAGCTGTTATGTAGCTCAATGTATTCTGAACAAAAATATAAACACAAGTATAGTGTTGGTCCCATCATAAACTGAAATAAAAGATCCCAGAAATGTTCCATAAGCACAAAAAGCTTTCTTCTCAAATGTTGTGCACTAATGAGTTTGCATCCCAGTTCGTGAGCATTTCTCCTTTGCCTAGATAATCCATCCACCTGACAGGTGTGGCATATCAAGAAGCTGATTAAACAGCATGATCATTACACAGGTGCACCTTGTGCTGGGGACAATAGAAGGTCACTCTAAAATGTGCTGTTTTGTCACACAACACAATGCCACAGATGTCTCAAGTTTTGAGGGAGCAGGCAATTGGCAGGCTAACTGCAGGAATGTCCGCCAGAGCTGTTGCCAGAGAATTGAATGTTCATTTCTCTACCATAAACCACGTCCAACGACATTTTAGAGAATTTGTCAGTATGTCCAACCGGCCTCACAACCGCAGACCACGTGTAACCACGAAAGCCCAGGCCCTCCACATCCGCCTTCTTCACCTGCGGGATCGTCTGACAGCTGATGAAACTGAGCAGTATTTCTGTCTGTAATAAAGCCCTTTTGTGGGGAAAAACTCATTCTGATTGGCTGGGCCTGGCTCCCCAGACAGTGGGCTTGGCTCCCAAGTGGCTCCCAGGCCCAACCATGGCTGCGCCCCTGCCCACTCATGTCATATCCATAGATTAGGGCCTAATGAATTTGTTTCAATTGACTGATTTCCTTATATGAACTGTAACTCTGTAAAATCGTTGAAATTGTTGCATGTTGCGTTTTTATATTTTTGTTCAGTATAGTTATGTCATGTCCTTTGCATACAGATGTTATGAATGCATTTATGTAGGTGGCAGAATTTCACCCTAAGTAAGGCTGTGATTACTTCTATCCTCCCTGTGTTGATTCTCAAGGGGAAAAGGAAGGAAACATTTGGGACTGTTCTTTGTGTATGAGTTGCTAATCCCTGTCTGATTTTACATGTGATATTACACCAGGCTTGATATCTCCAGAGACTTCCTGATTAGTTTTCAGGGGCCACTGAATTGGTTGAGTGAAATGTGTCCTTACACTGACTTAATAGCTCACCATGTTACTAAATGAGGACTAACAGGTCAATATGATGTTACTAATTAAACACATTTGGGAGCATTAAAATGTACCAGTGCTTATTTTCTTTCCCCAACTTACTATAACGCCAGCTGTGGAAGTTATTGACCGAACTATGCAGACCTGAGTCATGTTTATTAGGGCTTGCAGCAGAAAATGTTTTGCAATTCAAAACAAAAATATGTGTTTCTTGTTGGACAAATCCAGGTAGTCCCTCCATGTTTGTCAGTTGTCCGTTTGGTGCCTAATGAACACAGCCCTGGCGCCTGGGTTTAAATGGCATTTGTTTTCAATGTACTATGTTCTACACCAGGTGTATCGTAGAGACGGAGAACCTGGAAGAGCGGGCAGCGGTGGTGGCGCGTATCATCGAGATCCTGCAGGTGTTCCAGGAGCTCAACAACTTCAATGGCGTGCTGGAGGTGGTCAGCGCCATGAACTCCTCGCCCGTCTACCGGCTAGACCACACCTTTGAGGTGAGGAAAGCCAGAGGGGTTCTTTCTGCAAGATTCTTTGGTGGTGTTAGGAAATAGTACCAAGACAGTGTTATCACAGTATCTGGCATTGCATGAATCCAATGAAAATTGCGGTACCAAATAAGTGCCTAGTGTTGATGAGTATTGAAATTAGTACATCTCTACGTTGAGGTAACATAAAATGACAGATTTCTTATCAATAGAAGCATGACACAATGTGCCTCTGTGTACCATAGAGATGCATCTGTAGGACGAAATATATACACTTGTTTTGACTGTGAACTTTTGCCCCCTTTCCAGCAAATTCCAAGCCGACAGCGGAAGATTCTGGAGGAGGCCCACGAACTGAGCGAGGACCACTACAAGAAGTACCTGGCAAAACTACGCTCCATCAACCCCCCCTGTGTCCCCTTCTTTGGTATGTTCTAGAGCAGTGTTTCTCAACCTTTTTGATACCAAGTACCAGGAAGCTATGGTCCCGTTTGTGTCAGGGACTCACAAGTAATGTACAGTTTTTTTTTTTTCTTTTGTATACAGCAGTCCTGTGTGTATAAGACAATTTCCCCCTCGGGAACATTGAAGTTGATCCTGTCCTATGCTATCCAAAGCTAAGGTTTTTCCTCCTTGGAGGACCACTTACATTAAAACTAGTGTTGGTTAACCATCTCGGAGACCGGCCAGCAACATTCCACGGACCGGTGCCAGTCCATGGACATGATCGCTCCACTCTCTCATGTCTTTTCTTTCTCTCTTCTCAGGGATCTACTTGACGAACATCCTGAAGACAGAGGAAGGCAACCCTGACTTCCTGAAGAGGCATGGCAAGGAGCTGATCAACTTCAGCAAGCGACGGAAAGTGGCCGAGATCACCGGGGAGATCCAGCAGTACCAGAACCAGCCTTACTGCTTACGGGTGGAGAACGATATCCGGGTAAGGAGCGAAAACAGTGATGTCACACGTTCCATTGAAGTCGATTTCCACTATATGGCCAGCCTGCATAGTCAACATTTCTGTAGAAATTGTAATACTTCCGGCTTTGCAGCATGATCCGACCCATCAACGTTTCACAAATACCATTTAGTTACGTGGAATATGAATGGGTGTAAATATTGAGTAACACAAGGAAGTAATATGAAACATGATTGGCCTGTAGCCTTTTCACGATTTCAGCTCTACAGTTACCATGTACAGTTCTGAGAGTTTGCCAGGTCATAGCAACCTATTTGTTTTTGATTAGATATACATTTTAATGGTGATCCCTAGCTTCAACTTTAGTCTCATTGACATCAATGCATGACTAAGTGAAAGTTCGACATAAGTGGAAGGTAGGATTCACAAATTAGTAGAGAGTTACTGCCACTCAGCTCCTGACATGTACTATTTGGTCATTTATCCAATTGTCCCCAATCACCCGCACCCTTGTCTATCGTCATTAGGACAGCTATGTATATTTCACGATGGATCTTTCTGACGACTCCCTCTCCTTTGTGTAACACAGAAGTTCTTTGAAAACCTCAATCCAATGGAGGACAAGGCAGAGAAGGAGTTTGCTGACTATCTGTTCAACAAGTCACTGGAGATCGAGCCTCGGAATGCCCGGTCATTGCCTCGATTTGTAAGTGTCTTGTTCCTCTCCGTCTTACGGTTCACGTGATTGTCCTCTCTCGGACTCCCTATGCAGTTTGATCAGTTGTTGTATTTCAAAAATGTGTTAGAATGACATTGGATCTTCTTGAGTTCAGATGAAAAATACGCTACTGCAAATGTTCAACTTAGACTTACAAGCATGAGGGAATACAATAACAGGCAAAAACATGTTTAGTTTTAGCTAACGTCATGGCTCGTTTGACAGTGTCATCTTCTGTGTCTGCGCTCACTTCATACCTGACAAAAGTGCAACGTTTTGTAGATCGTCGCCATCTGGTGTTCAGAGTTATAACTGAAACCAGGGGCTCTTTGGATAGGTTCAATAAGAGCGGCTAAAATCCTATGATAATCAAATTGTATTGGTCACATACACGTGTTTAGCAGATGTTATTGCGGGTGTAGCAAAATGTTCTAAGGACTAGAAGCGAGGCGGCCCTCTGTTGGCACCATTTTTTTAGGTTCCGCAAGGGGTATAGGGATCGCTTTGAATTGCATTGAATGAGATGGCTTGAGAAGCTCTCTGGAATGCTGGAACTACGCTGCCGATTACAGCAGCACATTTTCTTTTTGAAAACTCGATTTGTAATCTAAATGCAGCAATTTATATACACAAACTTGATATTATTACAATATTTTATAAATATATACATTTTTGTAAATCCATTTTTATCTCATTGCTGCCAGGTGGGGCGGCGTCCGAGCGCCCTCTATGGACGCAACGCCCCTGCTATTATTAAGGTAGAAAAAAGACTGACAATTTGTCAGCAGAATTGATACCTATAACAATTACATGTAACTGCCAAAATAAAGGAAACACTTAAGTAAATGAAGGATATAAAGTATATTGAAAACAGTTGTTTCCGCACAGGTGTTCCTGAGCTAATTAAGCAATTAACATCCCATCATGCTTAGGGTCATGTATAAAAATGCTCTGTTGCCCATTTTGGCTACCATGGCTAGAAGAAGAGATTGGTGACTTTGAAAGAGGTGTCTCAAAGGTGCATAGAGGGTTTAAAGTGTGTGTGTGTGTGTGTGTGTGTGTGTGTGTGTGTGTGTGTGTGTGTGTGTGTGTGTGTGTGTCACTAGATCTCACCCAATTGAACACTTGTGGTAGATTCTGGAGCGTCACCTGAGTCAGCGTTTTCCACCACCATCAACAAAACAGCAAATTATGGAATTTCTCGTGGAAGAATGGTGTCACATCCCTCCAATAAAGTTCTAAACACTTGTAGAATCTATGCCAAGGCGTATTGAAGCTGTTCTGGAGGCTTGTGGTGGCCCAACGCCCTATCAAGACACTTTGTTGGTTTATGTATGTTGGTGTTTATTTTGGCAGTTACCTATAGGTAACACACTAACCAGATAGTTCCCCAATCTTCCGACATTAATTTATCAATTAACTACCAGATAGAAAAGAACCAGCAGCACTTGAGGGCTGAGGGTCTGCAATTGAGTAGCCCTGACATTATAGTGTTGCCCTGACCTCTCCTTCACCTCTCTTCTCCCCCTCTCTCTCCCTTTCTCCTTCCAGCCCAAGAAGTACAACTGCCCGCTCAAGTCCCCCGGCGTGCGCCCGTCCTCGGTGCGCCAGGGCACCATGCGCCACCCGACGCCACTGCAGAACGAGCCGCGCAAGATCAGCTACAGCCGCATCCCTGACAGCGAGATGGAGAGTGCCGCCTCTGCGCCCAACTCGCCGCGCACGCCACTCACGCCGCCGCCAGCCTCGGCCGCCTCCAGCTCCACGGACATTGGCAGCGTGTTCGACTCGCCCCAGGGCCCCTCCAGCCCCTTCCACTCCAGTAGGTGGTCCTTCGAGCCGGACGGGGGAGCACGGCGGAAGGGAGGGGAGGTTGGGTGGGAGCGCAGCTAGAGCTTATAGAGAAAGTGTTTGAGAGTTTGAATATAAGGTGGTACCTAAAGAAAACGGTCAAAATGCTTCCTTCCTCCCCTTGGAGTAATCACTGAGCTAAGGTAAGTGATTAGCTAGGTGAATGCAAAGTGTTCCACTTCTTAGCTTTCACCAATCCAGTCATGTCAGATCAGTGAATACTCCAAGGAAGGAAGGGAGGAAGGAAGAATGCATGCAAGACCAGTCAGAGTGCAATTGAGTGTTATCGCTGTGAAATGTTTGGAGCCGACATGGATAATGCCAGTATTCCAATTTATTTACAGTATATGGTTCTGAGCACAGCCAACGGAACACAACCTCTTGCCCTAAAGATACTAACTCTGAACTAACCCATTTTACATTACCCTGTAACTCACATTATATCAGTAACTTTCCCATTTTCAGAACCCCGTTGTAACAAGGCGTGTGGGGGGGGTGATGACGCCCACAGTCCTTTCAGAATTGTGAACAGTGAATACATAAAGGGGTTAATGGATGATAGGTCCAGTGGTCCGAAATGAAACTGGTCCAGCCGAATCAGTCTCTCCTCTCAGGGCCTTTTCTCTTCTCTTTTCTCTCCTCCGGCCTCTCCCTCCGTCCAGACTGCGACAGCATCTTTGCCCCGGTCTCTTTACCACACGGCCCACGTTAGTATGACCCTCTCAACGGCCAGCCTACCTGTTGTCAGTGCCCCCCCCCACACCCCATCCAAGCAACTACATCAACTCGCCCCCCCATCTCTCACTCATTCTGACCCTCCCAAGGCCAACTTGCCTCTCCCTACTTGCATGCAACTGACATCCACCTCATTGCTCCCATCTCCGCCCACTGTTGCACCTGTCCGTCTCCATGGCAACGAACGCTCTGTCGTCTGTGTGTGCGTTTCGTAGCTCCAAGTAGACATTGCCCACGGGTACAGATCTAAGATCAGTTTACCTCTCTCTGAATACCGACCCTAACCAGGCTACTAACCAGCTAAACTGACCTTAGATCAGTGTCACCTCCTCCTGTTCTCCTGTCCTGAATTCATTGTCACTGTGAGGTTTTGCTCTAAGCATCCTTGTACAATATCACTCTGTAGTGTGTAGTTAGTTATTGAAGTTGGTCGACGTGATTGCCTCGGACATAATACTTTAGGGGTGTCGTTTGCATACACTACCCGAAAGGAGAGTGTCTATTACCCATCCATTCGTCATCCTCTATTCTAAATGTTTTCATTTTACGTGTTTTCAATGCTTGTTTTTACTCCATTCTTCGTGGGCCTGAATGTCTGGAGATATTGTCTGATTAAAGACCTAGGAAACAGTCAAGTGCCAAGCAAAAGAGAGAACCCCCAGACACTCAGTTGCCCATCCCTGAGTTGTAGAGTCCTGTATGGGATGAATTTGGGGAATTTGGGTTAAATATGTGTAATTACTGTCTTCCTGTAAGACTTAATTTGAGTTCCTGAATTCCTTCTATTCCAGGGTCCTCCTCGGTTTCCTCCATGGTGAGTCTCCACAGGAGCACTGAAGACGCAACCGTCCCCCCGCCTGTGCCCCCTCGCAGACGCCCCGAATCCGCCCCCGCTGAATCTTCCCCTTCGAAGGTGACTATTTTGACATGTTTGCCACCTAAAGTTGTTCTGAGACTGTACCATTAGGAGGATTCACGATTGATTGATTAAAGAGTGTAGATGTGGAATGCTAAATATCCAATGAAACACAACTAAGTTGCGCTGTCAGTTATTTGCTAGAGATTTAGATGACAATTTTGAGAGTTTGTCGAGTCGTCCTCCCACACTCTTCATAACGTTTGTGCTTCTCCTCCTTTCTCCTTTTCCACCTGCATGTCTCTCACATTCCAGATGATGTCCAAGCACTTGGACAGCCCCCCCGCCATCCCCCCGCGGCAGCCCACCACCACCAAGGTCTACTCGCCGCGCTACTCGCTCTCAACCGAGCGCACCTCCGTGTCGGAGCCGCCTGACAGCCCACCCACCCTGCCACCGAGGGAGCCTGTGAGAACGCCGGACGTCTTCTCCAGCTCCAACAGCCCCCTGCACCTGCAGCCACCCCCACAGGGCCGCATCCGCAGCAGCGAACCCACGCTGAGCCAGACCTTCTTCCCCCCCTCACCGTTCGGCCCGCTCACCCCGCCACCACCCCCGACTCCCTCGCCCTCGCTGGGGCCGCGCAAGCACCTGCCCTCCACGCCCTTACCACTGCTGGGGCCCGGCGGCCCAGACTGCTGCGGCGACTCAGCCCTCCTCCCTCCGGGGGGTGCAGCTGGCCCCCCTGTGCCCCCCCGCCAGAGCACCAGCAGCGCTGCTGCCCAAGCCATCCCCAAGCTCCCCCCCAAAACGTACAAAAGGGAGTCGGTGTCATACCCATCCCTAGTGCATCGAGACGGCCCGCCCCTGCTGGAGAATGCCAACCCCTTTTAAAAAGACTTGTGATCTGGGGGAGATGTGATCTGGGGGAGATTATTGAACACTAAAGACTTGGACAAGAAAAAAAAGACAATACCAGTGTAGGTTCTTAGCTACCTGGAAAAATAATCATGTGCCCTTATAAAAAAAAATACTTAAGCGAAAGATGATTGTCCTTTCTCATTCGTGCAGACCATTTGGAGATTACCTATAAAAACCCTTTCGGGGGGGTATCTTACTGTTTGTTTGTTTGTTTTGTTGTGTGTGTTTGTATGTACAGTATGTCGTTTGTCATCGTCCAATGTTTTATTTCATTTTTTATTTTTAAGTGAATCGATTGCAGCATTACTTGTCTATGAGCTCGGTGGCCTACCCATGCACATACAGCTTAAACCGTAGTAAACCATAGACCAGGACCACACAAGTCCACCGCACGCTGGATGACGGAACGATAAAGACTACAGCCCAGTTTGAACAGACTCCAGGAGAAATCCACAAACTTAATAGTGTTTTAACTCCCTGTGGGCTAAACCATCTACTAAAGTGGCCCATATTGTCCAGAGACGGACCAGAGAGGACTCAAGCTATCACGCTGTCGCAAACCCATTCAACTCCCCCATAACAAATGTCTGTCGTTCAATCCACCTCACTCAGATGGAAAAAGGGACTTGGGAAATCATGTTGTTAGATGGTGTTTAAGGCTTTGTGTAGAGACTCAGTCCGAGGCGAGCGTTTTTTGTTGTTGTGCCAGTAGATCGACCAGAGTACCATGATTTAAGGCAGGGTTTCCCAACCTCGGTCCTGGGTGCATGTTGTTTAGTTTTGCCCTAGCACTCCACTGCTGATTCAAATAATCAAAGCTTGATGATGAGTTGGATAATTGAATCAGATGTGTAGTGCTAGGGCAAAAAAACGAAATGTGGGGGGCCCAGGACCGAGTTTGGGAAACCCCGATTTAAGGTACCCATCCACACCAAAGAGGTACTTTTCAAGAAACACAAGAAGTGATTGTTCTTAAGTTCGTGTTAGTACTTTTATGTTCTGATTCATTTCTGCCAATGAGTATGTAAAGAAAATTACGATTTGACTTCTTTAAACAAGGGAATAAAAGTGTTTCTACCACTCTATGCAGTAGGTCCGCTATGAAACTAGTGAAGAGCTGGCATGCAAAGGCCCAGTTAGAATATATTTGTTTAATGGTTCCTTCCTTCCTTCAAAATGGTCACTGATCTGACATGACTGAAGCTGATAGAGCAAGGCCTCCAGTACATAACTCGATCAGTGACGTCATAAAGAGTCTGTATGGAAATGTAGTTGCTAATTGTTTACCTCAAATTTCAGCTTGTGTATATGCCCCATACATGCAAGACTCATTTTAAGGTTTTTACATTTTAGTCATTTAGCAGACGCTCTTATCCAGAGCAACTTTACAGTAGTGAGTGCATATGTTTTTCATACTTTTTCATACTGGTCCCCCGTGGGACTCGAACCCACAACCTTGGCATTACAAGCGCCGTGCTCTACCAAATGAGCCACACGTTACAATTTCTTAACTCATGAAACCACACAATCCTTAGTTTTAGCCTACAATATGATTTTGCTCATGGGTGTCAGGAGATAAGCGCCTTTCTGTCCAATGAGGTCATTTCTGGGCACGGTTCGAGTTACACAGGCAATATTTCTGTGACTCAAGTGCACCCCAGAGGCAAACGTTCCATATAACCCAATTTTTAAAGGAAGGATGAAGGGATGCCTTTTTAAAGCATCCAAAAAGGGCCATAGCAAAATGCAGTTCAATTGCTGGCGCTACCTAGATGGCTAAATATGAATGACTAGCCACAAAGAATTGTCTTTGTCCTTATTTTGCTTGATCATGAATACAATTCATTTAATCACAGGTAGACCACACTCTAGTCAAATGTTACCAACTCACTAAGGAATGGTCATATAGTAACAGTACATCTTGAGTACACCACATTTTAATTAAGAGAACAATAGCCTGTGACTGTGGCAATAGTTTATGTATGTGAAATCAAACAATTTGGTTAATTTGAAGAAGTACAAGTGTTCCACCTTCAGGTTATACTATGGTTTGTTCCCTAGGGTCAAAATGTGGGCTGTGAGTCACCCAAATGGCACCCCATTCCAGACAAAGTGCACTACTTTTGACGAGCCCTATGGACCCTGGTCAAAAGTAGTGCACTATATAGATTCCGTTTGGGACGCACACATGATGAATAGCCTAAAGTAATTAACCTGGGTTTGTCGTTCTCATTGTAATCATTCTTGGCTATTCTCCCAGGTTTCTTCCCAACGGACTAAGTGCCATAGGGTCATCCTGTCAGTTGCTTCCAAAAACATGTTATTTTTCTGGCCCAAACACTATGTAATGGCTGGAGTTTGAGAATCATAGAAATCGAATGACTAGAACGTGCATTCACATTCAAGTCACGTTCCACGATGAGTCAACTGACGGCAATATCAGTGTACCAATATCTAGGAAAGTAATAATGACCTTTTAAGGAAAGTTACTTGAATTTAGCAACCAGGTTGTATGTGTGTACTGTATGTATGTGATCATCTCATTGACAGTGACTCTGGTGTTTACCAGCAATACTGTGAAAAGGCCTTGGCAATAGAGACCTCTTGAACCCACAACACGTTGATGCAGTGTCAGAAACAATAATTGTGCCACATCGGTAATAAACGTATACTGCTGACCATGACTTCCAAGCGTTTAAGTCGAGACTGCAGCAGTGAGATGTGCAGTCAGGTAAAATTAGATGAGTAAAGGAATTTGTTTCACTGCTGTGTTGAGTTAGAATGTCAACAGACACTCATATTTCACTGTCACAAACTACATAGGAATACCTATTTAGCCATTAGTCAAATGGGGCACTTGGGGGATAAGTGCTAGGGGATAATTGGTTGACTGATTAATGTTAGAGTTGTGCTGAAGGTCCTGCGGTGCAGCTGGTCACCTAGAGACTGTGGCTAATATGTGTGATTTGAGTGTTTCTGATAGTATTGGGAGTTGATTACGCAGTTTCAGGAGGAAACTTTAATCATACGACACGTCCCATACACAGCTGGAGTCTTTCTAAGCAGTGATTTCCGGGCTCAACCTTCCATCGTCTTGCCCAATCAGGCTTCCTGCACAATGGGGGTGACGGGTCACACCCTGTCGTAAATTAAAGGAGAGGAGAGAGAACATCCCTCTCCAAATTTTACTGAGGAATGTGCTTTGTCTACAGAGGTTTCCCGCCGAATCTCTAACACGTTCTAAAGTGAATACTGGAAAAAATATTCCTAACAGAGAACGTGGGGAATGGTCAGTAGAAAATTTGAAAACTAATGTCATATTGGTTTTTATTTTGTGTTAAGTGTTATAAAGGAAAGACTGTAACTTGGAAAGTATATACACTACATATATGAAGTCTCCATCCTTTACATTGTGCATGAAATATGAACAATTATGAATGTTTTTTTGTTAAGATATGAATGTGATTTTAGGAGCCATGAGATCAGATAATTTGTGTCGTATAAACTTTGCACATTAAGTAGCCACGCCCCTAGTGAGCTCAGAGAGCGTGTCAGCCTGACGGAACCTCCCTTTCGATCAGAGTGCATAAAAGGATTGGTAAAGAAACAACAGCGAGATCAGAAAAGCATGAAGCGGGTGCTACACATTTAAAATGATTGGAACTTTGAACCTCAACACGAGGTGAAGAAAGTAAACTCACCTCGGAGACCAGAACGTCGCCGGACTGCAGCTGCACGTGTAAAGTGGTTTGAACCCTGAATACCAACACAAGGGGAGAAAACTCAACTCTCGGACAATCACTGGTACGGCTGAATAGCTGTCCTAAGAAAAGTATCTAGAAAAGTGAATTTAAGTGGGACCATTCTACTACTCTTCCAACCAATGTATTCTACTACTCTCATCACCACTGAGAACCATCTACACAGCTGGCTAGCCTATCTTCAAGTAAGCTTCAGGAGCAAATGGAAAGTAGAATCAACTCTAGTTCTGTTCAGGACTACACGACAAGTTAACGGGCAGACAGTAGAAGAGACGGATGAACGACCCCTTTTGGACAATTGGAGCCTTACAAGCATGCCGCGAAAAGGCCCAACAGTGAACCAAGGCATTGACACGTACATTCATGATTTCTTACTCCAAACGGGCGGCAGTTCGTGTGCAAAGTATATGATTACTGTGAGAATAGTTTCTAAAATGTATCAACGATAAATGTCTCTTTTTCTCTCTCTCCCCCCCTCTCCATCTCCTTTTGTAAAAAGCAACCATATTGTGTCAGTCCACTAGGGACCCTTTCCTACTGTATTAAGTGTGTATGTTTATCCTCTGTTATCATTTAGTTAGCTAGTAAATAAACAATTAAACCAATTTGTGTAGTACTGAATCATAAGTAAGGTTAGGGATTTTGCAGGTGCAGAAGGTTACGACTGTTCAGAATGATGATATGATGCGAAGTTATGATTAATACGTCAACTGTTTAATGGATGTGATAGGTAAAGCCCTTTAGAGTTTAATTCGGGAGATGGTAACTCTAAACAAGCGCTCTTATGGTGCCCCAAATCCTAATGAGTTAATTGTTAGATGATTAATTGAGTAACAGTTAAACATAGTTGATTAGATAAATAACAATCATCAGATTAATGAAAGTAAAGTCACGACAACAACTATGGCCGGGGATTGGCACTGCCAGCAGGCTCAACACAGTCTGCAACTGGGGGCTGATCCGGCCAGGAGGCCAGCTACCAACCTCAGTCCACGGCCGGGGGCTGGCCACTCATGCCATACTCTATCTACTACCACCCCTTCCAACATGTTTGTCAAATGGCGAGAAGCCAAACTAGTGAAATTTGGTTTCCCATAATGATATTACATCACAAGGACTTTGGTTTATCTGGAATGACGCCACTAGTCTGTCTGTCCCTCTTGCCGCCCCCCACCCCTCCCCATACCTCAAGCCTGAAAATATAAAAAATATGTTCCCTTAACCGAGCTTGCTCGTTGTGCTGGGTAGGCAGAAATAGAACTTTCTGACCAATGGAATGCTTTAAAAAGAGAAAACTCCCCCTACATGGCATGCTGGGTGAGCTGAATTGACACACAAAAACATACAAGTATTGCTAACACAGATAGAGGATTCAGATGGACAGCAGCAAGGGATCATCAAGTACCTGGGTGTTCTGTATTTCTCACCAAACAAAATGTTTAGCCTGTTTTAAGAGCATTTTAAGAGTCTATACATGTGTTATGATTGATTCCTTATTAAAGTTTATAAACTCAGCAAAAAAAGAAACGTCCTCTCACTGTCAACTGCGTTTATTTTCAGCAAACTTGACGTGTAAATATTTGTATGAACATAACAAGATTCAACAACTGAGACAAAAACTGAACAAGTTCCACAGACGTGACAAACAGAAATGGAATAGTGTGTCCCTGAACAAAGGGGGGGTCAAAATCAAAAGTAACAGTCAGTATTTGGTGTGGCCACCAGCTGCATTAATTACTGCAGTGCGTCTCCTCATGGACCACCAGATTTGCCAGTTCTTGCTGTGAAATGTTACCCCACTCTTCCACCAAGGCACCTGCAAGTTCCCAGACATTTCTGGGGGGAATGGCCCTAGCCCTCACCCTCCGATCCAACAGGTCCCAGACGTGCTCAATGGGATTGAGATCTCTGGCCATGGCAGAACACTGACATTGCGGTCTTGCAGGAAATCACGCACAGAACAAGTAGTATGGCTGGTGGCATTGTCATGCTGGAGGGTCATGTCAGGATGAGCCTGCAGGAAGGGTACCACTGTAACGCACAGCATTGAGATTGCCTGCAATGACAACAAGCTCAGTCCGATGATGCTGTGACACACCGCCCCAGACCATGACGGACCCCCCACCTCCAAATCGATCCCGCTCCAGAGTATAGGCCTCGGTGTAACGCTCATTCCTTAGACGATAAACGCGAATCCGACCATCACGCCTGGTGAGACAAAACCGCGACTCGTCAGTGAAGAGCACTTTTTGCCAGTCCTGTCTGGTCCAGCGACGGTGGGTTTGTGCCCATAGGCAACGTTGTTGCCGGTGATGTCTGGTGAGGACCTGCCTTACAACAGTCCTACAAGCCCTGTCCAGCCTCTCTCAGCCTATTGCGGACAGTCTGAGAACTGATGGAGGGATTGTGTGTTCCTGGTGTAACTTGGGCAGTTGTTGTTGCCATCCTGTACCTGTCCCGCAGGTGTGATGTTCGGATGTACCGATCCTGTGCAGGTGTTGTTACACGTGGTCTGCCACTGCGAGGACGATCAGCTGTCCGTCCTGTCTCCCTGTAGCGCTGTCTTAGGCGTCTCACAGTACGGACATTGCAATTTATTTCCCTGGCCACATCTGCAGTCCTCATGCCTCCTTGCAGCATGCCTAAGGCACGTTCACGCAGATGTGCAGGGACCCTGGGCATCTTTCTTTTGGTGTTTTTCAGAGTCAGTAGAAAGGCCTCTTTAGGGGACCTAAACTATAAGGCCTTTGTGTTCGAGAAAGTCTGGCAACCTAAGTGGGGTGGGGCGAAAACCAATCCCCCAAGGCAAAAAGTACTAAACTCCTTCAATACAATACATAAGAAGATCCCCTTATATCGCTGTGCACAAAGCAAGTGTTATTATTGCAAGGAGGTGAACACAGCTCACTGTTTGGAGGGCTACAGTGACTGAGTGCACTCCTTCAAGTCCAGCTGAGCCAATGAAGCCTCCTGTATCTGTAGAGGACTGTCAACCTCTCTCTCCCTTCATCCCTCTCTCTGTCTCTCACTGTCCCTTTTTGCCCTTTCCTCAGTATCTCTGTCCCTCCTTGGGGGAATCTCAATTGGTTTTGCTTGACTCCTCACGTCCTCTCCTCCATCCTCTCCTCACCTCCTTTTGAAAAAGGTCAAAGGTAATCAAAGAGAGGAGCTGAGGAAAGGAAATGTGCAAACAAATGTGCTTGTATGAAATGACTCTTTCACCAGCACGTCATCAGGCAAATTACATTTACAAAGGAGTAATCCCCAAATACATGTGTTAAGTGGTAAAAATATATGTAGCTGGTTGCGCTAGACATTTTATAGAGAGATAAGTATTGTATCGTTTTTTAAATGTGGGCATGCTTTTCTCAGAGAAAACAATAGCTGATTCAAAGGGGGTGTGGCAGATTTTAAAACACTTTCGCGTTACCCGCTGGGAGGATACATTTGTGCTCAGGCTATCGAGGAGAGGAGGACCACTTTTTGGTTTCCGGGTCCCGGTGGAGAGGAGGACAAGGGAGTGGATGGACTTTTTCCCAATTTGAGAATCCCCTTCCCTTATCCTTGTTTCTCTCTATCCTTCCCTCCCTTTCCTTCTCTTTCACTTTCTCCCCCACGACAGTTCCACAGTTCAATAAACTACACTATTACAGGACCATCTCTCTTTTCATTCCTGTGTTGTAGGTGAGGACGTAGTGGCAAGAAAGGTGGATAAGAGAACAATAGATAAGACACAAGCTGATTTGTCATGAGGATGTTATGTCACACACAGGCAGTGTAACAATGTTCTGGGAAACAAATACGAATATCTCAATGTATAACAAGTTTATGAAAATGATTTGCTGGCTAAACAATGAGACAAGAATATGAGACAAGAATGACACAATCTTATCATATTTTAACAAGGTTATGGCATTCGTGACAGTAACCCAAAGAGATGGTAACACATGTTTGTAACTGTGTATTATGTTATAGTACTAGTTTATCATTAGGTTAACGTTAAACAGTCTGTAACCGTATCCTATACAGTATTTATATCAATGCAAGGTTATCAGAACAATAAGATGCATTGAAAACCTTTAAACTACAGTGTGACTGCAGTTGAGGCCTATCATTGTGAGGCACTATGTTCTACTTTATTGGCTGTGACATTACATAAAACCCTCCTTCTCTTTGTCAAGTGCCCATTTCAAATCGACCCCAACATCTGTGAAGTTGTAGAGCTCTGGAGGACTACTTAGTTATAACACACGATGTAATACTGTAGCTCAATGTGTGAGGATGAGATTCCCTTATGTATTGTTGGAAGGGTTGGACGGTATCCAGATTTTCATATCGCCATACCATCCTTCTCTCATACTGGTATATTTAAGCAATAAGGCACGAGGGGGTGTGGTATATGGCCAATATACCACGGCTAAAGGCTGTTCTTCAGCACGACGCATTGCGGAGTGTATGGTCACACAATTTGGCCATATACCACAAACCCCCGATGTGCCTTATTGCTATTATAAACTGGTTACCAATGTAATTAGAACAGTAAAAATACATGTTTTGTCATACCCGTGGTATACGGTCTGATATACCACAGTTGTCAGCCAATCAGCATTCAGGGCTCAAACCAACCAGTTTATAAATAGTATTACCGGCTTGGTACACAAGATTGCGCCAAAGAAACACAAAAAGCGCCATTGGGCGTGTATACCAGAATGCTAACAACATTTGCACAAGTAATAGCGAATTTCAATGGAGGCTGCTCGCTGAATATGCTAACAAAAATAAACCAATTGCAAAGACAGACAATCCAGCTCATAAAGTAAAAAATACAGTACCAGTCAAATGCTTGGACATACCTACTCATTCAAAGGTTTTTATTTATTTTTACTATTTTCTACATTGTACAATAATAGTGAAGACATCAAAAGTATGAAATAACACATTTGGAATCATGTAGTAACCAAAAAAAGTATTAAACAAATCAATATATATTTAATATTTTTGATTCTTCAAAGTAGCCACCCTTTGCCTTGATGATAGCCTTTCACACTCTTGGCATTCTCTCAACCAGCTTCACCTGGAATGTTTTTCAAACCGTCTTGAAGGAGTTCCCACATATGCTGAGCACTTGTTGGCTGCTTTTCCTTCACTCTGCAGTCCATTCATCCCAAACCATCTCAACTGGGTTGAGGTCGGGTGATTGTGGAGGCCAGGTCATCTGATGCAGCACTTCATCACTCTCCTTCTTGGTGAAATAGCCCTTACACAGCCTGGAGATGGGTTGGGTCTTTGTCCTGTTGGAAAACAAATGATAGTCCCACTAAACCAAAACCAGATGGGATTGCGTATCACTGCAGAATGCTGTGGTAGCCATGCTGGTTAAGTATGCCTTGAATTCTAAATAAATCACAGACAGTGTCACCAGTAAAGCACCATTACACCTCCTCCTCCATGCTTCACGGTGGGAACCACACATGCGGAGATCATCCGTTCACCTGCTCTGCGTCTCACAAAGACACGGCGGTTGGAACTAAAAATCTCACATTTGGACTCATCAGACCAAAGGACAGATTTCCACCAGCCTAATGTCCATTGCTCGTGTTTCTTGGCCCAAGCAAGTCTCTTATTCTTATTGGTGTCCTTTGGTAGTGGTTTCTTTGCAGCAATCCAACCATGAAGGCCGGATTCACGATGTTTCTCTAAACAGTTGATGTTGAGATGTGTCTGTTACTTGAACTCTGTGAAACATTTACTTGGGCTGCAAGTTCTGAGGCTGGCAACTCTAATGAACTTGTCCTCTGCAGCAGAGGTAAATCTGGGTCTTCCTTTCCTGTGGCGGTCCTCATGAGAGCCAGTTTCATCATAGCGCTGGATGTTTTTTGTGACTGCTCTTGAAGAAACTTTTAAAGTTCTTGACTGGCTTTTCTTTTTGCTTATTTAAGCAGTTCTTTACATAATAACGACTTGGTCTTTTACCAAATAGGGCTATCTTCTGTATACCCCCATACCTTGTCACAACACAACTGATTGTCTCAAACGCATTTAAGGAAAGAAATTCCACAAATTAACTTAACAAGGCACACCTGTTAATTGAAATGCATTCCAGGTGACTACCTCATGAAGCTGGCTGAGAGAATGCCAAGAGTGTGCAAAGCTGTCATCAAGGCAAAGGGTGGTTATTTGAAGAATCTCAAATATAAAATATAGTTTGATTTGTTTAACACTTCTTTGGTTACTACATGATTCTGTTTGTTATTTCATAGTTTTGATGTCTTACTATTATTCAACAATGTAGAAAATAGTAAATATAAAGAAAAACATTTGAATGAGTAGGTGTGTCCAAACTTTTGACTGGTTCTGTATTAAGGTAGGAGCTACCGAATGTCATTTTTTGTGAGTTTGGACATTTACAAGCGAATGTGAACTAGTGACATTGTGCAAATGTCTTTATTTTTTTTTGCATTGTTTGTAGCTTTTTGTGTACTTAATTTCCTGGTTCAGTTGCACTTCTCCACTCAGGTGAGAATCCACAAACAGGCATTCTATGAGCATACAGCGCTCTGACTGATTTGTAGCTATACTGAACAAAAATATAAACCCAACATGCAACAATTTCAACGAGTTTGCTGAGTTACAGTTCATATAAGGAAATCAGTCAATTGAAATAAATAAATTAGGCCCTAATATATGGATTTAACATGACTGGGCAGGGGCGCAGCCATGGGTGGGCCTGGCTCCCCAGTGGGTGGGCCTATGCCCTCCCAGGCCCACCCATGGCTGCGCCCCTGCCCATCATCTGATGAAAATTAAGCTCTTTTCTGCCGAATGTGTTGCACTAATGTATTTTCTGTGAAGAAAAACTATAGATGCACATCCCTGATCACTCTATTGATGCAAACTTTTAACATAAAATGCAACTCCTGACAATACCCACCTGGACTCACCTGCTTCCTCCCATTGTGCTATTTACAAACAAACCCGTGACTGGCTCAACTGTTCTGGGGAACTAAGGTAAGCATCATAATGCAAAAAATAATGTGAGAGGGGTAAAATGAAAAAACCTGATCTGCTTTATCTCTTAACATATTGCACAAGTTGACTGCAGGTATTTACTTAAAAAGTAGCTACAAGTATTCAAATGTATTTAAAAAAACATCCCGTGGCTTTTTCCAAATACCCCGGTGTACAGTATACTGCCCATACCTAATTATTGGAGATTTATTCAAGTTTTATCAAGTAAAATGATTTAGGATTAAAGATTCATAACATAGATTTTATAGGCACAGGTATTTTATTGGTCTTTTTTATAGATATTTAAGTGTAGCGGGACAGATGCAACTATTGGTTTGTAAGTAACAGTGCACGTTTAATAACAAAAGTGCATTACAAAATCACAAAAAAGGTATCTTTAGAACCAAAACTTTACATTTCTAAATGTTGCCAACTGTTTGCTTTGTGATAGCAATGTCCATTGTTGAATATGATTATAATAACATTTGAACCATCAACAATCCAAAGCATTTTAAGTGTCTCTCAGTTCATCCCAACAGTCTAGAGTGGCTTTCCCTCCTCCTCTCCTCGACCTTCACTTATCTAAAAACGTAGGATAGGTGAAAGACATGGCCAAGACCCAATTCCCAGTCCATTTTTTCCCCCCACATAGAGGCAGATGAAGGAGACGAGACCATTTTAGACTATTGACATCCACTATGAGCTGGTTTCCCTGACACAGATTAAGCTTAGTCCTGAACTGAAAAGCTATTTCGATGGAGATCAAGAAAATAGACAATGTATTTTATTCCAGGACTAGGCTGAGCCTGATCTGTGTTTGGGAAACTATCCCTATATGTCAAAGTGAATCCTTCATCAGGAGTTGGCAGGCTGGTCTGGAGTTGAATCAGGGTTGCTCTCCACCAGGCTCTGCACTCGGGCCAGGATGATCTCGTTGGAGCTGCTACAGTCTTCCGCTCCGTAGGGGGCACTCACTGTCAGCACGTTGGCCACGCACAGCATCTCGCCCTTCTCTTCCACGGGGATGCGGTTCTTTTCCAGCCACATGCGGAGGCTCTCTTTCCTGTGCCTCACTTCTTCCGGGCCAAGGGCGTGGGCTCCTGGGGGTGTGAAAATTAACCTCAGCCGCCCCGCCGTTTCTTCATTGCCCTCCTGGAGGACCTCTACTTCTTGCACTGCATGGCCTGTCACAACTCGGACCGTCGGCGTGCCTCCTTTCTCCTGGAAGGTCACTAGGACTATACTGGGGGAGGGAAAATAGGTAATGCATTGAGTGTCAACTCAGCTGATATACACCCCTTTCAAAGCAACAATCCTGGTATTGTCTATGACTGAGTCACATCAAAAATATCACACTGTAGCTTGGGATAGCAGTTACGAAGTAGGATGCTCAAACGTAGGTCTCATAACAGAGTGGTGTCGTCACTGTTGTAGCTAGGTACCACACTATATAAGTGGTGTATTATTTTCATATCATAGCCTAAGCTATCCATCAACAAATTGTGCACATGGCCATGAAGAAGAGTACTGAGAAGGTGACGAAATTACCTGGCAGATACTGGATCAACGGTAAAAACCCAACCATGATGTTGTTGTTTCTCGTGCGCTGTCACTTTGACCTCTTTGTTGACATATTTACACCACTCCAGCGGCTTCAGTTGACGCCACGTGTCCATTATTATTTCAATATACTGACCGAGAATAAGCTACACTGGGCTTTAATCTCCAAATCAGGTGATTAAACTGGCTACTGGCTAGCTGGATTGAGCCGGTGATTAAATTTGTCCGACGGTCTAATGTGTCGTAGAAAACAGTGATACAATTCCAAAGGTTCCAGCCGGAAGAATTAAATAGCTCGTTACACATTACTAACCTCTTCACCAACCTAATACTCTACTGTGTGATTCATGGTATGAAATATGAGTGATTTAGCATTTTATTGCATTGCACGAGTACATTTAGTGAACCGTCCTGTCTCTGACAGTCCTCTCAGGAGAACCAGTTTGACACACGCATGCGCAGATTGATTGTAAAGCGGGCCTTGAATCATGTCAAGACACGGTCGAAACGGAGGAGGTAAACTAAATAGAAAAACAGATTTTAACTTCACAAAAAGATAACCTAACGCATGTTCAATAGTAGACAAAATACATATTGACGTCAAACTCAGTATTCGTGAAGATAATCTCATGCTTAGTTAACTAGCCAGCTATCTAACGTTAGCTGCATTAGGCGTAACGTTACTTAGCTTTCCTAGCTCTTGCCCTAAACAAGCACACCCGATTCTCTAATCAATGGCTTGATTATTTAGCTTTTTTTCGATCAAAATGTTTTAAAGTGGCAATCTGCAGTTGCTACATCCACTTGTGTACTTATAAATTAATGAAATGTGCCCATTGTTTGTTGAAGAATTGAAAGGTGCAATATGCGGAAATCTATCCGCCATTTCCTGGTTACCAAAATTATAATAGTTTGCGACAAAACAAGCAGTCGTTGTGTAGAGAATCATTGTACCATCTAACCCGCTGTGAAATATATTTTCCATAACAAAAAGTTACATATTGCAGCTTAAATGCCTCATGACCTTAGGTCAACTGTTGTACCCCATCAGAACCCAAAATATAAGTATGTTTTACTCCAATGTTTACAAACAATGTAAATGTTAACAAATACTAGCTATAAATCTTCAAAACTATAATTTTGATATCATAGGATGGTCATTCCTTATATCCATTGCTCTATGAATTTGAGATTTTTAGCAAAACAGGGGTGGGGAAAGCTTTGTTATTAATGCCATACATTTGTTTGGAAAATTTCCTCTCACAAGCCAGAATGTTGAATTACTTACATTTCTACAGACAACCTGTAAAGTGAGACAGTATATTCACAGGAAAGTATACTTACATTAACTTTTCAAGGCGCTGGTAGTGTGTTCAGATTTTTCACCTGAAGCATGCGCAGAACCATGTAAACACATGCACGAACTCGGCAAGTATGCGTCTCTTGTGTGCATGCTTCAGGTGATAGAAATCTGAACCCACTACCATGCTTTGAAAACTTTATGTATTTATACTTCCTGTCGATATGTCTCACATTCCTACCTGCAGAAGGACCAACCACATGGACAATTGGGAAAGTGAGTAAAAATATAATTTTATCTGTGTCATAGCCAGCCGTGACCAGGAGACCCATGAGGCGGCGCACAATTAGCCCAGCGTCGTCCGGGTTAGGGGAGGGTTTGGCCGGCCGGGATTTCCTTGTCCCATCGCGCTCTAGTGACTCCTTGTTGCGGAACCAGGTGCCTGCAAGCGGACTTCAGTCGTCAGTTGGACGGTGTTTCCTCCAACACATTGGTGTGGCTGGCTTCCGGGTTAAGCGAGCAGTGCGGCTTGCCGGGGTTGTGTTTCGGAAGACGCATGGCTCTCAACCTTGGCCTCTCCCGAGTCCGTAGGGGAGTTGCAACGATGGGACAAGATTGTAACTACCAATTGGATATCATAAAAAAGGGGGTAAAAGTACAAAAAACAAAAAAAATATTTTATTCAACATTCTGGCTTGTAGAGGTCATGAAAGCAAACTTTCCTGATCCAAATGCCAATTTCTGCCTGACGTAGTAATCAATGCAATTCAACTTCGGGTCTTTAGGCTAAACTGCCGATTGCGGCTTTAACTATATGTGTAGTGATTAGTAGACAAGTTGAATTAGGTGTGCTAGCTCTGGAATAGATCAATAACATGTAACATCTGTGGTCCCCAAGGCGTTTGAGAACCACTGATAACTTTAGTATAGCTAAAGAGTCTGGGTTAAGGTGCTAAACTCTTACCTTTGTAGAGGGCAGCTCATGAGTCAAAAATGGGTCCGCAAAATTTGACCTTATTTGCAGTTTAATTAGGCTAAGTAACAAGAAACAAAATCCTCACCTCGCTAGCTGTTCCACCTCCTTAGTTGATGTGTTGACTCGTTCACCACAGAGCCAAACATAGCTACGCTTGATGACAACACCATGCCTCTGTAACGTTAGTCGGTGTCATAAATAATTCAATGGTTATGTATGACATATGTTAGGGGATGGATTACATCTAAATTCAAAGAGCAAATTACACGTTCACTTGGCAAGTAATGCAAATCCAACATGGGCCTAATCATAACCCCATAAACCTTTTGTCTTATCATAAAGAAAGGGAAAGGGGGATACCTAGTGAGTTGTACAACTGAAAGCATTCAACTGAAATGTGTCTTCCGCATTTAACCCAACCCCTCTGAAACAGACAGGTAGCAGATTGCAGAAATTGATAAATTACTAGATGTTGCGCAATCTAGTAGCAAGATATGGATATAAGGTTGATCCTTTGCCTAATTTATCACATTTTCAGGCTTCAAATATTTGCTCTAGTGTGATTTAGGAGATACGTAATTGCAGTAAATCACTACATACAGCTCATTGTCATGTGGAAAAGTAAACAATATATTCATATCCCTAACACTAATAATTTCTAATTTTATTTAGACCATAGCATGAGGAACTGCCTCAGACCAACCCTATGCTAATCATTCACTGACCTCAATACATGGGATGCCTTGAGAGGGCCGCATTTCAATGTGATTTTTACATTTGTGCAGTTACTTACAGCAACCCTTTTGATACTGAGCTTAGGGGAGTGGGAAATCAAAGGCCTCTCAGAACAGAAGTCAACGAGTTGCAGCAGTGGTGGCACCTCTTTCTGTTTTTCCTTTGCAGACGCTAAGATTTACGTCGGTAACCTGGGCACTGGTGCAGGGAAAGGAGAGCTAGAGCGGGCGTTCGGGTATTACGGACCATTAAGAACAGTGTGGATTGCTAGGAACCCCCCGGGCTTTGCCTTTGTGGAGTTTGAAGACACCCGGGATGCAGAAGATGCGGTCCGAGGCCTTGACGGCAAGTAAGTGGTACCTCAAGACTCCAGACTTTGCCCCCAAGTTTAGCCTACTTTCCAAGACCTACAAGCTGAAAGGGCTCAAAGGGCACCTGTGTTGTTGACGTTTGCCAATCAATAATGTAATTTGCTCTTTGCAAATATTGAAGGTTTTTATTGGTTTAGGGACATCTATCAGTAGAAGGTAAGCAGGTAGCTGGTATTATCTTGTTACTCATTTGCTACTATCCATATCATACACTTTAGGTATGTTCCTAAATGCTTGTTACACTTAAGATGGGTTTCCTTAAGTCCTCTTTTTAAAGTGAACTATGCCATTGCGCAATTAGCTGACTGTCGAACTGACTGTTTTTCAGGTTGATTTCTGGATCTCGAGTTCGAGTTGAATTATCTACAGGGATGCCGCGGCGATCTCGGTACGAGCGTGCGCCCACCAACCGGCCCTTTGACTCCAACGACAAGTGCTATGAGTGTGGTGAGCGGGGGCACTATGCCTACGACTGCCACCGCTACGGTCGACGCAGGAGGACCAGGTAAAGCCTCCTTAACCAATGCATCAGATTTAGCTTGTTTTGGTCTTTTCTTATTTTGATAGTTGTCGCTTATTTTCCATTGTCTTGATTTTTCAGTGTCTTATGTAGATAAAAAATAATAATTAAAGATGATTATTATACTATCATACAACCTGTTGTTGTTGTAACTTTTGTCTCTCCGTCTGTCACTTAATCCCTTTTAAAATGTGGAAATACTTCTGAACTGTTATGTGGGTTTTTTTTGTTAACAACTCACCTGGTCAAAACATTTCAGGTTTCGTCGTTTGATTCAGAGTGTCACGATCCTTAACGATTTCATGAGGCATCTAGCAAATTCCACACTTTCAATCCTATGACCATGGGGTTGATCGATCAGCCAGACCTCCCCTTCTCAAGCAACTGCCACTTCTAGCTGCACCTTAAAGATTTCATAGAGGGCTGACAATTCACCAGATGATTTGGTTATCAATTTGAGCCTGGGGTTTTGTAAAGAGGACAACCTGGTAGACCATGGTCCCGTCTAGACAAATCGCCTTGCATCTATCAAGTCTCAATCAAGCGATTTGGCTGTCAATACAATCATCATCGTTAGAAATCGAAGAACACGACTAGATGCAGAGGTCGGCTGATAGATACTTCTAGAACGCCTAGATCTGCTCGAACCTTGGTCCAAAGTGGGTCACCTGGGCAAACTCGCAAGGTTTATTTCAAGTACCAATTGTGTTTTTATCTCCAATGTATGACTTGACAATAACATTCCTCTCTTCCACTCTTTACTAGAGAACTGAAAGGCCTGCTTTAAGCAGGATACATTAGCTCCATGAACAGCTATGTCTATATTAGAGGTCGACCGATTATGATTTTTCACCTCCGATACCAATTACTGGAGGACCAAAAAAAGACCGATACCGATTAATCGGCCAATTTTTATATATACAGTTGAAGTCAGAAGTTACATACACCTTAGTCAAATACATTTAAACTCAGTTTTTCACAATTCCTGACATTTAATCCTAGTAAAAATTCCCTGTCTTAGGTCAGTTAGGATCACCACTTTATTTTAAGAATGTGAAATGTCAGAATAATAGTAGAGAGAATTATTTATTTAAGCTTTTATTTATTTCATCACATTCCCAGTGGGTCAGAAGTTTACATACACTCAATTAGTATTTGGTAGCATTGTCTTTAAATTGTTTAACTTGGGTCAAACGTTTTGGGTAGCCTTCCACAAGCTTCCCACAATAAGTTGGGTGAATGTTGGCCCATTCTTCCTTACAGAGCTGGTGTAACTGAGTCAGGTTTGTAGGCCTCCTTGCTCGCACACGCTTTTTCAGTTCTGCAAACAAATTTTCTATGGGCTTGAGGTCAGGGCCCTGTGATGGCCACTCTAATACCTTGACTGTGTTGTCCTTAAGCCATTTTGCCACAACTTTGGAAGTATGGTTGGGGTCATTGTCCATTTGGAAGACCCATTTGCGACCAAGCTTGAACTTCCTGACTGATGTCTTGAGATGTTGCTTCAATATATCCACATAATTTTCCTCCCTCATGATGGACTCTATTTTGTGAAGTGCATCAGTCACTCCTGCAGCAAAACACGTCCACAACATGATGCTGCCACCCCCGTGCTTCACGGTTGGGATGGTGTTCTTCGGCTTGCAAGCCTCCCCCTTTTTCCTCCAAACATAACGATGGTCATTATGGCCAAACAGGTCTATTTTTGTTTCATCAGACCAGAGGACATTTCTCCAAAAAGTATGATCTTTGTCCCAATGTGCAGTTGCAAACCGTAGTCTGGCTTTTTTATGGCGGTTTTGGAGCAGTGGCTTCTTCCTTGCTGAGCGGCCTTTCAGGTTATGTCGGTATAGGTCTCGTTTCACTGTGGATATAGATACTTTTGTACCTGTTTCCTCCAGCATCTTCACAAGATCCTTTGCTGCTGTTCTGGGATTGATTTGCCCATTTCGCACCAAAATACGTTCATCTCTAGGAAATAGAACGCGTCTCCTTCCTGACCAGTATGACGGCTGCGTGGTCCCATGGTGTTTATACTTGCGTACTGTTGTTTGTACAGATGAACATGGTACCTTCAGGCGTTTGGAAATTGCTCCCAAGGATGAACCAGACTTGTGGAGGTCTACATTTTTTTTCTGAGGTCTTGGCTGATTCTTTTTGATTTCCCCATGATGTCAAGCAAAGAGGCACTGAGTTTGAAGGTAGGCCTTTAAATACATCCACAGGTACACCTCCATTTGACTCAAATTATGTCAATTAGCATATCAGAAGCATCTATAGCCATGAGATCTTTTTCTGGAATTTTCCAAGCTGTTTAAAGGCACAGTCAACTTAGTGTATGTAAACTTCTGACCCACTGGAATTGTGATACAGTGAATTATAAGTGAAATAATCTGTCTGTAAACAATTGTTGACAAATTTACTTGTCATGCACAAAGTAGATGTCCTAACCGACTTGCCAAAACTATAGTTTGTTAACAAGAAATGTGTGGAGTGGTTGAAAAACAAGTTTTAATGACTCCAACCTAAGTGTATGTAAACTTCAGACTTCAACTGTATATATGTAATAATGACAATTACAACAATACTGAATGAACAATGAACACTTATTTTTTAACTTAATATAATACATAAATAAAATCAATTTTATTTATGTATTATATTAATTTAATTAATTATGTATTATATTAATTTAATTAATTATGTATTATATTAATTTAATTAATCAATTTAGTCTAAATAATGAAACATGTTCATTTTGGTTTAAATAATGTAAAAACAATGTTGGAGAAGAAGGTAAAAGTACAATATGTGCCATGTAAAAAAGCTAAAGTTTTAAGTTCCTTGCTCAGAACAGGAGAACATATGAAAGCTGGTGGTTCCTTTTAACATGAGTCTTCAATATTCCCTTTAAGAAGTATTAGGTTGTAGTTATTATAGGAATTCTAGGACTATTTCGCTATACCATTTGTATTTCATATACCTTTGACTATTGGATGTTCTTATAGGCACTTTAGTATTGCCAGCCTAATCTCGGGAGTTGATAGGCTTGAAGTCATAAACAGCGCTGTGCTTTAAGCATTGCTAAGTGCTGCTGGCAAATGCAGTTAAAGGCTGTTTGAATGAATGCTTACGAGCCTGCTGCTACCTACCACTGCTCAGTCAGACTGCTCTATCAAATATCAAATCATATACTTAATTATAATATAATAAACACACAGAAATACGAGCCTTTGGTCAATAATATGGTCAAATCCGGAAACTATCGAAAACAAAATGTTTATTCTTTCAGTGAAATACGCAACCGTTCCGTATTTTATCGAACGGGTGGCAACCCTAAGTCTAAATATTGCTCTTATATTGCACAACCTTCAATGTTATGTCATAATTATGTAAAATTCTGGCAAATCAATTACGGTCTTTACACAGTTAGCAACGAGCCAGGCGGCAAAAACTGCTGCATATACCCTGGCTCTGCTTGCACTGAACGCAAGAGAAGTGACACAATTTCCCTAGTTAATATTGCTTGCTAACATGAATTTCTTTTAACTACATATGCAGGTTAAAAAAATATACTTGTTTATTGATTTTAAGAAAGGCATTGATGTTTATGGTTAGGTACATTTGTGCAATGTAAATGCTTTTTCCGCGAATGCGCTTTTGTTAAATCATCACCCATTTGGTGAAGTTGAAGTAGGCTGGAATTCGATGATAAATTATCAGGCACCACATTGATTATATGCAACGCAAAACAAGCTAGATAACCTAGTAATATCATAAATCATGTGTAGTTAACTAGTGATTATGTGAAGATTGATTGATTGTTTTTTTATAAGAAGTTTAATGCTAGCTAGAAACTTACCTTGGCTCCTTGCAGCCACACGGTCCTTTTGATGCTGCACTCGCGTAACAGGTGGTCAGCCTGCCACGCAGTCTCCTCGTGGATTGCAATGTAATCGGCCATAATCGGCGTCCAAAAAGGCGATTAACAATTAACCATTGTTATGAAAAACTTAAAATCGGCCCAAATTAATCGGTCGACCTCTAGTCTATATAGTGACTCCTACTACCAGTACCATTGCACGTGTAATGCTAAATCTAATGTAATCCTCCTCTTTTTGTGTGTTGATTTTGAGCCAGTGTCAGTGGGCTTAGGGTGATTGTTGTTGTCAGAGGCCAGGTCAGAATTAAAAGCAGACTGAGGCAGTGTTATGTGGGGCTTCGCGGGGCCTGCTCTGAACTGTCCATCTTTCCCTCCCTCCCTCCCCCTCGTTTGGATGTGGTTTAGGTCCCGGTCTCACTCCAGGTCCGGTGGGAGGAGGTACTCTCGCTCTCGCAGCCGGGGCCGTGGCAGGAGGTGAGCACTCTTATGCACATTTTTCTCGTTCCAAAGGCGCTGTTGTCCAACTTCCTCGGGAAGAGTGTCACATCAATAATCAATGGATTTCCTCAGGGGTCTATTCTTGGACATCTTTTTTTTGTAACACATTATGAAATAAAAAATGATTGTACAGTGCATTCAAAGTATTCAGACCCCTTGACTTTTTACACATTTTGTTACTTACAGCCTTATTCTAAAATGTATTAAATTGTTTCCCACCTCATCAATATCACATTTACATAAGTATTCATACCCTTTACTCAGTACTTTGTTGAAGCTCCTTTGGCAGCGATTACAGCTTAGTCTTCTTGGGTATGACTCTACAAGCTTGGCAAACCTGTATTTGGGGAGTTTCTCCCATTTTCTCTACAGTTTCTCCCATTTTCTCTACAGATATGTTCGATCGAGTTCAAATCAGGGCTCTGACTGGGCCACTCAAGGACATTCAGAGACTTGTCCCAAAGCCACTCCTGTGTTATCTTGGCTGTGGGCTTAGGGTCGTTGTCCTGTTGGAAGGTGAACCTTCACCCCAGTCTTAAGATCCTGAGCGCTCTGGAGAGGGTTTTCATCAAGGATCTCTCCGTTCATCTTTGCCTCACTCCTGACTAGTCTCCCAGTCCCTGCTGCTGAAAAACATTGGCACAGCATGATGCTGCCGCCACCATGCTTCCCCCGTAGGGATGAAGGCATCATTGGTGGAGTGCTGCAGAGATGGTTGTCCTTCTGGAAGGTTCTCCCATCTCCAAAGAGGACCTTTGGAGCTTTGTCAGAGTGACCATTCGGTTCTTGGTCACCTCCCTGACCAAGGCCCTTCTCTCTCGATTGCTCAGTTTGGCCGGGTGGCCTGCTCTAGGAAGAGTCTTGGTGGTTCCAAACCTTTTTCATTTAAGAATGATGGAGGCCACTGTGTTCTTGGGAACCTTCAATGCTGCAGAAGTTTTTTGGTACCTTTCCCCAGATCTGTGCCTCGACACAATCCTGTCTCTGAGCTCTACGGACAATTCCTTCGACCTCATGGCTTGGTTTTTGCTCTGACATGCACCGTCAACTGTGGGACCTTATATAGACAGGTGTGCACCTTTCCAAATCATGTTCAATCAATTGAATTTTCCAGCATGATGGAGCACCTTGCCATAAGGCAAAAGTGATAACTAAGTGGCTCGTGGAACAAAACATTGATATTTGGGGTCCATGGCCAGGAAATGCCCCAGACCTTAAATCCCATTGAGAATTTGTGGTCAATCCTCAAGAGGTGGGTAGACAAACAAAAACCCACATTCTGACAAACTCCAAGCATTGATTATGCAAGAATGGGCTGCCATCAGTCAGGATGTGGCCCAGACGTTAATTGACAGTATGCCAGGGCGGATTGCAGAGGTCTTGAAAAAGAAGGGTCAACACTGCAAATATTGACTCTTTGCATCAACTTCATGTAATTGTCAATAAAAGCCTTTGACACTTATGAAATGCTTGTAATTATATTTCACTATTCCATAGTAACATCTGGCAAAAATATCTAAAGACACTGAAGTAGCAAACTTTGTGAAAATGTATATTTGTGTAATTGAAAAAACTTTTGACCGACTGTAGATTGATGAGGAAAATGTGTTGTTTAATCCATTTTAGAATAAGGCTGTAACAAAACAAAATGTGGAAAAATGGAAGGGGTCTGAATACTTTCTGAATACACTGAGTGTATAAAACATTCGGAACACCTTCCTAATATTCAGTTGCACCCCCTTGCCCTCAGAACAGCCTCAATGCATCAGGGCATGGACTCTACAAGGTATCAAGTGTTCCACAGGAATGCTGGCCCATGTTGATTCTAATGCTTCCCACAGTTGTGTCAAGTTCTCTGGATGTCCTTTAGGTGCTGGACTATTCTTGATACACACGGGAAACTTGAGCGTAAAAAAACAGCAGTGTTGCAGTTCTTGACACACTCAAACCAGTGCGCCTGGCACCTACTACCATTCCTCGTTCAAAGGCACTTACATCTTTTGTCTTGCCCAATCAATCAAATGTATTATAAAGCCCTTTTTACATCAGCAGATGTCACAAAGTGCTATACAGAAACCTAGCCTAGAACCCCAAACAGCAAGCAATGCAGATGTGGCTATGAAAAACTCCCCCTTCACCCTCTGAATGGCCCACATGCACAGCCCATGTCTCAAGTCCTTCTTTAACCTGTCTCCTCCCCTTCAACTACACTAACTGAAGTGGATTTAACAAGTGACATCAATAAGGGATCATAGCTTTCACCTGGTCAGTCTATGTCAGGGTTCTCCAACCCTGTTCCTGGAGAGCTACCTTCCTGTAGGTTTTTGCTCCAACCCCAGTTGTATGCAACCTGATTCAGCTGCTCAACCGGCTAATTATTAGAATCAGGTGCGCTAGATTAGGGTTGGAGGGAAAACCTACAGGATGGTAGCTCTCCAGGAACACGGGTTGGAGAGCCCTGGTCTGTCATGGAAAGAACAGGTGTTCCTAATGTTTTGTACACTCAGTGTAGAGTAGATTGTCATTGCACGGTTATGCTGTACACAACTCCATATACATACATGCATGCATACATTCACCACAGATAAATATACAGATTTGTATGTGTTACGGTAGTATGATAGAGTAGTTGATCAGGAATGGCAGTGCAGAGTTTACCGGGTCTGAATGTATGTTAGCTAACAGCTTTTGATATTTATGTTCTAGATCAAGATCCTTCTCTCCACGCCGCTCTCGTTCTCCTAGAAGATCTAGAGCCCTTACCCCCAAGAAATCAAGGTAAAATGTAGAAAATTGGACTTGCTTGTATTATTTAAAGATCCCACATTGTGTAAAACAATAACATTGTTCACTTATTTAGTAAATGATGGGTGTTGATGCTTTTCCCCCTAATTTCTTTTTAGATCTCGATCAAAGTCCAGATCAAGGTCTAGGTCACTTTCTCATGCAAAGACCAGGTGAGAAATATAACTGTTTCAATGCTCTGATCAGCGTTGCGTTGCTATCGTCAACAATGCAGCTATATAAGTTGAGTAATTAACACTTAATGCAACAGTTTGTGTCAATCCCCAAAGATTGTCACTTCTGCAACAAAATACAATTTTGTGTTGGTATTGACCGTTTCGGGTATTACAATTTAGACATTTGTCCCCTTGATATATTACATCACTGACTTAAGAGACTAGAGCAGGTTCTTCATTCCATGGAGGGCATAGTGTCTGCGGGTTTTCCCTTTAGATGAAGAGAGAGACAACCAGGTGAGGAGAGTTACTACGCTGAACAAAAATATAAACATAACAATTGTTGGTCCCATGTTTCATGAGCTGAAATAAAAGATTCCAGAAATGTTCCACAAAAAGTTTTTCTCTCAATTTTAGTGCACAAATTTGTGTACATCCCTGTTAGTGAGCATTTCTCTTTTGCCTAGATAATCCATCCACCTGACAGGTGTGGCATATCAAGAAGCTGATTAAACAGAAAAATGTGCTGTTTACACACAACACAATTCCACAGATGTCTCAAGTTTTGAGGGAGCTTGCAATTGGCATGCTGACTGCAGGAATGTTCAGCAGAGCTGTTCCCAGAGAATTGAATGTTCATTTCTTTACCATAAGCCTCCTCCAATGTAATTTTAGAGAATTTGGCAGTAGGTCCAACCGGCCTCACAACTGCAGACCATGTGTAACCACTCCAGCCCAGGACCTCCACATCTGGCTTCTTCACCTGCGGGATCGTCTGAGACCAGCCACCGGGACAGCTGATGAAACTGTGGGTTTGCACAACCAAAGAATTTCTGCACAAATTCTCAGAAACCGTCTCAGGGAAGGCAATCTGTGTGCTCGTCTTCCTCACCAGGGTCTTGACCTGACTGCAGTTTAGTGTCGTAACCAACTTCAATGGGCAAATGCTCACCTTCAAAGGCCACTGGCACGCTGGAGAAGTGTGTTCTTCAAGGATGAATCCTGATTTTTAACTGTACCAGGCAGATGGCAGACAGCCTCGTGTGGATCGAGTGGTTTGCTGATTGTGAACAGAGTGCCCCATGGTGGCGTTGGGGTTATGGTATGGGCAGGTATAAGCTACGGACAAGGGACACAATTGCATTTTATCGATGGCAATTTGGATACACAGAGATACCATGACGAGATCCTGAGGCCCATTGTCGTGCCATCCATCCGCCACCATTACTTCATGTTTCAGTATAATAATGCACGGCCCCGTGTTTGGGATGCTCTGGATCAACGTATACGACAGCGTGTTCCATTTCCCACCAATATCCAGAAACTTTGCACAGCCATTGAAGAGGAGTGGGACAACATTCCACAGGCCACTTCTTTTTGGTTTGTTGAAGATATGTGACCAACTGATGCATACCGTATCTGTATTCCCATGTGAAATCCATAGATTAGGGCCTAATGAATTTATTTCAATTGGCTGATTTTTTTATATGAACTGTAACGCAGTAAAATCTTTGAAATTGTTGCATATTGAGTTATATCTTTGTTTAGTGTAATTAGTGACCTAATTTCATCAATCAACAACAAGGGAAGAGCAAAAACCCACAGGCACTCGGCCCTCCGTGGAATGAGTTGAAGTGAGGCCTAAAGCCTTGTTCACACTGCAGGCCTTAATGCTCAAATCAGTGGGGGTTTTTCAAATCAGTTTTGTAATGGTGACTGTTCAAACAGCAAGTTACAAGTGACCAAATCCTACTTGCCCTTTGTGCTGTTGTCTGTGCCCAATAATGTTTGTACCATGTTGTGTGCTGCTACCATGTTGTGTGCTGCTGCCATGTTGTGTGCTGCTGCCATGTTGTGTGTTGCTGCCATGTTGTTGTCATGTTGTGTTGCTACCATGCTATGTTGTTGTCTTAGGTCTCTCTTTATGTAGTGGTGTCGTGATGTGTGTTCTGTCCTATATATTGTTTAATCCCCAGGCCTTTTGCCTTTTGGTAGGCCGTCATTGTAAACAAAAATGTGTTCTTTGCTGACTTGCCTAGTTAAATAAAAAGACGTGTGTGTTCAGATAGCAGTCATTTGCTGACATGGCTACACTAGTTGTCATAGTAATGATTGGTGTGTGTGTGTGCAGTGGTGGAGGCTGATTGGTGGTGGTGCTCGTGCTTCCCATTACTCAGAGGTTTTGTTGCAAACCTAAGGTGACAACAATGTTTGCCATGGACTTTTACCCAGTTGCTTTGAATGTTCAAAATCATTAGTGTAAGAACACTTTTAAAGCCTCAGGATAAGATGATCCAACTTTCCAAGCTAGTCCTTTTTAGCTAGCCGCAGCAGTCAACTAGCTAGCTAGGTATCTGTTTAGGTTTGTAGTACATTCACTAATTTGTTTATAAGCAATTAACAAGCTAGCTAGCTACAACGTCACGTTCTTGTCAAACTCAACAAAGTATCTTGAGGGCAAATAAATTAGATTTGACTGTTCAGACAAGTCGCATTGCCAGCAATCAGATTGAAGGTGGTTTGCAACGGTGGCTTGAAATATCAGATTCCATGTCGCTTTTGAATGTTTAGACTGCAGGAAAAGTAACAGAAGTGATCTTAACCCATTGGTGGAGATAAAAACAACAATGACAAACAAGAAAAAGGGACACTAGAATATGAATGCCTTGTATGTTTACTTCTTCAGGTCTGGTTCTGTGGGCAGATCCAAGTCTGGTTCCCCCACGAGGAGGTATGCAGAAGTCTTGAGTCTGACCCCAATTTTCTTTCCACCATTCTCACTCTCTAAACGAGCTGTGGAACAGTTTGACAATGCATGATAAGCAGCAAAACGAGACAATGAAAATGTTGTCCATGCGGGAGGGCAATCGTTACGCATGGTTACAGTTAACGGTGTAGATGCATGATGGTTCATTAAGTCAGGCTACTTAAGCATTGCAAGTGAAAGGTAGACTCTGCAATAAATCAACAACAATTACATTCAAATATGTAATTCAATATGTGAAATATGTATTAAAAGGTTATTTGAATTTTATTCTTTAAATTCACCCAAATAATACATTTTGCATGACGAACTAAAATTAAATGCACGGTCTTTAAATACTTTCTTGCTACAAATTGCCACTGTCGAAGTCTTGTAAGAATGAGCTCTAAAATGAAAATTCTATTTTAAATCCTAGCTGTTCAAAATCTAAAGCTTCACCTCAAAAACTAAGGTGCGTTTTTCCTCCCAGCTGAGGTAATGACTTTTAATTTGGGGTTAATGCACAGAAAATAAATGAAGAGGGAAAACTAATATCTGTTTTTCTCTCTTTCAGCCACTCTACCTCGAGGAGTCCTCGTCGAAGTGACAGCTCGGAGAGGGACGACTGAACTTGGGAAGTTTATTTCTTTATGTTAGCATCTCTTGTGACTAAGTTCTTTTGTAAACCCATTGTATTGTATCATTTGAACATATGTGGTGTTGTTAATTTCCTCCTGAGGCATATTACTGACGTTTCAAGAAGAAGCAATGGGGACCCAGTTTGGAATGCTTTTGTGTTTGTGTTTTAGAAATAGTTGTTGGTTAATAAAGTATATTTGATTTAAAATGGTTGTGATGCTGTTTGATGCTGTGTTGTCCATCTGGGCACAGTTTGTCTTTATATAGCACAACTAAATGAAATAGTTGATAAGTTAAATGTTTTGGATTGAGTGATACCTATAGAGGGCAATGTTGCACTTGCGAAATGTGCTCTTTGAATTTTGAACTCAGGATCATAGCACACTGCTCTTGTCTTATCCTTGATACCAAATAGCTATTACTTTAAGCTCTTCCCTATACAAATGTGTAGGTTAATATTTTATTTCAGACATGTGACTTCCTTGTGTATGTACTGACATGTATCTGTAACTGATAGATGCACACCAGTGGCGGTCAGTGCCATTTAAGATGAGGGAGGACCATTTTTTTTTCATGAGCATGGCCTTATTTCTATTACAGCATATTGGATAACTCTCATTCATATTCCATTCACCCAGTTCAATATAACATTGATAGGTTTAGGCTACTACATGATACTCAAGTTTTCCCTATCACCATCATGAGGTTGCTACAACCTAGCCTATGAATGAAATTTTACAGCGTAGGTGCACACAGGTCGAGAAACAAATTTAAGGTGACATACACGGACACATGGACAGACAGTGACATTCATTACCGCCTTGCACACTTGCCTGCATCTAGCTGACACATTGCCTTCGGAAAGTATTTAGACCCCTTGACTTTTTCCACAATTTGTTACGCTATAGCCTTATTCTAAAATGGATTAAATGAATAAAATTCCTCAGCAATCTATGCACAATACCCCATAATGACAAAATAAAAAACAGAATTACCTTATTTACGTAAGTATTCAGACCCTTTGCTATGAGACTTGAAATTGAGCTCAGTTGCATCCTGTTTCCATTGATCATCCTTGATATTTCTACAACTTGATTGGAGTCCACCTGTGGTAAACTCAATTGATTGGAAATGATTTGGGAAGGCACACACCTGTCTATATAAGGTCCCACAGTTGACAGTGCATGTCAGAGAAGAAAACAAGCCATGATGTCAAAGGAGTTGTACGTAGAGCTCCGAGACAGGCTTGTGTCGAGGCACAGATCTGGGGAAGCGTACCAAAAAACTTCTGCAGCATTGAAGGTCCCCAAGAACACAGTGGCCTCCATCATTCTTAAATGCAAGAAGTTTGGAACCACCTAGACTCTTCCTAGAGATGGCCCCCCAGCCAAACTGAGCAATCGGGGGAGAAGGGCCTTGGTCAGGGAGGTGACCAAGAACCCCATGGTCAATCTGACAGAGCTCTGGAGTTCCTTTTTGGAGATGGGAGAACCTTCCAGAAGGACAACCATCTCTGCAGCACTCCACCAATCAGGCCTTTATGGTAGTGGCCAGGACGAAAGCCACTCCTCAGTAAAAGCCACATGACAGCCCACAAGGAGTTTGCCAAAAGGTACCTAAAGACTCTCAGACCATGAGAAACAAGATTCTCTGGTCTGATGAAACCAAGATTTAACTGTTTGGCCGAATGCCAAGCGTCACGTCTGGAGGAAACCTGGCACCATCCCTATGGTGAAGCATGGTGGGCCAGGCTGTGAGGATGTTTTCAGCGGCAGGGACTGGGAGACTAGTCAGGATCGAGGCAAAGATGAGATCCTTGATGAAAACCTGCTCCATAGCACTCAGAACCTCAGACTGGGGCGTAGGTTCACCTTCCAACTGGACAACAACCCTAAGCACACAGCCAAGACAACGCAGGAGTGGCTTCAAGACAAGTCTCTGGATGTCCTTAAGTGGCCCAGCCAGAGCCTGGACTCAATCGAACATCTCTGGAGAGACCTGAAAATAGCTGTGCAACAATGCTCCCCATCCAACCTGACAGACCTTGAGAGGATCTGCAGAGAAGAATGGGAGAAACTCCCCAAATACAGGTGGACCAAGTTTGTAGCCTCATACCCAAGAAGATTTGAGTCTAATCGCTGCCAAAGGTGCTTCAACAAAGTACTGAGTAAAGGGTCTGAATACTTATGTAAATGTAATATTTCTTTTTTTTTCTTCAGAAATTAGCAAAAATTCTAAAATCCTGTTTTTGCTTTGTCATTGTGGGGTATTGTGTGTAAATTGATTCAATCTTAGAATAAGACTGTAACCTACCAAAATGTGGAAAAAGTCAAGGGGTCTGAATACTTTCCGAAGGCACTATGTAGGGTGTAATCATTAGTCCAACAGTTGCAAACAAGAGTTTCTATTGGATGAATTCAGGTATGTTTATCCGTGTCTTGTTCTGTTTGCGTAAACACAGTTCACTTTCATAGAAGCCATGTTGTATTCCTTATTGCATCTATGTGCTCTCCTCCTCTCACGTCTTCCCTTCCCTTGTGAACATCAATGCACAACACATTAGCTGTATGTTACCAGGGGAAAAAACCTTATCAGGCCAAACGCAGCCTACATCGTTGTCACCATATTAGGTAAAGTAACGTCATTGTCAGCATAGCTAATATAACTAAGGCTTTAGTAAACCCCTCTACAATCATGCAATAACATTATAGTGTACAGTCAGTAAGCAATGACATCGGCGGTCCCCGGTGGTAATAAATTAGTATCACCAAAAGCTTACCTTGACTTAGAAGAGTTCCAATGTTGTGTTGGAAAGTCATAGTCAGCTATTTAACATAGCATCCCTCGGTTTTAGTAGGCTAAACTAGCTAGCTGCATTTGCTTGCTAAGTAAGTGAAACTGAGAAAAAAATGACAATCTCTCACTCTCTATTTCTCTCTTGCTTCTCCTTCATTTTGGAAGAAATTAAATTGTTCAAAACTGTTCAACTATTGTCTTTCTCTCTTTTTGAGTCAGCTACTCACCACATTTTATACACTGAAGAGCTAGCTAGCTGTTGGTTATGCTTTCAGTACTAGATTGATTCTCTGATCCTTTGATTGGGTGGACAACGTCAGTTCATGCTGCAAGAGCTCTGATAGGCTGGAGGACATCCTCCGGAAGTTGTCATAATTACTGTGTAAGTCTATGTAAGGGGATGAGAACCATGAGCCTCCTAGGTTTTGTATTGAAGTCAATGTACACAGAGGAGCACGGAAGCTAGCTTTCCTCCAGCTATACCATGATGCTATACCCTACAGAGTGCTGTTGAGGCTACTGTAGACCTTTGCAAAATAGTGTGTTTTAATCAATTATTTGGTGAGGTGATTATATTTAGTATAGTTTTATCTAAAAAGGATAACTTTTAAAATGTTTTACAATTTGAATTTTTATGACATTTGCAGAGGAGGATGGTCCTCCCCTTCCTCCTCTGAGGAGCCTCAACTGATGCACTGTAATGTTTTTACATTTATGTAAATTGTAAAGTATTTTGTCTGTAATGTCTTTTTCATTATGTGTCGGACCCCAGTAAGACTAGTTGTCGCCGGCTAATGGGGGATCCTAATAAAATAAAATCGTAAACACATTTGATTGTGAAAACGCCCAAGGTCACACAGACAAAGGAGGGGGTAAGAGATGGTCATAAGAGATGATAACCATGATGCAGTTGATGGGCCTCCAGTTACCCTCTCCACTCAGTTTCACTTGGCCAAAGATTTGACAATAATAAAATAATCTCATGGTGAAGTAATATCTGATGTGTTTTTCAGACACGCCAACATGCTGTTGGGCAAGTAAAGACCAGAGAGCGTTTAGCCTATAACAGCAGTGGGAACGAGGCCTTTATGTGCATCCCAAATCGCACCCTTTCCCCTATATAGTGCACTACTTTTGACCAGAGCCCTATGGTCCCCTATTGGCACTAGTCAAAAGAAGTGCACTATATAAGGAATAGGGTGCCATTTGGCATGTACTCATTGAAATGCAGCTGTTTACCGCTTGTTTCTCCCCCCTTGTTTTTCCCTTTTCCTCCCAGCTGTTTGATCATAATCCAAAGAGACTGCTCATATCTTTTAATAGCCTCATTAGCCAAAGGCAAAATGTCAACTACCTAATGTGCATGACCTTATTCTGGTATGCAACGGGTTCGAAGATGAATCAAGGTTGTGTGGTGTCTTGGGGAAATGGGGAATTAAATCCTCTCATATGAGGAAGACATGTATAAGACAAACAATCATCATTGAAGCCTAAGTTTATATCATAATGTCCACCTATATTTTGTTGATACGGCAAGTGCTGTTTCCTGCTGCTTCTGTTTATCCATGTAAACCCTATTCACACCCCTGAGTCAAAAATATGTAAGAATCATATTTGGCAGCGAATACAGCAGCAAGTTTTTCTCGGAAAGTCTAAGAGCTTTGCACACCTGTACTGTATACTGAACAAAAATATAAACGCAACATGTAAAGTGTTGATCCTAGAAATTTTCCATATGCTCAAAAAACATTTTGCAAAATAATAGCACTAATTTGTTTACATCCCTGTTAGGGATGATTTCTCCTTTGCCAAGATAATCCATCCACCTGACAGGTGTGCCATATCAAGAAGCTGATTAAACAGCATGATCATTATACAGGTGCACCTAAAATTTGCCGTTTTGTCACACAACACAATGCCACAGATGTCTCAAGTTTTGAGGGAGCATGCAATTGGCATGCTGACTGCAGGAATGTCCACTTGAGCTGTTGCCAGAGAATTTGTTAAATTCTCTACCATAAGCAGCCTCTAATGTTGTTTTAGAGAATTTGGTAGTAGGTCCAACCGGCCTCACAACCGCAGATCACGTGTAACTACGCCAGCCCAGGACCTCCACATCCGGCTTCTTCACCTGCGGGTTGGTCTGAGACGAGCCACCCGGACAGCTGATGAAACTGTGGGTTTGCACAACTGTAGAATTTCTGCAGAAACTGTCAGAAACCGTCTCGGGGATGCTCATCTGCATGTTTGTTGTTCTCACCAGGTCTTGACCTGACTGCTGTTTGGCATTGTAAGCGACTTCAGTGGGCAAATGCTCACCTTCGATGGCCACTGGCATGCTGGAGAAGTATGCTCTTCACAGATGAATCCAGATTTCAACTGTACCGGGCAGATTGCCGACAGCATGAATGGCGTTGTGTGGGCGATCAGTTTTCTGATGTCAACGTTGTGAACAGAGTGCCCCATGGTGGCGGTGGGGTTATGGTATGGGCAGGCATAAGCAGTGGACAACAAACACAATTTCAATTTATCTATGGCAATTTGAATGCACAGAGATACGAGACACGATCCTGAGGCCCATTGTCGTGTCATTCATCCACTGCCATCACCTCATGTTTCAACATGATAATGCACGGCTCCATGTCGCAAGGATCTGTACATAATTTGTGGAAGCTGAAAATGTCCCAGTTCTTCCATGGCCTGCATACTCACAAGACATTGTCGCTCATTGATCGGGTTTAGGATGCTGTGGATCGACATGTATGACAGTGTGTTCCAGTTCCCGCCAATATCCAGTAACTTCGCACAGCCATTGAGGAGGAGTGGGACAACATTATATACGCCACAATCAACAGCCTGATCAACTCTATGCGAAGGAGATGTGTTGCGCTGCATGAGGGAAAATGTGGTCACACTTAGATACTGACTGGTTTTCTGATCCACCCGTCTACCTTTTTTAAAGGTATCTGTGGCCAACAGATGCATATCTATTCCCAGTCATGTGAAATCCATGGACTAGGGCCTAATTAATGTATTTAAATTGACTGATTTCCTTATATGAACTGTAACTCAGTAAAATCTTTGAAATTGTTGCATTGTGCATTTATATTTTTGTTCAGTGTACAATATTTGCAGATTATTGCTCTATTGCATTTCTTTTAATCCTAAAACTCCCTAGTCCTTGCCGGAGACGAGCATACCCATAACATGATACAGCCACCACCATGCTTGAAAATTTGAAAGTGGTACATAGTGATGTTGTGTTGGATTTGCCCCAAACATAACGCTTTGTATTCAGGACATAAAGTGAATTTCTTTGTCACATTTTTTGCAGTTTTACTTTAGTGCCTTATTGCAAACAGGAGGCATGTTTTGGAATATTTTTATTCTGTACAGGTGTCCTTCTTTTTACTGTCATTTAGGTTAATATTGTGGAGTAACTACAATGTTGAAGATCCATCCTCAGTTATCTCCTATCACAGCCATTAAACGCTGTAACTGTTTTAAAGTCACCATTGGCCTCATGGTGACATCCCTGAGCATTTTTCTTACTCTCCTAAAACTGAGTTAGGAAGGATGCCTGTATCTTTGTAGTGACTGGGTGTATTGATACACCATCCAAAGTGTAATTTATACTAATAGGTGCCCTTCTTTGCGAGGTATTGGAAAACCTCCCTGGTCCTTGTGGTTGAATCTGTGTTTGAAATTCACTGCTCAACTGAGGGACCTTAAAAATAATTGTTTGTGTGGGGTAAAGAGATGAGGTAGTCCTTCAAAAATCATGTAAAACTCTATTATTGCACACAGAGTGAAACCATGCAACTTATTATGTGACATTTTTACTCCTGATCTTTGCCATAACAAAGGGGTTGAATACTTATTGACTCAAAACATTTCAGCTTTTAATTTTTAATACATTTTTCTACATTTCTAAAGACACAATTACACTTTGACATTATAGGGTATTGTGTGTAGACCAGTGACACTAAATCTAAATTTAATTAATTGTAAATTCAGGCTGTAACACGACAAAATGTGGAAAAAGTCAAGGGGTGTGAATAGTTTCTGAAGGCACTGTATGTCTCAAGCCTGCTCATAGAATCATGAAGCTGACTAGGGAGGGACACTGGCACACATTGTACATTGTCTTCTCAACGTAAATAGCTGGCTACATTTTAATATAGTATATAATAGGATACTTAATTAACCATTAGTACATCTGATTTGCATCATATTACTGGCAGATGTGGCCCACAGACATCACGAGACATTTTGACAAGGCAAATAAACACAATATATATGGTCCTCGTTTGTGTCAATGAAATATAATTTGAATAAAGATAGTAAAAGCAACTAGTCAGTGGCGATAAAATTAGGCCAGCATCGTGTTGTGTAACAATGTTTCAGACTGCCTCTGAAATGTACATTATCGATCATAGTCTGCTGCTGGAAAAACCTATGTGTTATGGCTTTACACCCTCTGCTATACTGTGGACAAAGAGATACCTGTCTAACATAACACAGAGGGTGTTCTTTAAATGAAGCCTCTCCAACATAATTCAGGTAGAATCAGGAATTCCCCAGGGCAGCTGTCTAAGCCCCATACTTTTTTCAATCTTTACTAACGACATGCCATTGGCTTTGATTAAAGCTAGAGTAAAGCATTGTATTTGGGATAAATCATTCACTAAACCCTAAACCTGAACTAAATCTTGTGATGAATAATGGAAATTGAGCAAGTTGAGGTGACTAAACTGCTTGTAGTAACCCTGGATTGTAAACTGTCATGGTCAAAACATATTGATACAACAGTAGCTAAGATGGGGAGAAGTCTGTCCATAATAAAGCTCTACTCTGCCTTCTTAACAGCACTATCAACAGGGTAGGTCCTACAGGCCCTAGTTTTGTCACACCTGGACTACTGTTCACTCGTTTGGTCAGCGTCACAAAGATGGTTGTACACAGAGAGCTAATATTAATAATATGCATGTCTATCTCTCCTGGCTCAAAGTGGAGGAGAGATTGACTTTATCACTAATTGTATTTGTGAGATGTATTGACATGTTGATTACACCGAGCTGTCTGTTAGAACTACTGGCACACAGCTTGGACATCCATGCATACCCCACAAGACATGCCATCAAAGATCTCTTCACAGTCTTCATGTCCAGAACAGACTATGGGAGGTGCACAGTACTACATAGAGCCATAACTACATGGAATTCTATTCCGCTTCAAGTAACTGATGCAAGCATTAGAATCAGCATTAGAATAAAAAAACGGATAAGAATACACCTTATGGAACAGCAGGGACTGTGAAGAGACACAAACACAGGCAGACACATGCAAACACACAAGATAACATACACACTATACACACACGCACACATGGATTTTGTGTTGTAGATATGTGGTAGTAGAGTAGTGGCCTGAGGGCACACACTTAATTGTGTTGTGAATGTATTGTAATCTTTTAAAATACCAGCCTTAATTTTGCTAGACCACAGGAAGAGTAGCTGCTACCTTGACAGCAGCTAATGGGGATCCATAATAAATACAAACACAAATACAGCGTGAGTCATAACTATTGGGGCTGTCACACCCTGAGCTGTTTCACCTGTCTTTGTGCTTGTCTCTACCCCCCTCCAGGTGTTGCCCATCTTTCCCATTATTCCCAGTGTATTTATACCTGTGTTCTCTGTTTGTCTGTTGCCAGTTTTTTTGTTCGTCAAGCCTACCAGCATTTTTCCCCTTGCTCCTGTCTTTTTCTATAGTTCCTCTTTTCTAGTTTTCCCGTTTTTGACCATTCTGCCTGCCCTGACCGTGAACCTGCCTGCCGTTCTGTACCTTGTCACACCGCCCTGTATTATTGACCTCTGCCTGCCCTGACTCTGAGACTGCCTGCCGTTCTGTACCTTTTGACTCTGACCTGGATTACTGACCTCTGCCTGCCTTGACCTGTTGTTTTTCCTGCCTCTGTTCTAGTAACAAACTTTCGTTACTTTGACACTGTCTGCATCTGGGTCTTGATAGGGACACAGTGAGTCATCTACTAACTGCCTGACTCTTATCTTAGTCTCTGATTTTAGCGTCTGCCCACTGCTGAACATGGTTGTGTTCAGTGTGCACAAAACAGAAGGAAACAGACTGTTGCAAAGCTACCGGTAATTTAACAAAGTTACCAGAATCTTTAGTAATTTTGGTAATTACCAGGTAATCTATGGCAATCTATGGTAATTTATACTTCAATAGCTTTTTGAAATGTATTCTTATACAGTGCATTCGTAAAGTATTTTTTCCAAATGTTATTATGTTACAGCCTTATTCTAAAATGTATTAAATTAATGTTTCACCTCATCAATCTACACACAATACCCCATAACGACAACGCGAACAGGTTTTTTGAAATGTTTGCAAATCTATAACAAATTAAAAACAAAAATACCTTATTTACATAAGTATTCAGACCCTTTGCTATGAGACTCAAAATTGAACTCAAGCACATCCTGTTTCCATTGATCATCCTTGAGATGTTTCTACAACTTGATTGGAGTCCACCTGAATTCAATTGATTGGAGATCATTTGGAAAGGCACACACCTGTCTGTATAAGGTTGACAATGCATGTCAGAACAAAAAACCAAGCCATGAGGTTGAATTGTCCGTAAAGCTCAGAGACAGGATTGTGTCGAGGCACCGATCTGGGGAAGGGTGAAACAAAATGTCTGCAGCTTTAAGAACACAGTGGCCTCCATCATTCTTAAATGGAAGAAGTTTGGAACCACCAAGACTCTTCCTAGAGCTGGCCGACCGGCCAAACTGAGGGCCTTGGTCAGGGAGGTGACCAAGAACCCAATGGTCACTCTGACAGAGCTCTAGAGTTCCTCTGTGGAGATGGTTGTACTTCTGGAAGATTCTCCCATCTCTGCAGCACTTCACCAATCAGGCCTTTATAGTAGAGTGACCAGACGGAAGTCACTCCTCAGTAAAAGGCACTTGACAGGCCGCTTGGGTTTGCCAAATGGAACCTAAAGACTCTCAGACCATGAGAAACAAGATTCTCTGGTCTGATGAAACCAAGATTGAACTCTATGGTGAAGCATGGTGGTGGCAGCATCATGTTGTGGGGATGTTTTTCAGTGGCAGGGACTGGGAGACTAGTCAGGATCAAGGGAAAGATGAACAGAGCAAAGTACAGTGAGATAGTTGATGAAAACCTGTTCCAGCGCCATCAGGACCTCAAACTGGGGCGTAGGTTCTCCTTCCAACAGGACAACGACCCTAAGACCACAGCCAAGACAACGCAGGAGTGGCTTCGGGACATGTCTCTGAATGTCCATGAGTGGCCCAGCCAGCACCCGGACTTGAACCCGATCTAACATCTCTTGAGAGACCTGAAAATAGCAGTGTGCCAAGCTTGTAGCGTCATACCCAAGAAGACTCGAGGCTGTAATCACTGCCAAAGGTGCTTCAACAAAGTACTGAGTAAAGGGTCTGAATAGTTATGTAAATGTGATATTATGTTGTTGTTTTTTTTATCAATTGAAATAAAAATCTAAAAATCTTTTGTTGATAGATTTTAGAATAAGACTGTAACATAATAAAATGTGGAAAAAGTCAAAGGGTCTGAATACTTTCCGAATGCACAGTATACACCGAACAAAAATATAAACGCAACAATTCATATGATTTTAGTGTTACAGTTCATATAAGGAAATCAGTGAATTGAAATAAATGTATTAGGCCCTAATCTATGGATTTCACATGACTGGGAATACAGATATGCATCTCTTGGTCACAAATACCATTCACCTCATGCAGCGCAACACATCTCCTTCGCATCAACACGCTGTTGATCTGGAGCATCCCGAACTTGGTCAATGGGTGACATGTCTGGTGAGTATGCAGGCCATGGAAGAACTGGGACATTTTCAGCTTCCAGGAATTGTGTACAGATCCTTACGACATGGGGCCGTGCATTATCATGCTGAAACATGAGGTCATGGTGGTGGATGAATGGCACGACAATGGGCCTTAGGACCTTGTCACGGTATCTCTGTGTATTTAAATTACCATCAATAAAATCCAATTGTGTTTGTTGTCCGTTGCTTTGCCTGCCCATACCATAATCCCACCGCCACCATGGGGCACTCTGTTCACCATGTTGACATCAGCAAACCGCTCGCCCACACGACGCCATACACAGTCTGCTATCTGCCCGGTACAGTTGAAACCTGGATTCATCTGTGAAGAGCACACTTCTCCAACTTGCCAGTGGCCATCGAAGGTGAGCATTTGCCCCCTGAAGTCAGTTACGACCCCGAACTGCAGTCAGTTCAAGACCCTGGTGAGGATGACGAGCATGCAGATGAGCTTCCCTGAGACGGTTTCTGACAGTTTGTGCAGAAAATCTTTGGTTGTGAAAACTCACCGTTTCATCAGCTGTCTTGGTGGCTGGTCTCATACGATCCCGCTGGTGAAGAAGCCGGATGTTTAGGTTCTTGGCTGGCGTGGTTACACGTGGTCTGCGGTTGTGAGGCCGGTTGGAACTACTGCCCAATTTTCTAAAACAATTTTGACAGTGGCTTATGGTAGAGCAATTAACATTAAATTCTCTGGCAACAGCTGCCAATTGCACGCTCCCTCAAAACTTGAGACATCTGTAGCATTGTGTTGTGTGACAAAACTGCACATTTTAGAGGGACCTTTCAATGTCCCCAGCACAAAGTTCACCTGTGTAATGATCATGCTGTTTAATTAGCTTCTTGATATGCCACACCAGTCAGATAGATGGATTAACTTGGCAAAGGAGAAATGCTCACTAACAGGGATGTAAACTCATTTGTGCACAACATTTGAGAGAAATAAGCTTTTTTGTGCATATGAAACCTTTCTGGGATCTTTTATTTCAGCTCATGAAACATGGGACCAACACTTTACATGTTGGGTTTATATTTTTGTTCAGTGTAGTATTCATTTTTAGACATCTTTGTCCATATTTTCCATGAGTTTCTAGTGAATTGGCGATATGGTTCAACATGAAATAGTTAATAATAGTTCATTAGCATCTAATCAACAAGGGCCTTTTTTTCAATTAACTTTGCAAGTCCTTCTTTAACCATTGACTTTTTCACAACTGCTGCCAGTTTGGCGACAAAACATTGACAACAAAGACATATTGACATATTAAAATAAGTAAAAGTGCTTCAAACAAATATTAAGGATATTTCATACGTAAACCCTTGTATTAAACATCAATGGTATTCACTAAGTTGATGTTTTATATTTAGGATAGTGTTTTACAGTTTTTTCATTCTATTTTTTATTTAAAATTGGTTGTTTTATATATTTAACATGTGGTAAGGCCACACAGAGGGCCATGTATAATTCGACACATGTGATAATCTGAAGTACACAGAAATGCCACTAGATGTCATCTTCTAAAGTAATTATGGTTGTTTGCTGGTAAAGTTGGAACATTTCCAGTAATATATCCTGGTTTTGCAACCCTAGTGCTGAGACATGACCAGACTCAACTTTAAATTTTTGGGGCCCAAGCTGTTATTCTCAGCTAAATAATTTGGCTAACACTGTCTCATAATGCATTTAACCTACCTGCAGGCTACTACAGTGTTAACAATATTTTCTTCTAGATATTGCAAAACAGAAAGCCAATATACAGCAAATAAAATACTATTTTGCCTCGAGCACTAGCTGTATTGCAAAAAGCCTTTAAACAATGTCTGCCATTAGACTGAAGAGAATTGACGCAGGTGGACACTCTCTCTCTCTGCAATATTAATAACCTATTTTTTCCCTTTTCATAGTTTTCAGGCCAGACCTTACGGCCATCTGAATCCCAACCATGTGTCTCTTAAATAATCATTTGCATCGGGCCTTGTAATAATGGTCGAGCCCGCAATGGAAGAGCATTAAAGATTTATAGCGTAATAAATACTCCAGCTACTATTCTGTGTTGTTCTCCCACCTGTTCTCTCTTCAGAACAACACAACGCTACACTAACAGAAATTAAACATCCAGTCGGGTGATGAGTTTCTTTTTGGGGGCCGGATTTGTGGCCAGGAAGACTTTTAAATGTCATCGCTGAATACATTTGAATAATGTATTCATTATTACCAAGGCACCTTGAGCCCCTGTAGTTGTGAGCGTGCCAAGGTGGTTGTATTAGTGAACACAGGCGGGGGCACAGCGGTGGGGGCACAGCGGTGGGGGCACAGCGGTGGGGGCACAGCGGTGGGGGCACAGCGGGACTCAGCGAATTAGATGAAGCCTTCATTCACACGCACACAATGAGAGTGTTGTCGGATAGGCGGAAACCAAAGGCTTTGGCGAAATACTTGGCCTTGTCTTGTCTGGAACCCACCGTCATCGCTGTGTGGATTTGTGTGTGTGTGCTTGTTCAGTGACACTGGTGGCACCTGTGGAGACTTTTGTTAAAATCCATCCCAGGGTCCTTTCCAGTGCACTTTCTTTTTGCCTCCAACAGCAAACATTGTTTTATTGATTAAACAAACTCCCTCGGCACAAGAACATTTTTGTTTTATCGAACCCTGGAGACTTGTGTTTGAGAGTACAGTGGTAATGTAGGAAAATATGTATTGGTTTCTATGGCTCATGCAGAGGACAATGTGTGGGCTACTAGGCAGATTGTTGAAAGACAAGTATAGATGTTTAAGGCGGTAACTTCTCAGCAGAGGTGTGTGTGTGTGTGTGTTTGGGAGTTCTTGGAACTGATTCAGCCAACTGATTGTCCCTCTTGTCCATTTTCTCTCACCTCTCCTCTCCCACATCCCACCCTTCACCTCTTCCTCCCCCTCTTTCTCCTCCTTCATCCATGCCCTTCTCTTTCACTGAGCACCTCTTCACAGGGATGAGAGCCTTATCGATTTTTTTCTTCCCCAGCCGCCCACTCACCCTCCAGAAAACTGTGCAAGTTTTGACTTAAAATGGAGAAAACCATCCCATTCTCTCATAGATAATCCAGCTTGAGTAGTCAATCACAGAGTCATTTGTGCCCATCTCGTTTGGGGGGAATATTCAGTAATTTAGTGGAGCAATGGCTTTGAGCGGAGTTCATAGTAATGCAATTCAATCTGTTCTGTTTCACTCCATCATCTACCTAAATGTCTGCCCTTAACACTGTTGTTGTCCTGATTCATGACCCTCTAAACGGGGTGCTTGTAAATATTTTTCGGGGGCCTGTCAAATTAGCATTAAACGTCAGGGGGGGGGTAATAAAAAACAAAGTGTAATTGAATTATAATGCTCCCCAGAAAAATTGCTTTCTAATGACACGCTTTAGGTCTCTGCTGCAACTGAGTTAGAAGACAGAAGCTCATTCAATTCATTCAGCTAGTTCATCTTCCCAACGACGTTCAAGGCCAGCCTCTGTACATTTTACCTCTCGGGCTGATCAACTTGCTGTTCCTATCTTGGGCCTTCCATGGTGCCAGTTTTGAGCTGTCGGCAGTGCTTCAGTTACACTGGGGTAAAGCCACTGTCACTGCCGGTGCTTATGACAGCTTATGCTGAGCAAAGTCCTGAATGCATACAAGTTATTTTAGTTGTTTAGCAACCAACTGACTGCGCTCTTAACTGTCCAACTGGGATGACTTGGAACGTCCGAAATCATCCCTCGGGGTACGTTGTGGTATGTCTGCCGATCTGTCGGAAGCAGATGCATCTTCTATTTATTAAAAAAAATGTTGTGCGGACGCATCTTAAGAAAGACGCTCCAGTGGCCGAGGATGATCCCGCTGCTTTTTCTGGAACTTCTGGGCGGAGCAGAGTTGGCAGCGGCGACGGGCGAGAAAGCAGAACAAGGACTCCATTGAGGAGGGCTTGGTTGCCAGCGGCCCTTTGGCACCTCGCTCAGTGAGTCAGACTGCGCCAATTCAGGAGTGCACAAGGGAGGAGAGGCTGATCATCAGGGCACAAGGGGCTATTACATACACTGAAAACATCTTAACATGCTCGCCAAAGTGAGACAAGGGAATGACCAAAACTCCTCTTGAGATTTTCTTATTATAAAAATGTTTTGGGTATCCTAGCAGTTCAGTGAACCTTCTATTTCATTTGCTCTGGGTAGGAATTGAGTATCTTACACTACTCGCACCTTTTTAATAGTGCAGTCGGCGTGTCACCTCTTCCAGGAAAAAACTTTTCGAGGGGGCAAAGGAGCGTGTTACGGAGAGGAGCTGGCAGGTGTAGAGTAAAGCAGAGAGAGAAAAGCAACGGGCCTTTGAGCACGACTGTCAGACTATTTTTAAGTGTCAGGGACTGAGGTGCAACACAGCGTTAGCTCTCCATTTGACACAGAGGCTGAGGTCTGCCACAGAGAAGACAAGCAAGCAAGGTTGCCCAGAAAACAAACTAAAGCAAGTCAAGCCAAAACAGACCCAGGATGGAGGAGAACCAGGCTGTTTGAGCTGCCTTGCCAACTCCTATAGTCACAGCACAAACAGATCTGGCAGCATGCTAGAGGAGAGCTCAGAGGAACCATGAGTGGGGCAGTAAGTAGAAGGTTGGAAGGTACTTTGGACAGAGACGGATAAGGTCTAGACTTCTTAACTAGGTGAATTAACTTGAATGAAGTTAAATGAACACATTACTTGTTGGACACCAGAAGAAGTAAAGAAACAACTCATTTGTAAGCCCTATAGCGGAAATAACAACTTTATTTGACCTGTCTTTGCTTTGGTCACACACACCACACACACACACACACATACACACACAAATGTACTGTCAAACTTTCTCAAACGCTTGCTCTCACTAGTTGACAACACCATCAGCAAGGCTAATTGGAGGAGAGAACTGCACCACAATGGCTGTCAGAAAGAACAGAAGAACAAGACTCTCGAGTGCATCTGAAAACCACTTGGCTATAATTTCCTTTTTGCCTCTTCTCCTTTGACCATTTCCTGCCACTGCGCTTTTGTCGTGCTCTATTTTATGCTGGTTTCATTAGCGTAAGAAAGGCCTGAAATAGGTCATAGTTTGCCTTTTTTCTCTCACCCGAGGGGACCGATAGTCTAGACTTAGACCACTATGTGAAGTGCTTTGAGCGGTACCTGACGAACTTGAGGAAATGTCTGACATCCGCTCTCACAACAAACACTCTCATTACGCAATTGGATTGTGTGATGGCTGTTTCTGCATAACATGACATAACATTCATCTTAAAAAAAAAAAATCACAAATACTTTTGTTTCCATATTATTATTGTTTGTGAAGAAAAATCATTGATCCAAGTTATAGCACATTATTGCATCCCATCATCAAATCAAATTCTGTTTAATCTATCGTAATCAACATCTATTTTCCTCTGCTGATCGACATTCAGTGTCATACGCCTTCAGGGCCAGACATTCACTCTCTCTGCAGTTCATTCCTAACTGTAAGAAATCTGAATCTGATGCTTTGCCAGCGTGAGGACAATTTAGCATGAGTTAGTCTGGGTTTACCTCAAGGGGACTGGCAGAGAGCCTGGCATATGGCATCATTTAGCACACGACGGCTGCGGTTCACGTGTCCCTGCTCCGATGGGCACACCAGCCACGGCACCTCGTCTCTCACAAACTCTCACATTAACACCCATTATGCTGAACACTGTCGACGATCAATACCTGCAGCTGCCTCTTTCTCTTCTCTCTCTTCTCCCCCTCTCTCTCTTTTTCTTTCTCTCCCTCTTCTCTCCCGATGATGCAGTGTGCGAGACAAAGATGTGAGGAGAGTGAGGGGGCTGCAAAATGAAACAAGACAAAATGGAAGGACTTGGATGTGAACTTCTTTCTCCCCTAACTTGTGATTCAAGGCTGAGACACCGCTGCGCAAAAGAGGGATACATGAACAATCTGTTTGATCCTTCTGCCCAGCTGTACATGCAAATGAGGCAGCCAGGCTTTTTTTTGGTCCCCATCACACACATAATTGGGAGGCTCATTTGGGTGTGATGTATGCGGTGTGCCCCCACGCAGTTTTAGAGAGAAAGAGAGAGAAAGAGAGTGAGAGAGAGAGAGAGAGAGAGAGAAAGCGAGAGAAAGAGAGAGAGCGAGAGAGAGAGAGAGAGAGAGAAAGAAAGAAAGAAAAATAAAGAGAGAGAGAGAAAGAGAGAGAGAGAAAGAGAGAGAGAGAGAGAGATCACATAAAACCACAGAGGTGCCACAGTCAGCAGCAAAAAAGGAGACCAAAGAATCTCTAATAAAAATAAACGCCTCTCCCGGAGGTAACATAATCCCAGCAACACACCGAGTGTCCATGAGTCCATGCATTTTCTCTGTGTGTTTCCCTAATGGCACCCTGTTCTCTATGTAGTGCACTACTTTTGACCGGAGTGCTATTGCCCTGGTCAAAAGTAGTGCACTGTAAAGGGAATAGGGTGTCATTTGGGATGGAGCCTCTGTCTAGGAGCTGCCAAAAGGGGACCTATTTAACTGACAACCGAAGATGAAGAACAAAGCCAGATGCAACACCACAAGGCTCTAAATATTGAAATACATAGGAACGTCGCGTTAATCGAAAAGATCCGATGGCCACTTTGACATCCATCTACCTCCAGATTTCCAGCGGTGTCCCAAATAGCACTCTATTCCCTACATTGTGCACTATTAACCAGAGTCCTATATAGTGCCATTTCAGCTGCCTGTCGAGTATGCTTTCTTTTTTATGGTGACCCTGGAGGGACATAAAGGCAGTAGACTCATATTCAGACTCAAGCCCTTTATGCCTCTACTGATCCCTTCAGTCCTGTCAAAACATCTCAGTGAACTGTGGCAGGTGCTCTTTTGGTCCCGTAAATGATTGGTTTCTATTTTACCTTGTCGGCCATTTCCATTATTGGAGGCGAAGCAACCTTGTCCAAAAACACATACATTTCTTGTCTATTTAGTACATGTTTTCTATTTTAGAATATCTCAAAAGGATAGTTCCATGGCTAATTGTCCAATGGCTGATTCACATACATACACAATGTTTTAAACAGGGTATTTCAGGAATTGACCCCAACGTTGGTTTGAAATGAATTTGACTCTGTCGTGTCAGTAATTCTGTAACTTGCTGTTGTGTAATAGAAGCCTATTTTATATACAATTACTGTAGTGAAGCAAGACTATCTTGCTCCTCATTCATTCAATTTCATTGAATTTGGGCTGGCTTAGATTTACAACAATACATTTTTCCACATAAAGCATGTGTTCAAGCAATAGCCTACTGTGTCACCGGCTATCATGAAATTTGATTTCCTCCATCTTCCAGTAAACAAATTATCCTGGGCCGCCGCTACATTAATTTGCATGACGTGATCGAGGCTAAAATAGAGAGAGACGGAGGGAGGGGGAAAGAGACCTGGGTTTAAAATCATTTTTGAAATCTTTTAAATTCTTTGAGCGTTTGCTCTAGCCTGCCTGGAGTTCCATCTGGCCAGGGTTTACCGTTTTGGGACTATTCTATTGGTCCATTAAGCCAGGCAAGCTTTTTAGTCAAGCACAGATAAAGGATTTGAAATGATTTGAAATAGTATTTGAACCCAGGTCTGTAGGGAAACAGCCTTTGTCTGTGGGGAAACTGCCTATGTTTCTTCCTTCTGGAACTCCCACATGGTCTGGTTTAATAATTACAAACAGTATTTGGAGATGAAGAGTTTTGTAGGCAGATGAACAAACACCCACGGGATGTAATCTCACAGTTGGATGCACCGATCCTACATCTTCATTGTCCTCCCAACAGATTCATGCAGGTTTTAGAGCTTCGTCATCGTTCGTCCACTCAGCACGGGGTGGTAATCGAGTGTGGTGACCATACGGGAAATGGACAAAAGGAAGCAGGGAGTGCCCTTGAGGGTCCTGTGATAATGCTGCAGCCACTTGTACACATGCATTCAGTGTAACACAGGTTCAAAACTGCCCTTTGACACAGCCTGCCTATCTTTCAGCACTGTCATCCTCTCACTATCTGTTCAATAAAATCAAAAAATACCTTCAATTATACTTTTAAAAGGTAAGATGTAGCCATATGAATAAAATGGCATAGAAATTAATTACATTCTATTTGTGTGGTTGTATACAACTTAGGAGGCCTGGACTGAAAGGAAATATATGGAGAGAGAGAGAGAGAAAGAGAAAGATTCTAGGTGGGCCCTAAAGTAAATGGACATGTTTTGTGTGTTTGTGTGTGTGTTTAGGTGATTGTGTCTTGGGGTAAATCCATTCAATGAAGGTAAAATGAAAACTATTAACAGAAAATGCCACATTTAGCTTCATGTGGATTTCCCTCAACTCACATTATTAAGAAATGTGACTTTTTATAGCTCAACTAGAATAGAAACCTGCTGGTTCTCTTGAGATTGGTTAACTCAGAAAATCAGATTCATTAGTAGAGGGTCCGCACTCCAAAAATATATATTTTTTAAAGTTAATTTGCTCTTGTTGCCTCAATGAATAAAAAATGCATAAAATATTAACTCAGAAAATCAACACCCACAAGGGTCCAGGAGAACACGTATGAATAAAAATAGATTTAATCCATACTACCGATTCAAAATCCTTCGGCAAACAAGCAACGTTGATATTTTACCTCCTAAAAGTGTCATGGATCCTTGTTAATTAATCATTTCTGTTGTGCGTCACAGCAGTAAAAACCAACACTGTGAAAACACAAACCTTATTGGCCAATGCCACTAATGAATAGTCATTATAAAAATGATTAGAACTGTAACTCAACAACATTGCACTCTTTCCTCCTGTCATTATACTGTTTCCACAAATGAGTCTCCTTTTGCTTCAAGATGAAAAACAATGATAAACAAACCGTGATGGACTGAGAAAACCATGAACTGTAAAAAAGTAAAAAACAAAGTCATTACAGATGAATTAATACATTCTCCCATGACTGCCTTTTCCAACCATCACTGAATGTTGTCATTTTTACTCACTAACTGAATATCTTCTAGCTCCCAGTGATTCATTTTTTAGGCATAATTGCCTTTACTTTATTTTGTGTTTGTATGAGCTTACAGCAACAATTTATTTGAAAGTGACATAATATATCTGTAAATCAAATTATAGTCATGAGTGCATACATTTTTTATATATGTGTGGCCCCAGTGGGAATTGAACCCACTACCCATGGAAACACCATGCTCTACCAACAGAGCCGCACAGGACATCCAGTTGACTATATGAGACATAAACATGTGTTAACTGGTCACATTGCTGGTCTCCATCGCTAATTGGCTATGACACATTCAGATTCCAGTAAAGTTTCAGTGTATTGTGCTTCAGAACAGGGGTATGGCAAAGACAGACAATATGACATAAGTTGACATAAACGGCTATAGAAAGCTCCAAGTTACAACAACCTTATGCAGGCATTATGACATTAGAGACAGTGAGTTGTATAGGAAGTCTTATCCATGGATCCTGCAGTAAAGAGACGAGAGCACTACTCCCTGCATCACACATACCTCAGGATACACATTGCTTGCTACAATATAGAATGTCAACAAAATATTGAGTCAATGACGCTGTCTTTTGGTGCAGTTCTTCATTTGATATCATATTTGGCCAGTAAATGCCAAGCATCTTCCGGAGACACTTGTTTTGGAAAGTCTCTAGTTTTCTAGACAGTCTGGATGTTACCCTCCATCATTCAGAGTCGTACAGAAGCACACTGAGGACATTACTATTGAACAGGCGGAGTTTGGTTTTGATATTGAGTTGTTTGATTTCCATATAGTTTTTAACATGTCAAAAGTTTAGGTTGCTTTGATGATCCGGGTGTTGACGTCCTTTTCATTACTAACCTCGCTGCCTAGGTAGAGGAATTCTTGAACTTCCTCCACCGGTTCTCCGGTGGCGGAGAACCGGTGGAGTTTTTGTTGCATTGATTTTCAAGCCAGTTTGCAGGGATGAGTTTGTGAGCTTGTCAACCTGTTCTCGTATGTCAGATTGTCTGCAGGAGAGCAGGGTGATGTCATCTGCGTTATCCAGATCTTCCAGAGTTGAAGGGAGTGTCCATCTGATGCCACTTTTTCCGTTTGTCAGGGTCTGTGTCATAAGCCAGTTAATGGCTTTAACGAACACGGTGGAGGAGAGGATGCATCCTTGTTTAACACCAGTGTTGACTCCGAAACTGTTTGTTTGTTACAGACAACCTGACAGTGGAAATCGGTGTACAAGGTCTTGATGACGTTGACTATTTTGGGAGGGATTCCAAACTGGTGAAGTATTTTCCATAGGGATATTCGGTGGAGAGTGTCGAGGGCCTTTTCAAGATCAAAGGTGGTGTATATTGGGACTGTTCCACGGGCTAAATATTGAATATGGAATGCCCTAACTGTAACCAGTATACCTGTTATCATGTAGCAGCAGGGAGCAGTCAGTGACACATCATTGATTCACATGCAGACTACATCCCAAAGGCACCCTATACTCTTTAAATAGTGCCCTACTTTTTACCAGGGTCTGTAGGGCTCTGGTCAAAAGTAGTGCACTACAGGGAATTGTGGTGCCATTTAGGACTCCTACCTTATTCTTATTGGATAATGTCAGTCACGCACTGTTATTGGAGAAATGAAGCCTCTACAATGCGATATGTGTCCTAAACTTTGCACTGCTGCAAAATATTGTCCAGCTGGAGTGTTTCCATAGAAACCTTGACATTTTTCTCAAGACCGAGGTGTGATTTGATACAAAATTTGAAAAATGTTACAGCACAGAGTCATCTCCATACTCCTCTTAAATTGTTTAGCCTTCGCTTTTCAAATGAAATCGTAAATGTTGGCTACTGTGGTAAATGGAGGTTTGAAAATAATTTAGTGCATTCCACTTACTGTATTAGAGGATCCCAACGATTGGAATCAACTGCTTAAAGGGGCCAAATACCATTGGAAACATTCCCACACATACAGTGTATGTTTTTTACTTTTAAGAAAATATGTTATAAAAATGTACAAATCTGGAATGGATGTGTTTCTTTAAAAAACAAAAAAAATTAAAAGCTGAAATGTCTCGAGTCAATACGTTTTCAACCTTTTTGTTATGGCAATGCTAAATAAGTTCAAGAGTAAAATGTGCTTAGCAAGTCACAAGTTGAATGGACTCTGTGTGCAATAATAGTGTTTACCATGATTTGTAAATGACAACCCCAGCACTGTACCCTACACATACAATTGTCTGTAAGGTCCCTAAATCTAGCAGTGAATTTCAAGCAAATATTCAACCACAAAGACCAGGGAGGTTTTGCTATGGTTTGCAAAGAAGAGCACTTACTGGTAGATGACAAAAAAATTTAAACACAAATATCCCTTTGTGCATGGTGCAGTTATTAATTACATTTTGGATGGTATATCAATACACCCAGTCACTACAAAGATACAGGTGTCCTTCCTAACTCAGTTGCTATAGTGGTTTTCACCATGATGCTGTGAAGGGAGAAAACTGAGGATGGATCAACAATATTGTAGTTACTCCACAATACTAACTTAATGACAGAGTGAAAAGAAGGAAACCTGTACAGAATAAAAAATATTCCAAAACATGCATCCTGTTTGCAGTAAGTTCGTAAAGTAAAACTGAAACACAATGTGGTAAAGAAATTCACTTTATGTCCTGAATACAAAGCGTTATGTTTGTGGCAAATCCAACACAACATATCATTGAGTACCACTCTTTATATTTAAAGCATGGTGGTGGCTGCATCACGTTATAGGTATGCTTGTCATCGGCAAGTCCTAGGTTGTTTTTGAGAATAAAAATAAATCAAATCAAATTGTATTTATCACATGCGTTGAATATAACAGGTGTAGACCTTACAGTGAAATGCTTACTTACAAGCCCCTAATCAACAATTCAGTTTTAAGAAAAATAAGTATTAAGTAAAAAATAGATAAGTAAAAAATAGAAAATTATTAAAGAGCAGCAGTAAAATAACAGTAGCGAGGCTATATACAGGGGGTACCGGTACAGAGTCAATGTGCAGGGGCACCGGTTAGTCGAGGTAATTGAGGTAATATGTATGTCGTCCACAATCATCTCCTTTGTCTTGATCAGGGTGAGGGAGAGGTTGTTATCCTGGCACCACACGGCCAGGTCTCTGACCTCCTCCCTATAGGCTGTCACATCGTTGTGAGTACAGGAGGGGACTGAGCACGTACCCCTGAGGAGCCCTCATGTTGAGGATCAGTGTGGCAGATGTGTTGTTACCTACCCTTACCACCTTGGGGCGGCCCGTCAGGAAGTCCAGGATCCAGTTGCAGAAGGAGGTGTTTAGTCCCAGGGTCCTTAGATTAGTGATGAGCTTTGAGGGCTCTATGGTGTTGAACGCTGAGCTGTACCAATGAATAGCATTCTCACGTAGGTGTTCCTTTTGTCCAGGTGGGATATAGTGTCCAGAGTGCTAAAAGTACTCAAGAAAATATATTTTATTTATCATTGTGATTAAGGAGTAACATTAAAACAGAGCAATATGCCCCACCAACATTAGACAACTATACAGAAAAATCTAACATTGCAGAAATAAGTCAATCAAATCAATAAAGAGAGATTAGTCAGATTAAGTGATAATACCAGGAAGATCGGAATGTCATGAACCAAGAGGTTGTGAGTTCAAATCCCTGTTGAGGAAATGTGAAATACAAATTATTGTATAAATGAACATGCACAATGTAATCATATGTGTCAAATATGTAAATTGGGAATATTGTATGCTAAAATCACTGTGTGTGTAACAGGTTCCCTCCCAGGGCCAGATTAAGAAATCCCCTTCCTGGCACACCATCATTTTCTGTAAACAAATCCGTGCGCCAAGAAGCAATTCGATGCACACATTTATTTATTATGCTTTTTTAAAATGATGAATCAATTACCCAATCAAGGCAGGGTCCACCAGTTACACACGTGGCCCCCTGCCTCCTCTACTCCACAATCTGATGATTAGCAAAGTGGCAGCAGGCTGTCTACACTCATTGAGAGCGGGCTTCTGAGTATTCCTGTGGTTGGCGATTGCAGTGAAAAATATAAAACATATACTGTATATCTAATATACAGTATATATTTCCTTCATATATATATATATATATATATATATATATATACAGTACCAGTCAAAAGTTTGGACACATCTACTCATTCAACGTTTTTTCTTTCTTTTTCACTATTATATACATTGTAGAATAATAGTTTTGCTTATTTGAGCTGGTCTTGCCATAATATGGATTTGGTCTTTACCAAATAGGGCTATCTTCTGTATATCAACGCTATCTTGTCACAACACAACTGATTGGTTCAAATGCATTAACCCTTTCACACGTACCATCACACGGGTGTGATCGTTCTTCAGTGGTCCCTGAAGCGTACGATCACACCCGTGTGATCAGAACGCTTATTTAGATAGCTAATTTAGAACGGACAGTTTCGAAAGACGGAACAATCAGCATTTGAGCTGGCCACGCTTTTTTCAGAAACTATTTACACAAACACAGTCTTTACAAATTTATGTCCAGAATGTGAGCAGTTTATTTTTGGATGCAATGTTCAGATATTCACAGAAGTATTTATAGCATAACACAATCATCCTAACCGGAAAAAATAACTGAGGAAAGCTTGATGCAACACAGCGGTCATATTTTCTAACTCTCGGCTGACATAAACGACAATATGAATTAGCTAATAGCAACTACCATGTATAATTAATCACATCACGGGTGAGCTCACCATTGATCTAAATAATTGAGTAAAACACTTTCTAGAAATCGAAAGTAATCTGACGATGATTAGTTTCAGCGTGCAGCCATGCTTTTCCCTCACAGAAACCAAAGATAATAAGAGAAGACAAGATGAGTTTGGTCTGTTTATAGTATGCATGTTGAAGGGGTGTGTCGTCTACCATCGTTCACATCCCACCATTCATTTCCGTAAGTCTTCAAAAAACAAGTGAACCCTTACTCACCTCATTTTGTTATAACATCTTTGGTCAAACAGACGATTACGTGAAACCCAGAACGCATTGTATGTCAACAAACATGCCTACACAGCTCGAATTAGCTTAGCTCATCATAATCCGTACAACCTTCAAAAAAGTATTTTACACACATAATATGTGCCCATTACAAGCTATGCAAGAATCGGAATGCACGATTTGTCACCTGTAATTGAAAACGTGAATAAAACAGTAAATATATAAATAATTGCCACACCAAACATTTTCTGATAGTGATTTATTGATACAAGTGGCGCGTGACGGCAGTCAACCACGTAACCTCTCACTCCCACTCTGAGCCATTCAGTGTTGTTGTTTATGTATGTAGCTAGTGAGCTAAACTGTAGAATTAGCAGTGTCTTTCAAAAGGAGAGTCTGAGTATGAAAGTCAGGAATCAGATTCTGACAGTGACAGTGAGTAGTTGCCCCCCAACCTTGTAGCCATTGAGAACCCTGAATCTGAGGTTCCCTTGTCCACTGACGAAGTCCCAGGTCCCTTTGAAGATGCTGGTGGTGATGGAAGCAGACAGACAGTGGATGAAGTACAGGAGTTCTGTGGTAGCTGGAAGGTCGCCAGCCATTTCACCCCTCCTGACCCTGCTGTTTGCTTTGACGAGCCCCAGTCTGGAGTGCAACGCCCCTTGCCATTTCCAACTGAGGCAGAGTGCTTCAAGTTGTTTCTGACAGAGGAGCTGGTGGGAAACATAGTAGAGGAGACCAATCGCTACGCCTTGGAGCTACAGGAGAAGAGAGAGCCAGGAGTGAGGGGGAAAATCGATAAATGGGTGACAACAATTAGTGAAACGTTTACCTTCCTGGTAATGGCTCACATCAACACCATTATCCCAGAAACCCTAGACCCACTCCAATTGGCATACCGCCCAAACAGATCCACAGATGATGCAATCTCTATTGCACTCCACACTGCCTTTTCCCACCTGGACAAAAGGAACACTTATGTGAGAATGCTATTCATTGACTACAGCTCAGCTTTCAACACCATAGTACCCTCAAAGCTCATCACTAAGATAATGGGACTAAACACCTCCCTCTGCAACTGGATCCTGGACTTCCTGACGGGCCACCCCCAGGTGGTGAGGGTAGGTAGCAACACATCTGCCACGCTGATCCTCAACACTGGAGCTCCCCAGGGGTGCGTGCTCAGTCCCCTCCTGTACTCCCTGTTCACCCACGACTGCATGGCCGGGCACGACTCCAGCACCAGTTTGCTGACGACACAAGTTTGCTGACGACACAACAGTGGTAGGCCTGATCACCGACAACGACGAGACAGCCTATAGGGAGGAGGTCAGAGACCTGGCCGAGTGGTGCCAGAATAACAACCTATCCCTCAACGTAACCAAGACTAAGGAGATGATTGTGGACTACAGGAAAAGGAGGACCGAGCACGCCCACATTCTCATCAACGGGGCTGTAGTGGAGCAGGTTGAGAGCTTCAAGTTCCTTGGTGTCCACATCACCAGCAAACTAGAATGGCCCAAACACACCAAGACAGTCGTGAAAGGGCACGACAAAGCCTATTCCTCCTCAGGAAACTAAAAAGATTTGGCATGGGTCCTGAGATCCTCAAAAGGTTCTACAGCTGCAACATCGAGAGCATCCTGACCGGTTGCATCACTGCCTGGTACGGCAATTGCTCGGCCTCTGACCGCAAGGCACTACAGAGGGTAGTGCGAACGGCCCAGTACATCACTGGGGCTAAGCTGCCTGCCATCCAGGACCTCTACACCAGGCGGTGTCAGAGGAAGGCCCTAAAGATTTTCAAAGACCCCAGCCACCCCAGTCATAAACTATTTTCTCTACTACCGCATGGCAAGTGGTACCGGAGTGCCAAGTCTAGGACAAAAAGGCTTCTCAACAGTTTTTACCCCCAAGCCATAAGACTCCTGAACAGGTAATCAAATGGCTTCACGGACTATTTGCATTGTGTGCCTGGACTATTTGCCACTTGGGAGTCATAAGGAAAGGGTAGCTTCAAAATACAACACAAGGTAATACTTCTCTGACGCAATTAGCAATGTTTTACAGAGATGATATAAGAATGTAGCTAGCTACATAAGCTTGATTGAATATAACACCATAAAGGTTATGAAATGAGTAACATCACCTCACGTATCCGCGGTTATAGGGAATATACACAAATAGATTATGCTCCATACATACAGTAAGCTACAATAGAAACGACATACAGAAACTATTACAACGTAATAAGGCACTTACTTTGATAGGAACGCACACATTTCCAAAGTTATTATTAGTATCGAAATCAATAATGACTGCGATGCGAGCAACAGATGGAAAATGTGAACATGTGTGCAGATCCTGTTCTGATGGGAGATGCTCAAATGTCTGCAGACTTGAACTGCACAAACAATTGGGAAGTGCTTGGGGAATTTTGTCCTGGTCAGAAATGTCCCAAAAATTTAATTTTCCGCAAAAGTAAAAATGACAATTCTGGGATGAATGAATGAGGAGGCGGAACACACCTCAATTCAAAGTGTTCTTAGAAAATAAAAACTTGTTAGAAAATCATTTGAAATTGAATAAATAAAAACAGGCTAAATTCCTTGGTTTGAGGGCAGCGCAGATTAAATGTACTGTTGCGTAACAATCACATTCTGGAATGGAGAGAATGTTCTAACATCTTGTGCATAAAAAAAACTCACGCTGGGGCGACCGTTGGAGATATTTGGAACTCACGCATGAAAGGGTTAAGGAAAGAAATTCCACAAATTAACTTTTAACAAGGTACACCTGTTAATTGAAATGCATTCCAGGTGACTACCTCATGAAGGTGGTTGAGAGAATGCCAAGCATGTGCAAAGCTGTCATCAAGACAAAGCGTGGCTACTTTTAAGAATTTTAAGTATAAAATATATTTTGATTTGTTTAACACTTTTTTGGTTACTACATGATTCCATGTGTTATTTCATTGTTTGATGTCATCACTATTATTCTACAATGTAGAAAATAGTAAAAATAAAGAAAAACCCTTGAATGAGTAGCTGTGTCCAAACTTTTGACTGGTACTGTAAATATATTTGCTTATTTAAATACAAAATTGTTGCCTCTTAGGCCCCCCACGGGCCTGGGCCCAGGGGCTTCAGCCCCGGTAAGCCCCTGCATTATTCCAACCCTGCTGGTTCCACAGCCTTTTTTAGGTAAGATGCCCAGTTACTTAATAGTAATTAGTTGAAACAACTAGACTGTTTTCTTCATTGTGTAGTTCTAAGTCTAATACTACCGTACTATTACATACTAATAACAGAATAGTACTTGATCAATAGCCTATGGATTGCCTATAGAAATGAAGTGCTATTTCATGTAAAAGTAGGGCGGCAGGTCACCTAGCTGTTAAGAGCATTGGGCCAGTAACCGAAAGGTTGCTGGTTCGAAATTCCTGAGCTAACTAGGTAGGTCGGTTACGTAACTATAATTGCTCCTGTAAGTCAGAGCATCTGCTAAATGACTAAAATGTGAAGTGTCATGGGATACATTTGCTTCATTGTTTACCTTTTAATTAGGCCTAGTGGTTTACTCTTTGATGGTATGCACATAGACTACAAACTGTGGCTCGTCTTCGGCGACACAGAAGCTTCGATCATATTTTCGCTTTTAACGCCTAACCGCCATAGCCAATCAACGACTATATTCAGAACACAAGCAAAGGTTGTCCAATGGAAGAAAATCTGCAATGTGAACAAAAGAGTGAAGGTGCACGCACAAGAAGGGGGCGTATTGGAGGGTGGCATTACCGTCAATGCGCACAGCTGTCAGAATTCTAGTTCGCTTGGTCGACATTCTGTTTTAGAGCCACGTGCATGCAACTTTCCGGACTGCTTTTTTTGTGATTTATTTCTCAGGTGGTGAATTCATCTAACACCAAAAAATTGTTGCTATTCATCAACAATGTCTCTCATTGAGGAATACGAGGAAGGGGAATACGAGAGAGCACCTAAGCGTCTCAAAACGATGGACGTGGAGGAGGGAGAGGATTTGGAGGAAGGGGAGGATTCCGATACGGCTTCCGCGGGGCTGCTAGGAGATGAGGAGGATGCTACGGGGACCGCCGGGGAAAACCGGGCCCGGTGGTCCACAAAAAAATATGGGTCTGGAAGAAAGGTGGGTGTAGACATAACATTGCCCATTGTCTTATGTTCCTTAGATGGATGCTTGGCTTTGAAAAAGAAAGTGAGCATCATCAATGACCATATTCAAAGAAACAAGTCAGTGTTGTTTTCTATCTCTCATACATTTATTGGGCAAGTGACAGTCTTCAATAAAGTTTTTTTGACTTGGATTGACAGATGGGCCTTTGATCCAGCCGCAGTTCTGAGAATCTTTAGGCTACTTGATTATTTAAGGACTGATTTCCAATAATGACAATTTAGTTTTGTGTCCAATATATCTAGCAATTTTCTTTAGAAAGCTTACAAATTAAAAATGAAAGATCAAAAATTGTCCATAGAAAGTGTGTGGAGCTGTGTAGCTCATAGCTATCAGAACACAAGACTTGGGAGTTCTCAGCCGAACGAAGCACGCTATTTAACTTCGTTACCCCGTAATTTGATTTTACATTAGTGTCCCCGACAGTCTGGCGGCTTGAAATCTATTTTGTCTTAATAATAACGAGACAAATAATACGCAGGCTACCATCGATTTAGAGACTGTCCCCCGAAGAAATGTATCCGTGGGTGTCTTAGCTTAACTAAATTTAGACAAACGCTATGAACTGGGGCTTAAAATATTTATTATAACATTTGGATGAATGTCACTGTGAAGAACCATATCCCATTTCTCACCCAAGGCTAACATTGTTTCACCAAAGAGGATGACAGAGATGCTCTGAAGTACGTACATTCACAGTCACAACATAATATTATCCTCATAAATATGTATTTACATGGTTATCTACAAAAGTATGAACACAAATGTTTATCCACATGCTGAAATAGACTTCATAACCCAAAGTATTCTATATCTAGATTTGTGGTCTAGGATCCTTTATGAGAAATACAGGAGGGTTAGTTTAGGATTCCAAATCACACATGCTGCATCAGGTCCATCTCCAGAGAGAGCTGTAAGAGAAATGTAACCATTTGAATACAGAGTGGTCATGGAGTCTGCCTGGTTGAGCACTGCTTATCTGGTCGTATTTGACATTTGCTGCTCCCTGTGAAGCCACAGACAGTGCTATCACTCGTCCAATCAACCGAAAACACACACTCCTGTTCAAACTTTGGACCAGCACCTTTGTGGGCTGCCAAGACATCCAGTGTGTTCCTCCTGGCATTTCTTAAAGACCCACAGTCTAAATAAATTAAACATTAATTTGAAACATTTTTGTCCTAGTCCTGGAGTAAAAAAAGCATTCTCAATGGAGATTTTCAATTGAAAGCACGTTTTAGTCCAAGATTAGGCCTAATCTGTGTCTGAAAAACTGGCCCAAATGTTCTCAATCTTGGATATTGGATATCCCTTCCCCAAACTCTTGCTGTAATAATGTGTTCTTAGTCAACCTAGTACCTAGTAAAATAAGAGTTAATAAAATAAAACAGATTTTGGTATTTCGCCCTGATGCCTCAAATTGGTCATTTAAGAAAGAGTCAAATCAAGAGGGAACACTTTTCCTCTTTGGCATACTTTGACTGTAACGAGTGCGCTGAGAGTCGGGAAGCAAGTACAGGGAGCGGGTGTTTTAATAAATAAACATAAACAATAACCACAACAACGAACCGACATGAAACAGAGTCAATAACACCTGAAGAAAGAACCAAGAGGAGTGACAGATATAGGGAAGATAATCAAGGTGGTGATGGAGTCCAGGTGAGTGTCATGAGGCGCGGGGGCGCTTGACGACGGTGACAGGATGTGCGGTATAATCAGCGGCCTGATGACCTAGAGGCCGGAAGGAAGTATACGTGACATTGACACTTCACACACCTCCCCTGTGTTCAACGGTAGCACCGCTCCCCTTTTTGATAGATTGTCCGTTAAAGGATTATCAATAAGAGTCAAATCAAGGGGAAACACTTTCCAACCACGGTATATAACACATGACATCACACCCTCTCATGTGTTCAACAGTAGCATGTTGTTACGGTTACCTCCGCTCCTCTTTTAATAGCCTGCCTGTTAACGGATTATCACCATCACCTTCTGGTAACTGATTGTCTATCATTTTTTATTGGCACGAGGAAGGGGGAAGTGGAGACTTCCTATATGGTTTTATTCACTACACTTTTTATTGGTATATCAATCTCCTACTTGGCTTTGCAACAATAGCTCCTCGGTTTGGGCAATGGCAGAGGATGCATCCCAAATGTCAGGTCCCTGGTCAAAAGCAGTGCGCTATATAAGGAATAGGGTGCCATTTGGAATGCCACCAGACAGCGTCCCCTATGTGAAAGTGATCCCCAGCCCTGACAAGCACATCAGAAGAGCCTAGGTGGGCGGCGGTAGGCCTTATCGGGGCTCAATAGAACATTAACATTTTTATTACGTGCCTAACAATGAGCCTCGTGGGTGTGTTTGATAGGGAGAGATAGATTGAGGTGCAGTTTGCATTCTTAATCGTATCCCATTGGCATATGCAAAGAGGGAATTACATCGTGGTCTCGTGGATGGTAGTAATGCTACTACTGGCGCGACGCTAGGCACTATCTCATAAAGCCAAGGGCCCTGGCTGATAAACATCTGGGTGGGTGGCAGAGCTTTGTTCAGATGCCGGGATGAATCTCCCAAATGGCAAAATATTCCCTATATAGTGCACTACTTTTGACCAAAGACATATGGGTCCTGGTCAAAAGTAGTGAACTATATAGGGAATAGGGTGCTATTTGGGAGGCAAACAGTCCCTCATGGGGTTTCGGTGTATAACCGTTTGGCATTTTGTGGGCACAAAAGATGGCAATGTTTGCATTTTGTGACACGGAATTAATCATTTCCACAGAATATAGCATGTTACAAACGGCGGCTCATACCAGTATGACTAAAGCCTCAGCTTTGGGCTGCATGGAACCTGTTTTCAGAGAAAGGGCGGCGGCAGCTTAGCTAAGAAATTAGCTTCAGTGTGGATCTGGGTGGCACAGCTCTGGGAGAACTTTGACTGGGACTATATTCCAATATCCATACTAACTGTGGACATTAGATTGAATGCTACAAATATACATTTTCTCAATTCAAAGCTTTGCTCTGCATATCCCCTTCCAAGGTACATGTGTAATTATTTTACTGTAAATTAGTTTGAGTGCCTTGCTTGTATTTATATTTCCGCTAAATATTATTCTATTTTATTCTACATCGCATAAACAGATCTAGGACCAGGCTAGGTTACCAGTGTATGGTCTACTTCCCAAACTAGATTTGGGAATTTCCATGTAAAAAGAACCATGAGCACAAAAAAAAGAATTCTAGATCACCTGTACTCCACACACAGAGACGTGTACAAAGCTCTCCCTCGCCCTCCATTTGGTAAATCCGACCACAACTCTATCCTCCTGATTCCTGCTTACAAGCAAAAATTAAAGCAGGAAGCACCAGTGACTCGGTCTATAAATGGTCAGATGAAGCAGATGCTAAGCTACAGGACTGTTTTGCTATCACAGACTGGAACATGTTCCGGGATTCTTCCGATGACATTGAGGAATACACCACATCAGTCACTGCCTTTATCAATAAGTGCATTGAGGACGTCGTCCCCACAGTGACTGTACGTACATACCCCAACCAGAAGCCATGGATTACAGGCAACATTCGCTCTGAGCTAAAGGGTAGAGCTGCCGCTTTCAAGGTGCGGGACTCTAACCCGGAAGCTTACAAGAAATCCTGCTATGCCCTGCGATGAACCATCAAACAGGCAAAGCGTCAATACAGGGCTAAGATTGAATCATAATACACCGGCTCCGACGCTCGTCGGATGTGGCAGGGCTTGCAAACTATTACAGACTACAAATGGAAGCACAGCCGCGAGCTGCCCAGTGACACGAGCCTACCAGACGAGCTAAATCACTTCTATGCTCGCTTCGAGGCAAGCAACACTGAGGCATGCATGAGAGCATCAGCTGTTCCGGACGACTGTGTGATCACGCTCTCCGTAGCCGACGTGAGTAAAACCTTTAAACAGGTCAACATTCACAAGGCTGCGGGGCCAGATGGATTACAAGGACGTGTGCTCCGGGCATGTGCTGACCAACTGGCAGGTGTCTTCACTGACATTTTCAACATGTCCCTGATTGAGTCTGTAATACCAACATGTTTCAAGCAGACCACCATAGTCCCTGTACCCAAGAACACAAAGGCAACCTGCCTAAATGACTACAGACCCGTAGCACTCACATCCGTAGCCATGAAGTGCTTTGAAAGGCTGTTAATGGCTCACATCAACACCATTATCCCAGAAACCCTAGACCCATTCCAATTTGCATACCGCCCAAACAGATCCACAGATGATGCAATCTATATTGCACTCCACACTGCCCTTTCCCACCTGGACAAAAGGAACACCTATGTGAGAATGCTATTCATTGACTACAGCTCAGTGTTCAACACCATAGTACCCTCAAAGCTCATCACTAAGCTAAGGAACCTGGGACTAAACACCTCCCTTTGCAACTGGATCCTGGACTTCCTGACGGGCCGCCCCCAGGTGGTGAGGGTAGGTAGCAACACATCTGCCACGCTGATCCTCAACACTGGAGCTCCCCAGGGGTGCGTGCTCGGTCCCCTCCTGTACTCCCTGTTCACCCACGACTGCATGGCCAGGCACGACTCCAACACCATCATTAAGTTTGCTGACGACACAACAGTGGTAGGCCTGATCACCGACAACGACGAGACAGCCTATAGGGAGGAGGTCAGAGACCTGGGCGGTGGTGCCAGAATAACAACCTATCCCTCAACATAACCAAGAGTAAGGAGATGATTGTGGACTACAGGAAGAGGAGCACCGAGCACATCCCCATTCTCATCAACGGGGCTGTAGTGGAGCAGGTTGAGAGCTTCAAATTCCTTGGTGTCCACATCAACAACAAATTAGAATGGTCCAAACACACCAAGACAGTCGTGAAGAGGCCACGACAAAGCCTATTCCCCCTCAGGAAACTAAAACGATTTGGCATGGGTCCTGAGATCCTCAAAAGGTTCTACAGCTGCAACATCGAGAGCATCCTGACCGGTTGCATCACTGCCTGGTACGGCAATTGCTCGGCCTCCGACCGCAAGGCACTTCAGAGGGTAGTGCGTACGGCCCAGTACATCACTGGGGCAAAGCTGCCTGCCATCCAGGACCTCTACACCAGGCGGTGTCAAAGGAAGGCCCTGAAAATTGTCAGAGACCCCAGCCACCCCAGTCATAGACTGTTCTCTCTACTACCGCATGGCAAGCGGTACCGGAGTACCAAGTCTAGGACAAAAAGGCTTCTCAACAGTTTTTACCCCCAAGCCATAAGACTCCTGAACTGGTAACCAAATGGTTACCCGGACTATTTGCATTGTGTCCCCCCCCCCCCAACCCCTCTTTTACGCTGCTGCTACTCTCTGTTTATCTTATATGCATAGTCACTTTAACTATACATTCATGTACATACTACGTCAATTGGCCCGACCAACCAGTGCTCCTGCACATTGGCTAAACGGGCTATCTGCATTGTGTCCCACCACCCGCCAACCCCTCTTTTTACGCTGCTGCTACTCTCTGTTCATCATATATGCATAGTCACTTTAACCATACCTACATGTACATACTACCTCAATAAGCCTGACTAACCGGTGTCTGTATATAGCCTTGCTACTCTTATTTTTCAAATGTCTTTTACTGTTGTTTTATTTCTTTACTTACCTACACACACACACATATACCTTCTTTTTTTTCTCTTCGCACTGTTGGTTAGAGCCTGTAAGTAAGCATTTCACTGTAAGGTCTACACCTGTTGTATTCAGCGCACGTGACAAATCAACTTTGATTTGATTTAACATGAGAAGTTCATAGGAGCACATCAAATTGGGTGTCAAATGACATCTAAGAGTAAATACCTTTGAGAAATTAAGGCATATATAAATGTCTCTACATTTTACATCCTAAAAATTAGGAATAAGCAAAGGCTTTGATTTCTGGTCAAACAGATGGAAAAGGGATCTTAGAAAACATCCAGCAGAAATAGTCTTAAAGGGTATTAGAAATAAATCAAAACACAATAATGCTGAAGTAAAGTCCCCTGCCAACTAATATCATTTATATTTAGTTTTGCCAAAATGATTTGCCATCTGTAAGTTTAAGAAATAATGCCTAGTGTCTTGTCATTCTGTTACCAAAACACCACATATCTTTAAGATATTTTCTAATTTCTCTCCCTCATGAGGAGGGAGGATAATGAAAGTTCACAGAAGTAACAAGTACTGTAAAGGTAGACCTGCTAATTAGTTCTAGTGTTTTTACGGATAACATTTGGTTTATGATTTATTATGTGATTAAAGCGTGTTATTCTATTACCAAATCAGTAACAGAATGACTGAAACTGGAATGGCTGCAATGAAAATGTATAGTAGTCACAAACCACAGTTGGGTCACCTTCTACTGTCCTCCCTTCCACTGTCCTACTGTTATGTTCAGCCCATAACTGTTTTCTTTCTCCTTCTGTCTCATGGTCAAACCAAGAGTGTGAAAACAGTCTGGACACCACCTCCCTCTCTCTCTCCCTGTCTATCTACTCTCTCTCCAGTTAATGTCACCACTTCCAGCTCTTATTGACACCTAGGGCTGAGAATGACCAGGGACCTCACGATACGATATTATTATGATACTTAGGTGCCAATACGATATGTATTGCGATTCTCACAATTCTATATGTGTTGCAATTCCCTACTGTGATTTTATTGCGATGCGATGTTCCGAACATATTGCTCACCAGAGGGACGAGAGGGAGCCATGAGAAAACTGGTTTTGATCAGTCATGGAAGTAAAAGTGCCGAAAACTAAATTGGCTCCCTGTTTAAAAAGAAGATGGAGAACAAGCTATGAAGGAAAAAGACTGGAGTTTTTGTGCCGGTACAGCAAACTAGCGCAAAAATTATATTGCGATATTGTCAAAACGTTACTATACGATATATCGTCAGATAATATCCCAATATGTAACTGTATAGATCTTTCCCCCGTCACTACTGACACCTACCCACGAGCCACCTCTCTTTCTCTTTACTGTAGCCAGCCCTCTCACCCACTGAGCACTGACCGACACCGGACATCCATGGACATTCAAAAGCAGTGAAAATATGGTCAGTCCAAATCTGAACCAATCATAGACATCTGTTTCATGTTTGAACAGCACAATACAGTACAGTAGAGTATAGTATTGGTCAGTACAATAAAGTACAGTACTTTACTGTACAGTAGAGAATGGTTTAGTACAGCACAGTAGAGCACACAAGTAAAGTACAGTATAATTTACTGTATTGTACGGTACTTTACTGTACTGTACTAAACTAGCTTATAGTCTACTAAACAGTACTGTACAGAACTCCACTGTATTTTACTGTACTGAGCTCTACTGTGTTGTACTGGGATGCCCAAACTTGTGAAACATAGACGTCTATGATTGGCACAGATTTGGTCCGTTTCGGACCAACCAAATATGGTATTATTTTGTGTCTGAGCTCATTATAATAATAGCTAGTGTGTAGAATAATACCCAACCATGCAAAGGAGGATATATCATTGTTCTAGCTTTGTGTACCTATTCAGGATACACCAGGGCCCTCCCTGATCTGTATAGCACAGATCAGGGAGGGCCCCATAATGTCACTCTGCTTCCATCATTCTGTTACTGGGTGTTAATCCACTGCACTTACTGTAGTTCAATAACCAAAATAGATTTTTTTCAAAGTCAAGGTGTCATGTCATAGCTGACACCCCATTCTTTATGCAGACTTCTCTGAATATTACTTTGGATTAGATACAGTATTTAACAGAGTTGTTGGAAAATGTCATCCTGTTACTCTTCACAGTTTTTTCGATTAAATCTGTTTTTGTCCAATTTTTTGTTGAAAGTCCTAGAGTTGTATGGTTTGTTTAACTTTGCAATCAATGGTTTTTGTTTGGCATCCTTTTAAAGTGGAAAAGTCCGAGTCTTGGCTTCTTTCTGTCACCGTAGAATTGCCCGTTTGTCAAAGATGGGCTGAACCCTCTGTCTCTGCCTCCTGACATCCTGTCATTCTGAGGCAGACTGAAGTATACCAAACAGTCTTTGTCTTGGCCTGTACCTGTATAAAGTATGCTGGTTTGCATTGAAAGTGATCCAATCCCATGTGTTGTCTTCGATCAAAATAAAATCAGAAATCGTATGCTTTTATCCTGTCATAAAGATGAGTATCAGGGACAGGCAATCGGTAATCTAGTATTACACAATAAAAAAAGAGAATCATTCAGAAAATATGTTACATTCAGGGAGCGATGTAAAGTTGTTAGAAACTAAAAACCTACATTTGAACAGAGATAAAGGAGACTCCAAGGTGTTTCATGTTTGACGAACCAGCAATCAACACTGTCAAGGTTGAAGAACACGTCTGTGTGTTGCTAAGTGTCGTTCTCTTCTCTCAGTCTAGTACGCTTGTTTTCCACATTCCACCACAAGGTAGCTACAACGCAAGCATCTGTTGACCTCTTAAGAAATACTATTGCCTACGACAGATGCTGAAGATGGCAAAGATGGCTTATGTTAAAGTGGTTGTGGCTCTTTTTTTCTCTTCTTTCCTTTTGACTTCCTCGCACCAGAGGAAGTGTTCAACTGATGCTATCTTTCTTAGCTTTGCTGTTTGTGCTTTCTTGCGCCCTGTCTGTCTCTCTCTCTCTCTCTCTCGCTCTCTGTCTGTCTCTCTCTATCTCTCAGTCTCTCTCTCCTAAATTCATTGAGCTGTAGTGGAAAGGCTTTATGCTCCCAGGGGGGTGTTTGAAGTGAATCATTATCGTTAGAGAAAACTATCTCCTACCCTTCTTCTTCTTCTACCTTGCTGACAGGCTCTTGGGCAGATTCCCACTGTGCTGATGTTATCAGGAGTCACTTAGGAGCTTATGATTTAAACTCAGCTGAGGCTTGAGTGTAACAAAATTCTCCACCTTTCCCCATTCTCTTTCAGTCTCTCGATCTATCGTCTCTTCCTTTTCCTCCAGGAGCTTAGCTGGCCCCATAAGTGTCAAGCAGTGAGGCAGTGAGGCAGCTATGCCCGCTGCGACAGTTTTCTATTTGATATCATTTTATATTGCTCCCAAATCAGTAGGGAAAATGAGGTATTGCAGTCTAATCCCAGAACTGTTTGTGCTCTGTAGCCAACTCCTATCACTAGAAAAGCAGGGCCTCGAGGGACCCCACTTTGAGCCAGTGAGCAGTCATTTTGACTGCAACGTTCAAGTATAAGTCTAATAGACACATTTCATACATGCTATTTGGTTGTGTTTATGAAGGTATTTGGTAACATTAGAATGAATGAATACAAAAATTCAAAGAACACGTTAGCATTTTCATTATGTTACTGTAGGCTGTCTGCTGCCACATGCTCATTATGTGTAGTGCACGGAACAGGGGTTGTTCTCTGAGAAACGGAACTTTTGAAATAGAGCGAATCTCTTCGATCTTGAGAGTTATTGTCAAAAGGTCAGTGTTTTGGACACTTCGGGAATCTGCTCTTTCTGATAATATCTAGAAATCAAAACATCTGACCTGTGTGCGACTCTGCAAGAGGATTAGATGCTCTGCGGAACATACCTGTGTTAAATAGACTTATTTAGGAAAAGTCGATGAAGGTGGGGGGGAGGATGACTTTAAAAAGAGAGATTTCAATTTGAATTGAATATGCAGTCAACCTTTCTGCCTCTGTGTTTCTAGTGCTATGGCCGTTAGCATGACAGCGCAAAGAGATACGGGACCATGCTAGAGCTGTAATGCCACAGAAATACACATTTTGAAACCTAGTCTGTGAAGATGGCCGTGGTGTTGAGATCGCCTAAAGCTATTGTACCTAAAACAGGAAAACAGTACTGCTGTCCAATTGGAGAGTGTAACAAGAACTGAGAGGCTACTGCTGTGAAGTGTATTCCCATCGGAAATCACTGTGCAAACAATTGAAAAGGCAAACATGAACAGATGACTGTAGTAGAGGGAGAGAGGGATAGGATTTGTTGACCGACTCTCTTCATTACCAGGATAAGGCTCTCTGTCCAACTCGCCCTCCCTTTAGCAGAGGCCTCCCCCTCTGTCTTGGGCCTCTCCCTTTCTCTCGTTCTTCATCTCCTTTTCTCTATCCCTCTCTCCAACTCTCTGTCCCGTGAACACAGTGCAGCAGTAGTTGCAGCGTCTTGGCCAGACTATGCCGAGAGCTTGCGCTTGATGTAACCACTGCTGTAAGACATGGGGAATAGGGTGAGCCAGTCAGTTCCCCCTACCAAGACTGACGTGACCATGTTCTAGGAAATACTGGTTAAGATCTCTGATGACGGTCGCGAGGCTGAAATGTCGGCATTTAATAAATAAGGGATACTCTGCGAGCGCAGTGAGAGAGAGCTTCTTTTCTTTGAAATATTATTCAACATTTCCTAGTCTACACACCTACAAAGCAATGCCTAGATGTAAAATTGCAGTCCACTTCACTTATAGGAAATATTGTTTCCTAATTTGTGTTCATTATATATACAACAAACGTTTTTGGGGGGGTTGGTACAGTGGTTGCTGTGGCCAATGACCATTTTCTACGGTGCCAGTCCAAACAAAGCAACATGGAAAATCTCTTGAGGCAATACTGGTACCTCAGAATTTTTTAAACAGCAATTCAATGGCAACATTAGCAAGGGCTGATATGATATAGGTGGTGTTGGTTGTGGCCTTGCCAGTGGCCACCATCTTCTTCGAAACCCCCTTTATAAGCATACAGCAACTGGTCTGGCAACTCTCTCAATGCAAATCAAATCAAATTTTATTTGTCACATGCTTCGTAAACAACAAGTGTAACTAACAGTGAAATGCTTACTTACGGGCCCTTCCGAACAATGAAGAGAGAAATAAAACAGAGAAATAATAGAAAAGTAATAACACGTATTAATAAAAGTAATAATAAATACACAATGAGTAACGATAACTTGGCTACATTCACTGGGTACCAGCATGACTTCAAGGCTGTGCTGCTGAACATTGGCTGCTCGTCATTGCACCGCAACCAGCCAGGGACCGGGCAGCGCAGCTCCATATTAACTCTGCTGCCCTGTCTGTCTTCATTAAAGTTTAATTTTGAGACTCCAGTGGGGGTGGGGCGCAGGAGGGAAGGGGATGGAGGTGGGGGAGTTGAATCACAGGCGCTTTATCTCCGCAACTCTGTGATCTCAGCATCGTCTTCAGAGGGAGAGCTTGAAAGCAGCAGTTTGCCTCCTTGCAAAAGGAGAGTTCTGAAGGCAGGCTGGCGGCGGCAGCTCCCGACATGCCCTACTTAGCTGGCACATCGCACTGCGGGCCGTTATTTCTCCCAACCCTTTCTGACATCAGAGATACTGGCGGAGAGGCGTTCCTTAGTATTCCTTGGCTTTTGCGAGTCAGTGTCTTATGTAATCCGGCGCTGGAATTAATGCTGATCCCGACTGTTTTTTTGTTGTTGTATGGTTTATTGAAGTATATGTAAATGAGGCCTGTGACCTAGTCTATTAATGCTTCTCCAAAGCTAACATCATTTCGCCTAGAGCCGAAATGTTGGTTTTTCTGCACCATTTACATTGTTTTTAGTGTTGTTAACCATGGTAAATGTCACGCAGAGATAGGCACACTTACTGAAACAGGTTGTGTCGAGGACGTGCTCGAAGCAGAGACACATTTACGACTAATATACATTTTGAGGAGGCTTTATTTACATAAAGTAGCTGTTGGCATTTGGTCAACACGACTTAGCATTTTTCAACGCAAGAACACCAAACAGACGAGATGAGGATATTACATATGTTGCTATTGCTGCTGATTTATTTATACATTTTCATTATCTTCTTTAATTTCCTGTTTGGGGAAAGTACTGCGTTCATATTGTAGGTGTAGAAAGAGATTCACTGCCATTAGTAAGACGAAGTAAGATACACCTGGAGAAAGCTGTAGCACATCAGAGACGGACTGGCCATAGGGCAATTGTTTTGCCCAGTTGTCAAAATTGGGGGTTTTGCACAAAATGATCATTATTTGGCTAATAACGGGGCCTGGAGGGAAGAAAATGGCCCGGTGTGTTAGAAATGCTGGGCTGATTTCTGGTCCCAGTCTTTCCCCGCACTAGAGTCTACATTAAAGCGGCAAGCAGCAGTTGAAACAATAACAAAGCAGACTCCCCGCCCCTGTTTCGGTAAAAAGCTGAGGGATGGGGCTAGAGAAATGTAACCACTCGTCAATGTATAGACAGAGCTATGGATGCAAGGACTGACCATCCATGATATCAAAATGATTCCCCCTCACACCGCCAACTTCTAGCAGAGCCTCGACATTGTAGTCAGTTATAGAGGTGGAAAAAAACCTTATGGCATTTGGAGTATTGGAGACAATGAGCGAGATTCAGTAAAAAAAAGAATAATAATTCAGTATCAGGGTATATTGGCACTCGGCTAAATCCTGCTGGTCTGTCAGCATGATGAACAAGCCGGTGGCCTTCTCGAGATTCCTCAACCAGGTGTGACTTTGGTAGTAGTGGCAACATGCCGTGATGTAACCCACTGTGAGATCGTATGGCCGAGCCCTTACCATCACTCTCAAACGCGTTTACGTATTTTCTTTCATTTATTTTTATTTTGTTTTACTGGACAGAGATAGTGAAGAGAGACAGGAAAGTATGGGTGCGGTGCTAACTAAATTCAAACGCCAACAACCTGCATATCTTAATTTGACCAGTTTCTCACAGCAGGAAGAGTGTCTGCTAAATGACTAAAATGTAAATGTAGGAAAATAATCCTGAAGTAACAGGAAATGTGAATTATTATGTCGATTATAATTAATGGTCATTTTGGTAGGGGTTGATACATTTTTCATTTTAAAGTGGAAATTACAAACTTTAGAATCCTTTTTAAACCTCTAATACATAACAAGTTCGCATTTCCTGCTGCGCAGGAAAATTCTCTGCAACAACAGAGTGATCAAATGAATCTCTACATCAGGTACACCTGTACATGTGCTCTGAAGCCGACTGTCACGTCCTGGCCAGTATAAGGTTAATTGGTATTGTAGTTTGGTCAGGACGTGGCAGAGGGTATTCGTTTTATGTGGTTCGGGGTGGTGTGTTTGTTGAAGGGGCATTTGATTTAAGTATTCCGGGGTTTTTGGGCACTGTTTGGTTTTCATGTATTCTATGGTTAGTCTAGTGTGTGTGTTTCTATGTTGAGTTAATTGGGGTTGGACTTCCAATTGAAGGCAGCTGTTTGGTGTTGCCTTTGATTGGAAGTCCTATATTAGTTTGGTGTGTTTGTCTTGTATTTTGTGGGAGATTGTTCTGTGTTTAGCCTTGGGCCTAGCCAGACTGTTTTGTTGTTCATGGTTTCGTTTTGTTATTTTTGTATGTTCATTTTGGAGTTTAATAAAAGTTCAAAATGAACAACCGCATGCCTGCTGCGTTTTGGTCCTCCTTCACCGACGACAACCGTGACAGCAACAGTAACTGCTAGACCAATCCAGGCCACTGTCTTTACTGTTTCTGTCAGCCTCAAAACGATGGACTAACATCATCAAAGTCTGCCAATCAATAATCAAGTAAATGCTTCACATTTATTGGCGCTTTTCAGCTTGAAATGCAATCAGGCTACATAATGGCACATCTGATGATGGCCTAAACTGAGTAAGAGACGGACACACCTCACTGGCCCTTCTGAAACATTTGGAACATTAGTTTATTTTGAATAGCTGCGTTTCAATGGCTATTTCAGTATGGTTCCAACCGTGGTTCGTATCAGGGTCTCTCGCGTGTCACAAGACTGCTAGCTCGCTGAGCTATAGCCAAGGCTGGTCATTAGCTCGGGAAGTTAACACAAATCCTCAGGCCTCTGGCAAGGTTAGCCATCTCCTGAGAATGGGTTCACCTCATTACACGTTCACTCATCTGGTAGTAAAGGTCCTCTTCACCTTTTCCTGTATGTTTTAGGCAGCGTCTGATGAGAATAACAATCATTTCGTTATCTCTTCGTGTGATTAGGGTGATTATGCGTTTGAGTGATTAAAAATACTCGTCTGATATGTAAAGATATGAGAATGAATATTCCACCACATCTGTTGACAAGTTTGGCCCTTTTTTACGTTGGCATAATTATAAGACATTTGCATTTCAGACAGACCTGCATGCCAATGATGTTACCCAAATTAAAATTGGATGTGAATCTTTTTTCTTCTGCGATAATTAGAAGTCAAAGGCACATTCCAATGTTGAGCCACTGAGGCATATGGCTAGTGTGTGTGTGTGTGTGTGTGTGCGTGTGGGTGTGTGCGTGGGTGGGTGCGTGCGTGCGTGGGCGTGCGTGGGTGTGTGTGTGTGTGTTAGGATGTATGTAAAGCATGTTCTCTCTAATACTAAGTAGTTTATTAACCTCACATTCAACAGATATGCTGATCAGTGGGGACATTATTTAACTTCGAGGTTGAAGGTGAATTTCTCAAAGGAGCACTGGGATGTATTAACTCTGAATACATTGTAATCAACGAGAGGAAAAGCAATATGGTGGTAGCTGCACTGCTGTTTGAATTAAATGAATAGAAAAATGATCATATTCAAACAGTAATGGGAGTGGGCGTAGGGATATTTTCCAGCCATGCGACTGGAATCTTTACACCAAAAGAAAATCAAGAAACCAAAAAGCATCGCGGATCTTGGATCAGGTGCCCCCCGCCCATATAACCGTATCATGATGTAAAAGGCAAAACTGATCCTATATTAACACTCCCCGACCCTCTCCGAGGAGGTCTCAGGGGAAATGGGATATGTCAAAAACCTCACACCTGTACAGGTTACCCACTTGTACATATAGTGAACCAAGACTATATACAGTAAGCACCCCCAAATTAGGATGATTATTATCATCATACAGGCCCTGGTCCATCAGATGAGATCTATGAACAGTTATCATGTTTTTCAAGCAACTTTCTGTCAAAGGTTGATGATCAATTTCATGGTGAATATGGGGATTATCATGTATAACAGCCTTGAATGATTTTCAAAAATACACACATTGATCGCAATGCACCGTGCGCATCGCAGTCTCGTCAAAGCCTCGTTTTTCACATGCCAAAAACGCATGATCATCAATAACAGTTTCATTGTGCACGCAACAACACAGAAACAATCCAAAAGCCTGCAGCCTGGTGAAAATAGGCTTCCCCTTTGAAGTGGAAATAAAAAGCAAGCTTCGGCGCGCACAATGTTAAAACAATATAGAGAAAGAGATGGGGGGGGAGTCTGTGAAGATCATCAAAGTGGTGGAAAATTCCTCCCGAATGTCAATGTGTAATTTTAAAAGTAGGGCATAGAATCCAATCATATCCATATTAATAACCTCTGTGGCTGCATGGGTGAGAAGGAAAGGAGAGAGAAGGTGTACATCTCCAATGGCATCCTATTCTCTGCATTACTTTTGACCAGGGCCCATAGGCAGAAAGGGCACGGGCAGCTGGACGATGGGGATATTTTATGCCTTCCTCTCGTCGTTTGATGATGGTAATCACCCAGTTTCTGTTCTTTTATTTATTTGATTTTACCAGGTTCGTCTCAATATAATTCAAAATCTATTTTACAAGAGAGGCCTGGCCGGAATAGTAGCACACAAAGTTTCCGACACTTTTACAACATAAAACACAAAGCACTACAGTTTAAAAGCATACATTTACACATTGAGCAGCAAGATGGTTTGGGGAGGTGTGGAGCAACTAGGCTTCAAATTATTGACAGCCCCCCCCCCCCCCCCACTTCACTTTCCATCATAGTGTTTATCTTACCTTTAAACTCATTTTGAGGGATGAGCTCCTGTAATTTCAGGGCCTTTTGAAGCTCATTCCAAGCGGAAGGGGCTGATAACTGGTACTGTACGGGCCTAAGGCTCAGTCAACAAAACACTGTCATATGAGCACAGGCATTTGTCTGCTGGACAATGTAGGTACACAGGTCAAATGGGAGCTGTCTCAGTATGGCCTTATTAATAAAAACGTAGTTAGTCTGGCCTTCCTCAGTCTCCGAAGAGCTAAGGAAGGCCAGCCCACTCTCATATAGAGGAAACGGTGATGAGTTATAATTTATTGGATGGCGCACTACCTTCGAGTGGGCAAAAGTCCAGAGTCCCGCTGGGGTTATGTTGTCATGGCGCTAACGCTAGTTAGCGTTGGCTTGTGAAAATACCTCTAACTTCCTTTATACTGGACGCAGAGACATAAAAATGGTATCCGCGGGTTTATCTGACTCTGGGGAGTAGATAAAGAGCTTCATTGCCAAAATCCTGAACTATCCCTTTAAGGCGCTGTGTGTGTGTGTGTATGGGTGCGTGTGTGTCTATTACACTGCAGGGTCGTGTGCTGTCCCAATTGCCCTCCAGATGATTGTTTGAGAGAATAGCCATCTATTTAATAAAGAAGGATACAAAAATAGCCTCCAGCATCAACTCAAAGGGCGTTAAGGATAGGGATCACACTATAGCCCTTTCTTGAGTTGTGTTTGTGTCTGCTGTGGCCTTAGCCTGACGACGCTAACACTGTTTGAACATTGTTGATTACCGTGGCTGCAGAGGGGAGTCGACATTGGCCAATGCAATGCAGTATTTTTCTGACAGCTGGCTTCGAAGGCGTCCCTAAGTGATGTATTGTGCAGGATATTGCTTGCTATGCTCATACTCTGCAGTTCTGGGTTGAGGAGTTGAAAAGATTCGGCCGTGTGTTTGCGTGGGTGTGGATGTGTGCGCGCGTGCGCGCGCGCGTGTGTGTGTCTGAGAGGCACACACACGCCAAAATTGATGACAAATAGACGAGTGGATATCTCCTCTCCTGTGTTCAAGGACTTTGGGAAAATATCTACTTCCATTTTTTTGAGAAGTGCCTTTAATTGAACCAAATGAACAGTGGTCCGTCTTTTCTCAGATGAAAGATCTGAAGCAGACCTCTGTTCTGTATACCCATCCTCAGTTTGTATATTTCATGAAGAAGTTTTAATGGAATGATATTGGGATTCTGGAAGTCATATTGTCCCAGAGTGCCTGAAACACTAGTGTCCACGTTCACCCTTTACCTGAAAAAACACAGATAGGTACCGGTAGAGAACAAAAGCTTTAAAATGCCGTCTTGTCTCACCTTCTGGCCTCTGGAATTCTCCCTGAAATACTAATTTGTCCAAAGCAGGAAAGATGGTTGGGTTCAATATCCTGTGTATGGTGCACACCTGGGTTCAAATACTATTTGAAATCCTTTTAAATACTTAATCTGTGCCTGATTGAAACCACGCCCATCTGGCAATCCAAACAGGCTAGAGGAAACGCTTGAGGTATTTGAGTAGATATAATAATATTGGATCCCAGGTCTGGTGGTGTGAGCTAGGCTCTCTTTATCTGCCTTGTCTTGCCTTGTCCATCAAATAAAATACAATTTTGTATTTGTCACAACCAACAATGCAGTTCAAGAAATAGAGTTAAGAAAATATTACTAAATAAACTAAAGTAAAAAGAAAGTCACACAATAAAATTACATAACAATAACCAGTCTATATACAGGGGGTACCGGTACAGAGTCAATGTGCGGGGGTACAGGTTAGTTGAGGTAATTTGTACATGTAGGTAGGGGTGAAGTGACTATGCATAGATAATAAACAGCGAGTAGCAGCAGTGTAAAAACAAAGGGGGGGGGGGGGTCAATGTAAATAGTCTGGGTGGCCATTTCATTAATTGTTCTGCAGTCTTATAGTTTGGGGGTAGAAGCTGTTAAGGAGCCTTTTGGACCTAGACTTGGTGCTCTGGTACCGCTTGCCATGCGGTAGCAGAGAGAACAGTCTATAACTTGGGTGACTGGAGTCTTTGACCATTTTTTGGGCCTTCCTCTGACACCGCCTAGTATATACTGTAGGTCCTGGATGGCAGGAAGCTTGGCCCCAGTGAAGTATTGCGCCGTACGCACTACCCTCTGTAGCGCCTTACGGTCGGATGCCGAGCATTTGCCATACCAGGCCCTGATGCTCCAGTCAGGATGCTCTCGATGGTGCAGCTGAACTAATGTGACATGGGGGTATCAGAGAAGAAGGGGGTTGAGGGGGTTTGTTGCATGAGGAAACAATATAAAATATTTAACCAGGATTGTTCTAACAGAAAAGGGGCCCTTCTGAACCCAAGTGGCGAGCAGAATGATTGAATATGATGGGGGCATTTAATTTGTCCGCTGAACCGCATGCTTGATTGGAGAACGATCCAGAACCATTTTTTATTTTATGTGATTAAAGTGTGTCAAACCTTTGGCATGTGGGGACTTCATGGCGTAATTTTCTCATTGTAGACTGGTTTTCTGGTTGAGGAGACATCATATAACCATATTACAACCAATGACTACAACTACAACTACTACAGTTTATAAGAACTGCTACTGCGTAACGGTATCTACGTTTAGGAACCTATTCATGTTGTATCTTTGTTATATACGTATATGACTCTCTATATAATCTTCAAATTCAGTTTCAAATGTGGTTATGCAGTCTCTACTACCTGCCTGCCTGCCAGGTTTGCTCAATAAAACAATGTTAATTGTTCATGACCAAAATATATCAATTCAAATGTGGTTCCTTGCAGTAGAAGAGGAGTCTTGTTTTCATATCATCCCCAGAAAAGTAATCGCTTTTGACAAAAGAAAGCCCAAGATATTTCACACTACTTGCACCTCCTGATTTTCTTCCATTCTATCCGACAGCCTGAAGGGAATCGTCATCTGACATTTCTATTTACACACTATTCCCTATATAGCACACTACATTTGACTAGAGCCCTATGAGCCCTGGTTAACAGTAGTACAATATATAGGGAATAGTGTGCCATTTGGGACGCAGCCTGAGACATTATCAGAATGGTTAAATTAATGACGACTCTCGAAAAACCGCACTAAAACAAATGTTCCCTCGTCAGGTTGTTTGTTCTGTGGAACCCTGGCTGTTGGCGAGATAAATTATGCATTACTTCTGCCTTGTTAGCCCTGTTTGTGCAGCGTTTGACCTGGCAAATGTTTACCGCTCTCATTTAGCAGTAGCAGACAAGGCCAGGTTTAATGAGAACATTCTGGAAGAGAAGGAGGAATTAAAAAGAAATGAGAGAAGAGGAACTTGGTTTAGTTAATGGCCCTCGCTCGGCAAAACCAAAATGCCTGTTAGTAGCAAATCAATGGGTGCCTAGAAACTAAGTAGCAAGCCAGGGATGATGAATATGTATGTTAAAATTGTAATTATGCATACATCCGTCCTTGATCGCAAATGTCACTGAAAGGGATGTGTCAAAGCTTGTCACCCCCTCACCCCTCATTCCTCCAAAAAAGGCGGAGATCCTGTTGCTATGGAGATGGAGAAAAGAGCAAGGGAGGAGAGCGGGGGGTGGTACTTAATGCCCTTTGCCGCGGCTGTGCCGCGACTATGAGATAGCTGTTCACCTGTCATATCCACTCTGTTCTGTCTGATGGTGGTGGTGGTGTGTGCGTGCGCGCGCGTGTGTGTGTGTGTCTGCGCGAGGGGCAGAAACATGGTCGTCTCGCCTGGCACGGACGATAAAACCCCGACCCCCTACTAACGTCATGTGAAACAAACTGCCACAATGATTAATGCCACAGGCTATACAGTTGTCAGGATGTTTCACTGATGACCTACAGCTAGCATCTCCCTCTGCTCTACTCTGCTGCTCTGGTCCCAAAGGCTAAGTGCTAGTGAGCTAGCTAGCAATGACAGCAAAAAGAACCTGCTCTCAATTTAATTCTAACTTTGTGTGGGGAACTGCTTTAAGACAGTTAATGCGTTTATAATAGGCCATGTTCCAACTTCCAACTCAACCCTTTAGTCTGAGTAGAGTCGGTTGGGGATGCCCAACCTGAACGGAAAGTGATGCGTGAAGAGACTGGCTGGCACAAAATGGTGACTGACTCAGCAGAAAATCACATCCAGCCAGTGACAGGAGAGGTCGTGCTTCAGCAGGCAGGGCATTGCGGCGAGCACAGAGCCAGAGCGAAAAATCAATGCTGTAAGGTTTTCGATGCATTTGGGCTGGCGGCTGTGCAGTTAGAGAAGGTATTGGATATTTGTAGCTCGAAGTTGATAATCTGTTGGTTTCTAGATTGGTTCCTTTCTAATGAAATACTCCTCCGTAGATTTTATGGTGTAGACCAGTGGTTCCCAAACGTTTTGTAGTCCTGTAACCCTTCAAACATTCAACCTCTAGCTGCGTACCCCCTCTAGCACCAGGGTCAGCGCACTCTCAAATGTTTTTTACCATCATTGTAAGCCTGCCACACACACACTATACAATACATTTATTAAACATAAGCATGAGTTTTTGTCACAGCCCGGCTCGTGGGAAGTGGCAAAGAGCTCTTATAGGACCAGGGAACAAATAATAAGAATCAATAATGTTGCTCTTTATTTAGCCATCTTACATATAAAACCTTATTTGTTCATCAAAAATGGTGAATAACTCACCACAGGTTAATGAGAAGGTTGTGCTTGAAAGGATGCACATAACTCTGCAATGTTGGGTTGTGTTGGAGAGAGTCTGTCTTAAATAATTTTCCACACACAGTCTGTGCCTGTATTTAGTTTTCATGCTAGTGAGGGCCGGGAATCCACTCTCACATAGGTACGTGGTTGCAAAGGGCATCAGTGTTTTAACAGTGCGATTTGCCAAGGCAGGAGGCTCTGAGCGCAACCCAATCCTGAAATCTGGCAGTGGCTTCTGATTAAATTCAATTTTCAGAGGACCGCTTGTTGCAATTTCGATGAGGCTCTCCTGTTCAGATATCGGTAAGTGGACTGGAGGCAGGGCATGAAAGGGATAACGAATCCGGCTGTTTGTGTCATCCGTTTTGGGAAAGTACCTGCATGATTGCACACCCAGCTCGCTCAGATGCTTCGCTGTATCAGATTTGACATTGTCTGTAAGCTTGAGTTAATTTGCACACAAACAAATCATACAATGATGGAAAGACCTGTGTGTTGTCCTTCTTAATCATAGCCTCAATTTTGTCCCGTACATTGAATATAGTTGCGGAGAGTCCCTGAAATCCTAGATTCAGATCATTCAGGCGAGAAAAAACATCACCCAGATAGGCCAGTTGTGTGAGAAACTCGTCATCATGCAGACAAGTGAAAATTATGGTCAGTAAAGAAAACTTTAAGCTTGTCTCTCAATTTTTAAAAAACGTGTCAATACTTTGCCCCTTGATAACCAGCGCACTTCTGTATGTAGTAAAAGCGTTACATGGTCGCTGCCCATATTATGCAGAAAATACATGAGACTTCAGGGGCCTTGCTTTAACAAAGTTAACCATTTTCACTGTAGTGTCCTTAACGTCTTTCAAGCTGTCAGGCATTCCCTTGGCAGCAAGAGCCTCTCGGTGGATGCTGCAGTATAGGTGGATGCTGCAGTCTACCCAAGTGGTGTCGGGACCAACTGCTTGCACGCTCATTACCACTCCACTATGTCTCCCTGTCATGACTTTTGCGCCATCAGTACAGATACCAACACATCTTGACCACCAAAGTCCACTTGATGTCACAAAGCTGTCCAGTACTTAAAAAATATCCTATCCTGGTTTGCAGAAGAGGATGTCTTCCTTAATTGACCCCCCCATAAACGTAACGGACATATACCAGGAGCTGTGCCAGGCCTGCCACATCTGTTGACTCATCCAGCTGTAATGCATATAATTCACTGGCTTGTCCCAGCCATATCTGCGGCAGCAGGAAGAATTAAGTCCTCCACAGTATGGGGCTTGCCTGTCCTAGCCATTCGGTAGCTCACCATATAAGACGCTTCTAGCCCCTTCTTTTAATGGTATCTGTTGCTTTTATACACGTCTTACTACTCGAAAGTCGTCTTAATTCTCGCTCAAAAACCTCCCGTGGCTTATTTTTCTAATTGGCATGTTTCGTTTCTAAATGTCTGCGCAAGAGTGAAGGTTTCATTGAGTTGTGAGATAGTACTTTTGCACATATAACACACTGTGGCTGAGGAAAGGCACTACTACCAATATAAGTGAGCCCCAAATCAATGTAGTTCTCATTATATTTGCGCCTCTTTGATGGTCCAAAGTCCCTGTCTGTTGTTTGGTGCTTTCCTGGGTAAGGGGGCAGTAGCTCTTCGGCTGCATCAGATTCACAACTGTCAGTGTCCATGCTAGCTGGGCTAGCAACAAATGTAGAATTACTGATGCTAGCATTGAATGTGCTCGTGGAAGCAGAACAACTTGTGTCGTCGACAGGTGCAAGTGTAGTACTGCTGGTAGTAGCAGTACTACCAGTAGAGCTGGTATGTGTCTCTATGGAGGCGGGCCTTACTTTTTTTTAACCATTTATCAATTTTCGAGAAAACGGAATGAGCAGCAGCTACTTTTGGCTACATACGGCCCGTTAGTGGAATTCCCGTGAGAGAGTAACGGTTAATGTGATTGGATGTTAATTATTTGACTAGGCTACCTGTATTTGACATTGTGTTGTTATTTCACTGAACACTAGGTGGTTTAATTTTAGCAGTGAAACCAGGCTACTCAGGCTACAAAAAAACATCACCCAAATGTATAACCCTGTTTTATTTGGCGTACCCCCGACGGCATCGGGCATACCCCTGGGGTACGCATACACCAGTTTGGGAAAAGGCAGTGTAGACACACACTCTCTCACATACACAAACATACACACACATAACCTGGCACACATACATGCTCTCACAAATGCACATTCTTTCTCTCTCACACACACACAAACATGCACCTATACACTCTCACACACACACACACACACACGCACACACACACACACACACACACACACACACACACACACACACACACACACACACACAGTATGTCAACCCCTGTATCTGGCCTACAGTTACACAACACTGTTAAACATGTCTAAGTGTCTATTCTCTGACAGAACCCTGTTTGCCCAAAGTTGCTCTTTGAGTGTCTGCAGCATTTTAAATATAACACGTGCGAGTGGAGAAGAGATATCTGATGCTGACACCTGCTGTTACAGTTTTTAACAGTCACTTTGGCACTCATTTCAGAACCTCGTGGTCATTTTTCAAAACGCTAGACACAAAACACAAAAACGGTCATCGCTTGTAACACAGGCTGTCCAATGTTCAAAACATTGCATTGTGCATTCATATCTTTAAAGAAACCTTGCACTTGCAGTATCATTGGTTCAAATAACTTGTTTATCATGAAATACCATAGGAACATTAATTTAGATCACCCACACACAAGATACCGATAGTTTCACTGTGTAGTTGTTCGTACAATCATTAAATATTGTAGTACAAAATATGTGATACATGTTTCATTATGCTACTACACATAAATACATCACTGTAAAATGACTAGTAGAGAGAATACTACAGACACAGTGGAATCATTGAACAAAATATGAAATGTATTGATGAAATACAATAAAATCACAACATAGGTTTCTTTGAATCAAAGCTAAAATGATTAGCTACAAAAAAAGAAAAAACAGTTAAAGGTCAACTGCAGTGTTCCTCACCTGGCTTACTGTAAAAAGCAAAACAAAAGATTGATTACTGTACTTCTACTGTACTTCCATCAACCCTGTCTTGTGGATTTGGCCACAGGTTCTCATCCACATCACAATGGATGTTTTCATTAGCCAAACATCTTGGGAAGAATCTTCGGGCGAATCCAGGCCTGACACTGGTCTGCCGTGATGTCATTGCATGCGTCATCCATGGCCTGGAGAAGGGTGGCTTGTTCGTGGAAGGTATCATATACCTTCCACCTCCATGTGGAGAAAAATTCCTCAATCGTGCTAAGGAAAGGAGAGTATGGGGGTAAGTACAGGGGGGTACAGTAAATTGTGGATGGGCCTGAAACCATGCTTGCACCATTTGAGCATGGTGGAACCTGACATTATCCCACACAATGACATAGGTCACACCATCAGCTCTACAGACCTGATTTAGCTCATCAAGGAAGGTTACAATCGAACAGCAAATCAGGTGGCTGCCTGCAACTCAATATATAGAGTATATAGAGTAGAGAGCTTTAGATGTTGTTCGACCAAACATTAGAACGGGCAAGATGCGTAATCTAAGCATCTTTGACCGTGGTATGATTGTTGATGCCACACATGGTGATTCCAGCATCTCAGAAACAGCTGCCTTCCTGGGATTTTTACGCACTACAGTCTCTAGAGTTTACAGAGAATGGTGTGATAAACACAACACATCCAATGAGCGGCAATTCTGTGGGCAAAACACCTTGTTAATGAGAGAGGTCAGTGGAGAATGTCCAGACTCATTCAAGCTAACAGAAAGGCCACAAATGCTCAAATAACAGCTGTTTAAAACAGTGGTGTGCAGAAGGGCATCTCTTAACGTACAACACCGTGAATAATTCAGGTTGTTGTGGAGGCAAAAGGGGGTCCTACCCAGTACTAGATAGGTGTACCTAATAAAGTGGCCAATGAGTGTACAGTAATGTCAAATCTGAAAACATGGTCTGGAAAAGTGGTACATGGAACCATAGAAACAGTGTCCGATAAATAATGATGATGAAATATTACATCCACAGATAATGTAGTCCAACTGGTTCACGTTCCACAGTAAGTGGTGTCAATGGATCTCGTGATCCTGAAACTTTCACGATCTAAACATGGAATATTGTTTGTCAGTTTCCATAAAACTATGCATTAAGAGTAATGCAACAGTTACTTATCATTTTGATCAGTTGTATCAATTGATAGTTAGATCACTGTAATGAAATGAATAGACAGTCATCTCAGATGTAATGTGTGAATTGCATTTTGAAATGGTAATACACTGATGTTAAGTTGTGTCATTTTGAACAGGTGATTTTAGTTCAATGAACAAATGATCTTAGCTTTATGTGTATTGTATCCAAGCCATTGGAAAAAGTGTTAGCGTTTTGCAAAATTTGCATTTTGATCATTGGTTGTGAGTTTTTGTGTCTAGAGTTTTGAAAAATGACATCAAGGTTCCGAAATTAGTGCCAAAGTGATTGTAAAAAACTGTAAAGTGCACACTTTGCTTAGAAGGCTTCCGGATAGGTTAGTTGTTTTGGGGGATGGTTTTGTCAAATGATTCTATATTGAACCCTTTTGAGACAGTTCTATAACATCTGAAAAGGATAACAATCAATAATGTGTGTGTGTGTGTGTGTGTGTGTGTGTGTGTGTGTGTGTGTGTGTGTGTGTGTGTGTGTGTGTGTGTGTGTGTGTGTGTGTGTGTGTGTGTGTGTGTGTGTGTGTGTGTGTGTGTGTGTGTGTGTGTGGATTGTAAAAATTCTTGAGATGTGCTTTGTGGCAGGCAATGGTTATATCTACACCAGAATGGTTTTTAAAGTGTACTTTAAAGAGCCGTTAGGAGAGTTATCCCAAAAAGGTTGCTCAAGCAGCGACAAACCAAAGCGTGTGTTTAGTGTTGGCAGATGGTTGTCTCCCAGGTTTTGTACCGTATCGTGAGATGAGGTGGTATGGCCTCACAAAGCCTTCAATTCAGCTGCCGGAAACAAGGTCGCTGTCTGCATCGAGCAAAAACTGCAAGCTCTCGTGCTTTTGCTCATGCTAAGGTGTTAGTGGCAAAGCTTAGGAAGGTTGACATTTTGTTATTTTGTTGTTGTTTTTACCATTTTGAGTGAGGTGATTTTCCGACCGCAACTGCTGATTGTTCAGATAAACCAAAAAAAAAGGACTCCTGAATTAGCGGGTCTCTCAGAAGACAGAAGAGTTACTCTTTCAACATCACAGGGAGTAAAGCATGTACCAAAAAAAAATAATAATTAAAAAAAAAACACTTTCTGAGAATATCGCTCAATAGTATTGTTAGGGCATTGTTCTGCAGGGTGTAAGCCAGAGGGACGTGGCTTGCATAGCAGTAGAGGTGGAGTAAGTGGTGCAACAGCTTTTGATGTAGCTATGTCTCAGATCAAACTGCAAAACAGAGCCGGGGAGATGTTGTATCCTGTGTGTGTGACCTGCTAGGCCCTCTGCTGCTGTGTTCGTCTCCATGCTGTTTCACAGCAGCAGCGGCGTAAGCTTGTCACTGCGGTTGAGCCTGAATCAGTGGGAATTGTCATTATCAGGAGTGTGTGAACAATGTGAACAAATACTATTTACAAATACAAGAGTGCCTTAACCTCTTGTGACTTTGCGTTTTATCTCCTCGGCTCCCTGCGCTGGATTATTGGCTGGATTCATGGGATGAATTGTTGCTCCAAGACCCCCTTTCTTGGGGACAGAACTTTTGCTCACGTTTCCTCAGTGCTATTTTTGAAGGAGGGAAGAGGCAGACTGCAAGTGTCAGTTGGTGAAAATAGCTTTGCACGTGGGACTGACAAAAGGGGCCATGGTCTGTCTAGGTGTGAGAGAGAGAGACAGAGAGAGAGAGATGAGGGAAAGAAAAGAAAGAAATACAGACAGACCGAGTGAAAGAGAGGAAGGAGGAGGAAGAAATAAAACTAAAGACAGGAAGAAAGTATAGATAGTAAGAAAGAGGGAACAAGGAAAGAAAGAAATGGAAGAAGGAAAGGCACAGAGAGATACTTTCAGTTTTGAAGACACCCTTGAAAGGTAGGGTAGTTAAAGTAGTGGTAGGTATGCCTGACTGTGTTCAAGTGCAGGCATCAAAAGAAGACAGCTCAGATATTTTCCAAACAGCAACTGCTCGAGAGCCATAAAGCAGCTTTGAAATAGTTTCTATGCTTAATTTTACCCCAGCGAAAAGCACACCAGTTATTCTGTTATTCGTCGTCTGTCTCAACGTGTCATAGAACTGCACAAAAGAAACTTGAGTCTTTCCTTTACCACTCTGACAGGCAACAGTTTTGCATGTTTTTTTCCCCACTCTCCAATTTCCTGAGCATTAAAAAGATCCCCAGGAAAGGGAAATGAATATATCAATGTCTTTTGTTGAGCTACATGTTGCTTTCAGAATGAATTGACGTTCTACTTCAGACAAACACCGTCCCTGGATTGCGGTTGTCATTTCTAGGGCGTATTTGAGTTATTTTCAGGGACGTTTGTCTGCGTCCTGATTCTCCACACTTTTCCAAAAGTGTGCACTCACACACTCCCCGTTATGGATTTGAAAGCTAATGATCGGTGTAAACATTGGCTGTAGGGAGTTTCCATCATTGTTAAATCCATGGAAGAAAGTGTGCAAGTGCATATTCCGGGAGAAGGGTGGTGAATCGGGACATAGCCTATCTAACTCTCTTTCTAGATAGGCTGGGGGGTAAGAATGTGGTCAATTGTAAACGAATCTCATCTTAAGCACAGTGCCTGTCGGCGAGGATTCAATTTGTCTGTGTGTCTGAAGTAGAGCCGCGTGGGGCTCGGCGTTGTCCCAGAGCGCATGGAGGGTTAGACTAGACGGGAGGAATTCGTCGCGACGGACAGCTCCTGTAATGAACCATCCTGGGCTTCTGGAAGAGCTAGCGTCGAACGAAGAAGAGGGCCAAGTAATTGGTTGCCTCAGAAGTGCTGTGGCCCTTGTCGACGCGGTTTCTCAAAGCCGGTCTATGGTGGAAACAAGGCAGACCAAGACAGTCTTACGAATACAGCGTCAGACAGTCTGATTACAATTACTGTTGTCTTATTTTCTTATGTATTGTAGCTCCAGTTTCATCAGGGTGACTTGTTTCGTAATTCCGACAATTTGTATCCATTTGGAAGAATGGATGCTGTAACCTGTTCACTGCAGCTGCTGCTTTTTTGGTTCATTGTGATTCTGAAAAAATCTCATTACTTAAAATCAGGCTGAGGTCATTCATTCATCGGGAAGTGGTTTTATAGTAATTTCATATTGGTCTTCCCAGTTTTACTCCTCTCGTTTCATAGTGGCTTTTAGTGGATAATTTTTTTTTTTTTGTGTGTGTGTTCATCATTGTTTGTAATCTGTTTTCCAATTTAATTGGAGACTAAGAAAAGCTTTTTGAATGTACAGCGTTCAATTCGCAGATTAATTGTGTAATTTTTAGGTATTGGCTTTTGGTGCTGTTGCCAGACTTGCATTTTCATGGTTGGTCTGTGAAGCATATAAGCAATATTGGCAATGCATATTTGAATGCCTAAATAGCCAGTCCAACATGAATGTATCAGTGAGTATTCAGATATGATTTTCCTCTACTTTCAATTCCCCTTGTATTGTCGTACGTTAGCATTCATGAATTTTCAAACAGAGCTCACAAAGGTGTTGCGCAACAGTTTACAAAGTGATTCTCCTGCTCTGCAAGTTGCTATTTCAGAAGTCTTTCCCCTAGAGGTTTTCATCATTAACATATTTTCCACACTTTGAGAAAAGTGTGAAGGCCGTGTGAGTTGTGAAGCCACTGTAAAACAGGTGTGAAGCACTATGGATTAACAGCCTGTGCTGCAATTTATCAACATCCAGCTGCAAGACAAGGACCCACAGTCCAAAGGCTTGCAGTAGAGTTGGGTTTAAATTATGTTACATTTAAGTTGTGTGACAGACCAAGACATACAGTGCATTCGGAAAGTATGCAGACCCCTCTCTTCCTCTTATGCGTATATTTCTTTCCTTTTCTCTCTTTCGCCGGACAACGAACCCTCTGAAAATCAGTAGTTCTACAGATTTACATAAGTATTCAGACCCTTTCCTCAGTACTTTGTTGAAGCACCTGTGGCAGTCTCAAGTCTTTTGGGGTATGACGATACCGCTTGGCACACCTGTATTTGGGGAGTTTATCCCATTATTCTCTGCAGATCCTCTCAAGGTCTGTCAGGTTGGATAGGGAGCGTCACTGCACAGTTATTTTCTGGTCTCTCCAGAGATGTTCGATCGGGTTCAAGTCCGGGCTCTGTCTGGGCCCCTCAAGGACATTCAGAGACTTCTCCTAAAGTCACTCCTGCATTGTATTGGCTGTGTGCTTAGGATTGTTGTCCTGTTGGAAGGTGAACCTTCGCCCCAGTCTGAGGTCCTGAGCGCTCTGGAGCAGGTTTTCATCAAGGATCTCTCTGTACTTTGCTCCGTTCATCTTTCCCTCATTCCCGACTAGTGTCCCAGTCCCTGCCACTGAAAAACATCCCCACAGCATGATGCTGCCACCAATATGCTTCACCGTAGGGATGGTGCCAGGTTTCCTCCAGACGTGACACTTGGTATTCAGGCCAAATATTTCAATCTTGGTTTTATCAGACCAGAGAATTTTGTTCTTTAGGTGCTTTTAGGAAAACTCCAAGCGGGCTGTTATGTGCCTTTTACTGCGGAGTGGCTTCCGTCTGACACTCTACCATAAAGACCTGGTTGGTGCTGCAGAAATGGTTGTCCTTCTGGAAGGTTCTCCCATCTCCACAGAGGAACTATGGAGCTCTGTCAGAGTGACCATCAGGTTATTGGTCACCTCCCTGACCAAGGCCCTTCTCGCCGATTGCTCAGTTTGGCCAGGCAGCCAGCTCTAGGAAGAGCATTGGTGATTCCAAACTTCTTCCATTTAAGAATGATGGAGGCAACTGTATTCTTGGGGACCTTCAATGCTGCAGAAATGTTTTGGTACCCTTCCCCAGATCTGTGCCTCGACACAATCCTGTCTTGGAGCTCTATAGACTATTCCTTCGACCTCACTGCTTGGTTTTTGCTCTGACATGCACTATCAACTGTGGGATTCTCAAAAGGTTGTATGATCCTCAAAAGGTTCTACAGCTGCACCATCGAGAGCATCCTGACTGGTTGCATCACTGCCTGGTATGGCAACTGCTCGGCCTTCAACCGCAAGGCACTACAGAGGGTAGTGCGAACGGCCCAGTACATCACTGGGGCCAAGCTGCCTGCCATCCAGGACCTCTATACCAGGTGGTGTCAGAGGAAGGCCCTAAAAATGTTCAAAGACTCCAGCCACCCCAGTCATAGACTGTTCTCTCTGCTACCACACGGCAAGCGGTACCAGAGCGCCAAGTCTAGGTCCAAGACAAGAGGCTTCTAAACAGCTTCTACCCCCAAGCCAAAATACTCCTGAACATCTAGTCAAATGGTCAACCAGACTATTTGCATTGCACCCCCCCACACCCCCCACACCACTGCCACTCTCTGTTGTCATCTATGCATAGTCACCCCCTTAACTCTACCTACATGTACATACTACCTCAACTAACCGGTACCCCCGCACATTGACTCTGTACCGTCACCCCCTTGCATAAATTGTTATTTTTTACTGCTGCTCTTTAATTACTTGTTACTTTTATCTCTTATTCTTATCCATATTTTTTGAAACTGCACTGTTGGTTAGGGGCTCGTAAGTAAGCATTTCACTGTAAGGTTGTTGTATTCGGCGCATGTGATTAATAAAATGTTATTTGATTTATATAGACAGGTGTGTGCCTTTCCAAATCATGTCCAATCAATTGAATTTACCACAGGTGAACTCCAATCAAGTTGTAGAAACATCTCAAGCATGATCAATGGAAACAGGATGCACCTGAGCTCGATTTGTCATAATGGGGTATTGTGTGTAAAATCAAATCAAATCAAAGTTTATTTGTCACGTGTGCCGAATACAAAAGGTGCAGACCTTACAGTGAAATGCTTACTTACACTGTAAGGTCTACACCTGTTGTATTCGGCGCACGTGACAAATAAACTTTGATTTGATTTGATTTTACACACAATATCCCATTATGACAAATCGAAAACAGGTTTTTCTAAATGTGTAGATTGATGAGGGCATTTTTTTATTTAATCCATTTTGAATAAGGCTGTAACGTAACCAAATGTGAAAAAAGTCAAGGGGTCTGAATACTTTCCAAATGCGCTGTATTGGTCTGCCGGTCTGTAGGTGGCCCTCGTGTCAAGGAATCGGCTGAATTTCCTTAGGCCTCAATAATGAGTTAGAATTTAAAAAAATGATGATTGAAGTCATTCAAACCAAACCAACATTGCTACAAAACACAAACAAATGAACTATAAACATGCAGAAAACAGTGTTAAGGCATTGACAAGGGAACATTCTGCAATTTCGCTCCTTGTGCACTCCAACAGCATGTCAAAGGTGCTCAGTGCCAGTGCTGACGAGGACTTTGGTTACATTTCCGTTATGTTAAACCTTCTTTGCTGTGAAAGCGGCCTTCGTATGTACCTTGTGGTATACCTCATTTGACCTTTGAACCCCATTTGACCGGTGTCCCCCCTCTCTCCTCCAGGACAATGGGGAGGATGCCCACAGGATCGCCCCCTCTCCGGTGGTCCACGTGCGGGGGCTCTGTGAGTCAGTGGTGGAAGGGGACCTGGTTGAGGCCCTGGAGAAGTTTGGCAACATCTGGTAGGTGATATTTCTTGTGTGTCTGTTCTGCTTTGAGGGACATGCGGCAATCTTTTGCCTCATTTCCATTACATGGATGCCTGTGCATATGATTATTTTAAATGTACTACAGAACTGCAGTGCATTACATAACTGTATTCATAGTTCAGTGGCACTTACTGTAACTGAGTTTTCACTTACCAACTACTATATTACTAAAATCAAATCAAATGTTATTGGTCACATACACATGGTTAGAGGATTTTATTGTGAGTGTAGCGAAATACTTGTGACTATACGTTTTAGTTAGTATTCTAACGCTATGCTTCTGAGCAGCTCACTGCTTGCATGCATCAACGGAATGTATTGAGATGCATATTTTTTCCCTGTGTGCAGTTTGATTGTTTTTCTCCAACAAAGCCAGTGGGATTGGACTCTTTGTCCTGTTAGAATACAACTCCCTTTTTCTTGATTTTTTTTTATCTCCCATTAGCCATTTCTTGGGAAATCCATTTTGAATCCATTTAAATCCAATAACAATATCCCAGTTACCATATTTCTCGTAGAACAAGGGACATTAAGGGCTTGGAAAACATTAACGTGTGCCATTTAGGACCTGTATTTTTAGCTCATGTCTGTCCTCTAAATTGGCTGCTTTTAGCATCAGACCACACATGTTTACTCAAGAGTATAGCCGCTCAGGGGACAAACATATGATCCTCTTATTGCACGGACTGCCTGAGGAAGCCTCATTTGGGGCACTCGCACAACGGGGAATACACAGCAGAGACCTATTTGCAGAGCCCCTTCATGTTCACTTAGAGAATCTAGAAGGTTTTGATTTGAAGTCGAGGTGAATTTGGGGGAAATTTGGAAAAAGGCAATGACCCCATAGACACATTTAAGTTGTACAGCTGATATACAACGCATTCGACGCAACGGTTGGGACACAAGGAAGAGTTTTTCTGCACAAAAGTATTGATACACACGTTTTGCGGCGACACCGCAGAATGGTTGTGTAGACTTATGGTTGTGTAGAATTATGCAGGCAAACTCTCCATTGTATCACAAACATAGCAGTTGTATCACAACCATTGTGTCAAATGCGTTGTACATCAGTTTTACAACCTTAGTGTGTACGGGGCCAATACGCCTGTGATTATTGTAACTATCTCTCTGCCTCCATCCATCCCAGTGTCACTTGATATTTCCGTAACTCGGGGGGGTCACCGCTTTGAGGATATTATGGGATGTGGATTTGATTGCGAAGGACTTGACTTGTGCACTGGTGGAGTAGGTTTCCCGGTGCTGTAGTCGGAATTGAGATCGGGCGAAGGTATTTTTAGGTCGGTGCAATATCGATATACTGTAGACCCCTCCGAGTACGCCTTAGGCAGACATATTGTGACACGGTGAACGGGAGCTGTCAGCTCCACTCAAACAGTAGCCTCAAAGACAGCGTTCACATTAGAATGATGGGGAGGCTTTCTTGTGCAATGTTATTTATGGGGGTGGAGTGTGCTCTGTCTGCAATTTAAGTAGTGCATTCTCTGGTACTTTTTGTTGTTCTTTCGAAAACAAGAAGGTATATATTTTTGGGGCCTGCGGGTATAATGCATTATCATGCAGTTATAATGCAGGGATGACCACCTTATAATGTCTTATAATCACAATTATCCAATACCAGCCATTCTTAGTATATATTATAAGATACTAGCTAGATGAATAGTTGTTGGCTGTAAAATAAAGCATAACCAGAGGGACATTTTATTTTAACTTATGTTGAACTCTTTCTAGTTCAACAAAAATAGAATGCACGGTGAACAACAGCACCTCAGGAGAGGCGAGAACTTTAAAAGAGTTTGGTTTCTATCTGGGGTCTCTTCACAAATGTTGAGTTACAAAGCAATAACCTCAGTGTGTTTTGGGGTTCTGTTAGACGAGACAAATTCTCACACGAGCATCTACTTTTGTTTTACCATCCCTGCCTGGAGTCTGTATAAGAAAAACATTGAGATATCTAACTAGGGAACTGGGGAGCTAAAATTGAATACGGGCCACTGAGTGAAACACTGGCTAGGTCTTCAGTGTGTGGGGACGCTTACTGTGTATGAATGCTGTCTCTGTTTCCTGTGGCAGGATGTAGATGATTCCCGAATGCTGATTCTGATCGATACGATTGTTGCTTACTAATTCTAAAGTTGAGGATGATAGTATGGTTATGGATTGTACATCAATGGAAGAAGATGTCTTCTTTCTAGGGAGTTTTTTCCTTTAGTTTGCTTTTTGGGGGGCTAGGTCATGTTACTGTAAAGCACTTTGTGACAAATGTTGTTGTAACCCCCCCCCCCCCAAAAAAAAATGTGTTGTTGTTGTAAAATAAACGATAATTTTCTTTGGATTGTTTGAGAAGTAAGAACATGGATTGTTGTTTGACAATCATCAAATATCTGTAACATGACTGAAACAAGGTTTGTTGATTGATTTATTTATTGATTGAATTTATTAGATCATTAAAAGTAGCTGGCTGCTCCATCATTACATACATAAAACATTATTGAGGATAAAAACACATTAAAGCCCTAAGGTTTATTTCCATTCTGGTCCTCTTTGGCAGCAAGATGGCAGGTACTGTAGATTCCAGGCAGTTTCCACTATCACTGTTTTCAACAGATAGTGTAGTCAGATTTTTTTTGTCGAGTGTTGCACAGCATCCGATAAAAAGGGAAAAGTTTTCTCTGTCATGAGACAAAATGACAAACCCGCACGACAACCGTGTGCCGTATTCCATAGACGAAATCTCAGAACCCATAACCACATTCATGCTAGGTAGCTATCAACATTTTCTCAATTTCTTCGGTCACCAGAGATCAGCCTCGATGTTGCGGTGGGTTACTAATTGTTTCTTTGTCATTGGGTCTTCCTTTGACAGCTACGTCATGATGATGCCGTTCAAGCGTCAGGCGCTGGTGGAGTTTGAAGCCATGGAGAGTGCCGACCAGTGCGTGACATGCGGCGCCAACGAAGCGGTCTACATTGCCGGCCAGCAGGCCTTCTTCAACTACTCCACCAGCAAGAGGATCACGCGGCCAACTAACGCCGATGACCCCAACAGTGGCAACAAAGTCCTGCTCCTCTCCATTCAGAATCCCCTCTATCCCATCACCACTGTAAGTTCATGAACTTCATGCCAGTTCAGTGCAATGTTTAGTTTACAATGTTGACAATAGTTTAGTCCACTATGGTTTAGTTGACGATGGTTTAGTTTACAATGGTTTAGCTTTCAATAGTTTAAATTACGGTAGTCAACCCACTGGGCACAAGCTGGTTAAATCAACGTTGTTTCAACATAATTTGTCAACATATTGTGATGTTGAATCTACGTGGAAAATACATTGGATTTGAAAAAAGTAATCAACTGTTGTTTTGAGGGGTATCATTTCAACCATAGGATTATGTCATCGTGGTAACCAATTTTCAACCTAGACAAACCTTGTATAAAATATGTTGAATTTGTACAAATTTTAACAGCGTCATATTTTCAACGTAATATCCACTATAAGAAAAAGACAATAGGCTGGGCAGCACCTCTTACTGGACAGTCGATCTATCTACAGCTATTCCTTCGGTAACCAAGCCCTGCTTATCATTGATATTTGTCACTGACTATTATCAATAATATATATGTAATTTAGCAGATGCTTTCATTCAAATCGACTTACAGTAATGCTTGCATACATTTTACTTGTGGGTGGCTCTGTGGATGGTCCAGGGAATCGAACCCACAATCCTGGCTTTATCAAGCGCCATGCACTACCAACTGAGCCATACAGGACATATATCGTCATTGATGCTATATGAATTCGTTGACGCCGAATGTCACACACTGGTCGGCACTCTCCGTGGCTTTAAACTCCACCGGCGCCTGGCGCTTGAACGCCATCATCATGACATCGCTGTCAAAGGAAGAACCAGTGACAAAGGCACAAATTAGTAACCCGCCGCAACATTGAGGCTGATCTCTAGTGACAGACCAAATGTAGAAAATGTAGATAGCTAAGTAGCATGGAATGTGGTCATGGGTTCAGAGATTACATCTATAGAATACGGCACACGATTGTCGTGCAAGTTTAGAGATTCTGTCTTTGCCAGTGTGCTATCGTGAGAATGATTGTAGAGAAATCTCGTTGTTGCTATGAAAGTCATTCCAAAGGGTAGGTTCACAAAGCAAATGAAATGTAACCATTCTTTATCGATCATTCTGTGTATCATCAATGATGCTATTTAGGCCTATGTAGCATTTGGGAAGTAATCAACAGCTGTTGTTTAAATTCAGCCCAGGATTCAACAAAAAATAGCCAATGCATGTAGGCCTAGGATTTCACGCTGTGGTTTCAGGCTGTGGTTAATATGAAATATGTGGATTCACGTCTCCATCTCAACCAAAAATACAAGTTGAAGAATAGGATTAAATCAAATAAAACTTGATTTAAAGTGAATATAAAGTTTGATTTGATTTAGTCCTATTTTTTAACATATATTGTTTGGTTGAAATGGAGACGTGAATCCAACATATCAATTATTCATTTGTTTACAAACTGGAATTGAAGCCAAACTCAGTGGTACAGATAGTGCTATCCACGCAGAAGATGCATCTCCTTCAAAAGTTGATATTTGGTTGTGTTGACAACCAAACACAATTCAATATCACTTTTGCAATACGGTAAATAGCCTATTAACTTGTCGACAAGTTAACAAATTATATGTTGGATTCAGGTCTCCATCGCAACCAAAAATACAAGTTAAAGACTAGAATTAAGCCAATGGCCCAGATGGAACTATCCAAGCAGTAGATACATCTCCTTTAAATGTTGATATTTGGTTGCATTGTCAACCAAACACAATTCAGTATTACCTTTGTAAGACAGTAAATAGCATAATGTTAAGGCTATCTTACAAACTAATATAACTATTTATTCAACCTGAACATGAGTAACACATCCAAGACTACATTTTGAGTTTACTGTAAATATAAATGTATTCTTATGGAAAGTGTTCAGGGCCGCAGGTCTGTGGAAATCTTTGTAATTGCACTAATAATCTGTACAAAAACTCAAACGCCATTTATCCACTATGTTCTTTAACGTAGTCTCGGGTAACTGCAATCTAGGTCATGTGGTTGTGCTATTAGATCAAGCGCAGTGATAACACATTAAGTTGTATCTAGGTGAACTAAATATCTGACTTTCCAATTTCAACTTTGGTGTGCTTTTAAATGGTTGAAAGCGCGGCGATAACACATTTAGGTGAAAACTAAAACAAAAATTGGACATTGATTTTCCGTTGGAATTTGGTTGTGCTTTTAGATGGTTGAGAGCATAGTGATAACACATTGGGAATTCAACAAACTTTTGGCTGTCTTTTTGAGTGGGTGTATAAAGGTTGGAACCACATTGATCAACGGATCTACCAAATATTACCCAATTCTCCACGTTGAAATGACGTTGTGTGCCCAGTGGGAATCTTGCAAGGATTTTGTTCACAATAGTTTAGTTTACAATGGTTTCATTTAAAATAGTTTAGTTCACAATGGTATGGCTTACGATAGTTTCGTTCTTGTTTTAATTCATGATAGGTTTGCTTATGATGGTTTAGCTTACAATATTTTAACTTTTGATGGTTTAGTTCACGATGCAATGGTTACGTTTGCAATGGTTTTGGTCACAATAGTTTACAATGTTTATGTTCAGAATGGTTTAACTTTACAATGGTGTTGCTTACTATGATTTAGTTCACAGCGATTTAGCTTGGGTTTCCCGAAAGCCTTGTAGCTAATGTGGCATGTTATTTATCTCGACAACCCAGCTGCTCAGCCACAAGAGAGTAACGTAAAGTCTAAAATGTATGTTTAACTGACAGCCAATCTTCTATCCATTAACAAATATAATCAAAATAAGCAAGATGAAATACTTTTCGACGTGCGGTGTTGGTTAAGCTTTCAGGAAACTCACCCCTGAATTGTGACTTATTATTGTGTTCATTACGGCATTAGTCAAAACCCAGTCGTTGCTCTTCTGTCTTCTAGGATGTTCTGTACACAGTCTGCAATCCCATAGGCAACGTGCTGCGCATTGTCATCTTCAAACGCAATGGAATCCAGGCCATGGTGGAATATCCTTTCTGGAGTCAAGCTGGGCTACTGCAGGCGTGTGTGTGTGCGTGTGTGTTCGTGCATGCACGTGTGTGTGCCGAGGATGCATCTACTGTGGATGCATGTACATGTGGGTGGATTCAGGAGTATGTCTGTATGAGTGATTTTGCGTAAATGTCTGTGTATGTCTCCCTGTGGGTTTGTGTGAGTTTGCACACCTGCATCAGTATGTCACTTTGGAGTGGGAAACAAGCTGTCAGTCAGTGCTGGCCCCACACAGAAACACACACTCACACACACACACACACACACACACACACACACACACACACACACACACTCAGGCTGTAAAAAGCTTCAGAGTAGAGGAGCAGAACCCACTCTACTCGACCGGGTCCTCGAGAGCGCTGGATCAGCATGAGCAGCATTCCAGCGGACGAGATGGCCCTTCATCAAATATGGATGACTGTCTCTCGGCATCACACACACTCCTGGCACACACACGTCTCGCATGAATAAACACCTGACAGCATCAGCGCTCGATTGTATGTCGGAAGCAGTGTGTGTGTGCCTGTTATGGTTTGCACACCTCCAGTATGTGTAGTGGGTTAGAGGCCATATTTCAACACACTTTTCATTATGCAAGCTTTATATCAACCTTATAACAACCTATGTAATATTTAGCATGTTGTAGGTCAGTCAGTGCATATAGTTCTGGAGTGTGAACCACATTTGTGTTCAGTTTTTGTATCTTCTTGGAAAAATAATCAACAATGGGAAGTACTTTTTAACTGATATACTGAAGTACTGATATACCTAGTTCATAGTAGACTGTTAGACTGTAAACTCTCCTTCCAGACTCACATTAAGCATCTCCAATCCAAAATGAAATCTACAATCGGCTTCCTATTTCGCAACAAAGCCTCCTTCACTCATGCCGCCAAACATACCCTCATAAAACTGACTATCCTACCGATTCTTGACTTCGGCGATGTCATTTACAAAATAGCCCCCAACACTCTACTCAGCAAACTGGATGTAGTCTATCACAGTGCCATCCATTTTATCACCAAAGCCCCATATACTACCCACCACTGCGACCTCTATGCTCTCGTTGGCTGGCCCTCACTACATATCCGTTGCCAAACCCACTGGATCCAGGTCATCTATAAGTCTTTGCTAGGTAAAGCCCCGCCTTATCTAAGCTCACTGGTCACCATAGCAACACCCACCCGTAGCACGCGCTCCAGCAGGTATATTGCACTGGTCATCTCCAAAGCCAACACTTCCTTTGGCCGCCTTTCCTTCTAGTTCTCTGCTACCAATGACTGGAACAAATAGCAAAAATCTCGGAAGCTGGAGTCTTATATCTGCCTCTCTAACTTTAAGCATCAGCTGTCAGAGCAGCTTACCGATCACTGTACCTGTACACAGCCAATCTGTAAATAGCACACCCGACTACCTCATCCCCATATTATTACTTAACCTCTTGCTCTTTTGCACCCCAGTATCTTTACTTGCACATCATCATCTGCACATACAGTATATCACTCCAGTATTAATGCTAAATTGTAATTATTTTCGCCTCTATGGCTTATTTATTGCCTACCTCCCTACTCCACTACATTTGCACACACTGTACATAGATCTTTCTAATTTTCTTTTCTGTTGTGTTATTGACTGTACGTTTGTTTATGTGTAATTCGGTGTTGTTGTTTTTGTCGGACTGCTATGCTTTATCTTGGCCAGGTCACAGTTGTAAATGAGAACTTGTTCTCAACTGGCCTACCTGGTTAAATAAAGGTGAAATAAAATAACATGAATAGTAATTTGATAACTAATTCCCATATTGTTCCCTTATTTGTAGTTATATTGTAACGCAATGGGCCTCTGTTTATACACCGCTCAAAAAAATAAAGGGAACACTTAAACAACACAATGTAACTCCAAGTCAATCACACTTCTGTGAAATCAAACTGATTGACAATAAGCAACACTGATTGACAATAAATTACACATGCTGTTGTGCAAATGGAATAGACAACAGGTGGAAATTATAGGCAATTAGCAAGACACCCCCAATAAAGGAGTGGTTCTGCAGGTGGGGACCACAGACCACTTCTCAGTTCCTATGCTTCCTGGCTGATGTTTTGGTCACTTTTGAATGCTGGCGGTGCTTTCACTCTAGTGGTAGCATGAGACGGAGTCTACAACCCACACAAGTGGCTCAGGTAGTGCAGCTCATCCAGGATGGCACATCAATGCGAGCTGTGGCAAGAAGGTTTGCTGTGTCTGTCAGTGTAGTGTCCAGAGCATGGAGGCGCTACCAGGAGACAGGCCAGTACATCAGGAGAAGTGGAAGAGGCCATAGGAGGGCAACAACCCAGCATCAGGACCGCTACCTCCGCCTTTGTGCAAGGAGGAGCAGGAGAAGCACTGCCAGAGCCCTGCAAAATGACCTCCAGCAGGCCACAAATGTGCATGTGTCTGCTCAAACGGTCAGAAACAGACTCCATGAGGGTGGTATGAGGGCCCGACATCCACAGGTGGGGGTTGTGCTTACAGCCCAACACGGTGCAGGACGTTTGGCATTTGCCAGAGAACACCAAGATTGGCAAATTCGCCACTGGCGCCCTGTGCTCTTCACAGATGAAAGCAGGTTCACACTGAACACGTGACAGACGTGACAGAGTCTGGAGACGCCGTGGAGAACGTTCTGCTGCCTGCAACATCCTCCAGCATGACCAAACCGGTTATGCTGGAGGATGTTGCAGGCAGCAGAACGTTCTCCACGGCGTCTCCAGACTCTGTCGCGTCTGTCACGTGTTCATTTCTTTGGGGGGGCCGCACAGCCCTCCATGTGCTCGCCAGAGGTAGCCTGACTGCCATTAGGTACCGAGATGAGATCCTCAGACCCCTTGTGAGACCATATGCTGGTGCAGTTGGCCCTGGGTTCCTGCAAGAGGAAGGCATTGATGCTATGGACTGGCCCGCCCGTTCCCCAGACCTGAATCCAATTGAGCACATCTGGGACATCATGTCTCGCTCCATCCACCAATGCCACGTTACACCACAGACTGTCCAGGAGTTGGCGGATGCTTTAGTCCAGGTCTGGGAGGAGATCCCTCAGGAGACCATCCGCCACCTCATCAGGAGCATGCCCAGGCGTTGTAGGGAGGTCATACAGGCACGTGGAGGCCACACACACTACTGAGCCTCATTTTGACTTGTTTTAAGGATATTACATCAAAGTTGGATCAGCCTGTAGTGTGGTTTTCCACTTTAATTTTGAGTGTGACTCCAAATCCAGACCTCCATGGGTTGATAAATTGGATTTCCATTGATTATTTTTGTGTGATTTTGTTGTCAGCATATTCAACTATGTAAAGAAAAAAGTATTTAATAAGATTATTTATTTCATTCAGATCTAGGATGTGTTGTTTAAGTGTTCCCTTTATTTTTTTGAGCAGTATATTTACTGTCTAGCATTATAAGACATTTCTCTTTGTCCCCAAGTTGGCTCATTATGTGGATCATGTACAGATATCGGTCTAGAGTTTCTTGCTAATGGTACCACTAGGAGCAGAGATTGGCCAATGGAATCTCAGGAGACAAGGGATTGTTGTCACTGTTGTTTCAGGTTTGGGGTTTATGGGAGATGGATGCTTAAATCCCCTGTTTTATTGCCACTGGGATGTGGTTGCCGTGGTAATGGGGGTTTCTAAGGCGCTCTGTGTTGCATGTGTGTTTGATCTGATCTGTGTGTGTGTGTGTGTGTGTGTGTGTGTGTGTGTGTTCCAATGGGAGTACCATCACATACTGTATTTTTTATCATATAACATTTGAAGACATTGGCTCAACAAGCGAGAAACAGAAAGACAATTTGGCCCACCTCAATTAGATTTCAATTATATTATATTAACACAGCCATTTTCGACCTTTTTATGCTCTTAGGTTGTTATAGTGCATTTTACTTTTACTACCAAATTTGCATAAAGATCTAGCCGTCTGCATCTTACTGGAACCAGAGCAGCTTGATCAGATTTCATGATGGTTAGAGACTAGAGTCACTCAACCCATTGTAACTGTGCTTTAGAGTAGCTGGAGTCAGCTCAGTCACTGCCAATATGGATATAGAATAGGGCCTTGTTCAAATACTCTTAAAAATCAACCCTTCCTTCCTACCTTCTTCAACTAATTACTGTTCTGACATGAATGGATTGACGTAAGCAAGCTTTCCATTGTATTGCACCAATTATGCCATGTCAGATGAGTGATGACTTACAAGGAAGCGAGGGAGGAGAATGCTTTTTGGGATGATTTGAACAGGGCCCTATTCTATAAACAAATCTGCAATTGCTGAGCTGATTACAGCTTCTCTGAAGCATAACTACATTGGGCTGAGTGACCTAAGAGTATGCAAACAGCCTTAGTCATCTGCAGGGTTGGCTTGTGGTTCTTGCTCCATCTCCTATGTTATTTCCTTCAGGTCATTTGTGATTCTACACTGATCTATTCTGTTTGCCACACAATTTTTTGAATTATTCCACTGAGATCCTCCTAGTTGCTCTTCCTTAATGGTGTCGCCACGTTCGAAACTGTCAAAAATGCCCAGAAGGCAAAATCAGCACTCAACGGAGCAGACATATACGCCGGCTGCTGTACCCTGAAGATAGAATACGCTCGGGTAAACACACACACTCACAAACCCACATACACACACAGTGCTCACACACACTCCACCAGGATTCCTGTGGACCCCTAACACACATGCAGCGGTGCTCTGCTCTCTCTCCCCATGCAGCCCACGCGACTCAACGTCCTCCGCAACGACAATGATAGCTGGGACTACACCAAGCCCTTTCTCGTCAGGCGAGGTACGATATCCTTCCTTCCTGCTGAATCTCTTCATGTACTCGGGTCGTATTCATTAGGTAGCAAATTGAAGAAAACGGACTGGAACAAGGAGAGACTACCTGGACGTGTCCAATAAGAAACGCACATTTTAGTTCTCTGTTGCAAAACGTTTTTAAACCATTCTCCCCTTGCATGCTCTAATGAATACGACATTTGTGTGTGTGTTGTGTGTGTCACTTCTGTTTTACAAAGAGCTGAAATTAAAATATGGTGAGCAGAGCAACCCTCAAATCTGTAGCCGTGGTTGTCAAACCATTTCAAAACCATTTCAACCTTCACACTCCTACAGACGCATAATCAGTTGAAATGGGCTGTGACAAGAAATGAGTTCCGCCATTGTGGTTTTACATTCGTTCCTTAAAGAGTGGCCATGAATCTCAATTTGCCCGTTCGTCTGTTGATTTCTCTTCAACATTAGGCCTCAGTATTTGTCCCTGCCTAGTCTTCTTCATCGCCTAACTAAAATGAGTCAAGATAACCTCTCTGTTAAAAATAAAATACATTTTCTCTTACAGTCATTCGCACTTGTTCTATCAGAGAACCTTGGTTACATACAGGTCCTTCTGATTTACGTATTAATTGTCAATAGAAATGTCAGATTTTGCTGATGATGGTCACCCTCTCAGTGTACCACTTCCTGTGCTTATAGTGCTGTAGCTTGCTGTTGCATTAGCGTCCCCTACTTCTTTCTCAGTGCTGCAGATCAGAGCGGGTAGGGCACAGGCGTCACTGTCTAGAACAGGGTTTCCCAAAATCATCATCAAGCTTTGATTATTTGAATCAGCTGGGTAGTTAGTGCTTGGGCAAAAAACAAAATGTGCCCCCAGGCAGGGCCCCAGGCAGGGCCCCAGGCAGGGCCCCAGGACCGAGTTTGGGAAACCCGGGTTTAGTAGTGCCTTCATTTTTTTATCACAAATTGTATTTTATCCACTAACCCCAACCTTATCTTATCCAGATGTGTTTACGTACATAGTTAGGAAGAGAGACATCTGATTGAATCAAGTCCTGATTGTGTATACGTACTCAAATAAATATTTTATTGCAACCAATCAATCACATTTATTTTAGAAAGCCCTTTTCACATCAGCAGTTGTCACAAAGTGCTATACAGATACCCAGCCTAAAACTCCAAAGAGCAAGCAATGCAGATGTTGAAGCACAGTGGCTAGGAAAAACTCCCTAGAAAGGAAGGAACCGAGGAAGGAACCTAGAGAGGAACTAGGCTCTGAGGGGTGGCCAGTCCTCGTCTGCCTGTGCCAGGTGGTCATTTAGGCCAGGTCGTTCTTCAAGACGTTCATAGATGACCAACATGGTCAATAGTTTAACACCTCAAATGTCAGTTGTCTTTTCATAGCCGAGAAAGGATTAAAGTATCTGTGAAAACAGATAAATAACAGATATGTTCATTCGTCGTTTCGTCACAATATTGTTTTGAACTTTCCTTTTTAAGACTGATGCACAGCTGAGTATTCTACTCAATGCAGTCTCAATGAAATGCTGATGAAGATTTTGTCTAAAGTGCATTACTGTGGCTTTGAAACCCAATGACATTTCAAAAGGAGGCAGATAATTTTTAGGACAAGCTTTTGTCATTGTGATGTCGCCAGATTTACTTTAGATACAGTATAACTTTAGCTAGCTAGCTAAGATTGACATTTTAGCTAGCAAATGTTAGCATTGCTAGCTATTTCTGACAAACTTTTGTTACTGAGGGCAAAATTGCCATCTCTCTAAAATAAACTTGACTGCAATGATGGCGAAGTTGTTTTCTACAAATGATTTGTCTACTTTAGCAATGTCATTGTATTTCCAGGTCACTATAGTGTACATTTGACGAAACAGTCATTAACCCCCATTCAGAAAGACTCAGCATTAACAATCGGGCATCAATATGCTTCAGCATCTGTAGAATGTTTGTTAAAAACAACGGCAATGACGCGACTGATGGAGGTGCATCCCATGAATATGCCTCCACTTCTATCAGTCTGTCCTTGAACAAATCTTCATGGGAACATTGGATGTTTTTATCTAATACAGCCCGTCTTTGAAACAGAAAAACATTCATCCCTTTGCCGTGGCCATGGTAGCCTACATTGCATGGTACAAATGCTGACACAAAATATTGAAAAACAATAAGCAAGCTCGAACCCTTGGATTTGTCAGTGTTGAGTAGGTCCAGAGAATAAAGCAACACCTATGAAAGGGCTATTGCTAATCCACCCCTCTTTTAATCTTTCATTTTGTCATCTATCTATGCTTAATCGGTGAAAACATCATAGTCTGTTCATAACAGAGCCTATACCCCTCTCCCTTTGCTGAGCCCACACCATTGAATCGATGCATATTCATTTGATATACAGATATACAGTGCATTCGGGAAGTATTCTGACCCCTTCCCATTTTCCACATTTTGTTAGTTACAGCCATAAAATAAAATGGATTAAATTGTTTTTCATTCTCATCAATCTACGCACCTAGAGATACCCCATAATGACAAAGCGAAAACATTTTTAAACATTTTTGCACATAAAAAATATATATATAAAAAAATACTTTATTTACATAGAGTGGGGAGAACAAGTACACTGCTCAAAAAAATAAAGGGAACACTTAAACAACACAATGTAACTCCAAGTCAATCACACTTCTGTGAAATCAAACTGTCCACTTAGGAAGCAACACTGATTGACAATAAATTTCACATGCTGTTGTGCAAATGGAATAGACAACAGGTGGAAATTATAGGCAATTAGCAAGACACCCCCAATAAAGGAGTGGTTCTGCAGGTGGTGACCACAGACCACTTCTCAGTTCCTATGCTTCCTGGCTGATGTTTTGGTCACTTTTGAATGCTGGCGGTGCTTTCACTCTAGTGGTAGCATGAGACGGAGTCTACAACCCACACAAGTGGCTCAGGTAGTGCAGCTCATCCAGGATGGCACATCAATGCGAGCTGTGACAAGAAGGTTTGCTGTGTCTGTCAGCGTAGTGTCCAGAGCATGGAGGCGCTACCAGGAGACAGGCCAGTACATCAGGAGACGTGGAGGAGGCCGTAGGAGGGCAACAACCCAGCAGCAGGACCGCTACCTCCGCATTTGTGCAAGGAGGGGCAGGAGGCGCACTGCCAGAGCCCTGCAAAATGACTTCCATCAGGCCACAAATGTGCATGTGTCTGCTCAAACGGTCAGAAACAGACTCCATGAGGGTGGTATGAGGGCCCGACGTCCACAGGTGGGGGTTGTGCTTATAGCCTAACACCGTGCAGGACATTTGGCATTTGCCAGAGAACACCAAGATTGTCAAATTCACCACTGGCGCCCTGTGCTCTTCACAGATGAAAGCAGGTTCACACTGAGCACATGTGACAGACGTGACAGAGTCTGGAGACACCGTGGAGAACGTTCTGCTGCCTGCAACATCCTCCAGCATGACCGGTTTGGCGGTGGGTCAGTCATGGTGTGGGGTGGCATTTCTTTGGGGGGCCGCACAGCCCTCCATATGCTCGCCAGAGGTAGCCTGACTGCCATTAGGTACCGAGATGAGATCCTCAGACCCCTTGTGAGACCATATGCTGGTGCGGTTGGCCCTGGGTTCCTCCTAATGCAAGACAATGCTAGACCTCATGTGGCTGGAGTGTGTCAGCAGTTCCTGCAAGAGGAAGGCATTGATGCCATGGACTGGCCCGCCCGTTCCCCAGACCTGAATCCAATTGAGCACATCTGGGACATCATGTCTCGCTCCATCCACCAACGCCACGTTGCACCACAGACTGTCCAGGAGTTGGCGGATGCTTTAGTCCAGGTCTGGGAGGAGATCCCTCAGGAGACCATCCGCCACCTCATCAGGAGCATGCCCAGGCATTGTAGGGAGGTCATACAGGCACGTGGAGGCCACACACACTACTGAGCCTCATTTTGACTTGTTTTAAGGATATTACATCAAAGTTGGATCAGCCTGTAGTGTGTTTTTCCACTTTAATTTTGAGTGTGACTCCAAATCCAGACCTCCATGGGTTGATAAATTGGATTTCCATTGATTATTTTTGTGTGATTTTGTTGTCAGCACATTCAACTATGTAAAGAAAAAAGTATTTAATAAGATTATTTCATTTATTCAGATCTAGGATGTGTTATTTTTGTGTTCCCTTTATTTTTTGAGCAGTGTATTTGATACACTGTCGATTTTGCAGGTTTTCCTACTTACAAAGCATGTAGAGGTCTGTAATTTTTATCATAGGTACACTTCAACTGTGAGAGACGGAATCTAAAACAAAAATCCATAAAATCACATTGTATGATTTTTAAGTAATTAATTTGCTTTTTATTGCATGACATAAGTATTTGATACATCAGAAAACCAGAACTTAATATTTGGTACAGAAACCTTTGTTTGCAATTACAGAGATCATACGTTTCCTGTAGTTCTTGACCAGGTTTGCACACACTGCAGCAGGGATTTTGGCCCATTCCTCCATACAGACCTTCTCCAGATCCTTCAGGTTTTGGGGCTGTCGCTGGGCAATACGACTTTCAGCTCCCTCCAAACATTTTCTATTGGGTTCAGGTCTGGAGACTGGCTAGACCACTCCAGGACCTTGAGATGCTTCTTACGGAACCACTCCTTAGTTGCCCTGGCTGTGTGTTTCGGTTCGTTGTCATGCTGGAAAACCCAGCCACGACCCATCTTCAATGCTCTTACTGAGGGAAGGAGGTTGTTGGCCAAGATCTCGCGATACATGGCCCCATCCATCCTCCCCTCAATACGGTGCAGTCGTCCTGTCCCCTTTGCAGAAAATCATCCCCAAAGAATGATGTTTCCACCTCCATGCTTCACGGTTGGGATGGTGTTCTTGGGGTTGTACTCATCCTTCTTCTTCCTCCAAACACGGCGAGTGGAGTTTAGACTAAAAAGCTATTTTTGTCTCATCAGACCACATGACCTCCCATTCCTCCTCTGGATCATCCAGATGGTCATTGGCAAACTTCAGACGGGCCTGGACATGCGCTGGCTTGAGCAGGGGGACCTTGCGTGCGCTGCAGGATTTTAATCCATGACGGCGTAGTGTGTTACTAATGGTTTTCTTTGAGACTGTGGTCCCAGCTCTCTTCAGGTCATTGACCAGGTCCTGCCGTGTAGTTCTGGGCTGATCCCTCACCTTCCTCATGATCATTGATGCCTCGCGAGGTGAGATCTTGCATGGAGCCCCAGACCGAGGGTGATTGACCGTCATCTTGAACTTCTTCCATTTTATAATAATTGCGCCAACAGTTGTTGCCTTCTCACCAAGCTGCTTGCCTATTGTCATGTAGCCCATCCCAGCCTTGTGCAGGTCTACAATTTTATCCCTGATGTCCTTACACAGCTCTCTGGTCTTGGCCATTGTGGAGAGGTTGGAGTCTGTTTGATTGATTGTGTGGACAGGTGTCTTTTATACAGGTAACGAGTTCAAACAGGTGCAGTTAATACAGGTAATGAGTGAAGAACAGGAGGGCTTCTTAAAGAAAAACTAACAGGTCTGTGAGAGCCGGAATTCTTACTGGTTGGTAGGTGATCAAATACTTATGTCATGCAATAAAATGCAACTTAATTACTTAAAAATCATACAATGTGATTTTCTGGATTTTTGTTTTAGATTCAGTCTTTCACAGTTGAAGTGTACCTATGATAAAAATTACAGACCTCTACATGCTTTGTAAGTAGGAAAACCTGCAAAATCGGCAGTGTATCAAATACTTGTTCTCCCCACTGTAAGTATACAGACCTTTTGCTATGAAACTCGAAATTGAGCTCAAGTACATCCTGTATCCATTCATCATCCGTGAGATGTTTCTACAACTTGATTAGAGTCCACGTGTGGTACATTCAGTTAATTGGACATAGTTTGGAAAGGCAGACACCTGTTTTTTATAAGGTCCTACAGTTGACAATGCATGTCAGAGCAAAAACAAGCCATGAGGTCGAGGGAATTGTTCGTTGAGCTTCGAGACAGGATTGTGTCGAGGCACAGATCTGGGGAAGGGTACCAGCATTGATGGTCCCCAAGAACACAGTGGCCTCCATCATTCTTAAATGGAATAAGTTTGGAACCACCAAGACTCTTCCTAGAGCTGTCCGCCCGGCCAAACTGAGCAATCGGGGGAGAAGGGCCTTGGTTAGGGAGGTGACTAAGAACCCGATGGTCACTCTGACAGAGCTCAAGAGTTCCTCTGTGGAGATGGGAGAACCTTGCAGAAGGACAACCATCTCTGCAACACTCCACTAATCAGGCCTTTATGGTAGAGTGGTCAGACGGAAGTCACTCCTCAGTAAAAGGCACATGACAGCCCACTTGGAGTTTTCCAAAAGGCAACTAGGACTCTCAGACCGTTAGAAACATGATTTTCTGGTCTGATGAAACCAAGATTGAACTCTTTGTCCTGACTGCCAAGCGTCATGTCTGGAGGAAACCTGGCACCATCCCTGTGGTGAAGCATGGTGGTGGCAGCATCATGCTGTGGGGATGTTTTTCAGCGGCAGGGACTGGGAGACTAGTCAGGATCGAGGGAAAGATGAACGGAGAAAAGTCCAGAGAGATCCTTGATGAAAACCTGCTCCAGAGGTTCACCTTCCAACAGGGCCCTAAGCACACAGCCACGACAACGCAGGAGTGGCTTTGGGACAAGTCTCTGAATGTCCTTGAGTGGCCCAGCCAAAGCCTGTTCTTGAACCCGATCGAACATCTCTGGAGAGACCTAAAAATAGCTGTGCAGCGACGCTCCCCATCCAACCTGACATAGTTCGAGAGGATCTGCGGAGAAGAATGGGAGAAACTACCCAAATACAGGTGTGCCAAGCTTGTAGTGTTATACCCAAGAAGACTCGAGGCTGTAATCGCTGCCAAAGGAGCTTCAACAAAGTACTGAGTAAAGGGTCTGAATACTTATGTAAATGTGATATTTCCGGTGGGGGGTTATTTATACATTTGCAAAATGTTCTAAAAACCTGTTTTTGCTTTGTCATTATGGGGTATTGTGTGTAGATTGACGAGGGGAAAAATGGTCGAATCAATTTTAGAATGAGGCTGTAACGTAACAAAATGTGTAAAAAGTCAAGGGGTCTGAATACTTTCCGAATGCGCTGTACAATAGCATTGTCCCCACACCAAATATTATAGCATTGCAATGCTCAATAAAAGAGAACCCTTGTTCTCTGAATTTGAAGCTCTCATGTACTGGGGATGCTTTAACAATATGAGGTGCCGTAGATAGACTACATCCCATAATCATATTCATATCAATGGGAGCATGGTTTTTAACTAAGCAGAAAGCCTGCCTTGTGTGACTTGGGCTTGATTAAACGTCTGTTGGACAGTGTGATTGACACGGCCAACCCCGATTCCAATTCTCTCGCCACAAATGGAGGGTAAACAGTGTCTTATCACCCACAAGCCAGGGCTGCTCTCCAATCGATCGTCCTTGCCGTGTATTGGATTTGAAGGTCTGTTTGACTTTGACGGCGTCAAGGACTTTTTGCCGTAGAGTTGAAGATGTATGGTTAGCTTCCAATTGTTTCTATTGACCGGAGGAAGGAGACAGACAAGCAACTAGAAAAATAGCAAGAGGCGGAAAATAAAATGCTGACATGAAAAAAGGCTGAATGATAATGGATTGGAAGAACTTTAGTGCAAACCGAGAGAAATTAAAATAAAACAGCCCCACACAATCCTCTTGAGCCACAGATGGTAAATTTAAATCCTAATCAGCTTGCATTTTGGGGAAATTGAAATGCTATATTCGCACTTGAGGCCCTTACCATATCAGATGCTCTTCAAAAAGGATTTGTTCGGTGTCTATACAGTAGTTTATTATACAAACATAGAGAAGGACTGCGTGTAAATAGATGTAATTCTTCTCATCAGAATCACATAGTAGTTTATGGATGTTGTCTTTCAAACCTCTTGTTCGTTCTTTTGAGTACATTGCCTCGAAGGTACTCGAGAGCATTGCCTCAAAACACTTCAAGTAAAGTCTAGAAGTGTATTCGCACCTGCAGTGGACGTGCCTTATTAAACATTTAGATGAGACACGAGAGAAACACGTCAGGTGTGTTCCACACATCTCTTACCCCTTATCTGTAAAAAAATAAATAAACGTTTCACAGTACCGCTCTATCGTTTTTTACATTTATTGATCCCCTATGTACTGCCAGGTTTATGTGGGCAGATACAATTTCCATAGATTTATCCCAACTACTGGGATGACGTCATTGTCAGAGGCCTCTTTGTATCTCTCGCTCTTTCTCTCTCCCCTCCTCACTCTCTCCCGCCGTCTCTCTTGCTCTTCCTCCCCCCTCTCTCTTTCTCTCTCTCTGCCACTCTGTCAGGCGAATGGCGAACCTGTCGGCTCAGTGCAGGCATCAAGGCCACTCCTCCTCTCCTCTCAGTTAATCCTTCTCCTCTCCCCTTCTCTTTGGGCTTTCTGTACAAGTACGGCAAACCACCAATCCCACCGGTTCCTGCCCGCCTAACTGCTCGTTTTGTACCAATTAGCTTAGCTCTGCATGAGCTTGGTCCCCTGTGGACGGCATGCGTTCTCTTTCAACTCCGCGCTGCACCTTCCGTTTGTGTCTGCGTCGAGCAGCACCAGTTCTCTCTCGCATTGTTGAAATGAGACTTTGAAATGATGTTCAAATGATGTAGCGCGGGTTGAGTCATTGGCACTTGCGCTGAAAGACACGTGCACGTGAACAGCGCGCGCACGCACACACGCAGTCTGGCGCACACACTCCTCTCAAATCCTCACCGTAACGGGGTTCACTGAGTTGATGGTTGTCCGTAGGTCATTGAAATACTCACGCCACCACCTCCCACCAACACCTCGAAAATGTTAAGGAATCGTTTCATATTAGATGACGTTTGTTTGATGAGTGAAGGATGCAGTGAGATAGCCTGGTCCTATATCTGCTTGTGCTGTACAGACAAAGCCCCATAGAGGTATACAGCACAAACAGATCTGGGACCAGGCTAACAAAGACGGAGGCTGTTTCCAGCAGTGCTCCATATAGTAGTCTGTAACTTCATTGGGACACCTTACATGAAAACAATTATATTACATATGCTTCAGTCTTAGTTCTGACAGCACCTCGAGTGGGTTTGTCTGCGAATCTGCCAGTAAGCTGCATTGGGGAAAAGATGGGCTGAAAATACTTATCTTTGTTCTGTTTGTCCCTTTCCTGGTTCACAGTAAGAGGATTAGGGTAGAAGGCTGCTTAATATACCTTTTTCCATGTCAGTGCATTTTCCCTCCTATCTGGGTCAACGTTTCCACCCGAGGCCATTGAACTGTGACTGTGACATTTTAACTGTCATTTTAACACGCCCCTGTCCCGAAACCCCCCCCCCACACACTTTTTTATCGTTCCTCTGCAATTCACCAGGCTCAGTCAGCCAAAGAAGAGAAATGTGTCATTTGAAGTGAAAGGCCAAATGTGAACCAAACGTGTCTTGTTTTGCTGTTATGCCAATTACCACAAGTGTCAAGTAGTGTCTAGATTTGCTGTTACTAAATCGAATCGGCTTGCGTAGTGTGGTTTTATGGTTTTCAGTCATTCCTAGGCTGGCGTGCAAATGTGCCAATTTGTGTGTGTGTGTGTGCGTATATGTGCTTGTGTGTTAGTCTTGTGTGTGTTAATCCCATGTGTGCATGTGTGTGTGCCTGTGTCTGTTAGTCTCCGTGTGTGTGTATCTGTGCGTGTCTGTGCATTTTGAGGGGATGGATGTGCAGTTGGCACCTGGTGGCATTGTCACTTCACATTTGCCTTACACTGTGTATTCTCTCTGTGTTGCAGAGCGGGGGAAGGGGAGGCAACGCCAGGCCATTCTGGGAGAGCATCCGTCCTCCTACAGCGACAACGGCTATGGTCAGTGTCGCTCAAATTCGCTGCCTCTCTTTATCCCTCCCTCCCTCCCTCGCTCTTTCTCTCTTTTTGTCTCATGTCTCTCCCTCACACACACAAACACACACACACAAACACACACACAAACACACACATGCTTAGTCCTTCTCTCTTTATCCCTCTCTCATTGTGACTCACCTCTCTCTTTCTCCATCTCTCGCTCCCTCTCTCAGCATCTCTCTCTCTCTAGATCCCTCTTTCATTCTCCTCTCTTTCAGTCTCTCTTCTTCCACCTTTCTTTCTCCCAGCCTCTCCCTTTCTCTGTATCCCTCTCTCTGACTCATCATCTCTCTCTTTCTCAGAATCTCTCATTCTATCTTTTTTCCCCCATCCCTCTTTATTTGTCCATCCATCCATTTCTCTCTCTCTCTCTCTCTCTCTCTCTCTCTCTCTCTCTCTCTCTCTGTGTGTGTGTGTGTGTGTGTGTGTGTGTGTGTGTGTGTGTGACTGTCATTGTGCAGCTGGGTTTTGGGTATCCTGTAATTAAGCTCCATCCCCTACAGACACTTACATCTGGAGGAGGTGGTGGAGGTTGGATGGATGGAAACACAGGGGGAGGAGGGGTGGTGTCTGTGTGTGTGTGTGTGTGTGTGTGTGTGTGTGTGTGTGTGTGTGTGTGTGTGTGTGTGTGTGTGCGTGTGCGTGCGTGCGTGCGTGTGTGTGCATATGTGTGTGTCGGGAGTTTGGAAAGAGTGTGGTGATGTGAGCGGCTACTCTTGAAGGCACTTGGTAATTAGCAAGATCTGCAGGGGAAACTGGGTGCAGTGGTGTAGAAAATGGTCTAGGACCTTTTTTAGTACTGCTGGAATTCTTTCTCCTTCTTCGTGGGGGGCTGAGGGCTGAGGGGTGGGGGGTGAGGTGTGGGGGCTGAGGGGTGGGGGCTGAGGGGTGGGGGCTGAGGGCTGGGGGCTGAGGGGTGGGGGGTGAGGTGTGGGGGCTGAGGGGTGGGGACTGAGGGCTGGGGGCTGAGGGGTGGGGGCTGAGGACTGGGGGCTGAGGGGTGGGGGCTGAGGGGTGGGGGCTGAGGGGTGGGGGCTGAGGACTGGGGGCTGAGGGGTGGGGGCTGAGGGGTGGGGGCTGAGGGGTGGGGGCTGAGGGCTGGGGGCTGAGGGCTGAGGGGTGGGGGCTGAGGGCTGAGGGGTGGGGGCTGAGGGGTGGGGGCTGAGGGGTGGGGGCTGAGGGCTGAGGGGTGGGGGCTGAGGACTGGGGGCTGAGGGGTGAGGGGAGAAGTATGCAGTGTCATCTCAACCATCCCCAATAAGGTCATTCTATGTCTGTGGCAGCTTTTTCTTGTTCTTTCTCTCTCCCTCTCTGCCCCCCTCTGTCTCTCACTCTCTCACCCACTCTATTTCTTTCTCTCTCTCACTTTCTCTCTCTCCCCTAATCTATATTTTGTCTCTCTCTCTCTCTTTCTCTCCTGCCCCCCTCTCTCTCCCTCTCTCTCTATCCCCATCTCCTCTCTCTATTTCTCACTTTCTCTCATTGTCTTATTCCCTCTCTCTCTCTCTCTCTCTCTCTTTCCCACTCTCCAGGGTCACACTGCCCCCTGCTGCCCGTGCCCAGCAATAACAGGTACAAGAGGAGCTCCCCCCATGACGCCCAGGAGGTGGTCGCCTACCCCCTGCCCCAGACCTCCTCCTATATGGGCCACGCCTCCAGCTCGTCGGTCGCCATGGTGAGCGGCCTGCACCCCGCCAAGATGAACTGCACCCGCATCTTCAACCTCTTCTGCCTGTACGGGAATATTGAGAAGGTCAGTGTCAGCGACTGTTTTCACACGCGATTAAAGCTAGATTGGATTGCCTGGATTGCCCCTTTTTAAATGAGAGGGTTGAGGGCAGTCGAGTGACAGCTAGTGTGACTCGGGGGTGGATACAATCAAAGTTGCCATGGCAATCTTTATGCAGTAGCTTTGGTTACAGAAAAACTGCCAGCAACCTACCACTGTGAGGGGAGTGCCTACCAGTTTGATTCAATTGAACCCTGAACCGTAATATGTTTTGGATTGAGACTTATTCCGTTTGGTCTCTGTATTAACGTGGATTAAAAACAAAAGTGTGCTTAGTGATTAGTTGACCAATTGAATCATGTGTGTTGATACTGGAGTAGTACTGGCGTCGTCGAAGAGCAGCCATTAGTAGAGGAAATGCAAAACTGACCCAAGATCAGTGTCACCTAGTAGAATATCAGAAGGTCTGTATTGATTCACAGTGATGCCATTCGGTCTTATTTACGCCCCAGGTGAAGTTTATGAAGAGCGTCCCGGGCACCGCACTGGTAGAGATGGGAGATGAGTACGCTGTGGACCGATCCATCACACACCTCAACAGCATCAAGGTGTTCAGCAAGAGGCTCAACGTCTGGTGAGGAGGTTACATGTTTCACCTTTGACCCCGCCACCACCTGAACCCTACCTTGATGAGCGTGACATTCATCTTTCCTCGATTCCTCGCGTCATCTCTCCGTGCCTCCTTGTCAAAATATGTTGGAAGAACAGGTGTAAGGGAAGAACCTTGGATCTTCTCCTCAAATGCGTTTTGAGAAGGAGGCAAGAAGAGAGGATGCAAGGTCATTTTTTGAAAGAGACATTGTTTGAACACTTAGAACCTAATGGTCCCCTTGGTTTCATCTAGTTTTAGATCAATAATTACTTCTAGGAAGGAAGGAAAAGAGGATTTTAGAAGGATTTTAACAGGGCCTATACCATGATACTTAATAGCATGTTTTCGCTAAAGCAACAGAAACAAAAATGTATAGTTTGGCTTACATAACTTGTAACTCTTTATTTTGGCCTTACATAAAATAAAACTTTCCTTCAGTAAATGTTGTAATTTATGACCTAAATATAACACTCTTACATTTCGATAAAAAATGTCAACATTTACTTTAGAAATAGCTATTACCAACATCATTATCATCAGTCTGTTGCTTAGCAAGTTTGTGTTTTGGAATCTTCAAAAGCGACAGAGGAGGCGCACTTATTTGTCTCGACAGCATTGGCTGTTCAAAGCCTCTGTGTGGGTTGCTTTGCCCTATCAAATTGGCAGCCTCCATCTATCAGAATAATGAATTGCCTTAGCTGTTAGATCCAGTTCAGATGAGGCTTCGTTCAGCTCCGCTGGGCCTCAACCTCGCCGCAAGGAATTCAAATAGCGTTTCATTATGTTGGTGGACGGTCCACCACCAACTGACTGCATACCAATCTGAAGACATTGCTGCAACATGCGGGGCGTTGTTTGTAACATGCTATATGTTGTGAAAGAGATGGATTTCGTGGCATAAAATACATAGTTTTCCATAGCATGTTATAAACAATGCCCCAAATAGTATAGAATGTTACAATACAAACAATGCCAGAATAATTATAGCATGTTAAACAAACAGCGATAGTTATATCACAAGGCCTCTAAATGAGAGACTGCATAGCATTGAAAACCCTAAAGGGCATTTCATAAATCCCCTTCAACCCATTGGGTGTTAGCCTCTTGCAGCACCTAACCTCTTGTTCCCCTCGGCCCTTGAGAGCCAATTTGTTGTTAGAGGGTCAAGACATGTCTTCTTATCCCTATCTGTACCTTGGCCTCCGGAATATATAAACCCCATTTAAAATGCTTCCTTTTTGTTCACCCACTAAAGGAGAGCTGGAAACATAGAATTACACATAGATTTTCTATGGCTGGAAATCTATGAGCTGCGTTCTGATTCGTCTCCTTTACTCATCTTCTTATCTCTTCCCCATCCCTCCCTTCTCTTGTTTATCATTCCTGTTACACACTCTCTATCTATCTGTCTATCTATCTATTGCTCTATCCATTCCTCCCTCCAGTGTGTCCAAGCAGCACGCGGTCATCCCCAGTCAGGTGTTTGAGCTGGAGGACGGCAGCAGCAGCTACAAGGACTTCGCCATGACCCGGAACAACCGCTTCAGCAGCGTGGGCCAGGCGTCCAAGAACATCATCCAGCCGCCCGCCACTGTGCTGCACTTCTACAATGTCCCTCCCTGCATCACTGAGGACGAGCTGCAGAGGGTGGGTGTGGAGGGGAGGGGAGGGGAGGGGAGGGAGGGAGGGAGGGAGGGAGGGAGGGAAGGAAGGAAGGAAGGAAGGAAGGAAGGAAGGAAGGAAGGAAGGAAGGAAGGAAGGAAGGAAGGAAGGAAGGAAGGAAGGAAGGAAGGAAGGAAGGAAGGAAGGAAGGAAGGAAGGAAGGAAGGGGTGTTTAGGTTGGAATGGTGACTGATGTTTAGAGAGGCGGGAGGTTGGGTTAAAGGGAGGTAGAACCCTTTCTATAGTGGAATTAAAAGTTTGGATGACCCTGAGAATGGGTAATAGGAGACATCTGCCTATAGGGTAGAGAGGACACAAGCAAGTGGGGTGATTGTTCTTAACATTTTAATAAACAGGCATTCAAATGTTTGCAATATGTTTGCAATAAGTTATTTGGCATCAGACAGACAGTGGCCCTCCAAGACCAGGTTTGAATAACACTTGCCTGTAGTAGCCTATTTATTGTCCAGTGTTGAGATTCACATCATACCATCACCATCTAGTGGATTATTTATAGAAAACACTGAATGAAGCAATGTTGACGCAATAGCTGAATCCTTTCTGTTGTGTGCTTTTATGTTTAGTTATGTACAGAGCATGAGGTACCCGGTTTCATCAAGTTCAAAGTCTTCGATGCAAAACGTAAGTGCTCATTCCATTCATTGTGTTGGACTAAATGGACGTTATATAGCATACGTCAATTCAGTAGAGGTACTAGTCATAGACATTCAGCTGTTTTTCTAAATGTGTCAGCAACAGCTAGGCAAAAATAATTAATAAGGAATAAAATAAATAGATAAATTGTATTCTACTATGATTGATATGAATAGACCACTATGAATGCTTTTCTATAAATGTTCATAAATGCTTTCCAAATTATCATACATGTTGTAAATGCTTATAAATTGCAATGCGGATCAATGTTTACGAATGATGAAATACTTATTAAATGCGTATAACATATTGTTATTTACTATTAACAAGCACTTTCACATGTTATCTTTTCCAATCACTATCTTTTTTTCAATTTGTGCCGATGTTTTTCCCTCTCCCTTCTAGCCAGCTCCAAAACGATCTCGGGCTTATTCGAATTTGACAACAAGACACACGCTGTGGAGGTTCTAACAGTCCTCAACCACCACCAGATCAGAATACCAAGTAAGTACTGCGTCTTACTCCGGAGAGAATGCTTGCTTCGATGACGGAAAAGTAGAGCGAGAGATGATGAGAGAATGCCAGAAAGAGAATGGGTCACAAGGCTGGATTCAAACCTCTGCCAGCACCATATGTGTGCCAGAGACTACAGCCCTAGAAAACCCATGCCAACTCCTCTGTCTCTTTTTAAGTGACATCTTCGAGACATTTAACATGGTTCTGAATGCAACTATGCACCTAAAAAAAAAATATATATATATATAAGGTTGACGCCCACATGGAAATGTAATTAGCATAATACAAATGCAATTATTAAAAGGCTAGATACAAATAGCTAATCCTGGCGACCAATGTTCAAGCATGAATTTATTGAGGCAAGCAGCTCGGGGATGTTAAGGTGTTACCCAAGCATGGTCTATGTGTTTAGTGTAATTAATCAACTATCAGATGAAAGGCAAATCAAAGTCAATCAAATAATGACTCTGTAAAACGAGGAATGCATTTACTCCATTCAGCTAATATAATGTATTAGTCACGACATAATTGAGATTCAAACAATTACAGTGTACATAAAATACGTGATACATTACAGGGTAACTCAGAGTAAATGACAATCACCAATAGGCTAAGCCTTAGCGTGGTTACACACGTCTTCAGTTCAGAATCATCTGTTAACAGGAAAAACTGTGTGTGTCTGACGCACATAGGAGCTTGGTAGGAAGTTCTCAAAGTATGACACTTCTTAAGGCTTTACTAGTGAAAACGAAAGGTAGGAACAACACACCTAGATTCTTATCTAATCAACTCAATTTGAATGTTATGATGGACAACAGGAACGTGCCTAATAACCCGTCAACCCAATATACAATTTATTTCAATTTTATTTATCCTTTATTTAGCTAGGCAAGTCAGTTAAGAACACATTCTTATTTACAATGACGGCCTACCCCGGCCAAACCCTAACCCGGACGACGCCAATTGTGCGCCGCCCTATGGGACTCCCAATCACGGCCGGTTGTGATACAGCCTGGAATCAAACCAGGGTCTGTAGTGACGCCTCTAGCACTGAGATGCAGTGCCTTAGACCGCTGCGCCACTCGGGAGCCCAAGGACTCGTTCCTATACCGGGAGTCAAACCCGGGCCGCCTGGGTGAAAACCAGGAATCCTAACCGCTTGAATATACCGCCATCCATCCGGACAATGCCAAATAGAATCAACACGCCAGGCTAGCTGCTAGATGCCTCTTCATCACTGGCCTTCATCATTGTTCACATTTGTTCACTCTCTCTATTTTTCGACTACAATACAAGTTAAAGACATGTTTGTTTTATTCTTCCCTTGTGCTCCTCCCTTACACAGCAGGTATTCACCTTCACACTGGCCCGAGAAACGCAAACAAAAGCCAATAGACTTTGGGTCTTTTTTTCTTCTTTTTTTTTTTACTGTGAGGCAAAACAAAAATGGAGCCCCCCTCAAACAACTCCATCGGGTGCTTTCATTATTTGTTTTTGTGGCAGAGGAGGAAAATTGCAGGAGAAAGCTTTGTTTTCTCTAGTAATAATGGCTTTCATACAGAGAGCCTCACGCCACAGTCTCTTTGTGGGTGGCAGGCCTGAGGTCCCAGTTAGCTGAAAATAGTCAGAATACAGAACATAAGGAGTAACCCCTTGGGACAACACAACACACAAACACTCACTCCATCATTCGCTCACTCACACATAATATGTACATACATGTATACTGACTCTACACATATATCCTGTTGCCTATCACCTTACCCCTATACATATCTACCTCCGTCACACCAGTATCCCTGTACATGTAAATATTGTACTGGAACTGACTTTTTAAATATTTCCTGTATATAGTATGCTTATAGTATGCATTTCACTGTCCTTGTGCATGTGACATTAAAACTTGAGACATGATCCTGACTAGTAAATACCAGGCATTCAGTTGAAATGTTGATGCATAAAGAAACATGACATGTTATAATCATTATTAAAATACATTATAAAGGCTTGTGCATGCTTATAACAAGTAGTAAACGATTATACCTGCAGGCTACCTCCCCTGTGATCTAGGAAATCTATAGAGCAAACACACACACACACACACACACACACACACACACACACACACACACCCCACAAAGTAAATGTATAGAGTTAAACGTGTGTGCAAGTCATGTATTTTTTATCCTCTCCTCATCCCTTCTTTCTATTCTGTCTTTCCATCTGCAGATGGTTCCAACCCTTACACCCTCAAGCTTTGCTTCTCCACTTCCTCACACCTCTGAGACCTGGAAAACCAAGATGGCCGCCGCACTAGTTCGCCATCAACAAGGAGAGAAGCGGATAGGGGAGAAAGGAAGAGCGCCGAATGAAGGAGAGCGAAAGAAACAACGCGAGAGTGGAGAGTCAACACACTTTCTCGGACCTGAGAATGGAAAAGCGAGGTGTTAAAAACACTTAAGATCACCCCCCCCCCATATGAACTATTTTAATGAATTATTTTAGTTGTATTTTTTCCTTTGTTTACAAAAATGATTTGAAGGAGCTACGAGTGGTTGGGCTGACAGTTGTAACTGATAGAGGGAGAAGAAAGCCCAACTATGCATCCTGGCAGGGCTGCTTACTCTGCACCACAATTGATTTGACATTTCCTGTGCTGACTTGATGAGGGCCGAATTTGACTTTTGTCTTTTTGTTGCGTGACCTATTTTAGTGGTCAAAAGACAGTGGCCTACGGTACATTTTCATTTATAAGCTGATGTCAATGGCCAGTGGCCAGTTTTATAACTTTCAGAAGATTCCCAAAGGGCAGCTGGGATAAAAATTACAAATTGAAACCAATGGAGGACAAAACAATTTAGGCAGTGGAGGGCTGCTCTCAGCTAGAGGAAACACTGGTTCAAACTAGTGGAAATGCGTGTGCCTAACTCTGCAATATTAGAGATTACTCAGTGTTTGTAAATGAACAACCCGTTCACATTATATTGTACATATGTGTGTATAGCAGTTGAGTGGGCGTCCGGGCACTATGTTAATAAGAGCAGTTCCTTATGGAAAAAAACTACATTTCACATGTGAATTGTTCCAAGAAAAAACATTTCCATGTGATTTCATATCATATGATTTTCCACATGTGAAATCAGGTGTTTTTTTCTGTAAGGGGTGTTTTCTAACCTTTTTCTGTCGATGGTCCTCTTCTTTGGAGGGCCATTTGAATTAAAACTAAAATGAACACTTGGGACTGTCAGCTTACTATCTGATGGTCAGCAGCAACCCGCCATGTCTGTCCCTGGATCTAGGGTTGGAAAATACTCAGCCGTTACGAGACGTCTGTCTTCTCTCAAGACTACATTTTTCGAAGAAGACATCTCAAACTGTGTTTCAAGCGTTCCAAACACTGAAGGTCCATGCGGGTTGGATGTGTTTAGTGTTCCCAGTTATACTGTGTCTCCATGTTTGTACTTGGCACACCACCACCACGTCTGAAGAATTCACTGTGAGCATGTGCAGTCATTAAAACATTTGCCAGTCGATACACAACGATGTCATTTTATTCTCATTCCGATAGGTGCCTATCCAATTAACATTCTATAATATATTCAGTTCTGGTAACACTTTGCAATAAGGTTACCTTTAAGGGGTTATAATTTGTTTATTATTTCATTAAACATTTATAGAACGTTATATCGCTACTAAATTTCATTTGAACAATGAGAACAGTGAGACTTCTTGAGATTTCTGCAGCTTTGTCATGTTTCATGATACAGAGAGGGATATTCAGCAGTTTAGCAAGATCAAAGTTGGACTGGCAGTTCCTAACCTAGAATTTGGTGTCCTGACATCTAGGTCACAGGGTTATGGAAACCACTTTTACACTTTAGACCATTTGAAGTTATGTGGAAGCAATTAAGCAGGCAAATCATATTATGATTATGAGCAAAATGATTTGAGGATATAGTCGTTGTCGATTTTGGTCGCATCTTGGCATTCGGCTGGCCCCCACAGTGAAGAGGTTTGCAAAGCGTCTTGCTTGGAAAAGCAATTGCCAATCTATCAATATACAGTACATTCGGGAAAGTATTTACACCCCTTGACTTTTTACACATTTTGTTACATTACAGCCTTATTCTAAATCGTTTTTTCCCCTCATCAATCTACACACAATAGCCCATAATGACAAAGTAAAAACAGGTTTTTAGAAATGTTTGCAAAAGTATAAAATATAAAAAACGGAAATATCACATTAACATAAGTATTCAGACCCTTTACTCAGTACTTTGTTGAAACACCTTTGGCAGCGATTATAGCCTCAAGTTTTCTTGGGTATGACACTACAAGCTTTGCACACCTGTATTTGGGGAGTTTCTTCCATTTTTCTCTTCAGATCTATCAAGCTATGTCAGGTTGGATGGGGAGCATCGCTGCACAGCTATTTTCAGGTCTCTAGAAATGTTCGATCAGGTTCAAGTCCGGGCTCTGGCTGGGCCACTCAAGTGTTGTTTTGGCTGTGTGCTTAGGGTCGTTGTCCTGTTGGAAGGTGAACCTTTGCCCAAGTCTGATGTACTGAGCACTCTGGAGCAGGTTTTCATAAAGGTTGACTCTATACTTTGCTTTACTTTACTTTTCATATTTCCCTTGATCCTGACTAGTCTCCCAGTCCTTGCCGCTGAAAAACATTCCCACTGCATGATGCTGCCACCACCATGCTTCACCGTAGGGACGGTGCCAGGTTTCCTCCAGACGTGACACTTGGCATTCAGAACAAAGAGTTCAATCTTGCTTTCATCAGATCAGAGAATCATGTTTCTCATTGTCTTAGAATCCTTTAGGTGCCTTTTGGCAAACTCCAAGCAGGCTGTCATGTGCCTTTTACTGAGGAGTGGCTTCTGTCTGGCCACTCTACCATGAAGGTCTGATTGTTAGAGTGCTGCAGAGATGGTTGTCCTTTTGGAAGGTCCTCCCATCTCCACAGAGGAACTCTGGAGTTATGTCAGAGTGACCATCGGGTTCTTGGTCACCTCCCTGAACAAGGCCCTTCCCCAATTGCTCAGCTCTATGAAGAGTCTTGGTGGTTCCAAACTTCTTCCATGTAAGAATAATGGAGGCCACTGTGTTCTTGGGGACCTTCAATGCTGCAGAAGTTTTTTGGTACCCTTCCCCAAATCTGTGCCTTCGACACAATCCTGTGTTGGAGCTCTGCGGACAATTCCTTCGACCTCATGTCTTGGCTTTTGCTCTGACATGCACTGTCAACTGTGGGACCTTATATAGACAGGTGTGTGCCTTTCCAAATTATGTCCAATCAATTGAATTTACCACAGGTGGACTCCGATCAAGTTGTAAATAAGATGTTTCTGTTTTTTACAAGCTTGTAGCGTTATACCCAAGAAGACTCGAGGCTATAATCGCTGCCAAAGGTTCTTCAACAAAGTACTGAGTAAAGGGTCTGAATACTTATGTAAATGTGATATTTCAGGGGTGGGGGGGGGGGTATTTATACATTTGCAAAATGTTCTAAAAACCTGTTTTCACTTTGTCATTATGGGGTATTGTGTGTAGATTGATGAGGGAAAAATATATTTAATCGATTTTAGAATAAGGCTGTAACGTAACAAAATGTGGAAAAAGTTAAGGGGTCTGAATACTTCCCGAATGCACTGTAGCTCTGGGTTGCATTATCTAGAACAGTGTTTCCCAGACATTTCCTTGAGTACCCCCAGTTGTTCCATTTATTTGAGCTTTTCCTGTACCAGCACACCTGATTCAACTGGTCAACTAATCACGTTTTTAATTAGTTGAATCAGGGGTGCTAGTGCTGGACTAGATCCAATATGTGGAATAGCGGGGGGGTCCTTGAGCAGAGGTTTGTTAAGCACTGATGCTGGTACTTTGGGAGAGGTTTGTGAAAAAAATATCTGGAGACCATCTCTGTATCTCTGCTCTATATTCAACTGTAACCACGGCAGCCCATGGTAGTGTCTCCTGCCCGGCTGCCCCTCTGGTCTTGGGGTCTTGAGAAGATGTGTGTGGGGTAAACAGAGCTGTGTCCCAAAAAGACCAAACCCACTCAGCATGTCTGTGTGCTTCAGTGAAGCATGAAAAGCAACCGTCTGGCCTCCCTTAATTCCCTCTTCTCTTTCTTCACACTTCCCTGGCTGTAGCAATCCATCTTTTTCTCACCAGGGTCATATTCACTTGGCACAAACGGAAGAAAACAGACTGAAATCCGTTCCAACACATTTAGCTATATTTTGCACTAATGTATACGACCCAGCTGTGAGAGCCTGAGATTGGATGATCTGGCGCTAAATTAACCTCAACCTGCTATTGTCGTCGACGGCAATAGGCCTTTGTACATTTCTAAAATTACAAAGGCCTAGTGCCAAAAATGCGCTTGTTTTTTTACACCTGCCCTGGCACTGGGAATCTTAAGGAAATCAGCAGCAGTCACGGGGTGCAGGTCGATTTACATATGGGACGAGTGTCAGACAATGTTTGTTTACAGTGCAGCAACATAGTACAGCAACATGCCTCGTCATCGGTGTTTCCATTACTGCGCTGGCTTTTGAGTTATAACCTGGGTTCCCCCCGCGGCAGTGAGAGAATAGCCTAGCTAGCCTATAGTGTTAGTAGCCAAAACGGGCTACTAATGTGACGTGACTTTGTAGGCTATGCCTGAACCCTTTGAGATGTAAAAATGTACTCAATATACTGATAGAGAGAATATGAGAAGTGAGAACAATTCCTCTTGAGCCATCAGAGAGGGGGAGAGAGAGCGAAGGAGAGTATGGCCTTCAGTCACCCATGTCATAGAAAGACTCCGCTGTAAAACTCTGTGGTCTAGTTTTGCCAGAGTTGATTTTCTCCCTCAAGACCACACTGGAGTATCAAAAACTCACTACACACAAACAGACGAAGAAAACCATCAACTCTCTTTTTCTTTGTTACCTGTGGCACCTTACTCGTAATATACAATCACAATGAGTTCCCGAAACCATCAGGTTATTATATCAGAAAACATGTTTCTTGGAAGCGTTTTGGTAATATTAATTGTTGATGGTGGGTGTGTAACCCTTAAAGGGGCATTTCACTCAAAATAAAAAATACATACTGTTCCAGTCACATGTTTGGACACATCTACTCATTCAAGGGTTTTTCTTTATTTTTTACTATTTTCTACATTATAACTATGAAATAACACATATGGAATCATGTAGTAACCAAAGATAAGATATTTTAGATTCTTCAAAGTAGCCACCCTTTGCATTGATGACAGCTTTGCACACTCTTGGCATTCTCTCAACCAGCTTCACCTGGAATGATTTCCAACAGAGTTCCCACATATGCTGAGCACTTGTTGGCTGCTTTTCCTTTACTCTGTGGTCCAACTCATCCCAAACCATCTCAATTGGGTTGAGGTCGGGTGATTGTCGAGGCCAGGTCATCTGATGCAGCATTCCATCACTCTCATTGGTCAAATAGCCCTTACACAGCCTGGAGGTGTGTTTTGGGTTCTTGTCCTGTTGAAAAACAAATAATAGTCCCACTAAGCGCCAACCAGATTGGATGGCGTATCGCTGCAGAATGCTGTGGTAGCCATGCTGGTTAAGTGTACCTTGAATTAGAAATAAATCACTGACAGTGTCGCTAGCAAAGCACCCCCACACCATCACACCTCCTCCTCCATGCTTCACAGTTGGAACCACACATGCGGAGATCGTCCGTTCACCTACCCTGTGTCTCACAAACACACAGCGGTTGGAACCAAAAATGTCACATTTGGACTCATCAGACCAAAGGACAGATTTCCACCGGTCTAATGTCCATTGATCGTGTTTCTTGGCCCAGGTCTCTTCTTCTTATTGGTGTCATTTAGTAGCGGTTTCTTTGCAGCAATTCGACCATGAAGGTCTAATTCACGCAGTTTCCTCTGAAAAGTTTATGCTGCAATTTCTGAAGCTGGCAACTCTAATGAACTTAGCCTCTGCAGCAGAGGTAACTCTGAGTCTTCCTTTCCTGTGGCTGTCCTCATGAGAGCCTGTTTCGTCATAGCGCTTGATGGTTTTTGCGACTGCACTTGAAACTTTCAAAGTTCTTGAAATGTTCCGGATTGACTGACCTTCATGTCTTAAAGTAATGATGGACTGTCGTTTCTCTTTGCTTATTTGAACTGTTCTTGCCATAGTATGGACTTGGTCTTTTACCAAATAGGGCTATGTTCTGTATATCACCCCTACCTTGTCTCAACACAACTGACAGGCTCAAACACATTAAGAAGGAAATACATTTCACAAATGATCTTTTAACATGGCACATCTGTTAATTGAAATGCATTCCAACCTCATGAAGCTGGTTGAGAGAATGCCAAGAGTGTGCAAAGCTGTCATCAAGGCAAAGGGTGGCTACTTTGAAGAATCTCAAATCTAAAATGTATTTTGATTTGTTTAACACTTTTTTTGGGTTACTACATGATTCCTAATGTGTTATTTCATAGTTTCGATGTCTTCACTATTATTCTATAATGTAGGAAATAGTGAAAAACCCTTGAATGAGTTGGTGTGTCCAAACTTTTGACTGGTACTGTATATTTTTCATTAGTCCACTTTTGATACAGTCCAACATATCATTGTTATAGTTTTTAAGATATTACTTTCAGCCTACAGGGCACAGTTTTCTAAAACATTTAATCCATATCAAAATGATCCTGTGTTTTCTAAATCCTGATCCCCCATTAAAATTCTGTTCCCCCAACATTTTGGACACATAAATAAAATATTTTCACTTGTCATGAGATTTTATAACATGATCTTTGTTGCAGCAGATTATGTAGTATATTAGAGTTGTGGTTGAACTATTGCTTAAAATTGCACCAAAAAACAAGGAGCGACCAAATCTGAAGGGGGAGCAGAATATAACCCAACACAGGATCCTTTTGACCTGGTTTAAATGTGTGTTTTTTTTAAACTGGGCTCAAAAATCAAGCAAGAGCAAAAAAGTCTTATGATGATTCCTTTTTCCATCATCAATAGACTTTTCCAGGAAGTAAACACAGGCCTGAGATTAATATAGCTATGAGGCTTGTATGTGTAAAATAATTTTATTTTGAGACCATACTACTGGTGGACTGACAAGAAATATAGGGGAAAAAATGTTTGAATAAAATGTCAAATTAATAATCTCTTACTGTATATTGTAGCGACTTTGGAGGGTACCAATGACTGGGACTCGAACACTGATGCAGTGACTGCCAAGCCAACAACTTACGCCAAGAGGTCAAAACCTGAAAGAGGTCGAGAGGTGTGTTAAGGTCGCTACATTACCCCCATTCTTTCAGGAGTGTGTCTTCATACGCTTTTCTATATCAAGTTCCTCACGTGTACATGCCTCTCCGATAGCCTCATGGGCAACATTGCAGGGAAACTCAGGTCGATGGCGTGAAAGGCAAACACCCTATGCATCGCACTGTTTGGGTTAACCCACTTGGTGGGGATTGTAACTTGGCTCATATAGCGAGGATCGCTACGATATCTAGAATATATAAAGACATTCTCATCTTAAACATGGATTCTTCTTAGTTTACACCCTATTGGCTTCTGCTACAGTAGTTTTTGTCAGCACTTTGAACAGTCATCTTCATCTTCACTGGCCGGAGGTAAAAACTCACCTGGTTTGTATCTAGTCTACCCTCTAGGCTTTCTTTAGATTATTCTACTCAGGGTCTCCCGAGTGGTGCAGCGGTCTAAGGCACTGCATCGCAATGCTTGAGGCGTCACTAGAGATCTGGGTTCGATCCTGGGCTGTGCTGCAGCCAGCTGTGACAGGGAGACCCATGAGGCGATGCACAATTGGCCCAGCGTCGTCCGGGTTAGGGGAGGGTTTGGCCGGCTGGGATGTCCTTGTCCCATCGCACTCTAGCGACTCTTGTGGTGGGCCATGCACATGGTCACCAGTTGTTCGGTGTTTCCTCTGACACATTGGTGCAGCTGGTTTCCGGGTTAAGCGGGCAGTGTCAAGAAACAGTTCGGCTTGGCAGGGTATTGTTTCGGGGGACGCATGGCTCTTGACCTTTGCCTCTCCCGAGTCCGAACGGGAGTTGCGGCGATGTAACTACCAATTGGATATCACAAAAAGGGGTAAAAACTCAGGGTTGTGGTCAAACAGAAGACAATGGACTGAAACAGGCAGGGAATAGTTGATGAGCATTTCCCTGATGTCTTTAATCATTGAGTCCCTCCCCCGCTTCAGGCAGTGGAGCAAGGACATTAATACTTTGGCTAAAACATACTCCTCTGACACACTTCAGCCCACCCCAGGATAACTCATACCTGTCTTGGGATCAGAGTGTAATCAGGCCATATCTCGACCCCGCCAAAATGGTGGCATGCAGATTCGAAGCAGTCTTCTATGTCTTGCCAATGCCCCTGTAAATAAATAAACGTGTCTTCACTGCAAGGGAGAACGACTGCCCCTTCTCATTGAAGCCACGGAAGTTTAAGGCACACCGCGGTACTGCAGGCATTGTTTGCAGAACACAAGATCCCCCATTATAGTGAAAGGAAAACGTGTTATATTCGTGGTCAGTCTTCGTGTAAATAATGTTTTTTTTAAGACAGTCATGGTACAATAGTTACCAATATTTGCTGCTAATACACCAGATGTATGTCCTTGAACCGATTATTTAAAAATCACACAATAAGTTTTATATAGTTTCTAATAGCAGCCTGCAGTACCCTGGTCAGCCTCCTACTTGAGTTACTCAATGACAGGGAGCAACACTGAGCTACCCAGCAACGTCACTTCTTGGAGTAGTTCAAACTACGCATGTTATCTTAACTTAATTTGGCTTCAGTGCGCAATTGACTTTTCACATAGGAATGAATGTTGTCACGCGATCGATGTCTTTGTCCATTCATATATACAGTCATTGCTTCACTATGATGCTATTTGAATGTTTTAGGGCCGGTTTCTCAGGCACAGATTAAGCCTAGCCCAAAACTAAGAAGAATTGTCAAATGTGATACTCCATTGTAATAGCTATTTAGTCCAGGACTAAGCTTAATCAGTGTCTGGGAAACCACCCCATAATGTATAATATATGCCATATAGCCACACTTTACCCAATTCAATGTACAGTGAGTGCATACATTTTTTGTGTATGTGTCCCCAGTGGGAATCGAAACCACTAACCTGGCATTGATAGTGCCATGTGCCCACCAACTGAGCCACACAGGATCTTGGACACATTGTCCTTAGTTGAAGTCCTTAGTCTTAGGACCAGTGTGGCCTTCTTCAAACCCCTGACCCCTTAAGTCTGTGACCGTCCATATAAATAGCCCCTGATACAAAGCCGTAAAGACGTCCTCCAGCCATTTTTGAACTTTTTCTGTTGAAAAGCAATATACCAAGTATCAATACAGTAAAGTACACATACTAAAGACAAAAAAAAAAGTTTTGAGCGAAATAGTATTTTTTATAGACAACTGCAAACATCAAGGAAAAGGAGACTGGAATGTCACTTTAAGGAAGGAATATCTGCTGGCCGGAGCATTAGGCTAATAGCCTTGTCCCAGATCTGTTTGTGCTATTTTTTATTTTATTTTTTATTTAACCTTTATTTTAATAGGCAAGTCAGCTAAGAAAAAATTCTTATTTACAATGATGGCCTACCCCGCCAAACCCTAACCCGGACGACGCTGGGCCAATTGTGCGCCGCCTTAAGGGACTCCAAATCACGGCCGGTTGTGATACAGCCTGGAATCGAACCAGGGTCTTTAATGACGTCTCACTACAGGGTCTGTAGTGACGCCTGTAGTGACCGTATGGTAGCAAACTACCATAATAATGTAAATAGTTGAATTAGGGTGCACAAAAAAAAAAAAAAAAAAAAAATGATTTTATTGAATTCATGATCTAATCCAGCCCTGAAGTTTTGACTGCTGACTTTTTTTTAAAGGGATATTGGTGCAAAACATGATAATGACCACAGGAGTTGGCTCTACAGCACAAACAGATCTGGGACCAGGGGCCGTATGTACAGTATCAAGCAAATTGTGTTTATATCGGATCAGCTCTCCAAATCAAATCAAATGTTATTAGTCACATGCTCCAAATACAACAGGTGTAGACCTTACAGTGAAATGCTTACTTACGGGTCCCTAACCAACAATGCAGTTTAAAAAAAAATACGGATAACAATAAGAAATAGAAGTAACAAGTAATTAAAGAGCAGCAGTAAAATAACAATAGCGTGACTATATACAGGGGGTACCGATACAGAGTCAATGTGCAGGGGCACCTGTTAGTTGAGGTAATATGTACATGTAGGTCGAGTTATAAAAGTGACTACGCATAGATGACAACAGAGAGTAGCAGTGGTGTAAAAGGTGGGTGGGGGGCAATGCAAATAGTCTGGGTAGCCAGACCTAAATAGTCTGGACCTAGACCTGGCACTCCAGTACCGCTTGCCTTGCAGTAGCAGAGAGAACATTCTATGACCAGGTGAGTCTTTGAGATTTTTTAGGGTCTTCCTCTGACACCGCCTGGTATAGAGGTCCTGGATGGCAGGAAGCTTGGCCGCAGTGATGTACTGGACCGTTCGCACTACCCTCTATAGTGCCTTGCGGTTGAAGGCCGAGCAGTTGCCATACCAGGCAGTGATGCAACCAGTCAGGATGCTCTCGACGGTGCAGCTGTAGAACCTTTTAAGGATCTGAGGACCCATGCCAAATCTTTTCAGTCTCCTGAGGGGGAAGAGGTTTTGTCGTGCCCTCTTCACGACTGTCTTGGTGTGCCTGGACCATGCTAGTTTGTTGGTGATGTGGACACCAAGGAACTTGAAGCTCTCAACTTTCTCCACTACAGCCCCGTCGATGAGAATGGGGCGGGCTTGGTCCTCCTTTTCCTGTAGTCCACAATCATCTCCTTTGTCTTGATCACGTTGACGGAGAAGTTGTTGTCCTGGTACCACACGGCCAGGTCTCTGACCTCCTCCCTATAGGCTGTATCGTCGTTGTCGGTGATCAGGCCTACCACTGTTGTGTCATCAGCAAATTTAATGATGCTGTTGGAGTCATGCCTGGCCATGCAGTCATGAGTGAACAGGGAGTACAGGAGGGGACTGAGCACGCAGCCCTGAGGGGCCCCTGTGTTGAGGATCAGCGTGGTGGATGTATTGTTACCTACCCTTACCACCTGGGACGGCCCGTCAGGAAGTCCAGGATCCAGTTGCAGAGGGAGGTGTTTAGTCCCAGGGTCCTTATCTTATTGATGAGCTATGAGGGCACTATGGTGTTGAACGCTGAGCTGTAGTCAATGAATAGCATTCTCACATAGGTGTTCCTTTTGTCCAGGTGTGAAAGGGCAGTGTGGAGTGCAATAGAGATTGCATCATCTGTGGATCTGTTGGGGCAGTATGCAAATTGGAGTGGGTCTAGGGTTACTGGGATGATGGTGTTGATGTGAGCCATGACCAGCCTTTCAAAGCACTTCATGGCTACAGACGTGAGTGCTACGGGTCGGTAGTCATTTAGGCAGGTTACCTTAGTGTTCTTGGGCACAGGCACTATGGTGGTATTACATGTTGGTATTACAGACTCCGACAGGGAGAGGTTGAAAATGCCAGTGAAGACACTTGTCAGTTGGTCAGCGCATGCTCGCTGTACACATCCTGATAATCCGTCTGGCCCTGCAGCCTTGTGAATGTTGACCTGTTTAACGGTCTTACTCACATTGGCTGCGGAGAGCGTGATCACACAGTCTTCCGGAACAGCTGGTGCTCTCATGCATGTTTCAGTGTTATTTGCCTCGAATCGAGCATCGAAGTAGTTTAGCTCATCTGGTAGGCTCATGTCATTGCGCAGCTCTCGGCTGTGCTTCCCTTTGTAATCTGTAATGGTTTGCAAGCCCTCCACCGTCCATTTAGTCTTATTGTTTAAAATCCAAAAGGCAAAACTGATCCAAAATCAACACTCCTACTCTGAGACGATTGTTTCATACCGCCCCAGGCTAGTAGGCTGAGCAAAGGGGCTTAAAAACTTGTACTAACAATTAAGGTTTGAAGGCTGTATATATACACTATGTCCCTGGAACCCTAACACCAGTTTTACACAGGTCCATGCAGTTCAGCAGTATTGCTTAACGAGCTAAGACCAGAGCCTTAGCCAACCCTGAGGTCATTAGCCAAGCTAGATCAATAGGGAGCTACTGAAAACAACATATAACAGCAAGGAAAGTGTGCCACTCCATGTTGCCCTCACCACGTCAGCAGACCTGAGTGCATTCCAAATGCCACCCTGTTCCCTACATAGTGCACTATCTTTTACCAGAGCCCTATGGACCCTGGTCAAAAGTAGTGAAAAGGGTGCCATTTGGAACACATTGTTGGTATTGATCTCTTACCGGTCCACTGTACATCACTATCCTAATGAACTCACCCATGCACCAAAGGTCACAGATAAATACTAGGCCGTGAGGACTCTATTTTTGATCCCCAGTCCATGTCACCAATCACCTCGGAGGAAGACAGAAGATGTCTCTGTTATTGTTGTAAATGGGATTGGACTTCAGAGACGGGAGTCTAGAAAAAGTATTTTTATGCTGGCTGTAGTGTTTTAAAGGGCGTTCCACTTGGCTGAAGTCTTATCCCTGATACAGATGTTGGATATATATTTCACTTACTTAGGTATTTGATAATAATATTGTGTTTTGTCAGAATCATAGTATGACATATTTGTGAATAATATGTACACTATAATCACACTATGATAGTACACTTGTCACGACCTCCACCGAAGTCGGCTCCTCTCCTTGTTCGGGCGGCGTTTGGCGGTCGACATCACAGGCCTTCTAGCCATCGCCGCTCCATTTTTCATTGTTCCATTGGTTTTGTCTTGTTCCCCGCACACCTGGTTTACATTCCCTAATCACATTGTATATATATATATATTCCTCTGTTCCCCCCATGTCCTTGTGTGGAATTGTTATGTTACATGTTCAGTGTGATGCGCCAGGCTGGTCATTTCCTCCCTGGGTATTCTTGTGTAACCCATAGGAGGTTGGATTATTAACGTTTGTTTTTGTGACTGTATTTTGCGCATTTCTCTTTTGCATTTTGGCTGGAGGTTTGACGCTGTTGCGTCCGTTTGTTGTGCTTCTGCCCAAATAAAGAGTGCGCCTGTTCACCCCAAATAAAGAGTGCGCCTGTTCACAACTCTCTGCTCTCCTGCACCTGACTTCGCTACCAGTACGCACACCCGTGACAGAATTCCACACCACCCATGGAGTCTGCAGTAGCAGGTACCCCTGTTAGAGGAGTCGAGGAATATGTCCGAGAACACTCGGCGACACTCGGCAACATCTCGGCGCCACGATGGATTGCGTTGTCCAGACCATGGACCGCTGGGAGAGACAGGGAGCGTCGACCAGCACAACCAGGGGTATCTCTACCCGTCCCTCCTGTATCCGGTCCCAGTGGGATGCGTCTCTCCCTTCCCAGGGAGTATGATGGGACGGCAGCACAGTGCCAGGGGGTCCTATTACAGCTGGACCTATACCTGGCCACCGTTCAGCCAGCTCCCTCAGGAAGGGAAAGGGTGTCCACCCTCGTATCATGCCTCTCGGAGAGAGCTCTGGAGTGGGTTAACGCCGTGTGGGGAGAAGGAGATGCGGCATTGGACCACTTCAAAGAGTTCACCCGTCGCTTCCGGGCAGTCTTTGACCAGCCACCCGAGGGTAGAGCGGCGGGGGAGCGGCTCTTCCACCTGAGGCAGAGGACAATGAGCGCCCAGGAGTTCGCCGTAGAATTCCGGACTTTGGCCGCCGGAGCAGGATGGAATGACAGGGCCCTTATCAACCACTACCGATGCAGCCTGCGCGAGGACGTCCGGCGGGAGTTGGCCTGCAGGGATGCCACCATCACCTTTGACCAACTGGTGGATCTGTCCATCCGGTTGGATAACCTGCTGGTCTCCCACGGACGTCCAGAGAGGGCTCTGTCGGTTCCATCTTCCAGCACCCCCGCTCCGGTGCCCATGGAGCGTGGAGGGGCAGCGCTTAGGGAGGCTGGAGGAGGGGCTTTCACGTGCACCATTTGTGGCCACAGAGGGCACACTGCCGGTCGGTGCCGGGTTGGTCCCTCTGGGAGTCGAAGCAGCAGGCAGGGCTCTCTGGCGTCACCCCAGGTGAGTCTGCACCACTCTCATCCAGAGCCCTCCATTGACCACCTCTTTGTTCATGTTTGTTTTCCTGAGTTTTCCCCGCATTCCCAGCATAAGGCACTCGTCGATTCAGGCGCGGCAGGGAATTTTATCGACAGAGCGTTTGCCCTTAGTTTAGGGATTCCTATTGTTCCTGTGGTTAGACCTGTCCCGGTACACACTCTGGATCGTCGACCATTAGGGTCCGGGTTAATTAGGGAAGCCACCATCTTCCTGGCCATGGTGACGCAGGGGAGTCACGAGGAGAGAATCAGTCTCTTCCTCATTGACTCTCCTGCGTTTCTTGTGGTACTAGGCCTTCTCTGGTTGGCTCGTCATGACCCCAACATTTCATGGCAACAGAGGGCTCTAACGGGGTGGTCGCGAGAGTGCTTGGGGAGGTGTGTATGGGTTTCCGTTGGTGCTACCATGGTGGAAAGTCCAGGCCAGGTCTCCACCGTGTGCATCCCCCCAGAATATGCCGATTTGGCTCTCGCCTTCTCCAAAAAGATGGCGACTCAATTACCACCCTATCGACGGGGGGATTGCGCGATAAATCTCCTGGTAGACGCTGCACTTCCCAGGAGTCACGTGTATCCCTTGTCGCAAGCGGAGACGGCGGCTATGGAGAAATATATCTCTGAATCCCTGCGTCAGGGGTACATTCGGCCCTCCACTTCACACGCCTCCTCGAGTTTCTTTTTCGTGAAGAAGAAGGAGGGAGGTCTGCGCCTGTGCATTGACTTTTGAGGTCTCAATCAAATCACAGTGAGGTACAGTTACCCTCATGGCGATTGAGTCAATGCACGGGGCGCGCTTCTTCACTAAACTGGATCTCAGGAGCGCTCACAACCTGGTGCGTATCCGGGAGGGGGACGAATGGAAGACGGCGTTCAGTACCACCTCACGGCATTATGAGTACCTCGTCATGTCGTACGGGTTGATGAATGCTCCATCAGTCTTCCAATCCTTTGAAAATGAGATTTTCAGGGACCTGCACGGGCAGGGTGTAGTGGTGTATATCGATGTCATTCTGATATACTCCGCTACACGTGCCGAGCATGTGTCCTTGGTGCGCAGGGTACTTGGATGACTGTTGGAGCATGACCTGTACGTCAAGGCTGAGAAATGCCTGTTCTTCCAGCAGGCCTTCCTAGGGTATCGCATTTCCACATCAGGGGTGGAGATGGAGAGTGACCGCATTTCAGCCGTGCGTAATTGGCCGACTCCCACCACGGTAAAGGAGGTGCAGCGGTTTTTAGGGTTTGCCACTTACTACCGGACATTTATCCGGGGTTTTGGCCAGGTGGCTGCTCCCATTACCTCACTGCTGAAGGGGGGTCCTGTACGTTTGCAGTGGTCGGCTGAGGCGGACAGGGCTTTTGGGGACCTAAGGGCTCTGTGTACCTCGGCTCCCGTGCTGGCCCATCCGGGTCCCTCTTTGGCGCTCATAGTGGAGGTGGACATGTCCGAGGCTGGGATAGGAGCCGTGCTCTCTCAGCGCTCGGGCACGCCACTGAAGCTCTGCCCCTGTGCCTTCTTCTCGAGGAAGCTCAGCCCGGCGGAGCAGAACTATGATGTGGGGGACCGGTAGTTGTTGGCTGTGGTTAAAGCTTTGAAGGCGTGAAGACATTGGCTTGAGGGGGCTAAACACCCTTTTCTCATCTGGACTGACCACCACAACCTGGAGTACATCGGGGCAGCGAGGAGACTGAATCCTCGTCAGGCAAGGTGGGCCATGTTTTTTTACCTGTTTTGTGTTTACCCTGTCCTACAGACCAGGTTCCCAAAATGTGAAGGCAGACGCACTATCCCGGCTGTATGACACAGAGGAGCGGCTCACGGATCACACTCCCATACTCCCGGCCTCCTGCCTGGTAACGCCGGTCGTGTGGGAGCTGGACGCGGACATTGAGCAGGCGTTACGTACAGAGCCCGCTCCCCTCCGCGTCTGTACGTTCCGTCTGCTGTCCGCGACCGGCAGGGGACAAGACCCTGCCATGGAAGCAGGCGGAGAGATCGAAAGAGGAACGGCGACAAAACAAGGAACTAACACGGCAACGACGGAAGCCAGAGAGACAGCTCCAAAAAAAAATGGGGGGGGCACACGGAGTTTTGACGGAGTCAGGTTGTAGACCTGAGCCAACTTCCCGTGCTTACCGTAGGGAGCATGTGACCAGTCAGGCACCAAGTTATGCTGTGATGCGCATTATATCGCCAGTGCGCATTCATAGCCCGGTGCAATCTGTGCCTGCGCCCCGCATTTGCCATGCTAGAGTGGGCATTCAGCCAGGACGGATTGTGCCGGCTCAGCGCTCCTGGTCTCCAGTAAGCCTCCTCGGTCCAGGATATCCTACGCTAGCTCTACGCACTGTGTCGCCAGTACGCCTTCACAGCCCAGTTCATCCTGTGCCAGCACCTCGCACTTGCTGCACTAAACTGAGCATCCAGCCAGGACGGGTTGTGCCAGCCATACGCTCCAGACCTCCAGTGCGCCTCCACGGTCCAGTATATCCTGTCCCGGCTCCTTGCACTCGCCCTGAAGTGCATGTCACCAGTCTGGGGCCACCTGTCCCGGCTCCACGCACTAGGCCTCCAGTGAGTCTCTCCAGTCCAGTGTGTCCTGTTCCTGCTCCCCGCACTCGCCCTGAGGTGCGTGTTACCAGTCTGGCGCCACCTGTGCCAGCCCCTTGCATCAGGCCTCCAGTGCGCATTCCCAGTCCGGAGCTTCCGGCGACAGTTCCCAGTCCGGAGCTTCCGGCGACAGTTCCCAGTCCGGAGCTTCTGGCGACAGTTTTACAGTCCAGAACCTCCTGAGACGGCCCACAGTCCAGAGCCTCCAGCAACGTCCTCCAGTCCGGAGCCTCCAGCGACGTCCTCCAGTCCGGAGCCTCCAGCGACGCCCTCCAGTCCGGAGCCTCCAGCGACGCCCTCCAGTCCGGAGCCTCCAGCGATGTCTTCCAATCCGGAGCCTCCAGCGACGTCCTCCAGTCCGAGCCTCCAGCGACGTCCTCCAGTCCGGAGCCTCCAGCGACGGTCTGCAGTCCGGAGTATCCAGCGGCGGTCTGCAGTCCAGAGTCTTCAGCGAGGGTCTGCAGTCCAGAACCTCCGGTGATGATCCACTGTCCGGGTCCTTCGGCAACGATCCAGGGTCCAGTGACACAAAAGCGGAGGGATCAGCGGGCGGAGCGGGGGCTATGCCCCGAACTGGAGCCACCTCCTCTGCTGGAGGATCCGCGGGATGAGAAGGTTCTTCGTCCTGCACCAGAGCCGCCACCGACATTAGTCACCCACCCTAACCCTCTGTTTTTTTTGTTGTTTTAGGTTGTGTTCGGTGTCCGCACCTTGGGGGGGAGGGGTACTGTCACGTCCTGACCATAGAAAGCTGTTATATTCTATGGTAGAGTAGGTCATGGTGTGAAGGGGATTTATCTAGTTTAGATTTTCTATGTTGTTATGTTCTAGTTTTTGTATTTCTTTGTTGTTTTTTTGGGATGATCTCCAATTAGAGGCAGCTGGTCATCGCTGTCTCTAATATGAGATCATAGATCATACTTAAGTAGTTGTTTTTCCCACCTGGGTTTGTGGGAGATTGTTTTTGAGTTAGTGTATGTTGCACCTCTTCGTCACGGTTTGTTGTTTTTGTTCATTAGTTTATTTGTGTATCTTGCATAGTTTCACAGTTCAATAAAATATGTGGAACGATACACACGCTGCAATTTGGTCCGCTTTTTCCGACGAACGACGTGACAAGATTCATATCGATGGGCAGTTAAATTCCTCCAAATGTGAAAATCAACTGTAATTTCATTAGATTTTAGATTTATTAGTCACATGCACAGGGTCACAGATTTAGTTGCAGGGTACAGTGAAATTCTTAAGCTCAGAGCTCCATCTGAATGAAACAATAATGATAATACTAATTAAATAATAAATAGTATTTTTAAATACATATTTACAACTGTAACAATGATAAATGTCCATTGGGGTGGGGGCAGGGTAAATGTCCATTGCCATTACTAATAGCTGTAGCATGAAAGTGGTGGCCTTTAGAATGGTTCGCCCACGTCTAATCGAATCTCCCTGTCCAAACATTTTCTCTCAATGGAGTTTGAGGGCTCCATGAGTAAGCTTTTGTGAGTAAGCCTTTGTGTAAATGTTGCTTTAGTAAATGTCTTTGTGTGTGGATGTGCGTGTGTATCAGAACAGCTCCTGGCCTTGACATTTCTCAGTATATCGGTATGATTCAATCACCCTCACTTGCTCAGAACGGCCCCCATCACATGACATGGGCACAGGGCTTCCTAGTGCCCCAGGCCACTAAGAGAGAGGAAAACATGAAAACCAAGTCAGCACTGTGTGAAATGGCTGCCATTATGGCTCTATTCTCTATTCTCCACCACAGAAAGGCCTGTGAAAACACCCTGTTCCTCTGTATGGTCCCTAGTCCAAAGAGGACACTGACATGTGTGAAGGTCAACGAAAGGGCACTGATGCTAATATTTACGATTTGGACACATAATGTGATGTTACTAATGTGTTCCAAGGGTAGGATGAGGGGGTTTATTGACAGGTGTGTTGCCATGTGGTCGTTGTGGTCGTTTATTGACAGGTGTGTTGCCATGTGGTCGTTGGGTGCAATGTTTAAAATATTTATGACCATATATGGTCTTACAGTGCATTCGGAAAATATTCAGACCCCTTCACTTTATCCACATTTTGTTACGTTACAGCCTTGTTCTAAAATTGATACAATTGTTTTTTTCCCTCATCAATCTACACACAATAACCCATAGTGACAAAGCAAAAACAGGTTTAGAAATGTATGCAAATGTTTTAAAAATAATAAATAAAACCTGAAATATCACATTTATATTCACTACCGTGAATACATACATGAAATGAGTTGCAAAATGAATAGGAAATATAGTCAAGACGTTGACAAGGTTATAAATAATGATTTTTTATTGAAATAACAAATTGTGTCCTTCAAACTTTGCTTTCGTCAAAGAATCCTCCATTTGCAGCAATTACAGCCTTGCAGACCTTTGGCATTCTAGTTGTCAATTTGTTGAGGTAATGTGAAGATATTCCAGCCCATGCTTCCTGAAGCACATCCCACAAGTTGGATTGGCTTGATGGGCACTTCCTACGTACCATACGGTGAAGCTGCTCCCACAACAGCTCAATAGGGTTGAGATCTGGTGACTGTGCTGGCCACTCCACTATAGACAGAATACCAGCTGACTGCTTCTTCTATAAATAGTTATTGCATAGTTTGGAGCTGTGCTTTGGGTCATTGTCCTGTTGTAGGAGGAAATTGGCTCCAATTAAGCGCTGTCCACAGGGTAAAATAGAGTGACAGCCTTCCTTCTTCAAGATTCCTTTTACCCTGTACAAATCTCCCACTTTACCACCACCAAAGCACCCCCAGACCATCACATTTCCTCCACCATGCTTGACAGATGGCATCAAGCACTCTTCCAGCATCTTTTCATTTTTTCTGCTTCTCACGAATGTTCTTCTTTGTGATCCGAACACCTCAAACTTAGATTCGTCTGTCCATAACACTTTTTTCCAATCTTCCTGTCTGTGTTCTTTTGCCCATCTTAATATTAGATTTTTATCGGCCAGTCTGAGATATGGCTTTTTCTTTGCAACTCTGCCTAGAAGGCCAGCATCCCGGAGTCGCCTCTTCACTGTTGATGTTGAGACTGGTGTTTTACGGGTACTATTTAATGAAGCTGCCAGTTGAGGACCTGTGAGGCGTCTGTTTCTCAAACTAGACACTCTAATGTACTTGTCTTCTTGCTCAGTTGTGCACCAGGGCCTCCCACTCCTCTTTCTATTCTGGTTAGAGCCAGTTTGCGCTGTTCTGTGAAGGGAGTAGGACACAGCGTTGTACGAGATCTTCAGTTTCTTGACAATTTCTCGCATGAAATAGCCTTAATTTCTCAGAACAAGAATAGACTGACGAGTTTCAGAAGAAAGGTCTTTGTTTCTGGCCATTTTGAGCCTGTAATCGAACCCACAAATGCTGATGCTCCAGATACTCAACGAGTCTATGAAGGACAGTTTTATTGCTTCTTTAATCAGAACACAGTTTTCAGCTGTGCTAACATAATTGCAAAAGGGTTTTCTAATGATCAATTAGCCTTTTAAAATGATAAACTTGGAATAGCTAGCACAACGTACCATTGGAACACAGGAGTGATGGTTGCTGATAATGGGCCTCTGCACGCTTATGTAGATATTCCATAAAAAATCAGCTGTTTCCAGCTACAATAGTCATTTACAACATTAACACTGTATTTCTGATCAATTTCATGTTATTTTAATGGACAAAAAATGTGATTTTCTTTCAAAAACAAGGACATTTCTAAGTGACCCCAAACTTTTGAACGGTAGTGTATATATATATTTTTTTAATGCAACCGTCAAGCACAGGAGGATTCAGGAGCCTGCTCCTGCCTGCTGCCGCTCTGCTTTTCGTCAGATGGGGGGAGTAGAGGAAGTAGGGGGCACACGATGGTAACTGGGGGGGCCTTGATTGGGTAACTGATTCATAAAAAACTACAAATAAAAACTGCATAATACATAAATTGTGTGAGTCAGGGACTGGGCCCAATCCTAAAGGGGGCCCAACCACAGGAGCCCACTGTCAATGTTCAAAATACAACAGAGAGCATAATTTTGCCACACAGGATCAATAGTTTCTAAAAACTTACTGTGGATACTATTTTATCACAAGCACATGTAGGCAACTGCCAAAATAAAAGAAACACCCACATAGTGTCTTAAAAGGGTGTTTAGCCACCACAAGCTGTCAGAACAGCTTCAATGCGCCTTGGCATAGAGTCTACAAGTGGACCTAAACCATGCCAGGAAAATGCACCCCACACCATAACATATTATTTCTATCCCTCACTTACTCAAGTGTTTCCTTTATTTTGGCAGTTACCGGTTGCCTACAGTCGGAAAGGCTGCAATTTGGCCAGCATGCTAGCAAAACATACAATTTGTTTCATTGTGGCCATAGTCATATAATCAATCCATGGACGGGCTTTGGATCCTCTAACCCTGGCAATTTGACTATTGAACTCAAGGGTACACTCGCAATGGCTGCCAGTCAAGACTTGAATGGGAACTGCCATCTATGGATTACATTTCTATGGTTGGTTGCAGCTGTCTGTTTGCAATTGTGGGAAAAACGTTCCATTTGGAAAGCAAATGCTTATTGCTGAAAAGAGAGGACTTATCTGTTTTTAGAAAAAATAGAAACAGCAGCACTGTTTTTCAAAGTAAGTCATCTTGACATGGGCTATTTTCAAGATAAGCACATCGTCCATCACCGTCAGAAATAGACAATGGCTTCATCTTCATCATTAGATGAGTCAATGTGCCACTGGAAATGTTATTTAGTAGCCTACTAGTATTCTATAATATATACAGTATCAGTCAAAAGTTTGGACACCTACTCATTACATGATTTTTTGATTTTTACTATCTTCTACATTGTAGAATAATAGTGAAGACATCAAAACTATGAAATGACAGCTTTGCACACACTTGGCATTCTCTCAACCAGCTTCATGAGGTAGTCACCTGGAATGCATTTCAATTAACAGGTGTGCCTTGTTAAAAGTTAATTTGTGGAAATTCTTTCCTTCGGTTGTGTTGTGACAAGATAGGGGTGGTATACAGAAGATATCCCTATTTGGTAAAACACCAAGGCCATATTATGGCAAGAACAGCTCAAATAAGCAAAGAGAAATGAAAGTCCATCATTACTTTAAGACATGAAGATCAGTCCATTTGGAAAGTTTCTTCAAGTGCAGTCGCAAAAACCATCAAGTGCTATGATTTAATGCAGGGAAACTTAAATAAGTTTTACATAATTTCTATCAGCATGTTAAACGCGCAACCAGAGGAGAAAAAATTCCAGACCAACTTTACTCCACACACAGAGATGCGTACAACGCTCTCCCTCGCCCTCCATTTGACAAATCTGACCATAATTATTAATCCTGATTCCTGCTTACAAGCAAAAATAAAAGTAGGAAGCACCAGTGACTCTGTCTATAAAAAAGTGGTCAGATGAAGCAGATGCTAAACTACAGGACTGTTTTGCTAGCACAGACTGGAATTTGTTGTGGGATTCTTCCGATGGCATTGAGGAGTACACCACATCAGTCACTGGCTTCATCAATAAGTGCATTGAGGACGGCATCCCACAGTGACTGTTTGTACATACCCCAACCAAAAGCCATGGATTACAGGCAAAATTCGCACTGAGCTAAAGGGTAGAGCTGCCGCTTTCAAGGAGCGTGATTCTAACCCGGAAGCTTCTAAGAAATCTCGCTATGCCCTCCAACGAACCATCAAACAAGCAAAGTGTTAATAGCAAAGTGTTAATACAGGACTAAGATTGAATCGTACTACACCGGCTCTGACAGGGTCTGCAAACTATTACAGACTACAAAATGGAAGCACAGCCGAGAGCTGCCCAGTAACATGAGCCTACCAGACAAGCTAAATAAGGCATGACTCCAACATCATCATTAAATTTGCTGATGACACAACAACCTGATCACCGACAATGATAAGACAGCATATAGGGAGGAGGTCAGAGACCTGACCGTGTGGTGCAAGGACAACAGTCTCTCCCTCAATGTGGTCAAGACAAAGGAGATGATTGTGGACTACAGAAAAAGGAAGACCGAGCACGCCCCCATTCTCATCGACGGGGCTGTAGTGGAGCAGGTAGAGAGCTTCAAGCTTCTTTGTTGTCCACATCACCAACAAACTAACATGGTCCAAGCACACCAAGACAGTTGTGAAGAGGGCACGACTTAACCTATTCCCCCTCAGGAGACTGAAAAGATTTGGCATGGGTCCTCAGATCCTCAAAAAGGTTTTACAGCTGTACCATCAAGAGCATACTGTTGGGTTGCATCACTGCCTGGTATGGCACTACAGAGGGTAGTGCGTACGGCCCAATACTTCAGCAGGGCCAAGCTTCCTGCCATCTAGGACCTCTACACCAGGCGGTGTCAGAGGAAGGCCCCAGAAATTGTCAAAAACTCCAGCCACCCTAGTCATAGACTGTTCTCACTGTTACTGCACGGCAAGCGGTACCCTAAGCGCCAAGTCTAGGTCCAAGAGGCTCCTAAATAGTGCTCTTTAATAATTTGTTATTCTTATGTCTTACTTTTTTGGGGGGTATTTTCTTAATAAAACGACATTGTTGGTTAAAGGGCTTGTAAGCATTTCACTTTAAGGTCTACACCTGTTGTATTCGGCGCATGTGACGAATACAATTTGATTTGATGAAACTGGCTCTCATGAAGACTGCCACAGGAAAGGAAGACTCAGAGTTACCTCTGCTGCAGAGGTTAAGTTCATTAGAGTTAAATGCATCTCAGATTGCAGCCCAAATAAATGCTTCACAGAGTTCAAGTAACAGACACATCACAACATCAACTGTTCAGAGGAGACTGTGGGAATCAGGCCTTCATGGTCGAATTGCTGCAAAGAAACCACTACTAATGGACACCAATAAGAAGAAAAGACTTGCTTGGGCCAAGAATCACAAGGAATAGACATTAGAATGGTGTAAATCTGTCCTTTGGTCTGGTGAGTCCAAATGTTTTATTTTTGGTTTCAACCGCCGTGTCTTTGAGACACAGAGTAGGTGAACAGATGATCTCTGCGTGTGGTTTCCACCGTGAAGCATGGAGAAGGAGGTGTGATGGTGTGGGGGTGCTTTGCTGATGACACTGTCAGTGGTTTAGAATAAGGCAAACTTAACCAGCATGGCTGCAGCATTATGCAGCGATACGCCATCCCATCTGGTTTGCGCTTAGTGGGACTATCATTTGTTTTTCAACAGGACAATGACCCAACACACCTCCAGGCTGTGTAAGGGGTATTTTACCAATGAGAGTGATGGAGTGCTGCATCAGATGACCTGGCCTCCACAATCACCCGACCTCAACCCAATTGAGTTGGTTTGGGATGAGTTGGACCGCAGAGTGAAGGAAAAGCAGCCAACATGTGCTCAGCATATGTGGGAACTCCTTCTAGAATGTTGGAAAAGCATTCCAGGTGAAGCTTGCTGAGAGAATACCAAGAGAGTGCAAAGCTGTCATCAAGGCAAAGGGTGGCTACTTTGAAGAATCTAAAATATATTTGTTACTACATGATTCCATATGCTATATTTCATAGTTTTGATGTCTTCGCTATTATTCTACAATGTAGAAATAGTAAAAATAAAGAAAAACCCTGAGTAGGTGTATCCAAACATTTGATTGGTACTGTACACACACACACACACACACACACACACACACACACACACACACACACACACACACACACACACACACACACCTTTTAAAAATATATTTTCCTTTTATCACGTTTTAGGGAAGACCCAGATGCAGACAGTGTCGAAGTAACAAAAATTTATTACTAGAACAGGGGCAGGAAAAATGACAGGTCAAGGCAGGCAGAGGTCAGTAATCCAGGTCAGAGTCAAAAGGTACAGAAAGGCAGGCAGTCTCAGAGTCAGGGCAGGCAGAGGTCAATAATACAGGGCGGTGTGACAAGGTACAGAACGACAGGCAGGTTCACGGTCAGGGCAGGCAGAATGGTCAAAACCTGGAAAACTAGAAAACAGGAACTATAGAAAAAGACAGGCGCAAGGGGAAAACCGGTGGTAGGCTTGACGGACAATGCGAACTGGCAACAGACAGAGAACACAGGTATAAATACACTGGGGATAATGGGAAAGATGGGCGACACCCGGAGGGGGGTGGAGACAAGCACAAGGACAGGTGACACAGATCAGGGTGTGACACCTTTATTATTTTTCAGCCAACCCTACCACGCCTCCCGTAATTGGAGTAAACTAATGAACAACTTAGGCTTCTACTTTCAGCTTATACATACTATATACATTTTACAGACAAAATATATTTTACTAGTTATATAGTTTAATAGTTATATTTTGTTTGTTTTAGTACTATCCTTCCTCTACCCTCAACCTCTCCCATCTATTTCTGATGTCCATCCAGTTTGATTTCTATTTGCCATATATCTTTAACTGTGCTGTTTCACAGAAGTTCTGAACCTATATGCATTTTACGGGCACAGTATATTTTACATGAGCTATCTTGTTGTTATTAGTCCCACCCTTCAGCTCCATTCAGCCCCTCCCATCTGTCTCTTAACACCATCCATATCCACACATCTATTTGCCATATATTCGTCAACTGTGCTGTGATTTTCCCACAAACGTTCTGAACCTTTCTATTCTCATAGTTCCTACAGATTGTAAATGAAAGATACATTTTTCCTAAAAGTATTTTTAGATTATTGATCGATTGACTTTTCAAATCAACCTGTAGTGCTATCTGCAGTGTTATCTCCAGGTAAATGTTGCAATTCTTTAGCCATCCTGGACCTGTGACCAAAAACAAGCTGCATACGGTATGGATAGTACCAAAATAAATGATCTAATGACTCTGGCTCTTTGCAGCAAATTCTGCTGAGCTGGGAAGGTTGTATCCCTCATATATATATATATATAACATTATATTGGTTGCGTATGAGTTCATAAACCGTGTGCCATGGAATTGATACATCGAAAATTTTCTTCCCAACTACTTTGCATTCTATATGGCACAGCTGTCAATGTTTTGGTCCTTAAATGAAACTGGTATACTTTTTTATTTATCACAATTTTCTTTAACTACATTAATGCTTCTTACATTAAAACAAAAAGGGATGCAGTCGGTCTCTCCTTTACTTTCAGCCAGGAGAGACTGGCATGCAAAGTATTGATATTTGCCCTCTGATTACAGTGAAGAACAACAAATAACCGCTTAAATGCCATGTTTTTAATGCTTCATGCTGAAATAAGTGCAGAAATTTGATTTCAGAGTGCCCAGTTGTTTTGAATGCAGCATTTCTGTTGCGCACTAGCCCCCTACATCATTACTACTAGCAATACTTTATTCACCAGATACTCTACATGCCAATGTGCTGGATAGGCCAAGCACAAATAGGGACTGATTGAACAGCCAATGGAAAGGTAAAAAGCAAGAGAAAGAATGAGAGAGAGCAGCTCAGGGCCAATCCCAGCTGAGAGTCATTTACATTTTAGTAATTTAGCAGACACTCTTCTCCAGAGCGACTTACAGTAGTGAATGCATACATTTCATACACTTTTTTGTTTTTGTGTTTTGTTTTTTTGTACTGGCCCCCCGTGGGAATTGAACCCACAACCCTGGCGTTGCACACACCATGCTGGCATTGCAAACACCATGCTCTACCAACTGAGCCACAGGGAATCTGTGTCGGGGCACTCGGCTAAGAGTCAGACTCGGCCAACATCATGTGGCCCGAGTCTGGGCCGCCTTAGGCATTATTACTTATGGCTAGGATGTGGGGATTGAGCTCAGGATGATTCCGGTGTGAGTTATCTGGCGCAAATGTATTACTTGGGTCTCTGGCCGATTGGGGCTACTCTCTGGCAGATGATTACACAGATTCCTTTATATAATTAACATTTATTTATTTTTCCATATTTTCTCATTGCTTCTGTGATCAAGAAATACAATTAACATTTAAATTAAATTCTTTAAGAGTCCTGTTTAAGTTGTATTTTAGTATTTTGATACTTTGTGCAAGGCAATTGATAAGCATTGAAAACAAATGTTGATGAAGCCTCATGAGTGGCGCAGTGGTCTGAGACACTGCGCGTTGCTACAGATGCTAGTTTGATACCTGTGACGGCAGCAACTAGCAGGCCCATGAAGCGACTCGCAATTGACCCAGCGTTGTCTGATTTAGGGGAGGATTTGGCCAGCCGGGATGTCCTTGTGCTGTAGCAACTCCTATGCCTGCGGTCACCAGGTGTACGGTGTTTCCTCCGACATAACCTTTCTTTTGGTGGATGGGTATAATTTGTATGCATAAAATGTATAATAGTAATATTTAAAATGACTAAATCGGGTAATTTTGTATACATTTATTACAATTTGCATCAAGCTGCTTCTGGGGGGATTCTGATAAGATGCCGGCAAAGTCGGCTTAATTCCGGTAGACGAAAACGGCCCAGTGTACTTGGGCCGATTCTGGACAGAAATTAATTTTGATTCCCAAGTCCGACACCCGATGCCGGGCCGATTCAATCAATTCCATCCCTGTTTATGGGCCGATTCCTCATTGCTAGCTGGGAGGATTGTACACCAAAGTTATACATAGTCAAATTCAATACTTAAATTCCAAAATGCTGACAAATGCTGACATTTAATCGATAACAAATTACATTACCCTCCCATGGATGAAATACAAAAAATACTAAACCCTTCTCCTGAGTGAAATTGAAAAAGCACGACCCTCCCCCATTTTCCTCTGGGTAATAATTGTGTAAATTTCGACCGATCCTTAAGAGGCAATCAGACTCATCGTGCACGGTTACATGTACACAATAGTGCGATTATTGTGATGGATAGTCAGGTTAATATAATAGCACGTTTAAAACGTTTACCTGCTTTGCAATAAGAATGACTTCCCTAATAATCATGTGTACATGACACATCTGAAATCACAGTGACCATGTTCGTTTTTACTAAGACTATTTGATTCTGTGTTAATATAAAGTTTGAATGTGAAAACTATTTTTATGATGCAAACTTTCAGTTTTTCTGAACTAACTTCACTCGCGCGTACAGTGTTTTGCACGTGCGCAGATCAGATACACCGCTGGAACGTCGATTAAACTGTTTACATGTCCTAATAATTCGAAATATTTCTCAGAAAACCAAGTTTTTTAATCGGCGCATGCTTACTTCGATTATGACCTTACGCCGATTAAGATGAGCAGAGTAAGGTTTTTACATGACTAATGCCATTCTCGGCTTTCTGCCATAATCCGTTTATTATCGAATTATTAGTGTGCACGTAAATGTACTCATTGGCTTCTATCTAAAAGGTCTGAGCGCTTTGATAGTGAAATGGACAATGCATTTGCAAGGACTTTTCCTAACACCACTTATTTGCATCACATAGCATGCTCCACTTAGATCGTCCCACAAACTAACAATGGTCCACGAAGATGCACGCTTGACTTTGTAGGTTTTAATCCTTTAATGAACAATTTAAATGTGACCAAAAAAAGGATAGAGAACATTTTGGATCAATATGGGAAGACCACTGAGTCAATCTTTACTTCATTGACTGCTTTAACGTGTCTAGTCAGTGAAGCGTGAAACATAACATTACAATCCCCTGCTTGCTTTGCTTTATGTACCACAGTTAAGGGGATGAAAATGAATGTAGCCTAGTTATATAAATATGATGCTTTAGGTTGTTATATTGGTTCACATGTGCTAGATTATTGATGGCTCGGTACCCTCACAATACCGGCCCATGTCTAATAGATTATAGTGAGCTCCGCCTATTTCTCATTCGGTCCTTGTACACCTGTGGAGTTGGTGATAAGTGACATGGAGTTGAACTATTTCTGTATAGTTTTACTTTACGTTCCACAGTCTGTCTATATATTTTGTGGGGGGGAAATTGTCATTATTTTGTTCTCCTATTTACAAAAAGTCTACATGGTTCTACACAGTCTACATGGTTGAGTAATTGGCACATCAACTGAAAAATGCATGATCACATGGGCAACTCAATAATCAAACATTACCATCCTAGATCTCTAAACATCAAATAGAACATCAAAACATGATCTTCATTAAAGGATATTTAATATTTTGAATATATTTAAATTTAGTTTTGGCATTTGTGTGTGTGTGTGTCTGTGTGTGTCTGTATGGCAAGAACAATGCCCATTATCAGACCATAATAAAAAAATACTAAAGTCAATCAGAAGGTTGAGGCTTTCAATCAAAGCGCAAACAATGCTTCTACATATTCCATTCATTCATTTAGGACCCCGCGGAAAACCTCATCGTTTGAACTTGATAAAGACAAGTGGGGGTTTGTGTTTTTTGACGTCAACTGAATTTGATTATTTTCAACGGGTCAAGATGGCGGAGGAGAGCAGGTTGAAGCATCGGAATCACTCTCAGCAAAATTGCAAAAAGAGCATTTTCGGCGAAGGTATTATTTGTCCTTAGGTAGTAAATGATATCTAAACATGAATACAATTGGGTTGTTTTGTGGGATTGACGATAATAGCCCTGTTATTTTCATTCTGAGCTAGCGTTATCATGGACGAGGGAATGCTATCGAGTTCCAGTGTAGAGCATCCCATCCCATTATTCGTTTCCTACTCACCATCACCTTTCAATTTTGCAAGGAAAATATTGAATTAACGTTAACGTCTTCATTGTGTCAAACGAAATATTATGAGACCCCCAATGTTTCTGTCCAACAAAGTCAAAGCTAGCTAGCAGGTAATAAGTTAGCTCTTCACAATAAGCTGGGTACTGACTGTTCCTTTTTGTAATGCTAGCTAGCTAATTGATGTTAGCTGGCTGACATTTTTTTGTCTTACTTGCTAGTTTTAGTAAATCCAACTAATCTTAGTTTTTTTGCTATCTAGCGAACTACCCATTAGCCAACACTGGTGCCGTACAGTATGTGAAGGCATGATCCACCCTATGTCAAAGCTAACGGTACTCTTCAGGTGTCAATGCCATTATTAGATAGCTACTACTGTTAGCTAGCATGAGCTTGTAAACGTTTGAGACTGCTAGCTAGCTAGCTAGTATTATTGCCTTGTTTAAAATTAATGATCTGCCTAAGTACAGGATGACATGAGTGGCATAAGTGTTTTGTGTAACTAGCTAGCTAAATTAGTTGGATAGTTAGCTAACCTGTTAAAGGTTTGTTAGAGCATAGGGTCCTTGGCCTCTTTACCTTCTAATGTTAGTCTACTGCAGTTAGTCTACTGTCTTGCCTACTTGGAATTAATTTTGCCAGCTAGACGTTAGTTAGCTGCTGTTGTTGCTGGTCTTCTCTCTTACACAACCTCTCGAGGATTAGCTAGCTAGTTTGCCTAGCCAGTTGACCATCGATGTTGGAATACTGTGCGTACTTGTGATACTTTAGCTTGCCAACTACTGTATCATTAACTGTTTCAATACTGACTGCATACAAACAAGCATGGAAGTAGGCCATTACACTTTCACTGCTTCCACTAAGCCCTAGAGAACAAGTTTGTTTACTTGCAGCAGTTGTTCCTGCTGCACAAGTCTAGGGTTATTCTACATGGTGTGTTTTTGAACATTGACCAAGCCAGTCATACCATGGGATTGCATGGTTGATTGGAGGGGGGGGCTCATGTTTTAAAGGGATACTTCCCCAGAGTTCAATGAACTCGTGAATACCATTTTTATCTGTGTCCAGTATGAAGAAGTTAAGAGGTAGTTTTGTGAGCCAATGCTAACTAGCGTTGGCTAGCAGATACCCATAGACTTCCAGTCATTGTGATAATGTTAGTTAGTAATTGCGCTAGTTAGCGACTTCCTTCAAACTAACATATATTTACATTTTAAAATATATATGGTATCCAAAAGTTCATCTGACTCTGGGTAAGTAGATAAAGGGCCTCATTGCCAAAATCCTGAAGTATCCCTTTAAGTTGGTTCTGCTAATTTGGATTTCTTAATTTGGAGTTCTTGAAATGAGGCAAGGTCAGAGGTGTAGGAATTAAAACGTCTTGGAATTGTTAGGAATAGAAATGTTCCTATACAAGGAGAGAACTGTCTGACCATCCATCCAAGCATGGGAGATTAAGAGGATGGCAATAGGAAAGCTATTATTGGGATCTTTTGCCTCCGTCTAAGAAGTAGGCTAAGCCTTGTCTGAGGCTCGAGCTAGGATGGACCATAGGGCAGGAGCCCATCTCCTGTTTCTATAGGCAACTTGAAGCTACGGTCTTCTGTCTGACTGTCAAATGAAATTTGGAGTAGGCATTTAGCCTAGCTTACTCTCTCAACCAACATACCTCCCCTGCAGTAATGACAGAGTATGCTTTAATTTGTGTGCTTAGACTGTCTACTGACTAGCAATAAATTGTGCTTGACTGGGGCGAGTTCCAGTTGTGCGAGTTGCATCACTGCAAGGCACAGACTCTTAAAAAGGGAGTCCCGTCATCCTAACATGACATTTATCTCTGACACAGCTGTCACAGTGGACAACTGCTGATGGAAGAGACCTCTGGCTCTAGGATGGCTTGCTTTCTCTCATTCTCTGAGGACCTGAGCCCTAGGACCATGCCTCAGGACTACCTAGGCCTGATAACTCATTGCTGTTCCCAGTCCACCTGGTCATGCTACTGCTCCAGTTTCAACTGTTCTGCCTGCGGCTATTGAACCCTGACCTGTTCACTTGAAGTGCTACCTTGTCCTGGACATGCTGTTTTGGACTCTCTCTCTACCGCCCCTGCTGTCTCTAACTCTGTACTTTTTCTCCCCACCTTTACAACTCTCTCTGGTGTTGATGCATTTTGATTGATGCCCTTTGGATAAAGGGCTTGATGAGGCACGCTTCCAAAGCTCACAAAACCAGTCCCGCTCTACACTAGCTTTGTCACGATTCACCGATTCAAATGTTTACGCGTAGACTGCATCGGTCCCAAAACCGATCCAAATGTAGCATGCATTGGTCAGAAAATCGATTTTTGAATGTTATAATTCACGATTCACTTTCTATTGCGCACCTTACTTTTGTACCTCCCGAAAAGTCCTCCTGTTTTGTGATAACTGATGCGTCCTCTTCTTCAGTATCGAACTAAGCATGTAACTGTGCTGACAGTCATTGATCTAAAAGTCATTTTGCATGCCAAACAACCCCAGGAATTATCAGTAGCCTAGTCAAACTGCCCAGTTTCACACGCTGACCAATGTGCAGTAGGTGGCCTGTTCCTGATCTTGCACATCTTCAGCATTCAAATGCTAAAATGGCTTGCACAATATTTGACTTTATTAGTGACAACCTATATAAGTTATCTATGCTCTGTTGAACATTTTGTGTAGTAAGCTACCGTAGACACAACTCTCATCTGGCTATAGGCTACCTGCTGAACAGGGCTTCATTTTTTTTGATTGTTCAGGTTCACCATCAGCAATAGTTTTGGTAGTTTTGCGTTAAGCAATCCGTGTATATGGTCATTTTTAGATATACAGGGTAACGTTGACCTTTTTCATAACGTAGACAGCAATCACTTTGCGAGGCGCTCTGCATGGCCAAAGCAGGAGGAGAAAGTAAGCTCACTAAACTTCCAAACGGTCAAAACAATTTGATTTTGAGATGGGGTGAAATCCGAAGTTGCGCTATATATTCATTGGCTATGTCATAGCTTTTTTTGTAAATGATACATATTCATACATTACTAGCTCAATCACTTAATCTGCAAATATGAGAAGTTAATTAGTGGGTGATTTCAGAACCAAAATGGAGCAACAAAAAACAGACTAAATTGCCCCCCCCCCCCCCCCTAATCTGACAGTGGTAGTGGGGTGGTAGATGCCTAATCTCCTTTTATGGCTCAGATCAGGTGCCTGTATGGTTCATACGCTATAACCATACATAATTCACGATACACACATACACCATAGACCTACATAATTTATACACACACACACACACACACACACGTCAGCTCACAGATTCAGCTCATGAGCTCCATCAGCAGCTGATTTAAAATTATGATGATGATAATAATAACAGAAATAAAATCATTTGAATGGAAAATGAATGTTTATGCAACGTGTTAGTGCATCGACTAGGTTTTTCTCTAATCTCACCGAATCATTTCAAATGAAAACGTCTTGTTCCTGTATCAGAGCCCATGTATCTAGATGCATATCAAATCGTCTTGAAGGGGAATGATGCATGTCCCTAATCTACACCGATCAATAGAACACCTGGACTTCTCCAAGTCCCCCTTAACCCTTTACACTTGTACCCGCACAGGGGTTGAAAATTGCATGTTTAGAGACTGATCAGCACTGTGTGGATTTTGACTTACTGCCGTTCTGAATTTGAGCACCGCGCGAGACAAGTTGTTCCCGTCCCTCCCGCTATTTGGGTGACTTTTGCAAATGTTTTGTTGTCCGAGGAAAATTCTGTAAATTAAGAGAACTGTGTATTTTGAAATATGAGATGTTGAAGATGAAGGCTAATAATACATGGCACTGATGTCATTCCAGCCAAACACCCGTGAGTCCAAATGTGCACGTCACATTTCCATATCATAAAACTCGTGTCATATACAGTGTCAGTGTTTTATGATCGCTATGCTTGATGTACAGTTACAAGATAACATGGCGTCATACCCTGGGTGGTTCTAAACAGTGAGCTTGTTTTTGAGTTTGTCTATTGTAAAGAAAATATGCCACAGAACACATCTGAATGCCAAGGCTGGAAATTGCCCGGGACCTCACGATATTATCATGATACTTTTGTGCCGATACGATATGTATTGCGAGTCTATACTGTGATATTTTTTTTTTTTTACTGCGATGTACTAAACAGGCTATTGATCACCATATGTCTGCTGCAGAGGGACTAGGGAACCATGAGGAAACCAGTCATGGAAGTAAGTGTTGGAAACCAATTGGTTCTCTATTTAAAAAGATGGCAATAAGCTATGAAGGAAGTATCCTGGAGATTTTGGTGAAGGGTACAGCCAATTAGTGCAAAACATAATACTGCATTATCAAAACGATATGATGCATGTTCAAATAATGTAACTGTATAGGTCTTTTTTTTCTTGCCCTTGTCACTACTGAATGCACGCATGACTCCTTTCTATGCGCACTGAAATGACGATCGGTTTCTCTGAACTGCCCTGTGAAAGCCTAAAACTAAGATCGTATTTTAGAACTTGGCAATAGAACAAGCTTTCAAATTATGCTCACCTGACCCAAATTGTGATATTTATAGTGAGATGTTTTTTGGGTTGCGTAAACAGTAATTGCATGACGGCGGGAATGCAGGTGTTGTTCCAAACAAAACCAGTGTGCTTGCTGTAGTTCCTCAACGGCACCGCTAGGAGAGCTCAAAAAAGGACCTAGTTGACTCTTTTGTCACTCGCACCCATCTTGGCTGGTCCCCTGACGTTTGGCATGATGACATGTTGGTATATGAGCAAAGCGCTCTAAATAATGCAGAAAGTCTTCCTCAGCCATGAGAACTCGCTCTCATCCTGTACTTAGTCAAATAGTTCATCACTCGCTCCTCCCAGCAGCATTGACTTCCAGCTGCTAATTTGGCCAAAGGAGCTTTTATCCTCATAGGTGGTTTGTTCTACTGTTAGAACCAATGGGTTTTATGAAACTGTGTCAAGAGCCATCTTAAATCTCCTTCCCTCTGCTAAACCTTTTCAGTCCATCTTCCAACTCCCCTTGTAATCTGAAAACCATATTGCCCAGCCAGCTATGGCATAGGCCTAAACCTATTCAGGCCTTTCAGGTCTCTGAAGGTGGAGTAGACCGCGACGGAGGCTAGTGAGTAGGCTTTCAAGTTTGGAATGCAGCCTAGCCAGATGGAGACATTGTGAATGGTCATCCTCTGGCCGTTACTCTAGATTAGGTTTCCGGGAGGGCTGCCGTGTGTGCGGGCTTTTGCTCCATTCCAGCTGTAACAGTGCGACTCCAGGTGCGTTTAACTAGTGCTGGTCACGAACAAAGGCCTGCGCACACTTTGAACCCTCCACGGCCGTGTATGCCCGTTCCGGTGCTGCGCTAGGTGTCGGCCTATGCCTCTACGGATATTTTCCGGCCATTCTCCATTGAACGTGCTTTTTAGTCCAGGTTTAGGTTTGTGTCGGAGTTGTCCGGATGTTACCCGCTGTGCCCTGGTCTGAGACTTATGCGTTTTTATTGATTGACCTGGTCTGAGACTAGTATTTATTTTTAAGCTTAATAGATGCCCATTGAGGTGCCCAGTCAAGCACCCTTATTGCCCATATTAAGTATATACGATGGGTCCGGTCATGGTGGTCAAACCCCCCCCCCCCCCCCCCCAATCAGCCATGGATATGATGAACAGTTGCTTGTTGTGTAGATGTCTATCGAGTTGTTCGATTAGCCAAGCAATTAGCACATGACTGGTTGCTTTGCCTTTGAACCCCCTTCTTAAATGTCGCACTCATGTTGTGCTGATCTAGTCTGAAACGACGGGGGCTTTATTTGTCTTGCGTTCTCCCCGACTGGCTGGCGATTACTGCAGTGTTATCTACTGTAATGTGATGAGGGTGGCTGCGTGTGCCCCTCATTATGCCCCCCCCCAATGGGCTAACCGTCCTTGAAAGGACAGGGGGAACCGAACCAGAGCCCACAGACTTTATTAATGAAACAATTGGACCGGGGAGGCCGAGTTGATGTCGCGCTGGCATGGCTGCACTGTGTGTGTGTGTGTGTGTGTGTGTGTTCTAACTGCTCTAACCAATGTTTTGTTTCTTACCATTTGCTAACTTGGCAACCCAGTTTCGGCCACTTTGTTTCCTGTTGTGCATTTCAGTGAGCGTATGGTACAGACAGTATTCTTTCAGCTCTGTTTCACCCAAAGAGCAGCTCAACTATTCAGAGAACATCCGCATATATTGTAGTTCAACTTCATTGAATTGCATCCATCAAATGAATCATGAATAGATAGTCATTTAGGCCTACTCATGATTACTGCTCTCGTATCATTTGACTTCAATGTTGTTGCTTTGGCTTCAAGAACTTTTCATATCCAATCTTGTGACTTATGACTGGGACCCATTATTGTAATGACTGCAGTCTGCTGTTTCTGATGTTTTAAAGAGACGGTTCCCACAAATGAAACCATTTTCCTCTCTTTCAAGAACCTTACTGGTGTGATCGGAGTGGGCGTAGACTACCTCTTAGACCATAGACTACCTGTCTAAACCACACCGTAGTGAAACAGGAAGGCAACCAGACAGACACCATCTCGCTGCTAGCTAGCTAACACTCCAAACATTTAGAAAACAAAAACCTTTGACATCCCGGCATCTTGGTCGGGTTCACTCCCTTTAAAAGTTGCGAGTTTACACCGCGGGACTTAGCGGTACCCAGCATCACTGCTTCATTGCTCCAGACCACCGCAATGGGGAGTTAGCGCACTGATTATGCTTTTGGGTCCCAAGGTTTTTATATGTCCAATCATATCGAGTGGTTCCAATGACAAATTTGACGCGAGCCACCCCTCCATGGTGACTTTCTTCAGCAAAGATGGCTGACAAAGCATTATGGTGGAAGCAAATTTAAGTAATTATATCGTCATAACGAGTCAAGCAAAACATTTACAATTGAGAGGGATGTTAATGTAGAGACAAACGATTGTGCGTATTCTTTTGTCATAAAGTTGATTTACGAAAATTGCTATTTGGCAAGGTTTTTGTCAGCCATATCCAATACCAGGTGTATCAAACTCCATTCTTTGAATGATGCTGTGTCTGCATGTATGTATTACAATTATACACATCAACAGTGTTTTACCGCGCCTGGGACATCAATGATTACACATTGTAACTATGCAATAGACTAGAAACATGATTTAAGTAAAGGCTGATTTGTAGTTCATATATACAGAATAAAAAAACAGTACATCCTGCCCACAAGCGAGCCACTCGGGCGAAGAATGACACGTGGAAGAGGACGATGAATGAGATGGGAGTAACGATCCAGGCTATTTGCTCTGAGACGGCATAATGTAATGAAACAAGCAGGGAGCAGGTTTCAAACCCTCAACATTCTAGCCCGAAGTCCAGCATGCTATCGCCTGTGCCCAAATGTACTAATTGATGTTGGGGCCGATTGTGGCTAAAAAACACTATCCATTGGAATCTAAGGGGGAAAAGTATTATTAGTTTTTCACAAGCGTAGCAGGATGGGCCATTAGCTGAACAATAGACTATTCAACCTTTACTAAAGAATTGTCTAATAGCTGAGCCAGGTGTGAACCCCCCCCCCAACTTGCAACAAATCTTTTGTATCTTTCTTTCGACATCTACCTACACACGGTTAATGTTCTGTGGGAAAAAAGTGTGTGTGTACACTCAGTAAAAACAGAAACGTCCTCTCACTGTCAACTGCATTTATTTGCTGTGAGATGTTACCCCACTCTTCCACCAAGGCACCTGCAAGTTCCCGGACATTTCTGGGGGGAATGGCCCTAGCCCTCACCCTCCGACCCACCCGGTCCCAGATGTGCTCAATGGGATTGAGATCCGGGCTCTTTGCTGGCCATGGCAGAACACTGACCTTCCTGTCTTGCAGGAAATCACGCACAGAACGAGCAGTATGGCTGGTGGCATTGTCATGTCAGGGTGAGCCTGCAGGAAGGGTACCACATGAGGGAGGAGGATGTATTCGCTGTAATGCACAGCGTTGAGATTGCCTGCAATGACAACAAGCTCAGTCCGATGATGCTGTTGCACACCGCCCCAGACCATGACGGACCCTCCACCTCCAAATCGATCCCCCTCCAGAGTACAGGCCTCGGTGTAACGCTCATTCCTTCGACGATAAACGCAAATCCGACCATCACCCCTGGTGAGACAAAACCACAACTCGTCAGTGAAGAGCACTTTTTGCCAGTCCTGTCTGGTCCAGCGACGGTGGGTTTGTGCCCATAGGTGACGTTGTTGCCGGTGATGTCTGGTGAGGACCTGCCTTACAACAGGCCTACAAGCCCTCAGTCCAGTCTCTCTCAGCCTATTGCGGACAGTCTGAGCACTGATGGAGGGATTGTGCGTTCCTGGTGTCGGGCAGTTGCCATCCTGTACCTGTCCCGCAGGTGTGATGTTCGGATGTATCGATCCTGTGCAGGTGTTGTTACACGTGGTCTGCCACTGCGAGAATGATCAGCTGTCCGACCCGTCTCCCTGTAGCGCTGTCTTAGGCGTCTCACAGTACGGACATTGCAATTTATTTCCCTGGCCACATCTGAAGTCCTCAGGCATGCAGCAAGAAGGCATAAGGCACATTCACGCAGATGAGCAGGGAAACTGGATATCTTTCTTTTGGTGTTTTTCAGAGTCAGTAGAAAGGCCTCTTTAGTGTCCTAAGTTTTCATAACCGTGACCTTAATTGCCTACCGTCTGTAAGCTGTTAGTATCTTAACGACTTCCACAGGTGCATGTTCATTAATTGTTAATGATTAATTGAACACGCATTGGAAACAGTGTTTAAATCCTTTACAATGAAGATCTGTGAAGTTATTTGGATTTTTATGAATTGTCTTTGAAAGACAGGGTCCTGAAAAGGGGACGTTTATTTTTTTTGCTGGGTTTATATATTTTGGTCATTGCTCCTGAGTGGTGCAGCCGTCTAAGGCACTGCATCTCGGTGCAAGAGGCTTGACCACAGTCCCTGGTTTGAATTCAGGCTGTATCACATCCGTCCGTGATTGGAAGTGCCATAGGGCGGCGAATAATTGGCCCAGTGTCTTCCGGGTTTGGCCATAGGCCGTCATTGTAAATAAGAATTTGTTCTTACTTGACTTGCCTAGTTAAATAAAGGTTAAATTTAAAAAAACAACTGGCTGCAACCGCAGCGCAATCAATAAATGAACAGTGCCTGGTGCTAAAAATATAGTTGTTATGCAAGTGTTGCACACCAACAGATGGAGAACCTACACCAGTCGAGCAATTCATTTCAACAATCTTCATTTTAATTTGACTTTACAAACAAAAGGGCTTAAATGGAGTCTATTTCTTTGGAGCCTAGACCTATATAAAATAAGTTAACTCTCTGTGGTAGACTGAGGCTTAACAACCTAATAGAAGTAGGATTTCTTTTTTTTTTGTTGCCTACTTTCAATTGCGACTGGTCAAATGTAGCATCCTACATAAAACAATTTAAAGAATCTGCACGTTCGAACTAAAACAATGTAACTAATTAATGAAAGCGCACATTTTGTAAATCCCAAACTCTAAAAGTAATTGTAAAGGTAGATACATTGTGCTACATTATTGTAACCACATCATGCAAATGTTTCCTATTATCAGGACAATAGACTTTCTATAGCCCGGCTACTGTTGTGAAATCCCTCAATTTGCAATGTATTCAATTCTTAAGTACTCAAGTGTTACATTTCTAACTCAAAACAATTATTCAACATCTTTATGCTTTTGTTAATCTTTTTTATCTTTTTCTGTGGCAATTTTGATGAAATTGCTGAAGAGCCACAGTTGATTCGTCTGTGAAGGTGACGTTATTGAATGTCTCGCCAGCTTTGATCAATGCCTGGGCTTGCAGGACACGAAGTTCTTTGTTTGTCAGATGAATCATTGACTCACTCGCGTTGAAAAGGGCGAGGAACGAGATGGAGTCACAATCCATGCCAGGCACAACTGTGAGCTCTGGAACTACAACTCCAACAGGTAGAGTCAACATGCGTGGCGGGTTCGTCAGGTTTTCTGTTCACCCTGACATTTCCATTCCTCTTCTGACAACAGAACTTGACCAACTGCTCACCAGGCGCAACAAGGGATGCCCGGACCGTTATGCTGATCTGCTATTCCAAAGATGTGTAACCGAAGAGGGAACACGAGTGGGCACAGAATACATAGCCTTCCCGCTGTGGACGTCTATTTCGGCACCATTTCGCGCTGCTCTGAGACAAGCATGGAGAAACGAGTGTTCAAATATTCCATAATATTCTTAAGATATGTGTTGACTGAATTTAATCAAGTGATATCTGCTAAATAATCAAGTTAGGTTTCTCCAGAAATAAATCATTCTAAATGACAAACTGGCTTTATTTACAAATCAGTAAGAATGTCTCACCCCATGTTCAAGAATTGCCTTTTTCTCGCTCAGTCCAGGTTAAATGAATACGAAATCTCCAATATTGTTACTTTTTAAACAAAGCGATTATTATTAATTCATTTAGAATTATATAAAAGCCCCTTAGGATCTGTGAGAATATCGGAGAATATCTAACGGAAAATGCCCTTTAGATATAGTCCTCCAATCCTTTAATGTAATCATTGAGAAAAATATTTTTTAGATATACTGTTAAATGGTGTAGGTCTTATTTAAAGAGCATGTTGAAGTTAATATCAAAAGCCTCCAAATATTTTAGCACGGTTTGTGCTCCTCTGAGACTGGTCTTGATAAATCAATTACATTTTTATTTTCACTTAATCTCTGTTTTGGGTATTGTTTAGACAAGAATTAGAAAATGAGGGTGCAGAAATGTTATGCTCTTAGTGTAACCTTTATTTAACTAGGCAAGTCAGTTAAGAACAAATTATTATTTACAAGGACAGCTTACTCCTTCGTCCTGTTGTACAGCGCCATATTTTCCATTCCCATCCTAATGGAGACCCTGATGGTTTCGTTTTTCTCTGAATAGAAACACCATAATATTAATTTAAAAAAATCAATACGATGTTATTACAAAAGGTTTTAAGTTCTCTGGTAATGCCGATACGGAAGACTATCAAATGCTTCTCAAAGATGCCCTCTGGTAGTCAAACTAGCAATAACTTGCATTAACAGAAACAATGGCTGACAAATAACATGCTGCAGCAGCCTGCAAGGTGTGCCGCAGTATGACGCAACTTAGAGGAATCACTGTACCTTTGTCTTTATAAGGATACTATAGTTCCAAGATTTGGCCTAGTTCCAGTAATCCAAGATTTAGGTTTAACATGGCTCCAGATTATTTTAGCATTGTTGAATGGAAAAAGATTGCGTAATGGATTAATATTCCCCGAAAATAAGTAACACAGTTGAATTTATATTGTGGGTGAACTAGTAGGCATATGCAGGTATCTGTGTGCAATATCCACTTTATCTAACCAGTAACCACTTTCAGGTTTGATAATGTTTAACAAACTCTGATTTGGGGTGGACATTCTCTATTAAAGGGAAGATCCTCAATTCATGATTCTGAACATCTCTACCAGGTGAGCATGGGGTGGAGGGTGTGCCTCATAAAATGAGCCCTGAGGAAGAGGAGGCCCTGTTGTCGGAGGAAGATGCCTTGTCGGCCAGGCCGGTCCAGATCGTTGTGGCTCACGAGGACGACCACGCCTTTGAGCTCGACGAGGCGGCGCTGGAGCGCATCCTGCTGCAGGAGCATGTGCGCAACCTCAACGTGGTGGTGGTGTCGGTGGCCGGTGCCTTCCGCAAGGGCAAGTCCTTCCTGCTGGACTTCATGCTGCGCTTCATGTACAACCAGGTGAGGTTATACACAGGCTTTCCTTGTACAGGCTACATGAGGGGCCTAAAATCAGGGCCTAAAATGTACTTTTTGGTCCACCAGTCACTGTGGCAGGTAAATCTACCAGCCAGATTTGTTTTGACCAGCCAAAAATATTTTTTTGCTGAAATTACACAAAACCCATTAAAATGGCTGCGTGATCCAGTATCACTCATTGAAAATATTGCCTGTTGGGCTACCTGGTAGTGCTTTGGGACATCTGCTAACATGAAGTGTCCTTTGAAATTCAGTACACTATTGGCCCTGCTCGAAAATATTACATGGACTTCAAGCAACTCGTTAGATTAAATCACACAACCAACCAGAGATGCTTATCTTGAGTTGGAAAACATTGTCCTCATACTTTTCACTCAGTGAAACTAAGAGCTGTGAGGAATTAATTCACTCCATTCATTGGCTGCTTAGGGAGTAAACTTGCTAAACCTGTTTGCTGTTCATAACTTGTTTAGGGGGGGTGACCGTAATCCATTTGAGCTGTGCTTTAAGCTGATTTTTGGGCAGCACAATGCTTGGGACTGTGGCCCACTTTTGCAAGAACTTTATTCCAGGCATAAAGGCTGCTTTTGTGTGTGTGGCCCTCAAGGTTTGAGTGGAGATCGCCATCAATATGCCATTCAGGTATGCTAACAAACAGGAGAGCCTGGGTTAGGGGTGTTCAATATGAGAGTAGGGTCCAGAAAAAAAACATCTAGCTTCTACACACTTCAAGGATAACTGGAATACATCTGATGGGTATAAGCAGGTACTGTAGTAGATGGTAGTATTTCTTGCCCTCTAATAGGCTTGGTAGGGCCTTGACCATATTGCTCGCTTATACCTTTCAGGTTTACATGAATTGTCTAGGGGAAATGGCTAGAGGTTGTTTCTGGGCAGGGCCTGAGAGGACTGTTTCAGCCAACGAGAGTCATGGTACTGTAGCTACATGGCTCATATGATTGCCAATCTCCTGCTTTGATGTGTCCTCTTCCTCTTCAGACATCTTGCTCCTGGCTGGGTGGGCACGAGGAGCCACTGACGGGCTTCACCTGGCGGGGGGGCTGCGAGAGGGAGACCACGGGCATCCTGGCTTGGAGCGAGGTGTTTGTGGTGGACAAGCCAGACGGGAGCAAGGTAAATACAAAGTCGCTTTACCCTTGGATGGGCACACATTTTCTCCCAACTAAGGTTTGAATTGTTGAGACTTTGCAGTCCAAAATCAAAGTTGGTTTGATATTTTCAGACCACTAAAACAATCAAGAGGAGTCAATATCAAACACCACCAGTAAAATGTGGAAATGATATGACGTTTTATTGTCTCGATTCATTTTGGATTGCGGCATATAGCTGGATTTACAAAATAGATTTACGATTTTGGAGTGCAATGTCCCTTAAGACACGATATAAGATTTCCAGTTGTCCGTTGGTTATTTCAACTGATTTAATACCCCTTGATTGGTAAAGAATACGACTTATTAATTGATTTTATCCTTTCTCTGCAGGTTGCTGTTCTTCTAATCGACACACAGGGGGCTTTCGACAGCCAATCGACCATCAAAGATTGTGCGACACTGTTTGCGTTGAGCACCATGACCAGCTCTGTACAGGTATGACGCCCCCCCCCCCCCCACAGTATTGTGTACCCTTTATATTAAGGTATTCACTGCTCAAAGAAGTAGGGGAGATCTACAATGTGCGTATGTTTAATTGCCATTATTGAACAAACAATAATGGGTGATTCTAGGCTGTTTGGACGAGGAATGCCACTCTACCTATTCCCCTTTTCGCCAGTAAGTATCTGGATTGAGGAATTGAAAAATTGGCAATTTTCCTGAGACTTGCGTGCATGTTATTGCATGCTAAATAAACAGTTGAAGTTATACTGTCATGTGCTAGTTCTAGACTATGATTGAATACCAGACCTTCCTCCTCCCTGTACCAACTTTTCAATTCATGCAAAACAGTGATTGAAAATGTGAACTATGTAGACTTCAGGTTATTGATCTTTTGTCACCCGTTAGGTTTACAACTTGTCTCAGAATGTGCAGGAAGACGACCTTCAACATCTCCAGGTTTGTGTGTGTCCATGTTTGTTAAGTCCCCCTTCCAGAACAATCCAATCTTCAACACTGCCTTGGACGTTGAACTCCACAAACAACTTGAAAAGGATCTTTCCTTTGAGGTTATATCATAGCCCTCCGAGGGGAAAATGTCTACATGATGTTCCTTTGATGATCAACCATGCAGGTGGAACTATTGTACTTAGTGGGTCACAATTAGAGCGCTTGTATGGAAGTGTATAGCTGCTTCCTCCCTTGTTAAAGATATGGATGTTTGAAATGCTAAATGAACGTCAAATTTTGACTTGAAATGTGACTGCACCCCTTTTGACTCGAGCACCCCTAGAAGCAAAAGTGATTTATATATGTGTGTGTATAGATAGCCTCTTTATAACCTACTCAACAGACGACTCTGAAATGAAGCGTGTTATTGACATTACTATCCTATTAGACGGCAACAGTCCGCTGTATGACGGCTCCTTGTTATTAATAGATTGACTGTTGACCTTTTTGACAAGGACGTTGAAGTATTACTCTGCTTTATCCCTGACTTTTTGTTTTTCCCCTACCTAGCTCTTTACTGAATATGGAAGGCTGGCCTTGGAAGAAATCTATGAGAAACCCTTTCAGGTATGATTGCATTTCTCTGCTGCCTTTCCTGAATGAATGGCCTGCAATGCCTTTCTTATTGGATAATAATGAAGAGGAGATTTTTAAGTCATTGAGATGGAGCTAATGGGCATCTCTAGAGTCTTATTCAATATGGTCGCCATTACTTGACATTTTGTGAAAAATCGATAGTCATGTAGTATCTTGTTTAATATTTATTCCTTGACTTCCACAACAGACTTTAATGTTTCTTATAAGAGACTGGAGCTACCCATACGAGCATTCTTATGGCTTAGAGGGAGGGAAGAGTTTCCTGGAAAAGAGATTACAAGTACGTATTTTTTTTCACTTGCTCCATTCGAAGAAAATAAGAGCTTTAACATCTGACATTTCAGGAACTAAAGCACTTACACATGTTCTATTTTTGCATCCGCTGTTCAAACAGCCTGGTGTCCTATGTTTGTGCAGACTTGCCAACTCCGATGGTCATTGGCATGACGACCAGTAGTAGGCTATACAGCACAGGACATTGGCATGACAACAACCAGTAGTAGGCTATACAGCACAGGACATTGGCATGACAACAACCAGCAGTAGGCTATACAGGACATTGGCATGACAACGACCAGCAGTAGGCTATACAGGACATTGGCATGACAACGACCAGCAGTAGGCTATACAGGACATTGGCATGACAACGACCAGCAGTAGGCTATACAGCACAGGACATTGGCATGACAACGACCAGTAGTAGGCTATACAGCACAGGACATTGGCATGACAACAACCAGTAGTAGGCTATACAGCACAGGACATTGGCATGACAACAACCAGTAGTAGGCTATACAGCACAGGACATTGGCATGACAACAACCAGTAGTAGGCTATACAGCACAGGACATTGGCATGACAACAACCAGTAGTAGGCTATACAGCACAGGACATTGGCATGACAACAACCAGTAGTAGGCTATACAGGACATTGGCATGACAACGACCAGCAGTAGGCTATACAGCACAGGACATTGGCATGACAACAACCAGTAGTAGGCTATACAGGACATTGGCATGACAACGACCAGCAGTAGGCTATACAGCACAGGACATTGGCATGACAACAACCAGTAGTAGGCTATACAGCACAGGACATTGGCATGACAACAACCAGTAGTAGGCTATACAGCACAGGACATTGGCATGACAACGACCAGTAGTAGGCTATACAGGACATTGGCATGACAACAACCAGTAGTAGGCTATACAGCACAGGACATTGGCATGACAACAACCAGTAGTAGGCTATACAGCACAGGACATTGGCATGACAACAACCAGTAGTAGGCTATACAGCACAGGACATTGGCATGACAACAACCAGTAGTAGGCTATACAGCACAGGACATTGGCATGACAACAACCAGTAGTAGACTATACAGCACAGGACATTGGCATGACAACGACCAGTAGTAGGCTATACAGCACAGGACATTGGCATGACAACGACCAGTAGTAGGCTATACAGGACATTGGCATGACAACGACCAGTAGTAGACTATACAGCACATGGACATTGGCATGACAACAACCAGTAGTAGACTATACAGCACAGGACATTGGCATGACAACAACCAGTAGTAGACTATACAGGACATTGGCATGACAACAACCAGTAGTAGGCTATACCGCACAGGACATTGGCATGACAACGACCAGTAGTAGGCTATACAGCACAGGACATTGGCATGACAACAACCAGTAGTAGGCTATACAGGACATTGGCATGACAACAACCAGTAGTAGGCTATACAGGACATTGGCATGACAACAACCAGTAGTAGGCTATACAGGACATTGGCATGACAACAACCAGTAGTAGACTATACAGGACATTGGCATGACAACAACCAGTAGTAGACTATACAGGACATTGGCATGACAACAACCAGTAGTAGGCTATACAGGACATTGGCATGACAACAACCAGTAGTAGACTATACAGGACATTGGCATGACAACAACCAGTAGTAGACTATACAGGACATTGGCATGACAACAACCAGTAGTAGGCTATACAGGACATTGGCATGACAACAACCAGTAGTAGACTATACAGCACAGGACATTGGCATGACAACGACCAGCAGTAGGCTATACAGGACATTGGCATGACAACAACCAGTAGTAGGCTATACAGGACATTGGCATGACAACAACCAGTAGTAGGCTATACAGCACAGGACATTGGCATGACAACGACCAGTAGTAGGCTATACAGGACATTGGCATGACAACAACCAGTAGTAGGCTATACAGCACAGGACATTGGCATGACAACAACCAGTAGTAGGCTATACAGGACATTGGCATGACAACGACCAGTAGTAGGCTATACAGGACATTGGCATGACAACAACCAGTAGTAGACTATACAGGACATTGGCATGACAACAACCAGTAGTAGACTATACAGGACATTGGCATGACAACAACCAGTAGTAGGCTATACAGGACATTGGCATGACAACAACCAGTAGTAGACTATACAGCACAGGACATTGGCATGACAACGACCAGTAGTAGGCTATACAGGACATTGGCATGACAACGACCAGTAGTAGACTATACAGCACAGGACATTGGCATGACAACAACCAGTAGTAGGCTATACAGCACAGGACATTGGCATGACAACAACCAGTAGTAGACTATACAGCACAGGACATTGGCATGACAACAACCAGTAGTAGGCTATACAGCACATGGACAAGAAAAGCTGTACACTTGGGTTCTGAAGGAATAGATGGAGTAGATGCCAACACTCTGACAGCTATGCTGCCTTTGTCAGGGTTTTTAGAGCGAACAGATCTGAGACCAGGCTAATTCCAACTATATTTGTCCAACCATTTACTTGAATAAGCAAGGGTCTCTCCACTGTGTGCAGGTGAAACAGAACCAGCACGAGGAGCTGCAGAATGTCAGGAAGCACATCCACTCCTGCTTCTCTAACATTGGCTGCTTCCTCCTGCCCCACCCCGGCCTCAAGGTGGCCACCAACCCCAACTTTGATGGCAGACTCACAGGTACGCTGTAGGAAAAGGTTGCTCAATTACCCTTGTGGAAAGATTGCACACCTGTCTCTGAGAGCATGAACAGCGCCATTGAGGGCTGTCTCTATTTTAAAGTAGTCGATTTCTTCTTCTACTTCTGAGTGTGTTGACAGTTGATGGCGCTGCCCATGTTAAAACAGGCTTTAGTCAAATGTACCCCCTAGCCAATTCTGTTAATTCCAAATAAACCAGCCCCTACCCCAAGGCACTCCTGTCCAATCTGAAGCGACTGGATAGGTCTAATCACTATGGTCAAATGTCTGTCTAGCCAATCAGAAGGTAAGGTGAAACTATTACCATAATGCTATATCAATCATCTCAGATATCCAGGTGTGCTATGGGAAGATGGTTCACCGCGGACTTGCATTTTTGGATCTTAGAGGAAAAGTGCTACATAAATGCCATCTATTACAATACGAAGGTCACCTTTCAAAGTTCTAAAACAACACATTTGCCTTTATATAGTTGCATTTAAGGTCCGATGGTGTTTTAAAAGGAAAATGTCAACAGACCTTAAATAAGAAATGCATTTCCCACTTGTCTCCCCCTCTAGATATTGATGACGATTTCAAGACTGAGCTAGTCAACCTAGTGCCAATCTTGTTGTCCCCGGAGAACTTGGTGGAGAAAGAAATCGGAGGATCCAAAGTGACGTGCCGAGACCTTGTACAGTATTTCAAAGTAAGTCGATCGTTTCAAACATTCCTTCTAAGCTTATAGCTTGCCATCATTAGCCGGCCTGTTACTCAACCCTGCACCTTAGAGGATGCTGCCCTATGTACATAGACGTGGAATCCCTGGTCACTTTAATAATGCTTACATACTGTTTTATTCATTTTATATGTACTGTATTCTAATCAATGCCACTCTGACATTGCTCGTTCTAATATTTATATATTTCTTAATTCCATTATTTTACTTTGCGTTTCGTTTGTATTGTTAGATACCACTGCACTGTTGGAGCTAGGAACTCTAGCATTTCACTACAACCTCCATAACATCTGCTAAATATGTGTATGTGACCAATAACATTTTATTTTCTATATGCCTCAACTTTTATATACCCTTTTTTCCTCCTCTCTACCTTTCCTCCAATTCCTTTTCTTCTTCTGAAAAAAATGTTGCTTGTTTATTTTTTTTGGACACAGGCATACATGAAAATATACCAAGGGGAGGAGCTGCCTCATCCCAAGTCAATGTTACAGGTAGTTCACTCTCCAGATAGCCAATGATGATAAATTCCCCTAACAAAAAACTGGATTGTATTCAGTAGGCACAAAATGGAATAGAATAGTTTGAGACAGGGGGGGTAAAACGGGGAGGCACTACCTGAATTTATCCAATTAGAAAGCTTGTTTTCTGTTGCAAAATGTTCTTGAGAATGTTTCAGGGTTGTATTTACGTGTTTTCACTTGTAGTTGACCAAATGTATTCTGAAATGAACATTCATTGCATCCCAAAGCCTTTTGATACCATTTATGTTACTTAGTCAATGAGAGATTAGCAAACAACGGGTGTGGGGAGTTGTGCCCCTTTCTGTCCAATGAAGTCATTTCTGACCAATTTTTGTCTATTTAGAGGGCCCTTTTGGCTGAAGAATACCTCCAGAGGCAACACGTATTCCATATAGGCTCTTTAAAACTTGAGTAGAATTTCATGACTGTAGGAGAACGTCGATGGACCAAAGGAACCTAATCTCAGGACTCCTGCGTTTTTCCCCTCTGCTTTCTCCCGCTGTCACCTAGGCAACAGCTGAAGCCAACAACCTCGCAGCTGTTGCAGGAGCAAAAGACATTTACAACAAAGGCATGGAGCAGGTAATTGAACAATTACTTTCCGTTTTAAGCATCCAATTTAGCGTATGACTGACTAATAAAAGCAGTCGAAGCGTTTTCATCTGTGCGGAGGAGTTGTGGCGTGTGTTACTAGTTACATTTTACTCAAGATTGATTTAGTCGTAAAGCTTTTTTGTTTCGTTTTTTTGTTGTCCATTTAACCATCAATCTTCATTAGACGGCTCTAAATAAACTCGGGAAATGGCTCTGTTTTTGCTCTCAGCGAAGTTGTGCCCTCCTAGCGTACATACATGGCTCCTTGTAGATCTGAAAGGATTTGGTTGATTTAGTCCGGTGTATAGCACTCCTGTGTAGTCTGATGTTCACATATATGTTGTTTCTTCTGTATTGATCTATACTGAACAAAAATAGAAATGCAACAGTTTTTATGATTTTACTGAGTTACAGTTCATAAGGTAATCAGTTAAATTAAATTCATTATGTCCTAATCTATAGATTTTACATGACTGGGCAGGGGCGCAGCCATGGGTGGAACTGGGCGGGCATAGGCCCACCCACTGGGGAGCTAGGCCCAGCCAATCAGAATGAGTTTTTCCCCATAATAGGGCTGTTTTACAGACAGAAATACTCCTCAGTTTCATCAGCTGTTCGGGTGGCTGGTCTGACTCTCCCACAGGTGAAGAAGCCGGATGTGGAGGTCCTGGGCTGGCGTGGTTACACGTGGTCTGCGGTTGTGAGGACGGTTGAACGTACTGCCAAATTCTCTAAAACAATGTTGGAGGCTGCTTATGGTAGAGAAATAACCATGAAATTCACTGGCAACAGCTCTGGTGGACATTCCTGCACTCAGCATGCCAAATGCACGCTCCCTCAACTTGAGACGTATGTGGTGCTGTTGTGACACAACTGCACATTTTAGTGGCCTTTTATTGTCCCCAGCACAAGGTGCAACTGTGTAATGATCATTGCTGTTTAATCCGCTTCTTGATATGCCACGCCTGTCAGGTGGATGGATTATCTTGGCAAAGGAGAAATACTCACTAACAGGGATGTAAACTAATTTGTGCATGAAATTAAGCGAAATAAGCTTTGTATGGAACATTTCTGAGATCTTCTATTTCAGCTCCGTGAAACATGGGACCAACACTACATGTTGCTTTTTATATTCTAGTTCAGTGTACACTACCGGTCAAAAGTTTTAGAACACCTACTCATTCAAGCTTTTTTTTTTTTTTTTTTTACTATTTTCTACATTGTAGAATAATAGTGAAGACATCAAAACTATGAAATAACGCAGTAACCAAAGTTTAAACAAATCAAAATATATTTGAGATTCTTCAAATAGCCACCCTTTGCCTTGATGACAGCTTTGCACACTCCTGGCATTCTCTCAACCAGCTTGAGGTAGTCCCCTGGTATGCATTTCAATTAGCAGGTTGATTAATTTGTGGAATTTCTTTCCTTAATGAGTTTGAGTCAGTCAGTTGAGATGTGACAAGGTAGGGGTGGTATACAGAAGATGGCCCTATTTGGTAAACTTCCATATTATGGCAAGAACAGCCAAAATAAGCAAAGACAAATCACAGTCCATTTCTTTGAAAGTTTCTTCAAGTGCAGTTGCAAAAACCATGAAGAGCTATGATGAAACTGGGTCTCATGAGGACTGCCACAGGAAGGGAAGATCCACAGTGACTTCTGCTGTTGAGGATAAGTTCATTAGTTAGCAGCCTCAGAAATTGCAGCCCAAATAAATGCTTCAGAGTTCAATTAACAGACACATCTCAACACCAACTGTTCAGAGGAGACTGTGTGAATCAGGCCTTCATGGTCGAATTTCTGCATAGAAACCACTACTAAAGGACACCAATGAGAACTTGCTTGGGCCAAGAAACACGAGCAATGTACATTGGACCGGTGGAAATTTGTCCTTTGGTCTGGAGTCCAAATTGGATATTTTTGGTTCCATCCACCATGTCTTTGTGAGACGTGGTGTGGGTGAACGGATGATTTCCGCATACGGTTTTCCCACTTTAAAGCATGGAGGTGTTGTGGTGTGGGGGTGTTTTGCTGGTGACCTCTGATTTTATTTTGAATTCAAGGCACACCTAACCAGCATGGCTACTGCAGCGATACACCATCCCATCTGGTTTGGGCTTAGTGGGGCTATAATTTGTTTTTCAACAGGGCAATGACCCAACACACCTCCAGGCTGTGTAAGGACTATTTGACCAAGGAGAGTGATGTAGTGCTGCATCAGATGACCTGGACTCCACAATCCCCAGACCTCAACCAAATTGAGATGGTTTGGGATGAGTCGGACCGCAGAGTGAAGGAAAAGCAGCCAAGAAGTGCTCAGCCTATGTGTGGGAACTCCTTCATGACTGTTGGTAAAGCATTCCAGGTGAAGCCGGTTGAGAGAATGCCAAGACTGTGCAAAGCTGTCATCAAGGCAGAGTGGCAACTTTGAAGAATATAAAATATATTTTGATTTGTTTAACACTTTTTTTTTTTTGGTTACTACATGATTCCATGTGTTATTTCATAGTTTTGATATCTTCACTATTCTACAATGTAGACAATAGTAAAAAATAAACCCTTGAATGAGTAGGTGTTCTAAAACTTTTGACCATTATTGTTCTCCCAGATCTGAGTGTCAAAGAGACGTGTCTAGACTTAGAGGCTAGGGGTTGAGTTGCGATCGGAAATGCGTGTATGATTGATTGCTATTAAATTGTCTTGCATCTGTCAGATACCCAGCCCATATGGGCTTAGAAAACACTGAATATTCAATAAGTAAATGAGTTGCAGTATGTTTGTCCCTCATGGCGAACTCTCCTTTCTCCCAGGTGTGCGGAGGCGACAAGCCCTACATGGCCCCCGATCAACTGGAGTGCGGCCACGCGAACCTGCGGCAGGTGGCCGTCAAACACTTCCGCTCGGTCAAGAAAATGGGCGGCGAGGACTTCTGCCGGTGCTACCAGGAGCAGCTGGAAGCAGAGCTGGACGAGGCCTTCACTAACTTCATCAAACACAACGATGGCAAGAACATCTTCTACGCGGCGCGCACGCCCGCCACGCTCTTCGCTGTCATGTTCGCCATGTACGTGGCGTCGCTGGTCACGGGCTTCCTGGGTATCAACACAGTGGCCACGGTGTGTAATCTCATTATGGGCGTGGCACTGGCTGCGCTCTGCCTTTGGGCCTATGTGAAGTATTCCGGCGAGTTCCGCGAGGTGGGCAGTGTCATCGACCAGGTGGCCGAGACCCTGTGGGAGCAGGTGGGTGACCCGGGAGTGGAGGGTGGGGGTGGGCAAGAAATGACTGCCGCACGTCTCTTGATCAATCAGAATATTATGCATGTTCTGTTTCTCTTGCTCAGGCTCTTTCACTCCTATTTGAACACCTCTTATCTCCCTTTTTAATGTATGCCTCTTCTTTTACTCCCTTTTGCTCTCTCTTTCTACCCCCTCACTCTCTTCCCTTTCCCTGTCTCACACCATGTCCCTCTCCTTCTTACTCTGTCACAGAGAGCGTTTGCTCCCAAACTCTTTGTGCTGTTCTTTTCCTAACCTATTTGGATGTGACCGAATGTGATTCACCCAAACATCTCTTTCCTCCCCCTCAAACCAGAATCTCCCCAAATCAAGTTTGTTTTCCTCATCAGCCTATCTCTTCCCTTTCCTTGTTCCCTATCTGCCTTCGTCTCTCTGGTTGCACCCTGATTCTTTACCCTTTCTCCAGAAGTGTGCGCCCGCCATGGATTTAAAATAAATGTATTGGTGTAAGTGTTGGCTTGAGGGAGTTTCAACCATTGTTAAATCCATGAGAGGGAGGGTGCAAGTGCACACTTTGGAAGAAGGGGAAAGAGAATTGGGACACCTCCCTCACTACTTTCCCCACTAATTAGTCTTCCCTCTTTTTATCTTTTTTTTTTTAACTTTGTGCTTGCCACAGAGGACGCCACGAAAGGTGAGCGGTGGACAGAGGGGGAAAAAGTCTCCTTTTGTCATGTTTGAGGCAGAAATAACATCAAACGTCACTACTAATGTCATTAACACGGCCACAATACTTCCCTTGCCTTGTTTTCAGATCTTTTCCAAACTCTTTGAGGTGGCGAGGAGTCGAGTCCCGTTGGATTCCTTGATAACGGCCCAGAGAACGAGACTGGCCTCGAACAACAATGTCAAGAAGAAAAACTAGCACCTGCTGTCCCCCCCCTTGGTTTCCGGTGTCCATTTTTAGGACTATATATAAATGTTTTCTTTTTTGATAGCTCATGGTCCCCATGCCATGCTGGTTTAGTATTTAAAAACTGCATTTTATACCTGGTTCTCACCACAAATGTAGAGTACAGGTTGGCACTTTCATGGTTGAGTTCTCATGTGTTGTGGGGTTTAGGGTGGGTAGGGTGACATCGGGGGGGGCGTGTGTGTGTGTGCGCGCGCGCATGATAAGCTGCCACGGATGAATGTACGAACAAACAAATGAAGCTTGCTTTCCTTTCTTTGCTCTTTTCTCTCCACCTCCAGTTGTAGGTTTTATCCTCCTTTCCCCCTCCCTTTCATCTGACGTCTTCCCCTCCTTCTCTTTCCCACCACTCTTGTCTCTCTCCCCAGGTGTTGAAGCCTCTGGGCGATCACTATATGGAGGATAACATTAGGCTGAGTGTGGTCAACAGTCTCTGCTTGTCTGAGCGAGCCGGTGTCACAGCACGGCAAGTTAGAGTAAATGGGAGACCGATGGTCCACTGCCCACACAAACACTGCCAACTCGCCCGTAGAACCAAAGTTTACAGCTTTACCCTCTAATTGGTCCTAGCTGCTCGTCACTTAACTCGGACACACAATGAGAAGGCGGTATTACGAGCGGTTGGCAGTGTGGAGAAGGATGAGCCCGCCTCCTTTTCTTTGATCAGACTGCTGATTGGATGTCTTGTGAGATGCATCTCCCCCCCCCCCCCCCCCTCCAGCCAATGGAAACTGATTGTTATAGTGACTATTTAAGCTACAATGTACTCCTTCTCTAAGAGCTTTCTCGTTTTCCTTCCTACTTGTCTGAGTGAATGGATATCAATCAATGTAAGAACAACCACTGCTCTGTTTCTCTAACACTTGTCATTGCCGTTTTGAGACTACACAGTTGCACACCGATTGAGGTATAGCTAGTTGTAGCCTGCCTATTAGTTCAGCGTCACCCTCCCACCTCCCACGACATCTCTCAACCAGCTGCTCTTAAGGTGAATCATTTTGTATATTTCTATTGAAGTATTAGAATTGTTATTCTGTTGCAATTATTCCATCCAGACCATTACTGCTAATGTGTGCTGTTTTGTACAGTTTTTTTTTTTAGTTTTTTTAAACTCATCCCAAATGGGGCATGTGTACGAAATATACATATATAAATACATTTTCTATACCTTTTTTGTAGCTGGGAGAACAACGGTTTTGTGGTAGGCCACTGTGCAGTTTACTGTATTTAAATTAATGCTTTCGTGATTTGTGTATGTCCAATAAATTCTTTTTATATACATTTGTAAAGTAATCTACATTGAGCACTGCAATTCCACCCCTGCTGGCAAAGAATGTTTAAACTTAATTTTCTTCTGTTGCAGTTTTAAAGTTATTTTCGTTAATTTATTTTTCAATACAAGATTAAAACAATACTACAGTATGACGTAATGCTTGATTGGTTTGTTTGTACAGACGGAGGCCCGTTTTTTGCAAAAGGAAATAAAATATAGGTGAAGTAGGCAATTTCCTTTTATGGCATCAGACCTGCCTAATTATCATTTGAAACCGTTTTTGTTTTAATAGGCAAAATTGCACTGTTAACATCTGACTCCAGCATGAGCTGTTCTTGCAATTTTGTAGAAATTTCTGATTTAGATATAATTTATCAAGCAGTAGTGAACTACTTTTTCAAAGAAACTTTAAAGTTTGTTTTATGCAAAAGTTTGTTTATGCCCACCCAGCCATTGGTGTCTTCACAACACTTGTAATTTTTGTACAGAAAAACTCCATTGTATCACAACCGTTGTACGCACAGGAGGCTGGTGGGCTATACTATAGAAGGATGGGCTCATTGTAAGGGCTGGCATGGCATTAATGGAGCTGTGTCAAATGTGGTTTCATACTATTCCATTCCAGCCATTACAATGTGCCCATTATAGCTCCTACAACCAGTGGAGGCTGGTAGGATGTCATTTGTACAACTTGGCTATACGGGGCAAGAATGTTGGGGAAATGAAATTGTCTTGAATTGTGGCTTCATGGTGTAACGTATAGTGAGGAAGTTGATAATTGGCTCTAACTTTTCTAGTTCCACAGTGAGACAGGGTGCAGAGCAGGCTGTTAGCCACCCTGCCGTGTTAGTGGAGTCTGCCACTAGCACAGTCTGTGTAGTCAGCTCCGCTATCCCTATTGAGACTGTGTCTGTGCCTCGATCTAGGTTGGGCAAAACTAAACATGGCGGTGTTCGCTTTAGCAATCTCACTAGAATAAAGACCTACTCCATTCCTGTCATTATTGAAAGAGCTGACTACAATGACTTGATCTCACATCTCAAAATAGGGCTACTTAATGTTAGATCCCTCACTTCCAAGGCAGTCATAGCCAATGAACTGATCATAACCTTGATGTGATTGGCCTGATGAAAACATGGCTCAAGCCTGATGAATTGTGTTAAATGAGGCCTTCTGGTTACACTAGTGACCATATCCTACAAAAGCGGAGGTGTTGCTAACATTTATAACAGAAAATTATCGCTACTGTTTACCGATAGATGTCCTTCCAGACTCCATCCACCCAAGGATGTCGGATTACAAAAATCGGTTAACCACCTGAGGATCTAATACCCTAGATGCAGTCGCACCACTAAAAACAAACATTTGTCACAAGAAATGAGCTCCCTGGTATACAGAAAATACTCGAGCCCGGAAGCAAGCTTCCAGAAAATTGGAACGGAAATGGTGCTCCACCAAACTGGAAGTCTTCCAACTAGCTTGGAAAGACAGTACTGTGCAATATCGAAGAACCCTCACTGCTGCTCGATCAGCCTATTTTTCGAACCTAATTGAGAATAAGAACAATCCAAAATGTATTTTTGATACAGTCGCAAAGCTAACAAAGTAGCATTCTCCAAGAGATGATGGCCTTCACTTCAACAGTGATGATTCATGTATGATCTATCATAGTCATTTGGAGAATGTTTGTGTGTAATCTCAGCTGACACTTTAGTCTTGGATATACAGTTGCTTCCAAATATATTGGCACCCCTGAACTTTCTTAAATAATCCCCTATTTCCTCAAAAATAAATTGAAATTAATAATAAATCAACTATTCTCCACACCTTGTTATTGAACTTTCAACATGGCAGAATTTTTTTTTTGTAAACTTAAGTTTAGAATTTTGATTGAGAAAATAAAGACAAATGGCATGGACTAAATTATTGTCTCTCTGGCACTCATACTTGTTTGCACAGCCTTTGGCCAAGATCCCTGTCAACAAATGTTTCTTGTAGCCATCAATGACCTTGCTGCACCTTTCTACTGGCAATTTGGCCCACTCTTCAGGAGAAAACTGCTCTAATTCTTCAATGTTTGAGGGGTGCCCTCCACCAACTGCTGTTTTCAGCTTTCACCATAGATAATGGTTGTGATTCAGGCCTGGACTCTTTACTGGCCCCTCCAGAACAGTCCAGTGTTTCTTCAACCATTCTAAGTTGCTTTTGATGCTTGTTAGGGATTGTTATCCTTCTGGAAGATCCACAACCTTCAGAGACAGTATCGTTTACTGGCCCAACTTGCTTAACAGCTAGGCTACGTGCTACCTCTAACGTGAATATTTAATCCAACTCTGCTCACCTTAAAAAACGTATCACTTCAATAGCTACCTTCAAGACTGTCTGGAACCTGAATGATTCCACAACCCTCCTTGGCCTCGTCAAGTACTTTTTATCCCACAAGGGGATTACGCCCTCTCCTGGCGAGGAATAGTAAGCCATTTCTATCACCTACCTACAGTGCATTAGGAAAGTATTCAGATCCCTTCCCTTTTCCCACATTTTGTTACGTTACAGCCTTACTCTAAAATTGACTAAATATGTTTTCCCTCATCAATCTATATACAATACCCTATAATGACAAAGTGAAAACAGGTTCTTAGAAAATGTAGCTAATTTATTTACATAAGTATTCAGACCCTTTGCTATGAGACTTGAAATTTTGATCTCAGGTTCATCCTGTTTCCATTGATTATCCTTGAGATGTTTCTAGAACTTGATTGGAGTACACCTGTGGTAAATTGGACATGATTTGGAAAGGCACACCTGTTTATATAAGGTCCCACAGTTGATAGTGCATGTCAGAGCAAAAACCAAGCCATGAGGTCGAAGGAATTGTCAGTACAGCTCCGAGACAGGATTGTGTCGAGGCACAGATCTGGGGAAGGGTACCAAAAAATGTCCGCAGCATTGAAGGTCCCCAAGAACAGAGTGGCCTCCATCATTCTTAAATGGAAAAAGTTTGGAACCAACAAGACTCTTTCTAGAGCTGGCTGCCCGGCCAAACTCGGTAATCGGGGGAGAAGAGCCTTGGTCAGGGAGGTGACTAAGAACCCAATGGTCATTCTAACAGAGCTCCAGAGTTCCTTTGTGGAGACGGGAGAACCTTTACCTGAAGGACAACCATCTCTGCAGCACTCCACCAATCAGACTTATGGTAGTGGCCAGACGGAAGCCACTCCTCAGTAAAAGGCACATGACAGCCCGCTTGGAGTTTACCAAAAGGCACCTAAAGGACTCAGACCATGAGAAAAAAGATTATCTGGTCTGATGAAACCAAGATTGAACTCTTTGGCCTGACTGCCAAGCGTCACGTCTGGAGGAAACCTGGCACCATCTCTACGGTGAAGCATGGTTGGGGGCAGCTGCCAAAGGTGCTTGTAGGGGAAGGGTCCCAAAGACCCTCCTCATTATTGACTAAGGGGACCGACTCATATGCTTGGTACAAGCCTTATAATAGCAGATCTCACTATTATACTGTTGCGATGTGTCTGAACTCTGACACTATACTTTGCACAAGCTATCTATATTAGTCATTGCAGTTATGCCCTAGCTGCTGCAAGAACGTACCTGCAGGCTAGGCGAGAGACAGGCCAGAACTAGGTAAAGAGCTGAGAAGTAAACACTGTCTAGGTTGGCCACTTTGATCTCGTGCGACAGTGGAAAATGCTGATGATACTTAGAATTTAGAGAAGCTACTGTTCTAGGTATCTGCATTAAGATAACCTCAACTCATTGGACATATACATTGACGTAGGTGATCACACCACCAGGGAGGGATCACTGGTATATAATCCGATGCGCCCTTTGCTTGGTCGCTTACTCTGAGACATACATGCTGTGTTTCCATTGTTAACTTCTGTCTGCAATTGCATTAATAAAGGTGTGATTGATTTACTTAAAGAAGATATTGTCTGACTGCTGATTTCACCAATGATTGACAAGGAACAAGGAACCTACCCCGACATGCTTCAACATAAGAATTGGGTAATTTGCTGCCAAGGTGCTTCAACAAAGTACTGAGTAATGGGTCTGAATACTTATGTAAATGTGACATTTCAGTTCTTTATTTTGAATACATTTGCAACCATTTCTAAAAAACTGTTTTTGCTTTGTCATTATGGGGTATTGTGTGTAGATTGTTGAGGGGAAAAAACTATTTCATAAATTTTTGAATAAGGCTGTCACGTTCCAAAGTGTGGAAAAAGTTAAGGGTCTGAAAATGTTCAGAATGCACTGTAAATATATTGAACAAAAATATAAACGCAACATGTGAAGTGTTGGTCCCATGTTTCACGAGCTGAATTAAAAGATCCCAGAAATGTTCCATACGTTCAAAAAGCTTATTTCTCAAAAATGTGCACAAATTTGTTTACATCCCTGTTAGCGAGCAATTCTCCTTTGCCAAGATAATCCACCCACTTGACAAGTGTTGGATATCAAGGAGCTCATTAAACAACATGATCATTACACAGGTGCACCTTGTGCTGGCGACAATAAAAGGCAACTCTAAAATGAGGTTGTCACACAACACAATGCCACAGATATCTCAAGTTTTGAGGGAGCGTGCAATTAGCATGTTGACTGCAGGAATGTCCACCAGAGCTGTTGCCAGATAATTGTATGTTCATTTCTCTACCATAAGCCACCTCCACGTTGTTTGAAAGAATTTGGCAGTACGTTCAACCGGCCTCACAACCGCGGACCACGTGTAACCACGCCAGCCCAGGAACTCCACATCCGGCTTCTTCACCTGCACGATCATCTGAGACCAGCCACCCGGACAACAATTTCTGCACAAACTGTCAGAAACCGTCTCAGGGAAGCTCATCTGCCTGCTATCCAGGGTCTTGACCTGACTGCAGTTTGGCGTTGTGACTGACTTCAGTGGGCAAATGCTCACCTTCGATGGTCACTGGCATGCTGGAGAAGTATGCTCTTCACGGATGAATCCCGTTTTCAACCGTACCGGGCAGATGGCGTCGTGTGGGTGAGCAGTTTGCTGATGTCAACGTTGTGAACAGAGTGCCCCATATTAGTGGTGGGGTTACGGTATAGACAGGCATAAGCTACGGACAACGAACACAATTGCATTTTGTCAATGGCAATTTGAATGCACAGAGATATCGCGACGAGATCCTGAGGCCCATTGTCATGCCATACATCCGCCACTATCACCTCATGTTTCAGTATGATAATGCAGAGCCCCATGTCACAAGGTCAGTATACAATTTCTGGAAACTGAACATTTCCCAGTTCTTCCATGGCCTGCATACTCATCAGACATGTCACCCGTTGAGGATGTTTGGGATGCTCTGGATCGACGTGTACTACAGCGTGTTCCAGTTCCCGCCAATATCCACTAACTTCGCACAGAGTGGGACAACATTTCGCAGGCCACAATCATCAGCCTGATCAACTCTATGCGAAGGACATGTGTCACGCTGCATGAGGCAAATGGTGGTCACACTGACTGGTTTTCTGATCCACGTCCCTACCTTTTTTTTAAGGTATCTCAATCAATCAATCAAATTTATTTATAAAGCCCTTTTTACATCAGCCGATGTCACAAAGTGCTGTACAGAAACCCAGCCTAAAACCCCAAACAGCAAGCAATGCAGATGTAGAAGCACGGTGGCTAGGAAAAACTCCCTAGAAAGGCCGGAACCTAGGAAGAAACGTAGAGAGGAACCACGCTCTGAGGGGTTGCCAGTCCTCTTCTGGCTGTGCCAGGTAGAGATTATAACAGAACATGGCCAAGATGTTCAAACATTCATAGATGACCAGCAGGGTCAGATAATAATAATCACAGTGGTTGTAGAGGATGCAACAGGTCAGCACCTCAGGAGTAAATGTCAGTTGGCTTTTCATTGCCGATCATTCAGAGTTAGAGACAGCAGGTGCGGTAGAGAGAGAGAGTCCAAAACAGCAGGTCTAGGACAGGTAGCACGTCCAGTGAACAAGTCAGGGTTCAATAGCCGCAGGCAGAACAGTTGAAACTGGAGCAGCAGCATGACCAGGTGGACTGGGGACAGCAAGGAGTCATCAGGCCAGGTAGTCCTGAGGCATGTTCCTAGGGCTCAGGTCCTCCGAGAGAAGAGAGAGAGAATTAGAGGGAGCATACTTAAATTCATATAGGACACCGGATAAGACAGGAGAACTACTCCAGATATAACAGACTGACCCTAGCACCCCGACACAAACTATTGCAGGATAAATACTGGAGGCTGAGACAGGAGGGGTCGAGAGACACTGTGTCCCTGTCCGGACAGGGTCAAACAGGCAGGATATAACCCCACCCACTTTGCCAAAGCACAGCCCCCACACCACTAGAGGGATATCTTCAACCACCAACCTACTGCCCTGAGACAAGGCCGAGTATAGCCCACGAAGTTCTCCCCCACGGCACGAACCCGAGGTGGGCCATTTACCTTGTGACCAACAGATACATATCTGTATTCCCAGTCATGTGAAATCCATAGATTAGGGCCTAATACATTTATTGCAATTGACTGATTTCCTTATATGAACTGTAGCTCAGTAAAATCTTTGAAATTGTTGTATGTTGCATTTATATTTTTGTTCAGTGTAGAAAAAAAAATCTAAAACAACTCCATAGCAATACATATTTTTATTTAGACTATTGTTAATTAATATGCTAAGGAATAACATTATAGAGTTTTGAGGATATTATTTGGTTTGTAGAAATGTCACAACACAAATATTAGCCACCTCAAGTAAGCCAAGGGTGTGCAACATCCTAAATTGTCAGAAAAACTGAAAATGTTGGTGAAAAATGTTGTTTTATTATGACAGTACAAATATTTTTCCCGTTTTTTGGGGGGGTCGGCCCACCATTAAATTTAGTTAAGGAGGGAAATGATGCCTTTGCAGCCTGAAAGTGATGATGCTTTATGTACGAGCTGTTCCATGGGGGACACGAGTGTATTACCAGCTGGGCACATCAAACCTATATGATAATGCAGATCTAGCGCCCACTATCGGCTGCCTAGGCTATCAAGTAAGAATGAGGACTTTGTCAAAATGTAGATGTAATTTCCATATCCCTCAAATTGCTCATAATATAAATTGATGTAGGGAATGTTGCACTCAAATTATTCACCCTACTAAAATTAACCTCCCTTTGAAACTCATCAATCCTACCCGAAAGGTCAAATTCATATAGGCTACTTTACTCGCATAAAAAGGTTGAATGGAAACCTGGTTAACATCAAGCCATTTTGAGGATGCTGGAATGATATTTTGGATGAACATGCACCTGCCTACAGGAGACTTTTGAAGTAGACTAATCAGATAAAAAAATGTGACTGGTTGTGTTTATGTCACATATAAAAGGTAGTAAATACATTGAAAAAGTAAAATTATAAATATTTTGGCTATATTGAAGGTTCTAGGTGTGCGAGGAATAGCCGCTCGGATTGGAGAGGAGGCAGACCTGTGTTAAGCTTTTCTTGAATAACTGGGCCTGCCAGGAGCACGTGGCCACATTGTATATTGGACAACATGGGAGAATGATGATCTGTAACAGACAGCACATTCAGTATCAGAAGGAAAAATGCAGCCAGACAAGCCTGCTACTGTGCCTTTCTAGGCCTTATAAACTGTTGAGCATAGATCCACAACTGGTCCAAATCAAATGAAACATTCAAATCACAGGGCTTTTGCGTCGTTATTCAAATGACATGTTCACTGCACTATTGTCACTATGAATGGTGGATAGAGGGAAGGATAGACCGTTAGACTGGTAGACTATATTGACCTGTGGCATAAGGGAAGTACCAAAAGACCTTGATATAGGGGAGGCGAATGCAAGCAGATGAGGAAATGTGGCTTGGATGGAAGAAATTATATAGTAAAACCTGCAAAAGAGCAAATGTAAACCAGGGAAAAAATGCATTACCCTCCACTGTGCCCAATAAAGAAAAACACAACTATCCACAAAGCAAAAAAAATGATGTTTAATAACCCTCCTCTATTTTGGAGCTGGTCACGGGTGCACCTCAGCCACGCTCAAGGTACTAAACGATATCATAACCGCCATCGATAAAAGACAGTACTGTGCAGCCGTATTCATCAACCTGGCCAAGGCTTTCAACTCTGTCAATCACCGCATTCTTATCGGCAGACTCAACAGCCTTAGATTCTCAAATGACTGCCTCGCCTGGTTCACCAACTACTTCTCAGATAGAGTTCAGTGTGTCAAATCGGAGGGCCTGTTGTCCGGACCTCTGGCAGTCTATGGCAGTACCACAGAGTTAAATTCTCGGGCCGAATCTTTTCTCTGTATATATCAATGATGTCGCTCTTGCTGTGGGTGATTCCTTGATCCACCTCTACGCAGACGACACCATTCTGTATACATCTGGCCCTTCTTTGGACACTGTGTTAACAAACCTCCAAACGAGCTTCAATGCCATACAACACTCCTTCCGTGGCCTACAACTGATCTTAAATGCAAGTAAAACTAAGTGCATGCTCTTCAAACGACAACTACAAATACCTAGGTGTCTGGCTAGACTGTAAACTCTCCTTCCAGACTCATATTAAGCATCTCCAATCCAAAATTAAATCTAGAATCTTCTTCCTATTTCGCAACAAAGCCTCCTTCACTCACGCTGCCAATCATACCCTCGTAAAATTGACTATCCTACCGATCCTCGACTTACAAAATAGCCTCCAACACTCTACTCAGCAAATTGGATGCAGTCTATCACAGTGCCATCCGTTTTGTCACCAAAGCCCCATATATCACCCACCACTACCTGTATGAACTCGTCGGCTGGCCCTCGCTACATATTCGTCACCAGACCCACTGGCTCCAGGTCATCTATAAGTCTTTGCTAGGTAAAGCTCCGCCTTATCTCCCTGGTCACCATAACAACACCCACCCGTAGCACGCGCTCCAGCAGGTATATCTCACTGGTCATCCCCAAAGCCAACACCTCATTTGGCCGCCTTTCCTTCCAGTTCTCTGCTGCCAATGACTGGAACAAATTGCAAAAATCGCTGAAGTTGGAGATTTATATCTCCCTCACTACCTTTAAGCATCAGCTATCTAAGCAGCTTACCGATAGCTGCAGCTGTACATTTTTTGCATTGCACTAAGCCAAGGGAATTAAGTTCACCAAAGTGGTCAATCTAGAAAAAAAGAAACGCACACCTATAAAGGCGAGGTGCTAGCTAGCGGAGTAGAAAACTAGAAAATAAAGGAAAGCCGCACACTCTAAGAGCTCAGATGCAAAAATTTAATAACCAACGTTTCGACAGCGAAGCTGTCTTCATCAGGGTAACCACCAAAGTGGTCAAACCTGGCTATCATCTGAACATTGCTATTGTCCAGTATGTTATAGTAGATTCGCACCCTCTCTACTCTAACTGTTTACATTTCTGCTCAAATCATATAAACGATTAAAGCTTTCATTGTGTCGCTGATACAGGTACGGCAGAAATCCTTATACATCACTTTGTTCTGCAGAAGACGGAAGAGCGCATCAGTTTCATTGAAAATTCCATCATAGGCCATGAGCAAAAAGCAAACATGGTGGCGGCCTCTAAATGGGTTGCTAACTAAATAAAATTCAGCAAATGCATGTAATAGTTGTCCCTGGGCCTGTTTGATGAGCTGGCCCTCATCGCTGCCACGAAATGCCAACTCCCGTCTACCTAGGTAGGCTACCCAAGGTATCATATAGCATTAATTAGCATTAAGTAATTACCGTAAATTCCGGACTATAAGGCGAAACTTTTTTCCCACGCTTTGAACCTTGCGGCTTAAACAATGACGCGGCTAATATATGGATTTTTCCCGCTTTCAATTTTTATTTTCCAAAAAAACACATTCTGTGACGTGCTCAGTTTTTTGGCGGCATGAAGCTTTCATTAGACCAATGAAATTGCCAAACGGGTTAAGGTCAAACAACTTTTTTGTTTACTGTTTAGATTAAATCGAGCGCTCTCAAACTTCCCATCATTCTGATTACGGTAATCATTTTGTCACCCTCATCATGGCAAAGACACGGAGAAATGCATATGATGCAGCTTTCAAGTTGAAGGCGATTGATCTGGCTGTTGGAAAAGGAAATAGAGCTGCTGCACGGGAACTTGGTCTTAATGAGTCGATGATAAGATGTTGGAAACAGCAGCATGAGGAATTGACTCAGTGCAAAAAGACAACTAAAGCTTACTGCTAATTTTACATTTTTTGTTACAAGCCGTGTTTTGTTAAAGCCTATTTATTTTTGTTACAAGCCGTGTTTCGTTAAAGCCTGTGTAAAGTTCATTTGTTTCAATGTACCGGTAGGCACCTGTGGCTTATAGACATTTATTTATGTTATAAATAATATTTTTTTTTTAATTTAGTGGGTGCGGCTTATATTCATGTGCGCTTAATTGTCCGGAAATTACGGTAAATACAATTCACACACTTAAAGAGAACATCCTTGGTCCTCCCTACTGCCTCTGATCTGGCTGACTCACTAAACACAAATGCTTAGTTTGTAAATGATGTCTGCATGTTGTAATGTGCCCCTGGCTTAATATAAGCAATTTGAAATTATTTATACTTTTGATACTTAAGTATATTTAAAACCAAATACTTAGACTTTTACTCAAGTAGTATTTACTGGGTGACTTTTACTTGAGTCATTTTCTATTAAGGTATCTTTATGTTTACTCAAGCATGAAAATGTGATACTTTTCCCACCACTGCCTCAACTAAGGTGTTGGTCTTCCATCCCTTATCACTAGAAAATAATACTTTGAAAATGGTTTCAGATACAATTTGTTACCCATATTGATCTGCTTACATTGCCTCTATACAATTTAGGAAGTTTTTAAAAATGGCAGTCTAAAGCTTTCATCCTGCCTACACACCAATAAATAACTCAGATGCCATCTATCGACTGTAGCAGTAAAACGAACGTGACATCCATAGGCAGGAGTGAGCTACATAACTTAAAATAAAATAAAAATTAAGACAGTTGAAGCTCATTTACTGCATTTGTATACAATTTAAAATCTCAAAAATGCTATTTGGAGAACAGAATTTAAAATAATAATATGTACCCAGCCATTATCACATTGACTGCTGTAGCTTCATTCACCTCAGTCGATCTACAAACATAGCCTATTAGCTATACCATTAGCCGCTACACGAGGGATCTGTTAGCAGAAGACGTTTGCAGTTTAAAAAGCTAATTTCCTGCAATTCTACATATTTTGCCTTGACTATTATATCTAAGGGAGTGTGATTAACAGAATCAGTGGGGGCCCCCGGAGGTCAGGGGCCCTGGACATGAGCCAATCCGCGGAAAAAATAAAATAAAAATTCAGCAAAAAAAGAAATGTCCCTTTTTCAGGACCCTGTATTTCAAAGATAATTCATAAACATCCAAATAACTTCACAGATCTTCATTGTAAAGGGTTTAAACACTGTTTCCCATGCTTGTTCAATGAACCATAAACAATTAATGAACATGCACCTGTGGAACAGTCGTTAAGACACTAACAGCTTACAGACGGTAGGCAATTAAGGTCACAGTTATGAAAACTTAGGACACTAAAAGGGGCCTTTCTACTGACTCTGAAAAACACCAAAAGAAAGATTCCCAGGGTCATGCTCATCTGCGTGAATGTGCCTTAGGCATGCTGCAAGGAGGCATGAGGACTTCAGATGTGGCCAGGGCAATAAATTGCAATGTCCGTACTGTGAGACGCCTAAGACAGCGCTACAGGGAGACAGGACGGACAGCTGATCAACCTCGCAGTGGCAGACCACGTGTAACAACACCTGCACAGGATCGGTACATCCAAACATCACACCTGCGGGACAGGTACAGGGTGGAAACAACTGCCCGAGTTACACCAGGAACGCACAATCCCTCCATCAGTGCTCAGACTGTCCGCAATAGGCTGAGAGGCTGGACAGGGCTTGTAGGCCTGCTGTAAGGCAGTTCCTCACCAGACATCACCGGTAACAACGTCGCCTATGGGCACAAACCCACCGTCGTTGGACCAGACAGGACTGGCAAAAAGTGCTCTTCACTGACAGACGAGTCACGGTTTTGTCTCACCAGGGGTGATGGTCAGATTCACGTTTATCGTCGAAGGAATGAGCAATACACCGAGGCCTGTACTCTGGAGCGGGATCAATTTGGAGGTGGAGGGTCCATCATGGTCTGGGGCGGTGTGTCACAGCATCATCGGACTGAACTTGTCATTGCAGGCAATCTCAACACTGTGCATTACAGGGAAGACATCCTCCTCCCTCATGTGGTACCCTTCCTGCAGGCTCATCCTACATGACCCTCCAGCATGACAATGCCACCAGCCATACTGCTCGTTCTGTGCGTGATTTCCTGCAAGACAGGTATGTCAGTATTCTGCCATGGCCAGCGAAAAGCCCAGATCTCAAACCCATTGAGCACGTCTGGGACCTGTTGGATCGGAGGGTGAGGGCTAGGGCCATTCCCCCCCAGAAATGTCCGGGAACTTGCAGGTGCCTTGGTGGAAGAGTGGGGTAAGATCTCACAGCAAGAACTTGCAAATCTGGTGCAGTCCATGAGGAGATGCACTGCAGTACTTAATGCAGCTGCTGGCCACAGCAGATAATTTTACTTTTGATTTTGACCCCCCCTTTATTCAGGGACACATTCTATTTGTTAATCACATGTGTGGAACTTGTTCAGTTTATGAGATGTTGAATCTTATATTCATACAAATATTTACACATGTTAAGTTTGCTGAAAATAAACGCAGTTGACAGTGAGAGGACGTTTCTTTTTTTTGTTGCCGAGTTTAGTTTCCCACATTGCATTTTGGCCCAAAACCTAACTTTTGGTGAATTTTCCTCTTCTGCAAGTATTTGGTCACTACTGAGATGACACACTGAAATGAGTCCTGAGACAAAATCAGTTAAGAACCACTGCCCTATAGATTATTCAACTTTTCATGCATATTTTCCAGTATGTACTACAACAGTACTAGACTCAGCTTTACCAACTCCATCACCCCAGTCACAGCCACCTCCATGTCACATGCACCCCCATTAATCATCATCACAGTCATCATTATCAAACAACGCATCTGGTAAATAAACTCAAAAATATGAAACCATGGCCATATTTCAACCCAAGGCACTTTATAGAGCAGAGCATTGGACAGTCAATAAAGTGTATTTTAACAGGTAATCAACGCTAGATCTGACATTCGCAGGGATCCATGAAAGGAATCACTGCAAACGCCTGGGAAATTGCATTTAAATTACGCCTTTGTCAGGTGTCCAACGCACATTGGATTGAATCCTGGCATGACTGACGGTTACACCTGGAGGCCTATGGAAGTCTTATAGAAGATGTGATTGTAAAGTAATTTAACTTATAAATATATCTCATGATCTTAGTTCATCCATCATACCCCATCAGAAGACAATGTAATTGAAAACAAATACTATATCCTCATAACATAGTTAAAACTATACTTCGATAGTATAGCTCTTTCTATGAATTTGAACGTGGTTACATTTCTCCAGCCCAATTGCTCAACTGTTTATCGAAACAAAATGGTTGGGTTGCCCATTCCGTTACTTTCAAATCCTGGATTGCCCCTTTAAAAAAAAAAAACAGGGAAAAGAAATCAACCGGCATTCAAATGGGAAACAAAATGTTCTTTATTTACAAAACAACTGGAAAGTTGCAGTAGGCATTTCCCTAAGAATAAAATAGTCATCACAAATTTAAAGGCTGTTCCAAAGCTACTATTAAAAACAAATGAGACAAGAATTCCAACAGTAAATAAAAGGGGTCCAAAGTGTCCTCAAAGCGGTCTCTCCACTTCCATCACCAGCGCCTTAGATCAGGTCAGCCACTGAGGAGAAAATATTTTATGTTAATGACAGCAATCTAATGTCAATGTCCATTTTGTAAAAGAACCCCAGGTCTTAAATGGCCCCAAATCTGTAAACCCAGTATATGGTTGAAACAAAAATGTACATTTAGTTGCTTGAACAACCAAAACATCAATACTAAACAAATCAACATTGACAATTAAATATTCAGGCAGAAGATTAACAAATGCTAATTTACCGTTCATTGGCATTTCATCGATCTGTGTGGAATAGTACTGCTCAATGTCACGGAGAATACGGATGTCGTCGTTCTTCACAAAGTTGATGGCCACACCCTTGCGGCCATAACGACCCGATCGGCCAATCCTATGAAGAGGAGAGGTTGAGGGACAAAAACACCAGTAAATGTTTGCCCCGACAAGCCGATTTTTGCTTGTTCCGGCTATGGGGGCCAGAAGCTTCTGGAAAGAGATTGGGGAGGTAGAGGATAGATGCGGTAAAGAGGTCAACGGAATGCAGACAATTGTGGAGAGAAGGATGCTTGATTGGCCTACATTCAACAAATCTGATCTAATATGTAAAATCTGTTATGATTGATGTATTTTAACAGGACCACAATGTGGTTATTAAAATCCAATTTGGATATATTTGGCTGCTTCCGCTGCATAACATTTAGAATTTGTCCCTTTCCAAGTTTAGAAAACGTGACTGCTAAATGCTAACTTCCATTTGTATAAGCTGGTAGCATAGCTAGCATACAGAAATCTGTTGTAATAGTCAATCATTTTTTAAAAACTGTAATGCAGTTGATTGATGACAACATGTACTTGGGTTGATATTCAAACAAGCACTATACGCTGATTTTTAACTCAACATAGTATGAAATACACAAACTGCCTAAATGTAGGCACATTTCTCTGGGAGGCAATGGGGAGATTCAGGATGGAGATACAGGTGAGAAACCAGTGGAGCCCTTTTTGCTTAATGCTATCTTGGCTGAGCTCCTATGTCAAGCACCGGGAAACGGACTCCAACATCTGAAGAGGTAAGGTCTTGTATTTTCGTTTAGCTAGTTGCTCGCAATTAGCTGGATGGCTATAGCGATTAGCTTTGAAATCACTACAAGTGGTGCCGTGCAGACCAATTTATTGTATGCGTATGACAGCTCGCCGAAGCATGAATACTCTGGCTTCTGCAGAATCCGCTTCGCTGTAACCACTGCAGATGTTGGATTGAACATATATTAAAAAAAATATCTGCTTTTAGTGTCCTGCGAGAGTGAACAGAGAAACAGTACTCGACCTCTGCTACTCTCTGGGCTTTACTGTGGCACTGGAATGGAACCCACAGCTCACACTGAGGACTGAGCCAGGTTACGAACAGTGCAAAAAGGATGATTTTCCTCGACCGAATAGCCACATTGCATACTTAATATCGCTTAGTTTCTATAGTTGTTCTCTGAGCTGGGCAGCCAGACGTACCTGTGGATGTACAGCTCTCTGTTGTTGGGCAGGTCGTAGTTGATGATGAGGGACACCTGGGGCACATCCAGACCTCGGGCCCACACATCAGTTGAGATAAGCACTCGGCTATTGGGGGGGGGGGGGAAGAGGAGAGATCCATGTTAGGCCAAACCAAGGTCGTATTCACTTGGAACCGAACGGGCTCAAACAAGGAAAGACTATCTGAACTTCGCAAAACATTTTACACCAATTAAAAACGACCCAAGTCAACCCCTGGGAGATTTAAAAGAACAATGCGTAGACATGTTCCCAGAGAGTGAACAGATAAACGGTACAAGACGTACTGGACCCCTGCCACTCTCTGGGCTTCACTGTGGCACTGGAATGGAACCCACAGCTCACACTGAGGACTGAGCCAGGTTACGAACAGTGCAATAAAGAATGTCCGTTTAAGTGTTTAGTCCACTAGTACGCTTTACCTAGTGTGGGAAACTGTCCGGTATTGTATAGGAAAGACAACATTCTAGATCAGGTGGACCAGAAAGAATCCACACGACACAGTACATTGTCATGTAATAGGATCTAAATGTTCCTCCCGCTAAGAGAGTCAAACAACTGTCCAAACAACTAAGCTAAGCTCTCTGGCCATCACAAGATGGACACGACTCTAGATTACACAGCTACATGTGCAAATTGTTGGTGAAGGCACCCTTTAGCAACAGTAAAAATGAATGAGTATAAGACGAGCTTCTACTTTATCATAGAAGTATGACACAGTAACTACTGACACGAGAGCACATTCACTATTGATAAATATTGACCCAGTGATCATATACCCAAAATGTAAAAAAAAAAAAAAAAAAATACATAAGACAAATACACTCAAATCTTATAGAATAGCCTTCAAATATTCATTGGGATGCTAAAAACACTATTTCAACATTATTACCTGGCGCCGGACCGGAACTCTTTCATGATGGACTCTCTCTCCTTCTGGGGCATGTCTCCATGCATGGAGGAAACAGTGAAGTTGGCCTCCCTCATCTTCTCAGTCAGCCAGTCAACCTACCGCAAGCAGAACGAGGACAGATAGAGGCTCAGGCCAAACTCATGAAAATGCATTTCAGGGATCATGCCAAAACATGCTCCCTGAAATATGCAATGTAGGGTATCGGGTGCCATTTAGGACTTGTCATGTTCCCAGAGAGTGAACAGAGAAACGGTACAAGACGTACTGGACCCCTGCTACTCTCTGGGCTTTACTGTGGCACTGGAATGGAACCCACAGCTCACACTGAGGACTGAGCCAGGTTACGAACAGTGCAAACAAAGATTTGCTTGACATTCATCGGTGTGATGGGCAAGATCAATGAGAGGTTAAAGAAAGGCTGTCATTCTTCATTTGTCAAACTAACAATGTCAAAGCATGTTTTGCCCCGGGGAGACGGAAGCGCTGAGACCTCTTCTTTTAGTTTAATTTCATAAAAATCTATTTAAAAAAAATAAAAAATTAATAATAATAATTACAATGGTGGGCATTTGAAAGAATATATTTTGTTATGATACACAACTGAAAAACTAAACGTTACATATTCCACAAACAAACATCTTCGTGTTGGGACATTGACAGTGCTTATAAATTACCTGCTAAATAGTTGCTTTAAAAAAAAAAAAAGTCAAGTACACATTACTGATTGAATACAAACCTTTAATGGCGTACTCCTGACCATCCCTATTTCTTACCACTACATATAGGCAAAGGGAGACAGTACTCACTAGGAGGAAAAACATACAATAACTATCAACAGCTGCCAACAACCCAAGTAGTTTCTCCTAGGCACAGATCTAGGGTCAGCTTCCCCTCCCCTTCCCTAATCCTAACCTTAACCATTATTGGGGGAAATGCAAAACTAACCAAAAATCTGTGTTTAGGGGCAACTTGGCAATACATGTAACTTGGTTTTAGTTGTGTACAGACCTTCCGCTTGGTGTTGCAGAAGATGACAGCCTGCGTGATGGTGAGGGTGTCATACAGGTCACACAGGGTGTCAAACTTCCACTCCTCCCTCTCTACTGCCACGAAGAACTGCTTGATGCCCTCCAGAGTCAACTCATCACTGGGAGAGGGAAAAGGGGTTAACTAGGTATTGGACCTCTTCTGCTGCTAAAGGAACAAAGGCTTTTTCCAGTGAGTGCAGGTCTTCCTATTCCAGTTAACTCGGTTCTTCCCATATAAATATTTTCTAGGCAGGGTGCAAAGGCCCCAAAAAGAACCACCATAAAAAAAGAAAGGAGAGCAGCATGTAGTTTGCCATGACAGGGGGTTTTGGTTCATGTTCCCAGGGAGTGAACAGAGAAACGGTACAAGACGTACCAGACCCCTGCCACTCTCTGGGCTTTACTGTGGCACTGGAATGGAACCCACAGCTCACACTGAGGACTGAGCCAGGTTACGAACAGTGCAATAAAGAAAGATTTCCTTGACTAGCGAATATAATAGTCGGAAATACTTATATATAAGATGGAATATTTCGCCCTTCTCCTCTGAAAGGTCCCACAGGAAAGGTAGAGGGCCTTTTCGATTTAAGCATGGCTGATTCTCTGATGACTATATGAGGTTTGTATTCAGACTAAGTACATGTATTCAGACTAAGCTGGTCCCAAATCACTCCCTCGCCCCTAATCCCTGGATAATTGCAGATGTGTAGGGTCTGGATACATATAAGCAGCTCAGTGGTGGAGCATCCACTATATTGCTTCCACCGTACAGACCTGCAGAAACTAAGGGTTAGGGACATGGGGTAGAGAGCGATTTAGGACCGGCTGATTTACACCCCCCCCCCCCAAACCGTATACATTACACAATGCTGCCGCCTAGAATACACAACTTGAACAAGTCTAACTCCAGGAACAAGGTAGCCTGGTTGAACCAGCCTGGTCATCATTCTCAACACAGCGATCAGGCTGGTTCCACTAGGCTAGAAACCATGGGTGGTACTGCCTAATATATACAGCCGAGTAATGCTTGACTCACCGTTTGACCAGGATGCGGATGGGGTCGGTCATGAACTTGTTGGTCATCTCCAGGATCTCGTGGGGCAGCGTGGCGCTGATCAGACACACCTGGGTGGCGGGTGGCAGGTACCGGTACACGTCGTAGATCTGCTCTTTGAAACCTGCCGGACGGTTAAGGGAAAGCTGTTCAGTATCCCCTTCATATTACACCTAGACTTCCAGGGAAACGTCACGCAGACCGTCACAACAACTTTCCTGTGCGAAAGTGTCTGAGCCCAAGTGTCCCTGCCTGCCGTGGGATGCAGACAGGTAGGGATAGTAGGAAACTTGTCGATTTGTAAGTCGCTCTGGATAAGAGCGTCTGCTAAATGACTTAAATGTAATGTAAATGTTGATGTGTGCAGGGGGAACGACAAAGCGGCACTGAACAAGCTGCACTGTAACTTATCCTGCTTTACCATGAGACCTCGTTGTTGTTGTTTAGGAGAGACCAGAAACAAACAACTGGCAGACGTCTTTCACGTCATCTCAGAAATGCACAATAGCGTGTCTGGCTTACCCTTGTTGAGCATTTCGTCTGCTTCGTCCAGCACCAGCATCTTGATGGCACGTGTCCTCAAACTCCTCCTGCGGATCATATCTAAAGAACAGAGAGAGAGCAGTGCCTGCATTAGTCAGCCTGCATTAGTCAGCCTGCAGTGGGAAAATGGAGGGAACTCTACTCAAATCATACACGATCCTTGCGGCGACTACAGTGAGCCTAATTCATGATTGTCTGCTCATGCATATTTTCTAGTTACCTTCCTTTGAAATTAAATGTTCTGGTCTCAGGTAAATCGTGATTTATTTATTTTTTAGATCAGGAGACTGTAGTGGGACCTTAAGTCATTGATTTATCATCGTTCTTTCCCCTGTCTGTGTTACAGGGGGGGGGGGGGTCATGTTCCCAGAGAGTGAACAGAGCAACGGTACAAGACGTACAGGACCTCTGCCACTCTCTGGGCTTTACTGTGGCACTGGAATGGAACCCACAGCTCACACTGAGGACTGAGCCAGGTTACGAACAGTGCAAAAATGATTATTTTCTCGACTTCTACTTTTGGGGCGGCAGGTAGCCTAGTGGTTAGAGCGTTAGGCCAGTAACCCGAAAGGTTGCTGGATCGAATTCCCGAGTTGACAAGGTAAAAATCTGTCCTTCTGTCCCTGAACAAGGCAGTTAACCCACTGGTCCCCGGTAGGCCGTCATTGTAAATAAGAATTTGTTCTTAACTGACTTGCCTAGTTAAATAAAAATATATATTGTTGTTCTGAGTATGCAGAGTAGCCTCATTACATAAGGTACAAACAGTTTCAACGAAGGCAGATCAAGACTGAACCCACAAAGTGAAACAGCGAAATTCAGTTTTGATCCTGTGACAGAATTCTGAGATATTAAATGTCTAGTCTGCTTAGCTGGGCAGACACAGACGTTCATAACGGTGGATGGGAGATGGATACTAGAAGGTTAGGGTCCAGGGAACTCACCAAACACTCTCCCAGGGGTCCCTGCTACTACGTGCTGGCCATAGTCCAGTTTGCGGATGTCCTCACCCACGTTTGTCCCTCCGATGCAGGAATGACACTGTACGTTCATGTAGTCACCGAGGGCCAGGAGCACCTTGGGGGTGGGGGGGGGGGTTAACATTGAATATTAGGAGATAATTAGGAGATAATGGCTGTGTCCCAATTTTCTCCCAATCCTTTGACAGTGTTCTGATCTGGGCAGCATTCAGTCGGCATAGAACAGGACAAAACGTTTTGAAACTGAGGGAAACAGGGAGGTACTATCTGAACATAAAGAAAACACTTGTTCCCATTTTCCATTGCACAGCATTTAGAAGTATTTGCTACAGTGTTTCCAAGTGAACAGGACTCCGAACCTGTCCAATAGAAACACTTTGTTTTAATACATTTTGCTACTGTGTGCCCTACTGAACACGACCCTCATCTTCCAAAACAGTTTTTCTCCAGTCCATCATAAGACACTTGATATTCAGTCACATACCTTCTGTATCTGTCCAGCCAACTCTCTGGTGGGAGCCAGGATCAGTGCCTGGGTTTCACGCACCTGTCACAAAAAGAACAAATAATAATATTTTGCTCACTCTGTCCAAACTCCACATATTCAGAGTGCGAGAAAATTTCACAAGAAAATGTTGTTGGATGATCCAAAACGGCTATGTGATGATAACGGCTCATCAGTACCTACAACAGGGCTTGTTTTCATGTAGCCTCTCAAAGTAAGAGTGGTGATCTAGGATCTCATCCTACATGTTCATATACCATTATTCATTATGATCTAAAAGGAAAAACTGATAATAGATCAGCACTCCTACTCTGAGATGCCCTAGTCTGCACATACCAACAACCTTACTCAAATACCTGAATGTCAAGACACTGCAGCACTGATACGCAAAATGTGGCAGTCTTTCCTGTTCCTGACTGAGACCTAAAAGAAAGAAAGAAGTGTTGCAAAACAGAGAAAGATGGTATTCAACAGCCACTATTAAACATTTGAACAAGGGCCCAAAAGACAATGGTTTGCAACAGAATCCAATTAATGAATACACCCCTGGTGAATAGCCAAAGTTCCAAACATTTAACTATATCTTTAGTCTGTAGCTCAGGACGTTGTGATTCTCTAGTATAAACAGTCACTACTTACTGTGCAATGACATCTCTACCCTTGATGATCTGTTTAATTGCTCTTTGTTGGATTGCGGAAGGCTTCTCGAATCCTGAGAATAAGAAATAAAAGGTGGTTAATTATGTAGGCCCATGACACACTTTCCAGTGAAATATTTCAATAAACATTACATACTATTCATGTAATCCTTTGAGCAACAGGAAAATATAGCTGGTAGTTCTGAATATTTTTCCTGTTGTGCAGACTTACTGTCAAATTGTATTAGCACTGGCTAGATCAGATTGCGCTACAAGTAGAGCAAAATGCTCACACACAAAAATATTAAATCAACAAGTGAGGAAAATGCAACATGTACTAAATACTAAATGGGGTGGAGCGTGCCAGTTAGCTAATATCAGCTAACTTAGGTAACGTTAGCGAGTTAACTCGGTTTAACGAAGCTAATTAACTAGCTAACGTTAGCAAGGTAGTTGGCTAACTAAAGAAAAACAAATAGAACATTCTGGCTTTTCTTTTCATTACAATACTCGCAGTATGTGTTTGTTCTGGGTGTGGAACTGAGTCATGAAGCACAGAAAATGAGTCCAAATAACTTACTTGGGTAGCTGCCTATATGGGCCCACTGTACCAAACGAAACCCAGGACCTACCGTATGCGTAGATCCCACGGAGGAGATCCTCTCGTAGGCCCATTGTGTCGAAGGTAGGCGTAACATCGACCTCCTCGCTGGTCTCAAACTCGATCTTGGTCATGTCTTCCTCCTTCAATAGACGCCTCGTGCGTGGTACGGTGGCTACTTCCATGGCTTCTGTGAGCGTTTTCACAAAATACGAAGGAAATCGACAACTTCACCAACTCGAGTTGTGCTGCGAGAAGTAGAAAAAAAGACCGCCGCATGCGTCGCTTTAGTGACGCCGTAAGCAAGAGACAATTATTTGCGTGACCAGTAAAGGTGTACCAAAGATTTTTTATGAGTAAATCAAGATAGACCACAACTTGTTGTTTCCAATGGAAACAAATGAGTCAGAGTGGGCAGAACAAACAAGGAGGTGGGCAGAGCCAAGCACGCGCTAGCGATATCCTATAGGCGCGTTCTAGTATCTATCTGCATATATCTGTTACGGAAGGCCTACTCTGAAGTGCCCGTGTGCAATAACTCAATTCTCCTCTGCTCTTCTTCTAAACAGCGCGATTTTTAAAAACGTTTGAAAAGGGTAAAGTCTACAAAACTTAGTCCATTCTGTTCATAACATATTCTAGTTAGCGACCAGAAAACTTTATTGAGATCAAATGTTTAATCGATGAGAAATGTGCAGAATGTCGGCCAAACTACATCCCCTCCCATATTGAGTGGAAATGCCAACCGGATGCTTCACATTTATACATCCAGTGAAATATCTGTCTCATTGTTCTATGCAGAAATCGATCCGCCATTTCCTGGTTGCGAACTAGGAATATATGCCGCGTTCACATACTAGTCGGGACTAGAAAACTCGGAACATTTCTGACTTGCTAACTGGTTGAACACAGCAGCAAATCAGAAAATTCAGAGTTTCCTAGTTCTGACTAGCACAGGAACGTGGCAATACAGAGAAGGAACTGTCAGATGCTTCATAATAGCCCGGAAGTAAAGCCGCACTAGGAGCCAAATTTGAAATGGAATAAATAGATTGAATACATGAAGCAGGTTGGAAAAAATCGCATTAAAACACGGTTAAAAATTTCTGAAGGTCTGTCATCACCATTCATGTAATATATTAAATGTATACATCAGACGGTTTCACGGTTACATATCCAATTTCAATCTTATAGCAACCCTATGCTTGGTATGACTGTTATGGGTAGAGCAGACTATTCGATATGCGCTTAATTTACATATTTATATACCCAAAATTTCTAACCTCATCCCTTACATGTATATTTATTGGAGTTCCAATCCAAACACCCTCCATATTATCTTGGTTCAATTTATCTCCAGCGACTTCTTTGTATAAATTGAAATGATAGTTTAATCTATTCAACTCATCTTGATTTCTGATTATGACATCATCGGCATAAGCATGTGCGACAATGGGCTGTCTAGAGCTGGTGATAGTACCTTGAATACTTAGATCTTCTTTAATTCGCTCTAGGAGAGGGCTAATAGCTATTACATGCTATTACATGACCTGTGCTAAGTGGGCAACCCTGCTTCACCCCCCTTCAATTTCAAAAGGTTCGGTTAGGAACCCATTTACATTAACTTGGACAGTAGATCGGCATACAGTAACTTAATCATATCAATTAATGGACTTGGGAACCCATAACATTTCATTACAAACCATCAATATTCACATGAAACATTAAAAGCTTTTTTCTCAACAAGACACAAAATGTAGAAATCAAATTATGATGTGGATGTAGTAATATCTTTCACTGTACAGATGTTGTCCCACATGAAACGCCCTTTGCTCTTTTTCTATTATGGTATCAAGAACCCCATTTAGTCTGTTCATTGTTATTTTCGGTAATATCTTAATAGTCTACATTTATTAATAATAGTCAATGGGATGTATTCATTGATGCCAAGGGAAGCCAGGCTTCCACAAAAAAAATTGTCCAAAAAAATAAATCAATGTATCCTTCTTCTCTCTGTGTTTCATAATTTTCCTTCAGCGCCCTTCTGTCTCTGTATGTGTTGCCCATCTATCTGATGCTATCTGGTCAAAAAGAGTATGACATTGTTGCCGCCCGTAGCATTGAATGCAAGTGAAGCCAGCGAGCATCATTGAGCGAAACAGTGAGCTCAACTGGGAATGGTCCTGGCTCACCAAAAAAAAAAAGTGTGAAGGGAAGCCAGTTTGGATTTAGCTTCACACCAATCACATCACATCAAAAGCCAAACATCATAAACTGAAACATTTTGAATTGTTGCATCTCGTTCTGTTATTGTCCTCCGGTGGCTAGATAGCTAGCAATGATTTTTTAAAATTCCATTCTTTTACTTTTAGATTTGTGTGTATTGTGTATTGTTAGATATTACGCAGTGTTGGAGCTAGGAACACAAGCATTTCGTTACACCTGCACTAACATCTGCTAAACATGTGTATGCGACCAATAACATTTGATTTGATGTGATTCTCTATACTGGCAAATTATTATTATTGCGATTCTGATCCAACCATGAATTCATACATTGTTCCACTGGCCTGAGAGGATGGAAATTCAATATGTACAGTACCAGTCAAAAGTTTGGACACACCTACTAATTCCAGGGTTTTCTTTATTTTTTACTATTTTCTACATTGTACAATAATAGTGAAGACATCAAAACTATGAAATAACACATGGAATCATGTAGTAACCAAAAAAGTGTTAAACAAATCAAAATATATTTTATATTTGAGATTCTTCAAAGTAGCCACCCTTTGCCTTGATGACAGCTTTGCACACGCTTGGCATTCTTTCAACCAGCTTCATAAGGTTGTCACCTGGAATACATTTCAATTAACAGGTGTGACTTATTAAAAGTTAATTTGTGGAATTTCTTTCCTTCTTAATGCGTTTAAGCCAATCATTTGTGTTGTGAAACGGTAGGGGTGGTATACAGAAGATAGCCCTATATGGTAAAATACCAAGTCCATATTATGGCAAGAACAGCTCAAATAAGCAAAGAGAAACGACAGTCCATCATTACTTTTAGACAATACATAACATATCAATAACTTTGAAAGTGCAGTTGCAAAAACCATCAAGCGCTATGATGAAACTAGCTCTCATGAGGACCGCCACAGGAAAGGAAGACCCAGAGTTACCTCTGCTGCAGAGGATAAGTTCACTAGAGTTAACTGCACCTCAGATTGCAGCCCAAATAAATGCTTCACAGAGTTCAAGTAACAAACACATCTCAACATCAACTGTTCAGAGGAGACGGCGTGAATCAGACCTTCATGGTTGAATTTCTGCAAAGTGACCACTACTAGGGGCGGCAGGTAGCCTGGTGGGTACGAGTGTTGAGCCAGTAACCGGAAGGTTGCTGGATCGAATCCCCGAGCTAACAAGGTAAAAATCTGTCGTTCTGCCCCTGAGCAAGGCACTGTTCCCCAGGCGCCAATGACATGGATGTCGATTAAGGCAGCCCTCGCACCTCTCTGATTCAGAGGGGTTGAGTTAAATGCATAAGACACATTTCAGTTGTACAACTGACTAGGTATCCCTCTTTCCCCTAAAGGACACCAATAATAAGAAGAGACTTGCTTGGGCCAAGAAACACAAGCAATGAACATTAGACAGGTGAAAAACTGTGATTCGGTCTGATGAGTACAAAGTGTTTTTTTTTGGTTCCAACCACCAAGACTTTCTGATGCACAGAGTACGTGAACGGATGATGTCCGCATGTGTGGTTCCCACCGTGAAACATGGAAGAGGTGTGATGGTGCTTTGCTGGTGATACTGTCTGTGATTGATTAAGAATTCAAGGCACACTTAACCAGCATGTCTACCACAGCATTCTGCAGCGAAACGCCATCCCATCTGGTTTGCGCTTATTGGGACGATCATTTATTTTTCAACAGGACAAGTACCCAAAGCACACCTCCAGGCTGTGTAAGGGCTATTTGACCAATGAGAGTGATGGAGTGCTGCATCAGATGACCTGGCCTCAACAATCACCCGACCTCAACCCAATTGAGATGGTTAGGGATCAGTTGGACCGCAGAGTGAAGGAAAAGCAGCCAACAAGTGCTCAGCATATGTGGTAACTCCTTCAAGGACTGTTGGGAAAAGCATTCCTCATGAAGGTGGTTGAGAGAATGCCAAGAGTGTGCAAAGCTGTCATCAAGGCAAAGTGTGGCTACTTTGAAGAATATAACATATATTTTGATTTGTTGAACACGTTTTTGGTTACTACATGATTCCATATGTGTTATTTCATAGTTTTGATGTCTTCAATATTATTCTACAATGTAGTAAATAGTAAAGAAGAAAAAAAACGAATGAGTAGGTGTGTCCAAACTTTTGACTGGTACTGTAGCTAGATGTTAACTAGCTTGCTCTACATTGCACATTAAATAAAATTAGACTAGCGAACAAGCATTTTAGCCAGGTAGCTTAGGACAAGGAGGATGGCATTGGTGTTTCTCTACAAGTAGGGCGAGTCAACATGTTTTTCTACTTAGGCACACACACAGAGAACATGGACAGCCACATGATATTTAGCTTACATTGATTGGACTAAATTGTTTTTGGTATCTTTTAGTTGTCACCGTAGTAGACTAAGCATAAGCGATTTGATAATGTTGAAATGGTACTGGATTAGTGGAGGCAGCTCCTGTTTTCTTTGAAACTAGTGATCTAAATCAATAGTTGTTTAGTAGTCCGAAAATGTGGGAAACATTAACTTGATTGACCATGCTGTCGGTCATATTACTGTGTTACATGCAATATGATTTATGGACTCCTCCAAATAGATGTTGCTCTCCGGTTTAATGATGAAACTAAGGCGTTCAATTTATTTTGCCACTGTCTTCTTATTGTTTCTGGTTTATGCCTTGATCACACCTACAGTATTTTTGCGTTTTGGTACACCAGAAGTACAACAACACTTTGATCACACCAACAGCATTATTGCTCAAAATGTTAAGCAGCATCATCTGGATATGTATGCAACAAAAGCTCAACATTCACCTTCTGCTACCATTTCTGTCAAGCTGAATGAATCCAACCTATGCACCACACAGAACGCACTGAAACTGCCTCTGCAAGGCAAATGCTGCAAGGCAAACGCAGCGTTCCATTGGAACAGAATGTAAAAAAAAAAAGTGTACAAATTATTTAACTGGGCAAGTCAGTTAAGAACAAATTCTTATTTACAATGACGGCCTACACCGGCCAAAGCCTAACCAGGACAACGCTGGGTCAATTGTGCGCCGCCCTATGGGACTCCAGATCACGGCAGGTTGTGATACAGCCTGGAATTGAACCGGGGTCTGTAGTGACGCCTCTAGCACTGAGATACAGTGCCTTAGACCGCTGCGCCACTCGGGAGCCCATAATATGGTCATTCTTTTTCAGTTTGTTTCATACAGGAAGCGGGGAAATATTGGTGACCAACTACAAACATTTTTATTCATACATTTCAATTGAAGAATAGATATTTGACATAGGTGACAATGGTTAACAGTCAAAAACCATCTCAGAAGATGTTAAAGTGGTAGAGAATGTGGGTATAAAGCTGTGTGTGTCTTTGTTCAGGCAAGCCAAGTGACAGAAAGTGGTGCTTGCCATTCAAGGATTCGCCCAAAAGTAAATTATCATTAATACCTAAACAGTTTGTTGTTGCTTTCCCTCATGATGGCAATGGTTGAGCCCAAGAGAACCACACCGATAAATACTGGCTTGATGATTTCCTTTTTAAAAACCACACTTGTGCAGTTCTACTAACACCCAACATGCAGAGCAGATTTCTAAAATATGGGTTAAACAGGTTTTGATATGATCGTTTTTCTTCCATTTGGTGCCTAAGGAACACAACACAGATAGTTAAATCTTCAAAATCCTGGAATATGTCTACGACAATCTAGACTGGCATAGGGTATGATACTGTAAGTAGGTACTAAGACAATGTCCTTCAATATTGAAATCGTAACCAGCATCCTGAAAACACCCCCTTACAATTGGGGTAATAGTTCAGTAGTTGATGGGAAATACAGTACTATCTATGCAGCAACACAGCAAGTGCTGTAGATTCACACAGAGAAGAGAAAAAGTGCCTGCGTCAGTCTTCCAGATTAACCTTGTGACGTTCTAAAGTAATTCCTTAACCTACAGAATGATAGGGCATTACCTAAACCAGTGATGGTATCCTGCCAGTGTATCAGCCCACTCTAGCACAGCATAGAAGTGTAGCACAGTCAAGCTACATGGCATTCAGTCCAGAGTCATAGATGTACAAATCTGTGAATCTGACATAAGCTTGATTTTGAAAGGTAATGCTTTGTTTCTGTGTGTATCTGAGCGTAATATATACAGTTCAAGTCTGAAGTTTACATACACTTAGGTTGGAGTCACTAAAACTCATTTTTCAACCACTTCACAAATTTCTTGTTAACAAACTATAGTTTTGGCAAGTCGTTTAGGACATCTACTTTGTGCATGACACAAGTCATTTTTCCAACAATTGCTTATAGACAGATAATTTCACTTACAATTAATTGTATTACTATTCCAGTGGGTCAGAAGTTTAGATACACTAAGTTGACTATGCCTTTAAACAGCTTGGAAAATTCCAGAAAATGATGACATGGCTTTAGAAGCTTCTGATAGGCTAATTGACATCATTTGAGTCAATTGGAGGTGTACCTGTGGATGAATTTCAAGGCCTACCTTCAAACTCAGTGCCTCTTTGCTTGACATCATGGGAAAATCCAAAGAAATCAGCCAAGACATCAGAATTTTTTTTTTTAAACCTCCACAAGTCTGGTTCATCCTTGGGAGCAATTTCCAAATGCCTGAAGGTACCACATTCATCTGTACAAACAATAGTACGCAAGTATAAACACCATGGGACCACGCAGCCGTCATACCGCTCAGGAAGGAGACGCGTTCTGTCTCCTAGAGATGAACGTACTTTGGTGCGAAATGTGCAAATCAATCCCAAAACAGCAAAGGACATTGTGAAAATGCTGGAGGAAACAGGTACAAAAGTATCTATATCCACAGTAAAACGAGTCCGATATCAACATAACCTGAAAGGCTGCTCAGCAAGGAAGAAGCCACTGCTCCAAAACCACCATAAAAATGCCAGACTACGGTTTGCAACTACACATGGGGGACAAAGATCATTTTTGGAGGAATGTCCTCTGGTCTGATGAAACAAAAATATAACTGTTTGCTATAATGACCATCATTATGTTTGGAGGAAAAAGGGGGAGACTTGCAAGCCGAAGAACACCATCCCAACCGTGAAGCATGTGGGTGGCAGCATCATGTTGTGGGGGTGCTTTGCTGCAGGAGTGGGTGGTGCACTTCACAAAATAGATGGCTACATGAGGAAGGAAAATTATGTGGATATATTGAAGCAACAGCTCAAGGCATCAGCCAGGAAGTTAAAGCTTGGTCGCAAATTGGTCTTCCAAATGGACAATGACACCAAGCATACTTCCAAAGTTGTGGCAAAATGGTTTAAGAAGAACAAAGTCAAGGTATTGGAGTGGCCATCACGTCGCCCTGACCTCAATCCTATAGAAATTGTGGGCAGAGCTGAAAAAGTATGTGCGAGCAAGGCGGCCTACAAACCTGACTCAGTTACACCCGCTCTGTCAGGAGGAATGGGCCAAAATTCACCTAAATTATTGTGGGAAGCTTGTGGAAGGCTACCCGAAACGTTTGACCCAAGTTAAACAATTTAAAGGCAATGCTACCAAATACTATTTTAGTGTATGTAAACTTCTGACCCACTGGGAATGTGATGAAATAAATAAAAGCTGAAATAAATCTCTCTACTATTATTCTGACATTTCACATTCTTAAAATAAAGTGGTGATCCTAACCAACCTAAAACAGGGAATTTTTACTAGGATTAAATGTCAGGGATTGTGAAAAACTGAGTTTAAATGTATTTGGCTAAGGTGTATGTAAACTTCCGACTTCAACTGTATATATTTATTTAACTGTAGCATTATCAGCGAGTAGTTACTGGCATCAATTGCACATTTCCCCCCAGAAATGAAATAAAAATATATGATTACCCTAATGACAGCAACTGGTATTGTAACGTTATCATTCATATGCCAACATAAGACAAATATAAGTAATCAACATTAGGATGCACAGGGGGCTTAAAAGAGAATACACTCATAAGAAAAACAAAATATGAAAACCTCTTCAGATCAAATACATACAACCGGTATGTGCGCACACACTACACGACTGATTGAAATGTGAAGCTGTAGCCCCAGCAATATGTGGATATGTCAAGCCAGGAAACTATTGCAGAGAAAGAAAATAAAAGACAAATATACAAAGTAAAATGGCAGCACCACACCTCAATTCTCTGTAAAACCATTGTAAGTGTGTGCATTATCTTACAAGGTTTATTTAAAAAAAACAAAATGATTGCGGTGAAAAGGCAGTAATAAATAGGGGGTGGCAGTCTGTTGGCAAGGCGTCAGTGATCCCCTGGCGTGTGTGCATTCAAATGTGTGTCTGGGTAAAGCAGTCTATATGTGGCCGGGTCAATCGTCCTTTGAGTGATGGGCGTCCAGGTTGACCACTTGAAGCTCTGTGAGGTTGCTGCTGCTTGACTGCTGACCAATCACCATCTACAGGTCAAAATGAGAGGGATTAGGTGACAGTAATGTTGAGGTGAAAGTAATGTTCAGGTAACTGTAATGACAGTAGAGTTGTGGTGACAGACAGACATGGGTGTCATTACCGGGTGGAGCTGCACTGCTGACACAGGGATCTGAACTGTCCCAGGATGTCCTGTGAGGAACACCTGCGATACAGCACCTGGGGGGGGGAGAAAGAGTCCAATAGATGATTCGCACATATACGAGCTAGTAGAGTTGGCCGATATTACGAGAGTATCGTCTATTGAGGATGATCGACAGCCATCGTCGACAGTGACAACATCATGACATGACAGACGAGACTAAGGTAATTTCAACTTGACTGCATGCCACCATGCAGTAAAGAGCAGAGTCAGGCAGCACACAGCAGTGCATGGGTGACATTCAGAGAAAATTGCCTATATTCCTATTTGTTATATCCCATTTCAATAAATGTTATATTTACAGAATGCAAGAGAACAATGTAGACAGAGCTAAGAGTTTCACCGAAGCAGCACAAAATGTCCAGTCAGAATGTCCTCTCTCAAATGTCAGATGATCTGGACCAAAATCCGAAGTCTATTTCTATAGGATCGGACACGCTAAAAACTAATGATGGAGAGAAAAAAAAACAGTTACATTTTGCAATATTTTTGTACGACAGTATAGATATTTGACTCCAACTAGCTTGCGCTAACCGGCTCTACCTGCACCTAAACTCCGGTATTTGTTATCTTATAGCTGACTGATCAAAACTTGTTTCCTCATGCGCTCAAGTCTCTCTACAGCTAACATAGACTATACCAAACATTAGGAACACCTTCCTAATATTGAGTTGCATCCGTTTGCCCTCAGAACAGCCTCAATTTGTTGGGCATGGACTCTACAATTACATGCTATGAATATGGGACCAAATACTTACATTTTTAGTACTTTAATACACATAAGGGAATTTCGTCCCAATACTTTTGGTGCCCCAAATGGAGGAAGGGATTATGTACAAAAAGTGCTGTAATTTCTAAACGGTTCACCCAACATGGATGAAAATACCTGCAAATGATTATTGACAGTCTGCATTTTAACTTCATAGTCATTGTATCATTTCAAATCCAAATTCTTGAGTACTGAGCCAAAACAACAAAAAAGTTGTCAATGTACCAATACTTTTGAAGCTCACTGTATAATCAGCACCCTGTTAGGCCAGTTGTGGTGTCTGGACTCTGATTGGCTCACCGGGGTCATGGGACTGTGTATGGGCCGTCTGTGGGAAGGTGTTGAGCACGGTCAGACTGCCGTCGCCCAACGAAGTCGTAGGTGTGGCGTACATGACAGTGTGGGCGCCAGGGTACATCATGTGACCGCCCATGGATGAGGGCACCGAGGACGTGACGATGGTGGTGGGGAGGCTCACTGGAGCAGGGAGACAGGACAACACGGGGCAATGAGGTGTGCATATCAATATTCTGTAAGGTTCATTTCTACAATTATGAATGGTGACTTCAAGGTCATCGTGAAGAAGAAAACTACGTTAATAAAAAGGCGACTAAGACTAAAAATAGAGCCTGCATATCACTTGTACTGCAAGTACATGACATTTCTTTCAATTAGTTAGCTTTGGTTTTCAGATGGAATACTGTTGTTTGATCTCCTCACCTTAGTGATATTGACATTTCTCGGTTGTAGTGCCTTTCACATTTCTATATGCACCCTTCAAGTGGGATCAACACTATCCACATTTATGGCATCAAAACTATCCTAATCAGTACCTTTGAGTTTGGGAAAACTGTTTCACAACCAAATCTCTATTATAGAAGGTGGTCCAGACACCTTTGTGATTTCACGTTTTTGAGAAACACACAAAAGGGAATATAACATTGCGGATAAAGTTTGGAATGACAATTTCATTTGTACAACCTCTAAAGCTGCCGCGGTCATCTCCCTCTTCAAAAGGGGGAGACACTCTAGACCCAAACTGTTACAGACCTATATCCATCCTACCCTGCCTTTCTAAAGTCTTCAAAAGACAAGTTAAACAGATCACCGAACATTTTGAATCCCACCGTACCTTCTCTGCTATGCAATCTGGTTTCCGAGCTGGTCGTGGGTGCACCTCAGCCACGCTCAAGGTCCTAAACGATATCATAATCGCCATCGACAAAAGACAATACTGCGCAGCCGTATTCGTCGACCTGGCCAAGGCTTTCAACTCTGTCAATCACCGCATTCTTATAGGCAGACTCAACAGCCTTGGTTTCTCAAATGACTGCCTCGCCTGGTTCACCAACTACTTCTCAGACAGAGTTCAGTGTGTAAAATCAGAGGGCCTGTTGTCCAGACCTCTGGCAGTCTCTATGGGGGTGCCACAGGGTTCAATTCTCTGGCCGACTCTTTTCTCTGTATACATCAATGATGTCGCTCTTGCGGCTGGTGATTCTCTAATCCACCTCTACACAGACGACACCATTCTGTATACTTCTGGCCCTTCTTTGGACACTGTTAACTAGCCTTCAGACGAGCTTCAATGCCATACAACACTCCTTCCGTGGCCTCCATCTGATCTTAAATGCAAGTAAAACTAAGTGTATGCTCTTCAAACGATTTCTGCCCGCACCCTCCCGCCTGACAAGCATCACTACTCTGGACGGTTCTGACTTAGAATATGTGGACAACTACAAATACTAGGTGTCTGGTTAGACTGTAAACTCTCCTTCCAGACTCATATTAAGCAACCCAATCCAAAATAAAATCTAGAATCAGCTTCCTATTTCACAACAAAGCATCCTTCACTCATGCTGCCAAACATAGCCTCGTAAAACTGACTATCCTACCAATCCTTGACTTTGGCGATGTCATTTACAAAATAGCCTCCAACTCAGCAAATTGGATGCAGTCTATGACAGTGCCATCTGTTTCGTCACCAAAGCCCCATATATTACCCACCACTGTGACCTGTATGCTCTCGTTGGCTGGTCCTCGCTTTATATTCGTCGCAAACCCACTGGCTCCAGGTCATCTATAAGTCCTTATTAGGTAAAGCCCCGCATTATCTCAGCTCCCTGGTCACCATAGCAGCACCCACCCGTTGCACGCGCTCCAGCAGGTATATTTTATTGGTCACCCCCAAAGCCAATTCCACCTTTGGCCGCCTTTCCTTCCAGTTCTCTGCTGCCAATGACTGGAACGAATTGCAAAAATCACTGAAGCTGAAGACCTATATCTCCCTCAATAACTTTAAGCATCAGCTATCAGAGCAGCTTACAGATCATTGCACCTGTACATAGCCCATCTGTAAATAGCCAATCCAACTACCTCATCCCATATTGTTATTTTATTTATATATAACAAAAAAATCCTCTTCTCCTTTTTTACCCCAGTATCTCTACTTGCACATTCATCTTCTGCACATCTATCACGCCAGTGTTTATTTGCGAAATTGTAATTATTTCGCCACTACGGCCTATTTATTGCCTTACCTTCCTAATCTTTCTCAAAAACATGTGAAAACACAAAAAGGTGTCTGGACCCTTCTATAACATGCCATTTACATCAAAATAGGGATTTGGTTGTAAAAAAGGAAACTTCTCCTTTAAATTATTTTAACGATGTGTGTGAACCCTGGATGACTGACAGGGAGCGCTGTATTGAAGCCACAACGCAGCCATTTTGGTTCCTTTAGAAATGCATTAATTAAATGTCAACATTCATTTTTTGACAAGTATATTCTATTACAGACACCTTAATGCATACTTTTAAAATTATATTATGTGAACTGAACACTAATGTTACTGTCCACAAAGAAATACTGAAATATGCATAATTTTGACCTTGAAACATTAATGAAATACTGTAGAATTCCATACGTTCCTATGGAGGACTGCTCCTTCTGAGGAGTACTAACGTGGCGGCCGGTGGCTTCAAAGCCTCCCGTTGGTCAATACATAGCATCAGCAATCCAGGGTTTGTTTTGAAATACCAAAAATCAAACATTTAATCCAATCCGATTGCAGAAATCAGAAAAGTCTTAAAAAACTGGGCCCAATAGCGAGAGGGTTTACTCCATCAAAATCTGTCAACGATAACCAGACCGCCTGCCTTCCCGCCATTGGGACGACTCCCATTGTTAGGGCGGAGACAAGACCATCTCATCATTATTTACAGTATCTCTGCCTATGAGAAGGCAAGGAGAAGCAATTACCATAATGTTCATACCTGTCCAGTCCTTTCAGAACTACAGGAATGCCTAGTGAGGAAGAGCTAGAGCCAGAGGTAAATTTCAGATTCACTTGCCACTAAGAAGTAGCACTCATGTCAGTCTCTCTATTTTCCCCTCTAGATGGGGCTACTGCTCTGCTGTACCAGTCATTCCAGACCCTCCTCCTTGGGATTGGGTCCATCAAGGAGCCCATTTCATTATTTCATCAACTTGTAAACAGACCGCTGCTTGTCGCATTTGAGAGTGGGGTAAATAGCCTACTAGTCATCATATAGCAATTTAACATGACTTTTTCCCCTCTCCTCATAATACTAATAATATTATCGCAGTGTTGTTTCCTCCCCTCAAATCACATTGGCATAATAGTAAAATGGGCTCATAAGCACAGACATACTGCTGTGAGAGTGTATGGTTGTTGTTGTTTACCTGTGGAGCTGCTTGTGATGTGGGAGAGGTCACTGTGGCTCACAGAGCTCTGCTGACTGCTGGGGTGAACCTGAATGGCCTGCAGCTGCTGGCCCATCCCTCCACCTGAGAAAGATGCACACACACCTAGAGTGAGAATATTCATTTTCCATTCAACTATTCTGCTATTTTTGCACACTCTTTATAGAGGCCAAGTTTGCATGTTACCTCTGCTAGGCACATCACTACAGTTGGGTGGTAAATATGAACGGGTTAGTTATGAGTGTGTATCAGTGAAATGGTGTGGACCAGTTAAGTGGCTGAGCAAGGGTTAACTGACCTACCGAAAAGTAACACAGACTCCCCGTCTATACCGCTGTCATATATGCTATTTAACACAAAAATGTGTTCCATTTGCAGCCGTTGTGATTTTACAAATGAAGTACTTGGGATATTACTACGGACAATTTTAAAGAATGTGCATAGCTGTTAGCCCACTTTCACTACAGTTCATGGAAGATGAACACCAAGTGAGATATAAAACTGACACAAGCAATGTTCCATCTCAGCTGCGTGCGTCCGCTGAGAGAAGCACGAGACTCAACTTTCTAGAGTTTTCCCTGTTCGTTAACACTATCAATGTTTCCCTTTACTGTGGCAATTGTGATTGAATCAATGCAATATTAGTCACTTTTAATGCAACATACCGAAACAAATACTATGCAAGACTTCATATGCAAAACTAACTAAGAGATTTTGTTGTAGGCAGAACGCATCAGAGTAGGAATCTATCGCATTGACACACGACTCAGCCCATACTCTACACAGACCGGTGCAGCATAACCAAATCAGAGCTGCAGGAGGCCTATATGCAAATAGACCATTGCCATACAGTAGATCGATCTGTGCAATTGACTTTGAACTGGACTGTGTTTACAGCATGAGCGACTGAGTAGATGCGCTTGTTTTGAGATCAAGGCAAGAGCTGCATGTAGCCATGTGTGCACATTTTGTTCATATCCTTTGCAAGTTAGTGAGTTATTAGCCCATCTATAGATAATTTATAGTCAGCAAAAGGATAGTGACTGCTTCCTACAAGAGCACAAAATGTTTCTAACATTTCTAAACATATTCTTAAAAGGGAGAGTTATATTTTGAGACAGGCTTGAATAAGTTAAGTAGCCAACGGGCAGCAAAATTAGTCTGATGCTCTGTAATAATGGTATGGGAATAATAATGCATTTTATTTTGTAAAGTGCATTATTGCATCAAACACCACAAGATTTTCAGTCACCTCCTTGTCTGAAGGACAAGTGGATAAACAGGTAAATGTCAAACGCTGCAGAGTCTCATGGAATGTAGGCCTACATTGAACACCACCCATTGGCTGCTACTGTAGGCTGAATGATAGCTGTTCTCTCTCTGTGCTAAAAGTTTATGGGATGCATTTTCTCCATTGTTTTTGATGGTAGGCCACTCTGGTAGGCCTACTTTATGCTCAAATAGCCATAGTAGCCTACTTGGCCACTGTTAAAACTGTAACTTAAAGTAGCTACAGCCTCAGTGTTCACAGTAACCGCACGCTGGAAGTTTTCACAATGTTCAAGTGCACTAAAAAAAAAACATTGGACACAAGTGTGGAACTTTCTTTCAACTCCTGCTTTTTTCCATTCGCTAAGACAACTGATAAAACCCTGGGGGGTTCTTTTTAACCCTGCTCAAAAAATAACTTGGGGCGTCGGCTTGCATATGTGGACAAAGCCATCTTTTCTATTTCTTGTGATAACAGTGGTGCTACACACAATCAGTAACAGCCTTAATGCCACCCCCCACACCCTCATTCAGTAACAAACACTGACCAGTGAACAGACTAAAATATCCTCTCTCCTATATTCCTGTCCCTATCTACACACCGACTGCTACTCCTCCCGCTCCTCGTACCTAAAATATAGCTACTGTTTACCCTTCCATGAGTCTTCATTATCCATCCTTATTGCCTCCCTTTGTCCTGTCAACAAATGAAGCCTCTCCTGTGACTGCTTGCAAGATGAGCACCATATTTAAACCTCATAAGAGTTCATTCAAACCTGCTTTCTCACTGCATTGTAAATGTTAGTTTTTTTTGCCTTTATCGATATGTAAAGAGATAGACTAAAGCCCAGGAAGAGACACTGATACAGGCTCAAACAAACATACATACAGAGAGAGAGAGAGAGAGAGAGACACCGAGATGCATAGAGAGATAGTGAGGTAAAGGCAAACCTAGAAAAGGACGCTAACAGACAGACAGAAATATTGGGAGATACAGTTCTGAACAGCGACAAGAGATAGAAATTACTGGGATCCTCTGTAGCTAGATGCAAACAAACCGGGCTCAATTTGGAGACACTCGACACAATCTTAGAGTGAGAGATGCATGCAGACAGAGAGAGACAGACCCTAAATCCCAAATCATCCCCTTGGTGTAGATCAGAGAAGATCAGATGTGTGTAGCAATAGTGGTAGCTCCATCATGCCCTCTGATAGGTAAGGCAGAACGGTCAAAAAAAATAAAATTGGTTAAGCTGTACACTTAAGGCGGCTGCAGTCGCACAGAGAATAAATGAATCATTGAAGATTGTATGTTGTGCAGACCATTTCTTTCATTAAAAGGCAGAATTGTTGCCATATTGCTTGCCAAAAGTGTAGGAGCTAGGGGTTGATTTGCAATTCTGGAAAGGTTGATGCTTGGAAGTATCGTGGCATGGAAACAAAACATGACGCGGTGGGGTGAAGAAGCCCCTGACCTGTGAGCGAGACAGTTGCAGGTAGGCGGAGCAGGGTGGTCTGCTGGCCCTGCTGTGTGTGCCCTGCGGTAGCTGTGGTGATGCTGGTCTGGGCCAAGGGGCCCTGGAGGGCCTGCAGCTGACTGAGAGGAATGGTGTGCGTGCCAGGGGGAAGCGGTGCGCCTAGAGGACGCGCAGAGAAGATTAGCGGTGCACAGGTCTCTCTCAGTGGAACTGACGCATAGACAAAGAAAACTCAAAAACACACAACACAGTGAGAAAGACGAAGATGGAGGGAAAACGGACACAGCCCCACAAACAAAACAGCCACAGATAATACAGCATGACTGACAAAACATACTCAAACACAGTCAGACATAACACAGCCTCACAGACAGAGCAAAGCCTCAGACAAAATACAGACCGCTTCACAGAACAAATACAACGTTACAGGGGGGGGAAAAAAACAGCCAGACAAACAGAGTCACAGACAAAAAAACACAGCCATACACACAAAACAGACAAACCACATGCACAAACACACACAATAAAACATTTTTATTGGGGTGCAATATTCTCAAAAACAAAACAAAAAGACAATTCTGAAGCAAGGGAACAATTCAGGGGGGTGAATAGAAGAAAATAAAGTTGGGTGCAACATGGAGGGGGTAAATGATAAGGCAAAGAAAGTGAGATAAAAAATAAAAACAGGAGACCCCCCCTTCACTCACCGGACATGAGGGTGAACCCTCCGGGTAGCATGACGCTCGTTGACGTGGCCGAGGTCTTCAGCACCGTGCCGTTGGCACTGCTGGTGGCACTGTGAGTATTGATGCCCGCCGAGACCTGCCAGCAGGTGGCAGGGATGCTGTTCTGCAAGTGCATGGCCACGGAGGAGGAAGTGGAGGATGAGGACGTCGACGTGGGTTGGGTGTTGACACCGGCAGGCAGATTGGCCATGGTGAACGTCGGCTTCATCATGTCCTGAGAAATGGAGAAAGCAGGAGAGATATATTTACGATATTGATCTGTTAACAGTGCATTTGGAGAGAGTCTTTACTTACGTAGCTTATGATATGTAGATAATTTGATAGCCAAATTTGTACAGATAAGGATGTACCAACCAAATGTATTTGCGTTCCCTCATGCCGAGAAACATTGCAGATAAATGATGCACTCTGTCCATCTCAGTCAGCACAGTTGGAGTGTTTTTAGATTTGACAAGTTGCTGATACACGTCAAGGATTCCATTGAAGGGCTAAGCTTCATCTCCTGGACACAAGTAGTTTGTGAGCAAGCTGGCGTGCTAACTATCTTTATGAAAATCAAAGCAAAGCAGATTCGAGTCTGGGGAAGGGAGGGGAGAGACAGCGATGAGATGAGATTCAATTTTGAACAAACAATGCTGGGAAATAATTAGAGGCGTAAGACCCCTCGCTTGAATTGGCAAACTATCAAAGAAAATAGTTAAATATGCTCATGTAGCTCACCAAGATCAAAGCCAAATAGCTCGCTTGCTTTGGTAGCAATTGTCAAGTAAAAAAAATATATATACTGTCCGTAAAATGTATATAGTATGTATAAGCTGAAAGTAGAAGCCTAAGAAGTGTTGTCCATTAGTTTAATCCAATTAGGGGAGGGATGGTAGGGTTAGTAAATAATAAAATGAAAATATATTTAAAAAAATATTTAAGATAATATACCGTGCATTCAAAAAGTATTCGGACCCCTTCCTTTTTCCACATTGTTACGTTACAGCCTTATTCTAACATGGATTAAATTAAACGTTTTCCTCATCAATCGACACACAATACCCCATAATGACAAAGCAAAAACAGGTTTTTAGAAATGTTTGCTAATAATTGTTTTACAGAAACTAAGCGCAAACCAGATGTGATGGCATATCGCTGCAGAATGCTGTGGTAGCCATACTGGTTAAGTGTGCCTAGAATTCTAAATAAAATCAGTGTCACCAGCAAAGCACCTCCACACCTCCTCCATGTTTCACGGTGTGAACCCCACATGCGGAGATCATCCATTCACCTACACTACATCTCACAAAGACAAATCTAAAATTTGGACTCATCAGACCAAAAGGACAGATTCTTGGCCAAAGAAAGTCTCTTCTTATTGGTGCCCTTTAGTAGTGATTTCTTCACCGCAATTTGATCACGAAGGCCTGATTCACGCAGTCTGCGCTGAACAGCTGATGTTGAAATGTTTCTTACTTGAACTCTGAAGCATTTATTTGGGTTGCAATTTCTGAGGCTGGTAACTCTAATGAACTTATCCTCTGCAGCAGAGGTAACTCTGGGTCTTCCTTTCCTGTGGTGGTCTTCATGAGAGCCAGTTTCATCATAGCTCTTCATGGTTTTTGCGACTGCACTTGAAGAAACTTTCAAAGTTCTTGAAATTTCAGGTTTGACTGACCATGTCTTAAAGTAATGATGGACTGTCATTTATCTTTGTTTACTTGAGCCGTTGTTGCCATAATATGGACTTGGTATTTTACCAAATAAGGCTAAATTCTGTATACAACCTTAAGCTGATGCATTAATTTGTGGAATTTATTTTCTTCTTAACTTTTAACAATGCACACCTGTTAATTGAAATGCATTCCAGGTGACTACCTCGTGAAGCTGGTTTAGAGAATGCCAAGAGTGTGCAAAGCTGTCATCAAGGCAAAGGGTGGCTACTTTGAAGAATCTCAAATATATACTGCTCAAAAAAATAAAGGGAACACTTAAACAACACATCCTAGATCTGAATGAAATAAATAATCTTATTAAATACTTTTTTCTTTACATAGTTGAATGTGCTGACAAGAAAATCACACAAAAATAATCAATGGAAATCCAATTTATCAACCCATGGAGGTCTGGATTTGGAGTCACACTCAAAATTAAAGTGGAAAACCACACTACAGGCTGATCCAACTTTGATGTAATGTCCTTAAAACAAGTCAAAATGAGGCTCAGTAGTGTGTGTGGCCTCCACGTGCCTGTATGACCTCCCTACAACGCCTGGGCATGCCCCTGATGAGGTGGCAGATGGTCTCCTGAGGGATCTCCTCCCAGAACTGGACTAAAGCATCCGCCAACTCCTGGACAGTCTGTGGTGCAACGTGGCGTTGGTGGATGGAGCGAGACATGATGTCCCAGATGTGCTCAATTGGATTCAGGTCTGGGGAACGGGCGGGCCAGTCCATAGCATCAATGCCTTCCTCTTGCAGGAACTGCTGACACACTCCAGCCACATGAGGTCTAGCATTGTCTTGCATTAGGAGGAACCCAGGGCCAACCGCACCAGCATATGGTCTCACAAGGGGTCTGAGGATCTCATCTCGGTACCTAATGGCAGTCAGGCTACCTCTGGTGAGCACATGGAGGGCTGTGCGGCCCCCCAAAGAAATGCCACCCCACACCATGACTGACCCACCGCCAAACCGGTCATGCTGGAGGATGTTGCAGGCAGCAGAACGTTCTCCACGGCGTCTCCAGACTCTGTCACGTGCTCAGTGTGAACCTGCTTTCATCTGTGAAGAGCACAGGGCACCAGAGGCGAATTTACCAATCTTGGTGTTCTCTGGGAAATGCCAAACGTCCTGCACGGTGTTGGGCTGTAAGCACAACCCCCACCTGTGGACGTCGGGCCCTCATACCACCCTCATGGAGTCTGTTTCTGACCGTTTGAGCAGACACATGCACATTTGTGGCCTGCTGGAGGACATTTTGCAGGGCTCTGACAGTGCTTCTCCTGCTCCTCCTTGCACAAAGGCGGAGGTAGCGGTCCTGCTGCTGGGTTGTTGCCCTCCTACGGCCTCCTCCACATCTGCTGATGTACTGGCCTGTCTCCTGGTAGCGCCTCCATGCTCTGGACACTACGCTGACAGACACAGCAAACCTTCTTGCCACAGCTCGCATTGATGTGCCATCCTGGATGAGCTGCACTACCTGAGCCACTTGTGTGGGTTGTAGACGCCGTCTCATGCTACCACTAGAGTGAAAGCACCGCCAGCATTCAAAAGTGACCAAAACATCAGCCAGGAAGCATAGGAACTGAGAAGTGGTCTGTGGTCCCCACCTGCAGAACCACTCCTTTATTGGGGGTGTCTTGCTAATTGCCTATAATTTCCACCTGTTGTCTATTCCATTTGCACAACAGCATGTGAAATTTATTGTCAATCAGTGTTGCTTCCTAAGTGGACAGTTTGATTTCACAGAAGTGTGATTGACTTGGAGTTACATTGTGTTGTTTATGTGTTCCCTTTATTTTTTTGAGCAGTGTATATAAAATGCAACATGGAGTGTTGGTCCCATGTTTCATGACCTGAAATACAAGACACATTTTTTCCATACGCACAAAAAGCGTATTTATCTCAAATGTTGGGCACAAGTTTGTTTTCATACCTGTTGGTGAGCATTTCTATAAGTATTTCTGTGTAATAAAACTATTTTATGGGGGGAAACTTTCTGATTGGCTGGGCCTGGCTCCCCCATGGCTGTGCCCCTGCCCAGTCATGTAAAATCTATAGATTGGGGCTTAATGAATTTATTTAAATTGACTGACTTCTTATGAACTGTAACTCAGTAAAATCTTTGAAAGTGTTGCATGTTGCATTTATATTTTTGTTCAGTATAGTGTAGATCAGGGGTGTCAAACTCATTCCGTGGAGACCCTAGCGTCTGCAGGTTTTTGTTTTTTTCCCTTTCAATGAAGCCCTAGACAACCAGGTGGGGAGTTCCTTACTAATTAGTGACCTTAATTCATCAATCAAGTACAAGGGAGGAGCAAAAACCCGAAGACACACGGCCCTCTGTGGTGTAGAAAATCATTGTACCATCTAAACCGATGTGAAATATATTTTCCATAACCAAAAATATTGTATTTTAAGCTGTTTGAAGCTGGTGTACAAAACTTTAACCTCTACAGGATGGGTATCCCTAAACCGGGACGGTTGTTGCTAACGTGTGCTAATGTGACTAGAATGAAGTTGTATACAACAGCCAACTTTCCGGGACATAGACATACGGGCAGAAAGCTTAAATTACTGTTAATCTAAATGCAGTGTCCAATTAACAGTAGCTATTACAGTGAAAAAAAGACCATGCTATTGTTTAAGGAGTGCACAATAACAAAAACGTTTTATCATGGCAACAGGTTTGATACATTCCCCTCTGAAGGTAAATAATGTACTTCCATTCAGTAATCTTGCTCTGATTTGTCATCATGAGGGTCCCAGACATAAAATGTAGCATAGTTTTGTTTGCTAAAATACATTTTTTATGTTCAAATGTAGGAACTGGGATCTACAGTTTGACCCCACTGCTGTCTCTGGCTCCACACCGACCCTGCCCAGACATCTAGATGTGTGAAAGTGTATAAGCTAATGATCCACTACGTATGACATTCCTGGGAGTGTGTCAACTTACATTTTTTATTACCATTGCATTTTTGTATATTCTATATAGTTATGTACTTAAATGTATAAATTGATCAATTCGCCACATTTGGGCAAACTCCTGGCAGACTTGATTCATAATAATGCGCAGTAATGTAATTCTTCACCGGACCAGTCTGAAACTTTGCACATCTAAATTACAGCTAGACTCCTATCCTTTCTCTTGCATTTCAAAGATGATGGGGATGAATGTTTTTTTGTTTATCTTCTACAAGATCTAAGGTGTTATATTCTCCTACATTAATTTCACATTTCCACAAACTTCAACGTGTTCCTTTCAAATGGTATCAAGAATATGCATATCCTTGCTTCAGATCCTGAGCTACAGGCAGTTAGATTTGGGTATGTCATTTTAGGCAAAAATTGAAAAAAGAAAATGAAAAAAAAAAGAAGAAAAAAAAGGGGTACGATCCTTTTAAGGCTTTTAAGTAAAACACGCAAAAAAAACACCATAAGTACAGCAAGCATAGAAAAAGTGCATATAAAACAGATATACTGCTTCATAGACTTGCTTTCAATGAGAAAGACAGATTTATAACACACATTTCTATGTGAATTTGGCCAGGTCGCCCAAACGTGATATATTGCAGCTTTAAGTGAATCATGTGTTAAATGAGATGAAAAGGAGACTGGAGTGCCACTTTAACAGTTGCCATGTACTTTCTGAGCTTGCATTGGGTGTATTCACCGTTAACTGCATTGTTTACGTGTGTCCTGTTTATAGCGCAGTGGAGAGAAAATGCACAGATGTGTGCCGCAGTTCTACTAAGATGTGACTGTTTGGCTTAGTAATAAACAAAAACCGCAACAAAAGATCATGCAAGGGGGAAACTTGTACAGCAATATTTGGGCAGTAGGCTGGCCGGCTACTAGTCAACTGCAGGACATGTCAAGTGTGTCGACAGCAATGCTGCGTTCAGCCGCACCTTTGTTCCAGCAGCGCTAAAAATGAACGTTTGAAGCGCTTATGGAAATGTCAAAATAACATTTGTTAGTGGTGATACTTAGTTCCATTGAATATACAGTCAGAAACCTAATTAAATGATCAATGACACACACACAAAAAAAACATACAAAAGGAGAAAAATCTTCAGAAACGGTATCGAATTCAAGGTACAGCATGTAAAAGGAACCGGTGTCAAACTGTCAACGATGGGACATTTTAACCATGGCCGTTTTGGGGGCCCACAGGGAGGTACTACCTCAAGGGGTGTCAAACTCATTCTACTGAGGGCCGAGTGTCTAAGTTTTTTGTTTTTCCCCTTTCAATTAAAACCTAGACCAGGTGAGGGGAGTTCCTTACTAATTAGTGACCTTAATACATCAATCAAGTACAAGGGAGGAGAGAAAACCCGCAGACGCTCGGGCCTCCGTGGAATGAGTTTGACACTTGTACTACCTGAATGTGTCCAATTAGAACAAAATTTGTTGCTTCCTTGTTTGCAAAACATTTTGCTACGGTGTGCCCTACTGAACACAATCCTGTTGGGGAATGGAGTGTTTGAGTTAGTTCGTACGAACATATTTGCAAAAAGAAACCAACTCAACTGACCGCATTAATTGTCTTGCATTCATTATCGTGCATTCTAGTCTAGGGCACTTGGTTTCCTTTTCTTTCTAAAGGACATCTACATTAGCCTGTATTTATTTTTTAACCCAGGCGCCCGTCCTCGCAGGAGGCCTTTTGGTAGGCCTTCATTGTAAATAAGAATTTGTTCTTAACTGACTTGCCTAGTTAAATAAAGTTTTTTTTTAAAAAAAGCCTATTTGAACAAGTTATCCCTCTGAGCATAAGTCCATTTCCTCCTCCATAAACATTTGCTGAACGAGTCTCTTCCAAAAGAGAGGAGGGGACAAAACTAGTAAACAAACAACCCGAGGGCCTCGCGGCTCACCTCCTGTCAGGGAATACCACCACGCAACAAGCTCCCAGCCGGTCTCTTTACTGAGAGTAAAGCAAACAATGAAAAACTAGGTTACGAGTGTTATGCCCTACTAAGTTTGCTTTGGATGGCCTGCTTCTTGTTATGACACTGACTGTGGGCGTCTGTCTGGCTGTGGTCTGATTGATTGAGTCCAGAACCCCAGCCAAGCCCACTTTTGCTCCTGAATAGCGTCCCTGTCCATCTGTATTTCAGTGTTCCTGACAACAGCTTCCTTGCACCAGTGTGCGGATCTACCTCGTCTTCTGTACTGTCTTTCTATCAGTGCTTTGCACAACACCACGACTGAGAGGTGCCTAGTCAGACAGACAACCCTTTAACCTCATTTTAAAAAAGCAATTTCCTCTCCACAGAGTGAACAGTGAGGATTCCTCCCACCACATCAGCTGTGAGCCGAAGTAGTACCGTGGTTCATCAACGACCAATTATATTTCAAAGCAAGTCTGGCTCTTGGTTGAGTAAAGAAGCTTAAGGAGATGAAAAAAATCCCCCGAATACTAGCCACAAACGCTGATAATCTAACACAGAATTAGTTTCCATTTCATCAAACTAACTGCGCATCATGATGACATGATTTGTTGTCACTTGTCATAAGCTTCTCTGCTCTAAAATGAGGGTCAATGGGCCAGCCATGAATCCAAAAATATTGATGTGAACTTGTGTAGCTCACGCTATAATTCCAAAGCGAAAGTGTAGGCCTGTGCCTGGTAAATGAGCCAACTACATGACCATCCGAGGAAGCTACCATTTCTTCCCCTCTGCATTAAACCAGGTGAGAGATGAAACTTTGACCTCAAGTGGACAATAAAGCTCAAGACTAGCCCAACGAAGGCCTTTTATTTACTCAAGCAAAAGATTTAGCGTCGGGTAGGCGTACGTCGCTGAACCTCCTCACATAGAGCTCACCACGTTTCCTTGAAAATCATGGTCTCCAACCAACGCTGAACACAGCTGCAGCTTATATGGAATGCAAGCAGCCCTCTGCCAAGAGAGGAACTAGAGGAAACCATCCCATATATGGACAAAGAGGCCAAATCTTATTTTTATCAATCTGCTGTGAAGCATTTCAGATGTGTTTATTTTTCATATGCTCATGAATAACAGTGAAGTCTAAGGAGACTTAACCGTTAACCCATCGGTCAGCTTTGGTTAAAGGACCCTGTAGTGATGTCAACCGTTTAAGCAATATTATATCCTGTGAGGTTGTAATATGACTTTGATCCAACAATTTTTGTTGTTGAGTAAATACATTGTTTTGGTGGCTACAAAAGGTTTCTCTGGCTGGGAAGTTTGTTCTCCCACACACTTTTTACCAGAATAGGTGAAACTACCACTGGCGAGTGCCTTTAATTCTAACACAGTCTGAGATTAAGACAGCCAACACCCTTTTCAAGGGATGTTGAATGCTACTACAAGTTAAGACATTCTACACGGGTTTTCTTTCCGGCACTGCATAGTAACCTAGGAAACCTCTTCAGTTCTGAAGCCTGTGCCCATTTCCCAACAGGAGAAAGAATAAACAGAGCAACAATATACCTCTTACAGATTATTATTATTATTATTATTATTATTATTATTATTATTATTATTATTATTATTATTATTATTATTATTATTATGCACAGTAGGCCAAAGAGTGACATCAACATGTTTGTTGATCTATTAGTTCGAAAATCACCTCCATGCAACTGCTATGCTAAAGTCACCATATAAAGACAGCATTAGGCAACTTGATGCGTGGTAACCCAGGTGCTCTGAAGCAGCTATCCGTGGCGTTAATCCCAGTAGACTGTCTAACCACCTCACCTTGGTGGGCTCCGCACAGCCGTCACCCTCCGACACCTGGTAGGTGAGGTCCGTCTCCTCGAAGCCTGTGGCGCTCATGCGCTGGTCAGTGGACGGGTCGTTGCGGGGCGGCGAGTCGGGCGAGTTGAGGCACGTCTGGATGAGCGCCTTGCCCGTCTCACTGGTAATCATGGGCTGGAGCTTGCGTGTGGCAAATGTGTAGACGTGTCCCGTCTCGCTGGCCACCAGGAGGAGGACCTGGGTGCCCGTTAGAGTGGAGAGCTCGTAGGCCTGGGGGAGTGGGAAGAGGGATGAGAGAGCGTCAGGCATTAAATCAAACTTAATGTAGCCCTTTCCACCCACATCCCTGTCATCCCGTATACGGGTTGAAAAATGGCAGAGTTTGTCATTGATAAGTGCCTGCATTGGAACGCAGTGGCTGTAGAATAACATGCTATACATGGCACAGAGCTCAGGTTCACCACTTCACAGTGCTGTATGGGTTGACTGATAGCTGTTCTAAAGTTGAGCATGTGCACAACAAGAGGCCCCCCATCCCTCCAGCTAAACTGGGCTACTTCCGCACATTTGTTGTCTGAGTGAGGGAAATGCTGTAAAATCGAGAGGAGTCGATGTGTTCTGAAAGATGAGACGTTGAGGGTTATAATAAATACCGCTTTGATGTGTGCTTCACATTACCATATTTGAAGACATGTAATTTACAGTATCAAGCTTTATGAGCGCTGTTTGAGCCACAGTTACAAGGACGATATGCGTTATACCCTGGGTTGTCCTGAACACAATGAGCTTATGTTTGTCGTATTGTGAAGAAAATTAGACGCGGAACACGCACTTGAATGCACGGATTCTATATGCACCAAAATTAATCTGTTTCTCTGAAGTGCCTTTTGAAAGCCTAACACTGTGAGATCATATTTTATAACGTGGCTAGCCATGTTGGCAATAGAAAAAGCTTTCAAATTATGCCCACCTGAGTGTGCTTGCCTCAGTTCCTCAATGGCAAAGCTAGGAGAGCTAAAAAAAAAAACAGCCAACACTCCTTTCTTTCCTTGAGTCAAAAGTGCATTGAAATTACTTAGGAACTGTACACAGCTTGGGGAGGTGTGTGACCTCTTGGAGACATCAGTTCGACCCCTCACTCCAAACCATTGTAAATCGTTTTCTTATCTTGCACCTACTCCAAAATGTAAATTAATATTCTTATTATGTTACTGAATGTGCAGTATCTGAGTATTTTTATATGTCATTATTGACAAATGCTGTGAAAAGTACAGTAAAAGGCCTTCCGGGTGGCGCAGTGGTCTAAGGCACTGCATCGCAGTGCTAGCTGTGCCACCAGAGACTCTGGGTTCGAGCCCAGGCTCTATCGCAGCCGGCCGCGACTGGGAGGCCCATGGGGCGGCGCACAATTGGCCTAGCGTCGTCTGGGTTAGGGAGGGTTTGGCCGGCAGGGATGTCCTTGTCTCATCCCGCACTAGCGACTCCTGTGGCGGACCGGGCGCAGTGCACGCTGACCAGGTTGCCAGGTGTACTGTGTTTCCTGCGACACATTGGTGGGGCTGGCTTCCGGGTTGGATGCGTGCTGTGTTAACCTCTCTAGGGTAGGGGGCAGTATTTTCACGGCCGGATGAAAAACGTACCCAAATTAAACGGCCTACTACTCGGGCCCAGGAACTAGAATATGCATATTATTAGTATTATTAGTGGATAAAAAAACGTACCCGATTTAATCTGGTTACTAATCCTACCCAGTAACTAGAATATGCATATACTTATTATATTTGGATAGAAAACACTCTGGAGTTTCTAAAACTGTTTGAATGATGTCTGTGAGTATAACAGAACTCATATGGCAGGCAAAAACCTGAGAAAAATCTAACCAGGAAGTGGGAATTCTGGTGCTTGTAGTCCTTTCAAGTCATTGCCTATCAAACAGTGACTTTTGCACTTCCTAAGGCATCCACTAGATGTCAACAGTCTTTAGAAAGTTGTTTGAGGCGTCTATGATGAACAGAGAGCGAACAGAGGAAATTGGAAGTTGTTGACTCAGGAAAGTACTGGCGTTCATTGGCGCGCATTCACGTGAGAGTTAGCTGTGTTCCAAAACGTTTTTCAAGACATTGCAATCGTCCGGTTGGAATATTATTGAAGTTCTAAGTGAAAAAGGCCCTAAAGATTGATGCTATACAATGTTTGACATGTTTGAACGAACGTAAATATAACTTTTTTTACTTTTGTCGTGACATTTTCCGCGCGCTTCCTACATTTGGAGTAGCTAACTGAACGCGCTAACAACAAGGAGCTATTTGGACATAAATTATGGACTTTATCGAACAAAACAACATTTATTGTGGACCTGGGAATCCTGGAAGTGCCTTCTGATGAAGATCAAAGGTAAGTGAATATTTCTAATGCTATTTATGATTTAAGATGACTCCAAAATGGCGGGTATCTGTATTGCCTAGTGTATTTTTCTGAGCGCAGTACTCAGATTATTGCAAAGTGTGCTTTCCTCGTGAAGCTTTTTTGAAATCTGTCACAGCGTTTGCATAAAGGAGATGTTCATCTATAATTCTTTGAATAACAGTTTAATATTTTATCAACGTTTATGGTGAGTATTTTTGTAAATTGTTGTGCTGATTCACCGGCAGTATTGGAGGCAAAATATTTTCTGAACATCACGCGCCAATGTAAAAATGGGGTTTATGGATATAAATATGAACTTTATCAAACCAAAAAATGCATGTATTGTGTAACATGATGTCCTAGGAGGGTCATCTGATGAAGATCGTCAAAGGTTAGTGCATAATTTTAGCTGGTTTTCTGGTTTTTGTGACGCCTGTCCTTGCTAGGAAAATGGCTGTGTGCTTTTTCTTGTGTTGGAACTGTCCTAACATAATCTAACTTTATGCTTTCGCCATAAAGCCTTTTTGAAATCGGACAATGTGGTTACATTAAGGAGACGTGCACCTTTTAAAATGGAGTAAAATAGTCGTATGTTTGAGAACTTTGAATTATAACATTTTGTGGTTTTGAATTTGGCGCTCTAATTTTTCACTGGCTGTTGAATAGTGTGAACCGTGGGTGGGTAGCGTCCCACCTGCCCCAAGAGAGGTTAAGAAGCAGTGTGGCTTGGTTGGGTTTCGGAGGACGCATGGCTCTTGACCGTCGCCTCTCCCGAGTCCAAACGGGAGATGCAGCGATGAGACAAGACAGTAACTACTAACAATTGGATACAACGAAATTGGGGAGAAAAAGGGGGTAAAAAAAATGTTAAATAGAAAAGTACAGTAAATTTAAAATGCACAAAACAAAGGTTTGGATTCAGTCTTTGATCTGAAATAACCAAAATGTAATAATTTCCCCATAATCTCATGTTCTGGTTATGCATATGCTTTTTATAGTTCTTCTGTTAGAAACATTTCAATTGGGCCAGATCCACATAGGCCAATATCCATGAGTGTAAGGGGCTAAAATGCCTTTGAAACTGCAATACACTTTACAGTAAGACAATAGAGAGAGAATGTGATTGTCAGTGCACAAATGAATCATCCATTGATCCATTTTAATGCTAAGATAAATGTTAGAAATGGTAGCCAAATTCTAATAAATAAATAAAAGAACTGCTTAATCAACAAAAATCTCATCAGACAGACACTTGTCTGAGTAGACTTCTTTCGTTAATGGCGAACAGCACTTGCACACTGATGTTTCTATGGCTATATGGAGGTCACCAGATGTAGGCCCTTGCATACATCTTTATCAATATATTGTAACATTTGTGATAGGCTATACTGCACCTATTGCATTACCCTACAGTTGCAGTGAATAGTGGTGTAAGACAAAATGGATGAATTACTAAATTGATTTGCGTTTAGGATATAGGCCTAGAGTTTTTGTTCACAGGGTCTCAATGCAAAGTCATTTGAGACCTCATGAAAAGCTCTATATAGAGAGTTCTCATCTATACTATTCGTAGCCGTCTATTTACCACCACAGAACAAAGCTGGCACTAAGACCGCTCTCAACCAACTCTATAAGTCCATAAGCAAAGAGGCAAATGCTCACCCAGAAGCGGCGCTCCTAGTGGCCGGGGACTTTAATGCATGCAACCTTTAATCAGTTTTAACTCATTATTACCAGCATGTCACATGTGCAACCAGAGAAGAAAAACAAAATCCTAGACCACCTTTACTCCACACACAGAGATGCATACAAAGCTCTCCCCCGCCCTCCATTTGGCAAATCTGACCATAATTCTATCCTCTGGATTCCTGCTTACAAGCAAAAAAAATACAGCAGGAAGTAGCAGTGACTCGCTCAATATGGAAGTGGTCAGATGACACGGATCCTACGCTACAGGACTGTTTTGCAAGCACAGACTGGAATATGTTCCAGGATTCATCCAATGGCATTGAAGAGTATACCACCTCAGTCATCGGCATCATCAACAAGTGCATCGACGACGACGTCGTCCCCATAGTGACCGTACATACACATCCCAACCAGAAGCCATGGATTACAGGCAACATTAGCATCGAGTTAAAGGCTAGAGCTTCCGCTTTCAAGGAGCGGGACACTAATCCGAACGCTTATAAATCCCGCTATGCCCTCAGACGAACCATCAAACAAGCAAAGCATCAATACAGGATTAAGATTGAATCCTACTACAGGCTCTGACACTCGTCGGATGTGTCAGGGCTTGAAAACTATTACGGACTACAAAGGGAAACCCAGACGCGAGCTGCTCAGTGACTCGAGCCTACCAGATGAGCCACATGCCTTTTATGCTCACTTAGAGGCAAGCACACTGAAGCATGCACGAGAGCACCAGCTGTTCTGGATGACTGTGTGATAATGCTCTCGGTAGCCGATGTGAACAAAACCTTTAAACGGGTCAACATTCACAAAGCCGCTGGGCCAGTCAGATTACCAGGACATGTACTCAAAGCATGCACGGACCAACTGTCAAGTGTCTTCACTGACATTTTCAACCTCTCCCTGACTGAGTCTAATACCTACATGTTCCAACCAGACCACCATAGTCCCTGTGCCCTAGGAAGCGAAAGTAGCCTGCCTAAATGATTACAGCCCAGTGGCACTCACGTCGGTAGCCATGAAGTGCTTTGAAAGGCTGGTCATGGCTCACATCAACGGCATCCTCCAGGATACCCTAGACCCACTCCAATTCGCATACCGCCCCAACAGATGACACAATCTCAAACACACTCCACACTGCCCTTTCCCACCTGGACAAAAGGAACACCTACGTGAGAATGCTGTTCATTGACTACAGCTCAGTGTTCGACACCATAGCGCCCACGAAGCTCATAACTAAGCTAAGGATTAAGGGACTAAACACCTCCCTCTGTAACTGGATCCTGGACTTCCTGACGGGCCGTCCCAAGGTGGTAAGAGTAGGCAACAACACGTCTGCCACGCTGATCCTTAACCTGTTAGGGCTAGGGGGCAGTATTTACACGGCCGGATTAAAAAACGTACCCGATTTAATCTGGTTACTACTCCTGGCCAGTAACTAGAATATGCATATAATTATTGGCTTTGGATAGAAAACACCCTAAAGTTTCTAAAACTGTTTGAATGGTGTCTGTGAGTATAACAGAACTCATATGGCAGGCAAAAACCTGAGAAGATTTCATGCAGGAAGTGGCCTGTCTGACAAGGTGTTGTTGTTCTTGCCTCTGTTTATTGAAGACTGTGGATCTTAGCTGTAACGTGACACTTCCTACGGCTCCCATAGGCTCTCAGAGCCCGGGAAAAAGCTGAACGATATCGAGGCAGCCCCAGGCTGAAACACATTATCGCCTTTGCCAAGTGGCCGATCAGAGGACAAAGGGCTTAGGCGCGTGCCCGAGTCGACCCCATGCTGTATTTTCTTTCGTCTGTTTACCTAATTGCAGATTCCCGGTCGGAATATTATCGCTTTTTTACAAGAAAAATTGCATAAAAATTGATTTTAAACAGCGGTTGACATGCTTCGAAGTACGGTAATGAAATATTTAGAAATCTTTTGTCACGAAATGCGCCGTGCGCGTGACCCTTATTTACCATTCGGATAGTGTCTTGAACGCACGAACAAAACGCCGCTGTTGGAACATAACTATGGATTATTTGGGACCAAAACAACATTCGTTATTGAAGTAGAAGTCCTGGGAGTGCATTCTGACGAAGAACAGGAAAGGTAATCAAACTTTTCTAATAGTAAATCGGAGTTTGGTGAAGGCTAAACTTGCTGGGTGTCTAAATAGCTAGCCCTGTGATGCCGGGCTATCTACTTAGAATATTGCAAAATGTGCTTTCACCAAAAAGCTATTTTAAAATCGGACATATCGAGTGCATAGAGGAGTTCTGTATCTATAATTCTTAAAATAACTGTTATGCTTTTTGTGAACGTTTATCGTGAGTAATTTAGTAAATTGTTAGTAAATTCGCCGGATGTTTGCGGGGGGTATGCTAGTTCTGAACGTCACATGCTAATGTAAAAAGCTGGTTTTTGATATAAATATGAACTTGATTGAACAAAACATGCATGTATTGTATAACATAATGTCCTAGGATTGTTATCTGATGAAGATCATCAAAGGTTAGTGCTGCATTTAGCTGTGGTTTGGGTTTTTGTGACATTATATGCTAGCTTGAAAAATGGGTGTTTGATTATTTCTGGCTGGGTACTCTGCTGACATAATCTAATATTTTGCTTTCGTTGTAAAGCCTTTTTGAAATCGGACAGTGTGGTTAGATAAACGAGAGTCTTGTCTTTAAAATGCTGTAAAATAGTCATATGTTTGAGAAATTGAAGTAATAGCATTTCTAAGGTATTTGAATATCGCGCCACAGGATTCAACTGGCTGTTACGTAGGTGGGACGATTTGGTGCCACCTGCCCTAGAGAGGTTAACACAGGGGCCCCTCAGGGGTGTGTACTTAGTCCCCTCCTGTATTCCCTGTTCACCCACGACTGCGTGGCCAAACACGACTCCAACACCATCAACTTTGCTGACAACACAGCAGTGGTAGGCCTGATCACCGACAACGATGAGACGGCCTATAGGGAGGTCAGAGAACTGGCAGTGTGGTGCCAGGACAACAAACTCTGTGTACGGCCCAGTACATCAGTTGGGCCAAGCTTCCTGCCATCCAGGACCTATATAATAGGCGGTGTCAGCAGAAAGCCCATAAAATTGTCAGAGACTCCAGTCACCCAAGTTATAGACCGTTTTCTCTGCTACCGCACGGTAAGCGGTACTGGAGCGCAAAGTCTAGGACCAAAAAGTTCCTCAACAGCTTCTACCCCCAAGCCATAAGACTGCTTAACAATTAATAAAATCGCCACCGGACAATTTACATTGACACCCTTTTGTACACTGCTGCTACTCGTGTTTATTATCTATGCATAGTCACTTCACCCCCACCTACGTACATGTACAAATTACCTCAACTAACCTGTAACCCCGCACACCGACTCGGTACTGGTGCCCCCTGTATACAGCCTCGTTATAGTTATTCTTATTGTGTAACTTTTCATTATTACTTTTATTTTAGTCCACTACGTGAATATTTTCTTAACTCTTCTTGAACTGCACTGTTGGTTAAGGGCTTGTAAGTAAGCATTTCACAGTAAAGTCTACACTTGTTGTTTTCAGCCATGTGACAAAAAGTTTGATTTGATATAAATGCAAAACCATTCATACAAACTCATGAGCAACACTAACTGTTCCCTTTACCTGTAGACAATCACTCATATCTGGCTTTATTGAGCTCTACACAGCCCAAATCATTTCCCTAATTTATGACAAGTTATTCCTTTTTCTAACCAGCTTAATCCCTAAATCAAAATGACAGTACATTGATATTCAATGCAAACATTCTACAAATGTGCTCTGACAACACTGTTTTGGCGCAAACACACATAATTCCTTAGCACTGATGCAACGTGGTGTGTCAGCAAGCACATCATCTAACTACCAAGTATTTATTGATATTGGAGAGAACAATGAACGTGGTCTCTGGGCTGTGGTCCTACAAAGGCCAAGAGTGGAGAGAGTCAGGCTAGAGGTTATTGGGAGAGTAAGCGGTAAATGTTTCTGAACAAGCGCATTAGTTGCTTAGAGCAGTGCAAGGCCACGTTCAGATGGCAAACGTTGTGGAACATTGCAAATAGAAATGTCATGAATAGAACTAACGGGATTCCTTAATTAGTATGTCAGAAGGTCATGTTTGTTCTACAAAGGCTATTAGTACCACAACCCAGTGCCCTACTTAATACAGCCTAGACCAAGCTTCCTTCCACCATGCATAGCCATTTCTTAAAAGCTTTTAACAGGATCTCGGTGAGCACAAGCTGTTGTTTCCAAGGGGAACCCCACAGCCATGCATAACATTGTGGCTGTGTATGCAGCAGGAAGCATTGCTCTAACAAGCTCAGGGCTTCCAGGCACTATAGTAGTAGGAGGGGAGGGGATCTTTTTGGCAGCAGCCATTGGCCAGTTGTCTGTGTATGCTATTCAATGTATTCAAGCACTTTATGGTGCTCATAAAACTGGGACGACATCAGAAAGCAACCAGTGTTAATTAGAAAACAAGGCTACAAAGACAGGAAGAGGCAAACAATAGGAAGGAGAATATAGAGTTGAAGAGATTGAGCTAGTTAGGCCTAGCTCTCCTGTGTCCTCCACTTTGCAGCAACACTTTCTGTAGGTTGTCATTTGTGTGGACACCCACCCACACACCAACCCTGGGCCGGCAGGTAACCTAGTGGTTAAGAGCGTTGGGCCAGTAAGTGAAAGGTCGCTGGTTCGAATCCCCAAACCAGCATGGTGGAAAGATCTGCCGTTCACCCTTGAGCAACACAACAACTTCTCTCTGGGCGCTGATGACGTCAATTAAGGCAGCTGCCTGCACTTCTCTGATTCAGAGGGGTTGGGATAAATGTGGAAGACACATTTTGGTTGAATGCATTCAGTTGTCCAACTGACTAGGTATCCCCTTTCCCACACACTATATGCACAAGTGGCATTGCATCATTGCAGAGGGGAAGGAACCTTGTGGTTGCCTAGGCACCCACACAGTATCGCTCTGTAAGAGGGGGGGTTGCGTTGGCAGTGCACCATGGAGGAGCAGTGATAGCTCAAAGATGTGTGGCACATCAAAGCAGCGCCTTACTCCATCTTCCACATTGCAGTCTGATTTTCCAAGCGATCCAAAGCCTCCTGGGGTAGCAGGTAGCCTAGTGGCAAGAGGGGGAAAAATCTGCAAGGCAGTTTAACCCCCAAAGACACCTGCTCCCCGGGCGTCGTGGATGTCGATTAAGGCAGCCCCCTGCAACTCTCTGAATCAGAGGGGATGGGTTAAATGTGGAAGACACATTTTGGTTGAATGCATTCAGTTGTGCAACTGACTGACTTAGGTAGCCCCTTTCCTTGCCTGTATTTTGTAACAGAGGTTGCCAAACTTGTTTTTTTTGCCCCTCCCTGCTGCATACAGCACACCTGGGTACAAAAATCTGTGAAGTACCCCTGCCCTGAGTGGGATTGTTTAACTCCTGAAGGCCTTTGCAGACTGTACGTCAGAATCGGTCTTAAGATTATCGCGTTACACTGTGCGATATTACCAAATTAAAATATTGATATCAACCTGGCCAGATTGTATGACTTGCTTCAGTTCTGTCGTCACATTCGGCGATTAGCTTGCGAGGCTACGTCAACTGCAGCGGTGTGTTTGAGCTGCACATGTGCCGGCAGCACCAGCCTCACTCTATGCTCAGGCACGAGTGAACGGAGTTCACTGAAAGTATGCAACTAAAAGTATGCATCTTACAAATAGTTCACATACAAACTTTACATGTACGAACTCAGAATCAAAAACAGGCTTCCTCAAAATAACATGGTTGCTGTGGTAGAACATTGTGTATTTATCAAAATCCCATCAGGTGGCCTGATTTCATGCAGATGTGTCATGTAAACAAGATTAGGGACATTTTTCATTTTTGCACAGCATGTAGGCTAAACGTTTAAATCAAACTACTATATTAAATCTGAATATTCACAATAATCGTATTATTGTGTGCATACTCAGTGCTGGTTCTGTGTTCCTATTGGGCCAATCACCGAGATCAGCTCGTAACACCAGCCACACTACATGATAAAAAAGGCAACAACAAAAAAAAAAAATCGGACACTGCTAGAACTTTGTCGGAGCAGACCTAGACCCGGACACACTGAACGAGCCAAGACGTGCGACAATCGTTTATGACCTAAGAATATGCCCACGACATGGACATTTTGTATTTGCAAACCGTACAGTCTGCAAAGGCCTTGAGGTAAATCTACTCATAGTACAGTTTAGGTAGCCTAACAGATAACTGGCCAAGTTCCCTGAGCTTAAAGCCCCTTTGAGGAGGAATCATTAATTCCCAACCTAAATACCTCCCTGCTTCTCAACCCAAGTGATCTCCTTCACCACACACTTATTAGCCTGCGGACAAGGGTCGAGAGCTTCAAGTTCCTTGTGTGCAAATCACTAAGGACTTAAAATGGTCCAAATGGCGACAGCGCGTCTTCCCCCTCAGGAAGTTGAAAAGGTTTGGCATGGGCCCTCAAATTCTGAAAAAGTTATACATTGAGAGCATCTTGACTGGCTGCATTATTTTTTGGGGTGGCAGGTAGCCTAGTGGTTAGAGCGTTGGGCCAGTAACCAAAAGGTTTCTGGATCGAATCCCCGAGATGACAAGGTAAAAATCTGTCGTTCTGCCCCTGAACAAGGCAGTTAACCCACTGCTCGCTGGTAGGCCATCACTGTAAATAAGAATTTGTTCTTAACTGACTTGCCTAGTTAAATAAAGACTTTAAAAAAGAATCATTGCTTTGTATGGCAACAGCACCGCCCTCAATCGCATGGCACTACAGAGGGTAGTGCAGACAGCCCAGCACATCACTGGGTAGAGCTCCCTGCCATCCAGGACCTCTATATCAGGTGGTGTGAAAGGAAGGCCCAGGAAAATCATTAAAGACTCAAGCCACCAAAGACTTGTCTCTGCATCAAGTCTGACACCAACAGGCTCCTGAACAGCTTATATCCCCATGGCATAAGACTGCTAAATAGCACTGACACTCCAGCACACACATTTATACTGACTCTACACACACAATCATCATTTACACTGCTGCTACACACTGCTGTTTATCATATATCCTGATGCCTAGTCACCTTACCCCAGTATCCCTGCATATTGTAAATATGCTATTGGAACTGACCCTGTATATAGCTTCATACTTTTGCATGTTTTTGTAGAGCTTGCAAGGCATTTCACCACACTTGTGCACGTGACATTAAAACTTGACACGTGACCACAGGCCTGAGGAACACATGCATGCTGCTGCTGCTGTAGTCCCATTTGACAGACTTATCTAGGATGAGGTTATCGACCTACACATGATGACCCAACCTAAACGCAAATAGTGTCATACCTAACCAAACAGGCCAGATCAAACAATATTGAGCTACCTTGAAAAGAAAGTGGCTTTGGCAGCAAGTATTTGCATGCTCAGGTTTTTACTGGGCTATAACTTCGGGGAGGTGATTGCCGGAATGCATTAAAATGTTCTTCTCACCAGTCTCTATTGAGCCTCTGTAGAAGCGGAATTGCTCTACAAAGCTAATCAAGTCCTGGAAGTATATAGCAGCTCATGAAAAGTAGCTACTCTGGACAGCCTAATCAAGAACCCTTTATGAAAACATTGTGTTATCAATAACATCTATAATAGGGCCATTGAACTCAAATGAGTTCGCTGTAAGTTACCACATGAAAAAAATTATACTTGGCAGATAGAACTCAATCTCTATTGATGGTGTTAAATCAGGTTTCCTGGAAATTACAAAAGGTGTCCCGCAGGGTGTCGATTCTGGGTCCTGTACTTTAATGTTTACATTAACAATAGACTGGTCTGTAAAAAATATTACCTGTACGCCGATGATACTGTTGCATAGGCTATTGCCCCCATGGTTGACCAGGCTCTATCTGAACCACAGTCTGCCTTTATTGTATTACAGAAACACTTTGGCAAATTAGTAGTGAATGCAGCTATAACTCAGTATGTGGTTTTCTAGAGCGCATAAAAATATGTCTGATGATTTAAGCATATGAACTTTGGATGGTGTCCATATTGATCGTGTCAGTGCTTACAAATATCTAGCCATCTAGATAGATGAAAAGCTGTCTTTTAAAAAGCATATTGATGAGTTAGTTAAGAAGCTGAGAAAAATAGGCTTCTATAGAAATAGGTCCTGCCTCTCGCTAAATAGTAGAAGGCAGATTAGGACAGACGACGTCGACTGAACAGACTATGGCGACATCACCTATATGAATGCAGCTGCCACTTCATTAAAGCCGTTAGATGCAGTTTATCATAGTGCTTTATTACGGGCGATAATTTACTCATCACTGCATTCTCTACCAGAAAGTTGGTTGGCCCTCTGATGTCACGTAGGCTGATGTCACGTAGGCTGATACATTGCCATGTTCTCATTTATAAAGCCCTTTTACATAAAGTCCCACTGTACCTAACGTCATTACTAAACTTGAGACATACAAGTTACCACACCCAGTCTCAGGGTTGGCTGCCCCTACTGAGTTAACTAAAAGCAGATTTACCTTTCTTGTACCTTATTTGTTGAACAATCTTCAAAATGTGACGTTCTGGTGCTTCTATGGCAATTCAGAAAGCTGATTGAGGACCTTATTACTGATGAATGCGTTTGTTTTTTTATGACCGTGTTTTTCTTTCTGCTTGCATTTTGATGTGCATTTTCCTGTGATTTATGCAATTCAGAGACCTTGGTCTCAGTATGACTCAGTGATCAAATAAAAGGTTAAATCAATTAGTTAGCTATCTGGTCATCACTAGTTACCACAACCCCCGCCTATTTCTACAATTTCTCTTAAATTTGATTTTAAACCTAAGCACACTGCTAACCTTACGCCTTTCCTTAAATTAAGACCAAAAAGCACATTTTGGTTTTTATGAATTTTTACCATAGCGCCAACACTTGTGGCTGTGAAATGGAACGTCTGCGCAGGTGTGGGCGCATGAGCACAGGTTGGCAGCATGTCTGCAATGAAAACAGAGATAGACTACTGACCTTCTTCATAATGCCAGTCTTCCTCTTGCTAAAAGTTGTGTACCGCCGAAGTTTGTTGTCTATAAATTCCATTTTGATCTTGACTCGTCCGCGGGTTTTCTTGCCTGGCTTTGCCCCAGTTGCACCTCCCGTGACACCACCATAACCTCCCGGTGGTAGCCCCACAGACGTCGCCGACGCAGCGACTTCCATCTCAGCTCTCTCCCGTTTCACCCCTCTTCGGTCCCCGGCTGAACCCATGGTATCATCATCATCCCCGGAGTCGGACTCTGGTTCAGAGCCGCTGTACACCACCTCGGCTGAGTATTCTCTAATTCGGTCGTCAAACCTTCCACCTTCGGCACCACTCATGTTCGTTCCTGGGTTATTAACTTGCAGAGCGGTCAACCCAGTCCCATTTCCAGGTCGTGCGCCCCCTGCTCTTGTACCTATTCCTGCCCCGTTTCCCCCCAACATTCCGAACCTGTCCCCCAGGCCTTCAAACCTCTCGCGCCGCCGCGGTCGATGGACCCACTGGGTCTATGCGTAAATGAGCGATGTTGTGATCGAACAGAAATTATTCAAAAACGGTCCATTCCTCAATTTGTTGGTGCAAATTGCCTTGAAATCCAACTAACCGAGAGATAGCTAGCTAGTTAAATGGCATTTAGCTAGCGACTTTATCAACAAGTAAAGCCTAGCTAGCTAGCAATATAGTGCTGTTGCGTGTTCTCTGTGAGCTTTAGGAAACACGATCAAATGAATTAGCACAGATTAGTGTAAATGAAAGAAATTATCCATGGCATATACATTTACCATAACTGTGCAAAGTTGCAGTTAGAAGTTGTTTCCGCCTACAACTAATCAAACCCAACCCCCTACTCTTCTCCACATAAGGACATTTCAATTTACACCCATTGGTATTACTCCGCGATCACATATAGTTCACAACGAAAACGCTTGACCATTCCCAGTCTCTCTTCCAAAATAGATAATTTATGTTATTAACATCTGGAAATAGTCTCCCTTTGAAAATACATTTTAGATGTACAAGAGTAACACATTTAGCGCGCATGAATTCTATCTGGGGAAACGTTCTTTCGAGATCTACTTTCCGCCATATACAGCCATACAGTTCCTTTTATGGTGTTGTCGCTCCTTATTTGGTGAGTCATAGCTCCGAACCCTAAGCAGAGAGGAAGAGAAGAAGCGAGAGCATTTACTCCGTCCCAAATCTGTCTGCGTGAGATCAGCCCTTTTGTATAAAGGTCCATGACAGTGTCGAATTGCGTGAGACATCGAATATAAGTTTCGTCATGGTTAGGGCGTTACAAATGGACTGATATAAGTGGATTCATATGGCATTCAAGGCAACTTTGAGAAAAACAACGTGGTTGTACATGTTATTATCACGCGTATCTGCCCTCTCATTTGCTAGAAAGGTCCCACCTGATCTCGCCTGCCTTCAATCATTGAGGACATGTATTTCCATTGTTAAGAGCGGCCACTCGGTTATCTTGTAAATATAATAGATAATCTTTGCCCTTAACTTGGCTGTGATTGGACGAAAAGGCATCCACCTAGTTGCGTCATTGAAAAGAGACAAAATGAGTGTTTTAATTGGATAAAAGTTATTTTAAAATGGCAAACTCTGTAATGTATTTTTTTCCCCACAGTGACGTTTGAATAGTGTTACCCGTAAACTACCAACTTTTCCTGTCTTCTGAAAATAGGACGTCAAGTCAAATACACCCCAGCGTAAATGTGATGATAAATTCTCTAACATTTTTAATCACAGCAGTACCTTTTTATTTACTCATATTGGAACAGTAAATAAAACGACATACAGCATTTGTCAACAGTGTTGGACGCATATCGATTCTTATTCCATATTTGGGACACCATGTGAATTAAAAGGAAAACAACCATGCAACATGAAGTAGACAATTCTGGGGAATAAGAGACATTTCAATGCATGTATTCCAAATGTATCTTTCTACGAGTTGTCTTGAAGAGATTCGTCAAACAAATTCAGTTTCACTAAAGACTGTAGGCTTTGCTGTAGCCGCAAGGTGGCGGTATAAGTATGATTTCCACAGTCAGGGAGGTTGTAAGGCAAGCCACGTTTCTTTTTTGTTCAGGTTTTATGCACGGCAAACTTTGCATGTAACCAGACATACAACAACTGTTATAGCACTCATGCTGCATTTTGATGCAAATTGCAAACACTTTCTCCAGCACTGGTTCCAAACGAGATGTGCATTCCAGGAGGTTGGTGGCACCTTACTTGGGAGGACAAGCTTGTGGTAGTGGCTGAACCGGAATGAGTGGAATGGTATTAAATACAGCAAACAATTGGTTTCCATGTGTTTAATGACATTCCATTTGCTTGGTTCCAGACATTATTATGAACTGCCCTCCCCTCAGCAGCCTCCACTTGTGCATTGTCATTCTGCCACAAGACTTGCTGCCTTAATGCCTTAAGAACGTGGTGTGACCTACAACCTCATGCACCAAGTTCATAAAAACACTTTGTCTCATATTCAATTCCAACATACTCTACCTGACAGACAATCATACACCACATGACCAAAAGTATGTGGACACCTGCTCGTTGAACATCTCATTCCAAAATCATGGCCATTAATATGGAGTTGGTCCCCCTTTGCTGCTATAATAGCCCCTACTCTTCTGGGATGGCTTTCCACTAGATGTTGGAACATTGCTGCGGGGACTTGTTTCCATTTAGCCACAAGAGTATTAGTGAGGTCGGAAACTGAATTTAGGCGATTAGGCCTGGCTCGCAGTTGGCGTTTCAATTCATCCCAAAATGTGTTTGATAGGGTTGATGTCAGGGCTCTGTGCAGGCCAGTCAAGTTCTGTGCAGGCCAGTCAATCTCGACAAACCACCTCGCTTTGTGCACAGAAGCATTGTCATGCTGAAACAGGAAAGGGCCTTCCCCAAACTGTTGCCACAAAGTTGGAAGCACAGAATCATCTAGAATGTCATTGTATGCTGTAGCGTTAAGATTTCCCTTCACTGGAACTAAGGGGTCAAGCCCGAACCATGAAAAACAGCCCCAGAACACTGTTCCTCTTCCACCAAACTTTACTGTTGGCACTATGCAATGGGGTAGGTAGCGTTCTCCTGGAATTCGCCAAACCCAGATTTGTCCGTCGGACTGCCAGACGGTGAAGCGTGATTCATCACTCCAGAGTAAGTGTTTCCAATGCTCCAGAGTCCACTCCAGCCAACGCTTGGCGTTGTGCATGGTGAAGCTTGTGTGCGGTTGCTCGGCCATGATAACCCATTTCATGAAACTCCTGACGAAGTTCTTGCTTCCAGAGGCAGTTTGGAACCACTTCGGGACTGAGCCGTTGTTGCTCCTAGACGTTTCCACTTTACAATAACAGCACTTACAGTTGACCGGATCAGCTCTAGCAGGGCAGAAATGTTATGAACTTACTTGTTTGAAAGGTGGCATTCTATGATGGGGCCACGTTGAAAGTCACTGAGCTCTTCAGTAAGGCCATTCTACTGCCAGTGTTTGTCTATGGAGATCGCATGGCGGTGTGCTCAATTTTTTACACCTGTCAGCAACGGGTGTGGCTGAAATAGCTGAATCCACTAATTTGAAGGGGTGTCCACATACTTTTGAATATATAGCGTACCTGTTCACGCAATATGTTTCTATCTAAACTGCTGACGTTCTGTAACAATGCACCCTACTGAACAGACCCCAGGTCTGACAGGTTGCAGTAGGGTCTGTAACACTGAGCTGGATACTGGATGCTGGATTTTGCATCCAGTATAGCATCCAGCTCATAGTTATATCCAGCATCCTGCTCAGTTACATCCAACATCCGGCTCAGAGTTAAATCCAGTATCTATCTTAGAGTTACATCCAGCATCCAGCACAGAGTTATATCCAGCATCCAGCTGAGAGTTACATCCAGCATCCGGCTCAGAGTTATATCCAGCGTCCAGCTGAGAGTTACATCCAGCATCCGGCTCAGAGTTATATCCAGCGTCCAGCTGAGAGTTACATCCAGCATCCGGCTCAGAGTTATATCCAGCGTCCAGCTGAGAGTTACATCCAGCATCCGGCTCAGAGTTATATCCAGCGTCCAGCTGAGAGTTACATCCAGCATCCGGCTCAGAGTTATATCCAGCATCCAGCATCCGGTTCAGAGTTACAGTGGGGGAAAAAAGTATTTGATCCCCTGCTGATTTTGTACGTTTTCCCACTTACAAAGAAATGATCAGTCTATAATTTTAATAGTAGGTTTATTTGAACAGTGAGAGACAGAATAACAACAAAACAATCCAGAAAAACGCATGTCAAAAATGTTATAAAATGATTTGCATTTTAATGGGGGAAATAAGTATTTGACCCCCCCATTCTTCATATTTTCAAGCATGGTGATGGCTGTATAATTTTATGGGTGTTCTTGTCATCGGATAAGAATAAACAGAATAGAGCTAAGCACAGGCAAAATCTTAGAGGAAAACTTGGTTCAGTTTGCTTTCCAACAGACACCTTTCAGCAGGACAATTGCCTAAAAAACAAGGCCAAATATACACTGGAGTTGATTACCAAGACGACATTGAATGTTCCTGAGTGGTTTTGACCAGGAATCGGCTTGAAAACCTATGGCAAGACTTGAAAATGACTATCTAGCAATGATCAACAACCAACTTGAAGAATTTAAAAAGCTTGAATTTGAAAAAGAATAATGGTCAAATATTGTACAATTCAGGTATGCAAAGCTCTAAGAGACTTACCCAGAAAGACTCACTGCTGTAAATGCTGCAAAAGGTGTATTAACTCAAGTGATTTATTTTCCTTTTTTTACATTTTATTTTTTACAAATGTTAGAATTTTTCATCCACTTTGACATTATAGTATTTTGTATAGATCGTTGACCAAAAAATGACAATTAAATCCATTTGTATCCCACTTTGTAACACAACAAAATGTGCTGAAAAGGGTTTGAATACTTTCGGAAGGCACTGTACCTGCCATGATATCAACCGGCATGTCTGTGACAATCCGTGGGGGGAAGGCCACTAGTAGTCCGTCGAGGGCCTGGGTGAGAAGGCCGGTCCCAGGCCTGTCAACTGCTGCCCCAGCATCTACTGCTGACTCACGATCAGCATCAGCAGGTCAGGGCTGGAGCTGTCGGGGTAGTCTGCTGTACTAAAGTCTGGACTGCTGGGAGGCCAAAGTGCGAAGGGGCTGCCCGGGTCATCCTTCAGGCCTTCGGCCTTCATGTACTCTTTAGTTTACTGCTCCTTGAGGATCATCTTATTCTGCAGCTGGGTCTTCTCTATGGCTGGAGATCAGCTTGCACTCTGTCTCTTTCACAATGGACTCCAAGGGCTGGTACGGGTGGAAGGGGGGCATGTCTGTCTGGACCGTCTGCAATGACAGGGTTATCCTGTAGAGGGCACTGCCTCTGCTTGGAGCCACCTGAGACAGCCACACAGGACAACACAACTAGCTAGTTACAAGGTTGTACCATCTAATATTACAGTAATCAGTATAACGCTTTGATGCCTTGTGTAGTCAACTGGTGTCTAGTTGTCTTCTTGGTCAGGGAATTAACAAAGTTAGACCTATATTTACTGTTGGGCTGACGTTTTGTGATGACGGGTGCAGGTGTTGTAACGTTAGAAGATACTCTGTCTGGCTCCACCATGGCCAGAGCTTGGAACTCGTAAGATGTAAGGAGATATATATATATATTTTTTTTTATTTCACCTTTATTTAACCAGGAAGGCAAGTTGAGAACAACTTCTCATTTACAACTGTGACCTGGCCAAGATAAAGCAAAGCAGTTCGACACATATAACAACAACAGAGTTACACATGGAGTAAAACAAACATACAGTCAATAATACAGTAGAAAAATAAGTCTATATACAATGTGAGCAAATGAGGTGAGATAAGGGAGGTAAAGGCAATAAATAGGCCATGGTGGCGAAGTAAATACAATATAGCAATTAAAACACTGGAATGGTAGATTTGACAGTAGAGGAGTGTGCAAAGTAGAAATACTGGGGTGCAAAGGAGCAAAATAAATAAATAAATAAATACAGTAGGGGAAGAGGTAGTTATTACATTACAAAAGTATAGTTGGTATCAATATTTGGTATCAACTTGGTGTCAATACAACTCCATCCAGGCAAATAAACAAACATGTTTGTAGAAGTACAGTAGTTATTTGTCTATTAGTAAACTAGCAGTCCCTACCTGAGAGGTGTCATGGGAGGGGTGTGTGAGCTGATATAGGTCTTGCGTGGGGACCGACAGGATGTTGTTGGAGTAGTTGAGGAGGTAGGACACCACGATGGTGTGACCACCCTTAGCACCTCCTTCTCCTCTTCACTCTCCTTTCCTTCCGTGTCCTCCTCGTTGCTGCTGGACGATTCTAAGATCTTGTTCATGTCCGTCTTCCAACTGTCAGGGACCACCTTGATTTTGAGGAAATGCACTGCCCCATTCAACACTGGGAGTAGCCAGAGTAAGTCAAGAGTTACAGATCAATTTAATCTCAATTCAGTTGAATAAGACATTTGATTTCCCCATAAGAATGGTCATTCAGTTCCGAAACTAAATGGAATTGTGAGTGCAGAGTTCCGTAGGTGAGCCCTCCTTAGGTTTACTCGACAGGAACTCAGGCTCAGAGATGCTGTCGATGTTAACTTTATGGATCTCCTTTCATGCCACAGTGTGACTGAAAAAAACAACACGCAATAACATCTAAATGCATGTGCATTCAGCTAAAAATGTTACCAATTGTAAGACTTTATTAGCAAAAATACATGCATATTTACATTGGCCTTGGCTAGCACCGGGCAAAAATGAAACAAAACATAGTATTTGTTAACTGACCACAATTACTTCATAACTATTTGACACAAAAGTAGGATACACAATGCTACCAATTTGGATTCTGCAAATGACCTCACCAAACGTTGGTCCTTCTTGACTTTCATTAGAGGGGTTCTGTCCCCCCTCCGATTCATGTTTCTGCAAGACAAACAGAAAAACAGGAGTGAGTAAAACGGGCACATGGAAACACATGAGCTTATTCAAGCAGTCATGCATCTAAACAACACCCAGGCTGCGCCCTAAATGGCTCCCTGTTCCCTATAACAAGGGTGTCAAACTGAATCAGCACACAGGCCATATTGAAAAAAACACAACAAATTTGCAGGCCAGACATAGCCTATTAGGTTTGTTTTTACAAAACAACATGCATACAACTGCCACGCAAACTGGCCATTGTTTAGTTAGAAAAAAAGATAGCCCTTTGTAATGTCTACTTATGTACATACTGTAGGATACTGTATATAGCAATTTAGCATATTAAAACAAAAGAAGAGATAAATAACATGTCCAGCCTTTGCTGCTAGATGTGCATAATATGCTGACCCTAATCAAAACTCCAAATAACAAAAACGTAGCTAGGTTGTTGAAACATTTAAACATAAAACATGTTTATTGTTTTTTTGGATTGCATGGATGGATCACCAACCTGGTCTCAGAGCATTTCGTATTATTGTATGTAAATCCGGAATACTTAATTTAGTATGATATGGTACGTTTGGTACTGTATGGTTACATAAGACAGATGCTTACTTAAGGCAAAAAAACAAAGTAGGGTGGTTGGTTGGTTGGTTGGTTGGGGTGGATGTGTGGGAGTACAATGCTAACGTCTAGCAACCCTAAAGGTTGAGAGTTCAAATCTCATCATGGACATCTATAGTGTTTTAGCTAATTAGCAACTTTTCAACTACTTACTACTTTTTAGATACTTTGCAACTACGTAGCATGTTAGCTAGCACTTCCCCTAACCATAACCTTAACCCTTTTAGCTAACCCCTCACCTAACCCTAACCTTAACCCTTTTAGCTAACCCCTCACCTAACCCTAACCTTAACCCTTTTAGCTAACCCTTCCCCTAACCAGCTCGCTAATGTTAGCGAGCTAGCTAACATAAACCACTTAGCTAGAATTCGTAACATATCATACGTTTTGCAAATTCGTAATATATTGTATGTTTTTCAAATTCGTAACATATAATCCAAATTTTGAATTTGCAACATATCATTCGAAATGGGTGATGAACATTCACAAATTAATACATACCGTTTTTTGGTTATTCATTGTCAAGTTTAAAAACCGAAACCAGACTGCAACATTTTAGTAGCCTGGCTAGGACTGTCGCATGTATCTATGTACACTTTCCCTCCGCTGCGTGCTGTTAACAGGACATACAAAAGCGGCGTAATTGACGTTGAATTCACAGATGCAAGCGCATCAGGCTGTAATTGTATGAAGTAGATGACTCAACTGTTGACTCATTTATACTCGCTTGTGTGTCCTATTGTCATTAAGTAGTAATTTATACCCATGTGTGAATCCTTTATCTTACAATTGGTTGATAAGCAAGATTACATTTTCTGTAGGCTACAGCAATGACTCTTCAGAAGCTAAACTTGGCATGGACGTTAAGCCTATAACCCTTTAAACTTTCGGGTCGGTAGAAGATTTGGTCAGTGCCATTAGTGATGATATGATACATCGCACTGGCTGGCTCTAGTGTGGGTGTGTGTGTGAGTCTGGGAGGTGTGTGGCAATGCACTGCTGTTTGGCGTGCATCATGTTCGCAGTGCTTGCTGTGGCTTGTAGTGCAGCGCATCGCGGGGCGGTATGGAAGCGTGCCAAAATGAATTGACAACCCAAATCATGCCGCGGGCAGGATAGAATTGTGTCACAGGCGGATTCAGCCCACGGGCCTTGTGTTTGACACATGCCCTATTAAGTGCACTACTTTTGACCAGAGCCCTGAGTGCCCTGGTAAAAAGTAGTGCACTATGAAGGGAATATGGTGAGATTCGGGAAGCACACCCATACTTATGCAAACGTGTGAACAACTCCTGCAAAAAGGCTGTGTATTGACATGAACTGTGTTTCCTAGAGATGAGGCCAGAGGGTGAGGTCTCACCAGGTCAGCCCCCATCTGCAGCAGCACTCAGCCACATCCGTTCTCACAGGCGTACGTCAGCGCCGTATATCCTGTCGCTGTTGTGGCATGGACATTGGCTCCTGAGGACAAGAGCACAGGTGTCAAATTACACACAGACGGTTGTGTGTGTGATCAGGTTAACAAAGCAAAACTCTGGAGGTTTTGGTGATAGCCAAGTGAATTTCGATAATGGATGAATTGAGGATGAGAGAATCTCAAATAGAGATTGGTAGTTTGGTTTGAGAGAGCCAAACAGAGAGGCAGTCCAGTTAGGAGAGGTTCTGCTCACCTGCATCCAGCAGTATTCGGCTCAAGACGTTGAGCAGCCCAGTTCGATGTCGGCCCCAGCAGTTGATGTTGGCAGTTGCAGAAAACAGAGACAACAGAGGGAGGATTCAAGATTGTTTTGCAGGTAACACACTTTTAAAGGAGTACTAATCTATTCCCACTGTTGGCTATTGACCCCAGAAAAATTATTTCAAATTGTTTTGGAAAAGCCAGCTTTTCAACTCAATAAGATCAGGAGCTTAAAACTGTACCTGAATATAATCAATTTTGTTTCAGAATGAGGGGTTTTGTATTTTGCCTCAACACTGAGCTTGGACATGGTAGGTAAAATCTCGAAAACAGAAGCACTGGCTTAATTTCCAGAGAGGGAGGGAGAGAGAGAAGGCCATACCTTGTGCCAAAACAGCGCCACCATCTCCTCGTGCAGCCTCTATGAGTGGAATGTATCCCTCATCATTGACCTCCTCCAGTTTGGTGCCCCTCTCCATCAGCAGGGCAGCCAGTTTGTCAGGAGTCGATGCACGACAGGGGTCACCATCACAGCCATACTGCAGCTTGTTCAATTTAAAGGGATACTTTGGGATTTTGGCAATGCAAATCCGTCCAGATCTGAATACACTTCCACATCCCTTCTAGCCATGACCCTGCAAGATGGACCGTATAGCGCACCAGGACGGCCCCACCAGGGGGAGCCCTCGAGTGTATGTTGAACTGGACACGGAAGTTGAACGAGACCGTTACGTCCCAGGGCTCCAAGACGGACTGTATAGTGCACCTGGATGTCAAACGAGTGAGACGTCCGCATCTACCTCAGAGTTATAGCTGCCTCTCACAGGTTGCTGACAATGCTTAAATTATGATTTGGTTAAATAGAAAACTTGCTAGTTGTGTTAAAGCAATTGTTATTGCAATGTGCATAGGGAAGTTTAGGCCTCCTTTCAAGTGAACAAACATCTCACACTGACACATTTCTCACACTGATGAGACATGCATTAATCGTCTACATTAGTTTTTGACAAGTATATTCTATTACAGACTCCTTGACGCATACTTTTAAATTATATTGAACTGAACATTACATTTTTTTATAAACATATCCACTCAACAAACATATTCCTTAAAATATATTTTTAGGAGAGTACTAATATTACTATCCCCACTACAACAAATAAATACTTAAATACATGTAATTTTGTCCTTGAGACATTTTAATGAAATACTGTAGAATTCCATTCATTCCTATGGAGGACTGCACCTTCTGGGGAGTGCCAATATGGCGGCCGGGGGCTTCAAAACCTCTTATTGGTCATTACATAGCATTGGAAAAATCAAGGGTTTATACACATCATTGGACGGACAGTGCCTACAGAAAGTCTGCACCGTCTTGAACTTCTCTTAAAATGTTGTTGCGTTACAAAGTGGGATTAGAACTGATTCAATTGTCATTTTTTGCCAAAAATCTACACAAAATACTCTGTAAGGTCAAAGTGGAAGAACAATTATATATATTTTTAAAGATGAATGAAACATAAAACACTAATATACCTTGATTAGATAAGTATTCATCCCCTTCAGTCAATACATGTTAGAAACACATTTGGCAGCGATTACAGCTGTGAGTCTTCTTGAGTAAGTCTCATAAGATATTTGCACAACTGTACTGTGCAATATTTGCCCATTCCTCTTTTCAAAATTCTTCACACTCTGTCAAGGTGTTGGGGATCATGACTATACAGCAATTTTCAAGTCTTGCCATAGATTTACAAGCAGATTTAAGTCCAAACTGTAACTTGGCCACTCGGGAACATTCACTGTCCTCTTGGTAAGCAACTCTAGTGTAGATCTGACTATGTGTTGTAGGTTATTGTCCTGCTGAAAGGTGAATTCCTCTCCCAAACAAGGCAGCAGCTACTCTTCCTGAGGTCCAGCAAAATTAAGGCAGTTATACAATTTTAAAAACATTACAATACATTCACAGATTTCACAACACTGTTCTTAGCTCCATCCTGTTTCTTTTCATCCTGAAAAACTCCCCAGTCTTTGCCGATGTCAAGCATACTCATACCATGATGCAGCCACCACCATTCTTGAAAATGAGGAGACAGTTACTCAGTGACATGTTGTGTTGTATTTGCCCCAAACATAAGGCTTTGCATTTAGGCCAAAAAGTGTATTACTTTGATGTGTTTTTGTTGTTGTTGCAGTATTACTTTAGTGCCTTGTTGCATACAAGATGCATGTTTTGGAATATATTTATTCTTCTTTTGACTCTGTCATTTAGGTCATTACTGTAAAGTCACTACAATGTTGATGAACCATCCTCAGTTTTCTCCCATCACAGGCATTGAACTCTGTAGCTGTTTTAAAATCATCAATGGCATCATGGTGACATCCTTAATCAGTTTCCTTCCTGTCCTGCAGCTTAGTTCAGAAGGACAACTGCATCGGAATAATTATTAACAGAATAATTATTAACTTGACCATGCTTTAAAGATAAATTCAATGTCTGATTTGTTATTGTTACCCATCTACCAATCACTGCCCTTCTTTATGAAATTTTCGAAAAGCTCCATAGTCTTTGTAGTTGAATCTGTGCTTTAAATTCAATACTTGACTGAGGGACCTTACAGATGTTGTATGTATGCGGGACAAAGGAAGGGCTAGTCATTCAAAAATAATGTCAACCCCTATTATTTCACACAGAGTGAGTTCATATAACTTATGTGATTTGTTAAGCCAAACTTTACTTCTGAACTCATTTAGGCTTGCCTAAACAAAGGGTGTGAATACTTATGCAACAACTAGATTTTAGTTATATATTTTTTTATACATTTTCACTTTGACATTATGGAGTATTTTGGATAGATCAATGACAAAAAATACAATTTAATCTATTTCAATCCAACTTTGTGACTCAACAAAATGATAAAAAAGTTAAAGTGGGTGTAGACTTTCAATAGGTACTGTAACTAACTAACCTCACACACTAAAGTGCAGTACTACATTTTTGATTAAAAAAAAGCATTGGGGTTTCTTTGAACTATGTATATCCATTAGTTGGTTGAAAATGACCCTTGACTTACTATAAAACTATAAAAAGATAGAATGCACACATACTGTGTGTCTTCCTGGCTTAGGCATTCAATGAGTGGATCATTGAGAAAAAGGTTCAGATGTTTCGGGGTATGGGAGAAACTTTGTATTTATACTGAACAAAAATATAAACACAACATGTAAAGTGTTGGTCCCATGTTTCATGATCTGAAATAAAATATTCCAGAAATGTTCCAAAGCTTATTTCTCTTAATTTTTGTGTACACATTTCTTTACATCCCTGTTAGTGAGCATTTCACCTTTGCCAAGATAATCCATCGACCTGACAGTTGTGGCATTTCAAGAAGCTGATTAAACAGACAGCGTGTATGGCGTCGTATGGGCGAGCAGTTTGCTGATGTCAATGTTGTGAACAGAGTGCGCCATGGTGGCGTGGGGTATGGTATGGGCAGGGATACGCTACGGACAACGAACATAATTGCATTTTATCAATGGCAAGATCCTAAGGCCTATTGTCGTACCATTCATCCACCGCCATCAACTCATGTTTCAGCATGATAATGTACGGCCCCATGTCGCAAGGATCTATACACCTTTCCTGGAATCTGAAAATGTCCCAGTTCTTCCATGGCCTGCACCAGACATGTCACCCATTGAGCATGTTTGGGATGCTCTGGATGGACGTGTACGACAGCGTGTTACAATTCCCACCAATATCCAGCAACTTTGCACATCCATTTAAGAGGAGTGGGACAACATTCCACATGCCACAATCAACAGCCTGATCAACTCTATGCGAAGGAGATATGTCGTGCAGCATGATGCAAATGGTGGACACACTGGTTTTCTGATCGACACCCCTACCTTTTTTTAAGGTATCTGTGACTAACAGATGCATATCTGTATTCCCAGTAATTTGATTAGGTCCTAATTGATTTATTTCAATTGACTGATTTCCTTATATGAACTGTAACCCAGAAAAGTATTTGAAATTGTTACGTTTATATTTTTGTTCAGTGTAGCTATTGGCCGGGTCATTCTTGAATTGCGGTGGCATTTGCGTCCCTTTGCAACCATTAAAAACACTTTAAGAATACAAATGGTTACACATCATACATGTTTTGTTGATATTGAACTGTTGACCAATGCTAAAACACAATACAACCTCTTTATACTGCAAACATTTTAAGAAGGGGATGGCTGACGTTTTACATGCTCCTGACCAATTGTGCTATTTTGTTATATTTTTTGCTGTAAGGCTCTGGGTGTAGTGGGTGCGAAGTCAGGCGCAGGAAGCAGAGAGTACAGGGTAGTGCTTTATTGGCACAAACGGCGAACATAAGCCACCCCACTAAGATACAGGGCACACACAAAACAAATGCCCCAAACACTGGGGACTGAAACAGTCTGGAGAAAACCCACGACCGAAACACCTGAGACACGAGCGTGCACAGATGCAACACACAAACAATCCCGCACACAGAGCAGGCAGGCCTACTGGCTAAAATGACCCGACTAATCAGTCTAACACAAAACAGGTGAAACCAATAAACAGAAAGGGGAAAAAAGGCAATCAGTGGCAGCTAGTAGGCCGGTGACGACGACCGCCGAGCACCACCCGAGCAGGAAGGGGAGCCACCTTCGGTAGGAGTCGTGACATTTGCGTTGTTTGTAAGTTATGTTTTTACTTATTTTGTACATAATGTTGCTGCTACCATCTCTTATGACCGAAAATAACTTCTGGACATCAGAACAGTGATTACTTCCTTTAACGAGTCCGACAAGAAGGATATACTGCTCTCCCAGGAACAGGCCCAAATCCTTGTCATTTCCGTGAAGAAAAGACAGAGGAAAAGAGGATGCAGATCAGGCTGCCTTTGAGAATACGTAGGCGAGCGAGTAAACTCCCACTGCCTTCCGTTCTACTTGCTAACATGCAATAAAATGGGAAAATATTGGAAAATAAAATTGATGACCTACGATTAAGATTATCCTACCAACGGGACTTTAAGAACTGTAATATCTTATGTTTCACCGAGTCGTGGCTGAACAACGACACAGATAATATAGAGCTGGCGGGATTTTCCATGCACCGGCAGAACAAAGATGCTACGTCTGGTAAGACCAGGGGTGGGGATGTGTATCTTTTTGTCAATAACAGCTAGTGCGCGATGTCAAATATTAAAGAAGTCTTGATGCATTGCTCGCCTGAGGTAGAGTACCTTATGATAAGCTGTAGACCACACTATCTACCAAGAGAGTTCTCATCTATATTATTCGTAACCATTTATTTACCACCACAGACCGATGCTGGCACTAAGACCGCACTCAACCAACTCAATAAGGCCATAAGCAAATAACAAAATGCTCATCCAGAAGCTGCGCTTCTAGTGGCCGGGGACTTTAATGCAGGCAAACTTAAATCAGTTTTACCAAATCTTTACCAGCATGTCACGTGCAACCAGAGGGAAAAAATCTCTAGACCACCTTTACTCCACACACAGAGATGCATACAAAGCTCTCCCTCGCCCTCCATTTGACAAATCTGACCATAATTCTATCCTCCTGATTTCCGCTTACAAGCAAAAACTAAAGCAGGAAGTAGCAGTGACTCGCTCAAGAAGGAAGTGGTCAGATGACGCAGATGCTACGATACAGGACTGTTTGCAAGCACAGACTGGAATATGTTCCGGGATTCATCCAATGGCATTGAGGAGTATACCACCTCAGTCATCGGCTTCATGAATAAGTGCATCGACGACGTCATCCCCACAGTGACCGTACATATATATCCCAACCAGAAGCCATGGATTACAGGCAACATCTGCATTGAGCTAAAGGCTAGAGCTGCCGCTTTCAAGGATCGGGACACTAATCCAGATGGTTATAAGAAATCCCGCTATGCCCTCAGACGAACCATCAAACAAGCAAAGCGTCAATGCAGTATTAAGATTGAATCCTACTACACCGGCTCTGACGCTCGTCGGATGTGGCAGGGCTTGAAAACTATTACAGACTACAAAGGGAAACCCAGACGGGAGCTGCCCAGTGACGCGAGCCTACCAGACGAGCTAAATGCCTTTTATGCTCGCTTTGAGGCACGCAATACTGAAGCATGCACGAGAAGCATGCACGAGAGTATGTTGCTGCATTGTTTAAAGTACTTGGGTAAGTAAATTGGCTTGTCCCAGTAGCGATGTGTATAGTCTTAATGACATGTTTTGGGATTTAAAGTTTGGACATATCTACTCAAAGCTGTCATCAAGGCAAAGGGTGGCTACTTTGAAGAATCTCAAATCTAATATATATTTTGATATGTTTAACACTTTATGGTTTACTACATGATTCTGTATGTGATTTTAATCGTTTTGATGATTTCACTATTATTCTACAATGTAGAAAATAGTAAAAATAAAGAAAAACCCTTGAATGAGTAGGTGTGTCTAAACTTTTGACTGGTACTGTGTATCTATTACTTTGAATGCAAAATGATTTAATATATTGTATATATCAATAAAAACAAAGAAGGCTATTGAAATAAAAAATATATTTTACAAGTATAATGTGTGTCCCTCAGGTTTATGTCATTGCTGTTTCCGCCTTGAAAATAACTCATTATGAAGATATTCAAGGACCTTACATATTCTCTCCAGTGGCAAACTGTTATCGGGGAGGGGTCTATATTAAATACAGTTATTAGCTAATCACACCATTTTAGTGTGTCATATGTTTGAGGAGTCCATGAATAATGTGGTGTGTCTAAATCCAAAGTGTCACTTAATGTTATTCAATTTAAATTAAGGGAAATAACATTGTGAGCAAAATGATTCATCATATCACGTTAGTAAATTATTTTTGTAAAGGGTTTAGCCTTAGATTTGAGCATTTGAGGCCTCCATTTAATTCGTGTTACTTACTCCTGTTGGTGCAACAATGTTATTATGATGTTAAAAAAACATTTGAAGTCATTAAGCTACCATATTATTTGATTTAGATTGGGAAGATGTATCAAAAAACATTTCAATAAAAATATATACACTACCGTTCAAAAGTTTGGGGTCACTTAGAAATGTCCTTGTTTTTGAAGGAAATGCACATTAAAGTCCATTAAAATAACATAACATTTATCAGAAATACAGTGTAGACATTGTTAATGTTGTAAATGACTATTGTAGCTGGAAACGGCTTATGTTTAATGGAATATCTACATTTATTTTATTAAACATTTTTATTTCACTTTTATTTAACCAGGTAGGCTAGTTGAGAACAAGTTCTCATTTACAACTGCGGCCAGCATCCCGGAGTCGCCTCTTCACTGTTGACGTTGAGACTGGTGTTTTGCGGGTACTATTTAATGAAGCTGCCAGTTAACCTGTCTGGGCTAGGGGGCAGTATTGAGAATTTTGGAAAAAATATGTTCCCATTTTTAACTGCCTCCTACACCAACTCAGAAGCTAGAATATGCATATTAATGTTCAGGTTTGGATAGAAAACACTCTGAATTTTCTAAAACTGTTTGAATGGTGTCTGTGAGTATAACAGAACTCCTATGGCAGGCAAAAACCTGACAAGGTTTCAAGCAGGAAGTACCCTGTCTGACAAGGAGTCGTGCGTCTTGCATCTTTTTATTGAAAAGTAAGGATCTTAGCTGTAACGTGACAATTCCCAGGGCTCCAATAGGCTCTCAGAACCCGCGAAAAACCTGAAGGTTTACGAGGGAGCCTCAGGCTGAAACACATTATCACCTTTTGTAAGTGTCGACTCAGAGGACCTTTGAATGAGGCGCGTGCACGAGTCGCTCCTGAGGAGAAATTTTATTCGGCTGTTTAGGCTCAATGCATACTCCCGGTCGGAATATTATCACTAATCTACGAGTTGAATGGCATAAAAATTGGTTTTAAACAGCGGTTGACATGCTTCGAAGTACGGTAATGGAATATTTAGACATTTTTGACACGCCAATGCGCCATGCGCGAGACCGTGAAGAAGCATTCTAGAACTCACGAACAAAACGTCGCTGTTTGGATATAACGATGGATTATTTGGGACCAAACCAACATTTGTTATTGAAGTAGAAGTCCTGGCAGTGTATTCTGATGAAGAACAAGCAAGGTAAGAACATTTTTCTTATAGGAAATGTGATTTTGGTGGAGGCTGACCTGGGTGGGTATCTAAATAGCTAGCCCTGTAATGCCGGGCTATGTACTTAGATTATTGCAAAATGTGCTTCATCCGAAAAGCTATTTTAAAATCGGACATATCGAGTGCATAGAGGAGTAATGTATCTATAATTCTTAAAATAATTGTTATGCTTTTTGTGAACGTTTATCGTGAGTAATTTAGCAAACTGTTAGTAAATTCTCCGGAAGTTTGCGGGGGTTATGCTTTTTCTGAACGTCACATGCTAATGCAAAAAGCTGTTTTTTTATATAAATATGAACTTGATTGAACAGACATGCATGTATTGTATAACACAATGTCCTAGGTGTGTCATCTGATGAAGATCATCAAAGGTTAGTGCTGCATTTAGCTGTGGTTTGGGTTTATGTGACATGATATGCTAGCTTGAAAAATGGCTGTATGATTTTTTCTGGCTGGGCACTCTGCTGACATAATCTAATGTTTTGCTTTCGTTGTAAAGCCTTTTTGAAATCGGACAGTGGGGTTAGATTAACGAGATTCTTGTCTTTAAATAGCTGTAAAATAGTCATATGTTTGAGAAATTGAAGTAATAGTATTTCTAACGATTCAAAAATCGCGCCACTGGAATTTCAGTAGCTGTTACGTAGGTGGGACGAAATCGTCCCACATACCCGAGAGAGGTTTTAAGGACTTGTGAGGTGTCTGTTTCTCAAACTAGACACTAATGTACTTGTCCTCTTGCTCAGTTGTGTACCGGGGCCTACCACTCATCTTTATATTCTGGTTAGAGACAGTTTACACTGTTCTGTGAAGGGAGTAGTACACAGTGTTGTACAAGATCTTCAGTTTCTTGGCAATTTCCCGCATGGAATATCCTTCATTTCTCAGAACAAGAATAGACTACGAGTTTCAGAAGAAAGTACTTTGTTTCTGGCCATTTTGAGCCTGTAATCAAACCCACAAATGCTGATGCTCCAGATTGTAAGGGGTGCGTACTGGCGGCAGAGAAGTCAGACGCAAGAGAGCAAAAACGGTGTTTCCAAACGGTGCAGTTTAATAAGAAAAAAACCCACCAGAAAACAGAACAATCAAATAACATACCCCGACGCACACCAGGACAGACGTGCACAAGCACTTACAATACACAATCACCGACAAGTACATAAGGGGGAACAGAGGGTTAAATACACAACATGTAATTGATGGGATTGGAACCAGGTGTGATGGAAGACAAGACAAAACCAAAGGAAAATGAAAAGAGGATCAGCGATGGCTAGAAGGTCGGTGACTTCGACCACCGAACGCCGCCCAAACAAGGAGAGGGACCAACTTCGGCGGAAGTCTTGACAGTACCCCCCCGATGCGCGGCTTCAGCAGCGCGTCGACACCGGCCTCGGGAACGACCCGGAGGGCGAGGCGCAGGGCGATCCGGACGACGACAGTGGAACTCCTGCAGCATAGATGGGTCCAACACGTCCTCGACCGGAACCCAGCACCTCTCCTCTGGGCCGTACCCCTCCCACTCCTCGAGATACTGAAGGCCCCTCGCCCGGTGCCTCAAATCCAGTATGGAGCAAATGGAGTACGCCGGGGCCCCCCTGATGTCCAGAGGGGGCGGAGGAACCTCCCGCACCTCAGACTCCTGGAGCGGGCCAGCCACCACCGGCCTGAGGAGAGACACATGGAACAAGGGGTTAATACGGTAATTGGGTGGAAGCTGTAACCTATAACAAACCTCATTCACTCTCCTCAGACTTTAAATGGCCCCACAAACCGCGGACCCAGCTTCCGCCAGGGCAGGCGGAGGGGCAGGTTTCAGGTCGAGAGCCAGACCCGAAACCTGCCCCTCCAGTGCGAACATCGGGGTCTAACTGCGGTGGCGATCTGCATTCCTCTTTTGGCGCATCACGGCCTGCAGAAGGTGGACAAGGACGGCTTCCCATGTCTCCTCCGCACGGCTGAACCAGTCGTCCACCGCAGGAACCTCGGTCTGACCCTGATGCCAAGGCGCCAGAACCGGCTGGTACCCCAGTACGCACTGGAAGGGAGAGAGGTTAGTGGAGGAGTGGCGGAGCGAGTTCTGTTCCATCTCGGCCCAGGGCACGAACACCGCCCACTCCCTTGGCCGGTCCTGGCAATAGGACCGCAGAAACCTACCCAGATCCTGGTTCACTCTCTCCACCTGCCCATTACTCTCGGGGTGAAACCCTGAAGTAAGACTGATCGAGACCCCCAGACGTTCCATGAACGCCTTCCAGACCCTAGACGTGAACTGGGGACCCCGATCAGACACTATATCCTCAGACACTATATCCCCGTAGTGCCGGAAGACGTGTGTAAACAAGGCCTCCGCAGTCTGTAGGGCCGTAGGGAGACCGGGCAGAGGGAGGAGACAACAGGACTTAGAGAAACAATCCACAACGACCAGGATCACGGTGTTACCCTGTGAGAGTGGAAGATCAGTCAGCCTGCCAGCTTAGTGGAGTCTGCCACTAGCACAGTCAGTGTAGTCAGCTCAGCTATCCCCATTGAGACCGTGTCTGTGCCTTGAGCTAGGTTGGGCAAAACTAAACATGGCGGTGTTCGCCTTAGCAATCTCACTAGAATAAAGACCTCCTCCATTCCTGCCATTAATGAAAGAGATCGTGATACCTCACATCTCAAAATAGGGCTACTTAATGTTAGATCCCTCACTTCAAAGGCAGTTACAGTCAATGAACTAATCACTGATCATAATCTTGATGTGATTGGCCTGACTGAAACATGGCTTAAGCCTGATGAATTTACTGTGTTAAATGAGGCCTCACCTCCTGGTTACACTTGTGACCATATCCCCCGTGCATCTCGCAAAGGCGGAGGTGTTGCTAACATTTACGATAGCAAATTTTAATTTACAAAAAAAAAACAACGACGTTATCGTCTTTTGAGCTTCTAGTCATGTCATCTATGCAGCCTACTCAATCACTTTTTATAGCTACTGTTTACAGGCCTCCTGGGCCATATACAGCGTTCCTCCCTGAGTTCCCTGAATTCCTATCGGACATTGTAGTCATAGCAGATAATATCCTAATTTTTGGTGACTTTAATATTCACATGGAAAAGTCCACAGACCCACTCCAAAAGGCTTTCGGAGCCATCATCAACTCAGTGGGTTTTGTCCAACATGTCTCTGGACCTACTCACTGCCACAGTCATACTCTGGACCTAGTTTTGTCCCGTGGAATAAATGTTGTGGATCTTAATGTTTTTCCTCATAATCCTGGACTATCGGACCACCATTTTATTATGTTTGCAATCGCAACAAATAATCTGCTCAGACCCCAACCAAGGAGCATCAAAAGTCGTGCTATAAATTCTCAGACAACCCAAAGATTCCTTGATGCCCTTCCAGACTCCCTCTGCCTACCCAAGGACATCAGAGGACAAAAATCAGTTAACCACCTAGCTGAGGAACTCAATTAACTTTTTACCCTAGATGCAGTTGCAATCCTAAAAACTAAAAACATTTGTCATAAGAAACTAGCTCCCTGGTATACAGAAAATACACAAGCTCTGAAGCAAGCTCCCAGAAAATTGGAATGGAAATGGCGCCACACCAAACTGGAAGTCTTCCGACTAGCTTGGAAAGACAGTACCGTGCAGTATCGAAGAGCCCTCACTGCTGCTCGATCATCCTATTTTTCCAACTTAATTGAGGAAAATAAGAACAATCCAAAATGTATTTTTGATACTGTCATAAAGCTAACTAAAAAGCAGCATTCCCCAAGAGAGGATGGCTTTCACTTCAGCAGTAATAAATTCATGAACTTCTTTGAGGAAAAGATCATGATCATTAGAAAGCAAATTACGAACTCCTCTTTAAATCTGCGTATTCCTCCAAAGCTCCGTTGTCCTGAGTCTGCACAACTCTGCCAGGACCTAGGATCAAGGGAGACACTAAAGTGTTTTAGTACTATATCTCTTGACACAATGATGAAAATAATCATGGCCTCTAAACCTTCAAGCTGCATACTGGACCCTATTCCCTCCTATGTTGAACATAATAAACGGCTCTCTATCCACCGGATGTGTACCAAACTCAATAAAAGTGGCAGTAATAAAGCCTCTCTGGAAAAAGCCAAACATTGACCCAGAAAATATAAAAAACTATCGGCCTATATCGAACCTTCCATTCCTCTCTAAATTTTAGAAAAAGCTGTTGCGCAGCAACTCACTGCTTTCCTGAAGACAAACAATGTATACGAAACGCTTCAGTCTGGTTTTAGACCCCATCATAGCACTGAGACTGCACTTGTGAAGGTGGTAAATGACCTTTTAATGATGTCAGACCGAGGCTCTGCATCTGTCCTCGTGCTCCTAGATCTTAGTGCTGCTTTTGATACCATCGATCACCACATTCTTTTGGAGAGATTGGAAACCAAAATTGTTCTACACGGACAAGTTCTGGCCTGGTTTAGATCTTATCTGTCGGAAAGATATCAGTTTATCTCTGTGAATGGTTTGTCCTCTGACAAAGCAATTGTAAATTTCGGAGTTCCTCAAGGTTCGGTTTTACGGCCAACTATTGTTTTCACTATATATTTTACCTCTTGGGGATGTCATTCGAAAACATAATGTTAAATTTCACTGCTATGCGGATGACACACAGCTGTACATTTCAATGAAACATGGTGAAGCCCCAAAATTGCCCTCGCTAGAAGCCTGTGTTTCAGACATAAGGAAGTGGATGGCTGCAAACTTTCTACTTTTAAACTCGGACAAAACAGAGATGCTTGTTCTAGGTCCCAAGAAACAAAGAGATCTTCTGTTAAATCTGACAATTAATCTTGATGGTTGTACAGTCGCCTCAAATAAAACTGTGAAGGACCTCAGCATTACTCTGGACCCTGATCTCTCTTTTGAAGAACATATCAAGACTGTTTTAAGGGCAGCTTTTTTCCATCTACGTAACATTGCAAAAATCAGAAACTTTCTGTCCACAAATGATGCAGAAAAATGTATCCATGCGTTTGTTACTTCTAGGTTGGACTACTGCAATGCTCTACTTTCCGGCTACCCGGATAAAGCACTAAATAAACTTCAGTTAGTGCTAAATACAGCTGCTAGAATCCTGACTAGAACCAAAAAATGTGATCATATTACTCCAGTGTTAGCCTCCCTACACTGGCTTCCTGTTAAGGCAAGGGCTGATTTCAAGGTTTTACTGCTAACCTACAAAGCATTTCATGGGCTCGCTCCTACCTATCTTTCCGATTTGGTCCTGCCGTACATACCTACACGTACACTACGGTCACAAGACGCAGGCCTCCTAATTGTCCCCAGAATTTTAAGCAAATAGCTGGAGGCAGGGCTTTCTCCTATAGAGCTCCATTTTTATGGAATAGTCTGCCTACCCATGTGAGAGATGTAGACTCGATCTCAACCTTTAAGTCTTTACTGAAGACTCATCTCTTCAGTGGGTCCTATGATTGAGTGTAGTCTGGCCCAGGAGTGTGAAGGTGAACAGAAAGGCTCTGGAGCAACGAACCGCGCTTTCTGTCTCTGCCTGGCCGGTTCCCCTCTCTCCACTGGGATTCTCTGCCTCTAACCCTATTACAGGGGCTGAGTCACTGGCTTATTGGTGTTCTTCCATGCCATCCCTAGGAGGGGTGTGTCACTTGAGTGGGTTGAGTCACTGACGTGGTCTTCCTGTCTGGGTTGGCGCCCCCCCTTGGGTTGTGCCGTGGCGGAGATCTTTGTGGGCTATACTCGGCCTTGTCTCAGGATGGTAAGTTGGTGGATGAAGATATCCCTCTAGTGGTGTGGGGGCTGTGCTTTGGCAAAGTGGGTGGGGTTATATCCTTCCTGTTTGGCCCTGTCCGGGGGTATCGTCGGATGGGGCCACAGTGTCTCCTGACCCCTCCTGTCTCAGCCTCCAGTATTTATGCTGCAGTAGTTTATGTGTCGTGGGGCTAGGGTCAGTCTGTTATATCTGGAGTATTTCTCCTGTCTTATCCGGTGTCCTGTGTGAATTTAAGTATGCTCTCTCTAATTCTCTCTTTTTCTCTTTCTTTCTTTCTCTCGGAGGACCTGAGCCTTAGGACCATGCCTCAGGACTACCTGATATGATGACTCCTTACTGTCCCCAGTCCACCTGGCCGTGCTGCTGCTCCAGTTTCAACTGTTCTGCCTGCGGCTATGGAACCCTGACCTGTTCACCGGACGTGCTACCTATCTCAGACCTGCTGTTTTGAACTCTCTAGAGACAGCAGGAGCGGTAGAGATACTCTCAATGATCGGCTATGAAAAGCCAACTGACATGTACTCTTGAGGTGCTGACTTGTTGCACCCTCGACAACTGTGATTATTATTATTTGACCATGCTGGTCATTTATGAACATTTGAACATCTTGGCCATGTTCTGTTATAATCTCCACCCGGCACAGCCAGAAGAGGACTGGCCACCCCTCATAGCCTGGTTCCTCTCTAGGTTTCTTCCTAGGTTTTGACCTTTCTAGGGAGTTTTTCCTAGCCACCGTGCTTCTACACCTGCATTGCTTGCTGTTTGGGGTTTTAGGCTGGGTTTCTGTACAGCACTTTGAGATATCAGCTGATGTAAGAAGGGCTATATAAATACCTTTGATTTGATTTGATCAGTCAGAAAATCCACCGACAGGTGCGACCAAGGCCGCTGTGGAACGGGTAAGGGGTGTAGCTTACCTCTGGGTAGGTGCCTCGAAGCCTTACACTGGGCACTCACCGAGCAGGAGGAAACATAAACCCTCACGCCCTTAGCCAAGGTAGGCCACCAGTACCTCCCGCTCAAACAGCGCACTGTCCGACCAATCCCAGGATGACCAGAGGAGGGTGACGTGTGGGCCCAATAGATCAACCGATCACGAACAGCAGACGGGACGTACAGACGCCCAGCGGGACACTGGACTGGAGTGGGCTCTGCACGTAACGCCTGCTCAATGTCCGTGTCCAGCTCCCACACAGCGCCACCAGGCCGGAGGCGGGGAGTATGGGAGTGGGATCCATGGGCCGCTCCTCTGTGTCATACAGCCTGGACAATGCGTCTCCCTTAACGTTCTGGGAGCCTGGTCTGTAGGAAAGGGTAAACACAAAACGGGTGAAAAACATGGCCCACCTTGCCTGGTGAGGGTTCAATCTCCTCGCTGCCCGGATGTATTCCAGATTGCGGTGGTCAGTCCAGATGAGAAAAGGGTGTCTAGCCCCCTCAAGCCAATGTCTCTACGCCTTCAAGGCCTTGATGACAGCCAACAGCTCCCGGTCCCCTACATCATAGCTTTGCTCCGCCGGGCTGAGCTTCTTCGAGAAGAAGGCACAGGGGCAGAGCTTCGGTGGCATACCCGAACGCTGAGAGAGCACCGCTCCTATCCCAGCCTCGGACGCGTCCACCTCCACTATGAACGCCAAAGAAGGATCTGGATGGGCCAGCATGGGAGCCGAGGTAAACAGAGCCCTCAGGTGACTAAAAGCCCTGTCCGCCTCAGCTGACCACTGCAAGCGTACCGGGCCCCCCTTCAGCAGTGAGGTAATGGGAGCCGCTACCTGACCAAACCCCGGATAAACCTCCAGTAGTAGTTGGCAAACCCTAAGAACCGCTGCACTTCCTTTACTGTGGTGGGAGTCGGCCAATTACACACGGCTGTAACGCGGTCACTCTCCATCTCCACCCCTGAGGTGGGAAATGCGATACCCTAGGAAAGAGACGGACTGTTGGAAGAACAGCCACCTCTTAGCCTTGACGTACAGGTCATGCTCCAACAGGCGACCAAGCACCCTGCGCACCAGGGACACATGCTCGGTGCATGTAGCGGAGTATATCAAAATGTCATCAATATACACCACCACACCCTGCCCATGCAGGTCCCTGAAAATCTCGTCTACAAAGGCTTGGAAGACTGATGGCGCATTCATCAATCCGTACAGCATGACGAGGTACTTATAGTGCCCTGAGGTGGTACTGAAAGCCGTCTTCCACTTGTCTCCCTCCTGGATACGCACCAGGTTGTAAGTGCTCCTGAGATCTAGTTTGGTGAAGAAGCGCGCCCCGTGCATTGACTCTATCGCTGTGGCTATGAGCGGTAGTGGGTAACTATACCTCACAGTGATCTGATTCAGACCCCAATAGTCACTACACGGGCGCAGACCTCCCTGCTTCTTCTTCACAAAAAAGAAACTCGAGGAGGCGGGTGAAGTGGAGGACCGAATGTACCCCTGACGCAGGGATTCGGAGACATATATTTCCATAGCCTCCGTCTCTGCCTGTGAGAGGGGATACACATAACTCCTGGGAAGTGCATCTACCAGGAGATTTATCGCACAATCGCCCCGTCGATGAGGTGGTAATTGAGTCGCCTTCTTTTTAGAGAAGGCGAGAGCCAAATCTGCATATTCTGGGGGAATGCGCACGGTGGAGACCTGGTCTGGACTCTCAACCGTAGTAGCACCAACGGAAACCCCTAAACACCTACCTGTGCACTCTCGCGACCACCCCGTGAGAACCCTCTGTGGCCAAGAAGCAGTGGGGTTATGACACGCTAACCAGGGTAGGCCCAGCACCACGGGAAACGCAGGAGAGTCAACAAGGAAGAGACTAATTCCCTCCTTGTGACCCCCCTGTGTCACCATGCCCAAAGGAGCGGTGACCTCCCTAATCAACCCTGACCCTAATGGTCGACTATCTAAGGCGTGAACGGGGAAAGGCACAGCCACGGGAACAATGGGGATCCCTAAACTATAGGCTAACGCTCTATCAATAAAATTCCCAGCCGCGCCTGAATCGACGAGCGCCTTATGCTGGGAATGCGCAACAGAGGGCTCTGGGTGAGAATGGTGCTGGCTCACCTGGGGTGACGCCAGAGCACCCTGCCTGCTGCCTCGATCCCCAGAGGAACCAACCCGGCACCGACAGGCAGTGTGACCTCTGCGGCCACAGATGGTGCACGAGCTGGAACCCCTTCCGGTCTCCCTGTGCACCGCCCCTCCCAGCTCCATGGGTATCGGAGAGGGGGTGCGGGAGGATGGAGCCATCAGACCCCGATCAGAACGTCCGTGGGTAGCCAGCAGGTTGTCCAGCCAGATGGACATGTCCACCAGCTAGTCGAAAGTGAGGGTGGTGTCTCTGCAGGCCAACTCCCGACAGACGTCCTCGCGCAGACTGCAACGGTAATGGACGATCAGGGCCCTGTCGCTCCATCCCGCGCCGGCAGCCAGGGTTCTAAACTCCAGGGCGAACTCCTGGGCGCTTCTCGTCTTCTGCCTCATATGGAAGAGGCACTCACCCGCCACTCTACCCTCGGGCGGGTTGTCGAAGACTGCCCGGATACGGCGGGTGAACTCCTCAAACTGGTCCAACGCCGCATCTCCCTCTCTCCACACGGCGTTGGCCCACTCCAGGACTTTCCCGGTGAGGCACGAGACGAGGGCGGACACCCTCTCACGGCCCGATGGAGCCGGGTGGACGGTGGCCAGGTATAGGTCCAGTTGAAGAAGGAACCCCTGGCAGTTCGCAGCCTTTCCGGCGTATTCCTGGGGCAGGGAGAGACGAATCCCACTAGAACCAGGAGGAAGAGGGGTGCTCAGAGGAGACCCCGGTTGTGCTGGTGGAGGCGCTGGAAGAACTCCCTGTCTCTCCCAGCGGTCCATAGTCTAGACAACGCGGTCCATGTCAGTGCCAAGATGGTAGAGCATTGCTGTGTGCTCCCGGACGCGCTCCTCCACCCCTATACCCGGGGTGCCTGCTCCTGCTGACTCCATAGTCGGGTCGGTGATTCTGTAAGGGGTGCGTATTGGCGGCAGAGAAGTCAGACGCAGGAGAGCAAAAACTGTTTTTCCAAACGGCGCAGTTTAATAACAAAAAAAACCACCGGAAAACAGAACAATCAAATAATGGGTACATACCCCGACGCACACCAGGACAGACGTGCACAAGCACTTACAATAAACAATCACCGACAAGGACATGAGGGGGAACAGAGGATTAAATACACAACATGTAATTGATGGGATTGGAACCAGGTGTGATGGAAGACAAGACAAAACCAAAGGAAAATGAAAAGAGGATCAGCGATGGCAAGAAGGTCGGTGACTTCGACCACCGAATGCCGCCCGAACAAGGAGAGGGACCAACTTCGGCGGAAGTCGTGACACAGATACTCAACTAGTCTAAAGACGGCCAGTTTTATTTCTTCTTTAATCAGGACAACAGTTTTAAGCTGTGCTAACATAATTGCAAAAGGGTTTTGTAATGATCAATTAGCCTTTTAAAATGATAAACTTGGATTAGCTAACACAACGTGCCATTGGAACACAGGAGTGATGATTGCTGATAATGGGCCTGATAATGGCAGTATAAATAATTTTTTTTATCCCAAAATGCCATGCCCAAATACCACCATAATTGAACCATCCTGCCCACACACTTTATAATTGATTCTGCTTAATGTAAAGTGTCTAGTTAGTATGTCATATCTAAAATGTGGCATGGGGACTAAAATAATGAAATGATGCGTTAACTATACTCTAGTCCAAGAGAAAACAGGAGAGCAGCTCAGTGGACAAACTGTGGACAGTGCAGATAGAAATGCACTGGGAAATGAAGGCAAAAGTATGATGCACAGATATGGACTATTGTTGTTGTCCATTTGTAATATGACAATAATAAAACTATCTATTCCTTCAAGTATGCTTACTGGATCTTTATTTTGAATAAATAACAGTACATGACGAAGACAAAGTTAAATGTATCTTTTATTTAAAAAAAAAAAGTAAATATTCTTAAAAGCTGTGACAAACCTGTGCTTGGTGGAAATATTTCTAACAATGTTAAGTCGCATGAATGTTTTATATATTAGAGCTACACGTGGACTTCCTTCGTATAAAATAAGACATACATTTATATTGGCAATTTTCAGTCTTTAATTACATTTTATTATCACCCCAATAAATCATTTTCATATTGGAATGTAGCCACATTTGTTTCCACATAATATTGTTGCCAGAACTATGTATCTACATGGTAATTATATAGGTATATTATATAGGCAGGTACATTGCAACCGCAGTGTAGGTACACATTGCTATTTATGGTAGGTCTACAACTGTTACAACTGTTACCTCTTTAACAGTTTTTATAAACATACATTTGCTCAAATTGACTGTTAAAACCACAGAGATATGCAATACTGTAATTACACTGTACGTACCTATATATCGTACATACACAGTTGAAATTGCATGTTATTCGAAGTGGGAACCTTTTGATTCAATTGAGCTTCCTTGTTGATTGTCAAGCATGACATTTATTTAGAAAGTCTCATGGAGTCAAATCCTCTACTAAAAAAAACTGAGTTATCTCAAATTGTGATTCAATGACTCATTATGAAAGGCACTCTGTGTCGAAATGACCTGACTAACTGTTTGTTGCAGATCGTTGACTGGAAATTCTGTGCAGGATCAAGAGGCACTCTGGCACACATACAGACATGTTAAGCAACAATTCCCCTGCCAATATGACCAAACAACACTGCCAATGATTTCGTGAAAATATCCCTTTTGCGTCCAAAAGCATTATTGCTTTATTCCCATTGGACAGAGGTTGCCGAGCAACTCTCCGATGAGGGTTGACGTGATCATACATTTCCATTCGTTAAGGATGCCATTAGATTACTACACACTGCAAACTGTTCCATCACAGTCCTCACCAAATCACTATACTTGTAACCCAATAAATCACACTTCTCCAATAAGCTTGACTGTTTTAAGTGCCTTTGTCTCTCTTCTAATATTGGTTAACCCAGAACTAAAATCTCACGTAATTTGGTCAGAAGCTCATAGTCCGTCCAATAGAGATTCTCTCTCTTCAAGAAAACTGAAACAGATATGTCTCTTTTCAAAGACAATTGGTATTTATATTGACATCACATTGCATTACTGTACGTTTCTTTTCAACTACATAAATGAAAAGCTCTCCAAACAAACAAAATCAGTGATCTTAAAGGGGATATGATGTGATTGTGAACCTCACTTGGCAACTATGGTAAAAGTTAAAAGGGCAAGTGTGATCTCAAACACTGGTAATTTCTCTGCAGGAAAACACATCTTGACTAGACTAATGTTGAGCGATTTCACAACGATTTCAATGTGACGAGAACTCATTCTCCTATTACAGTGCAATACGTATATTTAGCAAAGGATGAGTAAGAAAGAGTTGTGTTCAATTTAAGTCACGTTATGCTCTTACAATGTTATCATTAGCCAGTGATGCATAAAGTGACTATATCGTGGCCTGGTTATTTCACCCTCCTGCTCCTCCAGTATGTGCTGTGTGTGTGTGTTGGTTTTCACTGCAATTATCCAATGGTTTCTTCTCCAAGAAAGGACTACACGCTTTGAGCTAAAACAAAACAATTTCACCCAGTCCAGTGCTCAACCAGCAGATCAGACAATATACATTCAATCCCAATTTATACAGCCATCCATTTGAATGAAAACTAGCCAACACAGGACAAGGACCATGAATGGGAAACCCTTGCAGGGAGTATGTGGATATCTCTATTAGATCCAAGCAGTACAGAGAGTGTTAGGCCTTGTGAGGGTCTGGGAGGGAGTAAGAGGGCTGAATAGGATGAAAGTGCCCCTAGCCACTGATCTAAGGCCAGTTTTGCCTTTTATCCTCTAATGGATAATATGAGATATGGGGACGGGTAAACTGATTTAAGATCTGTGCCTAAGAGGAATTTGTAACTGGAACTTAGAAGGCATAGGGTCCCACGATGATGGTGAGCCGGAGCAGAGAGCTGGAGCGGTAGTTGAGGACATTGTTGTGGGTGACCATCTCCAGGTCAACCACGTGCTCTCGCGGTCCGGTCAGCGGCTTGGTCATCACCAGCATGGCACTGACGTTACTGGAGCGCTGGTAGGTTAAAAGGATTATTTAGGTTAGCATGTTCTGAGGATGCTAACAAGGGTCCTACCACTACCATTATTTTACACACATTGAGGTTAATACTAATGTACAAATCTGGGGTCGCTGACCCTCCAGGCCCACAAAACATGCTTCCATCCAACCATTTTTATGCGAGTAAAGTACCTGTTGGATAAAACAATGCACACCACGTCTGATGGAAACAGCAATTGTCAATAAACATTACTAAAATGTTGATAGAACAAAATACGCTAGACCGGGGTGAATCATTTCTGTCAGTGAAATAGATAATGCGACAAATGGCAGTGAAAACCCTTTTTTTTGCGCATTTTTTGCACAAGACGCTATGTTGTATGGTCCTTCTACTACAACTTGGAAAAACATGCACAGTTTATTAGGCTGCAGATTAGATAAGTATTGGTACATTTTACAGAGTGGTGAAAGTTCAGAGTGACGAGCTTGATGCTCCTTTACAAAAGCTGAAGAACATACGCACATCCAGGTACTTTCCGCAGGTGCTGGAGTTGTAGGCAAACTCAAGGAAAACAGAAAGGAAAACGCCACAGTTTATTAGGCTACAGGGTTTTCCCCATGTAAGACAGACCACAAGGACATTTCAACATGTAAATAACATTGGTGGACATGCAGGTAATCAGGCCCTTGATCTTAAATCTTTGTCCTGTGCGGGGATGGGTAAATGAGTTGCATTTGTACATTAAGCTGCATCAATGTTATTTAAATGTTGAAATGTCCCCTTGTGGTCTGTTTTATATAGGGAAAACCCTTAGAAGCCTTAAGACACGCATCAGTGAGCAGCACAGAAATATACGGACAGGTGAGACAAAAAATCTGGTTGCTGCTCATTTTGAACAAGCTGGACATCCTATTAGTTCTCTGAGATTTATTGGAATATAAATGGTCAATATGTCACACAGGGGAGGGGACATTGAGAGGAGTTTGACTTTTATAGTTTCAATATGTCTAAATTGTGTTGTTTTTTAATCCTAATTGAATATTTTATGTGTATTCATATTACTGTAAATATTGATCACATTCCCTGTGCATGATCATATATTTTAATACATTGAATGTTAATATTGTGAAACTACATTTTTTACCTCCTGTTTCAGGAAGTGATGTCACTGAGTACTGCCCCTATATATATATATATATATATTAGATAAGTATTGGTATATATATATATATAGGACCTCCCACCACCACCTGGGATATGGATGCCTGATGAAGACCTAAGGGTCGAAACGTTGTTGTAAATAAATATCACCTGGGAGCATGAGCAGCAGTGTGTAGCGTTTCCCTTTCTGTTTTCCTTGATGCTCCTTTCCAATAAATATCGAGGGTCTTCATTTGTATGCTGGTGACATGATGATCGGTGCTTGGCTGCCAATTGACAAATAAAAATGATCTCGCGCTTATCCATAATCTCATCATGTATCCTCTGCACTATGTGCAGTATCTACGAGCTGGCTGTTAAAAAGTCTGCGATTGTGCCAACACTATCGACAAAGTTCAAAGTGGGATGGAAACACAGAACTGTTTTTTATTCTGTAAATTAAAAGGTACACGACAAAGTACCTTTTTATGTGCACTATGTCATTATGCACAGCTTTTTAGTTGCAAGAAGTCAGTTTGATGGAAACACACCACTGCCGGTAAAATTAGCATAATTGTTGGTACGAATATTAGAATATTAACTTCAAACCTACCTATAAACTATTTTTTAGGTATCCAATAATAATGATGTAAGTGGGAAATGTGTGTGAGCTATCCATTTAAGGGTAAGGGATAGCAATCAGGGGAAGTCAAAAGATTATTTCATTAAAGGGACTGTCCACTCAAAATCCAATCTCACAAGATATTCCCTAAATAGCAAAGGGCGCCCAAAACATCTGAAACCAACAGCTACTTTAAATAAGTGTTTAAATGACACAGTAGACGAGAGATCATTCAATTACGCTACCAAAAAGCAAGTGACAAATGCTGACACCATCTGACATGATGGTAACGTTAATGCCTGGTGAGTGACTGAAACATCTCTGGGCTCACCCTGAGGAAGAACTCCCCTCCCTCGTTGCCAGACTTGACCCTGAAAGTATTGTGCATGTTAGGGTAGATGCTCGTTGCCTGGATCTGGAAGATGTCGGCTGGGACCGAGCGCTCCGACGAGATGCTCATGTACTTGTAGACGATGGACGGCGGCAGGCCTAGGCAAATTGTGAGCGACTGGCAGCTGCAACGCCTACAGACATGCAGAGACAGAGAGAACCATTGGATGTGGTCATGTTAGCAGATACTTTTATACATGTGGCATATACGTGGTCATTTTAGCAGACACTTTATCAATCTGGTCCTTGTGGTTTTGTCTACAGTATGTGTTTTTTTTAGCTAGCACTTTTATTGATGTGGTCCATGTGGTTTGTGTAAATGGTCATTTTAGCACTTTAATACATGTGGTTTTAGCTATGAGGTCATTTTAGCTGACACTTTTATCCATGTGGTCCCTGCTGTCTGTAACTCCCCACCAATGTGTGTAACTTAAGTCGTAGCCTACATACTGACTGAAAAGTGGGAAAAATAACACTACTTATACTGCCTGGCTGCCTCCTGCTTATATTTGAAATGATGTAATCTTAACCTTACAACAGACAAATTAGTTTACATCATGCCGATCATGTCCTCCTAATTTTGGGGAATGTTTTAGAATTAACGGGAAGGTTGAGTGAGGGAGCAGCGGGGGAGCAGCAGCTGTGTAAATGTTTTTGTTGTTGCATAAAGTAACACATGCGTAAAGTTGTTTAGCGCACGGGCAAAGGTATCCTCAAAATCAAATCAAATGTTATTCGTCAGATGCTTCGTAAACAACAGGTGTAGACTAACAGTGAAATAATTAATTCCCAACAATGCAGAGAGAAAGAAAATATAGAAACAATAGAAAAGTAATAACACGTAATAATAAAAGTAATAATAAAACACACAATGACTAAGGATAACTTGGCTATATACACGGGGTACCAGTACCGAGTCGATGTGCAGGGGTACGAGGTAACTGAGGTAGATATGTACATATAACTAGGAATAACGTGACTAGGCAACAGGATAAATAAGAAACATTAGCAGCAGAGTACAGTGCCTTCAGAAAGTATTCATACTCATTGACTTATTCAAAATGTGTTGTTTTACAGGCCGAATTCAAAATGGATTCAATTGATTATTTTCCTCTCACCCACCTACACCCAATACCCCATAATGACAAAGTGAAAGCATGTTTTTAGAAATGTTTGCAAATTTATTGAAAATGAAACACAGAAATATCTCATTTACACAAGTATTTACACCCCTGAGTCAATACTTTGTAAAAACCCCTTTGGCATTGATTACAGCTGGGCAAGTCTCCAAGAGCTTTCCACACTTGGATTCTGCACCATCTGCCCATTATTCTTTTCAAAAATATTTTTTAAGCTCTGTCAAATTGGTTGTTGATCGTTTCCTAGACAAGCATTTTCAGGTCTTGCCATAGATTAAAGTATAAACTTAAGTCAAAACTGTAAGTCGGCCACTCAGGAACATTCACTGTCTTCTTGGTAAGCAACTTTAGTATAGATCTGGCCTTGTGTTTCGGTTATTGTTTTGCTGGAAGGGGGTGTCTGGTGGAAAGCAGACTGAACAAGGTTTTCCTCTAAGATTTTGCCTGTGCTTAGCGCCAATCCATTTTTTTTTAATCCTGAAACTCCCCAGTCCTTAATGATTACAAACATACCCATAACATGATGCAGACACCACTATGCTTGAAAATATGGAGAGTGGTACTCAGTAATGTGTTGTATTGGGTTTGGATTTGCCCCAAAAATAACACATTGTATACATTTTTTATTCTGTACAGGTTTCCTTCTTTTCACTCTGTGAACAAGGTTATTATTATGGAGTAACTACAATGTTGTTGATCCATCCTCAGTTTTCTCCTATCACAGCAATTAAACTCTGCAGCTGTTTTAAAGTCACTATTGGCCTCATGGTAAAATCCCTGAGCGGTTTACTTCCTCTACGGCAACTGAGTTAGGAAGGACGCCTGTATCTTTGTAGTGACTGGGTGTACTGATACACCATCCAAAGTGTAATTAATAACTTCACCATGCTCAAAGGGACATTCAATGTCTGCTTCTTTTTTTACACATCTATAAATAGGAACACCTCCCTGGTCTTTGTGGTTGAATCTGTGTTTGAAATGCACTGCTTGACTGAGGGACATTACAGATAAATGTATGTGTGGAATACAGAGACGAGGTAGTCATTCAAAAATCATGTTAAACACTATTATTGCATACAGAGTGAGTCCATGCAATGTATTATGTGACTTGCACATTTTTACTCCTTAACATGCTGTCACGTCCTGACCAGTAAAGGGGTTATTTGTTCTTATAGTTTGGTCAGGACGTGGCAGGGGGTATTTGTTTTATGTGGTTCAGGGTGTGTTTGAGTGTGTTCATGTAGAGGGGTATTTGATTTATTAGTCCGGGTTTTTTTGGTTAGTTCTATGTCTGTGCTAGGGTATTGTATTTCTATGTTTAGGTAATGGGGATTGGGGCCTTCAATTGGAGGCAGCTGTCTATCGTTGCCTCTGATTGAAGGTCATATATATAGGAGTGTGTTTGTTTTGGGGTTTGTGGGAGATTGTTTTGTCGTCAGTTTATCGTTTTTCGTGTTTGTTTTGGATAAATAAAAATGAGCATTCACGTACCCGCTCCATCTATTACGACGACCGTGACAGAATCTCCCACCAACCACGGACCAAGCAGCGGAGGAAGGAGCAACAGGTGGACTATCGGGAGTCGTGGACCTGGGAGGAGATTAAAGCCGGAGTGGGCCCATGGAGGAAGGTGAAAGAGGACCGGGAAATGTTACAGGGGTACACGGTTGGCGTTCAAACCTGAGAGGCAGCCCCAATAAAAAAAAATTGGGGGGGCACACGGGTAGTTTGGCTGGGCGAGGATTAAGCCCCAAGCCAAATCCCCGTGCTTTTTTGAGGCAAACTATGACTGGACAGGTCCCGTGCTTCGTGGTAATGCGTACTGTGGCGAGGCCAAGTATTTTCAGGCCGGTGTGCGCAGTGCCAGCGCCCTGCATTTGCCAGGGGGAAGTGGGCATCCAGCCAGTAAGGGTGGAGCCAGTGCTGCGCTCAAGACCGCCAATGCATCTTAACGGTCCAGTGTATCCTGTTCCCGCTCCTCGCACTAGCCTTGAAGTGCGTGTCTCCAGTCTGATACCTCCAGTACCAGCCCCACGCACTAGGCTTCCAGTGCATCAGCCCAGTCCAGTACGTCCTGTTCCTGCTCCCCGCACTAGCCCTGAGGTGCGTGTCCCCAGTCTGGTACCTCCACTACCAGCCCCACGCATCAGGCTTCCAATGCATCAGCCCAGTCCAGTACGTCCTGTTCCTGCTCCTCGCACTAGCCCCGTGGTGCGTGTGCTTAGTCTGGTGCGCCCTAAGCCAGCCCCATGCACCAGGCTTCCAGTGCGTCAGCCCAGTCCAGTACGTCCTGTTCCCGCTCCTCGCACTAGCCTTGGGGTGCGTGTCCCTAGTCTGATACCTCCAGTACCAGCCCCACGCACTAGGCTTCCAGTGCATCAGCCCAGTCCAGTACGTCCTGTTCCTGCTCCCCGCACTAGCCCTGAGGTGCGTGTCCCCAGTCTGGTACCTCCACTACCAGCCCCACGCATCAGGCTTCCAGAGCGTCAACCCAGTTCCGAGCTTCCGATGACAGTGCCTCGTCCAGAGGGTCCGGTAACAGTGCCTCGTCCAGAACTTCCCGCAACAGTGCCTCGTCCAGAACTTCCGGCAACAGTGCCTCGTCCAGAACTTCCGGCAACAGTGCCTTGTCCAGACTGTCCGGAAACAAGAGAGACGGCCCACTGTCCGGAACCAAGAGAGACAGCCCACTGTCCGGAACCAGGAGAGACGGCCCACTGTCCGGAACCAAGAGAGACGACCCACTGTCCGGAACCAAGAGAGACGGCCCACTGTCCGGTACCAAGAGAGACGGCCCACTGTCCGGAACCAAGAGAGACGACCCACAGTCCGGAACCAAGAGAGACGGCCCACAGTCCGGAACCAAGAGAGACGGCCCACTGTCCGGAGCTCCCAGAGTCGTCCCACAGTCCGGAGCTCCCAGAGTCGTCCCACAGTCCGGAGCTCCCAGAGTCATCCCACAGTCCGGAGCTCCCAGAGTCGTCCCACAGTCCGGAGCTCCCAGAGTCGTCCCACAGTCCGGGGCTCCCAGAGTACAGTCCAGGGTCCTCAGTGACAGGCTTCAGGCAGAGGTATTCAGTGGGGGTGGACTGGTCAGGTAGGGGACTAAGGCCTGAGCCTAAGCCACCTCCACTGTAGGAGGTTTGGGGAGGGGGGGTGTAGCACGGGAGCCGTCGGTGACGGCAGCCACCCTCCCTTCCCTCCCTTTAGTTTAGGGGTTTATTTTTTGGGTATTTTTGTTTTCAGGTGCATCCGGGGTATGCACCTGGGGGGGGGGGGGGGGGGGGGGGGGGGGGTACTGTCACGCCCTGACCAGTAAAGGGGTTATTTGTTCTTATAGTTTGGTCAGGACGTGGCAGGGGGTATTTGTTTTATGTGGTTCGGGGTGTGTTTGAGTATGTGTTCATGTAGAGGGGTATTTGATTTATTAGTCCAGGGTTTTTTGGTTAGTTCTATGTCTGTGCTAGGGTATTGTATTTCTATGTTTAGGTAATGGGGATTGGGGCCTTCAATTGGAGGCAGCTGTCTATCGTTGCCTCTGATTGAAGGTCCCATATTTAGGAGTGTGTTTGTGGGAGATTGTTTCTTGTATTGCCTACAAGACTGTTTTGTCGTCAGTTTATCGTTTTTCGTGTTTGTTTTGGATAAATAAAAATGAGCATTCACGTACCCGCTGCGCCTTGGTCCATCTATTACGACGACCGTGACACATGCAGTATTTAGGCTTGCCATAACAAAGGCATTGAATACTTATTGACTCAAGACATTTCAGCTTTTTATTTGTAATTAATTTGCAAAAATGTGGAAAAACATAATTCCACTTTGACATTATGGGCTATTGTGTGTAAGCCACTGACCCAAACATCTCAATTTAATCTCAGGTTCTAACATAACAAAATGTGGAAAAAGTCAAGGGGTGTGAATACTTTCTGAAGGCACTGTATGTGATGGGTCAAAAAAAGGGGCAATGCAGATAGTCCGGGTAGCTATTTGGTTAACTATTTAACTAACTACTTAGCAGTCGTATGGCTTGAGGTAGAAGCTGTTCAGGGTCCTGTTGGTTCCAGACTCCGTTTCCTGTAGTCCACGATCAGCTCTTTTGTCTTGCTGACATTGATTTGAACCTGGGTCTCCTGCACCCCACAAGACTGTGTTAGCCCACTAAGACTTCAGGTCCCAGTCAAGTTCACTCATGTGATTATCATCATGGATTTCACCAGACCATACTCACCCCTCTCCTGTCTTCACATAGGGCTCGTGGCAAGGGTTCCTGGGGTAGCAGCGGAAACCACCAAAGTAGTTCCAACACATCTCGTCCTCGCGGCAGTTGTTTCCTGTTTCACACTCATCTATGTCTGTTAATTGAGAGAAAATGTAGTTACTGAGAGAAAATGTTGTCAATGGTCATTTCAATAAGAAAATAACTTTAAAAAGCTTATGAGCTAAGTACAACGGTCTTTTCGTTTTTGTAAACAAGATGAAGGAAAAAGGAAACCGCACACTGCTCGATAGTATCACTGATATTTATTAAGCTTACGTATCGGCCTCACGGCCTTCGTCAGAGCTTTTGTGAATTTTCCTATATGCAAAAAATGTTGTTGTCACGGCTGTTCAAAGGATCGGACCAAAATGCAGCGTGTTCGTAGTTCCACATATTTTATTTACCGTGAAACTAAATGCAATACACTAAATACTTGAATACACAAAAACAACAAACCGTGACGCAGAGAGAAAACACACTACTCAAAAATTAATCACCCACAAAAACAGGTGAGACAAACATCAACTTAAATATGACCTCCAATTATTGACAACGACAACCGGCTGCCTCTAATTGGAGATCATACCAAACAAAACCAACATAGAAACACAAAACTAGAAACTGAACATAGAAATACAAAACATAGACAAACACCCCCTGTCACGCCCTGACCTACTCTACCATAGAAAATAACAACTTACTATGGTCAGGACGTGACAGTACCCCCCCCCCAAAGGTGCGGACTCCAACCGCACCTACATAAAACAAATACCCCCCCCCCAACAACAAAAACCAAAGGGAGGGTAGGGTGGGTGACAAAAGTCTATGGCGGCTCTAGTGTTACACCCAGAACCTTCCTCTCTCTCCGATCCTCCAGCAACGGAGGTGGCTCCAGCTCAGGGCGTAACCCCCGTTACGCCCGCAGATCCATCCGCTTCTGTAACACCGGCCTGTGGATCATTATCAGAGGAATCGGACTGTAAATCATTACCGGAAGCTCTGTGCTGCAGACCACCGCTTGAGGTTCTGGGCTGCAGGCCGCCGCTGAAGGCTCTGGGCTGCAGGCCGCCGCCGAAGGCTCCGGGCTGGGGAGCGTCGCCGGAGGCTCCGGACTGGAGGCCGTCTCAGTAGGTTCCGGACTAAAAAACGCCGCCGGATGCTCTGGACGGGGAACTGTCGCCGGAAGCTCTGGACGGGGAACTGTCGCCGGAAGCTCTGGACTGGGAATGTGCACTGGAATCCTGATGTGTGGTACTGGCATGGGTGGCGCCAGACTGGTAACCCCCACCTCAGGACGAGTGCAGGGAGCAGGAACAAGACACTCCGGACTTGGCATGCGCACTGGAGGTCTGATGCGTGGGACTGGCCTAGGTGGTGCCAGACTGGTAACACGCACCTCAGGGTGAGTGCGGGGAGCAGGAACAGGATGTACCGGACTATGGAGGGGAACTGGAGACCAGGCATGCTGAGCAGGCCTACTCCTTCCTGGCTGAATGATCATCTTCGCCCTACACTGGTGAGGAGCTTGCACCGACCGCACCGGGCTATGAGTGTGTATGGGCGATATAGTGCGCATCACACCATAACCCATTGCTCGTTCATCCACTCACTCCTCAGCACGCCCGCTCTGCAGTGCTCTCAATGCCAGTACCTCTCTCCGGAATCTTGCGTCGAGCTCCGCGCTTGACTCCTTGACTGGCTCCGGTTCACTCCACGGCTCTCTCCGATAAGCACGGGAAGTTAGATCAGGTCTCCCCCCTGACATCGCCAAACTCCCCGTATGCCCCCCAAAAAACTATTTTGGGGGGGGGCTGCCTCTCAGCCTTGCCTCTCGGTGCATATAGCGCCTCGTAGTATCGTCGCTCCCTTTTTGCTGCTTTGATTTCCTCCCTCGGGCGACGATACTCCCCAGCCTGCCTCCAGGGTCCTTTCCCATCCAAAATCTCCTCCCAAGTCCATTCCTCCAGCTGCTCCTTACCACGCTGCTTGGTCCTTTTTTGGTGGGTGATTTGCTGTTCAAAGGATCGGACCAAAATGCAGCGTGTTCATAATTCCACATATTTTATTTACCGTGAAACTAAATGCAATACACTAAATACTTGAATACACAAAAACAACAAACCGTGACGCAGAGAGAAAACACAATACTCAAATTAATCACCCACAAAAACAGGTGGGACAAACATCAACTTAAATATGACCTCCAATTAGAGACAACGACAACCGGCTGCCTCTAATTGGAGATCATACCAAACAAAACCAATATAGAAATACAAAACTAGAAACTGAACATAGAAATACAAAACAGACAAACACCCCCTGTCACGCCCTGACCTACTCTACCATAGAAAATAACAACTTACTATGGTCAGGACGTGACAGTCGTCAATATATCGATACCACTTCAGGATTTTATTTATTATTTCCTAAAGGACTTAATGATGAAATGCCTATGTATGTTATGTTGTGAATTTGAACAAGAATTATGTGCCTATTTAAGATTACTCTGATGTTTTTCGTATGATGTACCCAATGATTAATGAAAACTTGCTATGTCCTCATTGTGGTTTTATGGATGTGTTTAATGCGTCTTATTTATACACTTTTGTAGTGTTTGTGAAATGCATATTGTTATGTTTGGTAGCACTTATTTACTTTTCCTTTGCCTCCAACCCCTTTCCATGCGTGGAACGGATGTGGGTGGTGCTAGGTCTACATAGAGGTGCTGTTTTCAGAAAATTCACAAAAGCTCTGATGAAGGCCGCGAGGCCGATACGTAAGCTTATTAAATATCAGTGATACTATCAAGAGCAGTGTGCGGTTTCCTTTTTCCTTCATCCTGTTTCAACTGTTGCCATGCACCTGCAGAAAGATTGCTCAGATGTGCGAGTGCCTTTTGAGTCTTTGTAAACAAGCAATGCGTAGCTTAAAACTACATTTCAAACTATCATGTCTATCTCATGGACTGTTAGTTAATCAATCAAGTGTCTATACTGACTTTATACCAAGATACAACTAAAAACCTAGGCCTAAAGCCAATGAGTTATCATTGGGGATTCAGGTTAAAGGTATTAAGATTCGTTATTATGATGTACGACTTCCTGCTGGTGTAAGAGAGGGCTAGATATTTTACTAGTTGAAACAGGCCTATTTACCTTGGCACATTCGGTTGCCTTGGAGCTGGTATCCCTCGGGACAGGTACAGACATACCCTCCGGGCTGATTCACACACTGCCACTGGCACATGTAACTCGAGAAGGCGCATTCATCAATATCTACGAATAGATAAATATTACACAGTCAACCCTTAAAGGGAGTCTGACAGAAACTTCTCAGGAAAGAAAATATTGCGTGTGAGCGGGGGGATTGTAAAATTGTAGCAGTATACATTATCATTAAGGTACTGAAAATTATACATTGAGTATACCTAGGAACACCTTCCTAATATTGAGTTGCAGTACCTTGGCAGGAGGCTTGGTTGGAGGCTAGCTCATAACCCTGCTCACACTGGCAGATGAAGGAGCCCATGATGTTGTAGCACTGGTGTTGACAGGGGTTGCTCCCCTCACACTCGTTCACATCTGCAAGACAAGGAGGGACTAATAAATGAAAGAGAAATTGCAGAAAGGCAGAGCGGAAGTGGAGAAAGTCATCCATTATGATATTCTGAGAGAACAACTTGGCATTTACATTACCAGTCAAAAGTTTGGACACACCTACTCATTCAGGGGTTTTTCTTTATTCTTACTATTTTTCTACATTGTAGAATAATAGTGAAGACATCAAAACTATGAAATAACCCATATGGAATCATGTAGTAACCAAAAAAGTGTTAAACAAATCAAAATATATTTTATATTTGAGATTCTTCAAAGTAGCCACCCTTTGCCTTGATGACAACTTTGCACACTCTTGGCATTCTCTCAAACAGCTTCACCTGGAATGCTTTTCCAACATTCTTGAAGGAGTTCCCACATATGCTGAGCACTTCTTGGCTGCTTTTCCTTCACTCTGCAGTCCAATCCCAAACCATCTCAATTGGGTTGAGGTCGGGTGATTGTGGAGGCCAGGCCATCTGATGCAGCACTCCATCACTCTCCTTCTTGGTCAAATAGCCCTTACACAGCCTGGAGGTGTGTTGGGTCATTGTCCTGTTGAAAAACAAATGATAGTCCCACTAAGCGCAAACCAGATGGGATGGCGTATCGCTGCAGAATGCTGTGGTAGCTATGTTGGTTAAGTGTGCCTTGAATTTGAACTAAATCACTGACAGTGTCACCAGCAAAGCACCCCCACACCATCACACCTCCTCCTTCATGCTTCACAGTGGGAACCACACATGCGGAGATCAACCGTTCACCTACTCTGCGTCTCACAAAGACATGGCGGTTGAGACCAAACATCTCAAATTTGGACTCATTAGACCAAAGGATAGATTTGCACCGGTCTAATGTCCATTACTCGTGTTTATTGTCCCAAGCAAGTCTCTTCTTTTAATTAGTGTCCTTTAGTAGTGGTTTCTTTACAGCAATTTGACCATGAAGGCCTGATTCACTCAGTCTCCTCTGAACAGTTGATGTTGAGATGTGTCTGTTACTTGAACTCCTCTCCTTTTCCGGTTCAAGCACTGGATAGTCAACCCCTGGGATCTGGCACAATCAGACACATCACAGCACCACTCACTATCACCGTAGGACCCCGGCACCAAGAAAGCCCTCCCTTCCTCATCATCGAGGCACCCCTACACAAAGTCATCCTCATCCTCCCGTGGCTCCAAAGTCACGTCTCCACCATCTCCTGGTCGAGGATGGAGATCACTGCCTGGGCACACGGATGTCGAAATACCTGCTTTCCCTTACCCTGTGGTTCCACGTCAGTCGAGAGTCATGTGGTTGCCCTCCAGGCCAACATCCCAGAGGTTTACCAGGATCTCCGGTTGGTTTGCTCCAAGACCTGTGCCAACTGTCTCCCTGCTCATCGCCCCTGTGCCATCGACCTGCTGGCAGACTCTGCGCCTCCATACAGCCTCGTCTACCCCCTGTCAGTGGTTGAAACCAAGGCCATGGAAGAGTACATCCAGGAGGCTCTCCAACAGAGTTTTATCCGCCCATCCACTTCCCCTGCGTCGGCAGGCTTCTTCTTCGTGGCCAAGAAGGAGGGAGGTCTATGTCCGTGCATCGACTACAGAGGTCTCAATTCCATCACCACCAAGTACTGCTACCCTCTCCCGTTGGTGCTGGCTGCCATCGAACAGCTGTGCGAGGCCCGATTTTTTAGTAAACTGGACCTTCAGCACGATTTCTGGGCACTATGAGTACTGGATTAATAAATGCTCCATTGGTGTTCCAGGCATTCGTGAACGAGGTGTTTGGGCATCAGGTGGTCGTGTATATCGACAACATCCTGATCTACTCAGCCATCTTGGAGGATCACGTCGCCCACGTCTGGGTAGTCCTGGGACGCCTCCTGGAGAACCACCTGTACGTCAAAGCGGAGAAGTGCCAGTTCCATCAGGCCGCTGTCTCCTTCTTCGGATACCGGATCAGCCCACAGGGAGTAGTTATGGATGAAAGGAAGGTTGAGGCAGTCAGGTCATGGCCAGTCCCAACCACCATAAAGGGACTACAACGGTTTTTGGGGTTTCCCAACTTCTACAGTCACTTCATTAAGAACATCAGCTCCATCGCCTCTCCTCTCTCCTCAAGGGTGACCCCTGTAAGTTGGTGTGGAGTCCTGCAGCCGATGAGGCCTTCCGCCTACTGAAGGGGTGTTTCACCTCAGCCCTGTTGCTGAAACACCAGATCATACGCTGCCCTTGTGGTGGAGGTGGACGTCTCAGAAGTGGGCGTGGGGGCTGTCCTGTCACAACTCCAAGGTTACCCACAAAAATTGTATACATGTGCATACTACTAAAAAAACCTTCTCCTGCAGAGAGGAACTATGACATCGGCGACCGGGAGCTCCTGGCAGTGAAGTTGGCACTAGAGTAGAGACACTGGCTGGAGGGCGCCAAGGACCCATTTCTCATCCTCACCAACCATCGGAACCTGGAGTACATACGGACAGTGAGGCGGCTGAACCTGCGCCAAGCAAGGTTGGCCCTTTTCTTCACCAGTTTCAACTTCACCCTATCATACAGCCCAGGTTCAAAGAACACCAAAGCCGATGCCCTGTCCCATCTCCACAATTCGGGAGAGGTTCCTGTCCTGAGTGCACATATCATTCCGCCCTCCCGAATCGTTGTCCCCGTGCTTTGACATGTAGATGTGGACATCCGCCAGGCTCTGGAGAGGGAACTCGCGCATGCTACCTGCCCTCCGGAGCGCAGCTACGTTCCCACGGAGGTAAGGGATCGGCTGTTGATCGGTATCACCCGCACCATTCAATCCATCTCCGCTAAGTACTGGTGACCCACCTTGGTGCACAACGACGTCAACTCCTGCTCCATATTTGCCCAAACCAAATCTCCCCGGCACGCTCCAGCAGAGAAACTCCTTCCCCTTTCCGTGCCTCAGCAGCCTTTGTCTCATCTGTCCATTGATTTCATCACTGATCTCCCATCTTCTGATGGTTTCACTACTATTACGGTTGTTATGGACAGATTCTCTAAATCCTGTCATTTTATCCCTCTCTCTGGTCTCCCTACGGCTCTCCAGGTCACTGAGGCACTGTTCCAGCAGGTTTTCCGGCCGTGGTCCCCAATTCACGGGCCGGTTCCTTCCCTGGGCGGGGTATGCCCAGAATTCACTGCGTCACTTCTCCACCGGGCTGACCCCCTTCCAGTGTGTCCTGGGATATCAGCCAGCCCTGGCTCAGGTCCCGAAGCACCTGCGGTGGACAAGTGGTTCAGGCGCGCATAGGAGGTTTGGAACGATGCCCACATGAGACTCCAGCGTGCCGTCTGCCGTCAGAAGGAGCATGCGGAATGCCACCACAGTGAGGCTCCCATGTTCCATCCTGGTATTCGCGTCTGGCTCTCCACCAGGAACCTTCATGCAACAAAAGCAGACTTCATCTGAATTCCCCTGATTTGGTTACACCTTCTGTTTGCTTGGTACTATTATTCATTATGATTCAGGGGGCACACCCAGGGGTGGAAATGGGAGGGTGGGGGATTATCACTCTGTGATTTGTACAACGTTATTTCACTCCTGAATTCAATGTAAAATGCACATTGTTTGCATGTCAAAATTATTTCACAGTCACCCCCCTACATGTTTTACCATTTATTTGTGTTATCTAAAAATAACATTGGCCAAATTTTATGGGACAAGTTGCTCCAAAACACACTCTGCAGTCCGGACCCCTGATATTCCGTTTCCTGGCTCAACAAAAGCATTTTTCTGAATGGAACACAGACAGTGTTCCCTTGCAATCCCACTCCGGGGTGGTCTCTATATACAAAGCACTAAAAATAGGGGATTCATATACAGGGAGTTGGAGGTGTTAGATGTGTGGGAGAGAACACCAAGTCTGAACAGAAAGCTCTAAGGCTCAACGCACCGATCCCCTAGCCTGCTCCCAGATATGTTTGTGCTGTATTTATTGCTGAATCCTATGGTCATTGACAGCACAAACAGATCTGAGACCAGGCTACTCTTACCCTGCTGATGTAACTCATTTGTTGACGACAGTGATGGACAGAATGTGAGAATTATGTCATCCTGGAGGCTAGAAGTCTGTGTAAACAAGTTCCCCTTTCAACCACCCACACACACACACACACACACACACACACACACACACACACACACACACACACACACACACACACACACTTATACACACTTCCAGTTAACAAAGACCAGCTGACCCTGCTTTTGGCTGGTGGCAGCGGGATTGGGATGTGAATAGCCCTAATGATCAAAGCTGGCCTCCACTCAGCATGTACAGTATGAGGTGAAAAAGTGACGATACTGTCGCTCTACAACCTTTTTGTCATAGAAATTAATTAAGACCAGTGAAAAGTTGACATGCTGACAGAGGTGAACCAATCCTGAAATCAAACTTGAGTTTTATGTAGCAAAGTAGTGTAATTAACACACTGTGCCAGAAAGAGTGCAAAGAACATGACACCTTCAAATACAGTACTTCTTGCCAGAATTTGCCAAAACTACAATGTTGAAATACTACCGCACTACAGTCTATGCACATATATTCCCCCACCCACCCACCCTCGGCCTCCAAAACGAGCACATTTCATACAAAAAGCTTGGTTTACAAAGATCCCTGTGTTTTTGCAAGAATGCTGTGCCAGGCACCCCTATATATTCGGATTCCGTCAAGGTGTCAGGTTCAAAATGTTTCATCGCAAGGGGACTACTGAGGGAAGCCCCCCCCTTCAAATATGTCAACATCCAGGATGAGAAACTACTGTTTTGAGAAGGGCAACAGCTCTTCCTTTGTGTTCAATGGGCTCTGATAGGGATAAAAGAGGGATGAAATTATGAAAGAGAGTAAACAAGGGAACTAAGCTTCTGAAAGAAAATGCCTCAGACCAAATCAAATGCTAAAGACTAAAGCCCATAAGTACACACATGCAGTGATGTCGTGACTACTGTTTTGGTAGACCTATCTATCTGACCATGTCTGAGGTGGATGAGATGTGCGATGAAAGGATGCACCACCACCAAAGTCCTCTCTGGCTGTAGTCAGTGTCTGCTGGTTGTCTCCTCTTTGTAGTGCTTCAATAACCAGTTGCTATTGAACCTTACAGTCAATGTATTGAACAATAGAATAATCAGGCTCTGTTCCAATACTTTAGAAATATGTCCTTCCTTCCTCTGGGAGAAATGATAAATCACTAATCTAACCAGTTTGGATTGATGAAAGCAATAGGGTGGAAACCTTGCCTTCACATGATATTTTCAGTTACAAATCAGTGATTACAGTTCCTTAGGGTTTTCCTAGTCCACTTCTAACACAAAAGGGGCTCAAACCTCTCCAGGCATTTGAGCTGCGCAAGATGAAAATGAAAACAAAGTTGAAGAAGAGCTAACTTGTCAAAAATTAACATGCATCTAACATTGTCACAATTGAGTTAGGGATATTGTTACCTAAAGCAATCTTACTGGAAGCAGCCGCTCATTTTTAGGTGACTCTTTTGAAGTGACTCTATTTTTAGGCCACTAATTTTTAGGTGATTTTAAATAGACTCAAATCTGTGTTTGTTGCCACCTGTCACGTCCTGACCATTGAAAAGGGTCATTTTGCCATAGTAGAATGGTCAGGGCGTGGCAGGGGGGTTGTTTTGTGTGTTTTGGGGTTGGTTTGTCTCTAGGGGAATTTGTTCTAGTTTTCTGTTTCTATGTTTCATTTTCCATGTGTGGCCGAGTATGGTTTCCAATCAGAGGCAGTTGTCTTTCGTTGTCTCTGATTGGAAGCCATACTTAGGCAGCCTGTTTTCCTTTGGGTTTTGTGGGTGGTTGTTTTCTGTTTAGTATGTTAGGATACCTGACAGAACTGTTTGGCTGTCGTTTGGTTTTCTTTGTGAAGTGCTTTTTTCATTCAAAAAATAAAAGATGAGCACTCAACACGCTGCACCTTGGTCTGTTCACTACGACGCCTGTGACACTACCACAGATTATACGCTGAGATCAATTCAAAAGTGTTTATTTACTCTAACATTTCCCGGAAAAGGAATCCCTAGGCTGTGTTCAGTAGGCATGTAGTGGAAAGCAACTTTCGGAAACAGAGAAGAACTATCTGAACTTATCCAATAAGAAACAGTTGTTTTTGTTTTCCATTGCAAAACGTTTTGCTACTGTATGACCTAATGAACAAAGCTCTGCTTTGTTCAGCAGTGCAACATAATAATAGCACGGCCTCTGGACCCAATTCCTCTTGGCCCTAACCCTTCAATGTTCGCCGATCTGGAAGGTGCAAGCAATTTGATGAAGCTATACCACTACACTGCTTAAACCTTTCCAGATCTGTAAACATTGAAGAATTAAGGCTGGAGTTGAATCCAGGCCTGTGAACTTGTTTTCATGGTCAAGTGCCACGGTCTTATTAGCATTAGTTACCAGAATCGCAGGCAGCATATGGCAAATGTTTACCAGTTGTAAGAACAAGACACTGCAATAATCTTCCTCGGTTACAGTGTACGTTTTGATTGTGATGACAAACTGGAAAAGTATCAATGCAAATTACTAATGCCATTCTTTTAGGGGATGTAGCATCATTTTTATCTTGTACCTGACACTGTATAATACTGTACAGTACATATCATAATACCACTAATCTGTCTGCCTTTAGTTTGTGAATCACTCCAACTTAAGGACAGTCCCTCTGATGAAAGAAACATTATGATTAAATGAGAAAAAAATATGTTTCAGGAATGTGTTGTTGGCGACCATCTCCTTCCTTCCCTGAGCTCAGCTTGGCTGTAGCCCCATGCTGATTGAATGGTTTATGTAACAGCAATTGTTTCCCTCTACTGCCAGGATTTGGCATGTTGCAACTTGACTAAAATCTTGCGCAGTTTGCCAACAGGAGATTGGAGGACGCACCCACACGCACGTACACACGCACGTACACACACACACACACACAAATTATGACATTCTTTAATGACGGCTGCAAATCCATCATCCAAAGAAAGAGAGCAAAGGGGTAAATGGAAGTTAAGTGGTTCCCCACTTTACAGATCAAATACAATGCATCTTCATAACCTGCAGATAGCGCATAAACTGTTCAAACGGTTCAATTAATTGCATTTTCACTAGAACTGTTTTCATACAAAGTGCTCTAAACTTGAAAAGGGACTGCAATCATTTTGAATGAATTCCAATTGGAATGAATCCTGAATGTGACTGAATGACAATCTGAGATTACTATCTTTTTCCTCAATATCTGTTCATAAACTAGCATCGGTAGTATTCCAGAAGGAAATCTGTCTGCTGGTATTGCTCATTTAAACTAGGGCCCCTGCAATGCTGAGTTTGTACTGTAGCCTTAGTACTGAGTTTGTATAACTGCACTGCACTACAGTCCGCTTATAACTGTTTGGCAGATCCATTCCTATATCCTATCTGCATAGTCAGGGACTGATGGGATCTTTGTATGTAGGATTAAAATGATGCTGGACACTTCCATAACGAATCAGGGTACTTGTCCTATTAGAAACACTCATTTTCAACATTTTACTATAGTGTGCCCTAATCCTAATAAACACGCCCCAGTTAAGTTGCATGGGCTTACTCTTACCACGGCAGTAGTTGAGCTCGTCCACCACGAACCCTGCGGCACACTGCATGGTGCCCTGGCTTTGGAAAGGGCTCTGGATGACCCGTTGGACAGGCAAAGCAGGGGCGGGTGCCAGAGGAGGCTGTTCCTCCACCAGAGGGGCCACGGTGGGCTCGTCGTCACCATTACTAACGATGATCTGGGCATTCTGGGGCAGGCAGAAGTAGCCTCCGAAATGATTGATGCACCTCATGCCGCCCTTGCAGGCGTCGGGCACCGTGGTACACTCGTTGATGTCTGAAAAAGGGAGGACCGCGGTCAGAGACAGACCTGGGTTCATATAGTAAGCTACGGTTTGTTTTCTTTCAACTACTTAAGCTGTGCTTGATTGAGCTTGCCTGGCGCAATGAAACCAGTGGAATAGCCCCAAAAGTGCAAATCCCAACCCCCTTCACTCCAGGTTGGAAAAAAACAAATAGTATTTCAACACAGGTCTGGTCAGTGTAACACCACCAAGTCAGCATGGGTATACCAGGAAAACCACCACCTCCACCGTCAGTATGCTTGGTATACACATACTGTATCAGTGTCTGCTAGAACTGATCGTATCTCTTCCACAGTGCTATTCAATTCCTCTACTAATCAATCTATTCATTAAGCCAGAAACGTACAAGGACATTTGACAAAGTGTTAATAAGCACCTCTTACCTTTGCATTCTTGTCGTTCCATGTCAAATGTATAGCCATCTGTACACTGTGAACAGAAATAAGAGAGGATAAGTATCTGGTACTCAATTGATTGGTTTGTTGATTGATTGAGGGATTGATTGATTAATCGATTGATTAATTGATCTACAAAATACGTATCACATATCTCTGAAGCTTTACAGTCTACATCTCATTAATGATGTAGTCTTACCCTCCTTTGTTATGCCACTTTGAGCCTGTATATTAGGAAATCAGACAGACAGCAATTAAGGAGTCAGACTGGAGAACACCTGTGTCTCCTTAATTCACCCAAAACAATGTGCTTAGTCTGTTGCCATCCAGGGAGGAATGTCTGCTCGCCTCGCTCGCTCTCGTCTGAGTCATGGGACTTGCCACTGTGTGTGCACAGGCATGTGTTGTCTCCAGTCTCCATGAGTCCACTCATGTTATTACCTCCATAATTCATCAGCTCCAACAACAACAACTTCGACTACAGTCATTTGTCGAGAAGGAGACATCCTCCACTGGAGAGATGCCAATGCTATCCTATCCCATCAATGTCTATTCCAAACCCTCTGTTCATTTTCATGAACGTTCACTTGGTACATGAATCAGGGTTGGGGTCAACTCAAAATTAACATTTTACTTCATGAAATACAAATTGTCCAAATGTTTACAATGATGATTTTTCCATTTTTGAATTCAATTTCAATTCACTTCCTGAATTAAAACATTTAATTGACCCCATCCTTGACTTGAATTAAATCCCACTTTAAAAAGCTTATATTGTCCTTCAATATTGGCTTTTGCTTGTGCTGCCCCTTACAAAAATAAGTTTGTGGCAAATTTGCTGCAAATAAATGTTGCCAGAAGTGTTTGCCACTAGTGGTGAATCTGCAGCAAACCTTAGGCAACAACAATATGTAATGCCACTAGTGGCAAACAGTTTGCCAGAAGTAGTTCCAAGACCAGTAAGCATTGATGACCAGTCAGTGGGAGAAGAAAAATCTATTGGAAGTGATCTACCTACCGAAGTTGTACAGTGAGTGTCTAACTTATTAAACATTCTAATAAACTTAAAAATCGTGTTAGCTAATTGATGCCTGTTTAGCAGTGTCATGTTTTATGGGATAGAGTGAAACACATTTTGTTGCAACCTGTCAGCGCCACTGGCTGGCTCAGTGCTATCATATTTTTGCACAATTAATGCGATAGCTAGCTAGCTAACTAATGATTTACCTAAACACTTAACGTTATATGTTTAGGTAAAGACTTGCTGTCTTGTAATAACAAATGTCAATATCCTAGCGTCACTGTTCAGTACCATGTTAGCTAGCATAAAAGCTAAGTTAAAGTAGCAACATGAAATATGAGCTGACTTGACATCAGAGCAAACTTCACTTTTGCAGATGGATACCCTTCCCCTACCCGTCGTGTTGGAAGAGGCTGCATTGGGAAGAGAATGCATCAACACCCTGGAAAGATGTTTGTGGTGCATTCACTCATAACACTTTTTGTTTGTGATAAATGAGTGTAACGTAATCTTCTTCAAGCTTGATAAGGTAAGCAAATGCATACATGTATTATTCTCATAAATCTAGCATGCTATACATTTATTCTTTGCAAAAAATAGATATTTCATTGCTCTTTAAACTGCTAGCTCATCTTGATCGTGTGTTGTTCCTTCTCTCGTTCTTTCAAGAAGCAGACAGTTACCAAGCAAAAACACAGATTGATTAGTTTGAATCAAATGTGTTGCCGCTTGGCTGGAGAAATCTCTCTATGAACAGTTGACCACACATTTAAATTTAGATTTAATAGGCCTGAGTTCCAGGTTATGCTAGCTACATTGTTTTGTTAGTATAGCTGATAGCTGACCCCAGCTGTTACAAATAGCTGACTCCAGATGTTACAAAGTTTTGGCTTTCAAAGCCAAACCTGCCCATTAGCCACTGAATCTAAGATGCTGAAATAGAACATGTTTTCAATAATTGTTTTCAGTATCTTAATGTTGTTTTGTGTTTTCTGATTGTTTCAGTGCATGCAGTCATTAAGCTTTGGACGAAGGACTTCCACAGGGCCGCCATCTCCAAAGTTCACTCAAAAAGGCAATAGTTGTGAAGTGGGTTTTATTTTTTATTTTTTTTGCATATTATTTTTTTTTCACTTCCATTGGTTGAAAGCTAATTTCTCATCACTAATCACTTAGGATGTTTAACTTCTAAATGTTCATGAACTAAGGTTACAATCCCCATAACCCATAGAGTTCACATTTCTCTCATGTAAATATTGTAGCTACATAAAAAGATTAAACAATTTATTTGGGGAATATTCAGTCATTGCTCTTTTTTCATTAGCATGCGGATAATCATTTCAAGATTAGGATTTTTCAGGATAGATTTTTATCTGTTATTAAGACATTTAATACATGTAGTTTAGTATATTTAGTACATTAAGTATGTTTAGTTTAGCTTCTTGAAGCAAGTTCATTTAAAGTTATATGTGATTTGGTTTATGCAGATAAGGCATTTAATTAGTGTTGAGGAAGCTACTCTGAAAATATAGTTTACCAAGCTACCAATTACTTCACACTGGAATAAGTTAAACTACCCTTAAGAAAAATATTGTTTACTTAACTATATCTCAGAATTAGACGTTCATCCATGTTTCTCAAATGTCAAATTTCAAAGTTGTTGCAAATGTCAAATTTCAAAGTGTTTAAGGTTAAGTTTAGGCATTAACTCTGAATGTTTTTTTTTATTTTACCTTTACTTAACTAGGCAAGTCAGTTAAGAACAAATTCTTATTTTCAATGACAGCCTAGGAACAGTGGGTTAACTACCTTGTTCAGGGGCAGAACGACAGATTTGTACCTTGTCAGCTCGGGGATTCGATTTTGAAACCTTTCGGTCACTAGTCCAACGCACTAACCACTAGGCTACCTGCCGCCCCAAGGAAAGAGTTAAGGTTTGGGATAGGCGTCTAACAAAAATCTAAAAAAAACGTTGTAACGTTGGATTTGAACTTGCAACCTTTGGAATCAGAGGCAGATGCTTACGCCCATTTGCCATCCCTGTCCACAACACCCTGGCACAGCATTTCCCAAACTCGGTCCCCGGGAACCCAAAGGGTGCACGTTTTGTTTTTTGCCCTAACACTACATAGCTGATTAAAATGATCAAAGCTTGATCATTAGTTCATTATTTGAATCAACTGTGTAATGATAGGATAAAAACCAAAACATGCATCCCTTGGAGTCCCGAGGACCAAGTTTGGGAAACCCCGCCCTAGCAAAACTGAAACCTACTTGAAGGTAACAGCGCTCACTGTTGCCCCTAGTGCCCGGTTTCCATGTCATCACCCAACATCCTCAACCAGGTCACCTGGGACACTAGTCAGCCATCCATGTGAAGGACTTTGAATACTTGTATCACGGGTTACCTGGTTGATTTATTATCATCTCAATGTCTCATCTTTCAAAATACATAGAGTCCTCTTAATTTACAGCATTTCCCTCACTCAGACAACCAAAATGTAGCTAAAGCTGCCAAATAAGCGGAGGGATGAGGGCAACTTCTTGTCGCGCATGTTGGGGGTGAGCGGGGCAGCTGTTCATTCACCCGCACACGCTCGCAATTGCTAATAACCCATCCCCACCCGCCTGACTATAAGTGATAAAGTGAAAATCTGGAGGCCCACAACCGACCCTAACCCATAATATACAAAAAAAAAAAATTGTAGGCTACAGTCAGAGACGGCAGAAAGATTTTTGACAGGGGTCCATGCTTTCTTTTTCTCCTGATTTAGATATGTTTCTGCTTATAATTTCCGACATTTTCGTAGGCAATTTTTTTATCAATTTGTCTATAGATGCATGCAGCTTCTCTTCTGTCATTATATGTGACTAAATAAACCCTTGCTCGCCAGAAGAATGTCATAAACCGATAGAATGAATGCTTCAATCTAGTTGACATTGGTAAAGTTCTCTGTCATCTCCGCTTCTTTCATGGAGCAAAGACGTTAAGGGACCGGTGAGAAAATGCTATAAAAGAAATACTAAAATGTAAAGACCGGTTGTAAGGAAAGGAAATAGAAAGCTGTGAAAACGACCCCAACATGTTTCTGCTAAGATTTCAGTTCGGCTTGGATGCATATTTTATGTGGTTGAAATACTATCAGCTTTTATGATGCTGATTAAGATAGCACCTCTACAGATGGTATCTAACTGCGGATTCACATTCTCTCAAGATGCTGAAAGAAATAAATCATATTTCTCCACTCCTGTTCCTGAGTCAAAATTTTGCCTACATTTAGTGTATCATTTTAATGGAAGAAATGCTTAATTCTGCAGGAATTCATATTAAGGTTATAGACCTACAGTCAGATTTCAGTTTCAATGTAATCCATCTGAACAGTAGACTACAGTAGGCCATTGTTTTCTCTTTATTCAACCCGCCACCCACCCACCCTTCATCCACACAATATTTCATGACCCTAAACCTGCCTGCCCCGCAATATAACTGTGGGGTCTGCGGGTTAAGAGTCAGCCCACGCATCATTAGCGAGTGGCGCTCAAGTTCAGAACGGCTGTCAGTCAAACCCATAGAGAGCTGTGAAGCGGAGACCCTGAGATCTGACGTCATGTATAGCATGTTACTGTACAGCCACTGTGTTCTAATTTACACTCTTATCAGTGTCCAAATCTGCCACTTTCAACCTGCGTACAGGTGCGAGTGTAAAAGGCTACCTAAAGTTACTTTGAAAAAGTAGTTCACTACATTCAAACTACCTCGTGAAAAATGATCATCATGTAAATCTGAAATGTCATAGACTACAAATTGCATAGACTACAAATTTAGTCAATTAACCCTAGGATGCATATGCCGGGTCAAAATGACCCGGCCTAATGTTTTTTTTTTTCCTGTATTGACCCCCCTCCCCCAAAATGTAATTACCTAATATTCCAGGAATTCCTTAAATAATGTGTCTTTAATGTTCTAACATCCTAGTTTTGTTTTTTAATTTCTTATTTTTTAAGTAAAATAGCTTTTGCTTCACTACCCCAAGTTTTCATATGTGGGTCAAATATGACCCTTATGTATTTCTTATGGAATCCACTGCATTGCACTTTGTTTTTGCTACAACAATAAAATCAAAGTAATTAATAAAATATTTATTATATATCTTGTTTATAATGTTCATTAATCACCGTTTTCATTTATTCTTTTTAACTCATTGAGTAAAAGGAGTTTCATAAGGAGGCTCATAAGAATGCTGCCAAATATACAACCAAAATGGTTTTACAAATGCTGGATGAGGAAGCCATTGCTGACTCAGAATCTGAGGTATCCAATTCAGATGGCACAGACTATGTGCCTGTGGCTAAAGCTGGAGTTGTGGATGCACCTGGTAGTCCAGCGTTCCTAGATGATTCTACAGTTGGGGAGTACTCCTCCTCTGAGGAGAGTGAAAACCAGTCAAATAGACTGAGTAAAAAGGGGTCTTACTGGAGTGAACACTGCATCACAGCGGATGAGCAGCTTTCCTCCAGACGTGACGCTTGGCATTCCATCCAAAGAGTTCAATCTTGGTTTCATCAGACCAGAGACTATTGTTTCTCATGGTCTGAGAGTCCTTTAGGTGGCTTTTGGCTAACTCCAAGCGGGCTGTCATGTGCCTTTTACTGAGGAGTGGCTTCCGTCTGGCCACTCTACCATAAAGGCTTGATTGTTGGTGTGCTGCAGAGATGGTTGTCCTTCTGGAAGGTTCTCCCATCTCCACAGATGAACTGAGGCAACAGAAAGCTGTGGGGTGATGAAAGAGAGCCACCACCACTCAGAGCAGCCAGGGCCAGAAGAGGAACAGGTGCCAGCTCTTCCCAAGCGCAAAGGATAGGAAAGTCAGCTGCTGGTGTTCTCAGTGCAACACACCCGTCTGCAAAGAGCACAGTCACATGCTTGTTGTTTGTAAGACAGCATAAGTAAGCATCAAACACACGGAGACATTGTTCCTTTTAGTGTTCATGTTTTCTAAATTCACAATTGTTAGTGTTGTCATTTATATTGATGATGAACTTCGGATTTTCAAATAAATGTTTAGAAATATTATAAAACATGCTTAAGGTGGTTTTATTTTGTTCTTCACACTAAAAGGTTGAATGTGAAACTTTGATTGTAAGATTGATTGTAAGAAAAATATTCTAATATTTTCAATAGCTGTTATGAATTTTCATAATTTGTTATCATTGAAATGTGTATCAAACTGTTGAAGAGCGACTAAAAACATTTCAAACAATAAAATAATTATAGAAAGGTCCAAATCATCACTCAAAATAATTTATTTTAGAAATATTTTAGACCCATATAAATAAAACACAGATATTACATTATCGGATCATTTTGACCTGGCATATGCATTCTTGGGGCGCCATGTTTACTATGCATCATAGTTTTTGTGTTTAACCCTATGTTTCAATTGAGAATGAGGCAGGTTTGATGCCAAAAAAGAAAGTAAATGATTGCCTACTTCACCCATAATTTATAAAATATTTTCAAAAAAAGTATTGTGCAGTTCCAGTAGTTAGCTGCACTACTACCTGGGGAAAAAAAGTAATTAATGAACTACTTAGAGCACTACCTAGATTTGAATTTAGCTCAACTACCACCAAGCTACTGGAAAATGTAGTTAAATTACTAGTTGAACTATACTGAACAAAAATATAAACACAACATGTAAAGTGTTGGTCCCATATTTCATGAGCTGAAATAAAAGATCCCAGAAATGTTCCATGCACAGAAAAATGTATTTCTCTCAAATTGTGAGCATTTCTCCTTCGCAACACCTGACAGGTGTGGCATATCAAGAAGCTGATTAAGCATGATCATTACACAGGTGCACCTTGTGCGGGGGACAAAAAAGGCCACTAAAATGTGCAGTTTTGACACAGAACACAATGCCACAGATGTCTCAAGTTTTGAAGGAGTGTGCAATTGGCATGCTGACTGCAGGAATGTCCACCAGAGCTGTTGCCAAAAAACGTAATGTTAATTTCTCTACCATAAGCCGTTTTAGAGAATTTGTCAGTACATCCAATCGGCCTCACAATCGCAGACCACGTGTGACCACGCTAGCCCAGGACTTCCACATCCGGCTTCTTCACCTGCGGGATCGTCTAAGACCAGCTACCCAGACAGCTGATGGAAGTGTCGGTTTGTACAACCAAAGAATTTCTGCAGGGTCTGGACCTGACTGCAGTTCGGCGTTGTAACCAACTTCAGTGGGCAAATGCTCAACCCTCGTTGGCCACTGGCATGCTGGAGAAGTGTGCTCTTCACAGAAGAATCACGGTTTCAAGTGTACCAGGCAGATGGCAGACAGCGTATATGGCGTCATATGAGCGAGCGGTTTGCTGAACAGAATTCCCCATGGTGGCAGTGGGGTTAAGGTATGGGCAGGAATAAGCTACGGATAACAAACACAGTTGCATTTTATCGATGGCAATTTGAATGCACAGAGATACTGTGACGAGATCCTTTGGCCCATTGTCGTGCCATTCATCCGCTGCCATCACCTCATGTTTCAGCATGATATTGCACGGCTCCATGTCGCAAGGATCTGTACACAATTCTTGGAAGATGAAAATGTCCCAGTTCTTCCATGGCCTGCACACTCACCAGACATGTCACCCATTGAACATGTTTGAGATGTTCTCAAATCAAATCAAATCAAATGTATTGGTCACATACACATATTTAGCAGATGTTATTGTGGGTGTAGTGAAATGCTTGTGTTCCTAGCTCCAACAGTGCAGTAGTATCTAATAATTCACAACAAATACACAGATCTAAAAGTAAAAGAATGGAATTAAGAAATATATAAATATTAGAATGATCAATGTGGGAGTTGCACTGGATCGATGTGTATGACCGTGAGTTCCAGTTCCTGCAAATATCCAGCAACTTCGCACAGCCATTGAAGTGGAGTGGGACAACATTCTACAGGCCACAATCAACCTGATCAACTCTATGCGAAGGAGATTTGTCGCGCTGCCTGAGGCAAATGGTGGTCACACCGAATACTGACTGTTTTTTTGATCCACGCCCCTACCTTTTTTGTAAGGTGTCTGTGACCCAACATAATCATATCTGTAGTCCCAGTCATGTGAAATCCATAGTTTAGGGCCTAATTAATTTATTTAAAATTACAGATTTTCTTATATGAACTGTAACTCAGTAAAATCGTTGAAATTGTTGCACGTTGCGTTCATATTTTTCGTCAGTGTACATGTAGTTCACTACTCCCCAACACTGCATTAAATGTCGTTAATACACAAAGTAACCAAAAATCTGAACTAATTAGTATATTCATATTTTGCAGGAAACAATAATGTTCGCTACAAGCTTTCCAGAATTGTTTGCCAGAAGTTCACAAGTTTGACGGCACAGCTTGCCACAAAAGTAATTTGCATGTGAAAATATGAGCTTGGTGCAAATTTGGGGAAAATTTACCAAAGAGTTGCCACAACTGTTTGACAGAAGCCATTTTTTTCCGGTAAGGGGCTTCGTCTTTTAGTGCCAGTTTCCCAGACTAAGCCTATAGTCTCCAATGGAGAATCGCCATTGAATGTGTATTTTAGTCTGATACTGGAACTAGGCTCCGGGAAACCCACCCTTTTTTTGGCAGCAGGCACTGCAGTGTTTGTATGTGGAGGTTGTGAGAGGGGTACTTGCCGTGTATGAGATGGGTTCCTCAGCCTCCTGCGAGACGGCCACGTTGACAACAACACTCAAGCACAAGTAAATCCGTAGCATTTTGACGTCCCTGCGACATTGAGAAAAAGATTGAGTGAGAAAATTTGTTTTTTGAGTAAGTGTCCTTGTGAGCATGTTCAGTGTCAAAATGTTCCAAAAATGTTTGCATACATTGGCAAAATGGTTGCAGAATACATCTAATTTGGTTCAGTTTTCTTTATGTTTCCCAAATGGTAGTCCACAACCTTCCTGTGACATTCCCATGGCCAGTACTCACTCCAGTTTTCTAACACATGCTGAGGAAGGCACTAAATTGAGATCTGTGTCAGCATGGACATCATTCTCACAAACCAAATTCATAGCTCTGTCCGTTTTATACATTATCATGAAATTATATAAAATATGATTATATGCTCATTATAACATGATATGCTGCATTCATTATAATTGGCATTACTATTTGAAAATTGGCATTATGACCTGTATAGCAAAAAAACGTACTTAATGAAGAATTCAGCACATTCTATTATTTCCTTTATTAGCTTTTCTACTCAACTATTTTCCTAAGCTGGTTAGAGCAATATCCTCTCTGCACAATGTTCCTTCATTGCAAACAGGAAATGCTTGGAAAATCATGTTCAAATTCCAGGGCATGACCCGTGGCAAACTTACAGTAATACCACAATACCTAATGCTCAAGGAGCTGATGCTGGCATATGGATATTGTGTATCCAGTGTCTGAAAAAGTAGGTATCTATTAAGATTGTCCCAAATAGTGGGTCAGCTGGGATGCAGACACTAGTAAATCATACAACTATGACTCTGCCATTCTCCTCCATAATTACAACAGTGAACTTGACTACAGGATAATTGGCTACCTGTGTGTGTGTGTGTGTGTGTGTGTGTGTGTGTGTGTGTGTGTGTGTGTGTGTGTGTGTGTGTGTGTGTGTGTGTGTGTGTGTGTGTGTGTGTGTGTGTGTGTGTGTGTGTGTGTGTGTGGAGTGAAAACTAATTGTTTAGCGTCTTTATTGCACCATCAGTTGGTGTATGTCGTTAAGAAAAATAATTCCATCAGGAGAGGAATTGTTAGGCAAGTACAAACATCTCCTTTGGGAGCAGAGCCTTGTCTCACAGACTAGACATAACATAGTAAAAGTAAATCCGGGACACTCAATTTGGTATGATATGGGAAAGGGGGATAGCTAGTCAGTTGTACAACTGAATGAATGCCTTCTGCATTTAATCCAACCCCTCTGAATCAGAGAGGTGCAGGGGGCTGCCAAAATCAACATCCACGTCTTCGGCACCCAGGGAACAGTGGGTGCTCAGGGGTAGAACTATATATTTTTACCTTGTCAGCTAGGGGAGTCAATCCAGCAACCATTCGGTTTCTGGCCCAACGCTCTAACCACTAGGCTACCTGCTATGTTCTGTTTGGTATGGTTACATAAGACAGAAGGTTACTTAAGGGAAAATCGGAAGGCGGGAGGGTGGTTGGTTTGGTGTATAACAATGCGAACATCTAGCAACCCAAAAGGTTGTATGTTTGAATCTCATCATAGACAACTTTTGCATTTTTGCTAATTACTTACTACTTTTTAATCTAACTGGCAACTACTTAGCATGTTAGCTAATCATTCCCCTAACCCTGGACATCCACAAATTAATACATACCATATGAAATGTAAGAGTATCTCGAATTTACGTACAGAATGATACAAAAGGCTCTGAGACCAGGTTGCAGCATTCACTTTTTTATTGGCAAAGGTTCAAATCCCCCTCCAGCTATCTTCTGAATCACCCTATCAGTTTCATGTGTTTTCTCTGAAAGTTCATCCCCATTCCGCGTTTAGCTCTTGTTCATAATGTAATTACTTTAATGTCTTAAAAATCATTATATCTTATTGGTGTCGTATTTAGCGTTATCAACATAACATATTGTAACACTAATCGCCCCACGTAATAAAGTTTGAGTTACAAGATAAACCACAGTTGCTATCTAGTATCTAGCCTATCTGCCCATGGACCACAGATGAAAACTACCAAACTGTCTAAATCTGGCATATTTAGGGAAATGTTAATTAATGTGCATTGTCCCTGTCAAATAAATAAATAAATTGGCCTTGAATAGAAACCTGTCAATACCGACATTGTACGAATGTCTGATGCAGCGATTATAAACAAAACCAATTTCCGATTATAATATACATATATATAAAAAATAATCTGTTGGATTTATAATAAATTATTTAACGTCTCTTGAACAATGCGCTTTCAAGTCAACAGATCAAAAGTAGGTTAGTATTCTAAAAGCATGCAATCTATTTTGGAGTTGTGCAAAATGTAATGTTAGGCTATGCAAGGTACGGTTTCATTTGCATTCGATAGGGTTGCAATTTACCTGTAAAATTACTTTTTAGTTGGGTGTGTATCAATACTCAATTGATTATTTTCCTCCGGAGGGTCCCGTCAGAAGTGATGTTGAATCTGAAGAAGCAACTTCTCCCCCGAAATCAGTAAATGTATGTACAAATTACCAGGGTATCACAGGGTAACAAAATGATAGGGAGGTGGTGCTATCTTTACAGGTTACACACTACATCCGCGTCAAAGCTTTTTGTCTCTTTAACATTGCATAGTAATTTCTACTGTATCTAATCAAAAGCATTGCGCCCCCTCTACCGGAGAAAATATTGAGAAAATATTGAGGCAGGTATATGTAATAGGACAACTTGGCACTGCCAGTGAGTCCCAGAATGTTTTTGTTACAATGTCATTGTTAATGCAAGCGCAGTTTGGAGGGTTCAGAGAATGTAGCGTCAACTATATGAAGTCTAAGACCAGACAGAGGCAGCATACAGGAGCTCTATAAATGGTAACTTTATTCTTGACATGCCACTTGACATGCCACCATCTCAATTAGTTCAGGTGACAGACAGGATTTTATAGACACAGGTCAATGATCAGTGGTGGAAAAAGTACCCAATTGTCATACTTGAGTAAAATAATAGAAAATGACTCAAGTAAAAGTGAAAGTCACCCAGTAAATGATTACTTGAGTAAAAGTAAAAAAATATTTGGTTTTAAATATACTTAGGTATCAAGAGTAAAAGTAAGAATAATTTCAAATTCCTTATATTAAGCAAACCAGATTACACAATTGTATTTTTTATTTACAGATAGCCAGGGGCACACTCTAACAGTCAGACATAATTTACAAATTATGCATTTGTGTTTAGTAAGTCCGCCAGATCAGAGGCAGTAGGAATGACCAGGGAGGTTCTGTTGATAAGTGTGTGAATTGGACAATTTTCTGTCCTGCTAAGCATTGAAAATGTAACGAGTACTTTTGGGTGTCATGGAAAATGTAAGGAGTAAAAAGTACATTATTTTCTTTCGGAATGTAGTGAAGTAAAAGTAGTCACAAATATAAATAGTAAAGTACAGAAATCCCCAAAATGACTCAAGTAGTACTTCAAAGAATTTTTACTTAAGTGATTTACACAACTGTCAATGATGAACATCCAATTTTCATCCTTACATTGACAACATAGTGAAAATCTCAATTGCATACTGTCACGTTCTGACCATAGAAAGCTTTTATTTTCTATGGTAGAGTAGGTCAGGGTGTGACAGGTTTTTTTTCTAGTTTATTTATTTCTATGTAGGTTCTAGTTTCTTTTTTCTATGTTGGGGTTTTGTCTAGTTTCTGTATTTCTATGTGGGGTTTTAGTTGCTGTATTTCTATTTTTTTGGGGGGGGGGGATCTCCAATTAGAGGCAGCTGGTCATCGTTGTCTCTAATTGGGGATTATATTTAAGTTGTTGGTTTTCCACTAGGTTTTGTGGGAGATTATTTTGAGTAAGTGTATGTTGCACCTCTTTGTGCAAGGAGGAGCAGGAGGAGCACTGCCAGAGCCCTGCAAAATGACCTCCAGCAGGCCACAAATGTGCATGTGTCTGCTCAAACGGTCAGAAACAGACTCCATGAGGGTGGTATGAGGGCCCGACGTCCACAGGTGGGGGTTGTGCTTACAGCCCAGCACCGTGCAGGACGTTTGGCATTTGCCAGAGAACACCAAGATTGGAAAATTTGCCACTGGCGCCCTGTGCTCTTCACAGATGATAGCAGGTTCACACTGAGCACGTGACAGACGTGACAGAGTCTGGAGACGCCGTGGAGAACGTTCTGCTGCCTGCAACATCCTCCAGCATGACCGGTTTGGCGGTGGGTCAGTCATGGTGTGGGGTGGCATTTCTTTGGGGGGCCGCACAGCCCTCCATGTGCTCACCAGAGGTAGCCTGACTGCCATTAGGTACCAAGATGAGATCCTCAGAACCCTTGTGAGACCATATGCTGGTGCGGTTGGCCCTGGGTTCCTCCTAATGCAAGACAATGCTAGACCTCATGTGGCTGGAGTGTGTCAACAGTTCCTGCAAGAGGAAGGCATTGATGCTATGGACTGGCCCGCCCGTTCCCCAGACCTGAATCCAATTGAGCACATCTGGGACATCATGTCTCGCTCCATCCACCAACGCCACGTTGCACCACAGACTGTCCAGGAGTTGGCGGATGTTTTAGTCCAGGTCTGGGAGGAGATCCCTCAGGAGACCATCCGCCACCTCATCAGGAGCATGCCCAGGCGTTGTAGGGAGGTCATACAGGCACGTGGAGGCCACACACACTACTGAGCCTCATTTTGACTTGTTTTAAGGACATTACATCAAAGTTGGATCAGCCTGTAGTGTGGTTTTCCACTTTAATTTTGAGTGTGACTCCAAATCCAGACCTCCATGGGTTGATAAATTGGATTTCCATTGATTATTTTTGTGTGATTTTGTTGTCAGCACATTCAACTATGTAAAGAAAACAGTATTTAATAAGATTATTTCTTTCATTCAGATCTAGGATGTGTTGTTTAAGTGTTCCCTTTATTTTTTTGAGCAGTATATTTGATCAATTATATTTACTTTTGACACTTAAGTATATTTAAAACCAAATACTTTTAGACTTTTACTCAAGTAGTATTTTACTGGGTGACTTTCACTTTAACTTGAGTCATTTTCTATTAAGGTATCTTTACTTTTACTCAAGTATGACATTTGGGTACTTTTTCCACCACTGGGAATCATTGATATACAGCAATATTCAAACCCAAATTTAAGTCAGGACTGATACCGGACCACTCAGGAACAGTCTTGGAAAGCCATTCTGGTGTGTCTTTTGCATAAAATGTTTTCGTAATTGCCCATTGAAAAACAAATATCTATCCCAGTAGCAACAGTCATCAAAATTGTTAAAAGGTTTTCAAAATAATTCTAATAAATGCAACAGTGGGACAATGGATGAAACCAATCAAAACTTTTAGCATTTTTAAAATCCATCAGATATTGACATAAAATGTTTTCTTGCATGGACAAATAATGTCAGGGATGTTGGTGGGAATTCAGGTAATTTATTGTAAAATTTTACAAATGTTTTCGTAGAATGCACTGATATATACATTTTCTAATGGTATCAGGTACCTTTTTTATATTTTGTGTTAAAATAAAAGCAATTATATGTGCCGGCTTTGCATAAATACACTGGGAGTATTTGCATATATGAATATATTAACATAAAGGGGTTGAACTGGGCTGCAACCACCAAAAACTTGCCCCATTAATTACTGTTGTTGTCACGTTCTGCTGCATAATTCAACATGTGAATAGCAGTATATCCTCAGGTTAAAAATGAACATACTTGGCTCTAGATTACACCTATCTATACATACTTTACATTGTTTGCGAGATCAGACATAATATCATTATAATCCGAGTGTTCATTTTCGGAAATTGCTTTCATTTAATCTGATCTCATTTGTAAACATTTCAACTGTATTAAATGATAACTTTCTTAAATTCCACAAAAAATGAACACCCATCAAAATAAAGTTATCTTTTTCTTGTGATGTAAGTGTCGAGATGATGCGTTCAATTCTCAACAGAGTTTTAACGTTCTTATAGATGTATTCCACTGAGCCCATTTCATTTACATTTACATTTAAGTCATTTAGCAAACGCTCTTATCCAGAGCGACTTACAAATTGGTGCATTCACCTTATGATATCCAGTGGAACAACCACTTTACAATAGTACATCTATATATTTTTTTTGGGGGGGGGGTTAGAAGGATTACTTTATCCTATCCCAGGTATTCCTTAAAGAGGTGGGGTTTCAGGTGTCTACGGAAGGTGGTGATTGACTCCGCTGTCCTGGCATCGTGAGGGAGCTTGTTCCACCATTGGGGTGCCAGAGCAGCGAACAGTTTTGACTGGGCTGAGCGGGAACTGTGCTTCCGCAGAGGTAGGGGGGCCAGCAGGCCAGAGGTGGATGAACACAGTGCCCTTGTTTGGCTGTAGGACCTGATCAGAGCCTGAAGGTACGGAGGTGCCATTCCCCTCACCATCAGTCCTGGCTTGCTATTATGAAAATCGAATTCAACAATGACAATAATGTTTTAAATTCGACTTTTGCTTTCAAAAGCAACACAAACAGAATGTGTAAGAACTATAGCCATTGAATTCTACTGTGCAAATATACAGTGTGTTGTTTAAGCGACAAGGCCCAAGGGGGTGTGGTATATAGCCAATATACTACCACTATTTTATTTATATATTTTTTATTTAACTAGGCAAGTCAGTTAAGAACAAATTCTTATTTACAGTGATGGCCTAGGAACAGTGGGTTAACACTGCCTTGTTCAGGGGCAGAACTACAGATTTTTTACCTTGTCAGCTCAGGGATTCGATCTAGCAACCTTTCGGTTACTGGCCCACCGCTGGTGGGGCTACCTGCAGCCCCACCAAGGGCTATTCTTATGCATGTGTAACCGATGTGAAATGGCTAGTTAGTTAGCGGTGGTGCGCGCTAATAGCATTTCAATCAGTGACGTCACTCGCTCTGAGACTTGAAGTAGGGTTTCCCCTTGCATTGCAAGGGCTGTGGCTTTTGTGGCGCGATGGGTAACGATGCTTCATGGGTGTCAGTTGTTGATGAGTGCAAGGGTCCCTTGTTCGAGCCCGGGTTGGGGCGAAGAGAGGGACTGTTACACATGTTACACATGACGCAACGCAGAGTGCCTGGATACAGCCCTTAGCCGTAGTACAGTATATTGGCCATATATCACAACCCCCCGAGGAGCCTTATTGGTATTATAAACTGGTTGCCAACGTAATTAGAGCAGTAAAACTAAACATTTTGTCATACTCGTGGTATACTTAAGCAATAATGCAAAAAGGGTGTAACTAAGGGCTGTTCTTAGGCATGACACAAAGCACTTAGAAATACATGTTTTGTCATATTTTACCTTTATTTAACTAGGAAAGTTAGTTAAGAACAAATTCTTATTTTCAATGACGGCCTAGGAACAGTGGGTTAACGGCCTGTTCAGGGGCGGAACAACAGATTTGTACCTTGTCAGCTCAGGGATTTGAACTTGCAACCTTTCAGTTACTAGTCCAACGCTCTAACCACTAGGCTACCCTGCCACCACGGTATACCTATGGTATACCCGTGGTACCCAGTTTAAAATGTCTAATATACCATGGCTTTCAGCCAATTGGAATACAGGGCTCAAACCACCCAGTTTATAAGGTCTAAAATACCCCGGCTTTCAGCCAGTCAGCATTCAGGGCTTGAGCCACCCAGTATAAACTGGATGGTTCAAGCCCTGAATACTGATTGGCTGACAGCCAAGGTATATCAGACCGTATACCACGGGTATGACAAAACATTTCTTGTTACTGCTCTAATTACGTTGGTAACCAGTTTATAATAGCAATAAGGCACCTCGGGGGTCTGTGGTATATGGCCAATATACCACAGCTAAGGGTTGTATCCAGGCACTCCGCATTGTGTTGTGAAAAAGAACAGCACTTAGCCGTGGCATATTGGCCATACACCACACCCCTTCGTGCCTTATTGCTTAGACAATACACGCTCTGGAATGCCCTTCAAGACAATCAGAAACAAGCATTCAACATTTCCATGGTATAAGAAGGTATAGATATCATTCATTTTATCTGTACAAAATGTAGCATTTGGACATTTCTTGTGGTGGGCACCGCTATTGATAATTCTTCAAAATGATAGGATAATCAAGGTATATCTACAGTGCATTCGGAAAGTACTCAGACCCCTTGAATTTTTCCTTATTCTAAAATGTTTTAATTGTTTTTGTCCCTCATCAATCTAAACACAATAATGACAAAGCAAAAACAGGTTTTTAAACATTTTAGTAAATGTATACAAAAAAAGAAGAGATATTACATTCGCATAACTATTCAGACCATTTACTCAGTACTTTGTTAAAGCATCTTTGGCAACTACAGCCTCGAGTCTTCTTGGTTATGACACTACAAGCTTGGCACACCTGTATTTGGGGAATTTCTCCCATTCCTCTCTGCATATCCTCTTAAGCTCTGTCAGGTTCAATGGGGAGCGTCGCTGCACAGCTATTTTCAGGTCTCTCCAAAGATGTTAGATCTGGTTCAAGTCCGGGCTCTTGCTGGGCCACTCAAGGACATTCAGAGACTTGTCTGAAGCCACTCCTGCGCTGTCCTGGCTGTGTGCTTTGGGTCGTTGTCCTGTTGGAAGGTGAACCTTTGCCCCAGTCTGAGGTCTTGAGCGCTCTGGGGCAGGTTTTCGTCAAGGATCTCTCTGTACTTTGCTCTGTTCATCTTTCCCTCGATCCTGACTAGTCTCCCAGTCCTTGCAGCTGAAAAACATCCCCACAGCATGATGCTGCCACCACCATGCTTCACTGCAGGGAGGGTGCCAAGTTTCCTCCAGACTTGACTCTTGGCATTCAGGCCAAAGAGTTCAATCTTGGTTTCATCAGACCAGAGAATCTTGTTTCTCATGGTCTGAGAGTCTTTAGGTGCCTTTTGGCAAACTCCAAGTGGGCTGTCATGTGCCTTTTACTGAGTGGCGGCTTCCGTCTGGCCACTCTACCATGAAGGCCTGATAGGTGGAGTGCTGCAGACATGGTTGTGCTTCTGGAAGGTTCTCCCATCTCCACAGAGGAACTCTGGAGCTCTGTCAGAGTGACCATCAGGTTCTTGGTCACCTCCCTGACCAAGGCCCTTCTCCCCCGATTGCTCAGTTTGGCCGGTCAGCCAGCTCTAGGAAGAGTCTTGGTGGTTCCAAACCTCTTCCATTTAAGAATCAAATCAAATCTTATTTGTCACATGTGCCGAATACAACAGGTTACAGTGAAATGCTTACTTACAAGTCCTTAACCAACGATGCAGTTTTAATAAAATACCTCAAAAATAAAAATTAAGAAAAAAGTAAGATAAGAAAAACAAATAATTAAAGAGCAGCAGTGAATAACAATAGCGGGGCTATATATAGGGGGTACCGGTACAGAGTAAATGTGATAATTATGTACATGCAGGTAGGGTTGTTAAAGTGGCTATGCATAGATAATAACAGAGAGAAGTAGCAGCGTGGGGGGGGGGGGGCATTGCAAATAGTCTGGATAGCCATTTGATTAGCTGTTCAGGAGTCTTATGGCTTGGGGATAGAAGCTGTTTAGAAGCCTCTTGAACCTAGACTTGGCACTCCAGTACTGCTTGCCGTGAGGTAGCAGACAGAACAGTATATGACTAGGGTGGCTGGAGTCTTTGATGATTTTTAAGGCCTTCCTCTGACCCCGCCTGGTATAGAGGTCCTGGACGGCAGGAAGCTTGGCCCCAGTGATGTACTGGGCCGTACGCACTACCCACAGTGGAGACCACTGTGTTCTTGGGGACCTTCAATGCTGCGGACATTTTTTGATACCCTTCTCCAAATCTGTGCCTCGACACAATCCTGTCTCGGAGCTCTACGGACGATTCCTTCGATGTCATGGCTTGGTTTTTGCTCTGACATGCACGATCAACTGTGGTACCTTATATAAACAGGTGTGCCTTTCCAAATCATGTCTAATCAATTGAATTTACGACAGGGGGACTCCAATCAAGTTGTAGAAACATCTCAAGGATGATCACTGGGAACAGGATGCACCTGAGCTCAATTTCGAGTCTCATAGTAAATGGTCTGAATACTTATGTAAATTAGGTATTTCTGTTTGACATTTTTTTATACATTTGCGAACATTTCTAAAAACACTGTTTTCACTTTGTCATTTATGGGGTTTTGTGTGTAGATCAATGAGGATTTATTTAATACATTTTACAATAAGGCTGTAGTATAACAAAATGTGGAAAAAGTGAAGGGGTATGAATACTTTCAGAATGCACTGTATATGAAACCGATTAGCAAGGTATATCGGCTTATCCTTCCTGCAGTATTATGTAAAAAGCATACATGAATGTTCCTGCATGTACTAAACCCTCTCACAGACCTTCTTACAACTTAGGATACTTAGGGCAAAGGACAAAATAATTGTGCAAAGTGCAAAAATGACCATCCACACAATCATATTCTGGCAGCTTGATTTAATTTGAGTCAATTCTTCAACCATGTGTGTTATAAGATGAGTCGGTCTGTCTCCATAGTGACTGAAGTTCAGATGGAACACCCTGTTGAGCCCAAGACCAGAGAGTAAATTGAGGCACACACACACATTCATTTTCAATCTCTTTATTTTTATTTTTCCTCTTAGACTCTTGCCAGCTGACATTGGATCCCAATAAAGTAAATTCATTTGTGTCTGTCTGCAGGGTATAGAAAAGTGACCACAAATTGTCCTATTCGTACCATCGAGTCAGATTTATCAACCACCCTCAGGTGTTGTGTAGAGTCTGTCTGGAGCCTGCGTCTACTGAGAGGTAGAGCGGAGTGGGCAATCCGCTGATATAGCAGCGTCAAATGAAGAGATCAGGAAAGTAGGTTATTAGCATTGTTTTGGGATCAATGATCAGTCCTGGAGGATATACTTCTCCCCTCCGCCCTACCCTTGTTTCTTCCAAAATAATGGCCAATGGACTCATATCAATGTTCCTTGCTCCTCTAGAGTAGGAGTGTACCTGAACCACAGTGCAGGAACTCTGTCCTTCTACATCTGACACAATGACCATCCTCCACAAATTAGACAACATTCACTCAGCCCCTATATCCTGGGTTATGGTTTGATTCAGCAGCATTTGTGAGGATAGTAACACTTATTTAGTCATAAAGCTAGTATCTGGTATCAATTCATTGTGAGCTTTACTTAGATCAACTGTTTTACCAACTGTGTGCACATGCCACCCACACACACACACACCATAATCCAAAATTAAGGACCTATTATTGTAAAGAATTTATGGATAGCTTCACATCATGTTTTAAAAAGTAGTTGCTCTCATGCAATGTTCGATGTACAGAAATCAGACAGTATTTGCATGTGAAAATGTAATGCACTTACTCCATAGATGGTATTGATTGAGTGTGTCCTGATTCAGAGGGGTTGGGTTAAATGCAGAAGACACATTTCAGTTGGACAACTGACTAGGTATCCCCCTTTCCCTTTGTTTAAAAAAATAGATACTTTCATATTGTGACTGGCAGGTGGCGCCCTTGTCATCGGTTATGGTATTACAGTTCTTAATTCTGTCTTGGAGTCGATTGTCGTTTGCAGCAATTTTCATCTGAAATAAAGCGTTTGAATCACAGGAGGTTGGTGGCACCTTAATTGGGGAGGACAGGCTCGTGGTAATGGCTGGAGCAGAATTAATGTAATGGTATCAAATACATTAAACACATGATTTCCATGTGTTTGATGCCATTCTATTTGCTCTGTTCCGGCCATTATGAGCTGTCCTCCCCACAGCAGCCTCCTGTGGTCTGAATAGCAATGTGAAAATTTACTTGAGGTACACTACAGCATACTAAACTTCTACAACATCCTTTAATAGCGTCATCATTCTGCATTACACACCACACATTTACCCCAAATCAATGATGGACATATGTGACTGCATTTTTTTGTATATGTCAAACCATTCATAACAAGCATTATCTTTAACACAAATTCTAACCAAAAGGTACAATGACACAGCTATATTCTATTCCTTAAATATCTCAAAGTACCTGGTGTCCAAATCTTTGCCTTAAAACATTGGTAACAGTTTATAATAATCATGAATAAGCATTAAACTACTCAAACAATTACACATTTATTTCTAAACATTTATCAACGTGACCAAGCATTTATAAAGGCTTATTCATGAAAGTTTACGAAACATAAAATGTAGTTAACTCATGATGCTCAATTACAGTATTTTAAATGAATTACAGTACAACATACATGGAAAAAAATTGTCAATCATATTTTTAAAGAGCAACAGACTGTGTGGTGTTTATTTCAATGCTGAAGGCAATGCATCAAGAACTGATGGCCCATCGACATCATCCAATCAGTTCCTGATGCAGTATCATCAACATCAGAAAGCTCTACATTCAGTCATGGAAACCGGGGATCCATTCTGGCTCAAAAAGAACCAACTTCAAGTGGGCAAATGAGGGAGTTAGTAAATGGTTAAAACAAGATTAGGAGAGGAAATGGACAAGTTATAGAGAAAAAGAGACACCCCACTTTATTGGATAGCCCCCACAGTAGCTCTATAGAGGCTCAAACTAACTGACTGCAGCTTTGTTGATATACCATGACCTGCCAATGTTAGGGTTAGATTTTACATTATGGTTAGGTATAGAATTGGAGTTATGAGGCCTTAGATGTATATTTTTTGTTTTTACCTGGGATGGAAAGGGAGGGTGGGACTGGGGTAGGAGGGGGCGAGGGATTGAGCCGTTCCTTGTAAAAAAAAAAAAAAATGAATCAATGCTACAATTGCAGATTTGAACTCTAATAAAAATAAACAAAACATTAGAGTTATGGATATGGTTAGTGGATAGTTAAACAATTTGTTCAACATCTGTAAACCATCAGTAGGGGACTATCCCATGTTAAGTGCTAACACCAGTGACAATTTTGAAGGAAGGACACTGCAGAGGCAGGTCATCTCTATTGACCCCTTGGAGACCGGGCGCCTCTCCAAAAGCTTGTTCCAGCCAGGGACCTACTGTACTGGACTGTGGTGCAGGAGAGGCAAACAGCTGCGTTTAGCAGAACCCCAGCAGCCACTGTGAGAGGAAACACTGAACTGCTCACAGTTGCCAGCTGAGATTAGGCCAAATCACAGCAACTCATCGGACAGCTGATCAAGTTGGAATATGATCCATTACGTGGAGGTGTAAGAGACATGACAGTTTATACTCACAGGGAGATTCTCATTTGGGGCAAAAGACCGTCCTCTCCTGGACTACTCCGTCCTCTCTCCTCTGACCCGGAAACCAATGGTTGAGTGGTTGAGGAAAGTATCAGTTAGTAGACAAACAGAGTGTCCTCACCTCCTCGATAGCCTCCTACCGCCGAAGAAGCACAAGAGTGTCCTACCGGAGTCCTTCGCGGAAGAGTTATGGGATCTGCCACACCCCCTTTGAATCAACTGTTTACTTGGGAGGAGAAAAGGAGGCACATATTTAAAAACGATATGCAACTTATCCCTTTATCTATAAAATGTCTAGGACAACTAGCTAAATGTATTTTTACTACTTTACACATTTCATTTGGGATCCCACCCCTGTAAACATAATTTGCATGATGACGTGCAAATGAAGGAGGATGGTCTCATTTCATACAAGTGCATTTGTTTCCACATTTCCTCTCCTCCCCGGTTACCTTTTTCAAAAGGAGGCGAGGAGAGGATGGAGGAGTTGAGCAAACCAATAGAGAATCTCCTATAGTCTCCAAAAGGGGCTCCTGAGACAGAAACAGCAGTTGCACTTACCAGCCATTTCTGCCCCGACTCGAGTCACAATGATATTTGCGTGAGGTGCACATGATGTGTAAGTGGTCTTCATCCTCCCCATGATTGACATGTCTATTTTCCACAAAAATTATTTCAGAGATAGTGTACATAACACTTAGTTATGATAAGACAGATCGATGGATGCATTGGGATCCATGTTATAGAACGATCTGCATTATTTGTGTTTTTCACTCCGAACAAGAGGATGTATGAGCAGACGGACTGCAGAACCTCTCCAGGTCAATGTGAGAAACCATAAGACATCACAGTTGCCTGCAGAGATTACCCAGTCTATCCATGGAGCCCCATGTTACATACTCAGCTACAATGCCCTTGTCTTTCTCAGGAGATCGTTCCCTTTGATCCAATGAATCCCAATCTGTCCCAAAAGTGCCCACACATGGGTCATGTTCATAAGAACACACAATAGAAAACATTTTGAAACAAAATGTGTTTAGTCCAGGTAGTCCCTCCCTGTTTTAGTTCTTTCCGCTTGGTGCCTAATGAACACGAACCTGGCCATTGGGACCTCATCTCACCAGATGTGACCTCATCTCACTGATCGGATCACATGACACATTTAAAAATACCTGGGTTGTGTTCAGTAGGAACAAACTCCAAAATGGAGTGAAACGTGAAGGTATTATCTGTACATGTCCAATAAAAACACTCATTTTAATATACCGTTGTGAAACATTTTAAAGTAGTGTGCCACAATGAACACAACCCAGAATCTTATTAAAGGGTTACCCAAACCACAATAACACCGAGCATGGAGATTCTATTGGCAGCGGTGATACTCTTTTGAAGCCAAGCAGGACTTAAAAGCCAATGATGGGCTGGCAGCTGAGTTGGAGGACTACTATGGGCAGGTCTGTCCCTCGGGCGGGCCTCAAACATATACATATGTAAACGGCCATAACAATAGAAGTGTGCCGTAAACAAACAGCAGTGAACCTAATCCGCTCACCCCTCAAACCATGAAGGAGGGGTCGGATAGGGGGGGCAGGGGCGTTAAATCCTGCTTCCAGCTGGTGTGCAAAAAGGCGTCTCCCCACTGGTGCCAGCTGGCGCGTGCCCCCTGTACTTAGAAAGACCCCTCCAGGAGACCACTAACCCCCCCCCCAAAAAAAACCAGCCCTCACCCCCAGCCCTCACCCCAAACCATCCAGAAGGTTCATCCACCACCACTCGTTACCATAGCAAATGGGGGTCCCTCATTGTCAGAGAGCTCCGGGTCACCTTAAGTCACGGTCCCTGGCCTTTTGACACCTCCGTACCACTGCAACAAATTCAGAGGGATAGGGCAAAGGAAAGAGGGGGAATAGAGGAGTTGGGAAGAGAGAGAGACTTTCAGAGAATGCATTCAACAGTAGCACATGGCAGTGTTCCTAAACCAGATCAGACTATTTGTCCTGGATCAGATGTTTGGTGATTTAGAACAAAATGTCAACCTAGAGCAGTACATTTGTTTGGAGATACTGAAAGATAATTCAGTTTGGTTTTAACTGTTGCATTTATTCATTTCCAACACCTAAAATGTGCCTCTACTGAAATTAACTAAAATGATTCCAGTTTAACGTCAATTCAATAGCATTAAACTGTTCTCCTTTATGGTTCATTGTTAATTCAACACTTTGTCCACTAAGTTTGTGGATGTCAGATACAACTAAAAAGACACAGTATAAGTACATCATTCTAGGAAGTTAAGGGGAAGGGATACTTGTTGAACTTTCTATAGGCATACATACTTTAATGAGTACAATATCTGTATATGCAGACATGACTAAAAATAGGAATCAGGCCAAATTGTCTAAAAAGTGTATCGAATAATTACTGTCTAATCACAACATGCTATCTGCATACCGTATAAAGTGTAATCAAACATGATCTATTCTTTAAAATATAACTTACACACAATACAAGGCTTTTCATTTTGGGAGTGATGACAGATAATTGGGTCTTCTCAAGTAATAAAAGCATTGTTATTCACTCAATCGACTGAGTCTTTTTGACAGTCCCAGCCTCGTAAGCTACAAGCCCCGCAGAGCACAGTAGGACACACACGCTCGCCACCATCTGTCAGAACAGTAGAGTTTGCCATAACAGTACCCCCCACACGCTTTAGTTCAAACAGTAAACATTACAACAAAAAGCATATACATTGTTTAATGGTCTCGCTTGAGCAGGACTGACTTCAAAACATTGACAGGCTTCAAAATCGATGGAAAATGTTTTCATCCCTATGTTTTTTGGTCATTGGAGACAAGATAAATGCATTGAATGGACACACATACATATTACATTTTGTAAAAAAAAGAGGGAAAATAAGCTTTCAAGTGAGATAGATGCCTTACTTGAAGGGCACATATTTTGGTGTGTGCAGGGTATGAAGCTGATGTACATGCGTATTTTGGTGTGTGCAGGGTATGAGGCTGATGTACATGCAAACGTTGAGCTACTGTTTGATAAACAAAATGTTCCTCAAAGTGAAGTTTCCCAGATGTGGTAGTTATCACAGTATACAGTAGTGGGCAATATTACCATTTGTCACGTTGTATAACTGATTGGAGACAGGCGCAACGATACATAATAGGGGGTTTTAATACTCCACCCAAAAATACAACATGCCATGAAAGGCACGGGGACGAAGCCTAAAACAAATACAAAAACACAGGGATGTGACCCAAACAAAAGAGCGAGGTTAAACCTCTAATAAATACACAGGACGAGACCCGTAATAACAAGACACAGGACCCGTAATAACAATACACGGGACGAGACCCGTAATAATGAGTACACAATACACGCAGCATGAAAGCCGAAACAACAGAGCACAGGTACTCACAAGACCAACAGACAGGGGAACAATGACCAACAAGACAATGGTGAACAGAGGGCACATATATACAATTACTAATCAGGGGAATTGGAATCAGGTGTGTGTAATGAGACAGTTCAGTGACGTCTAGAGGCCGGTGACGTAGACCTCCGGAATTGGTGCACGGAATGAGCAGCAGTACCGGGGGAAATCCGTGACACCATTGGCATTTACTGATAACAATATACTTTATTATGACATTAAAGAGGCTATACGAAACTTTTGGTCTAGGGGCTCTATTTTAGCAAACGTAACGCAATGGTAAATCTAGGTTCAGGGGTGTGTCAGAAATATTTGTGCCATTTTCACTATTACAATTATCTGCGCACTTGCTGGTGTTGCCGGGGTGGGTTTTGATGAATAAACAAGTTGTGGGTGTGTCGAGACTTGGCCCCTCACTGGCCAATCAGAATGTGCTCCATGGCGAAATATGTGGTTGCTACAAGTTGTGTATGTAAGGTCTTTTATGTATTGCCTTGGAATAAACTCCAATTCCAATGTTAGTCCATTATAGTTTGTTAAATGGCTTACAGAAATAAAATAACAAAATGTAGACCTATCTTTGCTAAATATATTAACTTTAATTTGCAGTCCACATTGTTCTAAGTAATTGCATGGCTTCAATAGCATCCCACTGATATAGGGGCTAGGCCTACTATAAATTGCATTATGGCTGAGCATGGGCATGCCAAACATTGTCAATAAGCAAGATTAAATTCATTATTGATAATGCCTACAAAGAGAGCAAATCATTCTAATCAAATTCTGAACAAAACGAAAATAACTTTTTTTAAAATAGGCTATGTCACACTTACAGGCGCCATCATTTCTCCCCGTGGGCATACTATTAAAACAACGCAGACTACGGAGGGTTTTACTAACATCCAAACTTTTCACAGTAGCCGGATCCAATATAAACAGAAAGGGAGAATGTCCACTCATCGTTATGCTGTTCCCCAATATGTTTTATGAACATATTCAGAACCATCTTACAGATCAGGTCATATTCACACATCTCCAGGAGTTACATTGTATGCGCGCCACAGTGTTGTCACCATTAAACCAGGAAGGTGAATCATTCTAATACGTTTGGTTGCAATAAAATTAAACAATAAACAACAATTAATAAATGTAAAATATAATGATATCATAGAATCGGCGGGATAAAAAATACATACATTGCTGTTGAACCAGCCGTTCGCTATAGTAGGCCTAAGGGTAAGGGAGGGCTTGGGTTTTAAACATGTGAAACGGAAAACAAGCAATTGTCACAGGAAAATTACTTTTAAATACAAGGTTTACTGGTAACCGATGTTCTCATCTCTCATTTCATGATGGTCATGGACACGTAGCCTAACGCTAAAATCAGATTTTGGTTGATCTTAAATATTCCTATCAGCTCTGCCTAAAATTAGCACTTTGGTTCACGTTTTTAAGGACACACCTCAAATACTTTCACCCCACCTATCTGAGTGCAAGGAACTGATATAAGACAGGTAAATTGCGAACCTGGTTTTAGGGCTGGAAAATGCCAGTGCGACAGTTTTTACATGACAAAATTGCAAACTAACGTGCGTTTAAGACTAGTGCCGCCTTAACGGCAGCCGAAAATAGAGCCCAACGCGTGCTCTTGAAACAAAAGGGTCCACCAAATGGACAGTCAGAAATATTTTATGTGTATGAACCATACAGCCACATTCAAGCCAAAACTTGTCGTAATTAACTCAACTTCCATAATAAATCAACTTCATAGTGTATCTTTAACAAACATCTGCATAATGCATAATGCAGCAGCAAGAAACCCTTAGACAACGTATTGTCATCATTAATAAAGTAAAAATTTGCATTCAGTGGACTATGAAGACTTTGAAGGCCAACCTTACTGGCACTTTCCATAATCGAACGGGGTAGTGCGATTGTTACAAGAAGAAAAGGAACTCTACCCATGCACTGTTTTGTGCCTCTGTATTTTTCCATACATTTTTTCAGTCACCCCCACTTTTTTCCCCATAAGAATAAGTTGTGTCGGTTGGTGGTCATTCTCAAAGGGCTACTGTACAATTGACCCTTCCATGTGAATTATGAGGAGATTCGGCGATGGACTTGCCTCCTGGAGAGGCTATTGTATCGTTCGGTTGGGGCCGTCGGTGGGGTAAGGAACTGAACTGGACCGGAGAGGTGTTGGAAGGGGACGGATTTACACCCCTGGAGCACACCCCCTGCCCTCCTTACGCTCTTCAGGTCCCAAGACCTCGGGGCTGCGGGTTGCCCACAAACAATTGCAATCTGCATGAGCAGAGATGACATTTGTGATTTGTTCCAGTCCTGAGGTTCTGAGTGCTTTCTTGCCGTTAACAAGGGAAGACGGTGGGAAGACAAAGCTAAATTGGAGCGTCTGGATTAGCAATGGATACCGAACTTGGCCCCCCTATGGTTCTGCATTGTCTTGTCACAAGAACTGAAAATAAAGACAATATGATTTGATTCTGGTACCGTGCACTCGAAAGGCCCTGAGACGTGACAATTAGGTCTCCCAAGAGTAAGGCGGTGCTCTAATCTTTTGAGAGCTATTGTGTTCAACAGTATGCACTGTTCTGTCGTTGTATTACTTCTCATGGAGCATTTGGAACACATACTGTTAAAGACCAGTCATATTTCTTAGGAACACATGGTCTTCCCAGTGAGTTTGTGTACTTACACGTAAAAGCTGCAATTGACTTTCAAAACAAAGCAGGCTACTATTAAGGCTACAAATAGGCTACTATGCAAGACAAAATGTGTCTTCAGTTTGCATTCATGATCATTTTGTGTCCGCACAGACCCTAATATTTGACGGGATTTCTGTTAACATCGGACGTGGGTGAAATACATACGTGTCAAATACATTCGAATACTTATTGCACAATTGTTTTAAATGTTTATCCCCTATATTCGAATGGAAGTCATCAATTCCCGTGAAGTCCTTAACAGGGAGTTCATTGGCTCTTGTCCAAATGGAATGTGAACAGAAATATGTAATTTCTTTCAGCCTTTTCAACTATACACACAAATTAGAAAGACTATAGTAAAAATAGTAGGGTAAAGGATAAATCAGCTTGAGGTCCCAATTCATTATTTCTTTCAATACTGGATCACAAGAACAAACACCAAATGCCATATTGAGCAAGATAGAGACGTATGTATAAGCATCAAATAGTTATAAATGAATAATGTTTAATACCGTAGATAGAGTACACTGCGGATATGCACCCAGTTTAACATTGCTCCCATTACAATTTTAGTGTAATCTCTATGATCATGAAATCCAACCAAGTCTTCGTTCATACCAAATATACAGAATAGCCCTCAAATTAGAATTCAATATAATCTTTGCCGGAAAATACCGATTTTCTTACCTTAGCCCTTGCTACGAAACACGGGTCTGTGATACCTTCACAGGAGCGGGCTTGCTCTGGCCCTCTTTCCCTCACACCTACTATGCTCAGTCTGGGAGTGCTTTTACCCCACGTTGCTCTTACTAGACCATGAGCCCACGAGTTCCCTCCCCATTCCATCCACTCCAAGGCTGAACCCTCCCGTCAAGCCAAGCACTCCTCTTCCAATGGCCCCACTGTATTGATCCAACACACACACACTCAGTGCCTGATCTGAGCCATTTTCTCTTATTTAAAAACTGAAGTTTACTGGTTGTCTCGTACCAATGTAATAATACATCTTTATATGCCATTTAGCAGACTCTTTTGTCCAAAGTGACGTACAGTAGTGCATACACTTTGATATGCATACGCACATTGCTCTACAGAGGAGAAAGTTGAATGGTAAGAGCTGTTTGCTTTTTTGCCTTTTGAGTGGGTTTGGAGGAATATCGTGTTTTTGTGCTAAGGGGGGAAAAGTCTTAAGGCCAGTCCGGGTGCACACAGCTCATACCAAACATTTATGTAATATTTCGGAAGGGCCCATGTGTGATCTGTGCTTGATCAGAATGATCAGTGCAACTTCTGTACCTGTGATCTCTACTCAACAATATTGAAGTCAGAATTTCCCCCATTATTATGCCACAGTGCTGCGATATATTACATTTTCCCCCAAAAAATCTCTAAATGTGATATTTAGATTATGCTGGCTACTGAAAACATGCATTTTGTGTCTAGAGACAATATATATATATATATATATATATATATATATATATATATAGTTGGTTAAGATGCAACATGTGAATACAGTAGCTTTGGGAAAGTATTCAGACCCCTTGACTTTTTCCACATTTCATTTACATTTACATTTACGTCATTTAGCAGACGCTCTTATCCAGAGCGACTTACAAATCGTTACGTTACAGCCTTATAATAACATAAATTTACTTTTTTTTATGACAAAATGACAAAAAACATATTTTCGCTAATTTATTAAAAATTAAAACTGAAATATCACATTTACATAAGTATTCAGACCCTTTACTCAGTACTTTGTTGAAGCACCTTTGGCAGCAATTACAGCATCGAGTCTTCTTGGGCATGACGCTACAAGCTTGGTACACCTGTATTTGGGGAGTTTCTCCCATTCTTCTCTGCAGATCCTCTCAAGCTCTGTCAGGTTGGATGGGGAGCGTTGCACAGCTATTTTCAGGTCTTTCCAGAGATGTTCGATCGGGTTCAAGTCCGGGCTCTGGCTGGGCTACTCAAGGACATTCAGAGACTTGTCCCGAAGCCACTCCTGCATCGTCTTGGCTGTGTGCTTAGGGTCGTTGTCCTGTTGGATGGTGAACCTTCGGGACAGTCTGAGGTCCTGAGCGCTCTGGAGCAGGTTTTCATCAAGGATCTCTCTGTACTTTGCTCTGTTCATCTCTCCCTCAATCCTGATTAGTCTCCCGGTCCCTGCCTCTGAAAAACATCCCCACTTCACGATGCTGCCACTACCATGTTTCACCGTAGGGATGGTGCCAGGTTTCCTCTAGACGTGACGCTTGGCATTCAGGCCGGAGTTTAATATTGGTTTCATCAGACCAGAGAATCTTGTTTCTCATGGCCTTACAAGTTTTTTGGTGCCTTTTGACAAACTCTAAGCGGGCTATCATATAGGACTTGGAGGTATACCGTATTTTACTATATACACCTGTATTTATGCACCGACAGGTTTGGGTTTTTACTTTACCTTCTATAACGTATTTGAATATTTGGTTTGTTAAATGTGATACGCTGTGTGTAACGTCCATTTTTATAGTTTACTCTGCTACTTGAGTCATCCCTCTCTGCTCTCTCTCTCTCTCTCTCCATGCCGCTTTCCACACAGACATAGTCCCACCCCGTCACTCAAGGAACATTTGTTGTTGCTTGACCACGAGACACTTTCGTTTAGTCTGCATGGTCAATGCAGCACAATGTTGATGACAACTATGTTGTTTCCCCTTTGATCTTAATATAAATCCACAAGTGTTCTATAATTACAATATTAGTTTGTGTTTCTTACATCTGCAAACAGCTAGTTTGTATTTTCTTACCAAGTTAAGCTAAATCGTGTTAGCCACTAATGCTAATTGCTAGTTAGCTAATAAAAGTACTGAGTCAGAGCAAACGTAGCTAGCTAATACAGCCTGATACCAGTACTGGTGGAGGCTTAAATCAGCATGTTGTTTGTGCCACAGTATCTTCTAAATCAAAGAGGAATAGGCGAAGCACGAATATGTTGGCTGTATGAATAAAGATTTAATGTAGCCAAAGATTATAGGGTCCCCTAGGAAACACTGAACATCACTTTGGTTCCTAAGCTCTAGACCCAATACATTATCACCGCATACTGGCTTTGCTTGAATTTACCTGCCAATGCATTGTTGTTAAAAAAATATTTCAAAATTTGAGGTAGGTTATATGATCACATCGATAATAGATCCATTGTTGTATTACTTGTGAGGCACAGCTGAGTGAGCATACATTTAAATTATTTTATTTTACTGGGCTGATGGTGCCTTCATCTGATTGTCAGTCTCAGCGGAGGGTGAGAGCAGCAGACTGAGTGTCCGTCTCTCAACATCCCTCCGCTCTCCCTTTCCTCCACTGACACTGACCAAAAAAGGACACCGTCTTCTAGCTGATGGCGAAACTCGAGTCGCACCGCATTATTTTTGCCTCCTGCACAAATTCATGTTGTTACTCCAATGAAAAGGGAAAGTGAAATATTCCTTGATATTAAAAAAGACCCTGATAATAACAACGCAAACCTATAGATACACTTTCCTACTCATTCATTACTGCTGCACTGCTTGTTGTGGCGCTCAGTGGAAATAGGAAGGAAGCGCATGTAATGGGTTATAAAAGTGTTGAATACAAAGTGTTGACATTGCTGAGTAAGAACTTAAACATGAAGTCATAAAAACAGCAGCTCTTTCCTGTATTCGTTGACAGACTCTCTCTAGTCATGGCTTTAAACGTTTTGAAATCTCACAGTATCAATTTTGCGTGGCTTTCTTTTATGCCTGCTACGTTACTGCAGACTTTGTCATCTGAGCAATCTGATTGGCTAGCGGCGGCATAGTGCACCTGATTTCCTTTCTAGGCCCACCCGGAAGGCAGAGTTTGTACCTCCAGACACATGAAATGGCAAGTTTTCCTACCCGGCGCGCAGGGCAGCTGAATTGGCTGGAACTACCATCAACAGCCCGGGACTAATAAAAAAAATCGAAACGCATAGCGTTAACGTTGTTTTTTTTACAGAAATGTTTGGCGATCGACTGGTTGGTGACCACTGGTTTAAAACAATCCGAATGGAGATAGACCCATTTAAATCATTTTGAATATATATGTTGCCATCCTAGGGTCACGCACTACTCATAAAGCAAATTTAGAACTTGTATTAATCAAAAACATAAAATACCGTCCAAAATTTGAAAAATACCATGATATGATATTTTGGTCATATCGCCCAGCCCTACTATCATGTGCCTCTTACTGAGGAGTGGCTTCCGTCTGGCCACTCTGCCATAAAGGCCTGCTTGGTGGAGGAAGAGTCTTGGGGGTTCCAAACCTCTTCCATTTGACGGACCCACTGTGTCATTGGGAACTTTCAATGCTGCAGACATTTTTTCGTACCCTTCCCAAGATCTGTGCCTCGACACAATCCTGTCTCGGTGCTCTACGTACAATTCTTTCGACCTCGTGGTTTGGTTTTTGCTCTGACATGCACTGTCAACTGTGGGACCTAATATAAAGAGGTGTGCCTTTCCAAATCATGTCCAATCAATTGAATTTACCACAGGTGGACTCCAATTTGTAGAAGGATGATCTCAAGGATGATCAACGGAAACAGGATGCACCTGAACTCAATTTAGAGTCTCATAACAAAGGGTTTGAATACTTATGTAAATAAGGTATTTCTGTTTTCTAAAAAGCTGTTTTTGCTTTGTCATTATGGGGTATTGTGTGTAGATTGCTGAGGATTTATTTTGATGTAAACCCTTTTAGAATAAGGCTATAATGTAACAAAATGTGGAAAAAGTGAATGGGTCTGAAAACCTTCCGAACGCGATTGGTGCCAATTAAAGATGAGGAAGGACAATTTTTTTTTTTTTTTATAGGCATGGCCTTATTTCTATTACACCATATTGGATGACGGTCATTCATATTCCATTCACCCAGTTAAATGTAACATCGATAGGTTTAGGCTACTACATGATACTTGAATTTTCCTTATACCCATCATGAGATTGCTACAACCCAGCATATGAATGAAAGTTAACAACGTAAGTGCACACAGGTCAAGAGGAAGATTTGAGGCGACAGACAGTGACACATGGACAGACAGTGACACATTCAATACCACCTTGCGCACTCTTGCCTGAATCTAGCTGATCTCGGGTGTAATCATTAGTCCAACAGTTGCAAACGAGAGATTCTATTGGACAAATTCAGGTATGTTTATCCCCCTTTAGCTCCGTTTGCTTCTGTTTAAGAAATGTTTTTCAACAGAATCGGCAGAATGAATGCCCTGATCACATGCAAACAGTTCACTTTCACAGTAACATACAAACAACTCGTTGTAATCCTTCCCGCATCTACGCGTTCTCTTACTCTCACCTTTTCCCTTCGCTTTTGGACTTCAATGCACAACACATCAGCTGTCTATAACCAGGTGAAAAAACCTTTCCAAGCCAAACCTTCATATCATAACCGCTACACACAGCCTACATTGTTATTACCATATTACCTAAAGTAACATCATAGTCAACCTACCTAATAGAACTAACACGTTAGTAAACCTGCTACAATCATGCAGTACAGTCAGTAAGCAGTTTAGCAGTTACACCGGCCTCCCTATGTTTTAGCCGGGTGTTTGAGTAGGCTAAGCTAGCTAACTGCATTTGTCAGCTAAGTGAGTGAAAGTGAACGTTTTTAAAAAAGACAAAATATAATTAGCTCTCTCTTTCGCCTCCATTTTTTAAGAAATACATTTGTTCAAAACTGTTCAACTATTGTCTTTCTTTCTTTTTGAGTCAACTACTGACCACATTTGATGCACTGCAGTGCTAGCTAGCTACAGCTTATGCTTTCAGTACTAGATTCATTCTCTGATCCTTTGATTATTGGGTGGACAACATCAGTTCATGCTGCAAGAGCTCTGGTAGGTTGAGAGATGTCCTTTGGAAGTTGTCATAATTACTGTGTAAGTCTATGGAACGTGCTGAAAACCATGAAGTTAATGTACCCAGAGGAGGATGGAAGCTAGCTGTACTCCGGCTACATCATGGGGCTACCCTACAGAGTGCCGTTGAGGCTACTGTAGACCTGCATTGCAAAACAGTGTGTTTGAATCAATTATGTTGTGACGTAAATATATTTAGTATAGTTTTATCAAAAAAATTACAACTTTTTAAATGTTTCACCTATTTTTATTATTATGAAATTCACTGAGGAGTATGGTCCTCTCCTTCCTCCTCTGAGTAGCCTCCACTGAGATAGATATATACACTACATGACCAAAAGTATGTGGACACCTGCTCATCGAACATCTCATTCCAAAATCATGGGCATTAATATGGAGTTGGTCCCCCCTTTGCTGTTATAACATCCTCCACTCATCTGGGAAGGCTTTCCACTCGGATGTTGGAACATTGCTGCGGAGACTTGTTTTCATTCAGCCACAAGAGCATTAGTGAGGTTGGGCACTGATGTTGGGCGATTAGGTCTGGCTTGCAGTCGACGTTCCAAAGGGGTTGAGGTCAGGGCTCTGTGCAGGCCAGTCAAGTTCTTCCACACCAATCTCAACAAACCATTCATGTATGGACCTCGCTTTGTGCACAGGGGCATTGTCATGCTGAAACAGGGAAAGGCCTTCCCAGAACTGTTGCCACAAAGTTGGAAGCACAGAATCGTCTAGAATGTCATTGTATGCTGTAGTGTTAAGATTTCCCTTCACTGGAACTAAGGGGCCTAGCCCGAACCATGAAAAACAGCCCCAGACCATTATTCCTCCTCCACCAAACTTTACAGTTGGCACTACACATTTGGGCAGGTAGCATTCTCCTGGCATTCGCCAAATCCAGATTAGTCCGTTGGACTGCCAGATGGTGAAGCGTGATTCATCACTCCAGAGAACACGTTTCCACTGCTCCAGAGTCCAATGGCAGCAAGCTTTACACCGGCCGATGCTTGGCATTGCGCATGGTGAACTTAGGCTTGTGTGCAGCTGCTTGGACATGAAAACCCATTTCATGAAGCTCCTAACGAACAGTTCTTGTGCTGACGTTGCTTCCAGATGCAGTTTGGAACTTGGTAGTGAGAGTTGCAACTGAGGACAGACGATTTTTAAGCGATTCAGCACTCGGCGGTCCCGTTCTGTGAGCTTGTGTGGCCTACCACTTCGTGGCTGAGCTGATGTTGCTCCTAGATGTTTCCACTTCACAATAACAGCTCTTACAGTTGACCGGGCAGCTCTAGCAGGGCAGAAATTTGACGAACTGACTTGTTGGAAGTTGGCATCCTATGACGATGCCACATTGAAAGTCACTGAGCTCTTCAGAACGGGCCAATCTACTGTCAATGTTTCCTATGGAGATTGCATGGCTTTGTGCTCGATTTTATACACTTGTCAGTAACGGGTGTTGCTGAAATAGCCGATTCCACTAACTTGAAGGGGTGTCCACCTATTTTGTTCCATGTAGAGTATATATAAAATGTATAGTTTGTCCCATACAACTGCCTGAATGGCACTACGGCGCTGCATTGTAACAATCAAAGTAACGTTCAAAGATATTATCAAAAGGCTGGTCCACACACAGCATTATCACTGTTGCTATCACGTTATCACTGTAAGGATATGTTGTCAATCAAAATAACTAATTTGCTTCTGTATATGTGACGGAGTGGAAATACCGCCCCATCCAGGTCGTTAACTCACAGCCCTATGCACCGTAACAAAACATACTCAAGATGCACCATCAATACCACTGATTCAAAGAAAGCAAAGGCATTTCTGGATCCAGGGCTACAGTACTTCAAGGTCTCAATAAGGCAGGGCAATATACTTAGCCATCTGCTTCATATAGACCATGTATGGTGGACTGCGATGTCCTTTTTGCCTAATTCCTGTATACCAGTGCTCATTTATAGATGTAAATCTATCTATCTCAATTGTTATGCATATAAAGGCATATAAACCCATTTAATATATGTAGTTCTGTCCTTGAGCTGTTCTTGTCTATTGATGTTCTGTATTATGTCATTCTGTATTATGTTTCATGTTTTGTGTGGACCCCAGGAAGAGTAGCTGCTGCTTTTGCAACAGCTAATGGGGATCCCAATAAAATACCAAAAATACCAGATAAAGATGTACGCCTTCAAAATAACTGAGTAAGGCAGGTAGCCTAGAGGTTAAGCGCTTTGGGCCAATAACCTAAAGGTCTCTGGTTTGAATCGCAGACCAGGTGAAAAATCTGTCGATGTGTCCTTGAGCAAGACACTAAATCCTAATTGCTCCAGGGTCCCTGTCAATAATGGCTTATCCCTGGCCGTGACACCACTCTCAGGGGGAGAGTGGGATATGCAAAAAAAACCATTTCTAATTCACGTGTATAATACACACTTGTACATGTGTGAAATAGGACAAATGTAAGCACTCACCTATTATAATGAAAAAAAGAAAAACATACATGGATATGATTTTTGTCAAACACCATTTATTTCCTTCGTCACTGATTAATGTTGGTTTGATCAAAGGGCGACAGAATGTCTTGCTTTCTAAGCACAAACCCTTATCAGCGATGGCCATACAGCCGGCGACCTTCCCACACCTCGGCCTTTCAAGTCAAACGGTTTGTCCCATGTCTATCCGACACTGAGTTCTGTCCCCAAGTTCTGTCCCCTCCTCAAACACCTGACATTATTCACAAGGCCCTACGTTGCACAACTCTGCTGAGATACAACTACAACCCTTTCCATTCCCCATCTATCATATGCATATTGGCAAATATGATACATAGGCAATTTTTGGGGCAATATTGTCAAGCAATGACGTGAAAAAAAATCTTCCATTGAAAATGAGAAACTTTACATATCCATCTCCCAATGAAAATTGCTGTCACATGGCCCTCCTGCTTTGTGCAATGGCTTGGTACTAATGTGAAGGGATGTGCTAAACCAGTACATCCAGGTATGAGATACAAGTAAAAACTACTCTCTGTATTGGTACTGGTGAACTGTGCTGCACAAGCAATTTTGCACTTACATCATCTGATGTGCCACCTAGTCTACCTATCAGGAGTACATTATTATAGGTGTCTAGTATTATCTGAGAGGCCACTGACTATTGCTGATCTTGTTACCTTCTAGTATGAAAAACAGACCACATCACAGCCAACTGCAGTAAGGAAGGAAGACAAGCCGCCATTTTTATGATTATGTTGAATAACACCACGCCCCCATGGCCTATTATTGGTGCTCAGAATAAAGAAACAAACAGTTTTTAACCTATGAGGTTATGAGGTAAACGATTGTGTGGATGTTCAATATTTGTATTAATAAGCTTCCATTTAGTCTCAGGACCATTTAAATTAAAGCGGCAATCGGCAGTAGAAAAATGACAAAGTGGACACCCCGCCCCGGTAAAAAACTGAGGGATGGGGCTAGAGAAATGTAACCACTCAAGTTCATAGACAGAGCTATGGATGACCATCCATGATATCAAAATTATAGTTTAACCTAGCTTTGAGGCTATATAGTGTTTGTTTACATTTACTTTGTTTACAAACATTGGAGTAAATCAAGCTTATATTTTGGGTCCTGATGGGTTACGACAGTCAAACTTAGCTCATGAGGCATTTATATGTTATATTCTTCAAGAATCAATGGGTACATATCATTAATCTAAGTTAAAGCAATTGATGTAGCTGATTTGACTTTTAAGGATACGACATACCTGAGGTCATCCTATGGCAAAAGTGGTCATATGACAGAAACCACAATAAGAACCGCATCGCACTTTCACGAACATTCAGTATGAAAGTATCATTTCATTGAGTAAGAAGTGTTATCATAACGCTACAGAAACACAATCGCATCACCAATTAGGAATCGGTGGCAGCAGCACACGCGGGTTGTGTGATAAGGATTGATGGAGAAATGGAGGGCTGGATAGAATGATTGATTGAGGGACCCCCGCACCAATCCTATTTTGGGTGACCTTGCCCTCTTGGGGGTTAAACTAATTAGCCTCTGCCTCTCCGTGACCTCTGGTGACCTTTGGCTTGAAAGGCAGTAGAATTGAAAGATGACCACAGGCCTGGTATCAGTGGCCTTCTGTTGACCAAACACACCCACCCAAACCCACGCACCCACCCACACACACACACACACACACACACACACACACAGTGGCACACAGGCACACACTCCACAGCTATTAACTGGTCAATACAAGGAACTGGAAATAGGCGGATGACACCCAGGTGTTAGGGCAGGATGTTTGAGCTGTTTGCTCTCCCTTTAATTGTTTGGCGAAGAAGTGTGCCGTGTTGTTTTTTTTATGATGGTGAGATCGAGACTGTCAAGATCTCTTACATAATATTGCTCTAAAACACGAACCTAAAATGAGTACTAGCACCTTTTAAATTTCCCTTTATGCACTGAATTCGACCATCACCTTCAGCCTGCTGAGTAGGGCCTGGGTTTTTCCTTTCCACTCTAGGTCCTTGCAGGCACTGTCTCTTCCCACAAAACAAAGGCTTAAGCCATACTGATCAACACATTCCCGTCAGGTTAAAATAAAACATTGTGTGCCAAGAGATTGACTGCAATCCTATCCTCCGGTCCTGTTTGTGCCTCTGCATGCTTCACTGCACTGTAACTCACTTTAAATCAGCCAGTAACTCACTGTAACTCACTTTACATCAGCCTGTAACTCACTGTAACTCACTGTAAATCAGCTTGTAACTCACTGTAACTCACTGTAAATCAGCCTGTAACTGCCATTGCTCCTAGTGGAGCAAATGGCCCCTTAAACAACACAGCCGAACTACAAACCCTGGGCCAGATCTTGAAAAGCTGGTCCATTCTGTTGCTGTATTTCCTCTGAAATGGCTTCTGTGGTGCCAGCCATGGTAATTAGAAAGAGAAAGAGGCCTGCCTATATCACTATTTGAGGCACTGGGCATTAACCATAATAGATTCACTATCACTTCCAATTGAAACTATCAATTAAATTTTTTCAGTTGGCATTTCGAATTTTAAGTTTAGCTCTGGTCCCCTCAATCTCAATGAGCTTGTATCCCCTCAATAGTCAACTTGTCTGCTCTGCTCAAGCAGGCAAGGTTTCTTGTGCCCAAGATACTGCATTTACTATGTGGTCCTGCATGGCACTTTCAAAAACAGGACTGTTGGTTTGATTTCCACCAAGGCCTCCCATACTTAAACGTATGCACGCACTACTGTAAGTCGCTTTGGATAAAAGCATCTGCATATATGTTATAATACTCTGATGAATGGCGGACAAATAGGCATTTCCATCCTTTAGCACTCTATAACTGGAACGGCATCCATTTCTCTTACCTCAGTTCAAACTGGAATGGTAGGTTGGTGAAAAGAATTTCAAGTATTCCATTCTATCTGAACCTTTGTACTCTGTATCGCCGAAATAGGAACACTATAGCTTTAAAATGGGGTGTGACACCTGGCTTTTGCGATAGCTCTAGTTTAGCCCCAAAAAATTTACCCCACTGACACAATTAATACTTTTTTCATCAATGCTAATTTGGTAAATGTATGTTTATGCTGGTTGTAAAAGATAATAATTTCCATATTTTTGAAGGACTACATCCATAACACCTCTCTCATGCATTGTGCATATAATCATCCAATAATTTCAAAGCATATTAAACCAACCCATTGATTTATGTGAAATAAAGTACTGTAGCAAATTGAGGGGGTAACCTGAACATCTTGACCATGTTGTACATTTTTGTGCAAAGGTCGCTACAGTACCATCTGGCATAGTTGTGCCAAATTAGCAGGAATGAGGTAGATACCACATTTATCAGTAAATAACGTATTGTATGACAAAGTCTGCTGTCAAATAAAATGCTATCTAGAAATGTCCTAAACATTTCACAGTGTCAAATTTGAGACTGACCACTTTATGCTATATCAACAGTGTCACGACTTCTGCCGAAGTCGATGCCTCTCCTTGTTCGGGCGGAGCTCGGCGGTCAACGTCACCGGTCTTCTAGCCATCATTGATCCATTTTTCATTTTCCATTGGTTTTGTCTTGTCTTCCTACACACCTGGTTCCAATCCCATTCGTTACATGTTGTGTATTTAACCCTCTGTTTTCTCTCATGTCCTTGTCAGAGATTGTTTTGTTTGTATGCTCGTGTATTATGGGATGGTGCGCGACGGGTTCTTGTACCCACTTTTATTTATTATGTACTTTGGTTTTGGAGTTTTGTTAAACGCTATTAAACTACTCCATTTATACCAAGTTCGATTCTCCTGCGCCTGACTTCCCTGCCACCTACACACACAACATTACAAATGGGTTAATATTTTGTAAGTTGTTCGTTACTTTGATTTACGTATAGTATTACATCAGCAAGATTCAGTACATTTTCATTTGACCTAGTATTACGGTATATATTACAGCCATAGAAAACTGGAATTATCTTCACAGGTCAAATAATTGTAATATCAAGGCATGACTCTAAGACCATCAAGATTCAAATATGTGTCATTTTACAATTGTAACTAGCTGCAGTTAGAAGTATTCATATTGATTTGAAAAAGAACCCATGCAAACCTAAAAAAAATACACAAATCAAATTGACACACTGAACTATATTGTTGGGGGATTATCAATTAAAAAGAGAATCACAACTACATCAGTTAACCTTTTGGCATGAGGTAAGCAATACCACATGCCAGCCATTCATACAGTATATCATGAAAAAGTTTCCATTAAATTAGCAAACATTTACGAGATGAAAGAAAGTGGGGAGAATAGAGATGGAAAGAGGGAGAGATGGAGGAGGGAAAAAATAGATAGAGAAAGAAAGGGGGTACCTCTTGCATGCATTGCAGTGGAGTGGTGTGGCAACAGCCCGGACAGGTGTATTGCTCCAGTACTCCATGGCAACACTGATTCAGACAACGAGAAAGAGATAGAGGGAGAGAGAGAGAGAGAGAGAGAGAGAGAGAGAGAGAGAGAGAGAGAGAGAGAGAGAGAGAGAGAGAGAGAGAGAGAGAGAGAGAGAGAGAGAGGGGGGAGGGGGTAGGGAGCGAGAGGAAGGGAGGACGAGAGAGGACAAGATATACAGAGAAAAGAAGGGAGAAAACAAGAAGTCTTCCAGCCGTGGTCCTTGATGCTTCTTCTCTACTGGCAGCTTAGCTGAGAGAGAGTGGTGGGCAGTACCGTAAGCTCCCCCCTCCTCCTATCTCCTCCATTGGCTGAAACCCCTTGCCTGTCTGTGTGTTATAGTGCAGCAGAGACTGAGAGCAGCCTCCTCCTCCTCCTCTCATCTCCCTCCAACTCCTGAGAGGGTGAAATGGCAGGAGGGCTGGGAGGTAGTGACTAGTGACTACTGTCTGGGCAGTAAGCCTGCTAATATCAGCCCTATCCCTCTCTCTACTATTGGTGCTCTCTCATTAATATCTGTTCCTTGGCCACCCTCTGAATGGACATAGTGTATCTAGTCAGTACAGTACTATGTATGTATGGAGGAATTTTGGTGTGCGTGTGCACGCATGTGTGCATGTGACTGTGAATGCCAGTTAAAAAAGAGGAAGAGATCATTTGTATCATTTGAAATGTCACCTCATGCAAGGTCTCCACTCCCTCTATTTTCTCCCTCTCTCTTTCTCTCTCCCTACTTGCACCCAGACCCAACTGATCTATCCTTACATTAATCTTTCTCCTGCTTTATTGGATACATGCTGCAGGATGGGTATTGATTCCCCCCCCCCTTTCTTTTCATCTCTCCTCTTCTCTCTGAAGAGTCCATAGTGTGAGAGGGACACTAGAGAAAAATACATGATTACAAAATTACAGAATGGATGGGACGCAAGAGAGAAAACCTAATTTTTTCTTCAAGGTACTGTAGATGAGTACTGTAACCATGGGGCACCTTAAGAACTCCACTGGCATCATTATAAAAGCTACCAGAGTAGACAACAGTCACTAACCTAAAGAGATACTGTAAGTGAACTTAAAGAAAGAAGACAAACAATATTTGGAGTTGTTGCAGAATGTAGTCGTTTGAAACTGACCTGTACCTGAGTCGATAGGTAAAAACATGTTCTCCCTAAAAAATCTTTCACTAATATTATTGTATAAAATCAGTGATTTCCTCAAGGAATGGTTGTAGACGTGTCCCCAGAAATCAATCCAAACTGACATAACACATCCACGTCAAACCGCACCCCCAAGAAGCAAAATCTTGTTTCTCTTAATGAGTAGCAGAAAAGCCCAGGCAAAATCGGTCAGTTCAGCCCCCCTTTAAAGAATTCAAACAGGGCCCACCCGCAGGGCACAAACTGGTTGAATCAACGTTGTTTCAATGTCATTTGTCAAAATATTGTGACTTGGAATCTACGTAGAAAATACATTCGATTGGAAAAAGTAATTATTGTAAACTGTTGTTTTGAGGGTGAAATTGTCAACCACAGGATTTATGTCATCATGGTAACCAAATGTCAACATAAACAAACCTATGTAGAATTTGTACCTTTAAAACAACATCAGATTTTCAACTTTATATCCACCAGCAGAAAAAAAACTAAAGGCTGGGAAACAGCTCCTACTTGAGAATTGATCTATCTACAGCTACCCTTTGGTCTCCCATCCAAGGTTTTAAACAAGCCCTGCTCATCTATGATATTTGTTACTGGCTATTGCCGATGTGCTATCATGAGAATGCTCAATGAGAGAGCTCCACTTGAACACTGAATAGATTCACTGTTGCTATTGAAGTCATTCCAAAGGGTAGGTTTAACAGAGCAAATTAAATTTGACCATACTTTATCAATCATCAAACTTTATTTAAAGGCCCAGTGTAGTCAAAACCGTGATTTTCTGTGCTTTGTAAAGACTGTCTGAAACTTCAGCCTGTTTTGGTGGGATGGAGTGTTGGACTTTGATTTTTTTTTACCATTACATCACTGGCGAATCTGGCAATAGCATCAAATAACCAGTCCCCTTGCATGGTAATAGGATGTAAATGTAATCCACTTTGAGAACTGACCCCTTCACATTTTGGCCCTTCATCCTATCCTAACTCCCTCTCCCCCAGCTGAGGGTCCCAGTTGTCCGGTGACCCCCAGCGCTCTTGGCCCTGCCTCCAGGACCCAGGGGTCGTCCACTGAGAGGGCACGTGTGCCGGGGATCCCCAGGGACCCCACCCTGGGTCATATGGAAATCACCGCAGGGACCTCCAAGTCCCCTGGCTGTTACATAACAGTCGTGACAGTGCAAAGCAAATGCTGCATTCGGCCATTTTATTTTGGTCACCATGTTTGCTCTGTGTCGTATTTTGATGTATGGAGGAATCTAGAAATAGTGCATCTGAAGTACAGATGAAATGTTGTCATTTCAGGACATGATACTAACAATATTTGGAGTTACTGCAAACATTAATGTCATTTTGATGAAGGAAAAGTTATAGTGTGAGAGCACAATGATAATGGTTCCCCTTTTAAAGGTCCATAGTCTATGTTCAGGGATGTTCAGGTAAACTGGCAAAATATTTTGGACACACATCAGGTAAATAGGTCTTTCCAGCCCCAAACCCAACAACTGCTTCTGTTGCACCACAGAGCAACTGAAAATTGCCAGCTACGCAATCCCTTTCGGAGATTTTGGGATGACCTTCGGCATGAAATGTAAAACATGCCAATATCGGGTACATTGACTTCCAATCGTTTTTGGTTAAAAAATGCTAAAGTTAGCAGTTGGTGACAGTCGCTAGGTAAACAAGCTCAAGGTGATTGCGCTGTGTCCATGTCTATATATAGACTGCTTTCAGGGTGAGGAAACAAATAAGTCATTTTGTAAATTCAGTGAACTATCGTTTTAAAGTGAAACAGGGACAGAGAGGTTGAAGAACAGAACAGGGGGCCGCTGGTGGACGTGACACAACACCACCGCCCGGAACGTATAAACGGCTTTCTTGATTCCCCCCTTGACAGGCGCATTAGGACACCTGACTGCACCCCTTTTTAGTAGCCCACGCAACAATGGCTACAGAGATAGAGGCAGGGTAGGGAAGGGGGTGTTGGCTGTTGTTGGTGGACCCCTGAGCGGGGCACGGTGAGGAGCACAAAAGAGAAGGGGGGGAGGGAGGGGAGGAGGAGGAGGGTTATACGCTGCGCAGACTCCACCATCTGCCGCCAAGCTGGTTGGGGATTGTGGGGTGGAAGGCTGGGTTGCGTGTGTGTGTGTGTTTATTGGGGTCACTCTGCCCTGTACGTGTTAGCCCGGGCCAGCGACAATACCTTAGTCTCCTCCAAATTAGACAGGACCCCTCACGGGGTAATCTGCGGGAGACAGCCAATTCGTTCTTATTTCCTTGTGTTTGCTTAGTGTCCTTTGGTAATTAGTGAAATTACTTTGTCTGGGCCAGATTAGGCGTCACATGTAGCACGCTTCTTCTTCTCTGACTATGACCTAAACGGAATCCTATTCCCTAGATAGTGTACTACTTTTCACCAGGGCCAGGGAATAGAGTGCAATTTGGGACTAACTACTCTGTTTCTCTAGTCTCCCCCTGAGGCTCATCATCCAGTTAGTCTGATTAAGATGCTTCATCAAGGGTTAACAACTGTTTTGCTAAAAATTCCTCTCTGTAATCTGTAAATTAGGGTCACTACCACTGGACTTGCAGGTTTTGCTTTGAAACAATAGACTTCGAATGGTTAAATCATCAATTGGACTTCTGTGTTTTTTTACACCGATATTGAACATAACAAGTTAGCGTTGGCATTGCTACAACGCCAATGGAAGGCAACACACCGTCAAAACGTATTGAAAGAGAGAACTCCTGCCACTTTTGTACACTGTGTAAAGACAAGCAGCAGATAGTAATTGACTACCCACATTAAAATATACTAGAGTTTACTATGATCTAAATAATGTAGTATTACTATATTTATACAATATATTGTTTACTGTTTTTGCAGACATGACTGTAGTATACTATAGTATTCACTGTAGTGTTTTTGAGGACATGACTGTAGTATACTGTAGTATTTACTGTGGTATTATTGTGGACATGACTGTAGTATACTATAGTATTCACTGTAGTGTTTTTGAGGACATGACTGTAGTCAGGGTTGGGGCGTAACGTGTAAGGGATTATTTTTTTAAACGTAACTGTAATCTGTTACGTTACAAGCAAAAATATTGTAATCAAATTACAGATACTTTTGAAAACTAGATGATTACTTCAAGGATTACTTTTAAATTCAGAAAGAAGGTTTGCCAAAAAAATCTTTGCCACTGTTTTCTCAATGACATTCAAATCAGCATTGAAAAAAGGCGCAAGTTTAAATTTGTTCCACTTGAGCGAGTGTGACCCCAAGTCAGAGACTACTATGATGACACACCAAATGTGTTTGATGGATCGCGGGAAAAGAGCAGGAATAGGCTTTTGTAGGCTACAGTCCAAGCTATGTTTTCCAATGGTGTGACTGCTGTTGGCATTCAAAGATTATCCAATTTGAATAAACGTTTGGAGGTAAGGATGACAGCAGTGGTGTAGTCTACGGCGATACGGATATCCCTTATTATTGATATCTACATAGCGCATTGATATGAATCACACTGCTGCTCTCTCATTTAGCTATTTGTGCCTTACATATTGTGGTTGTTGTGGATGGCTGTTCACAAATCCTAAATGTACACTACCATTCAAAAGTTTGGGGTTACTTAGAAATGTCCTTGTTTTCCATGAAAACATGCATGAAATTAGTTGCAAAATGAATAGGAAATATAGTCAAGACGTTGACAAGGTTATAAATAATGATTTTTAATTAAAATAATAATTGTGTCCTTCAAACTTTGCATTCGTCAAAGAATCCTCCATTTGCAGCAATTACAGCCTAACAGACCTTTGGCATTCTAGTTGTCAATTTGTTGAGGTAATCTAAAGAGATTTCACCCCATGCTTCCTGAAGCACCTCCCATAAATTGGATTGGTTTAATGGGCACTTCTTGCGTACCATACGGTTAAGCTGCTCCCACAACAGCTCAATAGGGTTGAGATCCGGTGACTGTGCTGGCCACTCCGTTATAAGAGCGTCTGCTAAATGACTTAAATGTAAATGTAATGTTATAGACAGAATACCAGCTGACTGCTTCTTCCCTAAATAGTTATTGCATAGTTTGGAGCTGTGCTTTGGGTCATTGTCCTGTTGTAGGAGGAAATCGGCTCCAATTAAACACAGTCCACAGGGTATGGCATGGCGTTGCAAAATAGAGTGATAGCCTTCCTTCTTCAAGATCCCTTTTACCCTGTACAAACCTCCCACTTTACCACCACCAAAGCACCCCCAGACCATCACATTGCCTCCACCATGCTTGACAGATGGCGTCAAGCACTCCTCCAGCATCTTTTCATTTTTTCTGTGTCTCACAAATGTTCTTCTTTTTGAACACCTCAAACTTCGTCTGTCCATAATACTTTTTTCCAATCTTCCTCTGTTCAGTGTCTGTGTTCTTTTGCCCATCTTAATCTTTTATTTTTATTGGCCAGTCTGAGATATGGCTTTTTCTTTGCAACTCTGCCTAGAAGGCCAGCATCACGGAGTCGCCTCTTCACTGTTGACATTGAGACTGGTGTTTTGTGGGTACTTTTTAATGAAGCTGTCAGTTGAGGACTTGTGAAGTGTCTGTTTCTCAAACTAGACACTCTAATGTATTTGTCCTCTTGCTCAGTTGTGCACCAGGGTCTCCCACTCCTCTTTCTATTCTGGTTAGAGACAGTTTACACTGTTCTGTGAAGGGAGTAGTACACAGCATTGTACGAGATCTTCAGTTTCTGGACAATTTCTCACATGGAATATCCTTCATTTCTCAGAAAAAGAATAGACTATGAGTTTCAGAAGAAAGTACTTTGTTTCTGGCCATTTTGAGCCTGTAATCGACCCACAAATGCTGATGCTCCAGATACTCAACTAGTCTAAAGAAGGCCAGTTATATTGCTTCTTTAATCAGCACAACAGTTTTCTGCTGTGCTAACATAATTGCAAAATTATTTTCTAATGATCAATTAGCCTTTTAAAATGATAAACTTGGATTAGCTAACACAATGTGCCATTGGAACACAGGAGTGATGGTTGCTGATAATGGGCCTCTGTACGCCTATGTAGATATTCCATAAAAAATCTGCTGCTTCCAACTACAAAAGTAATTTACAACATTAACAATGTCTACACTGGATTTCTGATCAATTTGATGTTATTTTAATGGACAAAAAAAGTGAACCCAAACTTTTGAAAGGTAGTGTATATTTGATAATGGTTGAATTCAAGAAGTTTAAGCTGCCTATCAATTATTGTTTTTGAAACCAGGGGACAGACAGTGAAAAATGTGCTCTTGCATCAGCTGCATAGTGCAGATCCCAATGGAATAAAAGTAGGGCTTTTATTATTCAATCTAATTCATGCTGATAAAAAAAAATACATCCATAGGCCTAATGGACACATGCGCAAACTCGCACACTTTTGATATAATTAAAGGGGCAATCTGTAGTTGCTACATCCATTTTTGGACTTATAAATTATATATATTAATGTAAGGATATAACATAATTGTATTATTATAGGTAGTAGAAAGCGATGGGTTAGAAGAAGCCTACATAAGCAACCCATAAAGTAAAATTGAACATCCATGTGTGGCCAGCTATGTACATTTTAACAGTGACTTATCCTGCAATAGATGTAACATACATTTTTGTCTTCTTCTAATGCCTCTTAAGGGGAAAGTAATCTAAAAGTAACTGAATGTAATCAGATTACATTACTGAGTTTGGGTAATCCAAAAGTTCCGTTACTGATTACAATTTTGGACAGGTAACTAGTAACTGTAACGGATTACATTTAGAAAGCAACCTTCCCAACCCTGACTGTAGTATACTATAGTATTTACTGTAGTGTTTTTGTGGACTTTACTGTAATATTAACTGTAATGATTTTGTGGACATGACTGCAGTTAGTATACAAGGTTATTATAGTAAACTAAAACTAAAATAAAAATACAAATTGGAAAAACAATTTAGTAACCTAAAAAAAACATTTGAACAACTAAAACAATACCGGAACTATTGTATATGACTGCAAATCTAACTAAAATAAAAAACATAATAAATTATGTTCAGTTTTAAAGCTAATGGGTTTTCTAACTTTTTTTGTAATTGGGTTTTCAAGCCTCTGATTCTGGGGAGTAAATGCTGCCAGGTGATGGCAAATAGACCTAGTTTGTGTATCACTATCACTAGCTATCACCAGAGAGGAAGAGGCGAAGCGAGATTATTACCTGTGCCCAAAAATCTTTCCCCTTGAGATAAGCAGACCTTTTTGCATGGGGTTCTATGAGAGTGTCAAATTACGTAAGGCTTATTTGATCAAATAGAGTAAGGTTTAGCATGTTACAAACATACTGATATAAGTGATGAAGAGGATATGTGTCTGCACCAGGTACTCTCACTACTGGTATCCCCAGGGCTAGGTTCTAGGCCTTCTCCTCTTCTCTCTATACATCAAGTCACTTGGCTCCGTCATATCCTCACATTGTCTCTCCTATCAATCCTATGCGATGACACTCTACTTTTCTCCTTCCCCCTTCTGACACCCAGGTGGCGACACGCATCTCTGCGTGCCTGGCAGATATCTCAGCTTAGATGTCGGCCCACCACCTTAAGCCTGCCCGCACCAAGACCTCTCAATCACAGTTGACAACTCCACTGTGTTCCCCTCCCAGAGTGCAAAGAAACTTGGCGTCACCCTGGACAACACCCTGTCGTTCTCTGCAAACATCAAAGAAGTGACTTGATCCTGCAGGTTCATGCTCTACAACAGTAGTCACCAACCTTTTCTGAGTCGAGATCACTTTCTGAGTAAAAATGCAAACCAAGATCTATTGCTTAGATTTTTGTTTTTACTTTAGCCTATGCAACATTAACCTATTAAAAACAGTTCTGTAGCAATAAAGTTTGTAGTAGGCTATATGCCCAATACATTATCACTGCATATCTGCTAATTTCCTTGCCAGTGTTGTTCAGACCATTTTGAAATGATATTTAAAAAATGTAGTAGCCTATATGATCATACTTGTAATAGATCATTTGTTGTATTACTTTTCAGGCACAGCTGAATAAGCATAATCATTTGCTATTTGTATTATTTTACTGGACTGATCTGACGGTCAGTTTGAGAGAAGGGAGAGAGCAGGGGTGAGGCTGCACCCGGCTCACAGTCTCTTCGCTCTCCCTCCCTCCGCATAGAAAAAGGGGACACTGTCTTCCAGCTGATGGCGAAATTCACGTCGCACTGCATTATTTCTGCCTCATGCACCAATTCATGTTGTTAATCCGATGTCTAGATAAAGTGAAATATTACTCAATATAAAAGAGACAAGCACCTAATAATAACATTGCAATATCAAAACACTTTGCTATAGGCTACTCATTCATTGCAGCTGCAGTGCTGATTGTAGTGCATTTTATGGCTTTCAAAAGTGTTGAACAACGTGTTGACAGTGCTGAAAAACAATTTACATGAATTTACTCATAAAAACAGCAGCGTTTGCTGTATTCATTCAGTCTCTCTCTAGTCATGGTTTTAAAACATTTGAAAACTCACATTATCGACTTTGCTGTGCGCTCAAGCCTTATTTTTACAGTCTACGGCTCAAGGAAGCTGTGGATACATTGTGATCTGAGCTATCTGATTAGCCAGCGGTGGGCCTGTAGGTGCACTTTATTTGCTCTCTGTGCCTGCTGGGTAGGCAGAGTTCTACCTTCAGACATATGAAATGGTTCAAAATGGGAACACTTTGCCTTCCCGGCACTAGGGCTACTGAATCAAGTGCACCTACCACTAACAGAACAAAACTATTGAAAAAAAAATAATAGGAAAGCAAGGCTTTATCCATCGTTGTTTGTTTTTTACATAAATGTTTGGTGATCGACTAGGAATGCCTTGGAGATTGACTAGGAATGCCTTGGAGATCGACCTGTTGATCAGTTGACCATTCTCCGGGAGAGAGGCTGCCCGGAAGCTACTCCAGCTTTGGCAGGACTCCCTCAGTGTGGCAGACTATGCAGTGGATTTCCGCTCCTTGGCAGCTGAGAGTGCCTGGAACCAGGAAGTGCTGTTTGACATGTTCCTACATGGAGTCTCGGAGGAGGTCAAGGATGAGGTTGCAGCCCAGGAATTACCGAAGGATATTGATTCCCTCATCACCTTGACCATCAGGATCGATGGGAGCCTACGGGAACGATGGAGGGTGAGGAGATTCGATTTTGCTTGCCCGCCCGCCTATTCTGCCACGCCCATTGCCTGAAGTCAGCACAACCTGCCCCGGGACATCTTTTTGGGCGCTCGGAAGTTGCCCTCTCCACCATTCCCGCGGAGTACCAGGACCTCCGGGAGGTGTTCAACAAGGCCCGGGCCACTTCACTTCCGCCACACCGACCACACCGCCACACCGACTGCAGGATTGACCTTCTCCCTAGCACTACTTCGCCCCGGGGACGACAGTACTTTCTGTCGTGACCAGAGACCAAGGCAATGGCGACCTACATTGGGGACTCCATAGCTGCGCCCGTGCATCAACTACTGAGGTCTCAACGACATAACGGTGAAGAACCGCTACGCTCTACCCCTCATCTCCTCAGCCTTCGAGCCGCTCCAGGGGGCCACCGTGTTTTCCAAGCTGGATCTATGGAACGCTTACCACCTGGTGCGGATATGGGAAGGGGACGAGTGGAAGACCACCTTCAACACAGCCAGCGGTCACTACGAGTATCTGGTCATGCCATTTGGCCTTACCAACACCCCTGCTGTTTTCCAGGTTCTGGTTAAGGATGTTCTCCGCAACATGTTGAACTGGTTCATCTTTGTCTACCTAGATGACATGCTCATCTTCTCCCACTCCACCCAAGTACATGTGTTCCTCCTCCAACCTCTGAGGCATGGCATTCCCAGCCGAACCCGGGGGGGGAGGGCACTCCTCCAGGCTTGCCTGCCACCAAGGGCTCCCGTCGGACCCTGACTCTTGTATGACAGCGCTTTTGGTGGCCTACCATGGTCCCTGACGTGTCCGCATTCGTCGCCGGTTTGTGCACAGAACAAGACTCCTCTGCAAGCTCCAGCTGGTCTCCTCCAACCTCTACCGGTCCCTCAATTTCCCTGGTCTCACATCTCCCTGGACTTTGTCACGGGTCTTTCCCGATCTGATGGCAACACCGCCATCCTGACCATGGTGGATAGGTTTTCCAAAGCCGCCCACTTCATTCCTCTCCCCAAACTAGCTTCTGCCAAAGAGACAGCCTAGCTTCTGGATCCATGGTCTACCAGTAGATATGGTCTCCGACCAGGGTCCTCAGTTCTGGTCCCAATTCTGGAAGGTGTTCTGCACCCTCATTGGGTCGTTGGCCAGCCTGTCCTCCGGATTCCACCGCCAGTCCAACGGCCAGGCGAAGCGAGCCAACCAGGACCTAGAGACTACTCTGCGCTGACTGGTCTCCGCCAACCCCACCACCTGGAGCCAGCAGCTTGTATGGGTTGAATACGCACACAACACCCTTCCCTGCTCTGCCACGGACCTATCACCTTTTGAGTGTTTCCTGGGATATAAGCCCCCACTCTTCCCTGAGCAGGAAGAAGAGGTCGGCATACCTTCTGCCCAGATGTTTGTCTGCCATTGTCGTCGTACTTGGAGGAGAGCCTGGTCGACCCTCCTCAAGACCACCTGCAGGTATCGATGACAAGCAGATCGCCACCAGACCATGGCTCCCCTGTATCGACTACGGCAGAAGGTATGGCTGTCCACCGGGGATCTGCCCCTCCGGGAGGAATCCCGCAAACTCTCCGGCCAGTTTATCGGCCCGTTTCCCATCTCCAAAGTCATTAGCCCCTCTGCTGTTCGTCTTCTGTTGCCCCATACCCTTCGTATACATCCTACCTTGAAATGTTCCGGATTGACTGACCTTCATGTTTAAAAGTCATGATGACTGTTGTTTCTCAAATCAAATCAAACTTTATTTGTCACATGCGCCGAATACAATAAGTGTAGACCTTATCGTGAAATGCTTACTTATAAGCCCTTAACCAACAGCGCAGTTCAAGAAGATTTAAGAAAATATTTACCAAATAAACTAAAGTACAAAATAATAAAAATTAACACAACAAAATAACAATAACGAGGCTATATACAGGTTAGTTGAGTTAATTTGTACATGTAGGTAGGGGTGAAGTGACTATGCATAGATAATAAACAGCAAGTAGCAGCAGTGTACAAAATAAATGGAGGGGGGGCAATGTAAATAGTCTGGTGGCCATTTGATTAATCGATTTGTTTTTTGAGCTGTTCTTGCCATAATATGGACTTGGTCTTTTACCAAATAGGGCTATCTTCTGTATACCACCCCTACCTTGTCACAACACATCTGTTTGGCTCAAACGCATTAAGAAGGAAAGAAATTCCACAAATTAACTTTTAACAAGGCACACCTGTTAATTGAAATGCATTCCAGGTGACTACCTCATGAAGCTGGTTGAGAGAATGCCAAGAGTGTGCAGCGCTCATATCAAATCAAATCAAATTTTATTGGTCACATACACATGGTTAGCAGATGTTTTTGCGAGTGTAGCTTGTGCTTCTAGTTCCGACAGTGCAGCAATATCAATAAGTAATCTAACAATTCCACAACAACTACCTAATACACACAAATCGAAGTAAAGGGATGGAATAAGAATATGCACATATAAATATATGGACGAGCAATGACCGAGCGGCATAGGCAAGATGCAATAGATGGTATAAAATACAAAATATACATTTGGGATGAGTAATGCAAGATATGTAAACATCATTATTAAAGTGGCATTAATAAAGTGACTAGTGATCCATTTGTTAGAGTGGCCAATGATTTCAAGTCTGTATGTAGGCAGCATCCTCTCTGCGTTAGTGATGGCTGTTTAATAACAGTCTGATGGCCTTGAGATAGAACCTATTTTTCAGTCTCTCGGTCCCAGCTTTGATGCATCTGTACTGAACTCGCCTTCTGGAGGGTAGCGGGATGAACAGGCAGTGTGTCACGACTTCCGCCGAAGTCGGTTCCTCTCCTTGTTCGGGCGGCGTTCGGCGGTCGACGTCACCGGTCTTCTAGCCATCGCCGATCCACCTTTCATTTTCCATTTGTTTTGTCTTGTGTTCCTGCACACCTGGTTTACATTCCCTCATTACTTGACGTGCATATAAGCTACTGTTCCCCCCATGTCTGTGTGTGGAATTGTTTGTTGTAAAGTGTATGTGCACTTCGGACTGGTTTGCGCCGGATTATTTCGACCCGTATTTTGTTGTTCTGGGTGCAGTTTGTTTTGCCTCATTAAAGTGCTCCGGTTGTTACCCATTTCTGCTCTCCTGCGCCTGACTTCCCTGCAGCCAGTTATGCACCGTTTACACAGTGGCTCGGTTGGTTGTTGTCCTTGAAGATCTTTTTGGCCTTCCTGTGACTGCTGTAGGTGTCCTGGAGGGCAGGTAGTTTGCCCCCGGTGATGCGTTGTGCAGACTGCACCACCCTCTGGAGAGCCCTGCGGTTGTGGGCGGTGCAGTTGCCGTACCAGGCTGTAATATAGCCCGACAGGATGCTCTCAATTGTGCATCTTTAAAAGTTTGTGAGGGTTTTATGTGACAAGTAAAATTTCTTCAGCCTCCTGAGGTAGAAGAGGCGCTGTTGCACCTTCTTCACCAAACTTTCTTTGTCGGTGGACCATTTCGGTGGACCACACTACGAGTGCCCTCACCTCCTCCCTATAGGTTGTCTCGTCGTTGTTGGTGATCAAGCCTACTACTGTTGTTTCATCTGCAAACTTGATGATCGAGTTGGAGGTGTGCATGGCCACGCAGGCATTGGTGAACAAGGAGTACAGGAGGGGTCTGAGCACACACCCTTGTGGGGCCCCAGTGTTGAGGATCAGCGAAGTGGAGATTTTGTTTCCTACCTTCTCCACCTGGGGGAGGCCCGTCAGGAAGTCCAGGACCCAATCGCACAGGGCGGGGTTGAGACCCAGGACCTCAAGCTTAATGATGAGCTTGGAGGGTACTATGGTGCTGAATGCTGAGCTGTAGTCGATGAACAGCATTCTTACATATGTATTCCTCTTGTCCAGATGGGATAGGGCAGTGTGCAGTGTGATGGCGATTGCGTCGTCTGTGGACCTATTGTGGTGGTATGCAAATTGCAGTGGGTCTAGGGTGACAGGTAAGGTGGAGGTGATATGATCCTTGACTAGTCTCTAAAAGCGTTTCATGATGACAGAAGTGAGTGCTACGGGGGCGATAGTCATTCAGTTTAGTTACCTTTGCCTTCTTGGGTACAGGAACAATGGTGGTCATCTTGAAGCATGTGGGGACAGCAGACTGGGATAGGGAGAGATTGAATATGTCCGTAAACACGCCAGCCAGCTAGTCTGCTAGTCTGGCCCAGCAGCCTTGCGAGGGTTAACACGTTTAAATGTCTTACTCACGTCGGCCATGGAGAAGGAGAGCCCACAGTCCTTGGTAGCGGACACGTCGATGGAATTGTGTTATCCTCAAAGCGGGCAAAGAAGGTGTTTAGTTTGTCTGGAAGCAAGATGTCGGTGTCCATGATGTAACTGATTTTCTTTTTGTAGTCCGTGATTGTCTGTATACCCTGTCACATACGTCTTGTGTCTGAGCCATTGAATTGTGACTCCACTTTGTCCCTATACTGACATTTCGCTTGTTTGATTGCCTTGCGGAGGGAATAACTACACTGTTTGTATTCGGCCATATTCCCGGTCATCTTTCCATGGTTAAATGCGGTGGTTTGCGCTTTAAGTTTTGCACGAATGCAGCCATCTATCCACAGTTTCTGGTTAGGGTAGGTTTTAATAGTCACAGTGGGTACAACATCTCCTGTGCACTTCCTTATAGACTCACTCACTGGATCAGCATATAAATGTATATTATTCTCTGAGGCTACACAGAACATGTCCCAGTCTGCGTGATCAAAACAATCTTGAAGCGTGGATTCCGATTGGTCAGACCAGCGTTGAATGGTCCTTGTCACGGGTACATCCTGTTTGAGTTTCTGCCTATAGGAGGGGAGAAGCAAAATGGAGTCGTGGTCAGATTTGCCGAACGGAGGGCGGGGGAGGGCTTTGTATGCATCGCGGAAGTTAGAGTAGCAGTGATCCAGTGTTTTGCCAGCCTGGGTACTACAATCAATATGCTTATAGAAGTTAGGTAGCCTTGTTCTCAAATATGCTTTGTTAAAATCCCCAGCAAAAGTAAATGCAGCCTCAGGATATATGGTTTCCAGTTTGCATAGAGTCCAGTGGAGTTCCTTGAGGGCCGTCATGGTATTGGCTTGAGGGGGGATATACACGGCTGTGACAATAACCGATGAGAATTCTCTTGGGAGATAATAGGGTTGGCATTTGATTGTGAGGAATTTTAGGTCAGGTGAACAGAAGGACTTCAGTTCCTGTATGTTGTTACAATTACACCATAACTCGTAAATCATGAAACATACACCCCCGCCCTTCTGCTTCCCGGAGAGATGTTTATTCCTGTTGGCGCGACACACAAAGAATCCCGGTGGCTATACCGACTCCGACAGTATGTCCCCAGAGAGCTATGTTTGTGTGAAACAGAGTTTGTTACAATCCCGGATGTCTTTCTGGAAAGCATCCCTTGCCCTAAATTCGTCTATCTTGTTATCTAGAGACTGGGCATTAGCGGGTAATATACTCGGAAGCGGTGGGTGGTGTGAGCGCCTCCGAAGTCTGACCAGAAGGCTGCTCCGTCTACCTCTTCTGCGGCGACAATGTTTTGGGTCAGCCTCTGGAATCAGTTCGAATGCCTTGGGTGGTTCGAACAAAGGGATCCATTTCGGGATCGTAGAGCTGGTAAGTTGACGTCGCTCTGATATCCAATAGTTCTTCCTGGCTGAATGTAATAACACTTAAGATATTCTGGGCTAACAATGTAAGAAATAATACATAAAAAACTAAATACTGCATAGTTTCCTAAGGACTAAAAGCAAGGTGACCCTCTCTGTCGGCGCCATCTTGCTCTGTCATCAAGACAAAGGGTGGCTAAAAATATTTTGATTTGTTTAACCCTTTTTTGTTTACTACATGATTCCATATGTGTTAATTCATAGTGTTCTTCACTATTATTGTACAATGTAGAAAATAGTATAAATAAAGAAAAACCCTGGAATGAGTAGGTGTGTCCAAACTTTTGACTGGTACTGTACGTATCGCTCCACCTTCCTCAAACTCAAGTGCCATACTTTTGTTTACCTTTTTAACAATGTCTATGGATTGTACAAGGATTGTAACATGGGACTTTGACTCATACTAAATCTAATTGCATCTCCTGTATTGTTCTGCCCTCTCTATAGATTATGCTGATGCCCGACTGTAAAAACTTGGAGATCTTCACTGGTTCTGAGGGAGGTGATGTGGCCACAAACAGTGCCTGGGACACATTCCAGCGCTACCACTGTCTAGAGAACAGCCAGAGGTTGGTCAAGACATCTGCTGCAACTTCATCTTTCGTGTGTCAGCTCTGCTGCACCTGGGAGCTAAAGGTATGGCACCGCACTCCCAACAGTCATGTATGATTAAACGTACTTGTATGCTAATTCATGTGTTTCTTAAAGTGACAATCAGCAGTTGAAACAATAATAAAGCGTTCTCCTCACCCCTGTTTCGTAAAAAGCTGGGGACAGGGCTGGAGAAATGTAACCACTCTCAAATTCATAGACAGAGCTATGGATACAAGGACTGACCATCACGCCTCCTCCTAAAACCCCATTGTAGGAGACGAACCAAGGTTCCTCGCCTAAGACCCCCTCCAATGGATTTTGCGAAGGATGCGACAGGAAGTGAGGAGTTGAGCAGAGATAATGATAATGGCGCTGGAGGGGGTGGCTGCCATTCTACAGGCTCCTGACCAATTGTGCGAATTTATTTCGTATTTTTTTTGCATTGTTTGTAACTTATTTTGTACCTAATGTTGCTGCTACCGTCTACTATGACCGAAAAGAGCTTCTGGAAATCAGAACAGTTATTACTCACCTCGAACTCACCTCGAACTGGACGAAGATGAGCAGAGATAATGATAATGTCCTTAGACCTACTGCAATTCGCATACCGCCCAAACAGATCCACAGATGACACAATCTCAATCGCACTCCACATTGTCCTTTCCCACCTGGACAAAAGGAACACTTATGTGAGAATGCTGCTCATTGACTACAGCTCAGCATTCAACACCATAGTGCCCACAAAGCTCATCATTACGCTAAGGACCATAGGACTAAACACCTCCCTCTGCAACTGGATCCTGGACTACCTGATAGGCCGCCCCAAGGTGGTAAGGGTAGGCAACAACACATCTGCCACGCTGATCCTCAACACTGGGGCCCCTCAGGGAATGCGTGCTTAGTCGCCTCTTGTACACCCTGTTCACCCACGACTGCATGGCTAAACATGACTCCAACACCATCATTAAGCTTGCTGACGACACAACAGTGGTAGGCCTGATCAGCAACAACAATGAGATAGTCGATAGGGCGGAGGCCAGAGACCTGGCAGTGTGGTGCCAGGACAACAACCTGTCCCTCAATGTGAGCAAGATAAAGGAGCTGATCGTGGACTGCAGGAAAAGGCGGGCCGAACAGGCCCCCATTAACATTGACGGGGCTGTAGTGGAGCGGGTAGAGCGTTTCAAGTTCCTTGGTGTCCACATCACTAACAAACTATCATGGTCCAAACACACCAAGACAGTCGTGAAGAGGGCATGACAAAACCTTTTCCCCCTCAGGTGTCACGCCCTGACCTTAAGAGATCCTTTTATGTCTCTATTTTGGTTGGTCAGGGCGTGAGTTGGGGTGGGCATTCTATGTCCTTTTTTCTATGCTTTGTGTTTCTTTCTTTTGGCCTGGCTCTCAATCAGGGACAGCTGTACTTCGTTGTCGCTGATTGGGAGTCATACTTAGGCAGCCTGTTTTCCTTTGGGGTTTGTGGGTAGTTAATTTCTGTTTAGTGTTTTTGCACCTGACGGAACTGTTCGGTTGTTCTTTTGTTTTGCTTGTCGGATTTAGTGTTCAGTTTTATCATTAAAAATGACGAACACTTACCATGCTGCATTTTGGTCTGATTTCTCTTCCCCTTCATCTGAGGACGACGAAGACCATTACATCAGGAGACTGAAAAGATGGGTCCCCAGATCCTCAAAAAGTTCTACAGCTGCACCATCGAGAGCATCCTGACCAGTTGCATCAAATCCAATTTTATTTGTCACATGCGCTGAATACAACAGGTGTAGACCTTATAGTGAAATATTTACTTACAAGCCCTTAACCAACAATGCTTAACAATAAATGTAAAAAAAATTAAAATAAAAGTAACAAATAATTAAACAGCAGCAGTAAAATAACAAGCGAGGCTATATACAGGGGGTACCGGTACAGAGTCAATGTGCAGGGGCACCGGTTAGTTGAGGTAATTGAGGTAATATGTACATGTAGGTAGTGTTAAAGTGACTATGCATAGATTATAAACAGAGAGTAGCAGCAGCGTAAAAGAGGGGTCGGGGTAGCCCTTTGATTAGCTGCTCAGGAGTCTTATGGCTTGGGGTAGAAGCTGTTTTGAAGCCTTTTGGACCTCGACTTGGCGCTCTGGTACGGCTAGCAGAGAGAACAGTCTATGACTAGGGTGGCTACAGTCTTTGACAATTTTTAGGGTCTTCATCTGACACCACCTGATATAGAGATCCTGGATGGCAGGATGCTTGGCCCTAGTGATGTACTGGGCCATACGCACTACCCTCTGTAGTGCCTTGCAGTCGGAGGCCGAGCAGTTGCCATACTAGGCAGGGATGCAACCAGTCAGGATGCTCTCGATGGTGCAACTGTAGAACCTTTTGAGGATCTGAGGACCAACGCCAAATCAGGCTCCGGGCCATGGATCATCACTGGAGGCTTCGTGCCATGGATCATCCCTGCAGGCTCTGGGCCATGGATCATCACTGGAGGCTTCATGCCATGGATTATCGCTGGAGGCTTCGGACCGTTGATCATTACTGGAGGCTTCCTACGGGGAGCTGGAACCGGTCTCACCAGACTGGGGAGACGCACAGGAGACTGGGTGCGCAGAGCAGGCACAGGGCACACTGGGCCGTGGAGGTGCACCGGAGTTCTGGAGCTCAGGGCTGGCACACCCCATCCTGGCTGGATGGTCACTGTAGCCCGGCATGGGTGGAGAGCTGGCGCAGGGCGAACTGGGCTGTGCTGGGGAATGAGGGTTGCCATGCGTAGAGCAGGCGCAGGATAAACTGGGCCGAGGAGACGCACTGGAGACCAGATGCGTTGAGCCGGCGCACTTCTTCCTGGCTGCCGGCCAACTCTCGCCTGGCAACGCTGCGGGGCCCATGCCGACCGCACCGGACTGTGCGTGCGGATGGGCGAGATAGTGCGCATCACACCGTAATGCATTTCTCGCCCCTCTGCACGCCCGCTCCGCAGTGCCCTTTCCGCCAGTACCATTTCCTGGAATCTCGCGTCGAACTCAGCGCTTGACTCCTTAACTGGCTCCGGTTTGCTCCACAGCTCTCTCCTATACGCCTGGGAAGTTAGGTCAGGGCTCCCCCCTGACCTAGCCAAACTACCCGTATGCCCCCCCCCAAATAAATTTGGGGGCTGCCTCTCAGCCTCCCAGGATCGCCGTTCCGCCTTCGCTGCCTTTATCTCCCATTTCGGCCTTATCCAGGGTCCTGCCCATCTAGAATCTCCTCCCAGGTCCATGACTCTGAGCCAGAGTGCTCGGTCCCGCACTTCCTCCCACGCTGCTTGGTCTTCTTGTGGTGGGTGGTTCTGTCACAGGCGTCGAAAGGATTAGACCAAGGCGCAGCGTGTATAGTGCTCATCTTTAGATTTTAATGAATGCACTTCAAACAACAAAATAACAAACGCCCAACAGTTCCGTCAGGTACATCAACTTCACGGAAAGTAACCACCCACAAAACCCAAAGGAAAACAGGCTGCCTAAGTATGGCTTCCAATCAGAGACAACGAAAGACACCTGCCTCTGATTGGAAACCATACTCGGCCAAACATGGAAAACGAAACATAGAAATAGAAAACTAGAACAAATTCCCCTAGAACCAAAAACCCCAAAACACACAAAACAACCCCCATGCCACGCCCTGACCATTCTACTATGGCAAATGACCCTTTTCACTGGTCAGGACGTGACAAGGCCGCTGTTCTATCCTGCCGAAAAAGCTGAAAACCCGGCAGCTGTATGTTAATCATGTCGTCGTTCAGCCACGACTCAGTGAAACATAATGTATTACAGTTTTTAATGTCCCGTTGGTAGGATATACGCGCTCGTAGTTCGTCTATTTTATTATCGATTGATTGTAAGTTGGCTAATAGGACCGATGGTAAAGGTACATTACCCTCTCACTGATGGATCCTTACAAGGCACCCGGACCGTCGTCCACGATACCTCTGTCTTTTCCTCTTGCGAATGACGGGGATGAGGGCCTTGTCGGGTGTCTGGAGTAAATCCTTCCCATCCAACTCGTTGAAGAAGAAGAATTCCTCCAGTACGGGGTGAGTAATCGCTGTCCTGATATCAATATGTTATTTTCGGTCATAAGACACGGTGGCAGAAACATTTGACAAATAACGCGAAAAAACATACGCAATAACACAATTGGTTACGGGATCGTAAAACAGCAGCCATCTCCTTCAGCGCCATTGTCACACAGTCTGGTATGGCAACTGCTCAGCATCTGACCGTAAGGCATCACTGTGGCCAAGCTTCCAGTCCAGTCCAGGACCTATATACTAGGCGGTCAGAGGAAGGCCCAAAAAATTGTCAAAGACTCCAGTCACCCAAATCATAGGCTGTTCTCTCTGCTAACTCATGGCAAACGGTATCGGAGCGCCAAGTCTAGGACCAAAAGGCTCCTTAACAGCTTCTACCCCCAAGCCATAAGACTGCTGAACAATTAATCAAATGGCCACCCGGACTATTTACATTGACCCCCCCGCCCCCCCCCCCCCCCCCCCCCCCCCCCTTTGTTTTTACACTGCTGCTACTCGCTGTTTATTATCTATGCATAGTCACTTTACCCCTACCTACATGTACAAAATAACTCTCCTAACCTGTACCCCCGCACATTGACTTGGTACCGGTACCCCTTGTATATAGCCTCATTATAGTTATTTTTATTGTGTTACTTTTATTTTTATTTTCCTATTTTTACATTAGTTTAGTAAGTAAATATTTTCTTAACTCTTTCTTGAACTACATTGTTGGTTAAGGGCTTGTAAGTAAGCCTTTCACGTTAAAGTCTACACCTGTTGTATTCGGAGCATGTGACAAATACAATTTGATTTGATTCATTGGGGCAGGGCTCATGTCATTGTTTAAGGTGAAATCTTATGTTGAATGATACATTTATTCTGTTTGCACTTATATCTTTGTTCTACTTGTAGTCTTTCCACAGATAGCTCTGGCTTGCTGATAACGTCTGATCTGATGCGACTCCCTATGCGATTTGACTCCTGTATTTCTGACTGTATTCAATAAAACGTCCAATGTCAAATATAAATAATTAGGATTTTGTACTTGATAGACGCTAGTAGTTCCCAATCAGACAATTTCTATAAAAAAATCTGTTTTCCTCAGTGCAATGTTTGGTGAATGCAAGGTGTTGTTTGGTCTTCAGTCCTCTTTTGATTTCTGTGTGTACTGATTCAGTTCTAAATTAACTGAATCAGTACACACAGTTCTACAATTCAGTTCTAAGATCATCGACAGCCCCTTTACCCCCTCTTCCAAAGATTCCCCTCTGGCAAACGGTTCAGGTCAATCACAACCAAAATCTCCCGCCACCTGAACACTTTCTTCCCCTGTGCCATAGCCCTCACCAACTGTCCACCTGGTCCTCTTATACATTTACTATGCACCCTGCACTATCGTCCCAAAGCTGCACATTGCTCTTTGCACATCTCTTATATGCATAATTTAGCTCATTTGTTTACATTTTAGTAATTTAGCAGACACTCTTATCCAGGGTGACTTACAGGGGCAATTAGGGTAAAGTGCCTTGCTCAAGGGCTTGACAGATTTTTCACATTTGGCTTGGTTACTGGCCGAACGCCCTTTCGGTTACTTAACCAACGGTCTTAACCACTAGGCTACCTGCCGTTCATAGTGTATACACATACTATATGTGGTTCTGTGGAAATTCTGCATCTATATATATTTTTTGTCTATATATTGTGTTTAACGTCTGTATATTCTGTTTATTGTGGAAGCACCATTTCACAGTGAAATTCCTGTACATGCAAATGTATTTGGTGAATGAAGATGATTCTGACACAACCTGTGTTTAGCTGGTTTATCATATGTCAGTTTATAATTGTTTTTATTTTGGACTGGTTATGTATTGGATGAACGTTAGCAAGTAGCTGATTCTCCCTTTTGTGTCTTCATATCATTCAAAATCTCCAGTTTGCTGTGTGTGGGGGGTTTCACCCCCTAAATATTGGCTCCTGCCTGCAATTAGCGGACTCGTTTTATTGTGTTTGCTAGAGCTGACTGTCTACTTTTCGTTTTGCTGGCTAACAAGTAATAAGCTAGCTAAGTTTAGCAAGTACATTCCACTCAACACAAGGTATAGTTTCAAGCTGCTGGGTTTCCCAAGTCGTTCGGCGCTTACTGCTCAACCCGGCTAGCTAGCTAAACAGCAAACAGAAGGCTCATAATAGCCAATCGCAACACTGGACTGGCCAATGGCAGGAATTTGTTAGTTCGTCCATCAATCCAGTAAAAGTGACTAATCTTAGGTTTCTAGACACGCAAACGCCTGTATGCCCACCATCTGCCTGAAATCCAAACCCAAAGGTTCTAAGACTTGAGAGAGAGCAATTTGAGAAATTGAGAGCTTGACAATGACAAGTGACTATTGCTGGTGGACAATTTAATGTGTTCAAACAGTTCTATATGTACTGTTTAAGACATTTTTATTTTGGATCTGTGACAATGATCTTCTGCTCAATCAAATCCACACTTGCAAGCTCCCAAATGTAATTTGCACTCTTGGCTGAGGTTGGGACCAGTCCTCTGCTCGTGCGACTGTTTTCTTCTCTCTCTCTCTCTCTCTCTCGACTCAGTGTTTGCTCGCGCAATGATGTTTCATCTTGCTCGCGCGCGCCATCTAGTGCACGTTCAACTTCTGGATCGGATTTGACACCATAACGGAGCAGCAAGAAGAACTGCCCCTCCCTACCGTCAGGCTATGCTCAAACCCGACACCCCAACCCGAGCTCTCCGTTCTGCCACCTATGGTCTCTTGGCCTTAAATAAAAAATTCTATATAATAATTTTTTAAAAGTCTTTCATGAACGAACACTCACACTTTTTCCCCCCTTACTAGTTCTGACTTTTCTGATAGCTACTTTATTGAGGAAAAATGTACTTACTATGACTGTGATATGTGGTTGTCTCACCTAGCTATCTTAAGATGAATGCACTAACTGTCGCTCTGGAGAAGAGCGTCTGCTAAATGACTAAAATGTAAATAAGTGGACATACGTGGCATTCTGCAACTTTGAGAAAAACAACTTAATTGTGCCTATTGTTCACACATATATCTGCCCTCTCATTGGCTAGAATGGTCCCACCTGATCATGTCTCCTCCCGCCTGCCTTGAGGACATGCACAGCATTTTCATTGTTCGATCGTCAATATAGTAGATCATCTTTGCTTTTACCAGCTAACAACAGGGAAGAAATCCAAGGCAGAGATAGTAGAGAAAGCGAGACACCCGTAAAAAAAATTCTGATCGGGGCGGGCCCACTCTGGTTTGCTTATTGCCCCCGCCCCGAGGAGGGGGTGCCCCAGTGCAAAACATCTTACTGGCTATTTTTTTCTGGTCGGTGCGGGGGCAATAAGCAGACCAGAAATCTAACTGAAACAAAACTGAATTTCAAACAAAAATCTAAAAATGAAGAAAAATAAAAATGAATAGAAAATTACAAAACGATAATAACCTTGGTAGTATATTGTAGTATTTGCTGTAGTGTTTTTGCAGACATTACTGCAGTATTCACTGTAATATACTATAGTGTTCATTGCAGTGTTTCTGCAGACATGACTGTATTATACTATAGTATTCACTGTAGGGTTTTTGTGGAATTTACTGTATTATACTATAGAATTCACTGGCACAACCTGTTCTAGTTGAGGTGTTCCCACTCATCTAACAGTAACTGGTGTAATCGGGTAGTTGTGTCATTTTTGCTAACCCTAGTCTGTTGGTGTACAATATACTACAGTCATGGCCGCAAAAACACCACAATAAATACTACAGTATACTAGTCATGTCAGTAAAAACACTACAGTGAATACTACAGTGAAGACTGCATAAACACTTCAGTGAATACTATAATATATAAATATAGTTATACTACAGTATTTAGACCATAGTATACTATAATATTTATTTTTCATGTGGGTTACCTGTAAATGTGTAACATGTTTAAACTAGGACCACAATGGAAATAAATGGTTATTCTCAACAAATATTCTAAATGTATTATCCAGATGTGGATGTATTATTTTTAAATGGTCAAATAAACTCAATCAATCAAGGCATACTACAGTGTGAAGTTAAGTATAGTATACTACAAAATTCTATAGTACGCACTACACGATCGAGGGGGAACCTCAGAGGAAATCCCCGACATGAGCTCCCCAAAGACAGCACATTTAAATCAAAACGGCATCAACAAAGATAGTAGTAAATCGATAAAAAAATTCTAAAGTAAGCACTACGTGATCAAGGAATGTTACAGTGTGTAGTATAGTATTCTATAGTATGCTACAACTTATTATAGTAAACACTAAACAATCAAGGGATACTACAGTGTATAGTATTCTACAGTATTCTATAAAATTATAAAGTAAGTACTACACATGATCAAGGAATAGTACAGTGTGTAGTGTAGTATTCTATAGTCTACTACAAAAGTCTATAGTAAGCACTACATGATCGAGGGATACTACAGTGTAGAGTATAGGATTGTACAGTATTCTACAGTTTACTACAGAATTCTATAGTAAGTACTATAGTATTCTATAGTAAACTGTAGTATTTTTTTATGTGGGCTTTCTCGCATGGCCATGAAGTTCTCTACTGTAATGGACAGTCTCTCCACAGCAGCGGTGACCTCACCATTATTGTTACACTCAAACACACACACACACACACACACACACACACACACACACACACACACACACACACACACACACACACACACACACACACACACAATGTACTTAGGATCAGGGGCTCTGAGAGTCCCAGCATGACACCTCAGCCATGGGGAAGAGCGTAGTCTCTTGGGAGTGTATGTTTTTGAGCCCCCAGCGGCCCTGTCACGCAAGGGTGGGATTCGGCTCTTCTGATTTAGGAGTAACAATTGAGGCAAGACAGTCTAAAATAAACAACCTTTTTTACCATCACTGACTTGGTGCCAGACGGTTGTGGTATTTGTTCCAATACACCCCACAGAAACCAAAATGTTTTTATAATTAAAATGAAATCACAATTTTACTATGTAAAAAAAACATGTATCTAATATTTATGAATGCACTTTTTTTTTGCATCAAAATGTGTTTGAAAATACACTACATGACCAAAAGTATGTGGTCACCTGCTCATCGAACATCTCATTCCAAAATCATGGGCATTAATATGGAGTTGGTTCACCTTTGCTGCTATAACAGCCTCCACTCTTCTGGGAAGGCTTTCCACTAGATGTTGGAACATTGCTGTGGGGACTTGCTTCCACAAGAAAATGAGTGAGGTCGGGCACTGATGTTGGGTGATTAGGCCTGGCTTGCAGTCGGCGTTCCAATTCCTCCCAAAGGTGTTCGATGGGGTTGAGGTCAGAGCTCTGTGCAGGCCAGTCAAGTTCTTCCACACCAATCTCGACAAACAATTTCTGAATGGAGAATCGTCTAGAATGGCATTGTATGTTATAGCTTTAAGATTTCTCTTCACTGGAACTAAGGGGCCTAGCCCAAACCATAAAAAACAGCCGTAGACCATTATTCCTCCTCCACCAAACTGTACAGTTGGAACTATGCATTGAGACAGGTAGCGTTCTCAGATTCGTCCGTCGGACTGCCAGATGGTGAAGTGTGATTCATCACTCCAGAAAACGCGTTTACACTGCTCCAGAGTCCAATGGTGGCGAGCTTTACACCACTCCAGCCGACGCTTGGCATTGCGCATGGTGATCTTAGGCTCATGTGCAGCTGCTCGGCCATGGAAACTAATTTCATGAAACTCCCGACGAACAGTTCTTGTGCTGACGTTGCTTCCAGAGGCAGTTTGGAACTCGGTAGTGAGTGTTGCAACCGAGGACAAACGATTTTTATTCAGTACGTGATTCAGCACTCGGCAGTCCTGTTCTGTGAACTTGGCTCAGCAATTGTTACTCCTAGACGTTTCCACTTCACAATAACAGCACTTACAGTTGACCGGGGCATAGACATTTTACGACTGACGTTGTAAAGGTTTATTTATTTTTACTGCTCTAATTACGTTGGTAACCAGTTTATAATAGCAATGAGGCACATCGGGGGGTTTTTATATACGGCCAATATACCACGGCTAAGGGCTGTGTCCAGGCACTCTGTGATACGTTGTGCATAAGAACAGCCCTTAGCCGTGGTATATTGGCCATATACCACACCTCCTCGACCCTTATTGCTTAAATATACACTACCGTTCAAAAGTTTGGGGTCACTTAGAAATGTCCTTGTTTTCCATGAAAACATACATGAAATGAGTTGCAAAATGAATAGGAAATATAGTCAAGACGTTGACAAGGTTATAAATAATGATTTTTTATTGAAATAATAATTGTGTCCTTCAAACTTTGCATTCGTCAAAGAATCCTCCATTTGCAGCAATTACAGCCTAACAGACCTTTGGCATTCTTAGTTGTCAATTTGTTGAGGTAATCTGAAGAGATTTCACCCCATGCTTCCTGAAGCACCTCCCACAAGTTGGACTGGGCACTTCTTACGTACCATAAGGTCAAGCTGCTCCCACAACAGCTCAATAGGGTTGAGATATGCTGACCGTGTTGGCCACTCCTCTGTCCAATGTCTGTTCTTTTGCCCATTTTCTTTTTATTGGCCAGTCTGAGATATAGATTTTTCTTAGCAACTCTGCCTAGAAGGCCAGCATCCCGGAGTCTCCTCTTCCCTGTTGACGTTGAGACTGGTGTTTTGCGGGTACTATTTAATGAAGCTGCCAGTTGAGGACTTGTGAGGCATCTGTTTCTCAAACTAGACACTCTAATGTACTTGTCCTCTTGCTCAGTTGTGCTCCGGGGCCTCCCACTCCTCTTTATATTCTGGTTAGAGCCAGTTTGCGCTGTTCTGTGAAGGGAGTAGTACACAGCGTTGTACGAGATCTTCAGTTTCTTGGCAATTTCTTGCATGGAATAGCATTCATTTCTCAGAAAAAGAATAGACTACGAGTTTCAGAAGAAAGTCCTTTGTTTCTAGTCATTTTGAGCCTGCAATCGAACCCACAAATGCTGATGCTCCAGATACTCAACTAGTCTAAAGAAGGCCAGTTTTATTGCTTCTTTAATCAGGACTACAGTTTTCAGCTGTGCTAACATAATTGCAAAAGGGTTTTCTAATGATCAATTAGCCTAATAAAAATATTTACACAGTAGTGTATATGTTAAACAAAACAAATGACTGCAAAGTTAAACAATCCATATAACTCTCTGCACGAGGACTACTTTTAACAATTTCTACTGAAAATATTGCAAACATATTTACTTGAAGAACAGTGCCGATGCAAAGATCGGTAACATAATGACGGTTTGTGCTGTCTTTCTGTTACCAAACTTTGCATCTGCACAGTTCTTCAAGTAAATATGTTTTGCAATATTTTCAGTAAATATTTTCAGTTTTCAGTGGAAATTGTTAAAAGTAGTCATTGTGCATAGAGTTGAATGGTTTATTCAACTTTGCAATCATTGTTTTTTGTATACGTTTTAAAGAGAAAAATCTGAGTCTCAGTGTCACTGTTATCATGGAGTTTTATTCGATTCTTGTTTGTTTTTCACTTTTTCAAGTGCTTTTGAGATTATTTTTGTAATGAAAAGTGCTATAGAAGTTGAATAAATTATTAGTATTATTATTTGGGAAAAAAAAAACTTCTGCCCCCAACTGTGCCTAATACCGTAGGGACTTTTGACACTTGCCTTCTTTGCATCTGCACAGTTCTTCAAGTAAATATGTTTTGCAATATTTTTCAGTAAGGCAGGAACCAGGCAAGCAGCAAGACTCTGCCCTCTGCTGGACAGTTTAGGGATGGGCAACATTGATGGGCGTGGGGGCCACAAAAAATCTGAGTTAATCACGAGGGGCGGTAGTGGCTCACAGGTCTGCATGTCCACAACTATAGAGAGAAATAGTAATGGTGTCTTTTTGTAGGCACTAACTCTGCCATGGTTAGTTGGACAAAGCCTATTTGGAAATGAATGTCGTTATTGAGGGTTTTTGGATAAACGTTGAAAATAAGGTCTGTGGTAAATACAGGCTTAGGAGATCTTATACGTTTTGTCTTATGAGATAATCTTCATTAGCTAACGTCACTTTTTGTGAATTTTGAAGCATTTATGTAATGATGTTAACTGACTGATATCAACTCACAGATCTCCTAAGCCTGTGTTAACCACATACCCTATTTTTGGCATTTATCCCAAAACCCTATTCTTTCCCCATTCATTTTCCCCGTATGAATCGCTGAACGAACCAGAGGTATATCAAAACTCTGAATAAGACCCAGATGCAGACAGCTAGAGTCACAGATGTTTATTGACCCAAACAGGAGGCAGGCAAAAGACAGGTCAAAGGCAGGCAGAGGTCCATAATCCAGGGCAGAGTCAATAAGGTACAGAACAGCAGGCAGGCTTGGGGTCAGAACAGGCAGAGGTTCGTAAACGGGTCAGAGCCAGACAGGTACAGAACGGCAGGCAGGCTCTGGGTCAGGGCAGGCAGAATGGTCAGAACCGGGGAAACTAGGGAACAGAACTAGAGCACGACAGGCGCATGGGAAAACTGCTGGTAGGCTTGATGAAACAAAACGAACTGGCAACAGACAAACAGAGAATACAGGTATAAATACACTGGGGATAATGAGGAAGATGGGCGACACCTGATGGGGGGTGGAGACAAGCACAAAGACAGGTGAAAGAGATCAGGGTGTGACAAGGTAACTCATTTAGGTTTTTTTAGGACTACAAGCTGACGAGCTCTATAACCACATATGCAGTCAGAGGCTTTTGGGGGCCCTAAGTGTTTCTTAGTATTGTATTTTTCAGAAGAAAACAATTTACATTTTAGAGTTAATTTGATGCAATTCTATTAATTTTGGCATGGGGCATAGAGTAAATGTTGCCGTTTTAAAGTTTTACATGTCATGTAATTCACACATATATACACTACCGGTCAAAAGTTTTAGAACACATATTTTTACTATTTTCTACATTGTAGAATAATAGTGAAGACATCAACACTCTGAAATAACACATATGGAATCATGTAGTAACTAAAAAAGTGTTAAACAAATCAAAACATATTTTATATTTGAGATTCTGCAAATATCCACCCTTTGCCTCTATGACAGCTTTGCCCCACCTGGCCTGAATGACGGGTCAACACTGTGGCCAATATACCACGGCGAAGGGCTATGTCTTAAGAACAGACCTTTTTTTTGGGGGGGGGGGGGGGGGGCTTACCTGTTTTGCATGTTATTTTGGCATTAATACGTGTCACATATACAATGTAAAAAAAAAACGTCACTAAAGCCGCATACAAACATGGTCTCATTTGTTTTCTTGAGTAAGGCAGCTCCAAAATGCAGTTGTTTCAGCCTAGCTCAGTGCTTTCTGTGGTGGTGGCGCAGCCAGCTGAAAATACAGAACATAGGGGTTGGTAAAGTTCTTTAGTTGCGCCGTGATTGGCTCAGTGTTCTGTCACTCATGGGGACACTACTTCACCGCAAAATCTATGGGGAGAGCTCAAAAATCCAAGCGCCTTGAGTGCTGCCATAGTGTTACATTAGAAGGGCCCATCCAAGAAGGCTCAAGGTCATTGGCCACAGATAAAATGACGTCAAATCACGTTATATTTACCGTAGCTTGATTGGACTGGTCATGTCAACATCATACTTTCAAAATCTCAGCTAGCAAGCTAGACAAGCAGTCATCATCATGAATCACGTCAACAATCTACTGGCAAATCCTTTTCAATACTTGTCATATGAAGAAAAATTATAGCTAAAACATATCAGTGCTCATCTGCCATTGGACATAAACATTACACAACAAGTTGGAAATTGCAAATTCAACAATGAGTGGTTTGGAAGGAATCAGTGGCTAACTGCAAGCGTTGCAAAGCAATCACTCGCCTGCTATTCAGTGGGGTGGGTATGTGTGATCCAAGTCTGGGTTTAAGGGTCTCTTTTCCAAGCTTAAAAGGATAAACATTCAACACCATGTGCCAGAGAAGGTTGAATACATTGGCCATGCTGTCAATCCAGTGAAGGAAAAGCAGCCAACAAGTGCTCAGCATATGTGGGAACTCCTTCAAGACTTTTGGAAAAGCATTCCAGGTGAAGCTGGTTAAGGGAATGCCAAGCGTGTGCAAAGCTGTCATCAAGGCAAAGAGTAGCTATTTGAAGAATCTCAAATATAAAATATATTTTGATTTGTTTAACACTTTTTTGGTGCCAACGTGATTCCATATGTGTTATTTCATAGTTTTGATGTCTTCACTATTATTCTACAATGTACAAAATAGTAAAAATAAAGAAAAACCCTTGAATGAGTAGGTGGTCTAAACTTTTGACCGGTAGTGTATACTGTAGCTAAAAAAGTAATACAAAGTGTATGTTGTGTAGTAAGCTGTTAGTAGCCCATGTGCCTCCCCCTAATAAGTTGGTCCCTTTCCCCCTCATACCTTAGCCTACTGTTCTGATTTGGTGGAGCACATGTAGCCTCTAGCCTGTTTTAGAGAAATGTAATCATCAAATATTGTAAGAGCTTTCATTGTCTGCTTGTATGGCCCCTTCATTTATCCTACGGTTCTGACTTGGTGTACTGGTAGAACACTGTAAGAACGACCCATGTTCTGAATTCTGTCACTGTACATTTCAAAAGTTAGTTATTTTGACTAAGCCCGTCCTAGCTCGCTCATTAATGTTTTAATCAAAATTACAGATTGCCTCTTATCCGCTCGTTGTCCCGTTATGCCATAGTTGGTACATCTCAATTGTCAGTCGAAACCACATTTGTTTATACAAGTCAGCCATATCAGCTATACCTGGCTATCAGGCTCCGCTGATAGCCAGGTGTAGCAATGGTAAGGATTCATTCCATGGTGCTGAAAAGAAAGCTCTGCTGTTGGGACAATTTTATGTAGGCCCCAGCAGTGATTGGGCACCGTTTGTCACTGTTATAGTGCAATTCATATATTGTGTTGTGTTGTGGCTTTGCTGCCATGCATCAAAAAAAGGGGCGTTTGCTCCACCGAAATTGACATGCTAAAATCACCACTGTAATAGTGAGATGTGCAATTCCATTTTCTTTCATTATTTTATTTATTTAATTAGAATAAGATACCCATACTTTTGCTTTTAAGAGTTAATTACAAAAAATATATAAAATAGATTTGGACATACTAATCTATGGGGGGTGTAAACTGTAGCTACTTATTTCCCTTCATAGTTTGTTTGCCTAAACATTACCATCATCCACATACCAATCTTTTTTATTTTTATACCAAAATGTGCTTTTTTTGTGTCAGCAATTGGACGTTGCTCTTTGGGGGGGGCTAGTTACCCCATATTACTCTATATTACCCTATATTAATCTGACTATCCACAGTCACATGCACATTTTATAGTGTGCATGTAACCGTGCTCACTGACTGTGTAGCACTGCAGCAGTAGCTTGTTAAAATGGCCAATGAAGAAAACGTATTGAATTTGAACAATTTTTTAACTTTTATTCAAAGCAGCGCTTTTATTTTGAAGGCACAAAACCGGAAGTCATTGTTTTATTACTACCAGCAGCAGCAGCAGGCAGTAAACGTTTAGAAAATTCGAATCATTTCAGCAAGAACAGTAGAGGGGCAAAGTCAACTGCGAGATCTCTGAGCTAGTAACTAGCTCTACGTTCATTTCGAGACGGTAAGAAATATTGATTATGTTGCGTTGTATACATGTTCTAAAGGTTTTAGAAGAGCAGTAACGTTAAGAAAGGCCGTGCTATATCAATAATATAGTCACAGGAAAATGGCGTCGGGCCACCCATTTACCTGTGACTATATTCATCATATTGCACGGTCGTATGTGTACTGCTATGAAACGTTTACAACAACTAGCTTCAAAATTACAATTAAAAAAACCGAATATTCATTTTTTAAATTAATCTGCACACTGGAGAGCGCGTTTGCTAGACCAAGAACTGTTCAAAACAAAGACCTTGTTGCTATGCTACAAAAGCATGGGATGTTTTCACTAGGAACCAAACGGGAGGGGCCTACCTGAATTCGTCCAATAGAAACTCTAGTTTTTGTTGCAAAACGTTTCCCGTTGCAAAACGTTTTTTTCAGTTATGACTGCTTGAATACACCCCAAATGTTGCTGGCTGCTAGCAGTCTTCTTCATTTTTCGTTTGTTTGATTTTTCTCCATTGCCATTTTATTAGGATATCCAATCCTAGGACCTATGTGATGTGTACCTTTGCTGGTTCAGTTGAATGTCAGTGCTCTGCCCAGCTACCAAATACCTTGTAAACTTGCTAGCTAATGTGTAGTTTTATATTTGCTAGTTAGCAAACGTTCCCCTGGACTGAAGTTAGAATCCCCTGCCCAGTTACTGTGTTGCCTTTTACGGTATTTACCTGGCTTGTTAGCTAGATAGCTATCTAGCTAATTGTAGTAGTTGGCATGACTAAACTGCTTATCATTTCTCTCTTCAGATTTTAAAAGGGATGAAATGTCAGGCTCACTGTGTATACAGTGTCAGACACAAACCACTGTGTTTAGTAAGACCTGCAACAGTTGTTTCTTTAACCATCCAAAAGAGAAGAAGATGTTACAAGCAATGAAGAAGTATGATAACGAATGGGGCCACAATGATTGCACCCATTATAATAATAGCTCTCAGATATTGACTTCCACAAAAGTATTGGTAAGTGTTCCCCCTCCCCATATAACAATGTTAAATAATAATAATAATAATAATATTTTTCAAATTCTAGGCTAGCTACTACTTTAAATCTGAATGTCTGATTCTGTGTTTCAGCTCTACAAATTACACACTCTAGGATTTGTTCCCCTTCTCCTGCTTGGAAAAAGGAGACAGGGAACAAAACATATCGATATGGATTCCTTTTGCCCTCACCCCCAAGTCATAAAAGAAACGGGCTCTATTGAAACATTGAGAAACATTTATTTGGGTCTTCTGAATGGTAAGTGTACCTCGAGTTCCATGTTTTTTTTATTGTTTTTTTAAAAATATTTTATTTTAGGAGGATTTTCTTTAACAGTTTATTACTCAAACTCAGCTGCCAGACATAAAGTAGAATATTGCATAAAGGAAAGATTCACCCATTTTGAATGTTATATTGTATTTGTGCATCTTTGAGTGACGTTTTATCAATTCCCGTGATCATTTCATGTTTTCATGTGTATCCGAGCTATGCAATATGACGATATAACGTTAGAAATCTGTGAATATCTTCTTTAAGTGACAACAATATGACAGTTACAACAACAATAAGCGTTCATAATCTCTATCCAAAAACAGAAACTAAATCTGGATTTGATTTATTAGGATCCCCATTAGCTGATGCCAATGGCGACAGCTAGTCTTACTGGGATCCGACACATAACGAAAAAGACATTTCAGACAAAATACTTAGGAATAGTCTTGTAAAAACAAATATTTTCTATGTTTATGGTGTTAATCATTTTTGATAGCCATCTCCGGAAGCAAGGGGGGGTGGGTGACTTGCATTCTGTAAAAAAAAAAATTGGGGGGGGGGGGCAGCCACCATACCAAACATCAGAGCCTGTTGTTCCTCCATAGAATGATTTTAAAACAGTCTCTGAGCTGCCGAAGAGAGCAAGTTCTGGGTCAGGTTCAATGGCCCTCTCATACCTTTTGAATACCACAAAAGTCATGAACCCTCTGGGGCTTTACATCTGTCACACAGTGGGAAGACCTGAGGGTAAATTCTATGTAGTTTGGTTTTGCAAAGTATGCATTACTTTATATCAATTGATATCTGTCATTGATGGAACAAGAGTGAAATTCTAGACAGGGCTTCTCCCCAGATATTGTCTGAGATCTCAATATTTAACTCTTTAGCTACCCTAGGTCTCCTTGGGGTGACTAGTAGAGGCCTCCGTATAGTTAGAGAAAAAGGAGACAGACTGTGGGACGAGGTGTTTTGAGTTGGGAGAGAACTTTAGTGGGTAATAAAATAAATGTTGTACAGGGAGGGGAGAGTTTCAAAATGTTTAATCTTCCTTCAGTGTCTTGCGTGTAAATAGCATAAGAAATGGGAGAGTTCAAATGTGTTCTGTAACTGGTTGAATGATGCAAATTGCTTCTCTATATGTTCTAATGTGGCCAGTCCCTTCTCCCCCCACTCAACAAATACCTTCTCAGACCTGGATGGAACAAAATAATAATTAAAACATATTGATGTGTATACAGAGGTATTAGGCACCATAACACACATTTCTCAAAAGAAAGGTATTGCCTGTCAGTTTGTTTAGGCACTCTGCTTTGTTCCCGAGTGGCGCAGCGGTCTAAGGCACTTCATCTTCGTGCTAGAGGCGTCACTACAGACCCTGGTTCGATTATTGGTTCAATCCCGGGCTGTATCACAACTGGCCGTGGTCGGGAGTCCCATAGGGCGGCGCACAATTGGCCCAGCGTCGTCCGGGTTAAGGGAGGTATTTGGCTGTGGTAGGCCAGCATTTTAAATAAGAATTTGTTCTTAACTGACTTGCCTAGTTACATTTTTAAAAAAATAATAAAAAGGCATGGCTGGAAGAGAGGATTTTGTTGCGGTCTTGACTTCAATATTTACCCACAGGGGGGCATCGGTGTCCAATTTATCAGGGAAATTTATCAGCCCAGTATTAACGTTTTAAAGATTGGTAGGCCTAGGCCGACACTTTCCTTAAGCTTTTGTAAGTGAGCTTTACAAATACGATGGGTTTTGTTAGCCCAGGCAAATTACATGATTGTGGAGTCCAATGTTTAAAATAAAAAAATGAAGAGGTAAGAAAAGATTAAAGGAACCTGGGAAGAGAAACCATTTTTTTTATGGCATTAATGAACCCCATGTATAGTCAGTATTCTCCAGATCTCTATGTTTTGTTAGTCTTTGTAACCAGCTCACTGTAGTTTTGCTTGAAGATGAGCTTTGGGTTTCTCGGTAGTGTATCTCATGTTTCTTTATTTGTCATGCAAATAAAAGCTTCTGATGCTCATTGTAGTGATTATTTGAATAACTAATCATTCTTTATAATGCAGTCACACTCGGCACCGAGTCCCAATTACAGTGCTCCCCAGTGTCTCCAGAGCCAGACGGGACCCCCGCACCAGCCGAGGTAGAGGGAACACCTACAACAGTCGATCCAGTGGGAACCCCTGTATCGACAGAGCTACACAGAATACCCATCTCCATCCAACTGAACGTAATACCCACACCAACAGAAACGGGCATAACCAACACACTAATCAATCCAGTGGGAACCCCTACAACTATCAATCCAGTGGGATTCCCGGCACCAACCAAGCGAGACGGAATCCCCATATCTTTACAACTGAACCTAATCCCCACACCAACCGAGCCAGGCAAACCCTCCACACCAACCAATCCAGTGGGAATCCCTACACCAACCAATCTAGTGGCAACTCCTACAGCAATTGATCCATCAGGAACCCCTGCTCCAACTATGCCAGACGGAATTACCACATCCATCAGCCTGAACAAAATCGCCACACCAACAGAGCCAGGCAAACACTCCACATCAACCAAAACATTGGGAACCCCTTCACCAATGAATTCAGTGGGAACCCCTGCACCAGCCGAACTAGACGGACTCCCCACACCAACAGACCCAGGCAAACCCGCCACACCAACCAAGCTAGATGGAATCCCCACATACATCTGCCTGAACGGAATCCCCACATCCATCTGCATGAACGGAACTCCCACACCAATACAGCCCAAAATCCCCAGACCAATACAGCCCAAAATCCCCAGACCAATACAGCCAAAAATCCCCTCACCAATACAGCCAGGCAAACCCTCCACACAAAACAATCCAGTGGGAACCCCTACATCAATGGATGAAACCTCTGACTCCTCTGAGCCCCAGGACCAAGAAATGCAAAGGCCAAAAAGAAAAATGTGGAGAGGTAAGCATTAGGAGCCGGTTTCCCTGAGACAGAGTAATCCGGGCCTAAAAAGCATGCTCGATTGGGAATCTCTAATGAAAGTGCTTTTTAGTCCTGGATAAGGAAAGAGGCTCTTTTTATGTTGAAAAAAATAAATAATCTGTGTCGCATTGTATATTTGCAGTTCTCACCCGTGTGCCATTTATCACACAGATGGAGATATAATCGAAGCTGAAGACAGTGCAACCACTCAAGCACAAAAGAGAATAAAAACCACAGGTATAACTGGAATATTTTAATTTACTTAAGCCTAAGGTTCTGTACAATCAAAATCTACATTTTTGTATTGTGCCACATTGTCATGGTGACGTAAAATGCATCATATGTTGCATAACGCATCATCATGATGATGTGGCACAATACACTTAGCTATATCTTGACAAATTGATTTCTGACATGCAAAACATTTTGGAACTGTATCAACAGTGCACTAATGAAGAAGAAAAAAGGCAACTAAACATTTTTGAGTGGATTATTCAATTAATACTATAACTGGAGCTGAAACAAAATAAGGATGGTATCAATCATTTGCTATTATTTAGCTTTGCGATGTAGATTATAAAAATTTTCATTTACAACAATATTAAATAGTTTTACGGTCCTGTGTTTTTAAGCTTTCAAATTATATTTATTATATTATTAGTGACAGAGATATAGGTATTTCATGATAGACTGGGGGGTCCAAAATGGGCAAACTGAGCACCTCTATCCACTGAGGTTGGTCATTCAGGTCCAAGATTCACGTCCTCATCATTTCTACTATGAGCATGTATAGAAAGTTTGATTTCAATAAAAAAATAACCTCAAGGCTACTTCATCACTTTAACTCTCAAAAGTAACACTACAGACAAAATATACCAGATACGTCACTGGTGGAATAAATCTGAAACATCCGTTTAGAACTTCCACTCACCACCAATGTGGTGAAAAGAACATGCAGTATGTTGAGCGCAGAATTTGTTTTGCACTCGCTGCAGACGGCTATATCACTCTGCTAATACATGACTAGTAAAGGGCCAGTGCACACTTATTTTTTTAAACCTTTTATTTCAATTAATATAATATTATTTTATTCAGATTTTTCTATGGATGCTGTCTGACAGACTCCATGAAATGATGACAATGTAGTTTTTTTGATATGGTTTCCTAGAAACAAGGGTGGCTCATAATATCCATTTGGCTCAACTTACCCCACTCTCCCCTGCACTAAATGTTGTAGACTTGATGCTTTGCCAAAGTTTCAAAAAACGTTGTTTAGAAGGAGTCCAAGGGCGAATTGAGTTCTTGTGCGCACACACACACTTCCCTAACAGAAATATGCAAATAAAATGTGCAAATAGTATCTTGCTAGCTCGTGCTTAGCTCTGCCCATCTTCTTGCTTGTTCTGCCCACTGTGCTTCATTTACTCTCATTGTAACCAACGCAGATGAAGACTCTTGGCTTAGTTAAAAGTATATTTGGTATCACTGTGCATTATTTACATTCTGTTACATTGTAACGGCTACCCAATAGATGGATTTGCAAACATAACATTTGATTTATTTTATCTGTTTTTGTAGAAGAGTGGCTGAACATGGATACGGATAGGCCTACGGTGTCAAGACATGCAGAGGTCGACACTGAAGTATTAGATCAGCTAGAAAAACACAAAGGTAATTGATTTATTATGGGATAGCCTCATGGCTACCTTTTCACTTTCACTCTAAAAGTTATCACTGTGTGCATTATTTACGTTCTGCAACATTGTAAAGGCGTCCGCATGCTTCCCAGCCAAAAAGTTTGGATGAGTTTGTGACATTTTTTGTTTGTTTTTGGACTTCGGTGAGGTTCTTTTTCGGCTGTTCGGGCACACATTTTTTATTTCTTAAGGCAAGCCGAAGTTTGTAGCTGAAGTCTACGCCCATTCGGTGATTGGTCAACAATAGGGATTCTTCAATAAAGTATTTTTTTTGTCATTCAACGAGAGACGACTCGTTTTGATGCAAATCTTTTCATTAAGAAATACTGCACCAAACGTCTAAGTTAGATGTAAAATTGTGAGACTAAGATCTCTGCAAAAACATCAAAATGAATGACAGCGTTATTTTAGATTAATTCTGACTGTTTTTAGGAAGCGTATACTGGCAACGGCGTCTCAAAATGGACGAACAGTACTGTCGCCAAACAGTACTGTTGCCAAACAGTACTGTTGCAGTATTTTTCTCGTTTTTCAAGCAAAGGTCATTTTAAGGGAGCGCACTAATTCGGTTCGCCTAGCCACCAGCCAAACTGAAGCTTGCTCATGCCTTAACAAAACATTGTCAGAGTTATCCCATGGATGAATTTGCGAACATAACATTTGATTCATTTGATCTGTTCATAGAAGAGTGTCTGAACATGGATACGGATAGGCCCACGGTGTCAAGACATGCAGAGGTAGACACTGAAGTATTAGATCAACTAGAAAAGAGCAGCATTGTACAAGCAACCAACAAGCAAACTTTGTGGGCTATAAACTGCTTCAAGGACTGGCTGTCAGAGAAACAGATGATAGTGGATTTTTCAACCATTGAGAAATCTGAAATGAATGTGCTCTTGCGAGATTTTTACTGTTCTGTTCGAAGGGGTAAAGGTGGGGAGTATTGTATCCCGAGCTATATCGGAATCCGGGCTGGCGTGAACAGATTCATTAACCTCCCTCCCCTTAGCAGAGCCTGGTGCTTGATGAAGGACAGTGAGTTTACCTCCTCTAATAATGTATTTATTGGGGTACTAAAGAAAATCAGACGAGAGGGCAGGGACAAAACTACCCATCCTAAGGTGATTAAAGCACAAGACCTTGAGATTCTTCAAAACTCTACTGTGCTAAGCCCCTACACACCCAGAGGGCTAGTCAACAAAGTGTGGTTTGATATCCAGTTACACTTTGGCCCCAGAGGAAAGGAGGGCAATAGGCGGCTAACGCCACAGTCGTTTGTAATAAAGTACGATGAAAACGGAGCAAAATATGCAACGATGACTTCCAACGAGGAAAGACCGAACCACAAAGATGCCGAAGAGCAGAACTGGCAGAATCGCTGTGGAATCATGTTTCAGAACCCTGGTAGTCACCTCTGTCCAGTCGCCTCCTTGGAGAAGTATCTGAGCAAGATCCCATCAGATGCCACCGCCCTCTACCTCCATCCTAAGAAGATGGTCATCACCAGTGACAGCATATGGTATAGCCAGGAGCCAATGGGGTTCAATTACCTTTCATCAATGCTGCCCCGACTGTGCCAGGTTTGCTTTTTTTCTAGCAAATTTCGTAACATAATTACGTAACATTTTAATATTCGCTAAATAGCTAAGTTGTACTCATAACTCAACCTGTTGTTGATACTTGGCTTACTTTTCTCTATCACTCGCTCTCTTTTTCTCTCTCTAGGAGGCTGGTACATTGGAAAAGTACACAAACAACTGCTTACGATCTTTGCGCGAGATCATGTCTGTCAGCAGATTGATAGTTCCTTGAAAAGTTATTGAAAACTTTCAATGGACAACAGAAAGAGATGTCAAATGGGCTCACTGTGAGTCAAGGCAGTGACACACTTCAGTTTTACTTCCTACCAGCGACATTGTTTTGGTCTTATACACACACGGTGAGCTTGACAAGATGTACAGTCCTCACCATATCTATTTGGACTATGTATTTTGACACTGAGGCTAAGATTGACATTTTTTGCTCTATATTCCAGCATTTTGTATTTAAGATGAATGAGGCGACAGTCCAGAATTTAACCTTTTGAATTTAGATTATGTTTTAGGTATAGATTTTGTTTTGCGCTGAGACTTTACTTTTCAGAATTGTAAAGCCTTTTAAGCTTTCTTTTCATCAACAAGTTTTACTCTACTGGAAACTGTTTAACCATAATCCATTTAGAATATCTAACGTTTAGAAAAACAATCGCAGCAATCGCAGGATAATAGGGGGAATAGATTTTTTGTATGTATAAAATAATGTTTGGGGTGACTGGAAGCAATTTGACGTTATACTTCCTAGATCTGTTTTTACACTGGTAGAAAAAAACATGTCTACACCACTTTGTAGACCATCTGTTGTGGAAAATGATCATACTTACAGCTCTTTAACAAATGAATTGTTCCCTTCACATAGAAGTGATATTTCCCTTATTTACTATATCTATTGTTTAAAGCTTATGTACCAACTATCTAAAATTACATGTATCCCCTTAAATTCAAGATTTTGAACTATGTATACCTCTTTCTCAGAAAGAAATTGAATTTACAAAACAATTTTGCAAGCTATAATGGTAGTGCAGCAGAACCTGTTAAGAGTGCTTGAGAGTGAAGGTAGTAACAAGAAGCGTGGAAAACCAGATGAGCCAAACATATGCTGCGGGAAGGGACACAAGGCCCAAGAGAAGTTGTAAACCATAGGGAACCAGGAATTGACTGCACCGAGAGGACATACGGGGTGAAACAACTTCATCTGAGGGCTGAGAGCATTTTGATGTCGAATATGAGTAATAACAAGTACATATATCCGAAAGTCTGTAGGCATAGTGAACATGATTACATTTATAATGTTGGCCTACATGCATAATTGTAGCCCACTTTTCCTTCCCTGCACTAGGGCTGTTGAATCAAGTGCACCTACCGTTAACGGCGCGAAACAAATAAAATAAATAGGAACGCAGGGCTTTATCAGATTTTCTAAACCAAACTGTACTGTCTTGGGCTTTATCGTTGTTGTTTTTTACAGAAATGCTTGGAGATCACGATTGACCTGTTGGTAGCCACTGTTGTAGCCTTTTATTTGCGAGGCACATTGGAGCATAAATTGAAATAACTTGCCCCACTATAAGTTTACCGTTTCTCATTAAGGTAGGGCAAAGGCCTGCAAACTACTAAACCTGATAATCGGCCAGAAGTACACGGATGAGAAGAATCCTTAGTAAAGCCCGGACTCGAGGATAAACTGTCTAACAAAATGAATAATTGGACATTCTAAACCACCTGTAACCATGAACAAAATTGTTGGAATGACCACACAAAGTGTGAAATTATCATTAATGGGCTACAGGCAACCATAACTTGAAGTTGAAAACCACAAATCAGAATTGATATATTCCACTTGCTACTGGGAGGAGAATATAACCATTACGCTTTGAACGCAACGACAGTGTAATTGCATTTTGGTACACCAGAATTACGTTCATTTCCAATTAAACGCTGCGTTGCAGTGCGTTCGGTGTGGTGCGTACATTGGATATATCGAACGTATGCGTCAAAATGTTGAACCTTTGTTGCATATATATCCAGATGACGCTGCGTACTATTTTGTGAAATGTCGGTGTGTTTGAACCGTTATACAAGATGGAACTGTGATGGCAAGGACTGACCTAACATCAATATCCTTTGTAGAAAAACTTTTGTTTATGAGAATGAATGAAATCCCGAGAGTGATGAGTTAGGCAGTCAGGTCTACTGAGCTCATAAAGCATGGATGAAAACTTTTCTTTCCTCACTGAAGAATCCTTTAATAAAATGGCAGTGATATTGCAAAGTAGGCTACAATTATGCATGTAGGCTAACATTAGAAGGTAAAATCTGAATGGCTATGCCTGCAGACTTCAGGATTCATGTTTTACTGATTGCTATACAATACTGATCCGTGCTTGATGGAGTGTCAGGAAATGTAGAAACGAAAGATCCAAGTTCAAGTGTAATTATTAATCTAGCTAGCTTTAGGCTTTTGCACTCAACATGGAAATATAATTGTTGTGATTTGAAGTTGTATTGAAGAATTTATTCATGTAACACACCGACAGTGTTATATTACGATGCGCTATAATATAATCAATAGGCCTATGCTTTGCATGCAGACTGTTAAAGAATGTGACAATGAGTAACTATGAATGTCTCAGATCGATCTAAGCATTAATTATCTAAAGATTTGGATGTATCTCTGTGCACTTCCTGCAAAAGAAAGTTTGACACTAGACAACATTTTTGTTTTTATTTTTTATTATATAATAAAAAACATAATTGAATATTAAAACATATATAATCTACTAGCAGTGAAGCCGCTCAACATTTTACATTACATTCAGTTATCTAACAGACTCCCATCCAGAGCGAACCACAGAAGCAACCTGGGTCAACGCCCTGCTCAAGGTCAAAAACTGGGAACCAAACCAGTGACCTATCAGCCACCGGCCCAAGCTCCCAACTGCCAGGCCTCCAAGATCCCCCACCCCCCACAGTTCCCCCGAGAGCTGCCCCTCAACCATCTGACCCCCCCCCCCCCCCCATTTACGTGTGTGTGTGGGTTTGAATGCAAGTGTGTGTGTGTATATGCATGTGTACACACGTACAAAACCTGCATGGCATCAGCCTCAGGCAACCAGGCATTACATGTAACAACGTTGCCCCTCATTGTCATTCAAACATGCTTTTTTATAAACTTTTATCTTTGACCGTCATTCTATCCCCCGTCCAGCAACTCTACTCCCACTTGTCTCCAATTTCACATCCCAACCCTCGGCTTCCCTCAGCCCATCCCACCTATCTCTGCTGGCCACCCTCTTCTGATTTCTACCCACCATATGTCTTTCAACTATGCTGTGATGTTTAACATACAATTTGAATCTATGTAATCGAATAGAATCCACAGATTGCGCATTGAAGATAAATACTTTTACTAAGAGTATTAATAATTGACTGGTCTCTCCAGATCTCCCAACAATGATATTTCTAGAGTCAATTTTAGATTGTTATGCTTTTTCGGCCATTCCTGAACCTGAGACCAGAAACAGGCTATTCTATATAATAATTGCAGCTGAAAAGCATGACGTCTTGAATCTTGTAGTTTTATGTATCAACTCATATACCCTGTACCATGAAATCGGTACATCAAAAATCTCTTCCCAGCTATTTTGCTGTCTGTATGACACAGCTGTCAACATCCTGGTCCTCAAATGAAACTGGTATACTTTCCTATTTATGATTATTTTTTATTCCTCTGCCAGTTTTGATGATTTTAATTGAGCAGACAGACCATTTCCCTACCTCCTCCCGCTGCCACCTGCCACCTCAATTTTTGGGGGTAATGCTGTAATCAATTGGTTGTAGTCTTGGATTGAGCAGACCTTCCCATACAATTCTGATAACTCCATGAAAGACATTACTCTACCATTGCAATTTACAATATCATTTAAAAACAAAATAACCTTTTCCAAAAATACAGGTATTTTATCAACCAGCACAATTGAGTTCAACCATAATATTTGTTGTGATAGAACAACTACCTTTTCAGGGGGATGAAATTGTAACCAGCTCTGCAATGCTTGTTTGAAAAAGAGAGATACTTTGAAAAAGGTTACATTTTCAATTAATCAAAAATGAGACATGGCAATCTGCACAAAATGCCTTTTTTAAACAATGGATGAGCTTTTCATAGTTCTACTTGAGAACTATTTAGGGTTCAAGTAAAACTTTTGTGTAAGTGAAGCTTTGAGTGGTTTAGTGTTTTTATATTTACTCATCTCAACCCAGCCAGTTCATATTTATTATATAGATAGGCACACTTTATCTTGTCTGGTTTGGCATCTCAGATAAAGCAAAATATTATTTTGCCCAAATGATTTGAATTTATTGTACACTTAACTTTTCTGGACTAAAACTTATCTAGATCTTCAATGCGTCATTGCAGGGATCTAGCTTGCGGACTTAATCTAAAACTTGAGTAAATCAGCATACATGGACACTTTTGTTTTTAATCCTTGAATTTCTAATCCTCTCTTATTTGATCTGATTTTAATAGCTAGCATTTTAAATGGCCATAACGAATAGATATGCTGACAGCGGACACCCTAGTTGAACTCCTCTTGACAATTCAAAACGAGTAGCCACTATTTACTATTTTACACCTAGGGTGCTATACACTACTTTTACCCATTTTTGTAAGAGACTCAACCGAATTTAAATAATCCAGGCATTTATAAATACAATCCAGTCTTACTTATCAAAGGCCTTTTCAAACTCCGCTATAAATACCTTGCCTGGATTCTTAGATGTTTCATGTTCTATTATTTCTAGTAGTTGTTGTATATTATCTCCAATATATCGTCAATGTAAAACAAATGCCTGATCAGCATGCACAATACCTGGTAAAACCTTTTTTATTCTGAGTGCTATGCATGTCGCTAGTATTTTTGCATCACAACATTGACATGTAAGAGGCCTCCAGTTTTTTTTAGATGGACTGGATCTTTATATTTGACACCTGGGTCTTGTTTTAATAATAGTGAAATCAGACCTTCCTGCTGAGTACCTGACAGATGGCAATTTCTATAGGAATAGTTAAAACGAGCTAATAATGGAGCTTTGTGTGTGTGTGTGTTTTATTTATTTATATGTGTGTGTTTTATTTATTTATATGTGTGTATGTATATATGTGTATGTATATGTGTGTGTATGTATGTGTGTGTGTGCGTGTGTGTGTGTGTGTGTGTGTGTATAAATATATAAAATCTAGCTTTTCAGGAACCTGTCTTTCAAAGATAATTAGTAAAAATCCAAATAACTTCACAGATCTTCATTGTAAAGGGTTTAAAAACTGTTTCCCATGCTTGTTCAATGAACATGCACCTGTGGAACAGTCGTTAAGACACTAACAGCTTAGTAGGCAATCAAGGTCACAGTTATGAAACCTTAGGATACTGAAGAGGCCTTTCTACTGACTCTGGAAAAACACCAAAAGAAAGATGCCCAGGGTCCCTGCTCATCTACGTGAATGTGCCTTAGGCATGCTGCAAGGAGGCATGAGGACAGCAGATGTGGCCAAGGCAATACATTGCAATGTCTGTACTGTGAGACGCCTAAGACAGCGCTACAGGGAGACAGGACGGACAGCTGATCGTCCTCGCAGTGGCAGACCACGTGTAACAACACCTGCACAGGATCGGTACATCCGAACATCACACCTGCGGGACAGGTACAGGATAGCAACAGCAACTGCCAAGTTACACCAGGAACGCACAATCCCTCCCTCCAGTGTTCAGACTGTCCGCAATAGGCTGAGAGAGGCTGGACTGAGGGCTTGTAGGCCTGTTGTAAGGCAGGTCCTCACCAGATATCACCGGCAACCTATGTTGGGGCAACCGACGGTGGGTTTGTTGCCTATGGGCACAAACCCACCGTCGCAGGAACAGACAGGACTAGCAAAAAGTGCTCTTCACTGACGAGTTGCGGTTTTGTCTCACCCGGGGTGATGGTCGGATTTGCGTTTTATCGTCGAAGGAATGAGCGTTACACCAAGGCCTGTACTCTGGAAAGGAATCTATTTTTTTTTTTGGAGGTGGAGGATCCATCATGGTCTGGGGCAGTGTGTCACAGCTTCATCGGACTGAGCTTGTTGTCATTGCAGGCAATCTCAACGCTGTGCGTTACAGGGAAGACATCCTCCACCCTCATGTGGTACCCTTCCTGCAGGCTCATCCTGACGTGACCCTCCAGCATGACAATGCCAACAGCCATACTGCTCGTTCTGTGCGTGATTTCCTGCAAGACAGGAATGTCATTGTTCAGCCATGGCCAGCGAAGAGCCCGGATCTCAATCCCATTGAGCACATCTGGGACCTGTTGGATCGGAGGGTGAGGGCTATGGATATTCCCCCCACAGAAATGTCCGGGAACTTGCAGGTGCCTTCGTGGAAGAGTGGGGTAACATCTCAGAGCAAGAACTGGCAAATCTGGTGCAGTCCAAGAGGAGGAGATGCACTGCAGTACTTAATGCAGCTGGTGGCCACAGCAGATACTGACTATTACTTTTGATTTTGACCCCCCCTTTGTTCAGGGACACATTATTCCATTTCTGTTAGTCACATGTCTGTGGAACTTGTTCAGTTTGTCTGTTGTTGAATCTTATGTTCATACAGATATTTACACATGTTAAGTTTGCTGAAAATAAACGCAGTTGACAGTGAGAGGGCATTTTTTCCCCCTGAGTTTATATACAGTTGAAGTCAAAGTCTACATACACATTTAAACTCAGTTTTTCACAATTCCTGACATTTAATCCTAGTAAAAATTACCTGTCTTAGGTCAGTTAGGATCACTACTTTATTTTAAGAATGTGAAATGTCAGAATAATAGTGGAGAGAGTCATTTTTGTCAGCTTTTTTTACTTTTATCACATTCCCAGTGGGTCAGAAGTTTACATACACTCAATTAGTATTTGGGAGCATTGCCTTTAAATTGTTTAACTTGGGTCAAACGTTTCTGGTAGCCTTCCACAGGCTTCCCACAATAAGTTGGGTGAATTTTGGCCCATTCCTCCTGACAGAGCTGGTGTAACTTAGTCAGGTTTGTAGGCCTACTTGCTCACACATGCTTTTTCAGTTCTGCCCACAAATTCTTTATGGGATTGAAGTCAGGGCTTTGTGATGGCCACTCCAATACCTTGAGTTTGTTGTCCTTAAGCTATTTTGCCACAACTTTGGAAGTATGCTTGAGGTCATTGTCCATTTGGAAGACCAGTTTGCGACCAAGTTTTAACTTCCTTCCTGACTGATGTCTTGAGATGTTGCTTCAATATATCCACATAATTTCCCTTCCTCATATCCCTCCTGCAGCAAAGCACCCCCACAACAGGATGCTGCCACCCCCGTGCTTCACGGTTGGGATGGTGTTCTTTGGCTTGCAAGCCTCCCCCTTTTTCCTCCAAACATAATAATGGTCATTATGGCCAAACAGTTCTATTTTTGTTTCATCAGACCAGAGGTTATTTCTCCAAAAAGTACGATCTTTGTCCCCATGTGCAGTTGCAAACCGTAGTCTGGCTTTTTTTATGGCGGTTTTGGAGCAGTGGCTTCTTCTTTGCTGAGCGGCTGTTCAGGTTATGTTGCTATAGGACTCGTTTGACTGTGGATATAGATACTTTTGTACCTGTTTTCTCCAGCATCTTCACAAGGTCCTTTGCTGTTCTGGGATTGATTTGCACTTTTCGCAAGTACGTTCATCTCTAGGAGACAGAATGCGTCTCCTTCCTGAGCGGAATGACTGCTGGGTGGACCCATGGTGTTTATACTTGCATACCATTGTTTGTATGGATGAACATGGTACCTTCAGGCGTTTGGAAATTTCTCCCAAGGATGAACCAGACTTGTGGAGGTCTACAATTTTTTTTTCTGAGGTCTTGGCTGATTTCTTTTGATTTTCCCATGATGTCAAGCAAAGAGGCACTGAGTTTGAAGGTAGGCCTTGAAATAATCCACAGGTACCCATCCATTTGACTCAAATGATGTCAATTAGACTATCAGAAGCTTCTAAAGCCATGACATCATTTTCTGGAATTTTCCAAGCTGTTTAAAAGCACAGTCAACTTAGTGTATGTAAACATCTGACTCACTGGAATTGTTATACAGTGAAATAATCTGTCTGTAAACAGTTGTTGGAAAAATTACTTGTGTCATGCACAAAGTAGATGTCCTAACCGACTTGCCAAAACTATAGTTTGTTAACAACAAATTTGTGGAGTGGTTGAAAAACAATTTTAATGACTCCAGCCTAAGGGTATGTAAACTTCTGACTTTAACTGTATGGGCTTCATATACCTGTACCAGAATGCCATCAAGCCCTGGGGTTTTTCCAGACTGAAAGAATTTAATAGCCTTAAGTTTTTCCTCTGTAATTTGGTATTCACTATGATCTTTTTGTATATTTTGTTAATTTTCCATTTTTTGTTTTATTATTTGAAAACAATTCCTTACAGTAATTGTCATTCAGAGGGTGAGGATGAGATGGAAAATAAAACATCTGCTTAAAATATTTCGCTTCCTCTTTTGAAATATAATTCAGAGAATCATAGATGACTCAGTCTTTAGTAACAAGTTTCTGCAAATTATGTTTGGTAGTGTTCCTGTGTTGGAGATTCAGGAAGAATTTGGTGCATTTTTCTCCATATTCCTTCCAGTTTCCTTTTATTTTTGTAATAATTACTTTAGATCGTTATTTAACTAGGTAAGTCAGGTAAGAACAAATTCTAATTTACAATGACGGCCAAACCCGGAAGACGCTGGGCCAATTGTGCGCCGCCTTATGGGACTCCCAATCACGGCCGGATAAGTTCCTGCAGTTCTTTTTTTCCCCTTTAACTTATTTTGTATCTCTGTAGTATCGTTTTTATTGCTATCTACAGTACCTGTACTATTAGTTAATGTATTTTCCTTGTTAGTCTTGTCTCTTTAGACAGAAACTGCTTTTTTATTATTGATGAATGTTAAATGGAATGACCTCCTGAAGGTACATTTTTAAAGGTATCCCAAACAATAAGTGGATTTGCTTAACCACTACTGTACCGGGAAAAATTCAGTTAGAAATGATTTTGTCTTAGTTAACAACAAATTGTCCTCCAATAGACTTTAATTACATTTCCAATATCCCCGTCCACGTGGAAATTCTGTAAGAGTTATGTGAAGGCCAATTAGATGATGATCCGATTGCATTCTGTCTCCTATCAATGCTATTTTAACCTTTGACGCAAGAGCGAAAGAGAAGAATGTGGTCAAGATGACTAGCATGATTAAGTCTCCTCCATGTATATCTCACTAGGTAAGGGTTTCTTAGTTTCCAAACATCCCCTATTTCTAATGTGCCTATAATATTTGTGATTTCCTTGAGGGTACAGTGATTTCCTTTACGGTCCATTAAGGTACTTAACACTGTGTTATAGTCTCCCACCATAATGATTTGATTGTTTGTTGCCTGTAAGTTCAATAAATTTGTATAAATATTTTCAAACAAGTATAGATCATCCTGATTTGGACCATATAGATTAATGAGCCAAATCAGTTTTTCATCCACTTTAATTTTCTAAAGGATCCACCTTCCTTGCGAATCATTCCTGACTATTTGCACATTCGGATCGACATTTTTGTTCATTAATATCATCACACCTTTCGAGCTCCTTTGTCCATGACAGAACATTTTCACCACCCCATTCCTTTTTTCCACGCAACTTCATCTAAGTATGTAGAGTGGGTTTCCTGTAAACAGTATATTATATTCCTTTTCTTTTAGCCACGTAAAGACTGATCTTTTTTTCTTATGTGCTAAGCCGTTACAGTTATAACTGGCTATACTTATTTCACCCCTTACCATAACTAGATACTATTCTCAGTCTACATTTACCATAATTAGTGCTTGTAAAGTTACTGCCATTAGAGGTATGATATTTCAAATGTCTGATGTTTAGAATTCAAGAAACAGGTTCAAGCTATATTTTTTTTTATTCCCTTGCCTGTGAGCCAATGCCACATATGTTAGAAAATTAAGTCAAGATATGTGTGTAGTAGATCTGAGTAGGTTGATTTGATATTGGATGTGATTTAGTGAGAGTGTGTATGAATTCTGGATAAGAGTAAGGCTATATAATGTGTGATGTCAGAATAAATAATCACCCAGCCAATTTGCGTGGCTGAGTGTATGTGTGTAACATGAAGTGAGTATAGCCTTAATATTCAGGATAATAATTGTAATCGATATCGTATCACCAGCATAGTTGCATCATTACATTAAACAATTTTCATAGAAAAACACATCCCAGCATTTCCATAGCAATTGACGTTTCACATGATTATGAGAGACCTTTGCTTTACTATAGAGACGGCTTCGCTACATTACAAATGCATTTCACTGTAAGGTCTACACCTGTTGTATTCGGTGCATGTGACAAATAAAATTTGATTTGAACTCAAATCTTTGAAGTTGTTGCGTTTTTATATTTTTGTTCCGTGTACTGTAAATGAACGAGACGATGTGGATGAATTGTCAATAACTTTTGCTGTAACACAGCACGTAAGAGAACATAGGTAAGCTTGTTATCAAGGCAAAGGGTGACTACTTTGAAGAATCTCAAATATAAAATATATGTTGACTTGTTTAACAATTAATTTTTTGTTTACTACATGATTCCATGTGTTATTTCATAGTTTTGATGTTTTCACTATTATTCTACAATGTAGAAAATAGTAAAAATAAAGAAAAACCCTGGAATGAGTACGTGTGTCCAAACTTTTGACTGGTACTGTATATTCGTGCCATGTTCATCCAGTTAGGTCGAACATTTCAGAGTTTCCTAGTTCCAACTAGCACCTGAATGCCGCATGATATTAAGCACGAGGAGAGATATGACACTATAGAGTACCACAGCACGAGTCATAATATCCATAAAAGTCACCTTGTCTGAGAGAGATTTCCATGGTTATCAAAACGACACGCCAGGGTAAGCCTACACGAAACACAGCACTTGTTTCAAGTGTTTTTAAAATTCCCAATGGGAAAAATGAATGGTGGAACCATTTCCCTGTTTGACCTCTAGCTTTTATGGGTATTATGACACCTCCACTGTGGGGCTCTATGCTGATGATAACGTTTGTAACATCTAACATATACATTCCCACTATGCATATAGAATAGGAAACGATGTAAATTATATTGTGCTAACTGTATTACGTTATAGCAAGCATTCAGACCAGCCTTTGTGATTGAACTTCCCTTAACTACATTACATTGTACCTGGATTTCGATGCTACTGTGGACATCCCTCTTTTCAACATGCTGTCAGGGGGGTAGTAGAAGCCACATCCCAGCACGGTGAAACAAGGAGGAGTTTATTGTTGCCGGGGGGGATTAAGTTGCGGTCACAACTAAGTGGGAAGGTGGTATTTAACATATGATTGGATGAATCCATTTGAACGGCCCTCCAACTGGTAATTACTGGGAAACTCGTCTATCATCGCCAATGGGTGGGTGGATGCTTATGCCTCTTTCACATGCTAGTCGGAACTAGGAAACACTGAAATGTACGATTTGCTAACTGCAAGTCGGAAATGTCAGTGTTTTCTAGTTCCGACTAGCATGTGAACGCGGCATAAGCACCCACTTCTATGACATGCCTAGTTAAATAAAAAATAAAATAAACATGCTCAACTCTGATGTTGTTGACAAAGGAAAATGACCTCTATAACCAACCTGCACTCAGGGGTAGACGTAACATAGTAAATGTAAATCCGGAACATTCCGGTTATTATATGTTACGTTTAGTATGTAATCTATTAATTTGTGGATGTCCATCATCCATTTCGTATGATATCTTACAAATTACAATTAATTTCATATGTTACGTTTCACAAAACATATATGTTACGAATTCTGATTTGTTGTTGCTAACCTTAGCTAGGTGGCTGGGTGGCAAATGCTAACATTAGGTAGGTGGCTAATGTTAGCTAGGCTAGAGGTTAAGGTTACGAGATAGGTTAAAGGGTTATGGGAAGGGTTAGCTAACATGCTAAGTAGCTAAAAAGTAGTAAGTAGTTGCAAAGTTGCTAATTAGTTCAAATGCTAAAGTTTTCCGTGATGAGATTTGAACACGCAACCATTGGGTTGCGAGACTTTCGCGGTGTACGCCTACCCATCCACACTACTTTCATTTTTTCCTTAAAGGTGCAATATGCAGAAATTGCTCCGCCTTTACCTGGATGCTAAAATTCTAATAGTTCTTCTAATTTCAGGTTGTGACAAAACAAGCAATGTAGAGAATCAATTTAACATCTAAACCACTGTGAAATATCTTTTCAATAACCCAAAATTATTTTATTTTCAGCTTTTTGAAGCTGGTGTACAAAACTGAAAGTAAATGATACAAAAAATTAAGAACGGGAAGCATCGAAATAGCACACTTAAAACAGATCTACCTCTTCTTAGACTTGCTTTCAATGAGAATGACAGATCTATAACTCATATTACCAGGATGTGTACTCAGAGCCTGTGTTGACCAAAAATGCCATCATTGACATTTTCAACCTGTCCCTGACCCAGTCTGTAATACCTACATGTTTCAAGCAGACCACCATAGTCCCTGTGCCCAAGAACACCAAGGTAACATGCCCAAATGACTACCAACCTGTTGCACTTTGAAAGGCTGGTCATGGCTCACATCAATGCCATCATCACAGAAACCCTAGACCCACTCCAATTTGCATACCGCCCAAACAGATCCACAGATGACGCAATCTCTACTGCACTCCACACTGCCCTTTCCCACTTGAAAAAAAGAAACACCTATGTGAAAATTATGTTCATTGACTACAGCTCAGCGTTCAACACCATAGTGCCCTCAAAGCTCATCACTAAGCTAAGGACCCTGAGACTAAACACCTCCCACTGCAACTGGATCCTGGACTTCCTGACGGGCCGCCCCCAGGTGGTAAGAGTAGGCAACAACACATCTGCCATGCTGATCCTCAACACAGGGGCCCCTCAGGAGTGCGTGCTTAGTCCCCTTCTGTACTCCTTGTTCACCCACGACTGCGTAGCCAAGCACGACTCGAACACCATCATTACGTTTTCTGACAACACAACGGTGGTAGGCCTGATCACCGACAACGATGAGACAGCCTATAAGGAGGAGGTCAGAGACCTGGCAGTGTGATGCCAGGACAACAATCTCTTCAACGTGATCAAGACAAAGGAGATGACTGTGGACTACAGGAAAAGGAGGGCCGAGCACGCCCCCATTCTCATCGATGGGGCTTTAGTGGAGCAAGGTCGAGAGCTTCAAGTTACTTGGTGTCCACATCACCAACAAACTATCATGGTCCAAACACACCAAGACAGTCATGAAGAGGGCACGACAACGCCTATTCCCCCTCAGGAGACTGAAAAGATCTGGCATGGGTCCTCAGATCCTCAAAAAGCTTCACATCTGCACCATCAAGAACATCCTGACTGGTTGCATCACAGTCTGGTATGCCAACTGCTTGGCATCAGACCGCTAGGTGCTACAGAGGGTAGTGCGTACGAACCAGTACATCACTGGGGCCAAGCTTCCTGCCATCCAGGACCTGTTTACCAGGCGGTGTCAGAAGAAGGCCTTAATAATTGCCAATGACCCCAGCCCCCCTAGTCATAGACTGTTCTCTCTGCTACCGCACAGCAAGCGGTACCGGAGTGCCAAGTCTAGGTCCAAAAGGCTCTTTAGAAGCTTCTACTCCCAAGCCATAAGACTCCTGAACAGCTAATCAAATGGCCACCCAGACTATTTGCATTGACACCCCTTTTTCTTTTTACAGTGCTGCTACTCGCTGTTTATTATCTATGCATAGTCACCCCCGCACATTGACTCGGTATCGGTACCCGCTGTATATATCGCCTCGTTATTGTTATTTTATTGTGTTACTTTTAAAAAATATATTATTTTGTAAATATTTTCTTAACCAACAATGCAGTTTTAAGAAAAATAAGAGTTAAGGGCTTGTAAGTAAACATTTCACGGTAAGGTGTTGTATTCGCACGTGAAAAATCAAATCAAATTTTATTTTTCACATTTGTCACCTTACCGTGAAATGCTTACTTACAAGCTCTTAACCAACAATGCGTTTTTAAGAAAAAAAGAGAGTTAACAAAAATATTTACTAAATAAACTAAAGTAAAAAATAAAAGAGCAACTATAAAATAACATTTGATTTGAATTTGGTTTGGTCGCCAAAAAAGTCTTACTCAACCATATATACCAAACGTAACATATCATACTCATTTGACTGTAAGTTTACTATGTTACGGATAGCTTTATAAGACCGGGCTGCTATGACAGTATTTTCGGCAGTTATATGCAACAACAAAACAGTGTTCATTAAAAACGAATCTATTAATACACTGCTCAAAAAAATAAAGGGAACACTAAAATAACACATCCTAGATCTGAATGAATGAAATAATCTTAATAAATACTTTTTTCTTTACATAGTTGAATGTGCTGACAACAAAATCACAGAAAAATAATCAATGGAAATCCAATTTATCAAGGTCTGGATTTGGAGTCACACTCAAAATTAAAGTGGAAAACCACACTACAGGCTGATCTAACTTGATGTAATGTCCTTAAAACAAGTCAAAATGAGGCTCAGTAGTGTGTGTGGCCTCCACGTGCCTGTATGACCTCCCTACAACGCCTGGGCATGCTCCTGATGAGGTGGTGGATGGACTCCTGAGGGATCTCCTCCCAGACCTGGACTAAAGCATCCGCCAACTCCTGGACAGTCTGTGGTGCAACGTGGCGTTGGTGGATGGAGCGAGACATGATGTCCCAGATGTGCTCAATTGGATTCAGGTCTGGGGAACGGGCGGGCCAGTCCATAGCATCAATGCCTTCCTCTTGCAGGAACTGCTGACACACTCCAGCCACATGAGGTCTAGCATTGTCTTGCATTAGGAGGAACCCAGGGCCAACCGCACCAGCATATGGCCTCACAAGGGGTCTGAGGATCTCATCTCGGTACCTAACGGCAGTCAGGCTACCTCTGGCGGGCACATGGAGGGCTGTGCGGCCCCCCAAAAGAAATGCCACCCCACACCATGACTGACCCACCGCCAAACCGGTCATGCTGGAGGATGTTGCAGGCAGCAGAACGTTCTCCATGGCGTCTCCAGACTCTGTCATGTCTGTCACATGTGCTCAGTGTGAACCTGCTTTCATCTGTGAAGAGCACAGGGCGCCAGTGGCGAATTTGCCAATCTTGGTGTTCTCTGGCAAATGCCAAACGTCCTGCACGGTGTTGGGCTGTAAGCACAACCCCTACCTGTGGACATCGGGCCCTCATACCACCCTCATGGAGTCTGTTTCTGACCGTTTGAGCAGACACATGCACATTTGTGGCCTGCTGGAGGTCATTTTGCAGGGCTCTGGCAGTGCTCCTCCTGCTCCTCCTTGCACAAAGGCGGAGGTAGCAGTCCTGCTGCTCGGTTGTTGTCCTCCTACGGCCTCCTCCACGTCTCCTGATGTACTGGCCTGTCTCCTGGTAGCGCCTCCATGCTCTGGACACTATGCTGACAGACACAGCAAACCTTCTTGCCACAGCTCGCATTGATGTGCCATCCTGGATGAGCTGCACTACCTGAGCCACTTGTGTGGGTTGTGACTCCATCTCATGCTACCACTAGAGTGAAAGCACCGCCAGCATTCAAAAGTGACCAAAACATCAGCCAGGAAGCATAGGAACTGAGAAGTGGTCTGTGGTCACCACCTGCAGAACCACTCCTTTATTGGGGGTGTCTTGCTAATTGCCTATAATTTCCACCTGTTGTCTATTCCTTTTGCACAACAGCATGTGAAATTTATTGTCAATCAGTGTTGCTTCCTAAGTGGACAGTTTGATTTCACAGAAGTGTGATTGACTTGGAGTTACATTGTGTTGTTTAAGTGTTCCCTTTATTTTTTTGAGCAGTGTATATTTTTGTAGTCCAATTTGTTTATGAGCATGATAGCTCTACTTTTAAATGATGGTGGACGCAGCTTGTTTGCCATTAGCCAATCAGCGTTTCTCAACGAGTTGAACGCATGTGAACGCACACAACTCCTATATACCGCTTCACAACTGATGATTACCACCTTCCCACTTGGTTATGAACGCAGCATTATTATATTCGCAGATCGCGTCACTCGATTTTGGGTTGGGTTGCAGTCGTTTGTTAATTCAACTGATAGCTTTCCTAGTGGGTAAATGCCCTTAAAGATACACATTCGTCTAAAAATGTTAGTCTTTAATAGATAGATTAAATATGGATTGAAAATTGGTTTTAACAGTGGACGTACAGTAGGCTATTTCTGCCGTTCTATTATTCATGGCTGCACATTTGTACAAAACCTTTGTTTGGCCAAATGGCCATGTCGATCAGGTGGCCACCGGACTAATCCTGAGAAATTATTTCAAGGGGTAGATCGTTGTCATTGAGAAGGGCATTGTTACAATACCACTGCAACAGGTCTCCAGTAAAGACAACATCAATAATTGTGGAACAGGAGAATGTAAATTAGAGAGGCGCTCGTGCGTATAATAGACGGGGGCGACAGAAAAAGGAATAAACTTGATCCGATGTCACTGCTCTGTTGGGTTATCGAATACGTGAGGGATTTGATATCATCGAGTCGAAGATAGCAGTAGCCAACGTTGCATGCGATACGGAGCCAATATGATGCCGGTGAGTTATTGTAACAGACTGCATGTTCCTTTGATGTGCGTGTTATGATTTTGATTAGACAATACAGAATTGTTTAGAATGTGCCCTCACTCCTTAGGCTATGTTTTATCTAGTTCCTCAGCATCTAGTTCTCTATTATATTGAGACAAAGGCAGGATATCCACACAAAATCTGAGTAGGGTTTTAGCACACGGACAATCAACATGTTGCTGGCAACAGTGGCATACAGTGTAAACAATAGCAGGTTCTGTAAATACTGTATATTTTTTGTAATTTAGCAGATTTATAGGAGCAATTAGGGTTAAGTACCAAGGCAACGTCGACAGAATTCAGACCTAGTCATGTCGGGATTCGAACCAGCAACGTTTCGGCTACTGTCCCAACGCGCTTAACCGCTAAGCTACCTGCCGCGCTTGTAGCCTTCAATTTTCAATTGATCACTGGCTGCATTAATGACTTTCAGTAAACCCAGTCTTCCAATCCAGGGTAATAATACAGGACAGTGGGCTATTAACTGTTTGTAACCTTACTTATAACGTTTGAATACCCCACATCTTGGCCAATTATGGGCTTCCTTGACCAGAGTGTTGTATACAATATTAGCGTGATTAACAATAGTGGAATCGGAGGTTTGCCTTCAAAATAAAAGACCCCCATTGAAACTGATGAAAACCGATTAACATTGTGGAATCATGTCACAATTGTACTAGCTACTGCTAAACAAAGATGGGGTGTTATATAAATTCAACAAAATACGATAACTAGTTAATTTGACACAGAAGTAAAAATCAAATTGCACTGCAGATGTATAGACTTCAGAATTGCACTGGGGGCATACATATACTTTTTTATTTAACCAGGCAAGTCAGTTAAGAACAAATTCTTATTTACAATGACGGCCTAGGAACAGTGGGTTAACCACCTCGTTCAGGGGAAGAAAGACAGATGTTTACCTTGTCAGCTCAGGGATTCAATCTAGCAACCTTTCGCTTACTGGTCCAATACTCTAACCACTAACCACTAACCCTAACCTGCTGTAATGTTAGGATTCCAAAGCTATACGATACTACAGATAGCAAGTTAATTATCTCACATCTCAGAAAGGATGTGTAATCTTGTACTTCTTGTTGACGAAATTTGTGCTAATGTTAAGTTTTTGAGCTACCACCCAATAGACTCTCATTCATTCCTTGACTGAGAGCACTCCTTGTCCCAGAATCGCCCAGAATGCACCTCATGGCCCATTGACGTAGCATGGGCAATGTTTCCCATCTCAAAAGTATATCTGCCGTTGCGAATGTCAAACTCCACTCTGTGAGGCACATCGATCTGCAAGTTAAGATTGTAAACTCCTAAATTGATAGTGCAGTTTGTTTAGGCAATTTTACAGCAAACTAGCTTCTTTACATGCTGATATTTCTTTGGTATTATTGTGTGTAGCTAAGTTTGCTAGTTAGCTATCTAGCCAAACAGCCAGCCCATAGAAAGCATTGCATTATGGATTTTGTAAACGACTTGAGTTGCAACAGATTTCCACAAGGATTTTCATTATTCCTACCAACCTTATTATAATGGCAAAATTAGAAATTTGTTCACAAAAATATTGTTCTCACATATTCGTTTTTTTTAACACTGTAAATTTGAAGGAATGAGTGGTTTGGAGTGGATTTTTCCTTCCAATCTCACCAGTCCACCTACTGTATGTGTATTGAACATGTACAGCCTTACCTATGGATCCTGGGTTCATGAAATGGGGTTCCAGCCTACTTCGTGACACCCACAGATTACAATTCTAAAGAGTTTGCACAAATATTAGTGTTGTAGCTCTTATCACGGGATTTTATTTTCACTAGTTTCATCGGTTTGCATCAGTTTCAATGGCAGACTTTTATTTTGAAGGCGAACCACCAATTCCACTATTGTTGCTCATGCTAATGTAGTTCAGAAATTCCATGTGTTCTCTGAATGTCTAGCTATCAGGTTCTGCTTTCCTTAAATCATATCTCATGACTCATGACATTTCAGAAATTAAAGAATGGTTTAAAATCATGCAGCATGCATATGAGGTTAACTGCCAGTTAGGCTACCACACCTTATTTAGCCAGAAAAACTTCAATGGACCACACACAAGTAAAATCCCAATTTAATGGTTTGTGGTTGTCTGACACAAACTAAGTGTATTCTGTCCATACACAACATTGTTGGATGAAATGGTGATAATGTTTTTGACCATTGCCTTTTTGTGTGTAAATCCAATGAGTGTCAAGTTGATTGATTGTAATCTCGTAAAAAAAACAACAGCCTCCCGAGTCGCGCAGTGGTCTAAGGCCATGCTTGAGGGGTCACTACAGCCCCAGGTTTGATCCCAGGCTGTGTCACAACCGGCCGTTACTGGGAGTCCCATAGGGTGGAGCACAATTGGCCCAGGTTAGGGGAGGACTTGCACCGCGTTCAGCGTCACAAATAGAACTGACTTCTATTTTAGCGCTTGGCAACACAGACGTTCGTTGGCGCGCGCGAGCAGTGTGGGTGCATTGATTGAATAACATGTATGTGTACATTTATTTTGCGACGCGAGCGGTGTGGTCAGCATGTAATGATGAATAATGACTTTCCATAAGTGAAATAGGCTATTCTCACTGGGCACAAACAGTTTTTCAAATGTTTTTTTTTTGTGATTTTTTTCTCCCCAATTGTTCAATCTGCCCAGAATGTATACCATGCATAGTCATATGAGAGGTAGTGTGAGCCTCAAATCTTAACCCACACCCAGAGCACGACTGATGTCACCAGTAAATAAAAATGTGTTCTTAACTGACTTGCCTAGTTAAACAAAGGTTAAATGAATAAAAAATAAAAACACTCTTGGGTAAGAGACTTACAAGATCCTCTTTGCGTGCTGCTAGAAAGTGTGACTGAATTTGTTTATAAAACTGTACTATGCGAAACAAAATACAAACTAATCTTCTTACAAATTTGAACAGGCTTTCCTGCATTGCACTAATCTTTGTGAGTCGTAACCTGGATAGGGTTCTATGTTTAGATTATCCATGAGGTGGGTGCAGGCTTCCACACACAATGGGCACAATGGTATTCTATTATTAGCTGGTCTGCAGAATGGTAAATCAAGATATTATCTTAGCTCTTGAGTGTGTCACTTGTTTGGCTCCCTTGAGGTCCGGTGTTTCCAAGTGAGGATTTACTGTCCTTATAGACCTTGGACATGGTAGTGTACATTATTATTACTGTGTAACAATATACCCTAGTGACGATGTGTAAATTAGAGCCAACATGTCATTCTCAACAACATCTAAACGTTTTCCCTTTTCTTGTTCAGCCAGACACTGATCTTTAAAAACAATCTTGACTAATGAGTGGATGACATATCTTGACAACAACAGTTGGACCTAGTGAAGAAGAAGATAGTTGCCTTCTCAGTTGTGTAATTCTGCTAGTTAAACATGGGTTGGAAAGTAGACGCAAAACAAGAAGTACAGCTATTTGAAGAACAATGACCCTGCATTGTTAAACTGTAATGATGGTGAGAGAAATATAACTCAGCATGCCTGTTTGTTCCTCTTGGGAGCCCTATGGTGTTGGCCCAACATCTTGTGTTTCTTTATATAGGTCGAGATCCTGGAAAATTAGTGTTGGCCCTGGTAGAACTCATAAATGTGGTGCTTAGGGTAAATCTATTTCAGGCTGTTTCATCATGTGGTTATGTGAACGGAGAATATATTTTTACTCAACTTGCAAGGACCTCCTATCTACAAGTGATTATTTGGCATGGGCAGGGGTTATACAGATAGGGGTAAATAATAGATTAGTTTATAGGCTAGACCTAACTTTGTTTTCTGGTTCCAAATATCATTGATTAGCATTGTTAAACTCATCTCACACCTGAGGTTACAGAGTGCCTTTGCAACTGTTACCACTGTGACCAGTAGCAACCACAGTCAGACACACATACACAATCTTTCTGCTGCTACATTTAGGCTATTTATACATTCATTAGGCGATTATTCAAAAGTACTGCTCCATGGCTGTGGTGGAGATTTACAATTACATTTCCCATTGTCCTAAATACCTACGTCAAAATGTAAACATTTGAGCGACTGGGTTGTGTTTGTTTTCACCCAGTACTGTTTTTCTGCTCCCAGAGTAACTCAGCACAGTGGGGGTTGGGAACGGGGGAGGGTTGCTACTGCTACGCTGATTCAATAGTAAAGTCACGTGAGCCTGGCCATATGGCCTGGGTCCAGGCCGCAGCTTAAAAACATTGGGAGCTGACCGGCGGTGGCGGCTCGCAAGCCTATCCCAATCTGCCAACATTTATTAAAGATCCACTCAACCACAAGTCAAGGGTTCGTGCTAATATCTTTTTTAAAACATGGAATGGAGAAAATGATACCGCTTTAACTGAAAAGGTCCTTGTTTCAAGAGGGAACACAACAGTTCTTTGAGGTTGGACTCAGTAGGATGGCTTTGCCCCGATGATGCATGTATCGACAGATGCTTATTTGTTGGATGCTGTTATTGGCATGAATAATTAATGACTCCAGTGGGTTGGATTACTCCTGTAGCTTGTAACTGCCTTTACATCAAACTTAACTCTATTTCCAATTAATTAGCTTTCAATTTGTGTCCGTCATGGTATATCGACAATTCACTCAACCTGTTTAACCAAATGTAATGGTCAGTTGGTCCTATAACAACTTGTGTGTATCATTTAAACTTGTTCTCTTCCCATGCCTACTTTTGAGCACTTTAGCATGTTTAGCACCACAGCACAATAATTCACCAAGAATGAATGTCACAAAAAAGGTTATTTTGATTTCCTCAAGGCGTCTCATGCAAAGTTGTTTTTTGGGAAGAAATTTGCAGGCGCAAGAAGGGCTTTGTCAGTAATTACATTTCGGATTAAGACCACCATCCACGATTAATTTGGTCTACCCCTATCAACAGTGATTTATTCATGGTTACATGATAAAATACACAACCTTTTAGTTGAAATTTGTTAATAGAATGTCTTATAGATTCTCTAGTTCGAGTCATCGTGGTCAAATGCCCGAAGTCTATGTTTATGTCACCTAATAACAGAGGAACAATTTGCAATTACAGCAGATCTTTCCAAAGATCTCATGGCACTTAGCTCATCACCTTATCCTCCACCAATTAGAATCCCTATTGCTAATGAGGTTTGTTCTCAGTCACACTGATGCGCCATTAATGAGAAGCTTAGCCTAACCGATCTCATTAGATGCCCCACACTGTGAAACATTATTACATTTTTTTCCCACAGACTAGACCTCGCAGGCCAATGTCTGATCGAAGTAGGGTTAAGTTGCCCCAGACACATCATGGGTCAGTTTTGCATTTCTAGGATTTGGGGAGGGGACGCTGATCCTAGATATGTACTTAGGGGAAACTTCACCCCCAAGCTGTCTGATCTGTCTGAATAGAAGGGCAATGTTGTGTTATTAGGGCTGCTCCCACACGCAAAGTCAAAGTGCTCTGCCTTTCCCCTGTGTGAATCAGGGGAATTGTATTCATTCAAGCCGCCTGCCATAAGTGTTTATATAGAATCTATCCATAGAATTAGAATGGATTGTTTTCAATTCTATCGTGGCTTTATTAATACAACTACTGCCTATGCACATGTCTTATTCTGAAGACTGGAATTACCTGTATGTGGGGGCTACCTGGAATACAGTGTAGCCTATAGGACAAATTCTCTCAAAGGAAGTAAAGTATTCTATTCTATTCTACTTCTGGTTCTCCAAGATATTCAGTGGGGTCTAAAATTATTGACACCCTTGATAAAGTTTAGCAGTAATGACTGTATAAAATAATTCATACTAATACAATTGCTTAGAGAAAGAGATTTTGTTTAACAAGTCATACATTATTTTTAGGTAGGGGTCAAATTTATTGACACCCCTAAAGATTCTTAAAAATAAAGTGTCAAAAGTTTAGTATTTGGTCCCATATTCCTAGCACGTGATGACTACATCAAGCTCCTGACTACAAACATGTTGGATGCATTTGCAGTTTGTTTTGGTTGTGTTTCAGATTAGTTTGTGCCCAATAGAAATGAATGGTAAATAATGTATTGTCACTTTTATTATAAATAAGAATAGAATATGTTTCTAAACACTTCTGCGTTAATGTGGATGCTACCATGATTATGGATAATCCTGAATAAATCATGAATAATGAGTGAGAAAGTTAGAGGGGCTGGAGGCTGCATTTATTGTAGCTGGGGATTTTAACAAAGCAAATTTGAGATCAATGTTACCTAAATGTTTTCTGCATATTGATTGCATGACACAAAGGGCTAATACTCTCAACCACTACTACTGTAACTTGCACGATGCATACAAAGCCCTCCCCCGCCCTCCCTTCGGCAAATCCGACCACGACACCATCTTGCTAGTACCGGTTTATAGGTAGAAACTCAAACAGGATGTACCAGTAACGAGAACCATTCAACGCTGGTCTGACCAATCGAGATTGTTTTGATCACGCGGACTGGAATATGTTCCGGTCAGCCTCAGACAACAACATTTATCTATACACTATAAATAAGTGCATTGGAGATGTCGTGCCCACTGTGACTGTTAAAACCTACCCTAACCAGAAACCGTGGATGGATGGCGGCATTCGCGAAAAACTGAAAGCGCGATCCACCGCATTTAACCATGGAAAGAGGTCTCGGGATGTGGCTAAATATAAACAGTGTAGTTATTCCCTCCGCAAGGCAATCAAACAAGGGAAATGCCGGTAGAGGGTCAAGGTGGAGTCGCAATTCAATGGCTCAGTTACGAGACGTATGTGGCAGGGTCTACACGAAATCACGGACTACAAAAACAAAAACAGACACGTCACGGATACTGACGTCACGTTTCCAGACAAACTAAACACCTTCTTTGCCCGCTTTGAGGATAATACAGTGCCACCGACGTGGCTTGCTAACAAAGACAGCCCCCCCCTCCGTCTTTCTCAGTGGCTGACATGAGAAAGATATTTAAACGTGTTAACCCTCGCAAGGCTGCTGGCCCAGACGGCATCCCTAGACGTGTCCTCAGAGCATGCGCAGACCAGCTGGCTGGTGTGTTTACGGACATATTTAATCGCTCCCTATCCCAGTCTGTTGTCTCCATATGTTTCAAGATGGCTACCATTGTTCCTGTACCCAAGAAGGCAAATATAGCTGAACTAAATGAATACCGCCCCGTAGCCCTCACTTCTGTCATCACGAAGTGCTTTGAGAGGCTAGTCAAGGATCATATCACCGGCACCTTACCAGCTACCCTAGACCCACTTCAGTGGACTTTCTGATGAGCCGCCCCCAGGTGGTGAAGGTAGGAAACAACATCTCCACTTCACTGACCCTCAACACTGGGGCCCCACAAGGGTGTGTGCTCAACCCTCTCCTGTACTCCCTGTTCACCCACGACTGCGTGGCCATGCACGCCTCTAACTCAATCATCAAGTTTGCAGATGACACAACAGTAGTGGGCTTGATCACCAACAACAATGAGACAGCCTACAGGGAGGAGGTGAGGGCACTTGGAGTGTGGTTTCAGCAAAACAACCTCTCACTCAACATCAACAAAACAAAGGAGATGATCGTGGACTTCAGGAAACAGCAGAGGGAGCACCCCCCCCCCATCCACATCGAAGGGTCAGTAGTGGAGAAGGTGGAAAGTTTTTTTAAGTTCCTGGGCATACATATCACAGACAAACTGAAATGGTCCACCCACACAGACAGTGTGGTGAAGAAGGCACCACAGTGCCTCTTCAACGTCAGGAGGCTGAAGAAATTTGGCTTGTCACCCAAGACCCTGACAAACCTTTACAGATGCACAATCGAGAGCATCCTGTCGGGCTGTATCACAGCCTGGTACAGCAACTGCACTGCCCTCAACCGCAAGGCTCTCCAGAGGGTGATGCTGTCTGCACAGCACATCACCGGGGGTAAACTACCTGCCCTCCATGACATCTACAGCACCCGATGTCACAGGAAGGCCAAAAAGATTATCAAGGACAACAACCACCTGAGCCACTGCCTGTTCACACCACTATCATCCAGAAGGCGAGGTCAGTACAGGTGCATCAAAGCTGGGACAGAGAGATTGAGAAACAGCTTCTATCTCAAGGCCATCAGACTGCTAAACAGCAATCACTAACTCAGAGAGGCTGCTGCCCACATTGAGACCCAATCACTGGACATGTTAACAAATGGATCACTAGTCACTTTAAACAATGCCACTTTAAATAATGGCACTTTAATAATGTTTCATATCTTACATTACTCATCACATGTATATACTGTATTTTATACCATCTACTGCACCGCGATTTCTGTGTATTACAGTAGAAGTCAGAAGTTTACATACACTTAGGTTGGAGTCATTAAAACTCGTTTTTCAACCACTCCACAAATTTCTTGTTAACAAACTATAGTTTTGGCAAGTTGGTTAGGACATCTATTTTGTGCAAGACACAAGTCATTTTTCCAACAATTGTTTACAGACAGATTATTTCACTTGTAATTCACTGTATCACAATTCCAGTGTGTCAGAAGTTTACATACACTAAGTTGACTGTGCCTTTAAACAGCTTGGAAAATTCCAGAAAATTATGTCATGGCTTTAGAAACTTCTGATAGGCTAATTGACATCATTTGAGTCAATTGGAGCTGTACCTGTGGATGTATTTCAAGGCCTACCTTCAAATTCAGTGCCTCTTTGCTTGACATCATGGGGAAATCAAAAGAAATCAGCCAAGACCTCAGAAAAAAAATTGTAGACCTCCACAAGTCTGGTTCATCCTTGGGAGCAATTTCCAAACGCCTGAAGGTACCACGTTCATCTGTACAAATAATAGTACGCAAGTATAAACACCATGGGCGTCATGTCCTGACCAGTGAAAAGGGTCATTTTGCCATAGTAGAATGGTCAGGGCGTGGCAGGGGGGTTGTTTTGTGTGTCTTGGGGTTTTTTGGTTCTAGGGGATTTTGTTCTAGTTTTCTATGTTTTGTTTTTATGTTTGGCCGAGTATGGTTTCCAATACCATACTCGGCCAAAACAGTAAAACGTGTCCTTTCGTTGTCTCTGATTGGAAGCCATACTTAGGCAGCCTGTTTTCCGTATTAGTCTTTGTACCTTACGGAACTGTTGTTCGTTGTTATTTTTGTGTTGAAGTGTTCTCCTATAATAAATTAAGAATGAGCAGTCTACACGCTGCGCCTTGGTCTGTTCACTACGACGCCTGTGACAATGGGACCATGCAGCCGTCATACCGCTCAGGAAGGAAACGCGTTCTGTCTCCTAGACATGAAGGTACTTTGGTGCGAAAAGTGCAAATCTATCCCAGAACAACAGCAAAGGACCTTGTGAAGATGGTGGAGGAAACGGGTACAAAAGTATCTATATCCACAGTAAAACGAGTCCTATATCGACATAACCTGAAAGCATGGAAGAAGCTACTGCTCCAAAACCGCCATAAAAAAGCCAGACTACGGTTTGCAACTGCACATGGGGACAAAGATTGTACTTTTTGGAGAAATGTCCTCTGGTCTGATGGAAACAAAATTGAACTTTGGCCATAATGACCATCGTTATGTTTGGAGGAAAAAGGGGGATGCTTGCAAGCCAAAGAACACCATCCCAACCGTGAAGCATGGGGGTTGCAGCATCATGTTGTGGGGGTGCTTTGATGCAGGAGGGACTGGGGCACTTCACAAAATAGATGACATCATGAGGAAGGAAAACTATGGGGATATATTGAAGCAACATCTCACGACATTAGTCAGGAAGTTAAAGCTTGGTCGCAAATGGGTCCTCCAAATGGACAATGACACCAAGCATACTTCCAAAGTTGTGGCAAAATGGCTTAAGGACAACAAAGTCAAGGTATTGGAGTGGCCATCACAAAGCCCTGACCTCAATCCTATAGAAACTTTGTGGGCAGAACTGAAAAAGCAAGGATCCTACAAACCTGACTAAGTTACACCAGCTCTGTCAGGAGGAATGTGCCAAAATTCACCCAACTTATTGTGGGAAGCTTGTGGAAGGCTACCCGAAATGTTTGACCCAATTTAAACAATTTAAAGGCAATGCTACCAAAAACGAATTGAGTGTATGTAAACTTCTGACCCACTGGGAATGTGATGAAAGAAATAAAAGCTGAAATAAATCATTCTCTCTAGTATTATTCTCACATTTCACATTTTTAAATAAAGTGGTGATCCTAACTAACCTAAGACAGGGAATTTTTACTAGGATTAAATGTCAGGAATTGTGAAAAACTGAGTTTAAATGTATTTGGCTAAGGTGTATGTAAACTTCCGACTTCAACTGTAGGTAGTTGTTGGGAATTGTTTGATTATTTGTTAGATATTACTGCACCATTGGAACTAGAAGCACAAGCATTTTGCTACACTCGCATTAACATCTGCTAACCATGTGTATGTGACCAATAAGATTTGATTTTGATTTGATTATTCAGAATCATGGTAGCATCCACGCTAATGTAAAAGTGTTTAGAAATATATTCTATTCTTATTTACAATAAAAGTGACTCTAAAATGACAATACATTAATGATTATGTTTTATGTTTTGTTTTGCTTTTTTTCACCCAATGTCATTACGATCTTGTCTCATCCCTGCAACTCCCCAACGGGCTCGGTAGAGGTGAAGGTCGAATCAGGCGTCCCCGAAACATGACCCGCCAAACCGCGCTCCTTAACACATGCCCGCTTAACCCGGAAGCCAGCTGCACCAATGTGTCGGAGGAAACACAGCTCTACCGACAACCGAAGTCAGCCTGCAGGCGCCCGGCCTGCCACAAGGAGTCGCTAGAGCGCGATGCCAGACCCCCCCCCGGCCAAAACCTCCCCTAACCCAGACGACGCTGGGCCAATTGTGCGCCGCCCTATGGGACTCCCAGTCACGGCTGGTTGTGACACAGCCTGGGATCGAAGCCGGGTCTGTAGTGACACCTCAAGCACTGCGATGCAGTGCCTTAGACCGCTGTGCCACTTGGGAGGCCCCACCATTAATTTCTATTGGCCACAAAATAATCTGAAACACAACCAAAACTAACTGCAAATGCATCCAACAACTTTGAAGAGTCACAAACTTGATGTAGTCATATCTTGCTAGGTATATGGGACCAAATACTACACTTCTGACTACTTTATCTCTAAGAATCTTTAGGGGTCTACCTTTTTGAGACTTTTTTTAATATTACTTGTTATACAAAATCTCTTTATTTTTGTTGCACACAATATAGCTCAGTATTTGAATTATTTATTTTATACAGTCATTATTGCTCATCTTTATCAAGGGTGTTAATCATTTCAGACCCCACTGTACATACAATACGAGATCAATTGAACGTCTGCCTTGGGGGATAGCACAAGGGCTGTCATTGGAGCTCATATACAAAAAGCCACATTTCCATAATGGCTGATTATTCTCTGAGGGGAAAAGAACATTCCCCTATTCTGTTAAAGGCTTGGTCATCCACTGCAAGGGTGCATCCAAAATGGTAACCTTTTCCCTACATAGTGCACTACTTTTAACCAGATCCCTATGGGTCCTGGTCAAAAGTATTTCCCTACATAGGGAATAGGGTGCAATTTTAGATGCAGACCATGAGCCAGCAATGATAGCTCCCCTATACATTTGTGTATGGAAATACAAGTGTGTTACTTTGCATGTAATTTGATATTCGGTCGATTTGTATTCGACAAGTCTTACAAAAGCACTAAAGATATCTTTACATGCCAAGCATTCAGTGAGTGGTGCCAAGCAAACAAGGACATGCAAGGAATTAGCATAAGCCCCCAATGTTCGCGGCCCCTTTTTTGTAGTTGTAAATAAAATATAATTATCTTTTGCTCAATATTTAATAAGGCTATATTTGGGCATTTTCGCAGCATTTGTAGGCCTTTTAGACATCAACTTTTATATGAGCCTTACCAAGTAGGGTGCAGTTCATTTCTGATTGTCCTAGATGGCCTCAAGGCTCACTCAAATCTTCCATTGTGTCTACTGCTTCCCATAGCCCTTGCCCTATGTGATAAAATGAAGGCCCAGTGCAGTGAAATAGAAAATGACAGCCTACTTCTCTTCACTTTATCAACCTCTGACACCATGCCCCACTTCTGTACTGGTTGAAGCATGGGCTTCCTTAAGACATGTATTTAGTCCAACGTTTTCCTATTACCACTCAATAAATGAATACATTAGTGTAAGTGTGGTTTGGTTGATGAACAGCGTTGAGATGTGTGCTGTATACAGAGAAACAAGCTGGGGTCCATATTTTTTTTGAAGCAGCTTTACAAGATACAAGTAGGATTCAAATCAGTTATATACTGTTAGAGTGACTGCCTTTAAAAAGCAACAGACCCCCTTGAAAATCCCCTATGTGGCATTGATAGGAGTCAGAAACAGTTATTATAGTGTCAAAATTGACTACAAAATGTAAATAGGCAAATTTTGGTCATAAAGTCAGTCTCGTCTAAAACTGAGTTTGGAACATCTGTGCGTCACAATGGGTAAATGAAGGTTGGGTTTTGATTTGACGATGTACATTTGCCCACTAACATGGGGTGAACAGCTGCAGTGATTGCTCTCTATCCAATAGCATAGACAGTGAGACAGACTGCCCAGCAGCCCGACGTTGTTTACATAAGACAACACGTCACACATGTTTTGACTTTTTGCTTTAGATTTAACTTTTTATTTTTTTTACACCAAACAACATAGCTAGATGTAAAATTGTGCAAGTAAAACATCCTCAGCAGAAACGTAAAAATGTTTTAGATTCATTCTGAGGATTTTGAAGAAGTGAAATGGGGGACAAACATTAACCAAACGCAGAAGTGGTCAGGAAACACACCTCCAAGATGAAATCCCGTTTTTCTGATGAGCAACAGAAAAACACACGTGTTCAATGGCTCTTTAAAGACAGACCCTTCAGAGAAACTGGAAAAGTCAGCTGTTCAGAGAGGTATACAGGTCTCACCTAGGCTAAGTGTCACCAGAACATTGAATAAAACAAACAAAAAATGGCAATGGTGAAATGGCAAATAGTTTAGCTTTACCCCTGGAATTGTATGCAAAAATAGGTAAACATTTATTCATTCTGAAGTTCCTTCCTCACCATAAGAGTTTTAGGAGAGAAATACATTTAAAATGTTGTTGGTAGACTTAGAAAAATTACATTGTCATGCAAAGTGGGGTGACTTCCTGTTTTAAAGAAACCAACAACAACAAACTCAGAATTAGCCTCTATTTGCCACTCCCCAATGTGTGCATGTCTGAAGGGAGGCCGAAACTTGGGAAGTAGTAGTCTTTTTGCGGATATTAATTATCTTGTTTTCTGCAAACAGGAAGTCGCCTAGCTTTGCATGATGATGTCATATGACGGAGCCTACCTTTAAGAGGGCACATGGCCATGATGTTATCCTAACTCTAATTGCCAGTCTGTGGATTTCTTGTACTCGTAGCGTGACTAGGACAGAAAGGCAATCAGTCATATCCCCAGCTGTAGTCCGATCCAGTGCCCAGATTGAGAGCATATTTTAAAAGAGGACAAAAAAAGCCTCTTTTTAAACCTTTAGTGCACAGCTGCTTCAAACCGGATACTTGAATTGGTGCGTGGAGTATCAGCTGGCAAGCTTGTGCCACGGTTTCACAAATGTAGGATCAGTCAGCATTATGAGTGGTTTAGCATTGTTAGGTGTCTCTCAGCCACTTCTGTTAAATGCCAGATGTTTGTGGCGGATGTGGAAGGCTTTATTATTTTATACTGTTGCCTCGACATAATTATGTTTCTCTCCATAATCCAACTGTGCTTGACATCATAGATTTATCATGAATGGGTTCAGGCTTGAACACCTTCGACAAATTTCAGGAAATTGGTAGACAGCTCAGTTTGACAAAGAATTTGAAAATCAATCAGATCGATAGCTTAGTAAATTCGAAGTCTCCTGATTTATATGGATTATCTCCAAATTATAACTGGTTTTAGGCAGAGGTTTCCGGAATGGTAGGTTCTGTAGGTTGTTAGTGGGAACATAGTGCTGCAACGGTGGCAGAGTCTACAGGACAGCTTCCATGTTACTCTCAGGATGTCCAAAATGGCACCTTATGGGCCCTGGTCAAAAGTAATGCACTAGGGAAAAGGGTGCCATTTTGGGATGCATCTTCAGTCTAAAGCCCATCTGTTACCTCAGTGGTATAGACCTTTCAGGCCCCATGCCAGACCACCACTATGAAGCAACAAGTCAATGATCGCTTCTTGCATCCTCTATACCTTTGGGCAGCGGAGCGTGTTTGGCTTGGCCTGCTATTTATGATGCGGAGAAATTGCTGACTTGCACTTGGCTCTATAACCCTTTATTGTCCCCCATATACAGTTGTCACAGTGGCTGGCTGCAGCGTTTGCGCATTTGAAAGGAAACCATTGACCTATGTAGAATCTTGTGAAAGGTCAAATTCACAGAGCCTGCCCCCTTTTCTCGAGGACCAGTGTCCTTGACAGTGTTGCCTCTTCATCATGTTTTCATTTTCAGAGATTGGAGCTTGGCTCTATTGGAATTTGAGACCCAGTTTTCTCTTTGAAAAAATGTTCAGAACTGCATTCACCCCTTTATAATTCCAGAGGGGGTTCTGGAGTAGTTCCCAGACTGTCCCCATTCTGTCTTTGGGCTGGCTCACTCCAGATGTTGAAGCAACGCTCATTATTATTCGTGGAATTCCCTGTGGTAATTTCTAAGTAAAAGGACCCATAAGCACATGTGAAGTTCAAAGAACCATGTCAAATTGGGTGACAAATGAAAGCCACAAGTCTATATTTTTGAGAAATTAAGGCATTTATGCGTTTCAACCATTTTCCATTCTCAAAATGAGGAATAAACAAATTGTCAAACAGATGGAAAAGGGGCCTTACAAAACATCTACCAGAAAAAGTCTTAAAAGGTATTAGAAATACATCAAAACACAATAATGTTGAATTAGACCCCTGCCAACTGATATCAACACAAAAATATAAACGCAACAGGCAACAATTTTAATGATTTTCTGAGTTACAGTTCATAAAAGGAAATCAGTCAATTGAAATACATTTCTTAGGCCCTAATCTATGGATTTCACATGACTGGGCAGGGGCACAGCCATGGGTGGGCCTGGGAGGGCATAGGCTTTTTTACAGACAGAAATACCTGTTGTTTCACCTGTACATTTTAGAGCGGCCTCTTATTGTCTTCCCTGTGGCTCAGTTGGTAGAGCATGGTGTTTGCAATGCCAGGGTTGTGGGTTTGATTCCCACGGGGGGCCAGTACAAAAAAAAATGCATAAAATGAAATGTATGAAATCTATGCATTCACCACTGTAAGATGCTCTGGATAAGAGCGTCTGCTAAATGACTAAAATGTAATTGTCTCCAGCACAAGGTGCACCTGTGTAATGATTATGTTGTTTAATCAGCTTGTTGATATGCCATACCTGTCAGGTGGATGGATTATATTGGCAAATGAGCAATGCTCACTAACAGGGATGTAAACAAATTTGTACACACAATTTGAGAGAACAACATATTTTTGTGCATGTGGAACATTTCTGGGATCTTTTATTTCTGCTCATGAAACATGGGACCAACACTTTACATGTTGTGTTTATTTTTGTTCAGTGTAGTTTAGGATAAACTTTTCTGTCTTCTGTAAATTTAAGAAACATTGCCATGTGCTTTACCGTTACCAAACACCGACATATCTTTAAGATATTTTCTAATTTCTCTCCCTCATGAGCAGGGACAGATTAAAAAATCATAGGCTTTGTTTTTTATATAGTTAATTAGTGTTTTTACTGATATCAATTTTGTTTCATGAATTATTAAGGGAATGAAACTCAATTCTGTTACCAAATCGGTAACAGAATTTCAGAAAAATTGGTAACGGAATGTCTGCATTTGAAATGGCTACAATGGGAAATCATAGTAGTCACAAACAACAGATGCTACTGTTCTCCCTTTTGCTGGCGTACTATTATGTTCAGCTGATAAATGTTTTCCTTTCTCCTTCTGTTGTCTGGTTGTCAGAGAAAGAGGGTGGAAAGTCGGGACAACCTCTCTTCTCTATCCCTAATTAACGTAACCTCTCCCGGCTCTTACTGACACCTACCCATGAGCCCCCTCTCTTTAAATTCTTTATTTGGTCAGTCCACCCTGGCCTTGATTTCAACGTTCACAGACGTCATTTCTTGGTCCGGACCAGCCTTGATTTCAACTTCCACAGACGTCTGGACCGGCCCAAACATAGACGTTCAGATTTGGTACGGACACCTATGTTTCATAAGTTTGGACACCACAGTACAGTAAACAAAAGTAGAGAATAATTCAGCATAGTACAGTAAATAAAAGTAGAATATAGTTCAGTAGAGTAAGGTACAGTACATTACACTATAATGTACTATACTCTACTGAACTATATTTACTGTTCTGTGCTATACTGTACTGTACTCTACATATCTCTACTGTGCTGTACTTTGATGTCCAAACGTGTGAAAAATAGACGTCTTTGATTGGTTCAGATTTGTTCCGGACCAACCACATTTGGTCTTGTTTGGTGGTGGAGCTCAATAAAATAATAGCCATTGTGTAGAATAATACCTGCATATGCAAACGAGGATGTTGCACCTTTGTATATGTATTTAGGATGAATGACATTCATATCCAAAATTATGCATTACTGTGTAGTGTAGATCAAGGACCCATGATGAAATTCTGTTGCCTCAATTCTGTTACCGGGTGTAAATCCACTTCACTTTTAGATCAATAACCAAAATAGATTTTTTTCAAACAAAAGGTGTCATGTCAGCTGACATCCCATTCTTTCTGCAGACATCTCTGAATCTTCATTCGGAGCAGATTTTTAAGTGTTTGGAAATGTGGTGACATAAACTGAGGGAGATTTAACTGAAATTCTGTTACCAAACTTTGCATCTGCACAATTCTTTCAGTAAATGTATTTTTTTTTTTTAATGTTCATTGTAAAGTGTTAAAAGTAGTCATTGTGCATAGAGTTGTATGGTTTGTAATCTTTTAAATCAGTGGTTTTTGTTTGGCATACATTTCAAGTAAAAAATATGAGTCTCAGCGCAATTCCGTTACCGTGGAATTGACCCTATTAGAAAAAAAGTCCACACTGACAAATGACTCCCTGTAAGATTTTTGGATCCAAAATAGACATTGACCATCTGTTTGTTTTCGAATAGAACAGGTACCTAATGTGCTACTTATTCTGTTCTCACTATTTTTGCGAGTCCCACACTGCGATGGATTTTTCGGAATTGGCTCAGGGTTGGACCCAGATGTTCTATAAAAGGGTTTCTTATTCTATCATATTGTACACAGCACCAATGTCTAGTAACACTGCTCTAATGGTCTATTTTTCACTGTATGTGTCTTAGATGTTCCTCACCGTGTACCTCAGCAACAACGACCAGCATTTCACAGAGGTGCCCGTTACCCCGGAAACCCTGTGTCGTGATGTGGTGGAGCTGTGCAAGGAGCCCGGGGAGGGAGAATGCTACCTAGCTGAAATGTGGCGAGGCTCAGGTGGGTTTCAGAACGGTTCTCACTCAGTCTTCTCAATTGTATACCTTTTAAACTTGACGTAAAGTGCAAACTACTTAAGGATCAAGTTTATTGGACAGTAAAAAGAGACAGTAAAGTAAGTAGGAGAGGTGTGCTAGAAGGGCATGGGCCCTTCACCGTAGTCACGTGTGAGACTGTGGTATTACTGCTAGACCAGCCAGGACACTTCCTGGCTAACTTTTAACGGCAGTGTTTACTCTAGGTTAATGTTGTTATGGAGGGCTGCACTCATCAAAGTGTTGAACTGAATGAAACCAATCGAAGGCCAAAGTTGTCAGTGGTGGGTAGGAGGAACAACAACAACAACAACAACAAAAACTGTTCCATTTCACTCCCTAGCCCCTACAGCTTCGGTGTTCACTAATCTTAAAAGTGACGTCATAGGTAAAAAGCAGTACCACTATCCTGTCAGATGTGAACACCTGAAGGGTAAAGGTTGGGGTAAGGGACCAAAATGGAACCGTGCCTTGGACTCAAGAACCGCTTACTCAGGCATCTTTCTTTGTCACACCAGAGCGCGCCATTAGTGACAGAGAGCGAATGCTGGACGTGCTCCAGCGTTGGGGACAGCAGAGGGGTGAGGTTCGCTTCCTCCTGCGCCACGAACGGGCACCCTGCAGAGAGTCAGGTGAGAGCCACAAACACACATTTTTCAATGCCCATCCCCCACCAGTACCCTGGATGGTAAATAGTGTGGTAACTGAATGTGTCAAGTGTAGCCTGAAAAATGGGGAAGCCTGGGTAGGCAGGTGTGTTTACTGGCTGTTATGTGTGTGGTGTACACAATGTTCTATTCGTCCTATGTTCCGTTACAGTTGAGCCAAAGTTCATACAGCCGGCTACTATTCTAACTGGCAGACACATTTCATTGTCCCCATTGTTGGGATGATGATTTCAATACAATTGTTACCATATTAGAGTTGCTACATGGCCACAATTGGATTTTAACTATGTCACATGTGAAGTAAAAACTCAAAATGATAAAGAAAAAATGTGTGATAAGATTGTATATCTTCCTGTTATTTGGTGACGCATGCGGTTTTGACCATGGCACAATGCCAAGCATTCTAAACATTGCTGAGATAATTAAAATCTCTGTGATCTCTTGCGGCTGCTGGGAACATAGTTATTTAACAGGGTACACTCTCATTTTATGTCTTGCCTGCATTCTCTCAGGCCCAAAGGTCACCCAGGATTTTTCTGACTGTGACTACGTCCCACATGGCCTATGGGCCCTGGCCAATGTAGTGCACTATAAGGAATAGGATGCTATTCATGATGCAGCCTGTGTGTGGTGATGATGATATGCCACGGGCACTGTCTGTGACTAACCTAGCAATGCCATGCCACCCCGTGTGCCACATGGCCCACACATACTAAGACTTAAGTAAATGCCTGGCAGAAAGATTTTTCAGCCATCCTTAATCCTTCTTTTGCTACTTTTGCGTTTTCTTCTATATTTTGTATATTTTATATGAACTTACCATAACCCAGTGGCACTATTGTCACAGCATCCGTTGTGGTTGTTGGTTGTAAAAACACAGTCCAGTTTTTGAACACACCCCCATATGATGTAGAATATAGATGTAACGCTCGTCGTCGGGTGATAAGGAAGCAGACCAAAGCGCAGCTGGGAGCGAACACATGTTTATTTAGACACAAATAAACACGTTACCAAAACAGACAAAGAATAGACGAAACGTTAACTTGCTCAAACAAAAGAGGCAACAACCCACAAACATCGTGGGGGAAAAGGAACTTAAATGTGATTCCCAATCAGACTTCACAAGCGACAGCTGTCTGATTGGGAAATCACCCCCGAGCCCAACATAGAAATAAAACACAAAGAAAGGCTATAACCAAAACATAGAAAATAAACCATAGAAATGCCACACCCTGACCAAAATAGCAGAGTTCACCTGGTCAGGGCGTGACAGTACCCCCCCTCCAACGGTGCGTACTCCCGGCGCACCAACCTAAAGTCTATTAGGGGGGGGACCCGGGTGGGCGCCTCACCCTCGGTGGAGGCTCTGGCCCCGGGCGTGTTTCTCCCCCTGCCTCCACCCTAGCCCTACCCCTCTGGCCCGGACTGGACCACGGTGGAGCGGCATGCTCAGGCTGTGCCGGACTGTGGACACGCACCGTAGCCTTGTTGCGGCGAACAGGGATGGGCCGGACAGGACTGGGGACACGCACCACTGGCTTGGTGCGGGGAGCAGGGATGGGCCGGACAGGACTGGGGACACGCACCACTAACCTGGTGCGGGGAGCAGGGACGGGCCGGACTGGACTGGGAACACGCACCACTGGCTTGGTGCGGGGAGCAGGGATGGGCCGGACAGGACTGGGGACACGCACCACTGGCTTGGTGCGGGGAGCAGGGATGGGCCGGACTGGACTGTGGACACGCACCACATTCGCCCGGCAAGGGCGAGGTGCTGGCACAGGACGTGCTGGACCGTGACCGCACACCGGCGACACAGTGCGCATTAGCGGCGCTGGATATCCTGGACCGAGGAGGCGCACTGGAGGTCTGGAGTGCACAGCTGACATCACCCGTTCTGGCTCAACGCCCACCTTAGCCTGGCAAGTGTGGAGCGCTGGCACAGAACGCACTGGGCTGTGCAGCCGTACCGGAGACACAGTGCGCGTCCTCGGCGCAGGATACATCGGACCGAGAAGGGGCACAGGAGGCCAGGAGCGCTGAGCCGGCACAACACGTCCTCGCTGAACACTCCCCCTAGCCCGGCAAATGCGGGGCGCTGGCACAGAGCGCACTGGGCTGTGCAGGCGCACTGGCGATACCGTGCGCACCTCTGCCACCCAAGGCTCTTCCTCCACGCTGTCCCTACGCAGGTCCTCCAGGACCTGCCACATCTCTGCCTCCTCCTTCGCCGTTATCCCCCACGTGAGCAGTGGTCTGGGCTCTTCGTCTGCCCTTCCGGACCACCCCATTAGCCCCCCAAAAATTTTTCTTGGGGGTGTCTTCCGGGCCTCCTCCACCGCCGCCTGCGACTGCTTCCACCGGCTGGCATCACCTCCTCGACCTGGGAATCCCTCCGCCAGGGTCCTTTCCCCGACATGATCTCTTCCCAGGTCCAGAACTCCTTTCCCTCGCGAGCCCATCTCTCGTGCTCCTTTTCCTCCCGCTGCTTGGTCCTGGTTCGGTGGGTTGTTCTGTAACGCTCGTCGTCGGGTGATAAGGAAGCGGACCAAAGCGCAGCTGGGAGCGAACACATGTTTATTTAGACACAAATAAACACGTTACCAAAACAGACAAAGAATAGACGAAACGTTAACTTGCTCAAACAAAAGAGGCAACAACCCACAAACATCGTGGGGGAAAAGGAATTTAAATGTGATTCCCAATCAGACTTCACAAGCGACAGCTGTCTGATTGGGAAATCACCCCCGAGCCCAACATAGAAATAAAACACAAAGAAAGGCTATAACCAAAACATAGAAAATAAACCATAGAAATGCCACACCCTGACCAAAATAGCAGAGTTCACCTGGTCAGGGCGTGACAATAGATCACTTTAACACACTTTAAAGGTGCTACACATAGGATTTGTATTTAATTTTTTCATTGTCATTTTAGAAAATGTCCATAGTATATCTGCAGTAATAGTGTAATGATAGTGTTTCGCAGTATTACTGACCCGCCAGTGTTGTGATTGGCTGTGATTAGGGTTGCACATTTTGGGGAATATTCAGAGGTGGAAACTTTCTGTGGGTATTAACGGAAATATATGCAGTTTAATACTAATACCATTTAAATGTAGATGTTTTTTGCATTGGATATATTTTCCATATCATATGGAGACAGAAACATAAACATTTTACCTTATCATAAGTAGACATAATCGCAAATGATTCAATCCTTCCAATAGAAATAAAAAAAACAATTTAGTTACGAATTGAACTTTAATTAAATGAGTAGACTCTTCACATGGGATGATTTCACTGAACAACAAAAGAAAGGGAATATTGAATGATCCCCAATGATCCATCGCATCTCCCATAACGTTTTCAACATACATCTGTATGTTTTGGTTGTCTTCCTCTCAGGCTCCCATGTCTTCTCCCTGGACCTCCTCAATGTCTGCCTCTTGAACATCAGACACTGAGGCCTTATCTTCACTGTCACTTTCCAACCTTGTTGTGGATGGCTTGTTGTCAGGCTCAAAAAGCCTCAAATATTCCCGGATGGCCACCAATTTTTCAACCCTTGTATTGGTCAGCCTGTTGCGTGCTTTGGTGTGTGTGTTCCCAAACAAGGACCAGTTTCGCTCTGAGGCGGCTGATATTGGTGGGATTTGGAGGATGATGGAGGCAACAGGGGAAAGAGTCTCAGATCCACAAAGTCCATTCCACCAGGTGGCTGATGAGATATGTTGGCACGACTGCCTTATTGCATCTCCATCCCAAAGCCCTTTCTTGGAAGTGTACTTCGCCAGACTGCCAAGAACCTTGCCCTCATCCAGGCCAAGGTGGCAAGACACGGTAGTGATGACACCATAGGCCTTGTTGATCTCTGCACCAGACAGGATGCTCTTGTAAGCATACTTGGGGTCCAACATTTACGCTGCAGCATGTATGGGCTTCAGGCAGAAGTCTTCACGCTTTTTGATGTATTTCAGAACCTCTGCTTGGAGTAACAGTGAAGTGGGCAGGGTAGTACAGATTTATTCTCTTACATCTGCAAGCAGAGTCTGAACATCAGACAGGACGGCATCGTCTCCCTCAATCTGTACAATGGCTATTGATATAGGTTTCAGGAGTTTCAGGCTGCTTACCACTCTCTCCCAAAATACATAATCCAGAAGGATCCTCTTGATGGGGCTGTCCATATCGGCAGACTGTGATATGGTCATTTCTTGGAGAGACACCTTCCCCTCCAGGAGACTGTCAAACATGATGACAACACCACCCCAATGGGTGTTGCTGGGCAGCTTCAATGTGGTGCTTTTATTCTTCTCACTTTGCTTGGTGAGGTAGATTGCTGTTATATGATATATATGATATAGATATATATGATATAGGATGACCCTTCACATACCTAACCATTTCCTTGGCTCTCTTGTAGAGTATATCCATTGTTTTCAGTGCCATGATGTCCTTGAGGAGCAGATTCAATGTGTGAGCCGCACAGCCAATGGGTGTAATGTGAGGGTAGGACTCCTCCACTTTAGAACAAGCAGCCTTCATGTTCACAGCATTGTCTGTCACCAGTGCAAATACCTTCTGTGGTCCAAGGTCATTGATGACTGCCCTCAGCTCATCTGCAATGTAGAGACTGGTGTGTCTGTTGTCCCTTGTGTCTGTGCTCTTGTAGAATACTGGTTGAGGGGTGGTTAATTATTCCTTGCCCACGAACATTCGACCACCCATCAGATTATTGCAATACAGTTTCCTTTCTCTATGATTTGCTTGACCTTCACTTGAACTCTGTTGAACTCTGCATCCAGCGAATGAGTAGATAAAGCATGTCTGGTTGGAGGGGTGTATGCTGGGCGAAGAACGTTCAGAAATCTCTTCCAATACACATTGCCTGTGAGCATCAGAGGTGAACCAGTTGCATAAACAGCATTTCTCTGACTACGTTCCTCCATTTAGTCTTAAAAACTTTTTCTATCGAGAAGGTGTCTGATTCATCATTTTCACCTCGAATAGAGGGACTTTTGTCAGAGGTTGCATGTTGTGACCACTGAGGGAACTTTATGCACTTGACAAGATGATTCTGCATCTTTGTTGCATTCTTCACATATGATTTGGCACAGTACACAGCTTTTCCTTCTACATTAGCTGCAGTGAAATGTCTTCACACATCAGATAGTGCCCGTGGAAATTTCTGGGAAAGATTAGAAAAAATTCGTAAAAAAACGACAAATAGAATTCCATGAACAGATAAATAGTTAAGTAGTTTGATTAACCTCTCTAGGGTAGGTGGGACGAAATCGTCCCACCTACGTAACAGCCAGTGGAATCCCGTGGCGCGTTATTCAAATACCTTAGAAATGCTATTACTTCAATTTCTCAAACATATGACTATTTTACACCATTTTAAAGACAAGACTCTCGTTAATCTAACCACACTGTCCGATTTCAAAAAGGCTTTACAACGAAAGCAAAACATTAGATTATGCAAGCAGAGTACCCAGCCAGAAATAATCAGACACCCATTTTTCAAGCTAGCATTTAATGTCACATAAACCCAAACCACAGCTAAATGCAGCACTAACCTTTGATGATCTTCATCAAATAACAATCCTAGGACATTATGTTATACAATACATGCATGTTTTGTTCAATCAAGTTCATATTTATATAAAAAAACAGCTTTTTACATTAGCATGTGACGTTCAGAACTAGGATACCCCCCGCAAACTTCCGGTGAATTTACTAAATTACTCACGATAAACGTTCACAAAAAACATAACAATTATTTTAAGAATTATAGATACAGAACTCCTTTATGCACTCGCTATGTCCAATTTTAAAATAGCTTTTCGGTGAAAGCACATTTTGCAATATTCTAAGTAGATAGCCCGGCATCACAGGGCTAGCTATTTAGACACTCACCAAGTTTAGCCCTCACCAAAGTCAGATTTACTATAAGAAAAATGTTATTACCTTTGCTGTTCTTCGTCAGAATGCACTCCCAGGACTTCTACTTCAATAACAAATGTTGGTTTGGTTCAAAATAATCCATGGTTATGTTCAAATATCCTCTGTTTTGTTCGTGCGTTCAAGACACTATCCGAAAGGGTAAAGAAGGGTGACGCGCCCGACGCGTTTCGTGACAAAAAAATTCTAAATATTCCATTACCGTACTTCGAAGCATGTCAACCGCTGTTTAAAATCAATTTTTATGCCATTTTTCTCGTAAAAAAGGGATAATATTCCGACCGGGAATATGTGTTTTAGTTCAAAGAGAGAGAAAATAAAAACATGGGGTCGCCTCGTGCACGCGCCTCAGTCTCATTGTCCTCTGATAGACCACTTACCAAAGGTGCTAATGTTTTTCAGCCAGGGGCTTTTTCCCGGGTTCTGAGAGCCTATGGGAGCCGTAGGAAGTGTCACGTTATAGCAAAGATCCTAAATTTTCAATAAAGAGAGTCAAGAAGCCCAAGGAATGGTCAGAGAGGGCACTTCCTGTACAGAATCTTCAGGTTTTTGCCTGCCATATGAGTTCTGTTATGCTCACAGACACCATTCAAACAGTTTTAGAAACTTTAGGGTGTTTTCTATCCAAAGCAAATAATTATATGCATATTCTAGTTTCTGGGCAGTAGTAATAACCAGATTAAATCGGGTCCGTTTTTTATCCGGCCGTGCAAATACTGCCCCCTAGCCCTAACAGGTTATTAAACAACTCCTTTGTAAGATAAATGTTTTAAAATTAAACATGTATGGAAACAGGTGAATTAATACTCCTCAGTTAGCAGGCTCAAGCAAGCTAAAACCCACATGGTAGTAAAAACTAACTAGCAGAAATTGTTAACATGTTAGAAATTATTTAAACACACTTTGCTGTAGGCAACTATTTACTAGTTAACAAAAAATCATGTATGTCATAATATATTTTCACCCCACCCAGTATTGTAATCAAAACTTACAAGAAAGCAAGTATTCCTAGGCTCAGACAGTGTAGTAGTGCGGGCCCAATAGCATCCCATTAGTGTGCAAGATCTTGAGAATCAGCTGTACATTTCATTGAAGAGTGCACTGTGCATGCAGAGGGTTGCAATTCCATTGACTTGGGGATAGTTTAACCACAATATGCCACAAACCAAAATATTCCACAAGACCTAGAATTGCCTTATGTGTATCCCACAAAAAAAGTTCACTGTTATAAGCCAGCTTTTTGATGAATTTAAGCAAAATTGCCAAAATTTACCGGAAGAATTCCGACCCTTTGCAACCCTAACTGTGATATTCGCTTATTGATTTCTCTTGACAGGGCGGCATCTGTTGACAACATGGGAAAGCTGTTTTGATTTCGTGGCTGTGTTTAGCGGAAATCAGGTCAAGCGGCCAATGTAGAAATTGCTCTGTCATTTCCTGGGTGCTAAAATTCTACACTGTTCACTCAATTTCAGTTTATGTGAGAAAACAAGCACTGAATAGTGTAGGGAATCACTGTACCATCTACATCGCTGTGAAATATATTTCATAACAAAAAATATATTTCATAACAAAAAATCCACTTTTTCAGCTGTTTGAAGCTGGTGGACCACGACCGAAAGTAAAAGGCTCAAGCGCAGGTCTCCGCCATGTTACGGGGGAGGGGGGACATTTGTTTTGAATGCAGCCCAGTGCTGTTGCAATTCACCTAGCTTCCACATGTGTAAGCACCTTTTAAACAACTGCACCTTGTAGTCTTAGGTAGCATGCTAACCGTTAACCGCCCTCTCAGCTGGGGTGTATTCATTATGGAAACCATTTACCATTTAAGAACCAAACGGAAGCAAACAGAGTAAAACATGTTTTTATTGTACAAATTCAGGTAGGTCCCTCCCCGTTTTTGTTCGGTTTGCTTCCATTTAAGAACCGCTTTGCAACAGAAATGGTGTCATGAATATGCCCATGCTCATGGTTAAAGTGAGCCCATAGGGAACAGTACAATTTACTTTCATTGCTCTGATTTAGGTTTTGTGCTTGTTATTTTTTCTGTGAATATCTGCGTTGCGTTTTCATGAGACGATTAGCCAAGGTCATGTTCTTTTCAATGGTACCACTATGTGATGCCGCCTCATAACTTAGTCCTTTATGTTACTTGAAAACAACAGAAAGCCCTTTCTTTCTTAACCCAAGGCTTTCTGTTCATTTGAGAACCTTGTGTAGGTCCATGAGTTTGGGTTTCTAGTTGCTTGGAATGACGGGCCCCCTACGCAGGACTAAGCCGTATTACGCAACAGAACAGTGCAAGGGATATCACAGCACAAAGGCTCTATTATTTGTTCTCAGGACACGATTGTAGTCAATTACAACCAGTCTGGCTTGGCTCCCTGTTTTGCTTGTGCTGTTATTACCATATAAGGTGTAGGATTTGGGTTGTATAACTAATAATCCTGTGTTGTGGCCCCCCAAAGAGCTAATTAAAGGGATCAGCCTTGTTGTTCAGCCTTTTTTGGTTACCCATATAAGCTGTTCGTAGAACAGCATTGCATAACCGTCAGACACTGGCACAGGAAGAGCAACTGTGTGGACGAGGCTTGGTTCTTTGGCTGCTCCACCAGTTGTTACATAATGAGCAGTTCTACAACTCATGCTTGTCCTTTTCATCCCGTATTTTCAGAGTATGACCCCTATTCATGGTGCAGTGCTCGGGTCTTGTGTCGGTTTTCCGGGTCATGTTTGTTCCGTCTTTGGTCATAAACAGACTGAAGTACACAAACAAATTGGAGCCCCCTTTTAACAGAGATTCCTCCGGATGCGGAATTTTCCCCAAATAGCAATTAGCTTCTCACCTCTTTATACTTCCCATGATCAGTTGTGAAGCAAATGCATGTCCCTCTCCAACAGTTAGATACAAACACACACACTCACAAGACCGCTGTATTTTGTCTTGTATAGGCGGATCAAGGGTTTCCGATCACTCATCCAAAAGGAACATGGTCATGGTCCCTGTGGACCGATGCATGGAAAATGGGGTGAGTGAAAGAATTGTACTACATTAAAATGAAGGAAGGTGGAAGCCGATGGTTTAGTGGTGTGGTGTGACACGTTCTTTGTCATTATTGACCCCCCAGGTGGCACCGCCTCGCATGGACATCACCCTCTCGGAGCTGCAGGAGATGGCGTCACGGCAACAGCAGCAGATCAATTCGCAGCAGCAGCTCCTGGCCTCAAAGGTAGGGCAAGACATTGGCCATGTTGGAGCGCATGATACATTGTGGGTAAATTGTGACTGACCGACTTGGCTATAAATAATAATCAGTAGTTATTTATGATGCAAGGGGATTTGTAGATCAGTGCAGTCGATGTCAAACAAGCCCATTGACTCGTTTGGCAGAGGAGTACAGCCACTAAATAAGGTCAAGACATGTAATTATTCACCTTGTCTCATGCCGAGGCCAGCGTGAGGCAGATAGGCTTGTATGGCAGGGCTCTAGATGAGACAATGTCCAATAAAAAAAAGTTGTTTCTTTCCCTTTCTTACCAGTGCTTATTAGCTTGACATAGGCTTCCAGTTGAATAGGCCTGCTCTAGCATCTGGTTCCTCTCAAGGTTTCTTCCTAGACAGTTCTTCTTCACACTGTCCCCTCTGCATTCTCTTTATTAAGGTCTATTAATAAAGGCAAGTATTTTTCTTTAAAGACATGCGAAGGTCTATGTGACCTCCTACACTGAGTTAGAAGTTTACAAAGGCTACAATAGAGAATGCTAACCTGTCGCCATTACCGGTAACAGTGAAGGTTAGCATTTTACATGTACATTTTAGTCATTAAGCTGATGCTCTTATCCAGAGCGAGGGGGGTATCATCTTTGCGCTTCTCCATATGAATGTATAAGTGTTCAGAAACATCTTCTATTCTCACTAAAAGTGACTCCAAAATAACAATACATTATTCTGTATTTAGTTACTATTGGGTAAGATGTGATACAAAAGACACCCAAAAACAAACTGCAAATGCTGAGTTTTATATAGTCACAAACAGGATGTAGTCATTGTGTGCCAGGGATATGGGACCAAATACTACTACTTTGACTACTTTAATACACCGTGGGTATTATTAAAAACTTTCATCTGAACTTAAAAATGTTTTCTTGTTTGGTCGGCTAGGAGCAGCGTCTGCGCTACCTGAGGCTGCAAGAGCAGCGACAGCAGCAGCAGCAGGCGTCAGAGCAGGAGAGACTACGTCAGCTCCGTGAGAACGCTGAGAACCAGGAGACCAAGCTGCGGCGGGTGCGGGCCCTCAAGGGTCAAGTGGAGCAGAAACGCCAAAGCAACAGCAAACTGGGTCAGTGCTAAGGGGAGAGGGAGGAGTCGAGGACACTCGATGAAGAGGGGTTTGGGGAAGGAGCTGAGTAGGGCTTTCTGAGTGGCATTTCTTTTTCCAAATTGACACACTCGACATTGCTTCACACGAAATGCCAATGTTTTAGCTGGTTGGCTTAGGCCTACAGCATACACCCAGCTAACTACTTTTGGTTCAAAAGAAGATTCCAGGTTTTAGTTTCCAGAATATTATTTTGTCCAGTTTTTCTGTGTATTCCAAGAATGTACACCTGACAGTTGTACGTTGTGTATTAAGGTTATTTATTTTGACATCAAAAACTATTGAACCCGAAGGTGCAATTTGGGGGAATGCTATTTTTTTTTTACATTTGTCATACCAGACGTTCACAGAACATGTTTAGGTGTAAGATAAAATCTTGACGTTAACGGAACATTCGATTTTGGTTTGAACTAACACATTAGCATTCTCTAAATGTTACTTTTCAAATTTGACTTAAGCGTGTCTTTCTGTCTGTGTGTGTGTGTGTGTGCGTGCTTGCATGTGTTTGTTGATTTGCGTGTGTGTGTGTGTGCCTGGCCGTATAGTGGAGGAGATAGAGCAGATGAACGGGCTGTTTCAGAGTAAGCAGCGCGAGCTCCTGGTGGCCGTCTCCAGAGTGGAGGAGCTGAGCAGGCAGCTGGAGACCCTGAAAAGCGTCAAGATGGAGTCCTCTCATGACGGCCCTAGCTCCGCCGGCGAGCTGGAGCGTCTTTACAAGGAGCTGCAGGTAAGAAAATATCCGATTTGTCTGCTTCCACAGAAGTTTAGTTTTGCAGCATTTACAGGTAGACTCACACAGCGGACGACAAACATACACTATATGACCAAAAGTATGTGGACACCTGCTTGTCGAACATCTCATTCTATAATCATGGTCATTAATATGGTCATTAATATGGAGTTGGTCCCCCCTTTGCTGCTATAACAGCCTCCACCCTTCTGGGAAGGCTTTCGACTAGATGATGGAAGATTGCTGTGTGGACTTGCTTCCATTCAGCCACAAGAGTTCAGGCACTGATGCAGCATTAGTGAGGTCGGGCACTGATGTTGGGCGATTAGGCCTGGCTCTCAGTCGGCATTCCAATTCCAAAAAAGGTGTTCGATGGAGTTGAGGTCAGGGTCTGTGCAGGCCAGTCAAGTTCTTCCACACCAATCTCGACAAACCATTTCTGTATGGTCCTTGCATTGTTCATGGGGGCATTGTCATGCTGAAACAGGAAAGGGCCTTCCCCAAACTGTTGCCACAAAGTTGGAAGCACAGAATCGTCTAGAATGTCATTGTATGCTGTAGCGTTAAGATTTCTCTTCACTGGAACTAAGAGGCTTAGCCCAAACCATGAAAAAGAGCCCCACACCATTATTCCTCCTCCACCAAACTTTACAGTTGGCACTATGCATTCGGGCAGGTAGCGTTTCCTGGTATCTGCCAAACCCAGATTCGTTGGTCGGACTGCCAGATGGTGAAGCGTGATTCATCACTCCAGAGAACGCGTTTCCACTGCTCCAGATACCAATGGCAGCGAGCTTTATACTACTCCAGCTGACGCTTGGCATTGCACATGGTGATCTTAAGCTTGTGTGCGACTGCTTGGCCATGGAAACCCATTTCATGAAGCTCCCAACGAGCAGTTCTTGTGCTTACGTTGCTTCCAGAGGCAGTTTGGAACTTGGTAGTGAGTGTTGCAACCAAGGACGGTCGATTCAGCACTCGGTGGTCCCGTTCTGTGAGCTTGTGTGGCCTACCACTTCGAAGCTGAGCCGTTGTTGCTCCTAGACGTTTCCACTTTGCAATAACAGCACTTGCAGTTGACCGGACAGCTCTAGCAGTGCAGAAATTTGACAAAATCACTTTTTGGAAAGTTGGCATCCTATGACGGTGCCACGTTGAAAGTCACTGAGCTCTTCAGTAAGGCCATTCTACTGCCAATGTTTGTCTATGGAGATTGCATGGCTGTGTGCTTGGTTTTATACACCTGTCAGCAACGGGTGTGGCTAAAATAGCCGGAGCCACTCATTTGAACGGGTGTCCACATACTTTTGTATATATAGTGTATACCCCAGAATAAAACTGCTGTCTCTGAAGTTTTCTTAGAGCTTTTATTAGAACTCAGTAGAGCTTGGTTTGCCTCGGCTTAGTTCGGACCAGTAGTGGGAAAAGCTCTATACACACACAAAGCTGAGTCTAGCTCTTTCTCACTTTCTTCCCGATTTTAAGCTGAGGAATAAGCTGAACCAGGACCAGAGTGCCAAGCTGCAACAGCAGCGTGAGAGCCTGAGCAAGCGCAACCTGGAGGTGGCCACCATGGACAAGCGAGTGGTCGAACTCCGCGAACGGCTGTGGAAGAAGAAGGCAGCGTTACAGCAGAAGGAGAACCTGCCCGTGAGTCAAGACGAGGTTCAAAGTTAAAAAACGTTATTGTTCCCTTAAGGCAGTGTTCATCAGACTACATCAGCCCCACGTTTATTAGAACTAAGCTGAGGAGTGGTGCCAGGGAAATGTATCACCAATTCATAGACAGAGCAGTCCATGAGATCAATGTGATGTGTGCAGGAGTAACCTTTTACTCCTTCGTCCCTACATCAGGGATGGGCAACTTTGATGGGCGTGGGGTCCACAGAAAATCCGAACTTATCACGAGGGTCCACAGTGCCTCAAGTGTCTGAGTACCCAAATCCATACTTTTGGGGGCACTTAAGTGACATTTTGTTGCCCCCCCCCCTCACCATGCAAGTAAAACGTTTAAGCAGCTCCCTTCTTGACAGCAGAGATAAAACATTTTTTAACTCTCAGCAGTAAGTTGAGACCCCAACTGAGTTCCTAAAAACGTTGTTTTTGTTATTATTATTATTGTTATTATTATATATATTTTTTTTTATGGAAATTGATCCGCGGGCCTCCAAAACCACGGGCCGCCCATCCCTGGCCTACATAGGGTGACATTACATATTATAAGACCCATAATAAGATATTATTAAGGCTCATACTAATAAAGCATCATATCTGCTAACTTTAGATAGTGTAACCCAAACATTCTCCAGGTCCCCACAAAGAGCCAGGCCCTGCAGCCGTGTGGCCCCTCCAGAGTGGCGGCCGTGGGCCCTTACATCCTGTCCTCCACCGCGGCCCCAGGGCCTCCGGTGCCCAGCCGACAGGAGCTCCTGATCAAGCCTGCCTACCCCGACGGCACCACCACCTTACCCATGCCAGACTCCTCCATGAAGGCCCCTCCTAGACCGCTTAAACCCTACTCAGGTAAAAACATTGTTTCGTTATGGATGATTTTACTTTGTGTGTGTGTTCAATTGCGATTGTGTGAGTGTGTGTGTGTGTGTGTGTCCGCGCGCTTGTGTTTGTGAAAGTGAATGCGTTGGCCGTGTCTTAGTGTACATGTGTGTAACTGTGCAGTAGTAGATTGTGTACATCTATTTGCCTTTGCAATTCAAGTGCTCTTTCCATGTGTTAACACTTCTCCACGCTCTGACAGGTTTCCAGCCATCCAAGATGTCCAAGCTGTCCGACTGGTCCAGCTCCAGTGCGGAGTCCAGCGGCAGTCATCATGGCATGTCCTCCACTCTGCCTCGCATGTCCAGCCTCTCCTCACAGGGCTCAGGTATCTTCCTTCGACTTGGCTAGGAACCAGGGTTGGGGTCAGTTCCACTGCATGAATGAACAAATCCAAATAGAAAAGAATGGGCAATTTTGAATTAATGAAGGGAATTCTTGCTAAGGCCATATTATTTCGAAATTAATGTCAGGTCACCCCCTGAGATGTAGCATAGTGTTTTATTAAACTGATGCTGGGAATATATTCAAAATAAAGACTGGCCCCAGGTTACACTGACTTTGATGTGTTTATGATTCTGACCATCTTGGTAATGTTCGGTTAACGTTCTTATGTGGATGTCATATGGTTTGGATAATGTTCTAATATGACATGGATGTTATCTGGTTTTGATCATGTAAATGTCATATGGTTTGGAAAATGTTCTAATATGACATGGATGTTATCTGGTTTTGATCATGTAAATGTCATATGGTTTGGATAATGTTCTAATATGACATGGATGTTATCTGGTTTTGATCATGTAAATGTCATATGTTTCAGATGATGTTCTGATGTGGTTTCCTCTGTGGTTGCAGGAGATGCCGAGACCCTCAAGGACCAAAAGGGGCGTCACATTTCTATGTTTGACACCCCGCCTCCCGTGCCCTCACGGAACAATCAGAGCAGCGAGGACCTCTTGAGGGATGCCCAGGTACTGCTACTGATTTTCAGAAGCATTTTAGGAACCTTTCAGTTTTTTTTATATAACTAGGCAAGTCAGTAAAGAACAAATTCTTATTTACAATGATGACCTACCCCGGCCAAACCCCGGACAATGTTGGGTCAATTGTGTGCCACCCTATTGGACTCCCAATCACAGCCAGATGTGATACAGCCTGGATTCGAACCAGGGACTGTAGTGACGATGCAGTGCCTTAGACCGCTGCGCCACTTAGACCGCTGCGCCACTATGTTCCTCCCTACCGGACTTCCTTTCTTGCTAGATGTGATCACAGACCCACAGAGAATGTGGTCAGAGAGATATAGATTATTCCGCTCTCCATTGTTTAGCTTTTTCCAAAAATGGCTGATTAGTCAATGAAGCAGCTTCAATGTATTTTTGATATACAGGGTTGCACTGTTTTTTGGTTGGTGGTTTAATTCCCTCATGGCCCACATATTTAATACTGGATATGTGTGTGAACTGTCAGTTGCATTGGATAAAACCAGCTGTTAACTGACACTTGTTGCAGTGATATTACTATGCATTTCATTTTCATCATACTATGTATGTTATGGTCTTCTTGACTCAATAGGCTGGTGGTAAGGCTCTCGGCAAGGTGCCACCTCCTATCCCTACCAAGCCCCCGACCTTCGGCAAACCGCCCTACAGCACGGGCACCTTCCCGGGCAAGGCAAAACCGTCCGCCTCCCTCCATCTGTGTGCACCTCCGCCCATCCCCATCCACAGCCACACCCTGCCTCTGCCCCCCAAGCAGGAGGCTCCTCCGGCGGCCACGGTGCGCCCCTTCACCCCCGATCCTCCAGAGTCCACAGTGGCAGTGCCTGTCCTCCAGAAGCCACAGACGGTGGCGGCCTCATCCATCTACTCCATGTACACCCAACAGCCCAGGACAGGCGGGGGCACTCTGACACGCACACAGCCCAGAGGTGAGAGAAAGAGCCATGGGCTACTGTAGTGTCTTGGCTACTCCTGTGACTCCTGGATCTTTACTCTGTTACTAAACTGAGTAATTTGTTAAAATCATTCTGCATTTTCTGTTATTGTTTTGCAAAATTACCTGCCTTAAATGTCCCTACTTACAGCCTTACTCTTTTAAAAGATGTAATGGGGATTGTGTTATCGTGCTAGATAGTTTTATTGCTATGAAGCAGCTTGCTTGATCCCATTCACACGCATTGATTATTCACTCTTTCTCTGATAGTGTATGGAAAGCCAGTCATCCCAGGCAGTGGGGGGCAGCAGTCGCTCCTTCAGGATTCCATCTATTCGGGGGCCGGCGATTTCGAAGTGGACCAGGGGGGTCCCGGTCTGGCGCCTCTGGCCCCCGAGAGCCAGGGGGGCCAAGAGACAGAGCGGGCCCCTCGTCCCCTCAGCCCCACCAAGCTCCTCCCCTTCATCTCGCACCCCCACCGGCACCCTAGCGACGCCGACCTGGAGGCCCTGCGCCGCCGGCTTCACCATGCCCCGCGGCCCCTCAAGAAGCGCAGCTCCATTACAGAGCCTGAGGGCCCCGCGGGGCCCAACATCCAGAAGCTGCTCTACCAGAAGACCACACTGGCCGCCATGGAGACTGTTGTGGCGTCTCCCTACGAGGGTGAAGGTGGAGGAACATGGAAGGAGGGCGCCAGTGCCATTGGAGCCCCAGACCGCACGGCTACGTCCCAAGTTTTTGCCGCCGCAGCGTCCCTCGTTGAGACAGAGGAAGACGCACAAGTGCCTCCACCTCAGCCGCCCCGCTCGCCCATCCCAGAGCCCTCTTCCTCCTCCAGCCACACACTGCCCCAGTCGCTGGAGGAAGAAGAGCCAGAGCCCTGTCCCCCGCCCCCCCATCAGACAGAAACCTACCTGGAGGAGTACCCGCCCTACCCGCCCCCTCCATACCCCAGCGCGGGGGAGCAGGACCTGGGGGAGGACACCCTCAGCATGCAGGCTCCGGAGGTCACGGGACAAGTCACTCTGCCACCGGTATGTAGCCACACCCACACTCTATGTCCAAATGCCCCATACTAGCATACTGCATAGTATGAATTCATGTTTTAGCCAAACATACTAAAATGTGTGCTGGTATGGATATTGGGGTACATGGATGGTGAGATATTTGGTATTGGGAAACCATTTCGATTGATGCATTGTTTGTGTGACATATATAATATACAGTTGAAGTCGGAAGTTTACGTACGCTTAGATTGGAGTCATTAAAACTCGTTTTTCAACCACTCCACAAATTTCTTGTTAACAAACTATAGTTTTGGCAAGTCGGTTAGGACATCTACTTTGTGCATGACACAAGTAATGTTTCCAACAATTGTTTATAGACAGATTATTTCACTTATAATTCACCGTATCACAATTCCAGTGGGTCAGAAGTTTACATACACTAAGTTGACTGTGCCTTTAAACAACTTGGAAAAATCCAGAAAATGATGTCATGGCATTAGAAGCTTCTGATAGGCTAATTTACATAATTTGAGTCAATTGGAGGTGTACTTGTGGATGTATTTCAAGGCCTACCTTCAAACTCAGTGCCTCTTTGCTTGACATCATGGGAAAATCAAAAGAAATCAACCAAGACCTTAGAAAAAAAATGGTATACCTCCACAAGTCTGGCTCATCCTTGGGAGCAATTTCCAAACGCCTGAAGGTACCACGTTCATCTGAACAAACAATAGTACGCAAGTATAAACACCATGGGACCCGCAGCCATCATACCGTTCAGGAAGGAGACGCGTTCTGTCTCCTAGAGATGAACATACTTTGGTGCAAATCAATCCCAGAATAACAGCAAAGGACCTTGTGAAAATGCTGGAGGTAACAGGTTCAAAATTATCTATATCCACAGTAAAACGAGTCCTATATCGACATAACCTGAAAGGCCGCTCAGCAAGGAAGAAGCCACTGCCCCAAAACCGCCATATAAAAGCCAGACTACGGTTTGCAACTGCACATGGGGACAAAGATCACACTTTTTGGAGAAATGTCCTCTGGTCTGATGAAACAAAAATAGAACTGTTTGGCCATAATGACCATTGTTATGTTTGGAGGAAAAAGGGGGATGCTTGCAAGCCAAAGAACACCATCCCAACCGTGAAGCACGGGGGTGGCAGCATCATGTTGTGGGGGTGCTTTGCTGCAGTAGGGACTGGTGCACTTCACAAAATAGATAGCATCATGAGGGAGGAAAAGTATGTGGATATATTGAAGCAACATCTCAAGACATCAGTCAGGAAGTTAAAGCTTGATCGCAAATGGGTCTTCCAAATGGACAATGACCCGAAGCATACTTCCAAAGTTGTGGCAAAATGTCTTAAGGACAACAAAGTCAAGGTATTGGAGTGGCCATCACAAAGCCCTGACCTCAATCCTATAGAAAATCAGTTGGCAGAACTGAAAAAGCGTGAGCGAGCAATGAGGCCTACAAACCTAACTAAGTTACACCAGCTCTGTCAGGAGGAATGGGCCAAAATTCACCCAACTTATTGTGGGAAGCTTGTGGAAGGCTACCTGAAACATTTGACCCAAGTTAAACAATTTAAAGGCAATGCTACCAAATACTAATTGAGTGTATGTAAACTTCTGACCCACTGGGAATGTGATGAAAGAAATAAAAGCTGAAATAAATCATTCTCTCTAGTATTATTCTGACATTTCACATTCTTAAAATAAAGTGGTGATCCTAACTGACCTAAGACAGGGCATTTTTACTAGGATTAAATGTCAGGAATTGTGAAAAGCTGAGTTTAAATGTATTTGGTTAAGGTGTATGTAAACTTCCGACTTCAACTGTATATGCCCACCTGAGGATCTGTCTTTTTCAGCCATCTGTGTTTGAAGGGTGTAAAATCCACTTGTCACTAGGGCTGTTGCGGTGACCATATTACCTCCACACTGGCAGTCATGAGTCATGACGGCAGTAAAATTCCATGTGACCGTTGAGTCACGGTAATCTCCTCTTATGCACTCTGGACATGCTTTGGTAGTACCCAACTCACTAACGACCATCAAGTCCTAATGGCCTAGTACTCAGCGCTCTGTTGTTCCTCTAACCACTCTGACACCAATGCAAATACAATGGAAAATCACATCAAACACTTATCATCAAAACAGTATCATGCTTTTAAAACTCACCTCACTGTGATGATCAATTTGAAGAAGTTCAACAACAGGTCAAATTGACTGGAAAACATGGTCATTCTGGATATTGTTTCAAAGCCTAACACAACAAAATTGACAGCGCTTTCTGAGGTGATGATTAATTCAAAACCCCCGTACGCATATTAGAGCTTATGTACAGTTGAAGTCGGAAGTGAATACAGTGAATTATAAGTGAAATAATCTGTCTGTAAACAGTTGTTGAAAAAATTACTTGTCATGCACAAAGTAGATATCCTAACCGACTTGCCAAAACTATAGTCTGTTAACAAGATATTTGTGGAGTGGTTGAAAAATTAGTTTTAATGACTCCAGTCTAAGTGTATGTAAACTTCCGACTTCGACTCTATACACATAACCTTTATATGAACTCAAGCCTACCCCCCCCACCCCCCCCAAAATGAATTTAAATAATGGTTGTGTCATTCTGTAATACATAGCCTACCGCATATTACACACGGCATAAAAACATAAAAACAAAAAAATGATTTAAGATGTCTTTGGTACATAATTGGTCTATCTAGCCTATACTACTTAATTAAACATATTCAAGTAATCCCCTTTGAGTGTGGACTGTATTACTATCCATACTGGATGGACTGGTTACCTTTATTCTATGCTCCAAACGTTCTATCCATGAGTCTGGGAGAGAACGTACAGGCCTAAGCGATACTATTGGTTCATAGATTGAGCTGTGCAGCTTACAGAGTTAACCTACTCTTATAGAGAATTTGTATTTGATTTTGAATAGCCTAGTAATAGTGCATTTTTTTAAAGGTCATAATTAAAAGGCTGACACATTAACTTTAGCTACAGAATATCTCACCACTGTGCGTTTCCATCTCCCCTCATTCCTTTCTCGAGCGTGCAGTGAGGGGCTGCCAACAGAAATGTGTTTAGTGTGAAAACATGTTACTATCTATGTTCCTGAACATATTTCGCTTGGTTTCCCAAGTGAAGGAACAGGGTTGGAGAGCTTATGGCATACAGAGTTTGGGAGGAATATTACTTGTTGCGCAGCGAGAGGCTGCATGCTCCTCAAATAGTGGTTGATGCGTGGACCGAAATAAGTGTTGTTATAAGCCCAGACTTTTCTATATGCAGTCCCATGTGAAAGCAGAGTTTTGATGGTTGCCACTAAAAAGAGGAGGATCCCAGCTGCTACTATATTTATTTTCAGCTGCTCATATTAAGCACATGCTCCACTATAAATCCAGAGTAGCCTACCCGCCCACCATAGCAGGAAAGCGGCCTACATTCACTATTCGAGCACTTATGTTTTTTTCCCTGCCCCTGTACCTGGCCATTTGGGGCCATTTTAAATCTAAGCTAATTTTACATTCAGTCAAAAGTTTGGAAACCTACTCACCTATTCATTCCAGGGTTTCTCTTTATTTTGACTATTTTCTACATTGTAGAATAATAGTGAAGACATCAAAACTATGAAATCATGTAGTAACCAAAAAAGTGTTAAACAAATGGACATTTTCCAGATTGACTGACGTTCATGTCTTCACTATTATTCTACCTTCGTGAACTTTCAAAGTTCTTGAAATTTAAAGTAATGATGGACTGTCCTTTCTCTTTGCTTATTTGAGCTGTTCTTGCATAAATATGGACTTGGTTTTTCATCAAATAGGGCTATCTTCTGTATACCACCCTTACCTTGTCACAACACAACTGATTGACTCTGTTAGGTTCTAATTCTCAGAGTAAAAAACTCTACGGACACTATGAAAGCTTAACCAAGTTTAATTCTTCCAAGAGGATCAATACAGCTGCATTAGACAAAACATGTTTCCACCAACACAAGTGTATATATACATATATATACTGCAATTTAGATGCACTCCTCCTTCTCTCCAACCCTTACATCTGTTACGGTTCAACAGGAAGACAAAGTGATGGGGTAATAAACCGCTCCTCCTCCCTTAACCCCTGTGCGCATCCAGCGAAAAATCCTATCGCCATTAGCATAACAAAATTTAATACAAAAAAAAATTCTATTTTTTTTTTCAAATTATATCATTTTATAGATACACCTCTCCTGAATCGAACCACGTTGTCCAATTTCAAAAAGGCTTTACAGCAAAAGCAAAACATTAGATTATGTTAGAGGAGTATATCGTAAAAGTAGCCACATAGCCATTTTCCGACCAACCACATGCATCACAAATAACCAAAAAACAGCTAAATGCAGCACTAACCTTTGACAATCTTCATCAGATGACACACCTAGGACATCATGTTACACAATACATGCATTCTTTTGTTCGATAAAGTTCATATTTATATATAAAAACAGCATTTTACATCGGTGCGTAATGTTGACTAACTATTTTCCCTCAAATGCATCCGATGAAACAGCGCTACAATTTACTAAATTACTATTCGAAAACATTTTTAAAATGTAATATTGTCATTCTAAGATTTATAGATGAATATCTCTTGAAAGCACCTGTAATGCCAGATTTAAAAATAACTTTACTGGGTAATCACACTTTGCGATAAAAGGGGATGCGATACTCAGAACAATAGGCTAGCAATACAGGTCAGCGCCATCTTGGAACAATCGCATATCAAATCTAGTCTTGTATACTATTGTCAATAATCCCTTACCTTTGATTATCTTCATCCTTAGGCACTTCCAGGAATCCCAGGTCCACAACAAATGTATTTTCGTTCGAAAAAGTGCATCCTTTATGTTCCATTAGCTTGTTGTTGTTAGCGCATTCTGAAGGCTGCACCAAAAGCTCCGTGGCCGCGGGACTATTCTTTCAACAAAATGCATTTTTTTTCTTATTTAGGTTCGTTCAAACATGTCAAACGTTGTATAACATAAATCTTTAGGGCCTTTTTCAACCAGAGCTCCAATAAGATTCAAAGGGGACGATTGCATTGTCTTTATAAACGTTTCGAAAGGGGAGGGTAGCCAGGGGCGCCGGCGTCATAATGGTGATGGCCCTCTCCGTGTGACCACGTTCCACAGCGTGTCATTCTGTCAGTTTTCACAGTAGGAGACTCAAATCACTTTGTAAAGACTGGGGACATCTAGTGGAAGCAATAGGAAGTGCTCAATGAACCATAGCTCACGGTGTGATTAATAGGCAACGTGATGATGTTGAGTCCGCAATTCAGAATTCCACTTCCTGTTTCGATCTGTCTCGGGGTTTTGACTGCCATATGAGTTCTGTTATACTCACAGACACCATTCAAACAGTTTTAGAAACTTTAGGGTGTTTTCTATCCACAAGTATTAATTATATGCATATCCTAGCTTCTGAGTTTGAGTAGTAGGCCGTTTAAAATGGGCACACATTTTTTTCAAAATGCGCTGTGGCGCCCCCTATCCTAGGCGACCGTCAAGAGGTTTAAGGTGACCTGACTTCAACCCCCTTGATGCCTAATCCAAAGCTCTCCACCCGTATCACCTATTGCACTCTCATGACTGCCTCCCCTATATCCAGCACATTCCAAAGCCATCTGGCTCCTACAAATAACCATTAACTTCTGATGTAAAAACCAGTCTCTATCACTCCTCAGATACTATAGTATTACTCCTGATGTATCATGTCTCTAGTATAACAATGTTCCAAGTTTAACCCAGAATCTAACTGCTCATAAGCATTAAGGAGGAAAGAGATACCACAAATAAACTTTTAATAAGGCACACCTGTTAATTAAAATGCATTCCAGGTGACTACCTCATGAAGCTGGTTGAGAGAATGTGTGCAAAGCTGTCATCAAGGCAAAGGGTGACTACTTTGAAGAATCTCAAACACTTTTTTGGTTACTACATGATTCCATATGTGTTATTTCATAGTTTTGATGTCTTCACTATTATTCTACAATGTAGAAAATAGTAAAAATAAAGAAAAACCCTGGAATGAGTAGGTGTGTCTAAACTTTTTTGACTGGTACTGTATTAGTAAAGACGAGATTAAATTGAGAATAGTCTGGTGGGTGAAAATATGATCACTTGATGAGAGAACAGCATGTGTAGTCTGAGGCAAGGAACAGAGCGCAAGCTTTATTTGCGACTTTTTCAAATCATCAATAGCCTATCATGCCCATCTATGTTTTGATTGCTAAGACATTATGGTTTGTATCATTCACCAAATAACTCTAAATCTAGTGTATAGGACCTGTTTCAAATTCACTTCCTTCATATGCGCGGAATAGGAAAAATATCATTTCTATTTTATTTAGCTACAGTGCATTCAGAAACTATTCAGACCCCTTGACTTTTTCCACATTTTGTTAAGTTACAGCCTTATTATACAATGGATTACTTTTTTTTTCAATCTACACGCAGTACCCCATAATGACAATACAAAAACTGTTTTTTAGACATTTTTGCTAATTTATTTAAAAAATAAATTCAATAAAAATATTCCACAAAATGTGGAAAAAGTCAAGGGGTCTGAATACTTTCCGAAGGCACTGTAGGTTAAATTTTCTTCTTACTGTAAAATCATGAAATACTGTATAAAATAATAGCACGGGAATTATAAGCCTATCTTCTTTTCTAAATGACAGCCTATGGCGCATAGCCAGATAACGTACATAGGCCAAATCATTCTGTTCTTCTGAAATACATTTTCTTCTGAATGTTAATCATAATGTTTCTTTAGGCCTGCCTAAAATAAATAATGGATTTATTGTGATGGTGTATATTAAATGGATTTATTAGACTTTTTTAAATGTAGACGTTCCAAAGGCGCGCATCAGCGGCTTGTATGCGGCTGTATGCTTGGAGGCCTGGAGATGCTAAACTTGTTTGTTAATTAACTATCAATTACCGTGAGACCTGCAGACTTTTGCATGACAATAACTGGCTCACAACATTTCATGACCGCCACAGCCCTACTTGTCACTTAAATCTTCTTGAATTGTGTAACGAGGGTCGTATAAAGGGGACCAAGGTGCAGCGTGTAGAGTGCTCATACTTTACTTTTAATGATAACACTTAAACAAAACAAAACAAAACGACAGCCAACAGTTCCGTCAGGTGATACTCACAAAACGGAAAACAACTACCCACACCAACACAGGAAAACAGGCTGCCTAAGTATGGCTTCCAATCAGAGACAACAATTGACAGCTGCCTCTGATTGGAAACCATACCTGGCCAAAACATGGAAAACAAAAACATAGAATGCCCACCCATCTATCACACCCTGACCTAAATGAAACAGAAAAACACAGCTCTCCTAGGTCAGAGCGTGACAGTCCCCCCCCCCCCCCCCCCAAAGGTGCGGACTCCCGGCCACAACCCTGAACCTATTGGGGAGGGTCCGGGTGGGCATCCATATTTGGCGGCGGCTCTGGTTCCGGGCGTAGAACCCCCCCAACACCTACTCATCCCCCCGCTTCTGTGTGTCCGGAGGAACCAGACCGTGGGTCATCGCCGGAGGCTCTGAAACGCCAAACGCCGCTGAGGGCTCCGGGCTGCGGAACGCCGCTGAGGGCTCCGGGCTGCGGAACGCCGCTGAGGGCTCCGGGCTGCGGACCGCCGCTGAGGGCTCCGGGCTGCGGACCGTCGCCGGAGGTTCCGGACGGAGGAGCGTCGCCGGAGGCTCCAGACTGGGAAGCGTCATTATCGGTTCCAGACTAGTGACCGCTGGTGCTGGCTCCGTGCCATGGATCATCTCTACAGGTTCCGCGCCATGGATCATCACAGGAGGCTTCATACCATGGATGATCTCTACAGGTGCCGGGCCATGGATTATTCCTACAGGCTTCGTGCCAGGGTTTATCCCTACAGGCTCCGGAACATTTATAATCCCTTCAGGCTTTTTCCCAAGGATTATTTCTTCAGGCTCCGGGCCATGGATTTCCTCTAGAGGCTTCGTGCCATGGAACATCCCTACAGGCTCCGGGCCATGGATCATCACTAGAGGCTTCGTGCCATGGATCATCTCTATAGGCTTCGGACCATCGCTTATCACTGGAGGCTTAGATCGTGGAGCTGAAACAGGTCTCACCGGACTAGGAAGACGCACTGAGGACCGAGTGCTCAAAGCAGGCACCGGCCGTACTGGGCTATGGAGTCGAACTGGAGGGAGAGTGCGAGGAGCAGGCACAGGACGTACTGGATTATGGAGGCGCACTGGAGGGAGAGCGCGAGAGGCAGGCACATGCTCACCACAATAAGCACGGGGAGTTGGCTCAGGTCCCAGTCCTGGCCCAGCCAAACTACCCGTGTGCCCCCCCAAAAATAATGTTTTGGGGGTGCCTCCCGTTCTTCCCCGGTAGGCTCCGATATCTCTCTATTACTTGCCCCCAAGTCCAGTTTCTCCTTTCTATCCACTCCTCACTTGACCAGGTGTCCATTTCTGCCCGGGCACGCCGCTTGATCCAATTATGGTGGGTAGTTCTGTAACGAGGGTCGTATAAAGGGGACCAAGGCGCGGCGTGTAGAGTGCTCATACTTTACTTTTAATGATAACACTTAAACAAAACAACAAAACGACAGCCAACAGTTCCGTCAGATGATACTCACAAAACGGAAAACAACTACCCACACCAACACAGGAAAACAGGCTGCCTAAGTATGGCTTCCAATCAGAGACAACGATAGATAGCTGCCTCTGATTGGAAACCATACCTGGCCAAAATATAGAAAACAAAAACATAGAATGCCCACCCATCTATCACACCCTGACCTAAATTAGCTCTCCTATGTCAGAGCATGACAGATTGATTGTTTTCATTTTATTCCTGCAACTCTTTCATACTCTTGCTTGTGCCTGTAGTTTTTTCCCGTTAACATTACGACCGTGGAAATGTTTGTAATGACCTCCTACACCCCGGTAATGGCTGAAATGGGCTCAATGGAATACATTGGCTTTCTGTTGACTCTATAAGAACACTAAAGCTTCGTCTGGGATTTAACACACCATCTCAACACTTACATCACAATAAAGAGAAGAAATATAACTTTATTTTGATGGGTGTTCATTTTTTGTGGAATTGAAAAGTAATAATTTAATGCAGTTGGGGGGTGAAAATAAAGTTAAAATGATTACAAATAAGATGCACTGAAATGAAAGCAACTTCCGAAAATGAACATTTGGATTCTGGTGATATTATGTCCGATCTCGCAAGCAATGTAAAGTATGTTTAGATAGGTGCATTCTAAAGCCAAGCGTGTTGATTTTTTATACGAGGGTATCCTGCTATTGACACACATGTTGAATTATGCAAGAGAACGTGACAACAGTAATTAATGAAGCAGTCTAGACAGTGCAGGTAGGCTCCACCCCTTTATGTTAATGTAACATATTTGCACGTACACCCAGTGTATTTATGCAAATTATGCACATATCATTTAATTTTAACACATCCCCCCCCAAAAAAAAATACCTGATACAATAACAAAATGTATATTGGACAAATTGAATAACTGAACTGCATTCATTATTTGTCTGAGCCAGTAAAATGTTTTTTTGTGCTTTAATTCAGTCAATATCTGATGGATAATACAAATTCAAAAATGTTTAGAGGATCTTCATCCATTGTCCAACTGTTACATTTATTAGAATTAATTTTAAAACCTTTTAGCAATTTCGATGACCATAGCTAACAGATGTCACTGCATTATATTGTACTTGTGAAACACCTACAGCCCTCACTCCTCTCCTCCTACTCCCCTCCTGCAGGGCAAGAGGACCAACCTGCGGAAGGTCGACTCGGAGCGCATCGACCACGGCATGCGGGTCAAGTTCAACCCCCTGGCCCTGCTGCTGGACTCATCTCTGGAGGGCGAGTATGATCTGGTGCAGAGAGTCATCTATGACGTGAGTAATCCCACTCCTTTTAATTGAAGAAATAGTATAGTGTTGGGAAGATAAGTAGGGTGGGGAGTCAAAGGGCTGTTGGCTGGATTCGAACTCAGTGATGTGAGTTTTACATCATTAGCCCTGCTAATTTCAATGTCAATACCACAGACTGGGTAACCTCAGACGACTCTTCCAAGCAGACGTCCCATAAGCAAAGGCTTTGCAATGCCGCTAGAGTAATACTTAAGTAGTACTCTTAAGCAACTACTAACGCTGGTCTACGTCCGTCAAAACGCTTAGCTTAGAAGTTGCCCTTAGGCACAGTTATAGGACCTGCTAAAACCTACCCAAATCCTAACCTCAACCATGTTGCACTTAGGCACAGATCTAAGATCAGGTAAACCCTCCCCAAATCCTAACATCAACCGTAAGGGGTAAAGACGGATAACTGACCTTGTCTAGGAAATGTCTTGAAGCCTATTAACTTTGTGCCTTATAGGTGGATGACCCCAGCCTGCCCAATGACGAGGGAATCACAGCCCTGCACAACGCCGTCTGCGCCGGCCACACCGAGATCGTCAAGTTCCTGGTGCAGTTTGGCGTGAATGCTAACGCCGCCGACAGCGATGGCTGGTGAGCCATTGTCACTTTACAGTGGCCATTGTCACGTTACAGTTGCCCTTGTCCCTTTATAGTAACTTTACAGTGGTTGTTGTCACTTTACAGTAGCCAATGTGACTTGACAGTAGCTTTATCAAAGCTGTTGTCACCCCCAGCAACCAGTAGCACGTCACATCCAATGTGTTCATGTGGCTGATGTTATCCAGTCGCCCACTATTACTAAAGAGTTATTCTCTTTTTATTTCTCCCCTCCTTCACTCCCCCACTCTCCCTCACCCATCATCTTGCTCTCATATCCTCCAACTCTCCCACCTTGTTCCCTCTCTTATCTCTTTCTCCCTCTGCCCTCCTCTCTACCTGCCTCCCTTACTTTCTTCTGTCCCTACCTCCCTCTACCTCTCCGTGTCTGTCTGTCTGTCTCCCAGGACTCCACTGCACTGCGCGGCCTCCTGTAACAACGTGCAGGTGTGTAAGTTCCTGGTGGAGTCCGGGGCTGCTGTGTTCGCCACCACCTACAGTGACATGCAGACAGCAGCAGACAAGTGCGAGGAGATGGAGGAGGGCTACGCACAGTGTTCCCAGTTCCTCTACGGTGAGACCGCTAGTGTACTCTGACTGGAGACAAAGCACAAACATTATTTTCTCCAAACACTCAGTGTGCCTATTTTTCTTTTTCCGTTTTGCACTCGACCCCTCCGCTTGTTTACAAAATGTAGCTACCCTCACCTACTCTATCTAACGTTCGGCCTTCCATAACATGTTTTAGCGGAAATTGAATTTTAACAGCTTGTTCCTGACGAGGTGGGTGTGATTTTGTGTTGATGCAGGTGTACAGGAGAAGATAGGCATCATGAACCGTGGGGTGGTGTACGCCCTGTGGGACTACGAGGCCGAGGACGACGATGAGCTGGCCTTCAAGGAAGGCGACTGCATGACGGTGCTGCGGCGCGAGGACAAGGACGAGATAGAGTGGTGGTGGGCCCGCTGCGGAGACCGAGAGGGCTATATTCCAAGGAACCTGCTAGGGGTGAGCAGGAGAGAGGGGAGGGAGACTAGCCTGGCCACACATATGCTCCACCCTTATTTCCTAAGCCCTAGGCAATCCTGTAGATCTGAAATGATAGGATCGGTGTAAGAAATATGGTAAAAATTAAGAGAAATGTGGCAGGGTGAAGAGCAGTCAATTTGGAATTCAGCAGTAGTGTCTGTCTGGGGGCTGCAGCTCCATATTGCATTCAGAGCAGTGGTTTAGTATAGGAAAAGTGGGCATACACATATCCATTGGTTTTGACCAGGGGCCATTTCCACAAAGCGTCTAAAAGGAGGAATGCTGATCTAGGATCTGTCCATATACCGTAAAACTTCCATTAAGTGCAGAGCCTCCAACAAACCCCAGTCTCTTCTAATGGCCGGGCATCGCAAAATAAATGCCAGTCTCTATTAATTAAATGTAGGGTCAAAACAGGGTAATTACCAGTAGGTTATGCATGCATGCATTTTCTCGCATTTTCTATTTTCTACATTGTAGAATAATAGTGAAGACATCAAAAGTATGAAATAACACATATGGAATCATGTCGTAACCAAAAACGTTTATTTTATATTAGAAATTCTTCAAAGTAGCCACCATTTGACTTGATGACAGCTTTGCACAGTCTTGGCATTCTCTCAACCAGCTTCAAATGGAATGTTTTTCCAACGGTCTTGAAGGAGTTCCCAGCCCTCCATAACTCTCCTTCTTGGTCAAATAGCCCTTACACAGCCTGGAGGTGTGTTGGGTCATTGTCCTGTTGTAAATCAAATTATAGTCCCACTAAGCGCAAACCAGATGGGATGGCGTATCACTGCAGAATGCTGTGGTAGCCATGCTGGTTAAGTGTGCCTTGAATTCTAAATAAATCACAGACAGTGTCACCACCACACCTCCTCCCTCATGCTTCACGGTGGGAACCACACATGCGGAGATCATCCGTTCACCGACTGTGCATCTCACAAAGACACGTCAGTTGGAACCAAAAATCTCACATTTGGACTCATCAAACCAAAGGACCGATTTCCAACGGTCTAATGTCAATTGCTTGTGTTTCTTGGCCCAAGCAAGTCTCTTCTTATTATTGCTGTCCTTTAGTAGTGGTTTCTTTGCAGCAATTTGACCATGAAGGCCTGATTTACACAGTCTCCTCTGAACAGTTGTGAGATGTGTCTGTTACTTGAACTCTGTGAAGGCTGCAATTTCAGAGGCTGGTAACTCTAATGAACTTATCCTCTGCAGCAGAGGTAACTCTGGGTCTTCCTTTCCTGTGGCGGTCCTCATGAGAGTCAGTTTCATCATAGTGCTTGATGAGTTTTGCGACGCACTTGAAGAAACTTTCAAAGTTCTTGAAATTTAAAGTAATGATGGACTGTCTTTTCTGTTTTCTTATTTGAGCTGTTCTTGCCATAATATGGCCTTGTCTTTTACCAAATAGGGCTATCTTCTGTATACCACCACACCCTTGTCACAACACAGCTGATTGGCTCAAATGCATTAAGAAGAAAATTAATTCCTCAAATTCACTTTTAACAAGGCACACCTGTTAATTGAAATGCATTCCAAGTGACTAACTCATGAAGCTGGTTGAGAGAATGCCAAGAGTGTGCAAAGCTGTCATCAAGGCAAAGGGTGGCTACTTTGAAGAATCTCAAACACTTTTTTGGTTACTACATGACTCCATATGTGTTATTTCATAGTTTTGATGTCTTCACTATTAATCTACAATGTAGAAAATAGTAAAAATAAAGAAAAACCCTGGAATGAGTAGGTGTGTCTAAACTTTTGACGGGTACTGTATTAGTAAAAACGAGATTAAATTGAGAATAGTCTGGTGGGTGAAAATATGATCACTTGATGAGAGAACAGCATGTGCAGTCTGAGGCAAGGAAGGCAAGCTTTATTTGCGACTTTTTCAAATCATCAATAGCCTATCATGCAGCCCATCTATGTTTTGATTGCTAAGACATTATGGTTTGTATCATTCACAACTAAAGTTACCAAATAACTCTAAATCTAGTGTATAGGACCTGTTTCAAATTCACTTCTACGCTCAACATAGCTACTTCCTTCATATGCGCGGAATAGGACAAATATCCTTTCTATTTTATTTAGCTACGGTGCATTTGGAAACTATTCAGACCCCTTGACTTTTTCCACATTTTGTTAAGTTACAGCCTTATTATACAATGGATTACTTTTTTTTCAATCTACACGCCGTACCCCGTAATGACAATACAAACACTGTTTTTTAGACATTTTTGCTAATTTATAAAAATAAAAATGTGGATAATTTTTTATTCCACAAAATGTGGAAAAAGTCAAGAGGTCTGAATACTTTCCGAAGGCACTGTTTAACACTTTTTTTCTTTTTTTTTACATGATTCCATATGTGTTATTTCATAGTTTTGATGTCTTCACTGTTATTCTACAATGTAGAAAATAGTAAAAATAAAGAAAAACCCTGGAATGAGTAGGTGTGTCCAAACTTTTGACTGGTACTGTATATCCAACTTCCAACCTCAAACTAACTGTACCACAATCCACTTTGCCGCTTTTGTAGCCTAACATTTGCAGTGTGTTCTAAATGTACGTTTTTTAATTAGCAAACAGGACTGTCGGTGAACCTATTAATGACAGTAGCTTTTTTTATCAACTTGTAGAGCTGGAAACTTGATTATAACAGTGTGAGCTCTACGTTTTAAGCAAATAAACGCCTGGGTGTTTAAAGTTATCCATTATGGGAAATTAAATATCAAAAGTCCTACGCTGAGATGTTGTGAATACTGGCCCCGGTGCTGGAGGTCAAAGAATATGTTCAGTGAAAAGCAGGGGCGCAACTTTCACTGAGCGTCCGGTAGGCTATTTGGAGTGTTCATTCGAATGGAAAAAATATATATAATAATAATTATGTCACCCCCACTTCTAAAACCAAAGTTGTGCCCCTGGGGAAAATTATAAAAGTGCAACTTTCAATCTATTTGGGGAAGAAATTACCCAGGAGGGTCTACTTCTCTGATCAGAGGACTGGTGAAGACCTAACATTTCTTAGTCACACATGCCTTGTAAAGACCTACCAGCTCCTTGCGTAACCCCCTTGACAAAAACTTTTATGCCATTTCACATACGGAGATAATCCCTTATCTGGCAAGGATGAATACATTTCTTTAACTAGTGGGGGAAATCCTGTCACTTAAGAATATTATGTAATAATGGTGAATCTAAATGAGAATCTCAGCCCCCTGCTTACCATAGTTGTATGATATTTAAAATGTTATTTTCTTCTTCTTAGCTGTATCTGAGGATCAAGCCACGGCAGAGGAGCTTGGCTTAAATTATATTGGCTCACGTTCCACCCTACTCGCTGAAAACTACTCCGACTTGAAGAAGTTGAAGAACAAGAAGTTACTTTAGAAAGGCGAATGAAGAACTTCAAAGTCCAGCACTACATTTCACGCTTCTGGTCTTTTGGATGTCAAAGTCAAGCATTACACTTCAATCTTTTGGTCTTTTGGACCTGTCTGTGAAGGACCATATCATGCTAAATGGTTTTCAACCTATGTATGGATAATATACACATGGTCATGCTGTTTCCTTTTCACTGCAGGAATGTATACACCGTGCAACATTTGTAATGGAGACTTCTGAACAGTGTTTTTTGTAGACGTGTGATTTTCTGAGCAGAATCAATTTGTAAGGGTTTGTAACTGTGGCAGTTGGAAATGTAAAGCTTTTTCTACGTCATGGCATTTTCCATAATCTTTCTATCAGGTTATCACAAACAATCTTTCTGTGGGTATACAGTGCCTTCAGAAAGTATTCATACCCCTTGACTTATTCCACATTTTATTGTGTTACAGCCTGAATTGAAAATTGATTACATTTGTTTATTTCTCACCCATCTACACACAATACCCCATAATGACAAAGTGATATTTTTTTTTTTTTATGTTTGCAAATTTATTGAAAATGAAATACATAAATATCAAATTAACATAAGTATTCACACCACTGAGTCAATACATGAAATAATCACCTTTGGCAGCAATTACAGCTGAGTCTTTATGGGTAAATCTCTCTCTAAGAGCTTTGCACACCTGGGTTGTACAATATTTGCACATTATTATTTTAAAAATTCTTCAAGCACTGTCAAGTTGGTTGATCATTTGTAGACAGCCATTATCAATTCTTGCCATAGATTTAGAATCCGATTTATGTCAAAACTGTAACTAGGCCACTCAGGAACATTTGATGTTGTCTACGTAACCAACTCCAGTGTATATTTGGACTTGTATTTTAGGTTTTTGTCATGTTAAAAGGTGAATTTGTCTCCCAGCGTCTGTTGGAAAGCAGACTCAACCAGGGTTTCCTTTAGGATTTTGCCCATGCTTAGCTCTATTCTGTTTTTCTTTATCCCCAAAAAACTCCCTAGTCTTTGCCGATGACAAGCATACCTATAACATGATGCAGCCACCACCATGCTTGAAAATATGAAGTGGTACTCAGTGATGTGTTCGATTTTCCCCAAACCTAACAATTTGTATTCAGTACATAAAGTTAATTTCTTTGCCACAAAAAAATATCAACTTATTTAGGCTTGCCATAACAAAGGGGTTGAATACTTATTGACTCAAGACATTTCAGCTTTTCATTTAATTTGTCATTTAAAAAAAATAATATCCACTTTGACATTATGGGGTTTTGTGTGTGCGTGCCAGTGACACAAAATCTGTTTAATCCAAGCTGTAACACAACAATGTGTAAAAAGTCAAGGGGTGTGATCACTTTCTAAAGGCACTATGAACACTTTCTAAAGGCACTATGAACACTTTCTAAAGGCACTGTAGTTCCACCTAGGTTTGAAGCTCTGTAATGTTGTGGTTGAGTTACTTTGTTTTCCTATGAATGTCTATTTTTCAATGTTTTTGTAGAACATTTTGTGTGTGTGTAAGTACTGTATGTAGCCTGGCATGCTGTGCTAGTAATGAATGTTGAAAGCACAAGCTTCAAGGGTCTCGCTCAACATCACCTCCTTATCCAATCCTTCATATCTTAAAGGGCTGCTCAACGTTATTCCCGGAGAGGTACCATCCTGTATGTTTTCGCTCCAACCATAATCTAGCCCATCCTATTTATAACAATTAGGTGGTTGATAAGCTGAATCGGGTTAGTTACAACTGTGGTTGGAGCGAAAACATACATGAGGGTAGCTCTCCAAGAACAGGGTTGGGCAGCCCTGCACGTGGACCAGACAGAATATGACCAGCATTTTTTGGTTACACGTTATAACTTTCATGATTAAACCATTATAATCCTTTATAAATGCCTAATAATTTCTATGTAAATAGTCATATTAATAATATGTAGGCCCTTTAACTATTTATACATGTTTAGCCTATTCATGAAAGTCATTTATAAAAGTGTAAACACATTTTATTAATGGAACTGAGTGATTTAAATCAGTGACATTTCAAATCTTTGCTTTTAGCTAAGCTGCAAAATTCCCATTAAATGTGTTCTGTGAACAATCTGTGTTGACCATCAAGCCAAATAAGTTCAGCTTTTAAAAAGTCAATAAAAATATGCAAAAATATTTGTCTTTTGATGTTTTTATGGGGAAAGAAAGTGTCACGATAAAACATGTTTAATATTATTTACACAACCTTGATGCAATGCATACACATACTGCAAACTTGCCATGTGTCTCAATCAAAGAAGCTAATAATACCTGCAATATTATATTTAATATATAATCTAATAGATAAGCACTCTGCATGCTTTCTGTACTACATTTGTATATTTCTTATGACAGTAAACATATAAGATACTGTAAAGATCAGCTGATACTTGAATAAGCGGCATACATCAGTGGTCACCAAGACCTCAATATGCAATCAACACCATGATAAATTGAATCCCGTGTTTCACTACTGCACACCTTAAAGCTCTCCCGGACTAGGTTCGGTAACCTCTGGCGTACACAAACATGCAGAAGCTATTCCAAAAATACAAAGTGCAAAATCGACAACTCTCACAAAAATGTTTGTGCTTCAAAATGGTATTTAGAAGTGGATGTACATTACAATCAATGCTTTAGTTATAATTGCACACAACCTCGTAAAGGGTGAGGGATAAAGTCTAGAGTTCAATAAATATTTGTCATTTAGGAGTCCATTTAGTCTGATTTAGATTTTCACAAGTCCCTATTAAGCATGCAGACTCCAAATGGGTATCTAGCTGCACAAAGCTGCCTTGTACACAGACAAGCCTGAAGCTATGACATATACAGCATTGGGTTCAATGGGTTGACATAACAGGGTAACAAAAGCGGCGTCTCTACTATGAAAAACATCACATCACTTAATCCTTGCCCCTACATTTCTTTCAGAACAGGTTTGCAATGCAACATTCACTTGACTACGCCAAGCATCTTGACTCTGCTCATTCTCAACCCTCACACATTATTGCTGCCCTACACAGACTTAGTTGAATTTAACATTTAGAAAATTAGCATGGCAACATTTACGCTTGCCACTTATTTGCATCACCAAAATGGGCAGCACGTAGTCTACTTTTCCTTAATACTAATCAAGACGAATGAAGTGGAGAGTAAACCACAATATTTTAGAAAAAGTATGGAAGGAAACTTGCATTCAAAAGCATGTTAAAAGAGCTCTTCCTTTTGCAGACAGGACCACCACTGGTCGACTTCCCTGCTTTCCACATGCTTTTGAAAGCAATGCTAACTGATATAACCTGTTTACACAAGCATTGCTACATGCTCCAAAAATGCTAGCCATTCTGCACATTGCTAAATAACAAGCTAACAAACTTAAAAATGACAACACCTTAGGTCAGGGTTTCCCAAACTCCCCCCACGGCTGTACGTTTTGTTTTTTGCCCTAACACTACACAGCTGATTCAAATAATCAAAGCTTGATGATGAGTTGTTTAACTGAATCAGCTGTGTATTGCCGATACTTGGCCCCTTGGGGCAGGACCGAGTTTAGGTAATGTGTCTGCCTTAGGTAAGTCGACAATGAGCTAAAACGTTTAAAAAGCCAACTATCCCTTTAAACCTCCAAAGGATGAGTATGTTCCACATCGTCCAGTCCAAGTAAAACAGGGAGAGCATGCATTTGATCTATTGTATCTGTTATGAAATGACCCTCTGGTGTTTGGAGCCAGAGAGGGATGGGAATGGTTCCTTCAAGCAATCCACAGCAGATTAGATGAAAGCTTAGCCTGCCTTCGAAGTGGTCACCCAGCTTCGACTAAAGACGCTGACCTTTGCCCGAACCCACACTCATCAAAGCGTCGCCCCAGAGCCACCACTGAGAAGGATCAAGGGTTCAATAGGGCTTTACATCTCGACATGGCACGAAGGGTAGATGAGGAAAGTACAGTAAAGACACACTTAGATACAAATAAATGGTGATTAAAATACCAGTGTGTGGTTCAATAGCAATCTAATGGGATGACATCCAGTACAGGCAGTTCACACAAACTTACTCGGGGGGGGGGGGGGGGGGGGCATGTTCAGGAGAGTTTATCATTTCCTCTCCTTCCCTCCTTTCTCCTCTCTATTTTTCTATCTCCCTCTGGTTCTGGTCGTGGATCTGGTTTTGGTCATGGGAGTCGGGCAGGAGGCTGGTGACGTGGCCGATGCCCTTGGTCACGCCCTCCCTGAAGAGCAGCTTTGCGCCCATGCGGAGGTACTCAGGGTGTTTGATGAAGCGGAAGCAGACCACGGCCCTCTCTCCTGTGCGCAGCTCCTCCTGGTGGTGAAAACAGGGAAGGGCACACAAAACGGTTCGTGTTGACTCGTAAAGCAGCAGGGCCACAATCAGTAGCTAGACGTTGTGGAACGTTGCGGATAGAAATGCCATGGATAGAGTTGACCTGATTCCTCTTCCTCTACATGGCAGAGTGGCATGTTTGTTCTATATAATACAATCTCTATCTGAACATTGCACAAGGTTTCATTTCTGCTATAAAAACAAATATTGACCTTGTACAAATTTGTCTAAATACTACAATGTATGAAGGATGCTGTATAAAAGAAAAAGGAGTGTATACTTAAGCAATAAGGCCCGAGGGGGTGTGGTATATGGCCAGTATATCACGGCTAAGGGCTGCTCTTATGTACGACGCAACGCAGAGTGCCTGGATACAGCCCTTAACCGTGGTATATTGGCCATATACCACAAACCCCTGAGTTGCCTTATTGCTATTATATATTGGTTACCAACGTAATTAGAGCAGTTAAAATAAATGTTTTGTCATACCTGTGGTATACGATCTGATATACCATGGCTGTCAGCCAATCAGTCAATCAGCATTCAGGACTCTAACTACCCAGTTTATAATTGTTATTACTAAACTAACCTTTCCATGCAGGCACTCCACAGTGGCCGTCTGTCTTACGTTCCCCACGTGCACGGTCACTTGGAAGCCCCGATGGAATGTTTTGGCGTGGAAGAGAAGGACGATGGCCGCCTCAAACTGCCAGCAGATGGTGGGGTTCATCTTTGGGCTGACCATCACCATACCCTATTCAACACACACACACACACACACGCACCAATAAGTACTTTGGGAGATGGGAAAGGAACAACCATTGTGGAAGTGATTTTATAACAACAGTACACTGCATTTTGACTACATATGTTTTGGGAGTTGTTTGTGCGTGTATGTGTGTATTATATTGTGTTATGAGTGTGCATGGACATTGTGTCAGACTGTTTCAAGGACCAAAATGTGTTTTTCACTGATAGCTATCAATTTAAAAAATAACTTTATTTATAGAAGAGATGTATTTTTTCCAATGAGGGAACTTCTTGTCTGGAGTGCTTCAAAACGAAACTAACGAAAACATAGTAGGCTACACAGACCTCCTACCTATACTTGAGATTTCACATGTAGCACACAAAACAGAGGACAGATGACAGTATCATAACCATGAGCAGTTTGTGCAGTCGTCCTGTTTCCAAATGTGACCTTGCAATGTTCAGTCATATTAAGGGATGTGATTGGCAGAACATAGAAAATGGGAGGGGAAACTACAGTATCTTATAGATAAAAGTCATGAAAATTCACATCTGGGCACATGTGGTGCGGTTGTGTTGTGGCTGAACCCTCTGACCTTGCGGAGCAGCGAGCGGTCAAAGTTGCCGAGGGCCAGTGTGGCGGCTTGGCCGGCTCTCAGCACCCTGCAGGCCGAGCGGTTCCTATGGATGCTGCCCACCTTCAGCCTTAGGAAACGGCCCTCGTCCGTAGGGCCAACCACCAGCCTCTCTCCCTCGCGACACACCCCACTGTCCACGGAACAACGGGAGGAAAAACATATTAAGATATGTCAAAGTGGAACTCTCCAGGGCAAATCATTTTTAGCAGCACTTCAGGGTTACACCGTTTGCAGTACATTGACTTCTATTGGTTTTTGATTAGCTAAAAGCTTAATTGAGCAAATCCTCCAAAAATATCTTTAAAAAAATCTCAACAAAGTCACCTATCGATGTGAACATGATGCGTGAAAAATGATAATAATTGGTACCATGACATGAATGGGATTTGTGCCACAAATGCTAAAACGTTAGCACTTGGAAACAGTGCCAGGGAAACTAACCCAAAGCACGATTGCTGTCAGACCTTGTCCATAGACAGCTTACAGGGTAAGGAGACCAATATGTCATTTTGTAATTTGGGTGAAACAGCGCTAAATAAATCCATTATCATTCCATTCATGAGTACCAATATGACTTATGGCCAACTGACCTGTAAAGAGTTCCTCCCACCACTGTCCCCACATCTGGCACGGTATATATCTCATCTACCTATATTCACAAGCAGAGGAATTAGGAAGTATATTTTGCACGCGTTGATGCAGAATAAGGGTGCGAATCTGAATGTGTGAAAGTGCATGTTCACATCTCGTATGTATGTGTGGGTGTATGTTTTGTTATGCGTGTGCATGAATGCATGTATGCGTTTGGATGTGTTTGTAAAGAGTGTGTGTATGTGGGTAATATATTAGTTGTTCGTGCACAAACGTGTGTGCATGTGTATTATTGTGTTAGTTGTGAGTGTGCGTGGACACACACAATGTCCATGCACACACATCATTCACACAATAATTGTATCCGTTAATGTGTCTGGGTGCGTGTGTATATACGCAGGTGTAGTACCTGGAACTCAGTGAGTTGCTGCATGAGCTCCTCCTGCTCCTTGCTGTTGCTGAGAGGAGGCAGGATGTTGAAGAAGACCTTAAGCAGGTCCAGACTCTCTCCAGACACGCTGGACAGGGTGAAGATGGGTGTGATGCTACGGCATAAAGAGTGGGCATGAGGTGACTTTTACAACCAGTATATAACCTAAGCATAACGTCAGAAAAGGCGTCGTAATGGTGTCATTTAGTGTAAAGAAATTGGCTGGGGTGATCTTAACATCATTCTCTGGATGTCAATTGGTTTTCTGGTTGAGGAGACATCGGATAAACCAGATTACAACCAGGTAAAAGACATGTTTTTCATGGCTACATCAAGTCATAAAGATGTCCTATTTTGGATGTTATCTGGTCAGATAACCAGATAGACATATTTTAATGGTTGCTCAAAATATGTCTAAATAACTTCTCACTTGGTTATCTGATTTCCATCAAATTTGTTTACACCTGGGAAAATTGCGTCATTATGATTTCCCATGCCAAATTCTGCCCACTAAGTTAGTTAGTCCTTTGATGTTTAAATGGGTGTATACACCCAACTAGGGCAGGGAATTACCAGGGACCTCACAATATGATATTATCATGATACTTTGGTGCCGATACGATATGTTTTGCGATTCTCACTATTCTATATGTATTGCGAGTTGATGCAGCAATTTTATTGTGATTCGATGTTCCAAACATATTGCTCACCATATGTCTGCTGCAGAGGGACAAGCGAGAGCCATGAGAAAACAAGTTTTGATCAATCATGGAAATAAAAGTGCTGAAAAATAATTGGCTCCCTATTTAAAAAGAAGATGGAGAACAAAAAAGGAAAAATACTGGAGTTTTGGTGCAGCTATCGCAAAAAATAATATTGAGATATTGTCAAAACAATATGACAGATCGTCAACAATAATATTCCAATATGTAACTGTATTGATTTTTCCCCCCACCAATACAAACAACGTTGCCGTACATGCTTGCTAATTCCCTTCTAGTCACTCTGGACTAAGGCCTATGTGGTGTATATTGGGTTCTGAATCTCAATTCTAGTTTCCTTATAGGTCTTTTCTCCTTTTCAGCAGCTACCTGGAGGATTGAGCGAACTGCTGGGCGGCTGTGACGGCGTCATCCGGGCTGGCCACCACCATCGGCACTTTGTTACAGCCAGGCAGCTTGAGGACATGCTCCAGCTGGCGTACTGTGCGCTCCACCGTGCCCTTGGCGCACAGGTCCACCTTGCTGACCACGATAAAGATGGGTACCTTTAGTGCCATGGCCAGGCCCAGGTGTTCCCGGGTGGTGCCAGCTAAGGGGGAGAAAATCGTATCTGGTTAGGTCAGCGGTAGGGTCGCAAAACTCCCAGTAATTTACCAAAGTTACCATACTTCAGAAACGTTGGTAACTTTGGTAATTTATACTTGAGAAGAAAAAAAATGGTGTCCATGAGTTTCTAGTAAATAGACCATATGGTTCAGGAGAAGATTTATGGAAAAACATCTAATCAACAATGACCTCATCTGCAATTAACACCCTCTTTGTAACACTAGTTACACATACAGTTGAAGTTGGAAGTTACACACCTTAGCCAAATACATTTAAACTCAGTTTATCACAATTCCTGATATTTAATCCTAGTAAAAATTCTCTGTCTTAGGTCAGTTAGGATCACCACTTTATTTTAAGAATGTGAAATGTCAGAATAATAGTAGAGTGATTTATTTCAGCTTTTATTTCTTTCATCACATTCGCAGTGGGTCAGAAGTTTACATACACTCAATTAGTATTTGGTAGCATTGCCTTTAAATTGTTTAACTTGGGTCAAACGTTTCAGGTAGCCTTCCACAAGCTTCCCACAATAAGTTAGGTGAATTTTGGCCCATTCCTCCTGACAGAGCTGGTGTAACTGAGTGAGGTTTGTAGGCCTCCTTGCTCGCACACACTTTTTCAGTTCTGCCCACAAATGTTCTATAGGATTGAAGTCAGGGCTTTGTGATGGCCACTCCAATACCTTGACTGTGTTGTCCTTAAGCCATTTTGCCACAACTTTGGAAGTATGCTTGGGGTTACTGTCCATTTAGAAGACCAGTTTGCGACCAAGCTTTAACTTCCTGACTGATGTCTTGAGATGTTGCTTCAATATATCCACATAGTTTTCCTTCCTCATGAGGCCATCTATTTTGTGAAGTGCACCAGTCCCTCTTGCTGCAAAGCTCCCCCACAACATGATGCTGCCACCCCCGTGCTTCACGGTTGGGATGGTGTTCTTCAGCTTGCAAGCATCCCCCTTTTTCCTCCAAACATAACGATGGTCATTATGACCAAACAGTTCTATTTTTGTTTCATCAGACCAGAGGACATTTCTCCAAAAAGTATGATCTTTGTCCCAATGTGCAGTTGCAAACCGTAGTCTGGCTTTTTTATGGCGATTTTGGAGAAGTGGCTTCTTCCGTGCTGACCGGCCTTTCAGGTTATGTTGATATAGGACTCGTTTGACTGTGGATGTAGATACTTTTGTACCTGTTTCATCCAGAACCTTCACAAGGTCCTTTGCTGTTGTTCTGGGATTGATTTGCACTTTTCGCACCAAAGTACGTTCATCTCTAGGAGACAGAACGCGTCTCCTTACTGAGCGGTATGATGGCTGCGTGGTCCCATGGTGTTTATACTTGCGTACTATTGTTTGTACTGATGAACGTGGAACCTTCAGGCGTTTGGAAATTGCTCACAAGGATGAATATACAATTTATTTTCTGAGGTCTTGGCTGATTTATTTTGATTTTCCCATGATGTCAAGCAAAGAGGCATTGGGTTTGAAGGTTGGCCTTCATCCACAGGTACACCTCCAATTGACTCAAATTATGTCAATTAGCCGATTAGAAGCTTCTAAAGCCATGACATCATTTTCTAGAATTTTCTAAGTTGTTTAAAAGCACAGTCAACTTTGTGTATGTAAAACTTCTGACCCACTGGAATTGTGATACAGTGAATTATATGTGAAATAATCTGTCTGTAAACAATTGTTGGAAAAATGACTTGTGTCATGCACAAAGTAGATGTCCTAACCGACTTGCCAAAACTATAGTTTCTTAACAAGAAATTTGTGGAGTGGTTGAAAAACGAGTTTTAATGACTCCAACCTAAGTGTATGTAAACCTCCGACTTCAACTGTAAGTAGTCAAATGCACATCACTTTTCATAGCTTGCTGGGCCAAACAAATCTTGTAAAAGTCAAAAAGGCCGGCACAATCTACACTGTTATTATAGCTATATCATCGGGCTTACCTATGCCTGTGTTGGCGCTGACCACCAGCATGGCGAAGTCTGGGCAGTAGCTGGTGAGGCCAAAGATGGTGGTTTTCAGGTACTTGTGGTGGCCGGCCAGGTCAATGAAGGTGATCATTTTAGAAGAGCTCTCACAAATCTCCTCAGCTGTACGGGAGTCACTGTAATTCACCACCTTCAAAAGCCACATGAGAGGAAGTTTGATTCACTTGTGGGTTGTTACACTGTTTTTATGGGTTAGTAACAAATAGAAGATGTTCAAAACATTTGTGTGCTGCTACAGTTTTTTTTGTGTAATTACACTTTTTTGTTATATCAGTGTAGTTTTTGAGGAATAAGTTGTTTTTGTTTTTTTATAGTCTTTGCTCAAAGGAAGGGAAACTCGTGCGTGTTTATCCTTCCTTCTTTATATTGTCACCTATAAGACGCTGTTACCCACCTCCCCTTTGCTATTGAAGCCCAAAATCTCAAAGCTGATGCTTGATGTCCTGCCTGTTTGGATCTCATGAAGGTGCCTGAAGAGGTTGAGGCGTGCCCGGCCTCGCCCGTTGTCCAGCTCGCCTTGCGTCAGCACGCCCAACAGTGTGGACTTCCCTGAGTCCACGTTTCCCAGTACAGCCACACGCAGGTCCAAGAACTGCTCTCATACACACACAAGAGACACTGCAGTGAAATTACAGCAGATTGACGTGGCAGAAATCCTTCATTGTATGTACAGCTTACCATTGACCATTTATATAATTGAGTGCAAAACAAGAGGGTCACTCTCCTTTTGCATTTTAATGCTTAATTGACAGACAGAAAATAAACAATGGGTGATAGGTGAGGAGGAGACAGTGAGAAGTGAATTGAACCACAGACTCCAGGGGGGAGTCGCATATGTGCAAGGAGCCAGGAGTGTTACAACTGGACCACCAGTCAGCCCTTCTACTTTACTTCACTCTGTAGTCCATAGGCTAGCCTTACTTTTGAGATTTGTAATTTGGGTGAATTGTCTCTTAAATAAGACACGGTGCTGTTTAATCTCACCTGTTGGTCGTCTGGAACTTTTCGGACAAGAACCTCTGCGATTTTCCGGCAGTTTCTGTCCGAGTCGTAATCCACCTCTCTTTCTCGTAAAAGTGTGATGTCAGCACCAACCCTGGTGAGGCAGAGATAGCACATTTATAACCAACACCCACCAAACTGAGGGGCAACTGTTAAATTCAGTGACAATGGCAAACTGTCAAATTAAACATTTATAAACTAGTTTCTTCAAGAATCAATGGGTATAATTGAAATGACCATGGAGCTGAAGAAAGTATCCCAGATTGTGCCTTTGGTGACGTTTGCAAACAAGGTAGTGACATACTTCTCTGCCATCCTCCGTAGGGTCTTCAGCGAGGCTCTCATGTCTCCCTCTGACAGTCCGACAAGCAGGCCATTGTCTTCCACCCCAATCTGATACACCGCTTCACCCCGTCCCTCTTGAAGACGCCATTTTAACTGGGTGGCCAGGTGCTCAAAGCGGTATTGTGTGGGGTTCACCAGCTTCAGCTGCAGTGAAGGTAGAGCACGGGACAGCACTTCACCACCAAGAAGTGTCCAACAAGTGAACCTCGTGTTTGAGAGGATGCATGCATATACATGGATGTGTTTTGACTTTTGATTACTAGCTACAGGTGAAAGGGAAGATGACATGCAAAAAGAAAGAAATGTATACTAGTACCTTATATTCAATGTTTCCTTCTTCAGCCTGAGAGAAACAGAGGGAAGGACATGTTTTGAAAAGGTGTGCCTGTACTGTATTTTGACAGACAAGCACACACCCCTGTTGACTAATGTACTACTGAATAAAAACTACCCACACCACAGCAAGCTATCACTACAGTATTTTACATCTATGCACCACCAAGGGAAACAATTTATCTTGCAACATCAAGGAGCTGCCAATCGTCTCTCTTGCAGCTAGTCACAACATTGTTATGTGCGTACGCCAGCTGTTGTTGTCAACAAACAAACACATGTTCATTCCCTGCTTATAACAACGTTACATATGGCCAAAAAGTTTCTTACCATGGAAAAAGCTCAGACGACAGCATCTGCCAAATGCTAGGTAAAATAATGTCAGAATGTGTAAATAGCTAGGCTCTGGCTAGTCTAGCATTGGATAATATCGCTAGCTAGCTAACTAACATGAACTTGATAGCAAGCTCCAGCTAGCAGTAGCTGTACATCTGCTTCAGTAGTAGCTAGCCAACGTACCTCCGGTGGTAAATATGGTGGGGTTTTGTTGGTCTTTGTCTTTTTATTCCTCCGTCTCTTTCTTCTTTTCCCTTTTTTTGAACGCGTCTTTTTGGACGTCATCCTTCTCCCATTACCTGAACTGGGTCCTTGCAAATTTGATCTAACGTTAGGCAAATTTGATCTAACGTTAGCGATTGTACCAACGCCGGTCCCACCTGATATTCGCGCATCCATCAAGAGAATGATCTAGCTAACGCGAACCCACACTGTTTTTGTCAGTAAGAATATAACGGACTTAACGTTGTACGTCTGCAAATGAATCAATACACATACATATGGGCTCAGAGTGGGTAGCTAACGCAATCGGTCCAACTGAGGCTGGTCTTCTCTCCATCACTTGCCTTCTACTAGTCCAGGGTTCCCCAACTGGCGGCCCGCGGCCCGATTTATATTATTTATGTTACAAATTATTATATAATAATATTATTATTATTTGTTCAAATTGTTGGACATACAATACACAATACTAAAAACACCAGGAAATCAGCTTCAAGTGATTTTCATTTTGGAATTCTGTTCCCAAATTACCACACATAATAAAGAGGTAACTTGATATCAAACAAATGTAAGCAAGGTTTGAAATGATTCATTTTTTTGTCAAATATAATATCTGTTTGGGCTTCTTGCAGTCAATTTGCAGTCTACAAATTATGTTCTGGTCACCGACCATCAAATCATCCAGATGATCCCTGCGGACTGTTAAAATAGGTTGACGCGCCTGCCTCAAGCGAACCTCCACCACTAGTATCCGTGTGATTTTAGGTTTTCCGTCAGGGTTTGCAAAAGTTACCAGAATCACTAAGTCCAAATTGGCTATATAGTACAAAATTATTACCTTTTTTATGTGGTTTTCGGTCTTAATTTAAGGTTAGGCATAAAGTTAGCAGTGTCGTTAAGATTAGGTTTAAAATGCAATTTTAAGAAGATCAATTGTAGAAATAGGCGGGGTTTATGACTTTGTGGCTGTGGTAACTAGTGACAACCGGAAGGAAAGACCTCACAGATGGTGTCAGGTCAGAGATACTTTTGAGGAGATGGGAAACTCCATTGAAATCGAATTAACCCCCATTGTGTACGTTTCCCGTGCTAAGTCAATGGTCGCAAGGTGCATTCTGGGTGATTCAAGGGATAAGAAGAGCTCTCCTCCAAGGAGTGAATGGGAGTCAATTAGGAGCTCAAAAACCCAACATTAGCATGACTTTCGTCAACAAGAAGTACGACATTAGAAATATTTTCCAAGATGTGAGACAATTAACTTACTATCTGTAATATTGTATAGCTTTGGAATCGTGACATTAGGTACTTTCGAGGAAAATACGCACGTTTCTCGACTCATACCCTGGAGAAGGGATTGCGTGACGATTCGTTTCGCAACCGCGTGACGCAGCATGATAACGTGAACGCGATTGGTCGACAGTCTGTTGGGTGGGATGTTTGCGCCTACAGTTTTGCTTCTGTACTGCAGTTTGACTGACGTCCGGTCTAGAAATACATTTTGTATAGACTGCCAGAGTCCGATTTGAAAATTCCTAATAAGACATTTCAGTCACCACCTTTGTGCACAAAACATCCATTGAATTATTGAAATAATTGTCGCTGAGGCAGAATTTTTCTCCATCACTCACTGCCGAAAATATGAACATTTTAAATTCATCCAATGCCTGCCATGTTGCGTTGCTCTCTGTGCGCACTGGGTGCTAGTGCGCATGTATGTGATGTTTGCACTCGCTACCAGCTCGTTAGGCAGCCGCCATAGGGCAGATTGACGAGGGCGCCATTTTCTGAGCTAAACTGACCAAGACGCTTCTGACGCCGCCCTTTGATAAACAGTGCCCACTTTGTCAAAGGCAAGGGACAAAATATTTTGCTTGTCCATTCCCAGGGCGCCTCTCCAGGGTGCTGTTGAAGAGACGCATCTCTGCAGCGCTCCACCAACGTTCCGTATCTGACTTAAATCATGTAGCACATATAGGATATGGTAAAGAGAGTATGTGGCCTTTTATGTAGCCTACAGGCTGGATATTAAATGTATGACAATGTAATGAGAGGGACAATATTAACAAACAACATATCCTAAAAACAGGACAGGTCAAAGTAAAATGGACAATATAGAATGGACAATCACAACTGTTGTCCAGGAATTTCACCCCAATGTCATGATCAGAGGTTTCAAATTTGTATCCATACATTTTTGACGAACTGATCATACCGAAAAAGAAAATACTTCTGCATTTCCTGCTGAGTAAACACATTGTAAATAGGCTGACGATAACTCCTGATAAAGTTGGGTAGCTGATATTCAGAGCTTAAATAGCCAAATTGATTATTCACAGGAATCAGGACTAATAAATTCAATGCAATGGCCTGTTTTACAAAGGGTGGGCCATGGTAGGTTACACCCCAGTAAGCATGAGCTGACTTCTGTCTTTTTTTGGTGTTTTACAAATGGTAGGTTTTCCACATAGATGGGCATTCATAAAATTAAATTTCAGACAACACTGTAGGCTACACCTCAGTATGTACTGACTGATGCTGACGCCTTTTGGACGTCTTTTTTTGGTGCAGTTCAGGACTGGCCTTGATTTCCACATCCACGGACATTGGTTTTTGGTTCGGTCTAGACCAAATCTGAACCAATCGTCGTCTATGATTTGGGCCAAGGATTAAATTACTTATTTTCTACTTTCATTCAGAACCAAAATTGAGCCTAATTTCAACATCCGGGGATCTCGCTTATGGTGGCAGAATGGCAAGGATTGGCCTTGGATGTTTGTCTGTGTAAACCAGATGTTACTTAGACGGTCCATGAATCTGCTTATACTAACGTGAGTAGATCACCAACAACGGTCAGGCATGTTGATTGCAGTCTCCAGTTCTTTATACCTCAGTGTGTGGACCCAGCACTGGAAATCAGGTGGGAAGAGCCTCCAGCTAATTGAACTGGGTCATGTGCATGATGGCACACAACGAAAAACATTTATAAAACTTTGCAACGGAAAACAAAAATGAGTGTTTCTTATTGGACAAGTCCAGGTAGTTGCCCTCCCTGTGTCAGTCCCTTTTCTTCTATTTGGTGCCAAATGAACACAACCCTCCTTGATAGCAATGGTCGCCTGAGCCAGGCACTGCACAAATTCATTCATTTGTTTTCATAATAAGCAAGAGTTAATGCCCAGCTGTTAGATAGTTGAGATTATTTATAGATTACAGTTAAATCAATTGTGTATGATTTTTATCATAAAATGGAAATATTTGGTTGGGTGCAAGTTATAATACAAAATCTTTGTCCACAGGCACCATGGTCATGATATATTGGAAAACCTGGCCACCCATGGCGAATTCACTGAAATGTGGGATAAATTCGCTCCGAAGAAAGAGCGAGAATCCCTGAGGGAGGTCATCAGCAACATCAAAGCAATGGCTGACCAGTGACGCGAGCCTACCAGATGAGCTAAATGCCTTTTATGCTTGCTTCGTGGCAAGCAACACTGAAGCATGCACGAGAGCACCAGCTGTTCTGGATGACTGTGTGATAACGCTCTCTGTAGTTTATGTGAGCAAGACCTTTAAACAGGTAAACATTCACAAAGCCCCGTGCCAGATGGATTACCAGGACATGTACTCAAAGCATGCGCGGACAAACTGGAAGTGTCTTCACTGACATTTTCAACCTCTCCCTGACTGAGTCTGTAATACCTACATGTTTCAAGCAGACCACCATAGTCCCTGTGCCCAAGGAAGCAAAGGTAACCTGCCTAAATGATTACCGCCCAGTAGCACTCACGTCGGTAGCTATGAAGTGCTTTGAAAGGCTGGTCATGCATCACATCAACAGCCTCCTCCCGGGTAACCTAGACCCACTCCAATTTGCATACCGCCCCAACAGATTCACAGATGACGCAATCTCAATTGCACTCCACACTGCCCTTTCCCACCTGGGCAAAAGTAACACCTATGTAAGAATGCTATTCATGGACTAAAGCTCAGCATTCAACACCATAGTGCCCACAAAGTTCAGCACTAAGCTAAGGATGCTAGGACTAAACACCTCCCTCTGTAACTGGATCCTGGACTTTCTGACGGGCCACCCCCAGGTGGTAAGGGTAGGAAACAACACGTCTGCCAGGCTGATCCTTAACACTGGGGCCCCTCAGGGGTGTGTACTTAGTCCCCTCCTGTACTCCCTGTTCACCGACAACTGCGTGGCCAAACACGACTCCAAAACCATCATTAAGTTTGCTGACGACACAACAGTGGCAGGCCTGATCACCGACAACGATGAGACAGCCTATAAGGAGGAGGTAAGAGAACTGGCAGTGTGGTGCCAGGACAACAACCTCTCCCTCAATGTGAGCAAGACAAAGGAGCTGATCGTGGACTACAGGAAAAGGCGGGCCGAACAGGCCCCCATTAACATCAATGATGGGGCTGTAGTGGAGCAGGTCAAGAGTTTCAAGTTCCTTGGTGTCCACATCACCAACGACCTATCATGGTCCAAACACACCAAGACAGTCATGAAGAGGGCAGGACAAAACATTTTTCCCCTCGGGAGACTGAAAAGATTTGACATGGGTGCCCAGACCCTCAAAAAGTTCTACAGCTGCACCATCAAGAGCATCCTGACCGGTTGCATCGCCGCCTGGTATAGCAACTGCTCGGCATCTGACCGTAAGGCGCTACAGAAGGTAGCTCCTTTGTCTTGCTCACATTGACGGAGAGGTTGTTGTCCTGGCACCACACTGCCAGTTCTCTGACCTCCTTATAGGCTGTCTCATCGTTGTCGGTGATCAGGCCTGCCACTGTTGTGTCGTCAGCAAACTTAATGATGGTGTTGGAGTCGTGTTTGGCCACGCAGTTGTGGGTGAACAGGGAGTACAGGAGGGGACTAAGTACACACCCCTGAGGGGCCCCAGTGTTAAGGATCAGCCTGGCAGACGTGTTGTTTCCTACCCTTACCACCTGGGGGTGGCCCGTCAGAAAGTCCAGGATACCTACATGTACAAATTACCTCTAACCTGTACCCCTGAACATTGACTCGGGACCGGTACCCCCTGTATATAGCCTCGTTATTGTTATGTTATTGTGTTACTTTTTATAATTTTTTACTTTAGTTTATTTGGTAAATATTTTCTTAACTCTTCTTGAACTGCACCGTTGGTTGAGGGCTTGTAAGCAAGCATTTCACGGTAAGGGCTACACTTGTTGTATTCGGCGCATGTGACAAATAAAGTTTGATTCGATTTTTTATTTGACCCCTTAAAACAACACATTTCACTGCACCTATCCAGTGGTGTGAAATACTTAAATAAAAATACTTCAAAGTACTACTTAAGTAGTTTTGGTGGGTATCTGTACTTTACTATTAATATGTTTGACAACTTTTAATTTTACTTACTTCATTACTTTCCTAAAGAAAATAATGTACCTTTTACTCCATACATTTTCCCTGACACCCAAAAGTACTTGTTACATTTTGAATGCTTAGCAGGACAGGAAAATGATAAAATTCACACACTTATCAAGAGAATATTCCTGGTCATCTCTACTGCTTCTGATCTGGCAGACTCACTAAACACAAATGCTTCATTTGTAATTTATGTCTGAGTGTTGGAGTGTGTCCCTGGCTATCCACAACAACAAAAAAACATGAACATTGTGTCGTCTGGTTTGTTTAATATAAGCAATTTGAAATGATGTATACTTTTACTCTTGATACTTAAGTATATTTAAAACCAAATACTTTTCGACTTTTACTCAAATAGTATTTTACTGGGTGACTTTCACTTTTACTTGAGTCATTTTCTATTAAGGTATCTTTACTTTTACTGAAGTATGACAATTGGGTACCTTTTCCACCACTGTATCTATCTTCTGTGTGACAATAAAACATATATATTTTTTTACCTTCTCTCCGGATGAGTGTGCGAAGTAGGCCTACATCAAATTTGCATTTTCCAAACTTTACTATAGCAATACCCTTTTCACTTCCAAAAGCCTGAGCAAAATTCCTAATATTTTCAGAGCACAGCATCAAGGGTGTTGACTCACTACGAATTTGACCAAATCATCTTTGCGTCTTTAAGCTTCACTGACTCCTTGTCCAAGTCCTGAATCCTCAATAAGGCAATATGAACCACATTCAAAGCACTAAATGACCTTGCCCCAAAGTTCCTGTCTGATCTACTAGCCCAACAGTGATCTACTGAAATTGTACTCATCAACTCAGGGGGGCGCTCAGATCATCAAGCATTGAACCTCTTGCACCCTGCTATCGCCCCCTTCCCTGTGACACTGTTGAGTAATGTAATTATCTCTGAACCCATGTCCCAGACAGACAGAACAGCAACACCAGCAGAGCTACAGCACCCCTCATTCTAAAAGAACACCTCTACTGAAATGATGTAGTCCAGGGCTCAGTGGCCTTTTTTATACATACACAACTTGGGTATCGACTGCATGAGAATTTAACACGTCTGTGACAGAAAGAACACCCTGAGAGAACATTGCCGAAGATGACCTCATGTCTCTTATATCTGATGTTCCTTACAGCGGTGGAAGAAGTGCACCTGTGTTTGGTCTCTCCCCTTCCTGCTCTGACCTGTGTGGCAGGCTGGCAGCCTTTATGGCTTAGTCATCCAAAGTAAACAAAGGGAAGCAAGACAACTTTCAAACACATTGACAAGTGTTGCTTCCAGTGCTCATAAAGGTAGACTTACATGGTAATGAAGAATTACTTTTCTGTATATAGGTCATGCAAGTTATGTGTATTGTGTAATCGTGTAGTATGTGTAATAGTTTCTCCGCCATTCTAAATGTAAACATTTATAGGCCTACATCAAAGACACTTTTTAAAACCATGGTGAAATAAAGTATACCAATGTGTTCCTTCTACTAACAAATATGACAAATTCAAAAATTAATTAAATCAAGTAAAAAACAACACAAAAACTCCCTTTTTAAAGTAATTTATTAACCTCTTAATTAATCAGTAGAACTTGACTGTGGTGGCCAAAGGATTATTGAAGATGTATAACAGGTAAAACATACTAAAGGAGTTCAAAGACTGTGAATCAAAGTTTAAATGTCAAGCTTCAAATATTGTGTTTGTGTTGACAATAAAATGCTTTTAAAGAATTGTAGATGTATGGTGATGCAGCAGCAGGGTTAGTTCATTCCAGAATGCTTTGAAAAACTGAAATTCCAAGTCCATGTCAATTACACTGGTCCACCAGAAGGTAGCTTGGAGTTGGAAAGGCAGAATGTGGGACCTCAAGCACGACAAAATGGCAGATCATTGTCTGAAAAGAGAGAGACAGACATCATCAGATACTTAAATATTTTAGGGCCAGTTTCCCTGGCCCGGATGAGCCTGGACCAATCTCCACTGAAAGTGCTTTTTAGTCCAGGACTAGGTTTAATCTTGGTCTGGGAAACTGGCGAATACTGTGTATATCATAAGAGCTCAGGTAATCTTATTAATATATACTGTAGGCTAACTATTTACTTCAAGGTGAATGGTGATTTAGCAGGTAAAGTATACATTACCTTGAGATCCAGAGAATTCTGCAGGCTGCAATCAGCCAAGTTTACATTGGCTTCATTCTTACACACAGTCTGTCCCACTTTGACAGTCATGGTGTGCTTCACCCGAGCAGGAGGGTAAATCTAAAAGTCAACAGAAATATTTACGTAAGGTGAATACTTTAATCTACGTTTATACTTTAAATATTCTCATTCAAGTCTAGTGCCAAATCCAAGGACATAATTACAATTTTAGTTAAATTAGTGATTAAGTATTTTTTCAGTTCAGAAGTATTTATAACTATTATAAAACAAATAATATTTTACTGCAAGTGGTGTGCAAGTGTGCAGTCTACACACCTGTGGTGTGGCAGATAGAATGTCGACGACCTTGTACGCAAAAGCATATTTGTTCATGTGATTATGGAAGTCAATGGCAAAGTTGGCTGCCTCTGTGATATCAGAGCCATAGGAGTACTGTCCGGAATTGTCCCCCAACACACAAGAGATCATGGTGAGTGCCGCAAGAATTGTGCACAAAGCATTCATCTCTGCACCATTCAAGTCTGTGGAAGAAAGAGAGCATATCTTTTACATATTTTGCCATTAGAGATTTGTTCTATTTTTCATTCTTTAAAACTTCTCTAGGGTAGGGGGCAGTATTTTGATGTCCAGATGAAAGGCATGCCCGTAGTAAACTGCCTGCTACTCAGGCTCAGAACGTAGGATATGCATATTATTTGTAGATTTGGATAGAAAACACTCTGAAGTTTCTAAAACTGTTTGAATGATGTCTGTGAGTATAACAGAACTCATATGGCAGGCAAAAACCTGAGAAGAATCCAACCAGGAAGTGTGGAAATCTGAGGTTTGTAGTTTTTCAAGTGATTGCCTATACAGTATACAGTGACTTAGGGTTCATTTTGCACTTCCTAAGGCTTCCACTAGATGTCAACAGTCTTTAGAACGTTGTTTCATGCTTCTACTGTGAATAGGGAGAGAATAAGAGCTCCTGGAAGTAGATGAGAAAGAAAATGACATGAGCTCAGTGGCGCGCACTCACATGAGAGTTAGCTGTGTTCCTTTTCTTTTTTGAAGACAAAGGAATCGTCCGGTTGGAATGTTATGGAAGATTTATGATAAAAACATCCTAAAGATTGATTCTATATATCGTTTGACATGTTTCTACAAACTGTAGTATAACTTTTTTGCCTTTTCGTCTGAACTTAATGCGCGAGCACAGCGCATTTGGAGTACTCGACCGAACGCGCGAACAAAAAGGAGGTATTTGGACATATATATGGACTTTATCAAAATAAATGAACATTTATTGGGGAACTGGGATTCCTGGGAGTGCATTCCGACGAAGATCATCAAAGGTAAGTGAATATTTATAATATTATTTCTGAGTTTTGTTGACTCCACAAAATGGCGGGTTTGGTTTCGTGTCTGAACGCTGTACTTAGATTATTGCAAAGTGTGCTTTCGCTGTAAAGTTTTTTTTTTTTAAATCTGACACAGCGGTTGCATTAAGGAGAAGTGTATCTGTAATTCTTTGAATAACAGTTTAATATTTTATCAACGTTTATGATGAGTATTTCTGTAAATTGATGTGCTCATTCATCTGAAGTTTTGGGAGGCAAAACATTTCTGAACATTACACGCCAATGTAAAATGTTTTTTTTTATATAAATATGAACTTTATCGAGCAAAACATACATGTATTGTGTAACATGAAGTCCTATGAGTGCCATCTGATGAAGATCATCAAAGGTTAGTGATTCATTTTAGCTGTATTTCTGTTTTTTTGTGACGCCTCTCCTTGCTTGGAAAATGGCTGTGTGGTTTTTCTTGTCTAGGTGCTGTCCTAACATAATCTAATGCTATGCTTTCACCGTAAAGCCTTTTTGAAATTGGACAATGTGGTTGGATTAATGAGAAGTTCATCTTTAAAATGGTGTAAAATAGTTGTATGTTTGAGAAATTTGAATTATGAGATTTTTGTTGTTTTGAATTTGGCGCCCTGCTATTTCACTGGCTGTTGGCAGTGTCCCGCCGGTGGGACGCTCGGGTCCCACATACCCCAGACAGGTTTTAAGATAGCATAAAAGGCCAACTAAGCATATTAGAGGCATCAGGACTAGCTAACCTTCAGGTTTTGAAAGAGCACGTATTGAACAATGGAGCAGGTTGAGAACAGGATTATCTTCAATATATGAATATCGTCAGAGCTCAGCATATTTTATGAAAAACGACATTGTAAAAATGTGTGCAGTACGTTGAGCACTATAATCAACAAAATACTCAGCCTGGATAAGACATCCCTGAATTATGAGACACATGATTGCAGGTGGTAAGGTTGTTGGATATAATGCCAGTCAAAACCAGACCTAGGCATTATACAAACAAGCTGGCATGTAGAAACTGGCATGAAATATCCTATATTTGCTGTGTAATATATTTTCTGTGTCAAATAATATTGTTTAGAAATGTCTTAACAGAAACCATATGCTACTGTACTACCATATGCTACCGTACATCTAGATACACTAAGCTGACACATTTGCCTTGAGAAGAAGAGACTTTAAAACAGGAAAAACATGCTCACCTGCAAGCTGCCTGACTGCTGAGTCATCTTCTAGCAGCTATTCTAGTTTACCCTGGTGAGAATATGCTGTCCTCCTCTTTGCTCAAGCGAAACATAGCATCAGTGACTCTCTTCCACTTTCACATCTATTGTGTTCAGCTGGCCCTGAATTTCAATGATTAATCATTTCCACAGAGGTGATTCACCGCTACTGCTGCAGCAGACTGCAACTTGTTTCTGTATGCTTCCCTTGACCAGTTTGCATCGAGAGAGAAAGCAGAACAACACATTTCTTGCTGGATGATGCCTCAGGAGTCCTTTATTTACTGTATAACCCAACGCAATTACTTTCTGTCCTCGAGGTTAGGTTTCACAAAGCCAGGAAGTGATCTTTGACAGTATACAGGTGAGCTCAGTGGAAGCCACTCCTACTCCTCAGAACAAACAGTTATAACTTATACTGACATTCTGCTGCTCAGACTGTTAGTTTGTGTATCAACATGGCAGAAGCCATAGACTTGATCCATTTTTCAATCTATCTGGATCTACTGGGGTGGCAGGTAAGAGCTCTAGAGCATTGGGCCAGTAACCAAAAGGTTGCTGGATCGAATCCCGAGCTGACAAGGTAAAAATCTGTCGTTCTGCCCCTGAACAAGGCAGTTAACCCACTGTTCCCCAGTAGGCCGTCATTGTAAATAAGAATTTGTTCTTAACTGACTTGCCTAGCTAAATAAAGGTTAAATTAAACAATAAAAAAAGACTGAAGGTTCCAGTGACCATTCCCTGTGGATACAACTTACTTGAATGGTCGGTCCACTTAGATAATTGAAGTAGAAATTCTGCACCAACATTTAACTTTTAAAAGCCGACATGGAAAACTCAGAAAATCTGCATTTTGACATGTCCCTCCTCATGTTTTTCCAACTTATAGTACAGTGGGGGAAAAAAGTATTTGATCCCCTGCTGATTTTGTATGTTTGCCCACTGATAAAGAAAGGATCAGTCTATAATTTTAATGGTAGGTTTATTTGAACAGTGAGAGACAGAATAACAACAAAAATATCCAGAAAAACGCATGTCAAAAATGTTATAAATTGATTTGCATTTTCTCACAGACAGCTACAGCTAGCTTCATTAGGTTTGAGTTTATTTTATTTTTACAGGGACAGTGCACAGTAATCAACGTTTCAGTAAAAGTGCCGGTTTTAGCCAGCCGGCTAATTTTCAACCGCAGTCCCTGGGCAGGTTATTAAAAACAATGACACGTTTTGGTAGTGGTGCAATGAATAATTATAGCTAGTCTTGTTCTTGTTGATCAGCATGGGTATCCGAAAATAGCTGGGCACTGCCAAGAGCAAAAAAACTGAGGACCACCATGTCGAGACCGATGCTGAGCTCACCTAGCAGCCTGCTAGCCCGACCACAGAGGTCGAGGAGCCTAGCAGCCAATGCAATACCCACCTTTCCCCCGTGCTGCCTGCTGACCAACAAGAACAAGAAGAGCCAGCACCAGCAGCACGAGAGTATGATCACAACAAGCACCTGCACCTCTGTTACCCCAGCCACTAGCATGTCACTACCTCGGTGATGAGGAGCCAGTACAGGTTTGTCTTGACACTTACTCGATACTTTTTCAATGTGTGTAGCTCCCAGTACAATTTCTTTAGGAAACCCACGATGGCTGCACAGTACACTGGGAAAAAATGTAAAAGATTTCTTGATCAGAGATAGACTGGCCACCTGGCCACGGTGTCAGTCATTTTGAAATCAAGTGACAATATCACAGAGATGCTGGGTGAAATCAAATCTACTTGTGCATATGGTACCGATGTGAGACTTGAGGCCACAGGCTTATTGAAAGCAGTGACAGAGCCAAGTTTTTTAAGTTGACTCACAAAATCCTGGGGCTCCTCGGCCTTCCTAACAAGTTACTGCAGTATGAAGCTATTGATCTGCACACTGGTGTCAAACTTGTCCGCAGTACGTATGAGTGCGCTGAAAAATCCTTGGGAGGCATGCCAGGAGGCACAAGCACACCATCTCCAAGCAAACGACAGAGCCTCACGAGTAAAACTCTGCAAGAGTATGTAGTTGAAAGAACACTGGGTCAGCATGATGATAGAGAAGAGAGGGAGTGTAAATGACTGTTCTTGAGCACTTTAGATGCCGTGCTGGGGGAAATGTCATCACGATTTAGCGAAAGAAATTGTCAACTGGTGGGAAGCTCTTATGTGCCATGGATCCTGATAGCCCAAACTGTTTGAATGTGAACATGGTCGAGCCATTGTTGGATCTAATCAAAACTGAACCAGTGGAAGAGGAGTTTATTGTGGCTTGCACATTCTTGTCAAGTGAAATTGCAATCACAGCCAGCAACAAAACAAATGTACCACACTCAGTGTTCTTCAAAGATATTGCGGGCCTTTGTCAGTAATGCAGACTGCGCTGTTGGTACTGCAACATGGATTAACATTTGGGGGCATTTACAGCAATGTGTAAAAAATTGTTCTCCATCATAAAGAATGTATTCAGTGAACACAGACATAGCTTGTTCAGCTGGCAAACTTCTCATGATGTTCAGCACATCATCGAGGAGGCTGCAGCTCTTCTAAATGGTAAGTTACAACCTTTATGGCCCTGGCCGCCATACCAGAAATGAAAAACTCATTGGTTTTCCCTCATGTAAGCCTGGTTGTTTGGCATATTAATGTAAAGTTACTTTAGGCCTTTGATTTTTACTTCAATGCATGTTAGATTTATCTGTGATTCTTAATGTCATTGCTTGCTTTTGCAGCTCTAGTTGCTGTTGATAGATAAACTATTCTTAACGTTACAGCATACGATGACATTCTAGACGATTCTGTGCTATCAACTTTGTGGCAAGAGTTTGGGGAAGGCCCTTTCCTGTTTCAGCATGACAATGCCCCCATGCACAAAGCGAGGTCCATACAGAAATGGTTTGTTGAGACTGGCCTGCACAACTTGACTGGCCTGCACAGAGTCCTGACCGAAACCCCATCAAACACCTTTGGGATAAATTGGAACGGCGACTGTGAGCCAGGCCTAATCGCCCAACATCAGTGTCCGCATTAATGTTCCAAAACCTAGTGGAAAACCTTCCCAGAAGAGTGGAGGTGGTTATATCAGCAAATCGGGGACCAACTCCATACTAATGCCATGTAATGAGATGTTCGACGAGCAGGTGTCCACATGTTTTGGTCATGTTGTGTACTATGGGGGAGAAGCACTCTCGCAACTTCGGTTGAAGGATATACAATCCCGCTGAGGCTCGGATTCATTCCTTTAATTATTCCGCTATTCACCTCGGTATGAAATGGAACTATTCAAGCTACTAAAACAAATAATTGGAAAACAAGAGTGTTTTACATTGCGCCAACCTAAACTTTCCCGTAGTGGTAGTGTGCTCACCCCCTGGACGTTGTGTGCTGCATTTTGTACTTGTTCTCATAATCCTTCTAATCACGAACAATTAGTTATTCTTCAATTTGCTGGTGCAATGAGTAAAATGGCTAAGAAAACGACCAAGATGACAATGGTCAAGCTGGGTTCGGGGTGGAGATCAACCCCAAGTCATGCGGTTATAGTATTTCTCTGAAAGATACTCACAATCTATGTGTAGTTCGCCTCGGCTTGGAGCACGCTCAGGCGGCTCGAACCAGTCTGTGTGTGCATTGCCACGTACTGCGTACAAACTCCCTGGAAAGACATGTTGCATTCTTAAGGAAGCTTGGAATTACTGATGGTGACTTTCCTTTCCCGGATGCCGGTACCTCGGCTGGGCCGAAGAGCAGGAAGCGGAGGGTGGTCGAAGCAAATGTCTTGTCTGCCTGGGCGTGGGGTATGCGGTGGCTGCCCGTGCCCAACCTTGCTCTTGTGCACTCTGTCGCCAATTATGGTAGGCTACAGGAAAGAGAGAGCGGCTAGGTTTGGTGGGTACCCCCCGCCTCCCGTGTCTGCCACGGTCAAGCACAGCTTGACTCTCTTCCCAGACTTGATGAAGGGTCCCATCTCAGTGATCCGGACCTACGTGGATTTTTGAAACCGGGCTAACTAAACAAGCACTGTGTAGAGTGCTAGCCGTGTTGGCTACTCAATGAGGCGAGTTAGCTATTACTAAGCTATTCCTTCATCCCCACAATGTAGTTGCTGAGGTAGCTCTCTTGATTAGTATACGTAGCGTTAAGTCGCTTGATTATTCTAAACGGGCTGTGCTGCGGTCAAAGAGGCTAGCTAACCTAGCTTAGACTAAAATACCTTCTGGCTAACGTTGGCTAGCATGCTTAACTTGAGGCTAGTGAAATTTACTAGCTTTCCCCCCGGCGTTATGGCAACCCCATTCCTATTTTCAATTCCTGGAGTTGGAGGGAGTGGAGGAAGCAGGATTTGCGGGCACCTCCGATGAGGAAGCAGCCCCCGAGCACTTGGCTGGCGTACCCCCTGAGCTAGGGGCCTTGGCACGGGTCTGAGTGACAACAGTGCCCCCACATTTGGTTACGGTCCAAAAGGGATACTATGTCAGCCATTGCCAGAGCCCCCTGTGCTTGTAAAGGAAGAAGCTGCCCCCCCCTGTTATCCTGCATTCCATGGTATTCACATGGTTCAAGGGGTATATCAATCTTCCCAGGGTGAGAGTAAAAAGTTGGGTCTCTGTCCACAAGGGGACGCCCCTCCCCCATAGGTGGCTCATTAATGGGATTCATTGCTGACTCCTGCCTGTAGCTCACTAGTCCCTATAAGATGTCTAGTGATAAAGGTTATGGGCTCTATAGACGTATTAGTTGTTGGTAGCGGAGTCAAGGGAACGAGCAGTTGGACACGACCACGCTATTATCCCACAGTCTCTGTGTTTCATATGAGCCCAAAATGAGCTGTCTGTCTCCAGCTCAACGTATTTCATTCCTGGGAATTAGATTCAATCACAAATCACCCCTGTCTGTTACCACAGAAGGGGTCAGTTTTTCAGAGTTGTCTGTCCCATTCTCAGCTAGGTTACAAGGCGCTTTATCGCCAGTACCTATGACTGGTTGGTAGGGTAACCTCGACAATAAACATTTTTAAAGCATGTGGTACTGCGCTGGGTGCCAGATGGTTACCGGTACGCATCTTACAGACTTAAACGAGTGAGGCTTGTTGTGACAACAGTACCCAAAAGTGGCACTGCCAATCGGGGTACGTCACTGATTGCTGTAGCCCCGTGTACCCAGAGTGGGACGAATTTTAGGCAAACCCTTTCAACCGAGTTCCACAGTGTTCACGGCTGTCAAAAGTGTTGCGTCTCCCACATGTGAGTTCAATGAAAAGTGTTTCCTTCTTCACATTCAGAAACACAATTGTCAAGAGTGGTGGAAGTGGACGAAGAATCTCTCCCAATACACAAGGTGGTGTCCTGCCCCTTCAGATGGCACTTCACGGGAGTTTCGCCGCCTGCTTCGACCAATGGCATGCATGCACAGTGTCGCCCTGGATCATGCGATCAGTGAACTCAGGGTGCAGGCTACCATTTCTTGTGTATCCCCCACGCTTCTGCAGCATCTGTTTTCTGCCCCTCCCAAATGATAGAATTTGTAGATAATTGGCCCTCTTTCTGGGATTCACCCACAAACAGGACCAAGCCTGGCCTGCTGAGGAGTGACGGACTCTATCCTAGCTGGAGGGGTGCTGTCATCTTATCTACGAACATAGACAGCGCTCTAACTCCCCTAGCTGCACAATGAGATAGGGTGCAGGCTGTTAGCCAGCCTGCCAGCTTAGTGGAGCCTGCCACTAGCAGTCAGTGTAGTCAGCTCAGCTATCCCCATTGAGACAGTGTCTGTGCCTCGATCTAGGTTGGGCAAAACTTTTGAGCTTCTAGTCATGAAATCTATGCAGCCTGCTCAATCACTTTTAATAGCTACTGTTTCAAATCAAGTCAAATTATATTAGTCACATGCGCTGAATACAAGAGGTGTAGACCTTACAGTGAAATGCTTACTTATGAGCTCCTAACCGACAATGCAGTTAAAATGTGCGGGGGCACCGGTTAGTTGAGGTAGTATGTACATGTAGGTAGAGTTATTATGTATTGGTAGCCATTTGACTAGATGTTCAGGAGTCTTATGGCTTGGGGGTAGAAGCTGTTTAGAAGTCTCTTGGACCTAGACTTGGCGCTCCGGGTACCGCTTGCCGTGTGGTAGCAGGGAGAACAGTCTATGACTAGGGTGGCTGGAGTCTTTGAATATTTTTAGGGCCTTCCTCTGATTCCGCCGGGTATAAAGGACCTGGATGGCAGGAAGCTTGGCCCCAGTGTGATGTACTGGGCCGTTCACCCTACCCTCTGTAGTGCCTTGCGGTCAGAGGTCGAACAGTTGCCATACCAGGCAGTGATACAACCAGTTAGGATGCACTCAATAGTGCAGCTGTAGAACCTTTTGAGGATCTAAGGACCCATGCCAAATCTTTTCAGTCTCCTGAGGGGGAATAGGTTTTGTCGTGCCCGCTTCACGACTATCATGGTGTGCTTATACCATGTTAGTTTGTTGGTGATGTGGACACCAAGGAACTTGAAGCTCTCAACCTGCTCCACTGCAGCCCCGTCGATGAGAAGGGGGGCATGCTCGGTCCTCTTTTTCCTGTATTCACAATCATCTCCTTTGTTTTGATCACGTTGACAGAGAGGTTGTTGTCATGGCCTCACACTGCTAGGTCTCTGACCTCCTCTCTATAGGCTGCCTTGTTGTTGTCTGTGATCAGGCCTACCCCTGTTGTGTCATCGGCAAATCTAATGATGGTGTTGGAGTCGTGCCTGGCCGTGCAGTCATGAGTGAGCAGGAAGTACAGGAGGGGGCTGAGCACACACCCCCGAGGGGCCCCTGTGTTGAGGATCAGCGTGGCGAATGTGTTGTTACCTACCCTTATCACCTGGGGGCGTCCCGTCAGGAAGTCCAGGATCCAGTTGCAGAGGGAGGTGTTTAGTCCCAGGGTCCTTAGCTTATTGATGAGCTTTGAGGGCACTATGGTGTTGAACGCTGAGCTGTAGTCAATGAATAGCATTCTCACATAGGTGTTCCTTTTGTCAAGGTGGGAAAGGGCAGTGTAGAGTGCAATAGAGACTGCATCATCTGTGGATCTGTTGGGGCGGTATGCAAATTGGAGTGCGTCTATGGTTTCTGGGATGATATTGTTGATGTGAGCCATGAATAGCCTTTCAAGTCACTTCATGGATACGGACGTGAGTGCTACGGGTCGGTAGCCATTTAGGCAGGTTACCTTAGTGTTCTTGGGCACAGGCACTATGGTGGTCTGCTTAAAACATGTTGGTATTACAGACTCGGACAAGGAGAGGTTAAAAATGTCAGTGAAGACACTTGCTAGTTGGTCAGTGCATGCTCGCAGTACACGTCCTGGTAATCCGTCTGGCCCTGCGGCCTTGTGAATGTTGACCTGTCTAAAGGTCTTACTCACATCAGCTGCGTAGTGAGTGATCACACAGTCTTCCGGTACAGCTGGTGCTCTCATGCCTGTTTCAGTGTTATTTGCCTCGAAGCGAGCACAGAAGTAGTTTAGCTCATCCGGTAGGCTTGTGCCACTGGGCAGCTCTCGGCTTTGCGTCCCTTTGTAGTCTGTCATGGTTTACAGGCCTTGCCACATCCGACGAGCATCAGAGCCGGTGTAGTACAACTTGATCTTAGTCCTGTATTGACGCTTTGCCTGTTTGATGGTTCGTCGGAGGGCATAGCGGGATTTCTTATAAGCCTCCAGGTTAGGGTCCCGCTCCTTGAAAGTGGCAGCTCTAGCCTTTAGCTCAGTGCGGATGCTGCATGTAATCCATGGCTTCTGGTTGGGGTATGTACGTACGGTCACTGTGGGGATGATGTCATCGATGCATTTATTGATGAAGCCAATGACAGATGTGGTGTACTCCTCAATGCCATTGGAGGAATCCCAGAACCTATTCCAGTCTGTGCTAGCAAAACAGTCCTGTAGCTTAGCATACGATTCATCTGACCACTTTTTTATTGATCTAGTTGCTGGTGCTTTGTAAGTCGCTCTGGATAAGAGCGTCTGCTAAATGACTTAAATGTAATGTAATGTAAATGTAATGTAAATGTGCTTCCTGCTTTAATTTTTGCTTGCAAGCAGGAATCAGGAGGATGGAAATATGGTCAGATTTGCCAAATGGAAGGAGAGGGAGAGCTTTGTATGCGTCTCTGTGTGTGAAGTAAAGGTGGTCCAGAATTATTTTCCCTCTGGTTGCACATTTCACATGCTGATAGAAATTTGGTAAAACTGATTTAAGTTTCCCTGCATTAAAGTCCCCCTGCATTAAAGTCCCCGGCTACAAGGAGCGCTGCCTCTGGGTGAGCGTTTTCTTATGGCGGAATACAGCTCATTCAATGCAATCTAATGCCAGCTTCTGACTGTGGTGGTATGTAAACAGCTACAAGGAATACAGCTTATCATGAGAAACTCTACCTCAGGCGAGCAATAGCTCGAGACTTCCTTAGATTTCGTGCACCAGCTGTTTGTTTACAAAAATACATATACCGCCGCCCCTTGTCTTACCAGACGCCGCTGTTCTATCCTGCTGGTACATCGTATAACCAGCCAGCTGTATGTTGATATTGTTGTCATTCAGCCACGACTCTGTGAAGCATAAGATGTTACAGTTTTTAATGTCCCCTTGGTAGTTTAATCTTCCCAATAACTCGTCCATTTTATTGTCCAAAGATTGCATGTTTGCAAGCAGAATTGAGGGGAGTGGGGGTTTATTTGATCACCTCCGACTCCTCAGAAAGGCAGCCTGCCCTCCGGCCTCTCTTTCTCTGCCTCCTCTTCACGCAGATCACTGGGGTCGGGGCCTGTTTTTTGTTTTTCCCTTGCTCAACTTTTTTCATTAAACTTTTTCACCCCGGACGCTTTATCTGGGCGTGGTGCGTCAGGACCTCCACCAGCCGAAGCTAAGTAGTAACATTAACATGATGCCTTCTAATTGCAGTCAATGTCCTCATAATATACAGGAGAACGATCGCCTTATGGTGAGGATAGCTGTGCTGCAAGCCCAGCTTCAGACACAATCATTAGGTAAGGGTAATTTAAGTGTAGAAAAGGATGAAACAGCATCTGTGACACCAGTAAGCACAGATAGTAGTTTAATTCCCCTCGCACAATCCCCGCAGCCAGACAATTTTCTCATGGCTTCTGGAAGGAAATGCTGTAGGAATGCTCCACCGGTGTCGCTCATTCAGCCGACAGAAACTTTCAACCGGTTCTCCCCATTAAGCAACGGGTCGGAGTCAGAGGCCGAGCCTTCTCTGGTCTCTACTCCTCCCGTTACGGGGTCTGAGACGCCGAAGCCTCCCACCATTAGCTCTGACCAATTGAAAACCCTAGTCATTGGCGACTCCATTACCCGCAGTATTAGACTTAAAACAAATCATCCAGCGATCATACACTGTTTACCAGGGGGCATGGCTACCCCACGTTAAGGCTAATCTGAAGATGGTGATGGCTAAAGCTAAAACTGGCGAGTGTAGAGAATATAGGGATATTGTTATCCACGTCGGCACCAACGATGTTAGGATGAAACAGTCAGAGGTAACCAAGCGCAACATAGCTTCAGCGTGTAAATCAGCTAGAAAGATGTGTCGGCATCAAGTAATTGTCTCTGGCCCCCTCCCAATTAGGGGGAGTGATGAGCTCTACAGCAGAGTCTCACAACTCAATCGTTGGTTGAAAACTGTTTTCTGCCACTCCCAAAAGATAGAATTTGTAGATAATTGGCCCTCTTTCTGGGATTCACCCACAAACAGGACCAAGCCTGGCCTGTTGAGGAGGGACGGACTCCATCCTAACTGGAGGTGTGCTCTCATCTTATCTACGAACATAGACAGGGCTCTAACTCCCCTAGCTCCACAATGAGAGGGTGCAGGCCAGGCAGCAGGCTGTTAGCCAGCCTGCCAGCTTCGTGGAGCCTGCCACTAGCAGTCAGTGTAGTCAGCTCAGCTATCACTATTGAGACCGTGTCTGTGCCTCGATCTAGGTTGGGCAAAACTGAACATGGCGGTGTTCGCCTTAGAAATCTCACTGGAATAAAGACCTCCTCCATTCCTGAAAGAGATTGTGATATCTCACATTTCAGAATAGGGCTACTTAATGTTAGATCCCTCACTTCCAAGGCAGTTAGAGTCAATGAACTAATCACTGATCATAATCTTGATGTGATTGGCCTGACTGAAACATGGCTTAAACCTGATGAATTTACTGTGTTAAATGAGGCCTCACCTCCTGGTTATACTAGTGACCATATCCCCCGCGCATCCCGCAAAGGCGGAGGTGTTGCTAACATTTACGATAACAAATTTCAATTTACCAAAAATAAACACTGCATTTTCATCTTTTGAGCTTCTAGTCATGAACTCTATGCAGCCTACTCAATCACTTTTTATAGCTACTGTTTACAGGCCTCCTGCGCCATATACAGCGATCCTCACTAAGTTCCCTGAATTCCTATCAGACCTTGTAGTCTTGGCAGATAATATTCACATTTTTGGTGACTTTAATATTCACATGGAAAAGTCCACAGACCCACTCCAAAAGGCTTTCGGAGACTTCATCGACTCAGTGGGTTTTGTTCAACATGTCTCCGGACCTACTCACTACCACAGTCATATTCTGGACCTAGTTTTGTCCCGTGGAATAAATATTGTGGATTTTTATGTTTTTCCTCATAATCCTGGACTATCGGACCACCATTTTATTACGTTTGCAATCACAACAAAGAATCGGCTCAGACCCCAACCAAGGATCATCAAAAGCCGTGCTATAAATTCTCCCCTTGGGTTGTGCCGTGGGGGTGATCTTTGTGGGCGATACTCGGCCTCGTCTCAGGATGGTAAGTTGGTGGTTGAGATATCCCTCTAGTGGTGTGAGGGCTGTGCTTTGGCAAAGTGGGTGGGGTTATATCCTGCCTGTTTGGCACTGTCCGGGGGTATCGTCGGTCGGGGCCACAGTGTCTCCCGACCCCTCCTGTCTCAGCCTTCAGTATTTATGCTCCAATAGTTTGTGTCAGGGGGCTAGTGTCAGTCTGTTATATCTGGAGTATTTCTCCTGTTTTATCCGGTGTCCTGTGTGAATTTAAGTATGCTTTCTCTAATTCTCTCTCTTTTTCTCTCTTTCTTGGAGAACCTGAGCCCTAGGATCATGCCTCAGGACAACCTGGCCTGATGACTCCAGTTTCAACTGTTCTGCCTGCGGCTATGGAACCCTGACCTGTTCACCGGACGTGCTACCTGTCCCAGACCTGCTGTTTTCAACTCTCTAAAGACAGCAGGAGCGGTAGAGATACTCTGAATGATTGGCTATGAAAGCCAACTAACATTTACTCCTGAGGTGCTGACCTGTTGCACCCTCTACAACTACTGTGATTATTATTATTTGACCCTGCTGGTCATCTATGAACATTTGAACATCTTTGCCATGTTCTGTTATAATCTCCACCCGGCACAGCCAGAAGAGGATTGGCCACCCCTCATAGCCTGCTTCCTCTCTATGTTTCATCCTAGGTTCCGGCCTTTCTAGGGAGTTTTTTCTAGCCCCCATGCTTCTACACCTGCATTGCTTGCTGTTTGGGGTTTTAGGCTGGGTTTCTGTACAGCACTTGGTGGTACAGCACTTGGTGACATCAGCTGATTTAAGAAGGGCTTTATAAATACATTTGATTGCTTGACCATCTCGTCGACTGTTCCTGAGGCCTCAGTGACCATTTTGAGGGAGGAAATTTCCTCCAGTCTCCAGAATCAGGCAATCTAAGTGGTTCCTATGTCAAAGATCTAGGACGGCTTTTACATGTGGTCTTACGTAACTTTGTGTCCCATTCTAGACCTACAGTTGAAGTCAGAAGTTTACATACACTTAGGTTGGAGTCATTAAAACTCGTTTTTCAACCACTCCACAAATTTCTTGTTAACAAACTATAGTTTTGGCAAGTCAGTTAGGACATCTACTTTGTGCAAGACACAAATCATTTTTCCAACAGTTGTTTACAGACAGATTATTTCACTTATAATTCACTGTATCACAATTTCAGTGTCAGAAGTTTACATACATTAAGTTGACTGTGCCTTTCGAAAAAAATTGTAGACCTCCACAAGTCTGGTTCATCCTTGGGGGCAATTTCCAATCGCCTGAAGGTACCACGTTCATCTGTACAAACAATAGTACGCAAGTATAAACACCATGGGACCACGCAGCCGTCATACCACTCAGGAAGGAGACACGTTCTGTCTCCTGAAGATGAACGTACTTTGGTGCGAAAAGTTCAAATCAATCCCAGAACAACAGCAAAGGACATTGTGAAGAGGCTGGAGGAAACAGGTACAAAAGTATCTATATCCACAGTAAAACGAGTCCTACATCGACATAACCTGAAAGGCCGCTCAGAAAGGAAGAAGCCACTGCTCCAAAAACCACCATAAAAAAGCCAGACTACGGATTGCAGCTGCACATGGGAGACAAAGATCTTACTTTTTGGAGAAATGTCCTCTGGTCTGATGAAACAAAAATAGAACTTTGGCCATAATGACCATCGTTATGTTTGGAGGAAAAAGGGGGAGGCTTGCAAGCCGAAGAACACCATCCGAACCATGATGCACGGGGGTGGCAGCATCATGTTGTGGGGGTGCTTTGCTGCAGGAGGGACTGGTGCACTTCACAAAATAGATGGCATTATGAGGAAGGAAAATGATATATACTGAAGCAACATCAGTCAGGAAGTTAAAGCTTGATCACAAATTGGTCTTCCAAATGGACATTGACCCCAAGCATACTTCCAAAGTTGTAGCAAAATGGCTTCAGGACAACAAAGTCAAGGTATTGGAGTGGCCGTCGCAAAGCCCTGACCTCAAAATTTGTGGGCAGAATTGAAAAAAACGTGTGCGAACAAGGAGGCCTCTGAACCAGACTCAGTTACACCAGCTCTGTCCGGAGGAATAGGACGAAATTCACCCAACATATTGTGGGAAGCTTGTGGAAGGCTACCCGAAACGTTTGACCCAAGTTAACCAATTGAAAGGCAATGCTACCAAATACTAATTGAGTGTATGTAAACTTCTGACTGACTGGGAACGTGATGGAAAAAATAAAAGCTTAAATAAACCATTCTCTCTACTATTATTCTGATATTTCACATTCTTAAAATAAAGTGGTGGTCCTAACTGACCTAAGACAGGGAATTTTTACTAGGATTAAATGTCAGGAATTGTGAAAAATTTTGTTTAAATGTATTTGAGTTTAAATGCTTCCGACTTCAACTGTATGTGCCCTCAGCAAGCACCTGAGTCTACAAACTCAGAATGCTCAACAGCCGCCGGCTATTGCAGCCGATTGGCTGGTGGCAGCGGAGTTGAGGGGGCAAAGAATGTTTGTTACACACATCCATGCTACTGTCCCGTATTCAGTCTCTAGGCTTCAAAAGAAAAGGAGCTATGTAACTCCATCTCTCAAGCTAGACTCACTCAAGTATTGCGTTTTTCTGTCCGGGTTCCGGCTCTGCTTAGCAGAATTTGGGCTGGGTCTCACAGTGCGTTTTCGTCAGTGCCTTCACCTACTGGGGCTGATGGCTCTGTGATGGAAGTCGTTTCCATGGGGCTTTTGTTTATACGACCCTTCCAACTCTGAGCACTAGTCACTCTCCTGGACGCATCTCGCAGCCTAAGCCCCCATGGGCTGCGCTGTACAAAGGCAACTCAATTAGGGGGTATGGACACTGATGCGGAGCGCACTGCATATCAATTACCAGAAGCTCCTAATGGTGTATCTGGCACTCAGGCACTTCCCCCTGCTTTTATCAGGCTGGCATTTGCTGGTCAGAACCGACAATATGTCAGTGGTGGCATGCATCAACAGAGAGGGAGAGACTCCCTCCTAACTTTGTGATAAAGGAATTTATATGTTTAAAGTAATGACTAAAGAATTCCACTCTGAAACATATTTAACTGTGTGAAATGTATTAGAATTCTAATACTTTAATCCAATAATGTGTGTGTAAGACAAGTTAAGACAAAAACATTGTGTTACTATTTCGCAATAGGAGCTGGGTAGGGTTGAGACATTCAAGGCCAACTGAACTGTCGACTTGTGATAACTCTGAAACAAAATAACAGGAAAGCGCCCTCCCCAACTTAGGTAGGGGGAGTAACTGTTAGGAATGGCTTGTAGAAGATAATGAGAAATTATGTGTTAGTATTGTAGAAAAATACAGCCCACCTAAAGAGAGGTGGAGTTTCTACTGATGTGAGTTCATGTGTGTGTGTGTTATAAAGACTGTGTTCTCATTTTTGACTTGAGAGTACTCTCTGAATAAAGGATTGATCTATTGCAGACTGGGGGCTTTGTCTAATTCTTCATTAACCAGGGTCTTACAAACTTCTGGGAATTGGTAAAAGCTATAGTGATAGTTGAGTTCAACCATTGGGATAAAAATTCTCGTGACACTTTGGCTCGCTCCCTATTGCTAGGGAGCAGTGAGCACATGCTCTCGCTTCTGGTGACGCATGTCCCCAGTTGCCTCAACTCAGGTGCTGATCTTTTATCCAGGTGGGGCCCTCTCTCTCAGGAGTGGAGGCTACACCCCTGGATGGTCTCTCTGGTATAAGACATTTTCGTCAGGGCCGACGTAGATCTTTACGCATCGTGAGATAATGCGCAGTGTTGTCTATTTTTCTTGAAGAGGGACCTATAGGGCTGGCCCCTGAGAGGGCCATTCTGATGGCTAAAGGTTTACATGTTATTGCTACCATTCAGTCCGCAAGGGCGCCCTCCACGAGAGGGCTATATGCGTGTAAGTGGCAAGCGTTTGAGCTCTGGTGCCAAGATAAAGGGCTGGTTCCTATTTATTGCTCTTTGACTGACATCCTAATGTTCCTATAGGAGCTTTTCAAGCATTCTCCACTTTAAAAGTGTACAATTGCGAATTGTGGGAATGTAGAAATTGACGGAATCTCACCGGGGGCTCACCCCTTGGTGGTGCGGTTCCTGAAATATATATGTTGTTTCAGACCGGTCTCTAAACCTATTGGGCCCACATGGGACTTGGCGCTGGTTTTGGAGGCTCTGGAGTTGGTGGATCTGAAGATCCTCTCCTACAAAACCTCCCTGCTCATGGCTTTGGCCTCGGCTAAACATGTTGGGACCTCCATGCGTTATCCGTATACCCTTCCTGTACTCAGTTTGCCCCAGGTGACTCTAAGGTGACGTTGCATCTGAAGAGGATTAAACCAAGGCCTCATACCTTTTAAAGGGTTAATAAATTGTGTTATGATAAACTGTAAGGTCTCCTCTTCAGGAGACTGTGTGTGTGTTAAAACCTGTTTTTGAGTGTTGTGACCTTCAGACACTATCAGAAGGCGTCTATGTTCAGACTGAAGCATGTAAATTAGGTAGTGGTTTGAAGGTTAACATTTATGGCATATGCCATTGGCGTTTGCCTGTCTTGGATAGGGGTTTGGAAAGGTAGGGACTTTGTTAACGCGTCTGGTACCCCTATTAAACACAGTTTACAGATAGAAGCCCTGCTTGAAGCTATGTTGCTTCCTGCCGAGTTGGCTATTCTTAAGGTCCGTGCCCACACAGGTAACAATGACAGCGTTAGTAATGTGCTTGCCTCCCCGTGTACATTTGAAATCACTGATCTGGACCAACACCAGGCTGCGGATGCACTTAATCACCCTTTGTGCGAGTCTAGAGGCTGCTCCAGAGGCCCTGATGTCCTGTGGAGGCAATCACTCTCTGGCAAACCAGTTCTGCCTCTGCCTCTGTTGTGTCGGGGTGGGCCACGCGCCAAGGGGGGAGATGGTAAGACTAATATCTGACACCTGGTTTTGTCCAAATCTGATTGAAATTTGCAAAACACACATGTATAAATGTACTACATTCATGCAATACAACATTGGTAACAGTACCCCCCTGAAACCAGGGAAATATCCAGCTCCGGCCAGCCCGTTCACCCATTTAGCTATGGATTTCATAGACATGGCTGAATGAAAGGTAAGAAAGAGATACTGCCTGGTAATAATTGACTGCTTTACCAGGTGGGTTGAAGCATTTCCAACTATGCACTGTGATGCTAAAACAGTAGCAAAAGTTTTGGTAAGAGAAATTATTTCTAGATTTGGTATAAAGGAAGTACTCTCCGCAGACAATGGCACCCATTTCATAAGAGATGTGGTTGCACAGGTGGCTGCCCAATTGGGGATAGATCAGAAGTTTGTATCTACCATCCACAAAGTAACGGGATTACTGAGAGGGCTAATCATACCATAAAAGGGAGGCTTGCCAAAGCATGCCACTCTACAGGGAAGTCATGGGTAGAGTATCTCCTCTTAGTCTTGATGAAAATGCGCAGTAGTATAAACCGCGGAACAGGGCTTAGCCCACATGAGCTCTTAGCTGGCCGTCCAATGAACGTTCCTTTACACAGACCACTGACTCCAAAACTGACTGACCTGACTGCACTGGATGATGATTTCAGTAAATATATGAAGAAACTAACCCATGCTGTTAGGTCTTTGTATTCCCAATACAGGAAGGCCCAGGAAGTTCCAGGAAAGGGCGAACCAGACAGCCTGCCTGCTGATGTTGGAGAATGGATCCAGCTGAAGGTCCACAAACAAAAATGGAACCACCCCAGATGGATGGGTCCGTACCAGGTCATCGCAGCGACACCCACAGCAGTGAATGTCCAGGAGCGCTAGGGGTGGCACCACCTATCACACTGCCAAAAGACGTCACAACCATCATAACAGATAAGAGTGCACACCCAGACCCAGATTTTGTTACACATGACCACTATGGTCACATTGTTAAAAACAAAACTTGGGGTAAACCTTTAAGGTAAATGTTTTTGGTGCTTCTTATTCTGCACCAGCAGTCTCTGCCCGGAGGAATAGAGGTTCAGGGGAACCAATTGAAAACCAGTAATCAATGGGTAAACATGGTCCAAAATCTGAGTAGACGAGCCACGTCTAGTGGTTTGTATGTAGTTGTTTTCAAAAACCCTTATTCAGAGTGAGTTGTTTGGATCAATTGTCGTAGGTGATTGGATTAACAACATCACCTACTCCATGCAGGCCCAAATGAATCTGACTATTGCTGGTTTTAACCTTCTTTCTACTGATGTTCAGAATCTTAAAGCTGTTACAGCCAGGTATAGCCTGGCATTAGACTACATCCTGGCTAAGGAGGGGGGGATATTGCAGGGCCCTAAATTCTATTTCCCCCACTGAATGTGTTATGCTTCTCCCTGACTCCTCTGATAATATGACAGAGATTTTGAAATAATTAACACAGTTGGCTGGCACCTACACCCCCACAGGATGAGACTCCTGGTTCCCGTTTGGGTGGTAGAAAGATAAAACTAGGACATCTTAGATTTAAGTTGTTTCCCATTTTAGTCCCATTATTGGCCCCCGTGCTTGTTCTGCTGATTTGCATTTGTGCATTCTGTGAAGCTGGCAAATGTGTACTTCATAAGGCTATGCCAGGCATGTTTATGCTTCATGTTCCTCATCCCCCAGACCCTTATTTCTATCCTCAATCTCCTGAGGATCGCTTGTAATCGAATGCACCTTTTATGGATGATTCTTATAATTACAATGTTTGAGTTGCTTTGCTTTTGTTGAGGCCTAGTGGCCTCAAAGGGGGGGATGAAGAGGGTTAAACCAAGGCCTCATACCTTTTAAAGGGTTAATACATTGTGTTATGATAAACTGTAACTGTGTGTGTGTTAAAACCTGTTTTTGAGTGTTGTGACCTTCAGACACTATCAGAAGGCGTCTACGTTCAGACTCCTCCTGTCTGGATCCCACCGTGGTTATCTGGTTTTCTGAGAACACAAGGCTGCCACAGACCTGATGAAACCAGCCACCTGTCAGAAGATGCTTACCCCCGTTCACCTTGTTATGACTCAATACTTGTGATGAAAGGTCAAGTTTCGGTCAAACCCACTTCTGAGCTTTTAATTGCTGATAAGATGGTTGCTGGAGTCAGGGGGAGGTAAGATTTATTAAAATGTTGTTGCCAGGGAAACTCACGCAATGAGGACTGGGAGAGGCTATATGAGTTACAGGATGTCTTAGACATTTTGCAGAACTTGGGGAGAACTATCATATATTGTTATACTGTACTCTGTAACAAATTCTTCTTACAATTGTATTATTAAAGGAGTATTTTAATACTTAAACAAAGAGTCTGTTTCCTTTCCATTACTAATGTACAGTTGAAGTCGGAAGTTTACATACAGTACACTTAGGTTGGAGTCATTAAAACTCATTTTTCCTGTGGCTCAGTTGGTAGAGCATGGTGTTTGCAACGCCAGCATGGTGTGTGCAACGCCAGGGTTGTGGGTTCGATTCCCCCGGGGGGCCAGTACAACAAAAAAAAATGCATGAAATGAAATGTATGAAATTAATGCAATCACTACTGTAAGTCGCTCTGGATAAGAGCGTCTGCTAAATAACTAAAAATGTTTTTTTTTAAATTCAACCACTCCACAAACAGACTACTACAATGTTTAAACAACCCTAACCTAGCATAGCAGCTGTAAAATAAACGCCTGAGCGGGGTCGGAGAAACTGCAACCATCAGATTTTCATGCTTCGCCTATTCTCTGTTTTTCCCCTGAAAACCGGATGCTTCTGGTTTCCTCGACCCCGCTGAGAGTGAAACAACCCCGCCACACACACACACATACATACACATAGGTTGGAGTCATTAAAACGCGTTTTTCAACCACTCCACAAATTTCTTGTTAACAAACTATAGTTTTGGCAAGTCGGTTAGGACATCGACCATGTGCATGACACAAGTAATTTTTCCAACAATTGTTTACAGACAGATTATTTCACTTACAATTCACTGTATCACAATTCCAGGGGGTCAGAAGCTTACATACACTAAGTTGACTGTGCCTTTAAACAGCTTGGAAAATTCCAGAAAATGATGTCATGGCATTAGAAGCTTCTGATTAGGCTAATTGACATAATTTGAGTCAATTGGAGGTGTACCTGTGGATGTATTTCAAGTCCTACCTTCAAACTCAGTGCCTCTTTGCTTGACATCATGGGAAAAATCAAAAGAAATCAGCCAAGACCTCAGAAAAAAAAATTGTAGATCACCAAAAGTCTGGTTCATCCTTGGGAGCAATTTCCAAATGCCTGAAGGTACCACATTCATCTGTACAAACAATAGTACGCAGGTATAAATACCATGGGACCACGCAGCCATCATAATGCTCAGGAAGGAGATGCGTTCTGTCTCCTAGAGATGAACGTACTTTGGTGCGAAAAGTGCAAATCAATCCCAGAACAACAGCAAAGGACCTTGTGAAGATGCTGGAGGAAACGGGTACAAAAGTATCTATATCCACAGTAAAACGAGTCCTATATCGACATAACCTGAAAGGCCACTGCTCCAAAACCGCCATAGAAAAGCCAGACTAAGGTTTGCAACTGCACATGGGGACAAAGATCGTACTTTTTGGAGAAAAGTCCTCTCGAGCTGAAGAACACCATCCCAACCGTAAAGTACGGGGGTGGCAGCATCATGTTGTGGGGGTGCTTTTCTGCAGGAGGGACTGCTGCACTTCACAAAATGGATAGCATCATGAGGTAGGAAAATGATGTGGATATATTGAAGCAACATCTCAAGACATCAGTCAGGAAGTTAAAGCTTGGTCGCAAATGGGTCTTCCAAATGGACAATGACCCCAAGCATAGTTCCAAAGTTGTGGCAAAATGGCTTAAGGACAACACAGTCAAGGTATTGGAGTGGCCATCACAAAGCCCTGACCTCAATCCCATTAAAAAGTTGTAGGCAGAACTGAAAAAGCATGTGCAAGCAAGGAGGCCAACAAACCTGACTCAGTTACACCAGCTCTGTCAGGAGGAATAGGCCAAAATTCACCCAAATTATTGTGGGAAGCTTGTGGAAGGCTACCTGAAACGTTTGAACCAAGTTAAACAATTTAAAGGCAATGCTACCAAATACTAATTGAGTGTATGTAAACTTCTGTACATGTACAGTTCATTACCCAATGTGCAATATATTGTAACTCTTAAAGGCTGACAAGTTTTGAGAGGGCTGGCACCTTGTTAACCCTGCATTAGATCATATCGATTAAGGCCACACTGACACACTTTAACAAAGCTTAAGGTAACAAAACTCCCACCAGTCACAGCAAGGCACGGCTTCTCTCCTATGTGTGTCTGTTGGTCTACCATCAACTTGCTTGAGCTAACAAAAGTGGGAAGGTTACCCACAAGTGTTGTGTTTTCTCTTGTGTTCAGCCAGGCTTTTTGACTGGGTGAATCTCTTCCCACACTGATCACAACAATAAGGCTTTTCTCCAGTGTGCGTTCGCTGATGTGATTTCAGCTGCTGAGATTGAGCAAATCCCTTCCCGCAGTCAGAGCAGTGGTAAGGCTTCTCTCCTGAGTGTATTCTCTTGTGCTTAACCAGGGTTCCTGACTGAGTGAATCTCTTCCCACACTGATCACAACCATAAGGCTTCTCTCCGGTGTGTATTCGTTGGTGAACTATTAAATCTTTGGAAGAAGTACAGCTCATTCCACAGTCTGAGCAGTGGTAAGGCTTTTCTCCAGTGTGTATTCTCTTATGTTTTACCAGGGTTCCTGACTGAGTGAATCGCTTCCCGCAGTCAGAACAGTGATATGGCTTCTCTCCTGTGTGTGTTCTCTGGTGTATGGTCAGGGTTTTTGAGAAAGTAAAGCACATCCCACAGTCAGAACAGTAGTAAGGCTTCTCTCCTGTGTGTGTTCGCTGGTGCCTGTTTAGGTTGCTTGCCTGAGTAAAATTCATCCCACAGTCAGAGCAGTGGTAAGGCTTCTCTCCTGTGTGTATCCTTTGGTGCAATTTTAAATGCGACAACCTAATGAAACACTTCCCACATTCAGAGCAATGGAAAGGCCTCTCTCCAGTGTGGGTTTGCTTGTGTTTAACCAGGGATCCTGACTGAACAAATCTCTTCCCACATTTATCACAGCCATAAGGCTTCTCTCCTGTATGTATTCTCTGATGTGCTGCCAGGTGGCTCGAGTTAGTAAAGTTCATCCCGCAGTCTGAGCAGTGGTAAGGCTTCTCCCCTGTGTGTATTCTCTTGTGTATAGCCTGATGTGCTGACTGAGTGAATGTCTTTCCACATTGATCACAGATAAAAGGTTTCTCTGCTCTGTGTATTCTCTGATGTACCATCAATCCATCTAATCTAGCAAAACTCTTCCCACAGTCAGAGCAGCTGTAAGGTTTCTCTCCTGTGTGTGTTCGCTGGTGAATTTTTAATTCCCCAGAAGTAGTAAAATTCATTCCACAATCTGAGCAGTGGTGAAGCTTCTGTCCTGAGTGTCTCCGCTGATGTGATTTCAGGTTGCTTGGCTGATTAAAACTCTTCCCACAGACGGAGCAGTGGTAAGGTTTCTCTCCAGTGTGTATTCGCTGATGGTTTAACAGTGAGTTGAATGTAGTAAAACTCTTCCCACATTGATCACATCTGTAAGACTTCTTTCCTGTGTGTGCCAGTTGGTGTCTTTTCAAATTACCTGACAGCGCAAACGTCATCCCACAGTCAGAGCAGTGGTAAGGTTTTGCACCTGTGTGTACTCTCTGGTGCAATTGTAATGACTGTGATGTTGAAAAGCTCTTTCCACACTGAGAGCAGTGGTAAAGCTTTTCTCCTGTGTGTATACTCTTATGCCTTTTCAGGTCCACTAAACAAGTAAAACTATTTCCGCAGTGGGAGCATTGATGTGGTTTGGCTGGTTTGGGCTTCTTTACGTCTGGTTCCTCTGACGGACTCTTCCCACTCTCAGAGCGAGAGTCTGGTCTCTCTCCTGCCAAAGACAAACAGAGAATTCAGTTAAACAGCGAGACCTGAATGAAACTCCACATGATAGAACATTTAGGTTCATTTTTTATTTTTTTTTACTTGGTGGCCATCAACACCATTGAGATTTCAAAAACAAAAGATGTAGAGCTTCAAATCTAATCGTTCTCTCATGAAATGTCATGTATTTAGGCTGAGCAGAAATGGATATTGAGAACTACAATATTTAAATCAATGGCATAGGATGCATTTGATCCATTGTTAATATTTTGTTGGTAGCCCTCTGATGGTATAGGCTAAACATCTTATTTACGTTTATGTTTTTATTTAAACTTTATTTAACTAGACAAGTCAGTTAAGAACAAATTCTTATTTACAATGACGGCCTACCAAAAAGCAAAAGGCCTCCTGCGGGGATGGGGGCTGGGATTAAAAACAAAAATAAATGAAATAAAAATATAGGACAAAACACACATCACAACAAGAGAGACAACACTACAAAAAGCGATACCTAAGACTACAACATAGCATGGCAGCAACACATGACAACACAGCATGGTAGCAACACAACATGACAGTGTCATGTCTTTCGTATCATTATATGTGAAGACTTACTTTATCAAATCTCTGTAATTATCATTACGTGACTAAACTAATCATGTACATTTTATTAACTAGGAAGTCGGGGCACCACGGAAAATGTTAAGATTACAAAGCTATAATTTTCCGAATATAACTTCAGATATTTTAATATCTGACCAATTAGTCTTCTATTAATGAATTATTATTATTACCTTCGTCAGTCTCATCTGAACATCATAAATTGTTGGTTATCTGCACGAACCCAGTGTCTGCTATGAATCAACTGGCTCAACTATTTATTTACTAACTAACTAACTAACTAATCACAGAAAAACATAAACAAATAACAAAGATATTGGTTACTAACAATGATAGGAAAGAGACTAGAGGTTGACCGATTATGATTTTTCAACGCCGATACCGGTTATTGGAGGACCCAAAAAAAGCAGACACCGATTAAGTCGGCCGATATATTTTTTTTATTTATTTGTAATAATGACAATTACAACAATACTGAAGGAACACTTATTTTAACTTAATAACTCAATAAAATCAATTTAGCCTCAAATAAATAATGAAACATGTTCAATTTGGTTTAAATAATGCAAAAAAAGTGCAATATGTGCCATGTAAAAAAACTAACGTTTAAGTTCCTTGCTCAGAACATATGAAGGCTGGTGGTTCCTTTTAACATGAGTCTTCAATATTCCCAGGTAAGATGTTTTAGGTTATAGTTATTATAGGACTATTTCTCTCTATACGATTTGTATTTCATATACCTTTGACTATTGGATGTTCTTATAGGCACTTTAGTATTGCCAGTGTAACAGTATAGCTTCCGTCCCTCTCCTCGCTCCTACCTGGGCTCGAACTAGGAACACATCGACAACAGCCACCCTCGAAGCAGCGTTACCCATGAAGAGCAAGGGGAACAACTACTCCAAGTCTCAGAGCGAGTGACGTTTCAAACGCTATTAGCGTGCACCTGGCTAACTAGCTAGCCATTTCACATCGGTTACACCAGCCTCATCTTGGGAGTTGACAGGCTTGAAGTCATAAACAGCGCAATGCATTGCGAAGGGCTGTTTGAATGAATGCTTACGAGCCTGCTGCTGCCTACCATCGCTCAGTCAGACTGCTCTATCAAATCATACACTTAATTATAACATAATAACACGCAGAAAAACGAGCCTTAGGTCATTAATATGGTCGAATCCGGAAACTATCATCTCGAAAACAAAACGTTATTCCTGTTACATTGCACAACCTTCAATGTTATGTCATAATTTTGTACCATTCTGGCAAATTAGTTCGCAACGAGCCAGGCGGCCCAAACTGTTGCATATACTCTGACTGAGTGCATTGAATGCAAAATGACACAATTTCACCTGGTTAATATTGCATGCTAACCTGGATTTCTTTTAGCTAAATATGCAGCTTTAAAAAATATACTTCTGTGTATTGATTTTAAGAAAGGCATTGATGTTTATGGTTAGGTACATTCGTGCAACGATTGTGCTTTTTTCGCAAATGCGCTTTTGTTAAATCATCCCCCGTTTGGCGAAGTCGGCTGTCTTTGTTAGGAAGAAATAGTCTTCACAGTTCGCAACAAGCCAGGAGGCCCAAACTGCTGCATATACCCTGACTCTGTTCGCAAGAGAAGTGAAAAAAGAAATTCATGTTAGCAGGCAATATTAACTAAATATGCAGGTTTAAAAATATATACTTGTGTATTGATTTTAAGAAAGGCATTGATGTTTATGGTTGGAGCAACGTGTACCTAAGCGATTAAATGCAACGCAGGACAGGCTAGATAAACTAGTAATATCATCAACCATGTGTAGTTAACTAGTGATTATGATTGATTGATTGTTTTTTATAAGATAAGTTTAATGCTAGCTAGCAACTTACCTTGGCTTCTTACTGCATTCGCGTAACAGGCAGGCTCCTCGTGGAGTGCAATGTAAAGCAGGTGGTTAGAGCGTTGGACTAGTTAACCGTAAGGTTGCAAGATTGAATCCCTGAACTGACAAGGTAAAAATCTGTCGTTCTGCCCCTGAACAAGGCAGTTAACCCACCGTTCCTAGGCCGTCATTGAAAATAAGAATGTGTTCTTAACTGACTTGCCTAGTTAAATAAAGGTCTAAAAAAAAAAAAAAGAAATTGTTAAAATCGACCAAATCGGTGTCCAAAAATACCGATTTCCGATTGTTATAAAAACGTGAAATCGGTCCTAAATAATCGGTCATTCCGATTAATCGGTTGACCTCTAAAAGAGACCCTAGTGGGCTAAACCGATATGAGTGCTTGGTGGACAAGGGGAAAGGGGTGGGAATGACAAAGAGCAGGAAAGACAAATGGATTCTTTACATACAGTCTATAATTATACACATTGAAATGCTAATCCTCATTCAAAAATAATTGCAAGTATATATTTACAGTTGAAATCGGAAGTTTACATACACCTTAGCCAAATATATTTAAACTCAGTTTTTCACAAATCCTGATATTTAATTTAAGTAAAAATTCCATGTCTTAGGTCAGTTAGGATCACCACTTTATTTTAAGAATGTGAAATGTCAGAATAATAGTAGAGAGAATGATTTATTTCAGATTTTATTTCTTTCATCACATTTCCAGTGGGTCAGAAGTTTACATACACTCAATTAGTTTTTGGTAGCATTGCCTTTAAATTGTTTAACTTGGGTCAAATGTTTCAGGTAGCCTTCCACAAGCTTCCCACAATAATTTAGGTGAATTTTGGCCCATTCCTCCTGACAGAGCTGGTGTAACTGAGTCAGGTTTGTAGGCCTCCTTGCTCGCACACGCTTTTTCAGTTCTGCCCACAAATTTTCTATAGGCTTGAAGTTAGGGCTTTGTGATGGCCACTCGAATACCTTGACTTTGTTGTCCTTAAGCCATTTTTCCAAAACTTTGGAAGTATGCTTGGGGTCATTGTCCATTTGGAAGACCCATTCGCACCTAGCTTTAACTTCCTGAATGACGTCTTGAGATGTTGCTTCAATGTATCCACATAATTTTCCTACCTCATGATGCCATCTATTTTGTGAAGTGCACCAGTTCCTCCTGCAGCAAAGCACGCCCACAACATGATGCTGCCACCCTCGTGCATCATGGTGGGATGGTGTTCTTCAACTTGTAAGCCTCGCCCTTTTTCCTCCAAACATAACAATGGTCATTATGGCCAAACAGTTCTATTTTTGTTTCATCAGACCAGAGGACATTTCTCCAAAATGTACGATCTTTGTCCCCATGTGCAGTTGTAAACCGTAGTCTGGCTTTTTTATGGCGGTTTTGGAGCAGTGGCTTCTTCCTTGCTGAGCGCCCTTTCAGGTTATGTCGATATAGGACTCGTTTTACTGTGGATACTTTTGTACCTGTTTCCTCCAGCATCTTCACAAGGTCCTTTGCTGCTGTTCTGGGATTGATTTGCACTTTTCGCACCAAAATATGTTCATCTCTAGGAGACAGAACGCGTCTCCTTCCTGAGCGGTATGACAGCTGCATTGTCCCATGGTATTTATACTTGCATACTATTGTTTGTACAGATGAACGTGGTACATTCAGGCGTTTGGAAATTGCTCACTAGGATGAACCAGACTTGTGGAGGTCTACAATTTTTTTTCTGAGGTCTTGGCTGATTTCTTTTGATTTTCCCATGATGTCAAGCAAAGAGGCACTGAGTTTGAAGGTAGGCCTTGAAATACATCCACAGGTACACCTCCAATTAACTCAAATGATGTCAATTAGCCTATCAGAAGCTTCTAAAGCCATGACATCATTTCCTGGAATTTTCCAAGCTGTTTAAAGGCACAGTCAACTTAGTGTATGTAAACTTCTGACCCACTGGAATTGTGATACAGTGAATTGTAAGTGAAATAATCTGTCTATAAACAAACGTTGGAAAAAATGTTGTGTAATGCACACGGTAGATGTCCTAACCAACTTGCCAAAACTATAGTTTGTTAACAAGAAATTTGTGGAGTGGTTGAAAAACGAGTTTTAATGACTCCAACCTAAGTGTAGGTAAATTTCCGACTTCAACTGTAGATATTGTTGTCTTCTCTGTTGGAATTACGGGCCATCTGCTGGAGAGTTCAGAGTCTCTCTCGTTGCGTTTCCCTGAGGATCAAAGTACTTTGTGGTTAGAATGAATACTTCAGAGTACCATTCAGAAATGTCCTCATAGATAGATGTTTCGGCGGTTGTCTGTATTCTCGTCCTCGGTTTACATAATTTATAGCTGCAGACTAGTAATTTGTGTCTAAGATTTGCTCTTATTCTGTAGGGATCGATAGTCTCAGAGTTTAATCATTTCCAGCCGTGTAGCCAATGCTCCACGTGGATTAGTCTTGTCCTTTGGTAGAGTTGTAGTTTCAAACACTTCACACACACCAGCATCACCCGGCATGTTTTGGTCTCAGAAAGTCAACCATTTGCAACCTCAGCTCACGCTGGGGTTTGCTTCATCTTAACTATTCGCCACCACAGCTCACGCTGGGGTTTGCTTAGTCTTAAGTGAATTTCATCAGGAGTGTGTTTTATATGTAATGGTAGAAAAGGGCGGTCCATGACGCCAAATGTGATGTCTGGGCTCACGGGGGTGTGGCCACTGACTAGTTCATCTTTATATGAAAATCCATACTCTCATTTAGACAGTTAATAGCACATTACATCTTTTCACAAATAGTTTCATGCTTAATCACATACTTTTCACAATATTTAGATGTAAACATAACAGCTGGGAAATGTACACTTATGTGTGTTTCCTGTACTTCATGAGATCACCAAATGAAACACACTCGTCACAACTGTCCCTTAAGTGTCCACGGACTATTCCCACATTCTCATAAGCAGAATTTTTTTTCTTTCATTCTCCCATTTTGTGGATTTAGGCGTCTCCAATTGAAGTCCATTGTTCTCTCTCTGTGCTCTCAATTTCTGCATGACCAGGGGGGAGAGTCTCCACCAGGAATTTATGACCGGAGATAACAGAACCCGGGTGTAAGAGAGAGAGTGGGCGTTCTACACCCAGAAAGGGCCATGTCATGACAGTAGCAACACAACACGGCAGCAGCACAACATGGTAGCAGCACAACATGGTAGCAGCACAACATGGGGTACAAACATTGTTGGGCACAGACAACAGCACAAAGGGAAAGAAGGTAGAGACAACAATACATCACGCAAAGCTGCCACAACTGTCAGTAAGTGTGTCCATGATTATGTCCTTGAATGAAGAGATTGAGATAGAACTGTCAAGTTTGAGTGTTTGTTGCAGCTCGTTCCAGTCGCAAGCTGCAGCGAACTGAAAAGACGAGCGACCAAGGGATGCGTGTGCTTTGGGGACTTTTAACAGAATGTGACTGGCAGAACGGATTATCTCCGGTCATAAATTAAGTGTCAACGTTTCTGCCAAGAAGTTTCATTTCATTTGAAAGTTTGTTAAATCCTTTTTTGTTGTAATGAATTCTTTAATCACACTTTTTTCTTCATATTTTAAACAACTTGTAGAAAATAAAGTATGACACTGTCATGAAATATGGTGACCGTCCTGTGCCACTTTACTTGGATGAAGAAAATACACTGACAAGAAGCATTATGACCGTCAGACTCATATAAGCCAGATAGGCCTATTACATACATGCCCTTATGTCAATCATCAGTCAAAAAGAGGGTGTCTTGTCCTACATCAATATGTGAGCAATTACAATGTTAATTTAGTATGGTACATTTGTTTTAAATTTGTATATATATATAACATAAACATACTGTTGACTCATGTAGGGTATGGTGTAATGGAATGTTTTGCCTTGTGTGGTAGGTTTTGTGGGTTGTGACACTCTTATGTAGGTGTCATAACCAGCCATAAAATAACGCAATATACTGTATGTCACATCAGGTCTATATGTGTTACGACCATATAAGTTTATGGCAAGTTATGTCAGCTGTTATGACATATTATACAACGGATGGGTCTAATGCTGATTGGTTAAATCCGTATTCCAGCCGGTGTCTATTCCACAAATTACCACCGGCTAAATCTGATGTTAAAACGCTTATTTACTCTGTTCCATCTGACTGCACAATCCACTGTCTCATCAACCCAACCAGGCAATTTATAAACTTGATCTCCACTATAAAAAGCATCTCGACATTATCTCACATTTATTTTAGGCTAGAACTTTCACTAGGTGCGTCGTTGGAGCATGATAGGATGGAAAGAAAGGTTCAGCTTTCTCCGTTGATGTTGTATGTGGAGGATGAGGGCTGCAGTAGATATCTCAGACAGGGGGGAGTGAGGCCTAAGAGAGTTTTATAAATAAGCATCAATCAGTGGGTCTTGCGACGGGTATACAGAGATGACCAGTTCACAGAAGAGTATAGAGTACAGTGATATATCCTATAAGAAGCATAGGTGGCAAATCTGATGGCCGAATGGTAAAGAACATCTAGCCGCATCTAACCTGCCGATCTATAAATTACGTGTCCGTAATCTAGCATGGGTAGGATGGTCATCTGAATCAGGGTTAGTTTGGCAGCTGGGGTGAAAGAGGAGTGATTACGATAGAGGAAACCAAGTCTAGATTTAACTCTAGCCTGCAGCTTTGATATGTGCTGAGAGAAGGACAGTGTACCATCAGCCATACTCCTAAGTACTTGTATGAGTTGACTACCTCAAGCTCTAAACCCTCAGTGGTAGTAATCACACCTTTGGGGAGAAAGGCATTCTTCTTACCAAACCCCATTACCTTTGTTTTGGAGGTGTTCAGAACAAGGTTAAGGGCAGAGAAAGCTTGTTGGACACTAAGAAAGCTTTGTTGTAGAGCATTTAAAACAAAATCCGGGGGTGGCCAGTTGAGTATAAGACTGTATCATCTGTATATAAATGGATGAGAGAGCTTCCTACTGCCTGAGCTATGTTGTCGATGTAAATTAAGAAGAGCGTGGGGCCTAGGATCGAGCCTTGAGGTACACCCTTGGTGACAGGCAGTGGATGAGTCAGCAGATGTTCTGGCTTTATACACTCTTTGAGAGAGGTCGTTAGCATACCAGAGACACCAATAGTCCTTAGCCAGCCCACAAGAATGGAATGGTCTACCGTATCAAATGCTTTGGCCAAGTCAATAAAAATAGCAGCACAACATTGCTTAGAATCAAGGGCAATGGTGACATCATTGAGGACCGTTAACCTGTTGGGGATAGGGGGCAGTATTTGCACGGCCGGATAAAAAACGTACCCGATTTAATCTGGTTACTACTCCTGCCCAGTAACTAGAATATGCATATAATTATTGGCTTTGGATAGAAAACACCCTAAAGTTTCTAAAACTGTTTGAATGGTGTCTGTGAGTATAACAGAACTCATATGGCAGGCAAAAACCTGAGAAGATTCCTTACAGGAAGTGGCCTGTCTGACAAGTTCTTGTTCTTCTTGGCTCTGTTTATTGAAAACTGAGGATCTTTGCTGTAACGTGACACTTCCTACGGCTCCCATAGGCTCTCAGAACCCGGGAAAAAGCTGAATGATGTAATTCCAGCCTCTGGCTGAAAAACATTAGCGCGTTTGGATAGTGGCCGGTCAGAGTACCATCAGACTGAGGCTCGTGCACAAGGGGATCCCATGCTTTTATTTTCTCTCTCTTTGAACGTAAACACGCTTTGCCGGTCGGAATATTATCGCTTTTTTACGAGAAAAATTGCATACCAGAGAGAATACTATAGACATCAAGAAAGTCAGTCAGTTTATTATTGACAAGTTTTTCCAACACTTTTGATAAACAGGGCAAAATAGAAATAGGCCTATAACAGGATCAGCTTGATCTCCTGCTTTAAATAAAGGACTAACCGTGGCTGCCTTCCAAGCAATGGGAACCTCCCCAGAGAGGAGAGACAGGTTAAAAAGGTCAGAAATAGGCTTGGTGATTATAGTGGCAGCAACCTTAAAGAAGAAAGTTTAATCTGACCCAGATGTTTTTTTAGGGTCAAGTTTAACGAGCTCCTTTTGCACCTCGGACTCAGTAACTGTCTGCAGGGAGAAACGTTGAAGCGGGGCAGGGGGAAAAAAGGGAGGAGCATCGGGGCTAGTCGCACTAGAAGGGGTGGGAGATTAAGAAATGTTGGACGGGCAAGGAGGCATGGCTGGGTCAAATAGGAATCCTGACTTAATGAAGTGGTGATTAAAGAGTTCAGCCATGTGCTTCTTGTCAGTAACAACCACATCAACTTTCAGGGACATGGGCCGCTGTGAGGAGGGTTTATTCTCCAGATCTAACTGTTTTCCAGGATTTCTTGGGGTAAAACCCAGAGAGAGAGAACTGCTCCTTAAAGTAACTCACTTTGGCCTTCCGGATAGCCTGAGCGCACTTATTTCTCATTTTCCTGAATGAGAGCCAGTCAGCCTGAGTTTCCGTTTGCCGAGCCTTTCGAGGAGCCATCGAGGAGAGTAGCCTTTTCTGGGTGTTTGGAGTCATACCTTGTAGGATTGGTAATAATCTGAGATTTAGGGAGTCCCATTGCTTTAGGACTTGGTCAGGTGGTTTAAGCATGTCCCAGTTTAGGTCACCTAGCAGGACAAATTCAGACTTAGTGTAAGGGGCCAGGAGAGAGATTAGAGCAGGTGGGGTACAGACCGGTGTTGATTGAGGACGATAACACCCGAAACAGTCAACAATGAGCTATTTGAAAGTTTAATACTTAAAACCAAATTGTTTGGGGACAGACTTGGTGGAGACAACCGAGCACTCTAGGTGATCCTGGGTAAAGATTGCCACTTCCCTCCTTTGGAAGATCTGTCTTGCAGAAAAAGGTTATAGCCAGAAAGGTTAACATCAGTATTCAAAACACTCTTTCTTAACCACGTCTCAGTAACGACCAACACATCTGGTTTGGAGCTGTGAACCCACACTTCCAATTTATACATTTTAGGTAATAAGCTTCTAGTGTTAATGTGCAGAAAACCCAGGCTTTTACGAGAGCAGAAATCAGTGAAACATATCAGAGCACAAGTCAGAATTGGGCTAGCAACAGTAGACGGGCCAGGGTGTACATGCACAGTAATACAATCAAGGCACGGCAGAGGACAGGGAGAGCTCTGTAGTGTTGATTTATGACATTTGAATGTGCATTAGGATCATATTAGACAGCAATTTCATCAGGTAACATGAATCCAAAGCCAGCGAGAGGTGGTTAGAGTAGGATGGGGGGCTAAAAGTCTGTGTAACCAATTGAGAGTCAGAGTCCCGAGTGTGGGAACGAACATAGTCTGTCCCACGGTAGGGTAAACAAGAAAGTTCATAGTCAACAAAGTAAGTGGAGTCATGAGGCAAATAGCAAAATGCACAAGAGTGTGGATTTAACAATTCCTACAGTACAGAACAACATAATCAAGTCTAGAACTTCAACGGAATGCCACTTTAAAATCCCACATCAGTTTAATACTCTACCCGTTTTAAGACTGTACTCACTGGTGTTAAGATCTCCAGTCTCCTCTTTGTCACCCTCCTCCTCTTCTTTCAATGAGACAGTCATCTCACCCTCCTCTTTCACGCCAACCACTGCATCCTCCTCATTCTCTTCCTCCTCTTTCACTCTGAAAGCTTCTTCCTCTTCTTTCATTGTAAATTCTTCAAAAAATGTTTTTACTGTGACAGCCTCCTCTTCCTTCTCCTTTTTCACGAGAGCGTCTCTCTGTCCAGTAGACATCCTCTTCTTTAGTAAGGGGGGGAAGTAGCTCAGTGAGCTCATGGTCGGGGATGTTAGCTAACTAGCTAGCTATCATTAGCAACTAGGCTAGTGCTAATCTAGTTTGAAGATAAGCTGGCAGACACCTATAGGTTGCTGATTAATATGAACATATGAAATCACGAGGTAACTACTAGATATGACAAAAGTGTATTTAAAACACACAGCGACTAGTATAACGAAATAGTCTAAAAAGCTTAGAAAGTTTCGGCAATGACGGATAGCAGCAAGCTACCGAGGTGGAATCTGTTGTTGTCTTCGAAACAGCCAAAAGAACAGTGCAGTCCACTACTAGACACACATCGCCATCTGCTGACTGGAGTGCATAACGCAGTTGAGGAAAATCGTTATATTTTCAGACAGAAAAGTATATTGCTTTCAAATACTTATTTTTCTAAGATTAATATGACATTATGAAGCATACTCCGTACATATAGACACATGTGTTGATTAATGCAAATTCGATTGACACATTTAAACACACATTACATTGTTAAAACATATGAAATTAATATAAGATGATGATACATCAAATAAGATTAAAAAAGGTATATTTATTCGCCTCTATTTTCTAATTTGCAAGTGTGTATATAGCTAATAAGGCATTTATTATGTATTATTAGTAGACCTTAATTAAGTGTTTCTTATTCAAACATTATAAGTCATGTATTTATTGGTCAATCCATAATAACCTTATAGCCATAATAAAGGTGTACTAATAGTTAATAAAGGGCAAGTTTCACAAGAAACAGACTCTTAGTATGTTGTCTCTATGTGGGATTAATAAGGGCATAGTACCTTAAGATGTGTTCCCTATACAAAATGTGACCATATTTTTACTTTTATTTAAATACAGGGGCGGCAGGTAGCCTAGTGGTTAGAGCGTTGGACTTGTAACCAAAAGGTTGCAAGATTGAATCTCTGAGCTGTCAAGGTAAAAATCTGTTGTTCTGCCCCTGAACAAGGCAGTTAACCCACGGTTCCTAGGCTGTCATTGAAAATAAGAATTTGTTCTTAACTGACTTGCCTAGTTAAATAAAAATAAATACAGCCCAAAAATCAAGTCCAAATGTGACACAAACAATTAGCAACTAAACTTCCATATGAATAGCCGACTTACAGGAATTTTTTGTTTATTTGAACCTATACCAATGTATTCTAGATCTACTGTATGACTACCATAATGTATGGTTGAAATAATTGGTAATTTGTGATGGAATTATATAATTATTTTGTCATTTGATGGAAAGAGGTCTTATCTCTGTATCTGTGCCATTATTGTGTCTGTGACAGCATGGGCAGCGCCATTGAGTGTCCATTTTAAAGGCCCAGTGCAGTCAAAAATGTGATTTACCTATGTTTTATATACATTTCCACACTATGAGGTTGGAATAATACTGTGACATTGTAAAAATTTGGATAATGCCAGTTTAGTGTAAGAGCTGTTTGAAAAGACAACCTAAAATTTCTGTCCATTTTGGTGTGGTGTGGTTTTGGCATGCCTGGTGATGTCACCAGGCAGTAAATTAGTTAATAGACCAATATGAAAGAGTTCCAAACCTCTCTGCCAATAACAGCTGGTTTTCAGTTTTCCCCTCCCCACTCAGACCACTCCCAGAGAGTCCTAGCTAAAATATTTGCTTGAGAAATTGCTCTTTGCTAAATTGTTTATTTTTGACCATTTTATTTGAAAACACTCACAGTACGGTACTTAATTGTTGCCTAGAAATAATTGGATATTGAAATAAAAACGGCTGCATTGGCCCATTTTCTTATTTTGTGTTTGAAAAAAGTGTAAAGCTAATATTGGTGATTTATGGCCACCTGCAGTGCTGGAGTCCTGAACCAAATCTTGTGTGGCATTCATTTATTGTGGCCACAAAATGGCGTTGATATAGCTTACATCCATTTACAAACCATAGCACACCATTTGAAGATTAAGACGATGCTTGGATCAATGGCTGATCGCTCCCAACCAGTTGACTACTTCAAAATGAAGGGGTTCGATTAATGCCCCAGACCGTTGATTGCATAGGTTTCAGAACCGGGCTGCCTACCAGGCATGAGCCAGGTTCCCCATTTTGGCCGACGGCGAAGTCTTCGGTTGCACTTAGTCGAACTCCCTCAATGGCCATGTACATGCTAAATCTGGTTGAGTCCTCTAATATTTCTATGGACTATCTGGAACACAACCATTTGCTGCGCAAAATTGACTCACTCGAACATGCACTGATGAAATACTACTCAGTCAGCATTGTTTAGGGAAGTGTTTTCAAACATCGACAGAAGACAACGTGGATAAGAGAAAATGCCACTGACGAAAGCGATAATTGTCCCAGGAAATGGAGCTGGAGATGTAGAGCGGTCCAATTGGTATGGATGGGGCAAAAAACAGATAAATAAGGTGCGCACTGCTAAAGTATGCGAAAGTCTAAGAGCTTGCGCCCGCATGCTCCCAACACGGGATGTGCGTACTGTGGCTCCTATGATTTTGACAACTGTTTCATGTATTGGTTACTCTGCTTGTTACATACATTTTTGGACTTTTAGAGTAATGATATGTAGACATCAAGAAGAATAACTTATAAATGGCTCATGAACTTTAAACTGTAGGAACCACTTGTTTTAGTTTTGCATGAAGATACCTTTACACTGAGCTCATGGGCGTCGGTAGGCAATCATGGTTACATTAAGACAGCATTGTGCCAGTGCGAGATATGGTACATGGAAAAGATTTAAATACTTACATTTTCCTGAAAATCATCCTCATGCTAGCCAGCAGTAGCCACAGCAGCAATTATGGAATGGCAAGGTGGCTTTGTCTAGGGGAGTTGGGATTAAAACATTTATAATAGACAAATTCACACATGCGTATTAATATACACCAAATAATGAATTATTATATACAGTGACCGATTACCACAAATGCCTATATTTCTCACATATCACATTATAAACTAGCCTAGATTTCTCAGATATCACATTATAAGCTAGCTCTATACAGAGCCCTGCATTGTGGATGGAGGATATCCTTCATACAGGGTTCTAATTGACAAGTGCAATGCATGGAAGAGATATGGTCTATGATTGTTCTGGAAATTATTCCATAGAAACTTCATTTGGAGGAAGAATGTTTGATATGCTTTTTACATTTGTATCCCAAATCATTTCTGAGAATTATATGATGGAAGAGTATGATGGAGTATGTCCTAGATTTTGAAATAAAATGTTTCACCTGAATACATTCAACAATAAAAATGTGAATATCTCAAAATTACCCTTTTTGATTTTGTACATTTTTAGACATTATTGTTTAAAACAATATACTTTACAAGTACATCACATTTCCAGTGGGTGCTCTGCTACTTTTGAAGTTATGACGCATTGAATGGGGAAAATGAATTCAAAGGGAACTTCCTGGTGATTTGCTGAAATATGATAGGTCATTAACCAATGTCAATTTCTATGTATAAAATGGGTCATATCTTTAAGAGTAGCAAAGCACCCACTCTGGAAATGTGACGTGTTTGAAGAGTATATTGTTTCAAACAAAAAATTTGCTATATCAAAAAGGGTACTTTTGAGATATATTTCCAATGTTGAATAAACTAATGTGAAAAATTGCATTTCAGAATTTCCACTTACTCCATATTTTAGAGCATACTATAAGGAGTATAATGAAACCAAGATGTCTGTATCATGTGCAGTTCACGGATCATAGGGTCTTATCAGCGGTATAGGTCGAAAAGGACCTAAAATTGCCACTTTCTTCATCATGCTTTTCTCAGAAATGGTTTGTGATGCAAATGGAAAAATCATAACATCCTTCCTACCAAAGAAGTTTCTATGTGAGAATTGCCATAACAATCTGAAATACCAAACATTTTTTGGGCTATCCTGGCGTGGAATTGCCCATTTTCAACCTTTACTTACTGATACTTCATTTGGTATTAATAGTAAACTTGCTGTCCTGTAGATTCCAGATATGACCTGCCTGTTGAGCAACATGCCTGACCCAGGTATGTAGAATGAAGTTCAGTATTTAAACCCATTCATTTTGGGCCTCCAATGTCATTACTGTGAGGTGCTAGTACTGTTTTTATTTTTCTAGTGACAGCCAGAGAGAGCATATGGTTGCCATTCATACAGGAGGAGCTCCAATGTGATGAGGAGACTGTCATCATTGGCCACAGCTCTGGGGCAGCTGCAGCCATGAGGTAGGATCGTGATTACAAAGAATTTGAGGATATTCCTCATGCAAACTCTTCCTTTTTGTTTGTTGGAAAGTTACTATACCTAACTTTGTGGTACCATGCAGGTATGCAGAAACACACAAGGTGTATGGCCTCATTCTGGTGGGTGCCTATACTTCTGACCTGGGAGATGAGAATGAGAGAGAGAGTGGTGAGTTTACAGATTTTTTACCAGCGTCACTTCCAATTAACAACAACAACCACTTTTCTAATTGGATTCAGGTTGGATTAAATATTTAAATTGGGTATTTCAAAACTGAAAAATGTGATTCTGATCATTCGGTGTGTAGTGATGAAAATCTGGATAATCTTGATCTCACTAGAAGGGTAGATTTAGAAAGGTGAAAGGCATTACAATAGTGGAATTTCAGAGAAATAAAAAAGGTTTCATTAAATCTTTCCATTATGTTAAATTGACTGCAGTATAGGTATGTGGTCAGTTGTTGTATTGAGCAGTGTCAAATAAAAGCATGTACTTACAAGTGATAAGAGAAGCAAGCTCCATAATTTATATGAATATCTTTATTCATGTAGTTTAGTCATCTGTAGTAACATTGCCTGTCCAGTACATGGCAAGGTGTAGGCCTATTCAAAGCACTGAAAATACAGATTCTGTGATGTTGAAATTTTCATGTCTGGATCAGAATAACCCTATCCAACCATTTTCTGGCTCCAAATCACCAAGGTTGATCTGATCCTGGAAAGCAAAATAGGGGGTTAAAGAATCCAGATCATTCTGATTCTGAAAAACTGGACCCAGGTGTTTAGACTAGCCTAGTGTTCATTTCTGAATTGGGATACAAGAGCACCACAGAAAAGCTGCAGTCAAGTGTCCCTAAATCCAGTTTAATGTAAATCACCACTCGTTTATCCATCCCCCCACCTCAAGTCACTGAAACAGCAGCTGCATCCCAGTATGCCTATATTGCAGTCGGGTTGTGCAGATTATCATATCGTAAAGTAATTGGTTTAATGTACAACTCCATTTACTCATTTGTAGAGATATGAGACCAATCAGATCTGTATCCGATCCCTGCAAATGTGGAAGTAGTGTTTGACATTGCAGAGACCCCATCAATATAATTTAATGATCTGATAGTATGCGACTGCAATGTAGGTAGTTTGGAGCACACCGTTATGTCTCCCTGTGTATCTCTTCACTCAGGATATTTTGGCCGGCCATGGGAGTGGGAGCAAATGAGAAGAAACGTTGGGCACATCGTTCAGTTTGGCTCCACAGATGACCCCTTCCTGCCTTGGGAGGAGCAGCAAGCTGTGGCCGAGGGCCTGGGCGCGGTGCTGCACAAATACACAGACCGAGGACACTTCCAGAACACACAATTCCCTGAGCTCATTGACGCAGTGCGAAAGCTGATGGCAGCTGCTTAAAAAGCAGCAGAGTTGTCCGCCATTGGAATATGACACGCAACGAAGACAATAGCCCAAATACGAATATCTGTTCAGTTGCTCCCTTCACTCTGTGTCCCTCTGGGGGAATCCTCATGTGGACCCTTATAATTACGATATGATGGAGATTCCATTTTATCAAGTGTAGTTCACAATGTCATCAATGTGCTTATCTTTTGCTGCATTACTTTGAGTGCTCTACGGAAGACTCGCCAGTTTTGATTCACCTGTGTTTTCAGCAGTTCGTTGAAAGAGCTCAGCAAATATTAAGATTCACCCACAAATGCACATTTTACTGACAGCCGTGAGTTTCCATCAAACTGGCTTCTTGCAAATAAAATGCTGTGCGAAAAGACAGAAGTAATATGTGTTTCCATCCCTTAACTATGCTGATGGTTTTGGCACAAAAAGTCTGCGACAAACAGCATACATGTCCACTGGTCTTGGCGCTTGCGCTCAAACAGAATTTACAGACAAACATTAGGGTAATCACTTGCACAGGCTAACATTGAACTCTGGTATAAAAACACATGCTATTGGGACCCTTCAATCCAACATTGCCAAACAGAAATAAAACTGATTACAGTGATCTAGTGTACCCAAATGATCCACATCATACCACTCATTTTCTTCAATCAGATTGAGATCCAGCTAAGGCCTTCAGACATGAAGCAACATACCAGTCAGCCTTACCAGATCCCTGATAGCATACCCATCTACCCTTTTTCCAATCCCCGAGCCAAAACCCCTCTGAAATACTTCATATTCCCAACAATCTTCCAAGATTACAAGCGTGGGATTGTCTGAAGCACGACCTTTCAACCTGTAAGCAAGGGCTTTGTAGCAACGTCATAACGCTCAGTCTATTTAAGAGTTGCCTCGAGTGATCTGTTCTTGCAGACACATTTTGATTGCGAATACATTACACTAACAGCTTTGGTTTGAGGTGTTTGGCTGAGAGTTTCCGTTTAAGGGGGTAGAGACTTTTCTCTTACATCTCTACCCAGTCTCTAATCGAGCATCTGACACAATTACGCAAGATTTTGCAGATAATTCTAAGGTTTACCTGCAATTGTGATTTACTTTTAATGAAATGCCCTATAGTTGCTATAGATACTAAAATGACTGACTTGACATTTGAAGCTAAGAAGGCTCATCAATATGATATCTACATAACTGCAATGTAGGCAGCTGTATGATTGCTATTGCTACAGATAATATTCACATTGGCACAAGGGGTTTAAAAATGTGTCTGACAAAAAGCTTTAGGCTTTTTATAATACAACAATGCTGTGTTATATCATGTGTGCTGAAGAAGTTAAACAACTTCTGTTTATTCCCAGAGCAAAAGGAATGCTTTTGCAAAACTTGTCCATCTTCACCACTTTCATGAGTGCCACATAAATAAAGGTTAAATAAATAAAAATATAAATAAAAGAATAGATAAATGTAGCGGCAGGACACAATTGAGCTTGTTACATTCCCAAGGAGAGTAGACGTTCTCAGTCAGTCTTAAAATATTTATTAAGCCCTGTATAAATAAAAATATCTTCAGATGCATCAAAAGTTGCTAGAAAAAAAAATTATTCATGAAACTTTTCCACAGAGGAAAAAAAACTAAACAAGCCAAGTCACTGATCAAAAGTCCAGCCACTCTGCCATATACACACAGTTAGAGGGGGATATCTCGCCTCCTTCATGACAATCATCAAACACCTAAGAGAAGAGAGAGAGAAATACATTTAGTAGGGGTTAGGGGCTAGCCTAGTGGTTAGAGCGTTGGGCCAGTAAGCGAAAGGTTGCGGGATCGAATCCCCGAGCTGACAAGATAAAAATCTGTCGTTCTGTCCCTGAACAAGGCAGTTAAACCACTGTTCCCAGATAGGCCATCATTGTAAATAAGAATTTGTTCTTAACTGACTTGCCTAGTTAAATAAAGGTTAAAAAAAAGTACGCTCCTGCATCACCATACTTACTTTACCTTTTTCTAGCATTTCCTGCTGGCTATCTGGCTACAGGTGAAGTACTTTGAATAGAAATAAACATTTAGGATCAGAACTCTGCAGGTCTGCTTTCTTTCTGCCCAGCCCAAGGTCAAAACATGCCTTTCTAGTATGACGAGGGACTGGGCACTCCAATGTCCACACTAGCATACCACTTACGGCCAAACCATACAGGGTATGTGTGTTTACGTGTCTCTGAAGCATTCTCAACTGATAAAGTGGCTGGCGCTTTTGATTTGTGCCTCCGTTTGCTGCTTTTGGTGTAGCAAACTATAAACAACGCTAATGAAGGAAAACGCAACACTAGTGATGTAGTTTCAGTGTTAGTATACACCAGTGGTCACCAACCTTTTCTGAGTCAAGATCACTTTCGCAGTCAAAAAGCAAACTGAGATCTACTCCTCAGATGTTTGTTTTTTTACATTAACCGCACACAAACAGTTTTGTAAGAATGAGGTTTGGGCAGTAGGCCTAATACATTATCACAGCACATTGGCTATATGATTGGCCTGCCAATACTGTTAATCAGACTATATTATATTTCAAAACTCGAGCTTTGATAACAAAAGAGATCAGTTGGTTTAGCACTTGTGAGGCACTGTGGAGCATGAATTGAAATAATTCGCTTTTTTTATTTTACTGGACTGATGATACCTGCATCTGATGGTCAACGAGATCAAATCACGACGTCAGTGATCTTCAGGTCGAAAAGTCGGAGCTCAAGAAAGACGCCCGAGTTTCCGACTTGGATGACCGTTCAAAATGATTTTTCCCAACCTCCTGCTCTCGCATTCCTTTCCTCCGGTGAGACTGACCAGAGAGAGGGGACAGTCTTCCACCAGATGGCAAAACTCAAGTCGCACTGCATCTGCCTCATGCACAAATTCATGTTGTTCCTATGACCAGAGAAAGTGAAATATTCCCTAATCTTAAAATCGACACGACGAGCTGCTAATAATAATAATAATAATAAAAAAAACGCAGGACTATCAATACTTGGCTACTCATTCATTGCAGCTGCAGCCCGAGCGGAAGTATCGAGAAGCGCGTTTTGTAATAGTGTTGAATAAAAACAGTGACAGTGCTGAACATAAACTTAAACATGAACTCACTCATAAAAACAGCAGCTCTTCGCTGAATTCTTTGACAGTCTCTCTGTGGTGATGGTTTTAAAAGTGATTCAATCTTACGTAGGCTAGCAGCCTATTAAACTTGGCTGTGGCCAGGGTCATGGAAGCTCTGTAGCCACGGTGATTTGAGCTATCCGATTGGGCAGTGCAGTAGGTACACTCAATTTAGTCACAGATTTGCCAGTCCGCCGGGTAGGCGGAGTTTGTCTCACGGGAACACTTTGCTTACCCGGTGCACAGGACTTTTGAATCAAGTGCACCTACCGGCAACAGCTCAACACAATTTTAAAAAAGGAGCGCAAGCCTTTATCGTTTGTTGGCTTTTCTACAGAAATATTTGGCTATCGACTAGGAATGCCGTGAAGATCGACCAGTTGGCGACCACTGGTATACACAGTGTACAAAATATTAGGAACACCTTAATATTGATGCACCCCCTTTTGCCCTCAGAATAGCCTCAATTCATCTGGGCATGGACTCTACAAGGTATCAAGAGCATTCCACAGAGGCCCATGTTGATTCCAATGCTTCCCACAGTTGTGTCAACTTGGCTGGATGTCCTTTGGGTGGTGGACCCTTCTTGATACACACAGGAAACTGTTGAGCGTGTAAAACCTAGCAGCGTTGCAGTTCTTAACACAAACCGGTGCGCCTGGCACCAACTACCATACCCTGTTCAAAGGCACTTAAATCTTTTGTCTTGCCATTCACCCTTTGAATGGCACACACACAATACATGTCTCGATTGTCTCAAGGCTAAAAAATCCTTCTTTAACCTGTCTCCTCCCCTTCATTTACACTCATTGAAGTGGATTTAACAAGTCACATCAATAAGGATCATAGCTTTCACCTGGATTCACCTGGTCAGTCGGTCACGGAAAAGGTGTTCCTAATATTTTGTGCACTCAGTGTATATCCCCAATGCGATGTTTAATACCAAGTGATATGCTGGTATGGATATTGAAACGGAGCCACCTGGCTGCTGTTGCCTGTGAAGGGGGGCTCACCGGACAGAGGCCACAGGGCGCCTTGACCAGGCCCGTGGGCTGGATGATGGGGTTGACCCCTCTGTACAGCTTCATCTGGCCGTCCACACTGCCCACAGTACCCTCCTTGGCCGCGATGATGGTCATCTCCACCTTGCCGTCGTAGATGAGTGTGTTCAGAATAGTCTCAATGTCCTCCATAGACAGGTCCACCTGTACACAAAGTGCAATATTCAGACTTACAACCTCCATAGGAAATACATAGCAACTGTATGCTAAAAAGGTGAGACAGTTGTTACATTTGACCCCCTCACATTGTACCCTTTTCACCTTATTTGTACAGAGTACCAACCATACTTTGTTGACTCTGACATTTTCTTTTTGCATGGACCTTTCCGGACCATTTCCTGCAACTATAGCAGATTCATAACCAGGCCAGTGCAGACAGTACAGCTCTGTTTGGTCAATAGTGTGAAAATAGTACTAAGTATGGACAAATATGCCCCGGTCCTGACCAACCAGTTGAGGATTTCACCCTAGTCTTGACAACTTTGTCCGTTACCTGTAAAAACTTGAAAAAAATTGCAGTCAAAACCAAACAGAATGTAGCCAGCAGCAGTCTCACCTTGCTGATGCCAAGTTCACAAATATACTTCCACACTTCGTGAGAGGTGGCAAAGGAACTGTTTCTTTGCACCATGGGGTTCTGCTTGCTGTCCCTCGCCACCTCGGCCTAGAGGGTGACAAACAAACCAAAATGACCGTAGAAATGATGTCTTAGTAAACTCTTGGTTACCAGATAGCCTATAACTAAGAGCCAGAGTCGTTTCTGGCTATGTCAACCAGCACTCCGTTTAGAATTGGAAGAATTGTAGGGTGCATTCCAAAACAAATGCAAGTGCCCCAGAAGCCGTAAAGTTTTTCTTTATGGCATAATCTACTGTTCCCAACGTTGATGTGCTCATATAAAATCAGTGTAATTAGTAGCTTATTTCCAAAAATGTTCAGTACAGAACACACCCTTTTAATTTCAGTGACTTGTACATTGTAAGACAGTTGTCCCACTCCCATTCAGTGGACCCCTCACCTTACTCTGAAGGAATTTGAAACACTGCTGATTGAGAACCTCCACAAACTCAGACTCAAAGTCCTGGTCACTGTACCAGGCTCCCCCAGTCACCGAGCGGTCTGGCTGCAGGTTGTATAGCATGTAAACCTTCTTCTTTGACGCCTGGATAAACAACAACAATAACTCATAAGTGAGACTAAACAATTATACAGAGTTTGGATGGCATGACTGCTGATGCATTCATATTATTAAGTGGTGCTTTTCTTGATTCAATTATTTATCGCTGGTTTTTAAAACATGCATCTCAGAATATTTTTGTGTTTGAAGCTCGACTCACAGCCACTGATTTCACAGCCTTGATCAGCTTCTTGCTCTCTAGGTTCTTGAGGATCTTGTTGATCTCTGTCAGAGGAAGGTTGCTCTTATATCTAATGTCCCTGCTCCAGATCCCTGTGTAAAAGCAAGAGGACAGTTCATAAATATACAAACGGAAAGAACATTTCACAAAGAAATACACTAACGGAAAATAATGTGGTTGTGGATACTGTGAAGTGTCAAGTGTCAAGTGTGAACACGGTGAGTTGGCCAGGTTTGAATGGACTTGATTGCCCCATCCAAAGACAACACCCATCTCTTACCCCATAGCACTCGGGTAGATCTGAGAGGATTGGATAGATGTAAACAATATGGGGAAAATGTCACCTAGACTAGCTTATACCTATCCAATTCCGTCTGATCTACCCAAGTAGGCTACCTAAGGGGACAGGGGCTAGGGGTTGTCTGGACAGGACCCCTCTGAAATTCCTACCTTTGTTTCCTGCATCCTCAATGACCTGATACACCAGCTTCTCTTGATTGTCGGAGCCTTTCATTTTGCTTTGGGACATAATAAAACACAGTTAAAGTCACCAATCATCCAAAAATATAAGTCCTTCCTAAAGGCTTCCTTAAAAAAACATTGTTAAATGTTGATGCTGACATTTACCCTGCTGTCTGGGCATCCTTCATGCGGTATAGAAGTCCTGAGCTATTTCGTAGAAGGTCCAACTGACCCTTTGTGCACAAAAACAAACTTGTTTACATTATTCTTATCCTCAGCATTGCGCTATCAACCAGAACTATTGAGCCTATTGGCATGACAATTTCATAAGGAGTCGTTAAGAGAGCAGAAACGGACTGGCACCACGGCTACACCTGTGCCACTTACCAATGACAGTAGTCTGTTGATGGCCATGGCTCTCTGTTGAGCCTCCAAATGAGGCATGTCATTCTGGATCACCTGGTCTGTTATTCCATGAGGGAACTGTTGACAGAGTGCCTTTATCCTTTATAATAGAGGAGAACATTAACGTTAGTTAGGAACCTAGCTAGTCAGGACATCAGATTTACTATAAATTCAACTATAAATGTCTTACTGCTTACTCAGAAATAATGATTGACGTAGCTAGATAGCTAGTCTAACTAGTAGATGACGAGCATTACAGTAGCTAGTTCATGTATTATACAGTAGTTAGCTAGCTAGCTACATGAATCAAACTGTCATTGTCAAACTTGTGGGTCTAGGAGTTTAGGATTAAAAACATGGCTGAATTATTTGAAACGCCTTCTTTAGCAGCTTTGTTTAGTTGTATAAGGCATATTTAAAAGTAGCTAAAGTCCCTTGGTCTAAGTCTTGCTAGCTACTATAGTTGGTCAAATGTAGCCCATTTGAGATAGTGAAAATAGACAGCTACCTAGCTAACTAGGTTGCGAGCTAGTCTATGCTAGGGCCTTCTTGACAGCGACAAACCTGTTTTCAATGTCTACGGGATCTGTGGATTCTTTCTTTACTTTCACATCCGCCATCGTGGAGAATTGTAAAATATTGTATGTTAGTTAGTTAGTTAGGTAGGTAGGTAGCTAGCTAGCAATGCAACGCAATTAATCAACATTTGAACATGTGACTTTGGGTCCAAGTCGCATTTGGTTGGCTATATAGAAGGCCGGAAATTGCCTGTAGAAAATACTTTTCACTGTAGTTCAATTAATTTGTAATTAGATTTCTTTCCTCAGCCTATTGTCATCAGTATTTTTGCATTTAGTGAGGGATAGCAAAGCAGTCGGTGTATTTTGTAACAATAACAAAGAGGCTAAGATAATGGTTGACTTGAATATAATGAAAGAGCCTGCAAGACATGCATAGAACGCAGTGAATTACATTTCTATGGCGCGAGCATTCAAAGTTCAACAAGTATTTCAGGAATTGCAAAATGATAACAAATATAATGAAAGTTGAGAATAAACAATGAAAACATTGTGAATCCTGCCATTTGCTGTGGTGGTTGCTAAGGAGAATGTTTCTCCGTTGCTGCCTCGAGTAGGAAATGAAACATCAGCGGTCACTGATCAACGCATCTATATCAGGTAGAAAAACGCTTTTATCCCGCTTAAACGTTTTATAATAAAACATGTCACTTTTGCAATGGACTGATGAAAAGGTTTTTATAGCCGAATGCATTTTTATTATAGGACAGAATATGGCAGCCGGTTGCATTGTGGTGCCTCTCATCATACCGATTCGAATCCCACCTCCTGGTAAAGCCAAGCATGAGATAGACACCACAACTCCTGTTGAGCTCAAATCAGGTGAAAACATGCGTGTATCCATAATGTGTGGATGTTGCTAGAGTAAACATTAATATATATTATGTACCACTTTTATGTTTGAACATTGTTTCATTTAAAAAAATGAGATCCACAGTGCGCTGATAGATAACATCTGCCCTAGATTCAAAGGTTTTTGACAAATAACATATATTGCTGCCTAGATACCCCAGATGTCACTATCTACTACACTCTGGATGGTACTAAACCAGAGGTGACGAAGAGACCAGGGTTTGGAGAGAACAGCACTTTGAAGTATAGCGGACCAATACGCTTACCTGAGGGCAAAGTGTCAGTCAAAGCTCTGGCTATCACCAGGTTGGATTGTGAAAGGATTCTACAAAAATATATCACACAAAGACATTTATTGTTTCATTGCCATTCAGTCTTAGGTCAAATATTATTTCGTTTTCCCTGTACAATTGAATCAACATAATAGTCCCAAAAGTGCAAACTCCAAGCAAAATCAAGGGTACCCTAAATGCTTATTTGACTGAGGTCTGGTGCTGTTATGTTATAATAATTGCTATTATGGATAATTGATGACTACAAATGACCTTATGTTCATCTGCCTTAGGGATGGTCGAGAGAGTGCCATTGTCACCAAGCTATTTCTGGTGGAGTATGTGCCCTCAAACGAGCCACCTTCCATTGAGGACAAGGAAGATAACTTTCTGAAGGAGTATGAACGAGACCTCCCTAGACAGGTATAGTCAGGCATATTTGCATGCTAACACTTCATTTCAATGTCGTGTGAAGTTTGACATGTAACGACAGCTTATGACAAGATATGTCACATTGCCAGTCTGCATTAAATTTGCTATGAATCTCTAAAACTTTACTAAAACGTCATGCTTCTTCACAGATTTTCTGGGGAAGCCTAGCAATGACGTGACATAACTGACACAATTGTTATTGCATGTTAGGCAACATCAAGCGCTAAGGCATTCTCATGAAAACTGTATACATTACAATGATGAATCATTCAAACAAATGTGTTGTCATCTGTATCAATATGTGTTCTGAACAAGCTGAGGGGAAGCTGAGTATGCTGTTACTGTGGGTCTATTGTATTGTACTGTTTCTCACAGGAGATGGGGACAGCGAACGGTTCTGGAGATGCCTCACTGAAGCTTCAAGGTATGTCTAATTTAATAACCTTTACTAATGAGCAATTTACACTGCCTAAACAACACCACAAAGATAGCTCAATACCAATTTCCCTAAAGAGCTATTTCCCCCTGCCCTATAAAAATATTAATGTCACAAAAATATTTGTGTACAGTTGACCATACAACTGTCATACTGTAATGTAAGTGCTAAATATCATATTCATGTGCAATGTGAAACACTGTTATAAACTCAATATCAGCGTTTCGAAATGCTTATCTCAACAAGTGTAAGCTGCTGTGTCAGTGCATACCATAGAATTGGGAATTAGAATAGGATCTCTGTGGTGCAAACACAGTCAAACGGACATTTACTATATATATGGAGATTCATATAATTCTTATAAACTTTATAACATTCATAAGCTATCAGTAATACCCTTTTATAATATGAAGTGGATTCTTGATAGTTTATGAATGTTATGCAGTGTAAGAGCGTGTACGTTTTGGTAATAGTTGTGTGTGTCCTCTTTAGTGCCAAAGACCTACCGGCCCCCTAAAGGTCCACGGTTCCTCAGCAGCCGTCTAGGGCTTGTGTCCCCTGCTTCGGAGCCCATGTCTTCACATCGTTCTCAGACACTGGTACATTCACCAAAAATATATTGTGAATATTATTTAAGCAGTAAGGCCCGAGGGGGTGTGTTATATAGCCAATATACCACGGCTAAGGGCTGTTCTTAGGCACGACCCAACGCAGAGCCCCATAGGGCTCGAACCACCCGGTTTATAATTATATTTATATGATCAATTATGTTATATCATTATTACGGTGATGATGGTGACTGGTTGTAATATAGTCAATTATCAGAATCTGCTAAGAGTTAACAAATACATTGTGACCCATGCGGGAATCAAACCCACAACCCTGGTGTTCCAAGTTAGCATATGGTCATTGTCATACCATGCATAGATTATGAAATGATATGAGCAAATACAGCTCCTTACTTAGAACGCCACAGAACATGAATTATTTGGTGTTAAATGGTCTTTCAGAATGCAAGCTTGGAAGACAGTCCCTTCAAAAACCTAACCAGCACTCAAATGTCAAGAATCCAAAGGGAGACAGACTTTCTGAGGTGAGTGAACAGAAAGCGAGAGAGAGAGAAAGAGAGAGAGAGAGAAAGAAAGCGAAAAAGCATGAGACAAAGATGCAGAGAGATTGTTTCTAATGGAGAAGCGAATGATCTCTCGCAACTTCTACCTTTCCCCAGGTGTGTGAAGTGCTTGAGCCATCGCCCCTCAGACCCCTTTGCCCGCTTTTGTCTGCAGTGTGGCACCGCTGTGCTGCCTGTGCCAGGCCAGAGGCTGCCACCCACAGAGGGTGGACAGGTATCACCCCAGTCCTAAAACCACCTTCTACTATTGATACTGCTACTATTGTTAACATTTTGTTGATGGCCTACTCTTTGATTGTATGCACATTTTACAGTGTGGCATTTAACATTAGTTTTATATTACTGTTTGTTTTAAGATGCAGAAAAATGCCACCACAAAATAATATGATTTCAGGGAAAATCACAAAAAGGATTTGGATATACTTTTGAATATTGCAGTATATAGCTGCAAATTGAAATGCAGTTTAGTGTTATTCAGTGTTTTAAGTAGTTTTCCCCCCTTAAGTCACCCAAGGATAACAGGTCTGTATGTTCATTCAGGCCTTTCAATTAAATGTTCAATTTGGCCTGTGTGTTCGTTCTGGCATTTCAATTCAATGTTTACCAGCCCAGGTTTGGGATCTCTTTTGTTTTTAGATGGGCTTGTGTGTCCACTGTAAAACAATGGTGCCTGTCAACACCCCCACATGTGTGGTATGTGAGGCCCCCATGAGCCCCCAGCTCCAGCCTCAGGCCAGCTTAAGACTCCAGGTAAATATCAAGTTTACTGCCACAAACACTCTGCTTTCAAACACCTTGTGACTTTGCACATTTACATGTTTGAATATAGAATACTTTATTTGCAGGTGTGTTAACATTTACCTTTTCAATCCAAAGCAGTGTAAATGGATTGTTTTTTTCACTTGCACTCTGTGTGTGTGTGTGTGTGTGTGTGTGTGTGTGTGTGTGTGTGTGTGTGTGTGTGTGTGTGTGTGTGTGTGTGTGTGTGTGTGTACACCTGTCCACTCGCTTCCTTTTTCTGTGCTGTAGAACAAGGTGATCTGTCCGTCATGTGGAACCGGAAACCCTCCGCATATCTCAAATTGTGTCACCTGTGAAACTAAACTACTGCAGCCACCCACTGTAAGAGCTCATTGATTGTATTATAGTAGCCTAATTATCCTTATTAGGCTTAGTTTAGACTTGTATAAATGCCTAGGTTTTTGTTGTAGTATGAAATCAGTCAGAAAGCAAGCAAACTACGAAAAAATGTAACCAAGTTGAATTGGGTAAACTCTCTTCTCAAGTTGAAAAACCTCCACCCGCAGCATATAATTGCGTTGGACCAGTAACCGAAAGGTTGCTGCCTGGTTGGAATATCCGAGCCAACAAGGTGAAAAATCTGTCGATGTGCCCTTGAGCAAGGCACTTAGCCCTAATTTGCTCCAGGGGCGCCGTTGTACTATGGCTGACCCTATAAAACAACACATTTCACTGCACCTATCCGGTGTATGTGACAATAAAACATATATACTGTACATATATACTTTAGTTATTGTATAATATGCTCCAGACAGCCAGTTTAATGTAACTACACTCCGAACATTTTATAGTTGAATATCACACTTACCTTCTGAGAAGTATCTCTCTCAACATATTGAGAGCGTGAACTACCATGAGGAGTTTATACAACCAGGTTTCTCCCATTCCGCTCGTACTATTACTAGTACGTAGCCACTGGGTCTGCAGGCTTTTGTTCCATCCCATCACTAACACACCTGTTTCAAATAATGATCTAGTCATGGTTTCAGTTTGGACTAGTGGTGTCAGTGGTGTTAGTGATGGGCTGGAACGAAAGCCTGCACATCCAGTAGCTCTCCAGCACCCACCCTGTGAGAGACGTAGTGACTCTTGTGCATTGTCAGATGTTGGCCTACATGTTGTGATTGTACACATTAGATTTCATTTCTTGAGAAGTCAAGGTGCTACCGTAGGTTTTTTGACATTTTTCTGTCTAGGCTGTTTTTGGTGGTCAGAGTGCCCCGCCACTTCCATCTGGAGCAGGCAAGATGATGTCCTGTTCTAAGTGCAGCCGGGTCAACCACTCGGATGCACGCTTCTGTGACTGGTGCGGTTCCAAGGTAAGCATACTACTTGCCCCAACCATCTGTTCCTCCATCCATTCAACCGAAACAGAATGTTGAAAGCAGCAATGAGACTGGTTCCACCAGGTTAACATTAGCCTCTAGCAATTTAAACTTCTTCCACTACAATAAACATACTTTTAGACAGCTGAAGCAAGCGCACACATTTTCTTCACAAGTGTACCTTTTATCCTCTGTCCATTTTATTCTCTGTTGTAAACTGGTGCCCATCCCTGCCAGCCTGGCCATTCAGTCAGCTGTTTGATCTGCTCCCGGTGCGGAGCGAGCAGCCACCCCTATGCCAACTTCTGTGGCTCCTGTGGGGTGTTTCTGGAGGGGCCACCTAGGGGGGAGTCACGTGCCAGCCTTGCCTATTCCATGGGGGGGAAACTGGAGTTGGAGCGAGTATGTCCCTCACCTTGCCATATTTACTCATATCTAAACAGGGTTGGGGGGGGGTCAATTTCATTTCAATTAAGTCAATTCAGGAAGTAAACTTAAATTCCAATTCCATATTCTTCTCACAGAGAATCATTGAGGAAAATTGGAATTTCAGTTAACTTCCTGAATTGAAATGATATTGAGCCCCACCCTGATTCTAATAACCCTTGTTAAAAGGGCACACGTGTGTGCACGCACTCTTAGTCACCAAATGTGATACAGTGGTACATTCTCTGAGTGTTTTGTTAGAGCCATCCTTCCCACAATTAAATAAATAAACATTTCTCTCCATTTCTATCTTTCTCAATCTCTCCTTATTTCTCACCCCCCTCTCTCTGTCTATCACTCTTCCTCCCCCTCTCTTTCTTTCTTTCTTTCTTTCTTTCTTTCTTTCTCTCCCTCTCTTAACAGATGTCCACTCACACCTCTGATGGTGCCACTGCCACCTGGCAGGCTGTGCCCTCCTCCGTTTCCCCCGGTGTGGCGTTGGCCCTGGCACCAGCACGGGCGGACCAGCAGACTCAGACGGTGGGCTTGTTCTACCCGTCGGGCACTGAAGTCCACAGGAAGGGCCAGCAGGTGGCGCTGGAGCTGAGGAGACAGGAGCAGATGAGGGACCGCAGACCACTGCTCACAGCTATAAGCCCAGGCAGAGGTGACCGCTTGCCAGTGCCTAAATAACTGCTAACTGGTGTAGGGTGAAGTTGCCCCTAGATACTGACCTTGGGTCAATTTAGCATTTTCCCCACTAATGGTTAAGGTTAGGATTGGGGGAGAGGAAGTTGATCCTAGATCTGTTCCTAGGGAAAACGTTATCCCAGAGCACAACTAACCCTAATGTAGCGATAGAGGGAGAAAAGCCGCAGTGAAGCTTGAACTGGCGACCATGTGGTTACAGGGCAAAAGAACAGGGCGAAAACATTTTTTTGTGCCCCAAAAGCCCAGGCCTCCCTGCAGGGTTAGTAAGACAACTGCAAAAACTAAGGTTATACAGTACAAGCACTAACCAACGCTACAGAGCTGACCACTTTCTCAATCAATCACATTTATTTTATGAAGCCCTTTTCACATCAGCAGTTGTCACAAAGTGCTATACAGATACCCAGCCAAGAACCCCAACAAGCAAGCAATGCAGATGCAGAAGCACAGTGGCTTGGAAAAACTCCCTGGAAAGGCAGGAACCTCTTCTACTGTTTTATTGCTTGCACCACGAAGTAGTAAAATAAATGCTGGGGACTCTTTTTCTTAGAAACTGTCTCTGACACTTTCGTTCTCCCTTTTATCACTCTCTCACTCTTCTCTAGGGTACTGGAGGAAGCAGCTGGACCATGTGTGTGCTCACCTGCGCAGCTACACTCAGAACAACACTGACTTTCGAGCTCTCATAGGGGAGCCTCGCATGGGCCGGGTATGACTAGCCTCTCTCATAACTAATCCGGGCTATAATCTTGGTAATATTTTACTAAAAGCAAACAGACACAGAATGTTTTATTAGCTTGTATGAACCTTTAAGTACAGTTGAAGTCGGAAGTTTACATACACCTTAGCCAAATACATTTAAACTCAGTTTTTCACAATTCCTGACATTTAATCCTAGTAAAAATTCCCTGTCTTAGGTCAGTTAGGATCACCACTTTATTTTAAGAATGTGAAACATCAGAATAATAGTAGAGAGAAGGATATATTTCAGCTTTTATTTCTTTCATCACATTCCCAGTGGGTCAGGAGTTTACATACACTCAATTAGTATTTGGTAGCATTGCCTAAATTGTTTAACTTGGGTCAAACGTTTCGGGTAGCCTTCCACAAACTTCCCACAATAAGTTGGGTGAATTTGGCCCATTCCTCCTGACAGAGATGGTGTAACTGAGTGAGGTTTGTAGGCCTCCTTGCTCGCACATGCTTTTTCAGTTCTGCCCACAAATTTTCCATAGGATTGAGGTCAGGGCATTGTGATGGCCACTCCAATACCTTGACTTTGTTTTTCTTAAGCCATTTTGCCAAAACTTTGGAAGTATGCTTGGGGTCATTGTCCATTTGGAAGACCCATTTGCGACCAAGCTTTAACTTCCTGACTGATGTCTTGAGATGTTGCTTCAATATATCCACATCATTTTCCTTCCTATTTTGTGAAGTGCACCAGTCCCTCCTGCAGCAAAGCACCCCCACAACATGATGCTGCCACCCCCATGCTTCACGGTTGGGATGGTGTTCTTCGGCTTGCAAGCTTCCCCCTTTTTCCTCCAAACATAACGATGGTCATTATGGCCAAACAGTTCTATTTTTGTTTCATCAGACCAGAGGAGATTTCTCCAAAAAGTACGATCTTTGTCGCCATGTGCAGTTGCAAACCGTAGTCTGGCTTTTTTGTGCCGGTTTTGGAGCAGTGGCTTCTTCCTTGCTGAGTGGCCTTTCAGGTTATGTCGACATAGGACTCGTTTTACTGTGGATATAGATACTTTTGTACCTGTTTCCTCCAGCATCTTCACATGGTCTTGTGCTGTTGTTCTGGGATTGATTTGCACTTTTCGCACCAAAGTACGTTCATCTCTAGGAGACAGAACGCATCTCCTTCCTGAGCGGTATGGCGGCTGCGTGGTCCCATTGTGTTTATACTTGCGACCTATTGTTTCTACAGATGAACGTGGTACCTTCAGGCGTTTGGAAATTGCTCCCAAGGCTGAACCAGACTTGTGGAGGTCTACAATTTTTTCTGAGGTCTTGGCTGATTTCTTTTGATTTTCCCATGATGTCAAGCAAAGAGGCACTGAGTTTGAAGGTAGGCCTTGAAATACATCCACAGGTACAGCTCCAATTGACTCAAATTATGTAAATTAGCCTATCAGAAGCTTCTAAAGCCATGACATAATTTCCTGGAATTTTCCAAGCTGTTTAAAGGCACAGTCAACTTAGTGTATGTAAACTTCTGACCCACTGGAATTGTGACAGTGAATTATAAGTTAAATAATCTGTCTGTAAACAATTGTTGGAAATATTACTTGTGTCATGCACAAAGTAGATGTCCTAACCAACTTGCCAAAACTATAGTTTGTTAACAAGAAATTTGTGGAGTGGTTGAAAAACAAGTTTTAATGACTCCAACCTAAGTGTATGTAAACTTCCGACATCAACTGTATTTCTATAACTGTAAGTTAGACAGGATCATCATAAGATCATTAGTGTCACTAAGACATTAAAAAAGGGTGTTGGCCTCCCGAGTGGCACAGTCGTCTAAGGCACTGCATCAAAGTGCTAGCTGCGTTACTGCAGATCCTGGTTCGATATAGGGCTGTGTCGCAGTGTACAGCATTTCCTCCGACACATTGGTGCGGCTGGCTTCAGGGTTAAGCGTGCATTGTGTCAAGCAGTGCGACTTGACGGGGTTGTGTTTCGGAGGACGCACGGCTCTCGACCTTTGCCTCTCCCGAGTCCATACGGGAGTTGCAGCGATGGCACAAGACTGTAATTGGACTGTAATTGGACTGTAATTGGTGCATTGTAATTGGTGCATTGACTCTGGATGCTTCTGTGTATCGCTCTGAATAGGAATCTGTTGGATGACTGGTATGATGTAGTTATTGAGCGTCTTCACTGCAAGTATATTGTATGTTTCGAATATTCAATAAAAAAGTGTTTTTTAAATAAGAAAATAAATAAAAAAGACTAACTACCAATTGGATATGACAAAATTGTATGGAGGGGTGTCATAGGTGTTTATGACAAGTCTTACAACACATTATATCTGTACGGTGTTATCATTATCTGGAACCAAACACTATCTGTAGCATTGGTTCCAATTCATGCAAATGTCCCTAAGAAGGTATTCATAAAAGTATTCCTTATCCCCAGGACAATGGGGGGGAAAATGATCTTTGATGTATGTTCATGTTCATGTGCTTCTTGTTTTTTTTTTCCTCGGTTCAGATGGTTTCAGCTGTGATCCAGGAGGACAACTATGAAGTCAGTTTGAGGATCAACTTTGTCTCTGCCGGACTTGAAAAAACTAAGGTCTTTCATTTTTGCTATGCTATGACACTTTGAAATGGACATATTTAAATTGGCATTTCTGTTATACATTGTAACATGTCACCCGTCAATCACTTTTAATTTGCTAAATATTGTGGGATTCCTTGTCCTGTGTAAAATCTTTCCTTTAGTAAATTCTTCTGTCTTGTCTGGAGCATATTTCAGGCCAAACATAAGGCCCCCAACAAATATTTTCTTAGTCCTGTCAGTTAGACGGGACTGAGAAGCCCCTTATCCTATCAGAGAACCAGAACCTCAGCAGTGTGACGGAAGGCATGAGCGGCCTATCAGCCAGACAGACCAGCCTGGGTGAGAAAGGTAAACCTACCTACTTTTTATTTCAACTTGAGATATTAATACCATCTACTGTCTATCTTATACTTATCTCTCGGGGACAGACTACGTTTCTGTTTAGGGGGGTGGAGACTTCGCTACTATCTTTCTCTCAACCTCTCCTGCCAGACCCTAATTGAGCATCTGACGCAATTACGCAATATTTTATTTATTCTACTTTAGAGGACTTTTTTACGAGAGACTTACTAAATTTACATGCCTGACCCCCGTCGCCATGGGGCATGTGTAGACCAATACACCAGAATCCGACACTAAATGCTTGACTCTTAAGCCAGAATACTACCCTTAGTTATTCGTTGACGTCTCAGAAGTATCGGTTTATTATTTGTTTTAGAGCATTCTTTATATTCATGTGAATTTATTTTAGGTACAGTTTTATGTATATTCATGTTGTCTGGCTGTGATGTTGCTGTTAGGGAGTGAGAACGCTACCTCAAAGTCTGCAGCTTCCAGGAGAACAGTGAAAAACCTCAGTCAGAGCTGGACCTCTGACGTTGCACAGAAACCGCCTGTGAGTTGGACATTTTCTTAGCTGAGGCTTTGGCTCGGATTTGGAACAACCCAGAAACAACCCCAAGCCCTTGTGGAGATCTGAGAGGATCACATATGGTCCACCCGGCTCTCCAATAGGCTTGGTAAGACTTTAGGCATATTGCTTTTCCCTGTCAAATCCTTTCAGATCTCCACAGGTACCGAGGGTTTAAGGGATTGGGGTTGTTTCTGGACCGAGCCATAGCTTTATACTTTTGTTTACAGTCGTTTGTGCCCTTGGAAAAGTGCAAACTTTCCGCAGTGCAGTTCAGTTTAATCCAACTGCATTATTTCACGGGCATGATCTGTTTCAATGCACACATTCACAATACTGCTAGGTCACTGCATATCTAACTGTAAGTGAATGGTGTTAATGTCCAATGAGCTTAATTTGTTATGACAATAATTTATTTTTTATTTCCAAGCCATCCAAAGACAGTCTGCTTCTGAGGGAAGTTGGCCCAGATGGGAGGGGGGAGATCTCTGTGGTCCAGCAACTGCTTGATGAGGTAACTTAATCAAAGCTGGTAAAAGGAATGTTCATATTGAGATGCTAGTTAAGATTCTGTCTCGAAGGACCATGAAATAACTACACCGACTGATATAGCCGAACCGAACTGTACTACGCTGACCTGGTTGCACAGATTCCAGAGTTGCTGGAATCTTGTTACATCCATGTGAAAGTAATATCAGAGCCAGCACTGCAACTTTTGGGTCAGCATAGTAAAAAAAATAATCTAATTTTCCCTGCTTGTATTGCCCCTAACATTGTGATGTTGTGCCAGGGTGCAGATCCCTCATGCCAGGGGTGCGACGGGCACCCTGCCCTGGTTGTTGCTGTGCTGCACGAGCACCACGAGGTCCTCCCTGTGCTGGTACAAAGGGGAGCTGACGTCAACCTGCAGTCTGGGCCGTAAGTACAGTGCTGCACCTACAGTCCCCCGGAGAATCTTGTCAGAAGTTGTCTCCCGAAGTGCTATTACTTTAAGCCTGCTACACACTACGCGAACGGAGCGCCGTATAATGTCCATTCTAAAAAATTCAGCGGCACAAAAACTCTACGCAAAGTAAGCTCCGTCTGCGTAGTGTGTAGCAGCCTTTACATGTGCATGAGCTGCATCCAACCATTAATCGCACCGGTATAAATTTCATGCTGAAAATACTCTAAGGTGTTGGACCTGGGATTGTCGTTCTCGTGTCTTTCCACTTTAAAAAAGGTTTACGTTTCTCTCTTTCTTCTTTCATAGGGTGAACAACACCGCTCTGCATGAGGCTGTTGCTCTTGGAAGTAAGGGCTTACGGTGTGCAGAGACATTATTAGGGTAAGAGACTACCAGCTATATACTTTATATCTGCATGCTCCGGTTTAGTGCACGCACGTAGGACAGCCCCAAGCCATTTCATAGCCCATATCAGGAATTTACTATTTCCAAAATACTGTACATCAGGGTTTCTTTTCCAAACTCGGTCCTGGGGCCACATTTTGTTTTTTGCCCTAACACTACACAGCTGATTCAAATAATCAAAGCTTGATGAGTTGGTTATTTGAATCAGCTGTGTAGTGCTAGGGCAAAAAACAAAATGTGCCCCCAGGTTGGGCCCCTGGACCGAGTTTGGGAAACCCTGCTGTACATAACCAGGGTCAATTCATTTATCCCATCCCAATCCTTCCAGATGCAACGCCAGCATTCGGAAGAAGAACGACAGAGGTCTGACGGCCTATGACTTGGCGGTCACTTCAGATTGCAGCCCTTTGGTGTCTCTACTAGCTGCTAAGATGGGTCAGGGCATGCTAGACAGACTGGTCAAACCCAGGACTCACCCAAGCCTAGACGCATTCTGATGACAGAGAATTGTGTGCGGCCCCCAAATGGCACCCTATTCCCTATAGCGCACTGCTATGGGCCCTGCTCAACAGTAGTGCACTAAATAGGCAACAGGGTTCCATTTGGGATGCACCCTTTTCTCCATGGTGGCCTTATTTTCTGAATTGACCCTTCATCAATTATCTTGAATCTCTGTTAATCAATTATAATTTCCAGAAATGTGATTGATAAGGAATTTACCCCAACTTTATGTACTGTAGTGCTACAAACATCTACAACCGTTTGAGGAAAAACACCCATTTCTTGTAAATTGCTAATTTGTTAATACCAACAAAACAATTGAACCAATGCCTTCATTGACAGATTTGAATACAGATGCGCAATATAGTACTTGATGATAATAATAATGGTACATATTCTACTAGCTATAGTAACTAACACTAGTTCTAAGAGGCATGTACACTGAGGTCCAAAAGTATTTGAACAGTGACCCATTTTGTTGTTGTTTTGGCTCTGTACTCCAGTGCTTTGAAATAAAACAATAACTGATGTTTAAGTGCAGACGGTCAGCTTTAATTTTAGGGTATTTTCATCCATAGAAATTACAACTTTTTGTAAATAGTCCCCCCCAGTTTAAGGAACCAAAAGTATTTTGACAAATTCACTTAAATCAGAAAGTATTCATACCTGTTGACTTATTCCTAATTTTGTTGTTACACTCAGAATTTAAAATAGATTACATATTTTTCTCTTACCCATTTATAAACAATACCTCATAATTACAAAGTGAAAACATGTTTTTAGAAATTGTTGCAAATTTATTGAAAAATATACACAGAAGTATCTCATTTACATAAGTATTCACACCCGAGTCAATACATGTTATAATCACTTTTAGCAGCGAGTGTCTTTCTCAGTAAGTCTAAGAGATTTGCACAATATTTTCCCATTATTCTTTATACAAGTCTTCAAGCTCTGTTAAATTGGTTGTTGCTAGACAACCATTTTAAGGCTTGCCATAGATTTAAGCATATTTAAGTCAAAACTGTAACTCTGCCATTCAGGAACATTCACTGTCTTGGTAAGCAACTCCAGTGTAGATTTGGCCTTGTGTTTTAGGTTATTGTCCTGCTGAAAGGTAAATTCATCTCCAAGTGTCTGGTGGAAAGCAGAGTGAAACAAGTTTTCCGCTGGGATTTTACCTGTGCTTAGCTTCATTCCATTTTATATTTATCTTGAAAATCCCCAGTCCGTAATGATATATATATATAATATGGAGAGTGGTACTCAGTCATGTGTTGTTTTTGCCCCAAACATAATACTTTGTATTCAGGACAAAAAATGTATTGCTTTGCCACATTTTTTGCTGTATACTTTTTTATTCTGTACCGGCATCCTATTCACTCTGTCAATTATGTTAGTATTACGGAGTAAAAGTACTGTAATTTCTAAACAGTTCACCCGATATGGATGACAATATCCTCAAATTAAAGCTGACAGTCTACACTTTAACCTCAGTCATTGTATCATTTCAAATCCAAAGTGCTGGAATACAGAACCAAAACATTTGTCAATGTCCAAATACTTTTGGATCTCACTGTACAGTATGTTCCAGCAAGCAAATGAAGACAGAATTCGGAATGTGAGTGATTTTTTTCTTTATATAATTGCCACTTGGGCTGCAGAATTATTCAGAAATGCGAGTGTACAAAATTACAATACAATATCGTCCTTCAGTCTCTTCTGTGGATCAACAAAAATACACCTCACCATAGGTTCTCACAAATATAATGACCAAAGAAACAGTGTAACATACAATGGCTACACTGAATAACACAGGCACTTCCAGATGTATTTTTTACTCTTTCTGACTGGTTGCCTGTATAGAAATACAAACCCTACAACAGACAACGACAATTTGACTAGTACACTCAATATGGCTACCAGTTCACCAATGGAACGTTCATTTACTTGGGATTGTCCATTCTAGTAATTATATTTCTATGGCTTGAATACTGGCCTGTCCTGTTTCCTGTCTCACCGCCGTAGCCGCAGGAAGAAGGCGTGTCGGCACTCCTTGCTGTCCAGCGGGTAGTATTTGTCATAAAAGTCCAAGATGTACTCCTCAGTCTTAAAGCCGAACTTCTGGTATAGGAGCATGGCGGGGTTACTGGCCGAGACGTGTAGAGTGACATCTTTTCCCATGCAGGTCTGTGGGGGAAAAGAGAACCTTGCCTGAAAAGACATCTTCCCTTTTTTCAACCACTTAACCTGTGCTGTTGTAGATCGATCCAAACAATTTAAGTTCATTTTACGGTTATTTATTTATAGTTATTTCTAGCAGTCTTGAGCTAACTTGACTAAATCTAATGTAGCCGTAGGGTCAAGTTAGTTCTGGTCTAAAAAGCTAAGCGCCAGTACAGCAACTTTACACCGAGTGTACAAAACACCTTCCTAATATTGAGTTGCAACCCCTTTTGGCCTCAGAACAGCCTCAATTCGTTGGGGCATGGACTCTTTGATGTGTCAAAAGTGTTCCACAGGGATGCTGGCCCATGTTGACTCCAATGCTTCAATGTTGTGTCAAGTTGGCTGAATGTCCTTAAGGTGGTGGACCATCCTTGATACACATGGGAAACTGTTGAGCATGAAAAACCCAGCAGCGTTGCAGTTCTTGACACACTCAAACTGGTGCGCCTGGCACCTACGACTGTACCCCGTTCAAAGGCACTTAAATCTTGCCCATTCACCCTCAATGGCACACACACACAATCCATGTCTCAAGGCTTAAAAATCCTCCTTTGACCTCCTTCCCTTCATCTACACTGATTGAAGTGGATTTAACAGGTGACGTCCTTAAGGGATCATAGCATTCACCTGGTCAGTCTCATGGAAAGAGCAGGTGTTCCTAATGATTTGTTCACTCAGTGTATATTACAATGGCATGTATATGATGGCAATATGGCTCTACACAATGTGGCTTAGAGTCTCTATAAAAGCTGTGCTTCACCACTTTTTATGTAGACAATAGTATAGTGACCCTTTAATTCCTGCTTGCAACTGTAGTATTGTTGTTTTTAGTTATTATGATTGTGTTACCATACCTGAATGAGATGGTAGATCATGAACGTAGCGATTCCAGCCCTCCTCCACTCGGGATGCACCAGCAGGAAGGAGATGTAGGCCTCGTTGTACTTCACGTCCGGCACCATGAACCCAAAGCCGATCACCACCTTCTTATAAAGGACCACGACGCTGAAGTCTGGGTACTGGAGACACTCGGAGAGATCCACGCCTGATAAGAGAGCCAGAGAGAAAATCAGCCGTCAAGCTAAAACTTTGAGGGAAATATTTTAAAGTAAAATAAATATGCACAATGTTGTATGCTTCCATGTGATTTATTTTACAAGGACAATGTTTCCATCTGCATTCACGCGAACATATTTAAAGGAATATTATACTTTCAACACTTTAAATCAATGTTTGTTAGATGTTTTATAAGTAGTCTAATGTCAAGATGACTCCATGTCCCACAACATGGGTTGTGAAGATCCAGCAATATGCCTCAGCCCCAAATTAATGGAAAAGATAAGCACTGACTAAACTATGGAAATTAGATGGTGCTCATCTTTTCCATTCATTTGGCATTGAGGCATATAGCTGGATCTACACAACCAATGGCCTGGAACATGGACATAACTTAACACTAGCCAACTTGAGGTCTGGAAACATCTGACAGACTTAATTTTTTAAATTTCCCAGTCTGAAATAGGGCGGGGAGACATGGCCAAAATATCACATCAAGGTATTTCTCAAATTTTGGACGGTATTTTATGTTTTTGATTAATAAAAGTTCTAAATTTGCTTCATGAGTAGTACGTGGCAACACATATATTCTAAATTATTTCAATGGGTCTATCTCCATTCGGATTGTTTTATACTGTTCAATTCAACTTCACCCTAAAATAATTTCCTGTATTTCCATCCATTTCTGCATTTCCTACCCTCATTTGAGATCCTTTCCACACTGCCGCGATATGGGCAAAAATACTAGGCCTTATTTTAAACCAAATGTTGCAATTGCGATTTAGAGCAAAACACTTGGGTGAACTTTTGGAATCATGCAAATATGATGTTTATTATAATTCTATAGTTACAATATAAATAATAGTGGGCACTTTGAATACAGTGTTGTTTGACATGACAACGAGTGAAAATTTACGAGTTTTTGTGATATGGTAGGAAAAAAACAAAGTGATGTTCAGTGTTTTCTAGGGGACCCTATAATCTTTGGCTACATTAAATCTTTATTCATATAGCCAACATATTCATGCGTTGCCTATTCCTCTTTGATTTAAAGATACTGTTGCACAAACAACATGCTGATTTAAGCCTCCACCAGTACTGGTATCATGCTGTATTAGCTAGCTACGTTTGCTCTGACTCAGTACTTTTATTAAATAGTTAGCTAGCGATTAGCATTAGTTGCTAACACGATTTAGCTTAACTTGCTAAGAAAATACAAACTAGCTGTTTGCAGATTGTAGAAACAGAAACTAATATTGTAATTATAGAACACTTGTGGATTTATAGTAAGATCAAAGTGAAAACATCGTTGTCATCAACATGTTGCATGTGCTGCATTGACCATGCAGACTGAACGAAAGTGTCTCGTGGTCAAGCAATAACAAATGTTCCTTGAATGACAGGGGTTGGGACTATGTCTGTGTGGAAAGCAGCATGGAGAGAGAGAGAGAGAGAGAGAGAGAGAGGAGAGGGATGACTCAAGTAGCAGAGTAAACTATAAAAATGGACGTTACACACCGCGTATCACATTTAACAAACCAAACATTCAAATACCGTTATACAAGGTAAAGTAAAAACCCAAACCGGTATGTGCATAAATACCTGTATCTAGTAAAATACGGTATACCGACCAGCCCTAGTCTGAAATGTAAAAATGATAAAGTCAAATAAAACATTATGTTAAGGCCCTGTTCAGTCACCTACCTGGCCAGAAGATGTCGTGGCACATGGAGTTAACGGAGGGGATGTGGTTGGGCCGGACGTAACAGTAGTCGATGGGGGCCTCTGGATCTGGGTCCCAGAGGGGGTCCTTCCTGTGTGGGTAGGCACGGATCTCCGTCAACAGCTTCAGCTTCATAGGCTTGTTCTCGTAGTCCCTCCTGGTGATGGATTCATTAGTGCACACCGTAGCAAAACGTTTTGCAATGGAAAAAATTTCGCAACAAAAACAAGTTTCTTATTGGAGAAGTTCAAATTGTCACTCTCCGTTTCAGTCCATTTTTTTTCCTCGATGTGGTGTCTAGTGAATATGACCCAGGAGATTGGATAGAAAACAAATGCCATGAATAGAGGCGACATGATCTTTTTATTTGTGTGTCAGAGAGGAATGACTATTCTTCACAATGCATTTCAATCTGAATGTAATAAAGATATTGGGCACATTCAGGGGCACGTTCAGGAGGGCTACATACTGCACGTAACAGAGAATAACGGCATGAATAGAGCCACAATAATATTGATTCTTTCCATGCTGTGATTGTTATACCTCACCTTGAGTATCAGGGTTTAATTACAGGTTAATGTCATAGGTCAGGTTGTCACAACTGTCTTTTACCATATTAGGGGTATAAGGCTGCATGTGGCGTGCCTCATGAAGGAGGTAAGGGCGTGTGGCATACCTTATGAAGGGTTTGAGAGTGCGGGAGGTGTACGGGCTCTTGATGCCCTGGTCTACGCTGGCGTCCAAGCCCATGATCCGGTGCCAGAAGGACACTGTGGGCTGGTGGTACCCTCTTCTGCTGGACACCGTTGTCTAAAAGGGATCAAATGCATTCCATAGACGTGTGATCGGAGCAAAAGATGTATCACGCATGTGATGTAATGTGTTTGGAAATATTCCAACCATTCCTCTCGTTCTTCTAGTTCGTGACCGCTCATAACAAATCGGAATTTAATTGTAATAATAAATGCCACAAAGCAGACTTTTTATCGAAAGCGACCAAGAGTACAGAGCGTGCATACATGTGTGTGTGATCTGTGAACGAATTTGCCATCTGTGCTCGTGGTAGTGAAGGTGTACCTGGAAGCGATCGAGGATTCGGAGGTCCTGGCTGGTGGTGCAGTACTTCCCCATGCCGGAGCCCCCGTAGCGGCCCTGTCCCCCCTCCTGGGCCCCGTACACCCCTCCCACCAGACTGAGGGTGGCGCTGACCGCCTGATCGATGTCCAACAGGGGGAGCCCTCTCTGACGTTTAGCATGCCTCACCAGTAGCTTCCTGTGCAGCCGCTTGGCCTGCGCAGTCACTGCCAGCGCCTGCGGACAGACCTCCAGGCACCGCAGCAGCACACGCTCTTCATAAAGGCTGAGGGGGGCAAACCGGGGCTCTGAGGGAGGCAAACCCTCCCCCTTCTCTGTTAGGACTCCCCTCCTCCTCTCCCCACCACCCCATGCCCCCCTGGCCACGTTGGATTGGCCTTTGCCGTGCCCCCTTCTCTCGTTGTCTTCATCGTCCCGGCCACTGCCCTCCTCTTCATCACTCTCTGCTTCCTGCTTGATGTGTGCCCCTGGTCGCAGCTTCTTGCGAACGACAAGGGTGCCAGTGCCCAGGGACATGCTGGGTGAGGGGATGTACTCAATGCCGGGATCGATGAAGCCTTCGTCGTCCAGCTCCTCGTCATCTGGAGTTTCAAATCAGAAATGGGAAATATTAACAATACATTCTGTGAGATTTCCAGCCATTCACTGATCATTTCAACTAATTAAATACCACTTAGTTTTTGAGGAATATGATTTATGAAATGTTGTTCTCACAGAAAGTAATTCATTCCTATAGCACTACAGACAGATACTGTATATCCTAGAAATAAATTGATATTGGCATGGAATGCACCTTGGAATATTGCTCCATTGTTGACGTTTTTTTGTTGGTTGGCCCACCCACGAATCTTACATTGTGGTATTAAATGCTATCTGACACCATTTCTCATCTTGCCCGTGGGCCAAATTTGGACTGCTTACCACTAAAGCAGTAACTGTTTTAGTGGTAAGTCTATCTAGACTAAAAATTGCAATATCAAGGGGACCCCGACTTCTTACCGTGAAAGAGCGCCATTGGTGGCATGACGTCAGGGATGAGGTCAGCCTCCGACAGCAGGCTGGGCGTGGCTGAGTGGGAGGCGGGGGTGCCGGGTGCAGAGAAGTCCGGAGAGGGCGACGGCGAGGGGCTGGTGAGTGGCGTTCGGTCCGAGGAGCTCATTGATGAGAAGTCCACCACCTCACCTTTCTCCAGGACAAAGTCGGGTCGCCTCCCACCGCCACGGCTGCTGAACTTGACAGGCGTGGAGGAGGTGCTGCGATCCATGTACCCCGCCGCCTCCTTCTGCGCCCGCCGGATGTCCTTGGCCTCGTGGGTGCGTGAGCGCTTTTCTTTCAGCTGCATGGCACTCTCCACCGGATTACGGCCCACGCGCTTCCGTAAGCCTTCCACCGTGATGATGGGCTCCAGGGTTGGCTTGGAGGCGGCTGAGAAAGTAACAAACGCCAGCTAAGCAAAAATGGTTAAACAAAAAGGGCTCTAAATGCTCAATCAAAAACACATGCATGTACAGTCGCCTGGAGGGGTGAATTTATTTGGACTCCACTTCAACAGTAGCTGGTTATCCCTCAAAAACATGTAATTGATTCACACAACAGACTTTGCATAATTCTGCAAACTGCTTAGGGTTAACTACCTCTAACAATAATTTAACATTTGTAATATCCCTGTCATTTTTAAAGTCATGTCCCCCCTTGACTTTTCCTAAATAAGTCTATTTAACACGTAAAATAATCCTTTGGTTGTGTCTTAAAATGTGAAAACGTATGTTATTTATGAGTGTTCCGCAGTTCACCTTTAGACTTTAGGGAGGCCACCGAGGACTTGTCCCCATCTGGGCGCAGGGTGGGTGGACGGTTCTGCACCAGCTTCCACCAGCCTGGCTCGCCAAACTCCTGGGCCCCTGAGCGGAAGAACGTGGGACTCCCCACCGACAAACAGCCCGCCACCGTGCTCCACCACGTGGAAGTCTTCTTTCTGCAGGTGAAGCATCAAAAACTATCCATTTACAAAATACTAGACTTGTAAAGAATAACTCAAACATAGCTCTTCTTTCTACAAAGGTTGGGTCAAGTTCCAATATTTCCGCTCTTGATATTCTGATAATTGACTGAAGAATTATCAGGTTTTCTGTTTACATTTTTAGGGTTGTATGCAAACTGTTATCAAAACCTTACCAACTGACAACCAAATTAAGGTTGTTTTCTTTCTACCTGGTGCCCAGTAGGAAGGTCCAGTGTCTCCCAATAAAGGCACAGATGTCCTCCTTCCATCTAAAATAGCCTTGACGCCCCGTGCCCTCCAACGAAAGGTTGTACATGGCCAACATAACAACCTGAAATAAAACAGAAAACACACTGAACTGCAGTGAAAAGCAGGAAAATAATATGACATTCGTTCAGTACTCATTTCAGAGGGCTGTTGCCCAGAACAAATATAATCAATGAATAAGTCTACAGCAATATACTATATAGTACTCTGCAATTTTATACTTGTTCATACTTTAGATAAGGATCTTGCCCCATACGTTTGTATCTTTTGACCCTGTTCATGTTCTTATTATCTTACGTAAGCTGCACTGCAAATCAGTTCTTTATTGTAAACTGCCAAAGTGCTTCATTGTGGCACATGTACCTGTTGCCAGGTGAGTCTCATCCTCTCAAAGGTCTCCTTGACATCTTCTGTACAGTCATAGCAGGTGAACTTGAAGAAGTTGTCTCCTTTCAGGTAGCTGGGTTGCTCTCCGTGCAGCTGTGCTGAATGGTGGGGATGAGAATGAAAAGACTGCTAAGAGACAAGGCATTCTGTTCATTTCATTGTCATTCTTTATTTGAAAAGCATGTACGGTGCAACAGGACACGACATGACATCCAAATATTGAACAGCAGCCCTTTATAATATCTATGGATGGACAGAAAAGGCCAACCCCACTGAAATTACAGAAGAAATAACAGCGTAAAATATACTCTGTCCAAATTGTAGTGACAAATTTGCAATTGTTAAGTGATATTGAGAAAGAACGATGCCCCGTCGCAGGGAGAGGTCGCCCTCTCCCCCAGGGGCTGCCTGGCCCTCCTCTCACCGATGGGGATCCATTTGTGGCACTTGTCGCAGTAGAAGGCCATGTCCTCGTTCCAGCCACCCTCGGCATCCTCCCCAAGATCGCTGTTGAGCGAGTCACCGCTCTGGTCGTGCGAGAGGTCCACCGAGGCCTGGTCTTCCGACTCCACGATGAGCAGCGTCTCGCCCTCCACCTCACCCTCCTCTAGCCCCTCTGAGGCAGAGGTGCACATTGCCTCATCTTCCACTTGGCCCCTCTGCTCACCACCACTTTCCATCATAACCAGGTGGAGTCAGACAGTCTACTCCTGGGTAGAGAGTGAAGAGCTTTAGTTTTACCAGCAACAATTGGGTAAGGACATTTTCTAATAAAAGCAGTATGATTCAGGGATTCCTTAATCTATGAGAGAAATCATAGCGTTGCCTACTACCTAACTAAACACTATGTATAGCCTACCTTGAGGGAACGAACTGCATGCCACGCATTGCCCTATGTTTTTCAAAACCAGTGACAATCAATAGCTATCCAGAAGGGTGGCAATGGCTTCTGCAGTGTCAGCTAGTTTACGTTTCCTCCAAACCCGTAATTGATTAATCATTGGCCAGAGAATCTACAAAGATGTCTATTGTAAAAGGCAATTTGCATAAAAACAGCCCAGCCCAGTTCGAAAACAAACTATGGTGTACTACATTGCTTTATCAATATTTCAACACGTACATTAGCCATACTACACTACACGTGGCTATATAACAATTGTGAAGGCTGTCAAAGAAGCTGTTATGCCTGGGGTTGGTCTGAGCCCTGCTGCCCTGATTCTCTCCTGTCGCGCTCTGCCTTGAGCTCCTTGGTCAGACTTCTTTGTTGCTCGAGCACTCGCAGGTTCTCTCTCTTCCTCTCCAAACGTTCAATGTCTCTAAGTACTCCCGCATGAAGTCTCTGATGAAGAACAAACAAAAAGACCACTGTAAAAGCTGTCTAAAATTATGGCTAGAGGTGTTGTTTACCTCATGGTCCCAGTTTTGCTTGAGATGCACTCCTGTAACGGTGCTCACCGTAAGGATCACAGAAACGCCCAGTACAACTTTAGAGGTTGTAGACATAGCTAGCTATCTAGTATTGCATGTAGCCATCTACCGTTAGCTGTCTGCTAGCAGAAAAGTATGAAGATGCTAACGCTAGTTAGCTAACATTGGCTAAAGGTAATGTTTCTGCTTACAACTTTCTCAATGTAGCTAGCTAAGTTGCACCGGACTTTTGAATGGGCCACATTGTACCCTACTATGACTTCTTGCTAGTTAGCTAGCTAACGTTATCTAGGAATTGGAGTGTACAATAATTGAGCTGGTCCGTAGGCTAGCTAGTAAACGTGAATTGGTTACCTCTTGGTCCCAGTTTTGCTTGAGATGCACTCCTGCAACGGTGCTCACCGTAAGTATCACAGAAACGCCCAGTACAACTTTAGAGGTTGTAGACATAGCTAGCTATCTAGTATTGCATGTAGTTGGGGAGACAAAGGGAATTGCTAAACTAGGACTTCGATAACGTTAGCACAGGACATCTCAGTTATGTCGAGGTCGACGAGTTTAGGCTGTAGAGTGGAGTACCGAATCTGGAGATAGTCGAACAAATCGATGTAATAGACTTTCTAAACATTTATGCAATTAATAATAATTTGCAAATATTCTGGACATAAAACACGAATTAAGTCATGCAAAATATCATACAAAATGTGTTAAGTCTTCAATATAAGTTGCATAAGTGGCTAAATGTGATCCACACTGGCTGTGAGTAAGGCCAGTGTGTCTATATTACGCGGATGACTATACACGTCAGCCACTACAGCGACTGAAATTACTGCAACACTTAAAAAGCTGCAGTTGGTTCGGGAATGGGTCGCAAGGAATAAGTTAGTCCTAAATATTTCCAAAACTAAAAACATTGTATTTGGAAATTGAGCAAGTTGAGGTGACTAAACTGCGTGGAGTAACCATGGATTGTATACTGTCTTCGTCAAAACATATTGATACAACAGTAGCTAAGATGGGGAGAAGTCTGTCCATAATAAAGCACTGCTCTGCCTTCTTAACAACACTATCAACAGGGTAGGTCCTACAGGCCCTGGTTTTGTCGCACCTGGGCCCTGTTTCAGAAAGCAGGTTTAACAAACTCTGAGTTTAAACCTGAACTCTGAGCTGTCAAACTCTGAGTTTTCGGTTTCAGAACAGCTGATAACGATTAGTTCAATCAACTGAGTTAAATTAACCCTGAGTAAAGCACGTGCATGAGGAGATAAAAAGCCCTCATCAATTGAACGCAGATAACATGATTCATCATCGCAACAGGAGAAAAAAATGGCTCGAACCTCCTACTTCTCCCTAATGGTGTTATCAATATTAATGAATGCGTATGCAGATTATGAATATATATTTAAGAAAAAAAGCAATGCTGACCGAGTCAATGCGTGAGTATTAATTGAAAAAAAAAAAAGTTTTATCTAGAGTGTTCCACTTATTCAACATTTTATATAGTGTGTGTGTGTGTTTAATATTTATGCAGGTGCAACCCAACAGGCAGAAAACGTACTTGGCATCAACTGAAGATGAAATATAAAAATATACTTCAAACAGGTAAGGTATAATTTCATTACAAGCAATTGTGATGTTTAGCCTACCCTACCTAATTAAACAGCATTCAGTGGCTACATTCAACATGTGATATACACTGCTCAAAAAAATAAAGGGAACACTTAAACAACACAATGTAACTCCAAGTCAATCACACTTCTTTGAAATCAAACTGTCCACTTAGGAAGCAACACTGATTGACAATAAATTTCACATGCTGTTGTGCAAATGGAATAGACAACAGGTGGAAATTATAGGCAATAAGCAAGACACCACCAATAAAGGAGTGGTTCAGCAGGTGGTGACCACAGACCACTTCTCAGTTCCTATGCTTCCTGGCTGATGTTTTGGTCACTTTTGAATGCTGGCGGTGCTTTCACTCTAGTGGTAGCATGAGACGGAGTCTACAACCCACACAAGTGGCTCAGGTAGTGCAGCTCATCCAGGATGGCACATCAATGCGAGCTGTGGCAAGATGGTTTGCTGTGTCTGTCAGCGTAGTGTCCAGAGCATGGAGGCGCTACCAGGAGACAGGCCAGTACATCAGGAGACGTGGAGGAGGCCGTAGGAGGGCAACAACCCAGCAGCAGGACCGCTACCTCCGCCTTTGTGCAAGGAGGAGCAGGATGAGCACTGCAAAATGACCTCCAGCAGGCCACAAATGTGTCTGCTCAAACGGTCAGAAACAGACTCCATGAGGGTGGTATGAGGGTCCGACGTCCACAGGTGGGGGTTGTGCTTACAGCCCAACACCGTGCAGGACGTTTGGCATTTGCCAGAGAACACCAAGATTGGCAAATTCGCCACTGGCGCCCTGTGCTCTTCACAGATGAAAGCAGGTTCACACTGAGCACGTGACAGAGTCTGCAGACGCCGTGGAGAAAGTTCTGCTGCCTGTAACATCCTCCAGCATGACCGGTTTGGCGGTGGGTCAGTCATGGTGTGGGGTGGCATTTCTTTGGAGGGCCGCACAGCCCTCCATGTGCTCGCCAGAGGTAGCCTGACTGCCATTAGGTACCGAGATGAGATCCTTAGACCCCTTGTGAGACCATATGCTGGTGCGGTTGGCCCTGGGTTCCTCCTAATGCAAGACAATGCTAGACCTCATGTGGCTGGAGTGCGTCAGCAGTTCCTGCAAGAGGAAGACATTGATGCTATGGACTGGCCCGCCCGTTCCCCAGACCTGAATCCAATTGAGCACATCTGGGACATCATGTCTCGCTCCATCCACCAACGCCACGTTGCACCACAGACTGTCCAGGAGTTGGCGGATGCTTTAGTCCAGGTCTGGGAGGAGATCCCTCAGGAGACCATCCGCCACCTCATCAGGAGCATGCCCAGGCGTTGTAGGGAGGTCATACAGGCACGTGGAGGCCACACACACTACTGAGCCTCATTTTGACTTGTTTTAAGGACATTACATCAAAGTTGGATCAGCCTGTAGTGTGGTTTTCCACTTTCATTTTGAGTGTGACTCCAAATCCAGACCTCCATGGGTTGATAAATTGGATTTCTATTGATTATTTTTGTGTGATTTTGTTGTCAGCACATTCAACTATGTAAAGAAAAAAGTATTTAATAAGATTATTTCTTTCATTCAGATCTAGGATGTGTTGTTTAAGTGTTCCCTTTATTTTTTTGAGCAGTGTATTTAAGTAGTTAGTGAAATTTTCTTTGCAAAAAAGTTACATTTTGCAGCCATCCCAACACTGCCAGTATTTTAATATTGTCTATTTAAAAGTAATGCCTAAATTCCTTCATACATACAAGTCTCCAAATGTTGTGCTTACTGGACATTATAGCCAATAGAAAAAAGGCTGAGGGCTGAAAAGAAGGTGGGGGTCAACCACCACTCCGATGCTAAAGAGATGGCCCTCAGTCAAAACAGTGGATGACCTATTGCTAAAGGCATCTCTGGAGGAACCTCATCTGATCCAACCCCCCCCCCCCCCCCCCCCCCCCCCCCCCAGGACACGAGCCTACATAAGAGGTTAGTTATTCAAATTAATAATCTATGTACATTCATCCTTTTGCCACAGTGTTACGTCAGTGATTCCATCTTAGACACTACTTGGCACACTGATTTTCTTGTAGCGGTACAATTCTTTGTAATTGACTGCTGTTACTATTTCAGATTCTTAGTTGTCCTTCAGACATCAATCTATTTTAAGGTAACTCCGAGTTATATATTTGAAGTTGGGATGTGGTCTGCACACTGTTGTAAAAACAAAATTCAAATTAGTTGGGGCGCTTTTCTGGGTAAAGTTATTTAATTCTTATGGATGGGTGGCAGTATTGAGTAGCTTGGATGAAGAAGGTGCCCAGAGTAATCTGCCTGCTACTCAGTCCCAGAAGCTAAGATATGCATATTATTAGTAGATTTGGATAGAAAACACTGAAGTTTCTAAAACTGTTTGAATGATGTCTGAGTATAACAGAACCCATATGGCAGGCAAAAACCTGAGAAAAAAATCCAACCAGGAAGTGTGGAAATCTGAGGTTTGTAGTTTTTCAAGTGATTGCCAATCCAGCATACAGTGTCTGTGGGGTCATTTTGCACTTCCTAAGGCTTCCACTAGATGTCAACAGTCTTTAGAAGGTTGTTTCATACTTCTACTGTGAATGGAGAGAGAATACAAGCATATGGAGTCAGATGACTGAGAAAATGACATAAGCTCAATCGTGCACGCTCCCATGAGGTGTGTTCCTTTTCATTTCTGAAGACAAAGGAATCGTCCGGTTGGAATATTATGGAAGATTTATGACAAAAACATCCTAAAGATTGATTCTATACATCGTTTGCCATGTTTCTACGAACTGTAATATAACTCAGACTTTCCGTCTGAACTTACTGCGCGAGCACAGTGCATTTGGATTACTCGACTGAACGCGCGAACAAAAAGGAGGTATTTGGACATAAAGGATGGACTTTATCGAACACTTCAAACATTTATTGGGGAACTGGGATTCCTGGGAGTGCATTCCGATCATCACAGGTAAGGGAATATTTATAATGGTATTTGTGACTTCTGTTGACTCAAATGGCGGGTATCTGAATGGATTGCAATAATCTGAGTACAGCGCTCCGACATCAAAACAAAGTTTGCTTTCGCCGTAAAGCTTTTTTGAAATCTGACAGCGGTTGCATTAAGAAGTGTATCTTTAAATCTGTGCGTAACACTTGTATATTTTATCAAAGTTTATGATAAGTATTAATGTAAATTGATGTGGCTCTCTGCAAAGTCACCGGTTGTTTTGGAGGCAAAACATTACTTAACGCGCCAATGTAAACTGACATTTTTGGAGATATAAATATGAACAAAACATACATGTATTGTGTAACATGAAGTCCTATGAGTGCCATCTGATGAAGATCATCAAAGGTTAGTGATTCATTTTATCTCTTTCTGCTTTTTGTGTCTCTTCTCTTTGGCTGGAAAATGGCTGTTTTTTGACTAGGTGCTGACCTAACAGACTCGTTAGGTGGGCTTTCGCTGTAAAGCCTTTTTGAAATCGGACACTGGATGGATTAATGAGAATCTTTAAAATGGTGTATAATACTTGTATGTTTGAGGTATTTTAATTATGAGATTTTTGCTGTTTTGAATTTGGCGCTCTGAACTTTCACTGGCTGTTGTCATATCGATCCCGTTAACTTCTTATGGCTGAAATCCCGTTAACTGTCTAATTTTCATATTTTACCAGCTACTGATGGTGTAATCTGTCTGGTGGAGCCTTCTGCCATAACAGACCTCCATGCAGCTGTAAGTACTCCACAGATTTTTCATAATGGGTTAGAGTAGAACACCAACATTTGTTAATTTTCATTACAGGAGGATGATGAAGACACCTTGTCAGCTGCCACAGAGTGGGAAGCTACAGAGGGCTATTGAGGTAAAAAAAAATAACAGCTAACAGTTGATCATAGTGTTGTACCATAATAAAACGTGCACCTTTTTCTCTAACAGAGCAATGCTGGAAATTACAATGAGGAAGAGGGTCCATCTACCTCCACAGTACAACTTACCTCAGTAAGATGTTGTTCCGCATTGGCCCATGACTTACAATGAAACTAAGTAGACCTGGCACTGTGAAATTAAATGTCATTTTTTTGTGTTCCTATAGTTCCCTGTGAAACAGCTGTACTTAGAGAAACAAATAAAAAAAATGTAACTTAGAAATTGACCACATAAGGCTGCAGATACAAAAAAATTGAAATACAACAGGTGGCACATCAGTTAAAGGTGGGTGAGGTGCCCACAGGTGGATGATTTTACTTGGTTGAACAACATTAATATTAACTACTGTACTGCATATGCACTGGCAGGAAATAAAGATGCCTTCATAAAAAGAAAGGCATTGTCTTTATTTGACACTGGGGAGGTGATGGGTCCATCAGAAATGATGGTAGCATATTGTGTCTCTGACTGCTCTTCCATCTGGTGCGTCAGTGGGGTGGTCAGGCTCATTATCAGGATCGTTCACTGGTTGAGTAGGACATTGTTCTCCTCTAATTGTGGCGAATCACACATGCCACAATGTCACATGCCCTTTCTGGGGTGACCCTGAGATTACGAAGGCACTGGAACTGGGCCTTGAGCATCCCAATGGTCATCTCTACCCTTGGCTCATGTCCTGCAGTGAGGCAAATGATAATGTTGCTGCGGGCAGGGATCAGGGTAAGGGGTCAGCAAATAGGGCTGGCAGGGGTACCCTCGGTCACCGAGCAGGTAACCATCGAAATCTCCTATGATATTACGAGTGTACATTTTCAGTTGCAATAGGTGGGGGAAAAAAATATTGATTATCATAGGATATAGCTATATATAAACTCACCATGGGCAAATCTAGCGCTCAGTGTACACTCAGAACATTTGCGAGTCATGCACAGACCCAGGTCACTTTGCTTCCACATTGCTGATGATGTGGGCTGCATCACATAAAATCTTCACAGTGCAGAACAGTAATTAGCTGCAGTAGTGGTATTGTGAAGTATCTTTCATTTGGAATGCTAAAGGCTACTATTTAGGCCTACCTGCACATTAATGCCGTGGAAAGACTTATCGCATAATCTCCTTCATTTACTGAGGGAGCTGTGATAGGAATATGAGTGCCATCTATGCTGCCAATCACACATGGAAGCCCTAAAATATATAAAATTAGCTTCATACTAAATAATTGATTAGACTGATACCTGCAATTCTGTGGAATTCTTTGAGTCTTGTGACTTGGGAACACCACAAAAGTGTATAGTAAACGTTTCAGTGCAAGAGTCACATTTCTGACAGCCCGACAGACGATTGATTGCCTTGGAACATGCTCAGTGTCACCGATGTTATATAGAAAACTCCTGTTGGCAAAAAAACGAAGTGCAACACAAAGAATTTGTTCCAAACTGAGAGCACGATGTGTCATATGAACGATATGAGGGCTGAGAATATTGTTCAGATGAATGATCGATTGTGCAGCGAAACGTTCAAACGGATAATCATCGGGGAATGATAAAACATCCAAGCGGGGTCTGATCACCCTTTCCCGACTGAGATTTCTGCGGTGTATTTGTGCTTCAATATCAACTGGCTCTTCAAGAAAAAGACACGCCATGTCTGACACCTTCAGTCTGCAGGCTTCAGCTAAAGAGGAGAAACTCAGGGTTAGTTGAAGAAAACCTGCCAGCGAGCAGGTTAGCTTCACGGAGTATGTTGCCATAGTAACGGACTCAGAGTTAAACTGAACTGGCTTTGTGAAACCGAAAACCCAGAGTTTCCTTCAACTCTGAGTCAACTAACTGAGTTGACATTAAACCCGCTTTCTGAAACGGCCCAGATCAGAGCGCACAAGCCCCACGTGTGCACATTTGTTGATATTCTTTGCTGGTTAGCGAGTTATTAGCCCAGTTATAGATAAGTATAGGTCAGCAATGGGGTGTTACTGCTTCCTACAAAACGTGTAGGCTACATTTCAAGCTGTCTTTGAAAAGCCAGTCAGGTAAAACGCTCATGTCTTAATTAAAGGAGCAGTGTTGTATTTTGAAACAGGCTTGAATATGCAAATAAGCCAATAGGCAGAGGGGTAGCCTACTGTACATTGTCTAATTCTTAATAATAAATATATTTTTTGTAAAGTGGTTTCTTACATCTTACAACACAATACAATTTACAGTCACCTATTTGGCCCATGGTGTCACAGACCAAGTAAAAATCATTAATTAATATCAAGTTCTTCATAATGTAAAAACTTTTAAAAAAGCTATTTCCATGTGAAAATATTGTGATTTGCACCATTGGTTTTGTTGGTAGGCCTACATTATGCTCAAATAACCACAATAGCCTATAAGCTACTGTCTAAGACTGTGTTCACTGTAAACTTGCACCGAAAGTTGCACAATGTTCAAGTTCCCACTCACAAGACCTCAAATTTGGCTCTTGCCTATCCCATGAGCTTCTAGTGGTACATGTAACCACAGGAGCTCCCCTTTCTGCGCATTATGTAACATTATATAATAATGTACATAAAACGCAGCAGTGGCAACTCACTTTCGGGGAAAAGTTGAAGAATGTACAGCACCTCCCCTCTCCTATCTAACAATGTTCATTCATGCACTCAGCCGTCCAGAATATCCAACACTGCTCTGACTGAATTTTGAAAGGATAGGTCTGAGATGTAATTTTGGTTTACCCCATTTTACCTATAATTCAGTTTTCTGCTTGAATGTGTCTGTAATGTATCCCACATACCCCTCCCTCCCCTCAATGTGTCTTGAGCTAAAACCCCAAGTGGCCGTTTCAGCACAGTACACAATGTTCCAAATCACACTACTACAGGAACTCAGCGTTTTCCTGAAAGAGTATACTTTTTGCTTGCAAAGACTGATGTTGCAGCATCTAATAATTATTTTTGCTTCAGGATGACTTTGGTAAATATTGTTTTTGGATGTAGCCCAATTGATAGATGGAATCACTGAATCACACTTTGAGTTGCTAAAGTGCTTCATACAGAAACTAAATGAACCGTTCCCTCTACTATTGTTGCGTTTGTTGGTAAAAGATTAAGTTTGATCTAATATTCAAAAATGATTGTGAAGCAGTCACTAAGTAGACACTTTACTAAGATGACACCAGACCTTAAACTTTCTCTTGTCTTGACAAGCCTTTGGCATGTTAGGGCAATTTATGTACCAGAGGTTTGCTCACCTTTGCTTTTTTGTGTTGGGGGGTGGGGGGTAACTTTTCCCTTGCGTTATCCCACGCCTGTGACATCTAAAGCAAATATATTTGACCGCCCCCAACTATATCTCTCTTCTATTTAACTTCCTAAAAGTGCAATTACCAGATGTCACATAAGCCTCAGGGATTTGGGTCATGTTTATGAGGGCATGCAATGGAATGCTCTTTAAAACGTTTTGCAACAGAACATGAGAATGAGCATTTCCGTTTTCTTCCATTTGGTGCATAATGAACATGACCCAGGTCTGCATGCCATGTACTGTACTGTATACAGAGTCAAAATCCTGCCTCATATTTGGGATTTCTGGCTGACGTTTCACCGGTTTATCAACCGTATTTGGTCATTGTGTTCTTGGCACATGTTTGCACTATGCAAACTTCTCTTTTGGCAGGATATCACTTAGGAGTGGGCGAACTTGATTACAAATAAACCTACTCCAAATTTCCACTGTTGCAAATATCTTTTTAAATAATGACACACTACAAAATAGGCCAACTTCTTTTCTCATGATTCCATTCAATACTAACCCGCAATATATACATTTCTATGTGATTTTTTGTTGTTGTTGGTATGTGTATCTTTTGGCATCCATCTGCACCCACCAAAAATTATAGAAACTAGTAGGAGTCTCCAATATGTTTTTCAAGCAAACATGCTGAGCAAACATGTAAAGTCCCATGGTGTAGCCTCTGGGCAAATAAAAAAGAAAGTCCTTTGTCCTCCTCAGAAATGTGAAATAGAAATGATCTTCCCAATGATCTGTTTTCCCAGGTTCTATCAGAGAAATGTGGAGTGTTGGGTCTATTCCTGAGTATGTGAGGTCTATGTGCCGAATCAGTTCATAATTATTGCATAAACATTTCAATTAACTGCAGACCACACTTGTTCAGGACACAAGTGTTTTGAAAACCTTTTGATGACCCACAATCCCTCATACAGTGCATTTCTCACTCTGCCTCTCCTTCAGGTTCATTTTAACAACAATGAAAATCTACCTCTTTATCAGTGTAAATACAGATTCTCTTCTAAAGTGGAATGACAGTCTGAGGTGCAAAGGTTTACCAGTTCTGCAGGGAGGAGAAGAGAGAGCAGAGAGGGAGGAGGAAAATGGTCCCACAAACATGTTTGTTTTTTCACCCCCCTGAACATCACATCTACCCCAGTAAGGCAGTGGCACGTCATCCACACTATGGCCCCGGGGAGGCCCAGGGAGGGAGCTAGGCTGTGTCAATGTACTCAGCACAAAGGTAGGTCTGTATGCCAGGCCTGTTCCATGTATAGTAATGGCCTCTTTACACTACTATGACGACACAAACTAGGTCCGAGAGATACTTGTGTAGTGTAAAGAGACAGATCTTGATTGTGAACAGAAAAGTTGCAAATCTGATGTTGAAGAGAGATAGATCTCACTAGACATGTTTTACTAATGTACATTTAAACTATTTAAAAAGGTTAACTTCTTACACACAACTTTACCTTACATACACTACATGACCAAAAGCATGTCGACACCTGCTTGTCAAACATCTTGTTCCAAAATCATGGGCATTAATATTAAGTTGGTCCTCTCTTTGCTGCTATAATAGCCTCCACTCTTCTGGGAAGGCTTGCCACTAAATGTTGGAACATTGCTGCGGGGAATTGCTTCCATTCAGTCACAAGAACTCTAGTGAGGTCGGGCACTGATGTTGGGCGATAAGGCCTGGCTCGCAGTTGGTGTTTCAATTCATCCCAAAGGTGTACGATGGGGTTGAGGTCGGGTCTCTGTGCAGGCCAATCACGTTCTTCCACACCGATCTCAACAAACCATTTCTTGGTGGATCTCGCTTTGTTCATGGGGGCATTGTCATGCTGAAACAGGAAAGGGCCTTCCCCAAACTGTTGCCACAAAGTTGGAAGCACAGAATTGTCTAGAATGTCATTGTATGCTGTAGCATCCCTTTGTTGGAACTAAGGGGCCTAGGCCGAACCATGAAAAACAGCCCCAGACCATTATTCCTCCTCCACCAAACTTTACAGTTGGCACTATGCATTCGAGCAGGTAGCGTTCTCCTGGCATCCGCCAAACCCAGATTCGTACATCGGACTGCCAGATGGTGAAGTGTGATTCATCCCTCCAGAGTACGCATTTCCACTGCTCCAGAGTTCAACGGCAGGTAGCCTAATGGTTAGAGCATGGGTGTCAAACTCTGGCCCGCGGGGTAATTATATTTGGCCCGCGAGACAATACCAAATTACTACTAGAGCTGGCCCGCCGGTATTATACAGCGCATTCACCGCTAATACTACGAATCCCATAATGCTCTGCTGTTGTTTTCGCGCGCCAATCAGGACAGGACCCAGAAACGCCCTCTCCTCTGTGACAGTAGTCATAGCAACATAGACGCCAGCGCGCTATCCCTTCCCAAAAATGGCGAAAATGGGCACATCAGATTAGATCAGTGTGCAATAATTAACGTTTTCTTTGTGCACTTTTTCTTGCTACAAGGCATGGGCTTGAATGGTTGATTGATTTATTATCATTTTATTTGTCAAATTATTAGCCAGTGGAAAAAGTTTATTTTGGTATTTAAATCAGAAGGCTGCAAATAGAAAAGAGGCATACGATTTTTATTTAAATTTTATTTATTTAATAAATGAATGCCATTGATGTGTTTTTTCATTTGAAATTCGATTTTGCATGTCTCCACTATTAAATTATATATTGTATGGTAATAAGCGATGCTTGTTCCATATTCAATGTTAAAGCAAAACTTGTTTGGGTCCATATTAAAAGGTTCATTTGTTCAATGTTGGCCCGCAACTTTGTTCAGGTTTTACATTTTGGCCCACTGGGTATTTGAGTTTGACACCCCTGGTCTATACTTAAACCGAGACACTCCATTTTTTTTATTTAACTAGGCAAATCAGTTAAGAACACATTCTTTTTTACAATGATGGCCTACCAGAAGGTAAAAGGCCTCCTGTGGGGACAGGGGCTGGGATTGAAAAAATATATATATATATACTACCGTTCAAAAGTTTGGGGTCACTTAGAAATTTCCTTTTTTTAAAAGAAGAAGAAAAAAAAGTCAATTAAAATAACATAAAATTGATCTATTTGAAATACAGTGTTGTAAATTAATGTTAATGTTAATGTTGTAAATGACTATTGTAGCTGGAATATCTACATAGGCGCACAGAGGACCATTATCAGCAACCATCACTCCTGTGTTCCAATGGCACGTTGTGTTAGCTAATCCAAGTTTATCACAACTGAGCAAGAGGACAAGTACATTAGTGTCTAGTTTGAGAAGCAGATGTCTCACAAGTCCTCAACTGGCAGCTTCATTAAATAGTACTCGCAAAAAAATTCATGCAAATTAATTACTTAAAAATCATACAATGTGATTTTCTGGATTTTTTAGATTCCGTCTCTCACAGTTGAAGTGTACCAATGATAAAAATTACAGACCTCTACATGCTTTGTAAGTAGGAAAACCTGCAAAATCGGCAGTGTATCAAATACTTGTTCTCCCCACTGTATATAGGACAAAACACACATCACGACGAGAGAGACACCATAACACTACATAAGAGAGACCTAAGACAACAACATAGCATGGCAGCAACACATGACAACACAGCATGGTAGCAACACAACATGGTAGCAGCACAATTCATGGTACAAACATTATTGGGCACAGACAACAGCACAAAGGGCAAGAAGGTAGAGACAACAATACATCACGCTAAGCAGCCACAACTGTCAGTAAGAGTGTCCATGATTGAGTCTTTGAATGAAGAGATGGAGACAAAACAGTCCAGTTTGAGTGTTTTTTGCAGCTCGTTCCAGTCGCTAGCTGCAGTGAATTGAAAAAAGGAGCGACCCAGGGATGTGTGTGCTTTGGGGACCTTTAACAGAATGTGACTGGCAGAACAGGTGTTCTTTGTGGAGGATGAGGGCTGCAGTAGGTATCTTAGATAGGGGGAAGTGAGGCCTAAGAGGGTTTTATGAATAAGCCCGAACCAGTGGGTCTTGTGACAAATATACAGAGATGACCAGTTTACAGAGGAGTATAGAGTGCAGTGATGTGTCAAATAAGGAGCACTGGTGCCAAATCTAATGGCCGAATGGTAAAGAACATCTAGCCGCTCGAGAGCACCCTTACCTGCGATCTATAAATTAATCTAGCATGGGTAGGATGGTAATCTGAATCAGGGTTAGTTTGGCAGCTGTGGTGAAAGATGAGCGATTACGATAGAGGAAACCAAATCTAGATTTAACTTTAACCTGCAGCTTTGATATGTGCTGAGAGAAGGACAGTGTACCGTCCAGCCATACTCCCAAGTACTTTAGTTTGATATGCTACGTTTCTTATGGTATGTATTCATTTTTGGATGTCCATCACCCATTTTGTATGTTATGTTACGAATTACAATTCGTATTATATATTACGAATATTATACATTTACAATGTTACGAATTCTAGCAAGGTGTCTAACGTTAGCTAGCTGGCTAAGGTTAGAGTTAAGGGAAGGGTTTGCTAAAAGTGTTAAGATTAGGGGAAGGGTTAGTTAACATGCTAAGTAGTTGCAAAGTATCTAAAAAGTAGTAATAAGTTGAAAAGTTACTAAGTAGCTAAAATGCTAAAGTTCCGTGATGAGATTCGAACTTTTAGGTTGCTAGACATTAGTATTATACGCCTACCCATCCACCCCGACCATCCACCCTAGTTTCATTTTTGCCTAAAGTAATTATCTTTCTTATGTAACCAAACAACATATCCTACTAAAGTGAGTATCCCAGATTTATTTTCATTATGTTACGTCTAGTCTATGAGACCAGGCTGTGTAGGCACAGGACAATGTCCTGTGGACAACTTCGCCACCATGGCCTATTTATTGCCTTACCTCCCTTATCCTACCTCATTTGCACATTCTGTATATAGACTTTTTGTACTGTATTATTGATTGTATGTTTGTTTATTCCATGTGTAACTCTGCGTTGTTGGATGTGTCGAACTGCTTTGCTTTATCTTGGCCAGGTCGCAGTTGCAAATTAGAACTTGTTCTCAACTAGCCTACCTGGTTAAATAAAGGTGAAATAAAAATAAATAAATAAAAATGTCATTGAGTCCAGTGTACTCAATCCCAGACTTCAGGCTGGACTGGTATTAAAGAACTACAACATTTGAGCAACTGTAGCCATACAACCATATCCAGTTCTGGGTTGTTGTTGTACTGGATTTCAAAGTTAATGTTGTCCCACTTCCTTTGGATAGTGCCCCACAAATGATTTCTGAATGCCCAAAACTGACTATCAACAGACAGCCTATCTTGCAGATTTACTGTATGTGGTGATAACCGATGGCTTATGCTCAGTGGCGGTTCTAGCTTGTACTAACTGTAATTTTTATTCAGACATTTGGAACACAAATAAATAATCCTAACATTTAAAACTATATACATTTAAAAATATAAACAAAAATAAGACTAATAAATATCAAAAAGAAGTAACAAAGACAAATAGAAACAAATTTGTGTTGATTTGGCACTTGAGCATCAATACATTACCCATCCCCCAACATTGTCAACCAAGAGTGAAGACTAAACCAATATACCTTGGTGGTGTGCAGACTGGTTTTATATTGTTCTTAACGATTTCACACAAACCAGAAAAGTGAAGTGAAGACACTTGCCAGTTGGTCAGCGCATACAAGCAGTACCCGTCCTGGTAATCCGTCGGTAATCCTTGTGAATGTTGACCTGTTTACATGCCCCCAGATGATTGTGTTTGTTTGTTTGCTTATTTACCTTGTTTGTTACTAATTTTGTATATAATGTTGCCACTACCGTCTCTTATGACCGAAAATAACTTCTAGACATCAGGACTGCGATTACTCAACATGGACTTGCAAAATCTTCTTTTTCCTTTCATGACTCTGACGAGCCCGATGTGAATCATACGCTGCTCCATCGGGAACAGGCCCAATCCCCGTGATCTGCTTGAAGAGGAGGCGAAGAAAGAGGGGCCAAAGGTCCGGCTGCCTTCTGAGAATTCGTAGGTGATCGAATAAACCCCCACTTCCCTCCCGTCTGCTAGCAAATGTGAAATCTTTGGACAATAAAAGTGAAAGATTAAACTACCAACGGGACATTAAAAACTGTAACATCTTATGCTTCATGGAGTCGTGGCTGAACGATGACAACATCAACATACAGCTGGCTGGTTATACGATGTACCGGAGGATAGAACAGCGGCGTCCGGTAAGACAAGGGGTGGCTGCCTATGTATTTTTGTAAACAACAGCTGGTGCACGATATCTAAGGAAGTCTCGCGCTATTGCTCGCCTGAGGTAGAGTTTCTCATGATAAGCTGTCAACCACACTACCTACCGAGAGAGTTTATCTATATTTCTTGTAGCTGTTTACATACCACCACAGTCAGAGGCTGGCACTAAGACAGCAATGAATGAGCTGTATTCCGCCATAAGCAAACAAGAAACCGCTCACCCAGAGGCGGCGCTCCTAGTAACCGGGGACTTTAATGCATGGAAACTTAAATCCGTTTTACCAAATTTCTATCAGCATGTTAAATGTGCAACCAAAGGAAAAAGAACTCTGGACCACCTTTACTCCACACACAGAGACGCATACAAAGCTCTCCCTCTCCTTCCATTTGGCAAATCTGACCATCATTCTATCCTCCTGATTCCTGCTTAAAAGCAAAAATTAAAGCAAGAAGCACCAGTGACTAGATCAATAAAAAAGTGGTCAGATGAAGCAGATGCAAAGCTACAGGACTGTTTTGCTAGCACAGACTGGAATATGTTCCGGGATTCCTCCGATGGCATTGAGGAGTACACCACATCAGTCATTGGCTTCATCAATAAGTGCATCGATGACATTGTAAAACAGTGACCGTACGTACATACCCCAACCAGAAGCCATGGATTACAGGCAGCATCCGCACTGAGCTAAAGGCTACAGCTGCCGCTTTCAAGGAGCTGGACTCTAACCCGGAAGCTTATAAGAAATCCCACTACGAACCATCAAACAGGCAAAGCATCAATACAGGACTAAGATCGAATCATACTACACTGCTCGTCAGATGCTCGTCAGATGTGGCAGGGCTTACAAACCATTAGAGACTACAAGGGGAAGCACAGCCGAGAGCTGCCCAGTGACACGAGCCTACCGGACAAGCTAAACTACTTCTATGCTCGCTTCGAGGCAAATACCACTGAAACATGCGTGACAGCACCAGCTGTTCCGGAATACTGTGTGATCACACTCATCGCAGCTGATGTGTGTAAGACATGATATCATTGATGTGACGTGCAAATGAGCGGTAGAAAACAGATCATGCAATTGTCACCATTCCAAAATGTTTTGTGCGGGCGCCCCGTGCCGCCCCCGGCAAGATGCCGCCCTGGGCTGCTGCCCATGTCGCCTGTACCTAAATCCGCCACTGCTTATGCTCCTTATGGTGCAATGGGACAACATTGGTAAAGTAAATGCTAACTGCAAGTCTGTTGACATCCAGGAATTTATGTCACAGACATCTTAGAGATATCTTACCACTCCAAAAAGTAGTTGTGTTTGATTAGTAGGCCTACAGTCATCTCTCTCGCCTGACTTAGGTAGAATTAGACATTGAGTATGGCTTGCTTGATTAGCTGACTCTGAATCTGTGGATATAGTATTTTGTCTGTAGATAGTCTATTCAAGTAAAGTGTTGCCATGTTTTTTTTCTTAATACAAATCTACTTTCTTTCCAGCAAGAAAGGTCCAATGCCAGTACTCCTTGTTGTGTTTGGAAACCGATGATAATGATTAACTGGTGCCAAGAGTTTCCCGGTTCTACATGGCCTGCTTGCCTAACTGTGTTTGCCTTACAATTGGGAGCAAACACATGTCAAGGATGTGTGCTGTGCTTTGAAGGTGTGTGTCTGCAGTTGGGTGTAGGTGAGGTGTGTGTGTGTTGCAATGTGTATATTGTTACAGGTGTTTTTGCATGTGGGCTATGTGGATATGCATAGTACTTGGGTATTCAGGTTCACTTAAATAGGAGGGAACAGAGTGAAGTGTGTGTGTGTGGGAGAGAGAGAGAGATAAATAGATACTGATGGAACAGTCCAACAGAAATAGATACGGAGACCTAGATTTGAGACTACAAATCCCAAAAGTCGGGCTTTATTGAACAGTCACGCCTCCTTTGTCTCGTGCAGCCTAAAACAGTCTTCGCTACTTACCACAGCCACAAAGTCATAAACCCCGCCTATTTCTATCCTTTATCTTTTTTAAATCTGAGATTAAACCTAACCCTAACCTCAACCCTAAACGTATGCCTAACTCTAACCTTAAATTAAGACCAAAAAATATATTTTTGTTTTCATGTTTTTTTTTTGTTGATATATTGACTTTGTGGCTGTGGTAACTAGTTGAAACCCTAAAAATGACGTGGTTAGTTTAAATGCCTTTGACTGATCTCCCTCTACCCAATGAAATCGCTCTTTGAAATTAGTTTTTTGGGCAACGGGATGGCTTTTCGCCAGCTCAGAGAAAGTGCCACGACTCCACACTCAGCGGCTATTCAGAAAGAGTGAACATTGGTGGTCGGGGTAAGAGATTCTTTATATAAAACATTTATGAATCATTTAAAAAGAATAGGAAATGGTCTTAACTGAGCGTAGTGTAAGGAACAGTTGTATCGTAACCCAGCCTCGTACGAATAGACAAATGCGTGTCGGAAAATGAATTGATAAATTTTCACATCGAGAAAAAAAAAGTATGTTCTTCAAACTTTGACATCGGAACTATTGTTACTTTTCATGATACAATGTTGCTTGATCTTTTCGGGTTGAAAGAATAGACAGTATTGATTAATGTTTGGGGAAGCCTAAGCCTACCTTTCACTCATTTTTGGTGCCCTATTCTAATGAACTGCATCTGTAGACCCAGACTAATGTATATGTTTTATATTAAATAGTCTGACCAAGTGACGTCTCAAATATCATAGGTTTAGCATTGAGATGCATTTTAATGGCTGTATTGACGGTATCGGCATAGCCTTATCTCCTCGCTCATATTCTTGAGTTAAAGGGCTCAACATCAAACACATTGAGATGCTGCGGTCAACGAGTGATCAATCAACGGGCTCTAATGATGGTTGTAGGCCGTCTCTGGAGGACACGTAGTTAAGGACACTGGAGTTAAGTTTTCTTAGCTAGAGGCAACTAAAACAAATTGGCCAGTTACATTTATTTCGTGTGGAGGGGATGCTAGATGTTTTAAAACTTAAAAAACTACATAAGAGAATAAGGACCAGTATATAACGTAGGCCTGCCTGTGGTGAAACGTTTTAACGCTGCATAAACCTATTCTTAATAATATTCTCTACAACGCTTTTTAAATGATTAATTGTTTAACTGTAATGGGTAACATATGAGGTACTGTATGTTATATGATGCCAATAAACATTGAAACTGGCAAGTGGTCAAGTAGACTATAGGTAGAAACGTTAGGGCAACTGTACTCTTCTTGTTACATAACAAGAGAGGTACATCACAAGGGGTTAATTGTTTGTAGAGACACGTAGCCCCTTCTACACTCTGGAGAATTAAGCATTATCTACAGTTAGAATGTCTGTAGTGTATTTTGATACATTGGGCATTTTTACATTAGAATAATTAGCTACAGATTGTTACACCAGATAATGTGATTTATCCAATTATTTTTGGTATCCATTACTGGGAGTGACAGGTTAGGTACTGTTTGGTGTAGTACAGATACTTTTCTACAATTGATTGAGACAGGTGGGTCCACCCCAAAGTGTCATGATGAGACTTACCTGTCTTGGTCTAAGAGAAGATTTGAAATGGACAAGATGGTGGCGTACATATTGTTGGATGACTTCATGGAGCAACATTTTTGTTTTAATAACGGAGCATTTTCTAAATTCAAACCCACCATCTGCAACTGGACACGGACATTTTAGAAGATGCATGTTTGGCCGAATCGAGAATGAAAATAGTATTGTCAAATTCTCCGTGCAACTCCCAGTAATGGATACCAAAAATATTTGGTTAAATCACATTATCTGGTGTAACAATCTGTAGCTAGACAGTGCACACCCACGTGTTTCGGTTTTGTTTTATAGCATTATTAGAATGACTAGTTGTTGCCTATTGCAAAACCGATAGATTGATCAGTGACCCTATTTATCTATAGGCTAATGTTGACGTAAATCAACTGTTTGCTCCTATGGGAGTTTATTTCAGTTTGATCGAATGCCTCCGAATCATCTTGTCAAGTAATTTGAAATTCAACACTAAAGCATTTGATCTCAAAGTATCAGTTTCAGAATGGATACCCAAATGCTTGTATTCCATTAGATTGCTACTATTGCTTTCTGATTCGATTATGAGTATTTGACTATTGGAGAGGGAGAAAGCATTGAAGTCTTCACTCCTTTAGAGTCAGCATTTTTTTTCTTCACCTGAGGCCTTGTTTATGTCCTAAATGGCACACTATTCGTTATGTAGTGCACTACTGTTGAACAGAGGGCCCTGGTCAACAGTAGAGCACTACATAAGTAATAGGGTACCATTTGGTACACAGACCTTATCGACTGTATAGAGTCAGCATTGCCTCTCAGGCCTATGAGTAGCTGAAAGCCCACTCTTGAAGGAGTCCTTCTCCGGAATGGTTCCTGGTCAAGTAACTCATAGGGAATTTGTACAGTGCAACTGCGTACAGGTGTATCCTCTGTAAACTGGAGACAAAGTGCAATTTTTTTACATGAACGTAGTTGGGAAGGGGTGGGTGGGTATATGTGTCTTTCGAGGGTGTTGCTTAACATGAGTTCTCTTATGGATGAAAAGTTGCATGCTGAACTCTCTGTCCTCTGTGAGAACTGCTTTTTATCCAGGGGAGAAATGAAGGGCTGTGAAGTTTTTCTCAGACATCTGTTTTTCTTTAACCCTACTAGAAGTTCAGGAGCTGGTCGTATAGCTATGGAGAGATTGTTTTTACCCAGCAAAATTTGATGTACCTTTACCAATGTAGTGACCGGAATGTGTGAGACGCATAAACCCTATCCCTATTTTTGCCCATCCTCAACATTATTCCCTCAATGTTAACCTTTCCTCGAAGACTCCTACCAAAACTGAGCCACTAAAACAAGAAAGCCTAACCCTAAACTATAAGAATCTGGTTACCGTTATAAAATCCCAATAAATTCATCAATGGAAAGGTAGGTGACTGTTAGATTAGGTTGATAATCAATTACTTAATTTTGAAAAGTATGCAAAGGGTTACAGATTCAGTAAAATGTATATTTATTGTGATTAGTGCCTTTCGTGTGTCTGTCATCTCCTGCACCGCATGGGACGAATAGCCTACTGGTATGAACCTCTCAACTTCTGCGAGACACTCATGCGTGCCATCTCTACTCCTGCTTGTGATTTTCCTATTTGACTGATCATTGTAATATATTAGATCAGTGAGCCAGCCAAAACATTTTTCTAAATAAATGAAGGCTTTAAACATTACTACACATGAGCGAGCACATTTTTGGAAGTTTTGCTACCAGCATCAACTTATTTTTGCTTGTGTAACTCTTGTAAATAGTCTGAAAACACAAATGTTTTAATTTATATCGCCATAGATCAGCATTCTTGATAAACCAGAAAAAATGAGTTATATTTTAGCGGTTACCGAAGTTAGCTGGCTAACTCATTGATCCTTCTCTGTGAAATGTCACTCTGGTAGTTGATAAATATATTGAGGGGGGAAAAACTAAATCGTGAACTGGCCGTTATTGAACCAATTTACTAAACATTATGTTGTGACTTTTTTGATGATTATGGCTCGCATCCTTTCACACCTAGCTAATCGCGACCTCTACTTTTTTTGTGCTAGGCTTTGCGGAGGGACAAGATAAAAAAGAAAGAAAAGGCATGGACGTTTACGACCCCCAAACCCTCGGCTTCATGGTCTTTGGTGGATTCATGGTAGTCTCCGCCATCGGCATTGCTCTGGTCTCCACGCTCTCCATGAAGGAGACATCGTACGAGGAGGCCCTGGCCAAGCACCGCCATGAGCTGGGCAAGTCTGCCCAGACCCAGCTCTCTATGAAGAATAAGAAGAAGAAGGCGTTGGAGAACAAGAGCAAAGCCAAGAAGAAGGAAGAGCGGCCCAACGGCGATCTCCCAGAACCGGTCGCAGAGTCCGCTAGCGAGCCCGAACCCGAACCTGAGCCTCTCGCTGCCCCCGAGCCTGAACCTGAACCAGAGCCCATTGCTTCACCGGATCCTGTCATGGTCGCTTGTGCTGCCCCAGTGGCTGTGGAGGCCGCTGCCCCCTCCCCGAAGAAGAAGAAGAAGGTGGCTAAAGTGGCGCCGGCCCCTGCCAAGCCTACCGTCGTCCCGGAGACCATCGCCAAGGAAGTGCCCGTCATGGTCGTGCCACCTGTGGCGATTGAGGTTGCCCCGGTGACTGCCGCACCCACTCCAGTGTCCAGTGACACTCCCGCCGCACCCGTTGCCAAGGCAGAGGAGCTCAAGGCTGAGGCACCTGCTAAGAAGAAAAAATCCAAAGCAAAGGCTGAGTCAGGTTGGTAGTCAATAATTGGCTTTGATCACATTTTTACTTTATTTTATTTATATGATAACTCTTAATATAAAACTATTGCAATTCATGTACTCTATAAATGAGGATTGGGGTTAATTCGAGTGACATTTTAAATGTTTTGGTATTTTAGTCATTTAGCAAATGCTCTTAACCCTAATTGATCTTGTAAATTGCTTTGGATAAGTGCCTTACTTCAGGGCACATCAACAGATTTTTCACCTAGTTGGCTCGGATTTGAACCAGCGACCTTTCGGTTACTGGCCCAACACTCTTTACCACTAGGATACTTGCCAAATTCAGTTAAGTCAATTCAGGAAGTTAATTTAATATTTAGGAATGAAAAAAATTAAAAAGGAGAATCTATTCATGTTATGTTAATCAAGAAGTCATTAAAAATAAATGTGCTTTTTTTCAATTATTGAATTAGAAATTCAGATTTTTCTATTAGAAATTTACCCCAGCCCTGCTAACAACCACTGCATTCCTAGAGGAAGTTGTTAGCTCAGTGTCTCTCTAGTGAAGCATTGGTATTAGGATGAAAGGCCAATTGAAAGCAATGGGTTCTGGTTGTGGATTAGATCCTATGTCATCTAAGCTGAACAAAAAATATAAATGCAACATGTAAAGTGTTGTTCCCATGTTTCATGAGGAGAAATAAAAGATCCCAGAAATGTTCCATAAGCACAAAGCTTATTTCTCTCAAATTTCGGGCACAAATTAGTTTACATCACTGACAGTGAAGATTTTATCCTTAATTTTACACAGGTGCACCTTGTGCTGTGGACAGTAAAAGGCCACTCTAAAATATGCAGTTTTGTCACACGACACAATGCCACAGATGTCTCAAGTTTTGAGGGAGCGTTCAATTGGCATGCTGACTGCAGGAATGTCCACCAGAGCTGTTGCCAGAGAATTGAATCTTAATTTCTCTACCATAAGCCACCTCCAACACCGTTTTAGAGAATTTGGCAGTACGTACATCCGCAGACCACCTGTAACCACGCCAACCCAGGACATCCACATCCGACTTCTTCAACTGTGGAATCGTCAGAGGGGTACACCCATGGGGTAGCTTGCCCAGTCATGTGAAATACATAGGTTAGGGCCTAATACATTTATTTAAATTGACTGATTTCCTTATATGAACTGTAACTCAGCAAAATCTTCTAAATTGTTGCATGTTGCGTTCTAATATTTTTGTTCGGTATAGAATTGAAGATCACATGGCCCTTCATTTTCCCAAGACCTCCCCCTCTAACCATCCCTAACTTATTTTTTGTTTACTACTAGTCTACAGTAACTCATACAATCAAGTAATTAATCAAAGTTACAAACTGGTCATTCATCCAAGTAATAAAGTAAACCATCCAAGTTATAGGAAAGTATGTTTATTATTCAATTTATAAACTATTAAGTCATCCAAATGATAGGCAAGTAGTTCAGCCTGTAACCCCTGACATAGGGAACTCCATGGCACACGTATCATCCAACTCACTCTCTCTCTCCTTGTAGTGGTTGCTGCCGTCGACTCTGCTGATGCTCCCCTCCTCCTGCCATACAAGACTCTACTGTCTACTGTGAGCAGCATGACATTCAGCGAGGGAGAGGCCCAAAGGCTCATTGAAGTGCTCAGTGACAAGGCTGGCCTCGACTCCTGGCAACTGGTACAGTATTCCCCTCCAGAATGACACTGACTGACACACACAAGCATTAAACAGTGCCCTGTGGCCAAGCCACCTCCGCATTCCCTTTAGTAGAAATGCAGGCATACAGTGCATTCGGAAAGTATTCAGACCCATTGACTTTTTCAAATTTTATTTTACAGCTTTATTCTAAAATATGTTAAATGCATGTTTTTCCTCATCACATAATACCCCATAATGACAAAGTGAAAATAGCTTTTTAGAAATGTTTGCAAAAAAAATAAAAAATACCTTATGTACATAAGTATTCAGACTATGAGACTTGAAATTGAGCTCAGGTGCACCCTGTTTCCATTGAACATCCTTGAGATGTTTCTACAACTTGGAATCCAACTGTGGTAATTTCAATTGATTGGACATGATTTGGAAAGGCACACACCTGTCTATATAAGACCGCACAGTTGACAGTACAAGTCAGAGCAAAAACCAAGAAAAAAATGTCTGCTGGATTGTGTTGAGGCTGAGATATGAGGAAGGGTACCAAAACATTTCTGCAGCATTGAAGGTCCCAAAGAACACAGTGGCCTCCATTCTAAAATGGAAGAAGTTGGAACCACCAAGACTCTTCCTAGAGTTGGCCGCCCGGCCAAACTGAGCAATTGCGGGAGAAGTGCCTTGGTCAAGTAGGTGACCAAGAACCCGATGATCACTCTAACAGAGCTCTAGAGTTCCTCTGTGGAGATTGAAGTAACTTCCAGAAGGACAATTATCTCTGCAGCACTCCACCAATCAGGCCTTTATGGTGAAGTGGCCAGACGGAAGCCACTCCTCAGTAAAAGGCACATGACCACCCGCTTGGAGTTTGCCAAAAGGCACCTAAAGGACTCAGAAACCAAGATTCAACTCTTTGGCATAAGTGTCATATCTGGAGGAAACCTGGCACCATCCCTACTGTGAAACATGGTGGTGGCAGCATCATGCTGTGGGTATGTTTTTCAGCGGCAGGGACTGGGAGACTAGTCAGGATTGAAGGAAAGATGAACGGAGCAAAGTACAGAGATCCTTGACGAAAACCTGCTCCAGAGCGCTCAGGACCTCTGACTGGGGTGAAGGTTCACCTTCCAACAGGACAACAACCCTAAGCACACAGCCAAGACAATGCAGGAGTGGCTTCGGGGCAAGTCTCTAAATGTCTTTGAGTGGCCCAGATTTGAACCCGATCGAACATCTCTGGAGAGACCTGAAAATTGCTGTGCAGCGTCGCTCCCCATCCAACCTGACAGAGCTTGAGAGGAATGGGAGAAACTCCCCAAATACAGTTGTGCCAAGCTTGTAGCTTCATACCCAAGAAGACTCAAGGCTGTAATCGCTGCCAAATTTGCTTCAACAAAGTACTGAGTAAAGGGTGTGAATACTTATGTGATATTTCAGGTTTTTTTCATCTAAAAACCTGTTTTTTCTTTTGTCATTATGGGGTATTGTGTATAGATTGAGGGGGGGGGGGGGGGACAATTTAATCATTTATAGACTAAGGCTAATGTAACAATTCCGAATGCACTGTATACATGCATAAATAGAAAGGAGCAGGCGTTTTCTGAGACAAGATTGAGAAACCTTGGCTACGGTTAATGACTCAGACATGATTGTATATGGAATATCTTTTGTCTGAGTCAAACAGTCATCACACACACTTCTAAACACCAGAAGCCTGAATTATTTAAGCTTAGCAACATTTCAAGTAAGAACACTGTAGCTTTTTTCCCCCCCTAGCCTTTCACACTTTAACAAATTATTTTAATATTCTAAAGTTCCATTTTCCTAGTAGTTTTGGAAGCACCTTTGTTCCGATATTTCCCAACTGAGAGGTTAAATTGATTGTCTCCCAAATGGCACCCTATTCCCGATATAGTGCACTACTTTTGACCAGAGCCTTATGGACCCTGGTCAAAAGTAGTGCACTATATAGCAAATAGGTTGCTATTTGGGGTGTAGTCCTTCTCTGGCTTGTCTTAACATCAACTGTAGCCGATCAATGGTGGTCAACATGTGTCGTATTGGTTAGGCCTCTCAGAAGGGGGATCCCACGGCTGCCCTGAAGAAACAGCTAGAGGAGAAGGAGAAGCAGTTGTCTACTGAGCAGGAGGGCGTCACTGCTGCCAAGAATCGACTGAAGGAGCTCACCAAGGTAAAAGACCACGGGTCCAATAATATCTTTATTTTTTCTTGAAGTGTACACATCTAAAAGCATTGGATTGGTGGAGGGATGGGCTACTGGGTACTTTCCACCTTTTTTCTTATACCAGTCGAGCCATTTCAAATCAGTGAAGGGCACACTTTGGGAGGAAGGAGAGATAATTGGTTAAACAAACATCCTACTGACTTCCAGGCACAGGGTACAATATAATACACCTTATTTGACTAATGAAACCGCATGATAAGTTGATGAATTTAATTAACTGTGTTAGTACTGGGCTAGGTAGCATCTTAAACAGGTCTTGGCCTCAGTGCAGTAGGCCAGGATTTGGTAGCTGGTGCTTACAGTAACTATCTCCCTGTGGTATTTATGCCACTGGCTCACACTGTGCCTGTTGGAACACTCAGGAAGAGTAACAGATTAACAAACCCCAAAAAAGGGGCAGAACAAAAATGTGCACCCCAGGACACCGACATTAACCAAGTGTTTTTCGCTGATGTCACTAACGATCCCCAATGTCCACACAGGAGCTGAGTGCAGAGAAGTCGAAGACGGCGAAGGTCGAGACCCGTCTGAGCTCAGAGCTGAGTGCTCACACTCAGGAGATAACTGCCCTCCAGGCTCGCATGCAGGCCTCCTACCAGGACCACGTGGCTGAGACCCAGCAGCTCAACCTCAAGGTCAGTTCGCGACCCCATAAACATCAGGGTCGTGTTCAGGTGAAGTGATTCAAAATGTACTGAACAGTCCTGACAGAAATGCAATGAATAGAGCTGACTTGAGACCTGACTACACATCAGAGGCATGTCTGTTCTACACAGTGTTTCCATCTGAACGTTCCACAATGTCCCTGTGCTTGACTGAATATGGAGCTTCTGCTACCACCATTTCCTTTTTGTGTGATATTGACAGCAGCCTCTGAATTTGACAGTAATAACATATTGTGACCCCTAGGTAAACATTTTAGAAACTATTAACTGTCTGCAAAAAAATGTATGTAAATGTTTTTTTCCAACACCTCCATACAGATAGTGAGCCTGCAGGAGCAGCTGGACAATGGCCCAGTTGCTCAGCTGGCCCGCTTGCAGCAGGAGAACTCCATCCTCAGAGACGCCCTCAATCAGGCCACCAGCCAGGCCGAGAGCAGGTAGATGGGGAAATTGACAATACAACTCCTATTCTCTATTCTATGGAGAAATCTGAGTCTTGTTCAGTGGGCACCCAATGTAAACAAATTGAGTGAAATAGGGTGGAACTACCTGGACTTTTCCCAATAAGTCATCAAGTCTCTCTCTGTTCTCTTTCCACCTCCAGGCAGAACGCGGAGCTGGCCAAGCTGAGGCAAGACTGTGTTCGTCTGAACCGGGACCTGGGCGAGAGGACAGAAGCCCTGCAGGCTGACGATGAGCACAGGAAGTGCCTGGAGGCCAAAGTGGCAGCTTCAGTGGAGCAACTTGCCCAGTTCAAGGTGAGCGGAGTAGGGTGAAGTTGCCCCCCCCCCCAATCTCCACTGCACCCAAGAGACCTATAACCTTTCATTTGATCAAACCACAATGGAGGACAACAGTTGAGCAAGAGGTGTGGCCTTGCATTCCTCCTGTTTTATCTTGTTTTGTTGGAAGGGGAAAAAAGTATGCATTGTACGATTTAAAAGTCGGGAGTGCAAAACAAGTTGAGAATGTAACAACTCGGCATCATGATTTGGGCCCAAAATGAAAACCTTGGCTTTAGTCAATTCAGTTCACATGCATCTGTGCATTGCTGGTCCAGTGGTGGACTACATGAGAACATGGGTGTCAATTAATTTGGGACTAAGGTCAGTCAGTTTAAAAAAAAATCTAGAACAGATGTGGACAACTGAGGCGTGTTCAAGTAGGGAGAAAATTTGAGTGAAATATGGAGGTAATACCTAAATGTGTTGCATAATTACAGATATTTTTGTTTTCCATTCTCTGTCGTTTTGCTACAGTGTGCCTTACTAACTTTATTCATACATCTTTTAGAATGGAGACCAATTTTTTTTCTTCACTAATCGTGTTTCTATACTCGGTTGCAAAATTATAGCTTTGATTCCAGTCTGTTTGTGCTTTTGTCAACTCCTGTCAATGTAATGTCAAACAACTGAGTTGACTGAGCATGCACAGACTGACATCCAGGCTACCAGCTAATCTACAACTACTACAAACTACTTAACCCCCTAGAGTCGATTTCCGCAGTAACACTTGTCATAATATGCCATAACAGCTGGCATAACTTGTCATAATATGGTCATAACACTATCATTACCCATATTTTTACACCTGTTGAGACATATATTGCGTTATTTTAGGGTTATGACATCTAATTAAGTGTCAACGTTTCTGCCAAGAAGTTTCATTTCATTTGAAAGTTTGTTAAATCCTTTTTTGTTGTAATGAATTCTTTAGTCACACTCTTTTTCTTCATATTTTAAACAACTTGTAAAAAATAAAGTATGACACTGTCATGAAATATTGTGACCGTCCTGTGCCACTTTACTTGGATGAAGAAAATACACTGACAAGAAGCATTATGACCGTCAGACTCATATAAGCCAGATAGGCCTATTACATACATGCCCTTATGTCAATCATCAGTCAAAAAGAGGGTGTCTTGTCCTACATCAATATGTGAGCAATTACAATGTTAATTTAGTATGGTACATTTATTTTAAATGTGTATATATAACATAAACGTACTGTTGACACGTAGGGTATGGTGTAATGGAATGTTTTGCCTTGTGTGGTAGGTTTTGTGGGTTGTGACACTCTTATGTAGGTGTCATAACCAGCCATAAAATAACGCAATATACTGTATGTCACATCAGGTCTATATGTGTTACGACCATATAACAGTTTATGGCAAGTTATGTCAGCTGTTATGACATATTATACAACGGATGGGTCTAATGCTGATTGGTTAAAACAGCATTCCAGCTGGTGTCTATTCCACAAATTATCACCGGCTAAATCTGATGTTTAAAACGCTAATTTACTCTGTTCCATCTGACTGCACAATCCACTCTCATCAACCCAACCAGGCAATTTATAAACTTGATCTCCACTATAAAAAGCATCTAGACATTATCTCACATTTCTTTTAGGCTAGAACTTTCACTAGGTGCATCATTGGAGCATGATAGGATGGAAAGAAAGGTTCAGCTTTCTCCGTTGACATCTTACCTTAACATTAGAAATTATTCCACAATGCTGACGATTTTTTTTTTTTTTACATTTTAGTCATTTAGCAGACGCTCTTATCCAGAGCGACTTACAGTAGTGAATGCATACATTTCATACATGTTTTTTTTTTTTTCCTGTGCTGGCCCCCCGTGGGAATCGAACCCACAACCCTGGTGTTGCAAACACCATGCTCTACCAACTGAGCTACAGGGAAGCTCCTATAGATGTATCATCACCTATGTCTGCAAATATTGAGGCGGCTTATTCTAATGCTTACCCTATAATAATACACAGCTCATTGCGCACGTTACACGTCATGAAATATGTTGAGGCAGAAAGACGGGAGCCTAAAATTGCCAAAATGGAAGCCGATTTTGAATGAACATGAAATTGATGTCAATATGATTGACCAGTTTTAGATACACCCATCTAGTACAGAGTCGGACCCCCCTTTGCCTCCAGAAAGACCTGAGTTCTTTGGGGCATGGATTCTACGTTCCACAGGCATGTTGGTCCATGCTGACGCGATGGCATCGCGTAGTTGCTGCAGTTTGGACGGCGGTGCACCACCACCCCCAGCCTGTACCGTTGACACCAGGCAGGTTTATGGCCCGCCTGTTAGGTTGCAAGATTATTGCAATTCGAGCTCTCATCAACTAGTTATTTTCGCCCACGGGACGTTTTTTGTTTGTCGCACCATTCTCGGGAAACCCTAGACACTGCCGTGTGTGAAAAGCCCAGGAGGGTGGACATTTTTACTGAGATCCTGGATCCGGCGTGCCTGGCACCGACGATCATACCACGTTCAAAGTCGATTAGGTCACTCGTTTTGCCCAGTCTAAAGTTCAATCGAACCGTAACTGAATGCCTCGATGTCGGTCTGCCTGCTTTATATAGCAAGCCACGGCCATGTCACTCCCTGAATGGTGTGGTGTACCTGTCCATATTTATATTTTAGTGCATTCATCTCGGTTTGAATATGAAGCATCTCTTTATCCTTTGCAGCATTGTATTTGTAGGCCACTTCATTCTGAAGTTATCGGTGGTCACCGAGAAACCAATAAACGTCTTGATTATATGTTTAGCGGAAAGACTTTATTTTCTAAAGGCTCACTTAGCTGTTCTACACGTGGTCTAAGGCAGTTGGTTATTAACAAGCATTTAAGTGCTACTTTAACAATGGTTTTGGGACCAATGTTCTTACGATTTAACTTAGCCTTAAGATGCTTTTGGGAAACCGAGTCCATCCGAGCCCAGTTCATACAGTGGGGTATTCCAGAAAGCAGGTATATTAGCCAGCTAACTTTGCTAAGCAAGCACAAATAACTTTTGATTTCCTGGTTGATTAAGAAATCTAAATATGTATATTGGTTGTTGCTGTCAAGTATTTTTAAGTCTATATTTCCCAATGATTAAGGTATTTCAAGGCATTTTTGGCAAACTCATTGATACAGCTTTCTGGAACAGCCCCAGATATCTTATATAAGGAATATGAATGCATAATAAATGCATTGCACCTGATAATAAGCTGTTGCCGTGCTCATCCACAGGCGTGCCAGGCAGAGAGCGAGCAGGCCTGGCAGCAGAGGCTGGAGGAGGTGAGCCAGAAGCTCCAGAAGTCCCAGGACACCAGCAACACCATGCAGGCCCAACTAGACCAGGCTCAACAGGAGGCCAAAGCCTTCGCCAGTCAGTGGACCCCACCTCTCTCTGGTTACATATAACGTGCTAGTCTCGCTAACCCAGTCACTCTAACCTCTATTTTAACCCTAGCCATCACAGGAAAACCCTTGCACTAAGTGGGACAGCTATGTTCCTGATACCTTATTATTTAGATTTGCTTTTAGTTTCATACTCTACTCATTGGCAAATTTCTCATTTTTTTATCATTTTTTTGTGTGGATTTATAAAAATGTCTGACTAGGCTCTGGCTTTGAATTGAATAAAACTTTGATCTCCACAGAGCTCCAAGAGCGCATGGCCACCACGGAGGCCGAGCTGAAGGACCTGAAGGCCCAACAGGCAGTAGTGTCAGCTGTGGAGGAGGCTGCCAAGGAGCAGGCTGCCCCACTGGAGTCTCCCATAGAACCTCCCCCCGAGGAGCAGGAGACTGTGACGGAAGGTGTTACCGAGACCCCCACTGCCACCAATGTAATCTCCAACGGCCTGTTTTTTTTTTTTCTTTTTCCCCTCAGCTGCAAATAATTTAGGCAGTAGACCCAATTCCAAATCAACCCCTAAGCAGTCTTGTAGATCGGAAATGATTTGGATAGGTGTAAGCAAGATGGCCGACATTCCACCTGTCAGAGTACAGGTGGAGCTGTACCCATATTGCTTACAATTCCGATACTTTCAGATCTACCTGTTTTGTCAATGCTCGGGTCCTCATTTATCAAAGGTGCATGCACACAAAAAAGACTCTGAACCTTGTGTGCGCCAGTTTTCCCGTGAAGGTTGGTATTTATCTATTCTTAAAATTTGGACGAAAGTGTGCGCATGTCCACGCAAATCTCAGATCATGAGTATTCACAACTTCTGGTGGTTGATCAACTGTATTGCAAGCAAATTGTTGTTTTGGAGGAAATGGAGGTGTTTAATGCACAGGAATTATAATAATGGTTGGCTAATTAAACACATTTTAAATGTAGGCCTAATGATTAAACAGATTAATTTGCCGTTAAGAAGATCGCTGGAAAGATTTTTCAAATATTCTATGTTGAACTATTGTCATTCTCAATGGATGTAAAAACAGACTTTGTTGACTTGCTGTTTGAGGTGAAGAAAAAAATACTTTGAGTTAAGTCAATCAGAAATACTATCAGATCCCCAAAAGGGCACATTTATAGGCCGACATTTGCTCACAGGCCAGGTAGGTAGCCTGGGGCTACTTCTATGTGTAATCAGGTACGTGTCCTTACTCAAGATTGACAGGAGTGCTCCAAACAAAAGACAATAAATTGACAACTCATAAATGGAATAAAATAAACAAAAGAATTATGTTACGTAATTTCCGGACAATAAGCCGCAACTTTTTTCCCACGCTTTGAACCTCGCGGCTTAAACAATGACGCGGCTAATATATGGATTTTTCCCGCTTTCAAATTTTTTTCCTCCAAAAAAACATTCTGTGACGTGCTCAGTTTTTTGGCGGCATGAAGCTTTCATTAGACCAATGAAATTGCCAAACGGGTTAAGGTCAAACAACTTTTTTGTTTACTGTTTAGATTAAATCGAGCGCTCTCAAACTTCCCACCATTCTGATTACGGTAGTCATTTTTTCACCCTCATCATGGCAAAGACATGGAGAAATGCATATGATGCAGCTTTCAAGTTGAAGGCGATTGATCTGGCTGTTGGAAAAGGAAATAGAGTTGCTGCACGGGAGCTTGGTCTTAATGAGTCGATGATAAGACGTTGGAAACAGCAGCGTTAGGAATTGACTCAGTGCAAAAAGACAACTAAAGCTTACTGCTAATTATTCTTTTTTGTTACAAGCCGTGTTTCGTTAAGGCCTATTTATTTTTGTTACAAGCCGTGTAAAGTTAATTTGTTTCAATGTACCGGTAGGCACCTGCGGCTTATAGACATGTGCGGCTTATGTTCAAAATAATATATTTTTTTAAATTCAGTGGGTGCGGCTTATATTCAGGTGCGCTCAATAGTCCGGAAATTACGGTAGTCTAGGTTGTGCGCTCTGCAAACAACGTGTCCACTCCTCCAATGACTGTAGTAATATATTAACAGATGCATTAACAGATGCCATACATAAAAATAATTTATTTGCCACTGCTTGACAAAAAAACATCTTGGTCAACCAACAGCCTATCGACCAAATAATTGACCAGTCGACTAAATGGGGTCATCCCTACGGCTAATATATATTTATTTTACTTTTAGAATATAGGCCTGATTCGTAATTATGAATTGACTGGTTTATTCCCACTACATAACAAATATTAGGCTACCCTTTATCCATCGCTCGTTCAATAGCCAACCACGCTCGAAAATAAATAGGCCGGTAGGCTACAGTATTGCTGTGCGGTAGGACCGCGACATAATAGCATATTTCATCTAAGAGCCTATACCAAGACAGGAGATGGAAACACCATGTATTGATCAACAAAATATTAAACAATTAGTCTTTTGCATAGAAGTGTGAGATGTAGGCAGAATTTACATTTAAAATTCTTCAATACACAACCAAACTTGCAGAATGCGCCGACAGTGTTTGGAACTCGCTATAGGCAGCATGCATTTTTTTCTTTTGAAAAAAACACTGCAAAAGATTCTGCCCACACCTCAACAGAAATTGTATCATATTTGCTATTCCGCTCAGCGCCAACATTTCCAAATCAGAGCAAATGAGGGTGTTTTTGTTACCCTAAAAGGTGAATGTTTTCCTGATGGTGTTATAGCTCTAATTTTTATCAATGAAAACATGCGTGTGACAGTTTGATAAATCCCAATCATTTTTGGCGCACGCAAATCCTAGAATCTCGACATATGCCAGAATTTAGTAAGACATTTACTCACGGTTCATAAATGAGGCAGCTTTGACCCTACTAAAAGCCTATAGACCATCTATCAGTATCCATTGTTTTTAACACACTGCCTGACATTTTTAAAGTCATTGATTGTCCTAAATAAGTCTATATAACACACTGTCGTTGTTATAATCTTATCACAAACAACTTGAGTTATAACCAGTTTTAGGAGGGCATGCCATTTTGTTCATCTCCCATTCCTCCTCCTCCCGGCAGTAGGGCTGCTCCCCTCCTCCCGGCAGTAGGGCTGCTCCCCTCCTCCCGGCAGTAGGGCTGCTCCCCTCCTCCTCCTCCCGACAGTTGGAGGTGCCGTGCCCAGTTGTTAATCACCCTGATAATTGCCTCTTTCTGAACCTAAACTCAGTGGAGGCTGCTGAGGGGAGGACGGCTCATAATAATGGCTGCAATGGAGGGGTATCAACCACATGGAAACCACGTCTTTTTTGTGTTTGATTCCATCCATTATTATGAGCCGTCCTCCCCTCAGCAGCCTCCACTGCCTAACTATACCAACGCTAATTTCGAACATATAACAGATTGCATAAATTATGTGGGAGAATGGGTGAGTTGATGAGCGAGGGGAAGTGAACGATGTACCAATTGTGAATGAAGAACAGGACGGGCCATTCTATTGCATTGATCTATTCTAATTATAATCTCAAAATGCTATGTACCCAATATCAGTCCACTGAATCCAAGCACTCTTATCAGTCTACTTGGAGTACACAGTAAATGCGTGCTTAATTTACAATGGCAAAAAGATCAAGAATGGCTGCACATGCTGCGTTAGCATTGCTACAAAATCTGAAAACGATTTATGGTGTGGAAGAAATGAATCATGACGTGTCTTATTATTCTGAGCTTCAGCCTGAACCTACACCTCAGACGCCTAAGCGTAAAAAAATCCAGACTGGTGCGCACTGAGCAGGTGTGCGCGCCACCACCAAATAAAACGGTGAGACAGGAGAGCGTAAGGGACCACACCCATTTGGATAGAACAACCGGCGACAGTGCTACGGGCCGATTATCAGCACAAAATGTAAACACTGAGGGCATATCCCTTACATCGCAAGCAAAAAACATTATATTCATTATAATGCCATTATTGCTTGCTGATTTTGACTTTATCAAGCACACATTGCGCTAATGATTAGGCTATGATGTTTTCATAATTTGAAGCAAGTTTTGACGAACGTGCATCTAGGTGTTTGTGTTGTTTCATTTTTTTTGTTATAAAAAGCTGTTACCGCGTTCCAACACATGCTTTCCATTTCATAGTTGTAACAAAGGCACTCCACAAATAAAATTGATTGACTTAATTTTTTTTACACACACAGCCTACCTACAGTAACATAAAATAATGAAAATGCTATTTTGTTTTAAAAATGTTGTAACGTTACACAAGCCCTTTAACTTTTTTGTTGCGTATACTGTATATGAAATGTATTAATTACATTGTTAGAATGACCGCTCATTAGCTTGAAGGGGGGTTCCTCGTGGCCCAGAGGTTCTAGTGTTAAACCACCCGTGATGCTCAGAGGTTTAGTCTATCCATCTTGTTTCTAAACAGGGTAACAACTCCGCTGAGGTTGAAGAGCTAAAGAACAGGTACGTTGAGTCATATTTCTGTTAGATACCATGTATCGAATCTCCATATCCAACTTTCTCTACCGAATGGGGATATTTATTTCTCTCCCTCTTTCAGTCTGATAACCAAAGAAGGTCAGGTGGCCGTTCTAGAAGAGGAACTCCAACAGCTGAAGGTTGAACTGGAGCTGGTGAAATCTTCCCAGACTGAGGATCCACAGGTCAACGGGTATGTTCACTTTTACTGGGACACCATGTGGCCTGGGGTTGGTTAAGCCAAGTGGTTAGCGCCGCAGTCCTCATTGCATGTCTACAACCGTGTCCTTGTGGGTTCCAATTCCGCTCCCCACTGCTATTATTACACATCTTGCCTCATCTCACTTAGCTGTCTGTCTCTAACTATACTACAGTCTCTGTTCTATTACATATATAAATACAAAAGTTGGAATTCCCACTCTTCGGGAAATAAAGTTTATTGGTGCTTTATCGACATATGTAGACCAACAAATGGGAAGGATACCTGCCCAAAACCAATCAAATCTGGTCAAGAATCTGAAGTCGTAATCATTCCATAAAATGTTTAAAAACATTAAGTTTTGTTTTTCTGGCACGTCAGTGTGAAGGAAGAGGAGGAGCAATCACCTGTTGAAGAACAGCTTGACAACACGGCAGAGATCGAACTCTTACAGAACAGGTATGGGAGGAATCTGCTATTTCTATTCGGCTCTAATTCTATTAGGAACTATTCACTTTACTTAGCCGGTAAGCACAAATCTCCAATGACAAGCCTATTATTCAATTATTGGCCCTCTAGGGACGAAGTACTGCCTGTGTTTGTTAATTGGTTAGTTTATCATTGACTAGACAGTGAGTTCACTCACCTGGTGTCCCAAGTCTGAAGAATAAAATCAGGGCAGTGTTCAGTAGAACACAATGTTGTGTAATGTTCAGATAGTAACACTATGTACACACAAAGGATAAGGAATCACATCAGCTCTATTCATGACAATTTTATCTGCAACAACATTTGCTTGGTTCTGGCCCTCTCGGACAATAATTGATTAGCCCTGTCTACTATGTAGTAGAAATAAGTCTGTCTCACTGTATCACAACCTAATAACTCAGTTTTCCCATGTCAGCCTTAAGGAAAAAGAGAGCATCGTGACGTCCCTCGAAGAGCAACTGCAGACATTGAGAGCCAAGATGGAGGTGAAGATCACCGATGCTATAAATTAGCAAACCTGTTGGCAACTTAGAGTTCAAATTCAACATTGCTCTCTTACAATCCTACATTTGTGTATGTACTATATGTTCCATTGCACAGCAGAAGTTCCCTCATGGGACAAATATATTAAAGTTATTTGAATTGTATTGAATCTGTTGTGCAGGTGGAGAGCCCAGCAGACACAGAGCAGCTTCAGAGCAGTCTGAAGGAAAGGGAGAGCCAGGTGGCCTCGTTAGAGGAAGAGCTCAAACAGCTGAGAGAGGAGATGGAGCAAGGGAAGAGTGCAAACGCTGTAAGTCTTCTATTCTCGCCTGTGTATGCATACAAGTGTGTGTGCTTGGTGTTAAGCCTTACTGTTTAAGGTTTAGTCTTACTCTGTAAGGCCTAGATTTAGTCTTACTGTGTAAAATGTAAGTTTTATACATGTGCTTTTGTCAGATGAAAAACTTAACCTTTGGCAACTTGAACAATGCATATTCTTTCAATTCCCTAACACAGGAGTCCGGAAGTGAGACGGAAGCCGAACAGCCGTTTGAATGGTATGTGTCCATTCCTAAGTCTTTAAGCACTTGAGGTGTATTAATTGACCCCATAGTGCATGCATTGTCTAATCGAATGAGCAGGGTTGGGAGTCTATTCCAGTCTGTTGAATTGGATATGGTATTTCCCCATAGGAATGAATTTCAATTCCTGAACTGGTACTAGAATTGATATGGACTTTTCCCACTTCCCTGCTAATGAGTGTTATATTTTCAGCCTTGAGAAAGATTCCCAGATGCTATCTCTGGAAGAGGAGCTACAAAGGCTAAAGGAGGAAATGGAACAAGTTAGGAACAAAAGCAATGTAAGTTTGAGGGTTTTGCCTTGCTCAAAGAGAGGTATGCTTGTTGCCCCTTGACTGTGTTAGCTTAGCTGAATTCTGCTCTACCCTATAGGATCTCCGCGAAAAGAACTGGGCGGCAATGGAAGCCTTGACCGCTGCTGAGAAGTTGAATGAGGAAAGACTGGCTGTGGCGAAGGGTGCGCAGGTCAGTGGCATGCAACACCCAGAGTCGTATATATGTGCTCTGCTTCGTGCTACCTCCTGATCAATATTGGCCAATAGGAGGTCAGGGGTCTTCCGAAATTCCAAAAAGGCTATCTGAATGGCTAAAATTGGAACTAGAATTCAAGTTTTCATGAATGAAATGCTCAAAGACAGCAACATGTCTGGCACTAAGGTTGATTGAACTCTAGCTAAATACTCTGGCTACACTCCCATTGACAAACACTGTTGTGAATACGGTTTGTGTTGATGGCTTTCATGATGCTTTGACTTTGCGTCTATTTGTAGCGCGTTGCAGAGGAAGCACTGAGCTCGTTCCAGACAGAAGCTCAAAAGGCTCTTCAGATGATCTGCCCTGACGTCTCTTTAGAAGCTGAGCAGGTAAGTTAGTTGGGTTTGCAATCGCCGACACAGACTTGGAATTGGAAAGTGTATTGTTTTTCAAATTATTATTCTCCGCCACAAAGCTTGTTGTTAAGTGTGGATACTCTTTGCTAGTCTGAATTGGAGCTCATTCCTTATTTATATACCCAAACGTTACCAACAGGGTGGTCAGTAATATATTATGTTAACAGGAATGGATTTGGAAAATAAAATCACTCTGGAAACTTGTAAATGGAATTCCCCTTAAACATGATTATACCAGCAGCCATTTTCTTTCCAGCTCTGTAGTTAAAATGCCTCAATCACTAATTGTAACCATAAGATACATGTTATTCTTTACAGAATAACTGGTTGGAGTTACTCATCCAGAAAGCACAGGCTACTGAAATTCCACAGAGCCAAGAAGTTCAGCAAGAGAATTTGCAACCCACAGACTCTGAGGTGAGGACCCTGTGTTTTACCCCGGTATAGTGTATACATTGCATTTTGAAGTGACCAACATTATTGTAAAGTTGCACAGCTTCAAAATACCAGTAGAGGTTCCTCTACACCTGTTGCTATAACAAGACATTTAGTTGCCTACTGCTGACCATTACTTACATGTTTGTCTCTGAAAACAGACAACAAAAGTGCATCTTAGTTTTTCCTGCCCTGGTGTTTCAGATGAGCCCCAGACAGCCATGACTGTGTGCTTGTTTTCTCTTTAGGAGCTTTTGTCAAAACTTGGAGAAGCCGAGGAGTCTCAGAAAACACTACAGGCGGAGTGTGAGCAGTACAGAACTGTCTTGGCTGAAACGGTAAGTCAATCCATGGTCCTGCGTGTGAACATGGTCCTCCCTGTGGCTCAGTTGGTAGAGCATGGTGTTTGCAATGCCAGGGTTGTAGGTTCGTTTCCCACGGGGGGCCAGTACGAAAAAAAAAGAGAAAAAAAGGTATGAAATGAATTGAAATGTATGCATTGACTACTGTAAGTCGCTCTGGATAAGAGTGTCTGCTAAATGACTAAAATGAACACCTGACTTTCCATCCAACTTCAGTCTGTTTGAGGGGGGACACAGCTTGACTTTGGTGTCTGTGATAAAACCCTGGTGTGTCCCCTAAATGACACCCTATATCCTACTATGTGCACTTTATATGGAATAGAATGTGTAATACAGAAGGTGGAGTGACATGAATAAAGTGTAAGCTTTATTAAAGTAAACAGGCAAGAATCGCTAGCCCCACTAACATACTTGTACTCCTGCTTTGCACCTAGAAGTAGGTATTATGATAACTGCATTCCCACATTATCACACTTCCATTAGGAGGGCATGCTGAAAGACCTTCAGAAGAGTGTGGAGGAAGAGGAGCACGTGTGGAAGCTCAAAATCGTAGAGGCTGAGGAGCAAGGGCAAGCAGTGAGTTATTTTTCTTAAATTCTCTCTCTCTGGTCTTACTGAATAGCAGCAGACGAGATGGTTTCCTATAAGATGACTTGATATGAAGTTAAAAGCTATTTTGTCTTGCAGGCTTTGGATCAGGTGAAGGTGTTGCAGCAAGCTGCAGAGGATATGAAGATGAACAATGAAAGCACAGACCAGGTAGAGCTTTAGTACCGGTATTGGGATGGGTGTATACAGAGCTCAATCTAAACCTTAATATTTGTTGGATTTACTTCCAGTCACAGACTCAAGTAAACCAATGAGACCTGTTTTGATTGGTTTTAGTTTGATAATAAAAAGTGATTTATTATCCTGTGTTTTGTGCAGCTGAAAGAGCAGGTGATGCTTCTGGAGGCCCAGTTGGAGAAACAGCTGGAGTCCATCAGCTTTAGCCAAACTTACGCCGAGGAGGTCGCCCAGGTAGGCCAAACACGCCATTACACCTGGGTCATGATGTTTTCAGGTTGAACATTTTTTCACTCTGTCATTGTCACGTTGTCGTCTGTGCCTAAAGGACACAACCTACGTTAAGCTTTTATTTTCATCGATTTTTATTTTGGATTAGGATCTCTTTTAGCCCACCAGGGGCTAGTCTTCCAAGTGTGGCAATACAGTTGTCTAAACACAGATTTTACATCGTTAACATCCACCTATATGTATTATTTGCTACTTGGGTTGTCCACTGATTGCTTGTAGCTACAGTCTACATCTTGTATGCCTTTGCAGCTGAAGGCCTTGTTAATGAAGACCCAGAGCCAGCTGGAGACTGCCCAATTGGAAGCACAGAAGCAGGCCAAGGAACTTTCTGTGGTAGGTTTGACGCGCCAGTCGCCATTTTAGTGCCATAAAATGATGCAATTTCCACTCCAGCAGTTTCCCTCAACCACAGCTCTAGGATCAGATTACACTAACCTTTGCCATTATGCTTATGAAAAATATCTGATCTTGTATTAGTGGTCACTTCTACCAACTGTATTACGCCCTTAGAGGCAATGATCAACAAGGCTCTTTGGCCTCTGTGAACAGCAGTCTGAGTTCAGAAGGGCGCAACGATATGGAATGTTCTGATAGGATGATCTGTAGAGTTAATGACCACTCAATTTGTTATTTCTATCTGCAATGTTCAGTATGTTAAATGAAAGCACCCTACTGAGGGAGACCCAGGGCTTTGGGTGCGTCCCAATAATATTTCCTTCCTCCTGAAAGGTGCATTTGTTCACTACATCCTACAAATCTAAAAGCATTGGCTAGTGGGAGTTTCCACCATATTTCTTATACCAGTCATTTCTTTTCAAATCAGGGAAGTGAACAAGTGCACACTTTGGGAGGAAGGAGAGATAATTGGAGCATTGCGACATTGCCTTTGTGTTGAGCGGCAGATTGCTTCCTGTTGCAGGTCAGACAGCAGCTGAGCGAGACGACGGAGCACGTGCAGAGCCAGGAGGCCTCCGAGTCAACACAGGTCAGGGTGCCTGACAGACGGGGTGCACCCTGCACAAGCTAGCTGAGAACTATCAGACTCAGAATGTATTCATCGAACTGACTACAAGCCGCAATCCTGAATGGAAACGATAAGCACCGTGTAATTGTCAGATTTGTGGTGCTCATCTTAATTTTCGGCTGTAATATCCCTTTAAGCACTCGGCTAGGGCACCCTACCAATGTAGTGTTCACTTGCAAACCGTTCACTCGCATATTAGAGACCAACCCGTATTTAAATAATAATGTGCGGCATGATGGCACACTAATTATGCCCGTATACAATAAATCATATTTATATTATGACACATATTTGACTTCATTCAAATCAGAGGCAGCAGAATCACACCACACCTATTCAGTCTGATAGTTCTCAAAGGCAGAAGCTTTTGCTATACACTAACCACACTGTATGTGCTTTCTAAAACAAACGTTTTACAGCAACGAAAATGCCTATTTTAACTCTAGTTGTTGTCCTCCTTGCATGAAACTGTATGCGTGTGTGTTTGTTTACTGAGTTGACATTGGCGTTGTGCTATGCTCTGAGGTGCTGCACCAGTGGCTGTTGTAATACTTGTGGGGGGGAAACAGCAAAACGCTAGCACCCTTCAAATGTATTTTTCAAAATGCCAGAGCTCAGTAGTGAGTGAGGTTGTCTTTGTTGATGCTTGTTTGGTACGTTGCGTAACGGACCACTTTGGAAGACAAGCGCATCTTTCTAGTTTCACCTGAACCAGAAACTGCCCCTCAGGAGTCTACTTGTTCTAACCTAACCGTTTGGGAGAACCTCTGCACACTGTGGAGTAGGGCTGGCCTATACGCCACCACGTTGTGTCCTACAGTACCCCCCCACCCCAATGTGATCTATCTGGGGGGTGTGATTTGGCTGACCTGTTTGTGTGTGTATTATCTCAGGTCCAAACCCAGCTGGAGCAGGTTACAAACAAGTTGCAAACAGAGGAAGAGATGAGACAGCAGCTGGCTGTTGACTTTGACCAGGTAAGTCATAATAAAGACATTCTGCTGAAACTAAGTTTGAATCGCAATATAGCGAGCATACAGCTGACATGGTAAGAATGAGGTTAGAGGTGCCGGAGATTGGTGTAGAAGTCTAAACTCCCAAGTCTATACCCCTGTCAACAGTGTTGGAGCCCTGTCTCGGCCACCCTTTTGTCTATGCCCCTATTGTCTCCATCTCTACATTTTCAGCTGTGCTGTCCTAAATCAAAAAATAAACATGTAAGGTTAGAATTCCTATGTCCTTAAAAAAAACATTAGATATTGATTCAATGTTTCAATCTATTACTTCATGCATTCCCACAGTATTTCTGCTGCATCTTTCATCGTTAGTTGGGCACCAATGATCACATCTGGATTAGCACAGTATGGAACAGAAATCGTACAGCTTTTTTAACTCGGTCAACTCTCTCAATACAGTACAACTTTATTGTCCAATGTGAATTGGACGTTCTTATGTTATTCCCAACCTCCTCGCATACCACCACATCCTTTGGCTGTCAGTCTTTATGTTTGGGATGTATTGCCAATGGCATTTTTATTTCTAAGACCGTCTATTTAATCTTTGCTCTCAAATCTTTTTGCTCTCCCCTTGCAGGCTCAGAAGTGTGTGACTGACCTACAGACACAGATGGACCAAATGAAGGCAGCGGGAGACTGCTCCACAGGAGAACTCAAGGTGCTTACCCTTGTCTTTGTTTATTCCTTTACTCTCTACCTCTCTCACCGACATGGACTTCATAGGTCATCCTATTAGATGGCTTAGGAAAACTGCTTCCGACTCAAATATGCTACCAACAGACTCCGACATGGTTCTGTAATGGCACACCAAACTGGACCTGCTTGTGTGGTGGTGGCAGTGACGAACCGTGACTATAGGACCTAGGCCTTCAGAGGGACCAAAAATCTTCCAATACGTTATCAAACCAAAACAATCTAGAAAGTAACAGAAAACACAGCATCACTTAATGCGCCCAACATTATAACTTCTGTAATCGGACCATTCTAGTGAAGGAAGAGCAATACTTTTTGATGACTTTAGGAATTAATCAAACAGGCCTGGCCGTGCTTTGGGCTGCCGTACACACAGCATGGACACATGACAAACAGTATAAAATATTGCACTGTTTACACAACTTATAGTAGCCAACACCTATCACCAATAGCGACAACAGTGTCACATCAAAGGTGACAGGCTCATGGTGCTGAAAGGACAGCGGCTGTAATGCCTGTGCACTGCATGGCGCTGAAGGAGAGAATTTTGGTCAAACATATAGACAGGCGACAGCAGTCTCACACAGCATCAAATAATGTTAACGGTTAAGTAGCCCATTCACTCCAGTAGGCCCCATGAAATCATACCAATACAAAAGCACAACCATTTCAGGTCCCAAATGAAATGAATAAACCAGCTATTACTTCCCATTGTTACTAGCGTTAGCGTGGGAAAACTACTGCTTGCAACACTGGTTATTTTCTCTCGTTCTGTTCTTTAAGTTTTTCTGGCAGACGATAACCTATTAGTGTATTGCCGTAACCATTATGAATTCATTACCTCTTGCACTCTCAGTAGTAACATGTCTAGGCCTTCTCTCTATCAAAAAATAAATAAAAAAGGCCCACACATTGCAAGTCAACATGTGATTGGTTCATTCCACTGTCACTCCAAATTTCGGCTCTAATACAGTTGAATGGCAGAGGCCTTATGTCCAGCTTCTAAAGGCCTAAGCAATGGCTGGCTGAGCTAGATTTTTCTACCCAGAGAACCCCAAAAAACCCTGATTTGGATTTAAAAAAATGATATTCAGGATTAAGCCTTCTCTTTAACACAAACTGAAGCGATTAAGTCAGAATATTATTAAAATTACTGTAAGGATGAAAAATAATATACATTTTTATAGATCCCTAGGCCTTCTCTGAAGACCGTGATGGTTCCCCACTGCATGGTGGGAAATTGCTGGCTTTATGCCAAATCCCAAATTCATAGTTGCCATTGTGAGTCCGGCAGCTTTTAGTAAAAAAAAGAAATTGGGGTATTGCCCCACTAATTACCTGGTAATCACTTAGAACGTAATTACTTATCGGTCACAATTGTTACCAGTTTGGTTCAATGATTAAAAGTAATAACCAGAAAGTACAAATCATTTCCAATTGGTAATTTCACAATAAATACCACATAATTACCAATAAAAGTGCAACCTTCTGGCTTCTGGTCTACTTATCTAATCTTTAGGCTACCTCCCCTCTCCATTGATATTTAAATAAATAGAATAACTTTATTTTGTGTGTTTGAATGATCCAGGAGAGGCTGGAGAAAGAGAAGAAGCTAACCAAGGACCTTGGCCAGGCGGCTACTAAGCTCCAGCAGTTGCTCAAGGCCACCCAGGAGCAGCTCGTCAAAGAGCGGGACACCGTCAAAACCTTGCAGGGCCAACTTGTTGGGAAGGTAGGCCAACCACACTGCACCACCTTATTTAGCAGGCCCACCACAGCTCCTAGACCTACACTGTGTGGGTCTTTTATGGAAAACCCCTTTCCCATGTTTGGGTTTCAACTGAATAGGGGGTAGGGGGCTCAACTCTTTTGGTGGTATGTGGCTATATTCAGAGTATAATGGGCCTTTGTTAATGCTCTGCAGATCCAAGAAGTATGCACTTTGCTGTAGAGGCCTGATTCCGACTTAGGAAATTACGCATTTCTTATGCACGCCTTTCCTACACACACACACACACACACACACACACACACACACACACACACACACACACACACACACACACAAAAGTATGTGGACACCCCTGTGGATTCAGACACACCTGGATTCAGACACACCTGTTGCTGACAGGTGTATAAAATTGGGCACACAGCCATGCAATCTCCATAGACAAACATTGGCTTTACTGAAAAGCTCAGTGACTTTCAATGTGGCACCGTCATATGATGCCACCTTTCCAACAAGTCAGTTTGTCAAATTTCTGCCCTGCTAGAACTGCCCCGGTCAACTGTAAGTGCTGTTATTGTGAAGTGGAACTCCATATTAATGTCCATGAATTTGGAATGTGATGTTCATGTAGTGTACCTTTTTTTTAAGGTGCATAACAGGCTTTGGAGGTGTGGTTAAAAGCTGAATAACATGTCAGAACACTATTTTGGTATACTGTACATATGCCCATCCCTAGTTGTCAGTGGCTTAGACTTGTTAGGGCTGTTAATATTTATCAGATCTTTAAATGTTTCTGGACAGTGATTATTTAAAGTCCTTTGTTCTTGGTACTTTCTCTCCACCAGGAGGAGCCCGAGCAATCAAAGGAAGGGACATCCGTCTAAGACCGAATGAACATCCCACAACTTTCCAAAATGCCGTCATTATTTTACTTATTCCTTTTTTCCCCTCTTTTCTCTTTTACTGTAGTTTGTAGTCAAAAATTATCATTTTGTTAAGGGATGGGGAGTTCAGAAGCGTTTCAATATTGTATGCCTTTTTTATTATTATTTTGGAACCAACAATCAATTGAGGGGTCTCTGGCTGTGTCAGGAACTTTTGTTTATTTGTCCTGACATTCCCAGAACACACAGCGGTTCAGTGTTATTGAAAAGGGGAATTGCCTGTGCGTTAAACGTGCAGCAACTAGTGCAATCACTTTCTTGTTGTCCTTTTTGCCTGTCCTTTTTGTATGACATTGGAAAGGGAGGTTATTTCATGGTACGCAGACGCAATACAATGTTATGCCTTATATTTTACGTAGTGGGCTGCTGACAAATGTGAGAATTTGTAACAAATAAACTATAGATCTATTTGGGTTGATGGGTGTGTTACTGTTTATTGCACAAATGCATTATGGAAAAGAGGAATTATTTGAGACACACAATATGCAGTTAGACGACTATATGTTAAAGGGAAAGTTCAGGATTTACATCAGAGGTTTTAGACGTTCCCGCGGGCAGGGGTCCATTCTGGTCTGCGTGTGATTTTGAGAAATCATTAAATGTTTGCTTTCCAGTTATTTTTCCACCTAACATAATGGAGACTGTAGTTCCCACGGATGTGTAGTAATGGATTACATGTAACGGGCATTACGTAATCTGATTTTTAAAAAAGTACTAATGATCAACCCTGATTTCCCCACAGAAAGTAATGTAATTTGCTTAGTTGGATTACTTTTTCAGCATTGCTGTCATTTAGTGACCCCTCACATGTTTTCAACTCATATTGTCCTCCAAGGGTGGGTGATGTCTTTTTGTATTCAAACTGGTTGAATGAATAGGTAAGGCTTCCAAAACAAATCCACCTGGCACACTGGTCAATCAGACAGTTGTCTGGACTCCACACGGAATTGTGAACCATGCTTAGACCAATGGTTTAAATGAGGATCTAAAATGGCTAGCTGTTCTTCCAACCTGGCCTCCTTGCCTCACAATTTATGAAGCTGATGCAGTAAATCTGATCGTGCTTTCCTGTAACACATGCTATTGACTAACTGGCCTAGCCTATTACAATTGACGGACATGGACATGATATACGCTAGCACAGCTAATAACACCGTTTAGGGACACTTTAGCCTAACGCCGGTTTAAACCAAAGTTAGGCTATCGTGTCCAAAAATGGTGTTGATATAGGCAAGCCTACTATAGGTTGAACGTTGCACACATTCACACCAGATAGTATCCTCCTTGCTATAACCTTTAGTGTAGCCTACACTAATTGTGGTTGTATTGTGAATCGAAGAGCAGGCAACATGTAGTGTTTCAATGAAAGGCGCTTCTTGGAGTCACTCAGACCAAAACACAGGTTATAGGACAGGCCTAATACAGAAATGTCACTACGATGAATATAGGTGAAATTACTTAAGACGTGTACATGGTTTTATAAGCATTTTGATCATCTGCTACTTCGTCACATTTGTGCTATTTCACTCATGGACCAGCAGTGGAGGGCTTTCTCCTTTTAAAATAATCTTTCCCCGAAGGGTATTCAAGCTCGCAGACGCCATATGTCAACATCACTTCAGTGGATCACTCCAGGCGAGAAGTAATGGGTCAATTACTTGTATTTGACAACAGCATGAGTCATCGCCTTCAACTTTTACAATGTTATGTCAGTAATGTGTTATTGTCACATAATGTAAAAATATATTGGCATAGACCATGGGTAACAAATTGCAGTTGGATGGTTTAACAATCTGCCTCTGGTAGCCAAATTTACCTGTTGAACAAATGCGAGTGGATGGTGGGTCTACCATTTAAGGTCTCTGATAGGTTGAGTCGTTATTTTGTTGCCGGATATAATTTTCTGCTCAGCTGGCCGTCCTAAGCATCATAGCTAATTTTGGCCTATGAGAAAAGCTAGCAGCTAACCATTTTAGACCAATGGTTTAAACCATTGTAGGGGCCATACTTGCTTAGACAGAGTTTATTCTGTTTACAGTGCACTTTCACACTCTCCTTTCTGTGCTCTGAGAAGCAGGAGAGAAAGATACTTTCTGATTGTGCAATGTAATCACTGGGAAAACACCTATTTGAAAGCAACCACTGTTGTTACGGTTGAAGAGAAGAGTCCCAGCTTTCTGTAGGTCTACATTGTATTTATGAACCACTGAGTTATGTATAGGCCATTCACGGTGAGTGCATTGGCCTATACATGAAATGTACTGTTAGACATCAATTACATGGCTAACTATCAGCTATATTTAGAGTTAGGAATTTAGCTCATCTCTTCCTCAGGTGGTGAATTAGCCCCAAATTAATAAACCCTATTTTGACTGTAAAATATTGCATGACAACCACTGGTTTATACTGAGGAATCGGGGGAGAAGGGCTTTGGTCAGGTACAGCCAGAAGAGGATTGGCCACCACTCAGAGCCTGGTTCCTCTCTAGGTTTCTTTCTAGGTTCCTGCCTTTCTAGGGAGTTTTTCTTAGCCACCGTGCTTCTACATCTGCATTGGTTGCTGTTTGGGGTTCTAGGCTAGGTTTCTGTATATCTGCTGGTGTAAAAAGGGCTTTATAAATAAATTTGATTGAGGTGACCAAGAACCCGATGGAGTCCAGAGTTCCTAAGTGGAGATGGGAGAATCTTCTAGAAGGTCAACCATCTCTGCAGCACTCCACCAATCAGGCCTTTATGATAAAGTGACCAGACGGAAGCCACTCCTCAGTAAAAGGCACATGACAACCCACTAGGAATTTGCCAAAAGGCACCTAAATGACTCAGACCATGAGAAACAAGATTCTCTGGTCTGATGAATCCAAGATTTAACTCTTTGGCCTGAATGCCAAGCGTCACGTCTGGAGGAAACCTGGCACCATCCCTATGGTGAAGCATGGTGGTGGCAGCATCATGCTATGGGGATATTTTTCAGCGGCAGGGACTGAGAGACCAGTCAGGATTGAGGTAAAGATGAACAGAGCATTGTCATTATGGGGTATTGTGTGTAGTTTGATGAATAAAACAATTTAATCGATTTTAGAATAAGGCTGTAACGTAACAAAATGTGGAAAAATTCAAGGGGTCTGAATACTTTCCGAATGCACCTTAAGACTAGCTGTCGCCATTGGTGGCCGTAGGCTAATGGGGATCCTAATAAATAAAATTGTAGTACTCTAGTACACTTAATATATGCCATTTAGCAGACACTTTTATCCAACGTGACTTACAGTCATGCAGGCTTACATGGATGATCCCGGGAATTGAACCCACTATATTGGCGTTACAAGCACCATGCTCTACCAGCTGAAGTACAAAAGACCACTTCTTTAATGAAGGACTTTGAATCACTCTATACTACGATTAAGCTTCTAATTTTTCTATTGTGTGAATTTTGGTGCGACCAAAATTAGTTATTGGGAAAAAGTTAGTATGGAACCAACCCTGTGTATGCTCTCACACAGACCATGAAGAGAACATGTGAACTATAGGATTTTCATGCTCTCACTAGTCTCCAAATTGAACTAAATGAAATAATCCTATTAGGTGCACGTCTAAAAAAAATATGGGTGTTTGAAGTGAAAGTAATCGGATCACGTTACTCATTTTGAGCAACAAAAGTATTACCTTAGTGTTTTACCGTGATGAGTTCCAAAGTTTAAGCCAGGGGCAGACTGGGACAAGAATTCGTCCCTGGCATTTTATCCACACCAGCCCACATCACTGTACTCGTCGCTAACTCAATGAAGCAATTCCAGTGTATATTTGGCCTTATGTTTTAGGTTACTGTCCCGCTGAAAGGTGAATTTGTCTCCCAGTGTCTGTTGGAAAGCAGACTGAGACAGGTTTTCCTCTAGGATTTTGCCTGTGCTTAGCTCTATTCTGTTTCTTTTTATCCTAAAAAAAAACTCTGCAATCCTTGCCAATGACAAACATACCCATCGGCCACCTCCATGCTTGGAAATAGGACGATTGGTACTTAGTGATGTGTTTGCACCAAACATAACGCTTTGTATTCAGGATATTTCTTTGCCACGTCTTGCAGTTTTCACTTTAGTGCCTTATTGCAAAAAATTCATGTTTTGGATTTATTTTTACTCTGTACAGGCTTCCATCTTTTCAATCTGTCATTTAGGTTCGTATTGTGGAGTAACTACAATGTTGTTGATCCATCCTCAGTTTTCTCCTATCACAACCATTAAACTATGTAACTGTTTTAAAGTCACCATTGGCCTCATCATGAAATCCCTGAGTGGTTTTCTTCCTCTCCGGCAACTGAGTTTAAATCTGTTTGATATTCACTGCTCGACTGAGGGACCTTACAATTATCTGTATGTGTGGGGTACAGCGATGAGGCAATCATTCAAAAATCATGTTAAACACTATTATTGCACACAGAGTGAGTCCATGCAACTTCTTATGTGACTTGTTAAGCAAATGTTTACTCCTGAACTTATTTAGGCTTGCCATAACACAGGTGTTGAATACATATTGACTCAAGACATTTCAGCTTTAATTTGTTTATAATAATGTCTAAAAACATAATTGTGTGTAGGCCAATGACACAAAATCTCAATTGAATCAATTTTAAATTCAGGCTGTGACACAAGAAACTGTGGAAATATCTGAAGGCAGTGCCTCTGCTCTAGCCATTTTGTTTGACTCCTTGCTGTGCTGTCTATCTGTCTCAGCATCTTCTCTGCTGTCATTCTGTGCTTCTTTTGTTTTCTGCCTGCTTAAGCCTTATATGTTATAAAAGCCAAGGTAACAACTTAGGCTATATTGCAAATTAGGGCCTGTGCATGTCAGTCCGTCCAGGATTTTGCAGGTTTTTTGTGACATTTGCTGCAGCAATTCTGTCATTGCCCACTCATCAGCCAAAAACTCATTATAGATTAGTATGACAAAGAAATTGTGCAAATATATATTATGTTATGAGCCCCATGGCACCCCGGGCCATTTCACCTTTTTAATTTTTTATTAAGAAAGTATTTTTGTGTGTCAAGCACACCCAACAAAAAATGGTCTAGCCCTTCTGGCATTAGTTTAACAGAGACTATCATACTGGATTGATAAAGTAACGTTAGCCAAACTGTCTGAATTTTCATTCAGAATTAATTATTTGAGTTAATATGATTGATTGATTGTTTTGTTTTCATTTGCCCAGAGATTCTATGTTAGCCATTCTTAGAGCCAAGTTGGACATGGTGCTCGATAGGATGGAATGGTATTTGTTACACATACTTCTCATTGCTGGAGGGGATATAATTTCTAAGAATTACATAATGGAAAAAAGTATGTTTTAAATTCAGGTTAAAGCAAGAACAATTTGTGGACAAATGGTCACTACTCACTGAGAACATGGAGAATCAGTGTGATTAGGGTTTGTGTCTGATCAATGACCTCTTCCTCTTTATGGAGAGAACTGTTGAAGGTCAACTGGAATGAAACTGTACATCTTACCCATTCTGTGTGTGTTGTGTTTTGCTTTTGTCATATTATTATTATATATTTTTTTACCTGTTTGTATATGTTCACTTTACTTGTCTTATCTTTCGAAAGCATAAGCACTACCTGCACACTGGAATTGAAATGTGTGGTATTTTTTAAGACGCATTGAAAATGCAATGCTTAAATGCAAAAATGATCAACGCATGAATATTTTCATAACAGTGGGCATGATTTGGACCAAAATGAAATTGTTAAGTGAAAATGAATAAAGGTCATTGTAAAGTGAAAATGATAAAAGAAAAGTTTAAACATAATAGTAAAAAGGTCAAAGCAAACTGAAATTGAAATGGGCTCTTTTCAATTTCTCACATCCCCCCATCTCCTGTTTGGAGTGGCTTCCAGACCTTTCTTCCCGATAACTAAAGGTCCCAAATCTTCTGCGCATGTGTGCGCAAAGTAGAGAATCCCGCAGTCTTCTCTACTCATAGAGAACATGCTACTCTGATGAATTGTGCTCGTTTAATAAAGTTAGATCAAAGCATGATCACATAATGAGTATTCAACATAACAGAAGTGAATATAATAGCATAGTATAACAAATTTAATTAAATAAACATCACTTCATTTCTTATGAAATTTTAGGATGATTGTGCGAATGGTTACATTTTTCTCTCGTGGCCAAAACTCAACATATTTTACAGCAGATGTGGTTAAAATGATAGAGTTAAGGGGGTGTGTCACAATATCTAACAGTGCAGAATAGTGCCTGGCTGGAGGGGGATTTGGCCACATAAACTCATGTAACCCAATATTGCAAGCTCTGATATTGCGAAAATGTGGAATACAGGTAGCCAATTGTCTGCCCTTAATACAAAAACAAACATTAGGATCTTAAAGAAAAGCCACAACTCTTGAGTTCATTTTGTGTTTTGCTAACTTTAGGAACCTACCCTGGCAGCTTGCACTTTTTGTTGTATATACTGTAGTTGTTTTTGTCAACACTTCAAGCCTATGTTAGTCATTACAGTACATGCGTTGTTTTTGTTTTGTTATCTTTTTGGTCAGCTACTGTTTCACTTTCACAGCCATGCCCGCTACTCACTGATGTCAATCTAATGTACATATCCCAATGACTGATTTGAATGTGGTGAGCTTTAATTTAATGGGTTTGAATGCACCAATCAAACATGATGTTTCGAATTGCCCCCACAAGAATCATTCCCTGGGAGCTCGACAGAGATCTGGAGTTTTCTATCCACCAAGATCAGTACTCCCTTTTGACTTATTTGCAGCACATGAATGGGCAATTAGTTTATAGCGTCTGTTTTGGAATCTGTGCTCATCTTTATCCAGCAAATGAGTTTCCTGAATCAATGCAATGGATACTTGCTTTGATACTTGCTACACCGCAAGCAAGTATCCCTTGCATTGATTCAGGAAACTCAAAAAGTAGAAATAGAGATAATGGGGTGCAAAGGAGAAAAATAAAATAAATAAAATAAATAAATATAGTAGGGGAAGAGGTAGTTGTTTGGGCTAAAATTATAGATGGGCTATGTACATGTGCAGTGATCTGTGAGCTGCTCTGACAGCTGGTGCTTAAAGCTAGTGAGGGAGATAAGTGTTTCCAGTTTCAGAGATTTTTGTAGTTCATTCCAGTCATTGGCAGCAGAGAACTGGAAAGAGAGACGGCCAAAGGAGGAATTGGCTTTGGGGGTGACCAGAGAGATATACCTGCTGGAGCGCGTGCTACAGGTGGGTGCTGCTATGGTGACCAGTGAGCGAAGATAAGGGGGGACTTTACCTAGCAGGGTCTTGTAGATGACCTGGAGCCAGTGGGTTTGGCGACAATTATGAAGCAAAGGCCAGCCAACGAGAGCGTACAGGTCACAGTGGTGGGTAGTATATGGGGCTTTGGTGACAAAACGGATGGCACTGTGATAGACTGCATCCAGTTTGTTGAGTAGGGTATTGGAGGCTATTTTGTAAATGACATCGCCAAAGTCGAGGATGCTTTGTTGAGAAATAGGAAGCCAATTCTTGATTTAACTTTGGATTGGAGATGTTTGATGTGAGTCTGGAAGGAGAGTTTACAGTCTAACCAGACACCTAGGTATTTGTAGTTGTCCACATATTCTAAGTCAGAACCGTCCAGAGTAGTGATGCAGGACAGGCGGGCAGGTGCAGGCAGCGATCGGTTGAAGAGCATGCATTTAGTTTTACTTGTATTTAGGAGCAGTTGGAGGCCACGGAAGGAGAGTTGTATGGCATTGAAGCTCGTCTGGAGGGTTGTTAACACAGTGTCCAAAGAAGGGCCATAAGTATACAGAATGGTGTCGTCTGCGTAGAGGTGGATCAGAGACTCACCAGCAGCAAGAGCGACATCATTGATGTATACAGAGAAAAGAGTTGGCCCAAGAATTGAACCCTGTGTCACCCCCATAGAGACTGCCAGAGGTCCGGACAACAGGCCCTCCGATTTGACACACTGAACTCTATCAGAGAAGTAGTTGGTGAACCAGGCGATGCAATCATTAGAGAAACCAAGGCTATTGAGTCTGCCGATGAGGATGTGGTGATTGACAGAGTCGAAAGCTTTGGCCAGGTCAATGAAAACGGCAGCACAGTATTGTTTCTTATCGATGGCGGTTACGATATCGTTTAGGACCTTGAGCGTGGCTGAGGTGCACCCATGACCAGCTCTGAAACCAGATTGCATAGCGGAGAAGGTGCAGTGGGATTCGAAATAGTGGGTAATCTGTTGACTTGGCTTTCGAAGACCTTAGAAAGGCAGGGTAGGATGGATATTGGTCTATAGCAATTTGGGTCATGATTGTCCCCTCCTTTGAAGAGGGGGATGACAGCAGCTGCTTTCCAATCTATGGGAATCTCAGACGACACGAAAGAGAGGTTGAACAGGCTAGTAATAGGGGTTGCAATAATTTCGGCAGATAATTTTTGAAAGAAAGGGTCCAGATTGTCTAGCCCGGCTGATTTGTAGGGGTCCAGATTTCGCAGCTCTTTCAGAACATCAGCTGACTGGATTTGGGAGAAGGAGAAATGGGGAAGGCTTGGGCGAGTAGCTGTGGGGGGTGCAGTGCTGTTGACTGCAGTAGGGGTAGCCAGGTGGAAAGCATGGCCAGCCGTAGAAAAATGCTTATTGAAATTCTCAATTATAGTGGGTTTATCGGTGGTGACAGAGTTTCCTATCCTCAGTGCAGTGGGCAGTTGGGAGGAGGTGTTCTTATTCTCCATGGACTTTACAATGTCCCAGAACTTTTTTGAATTTGTGTTGCAGGAAGCAAATTTCTGCTTGAAAAAGCTAGCCTTAGCTATTCTAACTGCCTGTATATATTGGTTTCTAACTTCCCTGAAAAGTTGCATATCATGGGGGCTGTTTGATGCTAATGCAGAACGCCATAGGATGTTTTTGTGTTGGTTAAGGGCAGTCAGGTCTGGGGAGAACCAAGGGCTATATCTGTTCCTGGTTCTAAATTTCTTGAATGGAGCATGCTTATTTAAGATGGTGAGGAAGGAATTTAAAAAAAAATAACTGGCTAGCTTCTGTTGTGGATTTCAGATTTGAGGTAAATAATACTTTTATTTTTTAAATTGGTGAGGCGGGTTGCAGGAGAGTATTTTAATGCTATGCTATACGTTCAAGTGATGGGCAAGTAGTCACAGAGCATAAAGCAATAAATGACGTTTTTATAGTGCCCTTTACTCTTTAGAAGCTACTTGATATGCAAAGGTACAATTTATTTATGCAAAATTTGGCTTTACCTAAATTGGATTTATTATACAGTGAGCTACTGGAACAACCCATTACCTTAGAAGAGCTAGGGGATGTGGTCAGGACTCTACAAAAAGGGAAATCTCCCAGGCTTGATGGGATCCCCCCTGAACTATATCTGGTTCTATGGGATAAAGTTGGTCCCCTGATTTTGGACTCCATTAATTATGCTATTGAGACTGGGTCACTCCATAGAGACCAGAACATTGCTTTAATTACTCTGTTACTGAAGAAGGGAAAAGACCCGCATGAATGTTATAGTTACCACCTTGTCTCCCTGATTTTGTAGGGATGCAATGTTGTATGCAAAAGTATTGGCCATGCGTATTGATCTCTTGGTAAGTTAATACACCATGACCAAACTGGCTTTGTTAAAGGGAGATTGGCTGCACATAATGTATGCAGGTTACTGCATGTTATTGACATTGCTGACAATTTACATCATGACTGCACTGTTTTGTCACTTGATGCTGAAAAGGCATTAGACCGGTTAGAATGGGGATATTTATGGATGGTTTTTATTCAGCCCTAATTTCATCTCTATGATAAAAACATTATATAACGACCCTACTGCCAGCTGTAAATTGTCTCCATTTCCATTAAGATGCGGATCTAAACAAGGATTGTCCTATGTCCCCACTGCTTTTAATATGACTATCTCTCCAATTGCAATTTATGAGTCTACACTATCTCACCTTATGCGGATGGCATCCTTCTGTTCCTCTCCAATGTTGGGTCCTCTCTCTCTCATGTACTTCAGTTGTTTGAGTCTAAAGAGCTGGGTGGATATATATTTTTTTAACCAAATCTATGTTATTCCCTATAAATTAAGCAGCTAATTATGCTCAGTCACCTTCTTTTGTACCAATAAGCACCAGCTTTACTTATTTGGGGGTTAAAATACATCCTACTCTATAAAAATGTTTTAGAGAGAATTTCTGTGGCATTTTTGCAAAAAATGAAGGCGGATTTGCAGAGGTGGTCTAATCTAACTATATCGTTACAGGGCAGAGTTATCACAGCGAAAATTAATATCTTGCCCCGGGTTAACTTTTTATTCTTCATGATCCCTTTGTCGCCACCTCCAACGTTTATAAAATAAGCACATGCATAACTTTATATGGGGTGGAAAGCGGGTTAGGATCAAACTCACTACTTTGCTACGTCGAAATGCACAGGAGGATTAGCTGTTCCGAATCTCAATTTCTATTATTGGGCTTTTCAAATAAGAGCATTATGAGTGTGGATGGATCGTCAATCAGTTTTACCTTGAAGAGCTATTGAATCTGCTCTGGTTAAACCGCATAGACTAGAAGAGTTAGTATTTGCTGAGGATGATTGAACATATCTTAGGTTTGCCAGCATAGTTCTGAACTCCTTGAATATATGGAAGAGGGTGGAAAAGGTCATAGGTCATCAGACAAAATTCCATCAGTTATATCCATTATGGAACAATTTCCATTTATTGACAGGTGGACATCCTTTCACACAGGCCTCGTGGTCTTCAAAAGATGTTTATGTTTTGAAGGACATTCATAGTGAGATTGGCTTGCGCACATTTCAGGATATTAAAGACGACTATTCCCTGCCAGGATCCTCATACTTTCTGTATCTGCAGTTAAGGTCAGCAATGAAAGCTTATGGTGTACCCTGGAATATGCCCTTGTCAGAACACCCAATGGCAGCCTGGATAGGTCCAGTAGCAGAGATATAGGACACACTTACAGGGAAGACATATAAGAAATTACACATGGAGGTTGTATGGGAGACAGAGTCAGAGAGGATGGGATTAACCTCTGATTGGGATAGGATATAGTTATGGTGGAATTCGGGGCTGGCTCTTGCAATTTACTGGATTAATGTTTTGCAGAATATTGTTAATTTGGAATGCATAATAGCACCTTCCCAAAGAAGGGAAAGAAGGGATACTCGCAAGATTTCATCTGGAGAGAGAGGGGAGAATGAGGTCAAAGCATAGTGTAGGGCAATGTGAGCAGGACCAGCGGTGTTGTTTGACTTAACAAACGAGGATCGGATGTCATCAACCTTCTTTCCAAAATGGTTGACGAAGTCATCCGCAGAGAGGGAGGAGGGGGAGGAGGATTCAGGAGGGAGGAGAAGGTGGCAAAGAGTTCCTAGGGTTAGAGGCAGATGCTTGGAATTTAGAGTGGTAGAAAGTGGCTTTAGCAGCAGAAACAGAGGAAGAAAATGTAGAGAGGAGGGAATGAAAAGATGCCAGGTCCGCAGGGAGGCTAGTTTTCCTTCATTTCCGCTCGGCTGCCCGGAGCCCTGTTCTGTGAGCTCGCAATGAGTCGTCAAGCCACAGAGCAGGAGGGGAGTACCGAGCCGGCCGGGAGGATAGGGGACATAGAGAGTCAAAGGATGCAGAAAGGGAGGAGAGGGTTGAGGAGGCAGAATCAGGAGATTGGTTGGAGAAGGATTGAGTAGAGGGAAGAGATGATAGGATGGAAGAGGAGAGAGTAGCTGGAGAGAGAGAGCGAAGGTTGCGATGGCGCAACACCATCTGAGTAGGGGCAGAGTGAGTAGTGTTGGAGGAGAGCGAGAGGGAAAAGGATACAAGGTAGTGGTCGGAGACTTGGAGGGGAGTTGCAGTGAGATTAGTAGAAGAACAGCATCTAGTAAAGATGAGGTCAAGCGTATTGCCTGCCTTGTGAGTAGGGGGGGACGGTGAGAGGGTGAGGTCAAAAGAGGAGAGGATTGGAAAGAAGGAGGCAGAGAGAAATGAGTCAAAGGTAGACGTAGGGAGGTTAAAGTCACCCAGAACTGTAAGGCGTGAGCCATCCTCAGGAAAGGAACTTATCAAGGCGTCAAGCTCATTGATGAACTCTCCAAGGGAACCTGGAGGGCGATAAAGGATGTTAAGCTTGAATGGGCTAGTGATTGTGACAGCATGGAATTCAAAGGAGGAGATAGACAGATGGGTCAGGGGAGAAAGAGAGAATGTCCACTCGGGAGAGATGAGGATTCCAGTGCCACCACCCCGCTGACCAGATGCTCTCGGGGTATGCAAGAACACGTGGTCAGACGAGGAGAGAGCAGTAGGAGTAGCAGTGTTTTCTGTGGTAATCCATGTTTCCGTCAGCGCCAAGAGGTCGAGGGACTGGAGGGTAGCATAGGCTGAGATGAACTCTGCCTTGTTGGCCGCAGACCTGCAGTTCCAGAGGCTGCCGGAGACCTGGAACTCCACGTGGGTCGTGCACGCTGGGACCACCAGGTTAGAGTGGCAGCAGCCACGCAGTGTGAAGCGTTTGTATGGCCTGTGCAGAGAGGAGAGAACGGGGATAGACAGACACATAGTTGACAGGCTACAGAAGAGGCTACGCTAATGCAAAGGAGATTGGAATGAAAATTAACTAAACAACTGGGGAAGCGAGAGAGCAGGGCCTTCCTCACTAACCTTTCACTGAAACACTCAAATATAACTCTTCCAACTTCCACTTTAGAAATTATAATTGATGTAAACTACAGTGGTTCAATGTTTCCAAGAATAGGCTCAAACTTAGTTTATTCAGCTAGATAACTTGGTACAGTATTCTTCCGTGAAACCCACCCAGTGCACCGTATCCTATGACGCCGTAGCTAACTAGCATGCTAGCATCCAATAACACACGGTTAGCACCAATACTTGGTTACAACAAACTACCAATGGATCATTCGTGTCCGTGTCTAGTTCCTTTCATAACGCAGAAGTAATTAAACGTTGGCTAGCTAACACAAAGTCAGTCTTGCTAGCTACACAAGTGGACTACACATCTCAAATGTTCAGAAAGTTAAGCTTACGTTGCAAAAAACGTATTGACTAAAATGATACAGTACTGCTAGCTGGTAAAGTTGGCTAGCTAGCAGTGGCTGCGTTGTTGACTTTGTTTGAAAATGTAGCTGGCTAGCTAACTTCGATAGTTTCTCTGTACTACACCTTTATCTTTGATACAAAGACAACTATGTAGCTAGCTAACATTACAGTAATCAAATCGTTCCGTTGTAATGTATTTAGTTTCTACAGTACTGCTAGTTGGTAAAGTTGGCTAGCTAGCAGTGGCTGTGGTGTTGACTTTGTTTGGAAAACGGCGTCGCTGCGAACGAATATAGCTGGCTAGCTACCCTTGTTAGTTTCTCTAAACTACACCTTTATCTTTGATGCAAAGACAACTATGTAGCTAGCTAACATACGTTCCATTGTAATGTTTTAAGTTTCTACAGTACTGCTAGTTGGTAAAGTTGGCTAGCTAGCAGTGGCTGTGGTGTTGACTATATGACAGCTGCGTGGTCCCATAGTGTTTATACTTGCGCACTATTGTTTATACAGATGAACGTGGTACCTTCAGGCATTTGGAAATTGCTCCCAAGGATGAACCAGACTTGTGGAGGTCTACAATTTTTTTTCTGCGGTCTTAGCTGATTTCTTTTGATTTTCCCATGATGTCAAGCAAAGAGGCACTGAGTTTGAAGGTAGGCCTTGAAATACATCCACAGGTACACCTCCAATTGACTCAAATGATGTCAATTAGCCTATCAGAAGCTTCTAAAGCCATGACATCATTTTCTGGATTTTTCCAAGCTGTTTAAAGGCACAGTCAACTTAGTGTATGTAGTCTTCTGACCCACTGGATTTGTGATACAGTGAATTATAAGTGAAATAATCTGTCTGTAAACAATTGTTGGAAAAATGACTTGTGTCATACAAAGTAGATGTCCCAACCGACTTGCCAAAACTATAGTTTGTTAACAAGAAATTTGTGGAGTAGTTGAAAAATGAGTTAATGACTCCAACCTAAGTGTATGTAAACTTCCGACTTCAACTGTATGTGCAACCCTCTTTCCCCCACTAAAATTAAGTGTGTTTGGTATAGTCAGTCAGCAGATGCAGCTTGCATACCAGAGACCTATTGACTAACTGGAATGTTATCCCAGCCTGAATGATGCTGGCGATACTCCATTAGTAGAATGGTTGGTTGTCTGGTTGTGAAGGAGAGTCTGTGAAAGGGCTGTCACTAACAGACTTGCCTTTATATTTTTTTTATGTTGAATGTGGAAAAAAGTCCTGCAGGTCACGTCCTACATACACTGTTTTATGCAAAAGTATGTGGACACCCGTTCAAATTAGTGGATTTGGCTATTTCAGTCACAGCCGTTGCTGACAGATGTATAAAACCGAGCACACAGCCATGCAATCTCCACTGACAAACATTGGCAGTAGAATGGCCTTACTTAAAGGGTCTGTGACTTTCAACGTGGCACCTTCATAGGATGCCACCTTTCCAACAAGTAAGTTCGTCAAATTTCTGCCCTGCTAGAGCTGCCCCGCTCAACTGTAAGGGCTGTTATTGTGAAGTGGAAACATCTAGGAACTACAACGACTCAACCCCAAAGTGGTAGGCCACACAAGCTCACAGAACGGGACCGTCGATTGCTGAAAAATCATCTGTCCTTGGTTGCAACACTCACTACCAAGTTCAAAACTGCCTCTGGAAGCAACGTCAGCACAAGAATTGTTAATCGTGAGCTTCATTAAATGGGTTTCCATGGCAGAGCAGCCGGACGCAAGCCTAACCACGTGCAATGCCAAGCATCGGCTGGAGTGGTGTAAAGCTCACTGCCATTGGCTTCTGGAGCAGTGGAAACGTTCTCTGGAGTGATGAATCACGCTTTACCATCTGGCAGTCCGATTGACGAATCTGGGTTTGGCGGAAGCCAGGAGAATGCTACCTTCCCGAATGCATAGTGCCAACTATAAAGTTTGGTGGAGGAGGAATAATGGTCTGGGGCTGTTTTTCATGGTTCGGGCTAGGACCCTTAGTTCCAGTGAAGGGAAATCTTAACCCTACAGCAGACAGTCACATCCTAGACAATTCTGTTTCCAACTTTCTGGCAACAGTTTGGGGAAGGCCCTTTCCTGTTTCAGCATGACAATGCCCCCGTCCACAAAGCGAGGTCCATACTGAAATTGTTGGTCCTGCACAGGTTTCATGTGAGCTTGGTTACATACCCAATCTTAAAGTGTAAGAAAAGAAGGCATTTGATATCACAAAGAATGCTGTACTTCCATTTCTCCTGGATTGCCATTTCTCATTTAGTTAGCCCAACCTCACCGCAGAAATGCAAATCAGTTTACAGAGGAAATACATAGATGCATTTATGTGTCTAACAGATCCATAAGTGTGCTCAAATGTCCCAGTCATTTAGCAGACACCAAGCATAAGAGTTTGCTGTACATCAGAGTAGCAATATTGGTTAGATAGCTAACTAACATTAGAAAATGTAAACTAATTTGCGGTGTACGGTGGTGTAGTCGTGGCCAAACTTTCTGAGAATGACACGAATATTAATTTTCACAAATTCTACTGCCTCAGTTTGTATGATGGCAATTTGCATATACTCCAGAATGTTATGAAGAGTGATCAGATGAATTGCAATTAATTGCAAAGTCCCTCTTTGCTATGGAAATGAACTGAATCCCCCAAAAACATTTCCACTGCATTTCAGCCCTGCCACAAAAGGACCAGCTGACATCATGTCGGTGATTCTCTCGTTAACACAGGTGTGAGTGTTGACGAGGACAAGGCTGGAGATCACTCTGGTCATGCTGATTGAGTTCGAATAACAGACTGGAAGCTTCAAAAGGAGGGTGGTGCTTGGAATCATTGTTCTTCCTCTGTCAACCATGGTTACCTGCAAGGAAACACGTGCCATCATCATTGCTTTGCACAAAAAGGGCTTCACAGGCAAGGATATTGCTGCCAGTAAGATTGCACCTTAATCAACCATTTATCGGATCATCAAGAACTTTCAAGGAGAGTGGTTCAATTGTTGTGAAGAAGGCTTCAGGGAACCCAAGAAAGTCCAGCAAGCGCCAGGACCGTCTCCTAAAGTTGATTCAGCTGCGGGATCGGGGCACCACCAGTACAGAGCTTGCTCAGGAATGGCATGAGGCAGGTGTGAGTGCATCTGCACGCACAGTGAGGCGAAGACTTTTGGAGGATGGCCTGGTGTCAAGAAGGGCAGCAAAGAAGCCACTTCTCTCCAGGAAAAACATCAGGGACAGACTGATATTCTGCAAAAGGTACAAGGATTGGACTGAGGACTGGGGTAAAGTCATTTTTTCTGATGAATCCCCATTCCGATTGTTTGGGGCATCCGGAAAAAAGCTTGTCTGGAGAAGACAAGGTGATTGCTACCATCAGTCCTGTGTCATGTCAACAGTAAAGCATCCTGAGACCATTCATGTGTGGGGTTGCTTCTCAGCCAAGGGAGTGGGCTCACTCACAATTTTGCCTAAAAACACAGCTATGAATAAAGAATGGTACCAACACATCCTCCGAGAGCAACTTCTCCCAACAATCCAGGAACAGTTTGGTGATGAACAATGCCTTTTCCAGCATGATGGAGCACCTTGCCATAAGGCAAAAGTGATAACTAAGTGGCTCGGGGAACAAAACATTGATATTTTGGGTCCATGGCGAGGAAACTCCCCAGACCTTAATCCCATTGAGAACTTGTGGTCAATCCTCAAGAGGCGGGTGGACAAACAAAAACCCACAAATTCTGACAAACTCCAAGCATTGATTATGCAAGAATGGGCTGCCATCAGTCAGGATGTGGCCCAGAAGTTAATTGACAGCATGCCAGGGCGGATTGCAGAGGTCTTGAAAAAGAAGGGTCAACACTGCCAATATTGACTCTTTGCATCAAATTCATGTAATTGTCAATAAAAGCCTTTGACACTTATGAAATGCTTGTAATTATACTTCAGTATTCCATAGTAACATCTGACAAAAATATCTAAAGACACTGAAGAAGAAAACTTTGTGAAAATTAATATTTGTGTTACTCGCAAAACTTTTGGCCATGACTGTACAGCAAACTTTCATGCCCAGTGTAGCTAGCTAACTATTTAGCTAGCATCATGCAAGATGTTCGTTTTTGAATAACATATGAACACGGCAATGTTGACTAGGTACACAATTTATCAACTTATTAGCAAGAAAGTAATTAGGGATTGTTGTTTCATACAGTGGAGGCTCCTCAGAGGAGGAAGGGGAGGACCATCCTCCTCATTGAATTTCATAAAAATAAAAATAGTAAAACATTTAAAGTTATCCTTTTTAGAAATATATTCATGTCAACAAATCATTTATTAAAAGACACTGCTTTGCAGTGAAGGTCTACAGTAGCCTCAACAGAACTCTGTAGGGTAGCACCATGGTGTAACCAGAGGGCAGCTAGCTTCCGTCCTCCTCAGGGTACATTGATTTCAATACAAAATATAAGAGGCTCATAGTTCTCACCCCCTTCCACAGTAATTATGACACCTTCCGGAGGACGTCCTCCAACCTATCAGAGCTCTTGCAGCATGAACTGATATGTTGTCCATCTAATCAAAGGATCAGAAAATGAATCTAGTACTAAAAGCACAAGCTACAGCTAGCTAGCACTGCAGTACATAACATGTGGTGAAAAGTTGACTCAAAGAGAAAGACAATAGTTGAACAGTTTTGAACAAATTAATTTATTCCAAAATGAAGGAGACGCAAGAGAGAGAGTTTCACTTACTTAGCTAGCAAATGCAGCCAGCTAGTTTAGCCTACTCAAACACCCTGCTCAAACAGAGGGATGCTATGTTAGCTAGCTGGCTATGACTACCAAAACACAACACTGTAACTCTTCCAAGTCAAGGTAAGCTTTTGGTTTTACTAATTTATTGCCACTGGGGCCCGCCGGTGTAAGTGCTAAACTGCTTACTGACTGTACACTAATGTTAGATAGGTTGGAGGACATCCTTTGGAATTTGTCATAGTTACTAACGTTACTGCATGATTGTTGACTATGATGTTACTTTAGCTAATATGGTGATAACGATGTAGGCTGTATGTAGCGGTTTGGCTTGGAAAGGTTTTTTCGCTTGTTCACATACAGCTGTGTGTTGTGCATTGGAGAGGAGGGATGCGAGAAGGAATACAACGTGGCTGCTATGAAAGTGAACTGTGTTTATTTGTGATCAGGGGTGTATTCATTCTGCCGATTTCTGTTGAAAAACGGAACGAAATGATAAAAATACCAGAATTTGTCCAATAGAAACTCTTGTTTGCAACTGTTTATTATTACACCTTATATCAGCTAGATGCAAGCAAGAGTGTGCAAATGTTTCTCTCGACCTGTAAACTTTGATTCACAGGCTAGGTTGTAACAACCTCATGAGTATCATGTAGTAGCCTAAACCTATCACTGTTACATTGAACAGGGTGAATGGAATATGAATGACAGTCATCCAATATGCTGTAATGGAAATAAGGCCATTCTCATGAAAAAACATTTTTGTCCTCCCTTATCTTAAACGGCACCAACCGCCACTGGTTAATATACAAATCATATGCAATAGTGACATTTTACAGCAGTGCATCAAGCCAGTGAACTCTGTCAAGTACTGTTGAAATCTATTTGATTTGTGGGGATACGATTACACCTAGTGGTTGTATAGTTGATTTCTCTATACCATCTTTTATCATGTTTTGATATTGTAGTGGCTATTGCTGTTTTGTTTTTTTGCTTGGAGACATTGCGAATATCATATTTTCGGCATTTAACTCAGCTAGTTAAAATCAATCAACCCAATCAATAGTGTGCAACTACATCCCACAATTCGGGGCGTTCCTGCATGTGGGCATTCCTGCATCTGCAGGAACGCACCCCCTCGAGCATCACATAGGTTCTACTGTTCACGAAGGAACCAAAGGAAATTGGTTCAGAGGATCTAAGGAAATTGATCCAGAGTTAACATTGATCAATGGCAGCACAGTAACACTTAAGGAAATTGGTTCAGAGGGTCTAAGGAAACTGATTGACATTGTGTCTCCGATAGTAAGGATTGGTTTACCCACAATCACGTGAAAAATAGTGTTGGAAGAGTATATTAACAGGAATTGGATAGCCTGCATGTAAATAAAGTCTCAGACAAACATTGGCAAATGTTCTATGCTTTTAAAACACCTTCCAACTAAAAATATAATTGCCAAGTTATTCAGAGCCCACTTCAAGAATTAAAGGAATAACCAGCCACAATAGGGATGCCTCTCAAAGGAAACAACACCCTTAACACAACAATATCCACAGGTTAAAGTAGATCAATCTGGCCCAAACATTATGGTAAAAATACAATGAAAATAAATTCCTATGTTGGTAGATACGGGAGCCATTGCATCCACTTTTGGTGGAACCGGAATTGGCCTGCCCCTAACCAAACATTTATGGGATTCCCTCCACCCCGGTAATACATTTTGAAACAAAACCCATGCCCTGTTCAATAGGACCACTGAATGTTGAACATAATTTTCTGTATTCACCTACTCAACCATTTAACTTGTTGGGTAGAGACTTGTTGACTAAACTTAATGCTACAATTTATTGTACCCCTAATGGAGTTTTCGTTGAGTTTTCTTGAACCAATGTGTAAGTAGGCAAATTGAACCACTCCCCCAGGAGGAGTGGGGTTATGACATTGCCTCCCAGTCTATTCCGTCTCAGGTGCCAGAAACCTTATGGACAGAACATTCCAATGAAAATGGATTGATAGTGTAATGTTGATCCCAAGAAGAAACTTCTATTAAACCGGAGGCAACAGAAGGGTTTACACCAATTATTCAATCACAGCTGGCACTGGGTAAACTGCTTGTAACCAAAAGTGTTTGCAATTCACCCATTTTTCCAGTTAACCTGTTTGGGGTAGGGGGCAGTATTGAGAATTTTGGAAAAAATATGTTCCCATTTTTAACTGCCTCCTACACCAACTCAGAAGCTAGAATATGCATATTATTGTTCAGGTTTGGATAGAAAACACTCTGAATTTTCTAAAACTGTTTGAATGGTGTCTGTGAGTATAACAGAACTCCTATGGCAGGCAAAAACCTGACAAGGTTTCAAGCAGGAAGTACCCTGTCTGACAAGGAGTCGTGCGTCTTGCATCTTTTTATTGAAAAGTAAGGATCTTAGCTGTAACGTGACAATTCCCAGGGCTCCAATAGGCTCTCAGAGCCCGCGAAAAACCTGAAGGTTTACGAGGGAGCCTCAGGTTGAAACAGATTATCGCCTTTTGTAAGTGGATGCTCAGAGGACCTTTGAATGATGCGCGTGCATGAGTCGCTCCCGAGGAGACATTTTATTCGGCTGTTTAGGCTCAATGCATACTCCCGGTCGGAATATTATCACTTCTCTACGACATAAATGGCATAAAAATTGGTTTTAAACAGCGGTTGACATGCTTCGAAGTACGGTAATGGAATATTTAGACATTTTTGACACGCCAATGCGCCATGCGCAGGACCGTGAAGAAGCATTCTAGAACTCACGAACAAAACGTCGCTGTTTGGATATAACGATGGATTATTTGGGACCAAACCAACATTTGTTATTGAAGTAGAAGTCCTGGCAGTGTATTCTGATGAAGAACAAGCAAGGTAAGAACATTTTTCTTATAGGAAATGTGATTTTGGTGGATGCTGACCTGGGTGGGTATCTAAATAGCTAGCCCTGTAATGCCGGGCTATGTACTTAGATTATTGCAAAATGTGCTTCATCCGAAAAGCTATTTTAAAATCGGACATATCGAGTGCATAGAGGAGTAATGTATCTATAATTCTTAAAATAATTGTTATGCTTTTTGTGAACGTTTATCGTGAGTAATTTAGCAAACTGTTAGTAAATTCAACGGAAGTTTGCCGGGGGTTATGCGTTTGCTGAACGTCACATGCTAATGCAAAAAGCTGTTTTTTGATATAAATATGAACTTGATTGAACAGACATGCATGTATTGTATAACACAATGTCCTAGGTGTGTCATCTGATGAAGATCATCAAAGGTTAGTGCTGCATTTAGCTGTGGTTTGGGTTTATGTGACATGATATGCTAGCTTGAAAAATGGTTGTCTGATTTTTTCTGGTTTCGCACTCTGCTGACATAATCTAATGTTTTGCTTTCGTTGTAAAGCCTTTTTGAAATCGGACAGTGGGGTTAGATTAACGAGATTCTTGTCTTTAAATAGCTGTAAAATAGTCATATGTTTGAGAAATTGAAGTAATAGTATTTCTAACGATTCAAAAATCGCGCCACTGGAATTTCAGTAGCTGTTACGTAGGTGGGACGAAATCGTCCCACATACCCCAGAGAGGTTTTAAGAAATGAGTGGCGCCTGGCTCAGGACCTGAGATCTGTAAATTATGTGGTAATCCCAGTTAATCCCGTGGTACCCAACCCAGTTACCATCCTGTCATCAGTTCACCCGGAGGCAAAATGGTTTTCTGTAATATATCTCTGTAGCGCATTTTTCTCTGTTTGAGTGCACAAGGATAGTCAGTACCTGTTTGCATTATATGGATGACATCTTGGTGGCATCTAGGAGCAGAGAAACACACATTAAGTATGTTACCAAGGTATTACAAACATTAGCACACAAAGGCCACATGGCATCCAAAAATGTATTACAGTTGTGCCAATCTTAGGTTTTGTATTTGGGTCATCACCTCTCCTGTGGTCAGCGTTCACTCACCAATGCTACAGTTAAGTCTATTTCAGACTGCCCCGCACCAACTACCAAAGGTTTCTTAGTGTCTAACAAGCTTTCTCTGCCCTTAACCTTGTTCTGAACACCTCCAAAACAAAGTTCAGGTGGTTTGGTAAGAAGAATGCCCCTCTCCCCACAGGTGTGATTACTACCTATGAGGGTTTAGAGCTTGAGGTAGTCACCTCATACAAGTAGTTGAGAGTATGGCTAGACGGTACACTGTCCTTCTCTCAGCACATATCAAAGCTGCAGGCTAAAGTTAAATCTAGACTTGGTTTCATCTATCGTAATCGCTTCTCTTTCACCCCAGCTGCCAAACTAACCCTGATTCAGATGACCATCCTACCCATTCTAGATTATGGATATAGATCGGCAGGTAAGGGTGCTCTCGAGTGGCTAGAGGTTCTTTACCATTCGGCCACCAATGCTCCTTATAGGACACATCACTGCACTCTATACTGTTATGTAAACTGGTCATCTCTGTATACCCGTCGCAAGACCCACTGGTTGTTGCTTATTTATAAAACCCTCTTAGGCCTCACTCCCCATTATCTGAGATATCTACTGCAGCCCTCATCCTCCACATACAACACCTGTTCTGCCAGTCACATTCTGTTAAAGGTCCCCAAAGCACACACATCCCTGGGTCGCTTGTTTTTTCAGTTCGCTGCAGCTAGCGACTGGAACGAGCTGCACAAACACTCAAACTGGACAGTTTTATCTCAATCTCTTCATTCAAAGACTCAATCATGAACCCTCTTACTGACAGTTGTGGCTGCTTTGCATGATGTATTGTTGTCTCTACCTTCTTGCCCTTTGTACTGTTGCCTGTGCCCAACAATGTTTGTACCCTGTTTTGTGCTACTACCATGTTGTGTTGTTACCATGCTATGTTGTCGTCTTAGGTCTCTTTATGTAGTGTTGTCTCTCTTGTCGTGGTGTGTTTTGTCCTATATTTTATTTAACTTGCCTAATTAAATAAAGGTTAAATAAAAAAAATACAACTATAACCCGCCAAATGAGAGCATTTTTGGGAACGGCAGGTTACTGTCGTCAGTGGATTCCTGACTATTCCATCCTTGCTTCTGGTCTCAAGAGCTACCTTAAAAAGTAAGCTCCCTCAAAGGTTTCTCTCTCCTCTTCTGAATTGGCTGATTTATTTTTGAATTTGTGTGCATTACATACAGTATTAATCTCAAAATATTAGACTTTCAATGAGTGTGAAGAATAAAGTGAAATTGGTCATAAATATATACAGTAACATTGTTAGGGTAGAGTAAAATACAGACAATGACTTCCAATAAGGAGAAAGTAAAAGGGGAAAAGGGGACAGTGGCATCCAGGTGAACAGAAATTATCATGTTTTGTTTGTTTGTAGCTCTTGGTACAATAGGGGTAAAAGCAGAACATTGTTTGAAAGTGATCTGTGTGTATTAGCAGTAGTGAGAGAGGGCTTTCCTATTGAAGAGTAGAAGGATCTAAGTTGAAGGCAACAGATATGGAGACTAACAAAGTAACAAAGACAAAGATCAGTTGAGGTCACATTTAATGAGTGTTGACAGTATGGTGAATGGTAATTTGTTATTAGTAGCTTTCAGATATAACTCTAATAATGCATTAACTTAGTAATTTGAAGAAGCTCAGCCTTCAATACAAGGTCACATGACGAATATGAGTGTGAACAACATTTTGTGCCGTGACCCAGATGAGAGCAACCTGACTTCTTGACCCTTTTCACTCAGCTAAGACCCAGACATCCCTCCTGCCACAACTAAGAAGGTAAGAGTCCTCATTCAAAAATCTGAGGGACTGCCTGTTTTCCAGCCAGGCCTTAATGGTAAGGGATCTCTTGTCCTCCTCATCAATGACATTTTGAGATTCAATTTGGCCCAACTATTATACTTTAAATGAGTCTCTGCCAAATCTTTGTATCATGCTTGTGTGACGCTTTTGAATGTGGGTCAAGAGAACAATAAAAGTATTATCTGAATGGTTTCGTCCCCACCTACCAGAGTCGTTCCTGCTAGCTCGCAAGAATGATACCGGTAGACAGTGTCCTTCGCTCCCGCCTGCCCTCACCATCGTTAACAGAACTGTGGGAAAACAGTGCCCAACAGACAGGGGGGCGAAGAACACTGTCTATGGGTCATCCCCTTCTTACGCTAGCACAGCAGGTGGGAGGCTGGGGCAACACTTTGTGCTAGCAAACTAACTAGCTAGCGACATCATGTGCTAGCTTGCTAACACACAGTGTCGCTCCTGCCTGCTGTGTTCATGAGAGAACCGTTCCTGACAGGCGGGAGCGACGGACACGGAGTACTCCTTAAGACTAGCTGGCTAAACTAGTAGTGTCCTGCTCTCCCGCCGGGACCAATTTTTGGAGCTGCATATTTATTTATGGCAATCCCCTCTTCCTACAATTTGAAGTTTGCGCTGCACCCGATCCTATAGCTGTACAGCAAATCAGCAATCTCTTCGCTAGCTCACCCGACCTGTGTTGATTGACAGCTTGCTGGTCTAATCAGAGTGCCGAGTGTGCGTTTCACTAGCCAATCTGCTGCAGTTTTTTTTACAAGGGCATGGACTCTACAAAGTGTCGAAAGCGTTCCACGGGGATGCTGGCCCATTTTGACTACAGTTGTGAATTTTTTTAGGAGCTAAAAAAACTGGTCAGAAACTAAAGGCATCAGGGCAATGCACAGACAACTGAGAGATGGGATTGGAGTGAGGCCCTGCTACATGTAGTGTGTGCATAACTTTTCAACATAACAGCATATTTATTACCTTGAAAATGATATGCACATTATTAATTAAAAAAAAGTATTGTAATACAGATTTACACTTGTCTCTTGGAAAATTATGTGCTTGACTTGAGCAGGAGCTCACTGGAGCTGAGTACCAGCACCTCATTTTCCACTGCTTGAGCTCCTGTTCCTCTTATAGAATATTAACTCAAAATCAGTGAGCCCAAAGCAAAGAAAATCTGTCCATTTGTAGAACACAAATAAAGCCGCTGCTGGAACAGATACGAGTACTGTACTCTCATATCACTTGAAAAAAATAAAATCTTACTAGAAATTATTTTATTACATCAAGCAGAGCAGTCAGTACAACACCTCAAATTCAATTAGTCATGACATTCACAATTTTACATGTAAATGCAAAGTCTTGGAATGCTCAACCGTCTCTAGCATAAATAATACTCCTTCAATTCAGATCATGGATTTTTCACCTGATGAGGCCAATATCCATAGCACGTCCTAAAATCCTGGATCCCAGGAAATTGTTTGCCTAGTCTCAGTCTCTTCGTAGCACACTATTTCATCTCCCGGTCTAAACTCGATGTCCTGATCCACAGAGAGGCCACACTCCATCCCTGTCTTCACCATCTGGACATCATCTTTGTGGTGCTTCAGTGCTGTCAAGGAGCCTGCAGGTAATACAAGACACCCCACACAGTTTTCACTCAATCAAGAATAAGAAACCAACTTTCACCAAATGTATTTGTGACTGACTCAAGAATAAGGGTGACCCGTCGTCAGAGTACATACAAAATAAGCCATAGGTTTGTCACGTCATTATCTGTATACACTAAGCAACCGGTTTGACTAATTACCAGTATGGAGTATTGATAGTAAATACAGCATTTCACATACTTAAAAATATGTATTTGAATGTATAGTTTAGATATGCAGACGCTCCTAAAAGGCTTCTATGGAATGAGGTGCTCATTTAGATAAAATCCTATTTCATAAAGGAAAAGGTTAGATAGATTTGATCATTTAAAACACAATACAACCACACGTGGATAATGCTTTTAAAATCGAGGATGACACAAAACGTATTACCATTGTGGTCCTCTGAAATAAATAGCTCAAAAAATTTACAAACATAAGCTACACAGTAGACCTAGCCTACTAGGCATACTTGGGTTACAGATCTAATAATAATTAATATATTTTGGAACTTGTATAGTGCTTTACAAAGAATCTCAAAGCGCATAAAAAGTAAAACAGACAAAAAATAGAAATGGAGACAAAGTATTAGGTCTGAAAAATGCATGAAAAGCCACCACATCTTGGCAGTGGTCAGGCACATTCCCTGAACAGTCCCTGAACTTCCTCAGCTACCTCTGGACACAGCATGCAATCCTTGGTGTAATACTTCCAAACAGATTAAACAAAAAGTCACATTTTAATCCAAACAGCAAGCTAGCTAGCTAACAAGCCCAAATATTGACTTTTCATCACAATCCTGCAAGTCTGAGAGTTCACAGGATATAGTGATCAAACCCTAGAGCAGCCAAATCCCCCCCAAATACATTACAAAACGCACACACATTTGTTTTCAATAATAAACATATGTACAATATTTACAGAGCTCTCTGCCTAGGCTACAGTGCCATGGCAACCATGGAACCGGAGGTGTTGGCATCTCCTTTTTTTTAATGTATTTAAAAGTATCAGCTAGATATTGAACCTCAGTAAGGATCCCTGATGAGTGACATGCCCTTTAGCTATTCGGCATGGTAGTAGGTCTTCACACGATCTTGCTTACCCTCCCAGATGACGTCTCGGCCTCGGACCAGTCGGAACTTCATCTTTCTATCTAGCTGACCCTTCTGAACTCTACAGCCGGCGACGGGCACCTTCTTCTTCCCAACAGTCACGTCAAACATGGCCAGGACAGATGCCTCTCCTGGAAAGAGAAGACAAAGAGAAATACTTTTAATCCATACGAGATGGAAATTGGTCTTCTGCTGTACCTAACCCCTCCGCTACACAAACACACATTAGGTTGAAGAGGCTGGTGCAGAGGGCAGCCCCAATGCAGCGCCCAATGAGCAGTTTAGGGGGTTAAGTTAAGATCACTACCACCAGATTATTATTATATATTTTTTTTTCACCCGTCAGAACTGAGATTCAAAACAGTAACCCAATCTGTGTGAGATGCAAACAATACATTAGGGTTTCTAGCACAGTCTATTCCCAGTTTAGTGAAAAGACAGTTATCCAGTGTTTTTCAACAGCATGCAAACCAGCAAACAAAGCAACTAACACTACCGATATACAGGAATACATTTTTGATTGCGGTCAAATAGACATCCTTGCATGATTCACTATTTCTTCTAAAATAAGTTGAAATGGGGAAAACTTTGTGTTCCCACGTGTATGTGTTTGATTTACAACTGCATAGGATCCCCAAAAACTTACAGAAAATCTTTTTCAATTCAAAGAAGAAAAAAATGTCCTGAACTGAATTACTCAGAATTCAAATTAATCTTGTTGGAGACTTAAGTGATTCTTGTAAACGGTATAATTTACCTCATCTGTGTAAGTTGCAGGTGCCTACACAGTAAAAATAGCCATATAACATGTTTTGAAAGAGAACTGAATATTCTGCTCCATTGCAAAAGTGGCAATTTATTTCACCACTACAGTATGTCATTTTTGACAATTGCTATGTCAGGTGTACGTTTATTGATTCGATGTATCCCAGGACTCCCAAGAACACTCGGTAACAATTCCCTATGTTGACTATCCTGATTTATTAAATTAAAATACCACACACACACACCGATCACATTCTCCTTTACAGAAGGAGGGAGTTTACTGCTCAGCTCGTCCTTTAGGTCGTCGATGAGTTTGTAGATAACTTTGTGCATCTTTAGTATGATGCCTTTCTTAGTGGCCATCTGCTGAACGGACTTATTGACACCCACATTGAAGCCGTATATGGTGCCTGGTCATGGGAAGAAATAGCAAGTGTTACTATAACAATAAACAAAACATTTGTCAACATAAAATAAAAACAAGGTCTTAAAACATTAGTTTACTAATAATAAGACATTTTTCATATTCAAAAGTGTAAATATAGGGGATATAATAAAACACTTATAACAGGTAAGCAGACAGATCGAGGGGATACAAGAGCACATGCTTGAATGGACATTAAACAATGGAATGTGAGGGAAATAATATTTAGATTATATTTAACTGGTTAAAACATAGCCCTTTAAACTTGTGCCCGTAGATGGGTTGAAAAATGGCACATTTGGGCACTGAGAAGCGCCTAAATTGGAACGCAGTGGCTGTACGGTAAAATATTATAAATGACGTCAGAGCTAAGGCTTCACAGCACTGTATTGGTTTCGACTGACAGCCATTCTGAACATGAGCACTGCACGTGACAAGAAGTTGCCCCCATCCCTCCAATGGAGTCCAAAAGTGCACTTCACATTTCCATATCATAAAACTCATGTCATATATATTTATGATCACCATGTTTGATGTAGTTAGAATACATGGCGTCATACCCTGGGTTGTTCTGAACAGAATGAGCCTGTTTGTCTTTTGTGAAGAAAATATGCTGGGGAACACACACACACACACACACACACACCTTACAGCACTCATGACTCCTTTCTACGCGCACCAAATTACCGTAATTTCTGGACTATTAAGCGCACCTGAATATAAGCCGCACCCACTGAATTTAAAAAAAAAATATTATTTTGAACATAAATAAGCCGCACATGTCTATAAGCCGCAGGTGCCTACCGGTACATTGAAACAAATTAACTTTACCCAGGCTTTAACGAAACACGGCTTGTAACAAAAAATAAAAAATTAGCAGTAAGCTTTAGTTGTCTTTTTGCACTGAGTCAATTCCTCACGCTGCTGTTTCCAACGTCTTATCATCGACTCATTAAGACCAAGCTCCCATGCAGCAGCTCTATTTCCTTTTCCAACAGCCAGATCAATCGCCTTCAACTTGAAAGCTGCATCATATGCATTTCTCCGTGTCTTTGCCATGATGAGGGTGACAAAATGACTACCGTAATCAGAATGATGGGAAGTTTGACAGCGTTCGATTTAATCTAAACAGTAAACAAAAAAGTTGTTTGACCTTAACCCGTTTGGCAATTTCATTGGTCTAATGAAAGCTTCATGCCGCCAAAAAACTGAGCACGTCACAGAATGTGTTTTTTTTGGAGAGAAAAAATTTGAAAGCGGGAAAAATCCATATATTAGCCGCGTCATTGTTTAAGCCGCGAGGTTCAAAGCCTGGGAAAAAAGTTGCTGCTTATAGTCCGGAATTTACGGTAGGTTATGTTTCTCTGAACTGCCTTGTGAAAGTCTAACACTAAGATCGTATTTAATACCTTAGCTAGTCATGTTTGCTTTCGGCGATTTAAAAATTGTCCGTTTTTGGATTGTGTAAACAACAGTAATTTTGTGATGGCGGGGATGCAGGGCTGTGTTCCAAACAAAACAAGTATGCTTGCTCTAGATCTTCAACGGCACAGCTAGGAGAGCTAAAAAAAAAGCACCTTATAGTTGGACTCGAGTCATGGAAGTGCATTGAAATTACTTAGGAACTGTGTACACTTTGGTCAAGTGTGTGGTCACGTCGGAGACACCAGTTAGTCATCTCACTCTAACCTTTGTCATTTTATTGTCTTATGTTGCACCTACTCCACCATTTTAATTAATATTCTTATTATGTTACTGAATGTATCCAGAGTATTTTCAGATTTCGTTATTGGCTAATGCTGTGAAAAGTACAGTAAATGTAAAATACACATACAATCAACAGTGTAATGTTTGGATTCAGTCTTTTTGTCAGGTGAATTATGAATTATTATGTCCTAAACTTTGGTCTAATAATTTTCCCATAATCACCAAACTGTTCCCTTTCAATTGCTATTATGCTTATACCGTTCAAATGTATTCTGTAAGAAACACTTCCATTTAGCCCTATCCATATAGGCCAATTTTCATGAGTGTAAAGGGTTAAAATCATTACAAAGAAAGTTTGTTGACATGAAAATAAACTAGATGTGTTTTAAGTTGAGTATTGGATAATAATGCTTAGACAGTTAGAATGTACTCATGGGGCATTCTAACTACAGTAGTGATGCTGGCATTTTAGCCTTCTATTGAGACCAAACATCTTCCTTTTCAATGACATGGTGTGTGTAGAGGATGCACCTGAGAAGGTCTCGGCCAGGTTTAGATCGTTCTCAGAAACATCTCCGATGCCAAAGTGGACCACCTCCATCTGGCACTGGTTATGCGCATCGTAGCTCTCCAAGATGTTCAGGATGGCCTCGACAGAGCCATCCACATCACCTGCAGTGACAAAAGATAAGTTGGTATGAAATGGCATATGCTTTATTATATTATTAATGGCCTTATTTTTATATTTTGTGATTAATTTAGTTATTTCAAGATTTATTTAATATAATTATTGAAATATGATTTTCATTAGGAGTATTTCTACTCTGTAATGTAATTGAATTGTCTAGCCATGTCATTGAGTTATTCAGATGAATTAATTGATCTAGTCACCTTTGACAATGAGTGGTAGGGAGAGCTCCTGGGACTCCAACTTCTCGCTGGGCCGCATGGCCATGAGCTTTTTGTTGGCCTTGTACAGAGCAGACTTCCTTTGCCTCCAGCTGAGGTGGGCCAGGGGCTCTCGCTCCTTCTTGTAGCTCTCGTGGTGCTCCCGTTGCTTTACCTCAATGGCTTGCATGTCCTCCTTCAGTTTGTCCTGTTCCTCCTGGTAGCACCGCCAGTCCACCACCTCCCTTGCTCTTTTCTATAGTTGAGTGGATAAAGATCGATAGAATGGGGTAATATGGTGTCACACAACAGATATATTAACAGACGAGACAAAAACATAACTCAAAGCTCAAAAGTGACTATGGTCTGAGATATGCATGCAAAACTTGTAAGTCTGAATTGGGGCATTACCAGTAATAAGTAAGGAAAGACAATATTTTATCAGTGTATGATGACTAGCCTCATGTTTTATGCTGCTGTGTGCAGAGGGAACATCAACACTACACGGTGACAAACTAAACTTTGTTGAATGCACTGAATAAGGCAAAAAGACTGGAAGTAGTTATTTGGCATATCTAAAACTAGTAAAAATAGATTGAGATTAACTTCTCTTGCTAGCCAGCCAGCCAGCTAACCAGTGAAAAAGCTAGGGGTAAACAAACAGTGACGCAAGTATAACGTGACAGCTTTACTGTCAGTGTTAGCAGGTCGGGTAACACAGAGTGGCAGAATAAGTATCACGCAAACCACTTGTTGTGACAGCGAATTATGTTAATAAGGACACGTGATGCTGCTGAAAACATTTATTGAAACTACCAAAAAGTGTCAGTAGTTTGCTTAGGTTGACGCCAAAGTTAGGCTAATTACATGGGAGTACCCTACGTCCGTACTCTGCTCTGGGGCGTGGTCACACTAAGCCACGCCTCGCCGTGTGCATCTATAGTGCACCTGTGACGGCCAATACAGCGCGGCATGGAACGCTGCTTGCCCAATCAGCATCCAGGATCCAAACAAGCCGTTTTATAACTGACATTAGCGTTATTAAACAGTCTTCACTGCAAATTGAAGTGGGAGTAGTCAACACAAGGATTGACTTGGGTAGCTGCATACGTGACACGTCAACAATGCATGGTATTGGATCGTGGCTGAAGGCAATTAATGAATCAGATAAGGCCTATTCCAGCTGTACTACTCCTCATTCTCATAAATAAATAAAACATCCAGCTATTGCTTTGAGGCTGGGTTGTATGACTACCAAATTCGGAGTTGGCTGAATCACACAGGCTTTAGAATTCCTCTACTCTTCTAATAATGCAATATATGTCACTTCAGACTTTATCTCGGCAACCCACAACCAAAATCTTGTCGAAACGCTGGCTACTGGATAGGGTACACCGTAAATAGATGCACCGGAACAATTGTTCCTCATCTCACTGGCCTAGGACAGACGTTGCATTTATGTTATGTCTGTCCAGGAGAGATTACCTCAGACTCTACTTCCAGGATCTCCTCGCCGGCAGAGGGGAGCTCCTTCCACCCCACTATCTCCACAGCAGTGCTCGGCCCAGCTTCTTTCACTGTGCAGTTGTTCTCGTCAAACAAGAAGCGCACCTTGGCCCATGTCTTCCCCGCAACCAAAGTGCAGCCCTTTTTTAACGTGCCTCGCTGGACAATTGCTGTTGTAACTGGCCTGCAAAACAGGAAATAATTTGTAAAAATGAATTTGTAAGCAGCATCTTACTGAACTGACATTCACTTAAAAATAGTTTAAACATTTAAAATGTTTACTAAAGCTATTTTTAATTTCCGTTACTCCAATCATTTCACTCAAATTGTAATGGACTATATGCATTTGACAAAATAATGCTTTTAGGTTGTGATTTTGTGTGAATCTTGGCAGTTTTGTAACCAGATTAAATCAAGCTAGAAGGCTTGGTGCAACCATTCCAACAACCAAATGCTAAGCTCATGCTCTCATCCGTGGCTGTGCCATGGGGAGACCCACCCCTTGCCCTTATCCGAGCGGCTCTCGATAATGGTGCCCTCCACTAGGCCTGTCGGGTCACCCTTCAGCTCCATCATCTCCGCCAGGGTCACTGTGGCCTCTGCCAGCTCCAGCAGATTGTCCCCCTATGGAATCATATTGTTGTTCTTTAATTTCATGGCTTTGGCATTGTGCCCTGACTTGCACAAATAGGTGAATTAGGCTGGGGCAAGACAGTTTTTATCCATACATTTTTATCCACATTTAGACAACTATTGAGGGACAAAAACAGACAGTGACAAATGCATAATAAGCACATTACAGGAACGACTTAAGTGGGCAGTAGTGCTTGTATTAAGGCTGGGCCATGTTTGTGAGACTGTCCCAACCCCCAAGATGAAACAAGGCAGAATCCAATTAACAAACAAACTTATGCATATACACACACATTAGGCTTGCTAAATGTCTGACATTTTTTCCCCCACCTGGTCTGCTGTAATAAATGAGAACAATGGAAATGAGTCCATTTTATATATTCAATGATATATTAAAAAAGTAAACAACCTTCCTACGGATGAGGAACTCACCTTCAGGGCAGAAACGTGGATAGCTTGAACCTCTCCTCCATACTCCTCGCATACCACATCATGGGATAGTAGTTCCTGCTTCACACGCGCTGGGTCAGCTTGATGCTTGTCACACTTGTTCACTGCCACAATGATTGGCACTGCAGATACACCAAACCCCCCCCACCAATAATACTATTCAGGTACATAAAAGGCATACAATAATGAACTGTCATTAAATGAGCTCATTGGGAGCCTTGTTCAGATCAACAATGTCATATCTCTTGAAACGTCTCATTAGCCATGAAAAGGCAGTGATGATTTATACTGAACAAAAATATAAAAAACTAAATATGCAACAATTTCAAAGATTTTACTGAGTTACAGTTCATAGAAGGAAATTAGTCAATTGAAATTCATTAGGTCCTAATCTATGGATTTTACATAACTGCGAATACAGACATGTATCTGTTGGTCACAGATACCTAAAAAAATAAAAAATAAAGTAGGGGCGTGGATCAGAAAACAAGTCAGTATCTGGTGTCACCACCATTTGCCTCATGCAGCACGACACCTTCGCATAGAGTTAATCAGGCTGTTGATTGTGGCCAGTGAAATATTGTCCCACTCCTCTTCAATGGCTGTGCGAAGTTGCTGGATATTGGCGGGAAGTGGAACGCGCCATCGTACACGTCGATCAAGAGCATCCCAAACATGCTCAATGGGTGATATGTCTGGTGAGTATGCAGGCCATGGAAGAACTGGGACATTTTCAGCTTCCAGGAATTGTGTACAGATCCTTACAACACGGGACTGTGCATTATCATACTGAAACATGAGGGAATGGTAGCGAATGAATGGGACGACAATGGGCCTCAGGACATCGCCACGGTATCTCTGTGCATTCAAATTGCCATCGATAAAATGCAAGTGTGTTCATTGTCCGTAGCTTATGCCTGCCCATACCATAACCCCACCGCCACCATGGGGCACTGTATTCACAACGTTGACGTCGCCCACACGAAGCCATACACGTGGTCTGTGGTTGTGAGGCCGGTCGGACGTACTGCCAAATTCTCTAAAACGACATTATGGTAGAGAAATGCACATTAAATTATCTGGTAACAGCTCTGGTGGACATTCCTGCAGTCAGCATGCCAATTGCATGTACCCTTAAAATTTGAGACATCTGTAACATTGTGTTGTGTGACAAAACGGCACATTTCAGAGTGGTCTTTTATTGTCCCCAGCACAAGGTGCACCTGTGTAATCAGCGTCTTGATATGCCACACCTGTCAGGTGGATGAAATATCTTGGCAAAGGAGCTCACTAATAGGGATGAAAACACAATTGTGTACAAAAGTTGAGAGAAATGTTTTTTGTGCGTATGGAACATTTTTGGGATCTTTTATTTCAGCTCATGAAACATGGGTCAAACTTTACATGTTGCGGTTATATTTTTGTTCAGTGTATATAGATTTAAAGTGAACAGCAGGAATATGTGTTGTACATGATGCTATCGCCAGCTGCAGTTAGGATTTAATGCCATGAAGTTACAGTTAGGGTTATTTAATCTATAAAAAATATGTCCCTCAAAGATGTCGCCCAAAATGTGTTATAGTTGCAGAGAAATACCAACATGAAATGGCAGTACCTTGGGCTTTTTTGGCATGTAGGATGGATTCAATCGTCTGCTTCATGACCCCGTCATCTGCAGCAACAACCAGGATGACAATGTCTGTGGCCAAAGCTCCACGGGCCCTCATGGCAGAGAAGGCTGCGTGCCCTGGGGTGTCCAAGAACGTGATCTTTTCCCCCGAAGGAAGTTGAACTGCAGAGAGAAATCAGGATGGAATCTTCTGAAATCTGTATAGATAAATCTAACCTCACCGAGAAATTTGGTATATTCAAAATATGTATTGCTATGAGGCATCATAGCACCAGGTTGAGAAAGAACTTTTACAGTTTAGCCTTTCAATGATCTGCATCGACAGGTGGTCTCAAGCCTCAAGCAAAGAGTGGATATGGGGGACAGGTCTGAGGGGAGCTGCCGGTGTTAATCAACATTTTCATACAATATTAATATGATTCCCTTGATTCATTCAGCTAGATTCTGTAAGATTCACTACTACTAGCAGCTAGTTTTATGATCACTAAACATTCCACTAAAAAAACAACACTTCTTGTGGAGTCTAGGTGTTTCCCTACCCAGGAAGGCCCCAATGTGCTGGGTGATGCCCCCTGCTTCCCCCGCAGCCACCTGGCTCTTCCTAAGGCTGTCCAGCAGAGTGGTCTTTCCGTGATCTACGTGGCCCATTATGGTAACGACAGGAGGACGAGACACCAGGACGGCCGGATCTGGTGGAGCTCTAGAATAAACATTGATTTACATTCAGATTCAACTTCTGTTTCTATTTTGAATGTTCATTCATGTGAAGAAAAAAAAAAAGAAATATAATAAAATGTAAAAAAAAAAAAGAAGTTAATATTCAGGTGGTATAACTTGGGTTTTATCCAGGTTTGAGCTTGAATGGGAATGTCAGTACCTGGATGGTACTGAGCCCTTTCTACCCTAACGCCTACAGATGGCCAACAACCAATTCTCAAGGGATTTTGTTTTAAAATGTCCAACATCTTGCTGATGGTGTCGGGGCCTCTATCAACCAAAATACTCTTAACCACCCTTCTAACAATCAGCCGACAAGACAGGTCTTCTACCTTCTCTGAGTGTCTTTGTTCTCACGCTCTTTGGACTCCACCAGCTTGGCCCACTTGTACTTCATCCCAGACCTCTTCACAACCTCCTTGATCCACTGCTCCTCCAGAACAGAATGGGGCTCTAGGGAATCCAGGTCCACTGAGGTGTTGAGCAGAGCCTCAAAGACATGATCTATGGAATAAATGGTACGCTGTTCAAATCAGTACTACACATCAGACCTGGGTTGTATTCATTAGTGTACACCGTAGCGAAACGTTTTGCAATGGAAAACGAAAACAAGCGTTTCTTATTGGACAAGTTTAATCATCTTGGAACAAACTCAATACTTCATACCATAACTCAGTAAAATAAATAATGACTTTAAAGACTATTGAATGACTATACATTTAATTAATCAGCCTTACCAAAGTCTTTGTTCATAGCTTGAGCCAGTGCAGACACCGTCATCTTCTGCTTTATTTCTACTTCCTGTTTGTCCTGCTTCGGTTTGACTTTCTGAACTTTACCATGGCCTTTACCCTAGAAAAAAAGACATGAAAGAAAATGTTAATGGATCTAAAAGCATAAGGACCACTAAACCACCGCAGGCCACATGATCTCTATTTTCAATAGAGATCAAGGCCTATTACATTTCTTATCATTTGCATTTACAGTGCATTAGGAAAGTATTCAGACCCCTTGACTTTTTCCACATTTTGTTACATGACAGACAGCCTTATTCTAAAATTGATTGTTTTTTACCCTCATCAATCCACACACTTAAATATTACATTAACATAAGTATTCAGACCCTTTACTCAGTACTTTGTTGAAAACCCATCAGCAGCAATTACAGCCTTGAGTCTTCTTGGGTATGACACTACAAGCCTGGCACACCTTTACTTGGGGAATTTCTCCCATTCTTCTCTACAGATCCTCTCAAACCCGGTCAGGTTGGATAGGGAGCGTCGCTGCTCAGCTACTTTCAGGTCTCTCCAGAGATTTTAGATCGGGTTGAAGTCCGGGTTCTGGCTGGGCAATTAAAGGACATTCAGAGACTTGTCCCAGAGCCACTCCTGCATTGTCTTGGCTGTGTGCTTAGGGTTGTTGTCCTGTTAGACTGGGGCAAAGCTTCACCCTCCAAGGTCCTGAGCAGGTTTTCATCAAGGACCTCTCTGTACTTTGCTCTGTTCATCTTTCCATCGATCCTGACCAGTCCTTGCCGCTGAAAAACATCCCCACAGCACGATGCTGCCACCACCATGCTTCACCGTAGGGATGGTGCCAGGTTTCCTCCAGACGTGACGCTTGGCATTCAGGCCAAATAGTTCAATCTTGGTTTCATCAGACCAGAGAATATTATTTCTCATGGTCAGAGTCCTTTAGGTGCCTTTTGGCAAACCAAGCGGGCTGTCATATGCCTTTTACTCAGGAGTGGCTTCCGTCTGGCCACTCTACCAAAGGCCTGGTTGGTGGAGTGCTGCAGAGTTGGTTGTCCTTCTGGAAGATTCTCCCATCTCCACAAAGGAACTCTGGAGCTCTGTCAGTGACCATTGGGTTCTTGGTCACCTCCCTGACCAAGACCCTTCTCCCCCGATTGCTGTTTGGCCAGGCGACCAGCTCTAGGAAGAGTCTTGGTGGTTCCGAACTTCTTCCATTTAAGAATGATGGAGGCCACTGTGTTCTTGGGGACCTTCAATGCTGCAGACATTTTTTGGTACCCCTCCCTAGATCTGTGCCTTGACACAATCCTGTCTCGGAGCTCTACGACAATTCCTTCAACCTCATGGCTTGGTTTTGCTCTGACATGCACTGTCAACTGTGGGACCTTGTATAGACAGGTCTGTACCTTTCCAAATCATGTCCAATCAATCGAATTTACCAAGGATGATCTATTAAACAGGATGCACCTGAGCTCAATTTCAAGTGTCATAGCAAAGGGTCTGAATACTTATGTAAATAAGGTATTTCTGTTTTTATAAACATTCCTCAAAACCTATTTTTCGCTTTAATTGTGGGTTGTGTGTAGATTGATGAGGAAACAATATACATTTTAGAATAAGGCTGTAACGTAACAAAATGTAGAAAAAGTCAAGGGGTCTGAATATGTTTTTCTTCAACTCAAAACTTGCCCCTATGTCTCACCTGCTTAGTAGCAAGGAATCTGGCATGGTGGCAGGTCAGTGGAGATGCAGGGGTCCAAGCTGGAGCAAAGATAGGGAAAGGGATGTAGTTTGCAACCAGTGTAGGGTCGGTATGGGTTATCAGTCTCACCCTCCTTATCAGGGAGGTCGCCCGATTCATTTCAGTGCTAAAGAAAACAGAATTGTTATTTCATTTCACATTGGCATCTGCAGTCGTGCTGTACAGTAGGTTGACTACAGGGCTCTGCAACTACCATTTGCCATGCGGTTTGCTAGCAACGTCATGAAAAAGGGCCTGTGGGTCCCCACATTTCCTACATCGAAAAACCTGAAGCAACTGTGCTCTTCTCGCAGCCTCTATTTCCCTACGTGGGAGCACTACAAACCGTAGGTTTTCACCATGTTTTGTTATTTCTGTATAACATAAAAATCAACACGAAGTTGGCTCTTTTACAATGTGGGTCATTTGGAAATTGTTTGTTTTCCCCAAATTTTTTATTATTAAATGAATATCAACTTTGCATACTGGCTAACACTGTCATTCCAAAATGGCAGCAGTGGCTACTGTTAACAAACATGAGGACGAAAGGGGCAGTTTTCCAGGAAAATTTGCAGTATTTCAAACTTCTCGTTGGAGCAGTGTGGATAAAGGTCAAATTTGAAGTACAGTGACATATCCCCGCCCTGCATTGAGCTATGTTTTCTGACACATATCTCACGCTGACTCCACTGTGTCTTAATGTAACAGTGCAACTCAGTGTAAACAAGTGTAACGGTAGGGTCAGTATCTTCTGGGAAGCTAATTTGCCCATTTAGTTTAAGGAACAAATAACATTTGAAAAAATATAGAGCTAGGATTATAAAATCGAGTTCCAGGTTGTCTTTATTACAGTCAGGCTGCAAAGATTTATAGAACGCCTGAAGACAATAGGAAAAAAAGAACCTGAAACGCAACAGACGTGGTTGACCTTAGCACAGCTTGTGTTGTTGCACCCACTTCAAAGACGGAGGAAATGGGAAACTTGAACCGGGTTATCTGGCAAATCAAACCTTGACGCACTTCAGCCACGCCCGTACAAAATTGTTCTGTTACACTGCAGTTATCAGAAACGGCAAAGATAGTTGTCAAACTCTGTGGCAACAGTGTCCAATACACTACAGTTCACTGTACTGGACTTCATAGTAAGTTAGCTAACTCTAACGAGTCATTTTGGGGAGTTAGCTAGCTAGATGCCATGATTTTATGTAGCTAACTACCCACTAGCAATAACACAAATCCGAGGAACTCACCTTGTAATTTAGGCTACCCCGTTTCACCTCATTGTTAATGTGGTTTTCAATCCCATAAGCATTACACGTTCAGAGATATCAAACATCCATTTCAACCCTTCACAGGACGCAGCCATGACAGGTATCCCAGCAAGCATTTCGACAGTGTATTGGACATAGAGATAGATAGAGAACTCATCATTATATCTGTGCTATTATAGCGTCATTGACAACATGGGCAGCGCATATAGATAGAGGACACATCGTTATATCTGTACTATTAGAGCGTCTTTGACAAAAATGGGCAACGCCATTGAGCCTACAACCCATAGGAATTCCCACCCAGTTGACAACTGTTTTACTACTTTAAAATGGCGGAAGCAAGGTGGACGCCCATGCTATACGAGCTTGTGGACACTAGAGGCTTCTATCATTCTTTATGGTATCGACTGGTGGAAAGGGAGAAGCGAGAGGACTGACTCCGTCCCAAATCTTTCTGCGCGAGAAGCAGACCAAGTGGGGATTTTTTGTATAGCGTGTCGAATTTGGTCAGTATGAAATGTAATTGCTAAGTGAGGCGTATTTGATTGAATAGAAGTTTCGTAATGTTCAGGTTGTTACGAATGTACTGATATAAGTTGCGCCAATTGTTCACATGCTTATTTATTTAACCAGGTAGGCAAGTTGAGAACAAGTTCTCATTTACAATTGCGACCTGGCCAAGATAAAGCAAAGCAGTTCGACAACATACAAAAACACAGTTACACATGGAGTAAAACAACATACAATCAATGATACAGTAGAAAAAAATAAGACTATATACTATGTGAGCAAATGATGTGAGATAAGGGCAAAAGATAAAGGCAAAAAAGGCCATTGTGGCAAAGTAAATAAAGTATAGCAAGTAAAACACTGGAATGGTAGATTTGTAATTTGAAGAAAGTTCAAAGTTAAAATATAAATAATAAATAAAATAAATAAATACAGTAGGGGAAGAGGTAGTAGTTTGGGCTAAATTATAGATGGGCTATGTACAGGTGCAGTGATCTGGGAGCTGCTCTGATAGCTGGTGCTTAAAGCTAGTGAGGGAGATAAGTGTTTCCAGTTTCAGAGATTTTTGTAGTTCGTTCCAGTCATTGGCAGCAGAGAACTGGAAGGAGAGACGACCAAAGGAGGAGTTGGCTTTAGGGGTGACCAGAGAGATATACCTGCTGGCGCGCGTGCTACAGGTGGGTGCTGCTATGGTGACCAGTGAGCGGAGATAAGGGGGGACTTTACCTAGCAGGGTCTTGTAGATGACCTGGAGCCAATGTGTTTGGCGACGATTATGAAGCGAAGGCCAGCCAACGAGAGCGTACAGGTCGCAGTGGTGGGTAGTATATGGGGCTTTGGTGACAAAACGGATGGCACTGTGATAGACTGCATCCAGGTTGTTGAGTAGAGTATTGGAGGCTATTTTGTAAATGACATCGCCGAAGTCGAGGATTGGTAGGATGGTCAGTTTTACGAGGGTATGTTTGGCAGCATGAGTGAAGGATGCTTTGTTGCGAAATAGGAAGCCGATTCTAGATTTATTTTTGGATTGGAGAAGCTTAATGTGAGTCTGGAAGGAGAGTTTACAGTCTAACCAGACATCTAGGTATTTGTAGTTGTCCACATGTTCTAAGTCAGAACCGTCCAGAGTAGTGATGCTGGACGGGCGAATGGGTGTGTGCAGCTATCGGTTGAAGAGCATGCATTTAGTTTTACTTGCATTAAAAGCAGTTGGAGGCCACGGAAGGAGTGTTGTATGGCATTGAAGCTCGTCTGGAGGTTTGTTAACACATTGTCTGAAGAAGGCACAGAGGTATACAGAATGGTGTCGTTTGCGTAGGTGGATCAGAGAATCACCAGCAGCAAGAGCGACATCATTGATGTATACACAGAAAAGAGTCAGCCCGAGAATTGAACCCTGTGGCACCCCCATAGAGACTGCCAGAGATTCCGGACAACAGGGACTCCGATTTGACACACTGAACTCTGTCTGAGAAGTAGTTGGTGAACCAGGCGAGGCAGTCATTTGAGAAGCCAAGGCTATTGGGTCTTCCGATAAGAATGTGGTGATTGACAGAGTCGAAAGCCTTGGTCAGGTCGATGAAGACGGCTGCACAGTATTGTCTTTTATCGATGGCGGTTATGATATTGTTTAGGACCTTGAACGTGGCTGAGGTGCACACATGACCAGCAAGGAAACCAGATTGCATAGCGGAGAAGGTACGGTGGGATTTTAAATGGTCGGTGATCTGTTTGTTAACTTGGCTCTCTAAGACTTTAGAAAGGCAGGGTAGGATAGATATAGGTCTGTAACAGTTTGGGTCTAGAGTGTCTCCCCCTTTGAAGAGGGGGATGACCACGGCAGCTTTCCAATCTTTAGGGATCTCAGACGATATGAAAGAGGTTGAACAGGCTAGTAATAGGGGTTGCAACAATTGCGGCAAATAATTTTTAGAAAGAGGGTCCAGATTGTCTAGCCCAGCTGATTTGTAGGGATCCAGATTTTGCAGCTCTTTCAGAACATCAGCTATCTGGATTTGGGTGGAGGAGAGATGGGGGAGGCTTGGGCAAGTTGCTGTGGGGGGTCCAGAGCTGTTGACCGGTGTAGGGGTAGCTGGGTGGAAAGCATGGCCAGCCGTAGAAAAATGCTTATTGAAATTCTCTATTATCGTGGATTTATCGGTGGTGACAGTGTTTCCTAGCCTCAGTTGGCAGCTGGGAGGAGGTGCTCTTATTCTCCATGGACTTTAGTGTCCCATAACTTTTTGGAATTAATGCTACAGGATGCAAATTTCTGTTTGAAAAAGCTAGCCTTAGCTTTCCTAACTGACTGTGTATATTGGTTCCTAACTTTCCTGAAAAGTTGCATATCGCTGGGGATATTCGATGCTAATGCAGTACGCCATAGTATGTTTTTGTGCTGGTCAAGGGCAGTCAAGTCTAGCGTGAACCAAGGGCTATATCTGTTCTTAGTTTTACATTTTTTGAATGGGGCATGCTTATTTAAGATGGCGATGAAAGCCCTTTTAAAAAGCAACCAGGCATCCTCTACCGACGAGATGAGGTCAATATCCTTCCAGGATACCCGGGCCAGGTCGATTAGAAAGGCCTGTTCGCTGAAGTGTTTTAGGGAGTATTTGACACTGATGAGAGGTGGTCGTTTGACCACAGACCCATTATGGACGCAGGCAATGATCGCTGAGATCCTGGTTGAAGACAGCAGAGGGGTATTTAGAGGGCAGGTTGGTCAGGATGATATCTATGAGGGTGCCCGTGTTTACGGATTTAGGGTTGTACCTGGTAGGTTCCTTGAGATTGAGGGCATCTAGCTTAGGTTGTAGGACTGCCGGGGTGTTAAGCATATCCCAGTTTAGGTCACCTAACAGTACAAACTCTGAAGATAAATGGGGGGCAATTAATTCACATATGGTGTCCAGGGCACAGGTGTGGGCTGAGGGGGGGGGGGGGGTCCATAACAAGCGTCAACAGTGAGAGACTTATTTCTGGAAAGGTGGATTTTTACAAGTAGAAGCTCGAACTGTTTGGGCACAGACTTGGATAGCATGACAGAACTCTGCAGGCAAACTCCACCCCCTTTAGCAGTTCTATCTTGGCGGAAAATGTTGTAGTTGGGGATGGACATTTCTGAATTTTTGGTGGCCTTCCTAAGCGAGGATTCAGACACGGCTAGGACATCAGGGTTGGTGGAGTGTGCTAAAGCAGTGAATAAAACAAACTTAGGGAGGAGGCTTTGATGTTAACATGCATGAAACCAAGGCTTTTACGGTTACATTAGTCAACAATTGATAGCGCCTGGGGAATAGGAGTGGAACTGGGGGCTACAGGGCTGGGTTAACCTCTACATCACCAGAGGAGGAGTAGGATAAGTGTACGGCTAAAGGCTATAAGAACTGGTCATCTAGTGCGTTGGGGAAAGAGAAAAAAAGGAGCAGATTTCTGAGCATGGTAGAATAGATTCAGGGCATAATGTACAGAATATGGTATAGTAGGGTGTGAGTACAGTGGAGGTAAACCTAGGCGTTGTGTGATGAGAGAGGTTGTCTCTGGAGGCACCAGTTAAGCCAGGTGAGGTCTCTGCATATGTGTGGGGTGGGACAAAAGAGCTATCTAAGGCATGTTGAGCGGGACCGGGCGCTCCACAGTGAAATAAAACAATAAGAACTAGCCAAGACAGCAGTAGACAAGGCATATTGACATTAGAGAGAGGCATAAAGCAATCATAGGTGTTGATCAGGTGTTGGCTGGTGACAGAGAAAAAAGGTGAAGACCGCTAGCCAACAAAGACTAGTAGCTTGTCAGCTGGCTAGCTCCTGATGGAAGTTCCAGTAATAAGGAATAAAAATAGCAGATCTGTACCACATTGGGTGAGGCGGGTTGCAGGAAAGTATACTTAAAGCCTTCAGAAAATACTTTCTGAAGGCACTCAACTTTCTGTAAAAAAAAAGTAATCACATATGACCGTCAAGCAGTTCTGGAGATCAGATCGATAGTTACCAACCTCGATTTCAAATACGACTTCAACTCTGAGTCAGCTGTTCCACTGTTCATACCGGACCTTATTCCTTTGTTTCATGGGCTACCAAAACGTTGCAGGCGTAGACGCGGGAGTTGAGGTGGCGTCTTGGTGATATTGAGGCAAAGAGAAAACCGAACGTCTCTCCCCTCCGTTCTATTAGAAAATAAGATTGATGAGCTTTGTTCGAGAATCTCCTATCAGAGACTTGAAAAGCTGCAATATTATGCGTCTTGCTGATGACGCTATGTACGTAGTACGCGGTGGATTCTCCATGCAGTGGCAGGATTGAACGGCAACTTTGGAGAAGTCGAAAGGAGGTGTTTTATCATAGATAACAACTGGTGTGTGGCTTCAAGTGTGAAGGAAATCTCAAGCTTTTGTTCACCTGGGGCTATCATTTGTTTTTTAACAGGACAACGACCCAGCACACCTCCAGGCTGTGTAAGGGCTATTTTACCAAGAAAGAGAGTGATGGAGTGCTGCATCAGATGACCTGGCCTCCATAATCCCCGAACCTCAACCAAATTGAGATGGTTTGGGATGAGTTGGACCGCAGAGTGAAGGAAAAGCAGCCAACAAGTGCTCAGCATATATGGGAACTCCTTCAAGACCGTTCGAAAAGCATTTCAGGTGAAGCTGGTTGAGAGAATGCCAAAAGTTTGCAAAGCTCTCATCAACCAAAAGGTGGCTATTTGAAGAATCTCAAATATACTATATATATATATATATATATATCTTTTTTGGGGGGTTACTACATGAATCCATATGTGTTATTTCATAGTATTCACTAATTGTATTCAGTAATATTTTATAATGTATAAAATAGTAAAAATAAAGAATAACCCTAGTAGGTGTTCTAAAACTTTTGACCATTAGTGTATTGAACCAACATATAAACTTAACGATTTTACTGAGTTACAGTTCATATAAGGAAATTAGTCAATTGAAATACATTCAGTAGGCCCTAATCTAATGATTTCACAAGACTAGTCATAGGCCCACCCACTTGGGAGCCAGACCCAGCCAATCAGAATTAGTTTTTCCCCACAAAAGGGCTTTATTACAGACAGAAATACTCCTCAGTTTTATCAGCTGTCCGGGTGGCTGGTCTCAGATGAGCCTGCAGGTGAAGATGCCGGATCTGTGGTCTGCGGTTGTGAGGCTGGTTGGACGTATTGCCAAATTCTCTAAAACGACATTGGAGGCGGCTTATGGTAGAGAAATTAACATTAATTTGACAATTCCTGCAGTCATCATGCCGAATGTGTGCTCCCTTTAAAATGTAGACATCTGTGGCAAAACTGCACATTTAACTATTTTCACATGTACCAACAAACATGTGTGATCATTCTACAGTGGTCCCTGCAGCGTACGCTCAAACCGGTGTGATTAGAACGCTTATTTAGAACGTCTAGTTTCGATTGACGCAACAGTCAGCATTTAAGCTAGCCACACTGTTTTTTCACAGAAACGTTTTGCACAAACACAGTCCTTACAAAGTTATGTCCTGGCAATGGGAGCGCCAGCCAGAAAAATGTGCAAGACTAAGCAAATGTCTGCATACTTGATTTGCAGAAACATTGGTGAAGTATGTGTGCTTTCCTCAAAGAGAGAAGTTTGTTTGACTCAGTAAAGCCTCAAACAAATTGTCTGCAACACTGAAATGGGCAACTTCTATGAGTATTATTGAGGAGGCAGAACACACCTCAATTCAAACTTGTCAGAAAATAAAACGTATCAATTTCAAATTATTTTCTAACAAGTTGAAACATAGCCTATAGATAATTAGCAGGCCGTGCGTGGAATTAGAGACTAGTTTGTTTTGGTTATGAAAATTCCTTGCGGACTGAAGACCCACTGACTGAACGGACTAGGCCGACTACCCACCTCTCAGTCGAAAAATGTCTAAACTACATCGTTTCGTGAGTTCTTAAATGAGCGTTTAACAGCGTCTGCCTTGGAGATTTTCGCGGCAGTTGAGAAAACGGTGGCAGAGTACCAATAGAAGAATGATCGGCTACGGAGATTGCTGCGAATCACCCCGAAGGTAAAACTATGTAGAATTGGTTCGTATGTAGCTAGTAGAGCTCTACCGGGGGATAGGGTTATGTAATTATGTAAGGGATAAACGCCGACAATATTTCCAAGGTAATGTACAGAATTCAGGACTTTATAACGCGTATATAACACAGTTGCCAAATAAAACAATACCAATGTACACTCACCGAAAGAAAAAAAAAAACTTTTTATTTTTTGCAAGATAATTCATGCTTTGTCATCTTTTGGTTACTAAACGCGACCCAGTCGTTCGTTCGATTAGTTCGATTTTTATGGACGCTGCCCAGGAAGTTGTTCTCTCTATAGCTATGTTCCATTGTTGCTGGCAACGTTCTTGCCCCTTGCTTGCTAACTAGCCAACTAGCTACGGCTAACACAGACACGACCTCTGTAGCTGGTAGCTACATTTGCGTTTGTTTATTAAGCTGCTTTCTATTCACATTAATTTGGACACATGAATAACAACGAGCGGATGATGCCCGATTGTTCCTGGCATAGCTAGAAACGTTTGCTTTCAGGGCCGCCAACTTTTGAAGAAAGTTTACGCTTCGAACACACTGCGTCATTGCATCACTGCTACGTAACATTTTGCGCAGCTAGGCAACTATACTGATGCAAGGTATCTTTTGCAGATGGTCGCATGCGGTTGGACACATGGAGGAAAGAATCATTTTCGCAGTATCCTCAAAACCGTGTCTTTTTGACACAACTGCTGACAGCTACAGGGACATAAACACAAAAAATTCTGCTTGGAGACAAGTGTCCACGATAGTAGGATTGCAAGGTCAGTTTAGTAGTGGGCATGTGCCAGATGTGGCTAGTTAACGTGACCCACAACAATGGGTCCTGGAGAAGACTAGCCTACCTTCATCAGAGCAGAAGGCACCCCAATTTTTTTTTCATTTGGTAACATTGCATAATTAAAAAATGATTCTAAACCAACTTTGGGAAAAGTTATAGTCCTAATGAACATTCTGTAAAAGTACATCTGATGTCAAATAAAATGTATGAAATATATGCATTCACTACTGTAAGTCGCTCTGGATAAGAGCGTCTGCTAAATGACTAAAATGTAAATGTAAATAGGGACTATTAACTAGAGACCCCTTTAGCTAGCTAGGTTGCACATAAAAACAATGTATCAAATATCAATCAATTATGGTATCAAAGGCTTTAAAAATGTACTAGAATGTAGCTTACCGGAGACAAATCGTCAGGCGTTCAACTGGGCTGATGGACTCCCGGTAGTTGGTATCCATCCGGATGATCCTGGCTCCAACCATCTGGAGCAGGTGATCGAACTGGCTTCGGTCCAGACGAAAGTAACTTCGGAATTCCTCTCCAAGCAGTCGAAGCTCTTGAATGAGACGGTGGAACTCCCCTGCCTGCTTTCGGTACTTTAACCATCTCTGGACCCACACAGACCTGCGCTTTCGGCGGGGCTGGTCCCGGCCCAACAGTGTGATCAAGACCACCTTCCTCAACGTTGGTCTCATTGTTGAAAGAGCCGGCTCTGCTATCTTGACTATTATGCATTTCGCTCCAAAGCTGCATTTTGGAGGGGAATTATATTATAGGCTCTCACAATTAATTTGTGGATGTCATGGAATAAATAATATACTTGGCAAATAAATGAATAAAAAAAATGCAAAGAAATTCTCCAGTCAAACTGTTTTTATTATGTAATCCCACATTTTTGTTTACTGGATATGTGTGCAACAAAAATTCAACATTCACATTTTGCTACTTTCTGTCAAGTCAACGCATACAATTTGATGCATCAACTGCCTCTGCAACGCAATGCTGCAAGGCAAACGCAGCGTTCCATTGGAAATTAATGTACTTCTGGTGTATCGAAACGCAACAACGCAGTCGGTGTGTTCGAAGCGTTAGTGAGATTTGCGTTGTGAATTTCATTGCCCCCTGGCACAACCCCTAGACGGGGGATTGGGGAATATTAACTTTTTTTTAAAGCGAATTTCCTGCCATTCTACGTATTTTGACATAGTTTAGGCTAGGGTGGAAAATAAAAACATAGGTCAGGATGCTTTGAACATTAAATTAACACTCAACCTTTGAGTTTGTTACTTAGATTTTTTGGGGGGATGAAATCTACACTTAAGGTGACCAGATTTCTGAAATTAAAACCGGAGACATTTCCAGTTCAGCAGTAAATATATAAATAAAATATCCAATGTTATTATCTATGAAATAAAAAAGGGGGACAATTCCAGTTTCATGTATTTAATCTAACAGGCACACTGTGATAGAGAAAACTATATTACAGAAACACTACAGACAAGACAGAACTGTCCAATCTGAACAGCCATTCAGTGGTCCTGGTAGTCTGGGTAGAATAAGAGCAGAAGAGAACATGAGCAAAACAGACAATAGTATATGTGAAATACTTAACAACATAAGAAATAAAACAGTGATGAGGTTGGTAACTACATAATATACTTATACCAACCTAATCTGTATATTTCTCAGAAGAATGTATCTTATCAGGATTGCTCTGTCTTTGGCCAGCTTCTCCATGAACTCCTGGCAGGGGAGGATGAAGTTTGTCTTCACAATAAGCATTGCCTTGATGGTAGGAACAGTGAACCTATTTCTTGCTGCTGTCCATATATCATTCATTTGAGAGAACACACTCTCGACTGGTGCATTACTTCCAGGTAAGCACATGACAACAGATGCTAGTCTAGCCAGGTTAGTGTGTGGGATGTTGTTCTCTTTGAAGTGGGTAACCACCGTGCTCCATCTCTGACTACTTTCTCAGATGTTTTCCATTCTTCAAGCAATCCCCCCTTTAGGAACTCTTGTAGGCCAGTAACCTCGTAAAACAATGCATCTTCATTGATGGTCACATGGGGCATTGTGCCTGCTGCCTTCTGGATCTCTTCACGCTGAGGTTGCCTTTTTAAAAGGAGACAATGTAAATCTTTTAGATTATCTGTGTGCTTTCCCCATGATTGCAAGTCGTTGACAGCCGTAGTGAAGAATGATTGTGATGTTTTGAGAATGCTCTCTTTAGACATTGCTCCATTTTCCTCTAGCTCTCTTAGAAGTCCTTTGACCAAAACTGTAATGAAGTTGTCTTCACGCCTTGCAGTCAATTTTGCCTCAATGTTTCTCAGAATTGCAGCTGACTCCACAGCACAGCTGTCCTGGCCTTCAAGCATCTCGATCGTGTCACTGAATACGGTCAAGTTTCCATGGACAAAGGCCAGCCAAAGTTCAGTCAGTGGATCTTCGAACATTGTTCGGAGGACAACAAGTCTTCAGAAAGAAAAAAGTATTTCAATGGCACATACATTTTCAGCACTCTTTCTAGAGCAGGGAGCATGGACAGCCAGCGAACATTGCTGTGTCCAAAAATGTTATGGTTCTCCTGGCCAACAAACTCACAAAAGCTCTTCAGTCTTTCTACTCTGACGGTGAAAATATCCAAATATCTTTGAGCAGGTACTCAACATCAAGGGGAATCATATCCAAAGCTGTTCTGGCCATGTTATGAATGATGTGGGCAGGACAACCTAAGCCAATCACCTCCCGCTGCAGAGGATTTTTCTTAAAGTTAGTATTTGTGTTGTCGGCAGAGAATGCCACGACTTTGCTTTCCAGGTTACATGTTTGGATGACCACCAGGACCTCAGCTACAATTTCCTCTGCTGTTTCTCCTTTAAATTCAACAAAATCGAGCTGTTTTGTTTCCACCAATGTGCTGCCATCATGTATCTTACAATATCTGACTACTATTGGCAGCAGCTTTACATGTCCGTGATGGGACGCATCATGGACACAAATTCAACCTGGTCTAGGTCCTGTGATACCAAAGTAGTTGCTCATGGTGCTAACACGCTACTCACCATGTCTTCACATTTTGTCCTAGCACATGTAAACTTCAGCTTATAAAGGTTCCGTGTCAGTTGTGCTGTGCAGTCCGTAGATCAGTAACTATGATTGTGTCACATAGTGTGGGTATGCAAAGACACCCTCCTGCACAGCTAAATCATATTCTTCTTGGGAAGGCGCTACCTTCTTGAAGAATGTGGTGACAGAGGGCATACCAACACGGGCAATCAGAGAGGCTTTTTGCTTTTTCTTCTGTTGATGTTCTACCACTGCCGTTCTTCCCCCGATGCCAATTGAAAAAGAGGAATTACAAAGGGTGCAGTTAACCATTCTATCGTCTTGACCTGACCGTACAAATGGAAATTCTCTCGTCATGTTGTCATTAAAATGACATTTCCATTTCTTGGAAAGAGCCATTGTACCTCCTCTGTCTGCTCTTCTTCACTCTCCTTGTGTCACTCTTCTTACTCAACTTTTTCTTTTCTTTGCTCTTTCTTCCTTTCCTTCTCTTTACCTTTCCACCTCGCCTCACTCTTTTTACTCCCTTAATTTTTCCTTCTCCTTCCTCTCCAATCTTTAATAATAAATACTACACTATTAGATAAAATATTTTGGCTAACAGATTTCCATTGCTTGCCTCCTTTTTGTATTTCATCTCAAAAACATTGTTTGGAATAATAAATTGGCAGGCTCTGTAATCATATGGTACCTTTCCTCCTATCCAGTCTTCCTCCCCTCCTTCTTCTCCCCTCTCTAACGTTATCCATGAAAATTTCCAAATATTTTCACCCTACTTATTATAATGCCAAACCATTAAAATTGTAATCTACAAGTAAATATTCTCATAATTAATTGTGCATTAATTAATTTTCAAAATAGCCCATCCACTGCATGTTTACATGTGAACGTTTAACCTAGCTACCATGACAGTAGCTAGATAACCTAGTCGACATAGCTAATGTTAGCAAGCATAACCTTATAAAGCAGATCATCTATCTATACAATAAATTGTGACATAGAATCTCAAACAATTGTAACTTACCTTGCTTGAAAAGACGTTTGTGGTGATGTTGATTCACTTACTAGCTTCTGGATGAGTTTTCCACAGCTTTTTTTTCTAAAACTAGTGCGAGCAAGTAGTTGGTAGAAGAAGAAGAGTGAATGAAGCTGATATAGCGAGCAGCCCTTCTGCTGGACAAATTAAGCACAACGCAATTGAGACGTTAACCGGTAGGCTCTGCTGTCCGGTCTTTCTTACCACGTAAAATATTATTTCACTTTGCAATCTGTTTTTAACGCACAGTTAAAAATGGGGACATTGCCGGGGACAGGCCCCCAAAAACGTCTGGTCACCCTAACTTTGGTTCACAATCTTTTCAAAATTATTTTAGTTAAAAATCAGGTCACCCTACAAAACTTCATGCTAAAATACGCTGTAGGTCTATATGCTGCTTTTATGTTGTCACAGCCTAAATTACAATCACCAAACGCGGGGACTAATGTGATTAAATCGACTTTAGTACATGCTGTCAAAAGGCTGCATTCTGCAATAGCGACGGGAGTAACAGCAACCTAATTTAGTGATATTTACCGGAGTTGTAACTCCAGTTCTATGAGTGGAGTTTACCCCGCTGCCTAGGCAGTGAATAGCTTGAGAGAAAATTATGCACACACCTGCAGCCAATGGGAGCACAGGTGTCTCTATATCGTGGAGCGCAACGCTCCAAAATGTACTCACTGCCGAGCCTAACACTTCCCACTTAATGAAAAGGTCGGGCCCAGCAATGGCTGCGACCAAGTCCCACAGTACAGTGACACAATATACTGTGTCCTCAGTACAATCTGCCCACTCAGTCGAGAGACAGTCAATGGCTAGTGGCCAGATAAACAGAATATGAGCCATACTAATCTGAATCAGCAGATAGATGATGCTTCAATATTCAATGATTGGTCTAATAGCACTGTAATCTAGTTACAGGAACTATTTCCCTCATATTTCCACCCAAACATAGTCATAGATTTGTGGGCAAGCTCGGGTTATTAGTGTAGCCTGTTATCACCTGGACATGTTGAAATATCTTAACGCCTAGAATAAAAACCTCCAGACTTTCTGCATAACGATCAATTTATTAAATAATTGTATTTTTACAGGGGCCAGTTTTGAACAACCTAATCCCGTCCAAATCGTCCTCTGGGGTAATAGTTGAATAGCCAATGTTCTCTAGTAATACTGCTCCTGTGCAAATAGGGCTTAAAAGTGATACGCATTAAAAAATATGTAAAAAAATACATAATATTATTTCTGATCCACGGCTTTCCATTGAGGGCTCTATTAATTTACTTCTACTAGATGCCTTTTATGAAGATTGGTCATATGAAAACACAATTGAAGATTTTCATAAGGCATTTGGTAGAAGTAAATGCATCCATAAAAATAAATATATCTTGATCTAAAATAAAGCCCGTTCACAACAATATGAGAAAGTATATGGGGCGGCAGGTTAGATTGTTGGGCCAGTAACCGAAAGGTTGCTAGATCGAATCCCCGAGCTGACAAGGTAAAAATATGTCGTTCTGCCCCTGAACAAGGCAGTTAACCCACTGTTCCTAGGCCATCATTGTAAATAAGAATTTGTTCTTAACTGACTTGTCTAGTTAAATAAAGGTAAAATTAAAATAAAAAATATGGAAGTAAAGCAGAAGGGTCATCACTTTCACCATAGAGTAGCAATTATATTGACAAGATGGTCAACTGACCACTCTAACAATGGAAATAAACTCAGCAAAAAAAGAAATGTCCTCACTGTCAACTGCATTTATTTTCAGCAAACTTAACATGTAAATATTTGTATGAACGTAACAAGATTCAACAACTGAGACATAAACTGAACAAGTTCCATAGACATGTGACTAACAGAAATTGAATAATGTGTCCCTGAACAAAGGGGGGTCAAAAGTAACAGTCACTATCTGGTGTGGCCACCAGCTGCATTAAGTACTGCAGTGCATCTCCTCATGGACTGCACCAGATTTGCCAGTTCTTGCTGTGAGATGTTACCCCACTCTTCCACCAAGGCACCTGCAAGTTCCCGGACATTTCTGGGGGGAATGGCCCTAGCCCTCCGATCCAACAGGTCCCAGACGTGCTCAATGGGATTGAGATCCGGGCTCTTCGCTGGTTTCATCAGACCAGAGAATCTTGTTTCTCATGGTCTGAGAGTCCTTTAGCTGTCTTTTGGCTAACTCCAAGCAGGCTGTCATGTGCCTTTTTACTGAGGAATGGCTATTGTCTGGCCACTCTACCATAAAGTCCTGATTGGTGGAGTGCTGCAGAGATGGTTGTCCTTCTGGAAGGTTCTCCGATGTCCACAGAGGAACTCTGGTCAGAGTGACCATCGGGTCCTTGGTCACCTCCCTGACCAAGGCCCTTCTCCCCCGATTGCTCAGTTTGGCTGGGCGGCCAGCTCTAGGAAGACTCTTGGTGGTTCCAAACTTCTTCCATTTAAGAATTATGGAGGCCACTGTGTTCTTGGGTACCTTCAATGCTGCAGACATTTTGTGGTACCCTTCCTCAGATCTGTGCCTCGACACAATCCTGTCTCTAAGGACAATTCCTTCAACCTCATGGCTTGGTTTTTGCTCTGACATGCACTGTCAAATGTGGTACCTTTTTATATAGTCAGATAGATAGCCTTTCCAAATCATGTCCAATCAATTGAAATTACCACAGGTGGACTCCAAGTTGTAGAAACATCTAAAGGATGATCAATGGAAACAGGATGCACCTGAGCTCAATTTCGAGTCTCATAGCAGAGGTTCTGAATACTTATGTAAATAAGGTGTGTATATATATATATATATATGCGCAGAGATGGTATATATTTATTTTTTTCTTCAATAACTTGCTAACATTTCTAAACTTGTTTTTGCTTTGTCATTATGGGAATTGTGTATAGATTGATGAAATTGAATCAGTTTTAGAATAAGGCTGTAACGTAACAACATTTGGAAAAAGTGAAGGGTTCTGAATACTTTCCGAATCTTGTGATAGTGGACTTATGAAGTTGCGTTGAGCGGAGATTTGGGGGTAATTGTATGACTAAGAATAGACAGAGTTAAACTTTTTTCTCAAGTTTGAGAAGTAATGGAAAATGGATTCAAGTAAAAAAAAAAAAAAGATTTGAATTTCTTGTTACTTCCTGAATTGACTGACTTCAATTCGAATTAACCCCAACCCTGATGTCTACAGGCTGTATAGATAATATCTGCTCCCTTCTTCCCTCCAGACTCCCTGCAACTCTCTCTCGCTGTCTCTGAAGAGGATGTTCCCTTTGAGCAGCAGCACTGTGAGCAGGAATGGAGCACCAGACTGGGGCAGGAGGATCCAGAGCCTATACAGATTAAAGAGGAACAGGAGGAACTCTGGACCAGTCAGGAGAAAGTGAAGCTTCAAGGGATGGAGGTTGATATCATAGAGTTCAAATGCACTCCTCCTTGTGTGAAAAGTGAATGTGATCAGGAGGATCCACTTCAGTCCTTGACTCTTCTCGAAACCCAGACTGTGGCGAACGGAGAGAGTCACTGTAAACCAGTGGATCTCAAACCTTTTGGCAATGTGACCCACATAAATAATCAAAACAATGACTCCAGCCACACCACATCTAAAATAACTCTATGCTGCCATGACTGTGGTAAAACATTTGCTCTGAAAGCTGACCTGCAGAGGCATTTGACTCTCACCAAGATGAGACCCAGGGAATGCCGATTCTGCAAAAAACACTACAATTCCACCTGTAAACTGAAAGCCCATGTCCGACTCTGTCACGTGGAGAAACCCTGCCCAATTTGTGGCAAGACCTTCAAATACAAAGGTGTTATGTCCAGGCACATGATGACTCATACAGGAGAGACAAGAGAGAAACCATTTAGCTGTGGTGACTGTGGGAAGAGCTTCAAACGCAAGCAGCACCTAACCAACCATGTACGGATTCACACAGGAGAAAAACCATTTAGCTGTGGAGACTGCGGGAAAAGCTTCATTCAGAAGGGACATCTAACCGAACATATTCGAACCCAAACAGGAGAGAAACCATTTAGCTGTAGTGACTGTGGGAAAAGCTTTAGTTACAAGGGGGACCTAAGGAGGCATATGCTGACTCACACCGGAGAGAAACCATTTAGCTGTAGTGACTGTGGGAGATGTTTCAATCATAAGGGGCACCTAAGGAAGCATATACTGACTCACACAGGAGTAAAACCATTTAGCTGTGGTGATTGCGGGAAAAGCTTCTATCAGAAGGGACACCTAAATGAACATATTCGGACTCACACAGGAGAGAAACAACATATCTGCTCAGTATGGGGTAAAGGATTCACTCAGAAGGCTCATCTGGTGAGGCATGTAAATAACGTCCACAAAGAGAGAAAACAGGACAAAAACGGGAAATAAGAAAACATTTGGAGAGAGATCTTCTGTCAGAAGATTGGAATAAAAAAGGCAGGATGTAGACAGGAAAACACAAAGGAAAGCAAAATAAGTGTGGGTCATTCATGCTGTAGGTTTCAGATATTCTATAGGCCTACATCTTTGGGGTAAGTGTAGCGATCTTGTTAGCCTAATGGTTTTTGGATAGTCGAAGGAACTGTGGTTTGAGTCCTGGTCTGATTTGTTTTTGTTCATCATGTCATTCTTAATCCAGCCCTGCCTAGGTCCTTGGTGGCTTAAATTCTTATCTAGCTAAATATATAGTTCTAAACGGTTTGATTTTTCTTCCTAATCATGTTTCTTTATAACCACAGTAAGGAAAGGTGATAGATAGCCTATTCATATTTTGCTCTGAATTTGCCACCCAAAGCAGTTTGTCAGGGGCTATGTTTTAGGCCTCTCAAATATGTACAAATACATCATACAAGGGAGCATATGTATTCCATTATCTGTATAATGGACAGAAGATTGCTGTTCAAGGTCATGTATATTAAAATGCTGATGGAGTGCTGAATAAAGATACCCTGTTAATTTTATCCAACATTTTAGTGAGCCTACAACACGATATACTCTAAAAACATTTGTCTAATTCAATTTGTGTAATCAAAATAGTTTCTCTTAAAACTATTATCCATGAGTGCTGTAGCTATGTAAATGTATTCCTGTGATGAAAACATTACAGCAGCAATTTGGTATAGACCTACATCATTTTCTCTGAACTCAAGGGTAGAAGCAAACCGATAGGGTAAATGGTAATTTGTGCAGATATTTATGTCAATAGGGTGAGAGTTGTCCGAGTTTTAAAAACACAATGGCCGTTTATTACTTGCCACATCAGGCTTGTTGTTTGGGGGGTTACAGTAGGTTTCCTATGTGTCTTTAAAAAAAAGAATGTGCCTGCCAGTCATTGCATTGAATCAGATCCATGATTAGTTGAGTCCAGGGTTCAAAATAGTTTAAAAAAATAATGACTCAATGTACTTATTAATTTATCTAAGGGAACATTGTATGGTCAAGTCACAAGACAAAGTTGTGGAGATGCGGAGAGGTACAGTATGTCTTATGAAAAATATGTTCTGACACAAAGATCAACTGTACTAGTTGTTCAGGCTTTGATCTTGTCCCATCTTGATTACTGTCAGGTGTTGGGTTCTGAGAATATGAAATGTTACTTATTCGTGTCACTGATGGAGTGCTAAGGTTGAGGGTCTACAACAGAAGTTAAGGGTTATAGGAGGAAGGTATATAGTGGGTGCAACTAAGCTTGGAATGTGTTGAGTGCAGGGAAGTGATTACATGTGGCAGGCATTGATAAGGGGAGACAGGTGGAGATCCTAGAAACTAACAAACGATGTCACTGAGGGAGATGGGGTTATGTATAACGTTTACATTATGTCAGGATATGTTATTGTTAGCCATCAGGGAGGAGAAGAGACACAGTCTGGTATCAATAACCATGACAGCCTTGAGTTGGGGAGGAGTGAGCACTTTGGGGTAGAGGTCAGGTCAGATATCACTAAGGTTCTGTCTAGCAACAGGGATGCATTGGCTGTTCAGTTGTAGAGGAGGAGACTCAGCCTAGGAGAAAGGGTTAAATATCAGTGCTTGTGTGAAATGTTTTTTTTTTGTCTGAATTACAGCTGTAACGACCCATTTGGAAGAATTAAACTTGGTTAAGCTTCTCTAGTGTCCGTGAGTTATTTACTCTGAAAAATAAGAACATAACACAGGTAATCTGGTCAGGTGCCGCAAAGAAAAACTCAAAACAAGCAGCACACATTGCCTTTAACACACACAACATGCATGACAGTCTTTCATGGTTGAGGAGAAATTGACTACTTCTCTTCTAGTGTTTTTAGTTATAGTTCTAACCACTTGTATAATATATTTGCATACACTTCAAACAGACATATGCCACCAGACATGCCCCTATGGGTTTCTTCACGGTACCCAAACCAAAAACAGATTTAATGTGTCGCTCAGTTATGTATAGAGCCATGTCATCGTGGAATGCTCTGCCATAAGAGGTGACACAGGCAAAAAGCAAGTTTAGCTTTAAAAAACTTCTTGTATCAAAGCGTCTCTCCTCTTTCCAATTAACACATTTAACTGTACTGTATATATGAATATGTACAGTGTCAAGTGTTTTTGTTTTCTCTTGGTGTCTTTCCTATATATAACTCTTATTTGAATTTTGTATTTTGAATTGAATGTAATATCTTATATTACTGTTCTGTACTTGTATCTTTTATGTGGACCCCAGGAAGAGTGTAGCATGTGCAGTATTTCATGGTAAACCTAATAAACCTCTGCTTGTGTGTGACTGTGCAGTAAAAAGGTTGGTCCATTGTCGCCTCAAGAGTTCTAAACGGCAAGGCATCATAATTCAGAAAATTCTGTGGTCCTGTTGCATCATAGTTGGTTTGATGACTTGACAATGCCACTCATCTCATTGTTGCATAAATTAATACATTAATTGTCTCAGTCTGTTGGACACTTGGAGCAGAGCAACAGACATTTACTCATCAGCAACCTTTCCGGCAGTTGTTTTGTTTTCACATCCCTTTGTTGAATTTATGAGTCAATAGATATTTGATTTGTTTTATTTTCCCACTCAAGTGGGGATTTCTTTTCCTCCACAAGATGAACTCTGAATCATTTAGACAAGTTGGACAATGCCTTTACTCTGAGTTTGCAATATTTTTCTTTCTATCGTGAAGCTGCAATCATATGATACATTTTGACATTAAATCTGTTTTGGAATTCCGCTGAGTGATGGCTGTAACACCTCAAATGTACACCATGCTCTAGATGCAAGGACTGACAGCCCATGTCATGCTTTAACATTTGGAAGCATTTATAAGTAGGGCCCTGTGTTTTGGTTAAGCATGTCACATGACCTTTTCCAGAAATGAGAATTAGACCAAAAATTAAAGCAATTGTCTGAGGATGGTGCTGGACCATCTGACATAAAAAGAAAAGGGGACAGTTTCATGGAAAAGCTTTAAATAAAGGTTAAAATCCAGGTCATGTAGGCCTCCCGAGTGGCGCAGTGTTCTAAGGCACTGCATCGCTGTGCCGCTAGAGATTCTGGGTTCAAGTCCAGGCTCTGTCGCAGCTGGCCACAACCGAGAGACCTATGGGGCAGTGCACAATTGGGTTAGGGGAGGGTTTGGCCGGCAGCTATGTCCTTGTCCCATTGTGCACTAGCAAGTCCTGTGGCGGGCCGGGCGCAGTGCAAGCTGACATGGTCGCCAGGTGTACGGTGTTTCCTCCAACACATTGGTGCGGCTGGCTTCCGGGTTAAGTGGGCATTGTGTCAAGAAGCAGTGAGGCTTGGTTGGGTTGTGTTTCAGAGGAACGCACGGCTCTCGATCTTCGCCTCTCAAGAGTCCGTACGGGAGTTGCAGCGATGAGAGAAGACTAACTACCAATTGGATACCACAAAATTGGGGAGAAAATCATGTGACATGATTAACCAAAACAGGGCCAATTTATTAGGTACACCACCCTTGTCACGGATGGGCTAGTGCAGCAGACGACCACATAGGGTTCCACTCCTATCAGCTAAAAAGAAGCGGCTCCAGTGGGCACGCAAGATCACCACCACTGGACAACTGAGGAGTGGAAAAACATTGCCTGGAACATGACAGTGAGTTCAGTTTACTTGAGTGGCCTGTCCCCAGACCTCAAACCAATAGAGTGTCTTTGGGATGAGATGGAACAGGCTGTTCACAGCATGAATGTACCGCCGTCCAATCTGCAACAACTGCGTCAGCATGGACCAACATCCCTGTGGAACGTTTCCCGACACCTTGTAGAATACCCCGGATAACTCAGGCTGTTCTGGAAAAAGGGAGTACGACCCGGTACTAGATGGGTGTACCTAATAAACTGGCCAAAGATGGTATGTTATATTATTCAAGAATCAATTGGTTGACCTATTTCAAGAATTTAAATGGTAATTTTACAGATTCCCAGACTGTAGATTTAATCTTTAGCCAACCAAATTACTGATAAATCAGGAGCAGATAGCCAATTGACCCTTCACTTAACTCAACCCGAACAGCGATTGTCCAATCGTGTACTTTAGCAACCATTACTTACCATCAAGGCCTCGGTCAAGACTCTGACAAAAGACCAATATTGATTTTAGTAAATCAAAAAGTATACCAGTTTCATTTAAGGATCCAAAAATAGACAGCTGTGCCACACATGTTGGGAAGAGATATTTGATGTGCCGATTCCATGGCACATGGATTCAAAACATTTCAATCTAAATTGCAACCAATTGAATGTTATGTTTTAGTGGGATACAACCATCCCAGCTCTGCAGATTTTGCTGTGAAGAGACAGAATCATTTGATCACTTACTTGTTTTGGTACTGCCCATATGTAACATCATACATTTAGAATCAAGGCAGTTTTTGGTCACAGGTTCAGGAATGGCTGAAGAATTGCAACAATTACCTGGAGCTAACTCTGCAAATAGCATTGCTTGGTGACTTGAAAAGCCATAGTCAATCAATCAATAATATAATAATACTTAATTTACAACCTGTAGAAACTATGAGAATAGAAAGGTGTTTTTCAGATAGATATAGAAGGGAAGGGTTGTGGGTAGCTGAAGGGTGGGACTAAAAACTAAAAAAAGGTAACTAATGTAAAGAATCCGTAAAATGTATACTATAAGTATGAGCCTAAGTATTGTTGTTCATTAGTTGCATCCAATTAGGGGAGCAGTTGTAGGGTTAGGGATAAATAATAAATATATATATGGGGGATTGGAAATTATGCAGACAATTACATTTATAGAACCCACAATCTGCAATATTAAAGCTGATCTACTACCAATTTTTTTTTTTAATAAAAGACATCCGCAGTCAGACTACTCCAAAATCAATAATAATAAAACATTTAATTTGAATAGAGATTTTTACAGCATTTTTTATTAGTGTTATCTCAAAGCTCTACAAAGGCAAAAATAATGATAATAAATAACAAATACTATAAAACATTGTACATTTAGGCTAGGAATAGTACAGTTGAAGTCATTAAAACTCGTTTTTCAACCACTCCACAAATTTCTTGTTAACAAACTATAGTTTTGGGCAAGTCGGTTAGGACATCTACTTGTGCACGACACAAGACATTTGTTTACAGAAAGATTAATTCACTGTATGTATCACCATTCCAGTGGGTCAGAAGTTTACATACGCTAAGTTGACTGTGCCTTTAAACAGCTTGGAAAATTCCAGAAAATGACATGGCTTTACAAGCTTCTGATAGGCTAATTTACATAATTTGATTCAATTGGAGGTATTTCAAGATCTACCTTCAAACTCAGTGGCTGTTTGCTTTACATCATGGGGAAATCAGCGAAGACCTCAGAAAAATTATTGTAGACCTCCACAAGTCTGGTTCATCCTTGGGAGCAATTTCCAAAACACCTGAAGGTACCACGTTCATCTGTACAAACAATAGTATACAAGTATAAACACCATGCAGCTGTCATACCGCTCAGGAATGAGACGTGTTCTGTCTCCTAGAGATGAACGTACTTTGGTGCGAAAAGTGCAAATCAATCCCAGAACAGCAGCAAAGGACCTTGTGAAGATGCTGAAGGAAACATGTACAAAAGTATCTATATCCACAGTAAAACAAGTCCTATATCGACATAACCTGAAAGGCCGCTCAGCAAGGAAGAAGCCACTGCTCCAAAACCGCCATAAAACAGCCAGACTATGGTTTGCAACTGCACATGGGGATAAAGATCGTACTTTTTGGAGAAATGTCCTCTGGTCTGATGTAACAAAAATAGAACTGTTTGGCCATAATTACCATCGTTATGTTTGGAGGAAAATGGGGAGGCTTGCAAGCCGAAGAACACCATCCCAACCGTGAAGCATGGCGGTGGCAGCATCATGTTGTCGGGGTGCTTTGCTGCAGGAGGGACTGGTGCACTTCACAAAATAGATGCCATCATGAGGCAGGAAAATTATGTGGATATTGAAGCAACATCTCACGCCATCAGTCAGGAAGTTAAAGCTTGGTCGCAAATGGGTCTTCCAAATGGACAATGACCCCAAGCATACTTCCAAAGTTGTGGCAAAATGGCTTAAGGACCCCAAAGCCAAGGTATTGGAGTGGCCATCACAACACCCTGACCTCAATCATATAGAACATTTGTGGGCAGAACTGAAAAAGCGTGTGCAAGCAAGGAGGCCTACAAACCTGACTCAGTTACACTAGCTCTGTCAGGAGGAATGGGCAAAACTTCACCCAACTTATTGTGGGAAGCTTGTGGAAGGCTACCCAAAATGTTTGACCCAAGTTAAACAATTTAAAGGCAATGCTACCAAATACTAATTGAATGTATGTAAACTTCTGACTCACTGGCAATGGGATGAAAGAAATACAAGCTGAAATAAATCACTCTCTACTATTATTCTGACATTTCACGTTCTTAAAATAAAGTGGTGAGCCTAACTGACAGGGAATTTTTACTAGGGTTAAATGTCAGGAATTGTGAAAAACTGAGTTTAAATGTATTTGGCTCAGGAGCATGTAAACTTCCGACTTCAACTGTAGGCTTTCCAGATTAGGACTATAAGATAGACTGTAGAAATCTGTTTTAAGGGCCGTTTTAAAAGTTCCGATATATGGAGTGGCTCTCAGATGGTCAGGGAGAGCATTCCATAGGCGAGGGGAAAGGCAGCAGAAGGCTCAGACCCCCATAGTACAGAGAGTCAGAGACATGTCTTGTGGAGTGTTGCTGGAGTGGAGAGTGTGAGTTGACTCAATGATAGAAATGAGGTCGCTGATGTAGGTGGGACTCAAACCATTCAAGGCTTTAAACACTAGGAGTAATATTTTAAAGTCAATCCTATAGTTGACCGGTAGCCAGTGGAGTTCAGCAAGGATGGGGGTTGATGTTGGGCTGACGTCTTGGTCCTGGTCAGGACTGTTGCAGTACTATTCTGTAGAAGTTGTAGCCTCTGATGTGCTTTGGCTGGAAAACCCCATGCCAGAGCATTGCCGAAGTCAATCCGGTAGAATATGACTGGGTGGACAAGTTTCTCTGCATCTGGCTGGGAGAGTGATGGTACTTACAGTTTTTCCCAATTGTTAACACACATTTGCTGAAACTACTACTAAAGTGATATATACAAAGCACTACGATCAGAACCTACTTCAGTGTAAAGACTAAGATTGTGTTGTTATACTGTATATTATTTGTGTGTTCTCAAACAAGAAAGGAACACAAATGCAAAAATGTAAGTTTTATATTTCAACATGACTCAATACATGTCAAACAGTAAGCAGGCATATGCAAAGGAAGAAAAATAGGCCTATTTGTACTCCTGTTCTCTACGTTAGATCAATTGTACGGAATAGATAAAGAAACTGTCAAAATACAGTAAAATCATGAGTCAAGAAACAAATACTCTATTGCAAAAACAAAAATCAGTCATATCTGTTGTTTTGTCCTTGGCCAGACAGTGGGGAAAATATTTTCTGGCATGACGCATCCACCCCTGACAGGACTGGAACGTCATCACAGGCCTCCTCCATTGCCTGGAGAACGGCCATATTTTCATGGGGTTTGCAATCCTACACCTTCCACCGCCATGCTGAAAACAACTCCTCAATGGGGTTATAAAATAAAGAATATGGTGAGAGATAGAGAATTGTAAACCTGGGATGGTCATGGAAGCATTCGCAGACCTGAGTAGCCCAATGGAAACACACGTTGTACCAAATTAGAACATTTGCTGTTCAGGATCACCTGGCCCATTCTGCTCTGGATGAAAAAGATAGTCATGTAAGGTGTTCAGGAAATTAAGGAGATGGGCAGTGTTGCATGGTCCAAGGGTGGCATGGCAGTGGAGGAGCTCATTGTGGCTCACACAGTAGCTGCGCATATGGTGACATTTCCCCCGCGCTAGCCAGGTACCTCAATGATGGCACGTTGACCAACGATGTTCCTTCCTCCGTCCCGTCCTCTTCTTTGCTAAATTGAATCCAGCCTCATCTATGTATACGAGTTCCTGGGGTGTAAGACTTGTATCCAACTCCATAATTCTCTGGAATGACAGTAAATACTGTACAGCAAAGTTCACTGGCAACATCAATGAGTCTCTAAATAATACGAGTACATTACTTACTTGCACATATTCGTACCGTTTATCCTTCACTCTTTGGGAATTCCTTTCAAATGGGACTCTGTAGATTTGCTTAATCCGGAGATGGTGTTTCAAGGTTTGCCTCCATTGTTCCCCAAACACAGGAGTACTCACCTGTAGCCTTTTTTATCTATACCAAAAGTCTGACTTCAAAGTGAACATTTATACAATTAGTTTGCACATGTGAAGAGTGAAAGTGATCAATTGGTAATTGAGCTTAGCTTGTTGAATAGTATTTATTTTCATTTGCACACAAGAGATTTTAGTTGTGAAGGTTGTTTCAAAGGCAGAGAATTGTGTCTTTTGTTTTGCTAAACAGTTGTTATAGAATTGCAATCTGAGTGTTAAGCAAAACATGTTTTTGTAGTATTGCAGATTTGGGTCATTGTGCCTCGTGGGCCAGTTTTAGTGTGTAAACAATTGGGAAAAACTTTAATAGGGATGGGCATTTGACATGATTTCACTATTAGAATAATATCATTACATATTTTACATTTTTCAAACACAATGCACATGACAGAGGTAAACAGCACAAGGCTACATTTCTCCATAGTTCTTGGCTAAAAGCAACATTGAAAGATTCTGAAACAAAAAGGTTTTCTGCTGAGTGTTTTGCATTGATCTGTGTCAGGTCCTGTGTGTTAGGTGCACGCCTGTAAATAGCATGTCCGGGCAGACCGGAGGGCTAAATGCACAGCAGTAGCTCAACGCACGGTTATAAAAACATTAAAACATTTGCTGGTTTTATTAAATTAAGTATTTCAAATGTAATGGTATATCCTTGTAGGTAACAATGTCACAAGGACAATCTGATTTTATTTATTACAAAGCTTTTTCATTGTTAAAATAGGCCTACACATTTTCTTCTTCAGAAATGAACAGTCACTCAAGTAATTGAATACTAACGTTCATTCAGATATCCAGATATTTGATTAACCGTGCCCATCCCTAGTACTTAATCATCCCTTGTTTCTCCAATATAAATTCACTTTACATCATTTATATTAAATGGAATTGCAAAAGTGTTGCTCTGTCCACTCACCAGGGAACATTGACTTGAAAAGAAAAGTCAATCCGAGAAATTCTAAGATACTGAAGCTAATTTTAAGGCAGTAGGCCTAATCTGATATTTTGTTGTGTGTGTGTGTGCGTGACACTACCCAACAACCAAAGATGAGCAGAATAGTCAGGGCCATGGAGAGAATAGAAAGAGAGAGGAAGACCGACAGAAAGATAGGAGTGGAAAAGAGAGATGGCGAGACAGAGACAGTCAATGAAAGCGTAGCTGCAGATGTGAAGCATGAGATCTGTAAGACCTGCAAGAGGGAGGAAGATGAGCTAGAACAGAAGAGAAAACATTTGTAAAAGAAAGAAACTGCAGATGGAGGACAAACACATGAAGACTCAAGAGGGAGAAAGAGCTGGGGCAATGGGAATTGTACGTCAACGGAAAGAGGTTGTATTTTCTTTCTCTGTACTTTATTTTGTTTTTCGACAGTAATTATAATTATTTTGCACATTTGTCTGACAGTGTTATGATTGGTCTGTGGTTGACTAACTACGAGGTTCTCAAACCTTTTGTCAGGGAGCCCCAGCCATTCCATATATTTGATCTATTCCAGAGCTAGCACACCCAATTCCACTGGTCAACTAATGCACACTGCTGCTTTTGTCACATGGGATGGCAGCAGCTTTCCACCAGTGTTTGTGTCCTGGGTGGCGTCCTGGTAATACTATTGCATTATCCTCTGCATAGTTGTTGATGAAGTTCACCACTCGCTGCAAGTCCTCATGCTTCAGGTGTAACCTGTGCTTGCTTGGGCCAGTTCTCTTTTTGATGGGAGGCATTTAGGAGGCTCCCTAAATCCTTCTCAGATTATTACCAATCCCACAAGGTATGACTCCAAACACCTAGAAAAGGCTACTCTCCGCAATGTTATCCTCACAAATAATCCTGATAGGTATCAGTCTGGTGCTTTCTGTAATGACTTTAGTGATCACTGTTTGACAGCCTGTGTTCGTAATGGCTGCTCAGTGAAACGACCTGTCCTGATTTGTCATAGATGCTTGCTAAAAAACCTAAATGAGCAAGCCTTCCTTCATGAACTGGCCTCTGTAAAATGGAATAGAATCAGCTTGACCCCCTCTGCTGAAGACGCTTGGACCTTCTTTTTTGATATTTTCAGAGGGATTGTTAACAAACACACCCCCATAAAGAAAATGAGTATTAAAAACCGGTTCAGCCCCTGGTTTGACCGTGATCTTGCAGAGTTACTCCACCTCAAGAATTGCATTTGGCGAAAAGGCTCGGCACACAAATACTCAGGCTGAATGACTATCGTTCAGGCATATGAGAAATAAGTGCATTCAGGCTATCTGGAAGGCCAAAGTTAATTACTTTAAGGAGCAGTTCTCTCTCTGGGTCTAACCCCAAGAAGTTCTGGAAAACGGTTAAAGACCTGGAGAATAAACCCTCTTACTAACAGCTGCCCATGTCCCTTAATGTTGATGTGGTTGTTACTGACAATAAGCACTTGGCTGAGCTCTTTAATCACCACTTCATTAAGTCAGGATTCCTATTTGACTCAGCCCTGCCTCCTTGCCCGTCCAACATTTCCTCATCTCCCACCCCTTCTAATGCGACTATTCCCGATGCTTCTCCCTCTTTTTTCCCTGCCCCACTACAAAGTTTCTCCCTGCAGGCAGTTACTGAGTCCAAGGTGCTAAAGGAGCTCCTTAAACAAGGAACCTACCAGGTACAACCCTAAATCCATAAACACGGGCACCCTCATAGATATCATCCTGACCAACCTGCCCTCTTAATACACCTCTGCTGTTTTCAACCAGGATCTCAGTGATCACTGCATCATTGCCTGCGTCCGTAATGGGTCTGCGGACAAACGACCAACCCTCATCGCTGTCAAACGCCCCCTAAAACACTTCAGCGAGCAGGCCTTTCTAATCGACCTGGCCCGGGTATGATGTATAGCATGACGGCTCATTACGAGCGTCCGTCTTGCTTTCCTCTTGTCATTCCCACTCGCAACGTTCCTCTGTGTGTGTTCAGCTCCGCAATGCGCTGTGCTGCACACAGAGTGGTGAGAGGAAGAGCGAGAGAGAAGGAATCTGAGCGGTCTCAGTTTTGTTATGGAAAAGAGGTTCTCTTGTGACAAAGTCAACTGGAACACATTCTTTATTAAACACAGACACAATGACTCCTCCATCCCTTTGCAGGGGTGGGGGATGAACAGTGGGCGCCCTCACATGAAGTGCAGCATGAAGTGCAGCGCTCTCTCCCGTCGTCTCTTCTGACTGCCTCTCGGCTGCCAGGGCGACGAAATAAACGGGGTCTCTCTCGTCGGTTTCACCGCCGCCTTCTCTGGTGCCGCCGGAGGGGCTGGGCCCGCTCTCGGGTACTCCAGGTGCAGCTGTTCGACGGGCTCTCCGTCTGGCCGTAGACCCTGGTCTACTGGAGACGGTGGAGCGATGGGCATCTTTCGTAGCTGTTTTAGACCCTCCTGCCAAAAGCAGGTGTCTAGCCAGCTGCTTTTTCTCCTCCTCAAGCTTCCCGAAACGCGCCGTCGCATCTGTGACGGCGGCTCCAAAGAGACCGCTGTCAGAGATGGGGGCATTCAATAGGGCGGCTTTGTTGGTCTCCTTCATAGCCGTCAAAGACAGCCAGAGGTGTCGTTCCAGGACCACCGACGTGGCCATGGATCTCCCCGCACATACAGCCGATGCCTGTGTGAGATGGAGAATGGCGCCGGAAATCTTCAACGCTTCCTCCATCTCCTCTCCCGACAGCCCCTCTCTACCTGTGGTGAGACGGGATAGAGAGGCTGCCAAGAGGGCAATATTATTAGCTGCTGCTACAGCTTGTGTACTCAGAACAAAGGACTTCTCAGCCAACTGTGCTGTGAGGCGGTCCTTAGTCGTCGGTAATGTGGGTCTCTTGGCAGACGGCCAAGAGCTCGAACCTGGCATGAGGTATGCCGCTAGTGCGGCCTCGAGCCTAGGGATCTCTTGAAGTTGTTCTCCGTCCACTTTGGTAAATGGGATATACGCCTTCACTGGCGCTCTGGCCGTCAAAGGTGTTTCCCATGCACTCTCCACATATTTAGCGAGCGAGGGCATGGTCGGCGCCAAAAGTACCGCTGCCCGTCTTGGTCTGGAATAGGGGCCGCCCACCATCAAATCCACTTCCGGAACGGAGGGAATGGGGGGCAGTGTAATATCCAGCCTGCTCGCAGCCCGCTCAATGAGCCCTGTAAAATCAGAGCACAGAGAGGCCACAGCGAAGGAAGGGGCTGCTGAAAATTCAGAGCCCATCTCCTCCTCGCATAAGGATGAGAAAATCCCCTCTCTCTCCCTAGAGAGGGGGGTCTTTTCAGCCTCGGTCGGTGGACTGGATTCTTTCGGTGAAAAACCCAGACACTTCCCAACATCCTCATCCTCTTTAGAGGCGGCGTCATCATATGACGCCTCAGCGTCTGAGGCTATCATAGATATTGCGATCTCTAAAGGGAAATCCTCACTGAAAAATGCCCATCGCTGTTTTCTCTCCTTTAAAGAAAGGAGTGAACAGCTAGGGCATTCCGGAAGATCTGTGAGGCCGCCCCTAGCGTGCTTTGAACCTAAACACACAAAACATATTTTGTGTGGGTCCAAAGCCGCCATAGTGGAGCAGCGACACTGAGCTCTTAAGAGCTTTTGGGGGTGGAAAAGGTGTGCTCATATTAGGACGACGTCAACAACAGGATATTGACGACGGGTTCATCCTGAGATTTCTTCTCTTCTAGGCTTCTTCAGTCCAGTCCTGTCGCTGAAGATAATGGGAGGCTGATTGAGGGGAAGCATCCCCTTATATAGGGACACCTGTACTCCTGTTGGCTGCAGGTGTGTGCATAATTTTCTCTCAGCCTATTCGCTGCCTAGGCAGCGGGGTAAACCACTAGGAGCAGAGCTCCCCTATGGGGCGGAGCTCCACGATGTAGAACTAAATGCATGCTCTTCAACCGTTCGCTGCCCTCACCCATCCACCCGTCCAGCATCACTTCTCTGGACGGTTCTGACTTAGAATATGTGGACAACTACAAATACCTAGGTGTCTGGTTAGACTAAACTCTACCTTCCAGACTCACATTAAGCATCTCCAATCCAAAATTAAATCTAGAATCGGCTTCCTATTTTGCAACAAAGCATCCTTCTCTCATGCTGCCAAACATACCCTCGTAAAACTGACCATCCTACCAATCCTCGACTTCGGCGATGTCATTTACAAAATAGCCTCCAATACCCTACTCAGCAAACTGGATGTAGTCTATCACAGTGCCATCCGTTTTGTCACCAAAGCCCCATATACTACCCACCACTGCGACCTGTATGTTCTCGTTGGCTGGCCCTCCCTTCATATTCGTCACCAAACCCACATCATCTATAAGTCTTTGCTAGGTAAAGCCCCTCCTTATCTCAGCTCACTGGTCACCATAGCAGCACGTGCTCCAGCAGGTACAGTTGAAGTCGGCAGTTTACATACACTTAGGTTGGAGTTATTAAAACTCTTTTTTCAACCACTCCACTAATTTCTTGTTAACAAACTATAGTTTTGGCAAGTCGGTTAGGACATCTACTTTGTAGAAATCAATACATATCAGGTCCCAGGGGCCATTACTTGTCATGGCATGGAGAGGAGCAGCATTCTTCAGCAAGGTTTTTCAACGAATGTACCACACACAGGTTGACATAATTTCTGAATTTATTGGTTCATTTCTGTTCAGTAGAACCCATCTTTCACCAGAGTTGTTGTTCTACCAATGTGCATATGCCCCATTTCATCAGGCAGTGCGGGCAGGACCAGGGTAAGGTATTTTTCATGCAGCACCCAGTACACTACTTCCCCTTTCAGTTCATATCGGTCCCATTCCTTTAAGTCCAGGGGGAGATTAGGATGGTTCCTCTGTACTGAGCTATTGGGTGCTTGGTGGAGGAGTGCCGTCTGAAATTCAGGGTCACTGTGTTGTGCTTGAATGAGGTCTGCTTCCTTCTAGGGCACCTGAAGTTTGGAGGTACCCCAAGTCAGTTTGCCACACGTGCTGGCAGGTCTTCCTCATGCAACTTCTGACACACTGTGGTGACTTCCTTGGTCAGTACTGACAACTTGTCTTCAGGGCTGGGTAGTGAATTGATTCACTTTGAAAGGGCATCAGCGTCAATGTTGATTTTGCCCGGGTGGTACTGGAGACTGAAGTTGGCAAGGCTGGCCAACCACCTGTGCCCAGTGGCATTGAGTTTGGCTGTGGTCAAGATGTAGGTGAAGGGATTGTTGTCAGTACATGTAACAAAACTGGCCCCAGACAAGTAGTCCAGGGGCAGACTGGGAACAGAAATTGGTCCTGGCATTTCTAACACACCTCCCTTGAGGCCCCTACACTGGTCCATTTTTTTTTACTCAAGGCATCCATCTAGCCAGATAATGATAATTTTGAGTAAAAAACCCACGTTGGACAGCCCATCTGGCATTTGCCAAAATGGTGGATGTCCAGTCCACCCCTGCCCACTTCAGAGCCAAAAATTCCAACCAATGAACCGGATACCTCTTCTCAGACTCAGCATATTCAATCCTTGGAATGGTGTATTGATCAGGATGGTCCGTTTGTTCAAGGTTCGGTAGTTCACACACATCCTTTCTGGCCACTACAATAGGAGAGACAGAAATTATCAGTCACCAACAGCTCCTTCAGGTCCCTTCTCACATCCTCAATGTTCACTAGTTGAGTAGCCTTTGAGATCTCTCTCTGAAAGGCCTGGAGTCTGAAAGCCAGATGCTATGGATCACATCCTTGGCTAGTGATAGGGGAATCCCCAAATCTAAAATCATGGGGTTCACGGCAGGCTAAGACACTCAGGATGGTGGTGTGGAGGAGGTCAGAAGTTTAACAACGGTTAATACCCTGGCCAAAACTGTCTTTTTGCCAGTACTATTTCCTTCTTGGTAGCATTACGTACTCTGATAGACAGCACGACGTCACTTCGGTCCTCCACTTCAGTGAACGAACAACCCCCCGGGCAAAGTGTCTTCTTCTGTGGCCCCACACTGCAGGGAATGTATACATCGGAGTCAGTTGGAATAGTTGAAGCCTCTGGCCCCACCCACTTGACTTCACCAAGCTGGATCATCATACAGTCCCGGTTTCTGAAGAGACTGGTGTTTGATGTAGGCCATGGAAAACATAGGGTGGATGGTGAGTACGTTGCCATACTCTCTTCCTGTGGTCTCTTCACACAGCTGGCTCAGGCACTTAAGAGATGGGATGGGAACCCCGTCCTGGCATTTGGTCTCTGGACCCCAGCTATGACATCAGGGAATTCTAACTCAATGACCACATAGCCATAATAAGGGTAACTACTGTCACTTGTGGGACTTAATGTAAAGAAGCTAGACGCAGCTGCTATGCTGAAGAAACATAATTGAATAGCAGGAAGTAGCAAGGACAATGAGTACTTTGACCAGATAGAGAGCTAGGGGGCTACTAGGGGCAGCTGATGTGCTGAGCCACTAATGTAAACAATGAGTACATTGGTCGGATGGAGAGGTGGGGGCATGTAGTGCAAATACCATCTCTGAGTAAGATGTCATGACAGAGATTGCATTAGCTGAGAACATAACACCATTTCTGCCTTCTGACATACTATTGTCAGGAGGAAATAGGAGAAGAATGGTGGCAAATTGACCAACATGTGAACCATATACATAAGTGTATTTTTGTTGTATAAGCTAGGGGGTTCTACCACCATTGTAATCCAAACCGGAATAGATGTGTGCGTCATCAGGCGTTAACAAGCAAGAACTGATGTGGAGAGATAATGGTGAAGAATGGTCAAGGGAAGCTATTTTCATATAGAGGGAGGGGACTCTATATGTTATGCAAAGACAGAATCCTATAAAGATAGGACTCTGTAATATGATAATTTAGTATTTTCCATGGAAGGGCTCGGCTTTGCGACTCTGTATTAAAGTCTATATTGAATTCAAAAGTTCTTGTAAGAGTGTTATATTTTTGAAGCAATATTCCACGACACACTGAGTCCCCATATAACACTTGCCTGGCTTCCAGGCACGTGCCCCAAGTGTGCTTGGAACTAGTCCTAAAAAATTATAGTAACTTAACTATCTCACAAGACTATGACAAATGACTAAAATGTAAATGTAAAAAAAACTACCCATTGATTTTAACTGGAACGACAGTAGCTGGCCCGACAAGTCCCTGGGGCAGCGGAGCTGAAGAAGTCAAACTGGGAAAGGCCTTCAAGGTGGAGCTGTTTTCTACAGTGGGGGCCACAGTCTGCTCAGTTACTGTGCCTCATTGGCATTTCCTGATGGTATCCACACACAATGTTGTGTATTCATGGATGTGAAGTGAAGCTAGGCTTCTCCCAAAAATTGACCAAGAAAAAAAGACATCAAATTTATCTTTCGTCCCTCTGTGTTTTCATAATTTTCCTTCAATTCGTAAGAGGCTGATTGTATCTCACCGGAGAAAGCATCCGAGCGAGCGAAACAGCGCCCCTCTGTCTCTGCATGTGTAGACCATCTGATGCTGTCTCGTCATAAAGAGTATGACATTGTTTTGCCTCCCGCAGCATTGAGCGCAAGGGAAGCCAGCGAGCATATGCCTTCTCTTGATTTAAGAGATAAAAGCATAGACCGTTTCATCAACATGAAAGAAAGGGAGGATGGCATTGGAGTTTTTCTACAAGTAGGGCGAGTCAACATGTTTTTTCTACTTGCACAAATGCACGCACGCACACAAATCAGAACCATAGACAGACACATATTTAGCTGACATTGATTGGCCTAAATTGTTTTTGGCATCTTTTAGTTGTCACTGTATTAGACTAAGCATTAGGTGATTTGATGATGTTGAAATGGTGCTGGAATAGGAGGCAGCTCCTGTTTTATTTGCGACATGCGGTAACTCTCTGTGGTTTTAAATCAATAGTTGTTTAGTGGTCTGAAAATGTTGGAAACATTAACTTGCTTGACCATGCAGTAGGTCATGTAAATGTTTGTTACATGCATATACTTTGTGGACTTCACTAGACAGCGGTTGCTTTCTGGTTTCATGATGAAGCTTATTCTGCCACTGTCTTCTTATTGTCTCGGCCTTAGGCCTATATATCATGGTCGCAAGGCAAATGTACTAACAGGTTATAAAGCAAACAACGCAATTACCAGAACACATAGGTTGTAAGATTTTTTTTTTCTGTCTTTGGTTCCCCAGTGATTTTACCCACGCACACCTACTATCCACATCTGCCTGCAACAGTTGAAGTTGTTGACTGAGTGTGGCCTATTCCTGTCTCTTACCACTCTCTATTGTGGGATATGGCCGGTTGTGCTCCGGTGACTCTTGCTCCTCTGCTGTTTGTTTTGACTGAGGAGTGAAATCATCCCAATTGTAGATCCCGGAGCTGATCCTGCATAGTAGAGGTTTTTATACTTACCCCTTCCTTCTGAGACTGATGGGGACCCAGAGTTTACTTACATTTTAGTCATTTAGCAGATGCTCTTATGATGCAAATGTGGGTTAATAGGGGGCTAAAAAAGTACAAATCAAATTTTATTGGTCACATACACATGGTTAGCAGATGTTAATGTGAGTGTAACGAAATGCTTGTGCTTCTAGTTCCGACAGTGCAGTAATATCTAACAATTCCCCAACCGCTACCTAATACACATAAATCTAAAGGGGTGAATGCGAATATGTACATATAAGTATGTGGATGAGCGATGGCCGAGCGGCATAGGCAAGCTGCAGTAGATGGTATAAAATACAGTATATACATGTGATATGAGTTATGTAAGATATGCAAACATTATTTAAAGTAACTAGTGATCCATTTATTAAAGTGTCCAGGGATTGGGTCTCAATGTAGGCAGCAGCCTCTGAGTTAGTGATTGCTGTTTAGCAGTCTGGTGGCTTTGAGATAGGTGTCTTTCTGTCCCAGCTTTGATGCACCTGTACTGACCTCGTCTTCTGGGTGATAGCGGTGTGAACAGGCAGTGGCTCAGGTGGTTGTTGTCCTTGATGATCTTTTTGGCCTTCCTGTGATATCGGGTGCTATAGGTGTCAAGGAGGGCAGGTAGTTTACCCCTGGTGATGCGTTGTGCAGACTGCACCACCCTCTGGAGAGCCTTGCGGTTGAGGGCGGTGCAGTTGCCGGACAGGATGCTCTCGATTGTGCATCTGTAAAAGTTTGTCAGGGTTTTGGGTGACAAGCCAAATTTCTTCAACCTCCTGAAGTTGAAGAGGCGCTGTTGCGCCTTCTTCACCACACTGTCTGTGATGTGTACGCCCAGGAACTTAAAACTTTCCACCTTCTCCACTGCTGTCCCTTCGATGTGGATAGGGGGGTGCTCCCTCTGCTGTTTCCTGAAGTCCACGATCATCTCCTTTTGTTTTGTTGATGTTGAGTGAGAGGTTGTTTTCCTGACACCACACTCTGAGTGCCCTCACCTCCTCCCTGTAGGCTGTCTCGTCGTTGTTGGTGATCAGGCCCACTACTGTTGTGTCATTTGCAAACTGATTGAGTTGGAGGCGTGCATGGCCAGGAAGTACAGGAGAGGGCTGAGCACACACCCTTGTGGGGCCCCAGTGTTGAGGGTCAGCGAAGTGGAGATGTTGTTTCCTATCTTAACCACCTGAGGGCGGCCCGTCAAAGTCCAGGACCCAATTGCACAGGGCGGGGTTGAGACCCAGAGCCTCCAGCTTGATGATGAGCTTGTAGGGTACTATGACAGCCGCTCAGCATTCAACACCAATGAACAGCATTTTTACATAAGTATTATTTTTGTCCAGATGGAATAGGGCAGTGGGATGGGGATTGAGTCATCTGTGGATCTGTTGATTGCGTCATCTGTGGATCTGTATGCAAACTGAAGTGGGTCTAGGGTTCCGGTAAGGTGGCTGGGATATGATCCTTGACTAGCCTCTCAAAGCACTTCATGTATCTTGTTACAAAATACAGTGCGTTGGATTGTAGTTCAGGTCAGTGAAATACAAATGACAAAACACGTATTTCAAATACATGTAAACAGAAATACTTCCCATCTCTACACACACAGTTATGTTGTCCGGTTGTTGACTCAACACAAACCCATCTTGTACAGCTGGTTTAGAAGGGGCTGTTGCCGGGGGTAGTCGGTTGATATTACTGTGTGTTCCTAGAATTATCTTTCCCTCCTTTCCTCCTCTGTTTGAGCAGGATGATGTTTATCTTACCAGACACTGATCTCAGAACAGTTCTGTGTTTCCTTCCCTCAATGGTTAAGGGCTCTGTCCCAAATGGCACCCATTCCCTGTATAGTGCACTGCTTTTGACCAGAGTCCCATGGGCCCTTTTTTGGATCCATGTTTACAGGCAGCTGCAGCCCATTTGGGATACAGACTCATTCTCTCTGCAGTGTCTAACCCCATCGATCACTCAGACCACCCTAAACCAATCAAAAGTCACTCTAATCATTTTAAACCAATCAAGAGTATTGCTGGCCCACACAACCAAATCAGTGTGCCCCGGTCAAGTCTCTCAAAGCCCCTCCCCTCCCTCTCTCCCTGTGGTGTTGTTGCAGGTGATAATGGATAACTGTCATTTCTGGCACCTCTCTGCACACACACAGCACGGACACTCAGACACGCCTGCACATTGAACTCGTCACACACTCTCTGATGGTCCTGCTGTTTCACACACACACTCTCTGTATCACTGTTCCACACTCACACACATGGCTGGTGTCATGCTCCGGGTTACTCTACTCCGTCTACTCTTTCTTTCAGGTGAGTGGTTGTTATACTTTTTGAGGCCTCGGGAGCACTCTCACATACACTGTAGTAAAACAAATATGTGACCAGCTGCAATAGGATTGTGAGTTTGGTCAACATTTGGGCATATAGCTGAACCAACACACATTCTCAAATTGTATGTTCACTGAACTTTGAATTTTAGGTTGAGTGAACATACAATTCTACCTTATTTCCCAGTGTGCCTTGCCTTTAGAGTGAATTGTAGTTACCACCCATGACTGTATTTGTTAGCTACAGAGACATGGTTGTTGTATTCAATGACTCAGTTCTGTAGCCTTTTCCAAAATAAGTGTCCAAGTGAATATGTTATCATTAAATTATATATGTGACGCGCTGTATCGTAATCAGTCAGAGTTGATATGGCTAATTTGCGGTTTTTCGCTGTTTGGGGGTTTTATCTGGTATTAACAAAACAATGTATTTGCTTTCATAATCTGTATGTTTTATTGCCAAATTCAGAGTATAGATATAGTTATTAATCGGCTACAACGGAGCACTTTCACATCAGTTCGGTGGATGCTAACTTGTAACATCACATCAGGCTTTCGCGGCACTATCAAATCCCCCCTCAATTCCAAAATTATTAATCAATTGCAAACTAGCTAGCTATATACTTTGAATCAAGCTGCAATAGGCTATTTAACAGCATGATTTTCCTTTTTGCCCAATCAAAGCTACTGTAGCGCATCATCCACGGGAAAATAAAAAAGTTTACCTCAGGCTACACTCTCTCTCCGCTCTTCAGATCTGTCAAAAACCCTTCACACTGTCACTACTGCCTACACCTTGGCTAGTTTAGCTTTTTACTGCATCGATGGATTCCCGGGAGAAAGAAATCGCTAGATTTTTAAATAGTAAAGTTGTGCTGGGATCTGGTTCAGACGATCAGTAGCGTCAAGTTATTGGCACCTGAGCCAGAGAGCATTTCCATCAGTGACTCCACAGACAGCACAGACACCGACGAGCCCCTCGAGGAGGCAACTGAGGAACACCAGCCGTTAATGGTGGATCCGTCAATTACGGCGCTTCAGTCGGTCGAGGGAGAATACAGTATGTCAGTGATACTAGGCAGGAAATTGAAAAGGCTTGCGAGTTCAGGTGCACTTGCAAGTCCAATGAAGGGAAGCCCTGGTGTTTGCTTTTCACCCCCGAGGAGATGGTCAAGAGACGTGACCAGATTAATTAATCTTCTTATAAGAAGAATATGCTAAAATGTTTTGGTTATAGTCAAGATTCTAGCATTCATATTTAGCTGAAGTTCATATAGTGCTTTATTCAGGTATCCAGAGAGTATAGAGCATTGCAGTAGTCTAATCTAGAAGTGACAAAAGCATGCATTAGTTTTTTTCTGCATCAGTTTTGAACAAAGGGTTTCAGATTTTTGCAATGTTACGAAGATGGAAAAAGCTGTCCTTGAAATGTTTTTGATATTTCAAAAGAGAGATCAGGGTCCAGAGTAACACCGAGGTCCTTCACAGTTTTATTTGAGATTAATTGTCAGATCAAACAGCAGATCTCTTTGTTTCTTGGGACCTAGAACTACCCTATCCTTTGTCCGAGTTTAAAAGTTTAAAAAAATGCTGTCATGCCACAGGCTTCCAGGGTAGGGAATTTTGGGGCTTCACCATGTTTCGATATAGGCCAATAGTTTAAAAAAAATGTGGGTCAAGGTTTGGTACACATCCGGAGGGTAGGGAAACATTTCTTATGTTCAACATAGGAGGACTATGCTCTTTCAGTAGTTAAGTTGGAATAGGGTCCAGTAGGCAGCTGGAAGGTTTAGAGGCCATGACTATTTTTGTGAATGTGTCGAGAGATACAGGATTAAAAAACTCAAGTGTCTCAATTGATGCTAGGTCCTGGCAGTTTTGGAGAAATACTTATATATTTAAAGAGGAGTCTGTAATTTGCTTTCTAATCTTTTCATGGAAAAACGTCATGAATTCGTCACTGCTGAAGTGAAGGCCATCCTCACTTGGGGAATGCTGCTTTGCGACAGTATCAAAAATACACTTTGGATTGGTTTTATTCTCCTCAATCAGGTTGGAAAAGTAGGCTGATCGAGCAGCAGTGAGGGCTCTTCGATATTGCATGGTACTGTCTTTCAAAGCAAGCATAATTTCCTTTCGAATTTTCTGGAAACTTGCTTCAGCACTATCGGACCACCATAGGATGGGGTCTGAGCAGATTATTTGTTGTGATTGCAAACTTAAATGGTCCAATAGATCCACAATATTTATTCCATGCGACAACACCAGATCCAGGGTATAATTATGGCAATGTGTAGGTCCCGAGACATGTTGGACATAACCCACTGAGTCAATGATGGCTCCGAAAGCCTTTTGGAGTGGGTCTGTGGACTTTTTAATGTGAATATTATTTGCCATGACTGACTCTGAGGTCCAATAGGAATTCAGGGAACTCAATGACGAATGCTGTATACGGCCCAGGAGACCTGTAAACAGTAGCGATAAAAGCGATTGAGTAGGTTGCATAGATTTCATGACTGGAAGCTCAAAAGGCAGTATTTTTCCCCCGTAACTCAACATTTATCTTTGTGGGATGAGCAGGGGATATGGTGTAACCAAGAGGAGAGGCCTCATTTAACACAGTAAATTCATCAGGTTCTGTCAGATTGAGGTATTATCACAATCTCTTTCAACAATGACCGGAATGGAGTAGGTCTTTATTCCAGTGAGATTGCTAAAACAAACCCTGCAATGTTTAGTTTTGCCCGACCTAGATCGAGGAACAGACACGGTCTCAATGGGGAAAACAGCTGATTGTTGTCGGGACTTTACTTTCATTAAATTGATTACATACATTTTTTTTATCCACTATGTTTAATTGTTGCCCGATTAAATTAATCATGTAACAATTAATTCATTAGGATTTGGGGCACCACGGAAGAAGTTATCATCTCCCGAATTAAACTCTGTCAGGTCTTTACCTATTTCATCGATAAACAGTCATCGTATTAATCATTACCTCTTATCAAATACTCATCCTGAACGATCGTGATCTGCAAAAACCCCAGCCTTGCACATTATTCAGTATTACACAAATTGGTTTAATCATTTATTCATTAGCTACTAAATAATAACACAGAATGCACACATTTACATGAGACAACAGTCCCTAGTGGACTGACAATATATGACAGCTTGTTACAACAGATGGAGGGGGGAAGGCACACTTATCGTCAAGACATTTCAGAACGATTCTCACAGTAACGTTAATCATATAGTTTGCTCACGAACCACCGCCCGTTTGGAGTAAGAAATAATTTATGTATTTACATGTGAAATGAACAAAGTCATTCCTTTGGTTGATACTAAAGAGCAAGAGAGAGAGTCTCCCTCTCTTGTAATTTATGACTGAGTGTGAACGGTCGACCATCCAGCAGCTCTCCCTCTCCCTCAGAGAGGCCTGGTTACTGTCACAATCTCGCCAGTCTGATTCTTTCAGGACAGTCATGACACTGTGCTAGGGGCAAACTCCTCTAAGCTGGTAGGCTGGCTAAGAGCCCGCTGCCTGGCCTGCACCCGATCTCATTGTGGAGCTAGAGGAGTTAGAGCTCTGTCTGTGTTGATAGATGAGAGCACCCCTCCAACTAGGATTGAGTCTGTCACTCCTCAGCAGGCCAGGCTTGGTCCTATTTGTGGGGGAGTCCCAGATATCTACAACTTTCTAGCTAAGTTACAAGCCAAAATTATGTTGCACTTGGTGACCTCTGACTGTTTCATCCTAACATCGCTGGTGCCGACGTAGATAACAATATCCCTATACCATCTACACTCACCAGTTTCAGCCTTAGCCAACACTATCTTCAGATTAGCCTTTACGTCGGTAGCCCTGCCCCCTGGTAAACAAATGTATAGCTTTAGTCAGAAGTTTACATACACCTTAGCCAAATACATTAAACTCAGTTTCACAATTCCTGACATTTAATCCTAGTAAAAATTCTCTGACTTAGGTCAGTTAGGATCACCACTTTATTTTAAGAATGTGAAATGTCAGAATAATAGTAGAGAGATGTCACATCCTGACCAGTAATAGGGGTTATTTGTTATTGTAGTTTGGTCAGGACGTGGCAGAGGGTATTTGTTTTATGTGGTTCGGGGTGGTGGTTTGTTTAGTAGGGTATTTGATTTATGTATTCCGGGGGTTTTTGGGCACTGTTCTATGTTAGTGTATTTCTATGTTCTGTCCAGTCTTTTGTATTTCTATGTTTTGTTAATTGGGGTTGGACTCTCAATTGGAGGCAGGTGTTTTCTAGTTGCCTCTGATTGAGAGTCCTATATATAGGTATGTGTTTGTTGAGTACTTTGTGGGAGATTGTTCTGTGTATAGCCTTGTGCCCTACCAGCCTGTGATTAGTCGTTGTGTTTGTTTTGGTTCTCCTTCTTGTCCGAATATAATAATAAAGAAGATGAGTGCACATTTCCCCGCTGCATTTTGGTCTAAATCCGACTACTACCGTTACAAGAGAATGATTTATTTCAGCTTTCATCCCATTCCCAGTGGGTCAGAAGTTTACATAAACTCAATTAGTATTTGGTAGCATTGCCTTTAAATTGTTTAACTTGGGTCAAATGTTTCGGGTAGCGTTCCACAATCTTCCCACAATAAGTTGGGTGAATTTTGTCCCTTTCCTCCTGACAGAGCTGGTGCAACTGAGTCAGGTTTGTAGACCTCCTTTCTCGCACACGCTTTTTCAGTTCTGCCCACCAATTTTCTATAGGATTGAGGTCAGGGGTTTTTGATGGCCACTCCAATACCTTGACTTTGTTGTCCTTAAGCCATTTTGCCACAACTTTGGAAGTATGCTTGAAATTGTTGTCCATTTGGAAGACCCATTTGCGACCAAGCTTTAACTTCCTGACTGATGTCTTGAGATGTTGCTTCAATATGTTCACTTAATTTTGCATCTATTTTGTGAAGTGCACCAGTCCCTCCTGTAGCAAAGCATCCCCACAACATGATGCTGCCACCCCGTGCTTCGCGGTTGGGATGGTGTTCTTCGGGTTGCAAGCCTCCCGCTTTTTCCTCCAAACAATACTATGGTCATTATGGCCAAACAGTTCTATTTTTGTTTCATCAGACCAGAGGACATTTCTCCAAAAAGTACGATCTTTGTCCCCATGTGCAGTTGCAAACCGTAGTCTGGCTTTTTTATGCCGGTTTTGGAGCAGTGGCTTCTTCCTTGCTGAGCGGCATTTCAGGTTATGTCGATATAGGACTTGTTGTACCTGTTTCCTCCAGCATCTTCACAAGGTCCTTTGCTGTTGTTCTGGGATTGATTTGCACTTTTCGAAACCAAAGTATGTTAATCTCTAGGAGACAGAACACATCTCCTTCCTGAGCGGTATGACGGCTGCGTGGTCCCATGGTGTTTATACTTGCGTACTATTGTTTGTACAGATGAATGTGGTACCTTCAGGCATTTGGAAATTGCTCCCAAGGATGAACCAGTCTACAATTATTTTTCTGAGGTCGTGGCTGATTTCTTTTGATTTTCCCATGAAGTCAAGCAAAGAGGCAATGAGTTTGAAGGTAGGCCTTGAAATACATCAGGCACACCTCCAATTGACAAATTATGTCAGCTAGCCTATCAGAAGCTTGTAAAGCCACGACAGATTTTTCCAAGCTGTTCAAAGGCATAGTCAACTTAGTGTATGTAAACTTCTGACCCAATGGAATTGTGATACAGTGAAATAATCTGTCTGTAAGCAATTGTTGGAAAAATGACTTGTGTCATGCACAAAGTAGATGTCCTAACCGACTTGGCAAAACTATAGTTAACAACAAATTTGGGGAGTGGTTGAAAAATAGTTTTATTGACTCCAACCTAAGTGTATGTAAACTTCCGACTTCAACTGTATATTCATATTCACATCAAGGCATGCTTTACATTGCTACATCACTGTAACAGGTTGATGTGGAAAGTGAGCTGTAACAGGGTTTTGATCCATCGATCCTGCAATGCAGAGGCAAGAGCACTACTCCTCTGGGCCTGTCGGATCCATGGATTAAACCAGTTACAACTCACTCTTTCCAAATCGGCCTGTTACATTTCTGCGGTCTCTATAGCTTTAAGCGCCTACACACTTCGGTCTATTATTGACAGTGTGGAGCACTGACGTCTTGCAATGAGCTACGTGTCCTTTAGTAAGCAAGTTTCTCACATTGCCTGAAAAACTACTTCTAATCAGCTTGAGGAAATTATAGTTTGTTTACAAGGAATTTGTGGAGTGGTTGAAAAACGAGTTTTAATGACTCCAACCTTCAACTGTATAATCTCTGGCTGATTATTTTAAAGTCTAATATTGCGGGTAATGGAGTCGCCAATGACTAGGGTTTTCATATTTGTCAGAGCTAATGGTGGGAGGCTTCGGCGACTCAGACCCCGTAATGGGTGGAGGAGAGACCTGATAAGGCTAAGGGCTCTGACTCCGATCTCCTTGCTTAATGGGGAAAACCTGATGAGGCTCAGGCTTTGACTCTGATCTCCTTGCTTAGTAGGGAACATGTCACAAGTGGATCCTGCAGTCTTCTATTGGCTTGATCAAGACTGCAATGTGACTGGAATACTTGCCTGTCATGTTGATGACTTCATCTGGGGTGGCTCACAGACCTTTGCTACAACACCTCAAAGCTGTTTTTCAGGTCGGCCGTGAGGAGCATGATCATTTTTGTTATGTTGGTATAGAGTTTATTACAGTTGATGGAACAATACTGATGCAACAGGAGAGCTATATCAAGAGTCTTCAACCTATCCACATGGATTTTTCAAGAGCCGTACTAAGGAATTCCTCTCTCTGTGGAATTGAAGCTGATCAATTGAGGTCAAAGATAGGTCAAATTCTATGGGTTGCTAGACAGAGTTGACCTGATGTTATGTTTAATGGCTACAACTTGGCATCAACACAAAACACACCACTGTACAAACCATTCATGAGGCAAACAAAGTTGTTCGTAAACTGAAATCACAACAAGTGACTAAAGTTTCAGCATGTTGGAAAAGATGACTCTCCAAAACTATTGTCTTCAGTGATGCTTCCCTAGGGAACCTTATAGATGGAGGCACACAAGGTGGACATCTAATCATGTTAATGGATGGAGGAAGATTCTCACCTATCTGTTGGCAATCAGAAGGGTTGTCCGAAGCACACTTGCTCTTGCGGATGGAATTGACAATGCTATCTTTCTTGCAACTGTTCAGAGAGCTTTACCACTGGTGAGACAAAATGGTACATTCTACCTGTAGTTTGTGTCACTGACAACTACTCCTTAGTTGATGCTGTGAAGTCAACCAAGTTTGTCACAGAGAAAAGACTTCGTCTTCAGATTTGCAGCATCAAGGAACTTATTCAAACACAGAGAACCCAGCGGATTCTGTGGTCGACCACAAAGGAACAGCTTGCTGACTGTCTGACTAAAAAGGGAGCATCCAGTCTTGTGGTCCTACAGGCACTCAGTAATAGAAAGTGGCAGCTTGAGTAATACAAATAAAAACTTTCACACAACCCATTTGTAATGGGGGACTTGAATAATACTTGGACATTAATGATGTTGTTTTATTTGTCTTTAAAGAAAAGTGGGAGATTGTTAAGTTTTAATGTTTTAATTATCCCTATATTTCTGTTATTACGGGGCTATCACTCTGTTATTAGTACGCCTGCGCAGCAGTCTCGTTGTTGATAAACCTGGCCTGTGTGCAATAGCAAACATGTAGTGTGCTAATACGGTTTAGTAAACGTTGTAAACTGGAACCTTGTCATTGTGTCATTTCGCATTAACAATACAGACGCTGTTTCATGCTTTCCTACACTTAAATTGCCCTTGCATAACGATTGCGTTTGAATCCATATCCTCCCCATAAGGCGATAGTTCTCCTGTCTATTATGAATACAGCGACTGCAATGACAAGGCATAATGTAATTTAGCTTTTTCGTTCGTTCGGAGGTCCTGCAAATCCAAGTCCAGATAAAGCGTCCGGGGTGACAAAGTTGAATTTAAAAAGTTCTGTGAGGACAAAACTAAGATGTTGGTAAGTTTGATTAAATGGTTAAGAGTAAAAAGCGAAAGTTTGACAGGTATCCAACAAACAGCAAAGCACAGAGACAACACAGAAGTGCGTTGCGTCACCAAGTTGTGTTTTCCTAAATCTTGATACAAATTTAAGTATCAAATATTCAACAGCTCAAACCAGTGGACGAGCGGCAAAGACTAACACAGCGGTCCCCAACCACCGGGCTACCGGGCCGCACGGAAAGGCTAAATAATACATTTTTTGAATCAGTGAAATACAATAATATACACAATTATAGGCTATTTGTGCAGTCCGTTGGTCCTTTTCTCACCACTCTAATATCTCTGTCACGCCCACAACAGTTTATAGATTTTGAACTTGAGTAATGCGAGATCATTACGGTCTGCATGAGTTGTGTTGCCCGCCATCTTTGTACTAGCCAATCTGTCACTTCAGGGGAGAATGACAACTGTCTTTAAGTTGGCAGGTAAAGTGGCTGCATTCAAAGCCAAACTGGAACTGTGGGGTCGGCGAGTGGACAGGGGCATATTTGATTTGTTCCAAACATTAGCGAGGATTTTGGGAGAGACTGGGCTGTCTTTCTCCCAGCTGGTGCGCGATCACCTACGGAGTTCGAGCGTTACTTCCCAACTGCCAAAGACCCACGACCCATTTGTGAATGTCGCAGGTGAATCGTCCATGTCCGTGCAGGGAGGAGATCAACTACTTAAGGTTGCAAATGACGGTGGCCTTAAAAGTATGTTTGAGAACTTCATCTCTGCCGACCTTCTGGATTAAAATCGAGGCTGAATATCCTGAGATAGCCACAAAAGCACTGAAAACGTCCAGTACACTGGACATAAGGAACACCCTTTGGGTGTCCCTTTCTTCCATCACCGTGTTGTGCGGAAAAGCTCCCCCTTGCCAGAATTCTCCCCCATCCCCCATCGTGTGAACGCGCACGCACTTAATTATTCATTGCTGCGACGTGCTTGCTAGTTGAGATTTCTGATCACTTTAGGCTGTGTTTCATTTTATATGTCGGTTTGATCGTGGGGAGGCACTAGTAATGATCGCGGGGGAGGAACTAGTAATGTCTGCAGTTTTTGGTTTGGCTATTTGTTTCAAGTGTATTAGCCTATAAATAAATCTCTTTCCCAAAATTCGTCATCTCTCCCATGTCTTATTCTACTAGTAGTTTATTGCTTGCCTACATTTTACTCCCTCCTCTGTTTAATATAACACACACATTAATTATTCATTTCGGTTGCCTATCGTGATGGGAAGTTTGTTCTATAGAAAGTATTTGACTCCGATGTGTGCCACAGATAGTATTTGACTCTAGCCACAAAATTAAGGAAATTAGAAGGGGGGGAGGATTTCGGCAAGGCCATTTTCTTCCCCCCCCCCCCCCATCTTGGGACTGCAAGGCCGGCACACTTCAGAATAATTTTTTGTAACTCACGTTGACAAGTAGTGTGTGCCACAGACAGCAAAATTCGAGTAAAAAAAACATTTCAGATAAAAAAATGTATGTTTAAGGAAATAAAGATACAAATATCACACAACACAAAAACATCACAGATAGTTACATTTGTTAAACAAATCCACATTTTGATCTTTGCATATTAACCTCTCTAGGGTAGGTGGCACCAAATCGTCCCACCTACGTAACAGCCAGTGGAATCCTGTGGCGCGTTATTCAAATACCTTAGAAATGCTATTACTTCAATTTCTCAAACATATGACTATTTTACAGCATTTTAAAGACAAGACTCTCGTTAATCTAACCACACTGTCCGATTTCAAAAAGGCTTTACAACGAAAGCAAAACATTAGATTATGTCAGCAGAGTACCCAGCCAGAAATAATCAGACACCCATTTTTCAAGCTAGCATATAATGTAACAAAAACCCAGAAGACAGCTAAATGCAGCACTAACCTTTGATGATCTTCATCAGATGACAACCCTAGGACATTATGTTATACAATGCATGCATGTTTTGTTCAATCAAGTTCATATTTATATCAAAAACCAGCTTTTTACATTAGCATGTGACGTTCAGAACTAGCATACTCCCCGCAAACTTCCGGCGAATTTACTAACAATTTACTAAATTACTCACAATAAACGTTCACAAAAAGCATAAATTATTTTAAGAATTATAGATACAGAACTCCTCTATGCACTCGATATGTCCGATTTTAAAATGGCTTTTTGGTGAAAGCACATTTTGCAATATTCTAAGTAGATAGCCCGGCATCACAGGGCTAGCTATTTAGACACACAGCAAGTTTAGCCTTCACCAAACTCCAATTTACTATTAGAAAAGTTTGATTACCTTTGCTGTTCTTCGTCAGAATGCACTCCCAGGACTTCTACTTCAATAACAAATGTTGGTTTGGTCCCAAATAATCCATAGTTATGTTCAAACAGCGGCGTTTTGAATGGTAAATAAGGGTTATTTACCACACTATCCGAATGGTAAATAAGGGTTACGAGCACGGCGCATTTCGTGACAAAAAAATTCTAAATATTCCATTACCGTACTTCGAAGCATGTCAACCGCTGTTTAAAATCAATTTTTATGCAATTTTTCTCGTAAAAAAGCGATAATATTCCGACCGGGAATCTGCAATTAGGTAAACAGACGAAAGAAAATAAAGCATGGGGTCGACTCGGGCACGCGCCTAAGCCCATTGTCCTCTGATCGGCCACTTGTCAAAAGCAATAATGTGTTTCAGCCTGGGGCTGCCTCGATATCGTTCAGCTTTTTCCCAGGCTCTGAGAGCCTATGGGAGCCGTAGGAAGTGTCACGTTACAGCAAAGATCCTCAGTCTTCAATAAACAGAGGCAAGAAGAACAACAACTTGTCAGACAGGCCACTTCCTGCATGGAATCTTCTCAGGTTTTGCCTGCCATATGAGTTCTGTTATACTCACAGACACCATTCAAACAGTTTTAGAAACTTTAGGGTATTTTCTATCCAAAGCCAATGATTATATGCATATTCTAGTTACTGGGCAGGAGTAGTAACCAGATTAAATCGGGTACGTTTTTTATCCGGCCGTGTAAATACTGCCCCCTAGCCCTAACAGGATAAGTTATATAAAAGACAAATAACAAACAAATATTGGAAAGCTGCAACAGCTCGACTGAGCATTTAGTCCAGTTTTTATGGAAAGTTTTCTAGGTGATACAGTCACCTGGAACTCAAGTCTAACCTAGTCCTGACAGGCAGCAAAGACACAATCCTCCAATGATGGGATGGTTTTCATACAGGACTGATGGAGCCATCGTGGGCAGCGGTCACAACCAATCTGAAATGTATGATAAATGTTTTATATATTTAAAACATTAAATAAAAGTTATTGAATTACAATTATTTCATTATCAGACAAAGCGGATGATACTACCTCTAGAAATATTACTGCTCATACAAATTCGTACTCCGAAAAATGCGCCTTTGGAAGTGAACAAGCAATTACCCAGTTAGTGTCTTCCTCATTATTGTCCGCCTCCCCACAGAAGTGGCACAGTTGGCTCAGGTCATCTAGCAAAACATAATGTCAAGTAGTCTATACATCTTTACATGTATTTTTCTGAGCAAACAGTGAACAAGGGAATAGTATAGGTTTCTTGTAACAGAATTATTTAAATACGTGTTTTAGTAGCCATCTAGTCAGAAGTTGGATCAAAGATAACATTGTTCCCTGTATAATTGTTTTTTTATCTACTATTATATTAAATTAGAATTGTAACATACCAGTGTTTTGGAGGAGAGTGACTGCTATTTCTTCTCCCATGATGTTAACATATTTGTCCAAAATTGAAAAGACAAATCGACTCCTCCTTCAGAACACATTCAGCAAATTGGGAAAAATATTTGATGGGCATTTCAGTTTCCCCCAACAATTATGTTACACTAAAGATGGTTATTCACAAATATACAACAACACAGCTATAATATAATTTGACAGTTCTGTTTTGCCTTTTAGACAGTATACTTTCAGTAGGTTAATTGTACATTACTTACAGTGAGGGAAAAAAGTATTTGATCCCCTGCAGATTTTGTACGTTTGCCCACTGACAAAGAAATGATCAGTCTATAATTTTAATTGTAGGTTTATTTGAACAGTGAGAGACAGAATAACAACAAAAATATCCAGAAAAACACATGTCAAAAATGTTAGAAATTGATTTGCATTTTAATGAGGGAAATAAGTATTTGACCCCTCTGCAAAACATGACTTAGTATGGCAAAACCCTTGTTGGCAATCACAGAGGTCAGGCGTTTCTTGACATGCGTTTTTCTGGATTTTTTGTTGTTGTTATTCTGTCTCTCACTGTTCAAATAAACCTACCATTAAAATTACAGACTGATCATTTCTTTGTCAGTGGGCAAATGTACAAAATCAGCAGGGGATGAAATACTTTTTTCCCCTCACTGTATATTCTCATATTTACTTTCACGGCAAAGACCCCATGGGTGAGGAAGGGTACCACATGCCCATCAGGAGATATTACACCCCTTTCTCAGGCATGATCTGAACATATATGTTAGTAAAAGTACAGCATTTTCAAACACTATTGATTACAATATCGAGATTAAAGCAGAGGGGAATCTGAGAATGCAAGGATTCCAACAGGGTGTGAGTTGAAGTAGTCAAATCTGGAGCTGACAAGGCTCTGACTTAGCATCTTGGGGGCATTGCTGAATGGTGTGGTGGAAGAAACAGAACATTCAGGTTAGGGCTGGAATGTAGATTACATGTGATCATCTCGGATTATCTAACATCTGGGAATGGGCAGGCATTACCTCGGATGAAGAGCATCTCCGTCTTGCTGATTATGTGCTGTCATCCATGTGGAAATGTCACCTACATATCTGATGTAGGAAAAGAGATAAGCGGAGTGTCCTGTACGTGTGTGATATATATATATCTTGGAATACATTTTTCGGCACAACACCGGGAAACAAGCTCAGGGCTCCCATTGATTCAGCAACATGGTGAGTTGCAATGTTTTTATTATATGGTCATTAGAGCGAAATATGCACTTTGTTATATCATCACGTTAGACCTAAATAAGCAAAAATTTTATGAAAAAGTGGCTATACTAAACTTATAGGCCTAATCAATATTCCGGTCGTGTCATGACCGCCCCCCCAAGGCCAGTCCGGGGAAAATATTGTTTATATGAGACTGGTCCATGGTGCAAAAAAGGTTGGGGACCGCTGCTCTAACCAAAGCCCACATGAATCGGATCCAAAGAGACTATCAGTCCTTACTCTCTGGTGGTGTGTGTGAGGTCATATTTTCTTTAACATTTCTCATTTTAGTTGCTGCTTAGAGAGACCAGATCTTACTCTGACCCTTTTTAGCGCTCACCCCCTCCTCGGTTTGAGCTCTTATCAGATATCGTTTACTCTGTGTGACTGTCACAAAAATGCAGGTCCTGGGTTTGTGAGAGGGTTGCTTGGGCACATCTACATACTGTATGCTGTACCCAGGGATGTGATAGATGGGAAAAAATTGTTTGAGTGTAGCCTGTACACGTTCTCTGTGACATGCATTTATAAGAGGTGTTATCTGAAACCTAAGGGCCACAACCAATCTGGGCACTCCTGTCAATGGATTTCATGAATTGTGTTTTGTATTAAGCAAAATGTCTTAAAAGTAACTGCAAACTTTGACTGCGTTTTTCGCAAAGACATGGCCGGTAACACTCAGCATGTAATGGAACGTAACTCACTTGATATTTGGAATAGAGAGATCATGTTGGTGTCATTAAAAAGCTGACATTCTCTTTCCAGCACTGTATAAACATGTATTTTGGGGTCAATGTGACTGATTATGATAGAGTAAGTCACATACAGTACCAGTCAAGAGTTGACACACCTAGTCATTCAAGGGTTTTTATTTTGATTATTTTCTACATTGTAGAATAATAGTGAAGACATCAAAACTATGAAATAACACATGGAATCATGTATTAACCAACAAATCTGACAGAGGTGGCTATTAGGAAACGAGTAAAGGAAGTTATTATCATCAATTAATTGTTAGCGTTCAATCAAACCTTGATCATGGACATGTTCTTGGGCGGTTGTACTTATGTTCAATCTTAATACCTGAACATGTAAGTATGTCTCTGCTCCTATAGGTACAGTCTCACCTGAGAGTGTGTATGAAGTGTGTGTCTGTCCCTCTAGGTACGGTGTCACCTGAGAGGGTGTGTAGTTATCAAGATGTTCTGGACCACCTGAACCTGACCAGAGGAAACGATGTGTTCACCTCCACGCGGCCCGTGCTCGACCACACACACCCAACCATGGTGCACCTGGATATCTACCTATACGCTATCCTCGCCGTGGTCAGTGTGTGTGTGTGCGTGTTTAAGAGAGATGGTGGTGTGTGTTATCTGGTGATATTCACATGGTGTGTGTTTCTAGATTGAGAAGTCCCAGACCTTTGTTCCCTTCATCTGGATACAACTGGTGAGTTATTTTTTCCCCACTTATGTTCCACTCGTTTTCCACTGATCCATGCACCTGCTTCTCATGTCCTCTCCTCCCTCCAGACCTGGAATAATGAGCGGATCTGGTGGGATCCTAGTCAGTTCTGTGGAATATCCAGGGTCTCCGTTCCCAAAGAGATGTTGTGGATACCAGATCTCTTAATCTACGAGATGTGAGTAACAAAAGCACTCACGTGCATACTCTCCATTAAAGTGGTCAATACAGTAGGCTATCAACGCATTACCCATTTCAGCTGCAGGCATTTTGCTTCGTTTTTTATTGGGTCATAAAAATTAAATTACACTTTTGCCCCCTTTTTTTCTCTATTACACACCCTCTCACCCATTCCAAACATACAGCTTTAGTCTGAAGTTTACATACACTTAGGTTGGAGTCATAAAAACTTGTTTTTCAACCACCCACAAATTTCTTGTTAACAAACTATAGTTTTGGCAAGTCGGTTAGGACATCTATTTTGTGCATGACAAGTCATTTTTCCAACAATTGTTTACAGACAGATTATTTCACTTATAATTCACTGTATCACCATTCCAGTGGGTCAGAAGTTTACATACACTAAGTTGACTGTGCCTTTAAACAGCTTGGAAAATTCCAGAAAATGTCATCACTTTAGAAGCCTCTGATAGGCTAATTGACATCATTTGAGTCAATTGGAGGTGTACCCCTGGATGTATTTCAAGGCCTACCTTGGAATCATGGGAAAATCAACTGTAACTGCACATGGGGACAAAGACCATACTTTTGGAGAAATGTCCTCTGGTCTGATGAAATAAAAATATGTTTGACCATAATTACTATTGTTATGTTTGGAGGAAAAAGAGGGAGGCTTGCAAGCCGAAGAACACCATCCCAACCGTGAAGCACGGGGGTGGCAGCATCATGTTGTGGGGGTGCTTTGCTGCAGGAGGGACTGGTGCACTTCACAAAATAGATGGCATCATGAGGGAGGAAAATTATGTGGATATATTGAAGCAACATCAAGACATCAGTCAGGAAGTTAATGCTTGGTCACAAATGGATCTTTCAAATGGACAATGACCCCAAGCATACTTCCAAAGTTGTGGCAAAATGGCTTAAGGACAACATAGCCAAGGTTTTGGAGTGGCCATCACAAAGCACTGACCTCAACCCTATAGAACATTTGTGGGCAGAACTGGAAAAGCGAGCAAGGAGGCCTACGAACTTGACTCAGTTACACCAGCTCTGTCAGGAGGAATGGGCCAAAATTCACCCAACTTATTGTGGGAAGCTTGTGGAAGGCTACCTGAAACAAGTTAAACAATTTAAAGGCAATGCTGCCAACTACTAATTGAGTGTATGTAAACTTCTGACCCACTGGGAAGGTGAACAAAGAAAGAAATCACTATCATTCTGACATTTCACATTCTTAAAATAAAAAGTGGTGATCCTAACTGCCCTAAAACAGGACATTTTTACTAGGATTAAATGTCAGGAATTGTGAAAAGCTGAGTTTATATGTATTTGGCTAAGGTGTATGTAATGTTTCGACTTCAACTGTTCCCCTGGCGGCCCCACCCCCCCAAAATAAGTTTTTCATATTCAAAATAAACAACACACACTATATTACAATATGCAAAGTAATTTGCCAATACAACACCATCAAGTAAGCATTTTACATCACATCCAACAGTTGAGAGATTTCTGAGACGGCTACTTTCCATGTTTCCAGAGTGCTAGGAATGGCTTTATTCATACGGGCAGTGCATAACTCCAACATAACTACATCCTGAAAGTATGCTAGTCATTTCCTTATATGAAGTTCATGTTGTGGCAACCAGCGCTGAACAACAAGTTCTTTGGCAGCAGTCAACCCAGCCAAAATCGTCGCTGTTTCCTATACAGCTGCATACCTGTATCATCGTTAAGCAACAATGTAATTGGTTCAAGGGTTAGTTTTATCACTCATGTCAGAGAGAATATACCACACTTTCCTCCAGAACTCATAAACCTCTGGACAATCCCATATCATATGTTTATATGTGCCAAGTGTATTGAGGTTACATAGGTCACAGTACGGGCTTTGAGCCTGTTTTGCATGGAATCTTACAAGTTGTGTCCAGTACGATCTATGACAAGGTTTAAAATGAATTAATTGATGGGTTTTTTTCTTTGAGTAAAATATGTTCTCTGTCAATTTGCTTGTTTAAAACATACTTAACTTTGGGAAAACTGGACGTTTTACCTTAAATTGGGACGCATGTTTTACCTTGCTTCAAAGTAGCCTAGCCAAAATCCTACCAGAAACATTGAGGGAATTATTTAGTAAATACTTTTTGACCTCCTTTGCCATTGAAACAAGCTTTTCTCCCTGTTCTATTGGTTTTAATATCAACTTTCCTTCACTGTCCACAAGCTAAACGCACAATCCTATAATCAACCCATTCTGTTTGTTGCATCTTTAGATTTACCTTCTAACTGAGATTTTCATCTCTGTCACATGAACCGCTCACATCAGGTGCGCTCTTAGAACAGTGTTCTCTCACGATTTGCTTTTTGGCAAATGTTTTAGCCTACATTGGCATCTTTATTACAGTAGTTTGTATGTTCAATAATATAGCCTCTTGGCTGAGATGATAGACTTGCTGCTGTCGCATGTTTCAATTAAGCTCTGTTCCTTGTAGGCCCATGCATGCATAGTATTACGAATTTAACCGATGGTTAATCGGGGTTAGTTAGTCGGCAGCAAAATGTACCAAAACGTTTTTCCTTAAATGCATCTTGATAGGAAAAGTGTTTTTACACAATGTAGAAACCGAACATTCAACAAATTACATTGCAATGACAAGTATTTGTAGAAACTTTTTATAATGAACAAATGTATTTACAGGGTTGCATATTAATTTCTAGGGCACAACATGTGCTTCAGAAGTATCTATAATACTTTGATTTAAAAATATATTTTCGGTGTTCCTAACTTTTTTAACCTGTCTGGGAACCTGGGACGTTTGCGTCCCACCCTAGTCAACAGCCAGTGGAATCGCGTCGCGCGAAACACAAATACCTCATAAATGCTATAACTTCAATTTCTCAAACATATTACTATTTTACACCATTTTATAGATACCTCTCCTGAATCGAACCACGTTGTCCGATTTCAAAAAGGCTTTACAGCAAAAGCAAAACATTAGATTATGGTAGGAGAGTACCCTGCCAAAAATAATCACACTGCCATTTTCAAAGCAACTAGCATGCATCACAAATACCCAAAACACAGCTAAATGCAGCACTAACCTTTGACAATCTTCATCAGATGACACTCCTAGGATATCATGTTACACAATACATGCATTTTGTGTTCGATAAAGTTCACATTTATATATAAAAACAGCATTTTACATCGGCGCGTGACATTCAGAAAATATTTTCCCTCAAATGCTTCCGGTGAACAGCACTACAATTTACAAAATTACTATTCGAAAACATTGTTAATTTAATATTGTCATTCAAAGAATTATAGATTAACATCTTGTGAACGCAATCACATTGCCAGATTTAAAAATAACTTTACTGGGAAATCACACTTTGCAATAATCGAGGTGCTATGCTCAGAAAAATAGGCTAGGCGATACAGGTTAGCGCCATCTTGGAACCATCTAAAATATTCCCTTACCTTTGATTATCTTCATCAGAAGGCACTTCCAGGACTCCCAGGTCCACAACAAATGTAGTTTTGTTCGAAAAAGTTAATAATTTATGTCCCAATAGCTCCTTCTTGTTAGCGCGTTCCGAAGGCTACTCATAATGTACGAGGCACGCGGGACTTGTTGTCACGAATGTGCAAAAAAAAATTATTTACGTTCGTTCAAACATGTCAAACGTTGTATAACAAATCTTTAGGGCCTTTTTCAATCAGAGCTTCAATAATATTCAAGGCGGACGATTGCATTATCTTACTAAACGTTTCGGAACTAAAGGGTACCCACGGGCGCCCGCGTCATAGTAGTAATGGCCCTCCCCCTATGACCAACTTTCCAGGCCTCTCGTTCGGTCAGTTTCTACCGGAGAAGACTCAAACCACTTTGTAAAGACTGTTGACATCTAGTGGAAGCCTTAGGAAGTGCTAAATGAATCCTAACTCACGGTGTGTTTCATAGGCAAAGTGTTGAAGGCGATTCCACAAATCAGATTTCCACTTCCTGCATGGAATCTTCTCAGGTTTTGGCCTGCCATATGAGTTCTGTTATACTCACAGACACCATTCAAACAGTTTTAAAAACTTTTGAGTGTTTTCTATCCAAATCTACTAATTATTTGCATATTCTAGTTACTGGACAGGAGTAGTAACCAGATTAAATCGGGTACGTTTTTTATCCGGCCGTGCAAATACTGCTCCCTAGCCCCAACAGGATATGTTGGGAGCACCAGTGTTGTTAATTTTAAATAAGGGGGAAAAAAACGGAACTGACAACATGGATGGTAAATTACTGAGGGTGGTAGTGGAACACATTGCAACTTTTATTTGCCACATCTTCAATCTAAGCCTAGAAGATTAAGTGTGCCCTCAGGTCTGGATGAATGGCAAAGGCCATTCCGCTACCCAAAAATAGCAAAGCACCCTTTAATGGTTCAAACAGCCTTTGATATCATTGATAACATATTTCTGAAAAAACGTAGGTGTTATGGATTAGCATCCTCTGCCTTATCATGGATGGACAATTACCTATCCAATAAAACACAGAAGGTTCTCTTTAATAGAAGCCTGTCTAATGCAAATTTGGTTGAGTGTGGCGTACCGCAGGGCAGCCGGCTTGGACCATTGTCGTTTTCTGTGTTTACTAATGACCTTCCACTGACCTTGAATAAAGCTTGTGTGTGTCCATGTATGCTGACGACTTAACAGTATAAACTTTGGCTGCAAAAGTAAAATAAAAAACTGACACCCTCAACAGTAACTAGCAATAGGCTGGTACTAAATATATAAAAAAAGAAAAGCATTATTTTTGGGACAAATCACTCACTCAACCCTAAACCTCATTTGGATCTTTGATTTTTTAATTTTATTTCACCTTTATTTTAACAGGAAAGACATATTGAGACCTAGGTCTCTTTTTCAAACATGGCTTTTATAATACAACAAATACACATAATATTACTTAACAAAAATATAAACGTGACATGCAAAGAGGTTATTTATTTCAGATTTTTTGCACAAATTTGTTTACATCCCTCCACTGCCAAGATAATCCATCCACCTGACAGGTGTGGCATATCAAGAACCTGATTAAACAGCATGATCATTACACACATGAACCTTGTGCTGGGGACAATAAAAGGCTACTTTAAAACATGCAGTTCTCTCACACAACACAATACCACAGATGTCTCAAGTTTTGATGGAGCGTGCAAGTGTCATGCTGACTGCAGGAAGGTCCACCAAAGCTGTTGCCAGAGAATTGAATATTTATTTCTACATTAAGCCGCCTCCTGAATTTTGCAGTATGTCCAACCGGCCTCACAACCACAGACCACGTGTAACCACGCCAGCCCAGGACCTCCACATCCGACTTCTTCACCTGCAGGATCGTCTGAGACCAGCCATCCAGACAGCTGATTAAACTGTGGGTTTGCACTACCGAAGAATTTCTGTAGAAACTGTCTCAGGGAAGCTCATCTGTGTGCCCGTCTTCCTCACCAGGGTCTTGACCTGACAGCAGTGGGCAAATGCTCACCTTCGATGGCAACTGGCATGCTGGAGAAGTGTGCTCTTCATGGATGAATCCCACTTTCAACTGTACCGGGCAGATGGCAGACAAAGTGTATCGCGTCATGTGGGCGACCGGTTTGCTGTTGTCAATGTTGTGAACAGAGTGCCCCATGGTGGCAGTGGGGTTATGGTATGGGCAGGTATAAGCTATGGACAATGAACACAATTTAATTTTAATCGATGCCAATTTGAATGCACAGAGATACTGTGACGAGATCCTGAGGCCCATTGTCATTCCTTTCATCCACCGCCAGTCAAAAGTTTGGACACACCTACTCATTTAATTTTTTTTCTTCCTACATGTAGAATAATAGTGAAGACATCAAAACTATGAAATAACACATATGGAAGCATGTAGTAACCAAAAATGTGTTAAATAAAACATATTTTATATTCTTCAAAGTAGCCACCTTTTTCCTTGATGACAGCTTTGCACACTCTTGGCATTCTCTCAGCCAGCTTCACCTGGAATGCTTTTCCAACATATGTTGAGCACTTGTTGGCTGCTTTTCCCTCACTCTGCGGTCCAACTCATCCCAAACCATCTTAATTGGGTTGAGGTTGGGCGATTGTGGAGGCCAGGTCATCTGATGCAGCACTCCATCACTCTCCTTGGTCAAATAGCCCTTACACAACCTGAAGGTGTGTTTTGGGTCATTGTCCTGTTGAAAAACAAATGATAGTCCCACTAAGCGCAAACCAGATGGGATGGTGAATCGTTGCAGAATGCTGTGGTAGCCATGCTCGTTAAGTATGCCTTGAATTCAAAATAAATTCACAGACAGTGTCACCAGCAAAGCACCCCCACACCTCCATCCTTCAAGGTGGGAACCACACATGCGAAGATCATCCATTCACCTACTCTGCTTCTCACAAAGACAAGGCGGTTGGTACCAAAAATCTCAAATTTGGGATTCATCAGACCAAAAAGGACAGATTTCCTAATCATGCTCGTTTTTCTTGGCCCAAGCAAGTCTCTTCTTATTCGAGTCCGTTTAGGAGTGGATTCTTTACAGCAATTCACGCATGAAGGCCTGATTCAGTCTCCTCTGAATAGTTGATGCTGAGATGTGTCTGTTACTTGAACTCTGAAGCATTTATTTGGGCTGCAATCTGAGCTGCAGATAACTCCAATGAACGTATCCTCTGCAGCAGAGGTAACTCTGGGTCTTCCTTTCCTGTGACGTTCCTCATGAGAGCCAGTTTCATCATATCGCTTGATGGTTTTTGCGACTGCACTTGAAGAATCTTTCAATGTTCTTGAAATTTTCCGGATTGACTGACCTTCATGTCTTCAAGTAATGGACTGTCATTTCTTTTTGCTTATTTGAGCTGTTCTTGCCATAATATGGACTTGGTCTTTTACAAAGTAGGGCTATATTCTGTATACCAGCCCTACCTTGTCACAACACAAACTTGTTAAGAACGAAAGAAATTCCTCAAATTCACTTTTAACAAGGCACACCTGTTAATTGAAATGCATTCCAGGTGATGACCTCATGAAGCTGGTTGAGAGAATGCCAAGAGCGTGCAAAGCTGTGATCAAGGCAAAAGGTGGCTACTATGAAAAATCCAAAATCTCAAATATATTTTGATTTGTTTAAAACCTCTTTTGGCGCATGAACCGCTAGCGGGACACCTACGACAACATCCGGTGAAATTGCAGAGCACGAAATTCAAAATACAAAAATAGTAATATTATACATTCATGAAAATACAAGTGTTGTACTTCACTTCTTGTTAATCCAACCGTGTTGTCAGATTTAGAAAATACTTTATGGCGAAAGCACACCATGCGATTATCTGAGGACACCAAAATACTTTTTCAACCAGCACAGGCATCACAAAATCACAAAGTGATTAAATAAATCACTTACCTTTGAAGATCTTCCTCTGTTTGCAATCCCAAGGGTCCCAGCTACACAATGAATGGTCGTTTTGTTCGATAAAGTCCTTTATATCCAAAAAAGTCTGTTTAGTTGGCGCCAATAATCTCAGTAATTCACTCGTTCAACATGCATACAAACTAATCCAAAAAGTTACCAGTATAGTTCGTCCAAACAATGTTTCTATTTAATCCTCAGGTACTCTAATATCTAAGACGGAGAATAATATGTTCAATAGGGAAGATGAAGAGCGCGCACCTCATTCACGCGCCAACAAGGCTACTTTTCTAATTAGAGACACTTTTGTAGTTCTTCCAACTACTTGCTCATGTTTCAAAAAACAAGCCTGAAACCCTTTCTTGGGTTTGACATCTAGTGGAAGCCATAGGAACTGCAATCTGGGTCCTATCTATTTGTATTTTCGTAGGCTAGCACTGAAATGGCCTGTGACCTAAAATAAAAAGTAATTACCGGATGGATTTTCCTCGGGTTTTCGCCTGCCATATCTGTTCATTATTTTAACAGTTTTAGAAACTTCCAAGTGTTGTCTATCCAATGCTACCAAGTATATGCATATCCTAGCTTGGTTACTACATGATTCCATGTGTGTTATGTCTTCACTATTATTCTACAATGTAGAAAATTGTAAAAATAAAGAAAAACGCTTTAATGAGTAGGTGTGTCCAAACTTTTGACTGGTACTGTACGTGTGTGTTTGTTGTCTCAGGACAGAGATGGTTGATGGCCCTCACAGCCCATACCTGTATGTGTCCCATGATGGGATCGTCTTAATAGAGGAAGAAATGAAGGTGATCAGCACCTGTAAGATGGACATCCACAAGTTCCCCTTTGACACACAGAGATGTAACATCACATTCAGCTCCGCCATACACGTCGGTGAGTGTTAGGTTTGAATTTTTTCCTGGTATTTTACAAAATGTTCCATCCTGAGAATAAATCACTTTTCTCCCGGGTAACCAAGTATTTCCCGCCAAAACCGGAAGTGACATTCAAAAGCATTATAAAGCATATAAATAGGCCTGTCTGGATTTGATCAGGCATTCAAGCCTGATGTTACCTGAGCCCTACAATAAATACATTTAATGAGGGGTTGCTCTTCTATCGAACTACCCATGACTTCTATTGGCTGCTGCATTTAACTTTCAGTAAACAAGAGCTTGCGTCCCTCTGAATAGTCTATTGGTATAAGAAATGCTTAAAGAATAAATGTCCAGCAAACTATTGTCTCGCTTTTCCTGCATGGGACTTCAAGAGCTAAGAAGCATTTTTTAAGAAAAGAGGCTAGCGGAGTACAGGTGCGTGCGAATTGCGCAAGAGACAGAGGCTATTTAGTTAGAAGATTATTATACATAACCCATCATTAAGTATCTAAATATAAAGATAATACTGCACTGAATGTATTACCTGAAAGGTAGGCTAGGACATATATATATAAGGCTATACTGTATATCAATCTAGAACAGGATTATCTATTTTGGATGCAATTTGAATGGAGTTGGAGAGAGAGTTTGCTCACATGTGGACTGATTTAAGCAATGATATTCCAGTGACAGCCTGTTTTAAAACTATGCAGCTGCAAATAAAATATATTTGCAATAAAAAAAAATTAAGGTAACCCCCGAAAGCCAGATTGGGATGGGTAAATTATACACACATTCAGTCTTTATATTGCTATAGCAAATGCAGGCCTACTTGTCATAAAGAAAAAAGTTACCATGAGATAATAGGTCTACTTAAAATCAAATCACATTTAATTTGTCACGTGCTGAATACAACAGGTGTAAACCTTACTACGGTGAAATGCTTATTTACAAGCCATTAACCAACAATGCAGTTCAAGAAAGAGTGAAGAAAATATTTACTTCATAAATGTAAGTAAAAAATTCAAAAGTAACAATAACAAGGCTGTATACAGGGGGTGCGGGGGTTGAGGTTAGTCGAGGTAATTTGTACATGTAGGTAGGGGTAAAGTGACTATGCATAGATAATAAACAGCGAGTAGCAGCACTGTAAAAACAAAGGGCGGGGGGGGTATATGAATACATTGTGTACATGCATTGTGAACTGCGCTCCATACTGAGATTGGATGCCTGTCCTCAAGGGAGAAGGGGGGTGTATATCCTAAACAAACTGAGGTTTAGTGCAATTGGCATGCAACTACTGCCTTCATCAAATCATCCTATTATGTATACACACACACACCTGCACAACACACATTTGAGTGGCTCTTCTCTTCCCTTCTTCGTCTATTCCCATCTTCCTCTCACTCCTCTCCTTCCCTCAGTGACAGATATACAGCTCATTCCTTTCTCGAACTCGTCCCGGGTCACCCAGGCTTCTCGTGAAGTCATGCAGACGCAGGGAGAGTGGGAGTTCCTGGACATGACTGTCTCCAGGGGCAAACTAATCTTAGATCGCGAGTGGGACCAGATCTCATACACTGTACGTCACACACACTCCATATATAGCTGGATCTATGACCAGGCCCGACATTACTATGCCACATTTGACATCACTGTCCTATCCTTCGTCCTGGCTCATCTTTTTTCTTAGATCACCATGGCGAGGAGGCCCCTCCTCCACGTCATCAATTTCCTGCTTCCCATCCTGTTCTTCCTGTGTCTGGACCTGGCCTCCTTCCTGATCTCAGACCAGCGGGGGGAGAAACTGGGCTTTAAGGTCACCGTGCTGCTGGCCATCTCTGTTTTGCTGCTCATCCTCAATGACATACTGCCCTCCATGTCAAACAGGACCCCTCTCATAGGTTACACACAGGCACAAACATCTAGTATATAGAGTATGCACACACACACACACACACACACACACACACAGAGTATTGGTGTCCAACGGATGTTACCTCACACAATGTGGCTTGTGTAGTGATCTTCTATTGTCTGTGTGTGTTCTCCCTCACAGCGACCTACTGTACAGTGATCTTTGCTTTCATGTTGCTAAGCCTGTTGGAAACCATCTTAGTGACTCACCTGATGGAGAGAGACTCCGTACACCAAGAGACAGGTATAGACCATGCCCCCGCATATGACTGTGACAACAAACCAGACCACACCCCCTGTCACACCTGTGACCCAGGTACGCCACTGACACAAGTGCCTCACTTTGTACTGTTGTTTGTGTGCAGGGCGGTTTCCTATAGGGGGGGGAAATAGAACAGGTGATGAGTAAAATCATCATGACTGCGTCACCAAATGACACCCTATTCCCCATATATTGCACTACTTTTGACAAAAGCCTAGTAGTGCACCACGAATAGGGTGCCATTTGGGACACAGACAAGACATGATACAGCTGATAATGTCAGTGACAGAGCTGCTGATTGGTTTCAGAGGAGGAGAGGAGGCGTGGTTGCTGTGCCTGTATCTGTGATGTGTCTGGAAGAAAAGCTCCATGTGAACCATTGCCTGTTGCAGAAGAGGTTAGATTGCCTACTTTATTTTGGTTGCTTCTCAAATGGCAGCCTATGTGGTGCATTGCTTTTGACCAGGGCCTATAGGGAAGAGGGTTCCATTTGGGATGCAAACATCTATAGCAACGTTCTTTAATATTGATCCTGGGTATCAACAGGGTGCAAACTCTTTTGCTCTAGCCAAGCACTTACAGATTCCCAACTACACTGAACAAAAATGCAAATGCAATATGCAACAATTTCAAAGATTTTACTGAGTTACAGTTCATATAAAGAAATCAGTCAGTTGAAATAAATTCATTTCACATGACTGGGAATAGACATGCATCTGTTGGTCCCAGATACCTTTAAAAAAAAGTAGGCGTGTGGATCAGAAAACCAGTCAGTATCTGGTGACCACCATTTGCCTCATGCAGTGCGACATCTCCTTCGCATATAGTTGATCAGGCTCTTGATTGTGGAATGTTGTCCCACTCTTCAATAGCTGTGCGAAGTTGCTGGATATTGGCGGAAACTGGAACAAGTTGTCGTACATGTCGATCCAGAGCATCCCAAACATGCTCAATGGGTGACATATGAGTATGCAGGCCATGGAAGAACTGGGACATTTTCAGCTTCCAGGAATTGTGTATAAATAGATCCTTGTGACATGGGCCGTGTATTATCTTGCTGAAACATGAGGTGATGGCGGTCAATGAATGGCATGACTATGGGCCTCAGGATCTCGTCATGGTATCTCTGTGCATTCAAACTGCCATCGATAAAATGCATTTGTGTTCGTTGTCCGTAGCTTATGCCTGCCCATACCATAACCCCACTGGCACCATGGCCCACTCTGTTTACAACGTTGACATCAGCAAACCACTCGCCCACACGACATACACGCTGCTATCTGCCCGGTACAGTTGAAACCGTGATTAATCTGTGAAGAGCACACTTCATCGTGCCAGTGGCCATTGAAGGTGAGCATGTGCCCACTGATGTCAGTTACGATGCTGAACTGCAATCAGGTCAAGAACCTGGTGAGGACGACGAGCTTCCCTGAGACGGTTTCTGACAGTTTGTGCATAAATTCTTCGGTTGTGCAAACCCACAGTTTCATCAGCTGTCCTGGTGGCTGGTCTCAGACAATCCTGCAGGTGAAGAAGTCAGATGTGGAGGTCCTGGGCTCGTGTGGTTGCATGTGATCTGCGGTTGTGAGGCCGGTTGGACGTACTGACAAGTTCTCTAAAATGCTGTTGGAGGCGGCTTATGGTAGAGAAAGTAACATTAAATTCTCTGGCAACAGGTCTAGTAGACATTCCTGCAGTCAGCATGCCAATTGCACGTTCACATCAAAACTTTAGACATCTGTGGCATTGTGTTGTGTGACAAAATTGCATATTTTAGAGTGGCCTTTTATTGTCCCCAGCACAAGGTGCAGTGGTATAATAATCATGTTGTTTAATCAGCTTCTTGATATGCCACACCTGTCAGGTGGATGGATTATCTTGGCAGAAGAGAAATGTTCACTAACAGGGATGTAAATTAATTTGTGCACAACATTTTAGAGAAATACAATCTTTGTGCATAATGGAACATTTCTGGGATCTTTTATATCAGATTATGAAACATGAAGCCAACACTTTACATGTTGCGTTTATATTTTTGTTCAGTAGACTTCGGCAAAAAAATTATTTACACGTGTAGAGTTCCTTTTTCTCTCATGTTAATGATCTCACAGTACTAATAATAATCTCATGTTGATAATCTCCAGGTCATCTGTAGCGAGCAAGGAGAGTCTCGCCTGCTGCTGTTGATTCTGTGGGACCTACGGGCGGTTGAGCGGACATTAGCGCTGTTCGCCAGTGGCAGGAGGGAGGGGAAACCTGGCTATTGGACCAGAGTGGCACAGCGCCTCAACGCCGCCTTCTTCACCATCTACCTCATCTCTGTCATGCTCTTCATAAGCCTTATGTGTAAGGAGTGGTTAAATTAGACCTAGAATTAAATTACAATTGCATATCCAAATCTAGACATCAGAGCATGTTTACGTCCCATATTCTCTGTTCTATTTCATTACGTGCAGTGCCAGTGTCGATGGGTGTTTGAAAGACGTGCATTTTTTTAGCTCATGTGCATAAAATATACATTTATTAATATTTATCATATTCAAACACTATGGAGTTATGTATGTTATCCAGCTGTGTGCGTTTCATTTCATGTCATGTTAATGAAACTAAATAATTTTATTGTAGACTACGCTTTACACCAAATAAAAGAACTGAAAGACCTTCCAGTGTGTGTGTGTGCAGTGAGATAGATGGAGAAAGGGAGAGTCTTCCCAGTTGCTTCTCCTAGCTGTAGGTGGCAATATGCTCTGAAATGTCGCATCATTGTTCCAACACCACCTAGACAGCTCGAGTTCAATAACATGGATTTTCTTTGTAACCACTGCAGCCTCACAACTGCCACACAAATTAGAGATTTGTCAGTGATTTAATTGAATTGTAGGACTATTTTGCCAACTCTTTAAAGTAGAGAATATTGTAGTATTTATTTGTAGGAAAAGAACTGTTGGAGACGCCTGCGATTTCTCAGTGAAACAGGTGGGTAGTTTGACGCCCATGGAAGCATTACTTTGATTAACCTGTATCAACTGTAATACATTAGAAGAAAAGTGTAACTTTTTAGCCCGGTTAGTTATAGCTACATAGTTGTCACAATCATTGACAGTAATAGAATAACACCCTGACTACACTGGCCACGTTGCATTTGTCAAAGAGCGTCTGTGTTGCCAAATGCTAATAAATAACTTATATTTGAGATGCATGATAGGCTGCAAGTCCCACCTCTCCCATCTCCTTATTGGTTTTCACAAAGATACTAACCCATGGGGTGGCTTGAAAGACAAACGAGGAGGCTGATTAGACAGTCAGTGGACAGGCTGAGTTACGGTGGAAGCAGATGTGGATCTTGAGTCTAATGGCGGTGGAAGCAGTATCGATGAAGTTGTTGTAGGAGCCATTTTGGCCTGTTTATGAGTTGCGTATATGTGACCCGATTCAGGAAACTAGGCGTATGTCGCAAGTCACGACTTCACAGAAGAGCTGTTTGAATTATCAAAATGCGCTTTTTGGCAGAAATGCCTTCTCGAACATGTGAACTTTCACGTGCCATAATATCAAATTTGTATGCCATCTGTAAATAAGAATAAAATTGTTAAATTATGAGCCTAGTTGGTTTACCCACAGAAAAAGTGAGCAACATTCTTGCTAGCCTGAGATAATGAGTGTGATGGACATGCTGAGAGATGAGTTTGGATTGGTCTACCATAACGACACATTTACCATACACGTGTTTGCATTAATTAAATACAGCTAAATCAGAAGTCACTATGTGCTGACTTTTGTTCTATTACCAGAAACAAACTGTCGCAACATTAACATAACTAACATTACATCATGCGTTGGGATTCATTGTTTAGCTATCTAGATACATTTCTTATCAAAAGACTCATCTTAGTGTGCCAGAGCGCAGAAAAACGGATGCATTTTTGAACGCTTTGAACGCATTTTTTCAACACCCGTTGAATATGTCCGGTGTCAGTAAAAAATAATTCAATTGTTGCCAGCAGCACAGTTAGTCACCAACACTCTAGATAACATGAAAAAAGCCTAACCAGCTCTGCTAGGGTGAGTAAAATGGTCAGAGTGGGGTTGTTCTCTCATTATGTGTCTGGAAGTAACTAGCCAATGTTAGCAAGTTAGCTTGGGTGCTTAACTGTAGTTGTGAGGTCAGAGCTTTCGGAACAACCCTACTTATTGGCCAGAGCGTCCAGTGTGCACTCTGAATGCGAAACCACAGATAGGGCGAGTAATGTTCAGTGAGCTGTTCTCTCTCTCAGATGTCTGGAAGTAGCTGGCAAGTTAGTACAGAATGGTTGGATCAACCCTTAAAGAGATGGGTGGGGCTAAGGCTTAAGACAGTGTGAACAATGCTAAATGGGTATAGACAAAGGGCTCTCCAATAGTAGTACCAAAACATTGAAAGACGGTTTTGTCAAAAGTGAGTTTTACAAGTTGATCAACTTTCAAAGCAGAATTACTTTCCCATTGTTTCCTCAAATGCAGTGGATGAAATAACATTTTGTAGCTCTGAGTCTCTACTTTTATCCCATGTAAAAAACAGAAACTAAAATGTTGCTACATAAGACCGAATCCAGGTGGTGTGTCACATACGTTGTCTGTCAAGGGTTATGTTTACTTGTTTTTTACACTAGAGGGCACTATGTTTGGGTCATTTGTCACTGGTCGCATAACCAGTAACCCAAACATATAGTGTCCTCTAGTGTACAAAACAGGTGACCAGGAAGGGTTAGCACAAGTGAGAGGAGAAAACGTAGCATCCGCTTCATCTGAGCGAGTCACTGGTACTTCCTTCTTTAGTTTTTGCTTGTAAGCAGGAATCCGGAGGATAGAATTATGGTCAGATTTGCCAAATGAGGGCGGGGGAGAGCTTTGTATGCGGAGTAAAGGTCATCTAGAGTTTTTTTTCATCTGGTTGCATGTTTGGTAAAACTGATTTAACTTTTCCTGCATTAAAGTCCCCGGCCACTAGGAGGGCCATTTCTGGATGAGCATTTTCTGGTTTGCTTATGGCCTTACAGAGTTGGTCGAGTGTGGTCTTAGTGGTGGTAAATAGACGGTTACGAATAATATAGATGAGAACTCTTGGTAGATAGTGTGGTCTACAGCTTATCATTAGGTACTCTCTCAGGCGAGCAATACCTCAATACTTCTTTAATATTAGACATCGCGCACCAGCTGTTATTGACAAAGACACACCCCCCCACCCATTGTCTTACCAGACGTAGCATCTCTATTCTGCCGGTGCATGGAAAATCCCGCCAGCTCTATATTATCCATGTCATCGTTCAGCCACGACTCGGTGAAACATAAGACATTAATATCCCGTTGGTAGGATAATCGTAGGTCATCAATTTTATTTTCCAATGATTGCATGTTAGCAAGTAGAACGGGAGGAAGTGGGAGTTTACTCGCTCGCCTACGGATTCTCAGAAGGCAGCCCGATCTGCGTCCACTTTTGCTCCGTCTTTTCTTCACGCAAATGACGGGGATTTGGGCCTGTTCCTGGGAGAGCAGTATATTCTTCTTGTCGGACTCGTTAAAGGAAAAAGCTTCTGCCAGTTCGTGGGGAGTAATTGCTGCTCTGATGTCCAGAAGTTATTTTCGGTCATAAGAGACGGTAGCAGCAACAGTATGTGCAAAATAACAAAATAGCACAATTGGTCAGGAGCATGTAAAACGTCAGCCATCCTCTTCGGCGTCATCTTATTATTTACTTGTTCTAATGGCTGTGTCTGAATAGCCATATTGCGTCCTGTCTACTTAAAGTACATACTGCGTACTGTTTAATAGGTCGTATTTAGTATGTGGGATTGCTGTAAGTGGAAAAATGTTGCCTACTCTCTACTTACTCACATAGCAGACGTTACAGTAATCCCTCAAGTAAAACCTCAAATTCCTTGAGCTAACTTTTCGATAGCAGCTTTCCTGTTCGCTTTATGATGCCCTACTGTGCTTATACCTTACTGTCTAGCTATTTATGGCCACCATAAAATTGTGTCTAGGTTCACCCCCTCCATCAGGTCCAAACAGTGCATCGTGAAAGCAAATGGTAAACTGGCCATGCTAACAATCACAGAACTTTTAGGCACAACTAAACTTGTTAGCTAATTGTGGGGGACAGAAAGCATTTAGAAACAGTTTTCTACCAAGAAGCAAGGTGTATTTATTTCAGTCTTGAGACAGGCATGACCACTGACCAGAATGTAATAACGTGATAGTCACAAGTTATCAAACTTTTTAAGCACACTCAAACTACCTACAGATCGGCTAGCTAGTTTCAGGAGACAAAATACATGATACACTGTTTGTTTCATAAATGGTTGGTGTCAGAAAAAGACATCACCTGATCAACCAAGATGTCTAGCAAGCCAGCAAATGTTAGCTTCAAGAGGAGCAATCAATTATAGATATAAATGCAACTTCTTCTAGAAAAGCAAACTATCATTGCCTCTATCAACGAAACCTTTCTAAGTACTAATACAAGATTCCGCATTCCTGGCTTTAACATTCTAAGAAAGGATCGACCAGAGGGATGTAGAGGGGGTGTGGCACTGCTCTTAAAGGAAGGAATCGAGTACTCTGAAGCTGTTTTTAACCTCACCAAGTGACCACCTTCCTGTCCTTGCCTCCTTTTCTCTCTAACTTCAACAAGCACCTGATAAACAAAGATGCAAACTGGGGAAAAAATACAGAAAATGCATTACAGACAAGATAAATATTGCAGTAACAACACAGAACCCCAAGGATTTGGACCAGCTCACCGAGAGGATCGGTAGCATCCTCATCCAGGCCCGGGAAGAGACTATTTCACTTACCACCATCAGACCACCACCACATATCCTCAGTCTCATCAAGCAGAAGAGAAAGGTTCAGAGAGATTTTATTAAAACAAGAGCAACAAACTTGAAAACAGAAGTTAATTGGTTACAGAATCATATCAGATATCAACTCATCCTCCACAAACAGAAACAGTGGACTGCCTTTTATCACCAGCTAGATACAGACACTAACCCCCAGACCTTCTGGCAAAAAATCTAAACAATTAACGGAGACAAAACCAATAATATTATAACTGGGGCCTGTTGCACAAAAGTAGAATTAAGACATCCGGGATAAATGACTCAGCTGAGCTCAATGAAGCCAAAACATGTGCGTCCAGGCTTAATTGGTTGCACAAAGACCAAGCCAGGATGAGCAGACACGGATTCATTAAGCCAGGTGAAACCAATCCTGGATAGGTGCGCGCTCACGGCTCACTCAAATAGACCCCGCCACAGATCACAGATTAACTGATTTACCATGGCAACTAGAGCCGCGTACTTTTCCCCGTCGGAAGCACAAATCCTCATGGAGGCATACGAGGAGGTAAAAGATATAATTAAGAAGAAAGGCAACACCGCCACAGTGATAAAGCAAAGAGAAAAAGCGTGGCAAAGTATTGCAGACCGCCTGAATGCGTAAGTAGTGCACAATTACACAGTCACCGCTCCGCTGAAACATCACAATTACAATTCAAATATTTAATTCACATCTCCAAAAATGCAGTTGTACTGTAATTATGAAACGGTTAAATTTTTAATTGAAATGCACTGCAGATATGAGTGAAATTGTGTAAAGTAACTCCATCACACTGTATAAAGCTATGATAGATTTTTTGATATTTTTACTGAAAACAAGACAAAAATACCAAGTAATTTTTTGCAGTGTGACTCCATTAAATGTGTGTGTGTGTGTGTGTGTGTGTGTGTGTGTGTGTGTGTGTAGATTAAACATGAACGGGCCAAAACGGACATGGCAGCAGGTCAAAATCAAATACAAGAACATTCTGCAGAATGGTATGGTCCCTGACTAATATTTAACAAAGCACAAGCATATATTGTACCCAGAAGGTGCCTGCTCACACATTGTCTGTACTGTTTTAGCAGTGAAAAAGAATACCCACAGACAAGGCACGGGTGGTGGGTCACCAAAGGCTGACCTTACCCCAGCAGAGGACATGGCCTTGGAGCTAAATAAAGGCAGGCCCGTCTTAGAGGGGATCCCTGGGGGGAAAGAGACGAGCATAGGTTCCTCCCAAGATGCCACCCGCTTCATTCAAGGTATGTCCTTCCATCTCTACATGGGATACAACCACATTCATATTGAATCAATTTGGACTGTCTGACTTTGGTTTACCTATTGCCTTGCAGTGTCTGGCAGCACTGTGTTCCTGTTAGAGCCACCAGCACAAGCACCAGACGATGCTGATCCAGTGAGTACTCCATCAAAGGCATACTGTAGGCCTGGCATGTCTTGTCTACTAGCTTCAATATGAATCCGATTAAATGTGATAGGGTGAAGGCCCCAGTGCAGCAGCAACAGCACATGATGGAGACGATGATGAGGAGGAGACCATCTCTCTGGATTCCAGAAGGCATGAGGTATCATGTTAAGACTGTGAAAGTACTATTTACTCTACAATGGTGAGGAGTCCTCATCAAAATCAAAAAATCTAATTTCTTTTACAGGACCCAGATGCTATACAGTGGGAAAACCAGCCTGGCAACATAGTGCGTATTAATAAAAGGACACCACATCCTGCCAAATTCCAGCTGCGCTAATTGTATTGTGTTCACAGAGCTCACAAGCTATCAGAAAGTTGTATGGCAACCACCTCCGGCGCCAAATAGAACTGGCAGACATAGACATTCAGTACAAGAAGAAAAAGATGGAAAATCTTGCACTGGAGTCCGAAATAAAAAAGAGGACAATTAGGAAACTGGACCTTGAAATAAAAAAACTTGAGAGGGAGGTGAGATATGCCTTCAATGTACACTGTATGCTAACTGTAACACAAATGTATTAATCATTATTTTTCTTTCCTCCCCCAGCTCCAAGAAGATGACACAGCTCAAAATAAAAATTAGGTATATTCTCGTAAAGTCAAGTGAGCCATGACATATGAGCTCTTATTGTGAGCACACAGGACGGTGGCATCTTTCTAAGGTTTTTTTTATTTTCCCAGCAATCAGTACAACCAAGTCATCGTTATAAGGCATCGCCCTCTTTTGCCCACCCCCCCAGCACCAGGTGTGGCCACTAGCCTATATGAAGGCCCAAAATTGTGTGTTCCTTTCTGCTCTGACAATGGCATGCCCATTCGTGCGAGATGTGGTGGATGAAGAAGCACTTGTGCTGAGGAGAGCCTTCAGGCGAGAAAGGGTCTTCAGGGACCGGTTGGACCCACTGGCCTTCCCTGATGACCATCTATATGAAAGATACAGGTTTTCTGCAGATGGCATCAGGTATCTATGCAGACTACTGGGTCCCAGGATTAAGCACCGCACTGCACGGAGCCATGCACTGAGTGTGGAGCAAATGGTTTGTGTGGCCTTGCGCTTTTTTGCTAGTGGAGCCTTCCTGTACTCAGTGGGGGATGCAGAACAGCTGAACAAGGCCACAATTTGCCGCACAATAAGGAGTGTGTGTCTGGCTATCAAAGCATTAGCAGATGTCTTCATCTCCTTCCCTGGCCACAGAAGACTCTGTGACATCAAAGAGGAGTTCTATAGGATTGCAGGTAAGAGGATCTACAAATTACAGGACAACTGTTAACACATAGTAGGATACTCATTACTTTGTGTGACAGGTTTCCCCAATGTCATTGGTGCAGTGGACTGCACACACATAAGGATAAAAGCCCCCTCAGGTGCCCATGAGGCCGATTTTGTGAATAGGAAATCCTTTCACAGCATTAATGTTCAGGTGAACATAACTTTTTGATATTGTGCATTGACGAACACTCTGCATTGCCAGTGATGTGCATTGATTGGTGTAATATTCCTCATCTTATGATTTCAGATGGTCTGCAATGCTGACTGTGTGATCAGCAATGTTGTGGCAAAATGGCCTGGCTCAGTCCATGACTCCAGAATCTTTCGGGCCTCTGAAATCTATCAGTGCCTATCACAAGGTAAGCCACACAACCCCTATTTATAACCATCATGGCTGTGTCAAGAATATCACTGTGTTTATGAGGTAGTAATGATGAGATTTTGTGTTGACAGGTGAATTCTCTGGTGTGTTGCTGGGAGACAGGGGGTATGGCTGCCAGCCTTTTCTCCTGACACCTTTCACAGACCCCCAGGAAGCACAGCAGGCCTACAACCATGCCCATGCCAGGACCAGGGCCAGAGTTGAAATGACCTTTGGCCTCCTGAAGGCACGCTTTCACTGCCTTCACAAATTAAGGGTCAGCCCTGTTAGGGCATGTGATATTACTGTGGCTTGTGCTGTCCTCCACAATGTGGCCTGCCTGAGGAAGGAGAGGGCCCCCAGAGTGCCACCAGCCATGGACTGGGACAATCCGGCAATCTTCCCTGATGACGACAGTGGTCGGCTGCTGAGGGACCAATATGTGTTGAATTATTTTAGTTAGTATGTGTGCTTTCAATTTTGGTTAAATATGTCCTGCGGTGGCAGAGGAATTGGGTTTTTTTTGGGTTAGTTTTTTTACGAATTTGGCCTGTTATGATGTTTGTGCGGTATACTGTGTGTAATACAAGGCTGCAGGGAGGCTACTGCATCCATTCATTTGTCTGTTCAGTTGATGTGTATGGATTTGTCCTGCATTTATTTTAGTGTGCAGACATGCAGGGTGTGTTATATACAGACCTTTGAATGTGTATGTATCATTTTGTATAATATGCTTGGATTCTGTGCTTTCCATCTTGTAGTCACTGTGACTTCAGTTTCGAAAGGAGCTGATGGTTTACCTGCTTTGTTTTGTCCTTATTCAATAAAGGAACATAATGTTACACATTGTGTTTTTATATTCATATGGAATGTGTATTTGTTTATATGACAGAGTACTAGGGCCACACTGAAGAAAAAGGATAAAGTCATAAATTTATGAGGCTGGTTCTTTCTGCAGAAAAGCTACATATTGTTTTTACAGTTTTGATACTTATGACAATGTGATACTTAATATTCTGGCACATCAGCATGTCTTTGTTTATGAAACCATACTGAAGTACAATTTCACGAAATGCCCCACATCTGTAATTTTAACAACTGTCCTCCTTTAAAACAACCGGTTACAATATTATTACTTGTGTTTTTTTCCCCTCTGTGGCCCTAATATTCTATCATTTTATATATAGCCTTATAGTCTATGGGAAACTGTAAATTATCTAATGATAGCAACATAATCTAAAAATTATTTTTTATCCAAAATCATTGAAATTAATGATCACAAACGTTTAAATAATGACAGTGGGTCTAGTTATATGTGATAACAATGTATAGTGAGCAGTGAAATAACTATTGGTTTCCATTTGTGGTGACTGCTGACTGACATTAGGGATGAGATTAAATAGATCCTGGAATTTAGCCTGGTCTGGAGCAGGCTAGCTCCACAGAATAAATCTCCATGGTAATTTATACCATAACATATCCTCCTGCCCCCTATCCATCTTTAGTGCAACCGGATTACGGATCAATTGAGCCAGGATCACCAAGATATCCTGGCTTAATCCCTTATCCTAGTTTTGTGCAACAGGCCCCTGGTCTCAAGACCAATTCATCGAAGACAACAAAACAAAAGCTATATTATTAAGAAACCACCTACAAAACATTCCTTCTTATCCCAATGATCCCCTCTTTGACAAATGGAAAACCTTGTCGACAGAGAAATACAGAAAACAGTATATACTCCAAATCTGACACCAGTAGACCATCCCCTCACCCGCTCTGTTACTATTGAAGAAATTAAGACTCATCTGAAAAAAACTAAGCACCTGGGGAAGACAACATTGACAGCACACTCATCAAACAAGCACCTGATGAATACCTGCACCTCCTTTCTAACCTCTTCACCACATGTCTCATGGACAGCCATTTTCCCCTACCTTGGAAATATGCAGTTGTCACAAGGATTCACAAACCTGGTAAAGACCATACAACGTCACAAGTTAGACAAATCAGCCTCAAGCTGTTGGAGAGAGTACTCACCCAAAGACTGAGCAGCCACACTGAGGAAATGGGCCTCCTTGGAATCCACCAAGCTGGCTTCAGAAAAACAAGATCAACTACCGTGTCATGCCCTGTCCATAGAGAGCCCTCGGGGTTCTCTATAGTGTTTTAGGTCAGGGCGTGACTAGGGCATTTCTAGTGAGTTAATTTCTTTTGGTGTATGTGTATGGTTCCCTTAGAGGCAGCTGTATATCATTACCTCTAATTGGGGATCATACTTAGTGTGTCAAATTTCCCACCTGCGATGTGGGATTTTGGTTTAGTGCTATGTGCGCTACGAACTGCACGTTAGTTTATTCTTTGTTGTTTTTGAAGGTTCACTTTAATAAATATGTGGAACTCTACTCACACTGCGCCTTGGTCCACTCATTATGTATACGATGAAACGTGACATACCAATAACATTCTAAGACTGTCAAAAGACATCCTTCAGAACTTCAAGAAAAAAGAACTTACCCTGGCGGTTTTCTTTGACATAGAAAAAGCATTTGATAAGATGTGGCACAATGGGTTGTGCTACCGGCTTGCAGACTCCAATCTCGAAATATTATCACTTGCTTTCTCCACAACCGTGCAAATTCCCCACCATTTACCCTTGAAGCAGGTGTCCCACAGGGGGCAGTCCTAAGCCCACACATTTTTCTACTATCCTTATCAGACATTTATTACCCTCCACCCACCATAGGCCAAGGCTCACAGTTTGCTGATGACTTTGGCTACTGGTCCAGCTCCAAATGTCCTCAACTTGCTGCAAAAAACTCCAGAAGTCTATTGAAATGATTGAGACATGGTCTAACATGTGGCGTGTAAAACTGAACCCACAAAAGACTCAATGTGTCCTCTTTACAAGAAGCACCAGCAAAAAAAACAAGAAACCCATAGATCTCAAACTTTACGGTAAAACAATAAACGTAGAAAAAGAAGAACAATTCCTTGGAGTCACCTTCCAGAAGAATATGCACTGGACAACCCATATAGTGAACATAGAGAGATAGGGACAAAAGACTAAACCACTTAAAAACGCTGTGTGGAAGAAAATACGGAGCCTCACCTCAGACAGTATTGAAAGTCTATATCCGATCGCTTTTTGAATACGCCCAACCAGCCTGGATAACAGCTTCACCACAGCAGATTCATCGGCTACAGATAATCCAAAACATGGCAATAAAAATGGCTTACAGACTACCAAGATGCAATCACTACGTTCATAACATATCTGGACTCACATCAATAGACAGTCATCATTGGCCAGAAGTTCATCAACAGAGCCACTCAATCCATCATTGAAGAAAGCTGTGGGACAGGCCAAATGGACCACAGACACACCCATGGCCATAATGTTGAAACTGACCTAAAAAATAAACAATCATGCAAAACTGACTTTAATTCGTTTATTTTCCATAAGTATCAAAACAAAAACAAACAAAAATAAATATAATTACAAAATACAAAAGAATGTGTGTGTATATATGTGGATGCATTCCTTAACCCCCTCCCTCTCCCCCATACAGCTATGAGCTGTAACTTTAATAAATTCATGTCGGGAAAGGAAAATAGATTAGTTACTCTGTGCCTGTTATAAAACCTTAATGCATCTAAACTCGGGGGATGCCTTGCTTGACCACACCCTCCTTCCTTGCTCCTGGCCTGCCCTGCCTCTTCCACCAATCCATTTGTTTTAATGGACAGAAAAGAGCAGAAGCTCTGAGCTGTCCGATCAGGCCAATTGTCTATTGTCGCTCACCCATCTTCTCCATTATCCCCAGTGTATTTATACCTGTGATCTCTGTTGCCAGTTTGTCTTGTCAAGCATACAAGTGTTGTGACACTGCCCTGGATGCCTGCCCTGACCCTGAGACTGCCTGCCGTTCTGTAACTTTCGGACTCTGCTTTGGATTACTGACCTCTGCCTGCCCTTGGCCTGTCTATTGCCTGCCCCCTGTTTTTGTAATAAACTTTTGTTACTTCGAACTGTCTGCATCTGGGTCTTCTCCTGAGCCGTGATACTTTCTCAATCTGCACATAGCGCTAATCTGTGTCAGTCATTCCTCTTGAGATGTATCTCACAGGTTTAGTTTGACACATTGAACAAACAATCGTCCGAATCATTGCACTATGTAGTGTTTTGTAGCTCACACTAATTTTCAACACCCGTCCCTAGATGGACTTTATGGAAACAAAAAGAAATGCATAATAAAATGAAATAAAAATAATAAAAACAGAGACCTGACTAGAGGCGTGATAGCACGTACACCCCTGCCATCAACTTGGATTGGTGAGAAAGTTGCTCTGTTCAACTTAATATAACCAGGATAGTCCACTCAGTAACAATTGTCACTACTCTTTAGGGAGTACCGGGTTAACAGAGCCGGTTCCCTCTGCACCAGAAGTTGTGCCTAGCTGCAGTGATGCACCTTTTCCACCAGCATAAAAAAAAGTAGGGCAGCGGATGTTAAGGCCTGGAAGGGGTTGAAGGAGCTACTCCATATGCCTGCAGTGGAGCTGGATTGTCCTCCAACCAACGCCATCTGCAGTGTGTGTAGAGTTTTGGAGGAGGCTGAGCTATGGCGCTGTGGGGATTGTGGCTCAGGTAAATATTTTTGTGCCACCTGTGCCACAGCACTCCCAACATTGTCCACCAGTTGGAGTTATGGAAGGTAATGTATTTTAAGTTATGTCAACAAACCTGTCAACTTCTGGTTTTAAAAAACTGCTTCCCAGTCAAAAATGTTGATCATGTACATACAGTTCAGTTTCTATAAAAGTTAGTTTCCTGCCGCGGTGAGGTAAATGTAGCAAAATCTGCCGTGCCATGCACAGAGTTGATTTGGAGTGTCTTTGGCATCATTAAAACGGAAATAATTTTCCTAATATAACTTTCAGATATTATAATATCTGATCGATTAGCCTCCTTTAATGATGTTAGTTTACCTCACGTCAATCTCATTCCAAACGTCGTAAATTGTTGGTTATCTGCACGAACCCAGTCTTCACTATGAGTCATCCATACATCAATTGTCTTAAAATAATTTATTTACTAAACTAAATAATTCACAGAAATGCATAACACATATGGTTACAAGGAAATGATAGGAGAATGTGCCCTAGTGGGCTAAACCGGCATGGCGGCTTGTTACACAAAGAAAGGGGGTTGGGCTCGAATGAAAGAGCAGGAAGACTGAGGAACGAAGAAAGCAGCTATGCCATCGTAAATACATTATCGTATGCATTCTAAATTACCGCCCATTTGGAAAAGGAAAATGCAATAAATATTTACTCTGAGCTGCACTTCGGTAGGTTGGTCAACAGAGATCTTCCTGTCCTCGGAAGAATGTCACTGGTGGTATAATGGATATGTTGTAGTATCTTCATTGTGTGTTAGACTGGATACGTCGTCTGTCCTTTCCTAGCCCACGTCTACAGCGGCTAACTCAACGGCTAGGAAGTATCACTTCTGTAGTGAATGAGAGTTCAAAGTTCATACCATTCGCAACCAAAGCTCACGCTGAGGTTGGCTTAGATCTGTACCTGACATGCGTGTCCTTTTAACGCAGAGGCTGCAGACCTCACGTACCCAGAACAGCTGGTTACATTGTGTCACTGACTTATAGTGGTGAGGGAGAAGGGTGTGTTTCATCGTTTATAACCCATGTCTCTTCACAGGGGCGGGCCACTGATTGAGAAGGGCTCTTTCCTTATGAAAACCCAATTTTCTCATTTGGAAGCTAAAATTACATTTAATCTCCTAACAAACAGTTTCAATATCAAACATTTAAATTGCACAACAATTCCATGTGAATCTGATAACTAGAATGTGTAGACTTTCCCAGGTACAGTTTATGTCATCCTGTCATCAGTCAATGTCTCAGATGACAACCGAACTGACGTCCATACTCATTAACCTCTATGGGCTATGTGGGACGCAAGCGTCCCACCCCTGGTACACCCTATCAACAACAGGTGAAATATCAAGAGCGACAAATTTGAAAACAATTAAATGTCATAATTCAAATTTCTCAAACATACAACTATCTTACACCCGTTGAAAGATAAACATCTCCTTAATCTAACCACGTTGTCCGATTTCAAAAAGGCTTTACGGCGAAAGCATAAAGTTAGATTATGTTAGGACAGTACATTGAAAATATTTGTGTGTAATGTTTTGTCAATGCAAAGACACGCGTCACCAAAAGCAGAAAACCAGCTAAAATTATGCACTAACCTTTGACAATCTCCATTAGATGACACTCCTAGGACATTATGTTAGACAATACATGCATTTTCTGTTCTATCAAGTTCATATTTATATCCAAAAACAGCGTTTTACTATGGCGTTGATGTTGAGGAAATCTTTTCCCTCCAATAACCGCCAGTCAATCAGCACAACAAATTAAATAATTAATATTAGAAAACATTGGTAAAATATTATTGTCATTCAAAGAATTATAGATTTACATCTCTTGAACGCAACCGGATTGCCAGATTTAAAAATAACCTTACTGGGAAATCACACTTTGCAATAATCTGAGCACTGCGCCCAGAAAAATACGCTTTGCGATACAGACTAACCGCCATGTTGGAGAGATCTAAAATCGAAAATACTATGTAAATAATCCATTAACTTTGATTCTCTTCATCAGATGTCACTTCCAGGAATCCCAGGTCCATAACAAATGTAGTTTTGTTCGAAAAAGCTCATAATTTATGTCCAAAAAGCTCTGTCGTTAGCACATGAACTACGCCCGCCGGACTTGTCTTCATGAAAGAGGGGAAAATAAATATTTATGTTCGTTCAAACATGTCAAACGTTGTATAGCATAAATCATTAGTGCCTTTTTCAACCAGAACATGAATAATATTCAAGGCGGACGATTGCATTCTCTTTTAAAACGTATTGGAACGAGAGTACCCAACATGAACTCGCGCGCCAGAGTCTTATCTGCCACCACCGTTCCAAGGCTCTTGTTCGGTCAGATCTCACAGTAGCAGATTCAAACCACTTTGTAAAGACTGGTGACATCTAGTGGAAGCCATAGGAAGTGCTCAACGATTAATAAGCCCCTGTGTGTTTCAATGGCATAGGCTTAAAGGTAATTCAACACATCAGGTATCCACTTCCTGTCAGAATTTGTCTCAGTGTTTTGACTGCCATATGAGTTCTGTTATACTTACAGACACCATTCAAACAGTTTTAGAAAATTCAGAGTGTTTTCTATCCAAACCTGAACAATAATATGCATATTCTAGCTTCTGAGTTGGTGTAGGAGGCAGTTAAAAATGGGCACATATTTTTTTCAAAATTCTCAATACTGCCCCCTAGCCCCAACAGGTTTTAAGTACGTGGTATATTTCCAACTTGTTCTATTACCGAAATATGGTTCCTTTCCCCCCCACTTGTTTGATGTTCCCAGACTCTCTATGTTTAACAAAGGCTATTCAAAAGTCCTTCAGTAGGGTCAGAGAGAGAGGGGAAGGGGGGGGGGGGGTCATAAACCTTACCCAAAGGCCAACGTCATGACAGGAGTTTTCTAACAACTTGTGCAATTAAAATATCCCCGATAGTGTAGTTTCAAATCTGCAGCTACTGGAGTCTGTTTTACAACAACTTTCTGTCTGTGTCTTAGTCAGGGCAGTTCAACCCATGTGTCCCGGTGGGCCTACGGAGGAGGAGACAAGATGACCATAACTGTCACAGCCAGTACAACCGTCTGACAGTTGTTTACGTTAGAGGTAGGCCTTATATCAAAATTTGAAACTAAGACATCTGGCACTTTTACCATCTTGCAAACTGCATCAAGTGTAGCAGCACCATGCTCAAAGACAGTTTCTCCCTCCAAGCCATAAGACTATTGATGAAAACTTTACTGACTCTTTGCTGCTATGGCAACTACTGTACTGTACTTATCTACTCATTTCATTGTATTGTGCACACTACGCTGTATTCCTGCGAAAATTACAACTTTGACTTCATTTGATCTAGGTTACCATAACCCTGTTCAAATCGGTTGTTATGATGAAAATATGGAGTCATTTTGAAAGTTCTTAAGAGACATGCATCTCACCAACATCGGATGCAATGCAGTCTAAGAAACGGAATGTCCTCACTTCAGATAGAGCTCATGACATCGGGCTGCAGTTTTGCAGCTGTGAGCTGGAACCGGTCACCCTGATCCTCCACAGACTCTGATCTGCCACCCCCCATTTGCTGCCATCAGCAATTTCAGCGTACCTCCTGTGCCAGTGTACAGCCCTACATCTGGAGTGTGGGATTACCTTGGCTTTCCAGAAATACAATGCATGCTGGAACGTAGTTATTGTATTTTAAAATAGAAATCTAACCATGTTTTTTTTTTACTATGAGGAGTACTTAAAAATATATATATACACACACACTATCGTTCAAAAGTTGGGGTTACTTACAAATGTCCTTGTTTCTGAAAGAAAAGCTACTTTTTTGTCCATTAAAATAACATCAAATTGATCAGAAATAAAGTGTAGACATTGTTAATGTTGTAAATGACTATTGTAGCAGGAAACCGCAGATTGTTTTTATGGAATATCTACAGAGGCCAATTATCCTGTGTTCCAATGGCACATTGTGTTTGCTTATCCAAGTTGATCATTTTAAAAGGCTAATTGATCATTAGAAAACCCTTTTGCAAGTATGTTAGCAAAGCTGAAAACTGTTGTTCTGATTAAAGCTTCAATAAAACTGGCCTTCTTAGACTAGTTGAGTATCTGGAGCATCAGCATTTGTGGGTTCGATTACAGGCTCAAAATGGCCAGAAACAACCACTTTCTTCTGAAACTCGTCAATTCTTGTTCTGAGAAATGAAGGCTATTCCATGCGAGAAATTGCCAAGAAACTTTAGATCTCTTCCACAACGCTGTGTCCTACTCCCTTCACAGAACAGTGCAAACTGGCTCTAACCAGAATAGAAAGAGTGGGAGGCCCCGGTGCACAACTGAGCAAGACGACAAGTACATTAGTGTGTCTAGTTTAACAGACGCCTCACAAGTCCTCAACTGGCAGCTTCATTAAATAGTACCTACAAAACACCAGTCTCAACATCAACAGTGAAGAGGCGACTCCGGGAGGCTGGCCTTCTTGGCAGAGTTCCTCTGTCCAGTGGCTGTGTTCTTTTTCCCATCTTTTCTTTGTATTGGCCAGTCTGAGATATGGCTTTTTCTTTGCAACTGCCTAGAAGGTCATCACCAATTGTAATGTTCATTATGGTTGTACTTTACATTTCAGGTCCATGGGTGGGAAGGTGAACGGAAAGGTACCAACTCCCACAACCCTGCTGGTCATCTATGAACGTTTTAAACTGTTTTTGTGTGCTCTAACCTGTTCTGATTATCTGTCAGTCTGACAAGCATGCACACCACGAACCGCTTGTATTCTGCCTCTGTATTGCTTGCTCTTTGGGGTTTTAGGCAGGTTGTCTGAAGCACATTGTGATGCTGTTTTTCAACTGCTGATGTAAAAAGGGCTTTATAAAATACATTTGATTGATGTGATGGTGAAATCATTGCTGTGGTTTCACTGCCAATTTGATATTTTAGTAAAATTCTTAACATTGTCCATAAGATATTTTTCCCTAACTTGTGAGCATTGCAGATGTAGAACTTAGCACAACTGCCAGTGTGGTTTATTTTGTTCTGCAATAGATTTAATTAGGCCCTTGATTATGTTGTAGGCAGCACACAGTCAGACATGGAAGTGTGGAGCTGTCAGATAAAGGAGACCCACAGACAAGAGAACGTTGTTCCTTCCCTGGCAGGAGTGATACGTGGAAACTCTCGCAGAGCAACATCGAGTCGCGTAATTAGTTCCTGACCTAAGGTTTTATCCCATCTCTTAACACCCCTTTCTGTCTGGCTTAGACCTACCAGTCATGACTGCCACGTTCCTATACCCTACTGTGTTCTGGTCCCACCATCTCTTGGATCTGCATACAGTAGCTACTCCCTGTTACTTTATACTCTTATCACCACATCCCACTGTCACCTGCCCCTTTCCACTACATATCCCAGAAACATGAGTTCCCCCTCCCCTGCTTAATCTATTCTACATGAAGTCTTCTGACCTGTGTGTCAATGCTTCATGCTGCATAATCCACTCTACACTCAAACGGATTTTGCCTTCCTAACTGGTTAGTTTTATGTTAAGATGCTTTCATACACATATACATACATACACATACATACACATACATACATACACATACACATATATATATATAAACACACACACATATATATATAAACACACACACATATATATATAAACACACACACATATATATATAAACACACACACATATATATATAAACACACACACATATATATATAAACACACACACATATATATATAAACACACACACACACACACACACACACACACACACATATATATATATATAAACACACATATATATGTTCGTATAATATTTTCTAGGTCTGACATGATGTCCCCGTCAATTACTGATGATAGGAACGCTCAGTTGAAAAGTAAATCGCTTTTTTAGGATGTTGTCTCCATCATATTTGTCCCACTGTATTGGGGCTAGTCGATAGAGGTTTTAAACCTTTTATCACAAATGTTCATGTTTCAGCCTGGAGAAAAGGTCATTGAAGGCCATGGAGAAGAGAAACCAGATTGTACGCTGGTCTCTTCAACTGCAGCAATTTTGGACAGTCTGCACACTAACAAGTCTCACTGTCTGCTGGCCTCAATCCATAGGCTTGTCCTGTGCTTTTTCCATTTTGGCCTGGTCAGAAAGTATGTATAATTCTGCATCACACCCTGGCATATCACTGCTGTTAACTAAGTCTCATTCACCCAGGTGCTTTGAACTATATGAAAGATTTCTATCAAACTTCAAGATTTTTATTAACATTTCCTAGAATTGTTTTTCAGATGGACAAACCGTTGCGGTGTTGCTTTGCAGAAAAATCAAGCTAACATTTGAGAGAATAAAACAGCTGTCAACGCCTACAGAAGGTGGTGCCTCTCCCCGTTCGGGCGGCGCTCGTCGTCGCCGGCCTACTAGCTGCCACCGATCTCCTTTTTTTTTCATTTGGTGATGTCTGGTTTATGTTAGCACCTGTTTTACGTTAGTTCATTAGTGGGGGTATTTAGTCTGTTTTTGGTTTGGGATTATGCGGGATTATTTTGTGTCATTTTATTGTAGGTTGGGGATTTGATTTTCCTCTGCCGTTCGATGTTTAGGTGTAGGGTTTGCTGGGCTGCGTCCCGACTCGATTTAGGGTTCTTATCTGTCGCTTGAGTTTTGTACCATGCCTTGTTTGACGGCACCTTTTGGACTGTGTTCAGTAAACGTGTTTTAGAAGCGCTCCCCCACCCACACCAGCAGCTGTTCGACACCCTGCGCCCCTACCAGCGCCGACGGAGTCCAGCCACAGTCGGATTAAGCTCGCGCTCCCGAGGGAGTTCGATGGGACCGCCGCTGGGTGTAAGGGGTTCCTACTCCAGCTGGAGCTGTACCTAGCGACCGTTCGCCCCACTCCCTCAGGAGAGGAGAGTGTCCTCGTCTCTTGTCTCACGGGTAGAGCCCTAGAATGGGCCAACGCCGTCTGGGAGGGTCCGGACTCGGCTAGGGTCAATTATCCGGAGTTCACCCGCTGCTTCCTCGCTGTATTCGATCATCCACCGGAGGGCAAAGCGGCGGGTGAGGGACTGTTCCATCTGAGACAGGAGACGAGGAGTGCCGAGGACTTCGCACTGGAGTTCTGGACCCTAGCCGCTGGAGCGGAGTGGAATGAAAGGGCCCTGATTGATCACTACCGCTGTAGCCTGAGAGAGGACGTTCGCCAGGAGCTGGCATGTCGGGACACCATCACCCTGAACCAGCTCATCGATCTGTCCATCAGACTGGACAACCTGCTGGCTTCCCGCGGGCGTTCCAATCGGGCCCTTTTCATTCCACCTCCCAGTCCTCCTGCTCTAACACCCATGGAGATAGGGGGGCTGCAGCTAGGAAGACTGGAGGGGGAGTCTTCTCCTGCGCCCACTGTGGTCGCAGAGGGCACACTGCCGACCGGTGTTGGAGAGGCTCCCCCGGGAGTTCAGAGGGCAGGCAGAGCACCACTTCGACACCTCAGGTGAGTCAGCACCAGCCTCACCCAGAGCCCCCTGTCGGCCACATGCATGCCTTAGTTTCTTTTCCTGAGTTTTCCCCTCGCTCCCAGCATAAGGCGCTAGTTGATTCAGGCGCGGCTGGGAGTTATGGACCTTGGGGTCGCCAATAAGTTAGGGATTCCCCTGGTTCAGTTGGACCAACCCTTCCCCGTGCATACCCTAGACAGTCGACCACTTGGGTCAGGCCTGGTTAGGGAAGTCACTGTGCCACTGGTTATGGTGATGCGGGGGGGGGGGGGGGTCATGAGGAGCGTATCAGCCTCTTCCTTATTGATTCCCCGCCGTTTCTGATGGTACTGGGAATTCCCTGACTGGCCACTCACAATCTTAAAATTTCGTGGAGACAGAGGGCTCTTAGGGGGTGGTCGAGGGAGTGCTCGGGCAGGTGTATAGGGGTTTCCATCGGTACGACTACGGTGGAGAGTCCAGACCAAGTCTCTACCGTGCACATTCCCTTCAGTAAAACGAAGGCAACTCAATTACAACCTCATCGACGAAGAGATTGTGCGATAAACCTCCAGACTAATGCTGCACTTCCCAGGAGTCACGTCACAGAAGGAGACTGTCTATGGAGACATACGTCACTGAGTCCTTGAGGCAGGGATACATTCGGCCACCCAAATCACCTGTCTCCTCGAGCTTCTTTTTTGTGAAGAAGGAGGGAGGTTTACGTCCGTGCATTGACTAAAGAGTCATTTCACGGGGCATGCTTATTCACAAAACTGGATTTCAGGAGCGCGTACAATTTGGTACGTATCCGAGATGGGGACGAGTGGAAAACCACATTTAGTACCACATCTGGCCATTATGAGTATCTTGTCATGCCGTATGGGTTGAAAAATGCTCCAGCCGTCTTCCAATCCTTTGTGGACGAGATTCTCCGGGACCTGCTCGGTCAGGGTGTGGTGGTGTACATCGATGACATTCTGATCTACTCCGCCACACGAGCTGCGCATGTGTCTCTAGAGCGTAAAGTGCTTGGGCGACTGGTGGAGCATGACCTGTACGTCAAGGCCGAGAAATGTGAGTTCTCCAAACAAGCCGTCTCTTTTCTGGGGTATCGCCTTTCCACATCCGGGGTGGTGATGGAATGTGACCGCATTGCGGCCGTGCTTAATTGGCCGACTCCGACCACTGTTGAGGTGCAGCGGTTCTTAGGGTTTGCCAATTACTACCGGAGGTTTATCCGGGGCTTTGGGCAGGTGGCGGCTCCCATTACCTCACTGATGAAGGGGGGCCCGGTGCGGTGGTCGGCGGAGGCGGACAGAGCCTTTTGTCGGTTGAAAACCCTGTTTACCGTTGCACCAGTGCTGGCGCATCCGGACCCCTCTGCCATTCATAGTGGAGGTGGACGTGTCCGGAGCTGGGGTTGGAGCTGTGCTGTCACAGCGTTCGGGGGCGCCCCCGAAGCGTCGCCCCCGAAGCGTCGCCCCTGTGCTTTCTTCTCTATGAAGCTGAGTCCGGCGGAGCGTAACTATGATGTGGGGGACAGGGAGTTGCTAGCCGTGGTCAGGGCCCTGAAGGTGTGGAGACATTGGCTTGAGGGGGCGCAACACCCTTTTCTCATCTGAACTGATCACCGTAATCTGGAGTACATCTGGGCGGCGAGGAGACTGAACCCTCGCCAAGCGGGCTGTTTTTTACCAGATTCCAGTTCACCATCTCATACATACCAGGTTCCCGGAACACCAGCGCGTCGGCCTTGTCTCGACTCCGAGGAGCGGTCCATTGACCCCACTTCCATACTTCCAGCCTCCTGTCTGGTGGCACCGGTGGTCTGGGAGGTGGAGGTGGACATCGAGCGGGCGTTGCAGTTAGAACCTACTCCACAGTGTCCCGCGGGTCGGAAGTACGTCCCACTCAGTGTCCGGGATCGACTGATCCGGTGGGCGCACACGCTACCCTCAGGTCATTAAGGTATTGAGCGGACGGTGTGGGGTCTTAGAGGGAAGTACTGGTGGCCCACTTTGGTGAAGGACGTGAGGCTCCATGTCTCCTCCTGTTCGGTGTGCGCCCAGTGTAAGGCCCCTAGACACCTGCCTTGAGGGAAACTACAGCCCCTCCCCATTCCACAGCGACCATGGTCCCACCTGTCGGTGGATTTCCTCACGGATCTCCTGCCATCTCAGGGATGTTGTGGATCGGTTCTCTAAGTCCTGTCGTCTACTCCTTTTGCCCGGTCTTCCTACGGCCCTGTTTACTCAAATCAAATCAAATGTATTTATATAGCCCTTCGTACATCAGCTGAAATCTCAAAGTGCTGTACAGAAACCCAGCCTAAAACCCCAAACAGCAAGCAATGCATGTGAAAGAAGCACGGTGGCTAGGAAAAACTCCCTAGAAAGGCAAAAAACCTAGGAAGAAACCTAGAGAGGAACCAGGCTATGAGGGGTGGCCAGTCCTCTTCTGGCTGTGCCGGGTGGATATTATAACAGAACATGGTCAAGATGTTAAAATGTTCATAAATGACCAGCATGGTCAAATAATAATAATCATAGTAGTTGTCGAGGGTGCAACAAGCACGTCCGGTGAACAGGTCAGGGTTCCATAGCCGCAGGCAGAACAGTTGTAAATGGAGCAGCAGCATGGCCAGGTGGACTGGGGACAGCAAGGAGTCATCATGCCAGGTAGTCCTGAGGCATGGTCCTAGGGCTCAGGTCCTCCGAGAGAAAGAAAGAAAGAGAGAGCATATATAAATTCACACAGGACACCGGATAAGACAAGAGAAATACTCCAGATGTAACAGACTGACCCTAGCCCCCCGACACAAACTACTGCAGCATAAATACTGGAGGCTGAGACAGGAGGGATCAGAAGACACTGTGGCCCCATCCGATGATACCCCCGGACAGGGCCAAACAGGCAGGATATAACCCCACCCACTTTGCCAAAGCACAGCCCCCACACCACTAGAGGGATGTCTACAACCACCAACTTACCATCCTAAGACAAGGCCGAGTATAGCCCACAAAGATCTCCGCCATGGCACAACCCAAGGGGGGGCGCCAACCCAGACAGGAAGACCACGTCAGTGACTCAACCCACTCAAGTGACGCACCCCTCCCATGGACGGCATGGAAGAACACCAGTAAGCCAGTGAGTCAGCCCCTGTAATAGGGTTAGAGGCAGAGAATCCCAGTGGAAAGAGGGGAACCGGCAAGGCAGAGACAGCAAGGGCGGTTCGTTGCTCCAACCTTTCCGTTCACCTTCACACTCCTGGGCCAGACTATACTTAATCATAGGACCTACTGAAGAGATAAGTCTTCAGTAAAGACTTAAAGGTTGAGACTGAGTCTGCGTCTCTCACATGGGTAGGCAGACCATTCCATAAAAATGGAGCTCTATAGGAGAAAGCCCTACCTCCAGCCGTTTGCTTAGAAATTCTAGGGACAATTAGGAGGCCTGCGTCTTGTGACCGTAGCGTACGTGTAGGTATGTACGGCAGGACCAAATCGGAAAGATAGGTAGGTGCAAGCCCATGTAATGCTTTGTAGGTTAGCAATAAAACCTTGAAATCAGCCCTTGCCTTAACAGGAAGCCAGTGTAGGGAGGCTAGCACTGGAGTAATATGATCAAATTTTTTGGTTCTAGTCAGGATTCTAGCAGCCGTATTTAGCACTAACTGAAGTTTGTTTAGTGCTTTATCCGGGTAGCCGGAAAGTAGAGCATTGCAGTAGTCCAGCCTAGAAGTAACAAAAGCATGGATTCATTTTTCTGCGTCATTTGTGGACAGAAAGTTTCTGATTTTTGCAATGTTACGTAGATGGAAAAAAGCTGCCCTTAAAACAGTCTTGATATGTTCTTCAAAAGAGAGATCAGGGTCCAGAGTAATGCCGAGGTCCTTCACAGTTTTATTTGAGACGACTGTACAACCATCCAGATTAATTGTCAGATTCAACAGAAGATCTCTGTTTCTTGGGACCTAGAACAAGCATCTCTGTTTTGTCCGAGTTTAAAAGTAGAACGTTTGCAGCCATCCACTTCCTTATGTCTGAAACACAGGCTTCTAGCGAGGGCAATTTTGGGGCTTCACCATGTTTCATTGAAATGTACAGCTGTGTGTCGTCCGCATAGCAGTGAAATTTAACATTATGTTTTCGAATGACATCCCCAAGAGGTAAAATATATAGTGAAAACAATAGTGGTCCTAAAACGGAACCTTGAGGAACACCGAAATTTACAAATGATTTGTCAGAGGACAAACCATACAGAGACAAACTGATATATCTTTCCGACAGATAAGATCTAAACCAGGCCAGAACTTGTCCATGTAGACCAATTTGGGTTTCCAATCTCTCCAAAAGAATGTGGTGATCGATGGTATCAAAAGCGGCACTAAGATCTAGGAGCACGAGGACAGATGCAGAGCCTCGGTCTGACGTCATTAGAAGGTAATTTACCACCTTCACAAGTGCAGTCTCAGTGCTATGATGGGGTCTAAAACCAGACTGAAGCGTTTCGTATACATTGTTTGTCTTCAGGAAGGCAGTGAGTTGCTGTGCAACAGCTTTTTCTAAAATTTTTGAGAGGAATGGAAGATTCGATATAGGCCGATAGTTTTTTATAATTTCTGGGTCAAGATTCGGCTTTTTCAAGAGAGGCTTTATTACTGCCACTTTTAGTGAGCTTGGTACACATCCGGTGGATAGAGAGCCGTTTATTATGTTCAACATAGGAGGGCCAAGCACAGGAAGCAGCTCTTTCAGTAGTTTAGTTGGAATAGGGTCCAGTATGCAGCTTGATGGTTTGGAGGCCATGATTATTTTCATCATTGTGTCAAGAGATATAGTACTAAAACACTTTAGTATCTCCCTTGATCCTAGGTCCTGGCAGAGTTGTGCAGACTCAGGACAATGGAGCTTTGGAGGAATGCCCAGATTTAAAAGAGGAGTCCGTAATTTGCTTTCTAATGATCATGATCTTTTCCTCAAAGAAGTTCATAAATTTATTACTGCTGAAGTGAAAGCCATCCTTCATTTGCGAATGCTGCTTTTTAGTTAGCTTTGCGACAGTATCAAAAAGAAATTTTGGATTGTTCTTATTTTCCTCAATTAAGTTGGTAAAATAGGATGATCGAGCAGCAGTGAGGGCTCTTCGATACTGCACGGTACTGTCTTTCCAAGCTAGTCGGAAGACTTCCAGTTTGGTGTGGCGCCATTTACGTTCCAATTTTCTGGAAGCTTGCTTCAGAGCTCGTGTATTTTCTGTATACCAGGGAGCTAGTTTCTTATGACAGATGTTTTTAATTTTTAGGGGTGCAACTGCATCTAGGGTATTGCGCAAGGTTAAATTGAGTTCCTCGGTTAGGTGGTTAACTGATTTTTGTCCTCTGACATCCTTGGGTAGGCAGAGGGAGTCTGGAAGGGCATCAAGGAATCTTTGGGTTGTCTGAGAATTTATAGCATGACTTTTAATGCTCCTTGGTTGGGGTCTGAGCAGATTATTTGTTGCAATTGCAAACGAAATAAAATGGTGGTCCGATAATCCAGGATTATGAGGAAAAACATTAAGATCCACAACATGTATTCCATGTGACAAAACTAGGTCCAGAGTATGACTGTGGCAGTGAGTAGGTCCAGAGACATGTCGGACAAAACCCACTGAGTCGATGATGGCTCCGAAAGCCTTTTGGAGTGGGTCTGTGGACTTTTCCATGTGAATGTTAAAGTCACCAAAAAGTTGAATATTATCTGCTATGACTACAAGATCCGATAGGAATTCAGGGAACTCAGTGAGGAACACTGCATATGGCCCAGGAGGCCTGTAAACAGTAGCTATAAAAAGTGAGTGAGTAGGCTGCATAGATTTCATGACTAGAAGCTCAAAAGACGAAAACATCATTGTTTTTTTTTTGTAAATTTAAATTTGCTATCGTAAATGTTAGCAACACCTCCGCCTTTGCCGGATGCACGGGGGGTATGGTCACTAGTGTAACCAGGGGGTGAGGCCTCATTTAACACAGTAAATTCATCAGGCTTAAGCCATGTTTCAGTCAGGCCAATCACATCAATATTATGAGCAGTGATTAGTTCATTGACTATAACTGCCTTGGAAGTGAGGGATCTAACATTAAGTAACCCAATTTTGAGATGTGAAGTATCACAATCTCTTTCAATAATGGCAGGAATGGAGGAGGTCTTTATACTAGTGAGATTACTAAAGCAAACACCGCCATTTTTAATTTTGCCCAACCTAGATCGAGGCACAGACACGGTCTCAATGGGGAAAGCTGAGCTGACTACGCTGACTGTGCTAATGGCAGACTCCACTAAGCTGGCAGGCTGGCTAACAGCCTGCTGCCTGGCCTGCACCCTATTTCATTGTGGAGCTCATGTCTTCCAGCACAACGGGGTGCCTGAGGACATCGTCTCTGATCGAGGTCCCCAGTTTACGTCCCGGGTGTGGAGCGACTGGGGGTTTTGGTCAGTTTGACCTCAGGTTTTCACCCCGAGAGTAATGGGCAGATGGAGAGAATTAACCAGGATGTGGGCAGGTTTCTGCGATCTTATTGCCAGGACTGGCCCAGGAGAGTGGGCGAGGTTCGTGCCATGGGCCAAGATGGCACAGAACTCTCTCCGCCACTCTTCTACTAACCTGTCGCCCTTTCAGGTGGTGTTGGGTTACCAGCCGGTCCTGGTGCCCTGGCATCAGAGCCAGACTGAGTCTCTTGCGGTGGAGGATTGGGTACAGCGCTCTAAGGAGACCTGGAGCGCCGTCCAGGAATCCCTTAAACGGTCTGTTGGACGGCACAAGGAGAGAGCTGACCGCCGCCGCAGTGAGGCCCCCGTGTTTACCCTGGGGGACAGGGTCTGGCTCTCAACCCTCCGCCTGCCCTGCCGGAAGTTGGGTCCGCAATTTGTGGAGCCGTTTAAAGTCCTGAGGAGAATAAACGAGGTGTTATAGGTTGCAGCTCCCTTCGTATTACTGTATTAACCGATCGGGGGGGGGGGGGGCGGCGTACACAGTCCGGTCCATCTTGGACTCCAGGCGTCGGGTAGGGGGCCTGCAGTACCTCGTGGACTGGGAGGGGTGTGGTCTGGAGGAGAGGTGCTGGGTACCGGTGGAGGACATCTTGGATCCATCACTGTTGCGGGAATTCCACAGCCTCCATCCGGATCGCCCTGCGCCTCACCCTCCGGGTCGTCTTCGAGGCTGGCGTCGGCGCGCTGCGGGAGCCGCGTGTCGGGGGGGAGGGGGGTACTGTCACAGCGCCTACAGAAGGTGGCGCCTCTCCCCGTTCGGGCGTCGCCGGCCTACTAGCTGCCACCGATCTCCTTTTCTTTTTCAATTGGTGATGTCTGGTTTATGTTAGCACCTGTTTTACGTTAGTTCATTAGTGGGGGTATTTAGTCTGTCTGTTTTTGGTTTGGGTTTGTGCGGGATTATTTTGTGTCATTTTATTGTAGGTTGGGGGATTTGATTTTCCTCTGCCGTTCGGTGTTTAGGTATAGGGTTTGCTGGGCTGTGTCCCGACTCGATTTAGGGTTCTTACCTGTCGCTTGAGTTTTGTACCCTGCCTTGTTTGACGGCACCTTTTGGACTGTGTTCATTAAACGTGTTTTTCCCACGTACCTTAGTCTCCTGCGCCTGACTTCACCCCTCCTGCATGTTAGAAACGCATGACAACAGCAGATCAACTCCTTCAATGGAAGGAACATGTCACCTTAATTCCCCCCAAGACTGGAGTACGTGGATGTTCTCAAGCAAGACCATCCAGTCTGTTCCCTGGTGTCCAACAGGTTGGGGGACAGTCTGCTCCGGGCTAAGCAGCATGCAGTGATGCTGCATAACTTGTGCCTTAGCGCAGCGGAAGAGAGGTACCTTATACAGGCAGACCTACAAAATTGCCTTTATTGCCAGAGAGAGCTGGGGCTTTTTGAAGAGGCCATTGTTTCTCTTGGGCAGTGTGAGGCTGAGCCAACACACTTTCACTTGGGTGCCTCTGTGCTCCTACAAAATAAAATGCGGTACATATTAAAGTTCCGGCAAGCATTTTCAATGTTGGCTGGTGATGGCTCAGTCAGCATGGATGTAGAGGAGGACAGTGAATCAGAAGATGAAAGTGGTTGAGGAATGAATGTCTGTCTGTGTGTGCGTTCTGTAGGGACAAACTTTACACTGAGTATTCCAAACATTAGGAACACCTGGCCTCAGAACCGCCTCAATTCGTCGGGGCATGGACCTGTACCCCCTCACATTGACTTGGCACTGGTACCCCCTGTATATAGCCTCGTTATTGTTATTGTGTTACATTTTTTACATTAGTTAATTTAGTAAATATTTTCTTAACTGCATTGTTGGTTAAGGGCTTATCAGTAAGCATTTCACGATAAGGTTTACACCTGTTGTATTCGGCGCATGTGACAAATACAAATTTGAATTCGCTCTACAACGTGTCGAAAGTGTTCAACAGGGATGCTGGCCCATGTTGACTCCAATGCTTCCCACAGTTGTATCAAGTTGGCTGGATGTCCTTTGGGTGGTGGACCATTCTTGATACATATGTGCAACTGTTGAGTGTAAAAACCCCAGAAGCGTTGCTATTCTTGACACAAAATGGTGCGCCTGGCACCTACTACCAAACCCTGTTCAAAAGGCACTTAAATAGTTTGTCTTGCCCATTCACAATCGTTGTCTCAAGGCTTAGAAATCCTTCTTTAACCAGTCTCCTCCCCTTCATCTACAATGATTTAAGTGGATTTGTCAAGTCACATCAATAAGGGATCATAGCTTTCATCCTGATTCACCCTATCAGTCTTACTGTATCTCATGGAAAGAGCAGGGCCGAGATTCACAAAACCTTAAGCAATTTCATCTTAAAAAAAATGACCTGCCATTTTTTTTCCCATAACTATAGACTTACAAAAAAAGTTAAGCAAAGTTGCTATTCCTTTAAAATGTTCTTGCACTATTTCTTAAGTCTCTCCTTAAGCAAAAATGTAAGAAATTAGATTGAAAATAAAGTTTGTTTTCGTTCCTAATTCCAAGATAGCTAAACCCTCGTCTTAACCCCGGCAGTGAGTGAATAAGCTCATGAAAGCAATTGGATATGTTTAATTCACTCTCAAACTTCATCTGAAAGTTTCAGTATTGATTATTTTAAACCATTAAAATCATTCAATCTTAAGATATTATTTTTGTCGTAAGAAGTGTTTTGTGAATCTGGGCCCAGGTGTTCATAATATTTTGTAAACGGTGTATATGTAAACACTACATTTGTTTTACTAGTTATCAGTTTTGAGCTATTTGATTAAGTCATTTAGTATGTATTTTAACAAATGACAAGAATCATATCAAAAGTTATGTGAATAATGCATTGTGAAAAGCACATACTTAGATGTAATATGTATGCCAGTTGTAGGATTGATTTGATACAGTGAACAAGTGACTTTGTGAATATGTTTGTTGAACTCAGTCAATTGGAAATGTACTTGTTTTGAAACATGTCCCATTTTGATGATCTGTTGATTTATGTGCTAATAGTTGTGAAAATGAACCACATACTTGTAAAAAATTCCACCAGTGATTGAAAAAAACTAATAAAAACACCCCAGGAGCATGCTTTTGTATGTTACACAATCCCATTGACATCCTACTACAGTATAACTTCTCTCTGTTTGCTTAAATGAATAAGTTTACAGTGTATGGTAACACTTTATTTTGATAGTCTGTAGAGCATCTACAGATGGACTGTAACATTTCAACTAATTATCTACTAACCTTAACCCTTATTCTAAACCTAAATAACCGGTAACCGTAGCAAGCAGTTTCTTAACAGTCATACTATTAATAAACTATCTGTAGAGCATCTACAGATGGAAAATACAGACTCTCCAAATAAATGTGACTCAGTGTATCGAATATACACTTAACCCATTCCAGCAGTGCATCGTAAACTACATTACCGTAATTTCCGGACTATTGACCGCACCTGAATTTCAAAATATATATTATTTTGAACATAAATAAGCCGCACGTCTATAAGCCGCAACACCTCGGCCGTCTGCTCTCTGTGTGTTGACCCAGTCTTCGAGCTCATTTTCTAGTTCGGGCCATCTGCTTTTCTTCCCTCTGAAAGCTTTAGTTGTCTTTTTGCACTGAGTCAATTCCTCACGCTGCTGTTTCCAACGTCTTATCGACTCATTAAGACCAAGCTCCCGTGCAGCAGCTCTATTTCATTTTCCAACAGCCAGATCAATCGCCTTCAACTTGAAAGCTGCATCATATGCATTTCTCCGTGTCTTTGCCATGAGGGTGACAAAATGACTACCGTAATCAGAATGATGGAAAGTTTGAGAGCGCTCGATTTAATCTAAACAGTAAACAAAAAAGTTGTTTGACCTTAACCCGTTCGGCAATTTCATTGGTCTAATGAAAGCTTCATGCCGCCAAAAAACTGAGCACGTCACAGAATGTGTTTTTTGGAGAAAAAAAATTTGAAAGCGGGAAAAATCCATATATTAGCCACGTCATTGTTTAAGCCGCGAGGTTCAAAGCGTGGGAAAAAAGTTGTGGCTTATAGTCCGGAAATTACGGTATAACTTTCAATTGTGGCTCATTCCATTGTGCCACACGATTTGTCTATATAGCCGAATGGTGTGCTACGTTTCAAGCATGGGTTCAATCCATTCGGCTAAGAGCTTTTAGTAAAAATATAAAGTGAAATAACTCCTAACCCTAAATTGAGTTCACTGTCGGTAGCCATTTCCAGTGTGAAATGCTCAGTCCCGAAGCCAATTGGTTATGGGTTTGAGTCTTATCATAATAATACAAGTCATACCAACCTTTAAAGGTTTTATTTACAACCTCTGGGGTATAACATGTTGGGAAAAGTGGTATAGGACCGTCTGACCCATATGATGTGGATCATTGTCATGTTATTTGATATACTGTATACGCATCAGTAAAAAAATAAAAATAGCACCCTGGTTGCAATAAAACTTTAACTTCACTAGGGTAGGGGGCACTATTTTCACCTCTGGATGAAAAGCGTGCCCAAAGTAAACTGCCTGCTACTCAGGCCCAGAAGCTAGGATATGCATATAATTGGTAGATTTGGATAGAAAACTCTAAAGTTTCCAAAACTGTTAAAATAATGTCTGTGTATAACAGAACTGGCAGGCGAAAATCTGAGAAAAATCCATCCAGGAAGTGGGATTATTCTATTTTTTGTAGTTTTCTATTGAATCCCATTACAGTATCCATTGACTTAGGACTCAAATTGCACTTCCTATGGCTTCCACTAGATGTTAAGTCTTTAGAAATTGTTTCAGGCTTGTATTCTGAAAAATTAGGGCGTAAGACCACTTTGAATGAGTGGACCATTCAGTGTCCCAGAGGTTTTTCATGCGCGAGACCGAGTGCACGCCTTTCTTGTTTTCCTTTTATCTTTTATATTGACGAAGCTTTTGTCCGGTTGACTAAAAACAACCTGAGGATTGATTAAACATCGTTTGACATGTTTCTACGAACTTTGTCTGTTGTGACTACCTTTGAGCCTGTGGATTACTGAACAAAACGGAGGTTTTTGGATATAAAGAGGGACTTTATCGAACAAACGGGAGTCTTGTGAGTGCAACCATATGAAGATCAAAGGTAACATACATTTTATCACTATTTCTGACTTATGTAACTCCTCTACTTGGCTGGTAACTGTTTGTAATGATTTGTCTGCTGGGCGCTGTTCTCAGATAATCGCATGGTATGCTTTCGCCGTAAAGCCTTTTTGAAATCTGGCACAGTGGTTCGATTAACAAGTTAAATCTTTAAACTAATGTATGTATGTTTTATGAATTTGGCGCTCTGCAATTTCACTGGATGTTGGCCAGGTGGGACGGTAGCATCCCACACCCCCTAGAGAGGTTTTAAGGTAGTTTATAAATGTGTAGAATGTGTGTTTTTCAGTCCACGCCGGTAAGTTAAGGTTGGTTAAGTAAATTAAACAAAAGGATTTTCTTCTGAATAACTGGTCAGGGCATAACACTTTCCATTCTGCTTCAGGCAACTTTGATATAAGGCTTGTAGTGACAACTCTCTCCGTCACGCCCTACCAGTGCAGTTCAGTGTTGCTTATCCAATGTTCACTCGGTCTATCAATGTAATTATGCCACACAATGTTGAATACCATTTTTTATTATAAAACTTTTCTTTGCGGCTAAGTAATAATGGATTTCATTGCAACTGCAAAGATGCCTGTGTATGACTGAAGAAAAAAAATACAAGACAATTACAAAGTGATAAATTGTAAAGGTAATAAAGTATGTTCTTCATAAAGACAAAATACAGGTTGACTTGTTGGCTACGTTCACAGTACACTTTGAAAAATGAATGTCAAACAGATGTTTTTAATATAGTGTCTGCACTGAAACACCTCATCCATTACATTGTGGTAAATAAGTTTAAACACATTTATCCAATTTCTAAATTCTGAAATGACTCTTTCTACGCCAGCAAAGATTCTGGTCATTGACTACAGTTACTCTTTTATCATGCAGTACACATTTGCTGTGCAAAGTCAGGTGCAGTGCACTGTTGTTTATCTGGAATTAAGTATTGAACTAAGCCAAGCATCATTCATAACATACATACTGTAGCTACATTACATACAATTACACTGAATTTACAAAACATTAAGAACACCTTCTTAATGGCTGGATGTTATTTGTGTGGTGGACCATTCTTGACACACACGGGAAACTGTTGAGCGTGAAAAACCCAACAGCGTTGCAGTTCTTGAAACAAACCGGTGTGCCTAGCATCTACTGCCATACTCCGTTCAAAGGAACTTACATTTTTTGTCTTGCCCATTCACCCTCTGAACGGCACACATACACAATCCATGTCTCAATTGTCTTAAGGCTTAGAAATACTTCTTTAACCTGTCTCCTCCCCTTTGGCTACACTGATTGAAGTGCATTTAACAAGTGACATCAATGAGGAATCATAGCTTTCACCTGGATTCACGATGTCATGGAAAGAGCAGGTGTCCTTAATGTTTGTATACTCAGTGTACATGCATATATTATTTACATCCTTCGGGGAATTAGACACAGGTCCTGGCGCAGCCCAGCCTCAGCCCAACCTCAAGCCTCAGCCCAACCTCCAGCTCCAGCCTCCAGACTCAGCCCAACATCCTGTTAAAGACCCAGAACCAACTACAGACCCTGTTCCAGTGTCAGCTCCAAGACCATCTCCAGCTCTAGGCCCAGCACAAAACAGATATTCTAAAATAAATTTGCTCCATCTTTTCTTAATTAGCAGACACATTGGCCCAGAAAAAAACAATAAGTGGTGGATGGCCATATTTAGTAAAGCCCATCATTACCCATTGTGGCCATTTGGGCCATAATCACCATCATTATGTCTGGAGGAAAAAGGAGGAGGCTTACAAGCTGAAGAACACCATCCCAACCGTGAAGCACGGGGGTGGCACTTTGCTGCAGGAGGGACTGGTGCACTAAACAAAATAGATGGTCCATGAGGGAGGACAATTCTGTGGATATATTGAAGCAACATCTCAAGACATCAGTCTTGGTCGCAAATGAGTCTTCCAAATGGAAAATTACCCAAAGTATACTTCCAAAGTTGTGGCAAAATGGCTTAAGGACAACAAAGTCAAGGTATTGGAGTGGTCATCACAAATCCCTGACCTCAAATCCTATAGAAAATTTGTTGGCAGAACTGAAAGTGTGTACATGCAAGGAGGCCCACAAACCTGACTCAATTACACCAGCTCTGTCAGGAGGAATGGGCCAAAATTTTGGAAGACTACCCAAAACGTTTGACCCAAGTTTAAATTGTTTAAGGCAATGCTACCAAATACCAATTGAGTATGTAAACTTCTGACCTACTGGGAATGTGATGAAAGAAATAAAAGCTGAAATAAAAATCACTCTATTATTCTGACATTTCACATTCTTAAAATAATGTGGTGATCCTGACCAAAAGCAGGGAATTTTTAATAGGATTAAATGTCAGGAATAGTGAAAAACTGAGTTTAAATGTATTTGGCTTAGGTGTATGTAAACTTTCAACTTCAACTGTATCTCACAATATACACTGCTCAAAAAAATAAAGGGAACACTTAAACAACACATCCTAGATCTGAATGAAAGAAATAATCTTATTAAATACTTTTTTCTTTACATAGTTGAATGTGCTGACAACAAAATCACACAAAAATAATCAATGGAAATCCAATTTATCAACCCATGGAGGTCTGGATTTGAAGTCACACTCAAAATGAAAGTGGAAAACCACACTACAGGCTGATCCAACGTTGATGTAATGTCCTTAAAACAAGTCAAAATGATGCTCAGTAGTGTGTGTGGCCTCCACGTGCCCGTATGACCTCCCTACAACGCCTGGGCATGCTCCTGATGAGGTGGCGGATGGTCTCCTGAGGGATCTCCTCCCAGACCTGGACTAAAGCATCCGCCAACTTCTGGACATTCTGTGGTGCAACGTGGCGTTGGTGGATGGAGCGAGACATGATGTCCCAGATGTGCTCAATTGGATTCAGGTCTGGGGAACGGGCGGGCCAGTCCATAGCATCAATGCCTTCCTCTTGCAGGAACTGCTGACACAATCCAGCCACATGAGGTCTAGCATTGTCTTGCATTAGGAGGAACCCAGGGCCAACCGCACCAGCATATGGTCTCACAAGGGGTCTGAGGATCTCATCTCGGTACCTAATGGCAGTCAGGCTACCTCTGGCGAGCACATGGAGGGCTGTGCGGCCCCCCAAAAAAATGCCACCCCACACCATGACTGACCCACCGCCAAACCGGTCATGCTGGAGGATGTTGCAGGCAGCAGAACGTTCTCCACGGCGTCGCCAGACTCTGTCACGTCTGTCACGTGCTCAGTGTGAACCTGCTTTCATCTGTGAAGAGCACAGGGCGCCAGTGGCGAATTTGCCAATCTTGGTGTTCTCTGGCAAATGCCAAATGTCTGGCACGGTGTTGGGCTGTAAGCACAACCCCCACCTGTGGACGTCGGGCCCTCATACCACCCTCATGGAGTCTGTTTCTGACCGTTTGAGCAGACACATGCTCATTTGTGGCCTGCTGGAGGTCATTTTGCAGGGCTCTGGCAGTGCTCCTCCTGCTCCTCCTTGCACAAAGGCAGAGGTAGCGGTCCTGCTGCTGGGTTGTTGTCCTCCTACGGCCTCCTCCACGTCTCCTGATGTACTGGCCTGTCTCCTGGTAGCGCCTCCATGCTCTGGACACTACGCTGACAGACACAACAAACCTTCTTGCCACAGCTCGCATTGATGTGCCATCCTGGATGAGCTGCACTACCTGAGCCATGTGTGTGGGTTGTAGACTCCGTCTCATGCTACCACTAGAGTGAAAGCACCGCCAGCATTCAAAAGTGACCAAAACATCAGCCAGGAAGCATAGGAACTGAGAAGTGGTCTGTGGTCACCACCTGCTGAACCACTCCTTTATTGGGGGTGTCTTGCATATTGCCTATAATTTCCACCTGTTGTCTATTCCATTTGCACAACAGCATGTGAAATTTATTGTCAATCAGTGTTGCTTCCTAAGTGGACAGTTTGATTTCACAGAAGTGTGATTGACTTGGAGTTACATTGTGTTGTTTAAGTGTTCCCTTTATTTTTTTGAGCAGTATATGATCACACATTTTGGTACTTTGCTTTCTACATTAACATAAAATAATGTTAATGTTCAACCAAATAGAGAAATGAGCATGAGCAAAGAGCGGGCGGCATTAGAGGAGGCTCTTTGAGAAAACTATCGCATAGCATTACAATTTCAACATGTAGCTAGCTATAAGTGATATTTCTTCCCATTTCTCCAGTATATTTTCAGGACAGTTGAATTGTGGGTACATACCACAATGTTGTTGTGTGGTAATTTTAATCACAGACAGTTCTACATTGTGGAGCTCTGCTCCTAGTGGTTTACCCAGCTGCCTAGGTAGCGAACAGCTTGAGAGAAAATGGATGCACACACCTGCAGCCAATAGGAACACTATATAGGGACACTTCCCCTCAATCAGCCTCCCATTATCTTCAGCGACAGGACTGGACTTTAGAAGCCTAGAAGAGAAGAGAAGGAATCTCAGGACGAACCCGTTGTCGATATCCTGTTCTCGACGTCGTCCTTCAATGAGCACGCCTTTTCCACCTCCAAAAGCTCTTTTACGAGCTCAGTGTCGCTGCTCCTCTATGGCAGCTTCACGGATTCTCCGGAATGCCCTAGCTGCACACTCCTTTTTTTAAAGAAGATGTAGTGGTGGGCATTTTTCAGAGAAGGTAGAGGACGGGCTCTGAGTTCTCAACGGCCTCTTCTCGCTCTGATTTTACAGGGATCATTGAGCGGGCTACGAGCCAGCTGGAGATTACACTGCCCTCCATTCTGGAAGTGGATATGATGGTGGGCGGCCCCTACTCCAGACCAAGACGGGCGGCTGTGCCTTCGGCACTGACCATGCCCTCGCTTGCCAAATAAACTCAGCAAAAAAAGAAACATCCCATTTTCAGGGCCCTGTCTTTCAAAGATAATTCGTAAAAAATCCAAATAACTTCACAGATCTTCATTGTAAAGGGTTTAACCTGTTGAGGATCTTATCCCGATCTTATCCCGGTATTGGGATTCATTGTCATGTGACCATGGCGGGGAATTCAAAACTGCAAGAGTAATCATTTCAAAAAATCAAATAATCAACTATTTTCCTCCATTTGAAAGATATATCTCCTAAATCTAACCACGCTGTCCGATTTTCAGAGGCATTACGGAGAATGCATAAAGTTAGGTTATGTGAGGAGAGTACATTGACAATAGCTGCGTGTAATGTTTAGCCAATTCAAAGAAGGGCATCAACAGACAGAAAACTAGCTAGAATTATGCACTTACCTTTGACAATCTGCATCAGATGACACTCATAGGACATTATGTTATACAAGACATGCATTTTTAGTTCCATCAAGTTCATATTTATATCCCAAAACAGCATTTACAGTCGCGGTGAAATTCAGAATTTTTTTCGGCTCGAATGCACCCAGTGAATCCAGCATTACAAATCACGGAATTACTATTCGAAAACATTGGTAAATTATAATATTGTCATTCAAAGAATAATATATTATCATCTCGTAATTGCTACCGAATGGCCAGATCTCAAAATAACTTTACTGGGAAATCACATTTTGCATAAACTGGGTACTATGCTAACAACAATAAGCTATATGCTAAGCTAAGCTAAGCTATACCGTTAGCATTAACATCATCTAATATCGATAATAACATTCTAAATATCCCCTTACCTTTGATTATCTCCATCAGAAGGCGCTGCCAGAGATCCCAGGTCCAGAACAAATGTGGTTTCTTTTGACAAAGTTCATAATTTATGTCCAAATAGTTAGCGTTCAGTAGGCTCCCACAAAATGAGGTGGGCAGTGTAAAGTCACGTCGAAAAGCTAAAGAAAACCTAGTAAATAATCTATTTACGTTTGTTTAAACATGTCAAACGTTGTTTAGCATTAATCTTTTGGTCCATTTTTAACGTGAAACATCAGTAAACATCAGTAATATTTTCACACAACCTATCAAGTGTCTAGAATAAACGATAATGACAAAGGCACTCTTCTCAGATTCATGCGCAGGCGCAAAAAATGAAGTGATGACGTGTCAACTTGTAAGCTTTCTAATTCGGTCTGTATTCATGACAGATGCTTCCAACAACTTTCTAAAGATCGTTGACATCTAGTGGAAGCAGTAGGAGTTGCGAACTGAATCCTTTCTCACTGTGGTATCTTTAAAACAATGACACTAAATAGTACAGTCACAAAATTCTCTTTTTTTTAATCTATTTTTCACAGGTTTTTGCCTGCAATATGAGTTTTGTTATACTTACAGACACCATTCAAACTGTTTTAGAAAATTCAGAGTGTTTTCTATCCAAACCTAAACAATAATATGCATATTCTAGCTTCTGAGTTGGTGTAGGAGGCAGTTAAAAATGCGCACATATTTTTTTCCAAAATTCTCAATACTGCCCCCTGGCCTACACTGTTTCCCATGCTTGTTCAATGAACCATAAACAATTAATGAACATGCACCTGTGGAACGGTCATTAAGGTCACAGTAATGAAAACTTAGGACACTAAAGAGGCCTTTCTATTGACTATGAAAAACACCAAAAGAAAGATGCTCAGGGTCCCTGCTCATCTGCGTGAACGTGCCTTAGGCATGAGGACTGCAGATGTGGCCAGGGAAATAAATGGCCTAAGACAGCGCTACAGGGAGACAGGACGGACAGCTGATTGTCCTCGCAGTGGCAGCCCACGTTCAACACCACCTGCACAGGATCAGTACATCCGAACATCACACCTGCGGGACAGGTACAGTGGGGGGAAAAAGTATTTGATCCCCTGCTGATTTTGTACGTTTGCCCACTTAAAGAAATGATCAGTCTATAATTGTAATAGGTATATTTGAACAGTGAGAGAGTGAATAACAAAAAAAATCCAGAAAAACGCATGTAAAAATGTAAAAAAAATGATTTGCATTTTAAATGAGGGAAATAAGTATTTGACCCCTCTGCAAAACATTACTTGGTGGTAAAACCCTTGTTGGCAATCACAGAGGTCAGATGTTTCTTGTAGTTGGCCACCAGGTTTGCACACATCTCAGGAGGGATTTTGTCCCACTCCTCTTTGCAGATCTTCTCCAAGTCATTAAGGTTTCGAGGCTGACGTTTGGCAACTCGAACCTTCAGCTCCCTCCACAGATTTTCTATGGGATTAAGGTCTGGAGACTGGCTAGGCCACTCCAGGACCTTAATGTGCTTCTTCTTGAGCCACTCCTTTATTGCCTTGGCCGTGTGTTTTGGGTCATTGTCATGCTGGAATACCCATCCACGACCCATTTTCAAAGCCTTGGCTGAGGAAAGGAGGTTTTCACCCAAGATTTGACGGTACATGGCCCCATCCATCGTCCCTTTGATGAGGTGAAATTGTCCTGTCCCCTTAGCAGAAAAACACCCCCAAAGCATAATGTTTCCACCTCCATGTTTGACGGTAGAGATGGTGTTCTTGGGGTCATAGGCAGCGTTCCTCCTCCTCCAAACACGGCAAATTGAGTTGATGTCAAAGAGCTCCATTTTGGTCTCATCTGACCACAACACTTACCAGTTTGCCAACGAACATCAATGACTCAGAGGACGACTTTAGACGGGCCTGTATATGTATTCTTGAGCAGGGAGACCTTGCGGGCGCTGCAGGATTTCAGTCCTTCACGCCGTAATGTGTTACCAATTGTTTTCTGGGTGACTATGGTCCCAGCTGCCTTGAGATCATTGACAAGATCCTCCCGTGTAGTTCTGGGCTGATTCCTCACCCTTCTCATGATCATTGCAACCCCACGAGGTGAGATCTTGCATGGAGTCCCAGGCCGAGGGATATTGACAGTTCTTTTGTGTTTCTTCCATTTGCAAATAATTGCACCAAATGTTGTCACCTTCTCACCAAGCTGCTTGGCGATGGTCTTGTAGCCCATTCCAGCCTTGTGTAGGTCTACAATCTTGTCCCTGACATCCTTGGAGAGCTCTTTGGTCTTGGCCATGGTGGAGAGTTTGGAATCTGATTGATTGATTGCTTCTGTGGACAGGTGTCTTTTTTACAGGTAACAAGCTGCAGTTAGGAGCGCTCCTAATCTCAGCTCGTTACCTGTATAAAAGACACCTGGGAGCCAGAAATCTTTCTGATTGAGAGGGGGTCAAATACTTATTGACCTCATTAAAATGCAAATCAATTTCTAACATTTTTTACATGCGTTTTCTGGATATTTTTGTTGTTATTCTGTATCTCACTGTTCAAATGAACCTACCATTAAAATTATAGACATCCTTTCTTTGTCAGTGGGCAAACATACTGTCACGTCCTGACCAGTAGAGGGTGTAGTTGGGTGTAGGACGTGGCAGAAGAGTCTGTGTGTTTGTTGTTTCATTAATTTTGGCCGTGTGACTTCCAATCAGGCACAGCTGTAGAGGGTTGTGGCTGATTGGGAGTCACACATAAGTGGCCTACTTTGCCTTTTGGGTTTGTGGGGAATTGTTGTGTGCACTGCGTTTGGACGAGCCTGCCACACTGTTGCTGTTGTGAGTATTGTTTGTTGTTGTTGTTTTGTTTGTTTGTTTCAAGTGGATGCTCTACTCCTTCTTTTGAACATAAAAAAATATGAGTATCCATACTTCCGCTGCGCCTTGGTCCTATTTCACCAACGTCAACCGTGACAGAATTCCCCACCAACACACGACCAAGCAGCTGAAGAAGGCTGGCGAGGTAAGGGAGACCGAGAGGCACCCCCAAGAAATTTTAGGGGGGGGCACAAGGGGAGTGTTGCGGGGCAAGAATGGAGCCCCAGGCCAGCTCCCCGCACTAGCATGGAGGTGCGTGGTCACAATCGGGTACGCCCAGTACCAGCACCACGCACCAGGCTTCAAGTGCGTGAACCCAGCCTCGCCAGTCAACAGTCGTCGGAGCTGCCCGCCAGTCAACAGTCGCCGGAGCTGCCCGCCAGTCAACAGTCGCCGGAGCTGCCCGCCAGTCAACAGTCGCCGGAGCTGCCCGCCAGTCAACAGTCGCCGGAGAGGCCAGACTGCGCCGAACTGCCGGAGAGGCCAGACTGCGCCGAACTGCCGGAGTGGCCAGACTGCGCCGAACTGCCGGAGTGGCCAGACTGCGCCGAACTGCCGGAGTGGCCAGACTGCCCCGAGTGGCCAGACTGCCCCGAGTGGCCAGACTGCCCCGACTGCCCCGAGTTGCCAGACTGCCCCGAGTGCCCCGAGTTGCCAGACTGCCCCGAGTGGCCAGACTGCCCCGAGTGCCCCGAGTTGCCAGACTGCCCCGAGTGCCCCGAGTTGCCAGACTGCCCCGAGTTGCCAGACTGCCCCGAGTTGCCAGACTGCCCCGAGTTGCCAGAGTGGCCCGAACTGCCGGGAAAGGCCAGAACCGGAGCCACCTCCTGATATAGGTGGGTTGGGGAGGGGTGTAGCACAGTGCCGTCGTTGACGGCAGCCACCCTCCCTTCCCTCCCTTTAGTAGAGGGGAATTTTTCTTTTGTTGTTTGGGGTTGTTGTTGTTGTTTTTTTTTTTTTAAAGGTGCTTCCGGGGTTAGCACCTTTAAGGGGGGGGGTACTGTCACGTCCTGACCAGTAGAGGGTGTAGTTGGGTCAGGATGTGGCAGAAGAGTCTGTGTGTTTGTTGTTTCATTAATTTTGGCCGTGTGACTTCCAATCAGGCACAGCTGTAGAGGGTTGTGGCTGATTGGGAGTCACACATAAGTGGCCTACTTTGCCTTTTGGGTTTGTGGGGAATTGTTGTGTGCACTGCGTTTGGACGAGCCTGCCACACTGTTGCTGTTGTGAGTATTGTTTGTTGTTGTTGTTTTGTTTCAAGTGGATGCTCTACTCCTTCTTTTGAACATTAAAAAATATGAGTATCCATACTTCCGCTGCGCCTTGGTCCTATTTCACCAACGTCAACCGTGACACATACAAAATCAGCAGGGGATCAAATACTTTTTTCCCCACTGTACAAGATGGCAACAACAACTGCCCGAGTTACACCAGTAATGCACAATCCCTCCATCAGTGCTCAGACTGTCCGCAATTGGCTGAGAGAGGCTGGACTGAGGGCTTGTAGGCCTGTTGTAAGCCAGGTCCTCACCAGACATCACCGGCAACAACGTCGCCTATGGGCAAAAATCTACCGTCGCTGGACCAGACAGGACTGGCAAAAAGTGCTCTTCACTGACGCGCCGTGGTTTTGTCTCATCAGGGGTGGTCGGATTCGCGTTTATTGTCGAAGGAATGAGCGTTACACCGAGGCCTGTACAGTCATGGCCAAAAGTTTTGAGAATGACAAATATTAATTTTCAAAGTTTGTTGCTTCAGTGTCTTTAGATATTTTTGTCAGATGTTACTATGGAATACTGAAGTATAATTACAAGCATTTCATACGCGTCAAAGGCTTTTATTGACAATTACATGAAGTTGATGCAGAGTCAATATTTTACCTCTGCAATCCGTCCTGGCATGCTGTCAATTAACTTCTGGACCACATCCTGACTAATGGCAGCCCATTCTTGCATAATCAATGCTTAGAATTTGTGGGGTTTTGTTTGTCCACCCGCTTCTTGTGGATTGACCACAAGTTCTCAATGAGATTAAGGTCTGGGGAGTTTCCTGACCATGGACCCAAAATATTTATGTTTTGTTCCCGAGCCACTTAGTTATCACTTTTGCCTTATGGCAAGGTGCTCCATCATGCTGGAAAAGGCATTGTTTGTCACCAAACTGTTCCTGGATGGTTGGGAGAAGTTGCTCTTGGAGGATGTGTTGGTACCATTCTTTATTCATGGCTGTGTTTTTAGGAAAAATTGTGAGTGAGCCCACTCCCTTGGCTGAGAAGCAACCCCACACATGAATTGTCTCAGGATGCTTTACTGTTGGCATGACACAGGACTGATGGTAGCGCTCACCTTGTCTTCTCCGGACAAGCTTTTTTCCGGATGCCCCAAACAATCGGAAAGGGGATTCAGAGAAAATGACTTTACCCCAGTCCTCAGCAGTCCAATCCCTGTACCTTTTGCAGAATATCAGTCTGTCCCTGATGTTTTTCCTGGAGAGAAGTGGCTTCTTTGCTGCCCTTCTTGACACCAGGCCATCCTCCAAAAGTCTTCGCCTCACTGTGCATGCAGATGCACTCACACCTGCCTGCTGCCATTCCTGAGCAAGCTCTGTACTGGTGGTGCCCCGATCCCGCAGCTGAATCAACTTTAGATGATCCTGGCGCTTGCTGGACTTTCAAGGGCGCCCTGAAGCCTTCTTCACAACAATTGAAACGCTCTCCTTGAAAGTTCTTGATGATCCGATAAATGGTTGATTAAGGTGCAATCTTACTGGCAGCAATATCCTTGCCTGTGAAGCCCTTTTTGTGCAAAGCAATGATGAGCACGTGTTTCCTTGCAAGTAACCATGATTGACAGAGTTAGAACAATGATTCCAAGCTTCCAAGATTGAAGCTTCCAGTCTGTTATTTGAACTCAATCAGCATGACAGAGTGATCTCCAGCCTTGTCCTCGTCAACACTCATACCTGTGTTAACAAGAGAATCACTGACATGTCGGCAGGGCTGAAATGCAGTGGAAATGTTTTTTGGGGATTCAGTTCATTCATCTGACCACTCTTCATAACCTTCTGGAGTATGTACAAATTGCCATCATACAAACTGAGGCAGCAGACTTTGAAAATGAATATTTGGCCACAACTATACTCTGGAGCGGGATTGATTTGGAGGTGGAGTGTCCGTCATGGTCTGGGGCGATGTGTCACAGCATCATCGGACTGAGCATGTTGTCATTGCAGGCAATCTCAACACTGTGCGTTACAGGGAAGACATCCTCCTCCCTCATGTGGTACCCTTCCTGCAGGCTCATCCTGACATGACCCTCCAGCATGACAATGCCACCAGCCATACTGCTCGTTCTGTGTGATTTCCTGAATGACAAGAATGTCAGTGTTCTGCCATGGCCAGCGAAGAGCCCGGATACCAATCCCATTGAGCACGTCTGGGATCTGTTGGATCCGAGGGTGAGGGTTAGGGCCATTCCCCCCAGAAATGTCCGGGAACTTGCCGGTGCCTTAGTGGAAGAGTGAGGTAACATCTCACAGTAAGAACAGGCAAACCTGGTGCAGTCCATGAGGAGATGCACTGCAGTACTTAATGCAGCTGGTGGCCACACCAGATACTGACTTACTTTTGATTTTGACCCCCCCTTTGTTCAGGGACACATTCAATTTATTTTAGTCACATGTGTCACGTCCTGACCAGTAGGGGTTATTTGTTTTTATAGTTTGGTCAGGACGTGGCAGGGGGTATTTGTTTAGAGTGTTTCGGGGTTTGTTGGGCTATGTGTTTATGTAGAGGGCTTTTTGGTTATGTTCTATGTTAGTATATTTCTGTTCTGGTCTAGTCTTTCTAGTTCTGTGTTTAGGGTTATTGGTTTGCCCTTCAATTGGAGGCAGCTGTTCTTCGTTGACTCTGATTGAAGGTCCTATAGAGGGGTGTTTTTGTAATGGGTTTGTGGGAAGTTGTTTTTGCACTGCTGTGTTTAGCCTGCAATACTGTGCGTTCGTTCGTTTTCTTGTTTTGTTATTTAAGTGTTCAATAAAAGTTTAAGATGAGCACTCAACCCGCTCCGCCTTGGTCTACTCCATACTACGACCGTTACAACATGTCTGTGGAACTTGTTCAGTTTGTCTCAGTTGTTGAATCTTATGTTCATACACATATTTACTCATGTTAAGTTCAAAATAAACGCAGTTGACAGTGAGAGGACGTTTTCTTTTGCTGAGTTTGTGGAGGGTGCATGGGTGATGCCTTTAACGGCTGGAGTGCCGGCGAAAGGCGTACATCCCATTTACCAAAGTGGATGGAAAACAACCTCAAGTGATCCCTAGGCTCGTGGATGCACTAGCTGTGTACCTCGTCCTAGGTTCAAGCTCTAGGCCGTCGTCCAAGAAACCCACATTACCGACGACCAAGGACCACCTCACAGCACATCTGGCTGGGAAGTAATTTGCTCTAGGTGTACAAGCTGTAGCAATAGCTAATAATATTGCCCTCCTGGCAGCCTCTCTATCCCGTCTCACCACAGGTTGAAGTGAGCTGTTGGGAGAGGAGGCATTGAAAAATTCTGGCACCATCCTCCATCTCACACAGGCATCGGCTGTATGTGCGGGGAGGTCCATGGCCACGTCGGTGGTACTGGAACGACACCTCTGGCTGTCTGACAGCTATGAAGGAGACCAACAAAGCCGGCCTATTGAACGCCCCCATCTCTGATAGCAGTCTCTTTGGAACCGCCGTCAAAGATGCACGTTTTGGGAAGCTCGAGGAAGAGAGAAAGCAGCTGTCTAGACACCTGCCATTAGCAGGACTGTCTAGAACAGCTTCAAAGGAACCCCCTTGCTCCACCGTCTCCAGTAGACCCGGATCTACGGCCAGACAGCGAGCCCGTTGAGCAGCTGCAACCGATGAGACGTTCATTTCGTCACCCTGGCAGCCAAGAGGCAGTCAGAAAAGACGACGGCCATTACGAGACGAGGGGGAGAGGACGGAGGAGAGCGCAGCACTTCATGTGACAACGCCCACTGTTCATCCCCCACCCCTGGAAAGGGATGGAGGAGTCATTGTGTCTGTGGTTAATAAAGAAGTGTTCCATCTGACTGTCACAAGAGAACCTCTTTTCCATAACAAAACTGAGACCGCTCAGATTCCTTCTCTCTCTCTTCCTCTCATCACTCTGTGTTTAGCACAGCCCACTATGAGTGCGTAGCTGAGCACACACAGAAGGATGTTGAGTGGGAATGACATGAGGAAAGCAAGACGGACACTTGTATTGAGCCGTCATGCTATAGCTCAAAAACCCTACATTACACACTCTTAGGAGTGAAGTAGATAAGGGTTTAAAGAGCAGCCTGCGTACACAGCCCCATTGTGGGCCGATGACGCAATCGCTGTTGGGAGACGGCACACTAACTCAGGCAGACGCCTCAGTGTAGCTCAGACCCATTCTGCATTTACGGAGGGCTGGAACCACAAGGTTACGTGTAAAACCGAAGTGTCGGCGCCCCCGATTCTCGAAGAACACGTTAGTATTCCTCCCCCTTTCAAAGGGGGCCGACAGTGGGCTGTCCCACCCTTTCAGTGTTGGGGGACAGCGGCGTCTTGGGCCATAGAGGAATACAGGTCCTTCCTACTGTCTGTACCACAGCTTTGCGCTCTCCCGCACTCAGAGCACTATTGGGAGCGGCAGCGAAGCTGCACCCTCTCCTCCTGGCTAAGTCGGACACAGGAGAAGGGTTATGCCATCGACCCCCCCCCCCCAGTTTTCGGGTGTGGTGGAGACGCCAGAGAAAGTAGCGTCTCCTCATGCCAAAAAAGACAGGGGGAATGAGGCCAATATTGGATTTACGCATTCAACGAGAGCGTAGCAAAACGTCCCTTTAAAATGCTTACAACAAAACGTTTACTGGAATGTATTCACAACAGCGACTTGTGTAAGCATAGACCTAAAGGACACATACTTTCATGTGCCGGAAGTTTGCGTTTCGCCTTTCAAGGGGTGGCGTACGAGTATGCGAAAATGCCATTCAGGTACGACCTGACACCTCGCACATTTTCCAAATGTGCATTGGAACCGTTGCGCAGTCAGGGGATAAGGCTATTAGCCTACCTAGACGACCTACTGGTTTTGGCCCCATCAGCAGAGCTGGCAATCACACACACGACAGACAGTGATTCGCGTCTGACGTTCGCTGTGAATTGGGAAAAGAGTGCGCCTTGGCCCAGTCAGCAGATTGTCTATCTGGGTTTACAGCTAGACACTGACTATGAGGGCTCGAATTTCAGATCCTCGACGGGCTGCTTTGTTGCTAGCCCTAAGAAGGTTTTATCCGAATCACATGGTGAAGGTGCATTCCGTCATGACACTTTTGGGTCTCATGTTGTCTGCCCACTCCGTGGTTCCGCTGGGACTTTCCACATCGAGAGGACGTGATGTCTCAGGCGGCAGGCATGATAGAGCAATTGCCTCTAAAAATCGGCCAGCTACAAAGGTTCTGGCCCATCCCTCGGGACGACACGTCAACCTTCTGGAACTGGAGACAGTTCTACTGGTTCTGACCCACTTCATGTCTACCCTACGGGTACATGACGTGCTGGTCAGGTTGGACACCCGAACTACAGTAGCCTACATAAATCGCCAAGGGGGAGTCAGGTCTCCTGTACTCCACCGGTTCGCGGAGGAATTGTGGCTGTGGGCTCATGAGCACCTTTGTTCTTTGACAGCAGCACACATTCCAGGCTATCAGAACGTCGGAGCTGCCACTCGTTGTCCCCGAAACTCGTCGTCCCCGCAGCTGCACCACAATGTTGTTCTCCAAATATGGGAACGGTTTGGGAGGCCGAGGTGGACCTGTTCGCGTCACGTGTGAACGCGCATTGTCCCCTATGGTTCTCAGTTCTACTGGTTCTGACCCACTTCATGTCTACCGTACAAGATCACGATGTGCTGGTCTGGTCAGACAACCGAACCACAGTAGCCTACATAAATCGCCAAGGAGAAGTCAGGTCTCCTGCACTCCGTCTGGCGGAGGAATTGTGGCTGTGGGCTCATGAGCACCTTCGTACATTGAGAGCAGCACACATTCCAGGCTATCAAAACGTAGGGGCAGACCTCATGTCTCGAGGAGATCCTCGAGACGACGAGTGGCGTCTGCATCCCGCCATTGTTCTCCAAATTTGAGAACGTTTTGGGAGAGCCGAGGTTGATTTATTTGCGTCACGCTTGAATGCGCAATGCCCTCTCGGGTTCTCTTTTCGAGCCGAGGATGAACCGCAATTGGGGAGGGACACCTTTGTGCACCAACCATGGCCGAAAGTTGTCCTGTATGCATTTCCACCATTCTCCCGCTGGTAGCCCGGGTGAGGGCGGATGGGCTGTCAATCATCTTGATAGCTCCCAATCGCCCACGGGCTCTGTAGTTTAATAGAGATGATGCTGGTCTCGCCACCTTGGCCGATTCAACAGATGGGACGCGCTGTCACTGGCGGAAGGTACGATAGGGCAGCTGCCCATAATTGGCCAACCACTGATGGTCTGGCTCCTGAGGGGGACAGGTTAGAGCGCCGTGGGTTATCCGATTCAGTGATCAGAACCAAACAGGGCTCACGTGCCAGTTCCACTTCCAGGGTTTATGCCAGTAAATTAAATGTATTTTCACAGTGGTGTGTCAGAGAATATAGACCCTCTGTGCTGTCAGGTCGAGAGCGTCCTCTCATTCCTACAGTTTCTATTTGATAAGCAGTGCTCACCGGCCACCATCAAGGTGTTTGCGGCAGTGATTTCCACTTGTCATGAGGGATTTGGCATCCCCTAGTGAAACGTTTCCTATTGGGAACATGGTGGCTCAAGCCTATGCCTAGAGCCACGCTTCCTCAGTGGGATTTGGCTCTGGTACTCGAGGCGCTATGCGAGTTGCCGTTCTAGCCACTGAATCAAATTCCCCTCAAGATGCTATCTTCAAAGACGTCACTTTTGCTCGCTTTGACCACTACTAAGCGCGTCAGCGATTTGTGTGCTCTTTCGACGAGACCCAACTACCTTGCCATTAATGGCGACCTGAGCAGGGCGGTGTTAGGCATAAACGCAGGGTTGGGACCTAAGGTTATCAAGAGCTCATACAGATCACAGATCGTAGAGCTCTGGGCCTTCTCTACCCCTTGCCATGTTGAGGGAAGAGAGAACCCGGCTCCATTGCTTGACTTGGCACGCTACGTGGAGCACACGGCAGCAATTAGGTCATCACCTCAGCTGTGTCAAGGTGCGGCTGCACTTGGTAGACCACTATCTAAACAGCGTCTGTCTCATTGGCTTTGTGAAGGCATCAAAACGTCATATGGAGCTTTCAGGGCGCCATTTGTCTCTGGGTATAAGAGCCAACTCCACTTGGGGTGTAGCGGCCTCTGCTGCCCTTTTCAGAGGAACAGGGGTAGATATATATACTCTTACCCATTCATCTTAGTTGTGTTTGTGATTAAGAGGATTGATGTTTGTTCCGTCTGCCCACTAAGTCTGGTTATTCTTAGACACTCAGTGAGGCGGATTTACTGATAACATGGTCTAGGGCGACACCTTGTGACGCTTCACTGTAGTATCAGTTGTGTCAGGGAATATGAAAATACAGACTGAGGGATCAGGTCAGTGTTGTTTCCTCTCCTTATGGCTCAGTGTAGGGTGACATCTTGTGTTGTGACACTGTAGTACCAATAGTTAAAGACAAAGCATTAACTGTGTCATAAAGTGACTGTTCATTAATGTGAAGACTTATCAAATCAATTCTCTATGTGTAATTATTTCGTGATTAAACTAATCATGTAAATGTTGATCAATTTCTTCAACAAATGATCAGGTCTATATAATTATCAAAAATACATTAAGTAATGGAAACAGACTAAGTATTTTTTTTAAATACTCCTTTAGTAATACAATTTGTATAGTATGATAGTTTTCTCCCCAAGTTCTGCAAAATGTCTAGGACATCCTGTAACTCATATAGCCTCCCCAATCCCTCTTATGTACCTTTCCCTAGCAACAACATTTTAATAAATCTAACCTCCCCCTGACAGCAGGAACCATCTTATCAGCAAGTAAAAACTCAGAAATGGGTTTGACTATACTTGTGATGAAAGGTCAAGAGTCATAACAATGTGAACGAGTGTAAGCATCTTCTGACAGGGGGCTGGTTTCATCAGGTCTGTGGCAGCCTTGTGTTCTCGGAGAACCAGATAACCATGGTAGGATCCAGACAGGAGTCTGAATGTAGACGCCTTCTGATAGTGTCTGAAGGTCACAACAGGTTTTAACACAGTCTCCTGAAGAGGAGACCTTACAGTTTATCATAACAATTTATTAACCCTTTAAAAAGGTATAAGGCCTTGCTTTAACCTGTTGTGGTATAGGGGGCAGTATTTTCACGGCCGGATAAAAAACGTACCCGATTTAATCTGGTTATTACTCCTGCCCAGAAACTAGAATCTGCATATAAGTATATGTTTTCAGCTGCAGACTGATAACGTGACGTCTAGGATTTGCTTCTTCTGTAGTGATTGATAGCTTGAGTTTATAACCATTTTGCAACATTCTGCTTACACCTCAGTCTACTTGGTTTATAGAGTGGTAATCATTTCAACGTGGGGACCAGCGTCCTCACGTTCTCTGGTCTTTTCCTTTGGTAGAGTTGTAGTTTTAAACCATTTTGCAACATTCGGCTCACCCCCGATCTCCATCTCAGGACTGGCAAGTCATTACAACTGTCTACCTTGTTCAGTACAGTTTTAGCTCATGTTTTGAACTGTGGTTGTCTAATCTCTCCGGTTCAGTCTGTATTCAGTGTTGCTGATGGGAAGACTTGAACTAAGAGGAAAAGGTACAGGGCCGAAGGGCATGGTTCCCATTAGGTCCGCGTTTTCCTCTATGAGACACACATGGATGACATGACTTCTGACTGATTTTCAATACAGTAGAGGTCATGTTGTGTGACCTACCCACCAGTGTAAGACTGGGTTGTGGCAGAATGAGAGGGGAAATAGTGTTTTTAAATTTTGTTACATTACTATTAGACTGCTCATTGAATAATGACGGAATTTGAGACACCTTATCCATTTATCTGCAAGTTCAGATTAGTATGACTCATATTTTGGTTCTGTCCACTAGCCACTGGCCTTGCCTTGAACTGAGTGTGGCGGATTTGTACCGAGGACACAGTATATTGTAACACCTTGTGTTACAATACTGTGGGACTTGGTCGGTGTCACGTCCTGACCAGTAAAGGAGGTTATTTGTTATTATATAGTTTGGTCAGGGTGTGGCAGGGGGTGTTTGGTTTATGTTAGTATATTTCTGTTTGTTCTAGTGTCTATTTCTATGTTTAGTGTCTCGTGTTGACCTTCAATTGGAGGCAGCTGTTCCTCGTTGCCTCTCATTGAAGGTCCTATTTAGTAGGGGTGTTTTTTCCTGTGTTTTGTGGGTGGTTGTTTCCTGTTTTGTGTATGTTGCACCTGACGGGACTGTTTCGGTCGATTGTTGTGTGTTTGAGTTAAATAAAACTGAATATGAGCACGTCACACGCTGCATCTTGGTCCCTATTAGACGACCCACTTTACAGTCGGAGCAATTGCTTGGCCGACCTTTTCATTAGGTGAAAAGTGTTTGGCTCGTCAGGGAGTACATTTTGGAGCATTGCGCTCCGCCTTAAACCACTAGGGGCAGCGCTCCACGATATAGAGCGATAGTTACTGGAGTTGTAACTCCAGTTCTATGAGTGGAGTGGAGCCCCATAGGACTTAAGGCCCTGTCGACCCCCAGTCTCACTGAAGATCATTTCTCAGGAGGCTGATTGAGGGGAAGCGTCCCCTTATATAGTGACACCTGTGCGCCAAATTCTTTCTCAGGCTGTTTGCTGCCTGGGCAGCAGGGTGAACCACTAGCAGGCTGAACCACCACTCCCCTATGGGACTCCGCTCCTAGAACTGGAGTTACAACTCTGGATACTATTATATCACAACTGTGTGTGTGTAGAATGTAGATGGTAGTGATTGCTGAGGGCCTTTATCAGCCAGTGGTCCTCTCATTCCCTCCTATCAATCTCTCGCGCTCTCCTCATCCCTCCCTGCCTACTACTTTCTCTCCCTCTCCCTTTTCCCTCTCCTGTGTGTGAGGGTGACAAGAGACAGGCACCAAGCAATGTTTCGCTCGCCCCCTCAATTAGATCTCTGTGGTTAATCGCTGGTTGCATCCTGTTGCTGCATATCAAATTGTTTCTAAGAATCTGAGGTTTAGATGTACAAAAGTTTTTGTTTCACCAAATCGAGACAGCACAGTGAGAGAATATCTCTGCCGTATCCATGCAGAACGCCCCACTCTCCCTCAGTTAGCTAATGGTGGCTAGCTAGCTAAACAGTTTGTTAGACACCTACTCATGGTAAATCTACGATCACTTCAACAATTCAGCATGAGACCTTGATAGCAGCATAGCACAATGTTCCCAAGTATCCAATCTGTGTAGTGATGCTTTTTAGCGTTTCTATAACACAGGGCAAGACCCAGATGCACACACAGGAGGCAGATGGTTTGAATCAGATAACTATTGAACAAGTGGCAGGCATGAGGCAGGTCGAGGACAGGCAAGTTTATAAACCAGGTCAGGGTTCAAACGGTACAGGGTGGCAGGCAGGCTCGAGGCCAGGAAAGGCTAAATGGTCAGACAGGCAGGCTTAGTCTCAGGGCAGGCAAGAGGTCAGAACCCGGAGGACTAGGAAAAACAAAAGACAAGGAAAAAACAGGAGCTCGGAAAAACACTGGTAAGCTTGACAAGACGAACAGACAAACAGAACACAGGTATAAATACACTGGGGATAATGGGCGACACCTGGAGGGGGTGGAGACAAGCACAAAGACAGGTGAAACAGTTCAGGGTGTGACAGTTGTCAAATGTATATGGGAAAACAGTGTAGATGAAAGCTTGTGTACCTTCTCACTCAGGCGAATTTTCTTTTGCTTCTTCACAAAACTCCTTCGACAGTCAACTTGTATACTTTGAGTTCATTAATGATTGGACAAGGTAACACCTACCGAAATGGATTAATGTGAAAGCACGAGAAGTGGTTGTCAGAAGCTCAAACCGCTCTGGCCCCACTAATTGAGGGAGCTTTCCTTAAACATGCTCACAAATGATTAATCAGACAACATTGACACGTACACACGCTATTCACAAAATAGTAGCCCTTTCCTGCAGTCAAATTACCTAGTGGCCTAATTACCTGATATTTTTCATAATTAATCAACTTAATTTTTTTCAGAAAATCCGGTGTTTAAATGTCAAACAGTTCTTATATTTCAGTCTTCGGTATACAAAGTGTAAAATTGGGATGAAAACTCTAAATTTAATACATTTCAACTCTATATCTGACGTGGTACAGGTATCATTTTGTTAAACCCATAACCATGCATGTGAGGTGTATACTTTTGTTTCAAAGTAGATTTGTTTAAGACTACCAACAAACACTTTTGTGACCCTGAAGTTATAAAGTTAAGATGGCGCCGGAGGGGATGGCTGCTGTTTTATGGGCTCTTAACAAACCGTGCTATTTTGTTTGTTTTTTGCACACAATGTTGCTGCCTCTTATGACCGAAAAGAGCTTCTGGATATCCGAACAGCGATTGCTCACCTTGAACTGGACAAATAATATTGCTTTAAAATCAGTCGGACGAGAGGGATTTACTACAGACACCTGAACAGACCCTCATCCCTGTCATTCGCAGGAGAAAGAGAGGTTTAGCGGAAAGAGATTGAGGTGCCTTATGAGGATCCGGTGACAAGTGGCTAGTCTGCCTTTGCCATCAGTACTATTGGCCAACGTACAATCGCTGGATAATAAAGTAGATGAACTACAAGCACGTATATCCTACCAACGGGACATTAAAAACTAATATCTTACGTTTCACAGAGTCGTGGCTTAACGACAACATGAATAACATACAGCTGGCGGGTTACACACTAATCGGCAAGATAGAACAGCAGCTCCTGGTAAGACAAAGGGTGGCGGTCTATGTATATTTGTAAACAACAGCTGATGGATGATATCTAAGGAAGTCTCAAGGTTTTGCTCGCCTGAGATAGAGTATCTCATGATAAGCTGTAGACCACACTATTTATATTCTTCGTTGCTGTCTATTTACCACCACAAACCAATGCTGGCACTAAGACCACACTCAATGAGCTGTATGCCTCCATAAGCAAACAGAAAACGCTAATTCAAAAGGCGCTGCTCCTAGTGGCCGGGGACTTTAATGCAAGGAAACTGATCTGTTTTACCTAATTTCTACCAGCATGTTAATTGTGCAACCAGAGGGGGAAAAAAACTAGACCACCTTTACTCCACACACAGAGACGTGTACAAAGCTTTCCCTTACCCTCCATTTGGCACATCCTGATTCCTGCTTACAAGCAAAAATTAAAGCAGGAAGCACCAGTGACTCGGTCAATAAAAAGTGGTCAGATGAAGCAGATGCTAGCACAGACTGGAATATGTTCTGGGATTCTTCCAATGGCATTGAGGAGTACACCACATCAATCACTGGCCTCATCAGTAAGTGCATCAACAATGTCGTCCCCACAGGAGTGGGACTAACCTGGAAGCTTACAAGAAATCCCTCTTTGCCCTTTGACGAACCATCAAACAGGGCAAAGCGTAAATACAGGACTAAGATTGAATAGTACTACACCAGCTCTAACGCTCATCGGATGTGGCAGGGCTTGCAAACTATTACAGACTACAAAAGGGAAGCACAGCCGAGAGCTGCCCAGTGACACGAGCCTACCAGACGAGCTAAATTACTTTGAGGCAAGTAACACTAAAACATGCATGAGAGCATCAGCTGTTCCTGTTTCCGACTGTGTGATCATGCTCTGTGTATTGGAAATATTGAATAAAAAATTCCTCAGATACCAGAGCTTCTGAATTCAAATAGACTATTACAAAAGTTACAAAGCCAAGCAATTTCATGGAAGAACTGATCTCTCCAGTCTTAGTACTTTGCTTTCAAACAGTTTCACCCTTAGTTTTACCCTCACTCCACTTTGTCAATGATTAATACCTTTTATCCTTGGCCACCCTAATCTTGCTGCCTTTCTAATTGGCTAAGACATTAGGGCATAGATTTCATTGGTGGCGTGACACACAGACATGCGCACTCCTACTGCAGATCTAATGGTGCCTATAACTGATTAACCTGTTTGGGCTAGGGGGCAGTATTGAGAATTTTGGAAAAAATATGTGCCCATTTTTAACTGCCTCCTACACCAACTCAGAAGCTAGAATATGCATATTATTGTTCAGGTTTGGATAGAAAAACACTCTGAATTTTCTAAAACTGTTTGAATGGTGTCTGTGAGTATAACAGAACTCCTATGGCAGGCAAAAACCTGACAAGGTTTCATGCAGGAAGTACCCTGTCTGACAAGGAGTCGTGCGTCTTGCATCTGTTTATTGAAAAGTAAGGATCTTAGCTGTAACGTGACAATTCCCAGGGCTCCGATAGGCTCTCAGAACCCGGGAAATACCTGAAGGTTGACGAGGCAGCCTCAGGCTGAAACACATTATCGCCTTTGGTAAGTGGCGGATCAGAGGACCTTTGAATGAGGCGCGTGCACAATTCGCTCCTGAGGAGAAATTTAATTCGGCTGTTTAGGCTCAATGCATATTCCCGGTCGGAATATTATCGCTTTTCTACGAGATAAATGGCATAAAAATTGGTTTTAAACAGCGGTTGACATGCTTCGAAGTACGGTAATGGAATATTTAGACATTTTTTGTCACGCCAATGCGCCATGCGCGAGACCGTGATGTAGCATTCTGATAGTGTCTAGAACTCACGAACAAAACGTCGCTGTTTGGATATAACGATGGATTATTTGGGACCAAACCAACATTTGTTATTGAAGTAGAAGTCCTGGCAGTGTATTCTGACAAAGAACAAGCAAGGTAAGAACATTTTTCTTATAGGAAATGTGATTTTGGTGGATGCTGACCTGGGTGGGTATCTAAATAGCTAGCCCTGTGATGCCGGGCTATGTACTTAGATTATTGCAAAATGTGCTTCATCCGAAAAGCTATTTTAAAATCGGACATATCGAGTGCATAGAGGAGTAATGTATCTATAATTCTTAAAATAATTGTTATGCTTTTTGTGAACGTTTATCGTGAGTAATTTAGTAAATTCCCCGGAAGTTTGCGGGGGTTATGCTTTTTCTGAACGTCACATGCTAATGTAAAAAGCTGTTTTTTGATATAAATATGAACTTGATTGAACAGACATGCATGTATTGTATAACACAATGTCCTAGGTGTGTCATCTGATTAAGATCATAAAAAGGTTAGTGCTGCATTCAGCTGTGGTTTGGGTTTATGTGACATGATATGCTAGCTTGAAAAATGGGTGTCTGATTATTTCTGGCTGGGCACTCTGCTGACATAATCTAATGTTTTGCTTTCGTTGTAAAGCCTTTTTGAAATCGGACAGTGTGGTTAGATTAACGAGATTCTTGTCTTTAAATAGCTGTAAAATAGTCATATGTTTGAGAAATTGAAGTAATAGTACTTCTAACGATTCAAAAATCGCGCCACTGGATTTCAGTGGCTGTTACGTAGGTGGGACGAGTTCGTCCCACATGCGCCAGAGAGGTTAACTAATGTTCCTTCACAAGTTCAGGCCAATGTCTATGCATGATTAACCCATGTGCATGTCCAGTAGCCTTCACAAGATCAGATATAGCCCAGACCAGTCAAGTCTGTTGTTCTACCTTGCCTCATCCACATGGATTCTGCTTACGTTCTGTTTTTACATGTCTAATGGTTAACTCGATGTTGATCCAGCTTTGTACATTCGCATGGGCTCAGCCTTCATTCTGCTTAAACATGTCTAATATTTAACCTTATATTGATTCTACTTTCTACTTCACAGAAAACAGTATAGGTACTGGAAAATCACCAGAGACCAAAGAGATGTGTATAGACTTCAGGACGCGTACAGCACCCACCTCTGATAGATGTTGCAGAGGTCAGAATATAGAAATTGTAGATTAATACAAATATCTGGGTGTCCTTTTGGACAATAAGCTTCAGTGGAGTAAATGTACAGACCTGATCTGCCAACAGACTGTACTTTCTCAAAAAGCTGGGATCTTTTAATGTAGACTGTACTATATTGACTCTGTTTTACAAATCTTTTGAGAGTATTTTAACTTTTTGTATTGTTTGTTGGTTTGGCAATGCCACTGTCAGCCAGAGAAATATGTTGAGAAGGATTATTACAACAGCAAGCAAGGTACTTGGAGTCAAACAGTCTGGCCTGGATGAGATCTTTAAGGTCAGGGCCCTCCGTAAGGCTCACAAAATCATTTTAGACCCAAGCCACCCCCTGTACCTGGACTATGAACTACTCCCCTCTGGGCGCAGGTATAGGGCACCCCTCAGCAGAAAAAACAGAACTAGACAATTTGTGCCAGGTGTGATATCCCTCCTAAATAGCTCGGGCTAATGTTCCTATTGACTCCGTAAGGCCAGCAGGCTAGTCTTAAAAAAAGGTTTTATTTTTGAATTGGTATGTAACTGTTATGAAAGTTGTTTTGTATTTAAACGCCACTTTAAATGTGTACATGAGACTGCAACAAAATTTCCCCATGGGGACAATAAAGTCAGTAAGAGGACTGGAAATTCTCCAACATCTGCAGCCGATGTAAGACCTTTAAACAGGTCAACATTCACAAGGCCGCAGGGCCAGACGGATTACCAGGACGTGTACTCCGAGCATGCGCTGACCAACTGGCAAGTGTCTTCACTGACATGTTCAACCTCTGAGTCTGTAATACCAACATGTTTGAAGCAGACCACCATAGTCACTGTGCCCAAGAACACTAAGGCTAGTGCTCTGGCTGGAATCCATGCAATACTGGAAAAGTTGTGTGAGGAGGTAGCAGGGCTGAGGGGGAGTTTAGCCTTAGTGAAATTCTCACGCTCCGAGGAGAGAACAAGGCACTCACAGCCAAGGTAAAAATCCACGATTCCAACATGGATTGTCTACTCAGGGAAAACAGGGTGATGGAGTCACTACTAGACATAAAGTCGTAGCATGCGTGAAAATCTAAATATTTCTGGGATTCCTGAGGACGCATCCAATAATCCAGAGGGCGTGATCAGAGAACTCATGCAATGCACCTTGAACCTTCCTATAGAGACTGTAAACAATGTGGCTTTCCACTGAGTACACAGACTTGACCAATTTCCAAGGGAGATTACCGGATACAGTCTCTTACGACGTTCGTTTCAGAGGGAGAAGGGGTAAGCGTGCCTTTCTCATTGTGGACAAACTCTTTATAGATGGACAACTATTCCAAGACAGGTCCATAACACCATAGCTGTACTAAATTCTACAGGGACTTGAGGTTACGAAAAAGAAAGTATGGGAACTGTAAAAACATCTGAACACTATGAAGTGGATATGAACACACTTAATTACATGCTCACTTACACATACAGATTTATACACACACACACCTGATCTCTTCTCTCCCTCTGTCCATTGTTGAGGACGGTTTAATAATGACATTTGTTTACAAGTTTATATGTTTACAACAAGCAAGGGGAAGATATCCGAACAGGGGCATTGGGGAATAATAACACATTGTACTGAAGTGAAGCCATCTCTAGAGTATTTGCAAGCTCTCTTTCATGATCATGTGAAACTCAATTGCTATGGAAATGCGTTTTTCAATGATGTTAAAGGTAATTATGATGCAACTATGATGGTGATATAATATGGATTACAATTATCATCATGAATATTAAGGCTATACGTACTACATGTTACACAGACACTCAACCATGCAAATTGGCAGAGTTATTTATTTGGACAGCATATAGTCTCTCTTACACAGACATCGTACACTCACTAAATCACATCCAATATCATACACAACCTACTCCGATTTACTACACACAATCTCAATTTTCTAACATCTGTGGCATTGGCTCACAGGCAAGGGAATAAAACAAATATTGCTAGAACCTATTTCTTGAATTCTAAATATCAGACATTTGAAAGCTCTAATTTTTGACCGTCATAGTACCTCTGATGGCAGTAACTTCACAAGCACAAATTATGGTCAATTTAGACTGAGAATAGTATCTAGTTATGGTAAGGGGTGAAATAAGTATAGCCAGTTATAATTGTAACGGCTTAGCACATAACAAAAAAAAGATCAGTCTAGATCATGGCTAAAAGGAATATAACATAATGTTTACAGGAAACTCAGGAAACTCACTCTACATACTAAGATGAAGTTGTGTGGAAAAAGGAATGGGGTGGTGAAATACTTTTGTCATGGACAAAGGAACTCAAAAGGTGTGATGAAATTAATAATGAACAAAAATGTGTAAATACTGTAGTCAGGAATGAGTCGCAAGGAAGGTGGATCGTTTTGAATATGAGAGTGGACAAAAAAAAGATGTCGCTCATAAATCTTTATGGTCAAAATCAGGATGATCCATACTTCTTCGAAAACATTTATACCAATTTATTGAACTGACAGGCAACAAATGATCAAATCATTATGGTAGGAGACTATAAAACAGTGTTAAGTACCTCAATGGACCGTAAAGGTAATCACTCTACAAACTATCATCAACGTGCCCTTAAGGAAATCACAAATATTATGGACACATTAGAAATAGTGGATATTTGGACACTAAAAAACCCCGACCTAGTGAGATACACTTAGGTTGGAGTCATTAACCTCTTGGGTAGGGGGCAGTATTTTGACGTCTGGATGAAAAGCGTGCCCAAAGTAAACTGCCTGTTACTCAGGCCCAGAAGCTAGGATATGCATATAATTGGTAGATTTGGGTAGAAAACACTAAAGTTTCTAGAACTGTTAAAATGATGTCAGTATAACAGAACTGATATGATAGGCAAAACCCTGAGGACAAACCATGCCCCCCAAAAAAAATTCATCCTAAAATTTGCCAGAAATGTTTCCAAGCGCGTGGAAGAGTGTTTTGGTATTTTTCTCCGGTAAAGACTAACAATTCTCCTTCTTAAACTTTATCCTTTACTTACATATTAGGGTACCTAAGGTTTGATTATAAACGTTGTGTCACGTTCTGACCGGTAAGGGGTTATTTGTTATTGTAGTTTGGTCAGGACATGGCAGGGGCGTATTTGTTTTATGTGGTTCGGGGTGTGTTTATGTAGAGGGGTGTTTGATTAGATTAGGCCGGGGTTTTTGGTTGCGTTCTGTTGTGTATTTCTATGTCTGATCTAGGGTGTTTAGTTCCATGTTTAGTTTATTGGGATTGAAGGTCCTATAATTAGGGGTGTGTTTGTTATGGGAGGTTGTTTGTGCATAGCTGTGTATATCCTGCATTACTGTTTGTCGTCCGTTCGTTTTCTTGTTTTTGTTTAAGTGTTCAATAAATGTTAAAAATGAGCACTCAACCCGCTGCGCCTTGGTCCACTTCCTACAACGACCGTTACGTTGTTTGGAAAAGTTTTAGTAACGTTTGGGATTAATTTTGATGGAGGGAAACTGGATGGATTATTGACTGAAGCACACCAGCTAAACTGAGTTATGGATATAAAGGACATTATCGAACAAAAGGACCATTTGTGATGTAACTGGGACCTTTTGGAGTGCCAACAGAAGAGCAAAGGGAAGAACCCCCCCCCCCCCCGAAATGGACAAAAATGAATGGGAACATATTGGCACTGTACGAAACATATGGACGGCATTTCATTCAAAGCTTATGGCAAATGGCAAGTGTCACACAACAAAAATCCAATAGATGGCGAGCGCTCTTCCACAGTAAATTTTCATATTGCAAATGCACGTCAAGACCCAAGGGTCAGATTTTGACCCTTGGGTCTTGACTTGATGTGCATTTGCAATATGCACATCAAATCAATTTTGAATTAGAAAAATTCAAAAACTTATCACCCCTTAAAGTGCTTTCTGGACCGTTTTTCAAAATCCTTGAGATTTATTTTGTCAATTATACATGTATAAGAACAGTATGACCATACTTTTGTCATATTTGTAATAACTTGTCCATAAGGCATATGTTTTGTCCATTCGCAATATGATTGTCAAGTCAGTGAACCATTGCCAAATGCTATAAGAAATGTCCAAATGCAATATGAAAGTACCAAATCAGGATGTTTTGTCCATTTGCCATGTACGATCATAGGAAGTCGGTTTCCAAACCCAAAAGTTAGTAAACCATGTCCAAATGGCATTTATACTGCCCAAATGATATATAGCACTGTTAAGCCATGAATCAACCTAGATGGTCTATTTGTCATGTATGATGGGGGAGAAGTGGGACTCTGTTTAACGATTTCTTGAAAAACGTCCAAAATGACCAGGAGCGCCCCCTATTGGATGGGCACGGGTGGGGGGGGTGCTCCCTACCCAACGTATACCCCTTGCACCCCCCTAAAGGCATTAAAAAACATTTTAACAATGGGCTACTGGTGCACGGCTGTCCATTTACAATATGTTTCAATGGGCATTTACCATCACGAATTTGACATGCTCAAAAATACTGCAGAAATGCAAAATTGACTGGCGGGCAGTGATAATGGCTCCTCTCCATTGCTCGTTGGTGTTGATTTCAGAATGTCAATTTGGTGATGGTCTATTGCTGTTTAAACATATTGCAAATGGACAAAAGTCAGCCAGCCAGTCACCGTCCATCAGTCAATTAGATATACTGACACCAACTTGTTTAGAAGCCAACTATCACATATTTCAGAGCAGGCCCAAAATTCACAGCGCCTTCTGTTTAACCTGTTGAGGACCCCTTCGATATATCAATCCAGTTAACGGGATTCTTTGACAACATCCGGCAAAATATGACAAACATTCTTGAAAATACAAGTGTCTTACACCCTTCAAAAGATTAGAATCTTGGTTATCAAACTCCGTTGTCTGATTTAAAATAGCTAATAGAGAAAAAATGGCATGCTTTTCTTTGAGAAGAGCGATCAACAACAAACTTTTTCCGCCATGACAGGTATGACACATTCACATCCGACGGTAAAAATAAGACTTACATTCTGATATCTTGTTCTTATTTCTCATCCTGGGGGTCCCAGTGATCAAATGAAGTGCCGTTTTCTTTGATAAAATCAATTTTTATAGCCTAACACGAAACATTTTGTAAACCGCTTGTGTCGTGAATTCCGTGTCTATCAACTTTCGACGAAGCATTCGATGTAATTACACACACTAAACATACGTTTATCTAGTCACGGTTGGTTTCATTGCAATCCTCTGGATGTTTGTAACACAGCCAAACTTTTTTTTTTTTGGGGGGGGCATGTTGACCGAAAAACTGATTTGAAGACAACGAGCAATGACATCATTGCGCACCAATAATATTAGGGATGTTTCATTGATTTACAGTATTTCCGTCCAATGGTCACTGATCTTCTTGAAATCTAGCTTGGTAGATAGCCAGTATGTGATGGTTATGGGTTGGAACACCAGCCCTTGTCAGTAAACGCACGCGTAACGAACTTCATTTGCCATTGAAGATCAGACTTGTTGCAGGCATACATCGTTACGCACAGTTGCATTTTGTGAAGAGTAGTTTCAGCGATTTTAGCGATTCTATAGAAAACATTATGGCAAATAAATCTGGAAAAGCGAAGTCGAAGGCTAAGTATACAGATTTGCAAAACAGTTGAAGAAATAGATAGGGAAAGTGAGACAGAATATTTACTTGACGATGAATCTTCGAGTAACCATAGCTTTGATTATTTGCATAAAAATGTATAAAAGTGCCACATTTTTATGATACTATTGCATATAGTTAGTGGCATAAAAATATCACTTCACCAATTCGGCCACTTGGACACATTAGGGAAACTTGTGTGGGACACCTGGGTGACTTCGTGCTAAATGTCATGTAGCTCACTCATGAGGGCAACTACAGTTGCCCTCATGTGTTCTCCAACTAAATTGTCCCCAGCATCCTATCTGACTGTTTGGCATTTGTTGTACATTGAAAGATGCTACAACAATAAAACAGAAAATGTATGCTCTTTCTCTTTTCTTCTACCAGATCTATTGTGTTATTCAAATTTACATTGCCACAAACTTCAGAATGTTTCCTTTCAAATGATACCAAGAATATGCATATCCTTGCTTCTGGGCCTGAGCTGCAGGCAGTTAGATTTGGGAACGTCTTCAGGCAGAAATTGAGACGAAGGGGGGGGGGGGGGTATCCCCAACAGGTTAACCCTTCGAAACAGCCCCTATGACACCATTTTAAGGCACTTCCATACATGAAGGGACGTCGCGTGCGCCATCCGTATGGTTAGTGAGAAAGTCCATGTTGCAAATGTACCCTCCCTTACTAGACGTCCGACCACGTCCGATAAATCCGCGGACGGCGTCGGGCCGCTCACGGGGGCCGGATCTTCCAGGAAGTCATCGAACGGAGTCTCTCGGACCTTCGGTTTCCGTTTAATTAAATTTTCAAATTGGTCATTTCCTTGCAGTCCCGGATTATTCCACGAGAGGGCGTACGGAATCATATTGCAAATGTAACATATATCACCAATCGCGACACGGCTTTTTCTCCTAAACGGAAGATAATTCGAAGACGAAACTCGGTCTGCGTGGGTTAGGCATAATGGGCAGTTGGCCCCGAACAGGATGGAGTCGAGGCCTCGACGCTTTTCGAGTTAAGGCTATTTTTCTGGGATTGAAAGTCAAAGAGGAAAATAGAGTGCTGATTTGACCGCTTCACATCAAACTACATGAGCCTACGGTGTCAGGAGAAAAGGAACCATGCATTTACCAATGTTCATTTCAGAGAAATTGTACAATGACACATTGGTGATATTCAACAACAAGAGGTTTTTTTTTCAAAAAAGTTACATATCCAGTTGCAGCGTGTTCAGATGAGTCCGTTAAGGCAGGTTTCGGAGCTCTGCGAGATTTCTGTGATTTTCTGAAACAACACACACTTGTTCAACCCTCTGTAAATAAGTCAGTTCTTAAGAGAAACACTTAAAACTCAATATTCTATAAGAGCCTAACGTTCAGATTCCTGTGTCAACCAGAAATGCCTTATAATGGTGTCATAGGGGCTGTTTTGAAGGGTTAAAAAGGTCAGATCTTTCCACAACTTCATATGTGTGACTAGGCAACCCTCATGAACTGTAAATCAGTCATTTATCCCATTAGGTGTCAAAGAAAAGCTCTCTCAAACACACACACAGCAAGGACGGAGTGACACAGTGCGGTGCTTAAAGACACAAAGAGCCTGCAATGGCATTACCATTATCTCTAGGCTGAGACGAGTTCAATGAGACGCCCCGCTTGACCGTAGCTTGCTCGGTATGAGCACAGCGACCGTGAGAAAACTAGGCCCAAAATGAGGCCTGCACCAATATGTCAAGTGCTTATGGGTGACAGTGAGAGAACCATTAGGGTTAGAAGCACAATTCAACCTCAGGAGCGTTCCTGAGGTCCTCCCGATCTGTGCAAGCCTAACCTTGACCCTGTGGCATTAACCCTTCACAGTGAAAAGAAGGTGTTTAGATCAAACTGTGTGCAATGACTTCTCTCCCCATAGGAATACATTGACAATTCTCCTAAATTCAACCTGAAGTCTATGTGGGTTATGAATGCCTTATGAACCTGTATTCTATAACAATCCATCAGGCTACTGTGAGGTCTACCTGTGTCGATTCTAAGGTTCCTGGAGCAACCGGAAAATGTTAAAATCACCCTAGAGCTATTGTCATATAAGCAACCTGCAGATAGTGAAAATCACGCAACTCAACCATCTGTCATTCAGTCAATTCTTTAGGTAGAGACTTCATATTCAGGATTCCGTTTATGTCTACCCCAAAGACAACGTGTGTGAAGTAAGAGCTTCCTGTGACAACCGGAAGTTGTTAAAAACAGCCATGAGCTATTGTCATATGGTCAACCTGCATATAGTGAAAATCACGCAACTCAACCATCTGTTATTCAGTCAATTCTTAACCTCTTACATCTAGGGGGCAGTAATTTCACGGCTGGATAAAAAACGTACCCGATTTAATCTGATTATTAGTCCTGCCCAGAAACTGGAATATGCATATAATTATTAGCTTTGGAGAGAAAACACTCCAAAGTTTCTGAAACTGTTTGAATGGTGTCTGTGAGTATAACAGAACTACTATGGCAGGCAAAAACCTGAGATGCTTCTGTTCAGGAAGTACCCTGTCTGAACATTTCTTGCCCTTCTTTATTATCTCTGTCGTTTACAAAGGATCTCTGCTCTTACGTGACACTTCGCACGTCAACAATGGCCTCTCATAGCCCGGGAAAAACAGGAATGACGTAATTCAAAGCCCTGGCTGAAGCACACGAGAGCAAAAGCTGAGTGGTCAGTCAATGGACTAAGCCTTAGGCGCGTGACACGCCCCGCCCCCGGCTTTCGGTTTTTTCCTCAGTTTACAGACAGGCAGATTCCCGGTCGGAATATTATCGCTTCTCTACGAGATAAATTGCATAAATATTGGTTTTAAACAGCGGTTGACATGCTTCGAAGTACGGTAATGGAATATTTAGAAATTTTTTGTCATATTTTGCGTCATGCTCGTGGCCGAGATTTAGCGTTGGGATAGTGTCTAGAACGCACGAACAAAACGTCGCTGTTTGGATATAACGATGGATTATTTGGGACCAAACCTACATTTGTTATTGAAGTAGAAGTCCTGGCAGTGTATTCTGATGAAGAACAAGCAAGGTAAGAACATTTTTCTTATAGGAAATGTGATTTTGGTGAAGGCTGAACTTGCAGGGTGTCTAAATAGCTAGCCCTGTAACGCCGGGCTATGTACTTAGATTATTGCAAAATGTGCTTCATCCGAAAAGCTATTTTAAAATCGGACATATCGAGTGCATAGAGGAGTTCTGTATCTATAATTCTTAAAATAATTGTTATGCTTTTTGTGAACGTTTATCGTGAGTAATTTAGTAAAATCACCGGAAGTGTTCGGTGGGAATGCTAGTTCTGAACGTCACATGCTAATGTAAAAAGCTGGTTTTTGATATAAATATGAACTTGATTGAACAGACATGCATGTATTGTATAACACAATGTCCTAGGTGTGTCATCTGATGAAGATCATCAAAGGTTAGTGCTGCATTTAGATATGGTTTGGGTTTATGTGACATGATATGCTAGCTTGAAAAATGGCTGTGTGATTATTCCTGGCTGGGTACTCTGCTGACATAATCTAATGTTTTGCTTTCGCTGTAAAGCCTTTTTGAAATCGGACAGTTTGGTTAGATAAAGGAGAGTCTTGTCTTTAAATAGCTGTAAAATAGTCATATGTTTGAAAAGTGTACGTTTTCGGATTTAGAGGAGTTTGAATTTCGCGCCCCGCCCATCATTGGATATTGGAGCAGACGTTCCGCTAGCGGAACGTGTAGATGTAAGAGGTTTAAGGTAGAGACTTCATATTCAGCATTCTGTTTATGTCTAACCCAAAGACAACGTGTGTTGAGTAAGAGCTTCCTGTGACAACCGGAAGTGGTTAAAAACAGCCAAGAGCTATTGTCATATAACCTGCACATAGTGAAAATCACGCAACTCAACCCTATGTCATCCAGCCAATTCTTTAGGTAGAGACTTCATATTGAGGATTCTGTATATGCCTACCCCAAAGACAACGTGTCTATTCTTTTTGCAAAAAAAACAAAAACACACACACAATTTGGCCATAGGGACATAGTGTGGGGCTTAGAGTCTTATACCGCCTTCAATAGTTACTTTCGTTCAAACGATTCAAGAACCGTCAGACCTAGAGCTCCGAAATTTTAGAAACCTGTTCTAGAGCTCAAGTCGATAGTGCACGGTGATTTATGCGGCTCTAGAAGGTTCTCTGACCGAGAAACCGCCTCGTACATTTGCAATATTTTCAATTCATTTTGAATATCACGTACATGGCGTCATGTAGAAATGTCCCAGAGTCGCAAGACTAGGTGCATTGAAACCGCCTCGGCCCATAGAGACGGACCCCAATGTCTCTGTCCGATAGCTCATTCAGGGACCCCGTAGTAACGCCCTGAAAAAGTGGATTTTCAGCACCAATTAAGGCCATTGCTCGAGCACCGAATGACCTATCGAGCCGAAACTTGGGATTCGGGGTCGCCTCACATAGGCCTACACATAATGTCAGAGCTGGACCCGCAGCTATAACGTAACTATGTGTTTTAGGTTTTTTTATGGTTAAAATTGAAAGCACTGTGAATTATGGGCCTTCTCTGACATATGTGATAGTTGGCTTCTATACGAGTTGGAAAAAGTGGATTTGGTGTCAGATGCTATCAGTTTGGTGTCAGAATGACAACTAATTGACTGATGGACGCTGACTGCTGGGTGACGAGCAATGGAAAGGAACCACAGTCACTGCCCGGCCATCCCGAGTTCATCGGGCCAGTCAATTATGCATTTCTGCAGTGTTTTTGAGCATGCCTAAATTTGTGATGCTAAATGCCCATTAAATCATATTGCAAACGTAACGCGCTATATTGTAAACGTAACGTGCGTTTGCAATATGATTCAACAGCAAAAAATATCACCAAAGTTGACATGATGAAATCAACACAATGAGCGACAGAGGAACCACAGTCACTGCCCGGCCATCCCCAGTTCATCGGGACAGTAGATTATGCATTTCTGCAGTGTTTTTGAGCATGCCAAATTCGTGATGTTGAGATCCATTGAAACATATTGCAAATGCGCATCAGTGCACATGGTGACCCGAAATGGGTTACCAGGAGTAATTTTTTAGAAGGGTTTTAAATGCCTTTAGGGTGGTGCAAGGGGTGCACGGTTGGGTAGGGAGCACCTTCCATCAGTGCCCATCCAGTATAAGGCGCCCCTAGTCATTTTGGACATTTTTCAAAAAAATAAATAAATAAATAAAATAAAAATCGCTAAAAATCGACAGTCCCACTTCTCTCATGTCACCATCAAGCCATGGAGAGGAACCACAGTCACTGCCCGGCCATCCCCAGTTCATCGGGACAGTTAATTTTGCATATCTTTAGTGTTTTTGAGCATGCCAAATTCGTGATGTTGAGGCCCATTGAATCATATTGCAAATGCGCATCAGTGCACATGGTGACCCGAAATGGGTTACCAGGAGTAATTTTTTAGAAGGGTTTTAAATGCCTTTAGGGTGGTGCAAGGGGTCTACGGTTGGGTAGGGAGCACCTTCCATCAGTGCCCATCCAGTATGGGGAGCACCTAGTCATTTTGGACATTTTTCAAAAAAATCACAAAAAAAAAAAAAACTCACCATCAAGCCATGGAGAGGAACCACAGTCACTGCACGGCCATCCCCAGTTCATCGGGACAGTCAATTATGCATTTCTGCAGTGGTTTTGAGCATGCCAAAGTTGTGATGCTAAATGCCCAATGAATCATATTGCAAATGCGCATCCGTGTATTTGTAATATGATTCAACAGCAAAAAATATCACCAAAGTTGACATGATGAAATCAACACAACGAGCGATGGAGAGGAACCACAGTCACTGCACGGCCATCCCCAGTTCATCGGGACAGTCAATTATGCATTTCTGCAGTGGTTTTGAGCATGACAAAGTTGTGATGCTAAATGCCAATTGAATCATATTGCAAATGCGCATCCGTGTATTTGCAATATGATTCTACAGCAAAAAATATCACCAAAGGTGACATGATGAAATCAACACAACGAGCGATGGAGAGGAACCAGGAGCATTCCTGAGGTCCTCCCGATCTGTGCAAGCCAACCTTGACCCTGTGGCATTAACCCTTCACAGTGAAAAGAAGGTGTTTAGATCAAACTGTGTGCAATGACTTCTCTCCCCATAGGAACACAGACTATTCTCCAAAATTCAACCTGAAGCCTATGTGGGTTATGAATGCCTTATGAACCTGTCTTCTACAACAATCCATCAGGCTACTGTGAGGTCTACCTGTGTTGATTCTAAGGTTCCTGTGACAACCGGAAGTGGTTAAAAACACCCAAGAGCTATTGTCATATTGCCACCTGCAGATAGTGAAAATCACGCAACTCAACCATCTGTTACTCAGTCAATTCTTAAGGTAGAGACTTCTTATTCAGGATTCTGTTTATGTCTACCCCAAAGACAACGTGTGTGAAGCAAGAGCTTCCTGTGACAACCGGAAGTGGTTAAAATCACCCAAGAGCTATTGTCATATTACGTGCGCATAGTGAAAATCACGCAACTCAACCATCTGTTACTCAGTCAATTCTTAAGGTATAGACTTCTTATTCAGGATTCTGTTTATGTCTACCCCAAAGACAACGTGTGTTGAGTAAGAACTTCCTGTGACAACGGGAAGTGGTTAAAACAGCCTAGAGCTATTGTCATATGGACAACCTGCATATAGTGAAAATCACGCAACTCAACCATCTGTCATTCAGTCAATTCTTAAGGTAGAGACTTCTTATTCAGGATTCTGTTTATGTCTACCCCAAAGACAACGTGTGTGAAGCAAGAGCTTCCTGTGACAACCGGAAGTGGTTAAAAACACACAAGAGCTATTGTCATATTACGTGCGCATAGTGAAAATCACGCAACTCAACCATCTGTTTCTCAGTCAATTCTTAAGGTAGAGACTTCTTATTCAGGATTCTGTTTATGTCTACCCCAAAGACAACGTGTGTGAAGCAAGAGCTTCCTGTGACAACCGGAAGTGGTTAAAAACACCCAAGAGCTATTGTCATATTACGTGCGCATAGTGAAAATCACGCAACTCAACCATCTGTTTCTCAGTCAATTCTTAAGGTAGAGACTTCTTATTCAGGATTCTGTTTATGTCTACCCCAAAGACAACGTGTGTGAAGCAAGAGCTTCCTGTGACAACCGGAAGTGGTTAAAAACACCCAAGAGCTATTGTCATATTGCCACCTGCAGATAGTAAAAGTCACACAACTCAACCATGTGTCATTCAGTCAATTCTTAAGGTAGAGACTTCATATTCAGGATTCTGTATATGCCTACCCCAAAGACAACGTGTGTCTATTCTTTTTGCAAAAAAAACAAAAACACACACACAATTTGGCCATAGGTACATAGTGTGGGGCTTAGAGGCTTATACCGCCTTCAATAGTTACTTTCGTTCAAACGATTCAAGAACCGTCAGACCTAGAGCTCCGAAATTTTAGAAACCTGTTCTAGAGCTCAAGTCGATGGTGCACGGTGATTTATGGGGCTCTAGAAGGTTCTCTGACCGAGAAACCGCCTCGTACATTTGCAATATTTTCAATTCATTTTGAATATCACGGACATGGCGACATGTAGAAATGTCCCAGAGTCGCAAGACTAGGTGCATTGAAACCGCCTCGGCCCATAGAGACGGACCCCAATGTCTCTGTCCGATAGCTCATTCAGGGACCCCGTAGTAACGCCCTGAAAAAGTGGATTTTCAGCACCAATTAAGGCCATTGCTCGGGCACCGAATGACCTATCGAGCCGAAACTTGGGATTCGGGGTTGCCTCACATAGGCCTACACATAATGTCAGAGCTGGACCCGCAGCTGTAACGTAAGTATGTGTTTTAGGTTTTTTTATGGTTAAAATTGAAAGCACTGTGAATTATGGGCCTTCTCTGACATATGTGATAGTTGGCTTCTATACGAGTTGGAAAAAGTGGATTTGGTGTCAGATGCTATCAGTTTGGTGTCAAAATGACATCTAATTGACTGATGGACGCTGACTGCTGGGTGACGAGCAATGGAGAGGAACCACAGTCACTGCCCGGCCATCCCGAGTTCATCGAGCCAGTCAATAATGCATTTCTGCAGTATTTTTGAGCATGCCTAAATTCATGATGCTAAATGCCCATTGAATCATATTGCAAACGTAACGCGCAATATTGCAAATGTAACGCGCATTTGCAATATGATTCAACAGCAAAAAATATCACCAAAGTTGACATGATGAAATCAACACAACGAGCGATGGAGAGGAACCACAGTCACTGCACGGCCATCCCGAGATCATCGGGCCAGTCAATTATGCATTCTGAGCATGTCAAATTCATTAAAAATGTTAAAAGCAACAGAGTCCCACTTCTCCCTCATCATACATGACAAGTAGACCATCTGCGTTGATTCATGGCTTAACATAGGGATATATATCATTTGGGCAGCATAAATGCCATTTGGACCATGGTTCACTGACTTTTGGGTTTGGAAACCGACTTCCTATGATCTTACATGGCAAACGGACAAACATACTGATTTGGCACATTCAATACTTTCATACATGTATAATTGACAAAAAAAGAATTGGACATTTCATTTGCACATTTCTAATGGCATTTGGCAAAAAATATAAATATGTCACTTTTGACTTCCTATGAAATCATATTCCAAATGCACAAATCATATGCCTTATGCACAAGCAAATATGTCACTTTTGACTTCCTATGAAATCATATTCCAAATGCACAAAACATATGCCTTATGCACAAGCAAAAACAACCCAAAAAATTATGTCAATAAAATATGTCAAAAGTATGTCCATACAGCTCTTATACATGTGTAATTGACAAAAATCAAAAAAAATTCGAAAAACGGTCCAGAAACCACTTTTTAAGGGTTGAAAAGTTTTCAAAAAATATGTAATTTTTTCAAAATTTGACTCTTGGGACTTGAATTTTGTTACATTTGCAATATGAAAATTCACTGCGGAGAGCTCTAGCTATCTTTTGGATATTTGCTGTAATTTGGCACATGCAATACTTCCACAAGTGACAAAAAAAAGCATTGGATATGTCATTTTGCAAAAAAAATGAAAAAAAAAGTCACTTTTTTCCTATGAAATCATATTCAAAATGCACAAAACATATGTCTTGTGCACAAGCAAAAGCAACCCAAAAAACGACATCAATAAAAAACGTCAGAAGCATGTTCATACAGCTCTTATACATGTGTAATTGACATAACAATCGAAAAAAATTCGAAAAACGGTCCAGAAACCACTTTTTTACAAGATGCTAAGTTTTCAAAAAAAATATCATTTTATCAAAATCTGAGACTTGGGTAAGAATTGGGTATCATTTGCTGTATGAAAAACCAAGGTGGAGCACGCTCGCCATCTAAAGGAAATTTGGGGTGTTACAATTGGCAATTGCCATATGATTGGCCCGGAGATGGGCCGCTTTGGGTGGTTTTTGCAATCGTGTGTATGATTCGTGCTATGCCAATATGTTGCCATGTTATTTTGTCCAAATCAGGGGGGTAATCCCTTACTGTTGACGCTCTTACAGAATATTTAGTTTTAAGTCTTTACATTAAGAACTGACTTATTTACAGAGGGTTGAATGAATGTGTTTTTTCAGAAAATCACAGAGCTCCGAAACCCCTGTTAACCTGTTAGGGCTAGGGGGCAGTATTTACACGGCCGGATAAAAAAACGTACCCGATTTAATCTGGTTATTACTACTGCCCAGAAACTAGAATATGCATATAATTATTGGCTTTGGATAGAAAACACCCTAAAGTTTCTAAAACTGTTTAATGGTGTCTGTGAGTATAACAGAACTCATATGGCAGGCAAAAACCTGAGAAGATTCTGTACAGGAAGTGCCCTCTCTGACCATTCCTTGGGCTTCTTGACTCTATTGAAAACTTAGGATCTTTGCTGTAACGTGACGCTCCCATAGGCTCTCAGAACCCGGGAAAAAGCTGAATGGTGTCTTTGCAGCCCCTGGCTGAAAAACATTAGCGCCTTTGGTAAGTGGTCTATCAGAGGACAATGAGACTGAGGCGCGTGCACGAGGCGACCCCATGTTTTTATTCTCTCTCTTTGAACTAAAACACGGTTTCCCGGTCGGAATATTATCGCTTTTTTACAAGAAAAATGGCATAAAATTGATTTTAAACAGCGATTTACATGCTTCGAAGTACGGTAATGGAATATTTAGATTTTTTTTGTCACGAAACGCGTCGGGCGCGTCACCCTTAGGATAGTGTCTTGAACGCACGAACAAAACAGAGGATATTTGAACATAACTATGGATTATTTTGAACCAAACCAACATTTGTTATTGAAGTAGAAGTCCTGGGAGTGCATTCTGACGAAGAACAGCAACGGTAATAAAAATTTTCCTATAGTAAATCTGACTTTGGTGAGGGCTAAACTTGGTGGGTGTCCCGTGATGGCTGGGCTATCTACTCAGAATATTGCAAAATGTGCTTTCATCGAAAAGCTATTTTAAAATCGGACATAGCGAGTGCATAAAGGGAGTTCTGTATCTATAATTCTTAAAATAATTTGTTTTTTGTGAACGTTTATCGTGAGTAATTTAGTAAATTCACCGGAAGTTTGCGGTGGGTATGCTAGTTCTGAACGTCACATGCTAATGTAAATATCTGGTTTTTGATATAAATATGAACTTGATTGAACAAAACATGCATGTATTGTATAACACAATGTCCTAGGATTGTCATCTGATGAAGATCAAAAAGGTTAGTGCTGCATTTAGCTGTGGTTTGGGTTTATGTGACATTATATGCTAGCTTGAAAAATGGGTGTCTGATTATTTCTGGCTGGGTCCTCTGCTGACAATCTAATGTTTTGCTTTCGTTGTAAAGCCTTTTTGAAATCGGACAGTGTGGTTAGATTAACGAGAGTCTTGTCTTTAAAATGGTGTAAAATAGTAATATGTTTGAGAAATTGAAATAATAGCATTTCTAAGGTATTTGAATATTGCGCCACGGGATTACACTGGCTGTTGCATAGGTGGGACGATTTCATCCCACCTAGCCCAGATAGGTTAACTCAAAAAGCGTTGAGGCCTCGACACCATCTTGTTTCTGGGCTCACAGCCCATTAATCCAAACCTATGCTCACCAAGTTTCGTCTTCGAAGTCTTTTCGGTTTAGGAGAAATGGTCATGTCGTGATTGGGGATATTTTGTACAATTGCAATAAGATTCCATTTGCCATCTGGTGGAATTTACCGGGACAGTGGAAAAATGACCAAAATGTGAGAATTTTATAAAGAGGAAACCGAATGTCCGAAAGACTGTTTGATGACTTCCCGGAAGATCTGGCCCCGGTGCACAGCCCGCTGCCGTCGGCGAATTTTAGAACATTCGCAGACGTCTAGTAAAGGACCGTACATTTGCAATATGCAGTTTCATCAATCATACAGCAAATGCCCGAAATGTGCCCTTCATGTATGGAAAGCCCTTGAGCAAGTCCTCAGTTTCAACACTGGTGGATAACCAAAAACTGAAGTCACATGCACCATTATCAGTTTCTGTCGCCCATTTATCCATTGACAATAGTATAGCATATTTTAATTTCATTATGTTACAAGTTCTACATCCTAGTGGTTTACCCCGCTGCCTAGGCAGCGAATAGCCTGAGAGAAGATTATGCAAACACCTGCAGCCAATAGGAGTACAGGTGTCCCTATATAAGGGGACGCTTGCCCTCAGCCTCCCATTATCTTCAGCGACAGGACTGGACTGAAGAAGCCTAGAAGAGAAGAAATCTCAGGACGAACCCATCGTCGATATCCTGTTCTCGACGTCGTCCTTCAATGAGAACGCCTTTTCCACACCCAAAAGCTCTTTTAAGAGCTCAGTGTCGCTGCTCCGCTATGGCGGCTTTGGACCCGCAAACTATATTGATAGCTTAGGTTCAAAGCACGCTAGGGGCGGCCTCACAGATCTTCCGGAATGCCCTAGCTGCTCACCCCTTTTTCAGTGAGGATATCCCTCTAGAGGATGCCATGTCTATGATAGCCTCAGGTTCTGACGCGTCATATGACGACAGCGCCTCTGGAGAGGATGAGGATGTTGGGAAGTGTCTGGGTTTTTCGCCGAAAGAATCCAGTCTACCGACCGAGGCTGAAAGGACCCCCTCCCTAGGGAGAGAGGGGATTTTCACATCCTTATGCGAAGAGGATGGGCTCTGAATATTCAGCAGCCCCCTCCTACACAGTGGCCTCTGCGCTCTGATATTACAGGGCTCATTGAGCGGGCTGCAGGCAGGATGGAGATTACACTGCCCCCCATTCCGGAAGTGAATATTAAGGTGGGCGGCCCCTATTCTAGACCAAGACGGCCAGCGGTACCTTTGGCACTGACCATGCCCTCGCTCACCAAATATGTGGAGGGTGCATGGGAAACGCCTTTGTCGGCCAGAGTGTCGGCGAAGGCGTATATCCCATTAACTAAAGTGGAGAACGGCCTCGAGATCCCTAGGCTCAAGGACGCATTAGCTGAGTACCTCGTCCCAGGCTCGAGCTCTTGGCCGTCATCCAAGAGACCCACATTACCGACGACTAAGGACCGCCTCACAGCACAGCTGGCTGAGAAGTCCTTTGTTCTAGGTACACAAGCTGTAGCAGCAGCGAATAATATTGCCCTCCTGGCAGCCTCTCTATCCCGTCTTACCATGGGTAGAGAGGGGCTGTCAGGAGAGAAGAAAGCGTTGAAGATTTCCAGCGCCATTCTCCATCTCACACAGGCATCGGCTATATGTGCGGAGAGGTCCATGGCCACTTTGGTGGTACTGGAACGACACCTCTGGCTGTCTTTGGCGGCTATGAAGGAGACCGACAAAGCTGCCCTATTGAACACCCCCATCTGACAGTGGTCTCTTTGGAGCCGCCGCCTTTTGAGAAGCTTGAGGAGAGAAAGCAGCTGGCTAGACACCTGCCAATGGCAGGAGGGTCTAAAACAGCTACAAAGGATCCCTATTGCTCCACCGTCTCCAGTAGACCTGGGTCTACGGCCAGATGGACAGCCAGTCCGAGCAGCTGCACCTGCCTTACCGAGAGCGGGCCCCGCCCCTCCGGCACCATCAGAGAAGGCGGTGGAGAAACCGACGAGAGAGAGGGAGGCCCTGTTTATTTCTTCGCCCTGGCAGCCGAGAGGCAGTCAAGAGACGACGGCCATGACGGGACGAGGGGGAGAGGACGGGAGAGAGTGCAGCGCTTTATTTGGAGGGCACCCAGTCTTTATCCCCACAACTGCAAAGGGATGGAGGAGTCATTGTGTCTGGTTAATAAAGAATGTGTTCCATTTGACTGTCACAAGAGAACCTCTTTTCCATAACAAAACTGAGACAGCTTAGATTCCTTCTCTCCCTCCCACCACTGTGTGCAGCACAGCCCAGTACGGAGCTGAGCACACAGAGGGATGTTGTGAGTGGTAATGACATGAGGAAAGCAAGACTCATAATGAGCCATCATGCTATACCTCAAGGGTTTAAAGAGCAGCCTGCGTACACAGCCCCATAGTGGGCCGATGAAGCAATCGCTGTTGGGATACGGCACACTAGTCTCTTGACAACAAGTTAGACGAAATCTGAGCAAGGGTAGCATTCCAGAGACATCCGAGACTGTAAAGTTCTTTGTTTCACGGAAACATGCCTCACTCGAGACACGCTATCTGAGTCGATACAGCCACCTGGTTTCTTCACACATCGCGCCGACAGAAACAAGCATCTCTGGTAAGAAGGGCGGGGGTGTATGCATAACAACATACAGGAACTGAAGTCATTTTGTTCACCTGACTTATAATTCCTCACAATCAAATGCCGACCGCATTATCTACGAAGAGATTTCTCTTCGATCATAATCACAGTCGTGTATATTCCCCCCCAAGCAGACACATCGACGGCCCTGAAAGAACTTCATTAGACTCTATGTAAACTGGAAATCAGACATCCTGAGGCTGCATTTATTGTAGCTGGGGATTTTAACAAGGCTAATCTGAAAACAAGGTTCCCCAAATTCTATCAGCATATCGATTGTGCCATCAGGGCTAGCAAAACCCTAGACCACTGTTATTCTAACTTCCGCAACACATATAAGGCCCTCCCCCGCCCTCCTTTCGGAAAAGCTGACCGACTCCATTTTGTTACTCCCAGCCTATAGATAGGAAGCACCCGCGCTCAGGTCTGTTCAACGCTGGTCCGACCAATCGGATTCCATGCTTCAAGATTGCGTCAATCACGTGGACTGGGATATGTTCCGCATTGCGACGAACACACTGATTCGCTGTGCAAGTTTATTAACAAGTGGATCGATGATGTGCCCACAGCGTTTATTTAAACATTCCCCAACCAGAAACTGTGGATTGATGGCAACATTCGTGCAAAACTGAAAGCGCGAACCACTGATTTTAATCAGGGCAATGTGACCGGAAACATGACTGTTTGTATTCGGAGTAGCTATTCCCTCAGTACAGAGACAAAGTGGAGTCGCAATTCAACGGCTCAGACACGAAAGGTATGTGGCAGGGTCTACAGTCAATCACGGACTACAAAAGAAAAACCAGCCCCGTCGCAGATCACGATGCCTTGCTCCCAGACAGACTAAAATTTTTTGCTCGCTTTGAGGACAATAGTGCCACTGACACAGCCCGCTACCAAAACCTGCGGGCTCACCTTCACTGTAGCCAACGCGAGTAAAACATTTAACCGTGTTAACCCTCGCAAGGCTGCAGGCCCAGACGGCATCCCCGGCCGCATCCTCAGAGCATGCGCAGACCAGCTCGCTGGTGCGTTTGCAGACATATTAAATCAAGCCTTATCCCAGTCTGCTGTCCCCACATGCTTCGAGGACCACCATTGTTCCTGTTCCCAAGAAAGCTAAGGTAACTGAGCGATATGACTACCGCCCTGTAGCACTCACTTCCGTCATCATGAAGTGCTTTGAGAGACTAGTCAAGGACCATATCACCTCCACCCTACCTGACACCCTAGACCCACTCCAATTTGCTTACCGCCCCAATAGGTCCACAGACGACGCAATCGCCATCACACTGCACATTGCCCTAAACCATCTGGACAAAAGGAATACCTATGTAAGAATGCTGTTCATCGATTACAGCTCAGCATTTAACACCATAGTACCCTCCAAACTCGTCATTAAGCTCGAGACCCTGGGTCTCGACCCCGCCCTGTGAAACTGGGTCCTGGACTTCCTGACGGGCTGTCCCCAGGTGGTGAATGTAGGTAACATCTCCACCCTGCTGATCCTCAACACTGGGTCCCCACAAGGGTGCATTCTCAGCCCTCTCCTGTACTCCCTGTTCTCCCACGACTGCGTGACCATGCACGCCTCCAACTCAATCATCAAGTTTGCAGACGACATTACAGTGGTAGGCTTGATTACTAACAACGATGAGACAGCCTACAGGGAGGTGGTGAGGGCCCTCGGAGTGTGGTGTCAGCAAAATAACCTCACACTCAATGTCAACAAAACAAAGGAGATGATCGTGGACTTCAGGAAACAACAGAGGGAGCAGCCTCTATCTACATTGACGGGACAGTAGTGGAGAGGGTGGAAAGTTTTAAGTTCCTCGGCGTACACATCACGGACAAACTGAAATGGTCCACCCACACAGACAGCGTGGTGAAGGCGGCGCAGCAGCGCAGATTATTACAGCGCAGATTATTAATGTGGGCCTAATACTTTTTATTATTCTTCCTCATGGAACATCTCGATCGAGTTGCTTGTGTTTGAAATTGTTTCCACAAGGGATTCATTTTTATTTCTCTTTATGCTGCTTGATCCACTAACACAAAACGTGACTTTAAAAGAGCGGGACTGTGGGTTTGAGTTTAACACCGCACTCAGACATACTGCAGGTACTCATTGCTTTTCCACTATGCTCTAACGACAGGGTTGTATAACGGGAGTGCTCAGGGTGGCCGAAACAATAGGATCCGGTACATTTCGTGGAACATCAAATGGGTTAACAACCCTGTGAAGCGTAAGAGGGTGCTGACACACTTAAAGGGTTTGAATGCAAATTTTGCATTTCTTCAAGAGACTCACTTGAGGACTGGTGAGCATTTTAGGATGCGTAGGGACTGGGTTGGTCAAGTGTTCCACTCTAACCTTCATAGTAAATCAAGGGGTGCTGCCGTTTTGATAAATCTACTCCCTTTGTACCTTCTGAGGTTACTGCTGATCCTAAGGGACGATACTTCATGGTAAACTGTTTTCTACCTTTATTGTTTTGACAAGTGTTAATGCTCCCAATTGGGATGACAAGTTTATTTTCTTCCTTTATCTGCTATACCCAATGTAGATTCCCATTTGTTGATTTTAGGGGGGGATTTCAACTGTACAATGTCCCAAGTCCTCACAAAGAACTCCAGCCCCATCTAAATGTGCCCTACTTATTCAATCTTCCCTTCAGAAATATGCTGTGTGTGAGGCCTGGTGTTTCCTACACCCTACAGATACAGGATTCCTTTTATTCTTATGTTCATCAAACATACTCCTGCATTGATTACTTATTTTTGGACAAGAAACTCCTGCCTAACCTTCGGCGGTGTACTTACGAGAGTATTGTTATTTCTGACCATTCACCATTAATGCTTGAACTAGTTTCCCTAGCGACCTCCTATGTGTTACCAATGGCGTCTTAACCCCATTTTACTCTCAGATAAGGAGTTTGTCAATTTCATTTCTTCTGAAATCACCTTATTCAACACCAGGTATGTCCTGCTCTACCAGATGGGAGTCCCAAAGCATACCTAAGTGGCCAAATTATTTCTTATACAGCCAACCAAAAGTTGCTTTCAGCAACTTCGGGACCCGAGCGAATCCAAAGCCACATTGGATGAGAAGTATGCTACAGATCCTTCCTCTCATCTACATAAAGAGCGCCAACTACTCCAATCTGAATTTGATGAGCTTTCTACCAGGCAAGCTGAACATTTACTCTTGCGAGCTCGATACAGAGTGTATGAACAAGGCGACAAGGCCAGTAAACTCCTTGCACATCAGAGCTGTAAATCTGAGGCCTCACATTTAATCCCACAAGTAAGGACCCTGTCTGGTGCCACCAGTTATACATAAAGAGATCAATCAATTTAAACAGTTTCTCTGTGCTATACACCTCTGAATCTCCTCAAGACCCTTTGCTGATTGATTCATTATTTAATGGCTTGAATATGCCTTCAATTGGTAGACACCCATGACTTTCTAGAAGAATTTACACCCGAGGAGATTGCAACAGAAGTGTAGAAAATGAAAAGTGGTAAATCATTGGGTCCGGACGGTTTTCCAACCGAATTTTACAGGACGTTTTCTGGTCTGCTTTGCCCATTCTTGTCTCGATAATTTGCAGAGTGCCTTAATACCTCAAAGCTACCGCCTAGTCTTTATCAGGCTTCAATTTAATTACTATTAAAGAAAAATAAAAAGACCACCTGGAATGTGGATCCTAACACTTAATCTTGCTTTTAAACTGACAAAATCCTAGCCAAGCTTTCAGCCATCCGTATGGAAGGCTCGCTGCACCAAGTAATACACTGACCAGACTGGCTTGTGAGAAATAGGCATTTGTTTTCAATATCAGACGCCTTTTCAATACTGGACTCCCCAGCGTCGGGGGGCCCGGAGGTGGTCTCACTTGATGCGTAAAAAGCTTTTGACTGCGTTGAGTGGGACTACCTAACAGCTGCCCCTTATAGATTTGGCTTTGGCCCCAAATTCATTGCGTGGATAAAGATGATTTTTTTCTCCCATGGCTTCGGTACAGACTAACAACTTGTCATCTGACTATTTTCCCTTGCATCGCGGATCCAGACATTGTTGTCCACTATCCCCCTGGTTTGCTTTGGCAATCGAGCCTCTCGTCTTTGCATTACGCTCTAATGATAACATTCAAGGTATAATCAAGACGGGCTTAGAGCAGAAAGTCTCGCTATATGCTGACAACCTTATGTTTATCTCCAACCCTGATACCTCATTGCCACGTGCCTTATGTTCTTAAAAAGTTTGGATCAATCTCAGGGTACAAGCTGAATCTAGGCAAGAGTGAGCTTTTTCCTGTAAATAAGGATGCTCTTTTGCAGGTTTTCAGTTTAGGATTGTCCGGGATCACTTCACCAACTTGAGTTAGTGACAAGGAAATATTCAAATTTGTTTCAGGAAAACTTTGTTAATCTAGCAGACATTTTGAAACAATATATTACTTTTTGGAATTCTTTCTCTTATTGGAAGGATTGTCAATAAAATGAATGTGTTGCCCAAATTTTTATTTCAATGTTTACCCATTTTTATTCCAAAATCTTTTTTTAATTCACTGGATCAAAAATGCATTTATTTTATTTGGGATGGCAAGGTACCATGGATTGGTAGTGTCGTGTCTTTGGGCATCATTAACTTGAAGACATGTTTATCAAATAACTATTATTACGCGATTAACTGATTAATCGTGTAAATAATTAACTAGGAGGTCGGGGCACCAAGGAAAATATTCAGATTACAGTTATAATTTTCCTAATATAACATTATACACTGCTCAAAAAAATAAAGGGAACACTAAAATAACACATCCTAGATCTGAATGAATTAAATAATCTTATTAAATACTTTTTCTTTACATAGTTGAATGTGCTGACATAATCAAAAATAATCAATGGAAATCCAATTTATCAACCCATGGAGGTCTGGATTTGGAGTCACACTCAAAATTAAAGTGGAAAACCACACTACAGGCTGATCCAACTTTGATGTAATATCCTTAAAACAAGTCAAAATGAGGCTCTGAAGTGTGTGTGGCCTCCATGTTCCTGTATGACCTCCCTACAACGCCTGGGCATGCTCCTGATGAGGTGGTGGATGGTCTCCTGAAGGATCTCCTCCCAGACCTGGACTAAAGCATCCGCCAACTCCTGGACAGTCTGTGGTGCAACGTGACGTTGGTGGATGGAGCGAGACATGATGTGCTCAATTGGATTCAGGTCTGGGGAACGGGCGGGCCAGTCCATAGCATCAATGCCTTCCTCTTGCAGGAACTGCTGACACACTCCAGTCACATAAGGTCTAGCATTGTCTTGCATTAGGAGGAACCCAGGGCCAACCGCACCAGCATATGGTCTCACAAGGGGTCTGATGATCTCATCTCAGTACCTAATGGCAGTCAGGCTACCTCTGGCGAGCACATGGAGGTCTGTGCGGCCCCCCAAAGAAATGCCACCCCACACCATGACTGACCCACCGCCAAACCGGTCATGCTGGAGGATGTTGCAGGCAGCAGAACGTTCTCCACGGCGTCTCCAGACTGTCACATCTGTCACGTGCTCAGTGTGAACCTGCTTTCATCTGTGAAGAGCACAGGGCGCCAGTGGCAAATGCCAACCGTCCTGCACGGTGTTGGGCTGCAAGCACAACCCCCACCTGTGGACGTCGGGGGTTGTCATGGAGTCTGTTTCTGACCGTTTGAGCAGACACATGCACATTTGTGGCCTGCTGGAGGTCATTTTGCAGTGCTCCTCCTTGCACAAAGGCGGAGGTAGCGGTCCTGCTGCTGGGTTGTTGCCCTCCTACGGCCTCCTCCACGTCTCCTGATGTACTGTCCTGTCTCCTGGTAGCGCCTCCATGCTCTGGACACTACGCTGATAGACACAGCAAACCTTCTTGCCACAGCTTGCATTGATGTGCCATCCTGGATGAGCTGCACTACCTGAGCCACTTGTGTGGGTTGTAGACTCCGTCTCATGCTACCACTAGAGTGAAAGCACCGCCAGCATTCAAAAGTGACCAAAACATCAGCCAGGAAGCATAGGAACTGAGAAGTGGTCTGTGGTCACCACCTGCAGAACCAGTTCTTTATTGGGGGTGTCTTGCTAATTGCCTATAATTTCCACCTGATGTCTATTCCATTTGCACAACAGCATGTGGAATTTATTGTCAATCAGTGTTGCTTCTTAAAACCTGTTTGGGCTAGGGGGCAGTATTGAGAATCTTGGAAAAAATATGTGCCCATTTTTAACTGCCTCCTACACCAACTCAGAAGCTAGAATATGCATATTATTGTTCAGGTTTGGATAGAAAACACCCTAAAGGTTCTAAAACTGTTTGAATGGTGTCTGTGAGTATAACAGAACTCCTATGGCAGGCAAAAACCTGACAAGGTTTCATGCAGGAAGTGGCCTGTCTGACAAGGAGTCGTGCGTCTTGCATCTGTTTATTGCAAAGTAAGGATCTTAGCTGTAACGTGACAATTCCGAGGGCTCCAATAGGCTCTCAGAACCCGGGAAAAACCTGAAGGATGATGAGGCGGCCTCTGGCTGAAACAGATTATCGCCTTTGGTAAGTGGCCGATCAGAGGACCATTGAATGAGGCGCGTGCACGATTCGCCCCCGTGGAGAAATTTCATTCGGCTGTTTAGGCTCATTGCAGATTCCCGGTCGGAATATTATCGCTTTTCTACGAGATAAATGGCATAAAAATTGGTTTTAAACAGCGGTTGACATGCTTCGAAGTACGGTAATGGAATATTTAGACATTTTTTGTCACGCCATGCTCGTGACCGTGATGTAGCATTCTGATAGTGTCTAGAACTCACGAACAAAACGTCGCTGTTTGGATATAACGTTGGATTATTTGGGACCAAACCTACATTTGTTATTGAAGTAGAAGTCCTGGCAGTGTATTCTGACGAAGAACAGGAAAGGTAAGAACATTTTTCTTATAGGAAATGTGATTTTGGTGAAGGCTGAACTGGGTGGGTGTCTAAATAGCTAGCCCGTGATGCCGGGCTATGTACTTAGAATATTGCAAAATGTGCTTAATCCGAAAAGCTATTTTAAAATCGGACATATCGAGTGCATAGAGGAGTTCTGTATCTATAATTCTTAAAATAATTATGCTTTTTGTGAACGTTTATCGTGAGTAATTTAGCAAACTGTTAGTAAATTCCCCGGAAGTTTGCGGGGGGTATGCTTTTTCTGAACGTCACATGCTAATGTAAAAAGCTGGTTTTTGATATAAATATGAACTTGATTGAACAGACATGCATGTATTGTATAACATAATGTCCTAGGTGTGTCATCTGATGAAGATCATAAAAGGTTAGTGCTGCATTTAGCTGTGGTTTGGGTTTATGTGACATGATAGCTTGAAAAATGGGTGTCTGATTATTTCTGGCTGGGCACTCTCCTGACATAATCTAATGTTTTGCTTTCGTTGTAAAGCCTTTTTGAAATCGGACAGTGTGGTTAGATTAACGAGATTCTTGTCTTTAAATAGGTGTAAAATAGTCATATGTTTGAGAAATTGAAGTAATAGTATTTCAAACGATTCAAAAATCGCGCCACTGGATATAAGTGGCTGTTACGTAGGTGGGACGAATTCGTCCCACATGCGCCAGAGAGGTTAAGTGGACAGTTTGATTTCACAGACGTGTGATTGACTTGGAGTTAAACACAATTTAAGTGTTCCCTTTATTTTTTTGAGCAGTGTATTTACGCTCAGTGTGTCGTCGTGATCTTTGTTGTAGAGTTTCGTCCTCTCTCCCTCTCGGTTAGACTGGATTTTTCAAAGCGACATTCATTAATGTCGTTATAGAATGGCTGTTGGTCTTCGCGTTCAATGACACCGAATTTCTAGCTGCAGACTAGTAATTCATATCAAAGACTTATTATTATTATTCTGTCGGTATCGATAGTCTAAAAGTTTAACCACATGGTATGGTTAAAGTTCAGTAGAGGAATGCATGGTCAAACCTTGGCTCTCTCGAGCATGGTCAAACCTTGGCTCTCTCTGGTCTGAAGAAAGAAACCCTGGGTGGGCTTATATACTGAATGTAGAAAAGGCTGTCACATGACGCCTTGTCCTGTCTGTGTCCCTGGGGGCGTGCCGATGACTTAGTTAAGCTTTGAACAGACATTGAATTCTCTCACATTAACATAAGTACATAGCATCTCAACATATTCCAACTAGCTTTATCCTTATTCATACATTTTATACAACCATTAGATGTAAGTCTCATCGCTGAGGCTAGTATATAAACCTTAATATGGTAATATGGCCATATTCGTAGCTGGATTCTTCACCGATCATTTATACCTTCTCCAGAACCTAAATGTCGTTCGGTTCTCCAATGCTGTGAGGTGGAAGAATACTTTGTTCTATGTCGTGGAGCTCCGCCCCATAGGGGAGCTCTGCTCCTAGTGGTTTACCCTGCTGCCTAGGCAGCGAACAGCCTGAGAGAAAACTATGCACACACCTGCAGCCAATAGGAGTACAGGTGTCCCTATATAAGGGGATGCTTCCCCTCAATCAGCCTCCCATTATCTTCAGTGACAGGACTGGACTGAAGAAGCCTAGAAGAGAAGAGAAGAAATCTCAGGGCGAACCCGTCGTCAATATCCTGTCCTCAAGAGGATTTCCCTCTTGAGGACGCTATATCTATGATAGCCTCAGATTCCGAGGCGTCATTTGATGACGGCACATCTGATGAGGATGTTGGGAAGTGTCTGGGTTTTTCACCGAAAGAATCCAGTCCACCGACCAAAGCTGAAAGGACCCCCCTCGCTAGGGAGAGAGAGATGGGCTCTGAATTTTCAGCAGCCCCCTCCTTCGCTGTGGCCTCTGAGCTCTGATTTTACAGGGCTTATTGAGCGGGCTGCGAGCAGGCTGGATATTACACTGCCCCCCATTCCCTCAGTTTCGGAAGTGGTTTTGATGGACCGAGACGGGCAGCGGTACTTTTGGCGCCGACCATCCTCTCGCTCGCTAAATATGTGGAGGGTGCATGGGAAACGCCTTTGATGGCCAGAGCGCCGGTGAAGGCGTATATCCCATTCACAAAGGTGGACGGAGAACGACGTCAAGAGATCCCTAGGCTCGAGGCAGCACTAGCGGCGTACCTCGTGCCAGGTTCGAGCTCTTGGCCGTCTGCCAAGAGACCAGCATTACCCACGACCAAGGACCGCCTCACAGCGCAGCTGGATGAGAAGGCCTTTGTTATGAGTACACAGGCTGTAGCAGCAGCGAATAAAATTGCCCTCTTAGCAGCCTCTCTCTCCCGTCTCACCACGGGTAGAGAGGGGCTGTCGGGAGAGGAGATGAAGGAAGCGTCAAAGATTTCCGGCGCCATTCTCCATCTCACACAGGCATCGGCTGTATGTGCGGGGAGATCCAAGGCCACTTTGGTGGTCCTGGAACGACACCTCTGGTTGTCTTTGACGGCTATGAAAGAGACTGATAACGCCGCCCTATTGAACGCCCCCATCTCTGACAGCGTTTTTTTTTGGAGCCGCCGTCAGATGCGACGGCGCGTTTCGGGAAGCTTGAGGAGGAGAGAAAGCAGCTGGCTAGACACCTGCCTTTGGCAGGAGGGTCGAAGACAGCTACAAAAGATCCCCATCACTACACCGTCTCCAGTAGACCAGGGTCTACGGCCAGACGGAGAGCCCGTCGAGCAGCTGCACCTGGAGTGCCAAGAGCGGGCCCAGCCCCTCCGGCAGCACCAGAGAAGGCGGCGGTGAAACTGGCGAGAGAGACCCCGTTCATTTCGTCGCCCTGGCAGCCGAGAGGCAGTCAGAAGAGACGACGGCCATGACGGGACGAGGGGGAGAGGACGGGAGAGAGCGCTGCACTTCTTGTGAAGGCGCCCACTGTTCATCCCCCACCCCTGCAAAGGGATGGAGGAGTCATTGTGTCTGTGTTCAATAAAGAATGTGTTCCATTTGACTGTCACAAGAGAACCTCTTTTCCATAACAAAATGGAGACCGCTAAGATGCCTTCTCTCTCCATCTCTCGCTCTTCCTCTCACCACTCTGTGTGCAGCACAGCCCTTTGCGGAGCTGAACACACACAGAGGAACGTTGCGAGTGGGAATGACAAGAGGAAAGCAAGACGGACGCTCGTAATGAGCCGTCATGCTATATCTCATAAAAACCCAGCATTACACACTGAGGAGTGAAGTAGATAGGGGTTTTAATAGCAGCATGTGTACACAGCCCCTTAGCGGGCCGATGAAGCAATCGCTGTTGGGAGACGGCGCACTAATTCAGGCTGGCGCCTCAATTAGTGTAGCGCAGACCCGTGCTGAGTTCAGAGGGCTGGAACCACAAGGTTACATGTATAACCGAAGTGTCGGCTCCCCCGATTCTCACAGAACGCGTTAGTGTTCCCTCCCCCTTTCGTAGGGGGCCCACCTTGGGCTGTCCCACCACTTCAGTGTTGGGAGACAGCGGCGGCTTGGGCCATAGAGGAATACAGGTCATTCCTACTGTCTGTACCACAGCTTCGCGCTCTCCCGCTCTCAGAGCACTATTGGGAGTGGCAGCGAAGCTGCACCCTCTCCTCCTGGCTAAGTCGGACGCTGGAGAAAGGTCATGCCATTCAATTCCATCGAACCCCACCCCCGTTCTCGGGTGTGGTGGAGACGGTGATGAAGACGCCAGAGAAAGTAGCCGCTCTTGTGAAAGAGATTACGGAACTATTGGCGAAGGACGCGGTCACAGTAGTTCCCCAGGAGCAAAGGAACAGCGGGCTATACTCACCCTATTTCCTAGTGCCAAAAAAGATGGGGCGAATGAGGCCGATATTGGATTTACGCACTCTCAACGAGAGCGTAGCCAAACGGCCTTTCCGAATGCACATGACAAAACGTCTACTGGAATTTATGTGTGAGCATAGATCTAATGGACGCATATTTTCATGTGCCGGTACTTCCGCGTCACAGGAAATTTCTGCGTTTCGCCTTTCAAGGGGTGGCATACGAGTATGCCATTCGGGTACGATCTGGCACCCCTCACGTTTTCCAAATGTGTGGAGGCGGCATTGGAGCCGCTGCACCGTCAGGGGATAAGGCTATTAGCCTACCTAGACGACCTACTGGTCTTGGCCCCGTCAGTAGAGCTGGCGATCACACACACACCACACACACACACACACGACACAGACAGTGATTCACCTCACGCGTCTGGGGTTCGCTGTGAATTGGAAAAAGAGTGCGCCTTGGCCCAGTCAGCAGATTGTCTATCTGGGGTTACAGATAGACACTGTCTATGAGGGTGCGAATTTCGGATCCTCGACGGGCTGCCCTGTTGCTAGCCCTGAGAAAGTTATCCGAATCACATGGTGACCGTGCATTCCGTCATGACATTTTTGGGTCTCATGTCGTCTGCCCACTCCGTGGTTCCGCTGGGACTTTTGCACATGCGCAAAACACAGCGATGGTTTGCTCAACTACGACTGGACCCAGTGAGGCACCGTCGTCGGTTGGTGACAGTTCCCCTCTCGCTCAGAGCGGGTCTGAACTATTGGAGAGACCCGTGCATAATGACACAAGGGGTCGCAATAGACAGAGTGTCATCCTACATCCCAGTGTACACAGATGCTTGTCTGACTGGATGGGGAGGGACATGTCAGGCTCGGGCAGTCGGGGGTGTGTGGTCCCAATCGGGACGTCACATCAACCTCCTGGAATTGGAAACGGTTCTACTGGTTCTGACCCCCTTCGTGTCCATCCTACGGGGGCACGACGTGCTGGTCTAGTCAGGCAACAGAACGAAAGTAGCCTACATAAATCGCCAGGGGGAGTCAGGCCTCCTGCACTCCACCGATTGGCGGAGGAATTGTGGCTGTGGGCTCACGAGCACCTTCGCTCGTTGACAGCAGCACACATCCCAGGCTGTCAGAATATCGGCGCAGACCTCATGTCTCGAGGGGGTCCCCGAGACGACGAGTGGCGACTGCACCCCGAGATTGTTCTCCAAATATGGGAACGGTTCGGGAGAGCCGAGGTGGACCTGTTCGCATCACGTGTGAACGCGCAATGTCCCCTATGGTTTTCTCTACGAGCCCAGGACGAACCGCCACTAGGGATAGACGCTTTTGCGCACCATTGGCCAGAGGTTCTCCTGTACGCATTTCCACCGCTGTCCTGCATTCTCCCACTGCTAACCTGTGTGAGAACAGGAGGGCTGTCAATCATATTGATAGCCCCCGACCGCCCAGGGGCTCCGTGATACGCGGAGATGATTCAAATGTTGATTTCGCCATCATGGCCAATTCCAGACAGGACGCGATGTCTCAGGCGGCAGGCATGATAGAGCAATGGCCTCTGATCGGCCAGCCACTGAAGGTCTGGCTCCTGAGAGGGACAGGTTAGAGCGCCGTGGGTTATCTGATTCGGTAATCAGAACCATACAGGGCTCACGTGCCAGTTCCACATACAGGACTTATGCCAGTAGATGGAATGTGTTTTCACAATGGTGCGTTAGAGAATGTGGACCCCGTGTGCTGTCAGGTTGAGAGTGTGTTCTTTCCTACAGTTCATGTTTGACAAGCAGCGCTCACCCGCCACCATTAAGGTGTTCGCGGCAGCGATTTCAGCTTGTCATGAGGGGTTTGGCAGAGACACTGTTCAGTCATCCTTTAGTGAAACGGTTTCTATTGGGGACGCGGCGGCTTAGGCCAGTGGCTAGAGCCACGCTACCACAGTGGGATTTAACGTTGGTACTCGAGGCGCTCTGTGAGACGCCGTTCGAACCATTGAATCAAATTCCCCTCAAGATGTTGTCTCTGAAGACAGCACTGTTGCTTGCCTTGACTACAGCCAAGCGTGTCAGTGATGTGTGCTCTTTCGACGAGACCCATAAATGGCGACTTGAGCAGAGCGGTGTTACGTCCTAACCCGGCATTTACGCCGAAGGTTATTAAGAACTCATACAGGTCACAGACTGTTGAGCTATGGGCTTTCTCCCCCCCTCCTCATGAGGAGCGGACAGAGGAGAGACTTCATCGCCTGTGCCCGGTGCGCGCCTTAGCGTGCTACGTGAAGCGCACGGCGATGATTAGGTCATCACCTCAGTTGTGTGTGTCACGGTGCTAACGCACTGGGTAGACCACTTTCAAAGCAGCGGCTGTCTCATTGGCTTTGTGAAGGCATTGAGACGGCTTATGAGGCGGCGGGCCAACCAATGCCTCATGGCGTAAGAGCCCACTCCACTCGTGGAGTAGCGGCGTCTACGGCACTTTTCAGAGGAATTGGGGTAGAGGATATTTGTGCAGCGGCGTCGTGGTTGTCACCGTCTCCCTTTATCCGATTCTACCTATTGGACATGTCGTCTAATTCTTTAGCTCGTTCTGTACTCTGCATATTTGAAGATAACTCAAGTTCTAAGGTTGCAGGACTAATGGGCTGGGTTCTAAATCTATCGTCTGCCCACAAATCATTGGCTCTGCCTATGGATTGAGTGTGGTGGGTTACACTGAGAAAGCAGTGAACATGTCTTCTAAATTGGTTCAGCCTGTACTCAGCTTTGCTGAAGTGAAGGCTAGAAATAAGGGGAAAAACACAGGATTAATGGACAGGGTTTCCATCAGGTCTGTTTTTTCAATTTTATTAGAAGGACTGCAGGACATGACTCCTGGCTGAATGGCACAGTTGAGTCATGTATTATAATTTGCCCAACAGGCTGACTGTGTTGGGCAGAGGGATTAGGGATATAGTTTTGTAATTGATATTACAGTACTATTAGACCAATCTGAATATCAATAGAGTTGAGTTCATCTGTGGTACAGTAAGTATGACTCATATTCTATGATCTGCTCATTAGTCATTGGCTTTGCCTTTAGACTGAGTGAGCGGATTAGATCAAGGACGCAGCACATTGTAACTTAGTGTGGTTCACAGTAAGTTACAGTACTGTGGGAATTGGTCGCAGCCATTGCTGAGCTGACCTTTTCTTAAGTGGAAAGTGTTTGGCTCGGCAGGGAGTACATTTTGGGAGCGTTTCGCTCCGCCTTAAACCACTAGGAGCAGAGCTCCCCTATGGGGCTCCACTCCACTCATAGAACTGGAGTTACACTCCGGTAACTATCGTTCTCTATACGAAACCCACTGTCTCAAAACTGTGGCCTGTGAGGCAGGACATTCCCTTTGGAATTTACGAACGCCTTCACACAGCCTTGTGTCAGAAGTATAGAGGTCGGGGGATGGTGCATAGAAAACCCAGAGGGCAACGTCATGACAGTAGAAAACATGTACAGTAGAAGCCTAAGGCACTGGGTGGTTTAGCTCTACCAAATTCAGACATACTATTGGGCTGCATATTTCATAGCCCTATTGTACTGGCTGCAGACTGATCCTACTGGCCCTAGACCACTCTGGGTCCAGATGGAGTCTGAATCATGTAAACCTGCTGCACTTTCTTCTGTTGTGCTCATCTCTTCCAGTGTCCCTAGGCAAAAGGTGTCAACCCAATTGTAAAGCAGTCTTGGAATCAGTTCCATTTAGCATCCGAGGCTTTCTCTATTAGGCACAATCAGAATATTTTATTTCCTCCATCTTTGAATGATGGGGCTTTTGCCATCTGGCATTCACTAGCCCAATTATTTGATACATTTGCCTCTTTTGCTCAGTTACAGGAAAAGTTCAACCTCCCCAATCCCACTATCTCCAGACTAGGAACTTTAGCGCTAACACACCTGAATTTCCCCATAGGCCTGCAAATACAGCTATAGAGAGCATCTTTGAGCTGAACAAGCTTCCTAGGGGCGCAGTTTGAGATGTATATGCAATTATTAATGACACAGAACCCTTCTTGGGTGCCTTGAAAGACTCGATTTGGGGGAGGAACTTGGGGAAGACACCTGGGAATCTCTGTTGCACAGGGTGCATTTGTCCTCTTTTAGCAATAGACAGTCTTATTCAATTCAAGGTGGTTCACCGTATCCACTGGTCCGGGGCCAAACTTGGAAGAATATTCTGATTTTGATCCTACCTGTGTCAGATGTGAAACGGAACCAGCCACACTGTTGCATATGTTTTGGGGCTGTCAAACTGTCAGGTTTCTGAGAATTAATATTTAAATGTTTCTGATATGACACTTATAGATCCGTCTCCCCTTACAGCCCTTTAGTGTACTGCCCATAGGTACCCCCTATCAAGAATCCAGTTGGACACTGTTGCTTAAACAACTCTGTTAGCTAGATGGCTAATACTACAGAACTGGAAAATAGCAGCTCCCCCATCTTATAAATATTGGGTGAGAGATGTGTTGTGCTTTCTGAAACTAGACTTTTTATTCAATACACGTGGGAACCCCAAACTGTTGAGGCTTGGGCTCCGTTCCGGTCTTACTTTAAACAGTCCATCCTCTGATGTCCTTCATATTAAAACAAAAATAAGTCTGTATTTGACTCCCTTGTGACTTAAGGGTTGGATGAGCATTTTTGTTTTTTTTGGGGGGGGCATTAAGGTTGATGAGCTTATTGATTGTGACCTGCGGATGCCTTGTTCATCTTGCCCGGCTAGAGATTAAAATGTGAGCTTGTTTTGCCCTGTTTTTTTTTTGTTTTTTTTTACATTTTGTTCACGCTTGCATAAAATTATATAATTTTTTTCCTTTTAACCTGTTAGGGGGCAGTATTTTCATGGCCATATAAAAAAAACGTATCCGATTTTAATCTGGTTACTACTCCTGCCCAGAAACTAGAATATGCATATAATTAGTAGATTTGGATAGAAAACACCCTAAAGTTTCTAAAACTGTTTGAATGGTGTCTGTGTATAACACAACTCATATGGCAGGCCAAAACCTGAGAAGATTCTATACAGGAAGTGCCCTGTCTGACCATTTCTTGGCCTTCTGTAGCCTCTATCAAAAATACAGGATCTCTAGCTCTAGGAAGGCGCCAGAAAGTGGAATGATGGCTATGCAGTGTCTGGGCGAAAAACAGCAGGGGTTTTTGTGAGTGGTCCTTCTGAGGACACTGGCGTGCGCGTGCACGAGACGAGTCCATTTTTTCTTTCACTGTTTGAATGGATACAACGTCTCCCGGTTGGAATATTATCGCTGTTTTATGAGGAAAAAAAAAAAAATCGCATAAAAATCTATTTTAAACAGCGTTTGACATGCTTCGAAGTGCGGTAATGGAATATTTTGATTTTTTTTGTCAGGAAACGTCACCCTTCAAATAGTTACCTGAACGCACGAACAAAACGGAGCTATTTCAATATAACTATGGATTATTTCGAACCAAAACAACATTTGTTGTTGAAGTAGAAGTCCTGGGAGTGCATTCTGATGAAGAACAGCAAAGGTAATCCAATTTTTCTTATAGTAAATCTGAGTTTGGTGAGTGCCAAACTTGGGTGTCAAAATAGCTAGCCGTGATGGCCGGGCTATGTACTCAGAATATTGCAAAATGTGCTTTCACCGAAAAGCTATTTTAAAATCGGACACCGCGATTGCATAAAGGAGTTCTGTATCTATAATTCTTAATATTAATGTTTTTGTCAACGCTTATGAGTAATTTAGTAAATTCACCGGAAGTTTTCGGTGGGTATGCTAGTTCTGAGCATCATATGCTAATGTAAAAAGCAGTTTTTTTAATATAAATATGAACTTGATTGAACAAAACATGCATGTATTGTATAACATAATGTCCTAGGAGTGTCATCTGCTGAAGATCAAAGGTTAGTGCTGCATTTAGCTGTGGTTTTGGTTTTTGTGACATGCTTGCTTTGAAAATGGCTGTGTGATTATTTTTGGGAGGGTACTTTGACATAATCTAATGTTTTGCTTTCGCTGTGAAGCCTTTTTGAAATCGGACAGTGTGGTTAGATTAACGAGAGTCTTATCTTTAAAATGGTGTAAAATAGTCATATGTTTGAGAAATTGAAGTTATAGCATTTTTTTGGTGTTTGTATTTCGCGCCACGCTATACTATTGGATATTGGTGAGGCGTTCCGCTAGCGGAACGTCTGTCCCCAACAGGTTTTAAAGCATAGTAAACTTTATTTTTGGTCCAGTGGATGGTCGCTCTGTGGCCATGGCTGTCTGAGTGGTTGCATTTCTCCACCCCTATCCCTTGACTGTTTATAGGATAAATGGTGAGGTGTTTGCTCTGTCCCTGTACTACAGATTGCCCTTTAACCTTTGTAGCCTTCTGCCCGGTGTGTTTAACTTGTCTAAAGTACGGTATCTTTAAAGCTAATTTTTTCCCCAGTTAAATATATTGTTTATATTGCTTTGTGTTGTCGTGTGTAAAACTGAATAAACAGTTAAAAAAAATTATAATAATTGGTCAGACTTAGTGTCACATTGGAACAGAGGTGGTCCCTACAGATATCCCCTTAATACTAAGCAAAGCTTCCCTGAAGAAGGCAGGGGCCGTACTAGACATAACAAATTAGAAGGCAGTGACGTTTAAACAACCAGTGACCCTTGAATTTACTACCTCAGGCCACTATTATGTAAGCATTTTAGACAAAGACATCAGTCCATGTAAAAATGAGATTGACGGACACAGAGCATATGGAGATTCTGACAGTCACAGAGAACATGAACAAACGAAAAACAAAGTATTGTTAACTTCAAACAGTTCGCACATGCGACAGTTGACAGACTTCAGAAATTACTCAGCAGTTCAGGGAACAATGAGTATTTTCATTCTACAGCAGGTAGTTATCAGTTGTGAGACATGTCAGAAATACAGCAAACCTAAGCCCAGACCAGCTGTTGGTTTGCCACTGGCTTCCAAGTACAATGACACATTGGCTGTAGATCTACATGAGCTAAGACCAAGTGTGTGGTACTTTCACATAAAATCGATCACTTCACACACTTCAGTGCTGGAAGCATTGTGAATACAAAGAAACCCAGTGAAATCGTCAAGCACTTCAGTCATTCCTGGATAAGTGTGCATGGCCAGCCTCAGAAATTGTACAGTGACAATGGAGGAGAATTCAATGATGAAATAAGAGAAATGGCATAGAAATTCCAACATGGAGGTAAAGACAACTGCTGCATACAGTCCATGGTGCAATGGACATCCGGAGAGACATAATCAAACAGATATTATGCTGAAAGTGAAGCAAGACAATGGATGTGACTGGAAAACAGTCCTAGATTGGGTTTTGATGGCAAAAAACTCAATGCACAATGTTCATGGCTACAGCCCATACCAACTAGTGTTTGGGCAGAACCCTAATCTTCCCTCTGTACTGGTTGACAAGCCACGAGAACTAGAAGGGACCAGTATGAGTGCATGGGTGGGACAGCACCTTTCAGAACTACATGCAGCGAGAAAAGTGTTCACTGAGAATTCACAGGGCTCTGCGTAAACAGCTTCGACCCACCGATGAGAAGTACGAGACTGGAAACAAAGTGTACTACAAATGGGTTGACGGTCAAGAGTGGAAAGGATCGGGAGTAGTCATTGGCCAAGATGGTGTGGTGATATTTGAGAGACACACAGAGGCACCATTGTCAGGGTGCATCACTCAAGATTGAGAAAAATAAATGATCAACAAGTTGGAGGGGATGTTGCTGAGAATCAGCCTCCGAATGAAAATGACAAAAAGGACACATTAACAGACACAAACCTACCAGATGTTGGATCCAACGATATGGACACTGAAACGGAGCAGACGCCTTCAACCATGCCACAGTAATACTTTTGAGTGTTCAAATGAGGAAAACATTCAACAGCCACATGTTAAGACATGGTTGTTCCAATCTGAAAACTTGACAAACAGTTAAATACAGTTGAAGTCGGAAGTTTACATACACTAAGGTTGGAGTCATTAAAACTCGTTTTTCAACCACTCCACAAATTTGTTAACCTGTTTGGGGTAGGGGGCAGTATTGAGAATTTTGGAAAAAATATGTTCCCATTTTTAACTGCCTCCTACACCAACTCAGAAGCTAGAATATGCATATTATTGTTCAGGTTTGGATAGAAAACACTCTGAATTTTCTAAAACTTTTTGAATGGTGTCTGTGAGTATAACAGAACTCCTATGGCAGGCAAAAACCTGACAAGGTTTCAAGCAGGAAGTACCCTGTCTGACAAGGAGTCGTGCGTCTTGCATCTTTTTATTGAAAAGTAAGGATCTTAGCTGTAACGTGACAATTCCCAGGGCTCCAATAGGCTCTCAGAGCCCGCGAAAAACCTGAAGGTTTACGAGGGAGCCTCAGGTTGAAACAGATTATCGCCTTTTGTAAGTGGATGCTCAGAGGACCTTTGAATGATGCGCGTGCATGAGTCGCTCCCGAGGAGAAATTTTATTCGGCTGTTTAGGCTCAATGCATACTCCCGGTCGGAATATTATCACTTCTCTACGACATAAATGGCATAAAAATTGGTTTTAAACAGCGGTTGACATGCTTCGAAGTACGGTAATGGAATATTTAGACATTTTTGACACGCCAATGCGCCATGCGCGAGACCGGGAAGAAGCATTCTAGAACTCACGAACAAAACGTCGCTGTTTGGATATAACGATGGATTATTTGGGACCAAACCAACATTTGTTATTGAAGTAGAAGTCCTGGCAGTGTATTCTGATGAAGAACAAGCAAGGTAAGAACATTTTTCTTATAGGAAATGTGATTTTGGTGGATGCTGACCTGGGTGGGTATCTAAATAGCTAGCCCTGTAATGCCGGGCTATGTACTTAGATTATTGCAAAATGTGCTTCATCCGAAAAGCTATTTTAAAATCGGACATATCGAGTGCATAGAGGAGTAATGTATCTATAATTCTTAAAATAATTATGCTTTTTGTGAACGTTTATCGTGAGTAATTTAGCAAACTGTTAGTAAATTCAACGGAAGTTTGCCGGGGGTTATGCGTTTTCTGAACGTCACATGCTAATGCAAAAAGCTGTTTTTTGATATAAATATGAACTTGATTGAACAGACATGCATGTATTGTATAACACAATGTCCTAGGTGTGTCATCTGATGAAGATCATCAAAGGTTAGTGCTGCATTTAGCTGTGGTTTGGGTTTGTGTGACATTATATGCTAGCTTGAAAAATGGCTGTCTGATTTTTTCTGGCTGGGCACTCTGCTGACATAATCTAATGTTTTGCTTTCGTTGTAAAGCCTTTTTGAAATCGGACAGTGGGGTTAGATTAACGAGATTCTTGTCTTTAAATAGCTGTAAAATAGTCATATGTTTGAGAAATTGAAGTAATAGTATTTCTAACGATTCAAAAATCGCGCCACTGGAATTTCAGTAGCTGTTACGTAGGTGGGACGAAATCGTCCCACATACCCCAGAGAGGTTAACAAACTATAGTTTTGGCAAGTCAGTTAGGACATCTACTTTTTGTGCATTACAAGTAATTTTTCCAACAATTGTTTACAGAGATTATTTCACTTATAATTCACTGTATCACAATTCCAGTGGGTCAGAAGTTTACATACACTAAGTTGATCGTGCCTTTAAACAGCTTGGAAAATTCCAGAAAATGTCATGGCTTTAGAAGGTTCCGATAAACTAATTTACATAATTTGAGTCAATTGAAGGTGTACCTGTGGATGTATTTCAAGGCCTACCTTCAAACTCAGTGCCTCTTTGCTTGACATCATGGGAAAATCAAAAGAAATCAGCCAAGACATCAGAAAATAAATTGTAGACCACAAGTCTGGTTCATCCTTGGGAGCAATTTCCAAACGCCTGAAGGTACCATATTCAGCTGTACAAACAATCGTACGCAAGTATATACACCATAGGACCAGGCAGCCGTCATACCACTCAGGAAGAGATGCGTTCTGTCTTTTAGAGATGAACGTACTTGTGTAAAAAGTACAAATCAATCCCAGAACAACAGCAAAGGACCTTGTGAAGATGCCGGAAGAAACCGGTACGAAAGTATCTATATCCACAGTAAAACGAGTCCTATATCGATATAACCTGAAAGGCCGCTCAGCAAGGAAGAAGCCACTGCTCCAAAACCGCCATAAAAAAGCCAGACTACGGTTTGCAACTGCACATGGGGACAAAGATCGCACTTTTCTAAAAATGTCCTCTGGTCTAATTAAACAAAAAACCTCAATCCCATAGAAAATATGTGGGCAGAACTGAAAAAGCATGTGAGCAAGGAGGCCTTCAAACCTGACTCAGTTACACCAGCTCTGTCAGGAGGAATGGGCTAAAATTCACTCAACTTATTGTGGAAGGCTACCCAAAGCATTTGACCCAAGTTGAACAATTTAAAGGCAATACTACCAAATACTAATTGAGTGTATGTAAACTTCTGACCCACTGGGAATGTGATGAATAAAATCATTCTATTATTCTGACAATTCACAGTCTTAAAATAAAAGGTGTGATCCTGACTGAAGACGGGGAATTTTTATTAGGAGTAAATGTCAGGAATTGTGAAACTGAGTTTAAATGTATTTGGCTAAGGTGTACGTAAACTTCCGACTTCAACTGTACATGGACAGAGAAAGTGGTAATTCACACACAGCAACCGTCATTGGACGAGCAGGAAAAGCCAAAGGAAAACACCAGAACTGGTACAACTTGCAGTACTCTGAACTAGCTACACTTTCTGGTACAACAGGTTCAGCTGACCTGTCACTTGTAGATAATCAGAATTGAACCAAAGGAAAATTGAGAAACAGAATGACATTCAAAATGATGTACTTGAAACAAAGGACGTGTCATTTGACTCAGCTAACCTAGATGAGCTCAGTAATTGGAGGACAAAAATGGAGTGTTTGAGGAAGTCAAAGACATTGGCCAAAAATGTCTCAACAAGGTGGGTGTGCACCTCTCTTTACCTCTCTCCCTAGTCAACAGCCAGTGGAATCCTGTGGCGCGATATTCAAATACCTTAGAAATGCTATTACTTCAATTTCTCAAACATATGACTATTTTACACCATTTTAAAGACAAGACTCTCGTTAATCTAACCACACTGTCCGATTTCAAAAAGGCTTTACAACGAAAGCAAAACATTAGATTATGTCAGCAGAGTACCCAGCCAGAAATAATCAGACACCCATTTTTCAAGCTAGCATATAATGTCAAAAACCAAAACCACAGCTAAATGCAGCACTAACCTTTGATGATCTTCATCAGATGACACTCCTAGAACATTATGTTATACAATACATGCATGTTTTGTTCAATCAAGTTCATATTTATATCAAAAAACAGCTTTTTACATTAGCATGTGACGTTCAGAACTAGCATTCCCACCGAACACTTCCGGTGAATTTACTAAATTACTCACGATAAACGTTCACAAAAAACAATTATTTTAAGAATTATAGATACAGAACTCCTTTATGCAATCGCGGTGCCCGATTTTAAAATAGCTTTTCGGTGAAAGCACATTTTGCAATATTCTGAGTACATAGCCCAGCCATCACAGGCTAGCTATTTTGACACCCACCAAGTTTGGTACTCACCAAACTCAGATTTACTATAAGAAAAATTGGATTACCTTTGCTGTTCTTCGTCAGAATGCACTCCCAGTGTCACGTCCTGGCCAGTATAAGGGTTAATTGTTATTGTAGTTTGGCCAGGACGTGGCAGAGGGTATTCGTTTTATGTGGTTCGGGGTGGTGTGTTTGTTGAAGGGGCATTTGATATAAGTATTCCGGGGTGTTTGGGCACTGTTTGATTTTCATGTATTCTGTTTAGTCTAGTGTGCCTGTTTCTATGTTTGGTTAATTGGGGTTGGGACTCAGTTGAAGGCAGGTGTTGTCTATTTGCCTTTGATTGAGAGTCCCATATATTAGGGTGTGTTTGTCTTGTGGGAGATTGTTCTGTGTATAGCGTCAAGCCTTACAGGACTGTTTATCGTCGGTGTGTTTCTTTTTGTATACGTGGTTATTTTGGGTTTGCCTTCTTTCCTCATAATAAAGAAGATGAGTATACACATAACTGCTGCGTTTTGGTCTCATCACTACGACAATCGTGACACCCAGGACTTCTACTTAAACAACAAATGTTGGTTTGGTTCCAAATAATCCATAGTTATATCCAAATAGCGGCGTTTTGTTCGTGCGTTCAAGACACTGTCCGAAGGGTGACGCGCCTGGCGCGTTTCGTGACAAAAAATGTCAAAATATTCCATTACCGTACTTCGAAGCATGTCAAACGCTGTTTAAAATCAATTTTTATGCGATTTCTCGTAAAATAGCGATAATATTCCGACCGGGAGTCGTTGTTTTCGTTCAAAGACTGAGAAAGTAAAATGGACTCTTCACGCGCACCCGTCTCATTGTTCTCAGATCGACCACTTACCAAATGCCCTACTGTTTTTCAGCCATGGACTGCAAAGTCATCATTCAACGTTCTGGCGCCTTCTGAGAGCCTATGGGAGCGTTAGAAAATGTCACGTTACAGCAGAGATCCTTTGTTTTGGATAGAGATGACAAAGGCCAAGAAATGGTCAGAGAGGGCGCTTCCTGTTTGGAATCTTCTCAGGTTTTGGCCTGCCAAATGAGTTCTGTTATACACAGACACCATTCAAACAGTTTTAGAAACTTTAGGGTGTTTTCTATCCAAATCAAACAATTATATGCATATTCTAGTTACTGGGCAGGAGTAGTAACCAGATTAAATCGGGTACGTTTTTTATCCGGCCGTGCAAATACTGCCCCCATCCCCAACAGGTTAAAGAATTCTCAACTGGAATAGTGCCAAAAGCACATCTTATGGCTAGAGGTTGAAGAGCTGGCTGCTAAAGAACTCCCAAAAAGACTCACCGTCATGTCTCTGATTGCTGATGACAGTGATCTGCCAGAAAAAAATGTAACCATTCCATAGACATCAAAACTGCATTTTTGCAGGGAACAGGGGTTTCAAGGGACATTCACATCTGACCTCCGCCTGAAGCTAAGAGCGAAGGAACACTGGAAACTAAAAAAAAAGTGTGTATTACCTGGCAGATGCATCACTCTACTGGTGCAACAATGCTGAGTTCAGGTGGAAACATGTTACAAGTGGATCCTGCAGTCTATTGGCGTGATCAAGACTGCAATGTGACTGGAGTACTTGCCTGTCATGTTGATGACTTCATCTGGGGTGGCTCACAGACCTTTGTTACAACTGATTCCACACCTCAAAGCTGTTTCAGGTTGGCCATGAGGAGCATGATCATTTTGTTATGTTGGTATAGAGTTTATTACAGTTGATGGAACAATACTGATGCAACAGGAAAGCAATCAAGAATCTTCAACCTATCCACATGGATTCTTCAAGAGCCGTACAAAGGAATTCCCCCTCTGTGGAACTGAAGCTGATCAATTGAGGTCAAAGGTCAAATTCTGTGGGTTGCTAGACAGAGTAGACCTGATGTAATGTTTGATGGCTGCAACTTGGCATCCAACACAAAACACACCACTGTACAAACCATTCATGAGGCAAACAAAGTTGTTCATGAACTGAAATCAAAACAAGTGACTAAAGTTTCAGCATGTTGGAAAAGATGACTCTGAAACTAGTCGTCTTCAGTGATGCTTCCCTAGGGAACCTTACAGATGGAGGCACACAAGGTGGACATCTAATCATGTTGATGGGTGAAGGAGGAAGATTCTCATCTGTTGGCAGTCAAAAAGTATCAGAAGGGTTGTCTGAAGCACACTTGCTGGAGAAACACTTGCTCTTGCGGATGGAATAGTCAATGCTATCTTTCTTGCAATTCCATTCTCAAGAGTTTACCACTGGTGAGACAAAACAGCGCATTCTACCTGTAGTTTGTGTCACTGACAACTACTCCTTAGTTGATGCTTTGAAGTGAACCAAGTCTGTCCGAGAAGACTTCGTCTTGAGATTAGCAGCATCAAGGAATTTATTCAAAAACACAGAATCCAGCGCTTTCAGAATCCAGATCGACCAAAGGAACAGCTTGCTGACTGAAAAGGGAGCATCCAGTCTTGTGCTCCTACAGGCACTCAGTAATGGAAAGTGGCAGCTTGAGTAATACAAATAAAAACTGTCACAACCCATTGGTAATGGGGGACTTGAATAATACGTGGACATTTGTTGTTTTATTGGTCTAAAAGAAAAGTGGGAGATTAAGTTAATGTTAAGCATCCCTATATTTCTGTTATTATGGGGCCATACCTCTTATTAGTGCGCCTGAGCAGGAGTCTCGTTGTGGATGAACCTGGCCTGAGTGCAATGACAACCATGTAGTGTTGTCACGACTTTCGCCGAGGTCGGTCCCCCTCCTTGTTCGGGCGGCAGTCTTCTAGCCATCGCCGATCCACCTTTCATGTTCCTTTTGTTTTGTCTTTATTTTCTACACACCTGGTTTCATTCCCCAATTACATGTTCATGTATTTGACCCTCTGTTTTTGTGCGTGATTGTTTGTTCATTCGGTACGTTATGGCTGGTTTTCGACAGGTGCCATTTTCACCCGTGCATAATTGATTACCGTTTATTGTTGGTCAAGTGTATTGTTACCTTGTGCCTATATAAGCATGTTGCTCACTCATTCTGCTCTCCTGTGCCTGACTTCATGCACCAGCTACACCCACCTTCTGACAAGTGTGCTAATACGGTTTAGTAAACGTTGGTAAACTAGAACCTTGTCGTGTAATTTCGAGTTAACAGTTTACTGACAATTGAGATGTACAAACTATGGCATAAGGGGACGACAAGCAGATAAGCAATCCGTAATTTTGATTAATGCATTGACTTCGTCCGTCATCGCTCGCTCATTAAACTATTTGTTCAGCACTTTTGAAATGTACAGCGACAGAATTCAGAACATGGGCCTTTTAGTGTACTCTGTACACCAAGTCAAAACCGTTGCATAAATAAAAGGGCCATATAAGCAGACAACGAAAGCTCTTACAATATTCGATGATTATCTTTCCCCAAAACAGGTTATAGGCTACATGTGCACCACCAAGTTAGAACAGTAGTTTAAAGTAAGAGGTGAAAATAGACCAAATTATTAGGGTGAGGAACATTGAACCCTGTTTGGGTCTTTGTGTCAAATATACGTCATAACACTGACGCATTAAATACGCTTATAATTTGACACGTCAAATAACTTAGTGCAAGCCAAGCACCACCACTACTATCAGTAACACTATCAAAGATGTACAAAAAGTTTCACACCTCGGCCACGAAATGTGTTTGCAATGACACGGTGAAAATAGACCGAATAATTAGGTTGAGGCACATGGGCTACTAACAGCTTACTACACAACATACACTTAGTATTACTTTCTTAGCAACAGTATACTCATCTCTGGCATCCTACATCATTTATGAAGCAGCATAAGACATTTTTGGACTCACATTGTTGTGATGTGCTTGAACAGGAAAGTGGCACGGCGATCCTTCATGGGCAAATTCTTTCATCAGAGAAAGATGCCGGATTTAGAATTCCAAGTTGAATGACCGTTCAAAATGTATTTTCTTAGTTTGAGCTGTTAATTCCTCACTTCCCAGTTGATGCTTGCAGTTAGCCACTGTCACCGATTCCTTACAAAACACTTGTGAGTTTGCAATCTCCAAACCGATACGTTTTATCTATATTTTCTCATTATTTCTCTTCATATGCCAAGGATTAAAACAGGATTTGACAGTAGACTTGATTTATGACTGCTAGATAAGATAGTGAAAGTAAGATGTTAACATGATCAGTCCAATCAAAGCTACTGTACATATAACGTGATTTGATGTCATTTGTGGCCAATGACCTTGAGCCTTCTTGGAAGGGCACTTGTGGCAGAACCCAAAGGACTGAAATGTTGGTTGTCTACCCTTTTACCCTGACTTGCAAAATAAATGTAGGAGTCTGTTATTCAATTATTGCCCGCGCCAACAAGCGTCTGCGTTGCCAAGGGATAAAATAGAAGTCATTCCTATTTCTAACACAGATCGCGCCGCAAGTCCTGCCTCTCCCATCTCCTCATTGGTTTATAGAAGCAGGTACCCACGTGCCATCTCATTGGTTATACCCACATGGGTGATTGAAAGATGAAATCTTTTGCCGGTTGTCGTGGTAATACTATGAAAGTGTAGATGCCAATCACCATATAAGTTCAAAGATAAAAGCCTGGAAGGAGGAGAGATGACAAGAAATGATTCAGTTGACCGTTATGTGTGGATTAATTGTCGGAGTAGAGGAACTAGTGCATTTCATGTAAAATAATATCCCAGGACAAATTAGCTAGCAACAGCAAGCTAGCTAAATAGGACAAATTAGCTATCAAGTGCAAGCTAACTAGCTAAATTGCCATGCATGTTTAATGCTTTTTGACCTGTCCAAATTAATGTCTTTGGTTCAGAGTTTGTTTTGATATTTTAACCTGCGTGTCGTGATCGCGTTTGGTGTAGGGGGACAAAGTACATTTATGCACGATAGCGCACACGCACAGCCGGTTTGGGTTCCGTGTCACTAAGGACTTAATGTCTTCGGGATAGGTGTCCTGTCCACGGGACGGTTGAGCTAACATATGCTAATCGCATTAGCCTGAGGTTGTAAGTAACGAACATTTCCCAGGACATAAACATATCTGATATTGGCAGGAAACTTACATTCTTGTAAATCTAACTGCACTGTCCAATTTCCAGTAGCTATTACAGTGAAAGAATATCATGCCATTGTTTGAGTGCACAGTTTTGAACATGAAAAGTTACAATAAACCAATTAGGCACATTTGGGGAGTCTTGAGACAATTTTGAAAAGACATTCAATGGTTCAATAGATCAGCCTAAAACTTTGCACATACACTGCTGCCATCTAGTGGCCAACATCTAAATTGCAGCTGGGCTGGAATAATATATTATGGCCTCTCTTGCATTTCAAAGACGGTACAAAAAACAAAAGAATGGTTGTTTTTTGTCTTTGTATTATCTTTTACCAGATCTATTGTGTTATATTCTCCAACATTCCTTTCACATTTCCACAAACTTCAGTGTTTCCTTTCAAATGGTACCAAGAATATGCATATCCTTGCTTCAGGGCCTGAGTTACAGGCAATTAGATGTGGGTGTCATTTTAGGCAAAAATTGAAATAAAGGGGCAGAACCTTATTAAGCAGGGTTCTGGTCCTTTGCCCAAAGCAAAGAGTGGTACCATGTTTCTTTAAACAATCATGTGTGCTGCCACTTGTTTCCCTGAGGCCATTCCACTGAGGAAAATCACGAGAGGAAAGTTACCACGGATATTGTAAACTCAGCAAAAAAAAGAAATGTCCTCACTGTCAACTGCATTTATTTTCAGCAAACTTAACATGTGTTAAGATTCAACAACTGAGACAAACTGAACAAGTTCCACAGACATGTGACTAACAAATTGAATAATGTGTTCCTGAACAAAGGGGGGTCAAAATCAAAATGAAGGTTCAGCAATAGGCTGCAAAAGTGCAACTTGGTTCGGTTTAGCAGTCCACTGGCAAATGCAACAGGATATTACAGTAAGACACAACATCCTGTTTCCGACCAGAAGAAGTTACGAAAAAGACAGTCATACGTCTTGTTTACCCCAAGATAGCCTGCCATACTACCATTTGTGAGCCAACCTCAATCTCTTGTCGAAGCGTAACTAGAACGACACAGATACCCTGGGCCACTCGTCTTGCCCAGAAGTGGCACGAGAACACCATTTCCTCATTAGAACTCCCATCTGTCAATGTAACCCACAAACTTCAAACTCCTCTGGATGTATTGCAGCAAAGAGAGCGGAGGGAAACACTGTTCTGCAATCAGCTGCTTCCTAGACTTCAAAGTGTCAACCGTAGGGACCCTCTTCAATCAGCAGCTCTACAAACTCACTCACGTTTGGGGTTTTCAAAAGAGGTCAACACAGGAGGTTTAGCGACTCAGACAGATTGACCATGGTGGGATCGCTGACGTCAACCCTAGACTTGCGCCCGGCAACTTTCTTAGATATAGCACGCGTAACAGCACACGCTGTGAACACCTAGGGTACTTTTCTAATAACCCTTTGGGTTCCTCTACTTTGGGTTCCTTACAAATGACAGGATTTGGCACAACCTTTCCTCCAGCCAAATCGTTTCCCAAAATGAGTGAGACCCTCTTCACCGGTAAGCTAGGCATCACTCCCTTGACCACGAAACCAGAAATAAGATCAGGAACCTCCATTGCAACCCATCTCCATGCCTTGTACTAAACACAAACAGTCAAACAAATGGCTCATACACATCTGATCCAAAATCTTGTTTAGAATGTCCCAGCCAGAGACTTAAAGGGCACGAGTGCTACTACAAGAAACAATTGCATTTATGTTACAATTTAGAAAGCACACATTGTCCTAACAGCAATAATGACAGAGACAAACAGATACGGCAGATACGGGGGAAAAAAATGTTTTCTGCCGATCTTTATCTTTGGGGACTGAAGAAATGGACTGAAACCTTGTAGTAGGGGATTTCTCTGGATTACGTTTTGCATAGGGATAACTACTGGGTGCTTTGTGAAGATAGTTTGTCTCAACACATTCATCTGCAAAAACTGCAGCTTCCTCAAGCGTGAGATCCTTGTGCTCATAAATGTAGGTCGCAACACTTTCGTGAAGGCAATTCTGCTCGAGAAGTATGAGGCTTTAAATCCTCAAGGTCCTTGACCTCTTGAGAACCACTCTACCGATCAAGAAGACATGCTTGTTCAACATGGCTTTGTGATTTGTCTTTCGTAATTTACGGAACGGTTGTCTGTATGCCTGTAGGATCAACTTGTAAGCACGAAGGATAGCAGCTTTAACAGTGTCAGTCTTCACTCATAAAGAGAAAGTGGCGTACACTTTGAGCTCTTCTCACAAGAAAACTTGGAGCAGTGACCAAACATCTCGCTGCCATTTTAGGGATGTGGAAATCCACTCAGAGTAGACTGTACATCAGTCCTTTTTGTTGAGAGGCGGTACAAGTCGGCTGTTCCACCCAAGATCAAACGTTGAGGGTGTACGATGGCCTGACTGGATTCAGTGGTTCCATATCCCTTTTAATCAAATGGGCATGCACACATTCTTCTTGTTCTAGTCTGGCTGCATGCTCATCTAGTCTTTCCCTGTGCTCAGGCTTTAATTTTTGTTGCTCCAACTTTTCCTTTAGTTCTAACTCCCTCAGTTGCACGTCTATGGGACTCACCCCACTACCCGTAGCACCCTTTTATCAGCCTCAGAGAATACTTCCTCCACCAAAACAGTACCAATCAACTCTGATGACTGCTTTTGGATCGCTCGTTACCACTGATGCTTTACAATGAGCAGATTCCCCTTTGTACATTTATCTAGCATATCCCATCTAGGGTTATCCACAAATTATTCCAACTTTGTTAACGTTTTTATTAGCCTGTGTTTATGCAACTTTCAATAATTCCACTGATCTTCTAACCCCTCAGTGGATGTCAGTGACAAACTACCAGAAAATTGTCTTCTGAAAATTCAAAAATCTGGTCACAGTGGAATTTGAGTAGGTGACTAAAGCGACTACCATACTCAAGGGACACAGTATCCCAGGTGAGCCCCAATTTTATTACATTCTCCAGCAAAAAATGTCAGTGACTGAGTGACAACCAAAACAAAACAGGTGGGACTTTAGGAGGCATTCTAAAATATATTCATGGGAGTGTCTACTGAAAGTTGTTAAGCAGCAACTGAGACCAAAGACACCCACCATGAGTGGCCAGTAAATTTGCCCAAGAGGTAAACAAAATTAAAACCCACACCATACTTAGACAGGAAACAAACTAAAAAGTTGGGCAAAACAAAGACAAAAAATGTTATCTGACAAATGTTTCTCTAAAAATCAAATAGGGAGCGCCAACTAAAAGTTTTGACACACCACATCTCTCAAGACAACCAGTGCACTGGACCAGCCACTCTTAAATAGCACCCAGGCCAGCACAGGTGAAACACATTCCACCTAACGAGACGGCAACCAGCACAGGTGTAACACATACTGACTAATGAGGTGACACCAATCGGTGCTCCCTATGTGCTAACGAGCTGTGTGTGCTGAAGTCCAACCTCAAAACATAAATGGAAAAACAAAAACCTGTAGCAACTCCTGTTTCTGATATAACTGACAAATATTATATTGTTTAAAAAATAAAAAATGAATACAAATGGGTTTATTTGGAATCAATTAGTATATTTGAGTTTAACCATAATATTTGTTCTGTCTTTTCTGTTGGATTAAACTATAACAAACATCTGTAAATTATTTTTGGTAGCATTTCTATGTTGAAGATTAAAAATAATTTGGTGCATTTTTCCCAATATTCCATTCAGTTTTTATAATATATTATACTTAATCTTTCTTTATTTTTTTATTTTTTTTATTTCACCTTCATTTAACCAGGTAGGCCAGTTGAGAACAAGTTCTCATTTACAACTGTGACCTAACCAAGATAAAGCGAAGGACAAAAACAACCACACAGAGTTACACATGGGATAAACAAACATACAGTCAATAACACAATAGAAAAAATGTTTGGCAGCATGAGTGAAGGATGCTTTGTTGCGAAATAGGAAGCCGATTCTAGATTTAATTTTGGATTGGAGATGCTTAATGTGAGTTTGGAATGTAGAGTTTACAGTCTAACCAGACACCTAGGTATTTATAGTTGTCCACATATTCTAAGTCAGAACCGTCCAGAGTAGTAATGCTAGGCGGGCAGGCGGGTGCAGGCAACATTCGGTTCAAGAGCATGCTTTTAGTTTTACTAGCATTTAAAAGCATTTGGAGGCCACGGAAGGAGTGTTGTATGGCATTGAAGCTTGTTTGGAGGTTTGTTAACACAGTGTCCAAAGAAGGGCCAGATGTAAACAGAATGGTGTCGTCTGCGTAGGTGGATCAGAGAATCACCTGCAGCAAGAGCGACATCATTGATATATACAGAGAAAAGAGTCGGCCCGAGAATTGAACCCTGTGGCACCCCCATAGAGACTGCCTGAGGTCCGGACAACAGACCCTCCGATTTGACACACCGAACTCTATCCTTCGAAGTAGTAGGTGAACCAGGCGAGGCAGTCATTTGAGAAACCAAGGCTGTTGAGTCTGCCGATAAGAATGTAGTGATTGACAGAGTCAAAAGCCTTGGCCAGGTCGATGAAGACGGCTGCACAGTACTGCCTTTTATCGATGGCGGTTATGATATCGTTTAGGACCTTTAGCGTGGCTGAGGTGCACCCATGACTAGCTCGGAAACCCGACTGCATAGTGGAAAAGGTACGGTGGGATTCGAAAAGGTTGGTGATCTGTTTGTTAACTTGGCTATCAAAGATTTTAGAAAGGCAGGATGGATATAGGTCTATAACATGTTGGGTCTAGAATGTCTCCCCCTTTGAAGAGGGGGATGACCACGGCAGCTTTCCAATCTTTGGGGGATCTCAGACGATAAGAACAGGCTACTAATAGGGGTTGCAACAATTTTGGCAGATAATTTTAGAAAGAGAGGTTCCAGATTGTCTAGCCCAGCTGATTTGTAGGGATCCAGATTTTGCAGCTCTTTCAGAACATCAGCTGTCTGGATTTGGGTGAAGGAGAAGTGTGTGTGTGTGGGGGGGGGGGGGGGGGGGGGGGGGGCGACTTGGGAAAGTTGCTGCAGCGGGTGATGAGCTGTTGGCTGGGGTAGGGGCAGCCAGGTGGAAAGCATGGCCAGCTGTAGAAAAATGCTGATTGAATTGATTGATAATCATAGATTTATTGGTGGTGACAGTGTTTCCTAGCCTCAGTACAGTGGGCAGCTGGGAGGAGGTGCTCTTATTCTCCATGGACTTTACAGTGTCCCAAAACTTTTTGGAATTAGTGCTACAGGATGCACATTTCTGTTTGAAAAAGCTAGCCTTAGCTTTCCTAACTGACTGTATATATTGGTTCCTAACTTCCCTGAAAAGTTGCATATCGCAGGGGGCTATTCGATGCTAATGCAGAAAGCCACAGGATGTTTTTGTGCTGGTCAAGGGCAGTCAAGTCTGGGGTGAACCAAGGGCTGTATCTGTTCTTAGTTCTACGTTTTTTGAATAGGGCATGCTTATTTAAGATGGTGAGGAAATCACTTTTAAAGAGCAACCAGGCATCCTCCGCCGACGGGATGAGGTCAATATCAGGCTAGGTTGATTAGAATGGCCTGCTCGTTGAAGTGTTTTATGGAGCGTTTGACAGTGATGAGGGGTGGTTGTTTGACCGCTGACCCATTACAGACGAAGGCAATGAGGCAGTGATCGCTGAGATCCTGGTTGAAGACAGCAGAGGTGTATTTAGAGGGCAAGTTGGTCAAGAGGGTGCCCATGGATACAGATTTAGGTTTGTACCTGGTAGGTTCCTTGATAATCTTTGTGAGATTGAGGGTGTCTAGCTTAGATTGTAGGACTGCCGGGGTGTTAAGCATATCCCAGTTTAGGTCACCTAACAGTACGAACTCTGAAGATAGATGGGGGCAATCAATTCACATATGGTGTCCAGGGCACAGCTGGGGGCTGAAGGGGGTCTATAACCAGCGGCAACGCTGAAAGACTTGTTTCTGGAAAGGTAGAAGCTCAAATTTTGGGGGCACAGACCTGGATAGTATGACAGAGCTCTGCAGGCCATCTCTGCTGTAGATTACAACTCCGCCTCCTTTGGCAGTTCTATCTTGTCGGAAGATGTTACAGTTAGGGATGGACATTTCAGAATTTTTGGTGGCCTTCCTATGCCTGGATTCAGATACGGCTAGGACATCAGGGTTGGCGGACTGTGCTAAAGCAGTGAATAAAACAAACTTAGGGAGGAGGCTTCTAATGTTAACATGACATGAGTTCAGAGTGTAAAATCGTAGGGCCTGTTGTCCGGACCTCTGGCAGTCTCTATGGGGGTTCCACAGGGTTCAACACTCTAAAGTTTCTAAAGCTGTTAAAATAATGTCTGTGAGTATAACAAAACTGAAATGGCAGGCGAAACCCCGAGGACAAACCATAAAAAAATTAAAAAAAATCAGCATACCACTGATTTCAATGCCTGGCACTTTTATAATTGGGCGAAATTGTCCCCGAATGCAGTTCCTAGGGCTTCCACTAACAGTCTTTAGAAAGAGTTTCAGGCTGGTTTTTGGAAAAATGAGGGAGAAGTTGTAGTTTTTCTAAGTGGCTCCCATTTTGGCTGTAGTGTTTCCAAGCGCATGGCCGAGAGAGCGCGTTCCTTTTGTTTATCTCCGGTAAAGACAATAACGATTCTCCGTCTTAAATTGTATTGTTTATTTGCTTATTAGGGTACCTATTGTTTGATTATAAACGTTGATTGACTTGTTTGGATAAGTTTATTGGTAACGTTTGGGATTCATTTTGTATGCATTTTGAAGGAGGGAAACCGAGTGGATTATTGACTGAAGCGCGTCAGCTAAACTGAGTTTTTATGGATATAAAGAAGGAATTTATCGAACAAAAGGACCATTTGTAATGTAACTGGGACATTTTGGAGTGCCAACAGAAGAATATCTTCAAAGGTAAGGCATATATTATATCGCTATTTCTGACTTATGTGTCGCAACTCCCTGGTTGAAAATGATTTGTTATGCATTTGTGTGCTGTACACTGTCCTCAGATAATGCTTTCGCCGTAAATGCTTTTTGAAATCTGACACCTTGGCTGGATTAACAACAACTTAAACTCTATTTTGATATATTGCACTTGTGATTTCATGAAAGTTTAATATTTATAGTAATTTAATTTGAATTTGGCGCTCTGCCATTTTACCGGATGTTGGCCAGGTGGGACGCTTCCGTCCCACGTATCCATAAGAAGTTAACTGACCTCCAGACGAGCGTCAATGCCATACAACTCTCCTTCCGTGGCCTCCAACTGCTCTTAAATGCAAGTAAAACTAAATGCATGCTCTTCAACCGATCGCTGCCCGCACCAGCCTGCCCATCCAGCATCACTACTTAGAATGTGTGGACAACTACAAATACCTAGGTGTCTGGTTAGACTGTAAACTCTCCTTCCAGATTCACATTAAGCATCTCCAATCCAAAATTAAATCTAGAATCGGCTTCCTATTTCGCAACAAAGCATCCTTCACTCATGCTGCCAAACATACCCTCATAAAAGTTACTATCCTGCCGATCCTCAACTTCGGCGATGTCATTTACAAAATAGCCTCCAACACTCTACTCTTCAAATTGTATGCAGTCTCTCATAGTGCCATCCGTTTGTCACCAAAGCCCCATATACTACCCACAACTGCAACCTGTATGCTCTCCTTGGCTAGCCCTCGCTTCATATTCATTGCCACACCCAGTGGCTCCAGGTCATCTATAAGTCTTTGCTAGGTAAAGCCCCGCCTTATCTCAGCACACTGGTCACTATAGCAGCACCCACCCGTAGCACGCGCCTCAGCAGGTATATTTCACTGGTCACCCCCAAAGCCAATTTCTCCATTGGCCTCCTTTCCTTCCAGTTCTCTGCTGCCAATGACTGGAACAAATTGCAAAAATAACTGAAGCTGGAGACCCATATCTCCCTCACTAACTTTAAGCACCAGCTGTCAGATTAGCTCGCAGATCACTGCACCTGTACATAGACCATCTGTAAATAGCCCATCCAACTACCTCATCCCCATACTGTTATTTTCTTTCTTCTTCTCCTTTGCACCCCAGTATCTCTACTTGCACATTCATCTTCTGCACATCTATCACTCCAGTGTTTAATTGCAAATTTTTTATTATTTTGCCACTACGGCCTATTTATTGACTTACCTTATTTGCACACACTGTACATATACTTTTTCTCTATTGTGTTATTGACTGTATGTTTGTTTTTTCCATGTGTAACTCTGTGTTGTTGTTTGTGTCGCACTGCTTTGCTTTATCTTGACCAGGTCGCAGTTGTAAATAAGAACTTGTTCTCAACTGGCCTACCTGGTTAAATAAAGGTAAAATAAAAATACAGAAATCAACAAATGAGAGCGCCTGGGGAATTGGAGTGGTGCTGGGGGCTGCAGGGCCTGAGTTAACCTCTACATCACCAGAGGAATCAAATCAAATTTTACTTGTCACATACACGGATAGCAGATGTTAATGCGAGTTTAGCGAAATGCTTGTGCTTCTAGTTCCGACCATGCAGTAATATCTAACAAGTCATCTAACCTAACAATTTCACAACAACGACCTTATACACACAAGTGTAAAGGAATGAATACGAATATGTACATAAAAATATATGAATGAGAGATGGCCGAACGGCATAGGCAAGATGCAGTAGATGGTATAGAGTACAGTATATACATATGAGATGAGTAATGTAGGGTATGAAAACATTATATAAAGTGGCATTGTTTAAAGTGTCTAGTGATACATTTAATTACATCAAGATGGCTAGATGGTATAGCGTACAGTATATACATATGAGATGAGTAATGTAGGGTATGCAAACATTATATAAAGTGGCATTGTTTAAAGTGGCTAGTGATACATTTATTACATCAATGTTTCCATTATTAAAGTGGCTAGAGTTGAGTCAGTATGTTGGCAGCAGCCACTCAATGTTAGTGATGACTGTTTAACAGTCTGATGGCCTTGAGATAGAAGCTGTCTCTCGGTCCCCGCTTTGATGCACCTGTACTGACCTCGCCTTCTGGATGATTGCGGGGTGAACAGGCAGTGGCTCGGGTGGTTGTTGTCCTTGATTATCTTTTTGGCCTTCCTGTGACATCGGGTGGTGTAGGTGTCCTGGAGGGCAGGTAGTTTGCACCCGGTGATGTGTTGTGCAGACCTCACTACCCTCTGGAGAGCCTTACCGTTATGGGCAGAGCAGCTGCCGTACCAGGCGGTGATACAGCCTGACAGGATGCTCTTGATTGTGCATCTGTAAAAGTTTGTGAGTGTTTTTGGTGACAAGCCAAATTTCTTCAGCCTCCTGCGGTTGAAGAGGAGCTGCTGCGCCTTCTTCACCATGCTGTCTGTGTGGGTGGACCATTTCAGTTTGTCCGTGATGTGTACGCCGAGGAACTTAAAACTTTCCACCCTCTCCACTACTGTCCCGTCAATGTAGATAGAGGCTGCTCCCTCTGTTGTTTCCTGAAGTCCACGATCATCTCCTTTGTTTTGTTGACATTGAGTGTGAGGTTATTTTGCTGACACCACACTCCGAGGGCCCTCACCACCTCCCTGTAGGCCGTCTCATCGTTGTTGGTAATCAAGCCTACCACTGTAGTGTCGTCTGCAAACTTGATGATTGAGTTGGAGGCGTGCGTGGCCACGCAGTCGTGGGTGAACAGGGAGTATAGGAGAGGGCTGCGAACACACCCTTGTGGGGACCCAGTGTTGAGGATCAGCAGGGTGGAGATGTTGTTACCTACCCTCACCACCTGGGGGCGGCCCATCAGGAAGTCCAGGACTCAGTTTCACAGGGCGGGGTCGAGACCCAGGGTCTCGAGCTTAATGACGAGTTTGGAGGGTACAATGGTGTTAAATGCTGAGCTGTAATCGATGAACAGCATTCTTATATAGGTATTCCTCTTGTCCAGATGGGTTAACCTCTTATGGCTAGGGGGCAGTATTTTCACGGCTGGATAAAAAACGTACCCGATTTAATCAGATTATTAGTCCTGCCCAGAAACTAGAATATGCATATAATTATTAGCTTTGGAGAGAAAACACTCCACAGTTTCTGAAACTGTTTGAATGGTGTCTGTGAGTATAACAGAACTCCTATGGCAGGCAAAAACCTGAGATGCTTCTGTTCAGGAAGTACCCTGTTTGAACATTTCTTGCCCTTGTTGATTCTCTCTATCTATTACAAGGGATCTCTGCTGTTACGTGACACTTCCCACGTCTCCAATGAAGTCTCAGAGCCCGGGAAAAACAGGAATGACGTAATTCAAAGCCCTGGCTGAAGCACACGAGAGCAAAAGCTGAGTGGTCACTCAGTGGACTAAGCCTTACGCTCGCGACCCGCCCCGCCCCCGGCTTTCGGTTTTTCCCTCAGTATACAGACAGGCAGATTCCCGGTCGGAATATTATCGCTTTTCTACGAGATAAATTGCATAAAAATTGGTTTTAAACAGCGGTTGACATGCTTCGAAGTACGGTAATGGAATATTTAGAATTTTTTTGTCAAATTCTGCGTCATGCTCGTGGCCGAGATTTAGCGTTGGGATAGTGTCTAGAACGCACGAACAAAACGTCTTGATGGAACATAACGATGGATTATTTGGGACCAAACCTACATTTGTTATTGAAGTAGAAGTCCTGGCAGTGTATTCTGACGAAGAACAAGCAAGGTAAGAACATTTTTCTTATAGGAAATGTGATTTTGGTGAAGGCTAAACTGTTTGGGTGTCTAAATAGCTAGCCCTGTGATGCCGGGCTATGTACTTAGATTATTGCAAAATGTGCTTCATCCGAAAAGCTATTTTAAAATCGGACATATCGAGTGCATAGAGGAGTTCTGTATCTATAATTCTTAAAATAATTGTTATGCTTTTTGTGAACGTTTATCGTGAGTAATTTAGTAAAATCACCGGAAGTGTTCGGTGGGAATGCTAGTTCTGAATGTCACATGCTAATGTAAAAAGCTGGTTTTTGATATAAATATGAACTTGATTGAACAGACATGCATGTATTGTATAACATAATGTCCTAGGTGTGTCATCTGATGAAGATCATAAAAGGTTAGTGCTGCATTTAGCTATGGTTTGGGTTTATGTGACATGATATGCTAGCTTGAAAAATGGGTGTCTGATTATTTCTGGCTGGGTACTCTGCTGACAATCTAATGTTTTGCTTTCGCTGTAAAGCCTTTTTGAAATCGGACAGTGTGGTTAGATAAAGGAGAGTCTTGTCTTTAAATAGCTGTAAAATAGTCATATGTTTGAAAAATTGAAGTTTTCGGATTTTAGCCTGTTTGGGATAGGGGGCAGTATTGAGAATTTTGGAAAAAATATGTTCCCATTTTTAACTGCCTCCTACACTAACTCAGAAGCTAGAATATGCATATTGTTGTTCAGGTTTGGATAGAAAACACTCTGAATTTTCTAAAACTGTTTGAATGGTGTCTGTGAGTATAACAGAACTCCTATGGCAGGCAAAAACCTGACAAGGTTTCAAGCAGGAAGTACCCTGTCTGACAAGGAGTCGTGCGTCTTGCATCTTTTTATTGAAAAGTAAGGATCTTAGCTGTAACGTGACAATTCCCAGGGCTCCAATAGGCTCTCAGAACCCGCGAAAAACCTGAAGGTTTACGAGGGAGCCTCGGGCTGAAACACATTATCACCTTTTGTAAGTGGCTGCTCAGAGGACCTTTGAATGAGGCGCGTGCATGATTCGCTCCTGAGGAGAAATTTTATTCGGCTGTTTAGGCTCAATGCATATTCCCGGTCGGAATATTATCACTTATCTACGAGATAAATGGCATAAAAATTGGTTTTAAACAGCGGTTGACATGCTTCGAAGTACGGTAATGGAATATTTAGACATTTTTGTCACGCCAATGCACCATGCGCGACACCGCGATGAAGCATTCTGATAGTGTCTAGAACTCACGAACAAAACGTCGCTGTTAGGATATAACGATGGATTATTTGGGACCAAACCAACATTTGTTATTGAAGTAGAAGTCCTGGCAGTGTATTCTGACGAAGAACAAGCAAGGTAAGAACATTTTTCTTATAGGAAATGTGATTTTGGTGGAGGCTGACCTGGGTGGGTATCTAAATAGCTAGCCCTGTGATGCCGGGCTATGTACTTAGATTATTGCAAAATGTGCTTCATCCGAAAAGCTATTTTAAAATCGGACATATCGAGTGCATAGAGGAGTAATGTATCTATAATTCTTAAAATAATTGTTATGCTTTTTGTGAACGTTTATCGTGAGTAATTTAGCAAACTGTTAGTAAATTCCCCGGAAGTTTGCGGGGGTTATGCTTTTTCTGAACGTCACATGCTAATGTAAAAAGCTGTTTTTTGATATAAATATGAACTTGATTGAACAGACATGCATGTATTGTATAACACAATGTCCTAGGTGTGTCATCTGATGAAGATCATAAAAGGTTAGTGCTGCATTTAGCTGTGGTTTGGTTTTATGTGACATGATATGCTAGCTTGAAAAATGGGTGTCTGATTATTTCTGGCTGGGCACTCTGCTGACATAATCTAATGTTTTGCTTTCGTTGTAAAGCCTTTTTGAAATCGGACAGTGGGGTTAGATTAACGAGATTCTTGTCTTTAAATAGCTGTAAAATAGTCATATGTTTGAGAAATTGAAGTAATAGTATTTCTAACGATTCAAAAATCGCGCCACTGGATTTCAGTGGCTGTTACGTAGGTGGGACGAGTTCGTCCCACATGCGCCAGAGAGGTTAAAGGAGTTTGTATTTCGCGCCCCGCCCATCATTGGATATTGGAGCAGACGTTCCGCTAGCGGAACGTGTAGATGTAAGAGGTTTTAAGATACTTTTGCAAAAGTTCTTGACCCCCAATAATGCATTCTCTCGAATGAACCAGGAAGGTGATTACAGAATGGCTACAGGGATCTTTTATAGCAACGATACACCCCCTTCAACGTACATTGACAAACCACAGATACTTAGTAACAGTACACAAAGGTTAAGTTTTGTATGACAGATATCAATAAAACACAGCAGACAGTAACTGCTATGTCAACAGGGTTCATTGTATAGACCAGTATCTGGTCCCCTTAGAACTGTCCCTCCCTGATACGGTATTGAACAAAAACACAATTTCATCCAATGGCATATATCAATTGTCAACTCTAGATACTCCCATCTCAAGCAAACCCCCTCTTGACCCTACTCCTGGACAGGCTCACTGGGGAGTGAGCCTCTAGGCCATATATTATCACAGGATAAGTGCGAGATTTAAGAGAGGACATACAAGGGTCCATTTACTGCCATAATCCTCCCCACAATAAAGAAAAGGAGGGAGTGACTTGCTCACAGACATTGTGGAGACAAGTCATTGGTTCCCCATTAATCACGCCATCCCTTCACATGGTTTAAGAAATAGGTAAAGACACATTCCCATGACGACAAGTCTGACCTCTCCCCTCTCTGGGCCCCAAGTGTCTGAGCCCCAGCTAAGGGAGACGTGCAACTGAAAAGACACCAGAGTCCAATGGACACTTTCTAATGACAAGTACCTCAAATAAGCATATTATACTAATAAAACATCTTAATTATCTATGTTACCCAACTAATTCTGATTCGTCCACGACAGAAGTTAGCTAGGAGTAGCCACTCTTATAGCAGCTAGCTAGCTGCAATGATCCGGTGTAAAGGTTCAGAGCTTGCGGTAGGAATCCGGTGATGTGGTAGAGAAAAAGCAGTCCAATATGCTCTGGGTTGATATTGCGCTGTGCAGACTGGCAGGAATTGACTAGGTTGAGGCTGGCTGATGTCCGAGTTAACGGTGAGGACCTCTAGCAGTAGCTAACTGACTACTAGCTAGTAGCTAGTTAGCTGGCTAGCTGCTGATGGGGGTTCCGGTTCTAAAGTATAAAAATAGCAGATCCAAACCACATTGAGTTAGACGGGTTGCAGGAGAGAATATTCAGTCTGTGGATGGAAAGTGAGATTAAAATATATACAAATTATATACGAAGAAAACGATTTATACATGGGACAGGACGGGACAAGACAAAAAAACACGTTCGACTGCTACGCCATCTTGGATTTGCTCAAAAAAATAAAGGGAACACTTATACAACACAATGTAACTCCAAGTCAATCACACTTCTGTGAAATCAAACTGTCCACTTAGGAAGCAACACTGATTGACAATAAATTCCACATGCTGTTGTGCAAATGGAATAGACAACAGGTGGAAATTATAGGCAATTAGCAAGACACCCCCAATAAAGGAGTGGTTCTGCAGGTGGTGACCACAGACCACTTCTCAGTTCCTATGCTTCCTGGCTGATGTTTTGGTCACTTTTGAATGCTGGCGGTGCTTTCACTCTAGTGGTAGCATGAGACGGAGTCTACAACCCACACAAGTGGCTCAGGTAGTGCAGCTCATCCAGGATGGCACATCAATGCGAGCTGTGGCAAGAAGGTTTGCTGTGTCTGTCAGTGTAGTGTCCAGAGCATGGAGGCGCTACCAGGAGACAGGCCAGTACATCAGGAGATGTGGAGGAGGCCGTAGGAGGGCAACAACCCAGCAGCAGGACCGCTACCTCCGCCTTTGTGCAAGGAGGAGCAGGAGAAGCACTGCCAGAGCCCTGCAAAATGACCTCCAGCAGGCCACAAATGTGCATGTGTCTGCTCAAATGGTCAGAAACAGACTCCATGAGGGTGGTATGAGGGCCCGACGTCCACAGGTGGGGGTTGTGCTTACAGCCCAACACCGTGCAGGACGTTTGGCATTTGCCAGAGAACACCAAGATTGGCAAATTCACCACTGGTGCCCTGTGCTCTTCACAGATGAAAGCAGGTTCACACTGAGCACATGTGACAGACGTGACAGAGTCTGGAGACGCCGTGGAGAACGTTCTGCTGCCTGCAACATCCTCCAGCATGACCGGTTTGGCGGTGGGTCAGTCATGGTGGGGGGTGGCATTTCTTTGGGGGGCCGCACAGCCCTCCATGTGCTCGCCAGAGGTAGCCTGACTGCCATTAGGTACCGAGATGAGATCCTCAGACCCCTTGTGAGACCATATGCTGGTGCGGTTGGCCCTGGGTTCCTCCTAATGCAAGACAATGCTAGACCTCATGTGGCTGGAGTGTGTCAGCAGTTCCTGCAAGAGGAAGGCATTGATGCTATGGACTGGCCCGCCCGTTCCCCAGACCTGAATCCAATTGAGCACATCTGGGACATCATGTCTCGCTCCATCCACCAACGCCACGTTGCACCACAGACTGTCCAGGAGTTGGCGGATGCTTTAATCCAGGTCTGGGAGGAGATCCCTCAGGAGAACATCCGCCACCTCATCAGGAGCATGCCCAGGCGTTGTAGGGAGGTCATACAGGCACGTGGAGGCCACACACTCTACTGAGCCTCATTTTGACTTGTTTTAAGGACATTACATCAAAGTTGGATCAGCCTGTAGTGTGGTTTTCCACTTTAATTTTGAGTGTGACTCCAAATCCAGACCTCCATGGGTTGATAAATTGGATTTCCATTGATTATTTTTGTGTGATTTTGTTGTCAGCACATTCAACTATGTAAAGAAAAAATTATTTAATAAGATTATTTCATTCATTCTGATCTAGGATGTGTTATTTTAGTGTTCCCTTTATTTTTTTGAGCAGTGTATATTGCTTGCCTCACCGGGTTGCACTTTGGGCCTGCTGGTAATTGCATTATTCATTTGGTCATGATTAATGACCATCCGATAGAATAAGGGTGCAACTCTGAAGCGTTACAGAATGTGCGATTGAAATTTACAGGTAAATTCAGTTTGAGCCGGTATATGCAGCGTTTATCATGAATCCAGTCTACGCTTACACAGGAACATTGCCTTTAAATCACACAATTAAATTGAGCCCTGAATTTAATAGATTTATATGTACTTTATGGTGCAACTAATTTAAAGCTATACATATGACTGGATTCACATGTCTCCAGCAATCGTAAGGTAAAATATATCTAAAATAATTGTCATTTATATTTACAATCCCCTTATGCAAACAGCTTACTCATTTACCTAGCTCTTATCAATAGCTCTTATCAATTTGTAAATTATAGTGCATGGAGAATGGTATTATTTCTATCGGGAAAAAATAAAATAGTTGTTTTTCCACTTAACCGACAGGTTGTTCAACCTTATTCATTAATTCCTCGTGCATAAAGGTGGTGGAATAATAACGGAATTAAGTCAAGGTCAGAATATGGCGTATCTGTAGACGCACCTCCGCCACACCCCCATTTGCTGGTTCTGGCTTTTTCCACAAGTGTAAGTTCAAGTTCAGAGTACACGTAGAGCGAAAAGTGCATAAAAAGGGAATAACGTTCAATTTACATGCGAGTAACTCGGTTCTGAATTCCCCCCTTGGAACAGAACACCATAAATTAACTCATCAGGACCTTCTCTTATAGACATTTGCAGCAATTGTTTTGTTTTATTGCCCACTCAAGTGGGGAAACTTTAGCCTGGTTGCAGTCTCTGTTCAGCTATTCCATTCCATTCCTTGCCACTCCTGTCTTTGGCAAAATGATAGGATTGACAAGGAGTGGAATGTTAGCTAAAAAGACTAGGGAAACTTATTTTCACAGTGAGTTTGTCATACTTTTCTTTCTTTCATAATCTATTGATACATTTTGATGAGTATTTATATTAAGTAAACCAATTTACTGACAAATTAGAAGCAAATAGGCAATTGCCATTCCCGTTATTATGGTAAGATATCACCAGTCCCTTCAATAAAAGACAACTGAGATTCAGATATTTTCCCTCAGACCAGGCAATTTATTTGTGTTGTACCTCCATTCTATGAATTATACTGTATGTCTATGTAACACTGGGAAAAGCACAGAATTCTTAAGAGGCACGTTAGAACTCGCTTTTTTCAGTGGTCTGCTCATGCAACAATGGAAATTAACATGGCAAATAAGCATTTTTTGATTGAACAATTCATTGTGCTTTTTTTTAAGCCTACATTTCCAAATGTTATTGTAAAGATGACGCTTTGTCCACTCACCAGGAAACAAAGTACTTTGGGACATCAATTGTGTGTTTGTGCATGTGTCGATGACAGAATGCCGTGGTTAGTGGAACCAGGAGCTCACCGGCCAAGCTAATGGAGGAGACATCTGTCCCACAGAGGCAGCTCACACCACCCAACAACCAAAGATGAGCAGAATGGCCAGGGATGGAAAATAGAAATAGAGAGGGTCAAGCCAAGCGTACCTGCGGTCCTGCAGAGATGAATAATAAGATCTTTAAGACCTAGAGCATGGGTGTCAAACTCTGGCCCGCGGGGGTAATTATATTTGGCCCGCGAGACAATACCAAATTACTACTAGAGCTGGCCCGCCGGTATTATACAGCGCATTCACCGCTAATACTACGAATCCCATAATGCTCTGCTGTTGTTTTCGCGCGCCAATCAGGACAGGACCCAGAAACTCCCTCTCCTCTGTGACAGTAGTCATAGCAACATAGACGCTACAGCGCGCTATCCCTTCCCAAAAATGGCGAAAATGGGCACATCAGATTAGATCAGTGTGCAATAATTAATGTTTTCTTTGTGCACTTTTTCTTGCTACAAGGCATGGGCTTGAATGGTTGATTGATTTATTATCATTTTATTTGTCAAATTATTAGCCAGTGGAAAAAGTTTATTTTGGTATTTAAATCAGAAGGCTGCAAATAGAAAAGAGGCATACGATTTTTATTTAAATTTTATTTATTTAATAAATGAATGCCATTGATGTGTTTTTTCATTTGAAATTCGATTTTGCATGTCTCCACTATTAAATTATATATTGTATGGTAATAAGCGATGCTTGTTCCATATTCAATGTTAAAGCAAAACTTGTTTGGGTCCATATTAAAAGGTTCATTTGTTCAATGTTGGCCCGCAACTTTGTTCAGGTTTTACATTTTGGCCCACTGGGTATTTGAGTTTGACACCCCTGACCTAGAGGATGGAGAAAGATGAGCTAGAACAGAAGCTAAATAATTTGGAAATGAGAAAGTGTTAGTGCACAGGAAGGAGATGAAGAGAGTGAAAGAGGAAGGATGAAGTAAAGAAGAAAGAAAAGGGTATGTGGTGGAGGAAGAGAGACAGAGGTTGTGGGAAAAGGATAAAGACTTGAAGATGGAGTAAGTGGAGAAGAAATACTTCAGCCTTGAGAAGGAGAAAAAGGGGGAAAAGCTGGAAATGAAGGAAAAGCTTCTGGAAAAAGAGAGAAGTTGGAAAGAAAGGCGAAGTGGAGGAAGAGACAGAGCGATGGAGAAATTAAATGGAGGGAGAACAGAACAAGGAGCTGAATGAACTGTGTTCTGCCATCACCATGCGTCTCTTTCAAAGCCTACCCGACAGCTAAAATTAAGGCAAAAGTAAAGTTTATTGGTACATAGTCAACTGGCAGATATTTTCTAAAACAGAAATAAAGATTGTAACATCAAATGTTGTTGTAACGCCCTGGCCATAGAGAGGGTTTTTTTAATCTTTATTTTGGTTAGGCCAGGGTGTTACATTGGGTGGCCGCTCTGTTTGTTTTCTAGGTTTTTTGTATTTCTTTGTTTTGGGCCGTGTGTGGCTCCCAATCAGGCACAGCTGAAGTTCGTTGTTGCTGATTGGGAGTCACACAAGGAGCATGTTTTTCCTTTGGGTTTTGTGGGTAATTGTTTCTGTTGAGTGTTTTGCACCTGACAGGACTGTTTGGCTGTCAGTTTTCTCGTTTTGTTTTGTGTAGTGTTCTTTATTAAATTAAAATCATGATGAACACTAACTCCGCTGCGCCTTGGTCTGCTCTCTCTCCCGACAGCCGTTACAGAATTACCCACCACAAGAAGACCAAGCAGCGGAGTAAGGAGCAGAGCAAGGTTAAGAACCAGGAGAAAAGCTATCTGGAGTCGTGGACTTGGGAGGAAATCCTGGATGGGAAAGGACCATGGGCTCAAGCGGGGGATTATCGCCGCCCGCAATGGGAAATGGAGGAGTCTAGAGCTGAGAGGCGCTGGTACGAAGAGAGGGAGCGTAACGGACATGGGAGGCAGCCCCAAAATAAATGCTGGGGGGGGCACACGGGGAGATTGGCGGAGTCAGGCGGTAGACCTGAGCCAATTCCCCGTGCTTACAGGAGGCAGCGCAGTACTGGTCAGACACCGTGTTATGCGGTAAAGTGCACGGTGTCCCCAGTACACGTTCATAGCCCAATGCGCTATAGGCCAGCCCCCCGCAAGTGCCATGTGAGTGCAGGCATCGAGCCAGGACGGGTTGTGCCAGCTCAGCGTGTCTGGTCTCCAGTGCACCTTTTCGGGCCAGGGTATCCTGCACCGGCTCTGCGCACTGTGTCTCCAGGGCACTGGGAGGGTCCAGTTCGCCCAATGCCTGCTCTCCACCCGTGCCGGGCCAAAGTGGGCAGTCAGCCTGGAGTATGGTTAAAGAGCGTAAAGGCTAGAACTCCAGTGCTCCCCCACAGCCCAGTTTATCCTGTGCCTCCTCCTCGGACCAGGCCTCCAGTGGGTCTCCCCATCCTGGTCCGTCCTGTGCCGCCTCCTAGGACTAGGCCTCCAGTGGGCCTCGCCAGTCCAGAGCCGCCAGAGCCGCCCGCCAGTCCGGAGCCGCCAGAGCCGCCCGCCAGTCCGGAGCCGCCAGAGCCGCCCGCCAGTCCGGAGCCGCCAGAGCCGCCCGCCAGTCCGGAGCCGCCAGAGCCGCCCGCCAGTCCGGAGCCGCCAGAGCCGCCCGCCAGTCCGGAGCCGCCAGAGCCGCCCGCCAGTCCGGAGCCTCCAGAGCCGCCCGCCAGTCCGGAGCCGCCAGAGCCGCCCGCCAGTCCGGAGCCGCCAGAGCCGCCCGCCAGTCCGGAGCCGCCAGAGCCGCCCGCCAGTCAGGAGCCGCCAGAGCCGCCCGCCAGTCAGGAGCCGCCAGAGCCGCCCGCCAGTCAGGAGCCACCAGTCTGGAGCCGTCAGAGATGCCCGCCAGAGCCGCCCGCCAGTCAGGAGCCGCCAGAGCCGCCCGCCTGTCCGGAGCCGCCAGAGCCGCCCGCCAGTCAGGAGCCGCCAGAGCCGCCCGCCTGTCCAGAGCCGCCCGCCTGTCCGGAGCCGCCAGAGCCGCCCGTCTGTCCAGAGCAGTCAGAGCCGCCCGCCAGCCCGGTGAGTCCTCTGCCTGCGCCTACGGCCAGGCCTCTTACATGTCTCCTCAGCCTGGTGAATCCTGGGTCAGTGTCAGCCGGGCGCAGCCATCGCCGCCCGCCAGCCAGGGCGCAGCCATCGCCACCCACCAGCCGGGCGCAGCTATCACCGCCCGCCAGCCGGGCGCAGTCAGGGCCGCCCACCAGACCTTCGGCGCGGCCAGGTGCGCCACCTAAGAGGGCGACGCCGAGGGTGGAGCAGAGGCCACGTCCCGCACCTGAGCCGCCGCCGTAAGAAGGCCCACCCGGACCCTCCACTTCAGTGTCAGGTTTTGCGGCCGGAGTCCGCACCTTGGGGGGGGGGGGGGTACTGTAAAGCCCTGGCCATAGAGAGGGGTTTTTTGTTCTTTATTTTGGTTAGGCCAGAGTGTTACATTGGGTGGGCGCTCTATGTTCGTTTTCTAGGTTTTTTGTATTTCTTTGTTTTGGGCCGTGTGTGGCTCCTAATCAGGCACAGCTGAAGTTCGTTGTTGCTGATTGGGAGTCACACATAAGGAGCATGTTTTTCCTTTGGGTTTTGTGGGTAATTGTTTCTGTTGAGTGTTTTGCACCTGACAGGACTGTTTGGCTGTCAGTTTTCTCGTTTTGTTTTGTGTAATGTTCTTTATTAAATTAAAATCATGATGAACACTAACTCCGCTGCGCCTTGGTCTGCTCTCTCTCCCGACATCCGTTACAGTTGTTTGATAAATTCAATTTATATAACTAGCGGCACAATGCCCTTGTGGGCAGTAAATCGTTGCAAGTGTATCATTTTATTAAATGTAATTCCCCTCTCCTGCAAATCAAAAATGTGTTCATCTGTTTAGTTTCTAGTCTCTGGATATAGCAATGCTCTTAACTCCTAAACATAAAAAAAATCTCCCATAGGTCTATTTCCCATGGGATCATGCATTCTCTATAAAATGCAATGTTGTGAGAGGCCTACCATGAACCCTTGTTATCCATATACAGTGGTACATACATATTTACCCCCTCCCATTAGAGTTTTCCACATTTTGTTGTATGATTTTAATTAATTTCATTGTGACGTTTTTGTCATTGATCAACACAAAATCAACACAAAATACTCCATAATGTCAAAGTGAAAAGAAAATTCTACAAATGTTAACAAATTAACAAAATCAAATAACTAAAATATAGTTGTTACAAAAGTTTTCACCCCTTTTATTTAGGCAAGTACATTAGTAAAGGAGTAACATTTTGCTTAAAAAATCACATAAGTGACAAGGAATTATTATGATCACCCCTTCCTCTGTCCCCCACACATACAACATCTGTAAGCTCTGTAAGCTAACGAGAGTCTTGTCTTTAAAATGGTGTAAAATAGTCATCAAAACCACAGCTAAATGCAGCACTAACCTTTGATGATCTTCATCAGATGACACTCCTAGGACATTATGTTATACAATACATGCATGTTCTGTTCAATCAAGTTCATATTTATATCAAAAAACAGCTTTTTTACATTAGCATGCGACGTTCAGAGCTAGCATTCCCACCGAACACTTCCGGTGAATTTACTAAATTACTCATGATAAACGTTGACAAAAAACATGGCTTAGGAAGGCCCCTAAAAATTCAGAAATCTCCACCCCCAACTGCATTTTCCGACAAGATAGAACTGCCAAAGGAGGCGGAGTTGTAATCTACTGCAGAGATAGTCTGCAGAGTTCTGTCATACTATCCAGGTCTGTGCCAAAACAATTCGAGCTTCTACTTTTAAAAATCCACCTTTCCAGAAACAAGTCTCTCACCGTTGCCGCTTGTTATAGACCCCCTTCAGCCCCCAGCTGTGTCCTGGACACCATATGTGAATTGATTGCCCCCCATCTATCTTCAGAGTTCCTACTGTTAGGTGACCTAAACTGGGATATGCTTAACACCCCGGCCGTCCTACAATCTAAGCTAGATGCCCTCAATCTAACACAAATTATCAAGGAACCTACCAGGTACAACCCTCTTAGATATCATCCTGACCAACTTGCCCTCTAAATACACCTCTACTGTCATCAACCAGGATCTTAGCGATCACGGCCTTATTGCCTGCATGCGTAATGGGTCCAAGGTCAAACGACCACCCCTCACCACTGTCAAATGCTCCCTAAAACACTTCAGCAAGCAGGCCGTTCTAATCGACCTGGCCCGGGTATCCTGGAAGGATATTGACCTCATCCCGTCAGCAGAGGATGCCTGGTTGCTTTTAAAAGGGCTCGCCATGTTAAATAAGCATGCCCTATTCAAAAAATTTAAAACTAAGAACAGATATAGCCCTTGGTTCACCCCAGACTTGACTGTCCTTGACCAGCACAAAAACATCCTGTGGCGTTCTGCATTAGAATCGAATAGCCCCCGTGATATGCAACTTTTCAGGGAAGTTAGGAATACTCAGTCAGTTAGGAAAGCTAAGGCTAGCTTTTTCAAACAGAAATTTGCATCCTGTAGCACTAATACAAAAAGTTTTGGGACACTGTAAAGTCCATGGAGAATAAGAGCACCTCCTCCCAGCTGCCCACTGCACTGAGGCTAGGAAACACTGTCACCACCGATAAATCTATGATAATCGATCATTTCAATAAGCATTTTTCTACGGTTGGCCATGCTTTCCACCTGGCTACCCCTACCCCAGCCAACAGCTCATCACCCCCTGCAGCAACTTGCCCAAGCCCCCCCCCCCCCCCCCCACTTCTCCTTCACCCAAATCCAGACAGCTGATGTTCTGAAAGAGCTGCAAAATCTGTATGCCTACAAATCAGCTGGGCTAGACAATCTGGACCCTCTCTTCCTAAAATTATCAGCCGAAATTGTTGCAACCCCTATTAGTACCCTGTTCAACCTCTCTTTCGTATCGTCTGAGATCTCCAAAGATTGGAAAGCTGCCGTGGTCATCCCCCTCTTCAAAGGGGGAGACTTTCTAGACCCAAAATGTTATAGACCTATATACATCCTGCCCTGCCTTTATAAAGTCTTAGAGAGCCAAGTTAACAAACAGATCACCGACCATTTCGAATCCCATCGTACCTTCTCCACTATGCAGTCGGGTTTCCGAGCTGGTCATGGGTGCACCTCAGCCACGATAAAGGTCCTAAACGATATCGTAACCGCCATCGATAAGAAACAATACTGTGCTGCCGTATTCATTGACCTGGCCAAGGCTTTGGACTCTGTCAATCACCACATCCTCATTGGCAGACTCAATAGCCTTGGTTTCTCAAATGATTGCCTCGCCTGGTTCACCAACTACTTCTCTGATAGAGTTCAATGTGTCAAATCGGATGGCCTGTTGTCCGGGCCTCTGACAGTCTCTATGGGGGTGCCACAGGGTTCAATTCTTGGACCAACTCTTTTCTCTGTATACATCAATGATGTCGCTCTTGCTGCTGGTGAGTCTCTGATCCACCTCTACGCAGACGACACAATTCTGTATACTTCTGGCCCTTCTTTGGACACTGTGTTAACAACCCTCCAGACGAGCTTCAATGCCATACAACTCTCCTTCCGTGGCCTCTAACTGCTCTTAAATACAAGTAAAACTAAATGCATGCTCTTCAACCGATCGCTGCATGCACCTTCCCGCCCGTCCAGCATCACTACTCTGGACGGTTCTGACTTAGAATATGTGGACAACTACAAATACCTAGGTGTCTGGTTAGACTGTAAACTCTCCTTCAAGACTCACATCAAACATCTCCAATCCAAAGTTAAATCTAGAATCGGCTTCCTATTTCGCAACAAAGCATCGTAAAACTGACCATCCTACCGATCCCCGACTTCGGCGATGTAATTTACAAAATAGCCTCCAATATCCTACTCAATAAACTGGATGCAGTCTATCACAGTGCCATCCGTTTTGTCACCAAAGCCCCATATACTACCCACCACTGCGACCTGTACGCTCTTGTTGGCTGGCCCTCGCTTCATACTCGTCGCCAAACCCACTGGTTCCAGGTCATCTACAAGACCCTGCTAGTTAAAGTCCCCCCTTATCTCAGCTCACTGGTCACCATAGCAGCACCCACCTATAGCACGCGCTCCAGCAGGTATATCTCTCTGGTCACCCCCAAAGCCAATTCCTCCTTTGGCCATCTCTCCTTCCAGTTCTCTGCTGCCAATGACTGGAACGAACTACAAAAATCTTTGAAACTGGAAACACTTATTTCTCTCACTAGCTTTAAGCACCAGCTGTTAGAGCAGCTCACAGATCACTGCACCTGTACATAGCCCATCTATAATTTAGCCCAAACAACTACCTCTTCCCCTACTGTATTTATTTATTTTGCTCCTTTAAACCCCATTATTTCTATTTCTACTTTGCACTTTCTTCCACAACAAATCTACCATTCCAGTGTTTTACTTGCTACATTGTATTTACTTTGCCACCATGGCCTTTTTGCCTTTACCTCCCTTATCTCACCTCATTTGCTCACATTGTATATAGACGTATTTTTCTACAGTATTATTGACTGTATGTTTGTTTTACTCCATGTGTAACTCTGTGTTGTTGTATGTGTCGAACTGCTTTGCTTTATCTTGGCCAGGTTGCAATTGTAAATGAGAACTTGTTCTCAACTTGCCTACCTGGTTAAATAAAGGTGAAATAAAAAAATGTAAAAAATGTTTTTATCTTAACTAAATGAAATAAGTACCAACATCGGAGAAGGTGTGTTTGTAAAGGGTTGTGGTTTATATAGCTAGATATTAATTCTACTGGTGCCCAAATTTGACTGTAGGGTGTCGGCAAATATAATTTAATGTTTACCCTATTCATCTATGTCGAAGCTACTTATACGTTTCCCCTTTCATCTGTGTCTGGTGTTAGCTAGATACTGGCTAGCTAGGTCTTCAACCAACTTGGAAACCTCTGATGCCGTTGTCAAGTCAACACATCCGTCAGTGCTGATATGAACCGCATCATTAGAGGCATGCCTAATGGGAGATATATACAAAAAAATTATATAATTGATGCAATTTTAATGTTGTTTATGTGGCTTTGTGTATGACCAAATTTGCTTGAGATTATTTTACTGCAACACTGCTCAGAATGACTGTTCAGGACTACAACAATATTTTGAAGATAAATACACAATGCAGAGGATGAGAGGTCAAAACAGTAAAAGAAGATGAGAGAGTACTAACGATCAATAGGGAATTATTAATGAAAATAGTTGATTTTCAGTTCAACATCTGTTTATAATCAGTCATCGGACTGTACATTGAGTCTGGAGCAGGATACTTGTTATTTGGCCATTGGCCCAGTTGTACTGCAAGGACTTCTGATTGGTCAACCACAGGCTATGGTTGGGGGGGGGGGTTATAAATTACATCCTGTTGCTTTGTTCTGTGGAGAAAAACTGAGGACAGGGAAGACTGAACATCTACTTCTCAGCATAACATCTATAATTTGTCCTCAAATAAATATATTTTTCTCTCCCTGATTTGCTTTGGGTTCTGTGTTATTTAAGAATAACATCAACTGCTAACAGGACCTTTAAGCAGTCTCACAAAGAATGGCATAGGACTGTTGTAATAACACTAAACAGCAATTGTATTGTAACTTTTTTTCATTCACCCTAAAAAGGTGAAGTCTTAGAAAGACTTTTGTATGTAGCTGTCTGAAAAATAATATGGGTAGACAATTACACTAATTGGAAGACAAAGACGAATAGAAAGACAAAGATAATCACTCAGTACCTCATTTAATTCACTTTTTAAACCATTGTTTTTTTTTACATACATTGACATAATCACCATGGCTTTGATGAATACTTGATTCAGTCAATTGGGAGTGGATGTGTTTAAGATAACAGTTTGTTAGACTCAGAGGCGTCATGCCCTCAGATTGAAAAAATATATATAAATAATACAAAAAAATGTTTATTTTTTGTAGTTGTTGTTTCTCTGTAATGCTACCAGCCACCTAGCAATTTTATGAAGTTGGCTTTAGCTAGCCCAGATAGTTATGAGATTGGGAACCTAATCATTTCGGGCTATCAATCAAGTTAGAATAGCTAGCTTGTCTAACTATCTTAGCTGGCATGCCTCCTGGCAAGGTTGGTCGACATTAGAAAAGCAAGCAATTTCTAAATGTACTGAATAAGACTCACATTTCTTTCAATCTTTTACCCAGATTTATGCAGAGAAGTATATTTAGTTTCTTTAAAAAAATAACCACCAGTCAGGAGGATACAGACTACTCAAGAGGTATGCTTAGATATGCAATTAAGAATTAAGCATAATGATAATGGCTTTGGTTTGCAGGAAAAAGCTGTTTCAGGTGTTTGAAAAATACAACATCAACTTCTCAAATTCTCCACCCTCCAGTCATCCTCACGTACTTTGTGCCCCTCAGAATTTTGGGGTGCCTGCATGACGCCTCTAGTTACAGTGATGGAATGACAAGTGGCAACACCTGTCAAACACTCCCCCGTGTTTGTTTGACCTTCTGTTTCCAAAACCAAGTTAGGGCTAGATTCAATCCGTAACGCAGAAGATCCGAGTTATAGCTTGATTGAAATTTAAAGGCAATGTTGCCGTGTACGTGGAGGCTGCATTCATGGTAAGCGCTGCATATGTCAGCTCAATCAGAAATTACCTTTACATTTTAACGCAGATCTTCCGTGATACTTCCACAACATGGATTGAATCCAGCCCTTAGACAAAACTGGATGAATGATTGTTAATCAGTTGGCAAGTAAAGCTACCTGCCAGGCAAACATGTCTGTTCAACATACGGTTTTGGTACAAGATAAATGTGTGTTTCAATGAGACAAAAACGAATGAATGAATTAGAAATTTAACCAACTAGACATGTTGATGTAGGTTGAGTAATGAAGAAACTATGTTGACTCAATCAAATTCTGCCTGGAGGGTAGCAACTTCAGATGATGGCAAGTATCCATGGCCAGTAGACATTGTACAGGTGTAAACAGAACAGACTATTTGGTTGCGCAGTTCTATGAAAATAAACCACTTTGGGGGGACTTCTTGGCGCACTACACCCCCCATCACTTACTTGTTCTATTTCATTTTGAAAACATAGTTTTGTCATAAATGTATTACTGGTCACCACATAGATTTGGAATGTCTGAATAAATTCATGCTTTTTACATTACTATATAAATATTGAATAACCTGGACATATTACAAAAACTATGCTCTACAATGCAGACAACTGTACCAAAGTTAATCTAAAACACACACGCACACGCACGACAATATCACATTGATAGCCAAATCATTTTCTAATCAATTCAACATCAGGGTTGTGTTCATTCAGCACCAAATTGAAGAAAGCCGACTGAAACTTGGAGGGACTACCTGCACTGGTCCAATAAAAAACAATTGTTTGTTTTCCGTTGCATAGCGGTGTTTCCTCATGAACACAACCCAGCTCAAAGTTGTGTCAGGCCAGTGTGTATGTCAGCAAGAATGGCATGGACATAAAAATGAAGGTAGACAGAAAAGCAGAAAAGGTTGGATCCCATAGTCATTTTCACACAGTGGGTCTCATTTATCAATCGAGTGCAGCACAAATTTGTGTTTAGGCTAATAATGTATATTGTTTCACGAACATTTCACAGTTTCCAGAAACATTTTTACGCTCAGTTAGTTTTTTGGTGCACACAAATACCCCCCTTACAGAAAAAACACGACTTCACATGTAGATAGATATGTGACATTTCTCATGTGAAAATGTGTGTTTTTGGAACACGTCACATGATCACATTTACACATCTGATCACATGAAAATGTGTTTTTAGGACACGTGTTTTTCCGCAATGGCCTTTTCAGAGAACTAGAACTCGTTATTAAGTAGACCAAAATAAATTACAACATTTAAGTTCCTAACCACTGACAGTACCATGTATGCATTTGGACAGTAATAATTCAAATATGTATTTAATAAAATAAACTTGTCATCTCATAATCAAAAAATTATTCACTTGCTGTTTTTCAATGATGCTTGTCCTTGACTCACATTCTCCCTTCAAATAGATTAAGGTATTTATGCATGTTTGATAAGCATGGGTTTTACAAATTAGTTTTCTAAACAGCAAATACACAACATTTCTGTCCATGTGAAGATTGAGGCCCACTGACTGCTTTTCTGATTGGCATATTGCATACTAAACATATTCTTAGGAAATAAAGGATGGCATTCAATCCAATGCGCATTATAGAGCAGTGCAGCCGACAATGCATCTTTTAAGGCAATGTCCCAGTCATTTGCGGAGAGCGCATTCATGGTAAACGCTGCCGATGTCGGCTAAAGAGTGTGTTGCTCTATAACACACCTTATATTGAATCCCGGCCAAAGTCGATACAATAACAAAAACAAAGTGCACATTGAAAATTGTACAATAAACTTTATCACAGTACTAAAAAGGGTATTTCAACTAAAAATGATAGTTGGATTAAATGCTGTTTATTTACAATGGTATGGTTATTTTGGACAATTCACCATGGATATAGGAACATGTTAATTGGCAGGAATGGCCACTTAATGGTATCTTTAGGGGGCACAATGTCAAGTCATGACTTTTAGTTAAAGTTCCCCTTTAATGCCTTGTATGGCTCCTGAGTTCCATGCATTTGGATATATTTTAAGAGGAAAAGCTGCAAGTAAGAGTATAATAGGTTTTGGTCAATGTACAAGAATAATAAGAAAAAAAACAGACATAACATATCAATACGACTAACTTTATAAAAGCCCTATGACTACATGTTCTATAGCACCAGAACTGTATAAAAAATGTCAAGTGATCATTTGAGAATCATTTCTTAAAGGCACTTAAACATCATGCATTAATGGCTGAAGAACGTGTTTGTATAACAAATTGACTTGACCATGGTTCTTGCCATTTCATGTGTTAAGCATGGGAAAAAAAGTTGAACAAAAATAAGGGTGGTACAACACCATTTGACCCTCTGAAATATGTCCTCTTGAATGTTGTGCCTTACATTACTCTCAGTGAATACGCCTAATATGTTTTACAGTATACTTGTAACCTATATTTTTCATTTCCAAAATATCACACTGTCGATGAAACAGATTCTCATCGCATTTCTGAAACTTGCTCTGTATCACTGAGATTTGTCTCTGTAATAAAAAGTGTTTACACTAATTATTATCATTATCAATACCGTATACTTATTTGCACAAACAAATAAATCAATTGTCACAATCACAATTCATAATTCCCAAAACTTCAAGTGTAATACGGGAATTCACAAACTGAATTATATTCATAACATATTAAGTACTGTATCCCCTGAGACATTGCCATGTACCACCAGATGACAATCAATCAGTCAACGTTTAGAGAACTGTATGTTCTATCACAATAGCAATGTTGTTTTCTTGATTCCAGGTTAGAGCTAATTTGCATTGGTCAAGGTCATTATTAGTTCACAAATGTGTAAATGCAGCATTTCAGGCATGCAGCAGCTCAGATTGAGGCGTCCGGATCCTTTCTTTGCATCTGAAGAGATCCAGTGAGAATTGGTGACACTTAATCACAGGCATTTCCATACAAACAAACTGTGTGTGAGAAACAAAAGTAATATTAGTAATAATTATTTTTGAATCTCATCATTTTATATTACATTCCTTTTATTCGGTTCAATCGGCGTAAATAGTTAAGCCATCCATTTTAGTGTGTAATATTGGTTCCCTGAAGGAGGGGAATGGAACATAACACCAGGGTCGAGTTCGTTAGGGAAGTTTTGCAACAGAAAATTGGTACCTATTGAACACTACCCAGATAGTTCCACTAGTATAGCCCTGTCCTCATTGCTCGTTATGGAGAGTCTAAACTTATTGTGCCACGTCCTTATATCCATTGGGAAACTTTTTGTTACATCTGACATCTGTGGGATATCTCATACTTAAAGTTGTCTCATTCCCCTCCCTCAGGGAACAATGGTTTCATACATATAATTATTTTTTATTTTACTTACCTGCAGTCATTGCCTCCTGCACTGATCACATATTTGTCATCGTAGGAGAAACGAATATTTGTCACATGAGCCGAGTGGCCGAAGTAGCGCTTGTGTTTGGCCTATGAAAAGATAGATGTTTAATAGTTATATTATTATAAGTAGAATAATTAGTATTTCAACTGCAGAAAATATACAAATTCACATTCTCAAGTCAAGACTATGGGGTTTATTTTATAATATCAATAAAATGGGTGTACATTGGTAGTCACACGGAAAATGCTTACAAATTTTTCTATGCATGGAAAGTCAAATAGCTTGACGAGGCCAAAGTCATCCCCGGTGACTACATTGAGGCCGGCATGAGAGACGCAAGCACAATTGACGTCAGCTTTTTCAGCATTTCGCGGCCACACCCCCAGCACCTCATCTCCTAGTACACTGTGAAAGCAAGCAGAGTGGTTGTTTACTGTAAAAACGTAACGTTAATTGAAAAAAATATATGGCATAATATTGGGTGTGGTCTGTACATGTTGAATACTGTCATTATATATTTATTATAATGATCGAAGTTGAGTCATCAAATGGAATAATGTGTATCATCAGTGTACTTAACTGATAATGACTTTGGGCACAAATCAATATAATACATATCAGACCCAAAACCAAAACTCATGTGCGCTGGTCAGCTAAATGTTAACGGTCCATCATGACAGACTAATAAAATACAGCAGTAGAAAAGTTTCAATTTTAGAGTGTCAAGCAGCTAGCAAGAAACCCGTACCCGGCTCCACGAGGGGGCAAAAGGGGGCTTAGCCCCCTCAGTTGAAATTTGTGCCCCATCAGTTTAAGTTCGATGTCCCCATATAAAAATAGCAAAACACTTCAAATGATTGAGTGACAGGTTGCCGCAAAATCTGTATCTCCGCTGCGCTGTGTCAGCACAATGAACAGAGCACGCTGCAGTGTGTGTAGGCGTGTGCGGGCTTTAGAAAGCCACTGGGGAGCAGGGTTTCCGTTAGCTGGTAAATGCTGTCTTTTTGGCCGACAAAATAAATGAAAAGCCGATAAATACAATTGTAGCCAGCCAAGTTGGCCGGGGATGCCCTGGTGCTGAGGAGAGAGAGAAAGGAGGCCTTTTTCATTGAAATTAAACAACATTTAGAGATTATGCCTATAGTGAAAAGCCTACAAAAGCAGGGCTCCAGACTGCGACCATAGGTCTCATTGGACAGTAGGCTACAACTGCAAAGTTTATTGGGACATTAAATGTACTGTTAGATAAATACATGGCTACTATGAGTGGTTTTATCTTTAGAGTTTAGTTATCGAGCTCATGTGTTTTGAGTTTTCATACTCAGGTGGTGAATTGGCCCCAAATAAATTAGGCTATGATATTAGAGTACATAAAGATGCATGCAAATTCATTTTTACTGAACCCCCCAAAAATGTGAAAATTCAGGAAGACTATTTTAAAAGTAATAATATAACATCAAAAGCATAATTGTCTACGCAAAATGCATGACAATTACTGGATTAGGTTGCACATTAAAATATTTTGAATCAAAACATCACAAAATTATGAAATAACGTATTTTTTCAATGCCATCTCAGCAGTCTATTACATTTTTTTGTAAATCACTGTGTATTACTTTATAAGATGATAAGCGTACTAAGTTTTTCTAATGCGTTTTGCCTGAAAATAAATTGGTGCGACCAAATCATGGGCTGGTGCCACCAATTGAAAAACTAGGGGAAATGGTTAATCTGGAGCCCTGCTACAAGAGTTTTAATATTGTAGTGGACTCGCTATTCCGGTAGGATGCAATTTTGGAACATTAATTTATAAATGTTTTCGTATTTATAAACGTTTTATCATTATTGTATATCATTGTTATTATTGTAGGCCTATTTATTAATCCAAACCAGTTTTTTTATATGCAAAATGTGTTTGGTTTTATTTTGTTAAATTAAGTTCGATCTGTCTATTTAATTGTGTGCGCTGTATTTAGTTGAAGATTATGTAGGCCTGTCATAAAATAAATATCATTAGCCTATTTCTGTCATTTGTTGGGTACGTTAGACACTAGCCTTTCTTGGAAATTGCTGCAATATTGTCACGTCCTGACCATAGTAAGATGTTATTTTCTATGGTAGAGTAGGTCAGGGCGTGACAGGGGGTGTTTTGTGTTTTTCTATGTTTTGTATATCTATGTTTAGGTTCTAGTTTTTCTATTTCTATGTTGTTTTTTGGACCGATCTCCAATTAGAGGCAGCTGGTGCTCGTTGTCTCTAATTGGAGATCATACTTAAGTAGGGGTTTTTCCCACCTGTGGTTGTGGGTAGTTGTCTTCTGTTTAGTCTTCTGTGCATGATAGAACTGTTGGCTGTTATTTTGTCTTTAGTGTTCTGAGTTAAAATACATTTCATCATGAGCACTCAACACGTTGCGCTTTGGTACCCTCTCTACGACAGCCGTTACAAATATAGCCTGTTCAAAACTTTTGTGAAGATTTAAACCAGTTCACAAGTAGGTTTTATTCATTCTGTTGAGCCCTTTTCTTTGGCCAAATTAAGTTCCAACTGTAATGTTGGGTTTGCTGCAATATAATATCCTGCTCGTCTTTCCCTAGAAACAATGGCTTGAATTACTTTTGATATTACTCTTATAAAGTTTAGAAACATTTGCGAAGGTTTGGTGTGGCTATTAGCCTAATATACTGCAGGCATATGGTACGAAGGCAGTGCGCACAGGCTCTTTAAATGACCGACAGCTGAACTGAGGTGTGGATTAATGTTTTAGGCCTACCAGAGTTGCTGCTATAATCGAACAATATAATGCTTATTTGAATAGAAAATGTACGAATTAGCCTCCTTCTGTAAGCCTATATCTGTATAGCAGACAAGAATAAGAAATGAATGTCGGTGTCGTAGCATGCCGCCGCCTCCCCCACTCCCTCTGATTCTCTTTGTGTAATTTTTACCCCTTTTTTTTCTCCCCAATTTCGTGATATCCAATTACGATCTTGTCTCTTCGCTGCAACTCCTCAACAAGCTCGGGAGAGGCGAAGGTCTAGTCATGCGTCCCCTGAAACATGACCCCCCCAAGCCGTGCTTCTTAACACCCGCTCCCTTAACCTGGAAGCCAGCTACACCCATGTATCAGAGGAAATACCATTCAGCTGACGACCGGAAGTCAGCCTGCAGGCACCCGGCCCGCCACAAGGAGTCACTAGAGCACGATGAGCCAAGTAAAGCCCCCCCCCCCCCCGGCCAAACCTTCCCCTAACCCGGAAAACGCTGGGCCAATTGTGCAACGCCCCCCCGGCCAAACCCTCCCCTAACCCGGACAACGCTGGGCCAATTGTGCAATGCCCCCCCCCCCGGCCAAACCCTCCCCTAACCCGGACAATGCTGGGCCAATTGTGCAACGCCCTAAGGGACTCCCGGTCACAGCCGGTTGTGACCTAGCCTGGGATCGAACCCCTTAGACCGCTGTGCCACCGGAGAGGCCATTCTCTTTTTCAATATTAACACTTTCGCCAATAGGCCCGATGCATGCAATGCCCTGATGTATTTAGTGCTCAAATCTATGACAGCTGAACCATGAGGTGGACAATTATTGTTTTAGGAAAGTAAAAAACAATAGGCTATAAAGTTTTTCATATGCTACATTTCGAAACACAATGAAGTGTTTTTGTAATTACTTATAGGCTGTTTTTAAGGACACTGTGGCTCTTCAGAAAAGGTAAGAAAACAATGTTGCTTTTTTTTAATCAAATCTTGCTTTAGTTTGTAGGGTGCTGTACATGGTGCTGATAAAGCGCAGAAGAGATTTTCGCACCAACCTGTCACTTCTTGGTCAAAAGCATTTGAACTTAATTTTATTGTTGTATACCGTGATATAAGCAGAATTCAATCATTTCAATGCAAGGACCTAAAAAAATGGTGCCCCAACGCCGATTTCAACTGCCCCGTAGTCATTGTATCCTGGCGCCAGTCTGAAGAACACATTTTTAGTTCCCTGAACATTGTGGGAAAAGTAATTTTTCAAATCACCAAATGAGAACCTTTAGGGAATGTTACAGGAACGTTCTGTGCAAGCTGTTTTAGAACATAAATATGAACAGATTACAACTGTAATATACCTGTTTTAGTTCTTGAAGCATCTTACCTTGTCCAGGTGGCCCAAGTGATCCTTTCAATAACAGATTGCTCAGCTACCATCTTTCCTGATGGAACCTCATGGACCTGCCGACTGTACGTACCTGTGGACACCTGTAATGACATCCCACACAATTCTGCTATGGTGAGATGAAGAGGGGTTGTAACAATGGATAACGTAATAACACAGGTTAATGTAATAACTTTCAGTAATATAACTTTTTCATTAATAATGAAATTAAACCAGTTAAAAGGGGCAATCTGGGATTGACACATCCATTTTGGGACTTAAAAATTAAAGATGTCCAGCCATTGATTCTTGAAGAATATAAATGTCTCATGAGCTTAGTTCAACAGTCTTACTCCAACACAACCCAAAATATAAGCTTGTTTCACTCCACTGTTGGTAAACAATGTAATTGTAATGAAACACAGTAAAGGCTTTAGCTATCGTTTTGATCTCCTAGATGGCCCATCCTTGCATCCATAGCTCCGTCTATGAATTTGAGAGTGGTTACATTTCTCAAGCCCCATCCTTCCGCTGTTTACTAAGAAAGTGGCGGGTTACTGCTTTATTGTTGTTTGAAACGCAGATTGCCTCTTTAATAACTTGCCAGAAAACATAATAAAGCTGTTGAATGGATAACTTAACTTTTCAGGTGAGTAAAACATTTATTACCACATAATTCAATTAACTCCATGCTAGGTACAGTGCATTCTGAAAGTATGCAGACTCCTTGATTTTTTCCCATATTTTGTTACGTTACAGCCTTATTCTAAAATTGATTAACTTGTTTTTTTTCCATCAATCTACACACAATACCTCATAAATGACAAAGCAAAAACAAGTTTTTAAAATGTTTGCTAAGTTATACAAAAATATACTGCTCAAAAAAATAAAGGGAACACTTAAACAACACAATGTAACTCCAAGTCAATCACACTTCTGTGAAATCAAACTGTCCACTTAGGAAGCAACACTGATTGACAATACATTTGACATGCTGTTGTGCAAATGGAATAGACAACAGGCGGAAATTATAGGCAATTAGCAAGACACCCCCCATAAAGGAGTGGTTCTGCAGGTGGGGACCACAGACCACTTCTCAGTTCCTATGCTTCCTGGCTGATGTTTTGGTCACTTTTGAATGCTGGCGGTGCTTTCACTCTAGTGGTAGCATGAGACGGAGTCTACAACCCACACAAGTGGCTCAGGTAGTGCAGCTCATCCAGGATGGCACATCAATGCGAGCTGTGGCAAGATGGTTTGCTGTGTCTGTCAGCGTAGTGTCCAGAGCATGGAGGTGCTACCAGGAGACAGGCCAGTACATCAGGAGACGTGGAGGAGGCCGTAGGAGGGCAACAACCCAGCAGCAGGACCGCTACCTCTGCCTTTGTGCAAGGAAGAGCAGAAGCACTGTCAGAGCCCTGCAAAATGACCTCCAGCAGGCCACAAATGTGCATGTGTCTGCTCAAACGGTCAGAAACAGACTCCATGAGGGTGGTATGAGGGGCCCGACGTCCACAGGTGGGGGTTGTGCTTTCAACCCAACACCGTGCAGGACGTTTGGCATTTGCCAGAGAACACCAAGATTGGCAAATTCGCCACTGGTGCCCTGTGCTCTTCACAGATGAAAGCAGGTTCACACTGAGCACAAGACAGACATGACAGAGTCTGGAGACGCCGTGGAGAACATTCTGCTGCCTGCAACATCCTCCAGCATGACCGGTTTGGCGGTGGGTCAGTCATGGTGTGGGGTGGCATTTCTTTGGGGGGCCGCACAGCCCTCCATGTGCTCACCAGAGGTAGCCTGACTGCCATTAGGTACTGAGATGAGATCCTCAGACCCCTTGTGAGACCATATGCTGGTGCGGTTGGCCCTGGGTTCCTCCTAATGCAAGACAATGCTAGACCTCATGTGGCTGGAGTGTGTCAGCAGTTCCTGCAAGAGGAAGGCATTGATGCTATGGACTGGCCCGCCCGTTCCCCAGACCTGAATCCAATTGAGCACATCTGGGACATCATGTCTCGCTCCATCCACCAACGCCACGTTGCACCACAGACTGTCCAGGAGTTGGCGGATGCTTTAGTCCAGGTCTGGGAGGAGATCCCTCAGGAGACCATCCGCCACCGCATCAGGAGCATGCCCAGGCGTTGTAGGGAGGTCATACAGGCACGTGGAGGCCACACACACTACTGAGCCTCATTTTGACTTGTTTTAAGGACATTACATCAAAGTTGGATCAGCCTGTAGTGTGGTTTTCCACTTTAATTTTGAGTGTGACTCCAAATCCAGAACTCCATGGGTTGATAAATTGGATTTCCATTGATTATTTTTGTGTGATTTTGTTGTCAGCACATTCAACTATGTAAAGGAAAAAGTATTTAATAAGATTATTTCATTCATTCAGATCTAGGATGTGTTTTTTTAGTGTTCCCTTAATTTTTTTGAGCAGTGTATATAAAATTGAGACCCTTTACTGAGTACTTTTTTGAAGCACCTTTGGCAGTGATTCCAGCCTCGAGTCTTCTTGGGTATGATGCTACAAGCTTGGCACACCTGTGTTTGGAGAGTTTCTCCCATTCTTCTCTGCAGATCCTCTCAAGCTCTGTCAGGTTGGATAGGGAGTGTCGCTGCACAAATATTTTCAGGTCTCTCCAGAGACGTTTAATCAGGTTGAAGTCCGGGCTCTGGCTGGGCCACTGCTGCGCTGTCTTGGCTGTGTGCTTAGGGTCATGATCAGGTCTGAGGTCCTGATCACTCTGGCAGGTTTTCATCAAAGATCTCTCTGTACTTTGCTCTGTTCATCTTTGCCTCAATCCTGACTAGTCTCCCCGTTCCTGCAGCTGAAAAACATCCCCATAGCAGGATGCTGCCACCACCATGCTTCACAGTAGGGATGGTGCCAGGGTTCCTCCAGATGTGACGCTTGGCATTCAGGCCAAAAAAGTTCAATCTTGGTTTCATCAGACCAGAGAATCTTGTTTCACAGTCCGAGTCCTTTAGGTGACTTTTGGCAAACTCCAAGCGGGCTGTCATGTGCATTTTACTGAGGATTGGCTTACATCTGGCCACTACCATAAAGGCCTGGTTGGTGGAGTGCTGCAGAGATGGTTGTCCTTCTGGAAGGTTGTCCCATCTCCACAGAGGAACTGGAGCTCTGTCAGATTGACCATTGGGTTCTTGGTCACCTCTCTGACCAAAGCCAGCTCTAGGAAGAGTCTTAGTGGTTCCAAACTTGGGGACCTGGGGCCTCCCGAGTGGCACAGCAGCTGTGACCGGGAGACCCACGAGGCGGCGCACAATTGGCCTAGCGTCTTCCGGGTTAGGGGAGGGTCTAACCGGCTGGGATTTCCTTGTCCCATTGCGCTCTAGTGACTCCTTGTGGCAGGCCGGGCGCCCACAATCGGACCTGCGGCTGGCTTCCAGGTTAAGTGAGCAGTGTGTCAAGAAGCAGTGCGGCTTGACAGGGTAGTGTTTCGGAGGACGCATGGCTCTCCACCTTCGCCTGTCCCAAGTCCGTAGGGGAGTTGCTGCGATGGGACAAGAATGTAACTACCAATTGGTAAAAAAAAAAATCATATCCCAATGCCCCAGCGCAGTGATTGTGGACATCGCCCTGTGTAGGGTGCTGTCTTTCGGATGGGACGTTAAACAGGTGCCCTGACTCTCTGTGGTCACTAAAGATCCATGGCACTTATCGTAAGAGTAGGGGTGTTATCCCCGGTGTCCTAGCTAAATTCCCAATCTGGCCTTCATACCATCATGGCCACCTAATCATCCCCAGTTTACAATTGGCTCATTCATCTCCCTGTAACTATTCCCCAGGTCGTTGCTGTACCAGGCAACTTACCTGGTAAAATAAGGTTAAAAATAAAAATGTGGTACCCTTCCCCAGATCTGTGCCTCAACACAATACTGTCTCAGAGCTCTACAGACAATTCCTTCGATCTCATGGCTTGGCTTTCGCTCTGATATGCACTGTCAACTGTGGGACATTATATAGACAGGTATGTGCCTTTCCAAATCATGTCCAATCAATTGAATTTAGCACAGGTGGACTCCAATGAAGTTGTAGAAACATCTCAAGGATGATCAATGGAAACAGGATGCAACTGAGCTCAATTTTGAGTCTTATAGCAAAGGGTCTGAATACTTATGTAAAGTATCATTTTTTTTTTTTTGTAAATAGATTTGCATAATTTCTAAACCTTTTTCGCTTTGTCATTATGGGGTATTGGGTGTAGATTGCTGACGATTAAAAAATATATATATATTTTTTAGAATAAGGCTGTAACGTAACAAAATGTGGAAAAAGTCAAGGGTTCTGAATACTTTCCAAAGGCACTGTACATGTTTCATTTTATTTTTTATTTCACCTTTATTTAACCAGGTAGGCCAGTTGAGAACAAGTTCTCAATTACAACTGCGACCTGGCCAAGATGAAGCAAAGCAGTGCAACAAAAACAACCACTCAGAGTTACACATGGGATAAACAAACGTACAGTCAATAACACAATAGAACATCTGTATACAGTGTGTGCAAATGTAGTAAGGAGGTAAGGCAATAAATAGGCCATAGTGGCGAAGTAATTACAATTTAGCAATTAACAGTGGAGTGACAGATGTGCAGATGAGGATGTGCAAGTAGAAATACTGGTGTGCAAAAGAGCAGAAAAAACAAATATGGGGATGAGGTAGGTAGTAGGTTGGATGGGCTATTTACAGATGGGCTGTGTACAGCTGCAGCGATCGGTAAGCTGCTCTGACAGCCAATGCTTGAAGTTAGTGAGGGAGATATGTCTCCAACTTCAGTGATTTTTGAAATTCGTTCCAGTCATTGACAGCAGAGAACTGGAAGGAAAGGCGGCCAAAGGAGGTGTTGGCTTTGGGGATGACCAGTTAAATATACCTGCTGGAGCACGTGCTACGGGTGGGTGTTGCTATGCTAGCAAAGACTTATAGATCACCTGGAGCCAGTGGGTTTGGCGGCGAATATATGTAGTGAGGACCAGCCAACGAGAGCATACTACCCGCAATGGTGGGTAGTATATGGGGCTTTGGTGACAAAACGGATGGCACTGTGATACACTGCATCCAATTTGCTGAGTAGAGTGTTGGAGGCTATTTTGTAAATTACATTGCCGAAGTCAAGGATAGGCAGGATAGTCAGTTTTACAAGGGTATGTTTAGCAGCATGAGTGAAGGAGGCTTTGTTGTGAAGTAGGAAGCCGATTCTAGATGCTTAATGTGAGTCTTGAAGGAGAGTTTAGTCTAGCCAGACACCTAGAATATGTGGACAACTATAAATACCTAAGTCAGAACCGTCCAGAGTAGTGATGCTAGTCGGAAGGGCGGGTGTGGGCAGCAATCGGTTGAAGAGTATGCATTTAGTTTTACTAGCATTTTAAGAGCAGTTGGAGGTCACGGAAGGAGTGTTGTATGGCATCGAAGCTTGTTTGGAGGTTTGTTAACACAGTGTCCAAAGAAGGGCCAGATGTATACAGTATGGTGTCGTCTGTGTAGAGGTGGATCAAAGAATCACCCGCAGCAAGAGCCACATCTTTGATATATACAGAGGAAAGAGTTGGCCCGAGAATTGAACCCTGTGACACCCCCATAGAGACTACCAGAGGTCCGGAAAACAGCTCCTCCGATTTGACACACTGAACTCTGAGAAGTAGTTAGGGAACCAGGCGAGGCAGTCATTAGAGAAACCAAGGCTGTTGAGTCTGCCGATAAGAATACGGTGATTAACAGAGTCAAAAGCCTTGGCCAGGTCGATGAAGACGGCTGCACAGTACTGTTTTTTATCGATGGTGGTTATGATATCATTTAGGACCTTGAGCGTGGCTGAGGTACACCCGTGACCAGCTCGGAAACCAGATTGCATAGTGGAGAAGGTACGGTGGGATTTGAGATGGTCGGTGATCTGTTTGTTCACTTGGCTTTCGAAGACTTTAGAAAGGCAGGGCAGGATGGATATAGGTCTGTAACAGTTTGGGTCTAGAGTGTCTCTCCCTTTGAAGAGGGGGATGACCATGGCCGCTTTCCAATCTTTTTAGGAATCTCAGACGATAGGAAAGAAAGGTTGAACAGACTAGTAATAGTAATTTGCCAAGAGCCACCTCTCAGTTTATAACAACTAATGTGAGGGGTCCCAGTGCACAGAAACATTGATTGAGGAGTGCTCTTTCCATTTGATCAATTAAGTCTGTATTTTTCCTCTACAAAGATTAAAGCATGAAAATATTATCCAGTCTTACCTCGATGTACTTGCTGTCAGCCGAAAAGTCCATCTGGATGACAAAGCCAGCAATGTCCTTGCAGTAGCCAATACGGTTGAGTGAAGGACCCAGAGTAAGGTCGTAGAAGTCCACCGCGTTGTCCACAGAGCCCACTGCTAGCAGACGGTTGTCTGGGCTGAATCTTTATAACAAAGAATGACCTGATTAATCCCATACTGTATGGGCCAGTTTCCCGGACATAGATTAAGCCTAGTCCTGGACAAAAAAAGCAAGCTCAATGGAAAATCACCAAATGTGCATAAAGAGTGGGAGATTATAAAGTGGGAATCCAAATAAAAAGGCAAACAATGGAGCAAATGCATCCATTGACATTTTCAAATGCAATAAGTACTTGCTTTCTATGATACAGTGCCTTCAGAAAGTATTCACACCCTTTGAATTTTTCCACATTTTGTTGTTGCATCCCAAATTTAAAATTAATTCAATTTATATATTTTTTCTCACTGATCTACACACGAAACCCCATAATGTCAAAGTGGAATTATATTTTTAACAGTAAAAAATGTTCTTAACTTCTTATGGATGGTGGCAGTATTGAGTAGCTTGGGATGACTGACGTGCCCAGAGTACACTGCCTGCTAATCACGCCCAGAAACTAAGATAGGCATATTATTAGTAGATTTGGATAGAAAACACTCTGACATTTCTAGAACTGTTTGAATGATGTCTGTGAGTATAACAGAACCCATATGGCAGGCAAAAACCTGAGAAAAAATCCAAACAGGAAGTGGTTTGTAGTTTTTCAAGTGATTGTCTATCCAAACTACAGTCTCTGTGGGGTCATTTTGCACTTCCCAAGGCTTCCACTAGATGTCAACAGTCTTTAGAACCTTGTTTGAGGCTTCTACTGTGAAGTGGGGATGAATAAGAGCTCATTGAGTGAGAGGACTGCCAGCAGGGCATGAGCCTCAGCCATGCGAGCTCACGTGAGAGGTAGCTCAGTTCCATTGCATTTCTGAAGACAAAGGATTTCTCCGGTTGAAACTTTATTGCGGATTTATGATAAAAACATCCTAAAGATTCATTCTATACACCGTTTGACATGTTTCTACGAACTGTAATAGAAATGTTTGAGTTTTCGTCTGACCTGCGCGTCATGAATGTGGATTTGTGAACTGAAGGCGCGAACAAAAAGGAGGTATTTGGACATAAAGGATGGACTTTATCGAACAAAACAAACATTTATTATGGACCTGGGATTCCTGGGAATGCATTCTGATGAAGATCATCAAAGGTAAGTGAATATTTATAATGCTATTTCTGACTATTGTTGACTCCAACATGGTGGATATATTGTATGGCATGTTTTTGTGTCTGAGCGCAGTACTCAGATTATTGCATGGTGTGCTTTTTCGGTAAAGCTTTTTTGAAATCTGACACAGCAGTTGCATTCAGGAGAGGTTTATCTAAAGTTCCATGCATAACACTTGTATTTTCATCAACATTTGAGTATTTCTGTAAATTGATGTGGCTCTCTGCAAAATCACCGGATGTTTTGGAGGCAAAATATTACTGAACATAACGCGCCAATGTAAACTGAGATTTTTGGATATAAATATGAACTTTATCGAACAAAACATACATGTATTGTATAACATGAAGTCCTATGAGTGTCATCTGATGAAGATCAGCAAAGGTTAGTGATACATTTTATCTCTTTCTGCTTTTTGTGACTCCTCTCTTTGGCTGGAAAATGGCTGTTTTTTTGTGACTAACATAATCATGGTTTGCTTTCGCCGTAAAGCCTTTTTGAAATCAGACACTGTGGCTGGATTAACAAGAAGTAAAGCTTTAAAATGGTGTATAATACTTGTATGTTTGAGGAATTTTAATTATGAGATTTTTGTTTTGAATTTGGCGCCCTGCACTTTCACTGGCTGTTGTCATATCGATCCCGCTAACGGGATTCAAGCCATAAGAAGTTTTAACAAGTCAGACATTAAGTTGCATGGACTCACTCTGTGTTCAATAATGGTGTTTAATATGATTTTTTTAATGACTACCCCATCTCTGTACCCCACACATAAAATTATTTGTAAGGTTAAGCATTGAATTTCATGCACAGATTCAAAAACAAAGACCAGGGAGGTTTTCCATTGCCTCATGAAGAAGGGCACATATTGGTAGACGGGTAAAAAAAAAAAGCAGACATTGAATATACCTTTGAGCATGGTGAAGTTATTAATTACACTTTGGATGGTGTATCAAAACAACTAGTCAGGGGGCTCTAGAGGGTGATGACGTAACAGGTGGCAGCGTGGTAGGCACACTTTGTCCTATGTATTAATCACAAAAAATGAGGATTAGCTGATAACTACAAAACAAAGCATTCTGGATAATATAGAGAATCTGGAACTATATATTGATCAGAATTTTGATATGCTTAAAAAATAAACAGATACATCGAAACAAACAGAAGACCTTCCCTCGAGTTCTGCAAGCGAAACAGGAGGAAAGCCATCGTCTAAAATTCCAAACTTAACATTGGAGAGGGACGTTTTTATAACTGTCTCCATAAGATAGAGCATTGCTTACAAGCATGAGAGAGCAGTTAAAAAAATGGATCTATTGCCTGGGCTCTTGGGGAAGGTTGAGGCCTTAAAAAGAGGAATGGATTACAGTAATAAAATGAAGAACTACAAGTGGAAAATAAGATATTGAAAACTACTGTGCACTGCGGTATGATAATAAAACAATTAAAGCGAATTACTTGATCTAAAGTGCAGAAGTATGAGAAATAATATTGTTATAATGGGAATAAAGGAGGATGTCAACGATGGAAAAAGTCAAGGTGTTCATGAAACGTAATCTCAAGATGACGGACGAACAGGTGGAAACAATTGATTTTCGAAGAGCTCACCATTTTGGTAACAGAGCAGAGAGAAGGCCCCGTCCGATCGTAGCTATTCTAACCCACTAGAAAATGAAAATGTCCTTGTTACAAAAGGGTGGGGAATTGAAGAACACCCCATTCTCTATTAATGAACAATTTCCTCATGAAATAGTGGAGAGACAACGTGCCCTGTACCCCACTTTCAAAAGGCTCAGAGCAGAGAAGCAGAATGTTCGTCTAGTGGTCGATCAATTATATGTAAATAATCAAATGTTCAAGGACTCAAAGATTATAACGTGTCTGAGTGTAGCTACCTCCTGTTGAAGTAGTCCCCTATACATATTTGCACCACAATAAAAATATGGATTCATTGTTTTTTTACAAAAACAAATATTTTGCATGAACAACTTTTTTTGTTTTTATTCATGCATTATGGAACCGTGGACTTAAAATAAGGTTGGATTTATGGTAATGCTGAATGGGTATGATGAACTTATTAATTTTCTATATAGGCTATATGGAACTTTGGACTATATGGACGTAATATCAGGTTTTGATTTCGAGGAAGGCGAGGATGGGTAAGGCTGACCTTTTTTTATTCTTTATGATTTTTTTATGTATTTAATTTGAAGATTGTACATTAGAAATACCAAGGTTGTTTTTTTGTTGTTTATGATGATATGTCCTAATTGTAGAGGTTGGGTATATTATGACTTAAAAGCTGTTATATAGTGCGGCCCTTGTTTGCCGATGTGAATCGGAATGATTAGCTTTTAAGATAAAACATAATCAATATGAAATATATGTATTATAGGGCTCGGATAAAGGATTATATAATTAAAAACCTGCCTAGGGTCTCTATTGGAATAGGCCTATACGATCTTAAAATAATTGGTATTACCCTTTTACATTTAAAAAATAAATCTCAATGTAAAAAATGTAAAGGATGATTATTCTTCCGATACACACCGGCAAATGGATGGATTAGGTATTGTCAACAGGGTTGTTGTCTCTAGTGTGTGTGGGCTGCTTAACATTGGGATAAAGGGATTCAAGTTAACGATAATTGGCTTATGGAAGCACTTCTCTAAGCGAGATATATATATATATATATATTTCTATATAAGCTATTTATGCTACCTTTTATATTCTTGATCCTAATGCTATAGGCCTAGGTGTAAAACAGCCGAGGTGATAGAGCAACAACCCTGGAATAAAAAACGTGTATGGTGGAGAGAGGGTTGGTTTTACAAGTTTACTCGCTCTGGATTGTCAGTACTGTATGTGTTCGTGGCTGTCGTGCCGTGGCTGTGTCGGAATCGATTGTGAGTTGAACTTGAGTATGCCTTCCCATAAGGGAGTGCCCGGGGTTGGCTTGCAGTCGGCTCTGGCACAGCCATGGAACGATACAATAGGATATAATGTGATGAAAACACATTTTTACTTGCAGTCATTAGTGGCTGTTAGAATCTATGTTCCATTTTCCTTCTTCCTTTTATTGTCGGAATACAACAGGATAGAATGAGGACCACATGAAATATGTCTTGCATGTAATGGACATAAAAAAAGGGACTGGTCTTGCGATATATTTACAGTTGAAGTCAGAAGTTTACATACACCTTAGCCAAATACATTTAAACTCAGTTTTTCACAATTCCTGACATTTCATCCTAGTAAAAATTCCCTGTCTTAGGTCAGTTAGGATCACCACTTTATTTTAAGAATGTGAAATGTCAGAATAATAGTAGAGAATGATTTATTTCAGCTTTTATTTCTTTCATCACATTCCCAGTGGGTCAGTTTACATACACTCAATTAGTATTTGGTAGTATTGCCTTTAAATTGTTTAACTTGGGTCAAACGTTTCGGGTAGTCTTCCACAAGCTTCCCACAATAAGTTGGGTGAATTTTGGCCCATTCCTCCTGACAGAGCTGGTGTAACTGAGTCAGGTTTGTAGGCCTCCTTGCTCGCACACACTTTTTCAGTTCTGCCCACCATATTTTCTATGGGATTGAGGTCAGGGCTTTGTAATGGCCACTCCAATACCTTGACTTTGTTGTCCTTAAGCCATTTTTCCACAACTTTGGAAGTATGCTTGGGGTCATTGTCCATTTGGAAGACCCATTTGCGACCAAGCTTTAACTTACTGACTGATTTCTTGAGATGTTGCTTCAATATATTCACACAATTTTCCTCCCTGATGATGCCATTTATTTTGTGAAGTGCACCAGTCCCTCCTGCAGCAAAGCACCCCCACAACATGATGCTGCCACCGCGTGCTTCACGGTTGGGATGGTGGTCTTCAGCTTGCAAGCCTCCCCCTTTTTCCTACAAACATAACAATGGTCATTATGAGCAAACAGTTCTATTTTTATTTCATCCCAGAGGACATTTCTCGAAAAAGCACTATCTTTGTCCCCATGTGCAGTTGCACGCCGTAGTCTAGCTTTTTATGGCGGTTTTGGAGCAGTGGCTTCTTCCTTGCTGAGCAACCTGTCAGGTTATGTCAATATAGGACTCGTTTTACTGTGGATATAGATACCTTTGTACTGGTTTCCACAGCATCTTCACAAGGTCCTTTGCTGTTGTTCTGGGATTGATTTGCACTTTTCGCACCAAAGTACGTTCATCTCTAGGTGACAGAACGCATCTCCTTCCTGAGCGGTATGACGGCTGTGTGGTCAGATGTTAATACTTGCGTACTATTGTTTGTACAGATGAACGTGGTACATTCAGGCGTTTGGAAATTGCTCCCAAGGATGAACCAGACTTGTGGAGGTCTACAATGGTTTTTCTGAGGTCTTCGCTGATTTCTTTTGATTTTCCCATGATGTCAAGCAAAGAGGCACTGAGTTTGAAGGTAGGCTTTGAAATACATCCACAGGTACACCTCCAATAAGCAGGTACACCTCTATAAGCTTCTGATAGGCTAATTGACATCATTTGAGTCAATTGGAGGTGTACCTGTGGATGTATTTCAAAGCCTACCTTCAAACTCAGTGGCTCTTTGCTTGACATCATGGATTTTCTGGAATATTACAAGCTGTTTAAAGGCACAGTCAACTTAGTGTAAAACTTCTGACCCCCTGGAATTGTGATATAGTGAATTATAAGTGAAATAATCTGTCTGTAAACAATTGTTGGAAAAATTACTTGTGACATGCACAACGTAGATGTCCTAACCGACTTCCCAAAACTATAGTTTGTTAACAAGAAAATTGTGGAGTGGTTAAAAAACGAGTTTTAATGACTCCAACCTAAGCGTATTTATTTTTCCCAGACTGTTTTCCATGTTATTTGGTTAGTTCTCTTAGGCATCCTCATAGATAATTATGTTATCATGGAACTGCCCATATTTCCCTCTGGCCAACGCCAATTGGCAGCCAAGGGTTTGCCTTAGGACGCAAAGGTGCGTCATGAGTCAGGGAGATGGTCTGATGGTCTTAGTGACAACAGACCTAGATATGGGGGGAGGTTTTAGTGGGTGGAATATTAGGACAATTGGAGGTTTACAAAGTTACAGTATGCTTAACAGTGCAAATTATTATGGTACAGCTAAAAGGACACTTAATCATCATGGTGCTTTTAATGGTAAGTTTACTAACATTGGTTGTGGTAAGTATAATTGAAACATGGATATCATTATGGTAAGTGGGGAAATAAGTATAGCAAGTTATACTTGTAATGGCCTAGCAGATCATAAAAAAAGAAGATACATTTTTACATGGCTAAAAGAGAAATAATATATCTATTGTTCACAAGAAACTCATTCTACAAATATAGATGGTTGGGTGGAAAAAAGGACGGAGAGGGAAATATATTTTTGTCATGGTCAAAGATACTCAAAATGTGTCACAACTTCCGCCGAAGTTGGTCCCTCTCCTTGTTCGGGCGGCGTTCGGCGGTCGAAGTCACCGACCTTCTAGCCATCGCTGATCCACTTTTCATTTTCCATTGGTTTTGTCTTGTCTTCCATCACACCTGGTTCCAATTCCATCAATTACATGTTGTGTATTTAACCTGTCTGGGCTAGGGGGCAGTATTTTCACGGCCGGATAAAAAACGTACCCGATTTAAACTGGTTACTACTCTTGCCCAGAAATGGGAATATGCATATTATTAGTATATTTTGATAGAAAACACTCTAAAGTTTCTAAAACCATTTGAATGGTGTCTGTGTATAACAGAACTCATATGGCAGGCAAAAACCTGAGAAGATTCCAAGTAGGAAGTGGCCTGTCTGCGATTTTGTAGTTATCCTTTTGCTTGTCTATCGAAACTACAGTATCCGTGGGGTTATGTTGCACTTTCTAAGGCTTCCCTTGTCTCTCTAAAGCCGCCAGAAAGCAGATTAGGGCGTCTCCTGTCTCTGGGCAAAGTATAGTAACTCAGTTTGTCAGTGGTCTGCCTGAGGACAAAGGGAATGGAAATGCGCGTTCACGAGACCTTGCCATTTTTTATTTTCCTCTTTGAATGAATACAGTATTGTCCGGTTGGAATATTATCGCTATTTTACGAGAAAAATACCATAAATTGATTTTGAACAGCGTTTGACATGCTTCTAAGTACGGTAAAGGAACATTTTTTAATTTTTTTGTCTCGAAATGCGCTCGCGCGTTACCCTTTGGATAGTGACCTGAACGCACAAACAAAACTATGGATTATTAGGAACAAAAACAACATTTGTTGTGGAAGTAGCAGTCCTGGGAGTGCATTCTGACGAAGAACAGCAAAGGTAATCCAAGTTTTGTAATAGTAATTCTGAGTTTAGGTTGCCCCAAACTTGGCGGGTGTCAAATTAGCTAGCCGTGATGGCTGAGCTATGTACTCAGAATATTGCAAAATGTGCTTTCGCCGAAAAGCTATTTTAAAATCTGACATAGTGATTGCATAAAGGAGTTCTGTATCTATAATTCTTTAAATAATTGTTATGTATATTGTCAACGTTTATCATGAGTAATTTAGTAAATTCACCGGAAGTTTTCGGTGGGAATGCTAGTTCTGAACATCACACGCCAATGTAAAAAGCTGGTTTTTGATATAAATATGAACTTGATTGAACAAAACATGCATGTATTGTATAACATAATGTCCTAGGAGTGTCATCTGATGAAGATCATCAAAGGTTAGTGCTGCATTTAGCTGTGTTTTGGGTTTTTGTGACATATGCTTGCTTGAAAAATGGCTGTGTGGTTATTTGTCTATGTACTCTCCTAACATAATCTAATGTTTTGCTTTTGCTGTAAAGCCTTTTTGAAATCGGACAGTGTGGTTAGATTAACGAGAGTCTTATCTTTCAAATGGTGTAAAATAGTTGAATGTTTGAAATGTTGAAATTATTGCATTTGAGGTATTTGTATTTCGCGCCACGCGATTCCACTGGCTGTTGAATAGAGTGGGACGCTAACGTCCCACCTAGCCCATAGAGGTTAACCCTCTGTTCTTATCAGTAATTGTTTTCTTGTAATGCTTATGCACGGTATACTGGTATTTTACCAGTTTTTGTTTGACCCATTTAGTGTATTGTTCTGTTGACGGTGGTTTATGGATATTAAATGACACCGTTGTAAATCAGTTTTCGCTCTCCTGCGCCTGACTTCTCTGCCGCCAGTATGCATTGCACTACAGAATTACCGACCAAACTATGGAGTCAACAGGAGCAGGTACCCCAGGTATAGGGGTGGAGGAGCGCGTCCGTGAGCACGCAGCAATGCTCCACCATCATGGCACCGCCATGGACCACGTTGTCCAGACAATGGACCGCTGGGAAAGACGGAGATCTTCCAGCGCCTCCACCAGCACAACCGGGGTCTCCCCTGAGCACCGTCGGGCCGTGAGAGGGTGTCCGCCCTCGTCTCGTGCCTCACCGGGAAAGCCCTGAAGTGGGCCAATGCCGTGTGGAGAGAGGGAGATGCGGCATGGACCAGTTTGAGGAGTTCACCCGCGGTTTCCGGGTAGTCTTTGACCACCCACCCGAGGGTAGAGCAGCGGGTGAACGCCTCTTCCATCTGAGGCAGGAGATGAGGAGCGCCCAGGAGTTCGCCCTGGAGTTTACGACCCTGGCTGCCGGCGCGGGATGGAACGACAGGGCCCTGATCGACCATTACCGCTGCAGTCTATGCGAGGACGTCCGTCGGGAGTTGGCATGCAGAGACACCACCCTCACGTTCGACCAGCTGGTGGACCTGTCCATCCGGCTGGACAACCTGCTGGCTACCCACAGACGTTCAGATCAGGGTCTGGTGGCTCCATCCTCCCGCACCTCCTCTCCGATACCCATGGAGCTGGGAGGGGCGGTGTGCAGGGAGACGGAGGGGGTTCCAGCTCGTGCACCATCTGTGACCGCAGAGGTCACACTGCCGGTCAGTGCCGGTTTGGTTCCTCTGGGGATCGAGGCAGCAGGCAGGGTGCTCTGGCGTCACCCCAGGTGAGCCGGCACCATTCTCACCCAGAGCCCTCTGTTGCGCATTCCCAGCATAAGGCGCTCGTCAATTCAGGCCCGGCTGGGAATTTTATTGATAGAGCGTTAGCCTATAGTTTAGGGATCCCCATTGTTCCCGTGGCTGTGCCTTTCCCCGTTCACGCCTTAGATAGTCGACCATTAGGGTCAGGGTTGATTAGGGAGGTCACCGCTCCTTTGGGCATGGTGACGCAGGGGGGTCACACGGAGAGAATTAGTCTCTTCCTTATTGACTCTCCTGCGTTTCCCGTGGTGCTGGGCCTACCCTGGTTAGCTTGTCATAACCCCACCGCCGAAGTTGGTCCCTCTCCTTGTTCGGGCGGCATTCAGCGGTTGAAGTCATCGACCTTCTAGCCATCGCTGATCCACTTTTCATTTTCCATTGGTTTTGTCTTGTCTTCCATCACACCTGATTCCAATTCCATCAATTACATGTTGTGTATTTAACCCTCTGTTCCCCCTCATGTCCTTGTCGGTAATTGTTTTCTTGTAGTGCTTATACACAGTATGCTGTTATTTTACCGGGTTTTGTTTGACCCATTTATTGTATTGTTCTGTTGACGGTGGTTTATAGATATTAAATGACACCGTTGTAAATCAGTTTTCGCTCTCCTGCGCCTGACTTTTCTGCCGCCAGTACGCATTGCACTACAAAAGGGGTGATTATACTAATTAATAAACTCAGAAAAAAAGAAACATCCCTTTTTCGGGACCCTGTCTTTCAAAGATAATTCGTAAAAATCCAAATAACTTCACAGATCTTCATTGTAAAGGGTTTAAACACTGTTTCCCATGCTTGTTCAATGAACCAAAAACAATTAAGGAACATGCACCTGTGGAACGTTCGTTAAGACACTAACCGCTTACAGATGGTAGGCAATTAAAGTCACAGTTATGAGAACTTAGGACACTAAAGAGGCCTTTGTACTGACTCTAAAAAACACCAAAAGAAAGATGCCAAGGGGCCCTGCTCATCTGCGTGAACTTGCCTTAGGCATGCTGAAAGGAGGCATGATTACTGCAGATGTGGTAAGGGCAATAAATTGCAATGTGAGTACTGTCTGAGGCGTCTCACAGCGCTACAGGGAGACAGGACGGACAGCTGATTGTCCTTGCAGGGGCCGACCACGTGTAACAACGCCAGCACAGGATTGGTACATCCGAACATCACACCTGCGGGACAGGTACAGGATGGCAACAACAACTGCCCGAGTTACACAAGGAATGCACAATCCCTCCATCAGTGCTCAGACTGTCCGCAATAGGCTGAGAGAGGCTGGACTGAGGGCTTGTAGGCCTGTTCTAAGGCAGGTCCTCACCAGACATCACCGGCAACAACGTCGCCTATGAACACACATCCACCGTCGAGAGTTACACCGAGGCCTGTGATTTGGAGGGGGAGGGTCCGTCATGGCCTGGGGCGGTGACGTCGCAGCATCATCGGACTGAGCATGTTGTCATTGCAGGCAATCTCAACGCTGTGCGTTACAGGGAAGACATCCTCCTCCCTCATGTGGTACCCTTCCTGCAGGCTCATCCTGACATGACCCTCCAGCATGACAATGCCACCAGCCATACTGCTCGTTCTGTGCATGATTTCCTGCAAGACAGGAATGTCAGTGTTCTGCCATGGCCAGCAAAGAGCCCGGATCTCAATCCCATTGAGCACGTCTGGAACCTGTTGGATCGGAGGGCTTGGGCCATTCCTCCCAAAAATGTCCGGGATCTTGCAGGTGCCTTGGTGGATGAGTGGGGTAACATCTCACAGCAAGAACTGGCAAATCTGGTGCAGTCCATGAGGAGGAGATGCACTGCAGTACTTAATGCCACATCAGATACTGAATGATACTTTTTGACCCCCCCCCCCCCCCCCCCCGTTCAGGGACACATTATTCAATTTCTGTTAGTCACATGTCCGTGGAACATGTTCAGTTTATGTCTCAGTTGTTGAATGTTAAGAAAATAAACGCAGTTGACAGTGGGAGGACGTTTCTTTTTTTGCTGAGTTTACACATTTTGAGCCGATTGTGCAAACAGATCCACAAGTAATATGGATTATTTTAAATATGCTATTGGACCAAAAACAGATCTGGCTAATTAATCTATATGGGCCAAATAATGATGATCCACCATTTTTTTTAAAATATATATCTATTGAGCTCACAAGCAACAAAACAATCTATTATGGTGGGAGATTTTAATACGGTTTTCAGTACATCATTGGATCGTAAAGGAAATCATTCTACAAACGATCACCCTCAAGCACTTAAGGAGATTACAAAGATCATGGATACATTAGAACTAGTGGATATATGGAGGTTGAAAAACCCTGACCTAGTGAGATATACATGGCGGAGGCTTAATCAAGCTAGCCTCTTGATTACTTCTTAGTCTCGTTCTTGCTGGCATCAAAAGTTTTAAAAAGTATCAATAGGAGACCGAATGCGATCGGACCACCATCTAATTGGCCTCCATTTAACTCTTACAGAATTTCCATGTGGACGGGGATATTGGAAATTTAATCAAAGCCTATTGGATGACAATTTGTTCTTAACTAAGACAAAACTCACAATTTACTTTATTTGTACAACATAGGTACAGCAGATCACCTAATTTTATGGGACACTTTCAAATGCACTTTTAGAGGCCATTCAATACAATACATTAAAACAAAAGCAGTTTAGGTCAAAAGAGATGAGACTAATAAAGAAAATAGAGGAAGTAACAACGCAAAAACTGTACTATAGAGGCACAAAATAGGTTAGAGGAAAAACAAAAAGAAATGGAGGTACTTAATCAAGAATGATCAACTGTAATGTATTACAAAAATAAAGCGAATTGGATGGAAAATGGGGAAAAATGCACAAAATGTACTGAATCTTCAACACAGAAATTCTACCAAAAAGAATTTACAGAAACTCGTTATACATGATTCACCAAATGATATTTTGAAATAGGAAGCAAAATATTTTAAGCATAGAACATCAAGGGGTTAGAAATCCTGGGGATAAAAACAAAAGTGTGAATGTATGCTGATGGCTCTTGTTTTTTCTTAAGTCCACAATTTGGATTCCTGCACAGTCTCATTGAAGATCTTGATCACTTTTCTAGCCTCTCTGGACTAAAACCTATTTATGACAAGTGTTTTTTTTATTTTTATTTATTTTATTTTTATTTCACCTTTATTTAACCAGGTAGGCCAGTTGGTAACAAGTTCTCATTTACAACTGTGTGCAAATGTAGAAGAGTAGGGAGGTAAGGCAATAAATAGGCCATAGAAGCGAAATAATTACAATTTAGCATTAACACTGGAGTGATGGGTGTGCAGATGATGATGTGCAAGTAGAGATACTGGGGTGCAAAAGAGCAAGAGGATAAGTAACAATATGGGAATGAGGTAGTTGGGTGTGCTATTTACAGATTGGCTGTGTACAGGTACAGTGATCGGTAAGCTGCTCTGACAGCTGATGCTTAAAGTTGTACCATATTACGTATTGGATTGTTAAAAAATAGTGTTTACACTACCTTGTAGTTTACCAATAAAATGGGCGGATGGTGAAGTAGACATACTTGGTATTCACATCTCCAAAAATATAAATTAATTTACCACAATTCATTTCAATAGAAAGTTAGCAAAAATAGATACGATTTTGCAACCATGGAGAGGAAAATACTTGTCTATTTATAGAAATATTACTGACTCTTTGGTCCTATCACAGTTTACCTACTTACTAATGGCATTGCATACTCCAGATGATTTTGTTTTTAAAATGATATGAGCAAAAAATATTTTATTTTATTTGGAATGCTAAGCCAGACACAATTAAACGTGGCTATTTATATAATGAATATGAGTTTGGGGGGCTACAATTATTACATTTTAAAACTTTAAACCTCTCACTAAAAGCTTCACTCATGCATAAATTATACTTAAACCCAAAATGGTTCTCCAGTAGATTATTAAGAAAAGCTAATCCTTTGTTACATTTTTTGTTGTTGCCTTCATACAGATTACAACTAATAATTTCTGACTTATTGAGAATGAAATTTTGTTTAAAGTATCGCCCTTTCATAAACAAGCCATACAAAGCTGGTTACAATTTCAGTTTTATCCTTCAGAAAATAAATAACAAATATTACAACAAATGTTACGTTTAAACTCAAATATATTGATTAATAAAAAAAAAACATTATTTATTAATGATATTATGAATAGAAATAGAGGAGTTATGTTACATATGCAGTTATCAAAAATATTTGGGAATATCTGTTCAATCCAAATTTACAACCAACTGATTGCAGCCCTACCACAAAAATGGAGGAGGCTAGTGGAAAGGGGAGAAGGTAGGGAACTTGTTTTCCTGCCCTATATTAAGGATACAAATTGTCTGAAAGGAACTGGCATAAATAGAAAAATATAGCAGTTTCATCTGAGGAAAAAAATGTTGCAAAATAAATGGGAGGAGATTTTCGATGTACCAATTCCATGGCACATGGTTTATGAAATGGTACAAAAAACTACACTTGACTCAACACTTAAGAGTTTTTCAATTTAAATTATCTCATTCTTTCCACCAACAGAATGCCATATACAGTGGGGGGAAAAAAGTATTTTGATCCCCTGCTGATTTTGTACGTTTGCCCACATAGAAAGAAATGATCAGTCTATCATTTTAATGGTAGGTTTATTTGAACAGTGAGAGACAGAATAACAACAAAAAAATCCAGAAAAACGCATGTCAAAAATGTTATAAAATGATTTGCATTTTAATGAGGGAAATAAGTATTTGACCCCTATGCAAAACATGACTTAGTACTTGGTGGCAAAACCCTTGTTGGCAATCAGAGGTCAGACGTTTCTTGGAGTTGGCCACCAGGTTTGCACACATGTCAGGAGGGATTTTGTCCCACTCCTCTTTGCAGATCATCTCCAAGTCATTAAGGTTTCGAGGCTGACGTTTGTCAACTCGAACCTTCAGCTCCCTCCACAGATTTTCTATGGGATTAAGGTCTGGAGACTGGCTAGGCCACTCCAGGACCTTAATGTGCTTCTTCTTGAGCCACTCCTTTGTTGCCTTGGCTGTGTGTTTTGGGTCATTGTCATGCTGGAATACCCATCCACGACCCATTTTCAATGCCCTGGCTGAGGGAAGGAGGTTCTCACCCAAGATTTGACAGTACATGGCCCCGTCAAATGATGCAGTGAAGTTGTCCTGTCCCTTTAGCAGAAAAATACCCCCAAAGCATGTTTCCACCTCAATGTTTGACGGTGGAGATGGTGTTCTTGGGGTCATAGGCAGCATTCCTCCTCCTCCAAACACGGCGAGTTGAGTTGATGCCAAAGAGCTCCATTTTGGTCTCATCTGACAACACTTTCACCAGTTGTCCTCTGAATCATTCAGATTTTCATTGGGAACTTCAGACCGGCATGTATATGTATTCTTGAGCAGGGGGACCTTGCGGGCGCTGCAGGATTTCAGTCCTTCACGGCGTAGTGTGTTACCAATTGTTTTCTTGGTGACTATGGTCCCAGCTGCCTTGAGATCATTGACAAGATCCTCCCGTGTAGTTCTGGGCTGATTCCTCACCGTTCTCATGATCATTGCAACCCCACGAGGTAAGATCTTGCATGGAGCCCCAGGCTGAAGGTTATTGACAGTTCTTTTGTGTTTCTTCCATTTGCAAATAATCGCACCAAATGTTGTCACCTTCTCACCAAGCTGCTTGGCGATGGTCTTGTAGCCCATTCCAGCCTTGTGTAGGTCTACAATCTTGTCCCTGACATCCTTGGAGAGCTCTTTGGTCTTGGCCATGGTGGAGAGTTTGGAATCTGATTGATTGATTGCTTCTGTGGACAGCTGTCTTTTTTTACAGGTAACAAGCTGCGGTTAGGAGCACTCCCTTTAAGAGTGAGCTCCTAATCTCAGCTCGTTACCTGTATAAAAGACACCTGGGAGCCAGAAATCTTTCTGATTGAGAGGGGGTCAAATACTTATTTCCCTCATTAAAATGCAAATCAATTTAACATTTTTGACATGTGTTTCTCTATTTTTGTTATTCTGTCTCTCACTGTTCAAATAAACCTACCATTAAAATTATAGACCGATCCTTTCTTTATCAGTGGGCAAAAGTACAAAATCAGCAGGGGATCAAATACTTTTTTCCCCCACTGTATATGGGGCATACAACAATCTCAGCTCTGTAGATTTTGTTGTGAAGAGACAGAATCAATAGATCACTTATATAGATCACTGGTATTAGCTTGTTTCTGGTCACAGGTTCAGGAATGGTTAAAAAATCACAACATGCACTTAAAATTAACCTTACAAATAGCAGTGTTGGGCGATCTGGAAAGCCATAGCTAATCAATAAATAATATAATAATACTCATAGGAAAGGTTTTCATCTTTAGCTCACAATCTGTGGATAATATACGAATAGAAAGATTAAAAAATGTTGTAAAACATCACAGCACAATTTAAAAATATATGGCACATGGAAACCAAACAAGGGTGGTCTATGGTGATAGGTGGGATGGGCTGAGAGTGGCTAAAGGTTGGGATTAAAGAGTTTGTTTAGTAATGTATTGTTGATATATATAAAAATACCATGTATGTAAAATGTAAATGTATAGGTAAAATGTATGTATATGTAGCAAAACAAGCCGTAACAAATAACTAAGATATTTGGGGGGGGTAGAGGGGTTAAAAAAATAATTTTATATATATACATACATTCATCATCATCATAATAATAATAATAATAATAATAATAATAATAATAATAATAATAATAATAATAATAATAATAATAATAATAATAATAATAATAACATTAAAAAACAACTAGTCGCTACAAAGATACATGTGTCCTTCCTAAATCAGTTGACGGAGAGGAAGGAAACTGCTCGGGATTTCACTATGAGGCCAATGGTGATTTTAAACCAGCTACAGAGTTAAAATGGCTATGATAGGAGAAACTAAGGATGGATCAACATTGTAGTTACTTCACAATACTAGCCTACATGACAGTGAAAAGAAGGAAGCCTGTACAGAATAAAAATATTCCAAAACATGCATCCTGTTTGCAATAAGGCACTAAAGAAATACTGCAAAAAATGTGGTAAAAAAGTTCAATTTTTGTCCTGAATACAAAGTATTATGTTTGGGGCAAATCCAACACATCTCTGAGTACCACTTCATATTTTCAAGCATGGTGGTGGCTGCATAATTTTATGGGTATGCTTGTCATCAGCAAGGACTAGGGAGCTTTTTAGTATAAAAAGAAAAGGAATAAGAGCTAAGCACAGGCAAAGTTCTAGAGTTTAAATTACCTGGTTCAGTCTGATTTCCAACAGACACTGGGAGGCAAATCTACCTTTCAGCAGGACAATAAACTAAAATCTATGGCAAGACTTGAAAATGGCTGTCTAGTAATGATCAATAACCAATTTGATGGGGCTTGAAGAATTTTTAATATAATAAAATGGGCAAATATTATACAATCTAGGTTTACAAAGCTCTTAGAGACTTACCCAGAAAGACTCACAGCTGTAATCACTGCCAAAAGTGATTCTAACATGCATTGACTTGAGGGGGTTGAATACTTATCTAATCAAAATATATTAGTGTTTTATTTTCCATACATTTTTCTTCCACTGACTTTAGAGTATTTTGTATAGATCGTTTACCAAAAAATTACAATGAAATACATTTTAATCCCACTTTGTAAGAAAATGTGGAAAAAGTCAAGGGGTATGAATACTTTCTGAAGGCACTGTATTCATTAGGTTGCACCTCAGTCACGTCATGCCATTGTTATGAACATTCTCAAGCCGCCCTCTGCCGGTGGCGCCATAGGTTGCCCTAAAGTGGTGAAAACCCAGTCATTCTGGAGGGAGGCTAACTACTGTTGTCTAAATTACACTATAGTGCCTGGGAATACAATGACATTGCTAAAGAAGTGAAATATTTAGTAGGAAACAACTATGCCATCATGTGGTCAAATTTACTTTAGACAGTTGTCAATGTTGTCATTAGCAAGCAAGGTTCATCAAAAATAGCTAGCAATGCTAATGTTAGCTAGCTAAAATCCGGTGGCCTCCCACCTATCTTAGCTTGCTAGCTAACATTATACTGCTTCTAAAGTCAATCTGGCGACATAAAAATGACAAAAGTTTTTCCTACTAATTATTTGCTTCCTTTTGAATTTAGTTGTATTTCCAGGCCACTGTAATGTACTTTTGATGAAATCGTAATCTGTGCTCATTGATGATGCATTGAGTAGAATGCTCAGTCGGGCATCAGTATAAAATGAATGTTCAAAACAATATTGTGACGAAACATGCAACCTGTGAATATCTGTAGTATCCAAGGTTTGACATTCTTAAGCGAAACATAATTTGTTTGCAATTTGCCTCATTTAAATGGAACTAAACTGGTGACCAGACAATTACCAACAACAGAGTGACTAGAGAACCAAACTATGGCTTCAGCACAACCTTAACCTGCATCTTTCCAAACTCCATCCCCACAATATTTGGACAAATTGATCAATACTATTATGGTTACATTTTATTTAAATACAATGAGTGTACAAAACATTAGGAACTCTGCTCTTTCCATGACATAGACTGACCAGGTAAATCCAGGTGAAAGCTATGATCCCTTATTGATGACACTTGTTAAAGCCACTTCCATTAGTGTAGATGAAAGGGAGGAGACAGGTCAAAGTCAGATTTTTAAGCTTTGAGATAATTGAGACATGGATTGTGTATGTGCCATTCAGAGGGTGAATGGGAAAGACAAAATATTTAAGTGCCTTAGAACGGGGGATGGTAGTTGTTGCCAGGCGTACTGGTTTGAATGTGTCAAGAACTGCAATGCTGCTGGGTTTTTCACGCTCAACAGTTTAAATCAAATTTTAGAAAAATTGTCACATGCGCCGAATACAACAGGTGTAGGTAGACCTTACCGTGAAATACTGAATTACAAGCCCTTAAACAACAATGCAGTTCAAGTACTACAGTTAAGAAAATATTGACTAAATAAACTAAAGTAAAAAATTAAAAGTAACACAAAATAACTATACCGAAGCTATATACAGGGGGTACTGAGTCAATGTGCTGGGGTACAGGTTAGTCGAGGTAATTTGTACATGTAGGTAGGGGTAAAGTGACTTTGCATAGATAATAAACAGCAAGTATCAGCAGTGTAAAATCAAAAGGGGGGGTGTCAATGCAAATAGTCTGGGTGGCCATTTGATTAATTGTTCAGCAGTCTTATGGCTTGAGGATAGAAGCTGTTAAGGAGCCTTTTGGACCTAGACTTGGCGCTCCGGTACCGCTTGCCGTGCGGTAGCAGAGAGAACAGTCTATGACTTGGGGGACTGGAGTCTTAGACAAGTTTCTCGTGTGTATCAAGAATGGTCCACCACCCAAAGGACATCCAGCCAACTTGACAACTGTGGTAAGCGTTGGACTCAACATGGGCCAGCATCCCTGTGGAACGCTTTCGAAACCTTGTAGAGTCCATGCCCTGACAAATTGAGGCTGTCCTAAGGCCAAAAGGGAGCAACTAAATATTAGGAAGGCGTTCCTGATGTTTTGTACACTCAGTGTACATTTCCGGTCTTGTCATGGTTTATTTTTGTTTCTATCCAGATTTTTTTTTTTTTAAGAAAACAATTACAAAAATACAACCCATCCCATCAACCACCTTGAAATATAAGGGTCCTAGGTTGGGCTCACCGAATGTCTTGGATGGCCACACTCCGATCTCTCTTCTTGCCCCACACTGTTAAGGAGTTGACCAGGAGGATGATAAACTCTCCATTCTCCATGCCTATGGACACCATCTCTCCATTGGGGCTGTAGGCTGTGCATTTGGCTGGGTGGCCTAAGCTGACTTTGTTTAGAAGTTTCTAGGAGAGAAAAAACAAAAGACAGTAACAGTACCAAGGAGCAGGGCCATGCATAGTCTTTTCTGCTCAAAATGAAAAAATTCATAACATACTAACTGCTTCTATAGCGATTATTATTTCGTTTTCTTTTTTTTGCACATGCATATTTATTTCTGCAACACACTCACTCATCACAAATTGTAAGCAAACTAGTTACAGTGCCTCCTAAAAGACATGATTGACATAATTGATTATGATTTATATTCAATGCTCTCAAATAATAACTTTATAATATAGCCTAATATTAATAATGTTCTTACTCATGATGTATGGCAGGCTGGCTAGTGGCTTGTGTGGATATTTTAGTATATGGTGGTTACAGTAGCTAGAGTCTAGATTATCTGTGTTCAATACTTTATTTGTAAATCGGGAGGTGGGAGACCTGGGGAGCTCTGCGGTACCAGATTTTAAAAAAAATAATAAAGCATTGCATGTATCATCACATATGCGTGGTGGCATAGATCAGTAAAGTAGAGGCGCTTAAAGAAGTTGCAAAAATGGGGACCATTATTAGTAGCCTAGGATCTGGAAAAATGTTTGCCTTTTCTAAACGCATTTCATGCAATTCTACGTCATTTTACATGACTGGAGACTTTGGAAAAATATTTTTTAATACCGCACAAATGATCTAAATGACTGCCTTTGACGTTGACAAACTGAGAATCTGAGATCAATAAAAATGACCGTCGAACATGCATTTCATGTTTTTGGGTTTGAACGCACCCTAAAAGGCAAAAACTGTTCTCCATCCTTATCACTCACCTTATCTGCCAGGTCCCATATGCGGATGGTGCCGTCATCGCTGGCAGAAATTAACATGTCTTTTGAGGGGTGAGTAGCTAGTCCCCAGATTCGCCCCTGTGTGTGTCCGTTGATCATGGTGTTGGAGGCCGCGTTCTTTTCGCCCACCTCAATGATCTCACCATCTTTAGTTCCCACAAGGATTTTACCCTGGATTAAAAAGGTGAAATAAAAAAATAAACGTGGGGTTATTCCTTGAATGAACGTGGTATTACAGTATTTCTCAATTTACAGTACAATCAATCATGATAATACCTACAGATACTCAGTATAAACTATATTAAAGAGAATAGTAATGTTAAAGTACATATAATAAAATGTATGCTAGCATGTTCCAGGATAAAATTAAGAAAGTTTACATATTTTTCAGTGCAGAATATTTTTGTAAAAGCCTTCCCAAAGCACATTAGGGAAACAAAAGCAACTCTTCTTCTGAATTGGTAATTGATCCCTAGCCCCTACTTCCTTGCTACTCCTGTAGATTGCGACATTTCCACCCAGCCAATTAGAAGTCAAGATTAAGCTATTACCATCTAATATCTATCCAATCCTCTCTACGGGACAAATCCTAATGAAATCGAATTTTCAATTAGTATCCCGTTGACATTGCATGACAAAGTGAAAATTAGACAGGTGGAAGTTAGGATTCACCCCTATATGAGTGTCTATAGTGGGATTATAGGGGTCCAGTTCAGCAATCAAGTAGCACAAAGCAGACATTGATAGTTCGTATAAGTGGGAAGAACACAGAACCCTACCTTTCCCCGGCACACGGACCGAACATTCTCCACTGCCTGCCCAGTCTCCAGTTGGAACGCCCTACAGCGCTTCATCTCCTGGTCCCACAACTTAACTGCTCCGCCCTCCTTAGTCCTGTTAAGAACACACATAATTTACTGTGTGTGAGTTTATGTCATGTACTGTATGCTATATGTTGTGTTATGTTCTTCCTGTTGTCATGTTGTTGTTCACTTGTCACTCGGAGATTAATACAATTAATAATTGCCCCTTTGGGTGGAGTAAAGTATGTTGAATTGAATTAATTTGAATGGAAGAATCAAATGCTTCATTATTTTAAAAAATCTAGCTACAGACTGAAGCCATATGAGTCTTGGAAACAAACGATGGCTGAAACCAATGGCTGTTGGTTGTAAGAATAGATAAGAAACAATATCAGAAAGAAATAAAACATTGAACAAATATGGATAAGTTCTGATACGGTGGCAACGTGTGTCTGAGCAAGTGTGATGTCGTTAACGTTTGTGGAGTTTTATGCTCGTTTTTTCTTTACTCGTCTTTTGCTGTTTTGACTGTTGTGCAATAAGTCCTTCCCTAGTCATGTCGAGTCTTGTGGATCTATGCATGTCTAAATGTTTAATTCATTGTTGGAAAACGAAATACAATCTTAAAAAAAAGGAATTCAATTGAATAGACCGACCACAGCTTTAAAAAAAAACATATGTACATGCATTCCTTTTACATTGCATCACACTTCTATGATCACACTACTTCTTGCTTTATGCATGATTTTGGATCATGTTTTTAGATGAGTGAAGAATAGCAAATTAACCTGATCTCCTTTATTTGTGTATGCATCATCAATCGCTGCACTGCACTTTTTAACAATCAATTTAACTTTAAACAATACAGTAGAAAAAATAAAATGTTTGATTTTATATCCTGTATCATGCAACCCATGTCTCGCTCACATTCTATGTAAACTGTGAGCAAGAATCAATCAAGTTAAAAGTCAGAGTACTCACGGCCTCTCCTTCCCTCCAGTCACGATGAGGCCATCCCTGAGTGTGGTGTACATGGTGAAAACAGGCCCCGTATGTGCTTTGGCCACCACCCGTACCAGAAAGTGCTCTCGCCACACATACACATCACCATTTATGGCACCAGTAAAGGTGAGGTTATTCTGTCAGAACAATGACAAAACTCTCATTAAAAGGTAGAGTCTTTGAGCTGAAAAAAACAACAAAAAGGCTGTCCCATCACTTATTTTGGTATACAGCTGATGGATGGGGCTAAGGAGATGTAACTCCTCTCAAATACAAAGACAGCACTTTTGAAGCAAAGACTTATAGTCCATGACATCCACAAGACATGGCAGACCTTCAATAATATTCAGGAGTCGCACCTCCGTCACTCTGTCGCGTCATGCCATTATTATGACCGTTCTAAAGAGACGCCCGCTATAGTGGTGACCAAAAGTGGACTGATGCCCAGTCATTCTGAACGGGGGCTAATGACGCTTCATCTAAATTACACAATAGTGGCCTGGGAATATGATGGCGTTGCTAAAGTAGGCAAATATTTTGTAGGAAACAACTTTGCCATCATTATGATGTCATCAAATGTACTTTAGCACAAACCTGTTTTCACGATTTCTGGTATATCAAAGTAAATCAAACCCAGCAAGTTTTTGGACACATTAAGCAGTTTTTACCTGAATTGGAATACTATTGGAAATGAATATGGAATCTGGGAGTAATATGTCCAGTGCATTCGGAAAGTATTCGAACACCTTGACTTTTTCCACATTTTGTGGAGAGTGTGCAAAGCTGTCATCAAGGCAAAGGGTGGCTACTTTGAAGAATCTCAATTATAACATGTATTTTGATTTGTTTAACACTTTTTTGGTTACTACATGATTTCATATGTGTTATTTCATAGTTTTGATCTCTTCACTATTATTCTACAATGTAGAAAATAGTAAAAATAAAGAAAACCCTGGAATGAGTAGGTGTGTCCAAACTTTTGACTGGTAATGTACGTGTTCGTGAGAGATTTTGATATGTTTTAAGCAATTGATCTACTGACTATAAACGTTTATACTAACTTCACCAATCTGAGGTAAAAAGGATGTGTAATTCCCACCAATTCGATGTGGTCAAAAAGTGAGCTTGTGTAATGTAGTAACACATACTATCCACATCAAGGAAAGGAAAGTAGCGTAATATAAATTAATATTATCATCATCATATATTAATATGGCAAAATAATTCCATATCATGTCTCACTCGCTTAACCATTTAGAGTAAAAAAATGCACTTGTGCACAAGTGAACCGAGCACTCTAGAAAGACATCCCATAGTGACTGTGCAGCAGCCGTTCATTTGCCGTCCCTGTATTTAGAGAGATGGCAATGCCATTAGCTAGCAAAGTTAGCCAAAAATAGCTAAGTATGTAATGTTAACTAACAAAAATTCGGTGCTCTCCCCTCAATGTTAGCTAGATAGCTAAAGTTATACTGTATCTGGCGACATCACAATGATGACAAAAGGATTTTCCTACTAATTATTTGCCTCTTTTTGAAATGTCATTGTGTTTCCAAGCCACTATAATGCACTTTAGACTAAATATGCATCATTGAGAATGCACTGAGTAGAACCTTCTGTCAAGCATCAGTCCTCAAGACAACATTCAAAACAATAATTGTGATGAAACGTGCAACCCAGCATGAATAGTTCATTTTCTTCACCATAATTAGATAATCAATATATTAGCCATGTACAAATAGAAAGGTGGTACTCACAGCACCGAAAGCCACAGACAACATGGTCTGCATCCTGCCGTCTTCCACTGCGCCGATCACTCCTTTCTTGTACATGAGGGAACCTCCCACTAGGGTCCAGAACTTGATATGCTTGATTCCCACCGACACAAACTGGGTGTCCGAGTCAGGCCTGAACTCCACCACAAAGATCCTGTCGGCATGGCGGCCCTTACTGGTCACTTTGGAGCCTATGGAATAGAAAATCAGGATCAAAGTTGTTAGACCCAATAGAGTTTAATTCGTCCCATCCATCCATCTATTCGTCTTTTAAAAAATCAAATAGAGTTGCCTTGTTACCTTCCTGCCAGCGCCAGATGGTGATGGTGTGCTCAGGCTCCACCCCTACCGACAGCAGCAGCTTGCCCGTGGCGCTGAAGTTGACGTAGCCCACCCCCTTGGCGTGCGAACACCGTAATACAGACAGCGTTTGTTTGCTCATTGCGTCCCACACGTGGATGGAGGGGGCAAGGCCTGCAGGCAAAAAGCAGTCCCGCAGCTTTAAAATGACCTTGAGTACTCAAAGCACGACGCCTCAAGAGGTCACATCTCACTCACAACACAGGGTTTGAGGGTCAAGGAGGAGGATGACAAGGGTGGACATGTTGAGGACAATCCAGTCGTACAAGGTCACTTTATAACGGGTCACGTCTAATTCACTAAGGGTCGGTCCTGGTCTGGCATCTACATGCATAAACTGGTACTAGTACAAGGGGCAATATTGGTAAGTGACTTACCATATACAGTACAGTACAAGAACCATGAGAGGCTTGCTTAACTACTTCGGCATGCTCACAAGAAGGGCTAAGCAAGGATTCATTCATAGTAAGCCTTCATTCATCAATTAATAATCACTGACACTGGCAGGTTGACAAGCTACAATACAGTATTCAAGTCAATACTCACCACCAATTTCCAACTCTAAACAAAAAGCAGTAAATTATACCACAGAGTTTTGAAAGAAGATTAGAATTTCTCTTCTGCAAGTCAAAAACATCAACTATAAATAAAACATTTTGTGATGGGTTATGCTTTCAATGGACATGCCACGTTTGTGTTAGTTACACTGAAATAAACAGGATCGTGTTCATTAGGGCAAGCAAAAGAAAGTGCTTTAAAACATTTGGAAATTAGGGTTTCTTACTGGAAAATTTCAGACCCTCCCTGTTTCAGTGTGTTTTCTTCCGTTTGGTGCTTAATGAACATGACCCGGAATTGAAACCAAAGTAAATAAGACATGAAGAATAAATGCCACCATCTTACCTGGCAGGTCGGTGACATCACCTGTTATGGAGTGGACAATGGTGAAATGAGGAAGCGTCAAAAGTAACAAGAGCAATGGGTAAGGATGACATTTGGCATGAAAGTGACCACTTCAAATGCTCTGCGTGGCACAGATGTAAAAAAAAATATCTAGCAATGCAACAGTCATGTGACAGCATTATTGTGCCTCAAGAATCGCCCTGAAACACACATTCAATCCTGCACTCTCAAGGACACAGCTAAAGGTTTTGAAGTTATTGAAAACTGAGAAGTATCGAAAACTTCTTGACACTAGTGCCCCTTATTTGCATATCAATATATACAGTTGAAGTCAGACGTTTACATACACTTAGGTTGGAGTCATTAAAACTTTTTTTTCAACCACTCCACATATTTCTTGTTAACAAACTATAGTTTTGACAAGTCGGTTAGGACATCTACTTTGTGCATGGCACAAGTCATTTTCCCAACAATTGTTTACAGTGTCACGTCCTGACCAGTAAAAGGGGTCATTTGTTATTGTAGTTTGGTCAGGACGTGGCAGGGGATATTTGTTTTATGTGGTTCGGGCTGGTTGTGTTAGTAGTTGGGTGTTTGATTTATTATTCCGGATTTTGGACAATGTTCTATGTTAATGTATTTCTATGTTTAGTCAAGTCATTTGTATTTCTTGTTTAGGTACTTGGGGGTTGGACTCTCAATTGGAGGCAGGTGTTTTCTAGTTGCCTCTGATTCAGGGTCCTATAAATAGGTATGTGTTTGTGTTAGTATTTTGTGGGAGATTGTTCTTGTTTAGCTATGTGTGCCTGACAAGACTATCAAGTTTGTTTTGTGGTTTGCATACGTTTTTGGTGTTTTTCCTTCTTCACTTTAATAAAAGAAGATGAGTGTACATTTTCCCGCTGCGTCTTGGTCTCAACCCTACGACAACCGTGACATACAAACAGATTATTTATAATTCACTGTATCACATTTCCAGTGGGTCAGAAGTTTACATACACTAAGTTGACTGTTCCTTTAAACAGCTTGAAACATTCCAGAAAATTTTGTCATGGCCTTTGAAGCTTCTGAGAGGCTAATTTCCATAATTTCAGTCAATTGGAGTTGTACCTGTGGATGCATTTCAAGACCTACCTCAAACTTAGTGCCTCTTTGCTTGACATTATGGGAAAACCAAAATAAATCTGCCAAAAACGCCTGAAGGTACCACGTTCATCTGTACAAACAATAGTACGCAAGTATATACATCATGGGACCACGCAGCCATCATACCACTCAGGAAGGAGACGCATTCTGTCTCCTAGAGATGAATGTACTTTGGTGCGAAAAGTGCAAATCAATCCCAGAACAACAGCAACGGACCTTGTGAAGATGCTGGAGGAAACAGGTACAAAAGTATCTATATCCACAGTAAAACAAGACCTATATCGACATAACCTGAAAGGCCACTCAGCAAGGAAGAAGCCACTGCTCCAAAACCTCCATAAAAAAGCTAGAATACGGTTTGCAACTGCACATGGGGACAAAGAACGTACTTTTCTGAGAAATGTCCTCTGGTCTGATGAAACAATAATATAACTGTTTGGCCATAATGACCATTGTTATGCTTGGAGGAAAAAGGGGGAGGCTTGCAAGCCAAAGAACACCATCCCAACCGTGAAGCACGGGGGTGGGAGCATCATGTTGTGGGGGTGCTTTGCTGCAGGAGGGACTGGTGCACTTCACAAAATAGATGGCATCATGAGGTAGGAAAAAGGTGTAGATATATTGAAGCAACATCTCAAGACATCAGTCAGGAAGTTAAAGCTTTGGTCTTCCAAATGGACAATGACCCCAAGCATACTTCCAAAGTTGTGGCAAAATGGCTTAAGGACAACAAAGTCAAGGTATTGGAGTGGCCATCACAAAGCCCTGACCTCAATCCTATAGAAAATGTGTGGACATAACTGAAAAAGCGTGTGCGAGCAAGGAGGCCTACAAACCTGACTCAGTTACTCCAGCTGTGTCAGGAGGAATGGACCAAAATTAACCCAACTTATTGTGGGAAGCTTGTGGAAGGCTACCCAAAATGTTTGACCCAAGTTAAACAATTTAAAGGCAATGCTACAAAATACTAATTGAGTGAATGTAAACTTCTGACCCACTGGGAATGTGATGAAAGAAATAAAAGCTGAAATAAATCATTACTATTATTACTCTCTACTATTATTCTGACATTTCACATTCTTAAAATAAAGTGGTGATCCTGACTGACCTAAGACAGGGAATTTTTACTAGGATTACATGTCAGGAAAAGTGAAAAACTGAGTTTAAATGTTATTTGGCTAAGGTGTATGTAAACTTCCGACTTCAACTGTATATATTTTTTATTTATTTAATCTTTACTTAACTCGGCAAGTCAGTTAAGAACAAATTCTTATTTACAATGATGGCCTACTCCGGCCAAACCCTAACCCGGACGACGCTGGGCCAATTGTCCGTCGCCCTTTGGGACTCGCAATCACGGCCGGTTGTGATACAGCCTGGAATCGAACCAGGGTCTGTAGAGACACACTAGCACTGAGATGCAGTGCCTTAGACCGCTGCGCCACTCGGGAGCCCAAAGCAAGGTGCTTAGTGTGTCCTCTGGAGAGCAAGAGTAAAAACACATTTGAAGACTCAAACTAATGCCAATTAAAAGTATTTTGAGCAAGATTTGCATTCACTCCTTGACACAAAGTATCTTCCACATAAATCTGATACAATGTAGCAAAAAAAGGAAGAACTGTGCTTTCAAAACAACACCAGTGCTGATAAAACAAAGCCAACCGTATGTGGATGGGTTCAGTAAAAGTCATGAGAATAGAGTGGGTTCCCACTTACCAATCTGTCCTGTGGCAATGATGTTTAGATACTTTGGGTGTTGATTGACAGTGAGACACAGAATGTCATCTGTGTGCTCGAGGTAAAAGCTCTGAGTCCCTGTGAGGAGAGATACAGTATGAAACTTTAATATCAGTCCCAGCACATTTCAGGTGTTTTTCTATACTTTTAAATTATTTAATTTCCCCCATATTTATATACAGCTACGTGCAGGAAAAAACTTTGTCAAAAAACAAAATACAAAATATATATATACCGCCTTACAGGTTGTGACAATTATCACTAGAATACGCAATAGTTCAGCCAACATTTAGTTGTGTCCACATTCTGAATATGAGTGTTATACCTCAGGGTCCTGGGTTTGTAGAGCCCATGAATTATTTATATATAAATATACATTAAGTGTTCAAATTTGTATGACAGCATAGCACAATAGAATTAAGAAATATAGTCATAACGAATGCAGGCGTCCTGGTAGGATGCCTATAAGAAGCAGCAGACCCCAATATCCTTTTCACACTATTATGCCAACATGAACCAAAGTGTGCTGCACATTTTAGCTTACAGTATAGCTTGGGTTGGCTCAGGTCAGTAGTGTGTTCAGTGTTCCTGTGCTCATACACACAGGGACGGACTGGGACCAGAAATCTGCCATGGCATTTTTAACAGACCGGCCCCCATACCAACCCATTTTTGCCTTGAGGCCCCCATTACTAGCCAAATACTGATAAGTCTGCGTGAAACCCCCAATTAGACAGGCCAAACTGGGCTAAAGATGGACCAGCCCATCTGGCATTTGCCATAACTGCCCTATGGCCAGTCCATCTCTTCATACACACCAGCAGAGAGGTTCTGGATGACCACTGCTGCGGCAGTGTGGAAGATGATGTCGGCGCCATCGTTGAGGTAATGCAGGTTGTTTCGACAATCAAAACCCCGATATCCAAACACATGTTCCAAGGCCAGCTCCTGATAAGCACACGCAAATGAGAAAAAGCAACAGGAACTTATTTTTTTCCAGAACATAAATATTTAAAATGCAGAATACTGGACAAGCTGATGTTTCCCATCAAATGTTTTGTATGAACATTATAGACCTGAACAGCCATTCCTTTGGCAACATCTCTCGGCCCACCAGACCCTGCCTGGCTTTTTAAGTATGCAACCTCCCCTTTAAAAATAGATCCATCTCACGAACCTCAACAAGTTTTTTCTTCTTGGTTAAGTTGTTCTTCAGCAGTTTCTCGGGTAAGGGGGCAGCTCTACTGACAGGAGGCCTGCACAGAAGAAATGATAACATGGCGAATTGATTTGATTGATATGAGCCATTCAAGAGGCTTTTAGAGTGCCTAATTGCACAGTACTTTGTTGTACATGTCTTACCTGACTTCACTCTAGCAGATTATAGACCTACAGTGTCTTTATTATGTGCTGTTCTGTGTTTTTGCGGATTTGATGTTTGTTTGTGTTTGTAGCACTTTGTGTTTTTGAAAAATGTTACAAATAAAATGTATTATGATTATTATTGTGATTATTGTTATTATTATTATTAGAGCAGAGCAGTATGGAAGGTCCAGAAACAACTAGCCACTTCATGTAAATCTGAAAGGATTTTCAGAGGCATAGGTAACTTGAATAGTAGTAGCTCTGCCTTGCCTCCCGATAGGTGGAATTACGACAAATGTTCTCCTAATATTACGGTGCGACCTAACTTTTCTACGCACATAATGACAACCAGATTACAATAAACCAACTGGTCTGCGTTATTTTTCATGACAAGAACATTACTTCATGGGACAGATGTCATATTTTGGTTGTAATCTGGTCAGATAATCTGATTATTTTCTGGTTGCTACAGATACGTTATCAAAACTTTCTTACAATAGCAGTATACAAACTGACCATGCCATTATAAAATACATTATTTGTTTTTGTTGGCCATACGGTACCTTTCCTCCACAAGCACTTCTTTCTCTCGCTGGTGAGGCTTTGTGCCAACCATGGCCCGGATGCTGACAGCATAGATCTTGGTGATGTAGTCGGTGCCCTTCTCTCGTGCAACATCACTGTCATACCCTACAGAGAGAAAAAATAATGTCAATTCCTTGTGCCTGAACAATACAACCATTTATAAATATAACCATACCACATACAATCATGAACCAGAGACAACCACAACCAAACTGAATTTCGCCAGCTACATTCCAAGCATACCATGTGAGCGCAAGACCAAGTGAGCGCAAGACATGCAAGCACAAGACCAAGCCAAACTATAGCGATTAATCAAGACAGCGGGAAGGATCACTGGTATAGACCAACAATCATCTAACAGCTTGTACACAAAACTCATCCTTCAAAAACAGGACAATATTTTACAGAACAGTACATATCCCTTTCACCCAAAATGCTGTCATAGCAGCCTCAGCCTGACTAGGGAAAGGAGACTTCTTCAAAAGATGCTCAGGATGAACAGATACAGGGACTCTTTCATTCCAACAGTCATTAGGCTGTGCAATGGATAATCGAATTGGACTCTTGATTAGTACGATAGAAGTGTACAGTAAATATGTGTTGCACTTTCATATACATTTTATAGTGTTTATTCTGTGTTTTTATGTCTTTTTAAGCACATGACCAAATGAATTCGCCCCTGGTGGGATAATAAAGTTGATCTAATCCAAGGGTCTCCAACAGGTCGATCGCAAGCTACAAAATTGGATATCACAAAATTGGGGAGAAAAAGGGGGCAAAAAAATTTATAAATAAAATAAAAAAAGAATATGTAGAATCGTAGGAAATTTCCTTTAAAACCGCAACCTTTTCTCTCAGCTGCGTGGCAAAATGTGTAGAATAGCAGGAAATTAGTATTAAAACTGCATTTTTTATCTCAGCTCCATGGAGACATTTGTATAATTGCAGGAAATTGGCTTAACATTTTTTTTATGTTTCAACACCACCAGGATGGGGGCCTCTAACTATTTTGCAGAAAATGTATCCGCGCCGACTGCGCCCCCTGCTATACCCCCTGCCACGCCCCTGCTACACCCCCTGCCACGCCCACCACCTAAATCCCTTTTTAATCCAGAAAAAATCTGATACCTCCATCCTCCTCCGCATCATCGTCAGACTCCTCGCTATCCACCGCCTTGCTCTCCTTATGTCCCGACGACTCGCGGGCCCAAATCATGAGCGCAGAGTCAGCGCCCCCCACCGACAGCAGCATGGTGTCATCATTGGACCATCGGACGTTGGTCACATTGGCACTGTGCCCCACATACTTCTTAAACTTGGCAAACATGCCCTGAAACAAAGGAGTGGTCCGTTTCAGTGCAGTCAACTCCTGGGTCGTGTTCAATAGGCACAAAATTGAAGAAAAATTAGAAACAGAATGAAACTGGGAGGTACTACGTTGAATATTGTCCAATAGCAAACGCTTGTTTTCATTCTCCGTTGCAAAACATTTTGCTACAGTGTGCTCTAATGAACAGAACCCTGCTAATGTAATGGCATTGAGATTGTTGTGAATGTGTGCACTAAAATGGAGCTTTGTATTTCTACTTCAGACTTTTATGCACTCACCTTGGAAGGATAACCAAACAGCTTTAGGAAGCCAAAGTCATCCCCAGTGGCCAGCAATTTCCGGTCTTTGGTGAGAGAGGCAGCATTTACAAAACTGAGTGTGGGCCAGACCCCCTCGCAGGTGGGTCCCAACACTGAGGTCCAGGTGGCCCATTCCACCTTTTCAAACTGGAAACATGCAACAGACAGACAGACAGACAGACAGACAGACAGACAGACGTGTACACACGTACACATACACTTCTGAAAAAGGGTTTACATGTACATATAATCTTTCACCTCTGACACATCTGTGCGAAAGACGCTATATCAATTTGAAGTGTGATTTCATCAATAGAAGGAGCCCATGACAAAATCAAGGGACATATAATGTGTTTTTTTATGCTCTAACCTCCGCAATATTGATAGTTTGTTTCCTTCCTCTTGGGGCTTCGAAGAATAGTTGTTCTTTGGTACCAGTGTTGACTTGTAGCAATTTCCCTGTATTCAGGATTAAAAACAATAATAGCTCTTGAAAAAAGTATAAATATTACTCTTAGGGCTGAATCATAAGACAAATGTGCATGTAAGGGAAGAAGGGTGGACAGTAACAAATTAGATTGCAACTAGAATCATCAATGACTAAATTATTAAAGGCCCAATCTGTAATTTGTCTGAATTCACTGCAATAAACTATACAAGAACATATGCAACAGTGTGCGCAATGGGTATTTATTTATTCGACCTCCCAAGCCAAGTGTATAGGCATATCCATTCCTTTCACTTACCACGGGTATCCCAGTCAATGTGGGTGATGTAGCTGGAAGCTCCTTTACAGATGCCCACTCTTTTGCTGGTCAGCACATTGTAAATGTCCACAAAAGTGTCATGAGAGGCCACAGCAAGGTATTTTCCAGCATCTGGAGGGGATATGGCAGAGTGAAAACTGTAGTGTTAACAGACCTTGGTAACATTACAACTTTGTTTGCAGAAACAACAGGCCCAAAAATATTTTGTCAATAAATGACCACATCCTGGAATTACCTTGGCAGAACCTGATATCCGAGATTATCTCTTTGCGGTGATGGAAGGTCACCATGTCCTCCAAGGTGTCGGCATTCACCACCAGGAAACTGCCGTCGTTCAGACCCACGGCTAAGGCTTTCCCATCAGGAGAAAAGGCACAGCATCTACCGCCTCAAATAAAAAGAACCTTAGCTATGATACATGATCCTGATTTCAGATCCACATGATCCACAGAAACCTATTTTAAACATGCATGGAGGTAGAAATAAAAATTGCAGATACTCTCATAATACTGTATTTTGGGAGGATTATTTTGAGGATACTTGTTTTTATATTTCATTTCGGGGGACAGTGGTTGTCTTTCAATGCTGCATATTGAGTATATTGAAATGTATCATTGTAAGGCCCTATCGTTTTAAATGTCATGTATTGCAGATCTTTTGACCTAACGAAGATCCTTGTGGATTGAAACGTTTTCAATAAAGGTGGTAATTGGGAGGATATTCAGTGTGTGGGCCTTTCTGTTCTTTTCAAGTATTCTTCATTAGCCCAGCATCTAAGTTTTTAAGAATGTGCGTATGACCATAAACTTTTCTATATATGTATTACAGATGTACCAGTAATTGTTTTTCAATTAAACCTTTATGAAATATTTAACAAGACAAAATTATAGCAGGTACCTTTTTTAAGTTTGCGGACAGCTACCATGCGATGGTTGGAGGAGAGTTCCCAGATTCTGAGCGTTTTGTCATCACTTACAGTGGCACATATGGGAAGCAGAGGGTGAGCAGCCAAACCCCACACCTCACCCTCCATGTGACCCTAAACACACACACGTAATAGTCAAACCATTTCTTAAGATTTTTAAGACAGTGAAAATCTGCGTAAATTCTGATCTTATGTCTAGCTGTTATATCCACCCCCTCTGCGCACCTGAACCAACAAGGTCATTGGGCCGCTCTTGTCAATTTCCAAAATCTCTCCATTTTTGGTCCCCACAAGGATGTGTCCATGTCCAAGGGTGATGGCGCGGATAGATGGGTTGTCCTCCAGCAGCAATCCTAAGAAAAGAAGCAGGAGGTGATGCCAAAGAGCAAACATACATTCCAAAATAGCAGCAAGCAAATGGCAACAATTACCATTATTTGTACTGATGGAAGTTGTTGCTGCCTATGGCATTCATTCATTCATTTTTTCAATACATTTATAATTTATTCATTAATTCACAATCATAGTATTTATCAATATTGGTACATTACTGCTTGAATTTAGTTTACCTGGAGAATAGTTTTTGTGGTGAGATACTGTACATGACTTACATTTTAAAATATAAGTCTATAATAGCCTGCTTTTGGATGTGGAGCAAACAAAGCGAAGAAGAAGACGGCATACCTTTAGATGAAGCAGACAGCGAAGACCTTTTGATGGCGTAGGTCTTCAGGCACCTCTCAAACATGTCATCCCATAGCTCCACCACTCCATCTTTGCCCCCAGTCACGAACCCCTGCGAGAGAATGAGGGGACTCTGTCACCGGGGGGGAAGGGGGGAATAATCGCCCACAAGCCCAATTCCTTTTTCTCTAATTTCGTTCAATCACCGCCTTCACTTATTTAGATCCCAGTTGTGTTCTGCTGCAGTTTCCAAGGTAACCATTAAGTAACATGTATTCTATATTCTACCTGGGTCTACAAGTAAACGACAGGTCAAGATCATGCATAGATGAGTAAAGAAGCGTAGGCATGTGCTGATGGGTGTACTGAGCTGCCAAGTAAAGATATCCTGTTAATTAATCCAGAGAATTAAAGTATTCGGTCTGGTTTCCTAGATACTGATTAAGCCTAGTTCTGGACCAAAAATATAAACGCTTTTTCGTCCAGGATTAGGCTTAATCCGTGTCCGGGAAACCGGCTCAGAAAGTGAGGCAATAAGTACTAGTCGAAAGTGTTTACTGCTACGTGACGGTTGGGGAGAGCGGGTACCTTGTCAAGAGAGCACATGGCGAACACTGGACCGTCGTGGGCCTTGATGGTCTTCATGAGGGTGGTCTCTCTCCAGATGTATACGTCCCCAGTGGTGGAACCTGAGAAAACCAGGTCCTCTGAGCGCCCGTAGCAGACGGACATCATAGTCTCCAGCTTCCCGAGGTTCCCAAAGATACCCCTTTTGAATGTGAGGCCTCCACCTTGGGTCCAACACATGCAGTCTTTCATACAAAGCTATTTCTTAAAGCGTTCAGTCGAAGGTCGATTTTGTGTGTCGTTTTTTAGACAATGGAACAACAACAAAAACAGTACTGTTGTCAAAGTGAACTGCCACACTTCTAATAGTTTGTGTGGTGTTCATTTAGATAATATGTTAGAGGGCAACAAAGCATTTCATAGTTGAATTACTTCACTGAACAGTTGCATTGTCAAACCATTGTTAACTATCATAATTCTCACATGGACGTTGTAGAATAATTACCATTTATCATGTAATTTCTTAGACATTTCTGTTGCGTAAAATAAATTGCCTAAAAAAACATGAGCTGGCGCACACCCAGAAAATAGTTAGTGTGGGGGTGCTGATTAACGGCGAATAAACTATAAACTATCAAAATAAAAAAAGTCGCACACCCCATGTATAATCTCCCAGCAATTTAATGGGTATTTACCAATGTTTCGGCATCACTGTGCCTTCCTCCTGAGGAAGTGATGCCGAAACGTTGGTAAATGTGCGACTTTCTTTATTTTGATAGTTTATCGTAAAATAAAGTGCCACCATGTTTTCTGTGAACCGCAGGAAAAACAACTGTTGCTAAATTAAACGATATTGGGAATGGAAATAATCATGGGAAATACCTGTGTGTTGCCAGAATTTTATATGCTTAATTCCCACGGTGACAAGCTTGTCCATACGGAAGGGGTTGCATTTCACCACAAAAAGCTTATCTTTGTGGCCCCTAGGGAATGAAAAGCAGAACCCACACACATCAGTCTGTTTTCTTCTCCATCAATGTTTGCATTTGCTCATGTTTCCTTGAATATCTACACTGTTTTTCAATCAATAATCCTTTTTAGTCATATTCATTACATCTTGATTTATGTGTTTATTCCATAGGGATACTTGAACATTAAGTTGTGGATGGAGGTAAATAACCTTGAATGGGAATGTCCTGGTTTACTGAATGCATACTGTACCTTGCTTTTGCCAGTTTCTCGCCTTTCTTCCAGTCCCACAACACGATGGAATGACCTTCGTCAATGCCCACAGAAACAAGACTCTTCCCATCCACTGCGGGCCAAAGGGAAGAGAGCCATTTTGTTATGCCCTCTTTGTTATCCCATCCACTCATGCGTGCATACAGCCGCATACAGTAAAGGTCAGCAGCTTTCAGATATCCAGAAACATGGACATCATTTAATTTGTGTCGTCAGCTATTGGAGCAATCAAGAAATCCGGTAGGCCCTTGTTCCAGGTCGTCTTTATCACAGTTGAGGTGCACAGCATATCAGATCACGCAATGCCTGTAGAAGTGTTTAACCCTTTACAGCCGTGGGAATTGGCCTATATGGATAGGGTTATATTTAAAATGTTTCTTACAGAAGAAATATGAAAAGCATATGCATAACCATGGTAGCAACTGAAAGGGAAAAGTTTGGAAATAATGGAAAATTAATAGACCAAAAGGTGAGGACACAAGCTCACCTGACACTAGCCTGAATTACAAAGGGAAACCCAGCCACGAGCTGCCCAGAGACACAAGCCTACCAGACGAGCTAATTGCCTTCTATGCTCGCTTCGAGGCAAGCAACACTGAACCATGCATGAGAGCACCACCAGCTGTTACGAACGACTGAGTGATCACGCTCTTCATAGCAGATGAGAGTAAGTCCTTTAAACAGGTCAACATTCACAAGGCTGCAGGGCCATACGGATTATCAGGACGCGTACTCAGAGCATGTGCTGACCAACTGGCAAGTGTCTGCACTGACATTTTCAAACCCTCCCTGACTGAGTCTGTAACGCCTACATGTTTCAAGCAGTCCCTGTGCCCAAGAATGCCAAGGCACCCTGTCTAAATGACTACCGCCCTGTAGCACTCACGTCTGTAGCCATGAAGTTCTTTCAAAGGCTGGTCATGGTTCACATCAACACTCATCCCAGAACCCCTAGACCCACTACAACTTGCATACTGCCCCAACAGATCCACAAATGATGCAATCTCTATTGCACTCCACACTGCCCTTTCCCACCTGGACAAAAGGAACACCTATGTGAGAATTTTGTTCGTCGACTACAGCTCAGCATTCAACACCATAGTGAACTCATAGCTCATCACTAAGCTAAGGACCCTAGGACTAAACACCTCCCTCTGCAACTGGATCCTGGACTTCTTGACGGGCTGCCTGCCACGCTGATCCTCAACACGGGGGCCCCTCAGGGGTGCCCCTCAATAAGCATTTCACGGTAAGAGCTACACCTGTTGTATTCGGCATGTGACAAATACTGTACAATTTGATTCCAGGAAAATGTGGGGTTAGTGCAACATAAGAAAACAAAATACTAGGTTGAGTGAGAGGACTAAGTGGTGTCTCCAAGTGACCACACACCACTCCAAAGTGTTCACAATTCCTAAGCAATTTCAATGCACTTTTATGACTCAAAGAAGAATCTTCAACTATAAGGTACTTTTTTTTTTAGCTCTCCTAGCTGTGCCGTTGAGGTACAAGAGCAAGCACACTTGTAGCGCTTTCGTTCAGTACACAACTCTGCATCCCTGCCATCACAAAATGACTGTTGTTGCTTACGCAATCGATAAAACGGTCCATTATAAATCGTAATCTGGGTCAGGTAGGCATGATTTGAACGCTTGTTCTATTGTCAACATGACTAGCTAAGTTAGAAAATACGATTTTAAAGTGTTCTGGTTTCACAAGGCAATTCAGCAAAGCAGATCATCATTTTGGTGCAGATAGAAAGGAGTCATGATTGCATTCAGGTGTGTGTTCCATGGCGAATTCTCTTCACAAGAAACAAACAGGCTCATTCTATTCAGAACAACCCAGCATATAACAACATGACATCAAACATAGTGATCATAAACGTTGACACCGTGTGCAAAAGTTGCCCAATTATCAGGAGGGATGGGGGGCAACATCTTGTCGCGTGCGGTGCTCAAGTTCAGAATGGCTGTCAGTCAAAACCCATACAGCGCTGTAAAGTGCAGAGCCAGAGCTTTGATGTCATGTATAGCATGTTACTGTACAGCCCCTGCGTTCCAATTTAGGTGCCATTTTCAACCTGTATATGGGTACAAGTGTAAAGGGCTATATAAAGAGGACCTGTCATATTGCTGTCTACCTTTAAGTCTACCAAAGATAGAGCAGACAAGTGTGCATTTAGATTCTCGGTTAACAATAAGCTGTCAACCAAAGCCATTACCACTCAAGTGCCTAGCCGATGTTGCATCATTTACTGCGCTGTGCCTTGCGCTGTGCCAAACGTAATCTTTATTAAACATCAGTCAACTGTGAATCTACTGCTTGTCATCTCTGTTTTAACCAGAACCTGGGAGCGAACACATGTAAAGTAAACCTACGGAAAATACAGTCGAACATACTGTAGCTCTCCCCAACATTGAGCATAAGAACAGGCCTACCTGTGAACTCCAGTGCACACACCCCTCTTTGGTGATGGCCCTTCAGCAAGGACAAGCACTTCAGTGTCTGGATGTCCCACACATGGATGGCTGGGTCCCTGCCAACCTGAGCATGGGGACAAATTCAACTTTCAAATGCAAAATGCATAGTGGGTGATAAATACAGTACATTGCTAAGTTGCTAAAATAGTAGAGTTGGTATAGAGCTTCCAACTTAACTACAGTACCAGTCAAAAGTTTGGACCTACTCATTTTTCTTTATTTTGACTAAGAAGACAGGATAAAAAAAATGGTTACACCAACTTCTGTTGCCCCTATAAGTGTAATAGTTACACAGGAACTCCTATGTAACTATTACTAGGTTACCTGGGGTGGCAGGTAGCCTAGTGGTTAGAGTATTGGGCCAGTAACCGAAAGTTCAAATCCCCGAGCTGATAAGGTAAAAATATGTCATTCTGCCCCTGAACAGGCAGGCAGGCACTGTTCCCCGGTAGGCTGTCATTGTAAATAAGAATTTGTTCTTAACTGACTTGCCTAGTTAAATAAAGGTTATGCAATTACATGGTGATGGATTGCAGCAGTATATTCTATTACTCAAGCGTAAGAGAGACAGAAAAAGTAGAGTAAATAAACAGAAATGAATATACGGTTGTGGATCTACCTGTCCGGTGGCAACGTAGTCCTTCAGCGGATGGACGGTGAGGCTGAGGATGTCGTCGTCATGACCCAGGTAGAAACGCTGTGCGTGCTGCTGACGGTTATAGACCACAGCCACAGCTGCCACGTGATACACCACCTCTCCTGCCTGGGTGTAGAATAGGTTGTTTCTGCAGTCACAACCTCTGTACCTGTGCAATAAGCAAATGACAGGAAAAATCTATAGTTACAGGATTTCATACACTTTGGTGTTTACTGGTAAATTAAAAGTAGCACGGCCTCGCCTGTCCTGATAGTCAAAACAAGGCTATTGGATACTTTGTGGTACTTCGAAGCAAAACATACTCTGGCGGAAATACTTTAAGCACGTGTAGAATTTAATAAATACCTGCCGCATGGCAAAATATTATTTGGAATAAACACTGCAAGTATATGAAGTGGCCTGACAGTACATACATTTTCTGTCACCCTTGAGGTGCCTTACCCGTGAACAAACTGCAAACGCAGCCCCTCGTCTGGTGCTTTCTGTCGTTTCAGTGAGCCCACTAGCTTCTTCCTCAGCTGTGGGAGGTCCTCTTTGTAAACCTAGGAGACAGTTTAAGATAAGATCATATGTTATTATGTTACCCCTTCAAATTAATTGATTTGGCTATTTCTGCACACTTGTTGCTTACAGGTGTATGAAATCGAGCACACAGCCATGCAATCTCCATAGACAAACATTGGCAGTAAAATGGCCTTACGGAAGAGCTCAGTAACTTTTACCGTGGCACTGTCATAGGATGCCATCTTTCCAACAAGTCAGTTTGTCAAATGTCTGCCCTGGTCAGCTATAAGTATTGTTATTGTGAAGTGAAAAGATCTATGAGCAACAACGGCTCAGCCACAAAGTGGTAGGCCACACAAGCTCACAAAACGGGACCGCCAAGTGCATAGCACGAAAAATCGTGTGATGTAAAGCTCACCGCCATTGGACTCTGGAGCAGTAGAAACGCGTTCGCTGCAGTGATTAATCACATTTCACCATCTGGCAGTCCGACAGACTAATCTGGGTTTGGCGGATGCCAGAAGAACGCTACCTGCCTGAATGCATAGAGCCAACTGTAAAGTTTGGTGGAGGGGGAATAATGGTCTGGGGCTGTTTTTCATAGTTTGGGCTACGCCCCTTAGTTCCAGTTAAGGGAAATCTTAATGCTACAGCATACAATGATATTCTAGATGATTCTGTGCTTCCAACTTAGCCCCTCATCTGGGTTTGGGGAAGGCCCTTTCCTGTTTAAGCATGACAATTCCCCCGTGCACAATGTGAGGTCCATACAGAAATGGTTAATCGAGATCAGTGTGGAAGAACTTGACTGGCCTGCACAGAGCCCTGACCTCAACCCCATTTAACACTTTTGGAATGAATTGGATTGCCGACTGCAAGCCAGGCTTAATCACCCAACATCAGTGCCAGATCTCACTAATGCTCTTGTGGCTGAATGGAAGCAAGTCCTCACAGCAATGTCCCAACATCTAGTGGAAAACCTTCCCAGAAGAGTGGAGGCTGTTATAGCAGCAAAGGGGGACCAACTCCATATTAATGCTAATGAGTTTGGAATGAGATGTTCGATGAGCAGGTGTCCACATACTTTTGGTGATGTACTGTATAATACTTTGCAAGACAGTGAGCAATCCCAGTAGCAATTGTGCATTGGCTTATTCCACAAAATATTTTACTCCACCTGTCGTTCATAGCTGATCTGGGCCTCCAGTTCAATGTCTGAGTCAAGCTCCGGAACGTCAGACACGTCCGAGTCGGATTCTCCACTGTTTGAATCAGCGTACCCCTCTGGAGATGCAAACACAAACAGAGGTTAGATGACCTCTGACCTTTATGGAGACCATTCAATAGATATAGATAAATAAATAGATAGATCAAACCAACAACTCATCACCCAGACTTGCCATTTACACTTACATTCTTTCATACCATTCACACAGAAGATAAACAGACAGAAGACTATGACAGCACATTAACCAGGTGACATAAATGTAACATTTGGAGATAAATTAATGACTAAAATGTAAATGTAGAGTTAGGGTCTTGGGGTTAATTTGTAATCCAGCAATTGTCACCTTGAAGGAGGGGTTCCAGAACACCGTTCATCACCCCCTCTGGAAGAAACTTCCACTGGAACAAGGCGTGGTCCGCCCCTCCAGTGCTCAACACCCACTGGAGATCATGGGACCAGCGCACGTTTGTCACATGGGCAGAATGGCCGATGTACTTCTTGAATTTAGCCGCTGTTTCACAAAGACCACAAAATAATGCATTTAAGGAAACCAAGTGGGACATAACATATATAAAACATACATATTAGAAGCTGAGCGGGGACATTTTTTATGATATGATGGCCATAACATTGCCTGGTAATGGTAGCGTTATGGCTATCAATAAAGTATATTTATCATGGTGACCTATGTGGGAAAAGAAACTGTAACACTTTATTATCTATAGTCCATCTGTAGATTCTCTACAGACTACCTACAGACTAGCAGTAACATTTAAACTATCTACTAACCCTAACCCTTATCCTAACCCTAAACTTAACCCTTACCCTAACCCTTATTCTAAACCTAACCCTAACCTTAGCAAGCAGTTGCTTATCAACAGATAGTTTGTTGATAGATACTCTAGAGATGTTGATACTATTACAAAAAAAGTGTGACCAAAGAAACTAAGAATATCTATCTACATTTGCTACAGGCACTGCATGCCTGAGAGAAAGGCTTGTAAAAAACACATTTAGCCAGACCTTTCTTAAGACACGGGAACCTGAAAAGCTTGACGAGGCCAAAGTCATCCCCAGTCACCAGCACGGCACTGCTGTAGTTGGCGTCCACGGAATTTATGTCTGTGACATTAGCATACTTGGGCCAAATCCCGTTGACCTCGGGCCCGATGATGCCTGTCCAGGTCATCCAATGGATTCCCTTTGTCTCCTCTTTACTAAGGAGCTTCCCCGCTATGGAGATGAGGGAGAAGAGCATAGAGACATGTCACTGTCAACTATAAATCAACTGGTTACATTTCTCCAATCCCTTCCATCAACTGTTTACCAAAACAGTAGCAGGGTGGTCTCTTTGTTGTTAATTGAACTGAAGATTGCACCTTTAAGGTGAAGTGTTACTGTACCCCATTATTGTATTTATGTATTTTTTATATATATTTTGGGGATTTTATTGAAAAGATAGTGAGAGGTTATGTCAAAGAGCAGTAGGCCGGAATCGAACCTATGTCGACACGGTAGACGTTAGACCAGTCAGGCCATCCTATTATAGTATTTAAGAGTGGTTTCACCTGGCATTCTGTAGAAGAGCCTCTCCCCTGCCCCGTCGTTGGTCTGCAGGAAGCGGCTGTCCACCGACCAGTCCAGGTGGGTGATGAAAGAGGTGGAGCGGTTGCACTCACCCACCTTCTTGTAGCGCTGCGCAACAGCATAGATGTCTACCAGGCTGTCGTTGGAGCCAACCGCCAGGTAAGAGCCGTCTGGCGAGAACTTCAGCTCGTGGATGACTTCCTTCCTGTCTTTGATGTGAACCACCTCCGTCATGTCCCTGGGGACACAGAGGAGAGAAAAGACAACGCATTATTTTACAGTCCTGTTTATTTTACAGATAATGTTTGTCTGGTGTTAATTGAGAAATTATGTCGGTAGGTAGGTACCAAAACGGTTTATCATTGTTACAATACATCCCACAAAAAAAACTAAAATATTATTATGGTGTTACATTGTTGTGTAATTACTGTTTTATCGTTATCAAAACAAATTACATAAATAGCAGACTGTAAAATACAGCATAGTAAAACATTGAAAAATACAGCATAACTGAAATACATTTTTTATTGTGTTTGAAAACCTAAGCCTGTTCTGGTAATTAACCTGACACGGAGCACAGTGAAGGAGCCGTCCTTCATGCCCAGGGCAAGCTGAGAGCCGTCATTGATGAAGGAGACGCTGCGCACGGCTTCCTCCATGTTACAGCGGGCAATAAGAGTGTGGTCGGATAAACTCCAGAGCCTGCAAAAGAGATACAGAGCAACAAGGTGAAGGGTCAAACAGGGAAAGTAGTGGAATATGGGGACAGCAGTGAAAAATGATCCAGCAGTGGAATGAGAGGAAGGGACAACAGTGGAATTAGTAAAGTATAAAGGTGACAACAGTGGAATTAACAGACAACAGTGGAAAAGTAAGAGACAAAGGTTGAATAAACCAGACAACAGTGGAATAACCTGGACAAAAGAGGAATAAGTGAGATGGCCCTCTGTAGAAGAGAACGAGTTCCTTTTAACAAGGCAAGGAAAATATTATGGGTAACGCATTGCTTACTGTTATGATATGGGAGGGTAACCGGACAAGCTTCAGCCTGATTTTAACTGTCAAGACACGTTAATGTGTCTGCCACCTGTACGTCCCTAAAATACATTTCAAAATCTATGCAGACATCTGAATACCCCTGCGTTTCTTTTTCTAGGATAGACCCCTCATGCCGTGTCCTGGGATGATACGTTTTTTTGGGGGACAAATTAAAGGCATTTTGGAATACCACTTACCTTACTGACCGGTCGTCACTGCCGGTTACGGCCACCGGCTGCTTGGGGTGAAGGTCGAGGGCCCAGAGTTCGCCCTCACTGTGACCCTGCATGAGGAGTAGCGGTTTGTCCCGGTCTCGCACCATCACCTCGAAGATTTCACTGTCCTGGGTGCCCATCAGGACCCGGTCGGCCTTCCAGCACACGCTACGGATAGACAAGCCTAGGAAAATAGGAATGGAAGAGACAAAAAAAAATACACTCAGTTCTCCCTTATAAAAGGAGGCCTTCTGACCTTAATGGTAATTCCTGGATAAAATAAAGAAAGGTTAAATAAAAAATAAATGCTATTTTTGCAGCTCACAACTATTGCAGTGGAAATTAGGAATGATTTATGTCAATTAGGGATAAGGGGATAATTAAGTAGCCATGATGGAATGAGGCCATCTTGGGCATTTAGCCAGGACACCAGGTCAATCGTGATTTATCTAAATGATCAGTGATGAAAAATCTCTGCACTGAACAAAGTTCCTTGCGATTTTTCACATCCCACTCTGTTAACAGATGCTACGACACCAGTTGTTACGTGCGTCTATCCACGAGAGATTACTGACCCACCAACACCATGTCCAGCAGCATCCAGTGACCGGCCAGGCTCAACACTGCTTAGCTTCTAAGGCAAGTCAGCAGTGGGTTGCAGGATAGCATTGCTGACTAGATAGGAACTCTGCCCTACCCTTTGCCTTAGATAAAGCTAAGACCCTAATCCTTCCCTTAATCTAAACCAATTGGCTACACCTCCCATGTGTTACCCCTTTAGTTCCAACTAACCAGTTATGACTGGTGTTACTTTTATTTGAAGACTGTAACGCCCTGGCCATAGAGAGGGGTTTTTGTTCTTTATTTTGGTTAGGCCAGGGTGTTACATTGGGTGGGCGTTCTATGTTCCGTTTCTATGTGTTTGTATTTCTTTGTTTTGGGCCGTGTGTGGCTCCCAAATCAGGCACAGCTGTAGTTGGTTGCTGTTGATTGGGAGTCACACATAAGTGCATGTTTTTCCGTTGGGGTTTGTGGGTAATTGTTTCTGTTTCTGTTCTTGTTACAGTGTTTCACCTGACAGGACTGTTTGGCTGTCAGTTTATTGTTTTGTAATTGTATAGTGTTCCGTTTGTATTAAATGTGATGAACACTAACTCCGCTGCGTTTTGGTCCACTCTCTCTTCAGACAGCCATTACAGAATTACCCACCAAACCAGGACCAAGCAGCGGACGAGGAAGGAGCAACAGTAGAACAGCTTGATGGACTCATGGACATGGGAACAGATACTGGACGGAGAGGGACCATGGACTCAGGCTGGGGAGTATCGCCTCCCGCAGTGGGAGATTGAAGCGGTGAGAGCGGAGAGGCGATATTATAAGGAGAGAGAGCACAACAAGCACGAGAGGCAGCCCCAATAATTTTTTTGGGGGGGGCACACGGGACAGTCGGCAGAGCCGAGGTCGGAACCAGAGCCAGTCGGGTTGACATTGGAGGTGAGCGAGGGGTACGAGGCAGAGACTGTGAAGGAGTTAATGGGGAGATTAAAGGAGAGAGAGATGAGAGAGCTGCTCGTTTGGTGCATAAGGCACGGCATTCGCCCTACGGAGCGTGTCGTTGAAATGATGTCACCTGAGGCAGCTCTCCATACTCGTCCTGAGGTGCGTGCTGGTTGTCTGGTGAAGACTGTGCCTGCGCCCAGAAACAGGCCTCCTGCATGTCTTCTCAGCCCTGCACGTCCTGTGCCTACGCCCAGAACCAGGCCTCCTGCATGTCTTCCCATCCTGGTCAAGCCCGTGCCTCCTCCACGGACCAGTCCTCCAGTGGGTCTCCCTATCCTGGTCAAGCCCGTGCCTCCTCCACGGACCAGTCCTCCAGTGGGTCTCCCCATCCTGGTCAAGCCCTTGCCTCCTCATCAGACCAGTCCTCCAGTGGGTCTCCCCATCCTGGTTCGTCCTGTGCCTCCTCCAAGGACCAGTCCTCCGGTGGATCCCTCCACCCTGGTCTCTCCTGTGCCGCCTCCTCAGACCAGGCCTCCAGCGGGTCTCCCCAGCCTGGTGAGTCCAGGGCCTGCGCCCAGAGCCAGGCCTCCTTCATGTCTCCCCAGCCTGGTGAATCCTGAGCCGGATCTGCCGGAGTGGCCCGCCGTGCCGGATCTGCCGGAGTGGCCCGCCGTGCCGGATCTGCCGGAGTGGCCCGCCGTGCCGGATCTGCCGGAGTGGCCCGCCGTGCCGGATCTGCCGGAGTGGCCGCCGTGCCGGATCTGCCGGAGTGGCCGCCGTGCCAGATCTGCCAGAGTGGCGTGCCGGATCTGCCGGAGTGGCCCGCCTGTCCTCCGGCGCATCCAGGATGGCCCGCCTGTCCTCCGGCGCATCCAGAGTGGCCCGCCTGTCCTCCGGCGCAGCCAGAGTGGCCCGCCAGCCGGGCGCAACCAGAGTCGCCCACCAGTCCTCCGGCGCGGCCAGGGGCGCAACCTAAGTGGGCGACGCCAAGGGTGCAGTGGAGGCCACGTCCCGCACCTGATCCACCTCCAGGTTAGGTGGGTTGGGGAGGGGGGGGGTGTAGCACAGTGCCGTCGTTGACGGCAGCCACCCTCCCTTCCCTCCCTTATTGTTTAGGGGGGGAGAAATTTTTGGGGGGGGATTTTTTTGTTGTTTCGGTGTAGGTGCATTCGGTGTGTGCACCTTTGAGAGGGGGGGGTACTGTCATGTCCTGACCAGTAGAGGGTGTAGTTGGGTCAGGATGTGGCAGAAGAGAAGTGTGTAGGTTGGTTTGTTTCGTTTATGTTGGCCGTGTGGCTTCCAATCAGGCACAGCTAGAGGGTTATTGCAGATTGGGAGTCACACAAAAGTAGCCTACTTTTCCTTTGGGGTTTGTGGGTAATTGTTTCTGTTAGTGTGTTTCACCTGACAGGACTGTTTGGCTGTCAGTTTATTGTTTAGTAATTGTATAGTGTTCTGTTTGTATTAAATATGATGAACACTAACTCCACTGCGTTTTGGTCCACTCTCTCTTCAGACAGCCCTTACACACATTCTCCATATTTTCAAGCATAGTGGTAGCTGCATCATCTCATGGGTATGCTTGTAATCATTAAGGAGGGATGTTTTCAGGATAAAAAAAACGAACGGAAAAGAGCTAAGCACAGGCAAAATCCTAGAGGAAAACTGGGTTGCTGCTTTCCACCAGACACTGGGAGATTCACCTTTCAGCAGGACAATAACCTAAAACACAAGGCCAAATCTACACTGGAGTTGCTTACCAAGAAGACAATGACTGTTCCAGAGTGGCCGAGTTACAGTTTTGACTTAAATCTGCTTGAAAAATCTATGGAAAGACCTGAAAATGGTCTTTGTGTTTAGTTAGTCCGCCAGATCAGAGACAGTAGAGATAACAAGGCGTTATATTGATAGGTGCGTGAACTGGACCATAATTCTGTCCGGCCTGAACATGTAACGAGTACCCTTTTGGTGTCACAAAATGTATGGGAGTAAAAAGTACATATTTTCTTTAGAAAGACAAGTACTATACATTTAGGTGTGCCATATCAGGGTGATTACTTGTGCAGTCCAGACATGTTTGTTTTTGTATCTTGAATTCATTATACACACTCATTTACATTTAAGTCATTTAGCAGACGCTCTTATCCAGAGCGACTTACACTCGTTTACTTTGAAAATGTGGGGTAGGTTGTGTATGTTCGGGGGGGGGGGGGGGGCTCTTGGGCCCGACAACCTACTTTTATATCCTTGCTCAGTCTCGCGGAGGTCGATCTTAGTGATGGGTTTGAAGTCCACGTCCCACAGTCTCACGCAGCCGTCCCGCCCGCCTGTAGCGAACCCTTCCTCACAGGCGTGCATGCTGAAAATCCCTGCCTGTGGAGAAGTTACAGAAAAAAAAAGATCTAAAATGCCACCAAGTCAGAAATCTAACAAAGTGCAAATGAAACCAACTGATAGGCAAAGATACATCAAAATGTTAATTGTTACAAAATACACTGAACCAAAATATGAGTGCAACATGCAACAATTTCAAAAACTTTACTGAGTTGCTGTTCATGTAGGGAAATCAGTCAATTGAAATTAAATTCATTATGCCCTCTCTGTGCATTGAAATTGCCATCAATAAAATGCAATTGTGTTCGTTGTCCGTAGCTTATGCCTGTCCATACCATAACCCCACCATGGGGCACTGTTCACAACGTTGACATCAGCAAACAGCAAATTCTCTAAAATGAGGTTGGAAGTGGCTTATGGTAGAGAAATTAACATTTAATTCTCTGGCAAAAGCTCTGGTGGACATTCCCATAGTCAGCATGCCAATTGTGGCATTGTGTTGTATGACAACACTGCACATTTTAGAGTGGCCTTTTACTGTCACCAGCACAAGGTGCACCTGTGTAATGATCATGCTGTTTAATCATCTTATTAATTTGCCACACCTGTCAAGTGGATGGATTATTTTTGTAAAGGCGCGCTGCTCACTAACAGGGATGTAACCAAATTTGTGCACAAAATTTTAGATAAATAAGCTTTTGTGCATATGGAACATTTCTGGGATCTTTTATTTCAGCTCATGAAACATGGGACCAACACTTCACTTGTTGCATTTATATTTTTGTTCAGTGTACAAAATGCCCTAAAGACCAATGTATAAAAATACTAGTGTCAAAACATTTATTTCATTCAAATTCATGTAATTTGTACTTTAAAATACAGAAAATACATTTGCAAGTAGCCTCCTTAAATGAGCTATGAAACAACCTGGTTAACACGCTATGTTCACAACTTGGTTAACACACTATCTTCAGAGCTTTGTGCCCCGCTATTACTCCAAATTTGTGTAAAGATATTGTGGCAATAACATAGTGTTCACTTTGAAAGTCGGGTTCACTTCCCCCTTTCGGACCAAATTCACTGCATTATCCTCATGCTGGAAGTGCATCCTTGTGCTTCAACTTGCATCCAAGATACTCACCAACCAACACCTCTCACATGATGGTGCCATAAGAGCCTCGGATACCAATCTAGAACATTTGGGTTGATATGGGGCCACAAAATTATACAAAAAACTATTTTGAGTGTGTTGAAAATACATTACATAGTGATTTCTTTCAGGCCTTTCAAAAACAAAATATTTACAGTACCAGTCAAAAGTTTGGACACAGCTACTCATTCAAGGGTTTTTCTTTATTTTTGCTATTTTCTGAAATACACATATGGAATCATGTAGTAACCAAGAAAGTGTTAAACAAATCAGAATATATAATATATTTGAGATTCTTCAAAGTAGCCACCCTTTGCCTTGATGACAGCTTTGCACACTCTTGGCATTCTCCCAACCAGCTTCAGAAGGTAGTCACCTGGAATGCATTTTAATTAACAGGTGTGCCTTGTTAAAAGAAAATTTGTGGAATTTGTTTCTTTCTTAATGTATTTGAGCCAATCAGTTGTGTTGTGACAAGGTAGGGTTGGTATACAGAAGATAGCCCTACTTGGTAAAATACCAAGTCCATATTATGGCAAGAACAGCTCAAATAAGCAAAAAGAAACAACAGTCCATCCTTACTTTGAGACATGAAAGTCAGTCAATACGGAAAATGTGCATTCGCCAAAATCATCAAGCGCTATGATAAAACTGGCTCTCATGAGGTCCATCACAGGAAAGGAAGACCCAGAGTTACCTTTGCTGCAGAGGATAAGTTCATTAGTTACCAGCCTCAGAAATTGCAGCCCAAATAAATGCTTCACAGAGCTCAAGTAACAGACACATCTCAACATCAACTGTTCAGAGGAGACTGCATGAATCAGGCTTCATGGTCAATTTGCTGCAAAAAAACCATCACTAAAGGACACCAATAATAAGAAGAGACTTGCTTGGGCCAAGAAACACAAGCAATGGACATTAGACCAGTGGAAATATGTTCTTTGGTCTGATGAGTCCAAATTTGAGATTTTTGGATCCAACCACCATGTCTTTGTGAGACGCAGAGTAGGTGAACGGATGATCTCCGCATGTGTGATTCCCACCATGAAGCATAGAGGAGGAGGTGTTATGGTGTGATGGTGCTTTGCTGGTGACACTGTCTTTGATGTATTTAGAATTCAAGGCACACTTAACCAGCATGGCTACCACAGCATTCTGCAGCAATACGCCATCTCATCTGGTTTGTGCTTATTGGGACTATCATTTGTTTTTCAACAGGACCTCCAGGCTATGTAAGGGCTATTTGACCAAGAAAGAGAGTGATGGAGTGCTGCATCAGATGATCTGGCCTCCACAATCACCCGACCTCAACCTAATTGAGATGGTTTTGGATGAGTTAGACTGCAGATTGAAGGAAAAGCAGCCAACAAGTGCTCAGCATGTGGGAACTCCTTCAAGACTGTTGGAAAAGCATTCCAGGTGAAGCTGGTTGAGAGAATGCCAAGAGTGTGCAAAGATGTCATCAAGGAAAATGGTGGGTACTTTTAAGAATCTAAAATATTTTTTGATTTGTTTAACACTTTTTTGGTTACTACATGATTCCATATGTGTTATTTAATAGTTTTGATGTCTTCACTATTATTCTGCAATGTAGAAAAAAGTTAAAATAAAGAAAAACCCTTGAATGAGTAAGTGTTTCCAAACTTTTGACTGGTACTGTACACGAACACTCAAATATTTGAAATACATATTTGAAATACATGTAACAGAAATACTGGCCATCTCTGGGTATTGAAATGATTCCTCACCACACAAGTGTAGTTCGCCGAACTAACTCAACTACACTTCCCTTCGACCTCCTCTTCTCCACAGCAACTCCACTAAGCTGATAGACATCATTTGCATGACCCTAGACCGTTTTTACACTACGATAGATTCGAGAGGTTTACACTATGACCTCTGGAGGTTGCGGGCAACAGTCACCCTCCTCCAAGCAGTCAGAATTGTCTCTTCAAGCTAAATGCTCCTACAGTAAAAATCTGAATAGCAGAGCAATGTTTTTGAAACAGATGAAATGTATTAACATATTTTTTATTTTAGTATGTGACTACTCTGTGCATAGTAGTTTGGAAGCCATGGAATTGAGGTTTTTCTACAAAAAAAAACATATTTTCAAATAGAGCCCATCTGCTCAATTTTGGCAGATGGAGGTGTGTTAGAAACCTTAGAATCTGCTCTTTCAGAATCAAAATGTCTGACCTGCGTGAACGTCTGTAGGATAATTTGAAAAGGTTGCTTTTTGGTAAGCTCCGTTCCCTTATTTGTTAATTACACATGCTGCGCTGTTCATCAGTCTCTTCATTCACAAGACAATTGATAATATTGTCACCCATCAGACTCTTGCCAATTTAATATTGCCTTTAGGCTACATCTATTAGATGTGTGAAATGAGTTTCAATATAGTTCAGGTGTAGTTTGGATGGGCCATTATCAGATGGGCAGCTAACTGTCGGGTGAAGGAAGGGCAGGGGGGAAGAAATTACATGTTCTCCTAAAACTGCTTATAACAAAAACTTGTGATATTGAAATTCTAGCAACGTCAGTTTGTTAAATAGACATATTTAGCAAAAGTCAAGGACGGAGGGTTTCCATTTTAAATTCACAAGCTCAATGGCAAGTGGCTACTGGAATATTTATAGTAAATTTGAGCTGCAATACCTCTGCTTCAATTCTTTTCTATCTGAATAGGCCCCTAGTCACTTCATCAATGTGACCAACTGGATGTATACCATGGGTTGTCTGTGCGCCTCACAAATGTATATGCATTGGCATTAAAGCTAAACAAAATATCATTTGCTTGAGTTTACTGGTAGCAAGGCATGTACATGTGGATGGAAAAACAATACTATACAGTGTGATAATTCATTTGACCATAAAGCTTCATTTTGTTAGTGAGGCTGCATTCCACTCACTCCATGGGCTGCTTGGACTGTGCGAGCCAGGTTCAGCCCCTTCCAGACATAGATGTCCCCATTCAGCGCTCCAGAGTATGTCACTTCTTCCTTTGCCGTGGCCAGGCACAGAATGGTCTGCAGGTCCCCGGTCTTCCCAAAGATCCCCCGCTTGGGTGTCAAGGCATTCCCACACAAGGTCCAGAACTGAGCAAAGAGAGAGCTCACTTTTTAGATGGCTCTGACAATTTTTATGTTAAACATCAGCACTGGTAATGCTTTATTTTACCCAGTATTTTAGCTCGCTGTTAACCAGGAGGTTAATTATTAGGTAATTACTTAATTGCATTGTAATTACACTTGACACAAAGGTCACCATCTTCCCTTTGGTACCAGATAGTTATCAATTGTGTTGAATTCTTTGAGGTAAGTACCAGAAAGTATCTATTGTTACCCCATAGTTTCATAGTTAAAATCTTGTAAACACCAGGTAAGTACAAACTTAAAATGGGCTGTTAAATAAAGCATTACCATAGTTACACTAATTATGGGGCTAGGCTCGGGCCTCACCTTTATATGCTTCACCCCACAGCTTACTAGCCTGTGAAGTTGGAACGGATCCCAGGCAATATCAAAGATCTGAAATGGCAGCAAAAGCAGTTATTATGACCTGTGACATTAAGGAACACACCAGCGAAACTGCAGAGCTACATTTTCTGTCCGCTTCATAGCACTGACATACACAAAAATGCCATTAACTTCTTAGTATCGACAGTTTAAAAAAAAAATACCATACCCTGTCTGAGTGTCCCGTTGCTGTAGCCAGGACTCTGCCTTTTCTCCAGTCCCAGACACACACTGTGTTTTTGGCATCCAGCCCAACAGAGGCTAATCGCTACACAAGGGGACAATAGAAAACCAATTAGTGGCAAATCAAATCAAACCTGCTTAAGTTTATCCACTCTCTATGTTTAGGGTCACACTCATTCTGAAAAATGGCGGTCCTAAGGACGCATTTTATACAACACTGTAAAACCATTCTGCAACATTCTTCAAACATTTGCACAAGCTACTTTGCCATCTTACAGTGTCATTATAGTTCCTGCACCCATGAGTGAGTAGACAGGTCTTATTACATATTTACATATAGGTATAGCGAGTACACATGTTATTACAGGTGTACTACAGCTGTGACAAATAAAGCGGTGTAATATTTTACTGATCAGCAGTTACTGTGTAATGCTAAGTAATCCCATTTCGGTTATAAAGTAACTACTGTACATGGTATTAATAAAAACGTAACGTTAAGTGTTGTCAAAACCCTTGAATTTCCTCTAGGACAGATCTAGGATCAGCTTCCCCTCCCCGAATCCTAAACTCATTAGTGAGGAAAATGCTAAACTGACCCAAGACCAGTGTCGATAGGAAACTTCCCCCTACACCAAGAAGCACAAGTACTCAATCTAAGCTAAAATCCAAGGAGACCAGCTCAAAGGTGTTCCTCACCTGTCCGTCTACATCAAACGACAGACACGCCACCCCATGTGTGTGCACGTCTCGCAGGATGGACACAGTCTGCAAAGCGTATGTGTCCCAAACACAGATGTAAGGATCCTTCCCAACTTGTCCTGTGGCCACTTGAACTTTGTCAGGATGCATAGCAAGACTGTGTGGGTTGACCGGAGACAAATAACCATTATAAGCAGAAACTTTACAAACAATCGAATCAAATCAGATGTTATTTGTCACATGCGCCGAATACAGCAGGTGTAGACCATACCGTGAAATGCTTACTTACAAGCCCTTAACCAACAATGCAGTTTAAGAAATAGTTAAGAAAATCTATGGCCACCTGTCTATGTAAATAGCCCAGGTGGCCATTTGATTCATTGTTCATCAGTCTTATGGCTTGGGGGTAGAAGCTGTTAAGGAACCTTTTGGTCCTAGACTTGGTGCTCCGGTACAACTTATATGAAACATACTGATATTTATAAACATTGGTTAACATGTATTTCCTATGCCATTAAAGATGGAATCTGCAGTAAGTTAAACAGCACTACTGTCCGAGCATTGCTGTTGTTCTAGTTTTTATTTTGTTGACGAAGCGGTGGTGCGGAGCGTTCTATCACATGTGCAATGACGTCTGAGGGAAAAAAACAGGGTTTGTGGTTTTCAGCAACTTCTTTGTTGTTGTAATATCGCTAATGGACGTGGCGGTTTCAACATTAAGGATTCCAGTTTTAATTTCCCAGTCAACATCACAGAAAATGTATCCACCATTTTATTTCCAATTGTAATCCAGATAATATCCATATAATACCTTGACAATATGATTATTGGCTCATTCTGTGTGAAAATGATAAAACAATGACCAAGATGTTTTGAATTTAATCCATAAAAAGGTCCTTTGGGGGAAGGATATTATTTATATTTGCCATTGTGTACAAAAGGATCACTGAGATATAATTTAAAAAGTTGAGGTAATTGTACAATGTTGGACTTGAAGGCCTCATTTATTCAGTATTACTTTTAGTTTGTAGCAAGTCTTGGTATCATTTGAAGCTTTACTGTGCTTTGACATAAGTAGTGTTTAGATTTGGATAAAAATACATTTTCAGCTTAGGAAGAGACACATTTGCATCTGGTGTTGTTGTATTTACTTATTTTTGACAGTTGTGCATAGTGTTGGCCCTTCTAACTCCTTTTAACCACAGCCAGGTATCCAGCTGTAGAATAGGGAGAGGATGGATTGATTCCAGAGGCAATCGATGAGTCACATAGGTCAAGCATTGTGCCCACGAGCACATGAGTAAACTGGCCATGTGGTGGCTGACACACATGCACGTAATCCTCAAACCATTTGTTAGGATTTACTCCGGCATAATTGGAAATGCAGATAATGTTGTCAGTGACTACAAACCAAAAGGAAAATCAGTGCTTTAATTCTCAATGTTGACATCATCAGCAATCTCCACATCCACATTGTCAGCAGTTTTTTCTCCTCTGTCTGCTTGCATCAGGCATTGTCACGCACAGATAGAGCTGAACTAGCGGATTGCAGTGACTCTCATCAGCCCTTGTGCGGACTGGCACATGCTTCCTCCAATTATTCTCCTCAAAGCAAGCCCCAAGGTTGCATGTCATCCTCACGGACAGTGAGTGACTGTGTTCCCTGTATAGGGCAATACATGAAGATAAACATGATTTTCAATGCTTTGCCCATCATCTCATGAATTTCCCATGAATCCTTAATCCCTAGATGCTGTCCCAGTCAAAACTTGCATTGCACTTCTTTATCATGTCAAGTGGTCAAGTCAACCATACTTCAGTATTGTTCCATGCCTACTACTGGTTTCCCAGTTTAGATGATCTTTTCAATGCTCCTTATGAAAGTCCATCTAACAGCAGACTGGTGGCGTTTTGCTGATGAAAAAAATCCCAGAATGTAGCTTGAACTCCACAAGCCAATAAAACTCACCTCTGAGGGAAAAGTGAATACAGTATGTTTTCCTAATTTCATAGTTATATTTACAAGGAAATCTATCCTGCACTACGGTGACCATACACTGAACTCAGAACCCAGGCTTTTTTTAAATATATAATTGGTTTGCAGTTCATCACGTAAGTTCACAGAAAATCCTGCAGCCCTTTCTGCTCATGGTTGGTGATTCCCCCTACGGTGATTCCCTCCCTACATTAGCATATAGTCCATTGGTATGGGGAAATTCTGCTAATTCTGGTGCATATGTCAAGGCATACGCTTATCCGCTTCTTATCCACGTCAATTGAAATACTTAACAATTTTCATGTAGGCTACATGTAACATAATTTGAGGCAGCTGTCCAACGTTTACAAGCATATAAGTCTACCTCTTTATGTGAAGTGTTGTAGAACAAATAGCTATTATAATGGTCTTCATTATAATATTACAGGTATAGGCTATGTTAATATGAATTGTAAAGTTAAAAAAATGACTGCATGCAGTAACTAGCAATAGGCCTTGTTAGCGCATTTAATCATGCATTCCATTGAGCATGAATAGATGAATGTTGAAATAAATAAAATCAACTAGGAAGTCTACAAATACTTCACAGACAAGCCACTGTATGTTAGTAATGTGTACCTGACACAAGGTCTGGAAATGCAACCATTCAACAGCTATGAATTAAAGAAGCGAAAACAGGCAATCCTCAGGACAAGTTGTTTTCTGATTGTATGACTAATACCTCGCTGGTCCAATCATGAGGCTCAATTTCCCTCACATGGTGATGTCAATTGATTAACTCGGAAAGACAATATTCTATTTCAGCATTCCCAGACACCAATGCTTGCAAGTAGCAATAATAAACACTAACATAATGGGTAAGGCGCACAAACTAGTATAGGAAGTTCAATGGCAATGGTCTTGAGTCTGCTGTGTCAACTATGAAGGCTGGGAGAATCCCCTCTCCTTGCCGCCTTCTCAAAACACATTGGACGAGAAGGATGGGTTTTGAGAAGGAGACGAGGAGAGATGAGTGAGGATGCGAGGAGTATGCAATTGAGATCTTCCCATAAACCTTCAAGTAATGTCTCTCTGAAGTCAGTGGAAAAATGTGCCTGTACCGTCTTTACAATGATGGGGGAACCACTGGTTGATGGACATAATTTTAAGTGCTTCTAATAGTCTGTCAATAAACTCCTCTGTTCAAAAGTAATCTGTTAACACCCATCTATGCAAGTGCAAATCCAGAGGTTCAAATGTTGCATTTCAGTAATTTTCTGGTTCATTTTCACACAGAATGACCATAATCTAAAGGTCTGTGGATTAGGGCCTTACATGCATGATGAAGAGGCTGATGAAGAGGTCACTAGGCATTTGCAGACACTTTGCTTGGTTTTGGGGTGCTTGGGATCTTCTCATTTAAACGAAATGATAACGAACATCTGGCTCGTATTCATTAGGCACCAAACAGCAGAAAACAAATTGAAACAAGGAAGGTCTACATGAATAAGAAATGCTTGTTTTACTTTATTTTTCAATGATCTACACTAAAACGAACAGAAAACTATCAACTGCAACTTTGCTGACACACAACAGCTTGCTGGGGTTGCAGTTTGTGCTAGACTAAGGCTTAGAGTAAGGTTTATGGTTAGGGCTAGATCTGATGATATGGCCTGTCTGGCATTAAAACTTACTGTAATTAAATGAGAGCTAACATCATTGTGAGGCTACTGTAGCAGAGGTGATTTGGAATTATCTTTTTTGATGAAGTAGACCTATAGCCCTGCCCGCGAGCAGATGGGAATTTCCTGTTGGTCTAATGGTTAAGACGCTGGTTTCTTGAGTGAGATGGCCTCCGTATGAATCCAACCAGCTACATTTGTGCCTAACTTGGGATGGTCTCTCGTGGAGGAGGTCAAAGGGGGGTAAATGTAGTCGAGGTGATTTGGAATCTCACCTTCATGATAAGGTAGCTCTGTCTGCAAATTAAAACTAGTGTCGCCCTTGGTCCAAGTGGGAATTTCCTGTTTTCCTAAAGACGTTGGTTTACCGAGTGAGACAACAGTGGTACATTCGTACATTCATATGCTCGACCAAATACACTACTAGTGCTGTTGTTAAAATGACACAAAGTAGCGTCAACATTAACTTCTGGAGGGTCAACGGATGACAAACGCAATGCAGAAGTTAAAAGAATCAGACGCTTGTGATGTAGCATGGAGAAAGCAACGCAATGCAAAGTTACTTGCCGGATGCCGTTTGTAATGCCTGGACTTCTTGTGGAATGCAAACCGCAGTCAGTGTGACCCTATCATGACCCTGGCGTAACTTCTCCGAGGAGTAATATTCCCTGTGAGTGGTTCAGTATACCATGGTTTCCAAACCCTCTCCTTGGGAACTGGACTATCAGATGTTTCACATATTTATTGTAGCCCTGAACTGGCACACCTGATTAAATTAGTCAACTAATCATCAAGGCCTTGACAAGTTGAATCAGGTGTGCCAGTTTAGGGCTACAACAAATACCAATATATGAAATGTCTGGTGGTCCCAGAGGAGAGTGTTGGGAAGTACTGCAGTATAGGGAGAGTAACTTTGAGGTAACTTACCTGATAATGTCATCATTGTGTCCCAAAAAGAACTTCTGAGTGTGTTCTCTGGTGTTGTAAACCACGCCAACTCCAGCGACAAAATATACAATCTCCTTCCCAGCAGTGTAATACAAATTGTTGCGACACTGATGCCCCCTGTATCCATGAATCCATTCCAACCTCAGTTGGCAACGTGGAGCAGTCTTGTCTGCCATGCTTTGTCAGACTATTAGACAACTGTATTTGGCTAAACTGCAATTCAACCTCAATCTCAGATTAACTCTATTCCAAAAATGCAGCAACATGAACACAGAGTAAAATCCTAGAGGCTGGTCAAGAGAGTATGGCCACTAGTGTGTCACACTAATGAGATATCCCTTCTCCCTTGTCTGTTCCCAATCCCCTTTTCTCTACATTCCAGTATCATAGATTATACTTGTTACATTCAGATGGCCTCATGAATCAACACGACCAATGAAATTATGTTGCCTCTTCCAATTGCCTTCTATTTAGCATTTTATATTCTACATTAAACCGTGGTGGAACCGGTGAGCTATATGACATACATTGATATGAAATAGCCATTATACTGTACAGCTTTTTAGCAATTCAAGGCATTTAAGATATAACCCCGACTAACCCCGACTACTCTAATCCTATGTCATCTCATTCAGCTATTACAGCTCAATAGTCCTCAATTTTGGCTCACAAAACGCAAGTGTTAAAGCATGTCAAAGGGCTATACTGTCCTAAACGGTTGGGTGCGATATCAAGCGAAAATATACATATCTGACAGAATGGTATTTCGTTCGGGTTTCAATCATAAAGCCGTGGCAAACCTCTTGACGATTTCGATTGACATCGACCGTGAAGTATTTGCCTTGTGCTTATTCCAGTTGAAATCAACGGATTACAACGCCGATATACACACCGTCGATTCCCATGCAAAGCAGAATAATTGTATCAGCTCCAATACGCTCGGCGCGTTTCCGTCATTTATTCGCATCCCAAATGATGCTCAACACTAGGTGAGCTGGAATTGATGGAAATTAGAAAACGGTCCATATAGAAAGAAAGCACAAATTAAGATGAGGAAGGGTACAACACACGGAATCGTTTTTTTCGGAGGATGATATCCTTGGACTAAACGACTCTGACGTATGCAGGATCCTCTTCACGAGCGTTCCCGACGCAATTATTTTGAGAATAGGGGCTCTCGTTGCCTTTACGCCTGCGGTGGTGCTTGGTTACCACGACGCTTCGTAGGCAATCTCCCATTTTAGCAATGGATTTTGGAGCTTGAAGTTCTCTAGTGTCGTCAAAACCATTACGATTATGGAACTGGCCTCTCCAAACAACGACTACGACCAGCCACCAACAAAGCTCGAGCTCTGTCCTTGGTACCGGATAGATAGAGTAATGTTTCGGATGTGCTCGAGCGCTGTCCTTGGTAGATGATAGGGTCACAGAGTTTCTAAACACAGAGGCGCAACATTGCAAGACTTCCGGGAGCGCTTGCCAAACAGACCAAACAGACCAGAGCGCGGTTTGGGCTTTGATAAGTCAATGATTAGTTGTTAATTTTCTTGAACTCTAAAGGCACAACCTAGATTCAAGACAATATTTTAAGTACTTGAACATGTTATTACTCCAACCTTGTGAATCCAGGCTGTGTCACATCCAGCCGTGTTTGGGAGTCCTATACGGCGGCGCACAAATGGCCCAGCGTCACCCGGGTTTGGCCGGGGTAGGCCGTCATTGTAAATAACAATTTGTTCTTAACTTACTTGCCTAGTTAAATAAAGGTTGAATAAATAAAATAAAATAAAAAGTGACAAATTGACACGTTTTAATTTTCATCAAAAACAACTTTATATTGAAGGAGTGCCTTTGATTTGACGGCCTGCACAAAACCAGTTCGGCATGAGCTTAGCAAGCCAACGTCACCATAACATCACAGACAGAACAATGGGTTAGTTAAAAAAAATATTTGATGACATTGCCTACGAGTGTGTTTGGAGATTTCAATTGGAGAACCAGTTTTAGCCTACACTGTACCGTCTTGATAGGGTGATCTGTCAGATGTAGGCTGCTAGGCTACACCAGTCACTAGTTACCACAGCCACAAAGTCATAAACCCCGCCTATTCCTACAATTGCTCTTCTTAAAAAGTATTTGAAGATGGTCATACCATGGATCATTTAGCTATTTGATTTTCAATTTTAGATATAAAAAAATATTAATATATATTTGATAAAATATTGAATTTGGCTTTTACTACTATAGCCCATAGTAAAGCATTGAATAACACATTCATAAATGGCAAGACAGACAGTCAAAATCATAAAGAATAAGGTTTTGAAGTGTCCTATATCTAGGAGATAATTTGTATTTATTTTTTTGGTACAAAACTGCCTCCATAATTTTTTTTTACCGATGCCGGTAACCTTCAGATGAGTCCCGTGACACCTGTGGGGTTGTAGAGCAAACTGAGAACAGCATCATGTTCGTGAGAATATCTCATCTTTCCATAGAGTGGTAGGCCTAGTCATATTAGTTGGTAGGCCAAACTGTTCAGACGTTACAGACGTTGTTGTGAGAAGATCAATTTTTGGGATGTCTCATGTTCTGACAAACACCACTGTAGCTCGGCCACCTTCAACCTCAGATGTTGAAGGTGGATGTAGTGCATTGAGAAAAAAAGATACATTATACAGTGCATTCGGAAAGTATTCAGACACTTTTTTACATTTTCCACATTTTGTTACGTTACAGACTTATTTTAAAATTGATTAAATACAGTTTTTCCCTCATCAATCTACACACAATACCCCAAAATGACAAAGTCAAAACAGGTTTTTAGACATTTTAGAAAAAACAGAAATTCCTTGTTTACGTAAGTACAGTCGTGGCCAAAAGTTTTGAGAATGACACAAATATTAATTTCCACAAAGTTTGCTGCTTCAGTGTCTTCAGATATTTTTGTCAGATGTTACTATGGAATACTGAAGTATAATTACAAGCATTTCATAAGTGTCAAAGGCTTTTATTGACAATTACATGAATTTGATGCAGAGTCAATATTTGCAGTGTTGACCCTTCTTATTCAAGACCTCTGCAATCCGCCCTGGCATGCTGTCAATTAACTTCTGTGCCACATCCTGACTGATGGCAGCCCATTCTTGCATAATCAATGCTTGGAGTTTGTCAGAATTTGTGGGTTTTTGTTTGTCCACCCGCCTCTTGAGGATTGACCACAAGTTCTCAATGGAATTAAGGTCTGGGGAGTTTCCTGGTCATGGACCCAAAATATCGATGTTTAGTTCCCGAGCCACTTAGTTATCACGTTTGCCTTATGGCAAGGTGCTCCATCATGCTGGAAAAGGCATTGTTTGTCACCAAACTGTTCCTGGATGGTTGGGAGAAGTTGCTCTTGGAGGATGTGTTGGTACCATTCTTTATTCATGGCTGTGTTTTTAGGCAAAATTGTGAGTGAGCCCACTCCCTTGGCTGAGAAGCAACCCCACACAGGAATGGTCTCAGGGTGCTTTACTGTAGGCATGACACAGGACTGATGGTAGCGCTCACCTTGTCTTCTCCAGACAAGCTTTTTTCCGGATGCCCCAAACAATCGGAAAGGGTATTCATCAGAGAAAATGACTTTACACCAGTCTTTAGCAGTCCAATCCCTGTATCTTTTGCAGAATATCAGTCTGTCCCTGATGTTTTTCCTGGAGAGAAGTGGCTTCTTTGCTGCCCTTCTTGACACCAGGCCATCCTCCAAAAGTCTTTGCCTCACTGTGCGTGCAGATGCACAGTGAGGATGCCTGCCGCCATTCCTGAGCAAGCTCTGTACAGGTGGTGCCCACGATCCCACAGCTGAATCAACTTTAGGAGACTTTCCTGGCGCTTGCTGGACTTTCTTGGGCGCCCTGAAGCCTGCTTCACAACAATTGAACCACTCTCCTTAAAGTTCTTGATGATCCGATAAATGGTTGATTTAGGTGTAATCTTACTGGCAGCAATATCCTTGCCTGTGAAGCCCTTTTTTGTGCAAAGCAATGATGACGGCACATGTTTCCTTGCAGGTAACCATGATTGACAGAGGAAGAACAATGATTCCAAGCACCACCCTCCTTTTGAAGCTTCCAGTCTGTTATTCAAACTCAGTCAGCATGATAGAGTGATCTCCAGCCTTGTCCTCGTCAGCACAGATCTGGGGAAGAGTACCAAAACATTTATGCAGCAGTGAAGGTCCCCAAGAACACAGTGGCCTCCATCATTCTTAAATGGAAGAAATTTGGAACCACCAAGAATTTTCCTAGACCTGGCCACCAGGCCAAACTGAGCAATCGGGGTGAGAAGGGCCTTGGTCAGGGAGGTGACCAAGAACCCGATGGTCACTCAGACAGAGCTCCAGAGTTCCTCTGTTGAGATGGGAGAACCTTCCAGAAGGTCAACCATCTCTGCAGCACTCCACCAGTCAAGCCTTTATGGTAGAAAGGAGTAAAGATGAACTGAGCCAAGTACAGAGAGATCCTTAATGAAAACCTGCTCCAGAGCTCTCAGGACCTCAGATTGGGGGCGAAGGTTCACCTTCCAACCGGACGACCCTAAGCACACAGCCAAGACACAGGAGTGGCATCGGGACAAGTCTCTGAATGTCCTTGAGTGGCCCAGCCAGAGCCCGGACATGAACCTGATCGAACATCTCTGGAGAGACCTGAAAATAGCTGTGCAGCGAACGTTCCCCATGCAACCTGAAGAGTGTAAGGGGATCTGCAGAGAAGAATGGGTGAAACTCCTCAAATCCAAGTGTGCCAAGCTTGTAGCGTCATACCAAGGAAGACTCAATGCTGCAATCGCTGCCAAAGGGGCTTCAACAAAGTACTGAGTAAAGGGTCTGAATACTTAAATGTGATATTTCAGTTTTTCTAAATTTGTTAAAACCTGTTTTTCAATTGTCAATATGGGGTATTGTGTGTAGATTGATGAAGATTTATTTTTATTTTATAAATTTTTGAATAAGGCTGTTATGTTACAAAATTTGGAAAAACTCAAGAGGTCTGAATACTTTCCGAATGCACTGTATATACAAAAGTATGTGGATACCCCGTCATGCAATCTCCATTGACAAACATTGTCAGTAGAATGGCCCTGAAGAACTCAGTGACTTTCAATGTGGCGCCGTCATAGGATGCCACCTTTCCAACAAGTTAGTTATGTCAAATTTCTACCCTGCTAGAGCTGCCCTGGTCAACTGTAAGTGCTGTTATTGTGAAGTGGAAACATCTAGGAGCAACAAGAAAGGGACCGCTGAGTGCTGAAGTGCGTAGCCCGTAAAAATTGTCTGTCGTCGGTTGCAACACTCACTGCCGATGTCACGTTCGTCATAATAATCGGACCAAAGCGCAGTGTGTATATCGTTCCACATTTTATTATAACAGTGAAACTATGCAAGACGCATAAATAAACGAAATAAACAAAACAACAAACCGTGACGAAGAGGTGCAACATACACTAACTCAAAACAATCTCCCACAAAACCTAGTGGGAAAAACAACAACTTATATATCATCCCCAATTAGAGACAACGATGACCAGCTGCCTCTAATTGGAGATCATCCCAAAAAAAACAACATAGAAATACAGAAACTAGAACCCAACATAGAAAAAAGAAACTAGAACCAACATAGAAATAAATATACTAGACAAAACCCCCTGTCACGCCCTGACCTACTCTACCATAGAAAATAAAAGCTTGGACGTGACAGCTGAGTTCCAAACTGTCTCTAGAAACAACATCATCAAAATAACTATTTGTCGGGAGCTACATGAAATGGGTTTCCATGGCCGAGCAGCTGCACACAAGCCTAAGATCACCATGCGCAATGCCAAGCATCGGCTGGAGTGGTATAAAGCTTGCCTCCATTGGACTCTGGAGCAGTGGAAATGCGTTCTCTAGATTGATGAATCACGCTTCACCATGTGGCAGTCCGACAGATGTATCAGGGTTTAGCGGATGCCAGGAAAACACTACCTGCCCCAATGCATAGTGCCAACTGTAAAGTTTGATGGAGGAGAAATATTGGTCTGGGGCTGTTTTCATGGTTTGGTCTAAGCCCCTTAGTTTCAGTGAAGGGAAATCTTAACACTAAAGCATACAATGACATTGTAGACGATTCTATGCTTCCAACTTTGTGGCAACAATTTGGGGAAGGCCCTTTCCTGTTTCAGCATGAGAATGCCCCCGTGCACAAAGTGGGATCCATACAGAGGCAACCACCATTGTTATGATATAACAATGTTATATTGTTTTTCTTACATCTAGCTAGCCTAGTAGACAGGATTTCCACTAGATAGCACAGACACAAAGACAAAATTGTCTATGCTATCGTAGAAATTTATGAAATTAAAAAATTGCCTTAACTTAAGGTTAGCAGCAGTGGTGTAAACTACCTAAGTAAAAATATTTTAAAGAACCACTTAAGTAGTTTTTTTGGGTATCGATACTTTACTTAACTATTTATATTTTTGACAACTTTTACTTCACTACATTCCTATAGAAAATAGTATACTTTTTACTCATAATGTACTTGTTGCATTTTGAATGCTTAGCAGGACAGAAAAATGGTCCAATTCACACACTTAAAATGAAAGGTTCACCCATTTTGAACGTTATATTGTTTTGTTGCATCTCTGAGTGATGTTCTATTGGCTCACTGGGTCATTTCATGTTTTCATTTGTAGCTGAGTTATTGGCGTTTAAGCAGGCAGAAATCTGTCCTGTATGACGGAGCACTGTGATAAAGTTGCTCTCACTACACTGGAAAACAACTTTTAGATCGTGAAAACGTCTATTCTACATGTCAGATTTCAATACTGGCCCATGTCATAACTCGGGAGGATGTCTTCTCTTGCGATATTCCTACCTCAATTAATTAGTAATTTAACAGAGGGACTAGCACATTTTTCCGATTTGTCTGCCTCTTCCGTCCAGGGTGCATTAAATGATGCCGTTGCTAGAGATATTAGAGAAAGGAGATAGAGTACCACTTCATATTTTCAAACATGGTGGTGGCTGCATCATGTTATGGGTATGCTTGTCATCGGAAAGGACTATGGAGGGTTGTTTTTTAGGATACAAATAAACGTAATAGAGCTAAGCACAGGCAAGTTGCTTACTAGAGTGGTCTAGTTACAGTTTTAAATCGGCTTGAAAATATATGGCAACTTGAAAATGACTGTCTAGCAATGATCAACAACCAACTTGATAGAGCTTGACAATTTTTTAAAGAATAATTTGCAAACATTGTACAATCTAGGTGTGCAAAGTTCTTAGAGACTTACCCAGAAAGACTCACAGCTGTAACCACTGCCAAAGGTGATTCTAACATGTTTTGAATCAGAGAGCTGAATACTTATGCAACAACTATATTTTAGTTATTTAATTTATTAATCTTTAAAAAAAAATTGAATACTTATCTAATCAAGATATATTAGTGTTTTATTTTCCATAATAATAAAAAAGAAATGTTAGAATTTTTATTCCACTTTGACATTACAGTATTTTGTGTAGACGTTGACAAAAAAATGACAATTAAATCCATTTTAATCCCACTTTGTAACACAACAAAAAGGGTGCGAATACTTTCTGTAGGCACTGTATGACAGAAGATAAGCAGCATGTAGCTAATTATAGACAAGTTGACAAACAAATAGCCTATCAAAATGTCTGAAATTATTATAAAAAACATAGGCCTTTGGAAAGTAGGCAGGAAAAAAAAATCCTGCACCCTGTCAACAGCGCATTTTCTGTATTTGCAGTTTAGGGTGCAGTGTGGGCCTCAGATTTTCACATATACAGTAGTAAGGCAGTTGCAGATGGATTATTAGCAATTGCGGGCTGTTTCGGGTTAACAAAAATCTGGCCCGCACATGCAAGTGTATAAGGTGCTCGGTGCTGAAGTTATAGACTAGGGCATTTAAACTTTGAATGTGTATTTCCAGTTACAAGACAAGTGGCTGCATTGATTGCACAGAGCAGACAGAGTAGACTTAAAGTACTCATTAGATTACAGCAAGGTTCAACATTTTCAAGCAGACTAGCTCCACTTTTTCCACTTTTCCAAAACCATAGATAACACACAGACCCATAATGTTTAATAGCATTTTAATGACATCGCACATATTTGAAAGAGAGAGAGAGAGAGACAGAGAGAGAAAAAAAAGTCTACAGGTGCAGTTTCATACATCAGAAAGCCAGGTCAATGTTCTATATATGCCCAAAGACCCAGCCATTGCAAAGAATTTCATTCCTATTACATAATTTCTGATTGTGCAGTAAGATTTTTTTTCTTCTTCTCAATACAATAGATACAGTGACAAAGAAATGCACACTATGTATCAATTAGCAGGATAACGTAGCAAAATTATAATGTGCAGTGCTAGAGCAACAAGCAAGCAACCTTTTTTTGCAGTAAATGCAGAATTTTCACGTTTCCATTTAACATCAATGCTTAAAGTGTTTATTATACATACTGATTTTATAATCTGTAGCCAACTATAACTATTTGGAAACATATATTATGACGCAACTCAAGAGGGACAAAAGTAAACAAACAAAGGAAAAACATGTAAAAAAAATTACTGGTCCATCATATATATAAAACATTATTCCATGAGGAATTAATTTCAAGACATTTATCTTGTTTCAATTACAGGTGTATTATTAGGCTTATCTTGACCTAAAAAGGCATGCAATTACTGATAATACTGGCTAACTATGCCCTTTTTGGAGCCTGATATTTTCTCGAGGTTGTTTGTTTTCAATTTAAACTCAAGTAGGAATCATAGTAAATTATGTTGAAAAGTTGCATTACATTTTTTATTCAATATGTGTATGTGCAGTCACAAATCTGAATTATTTTGAAGCAATGTTGTCTCCCTTTCCAACAGCAAAAAGAGAATGTAGGCCTGCCTCTTGTAGACACCCTCACAAAATTGAGGAAACGTTTAAATACTCAGACCCATTTTAACAAAACACAATGACAAGGAAAAAGCACAAAAACACACAAAACACATTTTTACAAGTAAATAATTAACTTAAAAAAAATAAAATGGTCCTTATGATATTACCAAATCAATTTCATGATGAAACCTGCCCCATACACCTTGACACTCTAACAAAGTACAAATGTTTCTTTTACATTTGTATTTCAAAGTCTTATCAATCGTTTTACCCAATTCAAGGAACATTAGGCACAGCATGTGGTGTAGTTGAGCTGGAGTATCATTGTGGCTTGGCAGACAAAAATGAAAGAAAAAAAATACTGCACTAATAAAAAACTGAAAGTCTTCATTGCTGAGAAACTTCATAGTTTTTTCTTGCCGAAGAGGCTGAATCGCTTCTCCTTGTCCTTCTCCTTGTCTTTCTCCCGCTTGCCCGGGCTGGATTCGTTGGTGAGGGTGACGGTAGCGGGCAGGGTCTGGGCTCGGCTCGACGCCGGAGTGCTCTGGTTGCTGGGCGTAATTGATACCTTGTCAGGTGTCCCCGCATTCAGAATGGCCTGGATCCATGTGCTCATCTCCTCCTGTAAGGGGTCATTGAAAGGTCAGTTTCCTAAACACTTTTTAGCTAATTCTCTGTCTCAAAAAGAGAATGGCAATTGTAATGATCTATGTCTATAAGTGAATGAAATTTGCCAAATAAGTACTTTTCTTTTCTACAAGTGGACTGAGTCTAGGTCGTCATGAGATAAAAAGTTGCACATTAGCGTGGGAATTTTTGGGAAACTCACCCTAGAAGAATAAGTACATGCAAGGTTGTGGAGGTCAGTTTAACAACTAGCCCAGGAATTAGGTTTTATAGTCAAGACCAGGGCCTCTATTCAAAAGCTGTCGTTCTTTTGTTTTACAGTATACCCACTGTTTTGTTTTGGCCTACTGAAACAATCTTTAACAGATGACACAAAATGTTAAACAAAGGAAACAGACTTACTTCTTCTTTGGCTTGGAAGAGATACTCATTTCCATCCGTAACTCTGAAATAACAATGAACAAAAATGTTGGTAACTTTCTAAACATATATATTTGAGATTCAAAAGAGATTTGGATAGCAACATTTGCAAAAAATATATATATTTTTGAAATGGCAGTCAACAAAATGAACTAGAACATTAAGAAATCAGATCTAGACTGAAGCAGATAGCGTAATGAAGTGCAACTAAGAGGATCCACTTCTGGGGTGATTCCGTGAGAAGGAACTTGAACACTACTCTCATTTTTATCATTTTTAACCTGAGTTTGAAGACATGCTTCTTTTTTTTGTAATCCATGGCCACATCACACACAGCCCCCATTAGACTGATCGGAATCGCATTGTGGTAGGGGATGCCTTGACCAGCAGCCTTGTTGTCTTTGTAGAAGCCCATTTCCTGATTGTTGATAACGCAGTACACGTTATGCCAGGATCTGAAAAAGAGAGCCCAATGAGTCATTGTAAGCCTGGGATGCACTGTATAACACAAGTTAACTCCCTTAAAATAATGTATTTTATGTCAAAATAAACTATTATTAAATTACTTCTTCCAAACAATGCTATTTGGATTCTCTCTTTTGATCCAGTTCACCATACCTGCTTGAGGCCTTCTTGTTGTGACCCTCCCACTCATGCTTGCGATGCAGGAAGCCCTCCAGCTGAGCCGCAGGCAAATCCTGGTTCTGGGTCGGCAACGTGGAGGACAGGCTGCCCTTTCCCCGCCGGCTGGCTGTGGGTGAGGGAATGGGGCTCGGGTCCTTTGAGTTCTGCTCCGCCACTCCATTCATGATCTCAACTCTGTCAACACCATTCTGAGAGAGAGAGAGAGAGAGAGAGATAGAGAGGCCCCAATCATTTTACCCAATCATGCCTTAAAACTACAGTATGCAACGCTAATAACTAATTTTGGTTTCTGAATTGTATTTGGACAAATAATCTTGACTGAGTAGGCCTCTTGTTGCCTCGGGCTGTGATTGAGCCCCAAGACCTGTTGGAGTGTTGGAACATGCTGAGCCAGGAGCTTATGTCTACACCAAACGAGCCTGTGTGCATGGACTACTCGTCGGCTGTGAACGGAGAAAGGTAATAAGCCATGTAAGTCATTAGAGCAGCCTTGAATGATGCTGACATCTAAACTATAATTTCCCCCTCCAGAAATGAGCCCAATATAACATATTGGTCCATATTATCAGGCAGGTGTGCTATTTAGCAATAGGCATTATCACCTGATGTAGCCCACCTGATGCAACATAGTGGCTGTAAATAAATAAGCTGAAATGTTGCACATTTCCAATTACCCCACTGGGCTAATCATTAGCTAGGTCACAAAATATAAAGTCGAAACATTCGGCTATCTTGTTGCTAGTTACAGCAACATATTGATGACTTGAATGTCCCAAAAAACGTTCCACTGGCACTTAGCCAACCAAGGCTCATGTAGTCTACTGTGAATATAATGTTTGCCTACCAGTTACACCTGACCTGTGTTACATTTAGCCCCGGTCTTCCCTTTGCATTCAAAGCAATTGCTGCCTGCTAATGCGCATAAACCATGCCGCTGCTAAAAACTCCCATTGTAAAATGGTGCATTTGACACATTTTTGGGATGTGAGAAATAAGTGTAGCCTAGTAACACTAGAAAGCGCAGTAATCGTCCTCTTTAAACAGTGGCCATCAAAACTGCTTAAAAGGTGTGTTTTCCCGCGACAGCATTTAGAATGTTGTAGGCTAAAATGACTGGACATGCATATTTCTCTCCCTGTGCTGCACTCACAAATTGAATGCGCCTCGAGAGGAATATTGATTTGTTACATAAAATGCGACCGACAGGCTGAACAATTGGTGTTGTCTGATTTTGCTGTTGCTTACTCGTGTTGTTGGCTGGAAAATGAAATGTGGATAACACATTTTTCAATACATAATTCAAATAACGAAAGGAACCGTGTCTCAGCTCCGCCTGGCTCTCATTTGGATCATAGGTGCCGGGTCTCAAACCTGGCAGGACCCGGCTCAATTTAATCCCTATGACATTACAGGCAACATCCGCACTGAGCTAAAGGCTAGAGCTGCCGCTTTCAAGGAGCGGGACTCTAACCCGGAAGCTTATAAGAAATCCCACTATGCCCTCCGACGAACCATCAAACAGGCAAAGCGTCAACGCAGGTCTAAGATCGAATCGTATTACACCGGCTCCGACGCTCGTCAGATGTAACAGGGCTAGCAAACCATTACAGACTACAAAGGGAAGCACAGCCGAGAGCTGCCCAGTGACACGAGCCTACCAGACGAGCTAAATAACTTCAATGCTCGTTTCGAGGAAAGTAACACTGAAACATGCATGAGAACATCAGCTGTTCTGGACGACGGTGTGATCACAATCTCCGCAGCTGATGTGAGTAAGACCTTTCAACAGGTCAACATTCACAAGGCCGCGGGGCCAGACGGATTACCAGGACGTGTACTGCGAGCATGCGCTGACCAACTGGCGAGTGTCTTCACTGACATTTTCAACCTCTCCCTGTCCGAGTCTGTAATACCAACATGTTTTAAGCAGACCACCATAGTGCCTGTGCCATGAACACTAAGGTAACCTGCCTAAATGACTACCGACCCGTAGTACTCACGTCTGTATCCATGAAGTGCTTTGAAAGGCTGGTCATAGCTCACATCAACAGAAACCTTAGACCCACTCCAATTTGCATACCGCCCACCAGACCCACAGATGATGCAATCTCTATTGCACTCCACACTGCCCTTTCCCACCTGGACAACACCTATGTGAGAATGCTATTCATTGACTACAGCTCAGCGTTCAACACCACAGTGCCCTCAAAGCTCATCAATAATCTAAGGACCCTGAGACTAAACACCTCCCTCTGCAACTGGATCCTGGACTTCCTGACGGGCCGCCCCCAGGTGGTAAGGGTAGGTAACAACACATCCGCCACGCTGATCCTCAACACAGGGGCCACTCAGGGGTGCGTGCTCAGTCCCCTCCTGTACTCTCTGTTCACTCATGACTGCACGGCCAGGCATGACTCCAACACCATCATTAAGTTTGCCGATGACACAACAGTGGTAGGCCTGATCACCAACAACGACGAGACAGCCTATAGGGAGGAGGTCAGAGACCTGGCCGTGTGGTGCCAGGACAACAACCGCTCCCTCAACGTGATCAAGACAAAGGAGATGATTGTGGACTACAGGAAAAAGAGGACTGAGCACACCCTATTCTCATCGACTGGGCTTCAGTGGAGCAGGTTGAGAGCTTCAAGTTCTTTGGTGTCCACATCACCAACAAACTAACATGGTCCAAGCCCACCAAGACAGTCGTGAAGAAGGCACGACAAAATCTATTCCCCCTCAGGAGACTGAAAAGATTTGGCATGGGTCCTCAGATCCTCAAAAGGTTCTACAGCTGTACTATCGAGAGTATCCTGACTGGTTGCATCACTGGCTGGTATGGCAACTGCTCGGCCTCCGACCGCAAGGTACTGCAGAGGGTAGTGCATATGGCCCAGTACACCACCGGGGCCAAGCTTCCTGCCATCCAGGACCTCTATACCAGGCGGTGTCAGAGGAAGGCCCTAAAAATCGTCAAAGACTCCAGCCACCCTAGTCATAGACTGTTCTCTCTGCTACCAAACGGCAAGCGGTACCGGAGTGCCAAGTCTAGGTCCAAGAGGCTTCTAAACAGCTTCTACCCCCAAGCCATAAGACTCCTGAACATCTAATCAATTGGCTACCCAGATTATTTGCATTGCCCCGCCACCCCCTCCCCCTCTTTTACAACGCTGCTACTCTCTGTTGTTATCATCTATGCATAGTCACTTTAATAACTCTACCTACATGTACATATTACCTCAACTAACCGGTGCCCCCGCACATTGACTCTGTATCCGTACCCCCCTGTATATAGTCTCGCTATTGTTATTTTACTGCTGCTCTTTAATTACTTGTTACTTTTATTTCTTATTCTTATGCGTATTTTTTTAAACTGCATTGTTGGTTAGGGGCTCGTAAGTAAGCATTTCACTGTAAGGTGTAACCTGTTGTATTCGTCGCATGTGACTAATAAAATTTGATTTGATAACACCACTAAAAGGCTCAAATGAATGTCTGCATGCAGTACTGTCTACATACACCAACTCATTCCAAGGTTTTTCTTTGTTTTCTTTATAATAATAGTGAAGACATCAAAACTATGAAATAACACATATGGAATCATGTAGTAACCAAAAAAGTGTTAAACAAATCAAAATATATTTTATATTTGAGATTCTTCAAAGTAGCCACCCTTTGCCTTGATGACAGCTTTGCACACTCTTGGCATTAGTAAAATAAAGAAAACCCCTGGAATGAGTAGGTGTGTCAACTTTTGACTGGTACTGTATGTATTTGATTATTTGTTATTTAAATACTTATTTTCTGTGCATTTGAGTACTTTAAAATAATGTGGCCAGAATCAACTATTGCTATTTCAAACAATTTTCAATTAATAGCCTACTATTTGTAAGAATTTTCAAATACTTATTTCAAATACTATTTTCAAATGCCTGGGTTACATTTGAGTTTTCAAATACTTTTCAAGTGTTTTTCCAAATACATTCCAATAATGAACTATTTGTCTTTTTAAAAAAAAGTTAATATTTACTGTGAAGAGACCTCTTGTGGCATGTCTTGTGGGATATGCATGGGTGTCGGTGCATTTAACATGTCAATACCTCTTATAAATACAAGTGATGATGAAGTCAATCTCTCCCACACTTTGAGCCAGGAGAGATTGACATGCATATTATTGATGTTAGCTCTCTGTGTTCATCCAAGGGCCAGCCGTGCTGCCCTGTTCTGAGCCAATTGCAATTTTCCTCAATCCCTTTTTGTGGCACCTGAGCACATGACTGAACAGTAGTCCAGGTGCGACAAAACTAGGGCCAGTAGGACCTGCCTTGTTGATAGTGCTGTTAAGAAGGTAGAGCAGAAGCGCTTTATTATGGACAGACTTCTCCCCATCTTAGCTACTGTTGTATCAATATGTTTTCACCATGACAGTATTTTCACATAATTTATTACAAGATTTCATTGAGGTTTAGGGTTTAGTGAATGATTTGTCCCAAATACAATTATTTTAGTTTTAGAAATATTTAGGACTGTTTGATATCAAATCAACAATTATTTTAATAGACAAACACATTTTTCTCTTAGGAACATCTTTACAGTTCAAACAATAAGTATTAACAGACATAAACAAACATGTGACAGGCATGCACAAGCAGGCATTGCTGCTTCACTGATCTACATATACTTGGGTCTTAGTTTGTAGTTAGTAGTGATTCAGGAAGTACTGAGATGACAGGGTAGTGCAGGACAAAATGCAGATTGTGGGCTGGTAAAAATGAACCTACACAAGAGGTGGCCATGACACCAGTGCACCAACATTAATTTTTAACATTAATTATTATTATTATTATTATCATCCTCTCCCCTGTAACTATTCCCCAGGTCGTTGCTGTAAATGAGAATGTGTTCTCAGTCAACTTACCTGGTAATAAAAGGGTTAAATAAAAATAAAACAATTCATTTTAAGGAGCATGGATGGGCCTTCATACCAAAATAATTACATTTAATATATAAAATATTTCAATATTCATATTTCATTCTTCAGCTTTAATGCAATTATGTTTTCTGGGAAACGCCTCAGATGCAAAGGATGCACCTTAGGTGAGATTGAACAATGTAAAGCTCTGAGAAGTAAGGCCCTAGTCAGTCTTTTGGCCCTAAAAGCTGGCATATTTTTGGTGGTAAACTTTGGAGCAGTAACTTACCTGTGGGGAATCCTGGTCTGTGGGCAGCCCGTTCTGCAGTCTGTTCTCTACTCCACTGTGGAGAATATACAGTAGAAAGGGATAATCAGGAAGCGAGTCAGAGAAGGTGAGTAAGTGTCCATGAGCTACCTAACAACAACCTGTGGTGATATTCATAACTACCTTGATTTACTTGAGTCACAATTGTTTGATGGGTGCACATGTTGGTTCTTTGCCCTAGCACTACACAGCTGAATCAAATAATCTAAGCTTAATGATGAGTTGACACCCTTGTCTGTTTCTTTACCAACACCACTACTAGGGCTGTGGAGGTCACAACATTTTGTCAGCCGGTGATAGTCAAGCAAATAACTGTCGGTCTCACGGTAATTTACCGTTAATTAACATAAACACATTTAGCATCTCCTGGCTTTCACACATAGCCTACAAGCCACTGATGCAAGCCACTGATGACCTTTGGAACATCTACATTTGAAAAAGTATAATAAATCCATGTAACATAGCCTACACCTTCACAATAAATCCATGATTTATTTTAGACAGAAGCATGATATGAAGCATGATATGAAGAAAATGTAGTCTATTTCAGAAGAACAGAATAGCTGTCACGCCCTGACCATAGAGAGCCCTTGGTTCTCTATGGCGTGACTAGGGGGTGTTCTAGTCATTTTATTTCTATGTTGGTGAGCTGTATGGTTCCCAATTAGAGGCAGCTGGTAATCGTTGCCTCTAATTGGGGATCATATTTAGGAAGGCCTTTCTCCCACCTGCTTTGTGGGATATTGTTTTGTTGAGTGCTGATGTGCGCCACGTGCTTCACTTTTGTTATACGTTTTTTGTTCAAGTTTCACGGTAATAAATATGTGGAACCCAACACAAGCTGCGCCTTGGTCCGTCCTTCAAAACGATCGTGACAATAGCATACACTGATATGTCCTTATGTTAGGTCCTGATCTGGCAATGCCAAATGGCTGTGGGCTATACTTGTCACGCCCTGATCTGTTTCACCTGTCTTTGTGGTTGTCTCCACCCCACTCCAGGTGTCATCCAACTTCCCCATTATCTCCTGTGTATTTATACCAGTGTTCTCTGTTTGTCTGTTGCCAGTTCGTTTTGTTCATAGAACCTACCAGCGTTTTGTTTCCCTGCTCACGCCTGTTCCTTGCCTGCCCCTGTTTAAAGAATAAACGTTTGTTTCTTCAACACTGTCTGCACCTGAGTCATACCTTAAAACGTGATAACACTAGTTCATTTAGCAGACAAGATTTTCTTAGAATTTGGTGACATTATTTTATTGTATGAAGAATACAATAGAACAAAGCTGAATAAATTATAAATATATTCTCCAAACGATTTGAGGGAGTGCGCACATGGGGCTATTCTGTGTTAAGCGGTTAACAAACAAATTTGTACTCCTACATGCTTAATTTAGAGTTATTAATGTAACTTTAGTTGTTCTACAAATGTTGGGCTACATGTTTAGATTTTTTCCCCCGCAATTTGGTTGACGCAGCAGATTTAGCTTAAAATGGTGATAAACTATTAGGCTATTTCTTCACATTATAAGCGCAGAAATGCGCACATGGCAGTAGGCTATAAGCACGAATATTCCATTAGCGGAAAACACCATGATAAAAAAAATGCTAATTATTAAATGTGCATTTTTATGGTGAAATTATCTTTCCCAAACTTGCAACTGTTAATGTATGCCAGTTAGGCTCTAAACCCCTTGTAAAACGGATTAATGTGCTTAATTTTAAGAAGTTATTTGGCCACTTTAATTGTGATACAAACCTTATCAAAACATATGTGCTAGGCTACATGAGGTGTGTTACTATGATTAGGAAAAAAAAGGCAGTGTCTTATGCTGGGCATCATTCACAATTGATAATATATCATTCACAAGTGATAGGCTAATATTGTCACCCATCAGACTATTCTTGATTTAATCTTGTCTTTACATATACTAAATAATATATGTGTGAAATGTGTTTTGATTTAGAATGGACCATTATCATGCACCGGTCTCGAAACAGGGGCAGCGGGAAAAAATACAAGTCATCTATACACTTAAATAGCGGATGGAGGATGCGTTTCCCGTGGTTCATTTTCATGCCAACCAGGTAGACTACCCTCCTGTTGTAAAGATAAACAATGTGCTTAATATTAGAATGTTGAGAATGAAATATAGTAGGCCTAGCCTATACAAAGCTGATGGTATCCTGCTCTTTTTAGTAGAGGCCATCACTCTGTTTTCTCACGCAACTGCATAGCTTATAGAAATGTTGCTCAACATGAGCTCATGAAGTGTTTGATTAGATTTTCGAAGACATTTGCATTGATGTCAGAGTGATTATATGGACAATAGAGTGCTGAGTAACAGGCAGTTAGCAAGTTTGGTAGGCTACTAATGACCATAAGCAGCATCAGAGCTTGAAGAAGCCTAATTACTGTGACTAAACGTTCACGTGGAATTTAACTGCAATCATGACCGCCGGTGTGGCGGGAATATGGTCACCGCAACAGCCGTAACTGCTACACTTACCTCTGCAGTGGTGAGTCCTGCTCCGGTAAAGGCTCCGGCGAAGGGGGTTTTCGCATTCTTTCTTCTTCCTCTTGCTGTCTTCTCACTTCCAATAACTCCAACTGGAAGAACAAAACACAACGGGACCTCAGTCTCATTTAACCAACGTAATCTGAGTAAATTAATCTGGCAATGCCACCTTCAAAGAGTGATGGCAGGGTCACACTTCAATTTTAACGTTTGCTATTTACCTGGGACTTAAAGACGTGAAAAATGGCAGCTAATTTAATTACCTAATGATTACATTGTAGTTTCTTTGGGATTCATGGGAACATGCAAAACTTTGTACCAATTATTACCAATTATGTTGAATTCTTTGAACGCACCAGATTATATTATTACTACATAATTTTTCATTAAATACTGGGTAAATACTGTACTGACATGGAGTTAACATGCACTTAACACTAGGTGTCAATGTTAGTACGTGAACTTAAATAATTGACGAGCGCAAGATAATATTGTTTAGTGAACAGCTTTCTTATTGAAACCTTATGAACATTACAAATACTCACTGGAATAGGACTGAAAATGTAACTGTCGATGAGTAAGACTAATGTCTCTCAGTAAGAATCATTTTACCATAAAGATTTGTGACACGTGACAGAAACATTGCAACCCTCCAAAACACTCACCGTAGTCAACCTCTCCAGCGCCGAGAAGCGCTCCTCCCAAGTGGCGGCCGATTTCTCGAACGCCTCGTGCCTCTTGATCAGTTTCTCCACCTCGTCCACGCTCTGCCCCAACTCCCGGCCGAACAGGTATGGCTCCTGTCCCAGCAGCCACGCCTCTGCCACCCCTGCATCCCTCCCAAACTGGTGAACTTCCAAAACTAGACCGTGCAGAGCAAAGATAAGAAAGTCAACAGGGTAAACTTCATTTCAATGTTGTAGCTAATTTATGGCCTCTGGCATGTGGGAACGGGTAACCTGAGCATTCATGACTAATATCCCCCCTCCCAAAACAGAAACACTCACTGTCCACTTTAGCCCACATGCATTAGTTATCAGCAGAGCGAATGTGGTCTCAGAGCATTTCATATTATTCTGTGCGTAAATCCGAGACACTCCATATGGTATACATTAATTTGTCGATGTCCATCAACCATTTCATTTGACATGTTACAAATTACAATTTTGTATGAGATATTCCGGATTGAAATTCGTACAATATATTCTGAATTTGGAAAACGCACAATATGTTATGAATTGCAATTAGTACAGTATGTTACGATTTTGCAAAACGTACAATATGTTATGAATTTCCTAAACATATACAGTGCATTCGGAAAGTATTCAGACCCCATTACTTCTTCCACATTTTGTTATGTTACAGCCTTATTCTAAAATGTATAAAATAACTTTTTCCCTCATCAATCTACACACAATACCCCATAATGACAAAGCGAAAACAGGTTTTTAGAATTTTTTGCAAATGTATTAAAAATAAAAAACAGAAATGCCTTATTTACATAAGTATTCAGACCCTTTGCTATGAGACTCGAAATTTACATTTACATTTACATTTAAGTCATTTAGCAGACGCTCTTATCCAGAGCGACTTACAAATTGGTGCATTCACCTATAATATCCAGTAGAACAACCACTTTACAATAGTGCATCTAAATCTTTTAAAGGGGGGGGGGGGTTAGAAGGATTACTTTATCCTATCCCAGGTATTCCTTAAAGAGGTGGGGTTTCAGGTGTCTCCGGAAGGTGGTGATTGACTCCGCTGTCCTGGCATCGTGAGGGAGCTTGTTCCACCATTGGGGTGCCAGAGCGGCGAACAAATTGAGCTCAGGTGCATCCTGTTTCCATAGATCACCCTTGAATTGTTTCTACAACTTGATTGGAGTCCACCTGTGGTAAATTAAATTGATTGGAAATGATTTGGAAAGACACACACCTGTCTATATATGGTCCCACAGTTGACAGTGCATGTCAGATTAAAAACCAAGCTATGAAGTTGAAAGAATTGTCCTTAGAGCTCTGAGACAGGATTCTGTCGAGGCACAGATCTGGGGAAGGGTACCAAATACATTCTGCAGCACTGAAGGTCCCCAAGAACACAGTGGCCTCCATCATTCTTAAATGGAAGAAATTTGGAACCACCAAGACTCTTCCTAGAACTGGCTGCCTGGCCAAACTGAGCAATTGGGAGAGAAGGGCTTTGGTCAGGGAGGTGACCAAGAACCCGATGGTCACTCTGACAGAGCTCCAGAGTTCCTCTGTGGAGATGGGAGAACCTTACAGAAGGACAACCATCTCTGCAGCACTCCACCAATCAGGCCTTTATGGTAGAGTGGCCAGATGGAAGCCACTCCTCAGGAAAAGGCACATGACAGCCCACTTGGAGTTTGCCAAAAGGCACCTAAAGGACTTTCAGACCATGAGAAACAAGATTCTCTTGTCTGATGAAACCAAGATTGAACTCTTTGGCCTGAATGCCAAGCATCACGTCTGGAGGTAACCTGGCACCATCCCTACGGTGAAGTTTGGTGGTGGCAGCATAATGCTGTGGGGATGTTTTTCAGCAGCAGGGAGGGAGATTAGTCAGGATCGAGGGAAAGCTCCTTGATGAAAACCTGCTCCAGAGCGCTCAGACTGGGGCAAAGGTTCACCTTCCAACAGGACAACGACCCTAAGCACACAGCCAAGACAACGCAGGAGTGGTTTCGGGACAGGTCTCTGAATGTCCTTGAGTGTCCCAGCCAAAGCCTGGACTTCAACCCGATCAAACATCTCTGGAGAGTCCTGAAAATAGCTGTGCAGTGTCGCTCCCTATCCAACCTGACAGAGCTTGAGTGGATCTGGAGAGAAGAACTCCCCAAATACAGGTGTGCCAAGCTTGTAGCGTCATACCCAAGAAGACACGAGGCTGTAATCGCTGCCAAAGGTGCTTCAACAAAGTACTGAGTAAAGGGACTGACTACTTATGTAAATGTGATTTTTCCATCTTTTTTTATATACATTCAAATTCAAAATTTTTTTTTTTGCTTTGTCATTATGGGGTATTTTTTGTAGATTGATGTAGGGAATAAACAATTTAATCCATTTTAGAATAAGGCTGTAATGTAACAAAATGTGGAAAAAGTCTCACGGGGTCTGAATACTTTCTGAATGCACTGTATATGTTAAGAATTGTAATTTGTTGTGGCTAATGTTAGCTAGGTGGAAAACACTAACGTTAGCTAGCACTAGGGGTTAGGGGACAAGGTTAGGAATACGGTTAAGATTTAAAGGGTTAATGTTAGGGTTATCTAAAAGGGTTAAGATTAAGGGAAGGGTTAGCTAAAAAGTAGTAAGTAGTTGCAAAGTTGCTAATTGGCTAAAACGCTAAAGTTGTTTGTGATGAAATTCGAACACACAACCGTTGCTAGACATTCGCGTTATATGCCTACACATCCACCCTGACCAACCACACTCCTTTCATTTTTGTCTTACGTAACCTTATATCTTATGTAACCATACCAAGCGTACCATATCATACTAATTTGAGTGTCACAGATTTACGTTTACTATGCTATGTCTAGTCTATGAGACCAGTCTGACAGAGGACATGGGGCAAATAGAGAAGGGCCAGATTGATCAAAGTACACATAAGCGCACCAAGGTTGTGTTCATTAGGGCACATAAAGGTAAAAACGTGTAACAAAAAAAAATTCAACTGAAAATTCAATTGAGCTTTTCTGATTGGTCCAGGTCTTTACTCTTCTGTTTGATGCCTAATGAACATAACCCAGCTCTACGCATGGCCAACACTTCAGGGACAGTTTCTCATCCTCCAGAAATGATAAAGGCTTATGATGTGTCATCCTCACATTCCAAGGTATGCATAGTAACATAATGAAACAGTCTTCCAGAGGGACAACAAAGGATTGTTCACAACGTTGGTGCAATGGAGTTGTCTAAAAATCATATTCTAAATACTACAGACTACTGCACCGGTCACACCAAGTCATTTCAACGTGGACAATTGGGTAATATTTGGTTGAGACGTTGATCAATTAGATTACAACCTACATTCACCCACTCAGAAAGACAACCAAAAGTTTGTTGAATTCCCAATGTGTTATCTTATGACTATGCTTTCAACCATCTAAAAGCACAACCAAATTCCAATGGAAAAACAATGTCTTGAGTTTTGGTTTCATTGTCACCTAAATAGGTTATCACTGTGCTTTCAACCGTTTATAAGCGCAATGAAGTTCCAATGAGATATTTAGATATTTCAGATATTTAGTTTATATACGACTAAATGTGTGATCACTGTGCTTCACATAATAGCACAACAAAATGACCGGAATTCAAATCAAATCAAACTTTATTTGTCACAAGTGCTGAATACAACAAGTGTAGACCTTACCGTGAAATGCTTACTTACAAGCACTTAACCAACAGTGCAGTTCAAGAAAGAGTTAAGAAAATATTTACCAAATAAACTAAAGTAAAAAGTAACACAATAAAATGACACTAACGAGGCTATATACAGGGGGTACTGGTACCGAATTGCAGTTGAGATTGCATTAAAAGTACATGGTGCAAGTGATCAATGTGGTTGCAGATTCTGCACAGATTATTATAGCAATAGCGAAGACCTCCACAGACCTGCAACCTTTGCATGCTATTTTGAACAGGCACGCTTTCTATGATTAGGGCTCCCGAGTGGCGCAGCGGTCTAAGGCACTGCATCTCAGTGCTAGAGGCGTCACTACAGACACCCTGGTTCGAATCCATGCTGTATCACAATCAGCTGTGATTGGGAGTCCCATAGGGGGGCGCGCAATTGGCGCAGAGTCGTCTGGGTTTGGCCGGTATAGGCCGTCATTGTAAATAAGAATTTGTTCTTAACTGGCTTGCCTAGTTAAATAAAAACATAAGAAAACATGTACAGTTACAGTAACCCCAAAACGTAGCCATGGATGTTTTACTCATTAAGGTTGAATGAATAAATACTGTTATATTAGTTTGTAAGATATCCTTCACTTTAGGGTAATTACTGTATTACAAAATCTTTGTTGAATTGTGTTTGGTTGTCAATGTAATCAAAAACACTGTATCAACATTTGAAGATCTACTTGGTTAGTATCTACAGATTGGATAGTTCCATATTTATTTTATTGTTTATTTTACCTTTTTTTTTACCTGGTTAAAATCTAATTTTCAAGAGAGGCCTGGCCAAAATACCAGCACATACAATTTCATAGAGACACATTAACGTTAGATTTCCCCCTCAAAACAACAGTTTACATTAAAGACTTTTTGCAAATCCAATGTATTTTACACATAGATGTCATGCAATGATGTGTATAAACCCTGGATTGGTGATACTATGTAATGGCCAATGTGAGGCTTTGAAGCCATCGGCCTCCATAGGAATGAATGTAAGTCTACATTATTTCAATAAAATGTTACAAGGACAAAATTACATGTATTTAAGTATGTATTTGTTGTGGGGACAGTAACATGAGTCCTCTCCCCCAAAAATGTTTAGGAATATGTTTATGTATTTTTATATATATATATATATATATTTTTTGTGTTCAGTTCACAAAATACTTTTTTAAAGTAAGCATTAAGGTGTCTGTATTATAATATACTTGTCAAAAATGAATGTAGACATACAAAAATGGATTTCTATAGCTTCCAAAAAAATGAAGAGTACCAAGATGGCTGCTCGGTGGCTTCAAAACAGTGCCCTGTTAGTCATCTAGGGTTAATACATATATTTAATTGCGTGTCACAATACATTGACAAATTACATTGAAACAACGTTGATTGAACCAGTTTGTGCCCAGTGGGACTGGATATGCCCAACTAATGACAAGATTCCATCCAATAGCACGTGTGAAAGTATGAACAAAAACCCTTACTCAGTCTTAACCACTCCCGTCGGTCCTCCCACTTGTCAATCATGTCTTTCCTCTTGTCCATCAGCTGTAGCAACTTATCTTTGATCTAAACAGAGGACATAGCAGCAAATACTTATATTTTAGCATTGGGTATCATCACATACAAACAATGCAATACACTAAAACCTGAAGAGGCTACAATGCAGTATGGTCATTCCACAAAATGAGTGCCTTTAATATTTTAGGTAGAAATGATGCACCAATATTGAATTATAAAAGCCTGAAGTGCTCTTTAATAAATAAGATTTTTATATGAATAAAGAAGATTCAGAATTTCGACATCCATCTGTGCACCCTCTGTGACTTCTAGGAAGAGTTTAACCCACTTCTCCCCAACATTTCTCCAGGTGAAATCAAAAGTTTATTTTCACATCTCAAAAGGCACCAAATTGTTGGGATGACCCAGTAACATAGGGCTGTCAAAATAATTTCCCCAAATGGACCATTTAAGTGCTGGCAAAACAAAATGGTGATATCTCATCATTAGGGTGGCTTTCACTTGGTCAGTTCATTCAGACCAGTGCAAAGAAAGAAAGGAGACAAGGACATATTTCAATTGAGAAAGAGCAGTGGTCCGCAAATGGCTCATGGGCTGCCCTGCAGTAGCATAGCATTGGTTTGGCTATGGAACTTACCTCCTCTGATGCATAGTGCTTTCTGGCTAGCAGAGACTTGCCCAACTCAATGCAGGCGGTGAAGCTGTCATTGCGGGCGTCGATCTCAGCCTTGATACCCTGGTGGTTGTTCATCAACAACTCCACAGAGGACACGTCCCTGTGCAGAGAAAGGAAAACATGCACACACGCAGGCACGCAGGCACGCACACGCACACACACACACACACAGATCAGGATATTAGTATACGAACCTAAGATTGGAATAGGAATTTCAGTTTACTGAATTGAAATGGAACTGACCCCAACCTAACTAAGTATAAGAGTAATTTACCTTGGATTCTCCTGGGCTTCGATGAGACGGATGACGTCCTCCATCCACAGCATGAGGTCGCGCACCATGCTGAAGAAGCGGAATTTGTCGCCCGTGTCCAGGAGGTGGACCCTGCGGCCATCGCAGGCCTCCAGCAGGGTATTCCAGGCCTCCAGCACCTCGCTCTCCCTCCGCTGGATGTCGTCTGCCTTGTCGCCGGCGTAGGCCGACTGGAGGCGGACGGCATCCTCCTGCAGCTGCCTCACCTGAAGGTACGAGCACAAGTCGCTTTAACGCATTTTATTCTACAATTACGCTACCTTCCACTGCCTGGTATTTACATGAAATTACAGGCTGTGTAATTAACAGGTTAATAATTACTAGCAATGTGAACCGATATTGAAAATCTATATTTATAGTGGTAAAAAATTCAGAGACAGGATTATGAATAACATTGCAACTGTGTGATTGTTTAATATTGTGTTCATTTCCATTGCTTTGTGAAGCTCAGACAACTGCTTGCTTATTGCCTATTGGGCTTGCCACCTCAGGGCCAGTTTGAATTCAATGGGAAGCCAATTGGTGATCCATCAGCAGGCAGTTAATTACAGCGCATTCGGAAAGTATTCAGACCCCTTGACTTTTTCCACATTTCTTTACGTTACAGCCTTATTCTAACATTTATTCAATACAACATTTTCCTCATCAGTCGACACACAATACTTCATAATGACGAAGCAAAAACAGATTTGTAGAAATTTTTGCAAATTTATTAAAAACCAAAAACAGAAATACTTTATCTACATAAGTATTCAGACCCTTTGCTATGAGACTCAAAATTGAGCTCAGGTGCACCCTGTTTCCATTGATCAACTTGATTGGAGTCCACCTGTGGTAAATTCAATTGATTGAACATGAAAGGCACACAACTGTCTATATAAGGTCCCACAGTTGACAGTGCATGTCAGAGCAAAAACCAAGCCATGATATCAAAAGAGTTGTCCGTAGAGCTCCGAGACAGGATTGTGTCGAGGCACAGATCTGGGGAAGGGTACCAAAACATTTCTGTAGCATTGAAGGTCCCCAAGAACACAGTGGCCTCCATCATTCTTAAATGGAAGAAGTTTAGAACCACCAACTCTTCCTAGAGCTGGCCGTCCGGCCAAGCTGAGCAATAAGAGGGAGAAAAGACTTGGTCAGGGAGGTGACCGAGAACCTGATGGTCACTGTGACAGAGCTCCATAGTTCCTCTGTGCAGATGGGAGAAGATTCCAGAAGGACAACCATCTCTGCAGCATTCAACCAATCAGGCCTTTATGGTAGAGTGGCCAGACGGAAGCCACTCGACAGTTAAAGGCACATGACAGCCCACTTGGAGTTTGCCAAAAGGCACCTAAAGACTGATGAAACCAAGACTGAACTCTTTGGCCTGAATGCCAAGCGTCCAGTCTGGAGGAAACCTGGCATCATCCCTATGGTGAAGCATGGTGGTGGTAGCATCATGCTGTGGGGATGTTTTTCAGCGGCAGGGACTGGGAGACTAGTCAGGATCGGTTTCATCAGACCAGAGAATCTTGTTTCTCATGGTCGGAGAGTCCTTTAGGTGCCTTTTGGCAAACTCCAAGTGGGCTGTCATGTGCCTTTTACTGAGGAGTGGCTTAATGAAACCCTGCTCCAGAGCGCTCAGGACCTCAGACTGGGGCGAAGGTTCACCTTCCAAGAGGACAATGACCCTAAGAACACAGCCAAGACAATGCAGGAGTGGCTTCGGGACAAGTCTCTGAATGTCCTTGAGTGGCCCAACCAGAGCCCGGACTTCTCTAAACATCTCTGGAGAGACCTGAAAATAGCTGTGCAGCGACGCTCCCCATGCAACCTGACAGAGCTTGAGAGGATCTGCAGAGAAGAATGGGAGAAACTCCCCAAATACAGGTGTGCCATGCTTGTAGCGTCATACCCAAGAAGACTCAAGGCTGTAATCGCTGCCAAAGGTGCTTCAACAAAGTACTGAGTAGAGGGTAGGGGGTCATATTTCTGCTTTCTAAAAAACTGTTTTTGCTTTGTCATTATGGGGTATCAATATGGGGTATTGTGAGTAGATTGATGAGGGGAAAAAACAATTGAATCCATTTTAGAATAAGGCTGTAACGTAAGAAAATGTGGAAAAAGTCTGAATACTTACAAAAGCACTGTATGCTAAGTTGAGAGCCTGTGAGAGTGTTTTGTGTCTGCAAGAACAGTCATGTGTCCTCTTTTACATAATAGTGTAAGTTATCAATATCATATTGCATTATCGGTATTGGTGCCCACCACTAATAATAACATGAGATTTCAGTGCAGTGATCTGGTGAAGTGAGCTACAGGGAGATATTAGCTATGTATCTACCTGTGTTCCCAGGGCCTGGATGTCATGCTCAAAGGTGGTGTGCATCCTCTGCAGTGTCTCCACTGTATTCTGGTCACGTCCCACCTCCTCTGGAAGTTTCTTGTGTTTGTCCAGGATGCGGCCCAGGATCTCCTTGGCGTCATGGTAGAACTTGTGCAGCTCGTAGGAGGCGGCCAGGATCTGCGTGCGCGTGTCGATAAGTTCCAGCAGGTCAGCCCAGGCCTCGTTGAGTCCATCCTTCCACTCGGCCACCGTGGCGGCATCTGCGTGGCCCGCATTTATCAGCTCATCGGCCAGGCGGTTGACGGCATCCACACGCTCCTGGCCGATGTTGCCTGTGTCGCGCGCAAACTCCCGGAAGCGCTCCTGGAGCATCTGTGGATGGATAGATGGATGGAGAGGAGGAGAATGAGGACCTTTAACACAAATATATATTGTAATGCCCTGTCTTACCTACTAAAAGGTAATTGTGGTATCAAATGGGCAGTACTGAAATCAGTCTATGGCCACGTTACAGACCATTTGCAAAGCAGTCACACACCAAAGCACACAACACCTGGAAAATGTTAAACATGTCAATATGATATTGAGATATGATGCCCAACTGCAATTTAGATGATGTGGCATTCAGCTATTGGTAAATTTTTGGAATTTGGCTGCTATGCAGATGGTCTGGAATGCGGACTATGTTTTTCCTTCCTGACAGCACCAGGAGTGAGAGGGTAGGGTTTGAAGTCAGGTGGCATTGCTTACGGTGACATGCTCGTAGTCCTGTCCCAGCTCATGAGATCCAGCCACCACCTCCCGCTCGGCAATCCACTGCTCCAAGTCGTCAACCTCGCGGTTGAGCTGGAACAGACGGAACCGCTCGTCCAGTTTGCCCCTCCTCTCCTCAGACAGGTCCTTCATGCCGGCATAGAGCTTGTCCACCTGAGACTGACGCATGCCTATCCTCTCACTGCCCACACAAACAGAAATCAAGAGTTCAATGATCAGTGGATGGGGTTAACGAGAGTCTTTTTTTAAAAGTTTTTTTGCAAAAAAACGTTCTTGTTCCAACACTAACACCCATGATCAAACTAATACACTAGTCATGGTCTGCAAACAAGGCTTTCGTTAGTGAAATCAGGTCTGTTAGGGTTCAGCTGAAACAAAAATATGCATACACACCACACTCTGGTCTACTGAATGCTCCACTCATGCAAAATACTTTTTCTAGATCGGACATTCATAATCAGGTCAACATTCCTTGACGGGCGGCAATATTAAGTGACGTTCTATTTCAATGGCTTCCCTCTAGGCTCTCTCACTGACCTCTCTGGATGTCCTGCAGCTGTCAGGCCTCTGCTGGTCTTGGAGAGCTGATGGACTGTCTCAGCGTAGTCTTCCACCGACTGCTCCACAATCTGGTGCTTCTTCAGCATGGCTACGGAGCTCTGCTCATCCTAAGAGGGAAAGACACTTGTTTTTAGCGCTTTAGTGAATTCTATGTTAGAAGAAATATCAGTACAGGGGACGCGCACACACACACACACACACACACACACACACACACACACACACACACACACACACACACACACACACACACACACACACACACTAAAACACTGTCAATAACACCCTAGTACCTTGGCCTTCTCTTCAGACATCATGTACAACTCCTGCTCGCTCATCCAGGCCTCAGCCTCAGCGGCATCAAAGTAGTACTTCTGTGCATTGTGGGCCTCCTCCAGTCGGGCGTGACGCTTCTCCGTCTCCTCAATCATCTGGCCCCACAGCTGTTGCAAGTCGGCCATGCGCTGGCGGATGGCCTCCACGGCAAGGCTGTCCTCCATCAGCAGGCTCTCGCTCCGCTCGAAAATGTCATCGAAGCGGGGCTGGTGTCCCTGGATCTCCTTCTGCAAGGTCTGAGAAGGGGATACAATACAAAATTAATTTCCATGGAAATGGGCAATAAAAGTAATGTCAGCAATACATTAAAATACTAGATACACAAAGCCAAGAGTACAATACTTTAGATACACTTCATTAAGTATGTAGTAAGTAAGTAAGCCTTGCCTAAATGGTCAGGCGCCCTATTTCTGTAGTGTACACCCCTTGGAGAGGACACCAATCTGTCGTAGCCTATATCTCAATTAAAAATCAATAAGAGAGTGATACTCTTTGCTATGTACAGTGGGGGGAAAAAAGTATTTGATCCCCTGCTGATTTTGTACGTTTGCCCACTTACAAAGAAATGATCAGTCTATAATTTTAATGGTAGGTTTATATGAACAGTGAGAGACAGAATAACAACAAAAAAATCCAGAAAAACGCATGTCAAAAATGTTATAAATTGATTTGCATTTTAGTGAGGGAAATAAGTATTTGACCCCTTTGCAAAACATGACTTAGTACTTGGTGGCAAAACCCTTGTTGGCAATCACAGCGGTCAGATGTTTCTTGTAGTTGGCCACCAAGTTTGCACACATCTCAGGAGGGATTTTGTCCCACTCCTCTTTGCAGATCTTCTCCAAGTCATTAAGGTTTCAAGGCTGACGTTTGGCAACTCGAACCTTCAGCTCCCTCCACAGATTTTCTATGGGATTAAGGTCTGGAGACTGGCTAGGCCACTCCAGGACCTTAATGTGCTTCTTCTTGAGCCACTCCTTTGTTGCCTTGGCCGTGTGTTTTGGGTCATTGTCATGCTGGAATACCCATCCACGACCCCTTTTCAATGCCCTGGCTGAGGGAAGGAGGTTCTCACCCAAGATTTGACAGTACATGGCCCCGTCAAATGATGCGGTGAAGTTGTCCTGTCCCCTTAGCAGAAAAACACCCCCAAAGCATAATATTTCCACCTCCATGTTTGACGGTGGAGATGGTGTTCTTGGGGTCATAGGCAGCATTCCTCCTCCTCCAAACACGGCGAGTTGAGTTGATGTCAAAGAGCTCCATTTTGGTCTCATCTGACCACAACACTTTCACCAGTTGTCCTCTGAATCATTCAGATGTGCATTGGCAAACTTCAGACGGGCATGTATATGTATTCTTGAGCAGGGGGACCTTGCGGGCGCTGCAGGAATTCAGTCCTTCACGGCGTAGTGTGTTACCAATTGTTTTCTTGGTGACTATGGTCCCAGCTGCCTTGAGATCATTGACAAGATCCTCCCGTGTAGTTCTGGGCTGATTCCTCACCGTTCTCATGCTCATTGCAACTCCACGAGGTGAGATCTTGCATGGAGCCCCAGGCTGAGGGATATTGACAGTTCTTTTGTGTTTCTTCCATTTGCGAATAATCGCACCAAATGTTGTCACCTTCTCACCAAGCTGCTTGGCGATGGTCTTGTAGCCCATTCCAGCCTTGTGTAGGTCTACAATCTTGTGTAGGTCTACAATCAATAGGTTAACTTTTGTACTATGGGGGATAGTAGATTGACATAGGCTAGTGCTTTTGCTGTTCGTTAGGTCTACTCATCTTGTTGGCTGACAAAGTAGGCTAAATGTGGACATTTTCAATATGCGCCTCGAAATTTGATAAGAGGGACGTCCGCAGTTGTGTCCCCGATGTGTCTGTCTTCATTCACTTGTAGCCTACTTCTTAGCTGAAATGCCTGTGAGAAGGACCCGATCATGTGACGGCATTGGCTACATCTGAGAGAGCCATGTGAGTGAGAGGTGCTTCGGAGCACAGCAGCCAGGTGAAGGGAATTATAATTAGTCTATTATATTCAGCCCAAGGGCACAACTGCCACTTTGGCCGCAAACGGCATGGATATTTTAGGGGGCATTATGGCCACACAAGGGGGATGCCGCCAGGAAATTCGAGGCCTGGTGAAAATATTATCAAGCGCTTGTCAAATTATGAATGAGAGACTGATGATGTGTGTGCAGCTTGCAACTTTTTTCTCATCATCATTAGAGTCCAATCATGCAGCCTTAGAACGCATTAACCATCAACACATATAGCCCAAAGTTTGTAACACAACTAAAGTTGCATAAATAACTCTAAATGAAGCATATAGTACGAGTGGTTTCTTTGTTAACCGCTCAGCACAGAATATCCGCATGTGCACACTTCCTTTGAAATTGTTTGGAGAAAATATCCTTCTATTATAAAATAATAAAAAATAATGCCAGGGAGTCCTAAGCAAATCTTGTCTGCTAAATTAAGAAGTGTAGCCCACAGCCATTTGGCATTACCATATCAGGGCCTAACATAAGGACAACTGAGAGAGCATGTTATTCTGTTCTTCTGAAATAGACTACATTTTCTTTATATCATGTTTCTTTAGACCTGTCTAAAATAAATAATGGATTTATTGTAATGCTGTAGGCTATATTAAATGGATTTCTTAGACTTTTTAAAATGTATATGTTCCAAAAGTCTGCATCAGTGGCTTGTAGGCTATGCCTGGAAGCCAGGATATGCTAAACGTGTTTATGCTAACTAACGGTCAATTACCAGTAAGACCGGCAGTTATTTGCTTCACAATCACTGGCTGACAAAATTTCATGAACGCCACAGCCCTAAACACTGACACTAACAATACTAATTTTGCTTATAAATAGGCGCATAAACGTATTCACAAAAATAGAATGGTGCTTAATTTGGGCCTAAGTGTGACTTCCTTGTAAAGTGACAGTACATGAGAAAAACACACATACCTGATTTTTCTTGATAAGCAGTTGAACGGTCTGCAGGTTGTGACCATGATCTGTGGAGGTTGCAATTGGCATCCTCTCTTCGACCCAAAGCTAAAATGGACAAGCCAAATAGATTACTACGTGCATTAAATGAAAATACCAGAACAAATAAAGCCTCAATAGAACACACAAACACACGTTTGTTTTACTATTCTTGTGGGGACCAAACAATTGATTTCTATTCAAAATCCTATCTTATCTAACCCCTAACCTAACGTAGCAGGCGTAAAATAAATGCCTGAAACTAGATCCCCAACATACTGGTCTTGACGAGAATAAAGAAACTGTCGGGGGAGGTTCCCTTCTGTACTGTTCAACCAATCCAGTAAATGTGGAAGAGGAGTTAAGATGGAGTGTCGCCTTGTTAACGTTGCAAAGTCGCATCACAGGTTCTCTTTCCATTTCCCCTGAAAACCGAAATGTCCCCACTTGTCCGATTTTTCCCTGTTTTACTATCAGAAAACCAAAAACACACAAACACACAGTACGCCCCCAGGAGGCAGCTCAATCAACTATCAACTCACAATCTCGTCCTCTACATCTCGGTTGAACTGGTGGATCTCGCGGGAGGCCACCAGGAAGTTCTTTCTCTTCCTCAGCGGGTCCAGCAGCTCTTTGAACTTGTGCTCCACCATTTGTCTCTGGCCGTCCACCTCCCCCGTGTCCTTCCCTTCCTGGCTGAGGACCAGCGCCTGGCTCTGCAGCTCCACCACCTCCCTCTGACGGACCTCCACCTGGTTTTCCAATATCTATGGGCCACCAGGGAGAGGGAGGAGAACATTTTTAACACAGCGTTGAACCTAGATGATGTTCCGGGCGGGGCCCAGGCCACGAAGTCAACATCCATGGTTTCTTATCCAAAATGTTCAGATCAGAACAATTGATGCCATAATTATTTTATTGTTTAAAACCAATTGAAGCCAACGTATTTAAATTATTCTTAGTATTATTATTTACATTATCATTTCATTAATGCCAACATTATTTATCAATTTGGTTACAATGACGCATGCTCCACCATGTACAGTACCTGCTGCTTCTTGAGCAGGATGTTGACGCTGGTCAGGTCTTTGCCGTAGTCGTCCGATTGAATCTGGCCCTCCAGGCCACCCAGCCACTTGTCCAGGTCGGCACAGCTCTGTGTAAACAGCTCGGCCTTGTTGGCGTCAAACAGGCACTGGGCCTTGGTCTGGGTGGTGGACTCCAACTCTTCCCACATCTTCTGGAGGGCTGAGAGCTTCTCCTTCACCACCAACTCTGTCTCAGGCTTCTCCGACACCAGCTGCATCCCATCCTGGAGAGGAAAGAATCAGAATCAGAATCACCTTAATTCGCAAAGTACATTTACATGTACCAGGAATTTGAGCTGGTGAAATGGTGCTGCTATGCCTTACAATAACAAAATATACAGAGAGAAAATGTATGCATAAAATACATACAGTATAAAATTAGGTAGAAAGTAGAAAAGGTCAAGTTTCTGGATAAACTTTGTCTTGCTGCGGTTGTTGAAACACATTTTATGGTAGTGAAATACATTTAGTGGGGTGGGCAGGTACAGTCGGTTAGTTATGGTGGGTAACCCCATGAGTTTTGGAGTGGGTATAATAGGGCAATTAGTGAGTATAAGTTAGTCATAAGCAGTTGGGGAGTTATAGTGGGTACGTACACTCAATAGACAGTTTATAACACCCATCTAGTACCGGGTCAGACCCCCTTTGCCTCCAGAACAGCCTGAATTCTTCAGGGCATTCTATAAGGCGTCGGAAACGTTCCACAGGTATGTTGGTCCATGCTGACGCGATGGCATCACACAGTTGTTGCAGATTGGACAGTGGTACATTCATGCTGTGAACAGCCCGTTCCATCCCATCCCAAAGATGATCTATTGGGTTGAGGTATGGGATCTGCGCATGTTCCAGCCAATGTTTTTCTACTCCTCAATTTTCCAGTGTAGGTCATCGCATGCCCATTAGAGCCGCTTCTTGTTTTTAGCTGATAGGAGTGGAACCCAGTGTGGTCATCAGCTGCAATAGCCGATCCATGACAAGGATCGACGAGTTCTGTGTTCCGAGATGCCATTCTGCACACCACTGTTGTACTGTGCCGTAATTTGTCTGTTTGTGCCCCACCTGTTAGCTTGCATGATTCTTGTCGTTCTCCTTTGACCTCTCTCAATTCCGAGCAGACTGGATGTTTTTTGTTTGTCGCACCATTCTCTGTAAACCCTAGACACTGTCGTGCGTGAAAAGCCCAGGAGGGTGCCCGTTTCTGAAAAACTGGATTTGGCGAGCCTGGCACCGACGATCATACCACACTCAAAGTCGCTAAGGTCACAAATGTTTCCCATTCTAACATTCAATTGGACAGTAAGTGAATGCCTTGATGCCTGTCTGCCTGCTTTATATAGCAATCCACGGCCACGTCACAGTAGGAGCGATCCATTTTCGTGAAAGGGGTGGTGTACCTAATAAACTGTCCAGTGAGTGTACAGTATTGATTATAAGAAGGTGAATATTTTTCATAAAGTAATGCTAAAGGAAATTGAGACGGATTACTGTTATGTGTTTTGCCTGAACTGAAAAAATAAAGGTTCTTAAAATGGTTCTTCCTCAGCTCTTAAGGTTCCTTGGAGAATTCTTGCCCGGTAAAAAACCTTAAGTGTGGGGTTCTTGATGTGGCATCTATGGTTCTTCAGAATTCTAAAAGGTTCTTGAAATGTATGAAAGCCTGCAGATGTGTCCCTTTCATAGCACACAGCAAATTGGCCAGTGTTACTAGTGTTGATTTTTTAGTGTAACATTTTTTATGTTGACACTGTAAAGAGTTAAATTAACAGTCAGTGGTTTAAAATAACCCCACTGTTGGTGTTAATAACCAGAGTTGAAAAAAACACGCTTATCATTATCATATTTCCCAGCATGCTCTATTGCAGGTTGATTTTTTAAAATTGTTTGTTTCAATATAAATGTTTTTGCATGTACATTGATTGATTAATTCAAAAATAAATCACACACATTTTCCTAAACTATTCAAATCTGTTACTTGGACTTCTTGTACCCGTTACTGAAATTGTTGTTTCAGTCTAGATGTTTAAGGTTGTCTCCTAACTCAGTCTTCCCAACCCTGGAAGTCATTCTGAATGCAGGTTGCGGGTGAATAAAAATTCTAAATGTTGGATATGCCCACTCTGGCTGGATTCCAATAGCAGTTACACATCACTTTGCAAGCCAGTATAATGAGGCTTGTAGGCCTGATGTGGCCTTTAAATGATGAGCTTCAGGTCACTTGATAATAGTAAAACTAGGCCCTCAAAAGAAAGCCATATGAAATATGTATTTCATTGTCTTAAAATAATGTAATTTTAATGACAACATCCACTTAAGAAGACTTAAGAGTCTAGATAACTGATCATATTAATTTCAATTAAACGGAAGCGCTTATTAACTTGTGTTCATTCATCTAATACCAATTGCAAAATCATCAAGACAGAGTGAATCTTATTTTGGTTTGCTAACCTTCTCAATCTTGTCCAGCCACTCCTTGTTGGACTGCAACTCAGCCATGAAGGCCTGATGCTTGAGCCATTTGCTGTGGAGGTTCCTGGCCTCGTCGTACGACATGTCCTGGGCCGTGAGCATCTTCTCGTTGATCCACAGAGACAGCTGCATACACACACACACACACACACACACACACACACACACACACACACACACACACACACACACACACACACACACACACACACACACACACACACACAGGTAGGTCATTGTATTTGACTGCCTTAGACTGTGAAAGCAGTCTGTCACTATGCATACATTGCCACACAATGTATTAAATGTAAATCAGTACATGTAAGTATTCCTATTTTCATAATATCGGGACTGATACCAATGTTAGACTCTTAGGGAAGATTTCCCACATCCAGGTTAAGCATATTCCTGGACTAAAAAGCACTTTCGATGGAGAATCTCTATTGAAAGTGCTTTTTAGTCCAGGAGTAGGCTTAATCTGGGTCCGGGAATGACATGTTGGGCAGCAGACCTCCTGGCAATCCTGTAGGAACTTCTGAAGGTCCCGGTTATCCTTCAGCCTCATCAGTAGCTCCACAGCAGCCTCACGGTTCTTCTTATGCCTGTGCAAATGTTGGGTAAACAGATTTGATCATGGATAATAGATCCCTTGTTAATTGTGACTACAACAAACAAGTTGCCAGTTGTGTGTACCAGATATTTCTACAGATTTTTTACATCACAATACACATTACCAAGTAAAGGTGGAAAAGTCTGCTGCTCTGCCCTTGAGCAAGACAGTTAACACGAGTGCTGATGACGTCGATTAAGGTAGCCCCCGCACCTCTCTGATTCAGAGTGGTTGGGTTAAATGCGGAAAACACATTTTGGTTGAATGCATTCAGTTGTGCAACTAACTAGTTATGCCATTTCCAGGAGATTGTTTTATCATATTAATGTGGTTCCTGGGGCATTAAATACTCCAACAGGTGTTGTGAGATCTAATCTGCGCAGCAGAGTAACTGTAAAAATGACGACCTGTCCAGCAATGTCATTTGTTACTATATAGTAGAAGAGGCTTCTAACCTGTCGTCAATAGACGTCGCTCTCTCCTGGATGCGGTCGGCGTTGATGTTGCCGTCGCTCGCCAGCCGCCTGCCAGCCTCCACCACGCCGTTTATCTTCTCTTCGTTGGCGTCCATGGTGGTCATGAAGTCCTCCTGCTTCTTGATGGCTCCTTCGGCCCCCTCAAGTGTAGTGGGCATCTCTGTATGGGCCAGCATGTACTCCTAAAAACAGGGTTATAAAAAAAGAGAATCAGTGGGATTATTAGAAAATCCTGTGACAGACTGAATATCCAGGTTGGGGTCAATTCCATTTCAAATCAGTCAGGGAGTAAACTGAAATTCTTGAATTGACTGAATTGAAACAGAATATAGAACCCCACCCTGTTGGACTTCAATCTAAATCACATTGGACACAGACTATTTGCATTGCCCCCCCTCTTTTACACCGCTGCTACTCTCTGTTGTTATCATCTATGCATAGTCACTTTAATAACTCTACCGGTGCCCCAGCACATTGACTCTGTACCGGTACCCCCCCTGTATATAGTCTCGCTATTGTTATTTTACTGCTACACTTTAATTACTGGTTACTTTTAGTTCTTATTCTTATGCGTATTTTTTTAAACTGCATTGTTGGTTAGGGGCTCGTAAGTAAGCATTTCACTGTAAGGTGTAACCTGTTGTATTCGTCGCATGTGACTAATAAAATGTGATTTGATATGACACTTTTTTAAATGTACTTTAATATGTGCATTTGATTTGCAAAGCAGCATGCCCCCAGTAGAGGGAGTGGATTCTAGGTGGGCAAGAAAAATGACACATTGTTACCACATCCCTGCCTAGTAAAATTAGGTAACAGCAGCGACAAAGAGGACTTTAAAATAAACTGTTACCGAAAATCAATTTTTTTATGAGACGGAATCAGTGTAATTAAATAATAGTGAAACAGAACCATTCACTTTGGATTCCTAGGCTAAGAATTTTCCACTCTTGGAATAGAATTTCAACTCACTTCCTGGATTGACCATTTCGAAATTGAATCGACCAATCAAGTACCCTGGTTTAAGGGGTATCGACCAATCGGCGTACCTGGTTGTTGAGGAAGACCTCGGCCTGCTTGGTGTCCCTGAGAAACAGCTGGTAGGCGTGGGACTGTGACAGCAGGTTCTGCCGGTTCTCCCACATCTTGTGCAGCTCGTTCCAGCCCGTGTCCAGTGCCTGTAGCCGCTGCCTCAGGAACATGTACTGGGCATCGGTCTGGCCCTGGGTCACCATCTCGCCCATGTCGCGCATCTTCTGGTAGTCCTCCTCGTAGTTGCAGATCTCATTTTTGATGCCGTCGTGCTGTGCTAGCAGCTTCTCTGCCTCAGCCAGCGTGTTGGGCGTCTCCTCCGAGGCGATGGCTGTCTGTGTGCGCGACAGCCACGACTGGAAGTCATCCAGTTCGCGCAGGAACTGCTGCAGCTTGCTGGCCTCGCCAAGGGACTCTTCGCGGTTACGCAGTGTGGCCTTCATCTCCTCCCACACGGCGGTGATCTCGGCCAGGCGGCCCGTGATGGCCTTGGCCTGGTCCGGGTGCTCGCCGGCCAGCCGCTCGGCCTCGCCGCGCAGGTCTCCCAGCTTGTCCTCGATGGCAGCCAGGTCACGCTCCATGCCAGTGAGTTTACGCTGCAGCGCCATGACACCCGTCAGGTCGTTGCCCAGCTCTTGGGTGGACTCGATGACCTTTGTCTTCTCGCGGATCCACGACTTGGTTTCGTTGCAGTCCAGGTGGTAGTTCTGCACACCCAGCGCCGAGATTAGAGACTCCTTCTTCTGGTCCGCCAGATCCCGGAATTGGCTCCATCTGGTGAACAAATTAATAAATAAAAATATGATCATTTAGCAGACACTTTTACCCAGTTGACAGACAGTGACACATATTTCAATACATGTGGACCATGCGGGAATCAATCCCACCATAACCCTGTTGTTGCTAGACCAAGGCTCAAATTGACTGAACCATTGGCCAATTAATTTGATGATAACCAACGATAAATGTCCAGCTCATTTTTCAATTCAAAGGATACAGTGATATCCAACACACAATAACACAATTTAAAGTCAATAGGTATTTGAAACTCACCATGAGCAAAGTAAAAGGTCAAACATAATTAAACTACATTAACTACATTATAATAACCTAATCACCTTTTGGTTTCTTCATTTGGCATCAGGTAGTTGGCAACCATATGGAAAGGCCTTAAATCAGAACCTGAAAGTGCTATCTTCAACCGTAAATGTTGTGAATATCAGGGACATTAGTGGTGGACGGCTTGACTCATAACCCGCAGTTCCCGTGGTTATATCCACAGGGCGGGCAGATTTAGGGTCATGAAAGGGTCATTGTGTGGATGAAGGGCATATGGGTGGGGAATAAAGAGTATAATAAATGTATAATTCTTGAGCAATTTAGGCTATATTAAGGTGTTTCTTTCATTATTTTAGGCTATCCGGCATTACTGTGTAAGCCTAAGCTTAGGGTCTAACTGTACGCACGCCAATCGCCAAATGCTTTTGGGAACGGGCAGCAAAAAGTTAGCGTCGATCCACGGAGGCAAAAAGGCCAATGTCAGAGTTTAATTCAATAAGAGAAAAGCCACCTCACAATCATCACACATAACACTGCTATCATCCTCTTTTACCACCTCATCAAATCTTTCCAAACATACATTTTCTGGCAAAAGAGGAGGATAGCAGTGTGATGATTGTGAGGCGTTATACAAATTTGACAGACACAAGATGGAGACCTCAAATAGGCAAAATGTTTACTTGAGAACGATAGTGGAAGAATATTATTTTAGCATCTTGAGAGAATGTGAATGCGCAGTTAAATACCATCTGTAGAGGTCCTATCTTTATCAGCATCATAAAAGCTGATAGTATTTCAACCACATAAAATATGCATCCAAGCCGAACTGAAATCTTATCAGAAACATGTTGGGTCGTTTTCACAGCTTTCTATTTCCTTACAACCGGTCAAACTGATGTCATTTGAACATTTTGCACAGAAAATATTTTCATTTTTCTTAATAGTTATTGTATTTTCTCCCCGGTCCCTAAACGTCTTTGCGCTGTGAAAGAAGCAGAGATCACTCAGAAAGCTTCATTGATGTCAAATACATTGAAGCATTAATTCTATTGATTTATGACATTATTCTGTTGAGCAAGGGTTTATTTAGTCTTCTAGGGCAAAATATAATGACAGAAGAGAAGCTGCATGTATGTAATTATAGACAAGTTGACAAACAAATAGCCTACCAAAATGTTGGAAATGATAAGTAGAAACATATCTAACACATCAGGTGTGGGATTCAGATTTTCACTTTATCACATATAGTCGGGCGGTTGCGGATGGGTTACTAGCAATTGCGGCCAGGTGAGGGTGAACAAACAGCTGATCCCCGCACCACTGAGGGACATATCAGCTACAGATATAGGATCTTAATTTGAGCCAGTTTGCTACAGCAGAGAAATAATCCTACAGCAAAAGGAAACATTTTTAATTAATACATTTTGAATTAGGGTAAATCAAGTCTGAATATTTTAAGTGGGAGTTAAACTTTAGAAGCCTTGTTTTTTTATTTGTATTATTTAAAAAATTGACCCCCTTTGTTGTGATATCCAATTGGTAGTTACGATTTTGTCTCATCACTGCAACTCCCCAACAGACTCGGGAGAGGTGAAGGTCGAGAGCCATGCGTCCTCCGAAACACGACCTGCCAAGCCGCACTGCTTCTTGACACACTGCTCACATAACCCGGAAGCCAGCCGCCAATGTGTCAGAGGAAACACTGTCCAACTGACGACCAAAGTTAGCTTGCAGTCACCCGACCAGCCAAAAGGAGTCGCTAGAGCATGATGAGCCAAGTAAATCCTCCCGACCAAACCCTCCCCTAACCCGGACGAAGCTGGGCCAATTGTGCGCCGCCCCAAGGGGCTCCCATTCACGGCCGGATGTGACACAGCCTGAGATCAAACCTAAGGCTGTAGTGGCACCTCAGCACTGCGATGCAGTGTCCTAGACCGCTGCGCCACTCGGGAGGCCCCCTTGAAGCCTTGTTAAACCTCTAATACACTACAAGTTTGCATTTCCTGCAACAACCGGATGAGCAAATTAAGCTAAGGCATCTGTATGATAGGAAATAGTGTGACGTCTGACTGTGAATGGCTCAACTTGCCTGTTATTGAGCTTATCTTGCTGGGCTTTGATGTCCTTCTCACTGGGGTGTCCGTTGTGCATCAGCTGCCTGGCGATCTGGTTCACGACAGCGACGCGTGATGCCTGGTTGTTCATCTCAGGCTCCAGGCTCTCGAACCTGGGAAAGAGAGAGCATGCCATGTCATGACCAATCAAGTTCAACTCCAAAACAAACCATTTTCCCTTACGCACATTGATGTCTGGGCCACGTTCAGGCAAATGTTGTGGAACATTTCAGATAGAACTGTCATGAATAGAGCTGACATAATTTCTTATACTACATGTCAGAGGCATGTTTGTTATACAAACGACATTTTTATCTGAACGTTCCACAATGTTGTACCCTGATGAATGCACCTCAGACGTATTCCCCTGTTTGGTGTTTAACCTCCTAAGTACTTCCTGCACTTTTCTGCTTGTACCTCTGTACTCTTTTTATTATCTGTCATGTTCTATCTGTTTAAAATACCTATTTCATAATTTTCTATGTAAGGTGACCTTCAGTTTCTAGAAAGGCACCTAACAAATAGGGCACCTAACGCCCAGTGGGAGGAGCTGTTGCATTGTAACTAGTTTATCATTTGTATATTTACAGTTTTTCTCAATCTGGTAAAATAGTTTTTTGGAACTGTGGTCAAACGTACCTATAGCCGAAAACCAGTGATCAAATGTTGAAATACATTTGCAGAACTTCTGATCATTTTATTTTCTTTCTACTTGGATTGCATATCTTAGACCCCTTTTGCTAAAGCTGAAATACAATTGCCATCAATGAATACAAAATTCACAGTAAAGTGTTTTGTTCACATAAGAGAAAAATGTGTTCACTGTTTCCAGCAATCAGTAAGTACTAGTGCACAAAATTGCCCCCCTTTGTTGTGATATCCAATGGGTAGTTACGATTTTGTCTCATCACTGCAACTCCCCAACAGACTCGGGAGAGGTGAAGGTCGAGAGCCATGCGTCCTCCGAAACACGACCTGCCAAGCCGCACTGCTTCTTGACACACTGCTCGCTTAACCCGGAAGCCAGCCGCCAATGTGTCAGAGGAAACACTGTCCAACTGACGACCGAAGGTCGCTTGCAGTCAACCGACCAGCCAAAAGGAGTTGCTAGAGCATGATGAGCCAAGTAAGCCAAGTACATATGGCTCCAGGTCATCTATAAGTCTATGCTAGGTAAAGCTCCACCTTATCTCAGCTCACTGGTCACGATAACAACACCCACCCGTAGCACACGCTCCAGCAGGTATATCTCATCCCCAAAGCCAACACCCCCTTTGGCCGCCTTTCCTTCCAGTTCTCTGCTGCCAGTGACTGGAACGAATTGCAAAAATCGCTGAAGCTGGAGACTTACATTTTCCTCACTAACTTTAAACATCAACATAGTCCATCTGTAAATAGCCCACCCAATCTACCTACCTCATCCCCATATTGTTTTTATTTACTTTGCTGCTCTTTTGCACACCAGTATCACTACTTACACACCATCATCTGCTCATCATCATCTGCTCATCTATCACTACTGTGGCCTATTTATTGCCATACCTCCTCATGCCATTTGCACACACTGTATACAGACTTTATTTTTTTCTATTGTGTTATTGACTGTACGCTTGTTTATTCCATGTGTAACTCTGTGTTGTTGTTTCTGTCGCACTTCTTTGCTTTATCTTGGCCAGGTCACAGTTGTAAATGAGAACTTGTTCTCAGCAAGCTTATCTGGTTAAATAAAGGTGAAATAAAAATAAAATAAAAAAAGGGATCAAAGCTTTCACCTGGATTCACCTGGTCAGTCTATGTCATGGAAAGAGTTTTGTAAAACGCGAGAACGGGTTCAAAATATTAGGGATCAATGAAAGAAAGCCATCTAAATATATGGATATTTGTCTCCGTTAATCTCCGGTAGATTAAAAACGACTCTGATTTTGTAGATTATTTAGGGTTAAGGAAGTATTTATGAATCATAAAAAACAAGTTTGGAGACACTTTACACAAAAAAGAAAGAAACCGGTGGTTTGATTCATTCTGAAAATTGCCACATTCAGTTCTTTAACCCATGGTAATGTTGGAAGATTAGTGTACATATAATTATAATAAGGAGAATAGTGAACAACAGTAGGCTATACCCTCGTCTGTTGCCTGCACTAACCGTGGTACTATGTGATGACACAGCCAAGTATCGCGCCATGCGTCAAGTTCAAACTGTTACGGCTTGGTCTGCGTTCCACTCCATAATGATTTAATTAGCCTACATGTCTTTTTTTATATTATCAACTGTTACTAATGATCCTCAGCAACAACCACATGGCCGAGACAGCGTTTACAGAGGAAGCAAAGCAAATGAAGGTAAACGAAACAATGTCATTAAATGGAATAATAATGTGGGCTATACCAACTGAAGGGAACTAAGAGTAAATTGGCAGTTGAACATGTGTTGTTATTAGGCCTACTGATATTCGATATTGATAATGGCTAATATTTAACATGATAGAAATATGAAACAGAGAAAGTTGGGGTAGCCTGCAATTAAGACATTCGAAAGTGCCCATCCCTGCAAGTTAAAAGGCTGTACAATTCAAATTCAGTGTAATTGCACAGTATTTCATGAGCTTTACTGTGGGAAAGTTGATATGTGGACATGCTTCAGTTTGCTTCCATATGACTGGTTCACATTTGTCTCCGGCGATTATAAGGCAAAATAGATATAAAGCAAGTGTCATTTATATTTACAATTACTTAAAACAAATGGATTACTCATTCACTTAGCTGTTATTGTCACGCTGGTATAAATGATTCGGGAGACAGGCGCAGGAATGCGTAATAGGGTTTTTTATTACACCCCAAATTACGGCGTGCTGTGTAAAGGCACGGGGACGAAGACCAAACAAACACGTACACAAAACACAGGGTTGAAACCCAAACAAAAGAGCGAGGAGTACCTTGAATAAATAACACAAACGCACAATGATTATCACACGGGATGAGACCCGTAATCACCTGCGCAATCCACAATGGCACGAAAGGCAAAACAAACAGCACAGGTACTCACACGCACCAACGGACATTGTAACAATAATCGACAAACAACGGAAACCAAAGGGCACACTTATACAAGTACTAATCAGTGGGAATAGGGGACAGGTGTGCGTGATGAAAGTTCCGGAGGGATCCGTGACAGTTATCAATAGCTCTTATCAAGTTGTCATTACAGTGCATGGAGAATGGTGTTATTTCTAAAGGGAAAAAATTAGGTAGATGCTTTTTCCGCTTGAAAACGGTAGGTTCACTTGACCTTATTCATTGTTTCCTCACACGTAAAGGTGGTGGAATGATTAGGAAATTAAGTCAAAGTCAGAATACGGCATATCTGTAGACCAACCTCCACCACACTTTCACTTATTCGCCAAAACAAATAGCAGGTGAATAGCACGCTATTCTCATTCTTAAGTTCAAGGTCAGAATACGCATTGAGAGAAAGTTGCATAAAAAAGGAGTTACGTTCCATTTAAGTACGCTTAACTCGGTTCGGAATTGGGCCCTTAATGTTTTGCAAATGGCCAGAGTTCCGTGTCTTCTGTACAGTGTTTTGAAAATCGACAAAGTTGTTCCAAAAACAGCTTGAATATATGTTATTTCATAGTTTCGCTATTATTATTATTCTACAATGTAGAAAATAGTAAAAATAAAGAAAAACCCTGGATTGAGTAGGTGTGTCCAAACCTTTGACTGGAACTGTATGTCAAATACTTTCAGATACTTGAGTGGCACACCAAGCTAAATCAGGCCTAAAGGAGTAAGGTCTAGGGGTAGACTATGGCTTCAGCATGCATGTATATATGTATGGGTTCTCTCACCTGTGCTGAATGACCTCTAGGTCTTCTAGCTTCTCTGGGATCTCCATGCTGTTGAGCCACTGATCCTTCTCATCGATCCACACCTCGCAGGCGTCCGCCTCGCTGAACATCTTGTAGAGGGCCAGGGCGTCCTGCAGTGACTGCTTTCTCAGCCGGGTCAATTCGGCCACCTCCTTGTAGCGCTCCTCTATGCCTGCCAGGCGGCCTTTGACCTCTTCCGACTGAGCCTGCTCTTCAGGCAAGGCGGCCGCCTGCTCATGGAGCGCATCGATCACTGGCCGATAGCTGGCCACCTCGGCGGCGGCGTCCTTGTGCTTGCGCACCAGGGCCTGTGTGGAGAACTCGTCATGGCCCACCTCGCAGCTGGACACGATGCGCAGGGCGTCCAGGGTCCAGGCGTCGGCATCATCTGCGTCCGCCTGGAACTGGTGCAGGGCACATGCTTCCTCCAGATGGGCCTTCCTCACAGCCGCCAGCTCCTCCAACGCTGCCCACTGCGCCCGCAGGTCGGCGATGCGTTCGCGGATCTTGGCGGCACCGAAGTGGCCACCGTCAGCCATGGCCTGGCCCTCGGCAATGGTGTGCTGCAGGTGAGCGGCACGGCCATTCATCTCGTCCTCCAGGGTGCGGTGCTGGCTCAGCAGGCGCACAGCGCCCGTCAGGTCCTTGCCGCTCTCGTCCGACGACAGGATCTGCTCCTTCTCACGGATCCAGCCCTCCTCCTCGGCCATCTCCCAGAAGAACTTCCAGAGGCGGCGGGACTCCTCCAGGCGGGCCCGGCGCTCGGCAGCCAGCTGGGTCAGCTCCTGGTAGCAGAACTCCATGTGGGCCACGCGGTCGCGTATTACCTGAGGGTCACAGGGCTTGTAAACTGTACAGGAGACAGAACAGAGGCCCAGTTAGCATCTAGCAGCACCCACAGATGTACATTGTACTGTATTGACTCACATGTTATGATTTCATTCCATTGACTATGATTCCTTTCATGTTTATTTTTCAGTTTGCTTGTACAGATCTTGAAGTATCTTGCAAAACGCTATGCTATTCAACTGAACTGTAAAATTGTGTGATGACATGCATTATTATCATTAGCTAATAATACAAACACAAGTAGAAAACAATACGATTCACAATTTGAATAATTGCAGCCTGAATGTTTTGGACATCCTCACCGTCCCCGTCGATGGCGAACTTCTGAGCATTGTTGTTGACAGCTTTGACACGGTCAGCCTGGATGCCAATGTCGGCCTCTACCAGGGCATGTTTCTGCAGGAGATCCTCCACTCCGAGCAGATGCTTCCCATAGTCCTGGGATAGCAGTATCATCTGTATGGCAGAGACATAGAGGCATGACATTCAGGCATGTGTGGGAGCAACATACAGGCACCTTCAATTACACTGGTCTAAGTTCATCAGTTGCCAATATGAATTGTTTACTTTTTGTGCACTTCGAAACGCAATACGAGTATTTTTTCAAGGTGAGGAGAGGAAACTTCTTGAAACTTACATTTCATCTAACTTGTAATTTAGATGAAATGTCAAAATCAATTCCAAATCAACCACAACCATCAACTCCCTAGCGACTCCTGTAAACCTAAGAGGATTCGATAGGTGGAAGCATAATGCTGAGAATTCCACCCAGTCAATCAGAAAGGCAAGATGACGTAGTGTTTACAGTGCCAACCCAATCCTCTTGTATCTACAGGAGGGTCTAGGACGAGGTTCAGATGTGCCGATTTGGAGTTATTCTGCATTGGACTAACATAATCCAGTTAGTTTCACCATTGATACTGCTTAAAACGATCATTTAGAAGAGGGATTAATACAAGATTATTACATTCCGTTTGCAATTCTAACATGTGAAATGACTTGAAATGACCTATTTCCAATACATTTTAAATGTGTTCAGGTGTTGGTGGAAGCAGGGTAGATGAGGGTCAATGCATTTTGAACAATTCAATTTGTGTTACAATAATTATTAATTTTGTCTTTCCAACACGGTTTTAACACGTACATTTTCGGAAGGGTCCCCCTTCCTCTCTTACCTTCATCTCGTCCATCCAGTCCATGATGTAAAGCATCTCCTGGAAGACCCTTTGCAGACCCAGGTTCATCTCCAGGCGCTGGCGCCTCGCCTTCAGAAGCTCCAGCAGGTACTCCCACAGCCGGATCACGTTGTCCTTGCGCGCTGCGATGCGTTTGATGTCGTGGTACTTCTCTGCCTCCAGCTCCTTAGCGACAGACACCACGGCCTGCACACGCTCCTCGTATGCTGTAATATCCGTCTCGATGGCCTCATGCTTCTTGGTGGCCGCGTCCACCGCCGGCAGGTCGAAGCCAAAGTTGTCCTGCGAGATAGAAGTGATTGGAATGGAATAGAATAAAATACAATACTGTTAGAATATACTGTATGGTTGGCAACATACTGGCATACAAGGAAGACATACTCTCAATTTCTGTAATGTTATCATCTTTACAATTTGATAATGACATAAAATACTATGATCCTTTAAAGGGGCAATCTGCAGTTGCTACATCCATTTTTGGATTTATACATTGAGGATATATACCCATTGATTCTTGAAGAATATAACTTCTAAATGCCTCATGAGGGACCTCTCGAGTGGCGCAATGGTCTAAGGCACAGCATCGCTGTGCTAGCTGCATCACTACAAATCCGGGTTCGATACTGGGCTTTTTTGGAGAAAAAAAAATTGAAAGCGGGAAAAATCCATATATTAGCCGCGTCATTGTTTAAGCCGCGAGGCTCAAAGCGTGGGAAAAAAGTTGCGGCTTATAGTCCGGAATTTACGCTAATTATTATTTTTGTGTGTGCTCGCGCATGTGTGTGTCTATGGCTGTGCGACAAGCCATAGGATTTCGCTTAGCCAGTTGTCCCTCATGGCTACTTTGAGTGTTTGTGTGAGTATGTGTGTTCGTGTATTTGTGCGCAAGCATTTATTTTTACCTGTGAGACGAGGCGCTGGTTCTCACTCAGCCAGGTCTCCCTCATGGCAGCCTTGCGATCAAAGCGACGAGCCAGCTGCTCCAGTTTCTCCTGTCGAATCAGCTCCGTCCTCAGAGCCAGCTCCCGCTCATGCTCCGCCTTCTCCAGTCTCTCCCAGGTCTACCATAGACAAAGTTTAACACACAATATTAAGTCAGGTATATCATATGGTCCAGACAGACCAACATGAACGTCAGACATCATTTTTCTGTTCATTTCTAGGCTATTCTACATGTTGAATTGCCACAATTTGTACCTTACACATACGCACTATGCCAATGGTGGATTCAACTCTTTCATAATCTCACAGTTTTATGACCTGATGCAAAATGTATGAGTTCTGCTGAATTACTCCTATTGTAATAATTATACAATAGTAAAACCCCTACTTACTAATAATAATACTACCACACACCAAAGAGAGACTACCAAACACCCTGACACAGACAAACAGGAGAGAGAGAGAGAGAGTGAACAACCTGATGTTTCAAAACATTGATCGAGGAGTAGGGTAACTTTGTCCCTAGACCCTGATCTTGTGTCAGTTTAGCATTTTTGCCACTAATGGTAAAGGTTAGGATTGGGAGAAGGGAAACTGATCCTTCATCTGTACCTAGGGAAACTTCACCCTAAAGCGTTCTTCAGAGACTACAGACATCACCTTGTTAATGTCAGAGATGAGTTTGCCCTCCCTGGGCATGTAGACTTTCTGATTGTTGGCCCTCATCTTGCTCTGGATGGTAAACAGAAGCACCTCCAGGTTGCCCTTCTCAGTAAACCTGATCAATTAAAAGAGAAATGGTTTTGGGGGAGTGATATTTTGACAGCGTAGAAAAAATGAATGTCTAAACACAACGCATCACTTTAAGTTCTCAGGCTTGCACTTATTTCAAAGCGTTTTTAAATGCAACAGTCATGTCTTATTTCTGCATCGTTAAAAATACTAAACATGCATATATTATCGCTTCAATTCATGGACATAGCAGAACAAAACATTTTGAAGTAAATTCCACTACAAGCAGGAGAGAGGTGTGCACCCAGCATGTTAGGTATTGTGCCATTCATTTAACATTAGACTTGACATTTTTGTTTTAGGTAGTGACATGAATTTTTCATTTAAAATATTGGTTTAGAAGTTTGGAACAAAGAATTTGTGATGTTCAGGGAATGTCACAGGAATATTAACAAAAAAAAGGGATGAGGGAATGGCAAGATAACTGGGCAATGTTATACCTTGAGTAAATATTATATTTACAAATATTCTGAAGATGGTTTTAAAGCTGAAGATTGCCCATCTTGTCAGATCTCCATAAGTGCATAGGGGGTGCATTTGGGTATAGGGGTTGATTTGGGATTGGGTGCTAGCGGGGGGCACTCACTTAGGGGGTTTCTCGACCGTGCGATATGTGTTGAAGGCTTGAAGCTGCTGCTGCACCCCGTTTAAAGAGTTGGCAAACTTGCGATTGTTGAGGATGATGATGGTCTGCTCGATCCACTCCAGCAGGTCTGAGGCCAGAGACTCGTACTTCTCAATCATCTTCTCTGTCTCAATGGCATTGTCCAGTACCTAGCGGAACAAAGAGGACACATGTCAAGCTCTGGCCAAAAATGTCCAGACCTGGGTTCATATATAGTATTTGTTTTCTTTAAAACACTTAGAGTGTGTTTGCCAGATTGACACAATTTGCACTTTTGGTACTATTCATTACGCCTATGGTTTCATTACGCCAGAAGAGCTCAATCAAGTACATCTTGAAAGTTTTTATACTATTTGAATCCAAATCTGAAAAGCTCTGCCCCGAACAACTTGTTGACAACAACCCACCAAACAAACATGGAATTTGAGATAATAAACTGAGAATAAACACTGAGTCACCTTCCCAATACGTTTCCCCTCCACTTTCAGCGCCTTCATTTTGGAGAAGTAGTGGTAGTATGTCACTACGTATGTGATGACAGACTTCTCATCGGGGTGGTCCACACTGATATCTGTGAAGCAAAAATTACATTTCAGATTGGTTAATACAATTTGATTTGGATAATTACAAAAAATATTAAAAGAAGATCTCTTTTTGTATTTCATGATGTTGTATGACAGGGCAGTGGGAAGGTAAAGCAGGTGATATGCTGATAGAAAGTGGAAAGTGGCAGACAGGGCTCAAATCCCTATTGCCAGAGGATATATGTAGTCTGGAGTCTGCAGCACTATCACTAGACCAGACTCTGTCACCTACAGTATTTTATACATTCCAGTTAAGGATTATTACAATTTGATTTTGTTTATTTGGACAACAAAAACATAAGTCACAGTACACTGAGAAATCATGCGTGGCGTCAGATTGAACTATTTTCCATATGCACTCCTCTACTACATAGAAGAGCATAGTCCAGAACTCACCCTCTGGGTCTAGGAGCTTGGTAAGCCCAAGATGCTGCTCAGCCAGATTGAAGGCATTCTGAAGGTTGTGGTGGGCATTGGACTTTTTCAGTTTGTCAAAGTCAATCAGGTCTGGCCTATACATGAGACAAAGCATCATACCACAGCACCAGTCATACAGTATACCACCAAAGAATCACAAGATAAATACCCAGATGTAATTTACCTGTTGAAATGTTATGTTGTTATATTAAATAGTTATGTTCTGATATCTCAAAGATTCAACACAATTACACCAAATGATGTACAGTAATGCATCAATAAATCCAAAGACACCAAAAAGTAATTAGTTGAACATTACTCTATTGTAAATAAGAAAATAAATCGTCATAAATGAGGGGGGTTGGAGGTGGGATAAAAAAAATATATTGGGTCATTACATGTGACCACATAAAGTAAATAGCAGACAGTGACATAAATCACAAAGGATAATTGGTCTGAATTCCATGAGAAAAACTATCTGAATTATGTGACCCACAAGGGCATGAAGGATAGTTGATCAAACAGACTCTTGTTACCTGTGCTTATGGATGAGGGCATTGAAAGCCATGCCATCTCGCCAACTGGTGCTGAAATTGTGAATGTTCACGTTTGGATAGCTACAAAGAACAAAACAGAGAACAACAGATATGATGATTTGTTCAATGTTCAAATTCATTCCCTAAGCAATTTCTATATAATTCAAGATGTGGATCTGCTTCTGGAATTTCTTTACTGACTTGTTCTGAAAGTAAAAAGTCCAGTAACATCAAGTCACAATGGTGTTGCTGTCTAAATAAATGTATAATTATCTTAAGGAGGATTGTTTAAGTCAAGTGGTAGAACTGAGAGCTGTAATGTACAGTAGATGACCCAAATCTAAGTATTTAAAATCTCTAAGAAACGTGTCTGAATGCAAGGTGACAGCCAATCACTCACCCAGCAGTCTTCATCTGGCACCAGAGGAGCAGGGCGTCCTTGGCTGATCTCTTCTCCTTGTTGTCTCCATCAGTCTCAACACTGATGTCCTGGATCTGTCACACAGACAATGATACAACAGTACTGTGAAAAGTCTCAAATCAAAAATCTAATTGTATTTTTCACATGTGGCAAATATGCACTTTCCCAACAATGCAGAGTTAAAAAGTAAGAAAATGTGATTAAAAAAAAGTAACATAATAAAATAACAATATCACGGCTATATACAAGGCGTACTGGTACCGAGTCAATGTGCTGGGGGTACGAGGTAGTTGAGGAGATTGAGGTAATATGTAAATGTAGGTAGGGGTAAAAGTGACTAGGAGATCAGGGTAGATAATAAACAGAGTAGTGTCAGCGTGTGGGAAGAGTATGAAATGGCGTGAATGTCTGTGAGTGTATGTAGTGTTTGTATGTGTATGTTGAGAGTGTCAGTGTAGTATGTGTCAGTGTGTGGGTAGAGTCCAGTGAATGTGCATAGAGCCAGTGCAAGAGAGTCAGTGCAACAACAAAAAAAGTGGGTCAATGCAAATAGTCCGGGTAGCCATTTGATTAACTAATTAAATGTTTGATTAACAGTCTGATGGCTTGGGGGTAGAAGTTGTTCGGGAGCCTATGACTTGGGTGACTGGAGTCATTGACTTCCTCTGACACCGCCTGGTATAGAGGTCCTGGGCCTTACGCAATACCCGCTGTAGCGCCTTGCGGTCTGATGCCAAGCAGTTGCTCTCATACATAGCCTACATATCTTACTCATGTTATAACATAATCTTTATGTAAACAACTGACTGTGTAATATGTGTGCTGAGAAGTACAAGTTAGTATTAGATCACTGTGATAAAGGATGAGGCCCTACAGTAAATAAGCTACTGACGCTCAATTGGATTAAAATCAGCATACGGGCCAACTCTCCTCCTGGAGAGCAACTGGGTTTGTTGCCTACATAACAATAATAGCATACCTGATTCAGATAATCGTGGCCCTGCTTTACATAATGTGTCTCCAGGATAATAATAGAGAAACACTGTCTAAGTGAGCGTTCAAACCAGACAAATTGATGCATAAAATGTGCAGCAACTCAATGGTTTTCAATGGGAGCAGTGCTTTGGGGGAGGCCCTCCGGTTGTGTTGCGCTGTTCGTTATATATGTTGCAAAGACTTATCCATTAGCCAATTGAAAACCTAGAGCAGCATTTCTAGCAAATCATTTCTCCCCACCACACCGCTGCATCAGACATACGTTTCATGCGTTTTGGTTTGAAGACTCCTTTACCTGGAACCTGAGAATGATGGTCCAGATGAGGCCCAGGGTGAGGCGGTGGTTGCCATCAACGATGTCATGTGAGCCCATGTTTTCCAGGTGGACCCTCTGCTCCTTGAGGAACTGCAGGGCCTTGTCCACATTCTCCAGGCAGTGGATACGCATCCGTCCCCTGGTGGGCTTGGGCTGGGGAGAAAGGACAGAACACAGAACATGTCAGCCACAAGAGTTTCACTTTTTATTTTATTATTATTTTTTACATTTTAGTAATTTAGCAGACACTCTTATCCAGAGCAACTTACAATCAGTTGAGAGTGGCCATAGGTAAAAAAAATAAGTTGGTGACACTTTATTTCTTGTTATAAGCATGTAGAGTATGAGCCCTTATACTGTCTAATTACAAGGCTTCCCCCAAAATGTATAGGATCATACATGCCCATGACATCATAATGCATTATACCTGTTGGCCTAAAGTTAAAGAGATAGTTAAACCATATTACACAAAATTACACATTGGTTTCCAGTCTATGGATAAGGTATGACAGCCATCCATGCTTTGGTTTAGTTCCCTGTTACTGTTTCCACATGCTAATGTTTTAGCATTTGTGGCAGAAATCCCATTCAAGTCATGGTATCGATATTGGCATTTTTTGCACAGGTCCAAATCATCCAAAAGTATCTACAATTAATTGTGAGGATAATATCGGTCCCATGACTAGAATGGGATTTGTGCCACAAATGCTAAAACATTAGCATGTGTAAACAGTGCCAGAGAAACTAAACCAAAGCACAGATTGCTGTCATACACTTTTTTACATTTTACAGACACTCTTATCAAGAGCTTCATACTTTTTAAATACTTTTTTCCTACTAGATCCCTGTGGTAAAGAAACCCACAACCTTGGCACTGCAAGCACCATGCTCTACCAACCAGCTCTACCAACTGAGCTACACAGGACTTGTCCATACCTTTTCCATAGACTGCTTACAGGGTAAGGAAATTAATTTGTCATTTTGTAATTTGGGTGAACTATTCCTTTATGTTTTTAATTATATTATTCTCATGCCATTAGAAAGGGTGTTCATACTGATATGTAGTTCTGTTTATGTTTGTACACTACATGACCAAAAGTATGTGGACACCTGCTCGTCGAACATCTCATTTCAAAATCATCGGCATTAATATGGAGTTGGTCCAAACTTTGCTGCTATAACAGCCTCCACTCTTTTGGGAAGGCTTTCCACTAGATCTTGGAACATTGCTTCAGGGACTTGCTTCCATTCAGCCACAAGAGCATTAGTGAGGTCGGCACTGATGTTTGGCGATTAGGTCTGGCTCGCAGTCGGCTATTCAATTCATCCCAAAGATGTTCGATGGGGTTGAGGTCAGGCCTCTGTGCAGGCCAGTCAAGTTCTTCCACACCGATCTCAACAAACCATTTCTGTATGGACCTCGCATTGTGCACTATGACATTGTCATGCTGAATCAGGAAAGGACCTTCCCCAAACTGTTGCCACAAAGTTGGAAGCACAGAATTGTCTACAATGTCATTGTATGCTGTAGCGTTAAGATTTCCCTTCAGTGGAACTAAGGAGCCTGAAACATGAAAAACAGACCTGACCACTCCTCCACAAAACTTTACATTTGGCACAATGAATTGGGGCAGGTAGCGTTCTCTTGGCATCCGCCAAACTCAGATCGGGTTTCGGACTGCCAGATGGAGAAGTGTGATTCATCACTCCAGAGAAAGCGTTTCCACTGCTCCAGAGTCCAATGTCAGTGGGCTTTACACCACTCCAGCCGACGCTTGGCATTGCGCATGGTGATCTTAGGCTGCTCGGCCATGGAAACCCATTTAATAAAGCTTCCGACAAACAGTTCTTGTGCTGACATTGCTTTCAGAGGCAGTTTGGAACTCATTAGTGAGTGTTGCAATGGAGGGCAGACAATTTTTATGTGCTACGCGCGTCAGCACTCGCCAGTCCTGTTCTATGAGCTTCTGTGGCCTACCACTTCCCGGCTGAACCGTTGTTGCTCCTAGACGTTTGCACTTCACAATAACATCACTTACAGTTGACCGGGCAGCTCTAGCAGGGCAGAAATTTTACAAATTGACTTGTTGTAAACGCGGCATCCCATGACAGTGCCATGTTGAAAGTCACTGAGCTCTTCAATAAGGCCATTCTACTGCCAATGTTTGTCTATTGAGATTGCATGGCTGTGTGCTCGATTTTATACACCTGTCAGCAATGGGTGTGGCTGAATTAGCTGAATCCACTAATTTGAAGGGGTGTCCACATAAACTATACAGTATATACAAAAGTATCACACTTTTACAATTGACTGGTCATCTACATAAAATCAAAAGTACAATCATGTTTGCAAATTCAACCTGACAAAAAAACACGATTACATAAAAAAAGGAACAGATCCTTAATATGCCATTTAGCATTTTACTTCATTTTACTTTTGCCAATGTATGTTGAGCTACATTCTGCAACCCTCCCAGTCAATGATTAGCAGACCTGGTCAAATACATATGTCAAATACTTTCAAGCTGTGTTTGATTTCTTTTGAGCTGCACAATGGAACCAATGCAAAAGTCCCAAAAGTGCAAACTTAAAGCTAATTCAAGCTCACCTCAAATACATTCAAGTTTACATATATGATATATGTATTTGACAAAGGTCTTATAATTAGAAAGGTTTTATATATACAACATGCCACTTCTTCACTCTTAAAAGCAAAGGATGCAGGTGACTATTTCAGTCTGTTGAAAGTGAATGAGTAACCCGGCAATAAAGCAGCCTTCTGCCCTCTGATGTGCGTGGAGACTTTACACTGAGGTGTGGTTTTGGAGGAGCAGAAGAGGGAGGACTAGTCCTTTGTGCAGGCAGGGGGAAGTCAACCCCGTTCAATCAAAACCGCTATCTGGGTACAAAAAAAAAGAGCTGGAAGCAGGCACGTTTGAATTCAAGTACTCAGCAAAACTGAGTCAATAGTGTAAAACAAAAACATAACCGCATGATTAATTTAAAATGCAGTACTGTACATGCCTAGTTTTTCCACTGTGTTGAAAGAAGAAAATGTATCCCCGAAAACAGATGACTGGTTTGGATTGAAGAATGAAAAAATTGACTTACTGTTTCTTAACACCATTTGATTGACACCCAAGTGAGAGTGAAAGCAAAATCCCTATTCAACTCCTACTGCTGAGTCAGTCAGCACAATACACTGCTGACCTCTAAGACGTGTGTGTGTGTGTGTGTGTGTGTGTGTGTGTGTGTGTGTGTGTGTGTGTGTGTGTGTGTGTGTCTGTATCTCTAATGTGTGTACATGTACATATGAGTGTGTGTGTCTGCAGAGACACACTGGCAATGTGTGGCGGTGCAGCTCTTTGAGATGCAGATTTACACTCTGTAGGAGCTGGGAGTGCAGCGCCAGCCGAGTAGCAATGACATAAGCACTTTTCTACCAGACCATGACATCATGTACAGGAAGCCTCATTCCTACAGCCTATACAAGTTCACTTCACTTTATCATTGCTGAAAGATGATGTACAAAATGTTAGTAGACCATGGCTTGCATTTTATATGCAATGTATGTACGTACATACACAGTTGGGTATTCTACATTTTAGCAGATGTTCTTATCCAGAGCAACTAGGGATAAGTGCCGTGCTCAAGGGCCCATCAACAGATTTCTCATCTAATTGGCTCAGGGATTCCAACCAGTCACCTTTCGGTTACTAGCCCAGCGCTCTTAACCACTGGTAAGCATATTCTGTATGTATAGCATTTTGAATTATGTCATTTAAAAAAGTGCTAGCTATTGACAAAAATATATTCAGTGCTTATGAGCAGTGATGTACTGGTAAAAACATAAGGTGGGTAAACTCTGATAGCTGTAAATAAAGTAGCAGTACCTGTATTTTCAATGTATTTTTCCGCAGTAGGTGGGTAAACGCTCGCACAAAATAAAAAAGGTGTGTAAATGACTTTTAGGTGTATTTACCCTCCACTACACCACTACTTCTCAGTGCTTATTTGTACATGACTTGTGTACGATCTATTCACTAGTTTCCATATCATGATACCTGAAGACACACATAACAGGGTCAGAAGAACACTGGCATGGGGCCTATGGAAGTCGAATCATCCTCCTATGTGTTGCATAATATCCTGGTAACCTAATGTGGTACCAGATCTGGGTTCAAATAAAAACCTTGAGTTTTTGCTTGAGCCTGCCTGAAGTGCCAGATGGGCTGGGTTTGCACTTGTGGGACTATTCCATTGCTTACATTGCGCCAGGAAAGCTCAGTCAAGCGCAGCTTAAGTATATTGAACAATTCCAAATACTATTTGTTCCCATGCCTCTACCTGGCACATAGCTGTTACCTGCTGTGTCTAAACTCAAATCGAGTTACACATTGACCAGGAAAATTAAACCTGGCCCAAGGCGTGCCCAGAGGAATTCATTCATGTCAAGGAGACCTTTTTCTCAGGAGGAAATGCAAAAATAGGAGTTTGGGATTACAACAGCCAAGTACAGTAATACAATACAATACAATACAAAAGGGAAAGCCCTTCGAGTTTTGAACATCAACTGCTGATCGTAATTGCACACATGGATTACGCCAATAGCCACATAAATCCATCAAACTCAACTCTGGACCTCAAAGCCAGATCCACTGCATTTTTTCATTGTTCACCTCTAATCAGGGACTGATTTAGACCAGGGACACCAGGTGTGTGCAATTAATTATCAGGTAGAGCAGAAAACCAGGAGGCTCCGGACCTCATTGGGTAAGAGTTGAGTACCCCTGGCATAGAGTATCCTTGGTAGATTACATTATGGGATGTGCCTTGTTGGGTCTTTGCCAATAGAGTGAGATGTCTTATTGGGAGCCTTGTATGTGATAGCAAGCCTGGAAAGCGGAACCTTTCATGGTACGTGGCTCTGACTATGTGGACATCTTTTCTCTTCATCAGCAAAAAATAAATCAAAGGCAGCCTACCTGCTTAAACTCTCACCAACTACACTTTAGTAATAAATCAAATCAAACTTTATTTGTCACATGCGCCGAATACAACAAGTGTGGACCTTAGTGTAGACCGTGAAATGCTTACTTACAAGCCCTTAACCAACAGTGCAGTTCAAGAAGAGTTAAGAAAATATTTACCAAATAGTCACACAGTAAGAATAACAATAACGAGGCTATATACAGGGGGTACCGGTACCGAGTGAGTGCGTGCGTGGGGGTACAGGTTAGTTGAGGGAATTTGTACATGTATGTAGGGGTGAAGTGACTATGCATAGATAATAAACAACAAGTAGCAGCAGTGTAGAAAAGGGAGGGGGAGGGGCAAATGTAAATAGTCCAGTGGCAATTTTATTAATTGTTCAGCAGTCTTATGGCTTGGGGGTAGAAGCTGTTGAGGAGCCTTTTGGTCCTAGACTTGGCGCTCCGGTACCGCTTGCCATGCGGTAGCAGAGAAAACAGTCTATAACTTGGGTGACTGGAGTCTCTGACAATTTTATGGGATTTCCTCTGACACCGCCTATTATATAGGTCCTGGATGGCAGGAAGTTTGGCTCCAGTGATGTACTGGGCCGTACGCACTATCCTCTGTAGCGCCTTGCGGTCAGATGCCGAGCAGTTGCCACACCAGGCGGTGATGCAACCAGTCAGGATGCTCTCGATGGTGCAGCTGTAGAACCTTTTGAGGATCTGGGGACCCATGCCAAATCTTTACAGTCTCCTGAGGGGGAAAAGGTTTTGTCGTGGCCTCTTCACGACTGTCTTGGTATGTTTGGACCATGATAGTTTGTTGGTGATGTGGACACCAAAGAACTTGAAACTCTCGACCCGCTCCACTACAGCCCCGTCGATGTTAATGAGGGCCTGTTCGGCCCCCCTTTTCCTGTAGTCCACAATCAGCGCCTTTGTCTTGCTCACATTGAGGGAGAGGTTGTTGTCCTGGCACCACACTGCCAGTTCTCTGACCTCCTCCCTATAGGCCATCTCATCGTTGTCGGTGATCAGGCCTATCACTGTTGTGTCTTCAGAAAACTTAATGGTGTTCGAGTCGTGCTTGGCTACACAGTTGTGGGTGAAAAGGGAGTACAGGAGGGAACTAAGTACACACCCCTGAGGGCCCCAGTGTTAAGGATCAGCATGGCAGACGTGTTGTTGCCTACCCTTACCACCTGGGGGCGGCCCGTCAGGAAGTCCAGGATCCAGTTACAGAAGGAGGTGTTTAGTCCCAGAGTCCTTAGCTTAGTGATGAGCTTTGTGGGCACTATGGTGTTGAACGCTGAGCTGTAGTCAATGAACAGCATTCTCACATAGGTGTTCCTTTTGTCCAGGTGGGAAAGGGCAGTGTGGAGTATGATTGAGATTGAGATTGTGTCATCTGTGGATCTGTTGGGGCAGTATGCGAATTGGAGTGGGTCTAGGGTGTCCGGGAGGATGATGTTGATGTGAGCCATGACCAGCCTTTCAAAGCACTTCATGGCTGTCACTTAAATCAGTGTAGGTGAAGGGGCGGAGACAGGTTAAAGAAAGATTTTTAAGCCTTGAGACATGGATTTTGTATGTGTGCCATTCAGAGGGTGAACGGGAAAGAAAAAATATTTAAGTGCCTTTGAATGGTAGTAGGTGCCAAGTGCACCAGTTTGAGAGTGTCAAGAACTGCAACGCTGCTGGGTTTTTCACACTCAACAGTTTCCTGTGTGTATCAAGAATGGTCCACCACCCATAGGACATTCAGCCAACTTGACACAACTGTGGGAAGCATTGGAGTCAACATGGGCCAGTTTTCGTCACATTGTAGAGTCCCATGCTCTGATGAATTGAGGCTGTTCTGAGAGCAAATGCAACTCAATATCAGGAAGGTGTTCCTAATGTTTTGTACACTCAATGTACACTGTGGATGTTTAGTTATGGATTATTAAATAGGTCTTGAATGTTGGCTGTATGGTTCATATACTGTACATATACTGTATGATACAATATTAATAAAAAAATATATATCTAATGAAACCACACAAATCCTTAGGTTAAAAATATATCCATGTGAAGAAGTGTTCCCCTTTCCATCTAATTAGGTCATTTTTCTGGACAATAATTTTGCCCATTTATGCCAGTGACACCTTTTGTCTCAAGAGCATCCCCAGAGTAACATTCCGTGAAATAATTACATCAGTGTCACATGGATGAACATTTTTTCTCTCACATGCATGACCTTTTCTCAAGACACTCTTAAAAAGGGGACGGCCTTTCTTTTGAAAATTTCAGTGTAATGCATCCCTGGCATCAAACATTTTGGAGATGCCAGTGCCTCCGGAAAGTATTCAGACCCCTTGACTTTTTCCACATTTTGTTACGTTACAGCCTTATTCTAAAAATGATTACATTGTTATTTTCCCCTCATCAATCTACACACAATACCCCATAATGACAAAGCAAAAACAGGTTTTTAGAAATGTTTGCTGATTTATAAAAAATAAAAATTTGTTGAAGCACCTTTGGCAGCGATTACAGCATTGAGTCTTCTTGGTTATGACGCTTCAAGCTTGGCACACCTGTATTTGGGGAGTTTCTCCCATTCTTCTCTGTAGATCCTCTCAAGCTCTGTCAGGTTGGATGTGGAGTGTTGCTAAACAGCTATTTTCAGGTCTCTCCAGAGATGTATGATCGGGTTCAAGTCCTCGATCTGGCTGGGCCACTCAAGGACATTCAGAGACTTGTCTGAAGTGAAGTGAGGTGTGGCTTCCGTCTGGCCACTCTACCATAAAGGCCTGATTGGTGGAATGCTGCAGAGATGGTTGTCCTTCTAGAAGGTTCTCCCATCTCTACATAGGAACTCTAGAGCTCTGTCAGAGTGACTATCGGGTTCTTGGGGACCTCCCTGACCAAGCCCCCCCCTCCCCCCTCCATTGGTCAGTATAGGCAGAGTCTTTGTTACCCTCCCTCAGATCTGTGTCTAGACACAATCCTGTCTCAGAGCTCTAAGGACAACTTCTTCGATCTCATGGCTTGGTTTTTGCTCTGACATGCACTGTCAAATGTGGGACCTTATAGACAGGTTTGTGCCTTTCCAAATCATGTCCAATCAATTGAATTTACCACAGGTGGACTCCAATCAAGTTGTACAAACATCTCAAGGATGATCAATTGAAACAGGATGCACTTGAGCTCAATTTCGAGTCTCATAGCAAAGGGTCTGAATAATCATGTAAATAAGGTTTTTCAGTTTTTATTTTTTATAAATTTGCAAACATTTCTTAAAACCTGTTTGCACTTTGTCATTATGGGGTATTGTGTGTAGATTGCTAAGGATTATTTTGTATTTAATCCATTTTAGAATTAGGCTGTAACGTAACAACATGTGGAAAAAGTCAAGGGGCGGAATATTTTTCCAGAGGCACTGTACCATTCCTATGTATCAAGGGTCTTTCCACCAATTAGGTGCCTTTTGATTTCACCAAAGAGCACATGTTCAATTTCATAAAAAACACATTTCCCCATCTCAAGAGGTTAAATAAAAAAAATCTTTAGTAAGTTTTTATTTTATCTTTATTTAACTAGGCAAGTCACATAAGAACAAATTCTTATTTTCAATGACGGCCTAGGAACAGTGGGTTAACTGCCTTGTTCAGGGGCAGAACGACAGATTTTTACCTTGTCAGCTCAGGGATTTGACCTTGCAACCTTCCAGTTACAAGTCCAATGCTCTAACCACTAGGCTACGTGCCAAAAATGTAACCTCATTCAAATGAGTCTTCAGTTCACGTAACAGGGTTGACCTTAAAATGAGGGACAGATGTAAATAAATCAGTAATCAGTAACAAGAAATAAATAATCTTCAGAAATGACTTTGTCAAAGCAACAAACTAACTAAGGGTTTACAATGATGGTGAAATGTTGGGGTTAAGTGGGTTAAAATCTTCCTAGAAATACACAGGGTTGACGGAGTGACGTCAAAAAACGGATTTTTGGCACTTTAGCAAGTCTATATTTTGAATTCTCCATGTGGTCTATCGTGGTTCCCCCACGGGACGGTTGAGCTAATGTAGGCTAATGCGATTAGCATGAGGTTGTACATAACAAGAACATTTCCCAGGACATAGACATATCTGATGTTGGTAGAAAGCTTAAATTCTTGTTAATCTAACTGCACTCTCCAATTTATAGTCGCTATTACAGTAAAATAATACCATGCTATTGTTTGAGGAGAGTGTACAGTTATGAACTTGAAAAGTTATTAATAAACAAATTAGGCACATTTGAGCAGTCTTGATACAACATTCTGAACAGAAATGCAATGGTTCATTGGCTCAGTCTAAAACTTTGCACATACACTGCTGCCATCTAATGTCCAAAATCTAAATTGTGCCTGGGCTGGAATAATACATTATGGCCTTTCTCTTGCATTTCAAAGATGATGGTATAATTATTTTTTAAAGCATGTTTTTTAGTTTTTTTTCTTTGTATTATCTTTTACCAGATCTAATGTGTTATATTCACCTACATTAATTTCACATTTCCACAAACTTCAAAGTGTTTCCTTTCAAATGGTATCAAGAATATGCATATCCTTGCTTCAGGTCCTGAGCTACAGGCACTTAGATTTGGGTATGTCATTTTAGGCGAAAATTGGAAAAAAAGGGTCCGATCCTTAAGAGGTTTTAAAGGGCACTTCATTTAATATAACAGGCTTTTAAAATGCAATGTTGGTGCACAACTGCTAATTAAAATATCAAAAGGCACTCTTTTTGTGGAATGGCCCTCAAGCATCTCAGAGTAGAATGCTGATCTAGGATCAGGTCCTCCCTGACCATGTAATCTTATTCATTGTGATCTAAAAGGCTAAACTGATCCATACAGGCCCGGGTAGTATGGTACTCACCAGTCTCTCCCCAGACAGCACCTCCAGCAGTTTGATGAGCATGCGTCCATCACTCAGGTCCCGGTACAAGTCGGTGATGCGGCAGGACACCCGGGAGAGGTGAGAGTTCACCCATTTGGTGAAGGTCTTCTTCTGCACTGCTTCGCGCTCATCTGGAGAGAAAAGAAGACAGGGAATACAATTAAGATATAAGTAATAAAAATAAGCTCTGTCAAATTGATATGTCATTAAATGAATTGAAGATGAAACAACTGAATTCCTGATGACGGATAAGCAGAGTTATGGTCAAAAAAATATATATGCTAGTAGACGCGCTTATCCAGAGTGACTTATAGGAGCAGTTAGGGTTAAGTGCCTTGCTCAAGGGCACATCAACAGATTTCTTACCTAGTCAGCTCAGGGTTTTGAACCAGTGACCTTTTGGTTACTGGCCCAACACTTTTAACCGCTAGGCTACCTGCTGCCCTATGTTTGCCAAATTAGCAGTGTTGGGGAGTAGCGAAATACATGTAGTTCAACTAGTAATTAAACTACATTTTGCAGTAGCTTGGTGGTAGATTAACTCAATTAAAATCTTGGTAGTGCTTGCAGTAGTTAATAACTTTTTGACCATGTAGCAGTGCAGGTAACTACTGGGACTACACACTACTTTTTTGGCAAAAAGAGAAGAAAATATGGGTGAAATAGGCAAGATTTTATAAATGTATAAATTACTTTATTGCTGTCATCTGTTCTGGGTTCTCAGGACAGTGCGCATGAAAGTGAGGAGACAAGGGGAGAAAGCTACCGCAGACAAATGAGATACAACCATAGCTTCAAAATGTAAAAAAAAGTGGAAGCGGGAGCTGGGGCTATCCTGTTTATGTTCGGGGCCCTTGACAGGGCCAATGCCGCACCCTCTGGCTCAGAGTTCATATCCATGAACACAAGGCGGGTTTATTTATAATCCTCCCCAATTTTCCTGTTATTGCATTCCTTATCCCTGCAAAGACGTAAGCATCTGATTTGATTGTTCGTTTGCCACATGGCGAAATGAGATAGATGACCTCGCCACACGCAGGACTGGCTGCACCTTGCAATGTACTCTCCAACTCCAAGGCCCTCTTGACTTTTTTGTTATTAGTGATTTATTTGACACATTTGACCATCTTGCCGAAGAAAAACAATTGGAGAAGGTCGAACCTATTCCTCACATCCCCCCATCCCTGAAACACAAAACATGATATCAACATTTGAAATAAAAAGGTATCCTTTGATTAAAAAACACTATTGATTTGGAATCGATCGCTCAGTTAATACTGAACCCTGACCACAATTGTAGTGTGTATGACTAAACAAACTAGACTCAGAGCCAACTTCCTGCCTGCTGCCCTAACCCTCGGGGGTACAACCAGCTATCATCACAGGAGATTGCTGAGTAGAGAACGGCTCATAATAACGGCTGGAAAGGAGCGAATGGAATGGCATAAACACATGTGTTTGATGTATTTCATAACATTCCAGCTATTCTGCTCCAGGCATTACCACGAGCCCATCCTCCCCAATTCAGTTGCCACCAACCTCCAACGCATCAAACCCATTTCTGTGGCGATATTGCAACATGGTAAAATCACCACAAGCGTCACATAGTGGTACATGCTAGTGGGGATTTTTTTAAGGAGCCTCCTGTGAGACCGGAGGACAAGACAGAGCTGGACAGAACAATAGAGGCAGTGTTCTTCTCTTCCACCCCTGCCCTAGCTCAACTCCGGGGAGGGCTAGCTAGAGGAATGTTGCACTAGCATCTGGTCTTATCGTTAGGTAAACACATAGCTCCCGATCTATTAACACAGTTTGAAGAGTGAGTTTAAGATGTTTAAATACAAAAAAACGGTTGCCAATAAAGACAATTTGAGGTCGTTTCATTAAACAAGGCTGCATCATGCCGTTTGTCATTTGTCAAAGACCTTGGGCTGATTGGAAAATGATAGCAGTATCTTGAAGAGCCAAGTAGGGGGATATGGTTAAGAGAAATACATAATTTATTATCTGAAATGACACCCATTTTTTTCAATTGATTACACTGTCATCTCAATGCCATTTTTAGTAGATGATCGCTTTAGGACCTTCATGCAATAGAGCAGTTGTTCCCAAACGTTTTATAGTCCTGTACCCCTTCAAACATTCAACCTCCAGCTGCGTACCCCCTCTAGCACCAGGGTCAGCGCACTCTCAAATGTTATTTTTTGAAATCATTGTAAGCTTGCCGCACACACTATACGATACATGTATAAAACATTAGAATGAGTGTTTGTTTTTGTCACAACCCGGCTCATGGGAAGTGACAAAGAGCTCTTCTAGGACCAGGGAACAAATAATAATATAATAATAATCAATAATTTTGCTCTTTATTTAGCCATCTTACATATAAAACCTTATTTGTTCATCAAAATTGGTGAATAACTCACCACAGGTTAATGAGAATGGTGTGCTTGAAAGGATGCACATAACTGCAATGTTGGGTTGTATTGTATACTCTGAGCACAGCCCTATCCAGAAATCTGTTCACAGAACCGCTTGTTGCAATTTCGATGAGGCTCTCTTGTTCAGATGTCAGTAAGTGGACTGGAGGCAGGGCATGAAAGGGATAACGAATCCAGTTGTTTGTGTTGTCCGTTTCAGGAAAGTACCTGCGTAATTGAGCACCTGAGTAATTGAGCACATGAGTGTCCGTAAGCTTGAGTTCATTTGCGCACACAAAAATCATACAATGATGGAAAGACCTGTGTGTTGTCCTTGTTAATGCAGACAGAGAAAAGCTCCAACTTCTTAATCATAGCTTCAATTTTGTCCCGCACACTGAATTTTGTTGCGGAGAGTCCCTGTAATCCTAGATTCAGATCATTCAGGAGAGAAAAAACATCACCCAGATAGGCCAGTCGTGTGAGAAACTCATCATCATGCAAGCGGTCAGACAAGTGAAAATTATGGTCAGAAAAGAAAACTTTAAGCCCGTCTCTCAATTTAAAAAAAATTGTCAATACTTTGCCCCTCGATAACCAGCGCACTTCTGTATGTTGTAAAAGCGTTACATGGTCGCTGCCCATATCATTGCATAATGCAGAAAATACAAGAAATTTCAGGGGCCTTGCTTTAACAAAGTTAATCATTTTCACTGTAGTGTCCAAAACGTCTTTCAAGCTGTCAGACATTCCCTTGGCTGCAAGAGCCTCTCGGTGGATGCTGCAGTGTACCAAAGTGGCGTCACGTGTTACCACTCCACTATGTCTCCCTGTCATCCTTAATTGACCCTCCCATAAACGTAACGGATATATACCAGGAGCTGTGCCAGGCCTGCCACGCCTGTTGACTCATCTAGCTGTAACGCATAGAATCTACTGACTTGTAGTCATTGTTTCAAAACATCTCCTGCCATGTCACTGATGCGTTGTGAAACAGTGTTGTTTGATGAAGCATTTGTCTGTATAGTTTTTTTGTCCTTTTCCCCCAGCATTGTCCCAGCCATATCCGCGGCAGCAGGAAAAATTAAGTCCTCAACAATAGTATGGAGCTTGCCTGTCCTAGCCACTCGGTAGCTCACCATATAAGACGCTTCTAGCCCCTTCTTATTAATGGTATCTGTTGCTTTTATACACGTCTTACTACTCGAAAGTCGTCTTAATTCTCGCTCAAACTCCCATGGCTTATTTTTCAAATTGGCATGTTTCATTTCTAAATGTCTGCGCAAGAGTGAAGGTTTCCCGCGAGAGAGTAGCGGTTAATGTGATTGGATGTTAATTATTTGACTAGGCTACCTGTATTTGACATTGTGTTGTTATTTCACTAAACACTAGATGGTTTAATTTTATTTTTGGCAGTGAAACGAGGCTACTCAGGCGAGTAAAAAACATCACCCAAATGTATAGCCACGTTGGAAAATCTAAATGGACTGTGAATCACATTATTATTTGGCGTACCCCCGACGGCATTGCTCGTATCCCTGGGGGTATGCGCACCCCAGTTTGATAAAAATCAGTGCGTGCTGATCTAAAGCTCAATGTGATTCCATCACATCACAAAAAAATCATGCAAAAGGATTGCATTGGAAGGTACATTCATTGCACTTCGTTACATACAGTAGTACTACCCCTATTTGACCCTGTTCTAATCCAAATTTCATCTGTATGAGCTCATGGAATACACCTGGTTTCGAAATGCATCGGTCCTGTAACAGTTCCTGTGTCTTTCTGTGACTGCTAATTCACTCCTTTATTAAAGTATAGATATTATATGGGTCATTCCACAAAATGAGTGCCTTTTGCATCCTTTTGATATTTTAAGTAGAAGTTGTGCACAAATATTGAATTGTAAAAGTCTGTTATATTAATTGAAGTTCCCTTTAAAATGGACCACATGGAAAATTCAATACATCTGATTTTTTTATATGAATTAAGACTTGCTGTTAGTAATTCATTATATACACAAAAAAACCTGTCCCTCTTTTTAAGGTCAACTGAGGGAAATGGTTCTAATAATTTGCAAATAAATTCATAAAAAATCCTACAATGTGATTTTCTGGATTTTTTTTCTCATTTTGCCTGTCATAGTTGACGTGTACCTATGATGAAAATTACAGGCCTCTCTCATCTTTTTAACTGGGAGAACTTGCACAATTGGTGGCTGACTAAATACTTTTTTGCCCCACTGTATATTAATTCATTTCTTACTCTTGCACTGATTAATAGTGTCCTTTAGTCATAATTGTGTTGGCTATCACTCTCTTCCAGAGAAAATCATTCCAAGTCGTAGCATTGCTTTGTGACCTTGACCCACAGCTCTATTGTTTTTGGAGTTCAGGAACAAAGAAGTAAATCCAACCTTCTGGGATATGAGCAGTCTGGTCATCACGACTGACACAAAATAGAAACTATTGATTTATTGATGCATCTAGTATCTCTATCCTGGGGGCTAACTCCGGTTCCCAAAAGCAAATCTCTCACCTTATCTCAACAGAGATACACATTCATTCAAATTCCAGTTTGGTTTCTTTTCTCTCTCTTTTTCCCTCTCTCTAGGTTTCGGCAGGAAAGGGAGATCTTGATTAGGGCACTACTCGGGAATTGCAGAGTTCAAGGCAATTTGGATTACTACCCCACCCTTAGCTGGCAGGAAATACTGAACGTGGTGAAAGATTATATTTTGTAACTGCACCTCTAAAGCACGGTTCATGTTCAGCGCTAGTTACCTATTGACAAGATTGACTCCTCTCATATTCTGCAGTCTGTATTTCAACCACTCTTGTGAGGGCAGTCTAATGATTGGCAGAGACTGAAAACAATCATTCAGAGGGACAACAATAACAACAGCCATTTTGTTTAGGCTTAGATATACATATTATATGATATAGCATTCATATATTGGCAAACTAACAAATGAACAGACTAGAAATCAGCATCCAAGGACGAAAAACAGAAAACGAAGGTGGAAGACTGGACATAGCGAAGCAGTACAAAGGTTGCTTCCTTCTTCCCTCACTGTTGAATCAACATCCTGTGGCCTGTGGCGGGTCAGAAGATTGAAATTCTTCTGACTTCCTGTGTGTTAGGGCTGGATTAGTGGATGATGTCACACTGCCATGTTTAGGAGTGACTAACCACTGGACAAAGGCGTTGTCAGATCAACATTCAACATTTGATTGAGTTGTCAGACATGAAGTCAACTTCATGTAAAACCTGAAATGCTATTGCTGATTGTTGTTTGAAAACTAGATCGAAATTAAACAAAAACTGTGCGCGTTAATGATGTTTTGCCAACTAACCAGCAATGTCGATCTAAAAACCTTATGCCAACAAAACACATGGGAACACTGGGAAAACATAAATACCAGGTAGCGTACTTGACAAGATGTCTCCATGTCATAAAGTGGATACAGTCCCTCTATTGATAGAAGGGTAAAAACAGATCACCAGTCTGATAAGTCAGGGTATTATGGCAGATGGCCTGTTTGTTCTTTAACAAGGCCTCAGGTTATCACACAGGCAACTACCAACAGCTATATGTTTCAAATCAATGACTCAACATCAACATTTCGCTGGCAGTCAATGCCTGGCAAAAGGGAAAACAAAGCACTAAACAGGACGTGGCTTTGTGTCCATTTACACCCAGTAAAAACATTCACTCCATTTTGATATCTCCCACTCTTGTAGGTCTTTGAATTCTCTGACATGTTTTATCAGGGCTTACTTTATACTTTATAGTAAAGACGTGGTTGAAAACCTCAAGATCATACTTACTATTCTCAAATGTCACGATAGCACTATATTTTACACTAGTTTCCACTAATATTTACCTGCTATTAACTAGGATGAAGGCCAGAATTCAATCCGATCACGCTTTGTCGACAATGCATCTTGAAAGGTCATTTCCGATTTAGCCGACATATGCAGCGTTTACTGTGAATGCGTCGCGAAAGCGGGAACATTGCCTTTAAAAGCTGCATTACTGACCAAGCACGATTGGATTTAATCCCAGCCTAGGTAAATGGTATTCTCTGGTATTCTCTGGCTTACTTATCAACAACTGAGGGCATAACAAAAGCTAACCTTGAATGCTATATTTCAGGGTATCGGGCAAATGGGGTGTCAAGTTCAAATAGTCAGTCAGTGTAGCTTAATAGAGTAAATCAAACTTGTAAAGGCCAGAACTACACTCTTTTTAACACTCAAGTTTGCCCCCTTCCCCACCCCAGCCCATTCAAAGACTTCTTCAGTTCCATGGCTTTCTGTTGCCTTCTTTTTTTGTCTCTCCATAAAATATTTTCTTGCCAGCAGTAGAACAGACGGTCAATTTAGAGGCCGACTGTGGTGGAAGCCGGGTTGGCAGGGCCCTGTTTGCAGACAAAAGTAGTACTTCAGCACTTAAGTCTGTGTGGTGGTAGTCCAGCTCATTGGTGTGGAGAAGTAGCTACAGTCTTGTACAGAAGCGACTGGAATGCATCTAATAACTTTTTTACACTATCATGCCGACCCAATCAATACAATGTTAGATCGAATATTGTCTTTTCACACTGTCCTTTCCAGCACGGCTTTAGCAACTATGGTGGATGTGTAACCAAGCCAGCTCAAGCTTGTCAAAGCAAATGATTGACCTAAAAACCCCACTTCAAGGACCCAGATTAAGCCTACTCCTGGATGAAAAGGATCAATGGAAAATCTCCATTATAAAAGTGCTTTTAAGTACAGAAATAAGCTTCATCTGGCTGAGAGAAACCAGTCTTAAAACGTATTAGATAAAACAGAAAAATACATGAGACCTGACAATGCACTTTCAATTTCCTTTTGGTTGATACAGCCACAGGACAGCTGTACAAAATTATTTGCTCAATGTTTTCACAGTTCATGTCTGTTTATTAAAAGTCACTGGCACAATGACACCACGCGGTTATGCTGAAAATATAACACATTTACGAACTATGAACCAAAGAGCTCTGCCTAAAATCAGGTCATGCGATAGACTAGCGTCCTGTCCAGGGGGTGTACTTGTTCATCAAGCTGTCTCACGCTACAGAAACAGGAGATAGGCTCCTGTCCTATGAGCAGTTCTGGCTCGAACAAGGTTACTACTTACTCTTGCTAAAATCAAGGGTCATAGTGATACAACCAATGGTAATCCTACTCCCCCTTACAGTAAGTCTGACATTTTCAGTTGAACGTTACTGTTCCTAGATCCTGTAGACTACACTTTGAGACCCTATCAACATTTGTTACAGTAGAAGTGTTGCACTAAAATTAGCATTATCAGCACACCAGGTCAATCCATAAATTCTGTAATATCTTCACTCAATTTAAATATATATATATTATGAAGCATGCTGGCACTACATGACAAAAGAATAGTAATCAATAAATTTGACTCTGTGATGTTTTATCAATTCAGTCATCTATAATTGAGTAAAGCCAATAGACCAGAGGGTGAAAGTTCAACTCTATCTCTCTGTCTTCCTTTTCATTCCATCTGCTTTACAACATTGGACAAGGTTTCGGCAGTTAGTAAACTCTACACAAAGCTACATATTAACAAACGGTACATATTCATCCAGTCGTATCCACATAGTTGTTGTGGCCAGTTTATACCATTCAAATGAGAAAAACTGGACAAATTCTGACCATTGCTGTAAAAGTAAAGATCTATTAATGAAAAGGGGACTTACATATAAAATATATAGAAGAGACACATTCAACAACACAATAGTGCATTCAGACACAATTACTCATAGAGAGACTGAGTTAATGACTGATATTATCATGTGGCAAAGACCACATTCTCTTTGGGATGAGAGAAACCCCAACAAAGATGTCAACAAAAGTAATCTACATGTCAACAAGGACAGCAGGACTATAAAACAATGTTACTATGATAATGGTTACATTACCATGTTCATTTCTCCTTTTTTTCTATTGCAGTCTAGCCTGGGGTTCATCATAATGAAAATATGAAAATGAATGTCAAAAATGTATTTAGAAAATAAGTAATTTTGTAGTAAATGTACTAAACAATATCACACAATATAACACAATGACATACTGTACAACTAATAGTGATGCTATATAACATATAGTAAGCCTATATCCCTGTTTAGTAAAAATTAAAAATACATTTAAAAAAACACACACAAGGCTCCTATACTAACTCTGTAAAAACATATTGTTAAGCGCTATAATTTCCTAGAATTTGACTCCTTGAAAGTGTATTTGCATGGGATGGCTCGACAAAACAACCACATCCACCTTCCCTGTCCCCTCTCATGCTATTGTTGTCCTGACTACCCACTAAGAACTAGCACGCATGCCATTTAGATAGCATCGTGGATTGTGTGTTTGTAGACAGAGGGCCTCCTTCGAAAACTAGCTATTTTGTATTTTATTATCAACACTAAATTCCTATCCTCCAAAAAAGACACAGCCTTATAATCCAGTCTGAAAGTCATCCTTATGCCAGATCATAGTGCTGCCATACTAAACGTGTCCTATCCACCACTAACAGTCTTCTACGATTAAGACACCCAATTTGTTTTATTTTCTAAGAAGTAAAAGAACAACAACGAAATATAATGCTCTTCATCCAACTAACATTACCCTGATAAAGAACTGCCAAATTCAACACAGAGGATCCAGAATTCTCTTTCTAGACCTCGCCGTCTATCTGCTGACAGAGCATATAGCGTAGCAACACCTATAAACAAAAGGAGCCCACAGTCTCCATCATTCACTTACCTTGAAGCTGTTTAAAGCGCCCTTCTAACATGTTGTAGTTGAAAGCCACCTGAGCAGGGTAACCAGAGTCCGGGTCGGTGTATTGTACATCTTGCCCACCCAACTCCCAGTCCACTTCCATAGTTCCAAACTAAAACTGGGACCCGCTGAAAGAAAATACCCCCTCAGAAAAAAACACAAGCACAGCAAGGCGAAAAACGGAGGGAAGTTGAGAAGGGATCCAATGGGCTCTTTTAGCCTCCTACCGCCAACCTTGCTACACCAAAAGCTCCAAAAAAGAATCCAGGAAAGGTAAGGTAAGGAAAGGAGGGAGTATTCTCAAGGACGAGACTCTTCCCAGAGCAGCCACTGAAGGAACAGGCGTGGAGAAGCAGGATCTGTGTCAGATATGGGGCACAACATGCTTCTTCTTCTCTCTTGATTGTTCTGTCTTCCCTCTCAACCCATTCAAAAGCAGCCTCCACCCCACCCCCTCTCACGCCCCCCTCCCTCTGGTTGTGAGCTGCTCACCCATTCAGGAGTACAGACTTTTTAAAGAGTGGTATTGCCCCCCCCAAAAATCACTGCACCTCATCCTCAACTGGCAGACAGTTAAGGAAGGAGAAGGAATAGGTGTCCAATAAAAAAAAGAGAATGAAAGGGTTTTTCTTAAATTCAGCACACCTTTCCTAAGTCTGGGAGGAGGAAGGGACGGGTTTAAAGAGGGGAGGGGAACAGGAGTTTGTAATTTCGTCAGTGGCTAGCCACTGCCTGAGAGCTCAGTGATGATGTCACCACCTCATTTCCATGATGGCCCCAGCAGTGGGGAGAAAAAGGAAGGAGGTTGGGCTGTACCAAGCCTGAAGAGAGGAGGGGCTAGAGAGAAGCTAGCCGGGATACAACCCCCCCATTTCCCAGCATTGTTGTTCAGTTAGAGACAGAGGAAAAATCTGGCCATTCCAGAAATGTATAAATGCTGGTTTTAAATTATGTGAGCGACCAACGTCCTGTCAAAAAAGTGACCCAACAAACTTCCTGTTTCAGAGGTGAATTGAAAGCCTCCCCCTCTTTCTTCCTAATGGATGAATAGTCCACATATTGGCTCGTGAATGGTTGCTTCCCAAACAAAGGAGGAGCACACTCAACCAGTTTCCACTATGCAGAACATCACAAAGCAAAAATGATTCTGATTACAAATCAAACATAAATGGTCAAGGTACCTCTGCGAACATTGCCAGGGCAAGGACAGACATATTTCTCTCTAAGCAGAGACACCTTCTATAACAGTTAGTGTTTGATTCTTTGAGGCTATGAAAGTAGGAGCTTAGGATAGCTACAGATAAGAGTTGGGTTAGGACTAAAGATGGTACTGTATCATTTGAAGATTAATCTATTTGTCTATCAAATAATACAATTACTCATAAATCATAAAGTCCAGAAGAGGTGGTCTTCACAGATAGATCCCTTAAACAATGTAAACTATGCTTGGGTCCTATTATTGCTCAAACAATTTCTATTTGCCACAAAACTGATAAACAACGTAACTGGGAATCAAAATGGCATGCCCATACAAAAAAATAAATCACAATAAGGGAGGCCTTTTGCATCTCCCCAATGGTCAAAATGTGGAATCCGTACCCTTTCTGATATTATGGACAGTAATGGTTTTTGAACATTCCAAGATTTGAAAGACATATACACATTACCAGGCAACTCCTTTTTTCTATAGGTCTATTTACAACTTAAGTCACCTATGCTGGCCTATGGTATCCCTCGGGAAACCCAACTACCGAACCATCCAATGTTGGGATTTATAAAGAAATTATCTGGGCTCCCAAAATAACTGATCTCTATAATATACACTGAGTGTCACAACGTCTATAGAAGGTGGCGCCTCTCCCCGTTCGGGTGGCGCTCGGCGGTCGTCGTCGCCGGCCTACTAGCTGCCACCGATCTCCTTTTCTTTTTCATTTGGTGATGTCTGTTTTATGTTAGCACCTGTTTTGTGTTAGTTCATTAGTGGGGGTATTTAGTCTGTCTGTTTTTGGTTTGGGTTTGTGCAGGATTATTTTGTGTCATCTTATTGTAGGTTGGGGATTTGATTTTCCTCTGCCGTTCTGTGTTTAGGCATTAGGGTTTGCTGGGCTGCGTCCCGACTCATTTAGGGTTCTTACCTTTCGCTTGAGTTTTGTACCCTGCCTTGTTTTACGGCACTTTTGGACTTTGTTCATTAAACATGTTTTTCACGTACCTTAGTCTCCTGCACCTGACTTCACCCCTCCTGCATGTTAGAGTCGCTGTGACAGAATCCCGCACCAGAATCATGGAGTCAGCAGGAGCAGAAGCGCCAACCCCGTCCATGGAGGAACGGGTTACCCAGCACGCCAACATCCTCCATCGCCTGGGTACGGCTATGGACCAGGAGTTGGCGCGTCTAGAGAGCTGGGAGAGAAGCGCTCCCCCACTCACGCCAGCAGCTGTTCGACACCCTGCGCCCCTACCAGCGCCGACAGAATCCAGCCACAGTGGGATTAAGCTCGCACTCCCGAGGGAGTTCGATGGGACGGCCGCTGGGTGTAAGGGGTTACTACTCCAGCTGGAGCTGTACCTAGCGACTGTTCGCCCCACTCCCTCGGGAGAGGAGAGTGTCCTCATCTCTTGTCTCACGGGTAGAGCCCTAGAATGGGCCAACGCCGTCTGGGAGGGTCCGGACTCGGCTAGGGACAATTATCCGGAGTTCACCTGCCGCTTCCGGGCTGTATTCGATCATCCACCGGAGGGCAAGGCGGCGGGTGAGCGACAGTTCCAACTGAGACAGGAGAAGAGGAGTGCCCAGGACTTCGCGCTGGAGTTCCGGACCCTAGCCGCTGGAGCGGGGTGGAATGAAAGGGCCTTGATTGATCACTACCGCTGTAGCCTGAGAGAGGACGTCCGCCGGGAGCTGGCATGTCGGGACACCACCATCACCCTGGACCAGCTCATCGATCTGTCCATCAGACTGGACAACCTGATGGCTGCCCGCGGGCGTTCCAATCGGGCCCTTTTCATTCCACCTCCCAGTCGTCCTGCTCCAACACCCTTGGAGATCGGGGAGGCTGCAGCTAGGAAGACCGGAGGGGGAGTCTTCTCCTGCGCCCACTGTGGTTGCAGAGGGCACACTGCCGACCGGTGCTGGAGAGGCTCGCCCGGGAGTTCAGAGGGCAGGCAGAGCACCACTTCGACACCTTAGGTGAGTCAGCACCAGCCTCACCCAGAGCCCCCTGTCGGCCACATGCATGCCTTATTTTCTTTTCCTGAGTTTTCCCCTCGCTCCCAGCATAAGGCGCTAGTCGATTCAAGCGCGGCTGGGAGTTTTATGGACCGTGGGGTCGCCAATAAGTTAGGGATTCCCCTGGTTCAGTTGGACCAACCCTTCCCCGTGCACACCCTAGACAGTCGACCACTTGGGTCAGGCCTGGTTAGGGAAGTCATTGTGCCACTGGTTATGGTGATGCTGGGGGGTCATGAGGAGCGTATCGGCCTCTTCCTCATTGATTCCCCGGCGTTTCCAGTGGTACTGGGAATTCCCTGGCTGGCCACTCACAATCCTAACATTTCGTGGAGACAGAGGGCTCTTAAGGGGTGGTCGATGGAGTGCTCGGGCAGGTGTATAGGGGTTTCCATCGGTGCGACTACGGCGGAGAGTCCAGACCAAGTCTCTACCATGCACATTCCCTCAGAATATGCCAGTTTGGCTATCACCTTCAGTGAATGCGACTCAATTACCACCTCATCAACGAGGAGATTGTGCGATAAACCTCCAGGCTAACGCTGCACTTCCCAGGAGTCACGTGTATCCTCTGTCTCAGGAGGAGACAGTGGCTATGGAGACATACGTCACTGAGTCCCTGAGGCAGGGATACATTCAGCCATCCAAATCACCTGTCTCCTCAAACGTATTTTTTGTGAAGAAGAAGGAGGGAGGTTTGCGTCCGTGCATTGACTATCGAGGTCTAAATTCCATCACGGTGGGTTTCAGTTACCCGCTACCTCTCATCGCTACGGCGGTGGAGTCATTTCACGGGGCGCGCTTCTTCACGAAACTGGATCTCAGGAGCGCGTACAATTTGGTGCGTATCCGAGATGGGGACGAGTGGAAAACCACATTTAGTACCACATCTGGCCATTATGAGTATCTCGTCATGCCGTATGGGTTGAAGAATGCTCCAGCCATCTTCCAATCCTTTGTGGACGAGATTCTCCGGGACCTGCTCGGTCAGGGTGTGGTGGTGTACATCGATGACATTCTGATCTACTCCGCCACACACGCCGCACATGTGTCTCTAGTGCGTAAAGTGCTTGGGTGACTGGTGGAGCATGACCTGTACGTCAAGGCCGAGAAATGTGAGTTCTCCAAACAAGCCGTCTCTTTTCTGGGGTATCGCATTTCCACATCCGGGGTGGTGATGGAATGTGACCGCATTGCAGCCGTGCATAATTGGCCGACTCCGACAACGGTTAAGGAGGTGCAGCGGTTCTTAGGGTTTGCCAATTACTACTGGAGGTTTATCTGGGGCTTTGGGCAGGTGGCGGCTCCCATTACCTCACTGATGAAGGGGGGCCCGGTGCGGCTGCTGTGGTCAGCGGAGGCGGACAGAGCCTTTTGTCGGCTGAAAACCCTGTTTACCGAAGCCCCAGTGCTGGCGCATCCGGACCCCTCTTTGCCATTCATAGTGGAGGTGGACGCGTCCGATGCTGGGGTTGGAGCTGTGCTGTCACAGCGTTCGGGCGCGCCCCCGAAGCTTCGCCCCTGTGCTTTCTTTTCTAAGAAGCTGAGTCCGGCGGAGCGTAACTATGATGTGGGGGACAGGGAGTTGCTAGCCGTGGTCAGGGCCCTGAAGGTGTGGAGACATTGGCTTGAGGGGGCGCAACACCCCTTTCTCATCTGGACTGATCACCGTAATCTGGAGTACATCCGGGCGGCGAGGAGACCAGGAGACCAGGTGGGCTATGTTTTTCACGAGATTCCAGTTCACTATTTCGTACATACCAGGTTCCCGGAACACCAAGGCCGACGCACTGTCTCGTCTCCACGACTCCGAGGAGCGGTTCAACGACCCCCCTGGACATCGGGGGGGGGGGGCCCTGGCGTACACAGTCCTGTCCATCTTGGACTCCAGGCGTCGGGTAGGGGGCCTGCAGTACCTCGTGGACTGGGAGGGGTACGGTCCGGAGGAGAGGTGCTGGGTACCGGTGGAGGACATCTTGGATCCATCACTGCTGCGGGAATTCCACAGCCTCCATCCGGATCGCCCTGCGCCTCGCCCTCCGGGTTGTCCTCGAGGCCAGCGTCGGCGCGCTGCGGGAGCCGTGCGTCGGGGGGGGGGGGGGTACTGTCACAACGTCTACAGAAGGTGGCGCCTCTCCCCGTTCGGGCGACGCTCGGCGGTCGTCGTCGCCGCCTACTAGCTGCCACCAATCTCCTTTTCTTTATCATTTGGTGATGTCTGTTTTATGTTAGCACCTGTTTTGTGTTAGTTCATTAGTGGGGGTATTTAGTCTGTCTGTTTTTGGTTTGGGTTTGTGCGGGATTATTTTGTGTCATTTTATTGTCGGTTGGGGATTTGATTTTCCTCTGCCGTTCTGTGTTTAGGTTTTAGGGTTTGCTGGGCTGCGTCCCGACTCATTTAGGGTTCTTACCTCTCGCTTGAGTTTTGTACCCTGCCTTGTTTTACGGCACTTTTGGACTTTGTTCATTAAATGTGTTTTTCACATACCTTAGTCTCCTGCGCCTGACTTCACCCCTCCTGCATGTTAGAGTCGCTGTGACACTGAGTATACAAAACATTAGGAACACCTGCTCTTTCAACGACATTAGACTGACCAGGTGAATCCAGGTTAAAGCCATGGTCCTTTATAGATGTCACTTGTTAAATCCACTTCAAATCACTGTAGATGAAGGGGAGGAGACAGGTTTAAGAAGGATTTTTAAGCCTTGAGACAATTGAGACATGGATTGTGCATGTGTGCCATTCAGAGGGTAAATGGTCAAGACAGGCACACCAGTTTGTGTCAAGAACTGCAACGCTGCTGGGTTTGTCACGCTCAACTGTTGCCCGTGAGTATCAAGAATGGTTCACCACCCAAAGGACATCATAGCCAACTTGACACAACTGTGGGAAGCATTGGACTCAACATGGGCCAGCATCCCTGTGGAACGCTTTCGACACCTTGTAGTGTCTATTCCCCGACGAATTGAGGCTGTTCCGAGGGCAAAAGAGGGGGAGGGTGAAACGCAATATTAGGAAGGTGTTCCTAATGTTTAGTATACTCAGTGTATAAACAACTTTTGGAAAGTTCATATTCTGAGCTAGTCATTAAAAAAGTGTGGTCCACAGATATATGTGAATCTGTACAACCCTTTAACTGAAACAGAATATGGAACTTGGCATCCCGTGATCCGAACCATCAATTTATACTATACATTTAAGTTTGTTCACAGACTGTATTTAACACCAAGGAAATGTTTTACGTTGGATGGAGACATGTTGGATTGGTGGGGTTGGGGGATGGGATGGGAGGTTGGGGGTGGAGGCTCACTTCTTTTTGTTTATTTTCCTTTACAGACAACATTTGTTATTACCTTTTAACTCTGTAATATGATCATAATGATCAATACTTAGTATTTATGTATATTTTTTAATGTTTTTTTTTTGAGTGGCAGCCCACAGGTTATTATGATGTGAACTGAATACGAAATGACATAAAACCTTATGTTGTACCTGTACCCCACACCCCCAATAATAAAAAATAAAATAAAAAAAGGTAGTCACACAAAAAAAAATCATTAGTAAAGTCCAGATAATCCTAGTAAATACAACCAAATTAAATCCATACCATACAAGACTAGGCTCTGACAAAATGTTTTCCACAATGATTCCCCCTTGGATTTAGCCACTGACTCAACCATGTAGCCTTATATTCATAGCAGTCTCAGGAGTTCTCTGCCGCAGAGTATTTTTGCTACATACCAGCACCATCAACAATATCCCATTTGTCCTCCTGTTCATGAGAAAGCCTTGTGGCAAAGGAGGAGGCCACAGATATGCTGCCTTATACCTACTCCTCATGATGTTATGAATTCATGCTCATCTCAGTACCACGAGTCTTGCAAATCGAATCATTACGACAATGGACACAGGGAATGAGAAAAGACCAGAAAGGACACCGTCTGTCTGTCTTTCTGCTGTCTGTCTGTCTTTCTGCTGTCTGCCTGTCTGTCTGTCTGTCTGTCTGTCTGTCTGTCTGTCTGTCTGTCTGTCTGTCTGTCTGTCTGTCTGTCTGTCTGTCTGTCTGTCTGTCTGTCTGTCTGTCTGTCTGTCTGCCCAACCTTAGATGTAGATCCTTAGATGTAGATCCCAGTAGTTCATGTGCTTGGGCAGTTTTATTGAGGAACACTATAATTCCCATAATATAAATTAGATTATTATGTGTTAAATAATATAACATTTGTTGTGTCACAATAAAGCATAAGGGAGTGGTAAAAAAAAATATTAGAACAAATATACAATGGGTAAAAACACATGATGAATATGCATTCCTAGTTGTACAGCGCCCCCCAAAAATGTGTGAACTGTAAATGGAACAAACGAGACAATATAGACTTCCTGGGTTTGGTCACAAGGTATCCACAAGGCCATAGCCTGCCTAAGGGCTATTCTTCCACAGCCTCCCTATTCTTCCATAACCTCTTGATACACGCCTTTTCATCTAGACTTGTAACGCACGGTTTTAAGTCAGATTCTTAGTCAAGAAAAACACACACGTCCTTCCACATGACTCACCTCATAGGAATGTCTATGAAACAGAGAAAGGAAATAGGGTGGTGACATAGGGTTGTCGGTTTCTGGGTGGGTTTGTGTGATGGTCAACCTCTGTGATAATCAGACAAATTGAAAATACCAAACACTTGAGAGTGAAATCTCTTTAAAATGTCAAATTGAGTTGTTCATAAAAATGACAGTCATCCATTCCTTTTCCTTGTGGCAAAGTTAATGTAGATATGCTTTTATTTTAGTTGGATGTGAAACAATAGGGCGTTCACTGAGCTCATGAAGTAGCCTCTTCTCAAAAGTTTCACATGATGCTACAAAGAATGAGGTCAGAACAATTCATGGAGAATGGCCAAGCCCACAGATTTGCAGTGAGTGGAAAATGTATGCACCAAAATAAACCTTGCTTTGCTGACTTACCTTGAAATAGCAGATCTGTATGCAGGTCTCCTATCTTAATTTGATCACTCTGTTGTCGCAGAGAAGCAGGGTCAAATTAAGATAGCGTGTGTGTGTGTGAAGAGTAGCTGCTGCTTTCGCAACAGCTAATGGGAATCTTAACAAAATGCCAAATACCAAATAATTTACCCACAATCCACTGCTTTACACTTCCCCATGTGTTCACATCAGTTATTCTACGTGTCTAATCAATAATTAAAATAAAGACCCTCACTTAAGATGTGTAGATTCCAATCTGGCTTCACAGTAATACTTTACATTAAGTTGCTCTTATACCTGTGTAGTAACCCTGCAATTACTACAGTCACAACATTGTTGTTACAAAATAATTGTGTAATATTTTAATACCTTAGTAATTGCATAGAAATGAAGTTGAGCAGTATTACAAAAAAAAACAGCTAAACTCCATTACTATGTATTTAAAATGCAATTATTGAAGTCCATTGTAACAACATGTTAATCCAATGTTGATATTGGTGTAATTACAGTGTTACTGCACAAGTATAAGAGCAACTCAATGTAAAGTGTTACTGGCTCCACTAATTAAACAGGATGGAAAACTTGCCCAGCAAGCAGCGTGTATAACCGGCAATATCCCCTTCAGCGATGGCCTCTGACAAAATGACGGAGACCATTCATTTTTGGAAAGAAGCGGCTCACGCTGAAGTTAGTAAGACGAGAAAAGCTTGTCAAACAGAGCGTGAAAAGGGTGGGACTTAAGTCGGGGAAAGCTACATTTTATGCAAATGTCCGGCCATGTGGTGGCGTGGTTGATCAATCGAAGCTCACTATAGCTTCTAGCCCCTACTGGATTGGCTGTTGATACCTAGCACTACCTAGCATGCTGTCGGCTTGCTAGCACCCAAATGGTAAGCCACTCTGGGAGAAGCTAGCGTTACTAGGTGAAGCAATGCTTGCTTGTGGACATTGGTCATAAGAGGTGAGTTTGAAAGCTTACCAACTTACCAACAAAAGAACTTAAGTAAAAATACTTTAACGTACTACTTATGTCATGTTAGACTCACTAAATATAAATGCATCATTCGTAAATGATGTCTTGAGTGTTGGAATGTAACCCTGACTATCCGTACATTTTAAAAACAAGAAACTGCTGCCATCTGCTTTGCTTAATATAAGGAATTTGAAATTAAATATACTTTTACTTTTGATACTTAATATTTTAGCAATTACATTTACTTTTGATACTTAAGTATATTTAGAACCAAATCATTTTAGACTTACTACTCAAGTAGTATTTTACTGGATGACTTTCACTTTTACATGAGTAACTTTCTATATTAAGGTGAATTTAGTACTTTTTCCACTACTGTTGAACGCCCTGAAATTGGAAGGTAGGAAGATCGAGTCATACCAAAGACTAACATTTTTTTTAAATAATGATGCCTCTCTGCTTGGCACTTAGCATTATAGCTTTAAGGATTGGGGGTAAGGCCTTGCAACAGACTAGCGTCCTGTCCAGGGGGTATACTTTTAAATCAAGCTGTCTCACGCTACTGGACCAGGAGATATAGGCTCCTGCCCTATGTACTCTTTTGGCTCGGACAAGGCTTAGTTGTCCAAGGCTTACTTAGGGTTTAATAGCAGGGAACCGGGCTAGTGAGATTTCCTGAGATTTCCCACCCAAACCCATTCTTGTTTCCTGTGACAAACAACGTTGAGAAACTGTTAAATTATAATACATATTTATGCCTTCTCAAGTCCCCAATAGAAAACATTCCTTAGGCTACTTGCATGGCTTCTGTACATTGATTTGCCTACTACAACATCTCGACGTAGTTACGGTAGACAATGTCCAATCTCAATCTCCCTCTCACATTCAAATCTCCACTAATGTGTGGCACTGGCAGAGGCTCAAATATAAACTGTTGCTAATCACAAAACGGCTGATACACTGTGACCACACAGTGACCACAAAAGCGCTCGAGGAAATAAACATTTGCAAAAAAAAAATGCACAATGTTACGTTAACAAAAGAGGGCGTACGATTGGCTACTGGTCAGATTCGCGGACAATTGATCAACTGCGCTATCCATTGTGCTGAATCTCCGCTAGCCTGTGACAGTCACCACAATAAGTGGGCTATCAGGAAGTATAAACAGCCACAACCTTCTCAAATTCCCCCGATAGCAGGTGCAACGGGAGATAAACGGGAGATAAATGGGAGATAAACGGGAGATAAAAGGGTCAACAAGCTGCCTGACATCTTTCAGTCAAAGGTAGGCTTAAACTTATGTAATTTTCACTAGACCTCATAATATTTTACCAGTCAGGCAGCGCTTCATAAGCCTAGGCTACCTTAAAACTAAGCTACAATGATTCTCTACACTATACTAGCTTATTTTGTCACATAAACTGAAATCAGGCGAACTATTACAGTTTTAGCAACCAGGAAATGGCAGAGCGATTTCTGCATATTGCAACTTTAACAGAGTATGTTGGCTGCTCATGTGGGCGTGTGTGTGTGTGGGCAGGGGTGGTTACAGAGTTACCAAGCCACTGGGAATGTAATGATGTCCCTTCCTGTTTGAGTCATACGGGCGAGATGATTCTTAGATGCAACACCGTTACTGTAAACATCAAGCGTGCCCTCTTCAGTCAAATGTCTTGAATTCATATGCCATTGACTTCATTCTCATTTTACAAAGTTTTATTGCAGAACAAAGTTTAATAGCAGAATGACCCGTTTTTGATTCAACCCAGGGCGCCTGGTTACTAGGTTGGATTTGAAGGGCCTCTAGTAGGTACGTGTTCATGTAGCCATTGAAGACACTCTTGACTGAAGCAAGTGGAGGTGGGGGAGAGGCGTATGCTCCGCTGGGCAGGAATGCAGGAAAACACAGTCATGTGAGAAGCAGGATGCTCATCGGAATGCCAAGGGCTTTTTTTCGAGTTCTCAAAACAGCTTGCGGTCTCCGGCCAGCAAGAAGAGAAACCAAGGAACACTTTCTCATTTCTATTTTTGATAATTTTTTCTCGTCAAAACATTTTGCTCAATTGCAGGGTTGGCTGCTGGTTCTGCGCAGGCATTTACCTAATGAAACTCTCTCTGTTCCAGTAAGCCTACATGACCTTGCCATGGGGATTTTGTACCTAATCTCTCATTTAAAACAACTCAATGATAGAAAGTCACAACCATTCTACTATTACCAAATGTCATGTCAATCCACCAACAATAATTGCACCAAATTATCATTTCTTATTTTCTCAGTTGAATTTCTCAACACACATTGATCTATATACAAATGAATGATGTGGTTGCCAGGCAGTTTCAAAGAGGTTTCTTCCCTATCTTCCTGTATCTGTCTGCCAACATCTACCTTGAGCGTTTGCACTTTTGCCATCATTTTTATTGATTTCATTGCATCAGGCAAGCACAGCTACACTATTTTGAATAGTATTTGAACCGAAGTCTAGGTGTACATCATCATACGACCATTGCTATTCTATGAGATTAAGTGAATGCAATGCCAACAACAGGGGTTATCCTTCTTGGCACTAACTCCTCTCCTCTCTGCCTCACTCACCTGCCAGGGCCTTGATGCGCGAGCGCTCGAACAGGCGAGCTGAGCTGTTCTCGTTGTCCCACTCCTCATCCCAGCGGTTGTTGACCGTGTCGCTGCTGCTGTACTGCTGCGTGATCTCCATGTGCTCATATTCCGCAGCTACTGTCGTCATCCTGACCTTTCACCTTTTCACCGATTATACTTCCTCATCAGGGGCTTCTGATGAAGCACTGCAATCACAGAGAGAGACATGTTCACATACATGCTACATTCAGTTAGGACAGCAGGGCTGTATTAGGTGTAGGGTGAAGTTGCCCCTAGATGCTGATTTGGGTCAGTTTAGCATTTTCCCCTTTATAATGGTTTGTGGTTGGGGGAGGGAAAGCTGATTCTAGTTCTGTACCTGGGGTAAACTTCACCGAGAGGTGGAATTACATATTGTAGATGGCGTTCCAAGTCGTCTTTATGTAGTCATGCTGTGCATCGCAGAAGATTGCTATATCATATTAATGTGGTTGTGAGATCTGATCATCTGTTCAGCACGACTGCAGAAAAGATGACCTGGAATGCAACCATTGTATAAGGGCAGAACTATGGGGATATTTTCAGTAAGATTTCAGCCTGATTTATCACGCTATAGTCTCGGTTGGCTGCCTAAATATGGTTCATAGGTAAACAAACAGAGCGATAGTACACAATGTCTATCTCTTGGTTTAATCACATTTTCCAAATATGTCAAGGATTTAAACCCAATTATAGATTTGTGAAAAGTGAGAAACTGAATGACAATGACGTTTTGTCAAAGAAATTACATTATAGGGAAATGGAGACAACAGTGTTTCCCCACTCAAAGTGAATTAGCCAACAATGTTTTGCTGCTGCCTAAGGACAAACTAATCAAGACACACAGTGCCATCTTCTGGTAAAACCCGAAACTCACTTCTACCAGATTGTTTTCTATCAAATATACCACAATCATTCAGGGTAGCCCTTTCCTTCAGTCAATGACCAAAAGCACCCTCTTTGACCTCATGGGTGGAATGATCTTTCATATTTTTTGTTATATTTCAGTCTTCTGTGACGTATATAAAGTTGATCGCAGCATTAGATTCAAAATGTAATTGTACTGGTTCACACACAGCGATAGGATGCCTAAAAACAATGGATTATATACTAATTAGCTATACACTGTAAAGTCAGACATGACATACAGTCCCGTGTGGCTCAGCTGGTAGAGCATGGTGTTTGCAACGCCAGGGTTGTGGGTTAGATTCCCACGGGGGACCAGTACGGGGGAAAAAATGTATGAAATGTATGCATTCACTACTGTAAGTCGCTCTGGATAAGAGCGTCTGCTAAATGACGTAAATGTAAAATATGATATTCCCATTTTTAAATATAGCTAATCTGAAAGTCCAGAGTGCTTTATTTGAAATAAATGTATTGATACCGGATGGTATCATGTTAGCCATCATTAATAGTGATAAGAAGAAAAACGGCTGTTTGACAATGCGAGTTATTGGTACACTACCGTTCAAATGTTTGGGGTCACTTTGAATTTTCCTTGTTTTTGAAAGAAAAGCACATTTTTTGTCCATTAAAATAATATCAAATTGATCAGAAATACAGTGTAGACATTGTTAATGTTGTAAATGGCTTTTGTAGCTGGAAACGGCAGATTTTTTTATGGAATATCTACATGGGCGTAGAGGCCCATTATCAGCAACCATCACTCCTGTGTTCCAATGGCACGCTGTGTTAGCTAATCCTAATTTATCATTTTAAAAGGCTAATTAATCATTAGAAAACCCTTTTGCTGTTATGTTAGCACAGCTGAAAACTGTTATTCTGATTAAAGAAGCAACAAAACTGTCCTTCTTTAGACTAGTTGAGTATCTGGAGTATCTGGGTTAGATTACAGGCTCAAAATGGCCAGAAACAAAGCACTTTCTTCTGAAACTCATCAGTCTATTCTTGTTCTGAAAAATGAAGGCTATTCTATGTGAGAAATTGCCAAGAAACTGAAGATCTCGTACAACGCTGTGTACTGCTCCAGTCACATAACAGCGCAAACTGGCTCTAACCAGAATAGAAAGAGGAATGGGAGGCCCCAGTGCACAATTGAGCATAATTGCAAAAAGGTTTTCTAATGATCAATTAGTCTTTTAAAATGATAAACTTGGATTAGCTAACACAACATGCCATTGGAACACAGGAGTGATGGTTGCTGATAATGGGCCTCTGTACGCCTATGTAGATATTCCATAAAAAAATGAGCCATTTCCAGCTACAATAGTCATTTACAACATTAACAATGTCTACACTGTATTTCTGATCAATTTGATGATATTTTAATGAACAAAAAAATGTGTAAGTCAGCACTACGGCTAGACAGAGTCGTTCATGGAGCTAACATCTGAACTGCAACCTGAGATTGTGTCTGTCACGGGTGTCGTAGGGATTGGACCAAAACGCAGCGGGAATATGTATACTCATCTTCTTTTTTATTGAAGAAGGAAAACAAAAATAAACACGTATACAAAAACAACGATGAAACAGTCCTGTAAGGCTACTAGTCTATACAAAGAACAACTACCCACAAATCCCATAGAAAAAACACCCCTACTAAATAGGACCTTCAATTAGAGTCAACGAGGAACAGCTGCCTCCAATTGAAGGTCAAAACAATAAACTAGACATAGAAATAGAAAAAAATTGAAAATAGAACATAGAAATACAAAACATAGAACACAACCCAAAAACCCCGACAACACAAAACAAACACACCCCTGCCACGTCCTGACCAAAATACAATAACAAATAACCTCTTTTACTGGTCAGGTCGTGACAGTGTCTTACGTGCCAAACGTGTTTTACGAACACTGTGGTGTATGTACAGTGCATTCGGAAATCATTCAGAACCCTTCACCTTTTCCACATTTTGTTACGTTACAGCCTTATTCTAAAATGTATTAAACAACAGAATTCATCATCAATCTACAATACCATAATGACAAAGGTTTTTAGACATTTTTGTTAATGTATTAAAAATAAGAAACTGAAAATTCTTATTTACATAAGTATTCAGACCCTTTGCAAAGCTGTCATCAAGGCAAAGGATTGCTATTTGAAGAATCTGAAATACAAAATATATTTTGATTTGTTTAACACTTTTTAGGTTACTACATGATTCCATATGTATTATTTCATATGTTGATGTCTTCAATATTATTCTACAATGTAGAAAATAGTAAAAATAAAGAAAAACCCTTGAATTAGTAGGTGTTCTAAAACTTTTGACCGGTAGTATATATATATATACAGCTTAATAAGGTAGTCATGACATAGGCACCTGGAATGTGCCTTGTTAAAAGTTAATTTGTGGAATTTTTTCCTTCTTAATGTGTTTGAGCCAATCAGTTGGTTTGAGACAAGGTAGGGGTGGTATACAGAAGATAGCCCTATTTGGTAAAAAACACCAGTCCATATTATGGCAAGAACAGCTCAAATAAGCAAAGAGAAATGTCAGTCCATCGTTACCTTAAGACAGGAAGGTCAGTCAATCAGGAAAATGTCAAGAACTTTGAAAGTTTCTTCAAGTGCAGTTGCAAAAACCATCAAGTTCTATGATGAAACTGGCTCTCATGAGGACCGCCACAGGAAAGGAAGAGCCAGAGTTCCTCTGCTGCCGAGGATAAGTTCTTTAGAGTTAACTGCACATCAGATTGCAGCCCAAATAAATGCTACACAGAGTTCAAGTAACAGACACATCTCAACATCAACTGTTCAGAGGAGACCGCATGAATTAGGCCTTCATGGTCAAATTGCTACAAAGAAACCACTCCTAAAGGACACCAATAAGAAGAAGAGACTTGCTTGGGCCAAGAAACATGAGCAATGGACATTCGACTGGTGGAAATCTGTCCTTTGGTCTGATGAGTCCAATTTTTTTTTTAAATGTTCCAACCGCCTTGTCTTTGTGAGATGCAGAGAAGGTGAACGGATGATCACCACATGTGTAGTTCCCACCGTGAAGCATGGAGGAGGAGGTGTGATGGAGTGGGGGTTCTTTGCTGGTGACACTGTCGGTGATTTATTTAGAATTCAAGGCACACTTAACCAGCATGGCTATCACAGCATTCGGCAGCGATATGACATCCCATCTGGTTTGCGCTTAGTGGGACTTTCATTTGTTTTTCAACAGGACAATGACCCAAAACACACCTCCAGGCTGTGCAAGGGCTATTTGACCAAGGAGAGTAACAGAGTGCTGCATCAGATGACCTGACTTCAACCTAATTGAGATAGTTTGGGATGAGTTGGACCGCAGAGTGAAGGAAAGCAGCCAACAAATGCTCAGCATATGTGGGAACTCCTTCAAGACTGTTGGGAAAGCATTCTTCATGAAGCTGGTTGAGAGAATGCCAAGAGTGTGCAAAGCTGTCATCAAGGCAAAGGGTGGCTACTTTGAAGAATCTCAAATATAAAATAGATTTTGATTTGTTTAACACTTTTTTGGTTACTGCATGATTCCATATGTGTTATTTCATAGTTTTAATGTCTTCACTATTATGCTACAATGTAGAAAATAGTAATAATAAAGAAAAACCCTTGAATGAGTAGGTATATCCAAACTTTTGACTTGTACTGTATATAATACATAAACTAATAATACTCCCAATCCGATGTTTACGAAAATAGGCCTCATACCCTACAATAAAGAATAATAAAGAATAAAAGAAAGAAAGAGAGAGGGAGGGCATCTTATTATCATCATCATCGTCGGCGTTGTCATTATCACAGCTCCTACAGTTGATGGAAGCAGCAGTGTACATACAGTACGCACTTTATTTCCCTAACCAGAGGCCTCCACAGTGACTACGGCTGCCTTTTACGCACTTCGCCACTTAGCAGACAATTCTAAGTGCATATGATCATCAGCAGAAACTGCAACCAAAGGGCTCTTCACTTCCTGTAAACATTAGTAGTTGTCTATAGATTGCCTCAGCCTTTTCCTCCTTGTCTGATACGTTGTGTATCCCCCTCTATCCCTCCCCTGTCTAGGCATGAGTCCCAAATGGCACCCTTTTTACTTTTCCCTCGTGCCCTATGGGCCCTGCTCAAAAGTAGTGCACTATAAAGGGAATAGAGTGTCATTTGTGACGCAGCCTAGGGCGCAGGTTGACATTTATTTTCATGAGTCTTGTCCTGGAGGCAGAACTGGGCAATTTCTGCTAGTCAAAATTAGCTATATTGTAAATATCATAGAAAACAAAAATTCGCTTTTTGGTCTTCATTTAAGGTTAGGGTTAGGCGTTTGCAGTGTGGTTAAGGTTAGGGTTAGGTTTAAAATCAGATTTGATGACTTTGTGGATGTACCCGCTAGTGATGACACTGCAGAGCTGCCTCCATAACAAGATTCATGATGAAAAATGCTAACCTGCTCCTAGGACTGCCAAGCCATTACCGCCAAAGAGTATTCAACTCAGCCAATTTCATTAGCTGGTTAACAACACAGCTAATGTCTATATTTGACTAGTTATCTGAACATAAAAATTCTCAAGTTCTCAGTCTTTGTTTTGTAAAAATATATTCAAATAATTTTAAAGATGTAGTCCGAGATCTTAAGCATTTACAAATGCGTAGCATATTGTACGAAATGTAATTCGTAACATTTCATGTACATTTTTTTAAATGCAGGACGTAACATATCATACGACATAGATGAGGTAGAACACAATTGTGCAAAATCTTCAGGGACCCGTTTTGGCACATGATCACAACATTCAAAACTACTGGCTGAAATTATGCAAAAGCATTACTTTACGGCAATCATTGATAATAGTTCTGCTCAACTGCACTGTACTGATCTTTTATGTCTTCTTTAATAAACAATGTCCATCCATATTATATATCTTTTTTACTTTTACCCCTTTTTCTCCCCAATTGGTAGTTACAGTCTTGTCCCATCGCTGCAACTACCGTACGGACTCGAGAGAAGCGAAGGTGGATTGCCATGCGTCCTCCGAAACACGACCCAGCCAAGCTGCACTGCTTCTTGACACACTGCTCGCTTAACCCAGAAGCCAGCCACACCAATGTGTCGGAGGAAACACTGTACAACTGGCAACTGAAAGTCAGCTTGCAGGCACCCGGCCTGCCACAAGGAGTCACTAGAGCGTGACGGGACAAGGACATCCTGGCCGGCCAAACCCTCCCCTAACCTGGGCGACGCTGGGCCAATTGTGCACCGGCTCATGGGTCTCCCGGTCATGGGAGACACAGCCTGGGATCGAACCCGGGTCTGTAGTGCGCTACTTGGGAGGCCCCCATCCATATTCTAAATACAAAATAAATGTTCTGTTTTGATGGAATGATTCAAGAGGAGATACATTTTAATCATCATAAGAAGTCCTAGGATTCAGAAAAAAGTTAATCAGCAATTATGCATTAGTGGTCTTAACATTTACTGGATGTAAGAGGAGATATCAGCCCTCGAGGAAATGGAGGAGGAGATATGGGACGGTATGGAGCTCTACAAATGGCCTTCATGTTAATGTCCTGAAAGGAAAGAAGAGCTAATAAGGGTCCTCTGGGGCTAGAACAACTCTAATGGAACAGGTAACATGAGCCCTCCAAACACTCCCTAACCTTATGGAAAAATCCCATGAAGATATAAAAACAGTCTTCCGTCAAACCTAAAGTATGGCAAATATCAAATGTTGAAGTGATGCTTTGTTCATATTGAGATACAGGTATACTTTTTTGCTGGGTGAGTTTAGGTCAAAGGTCAGTCATCAGGTCAGGTCAGGTAGTAGATTCAGGTTCATCTATTCTTTCATTGTAAGAAATCCCTTAAGAATTTGAATTATGTTGTTAAAATGTTGTTATTTCTAGTGTGTTCTTATGCCAAATACTGACTGGGTTTCTTAAACTCCTTCATGTGTGTACTGATTTGTCCTGCAAGTCAACATGTACTCTCTGCCCGCAATATAGCGTAGATTTCACTATAAACCTTTCCATCTACTAATTTCAGAGAGGAATAAAATGAAACTACCCACGAGGCAAAAACTGGTTGAACCTACGTTGTTTCCACGTCGTTTAAAAAATAATCTATGTGATGCTATTGAATCAACATGAAAAACTGACTGGATTTGCAAAAAGTCATCAACGTGCATCAACGTAAGGGAATTTCGTATTTTTTTCACCCAACTTTAAATCCAATGACATGGTGGCATGTTTTGTTGATTTCACATTGAATTCACATTAGTTGACAACTACAAATCCCTACCATACCACCACTAGGTGTCCTCCTCTTCCAAAGGCTCTCACAACTGCTAGACTCAGTACCCCCTTCCCTCTCCTTCTCTCCCCTCCCCTATGACACATTACTTATATGCAGCTGTTGGGTCATTTCATTTCTGCTATGGTCCATCTCACCAGAATCCCTAGATCGCCTACAAAAGCCCTAAATGGCATTGGACCCTCCAACCTGTCAGACCTACGAAACATCCTTTTTCCTCCCACACGCACAACGCCTTTGGTACTCCCTTCTCGACAATCTCAGGGCTGCTCAAACCTATGGGATATTTAAAGCAGGCCTTTAGACTCATCTCTATTGGCTGGCATTTCTGTTCGATATATTATAATTTTTCACCCCACAGCCATTTCATCCGGAGTAGGGTGAAGTTGTCCCTAGACGCTGATCATTTGTCAGGCAGGTTAGGATTGGGTAAAGGAAACTAATCATAGCCGGTACCTAGGGGCAACTTCACCCCACAGCCCTTTCATCCCACTAAATCTAGGGTTTGTTCAGGATAGGTGAGTAATTTCATCTCTACACATCACATTTCTATGAGCAACAGTTTGAACATTTCACCTCCTTGAATATACCCCAGGTTAAGAATTATGTCAAAGCAGTCCAGTTCAGCGGTTAAGAACATTGGTCCAGTAACCGAAAGGTCGCTAGTTTGAATCCCCAAGCCAACTAAGTGAAATATCTGTCAATGTGCCATTTAGTAAAGAACTAAACCATAATTGCTCTTCTACGTTGCTCTGGATAAGAGTATCTGCTAAATGACTAAACTATAAATGTAATGATTTTTCACTCGCAGATACAACTTCACCCACTAGGGAACTGAGATCAACATTGATCTGAGATGGTGCAATCATAGAATATCAACCAGCATTTTTTCTCTTCAAAGGCAACATTTTAACAATTTATTTTTATAGATAGTAAGGCTTACGTTCATTCATTTTCATCATGTTTACTTCACAGAATGAGAGCAGGCTACAAGAGATACATTCCAGTTACAAGGCACCTCCATTGATGGAATACATACTATTTACATCTGAATCTGAATGTCCCACCTGCCTCCTCCCCTAAGAAAAGGTATCATGATATTCACACCCTATTCAGATGGTATGAAAATTCAGTAAATGTAAATGTGGGATACTCCAATGATATGTTACATTTCATATGGTATGTATTAATTTGTGGATGTCCATCATCCATTTCGTATGGTATGTTATGAATAACAATTTGTCCAATATGTTACGAATTTGCTAAAGCGATGTTAACGAATTCCAATTTGTAGTGTATAACGTTAGCTAGGTGGCTAATGCTAATGTTAGCTAGGTGGCTAACATTAGCTAGGCTAGGGGTTAGGGGTTAGGGTTAATCCTTAAGAGTCTAAGCTGGGGTGGGGGGATTCTACTTAGATAACATGTGGAATTGTTTTAAGATGGACATACCAAGGATCATTTAACTATTTGATTTTGAATTTTAGGTATTTTTGATGAAACACTGAATTTGGCCTTACTGCTATTAGCCCATAAATATGCATTGAATGGCAGATTCAGACATGGAAAAACAGATATATTAGAGTGTAGCCCAAACTGTTCGGACGCTACAGATGTTTTCATGAGAAAAACGATTTTCGGGATGTTTCATGGTCTGACAATCACCGCTGTAGCTCGGCTACCTTCCACCGCAGATGCAGAAAGCCACCATTGGATTGAGACGCAGCCCATGCAAAAAAACCTGATATCTCGACCGTAAAACAGAAGGATTTTGATGGGGATTTTTTCCATTATGATAATTAGATTTCCCACGGGGGCACGGACATCGACTGTAGGGGGTTAAAGGGTTTTAAGGATAGTGTTAGGGTAAGTTAACAAGCTAAGTTGTTGCAAAGTGGCTAAAAAGTAGTAAGTAGTTGCAAAGTTGCTAATTAGCTAAAAGTTGTCCTTGATTAGATTTGAACGCACAACCTTTATGTTGCTAGACGTTCACGTTATATACTCCCACTCATCCATCGCGACCAACCACTCTACTTTTGGTTTTGCCTTAAGTAACCTTCTGTCTTATGTAACCATATCAAACTAATTTGAGTGTCACGGATTTACATTTACTATGCTACGTCTAGTCTATGAGACTAGGCTGCTTCCACCCCCTCACTCTGAGCAATAGCAGAAATTGCAACAGCTTGGATACTAGCTTGGCAAATAGCCATGGAGCGCTATATACCCAGCAACCTTTGTGCTATCTAACAGTTGGCTGTTGTGTGGACCCGTTCAGTCTGAAGCTATCGTTTTACCATCTACTCTCCACAATGTCCATCATGTAAAGCTGTCTGGACAAGAGGGGAATGATGGCCATACTTTCCTGATATTGCAACCGTCTGGCACCATTTGTTTCAGTAATCTTCATGCATTCTACATCAGCTCACCATGACAGTGCTGTGTGTTTCTAAACTAGGGCTAAGCTGTGGGTATGCATGTTTAAAATCCACATGGCAATCACACAATACATGATTTACTTTGCAAGCATACAACATGTACACTTTCCCCCTTTTTCAATGTATAAAGCCAGACAATCCTTGTTACATCACACATCCCCTTCCCAAACACAACAAAATCTGATTTTGTGTCTGCACACACCCACACAAATGCTGCTCTACACCTCACATCGCATACTGGTCCTACGGATACGGATTGCGTCTATTGTTAAGCCCCCCCTACCTCTGTTTAAAGTGACAGGAGAGACATGCCACTCAGTCTTTGTGCATTCAAACATGTATGCTATTGTAACAGTGTAGGTTCCGTCACTTCGGTTACACTCACTCCTCCTTTTCCGCAGCAACCAACGATCCGGGTCAACAGCATCAATGTAACAGTGTAGGTTCCGTCCCTCTCTTCGCCCCAACCCGGGCTCGAACCAGGGACCCTTGCACACATCAACAACTGACACCCACCGAAGCATCGTTACCCATCGCGCCACAAAAGCCGCGAAACCCTACTTCAAGTCTCAGAGCGAGTGACGTCACTGATTGAAATGCTATTAGCGCGCACCACCGCTAACTAACTAGCCATTTCACATCGGTTACACTATCCAAGGCATGTAGTTTTGCAGCCGACCATATTACTGTACGACTTGCTTTTTGTAACGCATCACTAGCATACCAGGCAATCGTATTTTGGGAGGGGCTCCTACTAACTGGACACACATGCATGGAATGTGTGTTAGCGCAAGTGCTTGCTACAGCTGTGCTACAGCTTTTTAGCATGACACACATAGAACAAGGCCCTACAGAAGGCAGTCATTTATATTCTACTGCATATGTGCTGTAAGAGATACAATTGCTCAGAGTAGGATTTGAAACTAGATAGTTTCTAAATTGTGTAGAATTGTGCCAAAACAAGGCAAATTATGTGAATTCAAGATGATGATATTGGGCTTTGGTTGACAGGAGGCTTGGTGAGTCCCCAAAATATAGTGACTCACTCAGCCCTGAATCCTAATTTACTTTGACATCCGCCTGCGTAACTCAAGTTTTTGTGTAAATCTTCTATTGACATTATTGTATGAAAGCATGTGCATCACATGCTAGGATTATGAAGGAAGAGATCCAAGCCTTCCAATCAAATCTTTGTCAACTGCCTCCCTCAGCCCCATTAGCTGACCTTATCTCCTCCAACATAATTATATTTACAGTCAATGCCATACTATGCTAATCCCTTTCTCAAGTAAGTTTGTTGATGTATACCATGTCCAGAAAACACACATTCGAAAAATTGAACATTTTTTATTTTCAAATGAGCTACATGAATGTTACGATCCATTCTTAAAAGGGTGATCTTTTTTAAATACATTCTACTCGTCTGCAGTTTCTACTGACACATGCATCCTTAAAAAATAAACCAACATTAACCATAGAAAATATATGTCTTGCTACAACAGCTGCAAGCTGTTCAGTTTTCAGTTTCAAATGTGCTAATGGCTATCCAGTAAACTGTTGGTAAAGGCACACATCCAAAGCTCTTATTATTATGTATTGTTCAGCTACAGTGAGGGAAAAAAGTATTTGATCCCCTGCTGATTTTGTACGTTTGCCCACTGACAAAGAAATGATCCGTCTATAATTTTAATGGTAGGTTCATTTGAACAGTGAGAGACAGAATAACAACAAAAAAATCCAGAAAAACGCATGTCAAAAATGTTATAAATTGATTTGCATTTTAATGAGGGAAATAAGTATTTAACCCCTCTGCAAAACATGACTTAGTACTTCGTGGCAAAACCCTTTTTGGCAATCAGAGGTCAGACGTTTCTTGTAGTTGGCCACCAGGTTTGCACACATCTCAGGAGGGATTTTGTCCCACTCCTCTTTGCAGATCTTCTCCAAGTCATTAAGGTTTCGAGGCTGACATTTGGCAACTCGAACCTTCAGCTCCATCCACAGATTTTCTACGGGATTAAGGTCTGGAGACTGGCTCGGCCACTCCAGGATCTTAATGTCCTTCTTCTTGAGCCACTCCTTTGTTGCCTTGGCCGTGTGTTTTGGGTCATTGTCATGCTGGAATACCCATCCACAACCCATTTTCAATGCCTTGGCTGAGGGAAGGAGGTTCTCACCCAAGATTTGACGGTACATGGCCCCGTCCATCGTCCCTTTGATGCGGTGAAGTTGTCCTGTCCCCTTAGCAGAAAAACACCCCCAAAGCATAATGTTTCCACCTCCATGTTTGACGGTGGGGATGATGTTCTTGGGGTCATAGGCAGCATTCCTCCTCCTCCAAACACGGCGAGTTGAGTTGATGCCAAAGAGCTCCATTTTGGTCTCATCTGACCACAACACTTTTACCCAGTTGTCCTCTGAATCATTCAGATGTTCATTGGCAAACTTCAGACGGGCATGTATATGTGCTTTCTTGAGCAGGGGGACCTTGCGGGCGCTGCAGGATTTCAGTCCTTCACGGCGTAGTGTGTTATCAATTGTTTTCTTGGTGACTATGGTCCCAGCTGCCTTGAGATCATTGACAAGATCCTCCCGTGTAGTTCTGGGCTGATTCCTCACCGTTCTCATGATCATTGCAACTCCACGAGGTGAGATCTTGCATGGAGCCCCAGGCCGAGGGAGATTGACAGTTCTTTTGTATTTCTTCCATTTGCGAATAATCGCACCAACTGTTGTCACCTTCTCACCAAGCTGCTTAGCGATGGTTTTGTAGCCCATTCCAGCCTTGTGTAGGTCTAGAATCTTATCCCTGACATCCTTGGAGAGCTCTTTGGTCTTGGCCATGGTGGAGAGTTTGGAATCTGATTGATTGATTGCTTCTGTGGACAGGTGTCTTTTATACAGGTAACAAACTGAGATTAGGAGCACTCCCTTTAAGAGTGAGCTCCTAATCTCAGCTCATTACCTGTATAAAAGACACCTGGGAGCCAGAAATCTTTCTGATTGAGAGGGTGTCAAATACTTATTTCCCTCATTAAAATGAAAATCAATTTATAACATATTTGACATGCGTTTTTCTGGATTTTTTTGTTGTTATTCTGTCTCTCACTGTTCAAATAAACCTACCATTAAAATTATAGACTGATCATTTCTTTGTCAGTGGACAAACGTACAAAATCAGCAGGGGATCAAATACTTTTTTCCCTCACTGTATTTGCAAGATGAATGACAAAGCTAGTGGGATAACAAAGAGAATGGACAACAGCTGTGCAGGGTTGAGAACCAAACCTATTTTTTGAACGGAGAAATACCTTTGTGCATCACCATTTTACAGTAACTAAACAATATATTTAAAAATGTGTTCCGTGTCCCAACTGGGGCGTAGGCTAGGTATCTTCTGACAAGTGAGATCCTATGTAGTCATTTCACCAATTGATAGTCATATATACAAGGAAATGATTAAGACACAGTCTATACCAGGGGTGGGCACACTTTTTGGCTCGAGGGCCACATCGGGACAAACAAACAAAATGAACAGTGGGCCGCACAGATTTTTTGGGGGAAAGATTTGTTTGCTAATATCAATTTGCGGGCCAGAAAAAAGGCAGTTATTTGAAAATATTATAAGTCCATTATAATTTCTACATACTTTCTATCGAGTTTTAGATATTCAAGTGTGGCCTGGAGTCCCAAAACAATAATTCCCCCATCTCCAAAAAACCTCACTCAAACCTCCCATGGGCCGGATTGAATGGGCATGCAGACCGGATCTGGCCTGTGGGCCATATTTGACCACCCCTGATGTATACGCATCTCCAGAGTCTAAAACTATCCTCTGCTGCTTGCCTCCCAGCACTGATCAGAAAGAACTGGCAAGATGCAAGCAAATTATCTACAACGATTTAGCCATATTGCCTTCACCTGTCCTCTTTTGGATTGGTACAGATAAAGTACAGGAGAAGAGGTGAGGAGGCCAATGTAGACTATTGAGATACAAGTATCTTACTGTGATCTAATCAGACAAACCAGCCTCTGACAGCCAGTAATGAGTACTCTGTCTTTTGTTATGCATCAATGTCATGCGCTTAAAATGTCATACATGCCAGACAATTATGACTTCATTTCCTGAAGACAAAACCTCTGGAAAATATTAGCTGATTTTTCTCCATTGGTCCTAGACGCTATGAGAAGGATGTGTCTTTCTTCACATGCAGTTGAGCCCCAAAGTGAGAATACAGATGTAGTTGTTGCCTAAAGTGGCAAGCATTTGACTTAAATGTCCCCAACCTAACTGTCTTCAATCAAGTGAATTAACCTGTTCTTCTGGTCCATCTACAGTGCATTCGTAAAGTATTCAGACCCCTTCACTTTTCCCACATTTTGTTACAGCCTTATTCTAAAATGGTTTTTTTTTTAATCCTCATCAATCTACACACAATACCCCATAATAACAAAGAGAAAACACGTTTTTAGAAATACTTTATATACATAAATATTCAGACCATTTGCTATGAGATTCGCAATTCAGCTCAGGTGAATCCTGTTTCCATTGATCATCCTTGAGATGTTCCTACAACTTGATTGGAGTGCACCTGTGGTAAATTTAATTGATTGGACATGATTTGGAAAGGCACACACCTGTCTATATAAGGTCCCACAGTTGACTGTGCATGTCAGAGCAAAAATCAAGCCATGAAGTCAAAGGAATTGTCAGTAGAGCTCCGAGACAGGATTAGGTCGATGCACAGATCTGGGGAAGGGTACCAAAAAATGTCTGTAGCATTGAAGGTCCCCAAGAACACAGTGGCCTCCATCATTCCTAAATGGAAGAAGTTTGGAACCACCAAGACTCTTCCTAGAGCTGGCCGCCTGGCCAAACTGAGCAATTGGGGGAGAAGGGCCTTGGTCACGGAGGTGACCAAGAACCTGATGGTCACTCTGACAGAGCTCCAGAGTTCCTCTGTGCATCATTCCACCAATCAGGCCTTTATGGTAGTGTGGCCAGATAGAAGCCACTCCTCAGTAAAAGGCACATGACAGCCTGCTTGGAGTTTGCCCAAAGGCACCTAAAGGACTCTAAGACCATGAGAAACAAGATTCTCTGGTCTGATGAAACCAAGATTGAACTCTTTGGCCTGAATGTCATGCGTCACGTCTGGAGGAAACCAGACACCGCTCATCACCTGGCCAATACCATCTCTACGGTGAAGCATGGTGATGGCAGCATCATGCTGTGGGGATGTTTTTCAGCGGCAGGGACTAGGAGACAAGTCCGGATCGAGGGAAAGATGAACGGATCAAAGTATAGAGAGATCCTTGATGAAAACCTGTTTTTGCTTTGTCATTATGGGGTATTGTGTGTAGATTGATGACGGAAAAAACGATTTAATCCATTTTAGATTAAGGCTGCAACGTAACAAAATGTGTGAAAAGAAAGGTGTCTGAACACTTTCCGAATGCACTGTATCTCAGTAACGAAAACAGATACAAGAATAATGGGTTCTGCTTTATTTTACTGTTGACTTGTTATTGATATTTGCATACAAACGACCTGCTAAAATGGTAATTATCTAATAATGGCCTAATTATTACTTTTCAGTTTTTGTGATGTAAATACTAGCTGAAATACAAATGCCAAATAAAGTATTACACCAAAAAGTAAATTTCCCATTAAATGAAAAGAAAACAAAGATCAAAGATTTACTGAAAAAATAAAACACTCCCAGGTGTAACAAATTATATCTTTATCAGCCAGTGGAATGAAACAAGATGCACCACTTATCCCAATAAGAGTAGAGAACCACTGAGATCAGATAGTGGTGTGGGAAAAGACCAGGGAGAGAGCATCACCACCTTCCTCTGGGTTGTATTATCGGCCAGAGGAGGTGATAGCCACATTCCAGAGAGAGGTCTAAGGCCGGGGCCAGAAACAGATGGCTGATAACGTTGGTTTGTTATCAATACTTTGATTAGGCGATAAGTATACATTGTCACAAATTACACACAAATGATATAATCTGATCCAAAACTGGATTATGGTCCCAAACTGGACCCACAGGGGTGTACATTTAGTTTTTTGGCCCAACACTACACTGCTGATTCAAATGATCAAAGCTTGATGATTAGTTGATTATTTGAATCAGCTGTGTAGTGCTAGGGGAAAAAACTAAACGTGCACCCCTTGGGATCCAGAGGACCGAATTTGGGAAACCCTGGGTTAGATTGTCTGCACCAAGATTGGTTGGGGTTTCAATACCTGGTCAAGTCATACCAAAGACTAAACATGGGACCTAATGCCTTTCTGCTTGGCATGCAGCATTAAAGGGATAGTCTGTGATTTTGGCAATGAGATGTATCTGCGTGCAGTTTGAAGGAAGTTGCTAACTAGCATTTGCTCAATTGCTAACTAGCATTAGCACAATGACTGGAAAAGTCTACAGGTACAGCTAGCAACTATCTCTAACTTATTTCATACTGGACGCAGATACATAAAAACGGTATCCACGAGTTGATCTCACTCTGGGGAAGTAGATAAAATCCTATGTGTGTGAACTGTTCCTTTAAGGAGATGGATTGGGGGTAAAGCCCTGCGACAGACTAGCATCCTGTCCAGCAGGTGTACCTGTACATCAAGCTGCCTCACGCAGTAGAAACAGGAGGTAGGCTCCTGCCCCTATGGGCCGTTCTGGCTCAGACAAGGCTTACTTACTTACTAAGCTGGAAGGTGAGGATACTGTGCATTTCATTTAACCTTTTGCGTGTCTTACTCCAAATATTCTTGTTTGCATGTCTTCATGAACATTTTCCAATGAATTTCTACGTGACCTGAACAAATGCATGAACAAGCATCTATCCGTTAGAACTTCAACCTCATTTAAAGTTCTGACCTACGTAAAAAAAATCTTTCCGTTGTCCGTCAACCCCCATAGAAAAACAGTATGCTAAATATGTATTAGGAGGGTAGAACATTTCCGTCTGAACGCCGCCCATGACAGCTTTATGCAACAGGTGGAATTAAACTTCTATCTAAGCTCTATAAGTGACTACCTGTTTGGCTTAGTCAAAATTGTAGGGCTATATATGTTTATGCCACCAGCCCCAAATCCTCACGACCATGCCTGTTTGTCTGATGAATAACTTCCGATCCAAACATTTATGATAACAATGCTGTGGATAAGTATCATGTGTTTATACAACTGAAAAGCGGTTTGACCTGGGGCAGATACCTCACTACGGGGATAGAAGACACGCTTGAGTCAAGCCTGAAAAAAAGACAAACTGGTAATCCCCAATCCCACCGGTTTCTACCATAAACATAAATACATACATTAATTCACTTTCTAAAAACCTGTTTTTGCTTTGTCATCATAGGGTATTGTGTGTAGATTGATAAGGAACGTGTTTTATTTAATCCATTTTAAAATAAGGCTGTAACGTAACAAAATGTGTAAAAAGTAATGGGGTCTGAATACTCTCCGAATGCACCATATCTCCTCTGAATTTCACTAGCATACATTGAAAAAACAGGAGTCTGCTCTCAGGGTCTGATTGTCATTATAGTCTCTCTCTCATCAGATACTTACGAATCTAGGCATTATACCCCATTTCTGCCAACTCAAGGCCCCTATGACTACTACTTACCCATTGTTCTTGCTGTCTCTCTTTTGCCAGAGTACAATTGTGTGTGTGCGTGTGCGTGTGCGTGTGTGTGTGGCACTTCAAGGAATCAGGGATTATCTATTCAGCACATGAATCATACGCTAAATGGGGAACACTATTTCAAGAAGTAGATATATGAATACCTGCAGTGGCTGGTATTGAAATTGCTTGAGAGAGTAAAGGGAGCCAAGATGGATGCTGTCCTTCAGCTGTGTAGCAGCAACAAGCCACATGACATGGAAACTGCACCAGTGGAACTCCAGGGTATGATTTCCTGCTTTCGTGGCACAGAGACATGGGAAATGGGAGAACACAAGTGATATGAGGTTCATGACCCGGGAAATGCATCCTCTTAGAATTACCTCATCTTTTCCAGAGACTGTTCAACAACTTTCCCCTCCAGCCAAGAATGATAGACCATGGATAGCGCTGGTCCAGGGCGTTAGTGCTTTTAGAACGTGCACTAACGCCGTTGGACAAGAGATAGACCACGGACAACAAACAAAGGACGGCATAATGTCATTACAGCCATAGCACAAATTAAAGCACAAAAAAGACACTTCTCCCTTTCCAAGAGACCAGCCCAGTTGCAAATCTACATTTTGAATGACATGACAATCCATTGCAAATGAGCTAAAGTTGAACGAAAGTTAGACACATCATTCACTATTTGGTTCTAGATGAGCACTGCTACCAAATGAGATTGATTGATTATATTATATCATTATGTATATGAATCATACAGCCAACATTCAAGACAACTTCTTACTGCAGGGTCAGTCAGAGGAGTGAAATCTCGGTGTGCCCAGCTCAGCACCCTTGGGCAGGACACTCCATCAGAATTCCTTTGGTTCTCTTGGTTCTAAGCCAGCTGTGTAAATGGCTAATGTGTCGAAATAGTAAGTGATCTGAATAAAACACAACTGGGAGCCCGTATCAGCAATGCAAGAAAAGCTTGTCGCTGTGTAACTCATCCTCACCAAAAACAATACGTATTACTATTGCTTTCAAGGTGCTATAGGCCCCAATTGAGGTTAGGAAGGACAAAACATCAACCCAACACAGTCTTTGCTGTGCTTCTACCTCACTGGACAGATATTGAGTTAGGGCACTTAGGGACAAGTCATGGAAACAAATGTGTATCAAGTATCCAGGGGAGAATTGGGAAAGAGTAAAACTATTTGGGGCTACTGCTGCTGTGCATGGTTCTCGCCCACTCCCAAGGGGTCTTTGTCATTTCCGCTAGTTCTGGTCGGGCTTAGATAACAGAGAGTACAGTATGCTATCAGCTATTTGGCTTCAGTTATGCCCCAGTCCAAACATTGGAGTATGTTATGTTGTACTTTCCTTAATCTACTCAGTGTTGTTTCCTAAATACTCATAGTATCACCTTTTGGATGAAAAGATGGAATTGAATAACACAATGAAAATGACAAAACTATTCTCACTAATTTCAAGAAATTCCATCCTTTTAAATGGCCTGGTATTTTAGTCACAAAAAGGGCACTGGGGAGGCTACAAGACAAATGGCTCAGTCTCTAGGCATTCTCAGACTTTGGTCCCTAAAATAAGAGCGTCAATTCCTTTCAGCCTAACAGACACAGCTGTGGAAACATGCTTGCCATGGCTGAGATGTTTGACAGTCCTACTGAAGGGGAGGTGGCCCATGCATGTCCAAGTTGGCTGACCACTCCCAAAACAACGTACATACCATCACCCAAGCATTTTTTGGGGTACTTTTACATTTTAGTCAATGCTTGTATCCAGAGCGACTTACAGGAGCAATTATGGTTAAGTGCCTTGCTCAAGGGCACTTCGGATGATTTTTGACCTAGTCGGCTCAGAGATTCAAACCAGCGACCTTTCAGTTACTGGCCCAACGCTCTTAACTGCTAGGCTACCAGCCGCACGCACGCGCGCACAACCACACACACATCGGCCCTCACCTGTCACCCTGTGGTGGCAGCTGTCCCCCAGCCTTCCACCCCTCCCTCTGCTCCCCCATTCCCCTCCTCTTTTACTGACCATCGCCTGCCCTGATAGAAAACAGGATGCCACCCTCTTCACCACCTGTTACACTATAACACATGCTGTTGTGTCCATTTCAAATACCAGCCCCAAACACACAAGGTATCAGTTTATGTCATGACATTCATTGTCTTTTTAATAATTGATTCTTAAGATGGCTCCAAGAGAGGACTATCTATCTCAAACAAGTAGAAGATTTTAAAAGCAGTTTGGAGTTAAAAGGGCCAGTGGGTAAAATGGCCGTTTGCTTACAGTGGAGGGGACATACAGTATCTGTGCAGTTTGAGCATGACTGTTTTATCAGTCATTTGACTGGATGAGCATATAATGTAAAGGAGAGTTTAGGGAAAATGGAGCCTGAAGGTTAATTCAAGACAGAATTCTGAAAATAATCTCTCCTTAACACAACTGATTTATTTATTGTGAAACCATCAGGGTACATATAAATAATTGTTCCACTGATCCCTGAACAAATGATACTCATTGAAAGGGCTGCCTTGGTTTTATGCACCTGCTACACAGTAAACTCAATTGACATCAAAGGCTGTTAATGCAACAAGATTGGTGTAGCTGCACGGACACTGAAATTGAGAAAAACAAAAGACAAAAAGAACAACCTAAAGATACTGGAAAATATGTTGGTTTAGGATATGCCATGATATCATCATCTTGTCATTTGCAGGTCTGAACACATAATTTGGAAACCAAATATGATGTAATATTTTGATGTAGTATTTTGTCTGTGTCTGCTGGTAGGAACCAGAGTGATTAAAGGCCTTTACACTATCTTCACCCCTATTATTTGTTCGGTGAGACACAAACGTTCCACATGTGACTGCATACTGTATGTGTACAAGGCTAAGTTGGAAACTCATTCAAATGTTGGTCCAATTTTAAACGAACAACAAGTTTTAGAGCTTATAAAGATGCTTTAATGTGTCTGTGTTTGTGTGTGTGTGTGTGTGTGTGTGTGTGTGTGTGTGTGTGTGTGTGTGTGTGTGTGTGTGTGTGTGTGTGTGTGTGTGTGTGTGTGTGTGTGTGTGTTTGCATTCGTCCATGTGTGTGATATTAGACAGATGGATAGGTTGTGTGTGTGCATGCGTGCTTGTGTCTTTCTGCATTCACAAACTGTGAAGTGTTTCCCATTGCAAAGGGACCCCGCCCTTTCAGACAAGGCTGAGTGGGGAAGGCAGACACTAGGTCTGCATACAGCAAATGGTCTTAAGAAAAGAGCCTGATCCATCAAGCAAAACCTAATGGGAAAATGCACTAGAGTGCTACACTTAAATGCCACTATGCCATGGAAAGCCTGATTAAACACACTTCCGGAGAACCATTAAAACCCCAAATAACTTGAACCAAACATATCACTCAAGCCTTGTTGTTTGGAAAAAGTACTGATTCAGTAATAGCAAGTCCCATAGAATAATCACAGTGTAATTAAATTGCAGGTCTTTGAGTTATTAAAAATCCTTTATTAAATCCTATGCCACTTTTAACCGTGCATGTTTCCCTTTGTTTCTCACAATGGATATTTGACAACTTCAATTCCCACTGTGGCTGACATAACTTGTGTTATGTAGGATAGATAGGCCTATCAGGTAAGCACAGTGTGGCAATGCTAACATGCCACCACTGGAACTAGGAAGTTATTGACTTCATTCATTGCTATATGGAGTGGACTGGTTGCTTGCAAAATAGATGCTTACAGTATCCTAGGCCTATAGCTTCACTACGATAGAACCCGAGTTTTTTGCTCAGTAAAATCCCTTTGTATAACCTACTCATCTCCCTCATTACTCTCATTTGAAATGTTGTTTGAGTCCTTCTGTGACTGGGACATTGAGGACTCGACCAGGTCGCATTAGTGCTGCAACGTTGGGCTGTTTTTATGCTGAGGAGTCCTCTGCATCACGACAAGAAGGCCGCATGTAGCATCAACCGCAAATATTTACAGTCCACCAAATAAAAACTATCTTGGAGACACAAACGACATGTTGACGAGATGCATGTAAATTATTTTAAAATTAGCACATACTAAAGAAAAACATGAAGGTGACGCTTCATATCTTTGAAGTTATGTTTTGAGGAGGAGCCGATCACTTACGTTTTTATAGTTACTGTATCATCATCTTATCATGCAATTAAATATTGTAGCTGCCAATGTAACATTAGCCTTCTGCGGCCATTTCAACAACCAATACACTTCACCTAAAATGAGTAATATTATCTATATCAATAACCCAACATCATCAACAACTACGCACCACGTAAACCAAGGACCATAAAATGGGGGATTTTTTGTTATTGTGCACAACCTAACTCAAACATAATGTTAATGCCACAGTTAGCCTGTATTTCGAACTGTACAGAATAACAAACGTGCTAAATCATTGCCCTCGCAGCATCACCCTGGGCTACCTTCCGCGCAGCGCCACAGATCCGCACGACCACGCCTGTTTGCATCCATTCTTCTCTACCGTTATTCCACCCATAGTGGAAGTCACAGAACACCATGGAAATCGATATCAGACACTATACAAATTAAATATAATCCAAATTGCGCATAATGTATAAAATATAAAGGTATTTCTGATATGAACAGTAGGCCTACAAGATCAACATGTCTAATGGTGTTAATAGCGCAGGCCTATGAAAAAAACAAAGACCGACAAAACATAGTTTCGTATGCCTATATACGTGATTCACGATGTCATATTTGCTTGATTTCAATTTTTTCCATCATCTCCCAGTAAATTTAGGTAACCTATTTGCTTTGTAGCCAATCTGTGTTACGGAAATTGTCTAACCTCGGCAAAAATTACAATACAACTGGCAATGTGATGAGATAAGCTCGTCTGTTTGAAATAACACATTTATTTGACTTACCAATCAAATAATAAGGAACGAACTTCACCGCCTTGAGAGTCCGCAACGGGCAAACGAGAGGCTGGGCAACAAGAGCTGGGAGTGACTGGGAGAATCCGCACTGCCGCCCCCAAATCCACCAAAAACTGTAGTGCTGCACTGAATTTCGAAGGGGCGGAGATTATAGAGAGTGAAGTAAACCTATCGCTGAGGACTAGCCTACACCATTTAAAAAAAAGAAGCTATATTTGATATGGATTATGTTTTAAAAAATTATTAAATATTGCATAGTTTAGCCTACATCAACATATATGTCCTTGAGTTAGAAAATGTTCCTTCTGTACACTAAATATGTGTCACTTTGTGGCTTTAAGATGTGTCATTTACAGTTTTAATGTAAGACTGCAGGCCCTAAAGACACTGAGGCTATCGAAGATAATTACATCTGTGAGTCATATTTACAGTACAACACATTTTCTACACTACAATTGTACATGTGAAACGTTTTCCTGTAATATTCTCTTTCATTCACTGCTTGTAGATGGACAGGGTATGTCATGATTCTGACTGGCCTTCATCTTGTTCATCCATTGTGCACGCTTATCAATAATGCATTGCAGTCATACACAGGACGTCATAATGGATCTTCAGAAGGACCTCTGATCTACAGTGCCTTCGGAAAGCATTCATACCCCTTGACTTATTCCACATGTTGTTGTGTTACAGCCTGAATTCAAAACGGATTACATTTTTTTCCTCACCCATCTATACACAATATCCCATAATCACAAAGTGAAAACATGTTTTTTGAAATTTTAGCAAATTTATTGAAAATGAAATACAGAAATATCTCATATACAGGTGGTGATTACAGCTGAGCTTTACACACATGGATTGTAAAATATTTGCCCATTATTCTATTTAAAATTCTTCAAGCTCTGTCAAGTTTATTGTTGTTCATTGCTAGACAGCCATTTTCAAGTCATGACATAGATTTTCAAGTCAAAACTATAACTAGATCACTCAATGTCATCTTGGTAAGCAACTCCAGTGTAGATTTGGCCCTGTGTTTTAGGTTATTGTCCTGCTGAACAATGATTTCATCTTCCAGTGTCTTCATTTTTATTTATTTAACTACACAAGTCAGTTAAGAACAAATTCTTATTTACAATGACTGCCTAAGAACAGTCGGTTAACTGCCTTGTTCAAGGGCAGAAATGACAGATTTTTATCTTGTCAGCTCGGGGATTTGATCTAGCAACCTTTCGGTTACAATCCCAACGCTCTAACCACTAGGATACCTCTGTCTGTTGGAAAGCAAACTGAACCAAGTTTTCCTCTAGGATTTTGCCTGTGCAAAATTTGAATTACATTTTTTTAAATCCTAAAAATCAAATCACATTTTATTAGTCACATGTGCCAAATTCAACAGGTGTTCACCTTACAGTGAAATGCTTACTTACAAGCCCCTAACCAACAATGCGGTTAATAAAAATATGGATGAGAATAAGAAATAAAAGTAACAAGTAATTAAAGAGCAGAAATAGTCTGGGTAGCCATTTGATTAGGTGTTCAGAAGCCTCTTGGACCTAGACTTGGCACTCCGGTACCGCTTGCCGTGTGGTAGCAGAGAGAACAGTCTATGACTAGGGTGGCTGGAGTCTCGGACAATCTTTAGGGCCTTACTCTGACACCGCCTGGTATAGAGGGCCTGGATGGTAGGAAGCTTGGCCCCACTGATGTACTGGGCCGTTTGCACTACCCTCTGTAGTGCCTTGCAGTTGGAGGCTGAGCAGTTGCCATACCAGGCAGTGATGCAACCAGTCATGATGCTCTCGATGATGCAGCTGTAGAACCTATTGAGGATCTGAGGACCCATGACAAATCTTTTCAGTCTCCTGAGGGGGAATAGGTTTTGTCGTGCCATCTTCACGACTGTCTTGTTGTGCTTGGAGCATGTTAGTTTGTTGGTGATGTGGACACCAAGGAACTTGAAGCTCTCAACCTGCTCCACTGCAGCCCCGTCAATGAGAATGGGGGCGTGCTAGGTCCTCTTTTTCCTGTAGTCCACAATAATCTAATTTGTCTTGATTACGTTGAGGGAGAGGTTGTTGTCCTGGCACCACACGGCCAGGTCTCTGACCTCCTCCCTATAGGCTGTCTCGTCGTTGTCGGTGATCAGGCCTACAACTGTTGTGTGATCGGCAAACTTGATGATGGTGTTGGAGTCGTGCCTGGCTGTACAGTCATGAGTGAACAGGGAGTACAGGAGGGGACTGAGCACGCACCCCTGAGGGGCCCCTGTGTTGAGGATCAGCATGGCGGATGTGTTGTTACCTACCCTTTCCACCTGGGGTGGCCCATCAGGAAGTCCAAGATCCAGTTGCAGAGGGAGGTGTTTAGTCCCAGGGTCCTTAGCTTATTGATGAGGTTTGAGAGCACTATGGTGTTGAACGCTGAGCTCTAGTCAATGAATAGCATTCTCACATAGGTGTTCCTTTTGTCCAGGTGGGAAAGGGCAGTGTGGAGTGCAATAGAGATTTCATCATCTGTGGATCTGTTGGGGCGATATGCAAATTGGAGTGGGTCTAGGGTTTCTGGGATAATGGTGTTGATGTGAGCGATGACCAGCCTTTCAAAGCAGTTCATGGCTACAGATGTGCTACGGGTCGGTAGTCGTTTAGGCAGGTTGCCTTAGTGTTCTTGGGCACAGGCACTATGGTGGTCTGCTTAAAACATGTTGGTATTACAGCCTCGGACAGGGAGAGGTTGAAAATGTCAGTGAAGACATTTGCCAGTTGGTCAGCACATGCTCGGAGTACACATCCTGGTAAACCGTCTGGCCCTGCGGCCTTGTGAATGTTGATCTGTTGAAAGGTCTTACATCAGCTGCGGAGAATGTGATCGCACAGTCTTCCAGAACAGCTGGTGCTCTCATGCATTGTTCAGTGTTATTTGCCTCGAAGCGAGCATAGAAGTAGTTTAGCTCGTCTGGTAGGTTCGTGTCACTGGGCAGCTCTCAGCTGTGCTTCCCTTTGTAGTCTGTAATGGTTTGCTAGCCCTGCCACATGCGACGAGCTTCAGAGCCGGTGTAGTACGTTTCAATCTTAGTCCTGTATTGACACTTTGCCTGTTTGATGGTTCATTGGAGGGCATAGCGGGATTTCTTATAAGCTTCCGGGTTAGAGTCCCTCTCCTTGAAAGTGGCAACTCTAGCCTTTAGCTCAGTGCCAATGTTGCCTGTAATCCATGGCTTCTGGTTTGGGTATGTATGTACAGTTACTGTGGGAATGACGTCATCAATGCACTTATTGATGAAGCCAATGACTGATGTGGTGTACTCCTCAATGCTATCGGAGGAATCACGGAACATATTCCAGTCTGTGCTAGCAAAACAGTCCTGTAGCTTAGCATCTGCTTCATCTGACCACTTTTTATTGATCTAGTCACTGGTGCTTCCTGCTTTAATTTTTGCTTGTAAGCAGGAATCAGGAGGATAGAATTATGGTCAGATTTGCCAAATGGAAGGTGAGGGAAAGCTTTGTATGCGTCTCTGTGTGTGGAGTAAAGGTGGTCCAGAGTATTTTTTCCTCTGGCTGCACATTTAACATGCTGATAGAAATTTGGTAAAATGGATTTAAGTTTCACTGCATTAAAGTCCACAACTACTAGGAGCACAGCCTCTGGGTGAGCGTTTTCTTGTTTGCTTATGGTGGAATACAGCTCATTCAATTCTGTCTTAGTGCCAGCCTCTGACTGTGGTGGTATGTAAACAGCTACGAAAAACACAGATGAAAACTCTCTAGGTAGGTAGTGTGGTCTACAGTTTATCATGAGATACTCCACCTCAAGCGAGCAATAGCTCGAGACGTCCTTAGATATCGTACACCAGCTGTTATTTACAAAAATACATAGTCCACCGCCCCTTGTCTTACCAGACGCAGCTGTTCTATCCTGCCGGTGCAGCGTATAACCAGCCAGCTGTATGCTGGAAAAAAAGGATTCTACCAGTCCATTGTGAGTAATCGCAGTCCTGTTGTCCAGAAGTTATTTTCGGTCATAAGAGACGGTAGCAGCCACATTATGTACAAAATAAGTTAAAAAAAAGTTAAACAACGCAAATAAACAAACAAAAAAACACAATCGGTTGGGGGCACGTAAAACTTCTGCCTTCTTCTCCGGTGCCATCTTACAGTCCTTGCCAATGACAAGCATACCCATAACATGAAGCAGCCACCACCAGTGATGTGTTGTGATGGATTTACCCCAAATATAACGCTTAGTATTCAGGCCAAAAAGTGTATTTCTTTGCCACATACAGTATTTTGCAGTATTACTTGAGTGCCTTGTTGCAAACAAGATGCATGTTTTGGAATATTTTTATTCTTTACAGGCTTCCTTCTTTTCACTCTGTCATTTAGATTAGTATTGTGGAGTAACTTCAATGCTGTTGATCCATCCTCAGTTTTCTCATATCACAACCGTTAAACTCTGTAACTGTTTTAATATCACCATTGGCATTATGGTGAAATCCCTAAGCAGTTTCTTTCTTCTCCGGCAACTGAGTTAGGATGCACACCTGTACACCATCCAAAGTGTAATTCATAACTTCACCATGCTCAAAGGAATATTCAGCATCTGCTTTTTCTATTTTTACACATCTACCAATTAGTGTCTTTCTTTGTGAGGCATTGAAAATTGAGGGACCTTACAGATAATTGTATGTTTGGGGTACAAATATGAACACGGAATGAGTCCATGCAACTTATTATGCAATTTGTTAAGCACATTTTTACTACTGACCTTATTTAGGCTTGCCATGACAAAGGGGTGACTACTTATTTCAGGTATGATTTTTTTAATTAATTGATCAAATATATAAATTCCACTTTGACATTATGGGGTATTGTGTGTAGATCAGTGACACAAAATCTCAATTGAATCAAATTTTTTATTCAGGCTGTAACACAACAACATGTGGAAAAGGTAAAGGGGTGTGAATACTTTCTGAAGGCACTGCACTTTAGGGTAAAGACGAGCATCAATAGAAAATGGGAACTGAACTGGCAGCTGGGGGGCTGCTGATCTCTAATCCCAGGTACAAACCACTAACGTTGTGCCCTTGAGCAAGGCACTTGAGCAAGGCACTTGGAGAACAAAATTGTGTGTGTCTGGGGGTAATGGGAAAAGGTATATATTACCCTTCTAACCAAATATACAATAAAATACTTATTCCTCTATTCTATTATTCTACACAGTTGTACTGAAACCTGATGCAGATCCATCATTCTGTCTAAATGCAGAAAACTGCTGTGGGCTTCATCATGAGGACTATGAAAAGCGATTAGTTAGCTCACAAAAGCTGTATTCTATGGATTCAACATGCTCTTTTTTTTTCAAAACTTGTGTGGTGGCAAAGTATATTCAATTTGCTAAACGTTATAAATATAGTCTGTTCATGTTAACACTCCAGTACATCAGTCACAATCTATAGCCACAATAGTCACAATTTTAATTTGTTTTTCAGCCAAACATTCTTAAGTAAAACAACCTTATATTTTGGATAGTGCCGGCTTCAGGCATAAGCGACATCAGCAGTCGCTTAGGGCCACCAGCCACTAGGGGGCCCTCAACCCAACATTTTTGAGTTCCAATTTTTTTAGGAACTCAGTTGGGGTCTCAATTTACTATTGAGCGTAAGAACAGTAGAATACACTAGGTGCCATTTTGAAATTTGTTTGTGCATCTTTTGGAAGCTTTTCTCTTGTTATGTCAGTCACTGACAATCACTCAATTTGCCATATCAGCAAACAATTTTGAGATTGGTAGTTAGTCTAGCCAGCTGTCTAAACTTATAGTAATCATAGCTGAATACTGACCGGGCATGCAGGGCACATGCCCAGGGCCCTGATCTCCAGTGGGGCCCATTGATTTTGTTAGTCATTCTCACTGAAATATCATATTAACATGGCAAAAGTCGTGGCAAAATGTGCAGAATTGCAGGAAATTAGCTTTAAAACAGCTAGAATGTCTCTCCACCCCATGGTAAAATTGCAGAAAACTTGCTTTAAACTGCAACATTTCATCTACGCCCCATTGCAAAATGTATAGAATTGCAGGAAATTTGCTTTCAAAAAAAGTTATTTCCGCATCAAGAGGGGAGCAACTAAAATGTTTTGCTGCAAGGTGGGGTGGGGGGGCCCAACCAAATCTTGCTTAGGGCCCCCAAAAGGTTAGCGCCCTCCCTGATTTGGGGTTAGAATTGGGTATGACAGTTGTACATACCATATACTGTATTTTTCTTTAATTGAAAATACCATTTAACAGCAGTTACTTTTGCAGGTTGAACTTCTTATTATTTTAATCTTAACATGACTTCTGACCAAAAATGTAACACAATTGCAACCGATTTCTACTCAGATCTTTACATAAGGCAGCCCCTAAAGGGTTAAAATGCCATCAGTGCCATCAGTTGTTAGGCTCTGAGCCTGCAATTTGGGCTGGGGCTTGAACCTCCACCTGTTGACTGTTCGATCCCTGCCTTTGCAAAACAGTCCCCTCGCCGTCGGCATGCATAGCTCGCCGACCCTCCGCAGCCCTGTCAGAGACTGAGGAGATCCCCTCAAACCCTCCCTCAACCCCTCCCCTACGTGTCATGGGAGTGTAGAAGCTGTGAAACAGCTGGCTGGAGGGATGGGTTGGTGAGTGGCGGGCGATGGCCTTGGTGCTTTTAGCTCTGGGGCCCATCTTTCCGGAGTGGATCCTGCCATCATTGAAAACTTGCTGCTGGGGAGAGGTTACCTCTTTCCCCCCTCTTCCTCCCGGCACCGCTGGCGAACATGACCCCTCGGCATTGAGGTATGTGCTCTCCCCGCCAGGAGAAGGAGACCATGGCCCAGCCTCGCTCCACACGAAAGCTCCGTGTCGCTGGAAAAAGGGGAAACAGACATGAGCACAACTGGGGGGAAGCAGAGGGTGGGGAGGGGGAAGGGAGGGAGGAAGAGATGGGGGAATGCAGCTGTGGCTGGGAGTTGAATTCATCGCATGGTTCAAACGCTGTCCAAAGTTGACGCCCCGATCGAGCAAAGGAAAGTTTTGAGAACGTTTGAAGGATAATATACATTTGCTGTGAATCCCATTTCGTTGTATTTCTTGGAACATTCACACAACGTTCTGAGAATGTAATTAAGAGCATTCTCAATTCATTAAAATACCTTTATGGTATAACATTTGTAACATTGTAATATTACATTTGATTTTGGAAAAATACTATACAGTCGTGGCCAAAAGTTTTGAGAATGACACAAATATTAATTTCCACAATGTTTGCTGCTTCAGTGTCTTTAGATATTTTTGGCAGATGTTACTATGGAATACTGAAGTATAATTACAAGCATTTCATAAGTGTCAAAGAAATGTATTGACAATTACATGAAGTTGATGCAAATAGTCAATATTTGCAGTGTTGACCCTTCTTTTTCAAGACCTCTGCAATCCGCCCTGGCATGTTGTCAATTAACTTCTGGGCCACATCCTGATTGATGGCAGCCCGTTCTTGCATAATCAATGCTTGGAGTTTGTCAGAATTTGTGGGTTTTTGTTTGTCCACCCACCTCTTGAGGATTGACCACAAGTTCTCAATGGGATTAAGGTCTGGGGAGTTTCCTGGCCATGGACCCAAAATATCGATGTTTTGTTCCCCGAGCCACTTAGTTATCACTTTTGCCTTATAGCAAGGTGCTCCATCATGCTGGAAAAGGCATTGTTTGTTACCAAACTGTTCCTGGGTGGTTGGGAGAAGTTGCTCTCAGAGGATGTGTTGGTACCATTCTTTATTCATGGCTGTGTTCTTAGGCAAAATTGTGAGAGTGAGCCCAGTCCCTTGGCTGAGAAGCAACCCCACACATGAATGGTCTCAGGATGCTTTACTGTTGGCATGACACAGGACTGATGGTAGCGCTCACTTTGTCTTCTCCGGACAAGCTTTTTTCCGGATGCCCCAAACAATCGGAAAAGGGATTCATCAGAGAAAATGACTTTACTCCAGTCCTCAGCAGTCCAATCCCTGTACCTTTTGCAGAATATCAGTCTGTCCCTGATGTTTTTTCTGGAGAGAAGTGGCTTCTTTGCTGCCCTTCTTGACACCAGGCCATCCTCCAAAAGTCTTCGCCTCACTGTGCGTGCAGATGCACTCACACCTGCCTGCTGCCATTCCTGAGCAAGCTCTGTACAGGTGGTGCCCCGATCCTGCAGCTGAATCAACTTTAGGAGACGATCCTGGCACTTGCTGGACTTTCTTGGAAGCCCTGAAGCCTTCTTCACAACAATTGAACCACTTTCCTTGAAGTTCTTGATGAAATAAATGGTTGATTTAGGTGCAACCTTACTGGCAGCAATATCCTTGCCTGTGAAGCCCTTTTTGTGCAAAGCAATGATGACAGCACATGTTCCCTTGCAGGTTGCATGGTTGACAGAGGAAGAACAATGATTCCAAGCACCACCCTCCTTTTGAAGCTTCCAGTCTGTTATTCGAATTCAATCAGCATGACAGAGTGATCTCCAGCCTTGTCCTCGTCAACACTCACACCTGTGTTAATGAGAGAATCACTTACTGTCACGGTTGTCATAAGAACTGGACCAAGGCGCAGCGTACGTAGAGTTCCACATCTTTATTATCAAGTGAAACTTCAGCAAAACAAAACAATAAATGAACAATGAAACGTGACTACGTGGTGCACATGCACTCACTCAAAAACAATATCCCACAAACACAGGTGGGAAAAACAGTTACTTAAATATGATCTCCAATTAGAGGCAACGATTACCAGCTTCCTCTAATTGGGAACCAAACCAAAACACCAACATAGAAACGTTAAACTAGAACACCCCCTCGTCACACCCTGACCTACTACACCATAGAGAAACAAGGGCTCTCTATGGTCAGGACGTGACACTGACATGATGTCAGCTGGTCCTTTTGTGGCAGGGCTGAAATGCAGTGGAAATGTTTTGGGGGGGATTCAGATCATTTGCATGGCAAAGAGGGACTTTGCAATTAATTGCAATTCATCTGATCACTCTTCATAACATTCTGTAGTATATGCAACTTGCCATCATACAAACTGAGGCAGCAGACTTTGTGAAAATGTATATTTGTGTCATTCTCAAAACTTTTGGCCACGACTGTACATTCCAAGCCATTACTAATACACATGATTTAACACTGAACCCATGGGCTGATCTCTCAGACAGATTAATCCTAGTCCTGGACAAAAAAAAAATGCTTTCAATGGAGATTCTCCATAGAGAATGGCCAGGACTAGGCCTAATCTGTGTCTTGGAAACCTGCCCTATGAGTTTCCAGGAACACGATTGAAGAAAACTTTATTAAATGTTAGCTGCAGAGGATAGCAAGCAGCAAAATGACTCTGCTGAGATTGTATAAATCTTACCCTTCCTTGGTATGGTTGGTCCTGTAATTTCCTTGAATCATATTGGTGAATAAAAGACATGTGCTCCAGCAACACTTTTGGGCTACCAATAGAGCTCAGCATGGGAACTGTGAACCATAAGCCATGAAGTAAAATGTCACTCACTGCAGTTAAATAGTTACATTTTTGTTGCACAGATCATCTTTTAGATGCAACTAAGCCACACAAATATATTTGTTCTAATCCATACACTCCTTCAACCCTAAGTGCCAACCTGACATAGTATCAATGCCTTTATTTGAGTCTAATGTAAGTGAATGTAAAAGATAGAGGCTTAATTGCATAACACAAACAATCATGAATGTGCTTGCGCAAACACACACACGGCTCACCAATTCCTGAAGCAGGCACTCTGTTGTTGTTCCTCCCATGTCTGACCAGGGCGTGTGTTTGTTGAATGGCCTGGTAGTCTTGTCTCTGAGTGCTGTCCTTTCTGTAAGGTGCCTGGGTGCTCACATCGTGATACGATGTATTGGGCCACCAGTGACACTGTTATAAGTTTCATGGAGAGAAAATGAATTATCAGGGAATGAAATGTAACTAAAATGGCTGTTATTTTATTTGTCCGGCATGTAACTAAACTGGTCATTGCAGAATGGTTGCAATTATGAATAACATTTCATGGAACATACCTGCTCAGCCATTGTACTCTCTGTCTCCATGTGAGAAATGGGTGCATTCATGAACCTGACATTGGTTCTTATGAACTTGGCATTGTACAGTTGTGGGGTATTGTGTGTTTTAAGCTGATCATATTCCTTGGGATCTCTCTGAGCATATGAATGGACTTTATAGACTTTATCAGGGTCCAATCTGTCAGGTATCTTCTCATCAAATATCCTGTATGTATTTGAGCTAAAAACAGAGGGAAAGAGTCAATCTACTTAAAGTTTGCAACAACAAATTAACGGCAGCAAATAAGCCTACCTCCAAATCACATTGTTGCAATAGGACATAGCCTAACAAATAGAAACAATTCACATGTAACTGTATAGCATTGGGTTGTAAATAATTTCCTGCCATAGAAACAACACGAATTTAAAATGATTGAAATAGTCATTAAAATACCTCGTGGATTACTTGCAAGTGTGCACACAATGATTATGAAGAAATTTTATTGAATCAATATCTATTCAATCATTAGTCATAAGTTCTGAACATCGATCTAGGTCTTTTACAAACGGAAATACTGTACTTACTGGAAAGACTCGCAGACTTTCTTCTTTCTTGGCAAGCAGATTTCAGCACACTGATACATTTTACTCATGATAAAGTGAAATGTGTGTGAAAGAAAATGTCGTATGGACTTTGGCAGCGAATTCATTATTTCCAGGTTGCTAAGCAACTTAATTATTGCGCAGCAGCCAGTCAACAAGTTGTAATAATGGTCAATGTAACACTAACCGTATATATATTGTACATATATTTCGACAGTTAGCAACCTAGGTAAAAATCAATACAAGGTCTTGAAACTATTTCTGCTAAACCAATGTCAAATAACGTTCACTCTTAAATCATAAGTGACAACCCTTCCACAATTGCCAAATAAGAAATACATAGGAAAATTATTTGTGGTAAATCGTATAACTTGTTGCCGATAAATTGTGTATGCAGGGCTCCCTTGCGAAAGAGGCCTTGGCCTCAACGGGACTCCTTGTGCAAATAAACGTTGAGTAAAAAAAATATGTATTTTTACAGTAGGGCAACTAACTGAACCATTAGGTCGATATTGGATACATCTGAGTACTAGCCTAGTGTCACGGCTGTCTGAATGATCGGACCAAAATGCAGCGTCGGTTTCGTTCCACACATTTATTGGACTGTGAAACTTAATGAAATACAAAAATACACTTAAGGACAAAACAACAAACCGTGACGCAGGAGGAACAAACACTACTCACAAAGTATAATCACCCACAAAACACAAGTGGGACAAACATCAACTTAAATATGACCTCCAATTAGAGACAACGACAACTGGCTGCCTCTAATTGGAGATAATGCCAAACAAAAACCAACCTAGAAATACAAAACTAGAAACTAAACATAGAAATACAAAAACGGACAAACACCCCCTGTCAAACCCTGACCTACTCTACCATAGAAAATAACAACTTACTATGGTCAGGACGTGACAGTACCCCCCTCCCCCTCCCAAAGGTACCCCCACCTACAAAACCAACAACAAAACCCCCCTAAACAACAACCCGATATATATATATATATATATATATATATATATATATATATATATATATACGCTTAGTGCTGAAATCTGCTTGCCAAGAAAGAAGAAAGTCCTAGATCGATGTTCAGAACTTATGACTAATGATTGAATAGATATTGATTCTTAGAGGAACAAACCCTGCACCGACCGGTAGTGTGACCTCTGCGGCCACAGATGGTGCACGAGCGGGAACCCCCTCCGGTCTCCCTGCGCACCGCCCCTCCCAGCTCCATGGGTATTGGAGAGGGGGTGCGAGAAGATGGAACCACCAGACCCCGATATGAACGTCCGCGAGTAGCCAGCAGGTTGTCCAGCCGGATGGACAGGTCCACCAGCTGGTCAAACGTGAGGGTGGTGTCTCTGCAGGCCAGCTCCCGATGGACGTCCTCGCGCAAACTGCAGCGGTAATGGTCGATCAGGGCCCGGTTGTTCCATCCCGCGCCGGCAGCCAGGGTCCTAAACTCCAGTGACAACTCCTCGTCTCCTGCCTCAGATAGTAGAGGCGTTCATCTCTCGCTCTACCCTCGGGCGGGTGGTCGAAGACTGCCCGGAAACGGCGGGTGAACTCCTCAAAATGGTTCAACGCCGCATCTCCCTCTCTCCACACGGCGTTGGCCCACTCCAGGGCTTTCCCGGTGAGGCATGAGACGAGGGCAGACACCCTCTCATGGCCAGATGGAGCCGGGTGGACGGTGGCCAGGTATAGGTCCAGTTGAAGTACGAACCCCCGGCAGCCTGCAGCCTCTCCGTCGTACTCCTGGGGCAGGGAAAGACGAATCCCACTGGAACCAGGTGGAAAATGGGCGCTCAGGGGAGACCCCGGTTGTGCTGGTGGAGGCGCTGGAAGAACTCCCTGTCTCTCCCAGCGGTCCATTTTCTGGACAACGCGGTCCATGGCAATACCAAGATGGTGAAGTATTGCTGCATGCTCCTGGACGCGCTCCTCGACCTCTATGGCCGAGGTACCTTGTCCTGCTGACTCCATAAATGGGTTGGTGATTCTGTAATGGGTTCGTGCTGGTGGCAGGGAAGTCAGGCGCAGGAAAGTGAACTTGGTATAAACAGAGCAGTTTAATAAATGCAAAAAAACTCTGAAAACCAATATATACAAAAATAATATAAAAGGGTACAAAACCCATCGCACACCAAAACATGACTTGCACAAAACATACAACAAACAATCACCGACAAAGACATGAGGGGAAACAGAGGGTTAAATACACAACATGTAATTGATGGGATTGAAACCAGGTATGAAGTAAGACAAAACAAAACCAATGGAAAATGAAAAATAGATCAGCGATGGCTAGAAGCCCGGTGACGTCGACCTCCGAACACTGCCCGAACAAGGAGAGGGACCAACTGCGGCGGAAGTCGTGACACCTAGGCCTACTGTATTAGTCCATTATACAGACAAGGGAAATGTGTCTTCCTGATTATGCCCTAATTGACTTAGGCTATTCAACTAATTACTCTTAAAGTAACTGTCCAGTGTTCCCAGATTTCTATTAAATATGACCTATAATTAATTACAATATGAGTGAAATAGTTTTCCTTCCAAGAAAATGTAATTAAATATGTTAGAAAGCAGTGTTTCTGTGTTGGATAGTGCTGAGCGATTAGTGCTTTTTGAGGTCGGTTCAGTTTCGGTTCGATGATTAAAACATAATTTAATGGTTTTCGATAATCTTTTTCAACAAATGCATTATGAAATGAAGTGCTAGGAATTCATTGATCAACTCAAGTAAACAAGTAGAACAGATCTCTCAGTGCCTGTTAATGAATGAAGTTGACACCGACTAGAATAATTATCCTACAGTACAGGGTCCTCCTCTCGCATATTGCTTGGTCTGCTGCTCCATCGTTGTGGACATAGGTAAGCTTGCATGCATGATATCATACAGGCTATGTTTTTTTGAGATAGCTAAATCATCTATTTTATTGACTGTTTAAGAATGATGAATAGTCAGAATAGTGGTGTTTCACTGTGAAGCTAATATTGCATTAGAGCTGATGTTTTTTTCTACTGAATAGGCTTGCATTGTGATTAATTCATACAACTATCACACCCGTGCATATTATTAAATGACACCGATGTTCAAGATATAACATGCTTTTAAATTAATTGATAACTAATATAGAAAGGTGATATGATGCAATCTAACTAGATGAGAAGGCCTAAGCTACTTCAACCTAATGTACGCTAAATACATTGGATCCAAAACAAATGTTGGCATGTTATAAAAGATGATAATATAATTAAATAAATGCATATCAAACAAGAATACATATTCATTTAAATTAATACAGCATTGTAAAATTATTGATGCTTTTCTCTCTCCTTGCAGGGGATTAGACATATGAACTGCAGTCACCAGCTGCCCAAACCTCAAAACCAGAAACAAGTGGAGACATCAACACTTGTCATTTTTAATGTTAAAATTGTTTGGGTTTTTGAGTCCTTAAAACAGTCCATTGTACAAAATAAGTAATTCCCAAATGAGGGACATCTCAAGGAGATTAACCTCCAACATTCATAAGCTTGTTCAGTACAAGGGCAAATTTAGTTTTTTTTTAAAAGTAATTGTGGTCTAAATTGAAGACTTGCACACAGTGTAATCCCCCGGGACATAAAACATGTCTGTAATTTAGAAGGGGCTTCATAAATTACAATGTCATGACAAATCTGCATGATAAACAATAACATGGGTGAATTTATTTCTATCTAAATTGTGGTGTTGGCTCCTGAATAATACCCTGGGATATGGTAATTATCCTGGTGGCTGGGTGGTTCACAACAAGTTCTTTACATCTGCAGGGTGTCATTGTGGGATGTGCTTCAACCTGGAACAAGCAGAGACAATGAAGAAGAAATTAACCTCACTGCTAAAATGTCACTGCTGGTTCAAGTTGCTGAACCCACAACTACCTTTATTAATGTGCAATTGGCCAAGGCTTGGCCAATTAGGTGCCCACTTTAGTCCCTGAAAACAAATGGGGAAAAAACAATTTGCTATATGTCTTTAGTGGGCTAGCAAGTTCACCAATTCATGATATAAAAAATTATTGGGTCTTCACAATTGAAACATTTCCGAATCTACGATTAGTTAGTTTAGTTGTTCCTCTCTATACAGCCAAAAAGCAGGATAAGATCACCTGCTAGCTAGCTATAGCGGCCAAGGTGTTAGCTAGCTAGCTAGCTTTGCACCGGGCTGATAAATACCAGTTACTCAACATTTGAATTAAAAATTCATAGCTATGTGTCACGGATCCCTCTGGAGCTTTCATTGCGCACACCTGGCCCCATTCCCACTGATTGTATTTGTATGTATGTGCCCTTTGTTCACCATGGTGCTGTCGATTGTTGTTCCAATGTCCATTGGTGCATGTGAGTACCTGTGCTGTGTGTTTTGAGCTTTCGTGCTCTTGTGCATTGCGCAGATTATTACGGGTCTCATCCCGTGTGTTAATCATCGTGCGTGTGTGTTATTTATTCAAGGTACTCCTCGCTCTTTTGTTTGGGTTTCAACGCTGTGTTTTTGTTACGTGTTTGTTTGGTCTTCGTCCCCATGCTTTTACACGGCACGCCGTAATTTGGGTGAAATAAAAACCCATATTACGTATTCCTGCGCCTGTCTCCCGAATCATTCATGCCAACGTGACACAATGAAAGTAATTTGTGGAAAATGTTCACCATTTGGTGAATAAATAAACGTTATACTTACATTTCCCGAAGTTATTCCTTATTCTTCTAGAAAATGTAATCCGAAGCAGGGACTTCTGTCCGCCATTAATTCAGGAATGTAATTTTTTCCCCGCTGCGCCACAAGGTGTAATAGGATAGCCTCTTCGGTGAAGGATACATGGGATTGGAACATGCCAATTCTGATCTCTCGTTAAACAATCAAAGATGCTAAATTCACCTGCACAGCTGATCTATATTGCAACCATTAAAGGTCACATCATTACCGCTCCCTAAAAGTCTTTCAAGATATGTTGCCCTCTGGATGGTATTGTCATCACAACTGGGTCCTTTTTGAACAGACTAAGGGCGATTGATCTATTTGACATGAGCTAGATTTCCATCCAATTGGCGACAGATTTTCATGAGAATATAAAATAATCTGCATAAAGAAAATATGTGCATTTTCCCACCAGTGGTATGTTTCCAACAAACAGACTTCTTGTGGATAAACATCAGTGTGTGATGATGTAGTGCACACAAAATTGACTTTTTTCGCTTACGTTTTATTGTACCAAATAAATAGCAAATGTGCCTACTCTGGTCTTGGCACTTGCGCTCTAGCCAACAGCTCACAGATACAGTGCGGGTAGGCTAGTCTACATGATGAGATTATTATGCATAGAGGGAGAATATATAAGGGATAAACACTGCTGTTCTGTACATTACCTTGGAAATGATGGACGACACAGTGGTGATAAGAGACGGACCAAGGCGCAGTGTTTGTTGAGTTCCACATATTTATTTAAAGTGAAACTTCTTCAACCAAAACAATAAACAAGCAACACAATGTGACTACGTGGTGTAACAAGAACCACCACAAACAAACAATATCCCACAAAGCAGGTGGGAACCCTTAAGTATGATCCCCAATTAGAGACAACGAACATCAGCTGCCTCTAATTGGGAACCATACTAAGAGCACCAACATAGAAATGGAAAGACTAGAACACCCCCCTAGTCACGCTCTGACATAAACACCATAGAGAACCAAGGGCTCTCTATGGTCAGGGCATGACAGTACCCCCCCAAAGGTACGGACTCCGGCCGCAAAATCTGAAACCAAATGGGGAGGGTAGGGGGGGATGACAAGTGTCGGTGGCGGCTCCGGTGCGGGTCGTAGCCCCTGCCCAGACTCCGGATCCGGCCATGGCCTCTCACTGGAAGCTCCGGGCCGTTGACCGTCACTGGAAGCTCCGGGCCATTGACCATCCCTGGAAGCTCCGGGCCGTTGACTGTCACTGGAAGCTCCGGGCCGCTGACCGTCACTGGAAGCTCCGGACCGTTGACCGTCACTGGAAGCTCCGGGCCGTTGACCGTCACTGGAAGCTGCGGGCCGTTGACCGTCACTGGAAGCTGCGGGCCGTTGACCGTCACTGGAAGCTCTGGACTGTGAACCGTCGTTGGAAGCTCTGGACTGTAAACCGTCGCTGGAGGTTCCAGGCTTTAGAGGCGCACGGGAGGCCTAGTGCGGGGAGCAGGCACAGGATGTACCGGGCTGCGGAGGCACACTGGAGGCCTGGTGCGTGGAGCCGGCACAGGACGTACCGGGTTGGGGGAGGCGCACTGGAGGCCTGGTGCGTGGAGCTGGCACAGGTGGCACCGGACTGGTGACACGCACTTCAGGGCGAGTGCGAGGAGCTGGCACAGGATGTACCGGACTGGGGAGGCGCACTGGAGGCCTGGTGCGTGGAGCCGGAACAGGTGGCACCGGACTGGTGACACGCACTTCAGGGAGGGTGCGGGGAGCTGGCACAGGAAGTACCGGACTGGGGAGGCGCACTGGAGGCCTGGTGCGTGGAGCCGACGCAGGTGGCACCGGACTGTCAACACGCACTTCAGGAAGGGTGCGGGGAGCTGGCACAGGACTCACCAGACTGCTCTTCAGGTCGGATGCCGTGCAGAACACACTTACATAACATTTCTCTCCTCTCTCTCTCTCAACTTCTCCATCGCCTCCCTGATGGTCTCTGGCTCTTCAGGGCGAGTGTGGGGAGCTGGCACAGATGGCACCGGACTGGTGTCACGCTCTTCAGCACGCCTGCGCTGCAGCATACTCCTCGCCAAAGTCATTCTCCGATATCCCTCTTTACACCGCTCCATCGACTCCCAGACTCTCTCCTTGGCTCGGCCAACCACCCCTCATGCCCTCCCCCCAAAAAATCTTGGGGTTTCTGTGGCCGCGGTCCCCGGCGTCGTCGCTATCCTTCCTGAGTCCTCTGCGACTCCCGCCAAGGAAGGGTCTCGCATCCACTCATGACCTCCTCCCATGTCCAAAACTCCTTTACCTCATGAACACGCTGCATGGTCCTCTTTTGGTGGGATATTCTGTCACGTTTGTTGATATTGATGGACCAAGGCATAGCGTGAGTTGAGTTCCACATCTTTAATATACAGTGAAACTAAGAAAACAACAAACATGCAACGAATGTGAAGTCATAGTGCTCAACACAAAAACAATATCCCACAATGCAGGTGGAAACAGGGACTCCTTAAGTATGATCCCCAATTAGAGACAACGATAATCAGCTGCCTCTAATTGGGAACCATACTCAAACCCAAACATAGAAATATAATTGACTAGAACACCCCCTAGTCACTGACCTACAACACCATAGAAAACCAAGGGCTGTCTATGGTCAGGGCGTGACACCGAGTTGAGCCCCTTTGCAGAGTTCATTTCTCCAAGGTAATGAAAACAATACTAAAGCACACACATTTCTATGGTAGAAATAAAAAAAAACGTTCATATTTTCCTTCTTATAAGAGAATTCATACTTTCTTATCTTTGGGTTGCAAGAGACGTGACCCAGTTCGTTATATGTTCTGTTGCCATGCTTGCTGGCAATGTTCTTGTCCCTTGCTTGCTAGCTAGCCAACTAGTTAAAGCTAACACAGTCATGACCTCTGAATGCAGAATAACAGCAAAGTTGCTGCAAATGCATTAGTTTAAGATTTTTTATATTGAAATTCATTTGGATACATTACAATGAGCTGATGATGCCCGATTTTGCCTGGCACCGCTAGAAAAGTTTGCCTTCTTGCCAGGACACTCGACAATGTTCATTACGAGGAGATCGCATTGCATATCAATTGCTAGGCTAGCTAAATAGTTTGTTGCTTGACATTCATTTGGATACATACATAACAATGAGCTGATGGTGCCAGATTTTGCCTGGCATTGCTAGAAAAGTTTGCCTTCTCATCAGGACACTCAACACTGTTCATTACATTGCATATCAAACACTAGGCTAGAAGCTAGCTAAATAATTTGTTGCTAACAAACCTGCCAATATGACAACTGAATTCAAAAATACCAGTTGCTGATAACAGCTGGTCAAACTAGAAACATGTGGTAGGATTTAACAGCACTTCTGTCATGACTGCAACATGACTGCAACAGTAACATTAGAGACCTGTGAAATTCATGTTCATCACTCCCCACGTTATGTTACGTCTGCTCCCGCTCCCCCTCTCTGGCGCTCGAGGCCGCCAGTCTGCTCATTACGCACAACTGTCACCATCGTTACATCGGACTCACCTGGACTCCATCACATCAGTGATTACCTCCCCTATATCTGTCACTTCCTCAGTTTCATCCCAGTGTCTGCATTGATGTTTTGTTTCTCTTGTCCAGACGCTGTTTTTGCGTTGTTTAATCTGTTTATTATTAAATTCTCACCCTGTACTTGATTCCTGTCTCCCAGCGTCTGTCATCTCAAGACCGTTACAGAATGCAGACACCACAATTGGAAGCATCAGGGATTTTTTGTTGTTGTTGGTGATGTCGGACTCGGGTGCCGCTGCCAAAGCAATCTTTGGATGCCTCACCTGGCTTGTCATGCTCCCATGCCTCGGCTGGCTTGTGGGTTCCTGCGTCTCGGCCGGCCCGTCCGGCTCACCCAGGTAGGACGCCAGGTGGCACCCCTAGAGGGGTGGTACTGTCAAGTCTGCCCCTGCTCCCCCTTCTGGTGCTCGAGGCTGCCAGGCTGCTCATCATTACGCACACCTGTCACCATCGTTACACGCACCAGCGCTTCATCGGACTCAACTGGACTCCATCATGTCATTGATTGCCTCCCCTATATCTGTCACTTCCTCAGTTTCATCTCCGTGTCTGCACTGATGTTGTTTTGTTTCTCTTGTCCAGACGCTGTTTATGCTTTCATGTCTATTTATTATTAAATCCTCACCCTGTACTTGCTTCCCGTGTCCCAGAGTCTATTGTCTCAAGACCGTTACGCGTTATGTCATCAGATGATCGAAAAAAACATGTCTTCTGCAAAAACACAAATGCTAGTTAACTAGCTATCTACGTTTTTCCTGGTTGGACCTGCGTTTACAATGTATCCAATTTCAGTTTGTGTGGTTGTTGGTTTAGCTTTCTGTAACTTTGTAGAAAATACGGTCTGTGTGGGTAGGTGCATATTGCGTTATGATTGCAAGGTGTCATGATATCTTTTCTAACTGTCCCATTATCTGGTTTCTAATTAATTTTACATACACAAACAGATCCCACCATGTCGAATGAACAAATTATCTGTCGACATTTATAAAACTGTAGCAAAACTTCCTGTTTCTATCACAGCTGCCATTATTTATTTTGTTATAAGGTATGACTTTACTCACATAAAAACTATAGATGGAAACGTGGTTATAGACAAGCATTTCGTACAATAGAAATAAACTATTTCCTCTACTGTGGCAATTTAGCCAACACTTTGTTTGAACGGAAACTACTGTTGGTATAGCCTACTGTCACGTCCTGACCATAGTAAGATGTTATTTTCTATGGTAGAGTAGGTCAGAGCGTGACAGGGGGTGTTTTGTGTTTTTCTATGTTTTCTATATCTATGTTTAGGTTCTAGTTTTTAATTTCTATGTTGTTTTTTGGGATGATCTCCAATTAGAGACAACTGGTCCTTGTTGTCTCTAATTGGAGATCATACTTAAGTAGGGTTTTTTTCCCACCTGTGTTGGTGGGTAGTTGTCTTCTGTTTAGTTTATGTACCTGACAGAACTGTGTGCTTTCGTTTTCTCTTTGTTATTTTTCTTTAGTGTTCTGAGTTTAAATAAATATTCATCATGGGCAATCAACACACTGTGCTTTGGTCCCCTCTCTACAACAGCCGATACAGAACTACCCACCACGACTGGATCAAGCAGCGTGCCCAGGAGAAGATGGATTCCTGGTCTCTGGAGGAGTTGCGAGAGAGGATAGACTGGACTTGGGGGCAAGTATTGGACAGATACAGAAGCCTGCCGGGGAAGCACGAGAGACAGCCTCCAAAAACAATTGGGGGGGGGGCACACGGGTAGATTGGCGGAGTCAGGGTTGAGACCTGAGCCAACTCCAAGTGCTTATCGGGGTGAGCATGTGCCTACTCCTCGCACTCTCCCTCCCCGTGTACCTCCACAGCCCAGTACGTCCTGTGCCTGCTCCTCGCACTCTCCCGCCAGTGCGCCTCCACGGCCCAGTATACCCTGTGCCAGCTCCGCGCATGCGGTCTCCAGTGTGTCTCCCCAGTCCGGTGAGACCTGTTCCAGCTCCACGAAAGAAGCCTCCAGTGATGATCTATGGTCCGAAGCCTCCAGTGATGATCCATGGCACGAAGCCTCCAGTGATGATCCATGGCCCGGAGCCTGTAGGGATAATCCATGTCAAGAAGCCTGTAGGGATGATCCATGGCCCGGAGCCTCCAGTGATGATCCATGGCACAAAGCCTCCAGTGATGATCCATGGCGCGGAACCTGTAGTGACAATCCATGGCGCAGAACCTGTAGAGACGATCCATGGCACGGAGCCTGCAGCGACGGTCCCCGGTCCAGAGCCACCAGCGGCGGTCCCCGGTCCGGAGCCTCCAGCGGCGCTCCCCGGCCCGGAGTCTTCAGCGGCACTCCCCGGCCCGGAGTCTTCAGCGGCGCTCCCCGGCCCGGAGTCTTTAGCGGCGCTCCCCTGCCCGGAGTCTTCAGCGGCGCTCCCCAGCCCGGAGTCTCCAGCGGCGCTCCCCAGCCCAGAACCTCCAGCGGCGGCCAGCAGCCCAGAACCTCCAGTGGCGGCCTGCAGCCCAGAACCTCCAGCGATGATCTACAGTCCAGTTCCTTCGACGATCCACGGTCCGGTGGTACTAAAGCAGAGGGATCAGTGGGTGGAGCGGGGGTGGAGCCCCGAACCGGAGCCGCCTCCTCTGCTGGAAGATCCACTGGAGGATAAGGTTATGTGGACTGCACTAGAGCCGCCATAGACAGGAGTTACCCACCCTACCCTCCCTTTTTTGTTTTTTAGTGGCATTCGGAGTCTGCACCTTTGGGGGGGGGGGTTACTGTCACGTCCTGACCATAGTAAGATGTTATTTTCTATGGTAGAGTAGGTCAGGGCGTGTTTTGTGTTTTTCTATGTTTTGTATATCTATGTTTAGGTTCTATTTCTATGTTTTTTTTGGGATGATCTCCAATTAGAGGCAGCTGGTCCTCGTTGTCTCTAATTGGAGATCATACTTAAGTAGGTTTTTTTCCCACCTGTGTTGGTGGGTAGTTGTCTTGTGTTTAGTTTATGTACCTGACAGAAATGTGCGCTTTTGTTTTCTCTTTGTTATTTTTTCTTTAGTGTTCTGAGTTTAAATAAATATTAATCATGAGCAATCAACACGCCGCGCTTTGGTCCCCTCTCTACGACAGCAGTTACACCTACTGACTGCTATTATTTTGTTTCCTATTTATGTTATACAAAAGCATTTGGGATGGGAATTTCTTACCTATATTGGGGGTAAAATAACCATGGACCGTTCATATTTGAGGTCTAGAATTGGACCCACACTGATACAGTAGGTCTATATCTGCGTGCTGAAGGCAGTGGCCCTAACCACTAAGCGACCACAGACCTTAAGATAGCCCAGGGTCCCACATAATTCTTGAGTTGATTTTTCTCGTGAATTATTTGACTCCTCTCTAGAGAAACATAGTATTGGGCTCACAAAAAAACAGAACTAAATGTAATTCAAGTATTTGAAGCAATGTCGGTCAATTAGTTGTTCAATTAATAACAAACAAAAAAAGTACATTTCGGTTAATTGCTCAGCACTGGTGTTGGAATGGTGTGGCCAACAACAGAATGGTGTGGCCAGTATACCAGCCATTGCAAATAGACCACTGATTGGCCACTTGTTGACTCATACACTATGAGGAAATAGCAAGCATTTTTAAAACAGTCTGGTTGAGATACAAGTTTGAGGTGGGTTTTTTAAAGTATTTTTTTCTTCAATTCATGCTTTGGCCACAGATACGAGTATACAGTAGGATGAGTCAACAACATTATTTGGGTATGAGTTAGCAGAATATTAACTTTTAAAAGTGAGATTTTCACTGGAAAGTTACTTTAAATAAAACTAAACTAACTAATCAAATCACAGCACACAAGCCAAGGGAGTCAGTCTTCTTGTGTGTGGGTGTGCGTGTGTTCGGACCACTAAATGGCGGCTTTGTGGTAGCTTGAAAACATTGTTGAAACTATCCTCTGGATGTCATGAACAGGCAGTCATTGCATCTAGAGTGCTGTCTATGAATTTGAGAGGGGTTACATTTCTCAAACCCCATCCCTCAACTCAGCTGTATATCAAAATAAGCGGCGTAGCAGCCTATTTATTGTTTTTCGAATCGCACTGTAGCTCTAAACTGAGAATATTACATTCCAAGTTACTCACATCTATGTATGTTGTTAAATAACAGCGCGAAGTGCAAACAATGACATTTATTTCAAAATTATTACGAAATTGATAGGATAAAATATAATTTAGATACCCTTGCTCCATCCATGGCGTAGCTTAATGATCCAAATGCAAAATGGCTTTACACTAATAAAGCTGGAGCAGTAAGAGTTTAACCAGTGCAAAGTGCATCTATCTGCTTGGACTGCAGGACACGATGCTTTCCAGAGACACACACACACACACAGACACCAAATATTGACCTTGTATTGTTGTTTTTTTCCATCTGGGTGGTAAACCTGTATTTAAACCCTTAAGCCTCTGATCTAATCTCATCGCTGTCAGTTAAAAGGATTCTGGCCTGGCTGGCAGTGTATATGCAGATTTACTACAGACGGCCATGCTGGGAAGGTTTTTTTATTATGATGGGAAAGCAATTTCCTTTTAAATACATAACATTTTTTATTCTGCAAATTTGTATTCCAGTTCCTGCGCAGGTACATCTGTTTCCATGCATTTTGCCTGGTCTTTTTTTTTCAAAATCAAAGCCTGCAGAGTAAAGGATAGCTGACTCTGATTTCAGTGTATATTTTGTTGTGGAGCAAGAGCAAAAACTCATGCCTAGAGGGTCAACTGCCTCTTAGAACCAACTTCTCTGGTTTGAAACGGCCTATGTGGCATCGATATGAGTCAGAAACATTCATTTCAGTGTCAAAATTGACGACAAAGTATAAAACTGTGTTTTGTAAGTGAGTTCATCACAACTACTGGAGGGTTGGGTATGGATTATTTAACGCCGATTTATGGACATTCTGGTGTCTGCATTGAACCTACAGCATTTACTGCGATGCGGCCTCTGCAGAAGTCAGGGCATTCATACTTGTGCTTCTCAGAGCAGAGCTGTTGTGAATGAAGTTGTCAAGGAAGTGAGTTTGTGTTTATACAGGACGTATCGCCCCCACCTACAGTCAGCCAATGTTAAATCGGAGCTATACGGAGCCCTCACATTGTTACAACATTTGTGAGGCCATGGCGAGACGGTACGGAGCTCCGCAATTGCGGCACACCCTTGAGTTACATTCAACATGGTTACTTCTGCTGCCTGTCAACCGTCAAACTACTGGTGATGGTGAGTACGTTAGTAGATAGTTGTTACTATACAACATTATTTGATAATGCTAGCGAGCTAAATACATCAAGCTAACGTGTAATGGGATGTAGCATGTCAGAAGGGACAAAAGTTGACTACAAATAAGACAGGTATAATATTTGTACATTGTTATATTAGCAGAACATTGCTTCTAACAATATTATGTGTCGTATGGTTTATTCTACATGGAACTGTTACACTTGAAAGTTATCAAAACACTTTGTTTATCAGCTTCCTCCTGGAGATAACTTTGAATTTGGCAGTAGCCTAGAGAGTGGTATGAGAAGAGTGCCGTCCTCCTTGCATCTCACATCTATCTGTCTGTGGTTATTGAACTCTGCCTTCTGGACCCATGGGTTGAGGCAAACTCTGTCATATCCAGGATGGAGTGCACTCCACCCCTCCTGCCACCTGATTGCACCTGTCCATAACCTGAAATACATTACATAGATGGAATGGACTTCATCCCCCACTGGAGACTGTATACTAGCTATGCTACCAGTTTATACGAACGGGAGTTAGCATTTAGCAGCTACTTTTTCTAAATCTAAAAAGGGACAACTTCTAAATGTTATGCAGCCAAATATATCTAAATCTTATTTTAGTAACCCCATTGTGGGCATTTTACAATCAATCATGACAGATTTGACATATCTACTTTGTTAGATCAGATTTGTTGATTTGTAGGCCAATCCAGCATCCTATCCCCCACGGTCTGGATTCCATTGACCTCTTTATGGCATCTATCCCCATTACCTCCCGATCTGCTGGGGACAATAAAAGGACACTAAAATGTGCATTTTTATCACACAACACAATGCCATAGATGTGTCAACTTTTGAGGGAGCCACAAATTGGCATGCTGACTGTAGAAATGTCCACCAGAGACTGTTGCCAGAGAATTTAATGTTAATTGTTCTACCTTAAGCCGCCTCCAACGTTGTTTTAGAGACTTTGGCAGTATGTCCAACCGCCTGCCTCACAACCACAGACCTCATATAACCACGGAATACAGACTACGGAATCCTCTGTAACAGAGTCTCCCATCAATATTTTAAATGAATTCAGTGGCACTAACATACCTAGATGAAGCATGGATTGTAGACTATTCCATGCCTCTGGTGCACAAGACGAGAAGGAAGTCTTGCCTAATACTGTAAATGTCCTAGGGACTTTAAGTAGCAACCACCTAGCAGACTGTGTATGGTAACTGCTGGTGGTGAAGGAGACCAGACTACAGAGGGAGTATACCCAAAAGGGCTTTGTAGATGAACACATACAAATGTAGCTTTCTGAGCATATAATGTCTCGACTTCTGAGGGAACTTTCTGACACAGATGTCTCAACTTTTGAGGGAGCGCGCAATTGGCATGCTGACTGCATAAATATCCACCAGAGCTGTTGCCAGAGAATTTAATGTTCATTTTTTTACCTTAAGCTGCCTCCAACGTTGTTTTAGAGACTTTGGCAGTAAGTCCAACCGGCCTCACAACCGCAGACCTCGTGTAACCACGCCAGCCCAGGATCTCCACATCTGGCTTTTTCACCTGCGGGATCGTCTGAGACTAGCCACGCGAACATCTGATGGAACTGAGGAGTATTTCTGTCTGCAATAAAGCCCTTTTGTGGGGAAAACCTCACTCTGATTTGCTGGGCCTTGCTCCACAGTAGGTGGGCCAGTCTCCCAAGTGGGTGGGCCTATGCCCTCCCATGCCCACCCATAGCTGTACCCCTACCCAGTCATGTGAAATCCATAGATTTGGGCCTAATTTATTTATTTAAATTGACTGATTTCCTTATATGAATTGTAAATCATTGAAATTGTTTGTTCAATATAGTAAAACGTTGGCTAATCACAGACTGTGTCCTACAGACTAATCCAGCTGCTGCTGCTGATGTTGACACCAGCTTTAGTAGTACAGAGCCTGTAGACCCATTGGATGAAAGTGTTCAGCCTGGAATAAACTCAAGCTCAAAATGATCTGACTTTGAAACAAGCCGACAGCCAAAGGTATTTATGAAAGCACAATACCCTCTTGAGAAAACAAAATCACTAATACACCAAGTGCTCCTCAAACTTTTCACATTCTTGCAGTCAGTTCTTAGGCATGGGGGAGAGGGGCTGTTAGTATCCACGTCGAGCTTATTCACTCTACTGTTGGCAGTGCTTGTCTCGTCAACAGCACAACTGTAGGTGGTCATACACAACAATACTCTCTACAAGTCAATAGACTCTCTACAAGTCAAGCCCCACTCAAACTTTTCACACCTTTGTTAACAGTCCATCTCAATGCCCCATTATTGACTCTTGAGTGTAATTAAACACATACCAGTCTACTATAGCCTTTTTTGTTTACAGATTAACATGTTTTATTGTATGGTTACACATCCTCATGATCGGTCTTCATGTTTTACACATCCTCATGGTCAGTCTTCATGTCTTTCCAGGAGACTTATAGAACAAACAAATCTTCTGCATGAGGTTGAAGCAGTGGGTGGTGAAGAAAGAGAGGCTTTTCTACTTGGCTGTGGAGTGCAGAAAGGACCAGACTGTTGTCTACAAGGAGCCAGAGTCACATCCCCCCAAACCTAACATCACTGCCAACATCGCCACAGCCGCAAAGCTTGCTAAACCAGCCGCCATTACCCAAAACAAGGAGAGGTTCACCAGCTGAAGAACATTCTGGAACTTGCCTGGAACATTCAACCAACACAACATCCATATTCTGTTAGACTGATGTTGTAGTATAATATAGAATTGTAACGGAGACGCAGGGAGCTCCTCCTCGGAGTGCTAGATGAACGGGGAGTAATCAGGGAAGTGATGACCTCCCCCCTCCGACGTGCGGCCCCAGCCGCAGGACGACACCGGCCCCGAGGGCGAAGAGCGGGCCGGTCTGGACGGCGAAGGTGGAAATCTCAGATGAGATTAGTCTGTCAATGTAGCAAATAAGTAGACATGTCTTGTATTCAGGACAAAGTTTATTTGTTCTGGGGACCGTGGTAATTTTACACAGCAGTATGCAGGAATACAGTATTTACAGTAGAAGAAATACTAATACTAACGCTTTTAATAAATACTACAGTTCTACAAAGGGAATACTTGCATATGGTGTGTTTGGGTGGTGCAGTGAGGTGTTCGGAGTCACTTTGATACAATGGGAGTTTGCTGTTATGGGACCTTTCACATCTTGTCTTGAGTCATCAATTATATTTCTTGTCTGTGAGAGAAAGAAGAAAACTCTATTACACATTCATGGGCAATCGTTGTTTACTGTCTGTATTCCTACTGTAGCAGCATGCTGTAGAATATGAGACATCTCACAGACATGTTAACTAGCTAGCTAGCTACAACACACAGGTATACGTAGGTACCCCAAGTCTAATATGAATCATCAAGCCATAAAATAAATAGGCCTGTACGTTCCTATGTAAAAGAAAATAAAGGTTTTTATGTAAAAGAAAATAAAGGTTTTGTCGTTCAGCTCTTCTTGGAAAGAGGAAGCAGCCATTGTAGCAAATTATTGAGCATTCTCGGTAACATAGCTCCTGTGAACCTGTAAACTAGTATTGCCCCCATTTTTAAAAGCTTGCCTTCGAGGGTGGGAACAAGGAAGTATGGCTCCCGTCAGGCTATAGTCTATACAAAGCCAGGTAAAATGAGTCAATCTAGATATCCTGCAATGTCCTGGCAGATAGGAACATCGTTGAGAAAAATCCAATGGCTCTATTGAACAAGGACAACCATATCTACTCGCGTGATCGTGCAGTCGGCGAAACACAAAGGCCACAATAATTGCTTAGAAACGTAACTCCATTAATTTTTTTGACAGCAGGCTCAATCAACCAATGACATAATTGTCTGAATCACCCTCTCATCACTCTGGAAAAACACCCCAAAAAGTCTCTAGTGGTGAAGTTTCCCTTTAAGGGATGTACACAAAGGCTGGCTATCCTTGCATCGGAAACAGAGTTGTGAGGAGGGCAAAGCACTGCCACTATTGGTTGATTTCTCCCACAGGTGGAGCCCTACGTCTTGCTCAAATAGGCAGGCTTTCAGCTTGTGATGACTGGACAGGCTCACAGCTTGTGATGATTTTACTTTACTGTAACCTACATCCCAATACAATAACATTAATGTTGTTATTTGGATCATGGACATTAGTGTAGTGAACTTGTATGAAGGGCATTCTATAATGATAAAGTTCAATGACACACTTACTGGGCAGTTTATTAGGTAACACCTGTTCATGAAAGTGGATCACTCCATTTTCCGTGGCTTGCTACAATGCCTTCAGAAAGTATTCATACTTCTTGACTTATTCCACATTTTGTTGTGTTACAGCCTGAATTCAAAATGGATTAAAAAATAAAATTCTCAACCATCTACACACGATACCCAATAATGACAAAGGCAAAACATGTTTTTAGAGGTTTTTGCAAATTTATAGAAAATGAAATACAGAAATGTCTAATTTACATAAGTACTCACTACAAAGTCAATACTTTGTAGAAGCACCTTTGGCAGCGATTACAGCTGTGGGTCTTTCTTGGTAATTCTCTAAGAGCTTTCCACACCTGGATTGTGCAACCTTTGCCCGTTATTCTTCATAAAATTCTTCAAGCTTTGTCAAATTGGTTGTTGAACATTGCTAGACAAACATTTACAGGTCTTAGCATAGATTTTCAGTAGATTTAAGTCAAAACTGTAACCCAGCCGCTCAGGAACATTCACTGTCTTCTTGGTAAGCAACTCCAATGTAGAGTTGGCCTTGTGTTTTAGGTTTTTGTCCTGCTGAAAGGTGAATTAATCTACCTGTGTCTGGTGGAAAGCAGACTGAACCAGGTTTTTCTCTATGATTTTGCTGTGTACTTAACTCTATGCTGTTTCTTTTATATCCTGAAAAACTCCCCAGTCCTTAACGATTACAAGCATAACCATAACATGATGCAGCCACCACTATGCTTGGAAATATGAAGAATGGTACTCAGTGATGTGTTGGATTTGCCCCAAATATAACGCTTTGCATTCAGGACAAAAAGTGTATTTCTTTGCCACATACAGTATTTTGCCGTATTACTTAAGTGCCTCATTGCCAACAGGATGCATGTTTTGGAATATTTTTATTCTTTACAGGCTTCCTTCTTTTCACCCTGTCATTTAGGTTAGTATTGTAGAGTCACTTCAATGTTGTTGATCCATCCTCAGGTGTTTTCTCATTTAACATCTACCAATAGGTGCCCTTCTTTGCGAGGCATTGGAAAACCTCCCTGGTGTCTGTGGTTGAATCTGAGAGAGGAGGTAGTCATTCAAACGTATTTAGGCTTGCCATAACAAAGGGGTTGAAAAAAAATTGAAAACATTATTCCAATTTGCCATAATTTGTTTGGTATTTTGGTATTTTATTAGGATCCCCATTAGCTGTTGCAAAAGCAGCAGCTACTCTTTCTGGGGTCCACACAAAACATGAAACATAATACAGAATGACATAATACAGAACATCATTAGACAAGAACAGCTCAAGGACAGAACTACATACATTTTTAAAAAGCACACGTAGCCTACATATCAATGCATCCACACAAACTATCTAGGTCAAATAGGGGAGGTGTTGTGCCGCGAGGTGTTGCTTATCTGTTTTTTGAAATCAGGTTTGCTGTTTATTTGAGCAATATGAGACGGAAGGAAGTTCCATGCAATAAGGGCTCTATATAATACTGTACGTTTTCTTGAATTTGTTCTGGATTTGGGGACTATGAAAAGACCCCTGGTGGCATGTCTGGTGGGATAAGTGTGTGTCAGAGCTGTGTGTAAGTTGACTATGCAAACAATTTGGGATTTTCAACACAATGTTTCTTATAAAAAGAAGAAGTGATGCAGTCAGTCTCTCCTCAACTCTTAGCCAAGAGAGACTGGCATGCATATTATTAATATTAGCCCTCTGATTACAATGAAGAGCAAAAGGTCCCGCTCTGTTCTGGGCCAGCTGCAGCTTAACTAGGTCTTTTCTTGCAGCACTGGACCACAAGACTGGACAATAATCAAGATTCGACAAAACTAGAGCCTGCAGAACTTGCTTTTTGGAGTGTGGTGTCAAAAAAGCAGAGCATCTCTTTATTACGGCTGGACCTCTCCCGACCTTTCCAACCATTGAATCTATATGTTTTGACCATGAGTTTACAATCTAAGGTAACGCCAAGTAATTAGTCTCCTCAACTTGTTCAACAGCCACACCATTCATTACCAGATTCAGCTGAGGTCTAGCACTTAAGGAATGATTTGTACCAAATACAATGCTCTTAGTTTTAGAGATGTTCAGGACCAGTTTATTAATGGCCACCCATTCCAAAACAGACTGCAACTCTTTGTTAAGGGTTTCAGTGACTTCATTAGCTGTGGTTGCTGATGCATTTATGGTTGACTCATCAGCATACATGGACACACATGCTTTGTTTAATGCCCGTGGCAGGTCATTGGTAAAAATAGAAAAGAGTAGAGGGCCTAGAGAGCTTCCCTGCAGTACACCACACTTTACATGTTTGTCATTAGAGATGCTTCCATTAAAAGAAAACCCTTTGTTCTATTAGATAGATAGCTCTGAATTCACGATATAGCAGAGGTTGAAAAGCCATATCACTTAAGTTTTTTCAACAACAGGTTATGGTCAATAATATCAAAGGCTGCATTGAAATCTAACAGTACAGCTCCCACAATCTTCTTATCAATTTCCTTCAATCATCAGTCATTTGTGTCAGTGCAGTACATGTTGAGTGCTCGTCTCTATAAGCATGCTGAAACTCTGTTGTTAATTTGTTTACAGAGAAATAGTATTGTATTTGGTCAAATACATTTTTTCCCCAACAGTTTGCCAAGAGCTGGCAGCAAGCTTATAGGTCTGCTCTTAGAACCAGTAAAGGCCGCTTTACCACTCTTGGGTAGTGGAATTACTTTGGCTTCCCTCCAGGCCTGAGGACAAAGACTTTCCTCTATGCTCAGATTAAAAATGACAGATAGGAGTGGCTATAGAGTCAGCCACCATCCTCAGTAGCTTTCCATCTAAGTTGTCAATGCCAGGAGGTTTGTCATTATTGATCGTTAACAATTTTTCCACCTCTCCCACACTAACTTTACAAAATTCAAACTTGCACTGCTTTTCTTTCAGTATTTGTTTTTTTATACATAAATATAATTGCTCACTTTTTGTTGTGGGCATTTCCTGCCTAAGTTTTCCCACTTTGCAAATGAAATAATCATTAAAATAATTGGCAACATCAAATGGTTTTGTGATGAATAAGCCATCTGATTCGATGAAAGATGGCTTTGAATTTGTCTTTCTGCCCATAATTTCATTTAAAGTACTCAAGTTTTTTCCCCATCATTGATCTTGGCTTCATAATAAAGTTTCTTCTTCTTTTTGTTGAGTTTAGTTACAAAATTTCTCAATTTGCAGTATGTAAGCCAGTCAGATGTACAGCCAGACTTTTTAGCCACTCCTTTTGCCCCATCTCTTTCAACCATACAGTTTTTTAATTCCTCATCAATCAATGGAGCCTTAACTGTCAGTTTCTGAACAGGTGCATGTTTATCAATAATTGGAATAAGCAATTTCATAAATTCATCAAGTGCAGCGTCTGGATGCTCCTCAATCACACCTGACCAACAAATATTTTTATCATCATCCACATAAGAGTCACAGCCAAATATTTTGTATGATCTCTTATACACTATTTAAGGCCCAGCTGTTGGAAATGTGGCTTTCCTGGATATAGCCACTATATTGTGATCACTGCATCCAATGGGTACGGATATAGCTTTAGAACAAAGTTCTACAGCATTAGTAAAAATGTGATCGATACATGTGGATGATCTTGTTCATGTAGAGTTTGTAAACACTCTGGTAGGTTGATTAATAACCTGAACCAGATTACAGGCACTGGCTACAGTAAGAAGCTTCCTCTTGAGCAGACAGCTTGATGAAAACCAGTCAATATTCAGGTCCCCAAGAAAGTAGACTTCTCTGTTTACATCACATACACTATCAACCATTTCTCACATATTATTTAGATACAGTCTGCTAGCACTTGGTGGCCTATAGCAACACCCCAAAAGAAAAGGCATTAGAGGTGCCAAGTGAACCTGCAACCACAACACTTCAATAACACTTGACATAAGATCTTCTCTTAGCATTACAGGGATATGGCTCTGAATATATACAGCAAGTCCTCCCCCATAAGCATGTCTGTCTCTTCTATAAATGGTATATCCTTGTATTGCTACTGATGTATGATCAGTAGCAATTGTGTGTAGGCCAGTGACCAAAAAATCTCAATTTAATCAATTTCAAATTCAGCCTGTAATCCTACAACATTTGGAAAAAGTAAAGGGGTGTGAATACTTTCTGAAGGCACTGTATAAAAAGCAGGCAGACAGGCATCCAGTTACTGTTTGATTGAACGTTAGAATGGGCAAAACGAGTGACCTAAGCGACTTTGAGTGTGGTATAATCGTCAGTGGTAGGTGCGCCGGATCCAGTATCTCAAACGGTCGTGCTCCTGAGTATTTCACGCACGACAGTGTTTAGGGTTTACAGAGAATGGTGCGACAAACAATATCCAGTCAGCGGCAGTCCTGTGGGAAAAAACTGCTCATTGATGAGAGAGGTCAAAAGGATAATGGTAAGAATCGTGCAAGCTAACAGGCGGGCCACAAACTGACATAACGGTGCAGTACAACAGTGGTGTGCAGAACGGCATCTCGGAACGCACAACTCGTCGATCCTTGTCACGGATGGGCTATTGCATCTGATGACCACACTGGGTTCCACTCCTATCAGCTAAAAACAAGAAGCGGCTCCAATGGACATGCGATGACCTACACTGGAAAATTGAGGAGTGGAAAAACATTGGCTGGAACATGACAGCAAGTTCAGTTTACTCGAGTGGCCTGCGCAGACCCCAAACCTCAACCCAATGGAGCATCTTTGGGATGAGATGGAACGGGCTGTTCACAGCATGAATGTACTGCTGTCCAATCTGCAGCAACTGCGTAATGCCATCGCGTCAGCTTGGACCAACATCCATGTGGAACGTTTCCGACACCTTGTAGAATGCCCTGAAGAATTGAGACTGTTAAAGAGGCAAAGGGGGGTCCGACCTGGTACTAGATGTATGTACCTAATAAATTGTCCGGTGAGTGTATGTTGCATCCATGTTGAGAAAAACAACTCTGCAGATCCTCAAAATATTTGTAATATTTAAAACTACTGAAAATGTTCACACAGTGGTTTCACTAAATTATTTTATTTCTGTCTTTGATGGGATGAACTCAACATTGTAAACGTTGACTATTATTGACATACATGGTGGCATTTAAGTGCAATTTAAAAGTTGCATTTAGCAAACTAATCATGTCAAACTTCTTTTGTGGGTTACATGATAACAGAGCATTCAAATGACTATTCTTCAAACAATAAATAAAAGGCATAACAGGCCTCAGAATTACATTTAAAACTGTGAAGATATGAATATTACAGGTCAAATCAAGCACCTTAGAAGTTGAGAAGCTACTAATTCCTTTGGGGCAGGCCTCAGGGTGGATACTTGCTGCTGCGGTGCTTTGTCGCTGCTCTGGCTGTCAGTAGCGAGTGCCAAAGCCATGGATTTCCAGTTTGGGGATGTCCCTCTCGTTAGAGAACTTGGCGTGGTCAATGCGTGAGCTGGGACTCCCCACCTTACTCAGCCACACCTTCCTACGGAGAGAGACAGAAAAGGCCCACAATTCCGAGTCAAAACAACCCCTAACAAACTGTCACTGCTATTCAAAACCAGTTCTATAAAAGACACGTAAAATGATTTTTTGGGGCTTTTGGGACTACTCCATTGATTCCATTGTACTGGACTAAACAAATTAAAGAGCAGACAATGTATTAAACAATCTATTTGACCCAGGTCTGGTGTCAATGCATTGACAGACATAACAATAAATATTGCCAGCTACAGCCAAGATTTGGCTGTAATAGGCCATATGTTTTGAGTCCCCAGCATAACGCAAACACAATGGGATCAATTCATGTTGGTGATAATCATCTCATGGGTGAAAGCGATGCGCTAACACCAGAGGACCTATGTTCCCTTTCCTCGCAGTCTGTACACTAAATCCCTCATGCTGTATTCTAGTGAATCAAGAGGTCACTAAATGCATTATGGTCCTCTGAGGGCCCATCACTCCATTCTTATTGGATGAGTGCGAGCAGGAAGGCGCACCGGTTGGCAGTCGGAAGCTTTTTTCAAGGTGCGCCTGTGTTGAGACTGCTGGGAAACATCTTGCATTGGAGGCTACGATGGAGGAAATTGACTAACAACAAAAGAGAGATGTATGTATTGTTGCCATGGAAGAGATGTCTCATTCTCTCTTACAAGGGCGCATTGATATTCCCCTACTGTTTTGCCTTTCAATGAAATACAAGTAATTCTACTGGTGGTTCACTAGGCTATGCATTTTCAAGTTGAGCACAGGGAGTGTCTGAGCTTTGGGAATACAGGATAAAAAAAAGCCTAGAAAATACAGACTACCCAGTAATAAAATAAATGCTGTCTAGTTAACTCTGACAATGTTATACCACAGTGCTGTCAAATATGTTGATTATTGTGCATTGTCCCTGACAAAAACTATATAAATAACTAAAATGTTATCAATACTGACATTGTAAATATAGGATACACACCAAGTGTATAAAATAAAAAAATAACTGGAAATTACAAATCTACTAAATAAAAAAATAAACGCAACATGTAAAGTGTTGGTCCCATGTTTCATGAGCTGAAATGAAAGGTCCCAGAAATGTTGCATACGCACAAAAAGCTTATTTCTCACAAATTTTGTGCACAAATTTGTTAGTGAGCATTTCTACCTGACAGGTGTGGCATATCAAGAAGCTGGTTAAACAGCATGATCATTACACAGGTTGCACCGAGTGCTGGGGACAATAAAAGGCCACTAAAATGTGCAGTTTTGTCACACAACAGATTTATTTATTTTATTCAACCAGGAAAAGCCCATTGGGACCCATAGTCTCTTTTTCAAGGGAGTCCTGGCCAAGAAGGCAGCAACAATCAATACATTACAGAATTAAAACAAACAACAATACAGCATGATCCAGCCTAAAAAAGCATTTACACTCCTCTGTAACAGAGTCTCCCATCAATATTTTACATGCATTCAGTGGCACTAACATATCTAGATGAAGCATGGATTGTAGACTATTCCATGCCTCTGGTGCACAAGACGAGAAGGCAGTCTTGCTAAATACTGTAAATGTCCTAGGGACTTTAAGTAGTAACCACCTAGCAGACTGGGTATGGTAACTGCTGGTGGTGAAGGAGACCAGACTACAGAGGGAGTATACTCAAAAGGGCTTTGTAGATGAACACATACAAATGTAGCTTTCTGCGCACATAATGTCTCGACTTTTGAGGGAACTTTCTGACACAGATGTCTCAACTTTTGAGGGAGCGCGCAATTGGCATGCTGACTGCATAAATATCCACTAGAGTGGTTGCCAGAGAATTTAATTGTTCATTTTTCTACCTTAAGCCACCTCCAACATCGTTTTAAAGACTTTGACTGTACGTTAAACCGGCCTTAATCAAATCAAATTTTATTGGTCACATACACAACAGATGTTAATGGGAGTGTAGCGAAAGGCTTGTGCTTCTAGTTCCGACAGTGCAGTAATATCTAACAAGTAATCTAACAATTCCCCAACAACTACCTAATACACACAAATCTAAAAAGGGCTGAATGAGACTATGTACATATAAATATATGGATGAGCGATGGCAGAGCGGCATAGGCAAGGTGCAATAGACGGTATAAAATACAGTATATACATATATGATGAATGTAAGATATGTAAACATTATTAAAGTGGCATTATTTAAAGTGGCATTGTTTAAACTGACTAGTGATCCATTTATTAAAGTGGCCAGTGATTGGGTCTCAATGTAGGCAGCAGCCTCTCTGAGTTAGTGATTACTGTTTAGCAGTCTGATGGCCTTGAGAGAGAAGCTGTTTTTCAGTCTCTCGGTGCCAGCTTTGATGGACCTGTACTGACCTCGCCTTCTGGATGGTAGCGGTGTGAACAGGCAGTGGCTCGGCTGGTTGTTGTCCTTGATGATTCTTTTGGCCTTCCTGTGACATCGGGTGCTGTAGGTGTCATGGAGGGCAGGTAGTTTGTCCCCAGTGATGCGTTGTGCAGACCGTACCACACTCTGGAGAGCCTTGCGGTTTAGGGTGGTGCAGTTGCCGTAACAGACTGTGATATAGCCCGACAGGATGCTCTCGATTGTGCACCTGTAAAGGTTTGTCAGGGTTTTGGGTGACAAGCCAAATTTTTTCAGCCTCCTGATGTTGAAGAGGCGCTGTTGCGCCTTCTTCACCACAATGTCTGTATGGGTGGACCATTTCAGTTTGTCAAAGCGGACAAAGGTGTTTAGTTTGTCTGGAAGCGTGACGTCGTTGTCCGTGACGTGGCTAGTTTTCTTTTTTGTAGTCTTCAACTTCCTGTAGACCCTGCCACCAACGTCTCGTGTCTGAGCCGTTGAACTGCGACTCCACCTTGTCCCTGTACCGGCATTTTGCTTGTTTGATTGCCTTGCGGAGAGAATAACTACACTGTTAATATTCAGACATATTCCCAGACCTCTTTCCATTGTTAAATGCGGTGGTTCGCACTTTCAGTTTTGCGCGAATGCCGCCATCAATCCATGGTTTCTGGTTAGGGTAGGTTTTAATAGTCACAGAGGGTACCTTATCTCCAATGCACTTCCTTATAAACTCACTCACTGAGTCAGCGTATAGATTGATGTTGTTCTCTGAGGCTGACCGGAACATATCCCAGTCCGTGTGATCAAAACAATCTTGAAGCCTGGATTCCGATTGGTCAGACCAGCGTTGAATGGTTCTAGTCACTGGTACATCCGGTTTGAGTTTCTGCCTATAAGACGGTAGGAGCAAGATGGCGTCGTGGTCGGATTTGCCAGCTCAGGACCTCCACGTCCGGCTTCTTCACCTGCGGGATCATCTGAGACCAGCCACCCGCAGCTGATGAAACTGTAGATTATTTATGTCTGTAATAAAGCCCTTTTTTGAGGGGAAAAAAATAGCCAGCCCACCCATGGCTGCGCCCCTGCCCAGGCATGTGAAATCCATAGATTAGGGCCTAATCAATTTATTTAAATTGAATGATTTCCTTATATGAACTGTGTAACTCAGTAAAATCTTTTAAATTGTTGCATGTAGCATTTATATTTTTTGTTCAATATACATTGACAAACTACTATAGCACATTTCTGAATCACAGACCACACACATACAAACAGAGCATTTTAAATAGGTACTACATTCGGACACAGGCTATTACAGTATTATACACAATGTATTAAGTGCATAGATCTGCCCAGTTTTTCAGGAAACTAAACCCTAACAAAAGAAAACAGGGAAATTGGAAAATAATTGCACTTGCTAGCTGCCAAGGGAGGGAGGTATTTAGCCAAATTAATCCTTTAAGAACACCCACCCTTGCTTGTTTACATTTCCCTATCTCAATCTCTGAGTAGTTGGCAGAGGAATACCTTTATTGGATGTCTATAACCTTTCTTTCCCCTTTGCGTTTTCTATAGAGGTGTGAGTAAGAGCTTTGAAAACATGCTCCTTCTCTCTCACTCTACCACATCCGCTGGTCAATAACCCCCCCACCCCATGTACACAGTGAAGCCCATCTGTGTGCTCAAGCGCAGGCTGCTGCTCATTGTTTTCAAGGGAAGAACTGGGAGGCTCCAACCCTCTCACTGGTTTGGGGAAGTTAGATAGCTTTGAAAGTGTGTGTGTGTGTGTGGGGGGGGGGTGGGGGGGGGGCATATTGCTGATCCTGCTACACATTGTGTGGATGAGTCAGTAAAGTGCCTTCATCGTAAAGTGGTACCAGTACTTTGTGTACTGCTTGACAATAGCTAGATCTAACATTCCAACAACACCTTGGATTAGTTCAAATTAAGCTAGCCTCATCTCCACACTCCTGAAAATGATAATTCAGATAAAAGGCCCCAAAAAATACAGATGAAGTGATGAAGTGGTGGATATCAGGACTAAGACATGGAACGAAAGGAGTTAAGTCAGCAGACTAGCAATTCCAACCCTGCCAAAGAGAGGTGGATAGTAGGACAGGGGAAATATTTATTGTTCATGAGAGAGAGAAAAAAGAGGGGGGGAATGCAGGCAGACTCCAGCAGATTCCAACCCCGCCTGCTCTGTCTGTTTCAATATTTAATGACCAAACACATTTCTGTTCTCACATCTCGTGTTCGCAGGCCGGAATGAAAAGGTCCACTTTTTTGTGCAGCAAAAGCTCAACCCTCAAAAGGCAATGTCAGGCACAGTTGAATGACTACAAACACTGCAGTGTGTACATAAAAAAATACACATACTTCAAGAGGAACCCTTCCCCCAAATTTCAGAGCTAGATAAATACTCTAAAGCCAATGGGTGGAGGAGCTGCCCAGAGAGATTAATGTTAAGGTAGTTCCTATAATGTACCATTTTTCATCACATAGCACATTTACCATGATGTAAGTCACAATACAATAGAAATTAGAAACAAGCCCATGGATTTGGAGGATCCATTGCAATGAATCTCACACACACATGGTCAGGCTTTGTGAAAGGAAATACTCCCCTGCTGGCCGGACCCTCCTCCAGCTCTCCAGTACATCTTGTTCCCATTTCCCAGTTCGTAGAGAACCTGGTGATGTAATCCACAGCTCGACCCAGGCTGACTTACTTTCCCATGTACCTCGGTTTTAGGAACTACAGGCTGAGCCACACCCACCAAGCAGGTCAGGGAAGTAGTAAGATGAAGTTGCCCCTCAACACTTATCTGAAGTCAGTTTAGCATCCTTCAGTTTTGTACAAGCATGGGCAAAAGGGAGTTCCCTGAGATAAACAAATGAGAAGCCGGCACACAGAATATTGCTGCTCCCCAGTGCTTTATTTTGGCACCCAAATACTAATTCCTTTTTCTCAGTAATATCCTTTAGTCAAGCACCGGTAGTCAGAAGTTTAGGATGTGCATATCACCCTCCTTTTCTTCAAGAGGGAGTTTCTACCATACACCAGTCTATTCCTTTTAAATCCACGAGGGGGAGTTTGTGAGCGCACCCTTTGGGGATAGAGAATCAGGCCACAGCCTGTGACTAGGCATGGGAAGCTCTATTCTAGAGTATTCCATGGGGCAGGGATCATCAACTAGATTCAGATGTGTGCCAATTCCTTCTTGAGCGGATGGTCAGGGGGCCCGAACATACCAAAAAATATTTTTTGGACTGCAAATTGACCACAAGAAGCACAAACAGATATAACATTTGACTAAAACATAATCCTTTCAAACATTGCTTACATTTGTATATGATCACATATATCTCTCTATTATGTCTGGGAATACTTTGGAACAGATTGTATAAATAAAAATCACTTAGAGCTGATTAGCATATTTTTTTTTTTATCCAATAATAAAACATTTTTATTTTTTAAATCCCCTAAAAAAAAACACTAGTTGGGGAACCCTGGCATTTGGTAATAGTCTGGGCATATGATGACACCTACTGGCAAAGTACTACTTTGCATTCTCAATACACAAAGGTATTATCTCTAATAAAGACAGTAAGTAAGTAAAAATGTATGTCCTCTGTTAAGCTCTCACAAGTGTGATGATATTAAAGTAGCTGCATGGTGTCAGTGATACTCTTGCCTGGTTTCGGCCAAAGTAACTGCTCTGAGGTATGCCTACATTTAATTACTATTTTTTGCACTGACTCTTGCATAGGCTCGATGTACACTCACTGGACTCTAACCACACACACACACACACACACACACACACACACACACACACACACACACACACACACACACGCCACACACACACACACTGCTGCTACTCTGTTTATTATCTATAGTCACTTTACCCCTACCTACATGTACATATTACCTCAATTACCTCGACTAACCCCGTACCCTTGCACATTGACTCTGTACCAGTACCCCTTTTATATAGGCTCGTAATTGTTATTTTATTGTGTTACTGTTTTTCCTTTAGTTTATTTAGCAAATGTTTCTTACTTTATTAAAACGTTGCATTGTTGGCTAAGGGCTCGTAAGTAAGCATTTCACAGCAAGGTCTACACCTGTTGCATGCAACGCATGTGCAAAATACAATTTGATTTGATACATGTAGTATAGGTATCATTAAACACTTTACTTACAAGTATGAAATGGTATTAGTTGTCAAAAGCATGTGAGCCTTTATGATTAGAATAAGGCTTATAATATGTTATCGCTCTGTGTGGCAACCAACTCAAAAACTGTATTTAAATGGTAATGCGAAATAAAAATATTGAGTGTTGTGATGCTGAGGGCTAAATTCCACTGAACCAGCATTGCAGTATCATATAAAAATTCCCCCAACAGATTGGGGTGCTGTAAAAAATAAAAATAAATAATAACAGGTAGACCCGCCCCTCAGGTAGCTGATTTGTTTACAGAATAAGATCCGTTCAGCAGAGGAGGCTGGTTTGACTCCGTTCCATGAATTCCTTTCCAGACATTTCAATGAGCCCCTCCTCCTATAGCTCCTCCCACCAGCCTCTTCTGGTGTGCAGTTGTTTGTAAACCAAGGCATGGCTTATACATTAAAATGGGAATGATTCATTGAATCGTGTCCTGTCTAATGAATTGTATTGTCTATCTCAGAGTGGACTTACATTTCATTGACCTTGTCATGGGGCCCCTGTAACTGGCCAACCACTGTTCCTTCTCTTGTGTTCTTCACCCAGCCATTAACACCCAGCTTCTTCCCCTGGTCTTCTGTGTACTGGAAAACACAGGACCAAAAGGAAGGAAGGAAAAACGGCACAGGGGGTGTAATGTTATTGCAGTAACTGGGGTTATCATCTTATAAAGATAACACTGTACAATGTATGTTAGAAACAGAACCAAAGATTCTCTACACTGTATGTAGGCTACATGAAAATGCTAACACACTTCACTTTATCAATATGGAACAGTATGGAACACAGAATTTAAAAAGAAGAGTACAGTTAGATGGAAGAGGGGAAAATACTAACACGTTGCAAATCAAAATGGAATGTGATAGGTTTTAAAATATATATTTTGTTCTACTTTTCTTTAATATTAGTATTGTCTTTTTTTAAATAGCCTTTTACATGTTGAGGAAAATGTAAGTGAAGTTGCTCACCATTCTGAAGCAAACACCTGTAAGAACAAAACAAACATGAAAATAAATAGAGGTAATTCATATCCAAATATTCCAGATTAGCTATATCTTGCTTTATTGACTTGATGACCTGATCCTTTCAGAGACTAGAAACTGTAGAGAATCCATGGGGCCATACAGAGTCCTCTTTGGTTCTCATTCAAACCATTGACCACAGCACGGCCAATGTGTACAACAGTCCTGACGCGTGTAATACGGTTTTGGAAACATCATAAATTCTACTTTCATATCACACCAAAATATTTTTTTCAAATACAAAATATACACTTACTGTGCACCGTTTTAACATTGATTCCAATCTAAAGCAAAACAAAATTATAACGTTGTCTCGAAGCTATTACACTTCTTCCCCTGGTCTTTTTTTGTGTGCATCTTTTGTATTTGTAAAGTTATTTTGGGATGATAATTAAGTTCGCAATCAAGGATAAATTGTTTTTAATCAAGAGCATTTCATGCCTTGATCAATTCCCCTCAACAATATTCAATAGGCTAACTTGCAGAAGGGCTAACTTGCATCATGCCATAGGGGAAAACAATTGCGTTTGAAAATATGGATAGCAGCATGCTATGTTTCGGTTGCACAGTGAAAATTGTTACCAAACTTGCCTACTCAGTGAATCTACTTCAGGCAGTGAGTATTGTGTGAGTTGACGATTTTACATACAGGCACAGGCTCACCCCCAAGGCAGACAACTGAACATGCGCAGGGTAGCCTTGTAAGCCTACCTACCCTGGACGTTCCCGAATATCTCGAAATCTACAGAGGCAAGCTTTTCACCTCCAACATCAACGTTGGTAGACATGGCAAGTAAAATAACCACTGAGGATAAAACTAAACTATAAAGGCTTTCCACACTACCCATGCAATAACCCCAGCCCCTCTCCCGGCTAACAGATGTAGCTACGTTAGTTGCTTTCCTCAAAGATAAGTCTGAGCTATGCCCTGCTCACTGCCACCATTTTTCTTTTGCTTATGCGTCTTCTTCTAATTTAAGCAACTTTAGTGGTGATTTACTACCACCTACTGGACCAGACAGAGAAGGTCTAAAACCTGCCTAATCTCGGAAACCCTGATCTAAAATCGTGAGTAACTGCGTCAGATCCTCCATACCGTCTATCCACGAGAGGTTAAACCCTGTGATAATATATATATATATTTTGTGTAGGGGCTTATATTTGTCCTGTTACACACAAGTGCGTAATGGCAATGTATTGTTTTGCATATCCCAACTCCCCCTGAGACACCCACAATTATAAAGTACCTCTGGGGCAATTAGGGCTAAAGGCCATGCTCAAAAGTACAGCAAAATATCTATATATATTTTTTACTTTGTCTGCTCCGGTATTCAAATAGCAACCTTTACAGTTACTGGCGCAGCACTCTAACCTCAAGGGTACCTGCCATCCCTTATTCTGATGTTTAGATGATGTTTAGCTGACACTGATTTTGTGCTCAAGTACTCAAATTTTAATGTTAGCGGTCCCCCATGGCAGAAGCACCCCAGCTGCTGGTAGAAAAAGGTTGAGAAACATTGATTTAGCATACATATTGGACGGTACAAAATTATCTGTAGATGAAGTCTCAATAAAAGGATGGAAAATATTTTATTTAGATCTTCATTCTTTATACATTAGGGTTCTGGTTGGCTCAGTTGGTAGAGCATGGCCCTTGCAATACCAGGGCTGTGGGTTCAGTTCCCATGGGGGACCAGTATGAAAATGAATGCATTTACTACTATAAATTACTCTGGATAGAGTATTTGCTATAATGTTTTGAAGGTACAGTTGGTTCTGTAGATCAGTGAAACAAAATCCTAATTTAATGAATTTACGTTTTAATTTATAAGGTCACTAAATGTGAGTAATTTCACACAGTATATTGGAATTGATATTGTATAGTAATGTACATCATTCTCAACTCATAGGTAACAGCTTTGAACATGTTCCAACATTTGTTGAAAAAATAAATAGGCTACAGTATATTTTCACTTATCAGTATTACCAGTACTGCAAATAACGAATATAATTTTTCAAGTTTACAGAATATTTTGCCTCCTGTATTAAAAAAAAAGTGTTTTATTGCGGAGATGTCAATCCCAACTAGGGCTTGAACCCACGACCTTGAACCTGTCAACCCAACAGCATAGCCGTTACACCAAGAGATATAGATTTCTTCAATATAGGATGGGTTGTCTGGAGAATGCATCTTTGTGCTTCACTGCTCCACGTACCTTTAGAGGGCCGCAACCGGGGGCCATCCCACTTCTTACACCGATGTTGCAAATACTGGGTTAAGTAACAGAATATGGTGATAGAGTTACAGGGTGTGTTGAGTGGTGGTGTGCTGTCCTTTCAGGTAGGTGGCGGTGTATGCACCTTTCAGTTGGTTACGATCCACAAGTGCAAATTTTAAAGAAGAAGAATCAGCTCGCGAGCTACTTCCTTCTACATAAGCCAATAGGAACTTAGTAAATGGGCACGAGGCATCACCTGACTAAAGTTCATGATCTGTTGTTGCAGAGCGTTGGTAAGTTGTTTCAAGTTCAAAATTGTCCTACAAAGTTATTTTTGCCCGGTCGAAACAGCATGTATCACTCATATGAATAGTTAGATATTTAATTGCAAATATAACGTTATGTATCTCCGTTGCACACGTTTGCTGTAGATCAAAATAGTATTTGGTTGTAACAACAATTTTGCACGCTGAATAGTTAAAACAAAAGAGTATGATTCTAGCTATTGAATTAACTTGCAAATGAATAACAAAGTACTATAGGAAAGTGTTTTTTTAAACTGCGAGGAAATGTCATGGGAAAAAAAGAGATGAGGTTGACATGCCATCAATTCTTGTCAAACCTAGCCCAATATGGTACTAAAGGAGCCTAACATTACTCCTTAGTCCAAAGACCTTACCTCTGTTTCTAGATGCACTAGGCAGAAGTCGCTCAGCCATTTCCTGGTTGCTAAAATATAATCGTTTACCTAATTTCAGTTTATGTAACTAAACAATAAAGTACAGTAACGCAGTAAAATCTTGGAATTTTTTAAATATTTTTGTTCAGTATCAAATTTCCAACTATAGTTTGATGCATGTAGATTCTCTTCTGTCATAACTTGTTGCCCCAGAAGACTAAGGTAGTGCTCACCAGAATGTCTTACATCGATAAAATGAATGCATTAGTAATCTAATTGACACCGGTAAAGTGGTATGTTTTGTTTAGGGACCGGGGGAGAACGCAATAACTCCAAAACAGTGGAAAGATGGGTCCTGTGCAATAGTCCAAATGTCATCAGTTTGACCCGTTTGAAGGAAATTTAAAAGCTGAGAAAATGAAGAAACATTTCTCATTAGACTTCTGTTAGTTTTGGTTGCATATTTTGTGGTTGAAATACTGTCTGCTTCCGTAAGTGTCAAAGATAATACATTACACGCAGATTCATATTTTCTCTAGAGATGCTGAAAGAAAGAAATCATATTTCTTCACTCATGTTCCTGAGATAATTAACATTTGTATAATTTTACTGCAAGAAATGCATAATTCTGCTGGAGTCAATATTATATTACGCTATGTGAGAGGTTGTAGGCCTACAGTCAGTGTCCATATTTGAGTTACTATTCCATTTAACCCATATAAACTTAAATTAGGGTGGCTACTTTGAAAAAAAAAAATATATATATATATATATATATGAAAAATCCTGGAATGAGTAGGTGTGTCTGAACTTTTGACTGGCACTGTATATTTACGCACATCTCAGTGACCTAATCCATTGCGGAGGCCTAGACTAAAAGCCAATTTATGCTTGATCTGAAAATGTGGTCAGAGGCTCCATATGGAGGGTGTGACGCATTTGCTGAGCCTCCAAAAGCATGCAGATGCCAAATCGAGCTCCGTACCGCATCGCTATGTGCTTCCCAAATGTTCTAACAAAGCGGAGGGCTCTGTATAACTCCGCATTGACATGATTGAATGCCCTGACTTCTACTGAGGCCATGTCCCCTTAAATGCTGCATGGCCAATGCAGATGTCGGATTGAAAATGCGCTCAGATGCACAATGCACTTCTCTCTCCAGAATGTGTGCTCTCCTGCCAATTTGTGCACATTCATTGTTTCATAACTTCATTGTCTAAGTTTTTTGCATTTGAGTATTAGTGTATATCAATTCCCTATTACATGTCACCAGTAGTACATTTACTGTTAAACCCTATAATTTCTAATCTACAATGTTTGTTACTTTGCTTACTGTAATTTATTTTAATGCATTCAATATTATTATTCCAGTCTTCCTGTTCTCATTGTCTGAGTGAACACATTGTTTGCAGAGTGCACAACCTATGCTACACTTGTGAGAAACAAGTTTTGGTTTATTTCATTCCATTTATGAGTTTTGTCAATTTAGTCATTGTCTTTTGTTTGGACCGCTCCTGTCAATGTAGAGTAAGGACGTGCATGCATAGAAGTAGGCCTATAGTCTATCTGGCCTGAGTGCAAATGTAGGCATATAAATGTGCACATTTGGGGATCTGATAATATTTCTGATTGGCTTAACGCAGCTTAATGCACCACCACACACCACCTGTGAAGCTTCTCAAAGTAATGTTTTCTTCACCTCAAACAGCAAGCAAACAGTCTTTTACATCCATTGATAATTACAATAGTTCCTCAATGTATTTGAAAAATCTTTCCAGCTCTCTCCCTTTTGATAAATGTCATAAAATAAATGACTTATTAGTGCTTGACTTGGACTGAAATAAGTCCCTGTACTCATTTTGGGTGCTGGTACTGTTTATTTAGATGCAGGAACTCCACAATACTTTTGAACTAACATTCTATAAGAGTAACAGCAGAAGACAATTTGAGGTGCCGGTAATCAGCTCCGGTGAGCTCCTGCCCAAGTCAAGCACTGCTTCTTATCCCTTGCGCAAATAGCCTACAGTTGTCTGTCCCGAGATAACTGGTGCACAAAATTTGAGGGCCCAGAATATTTATTAAATGTTGCAAGTTCCTTAGTGCAAGCTTTGGGCTGGACCCAAGTTAATAGTTGATACAATATTCTCAAATTTGGCTACACATGTCCTGTTTTCAACAATGTGATTTATAATATATTTATTTTTGTCAGGATATTTTCTACATGCAGACTGCAAGTTTTTAGTTGTTGGCAATAGAGGTAACTTTTTAGGTTTGTGTCATTTGGATAGAATTTTGATTAACCACATGACAATGATTTTGAGATATGAAGACGTTTATAATAACTTTTTCACGAAATTTGCACATGAACACCATAACTGGCATGCAGATCGTTAGAAATTGTAAGATAAATTGGCATTCAACATGACAAAGGTTGCCGATTCCTTGTGTAGCCTATTACTGGCAAATTCAGGAGAGTAATGGCAGAATCTGCGAAAGCCAGCAAGAGCGGGAGGAGAATAGTTGGTTCAGGTTAAGTTGTTTTTTTTTTTTCTTGTTTTTTTCTGATTTATCTAGATCTCTGGCGCCCTCTTGAGGCATTTGGCTTATTTCATCAAATCTTAAAGCCTCAGACAAGCTCAATGTATGTAGTTGATTTTATTTAAACACATAGGGTATGTCTATCAAATCAACTTTTATTTGTCACATGTGCCAAATCCAACCTGTGTAAACCTTAAAGTGAAATGCTTACTTACCAGCCCTTAACCTCTCTGGGCCAGTGGGACGCTTGCGTCCCACCTACTCAACAGCCAGTGTAATCCCGTGGCGCGATATTCAAATACCTTAGAAATGCTATTACTTCAATTTCTCAAACATATGACTATTTTACACCATTTTAAAGACAAGACTCTCGTTAATCTAACCACACTGTCCGATTTCAAAAAGGCTTTACAACGAAAGCAAAACATTAGATTATGTCAGCAGAGTACCCAGCCAGAAATAATCAGACACCCATTTTTCAAGCTAGCATATAATGTCACATAAACCGAAACCACAGCTAAATGCAGCACTAACCTTTGATGATCTTCATCAGATGACAATCCTAGGACATTATGTTATACAATACATGCATGTTTTGTTCAATCAAGTTCATATTTATATCAAAAACCAGCTTTTTACATTAGCATGTGACTAGCATTCTCACCGAACACTTAAGGTGAATTTACTAAATTACTCACAATAAACGTTCACAAAAAACATAATTATTTTAAGAATTATAGATACAGAACTCCTTTATGCAATCGCGGTGTCCGATTTTAAAATAGCTTTTCGGTGAAAGCACATTTTGCAATATTCTGAGTAGGTAGCCCGGCCATCACAGGCTAGCTATTTTGACACCCACCAAGTTTGGTACTCACCAAACTCAGATTTACTATAAGAAAAATTGGATTACCTTTGCTGTTCTTCGTCAGAATGCACTCCCAGGACTTCTACTTAAACAACAAATGTTGGTTTGGTTCCAAATAATCCATAGTTATATCCAAATAGCAGCGTTTTGTTTGTGCGTTCAAGACACTATCCGATGGGTAAAGAAGGGTGACGCGCGTTTCGTGACAAAGAAATGCAAAATATTCCATTACAGTACTTCGAAGCATGTCAAACGCTGTTTAAAATCAATTTTTATGCGATTTTTCTCGTAAAATAGCGATAATATTCCGACCGGGAGTCGTTGTTTTCGTTCAAAGACTGAGAAAGTAAAATGGACTCTTCACGTGCACGCGCGCACCCATCTCATTGTTCTCAGATCGACCACTTACCAAATGCGCTACTGTTTTTCAGACAGTAACTGCAGAGTCATCATTCAACGTTCTGGCGCCTTCTGAGAGCCTATGGGAGCCTTAGAAAATGTCACGTTACAGCAGAGATCCTTTGTTTTGGATAGAGATGACAAAGAAGGCCAAGAAATGGTCAGAGAGAGTGCTTCCTGTTTGGAATCTTCTCAGGTTTTGGCCTGCCAAATGAGTTCTGTTACTCACAGACACCATTCAAACAGTTTTAGAAACTTTAGGGTGTTTTCTATCCAAATCAAACAATTATATGCATATTCTAGTTACTGGGCAGGAGTAGTAACCAGATTAAATCGGGTACGTTTTTTATCCGGCCGTGCAAATACTGCCCCCTATCCCCAACAGGTTAACTAGGCAAGTCAGTTAAGAACACATTCTTATTTTCAATGACGGCCTAGGAACGGTGGGTTAACTGCCTTGTTCAGGGGCAGAATGACAGATTTTTGCCTTGTCAGCTTGGGGATGCAACCTTACGGTTAACTAGTCCAATGCTCTAACCACCTGCTTTACATTGCACTCCACGAGTAGCCTGCCTGTTACGCGAATGCAGTAAGAAGCCAAGGTAAGTTGCTAGCTAGCATTAAACTTATCTTAGAAAAACAATCAATCAATCATAATCACTAGTTAACTACACATGGTTGATGATATTACTAGTTTATCTAGCCTGTCCTGCGTTGCATATAATCGATGCGGTGCGCATTCACGAAAAAGGTCTGTCGTGGCTCCAACTTGTACCTAACCATAAACATCAATGTCTTTCTTAAAATCAATACACAAGTATATATTTTTAAACCTGCATCTTTAGTTAATATTGCCTGCTAACATTAATTTCTTTTAACTAGGGAAAATGTGTTACCTCTGCAACAGAGTCAGGGTATATGCAGCAGTTTGGGCCGCCTGGCTCGTTGCGAACTGTGAAGACTAACTTTGAAGACCTCTTCCTAACAAAGACAGCCGACTTCGCCAAACGGGGGATGATTTAACAAAAGCGCATTTGCGAAAAAAGCACAATCGTTGCACGACTGTACCTAACCATAAACATCAATGCCTTTCTTAAAATCAATACACAGAACTGTATATATTTTTAAACCTGCATATTTAGCTAAAAGAAATCCAGGTTAGCAGGCAATATTAACCAGGTGAAATTGTCACTTCCGTTCATTGCACGCGGAGTCAGGGTATATACAACAGTTTGGGTCGCCTGGCTCGTTGCGAACTAATTTGCCAGAATTTTACGTAATTATGACATAACATTGAAGGTTGTGCAATGTAACAGCAATATTTAGACTTATGAATGCCACCCGTTAGGTAAAATACGTAACGGTTCTGTATTTCACTGAAAGAATAAACGTGATAATTTCCGGATTCGACCATATTATTGACCTAAGGCTCGTGTTTCTGTGTGTTATGTTATAATTAAGTCTATGATTTGATAGAGCAGTCTAACTGAGCGGTGGTAGGCAGCAGCAGGCTCGTAAGCATTCATTCAAAATAGCACTTTCGTGCGTTTTGCCAGAAGCCCTTCGCAATGCATTGCGCTGTTTATGACTTCAAGCCTATCAACTCCCAAGATTAGGCTGGTGTAACCGATATGAAATGGCTGGCTAGTTAGCCAGGTGCGCGCTAATAGCATTTCAACGTCACTCGCTCTGAGACTTGGAGTAGTTGTTCCCCTTGCTCTACATGGGTAACGATTCTTCGAGGGTGGCTGTTGTCGATGTGTTACTGGTTCGAGCCCAGGTAGGAGCGAGGAGAGGGACGGAAGCTATACTGTTACACTGGCAATACTAAAGTGCCTATAAGAACATCAGGTATATGAAATACAACTGGTATAGAGAGAAATAGTCCTATAATTCCTATAATAACTACAACCTAAAACTTCTTACCTGGGAATATTGAAGACTCATGTTAAAAGGAACCACCAGCTTTCATATGTTGTCATGTTCTGAGCAAGGAACTTAAACTTTAGCTTTCTTACATGGCACATAATGCACTTTTACTTTCTTCTCCAACACTTTGTTTTTGCATTATTTAAACCAAATTGAACATGTTTCATTATTTATTTGAGGCTAAATTGATTTTATTGATGTACTAACTTAAAATAAGTGTTCATTCAGTGTTGTAATTGTCATTATTACAAATAAATAAAAAAAATTGGCCGATTTTTAAGCGGTATCGGCTTTTTTGGTCCTCCAATAATCGGTATCGGCGTTGAAAAATCATAATCGGTCGACCTCTACTCGTGACACTGGACAGCTCGCGGCTGTATTTCCCTTTTGTAGTCTGTAATAGTTTGCAAACCTTTTCACATCCAGCGAGCTTCGGAGCTTGTATTGACGCTTTGCCTGTTTCATGGTTCTTCCGAGGGCATAGCGGGATTTCTTATTAGCGCCCGGGTTAGGGTCCCGCTCCTTGAAAGTGGCAGCTCTACCCTTTAGCTCAGTGCGGATGTTGCCTGAAATCCATGGCTTCTGGTTGGTGTATGTACGCACGGTCACTGTGGGGACGACATCATCGATGCACTTATTGATGAAGCCAATGACTGATGTACTCCTCAATGCCATTGGAATATGTTCTGGGATTCTTCCGGTCTGTGCTAGCAAAACAGTCCTGTAGCTTAGCATCTGCGTCATCTGACCAGTTTGTTATTGACCGAGTCACTGGTGCTTCCTGCTTTAGTTTTTGCTTGTAAGCAGGACTCAGTAGGGTAGAATTATGGTCAGATTAGCCAAATGGAGGGCGAGGAGGAGCTTTGTACACGTCTCTGTGTGTGGAGTTAAGGTGGTCTAGAGTTATTTAATTTTTCTTCCCTCTTGTTGCACGTTTAACATGCTGGTAGAAATGAAGTACAACGGATTTTAAGGCCACCAGGAGCGCTGCCTCTGGATGAGCGTTTTCCTGTTTGCTTATGGTCTTATACAGCTCATTTAGTGAGGTCTTAGTGCCAGTATCGGTTTGTGGTGGTAAATAGACAGCTATGATAAATAGTGTGGTCTACAGCTTATTGTGAGATTAACTACCTCAGGCGTAAAACCTAGAGTCTTCCTTAATATTAGATTTCGTGCACCAGCTGTTTACAAATATACACAGTCCGCCATCCCTTGTTTTACTGGAGGCGGCTGTTCAATCTTGCCGATGCAGAGTAAACCACTCCAACTGTATGTTATCTATGTTGTCGTTCAGCTATGCCTCGGTGAAACATAAGATATTACAGTTTTTAATGTCCCGTTGGTAGGATATTTGTGATCGTAGCTCGTCTGTTTTGTTGTCAAATGATTTTACGTTGGCTAATAAGACTGATGGTTGAGGCAGATTACCTACTCGTTGTCAGCTCCTTAGAAGGCACCCCGATCTACGTCCCCGATGTCTCTTTCTCATGCGAATTACAGGGATTTGGGCCTTGTCGGGTGTCTGAAGTAAATCCTTTGCGTCCGACTCGTTAAAGAAAAAATCTTAGTCCAGTACGAGGTAAGTAGTTGCTGTCCTGATATCCAGAAGCTCTTTTCGGTCATAAGAGACGGTGGCAGAAACATTATGTACAAATAACGCAAGAAAACACTAGGTTAGGCGCCCGTAGAACGGCGCCAGAGGAGATGGCTGCCGTTTTATCACTTTATGTAAAAATACACGTTTTAAGAATTTCAGCCAACCGATTGGTCGAAAGAACGGACGACTTTTGGTTGACCAAGATTTTCATTGTTGGGGAAATCCCTAGCACCTTTTTCCCCACTTTTATGAAATAAATACTTGTATTATAAGGTCATACAAGTTTTACTGTGCATGAAGTTTCAAATGCATTCTGTCATTACTAAATGTGTAATGTGATAGGTATTTTGACATAAAAAAGACACACAAACATTTAATGAATAAAATATTGAATCAGTCTTCCTCAAATGAAGGGAATGATACAATCTAGAGTAGAAGGGAATCTGATTTCATTGGTCCTCAACTCGCGGCTCAGACACGTCATTCACGAAAAATGTTGTTAGCCCTGAGTTAACCTGGGCCAGAGTAGGTTATTTCTGAAGGATTTGTTGCCATAGAAATTGACCTGGCTAAAAGGTGAGCCACTTTTGTGGTACTGGTTATCCCGAGTAGAACTCAGATTTGACTAAAGTTACCTCGCTAACTCGAACCAAGTACGTAGTATAGGGCTTTGGGGGTGTGAGAATACCTGCTGCAGCTGATAATGCAATTTTACCCAACCAATAAACATCTTTCACACACAAACATCAAACATTTCACAATAATAAAGCATTATGTTCCCTAAATATGTATTTAAGAACATTCCACCACTGTTTTTGGATAATAAATCCACCACGGCAACTTCAACTCTACTACCTTGACTGTGATCTTAACAACAATAATGACATTGTTTTTGTTCATTTGCAGAATTGCCTGTATAATTAAACACTGCGTCATCATGGGCCGCCTGGACGGGAAAGTCATTGTGTTGTCAGCAGGAGCCCAGGGCATTGGAAGAGCTGCAGCCATTGTAATATTTACTTAATTTACCATTTGCCACACAGCTAGGCTACATTTGCTTAACAAGTATACACTGAGTGTACAATACATTAGGAACACCTTCCTAATATAGGGTTGCACCCCCTTTTGCCAACAAGAGCCTCAATTAATCGGCGCATGGACTCAACAAGGTGTTGAATGCCTTCCACAGGGATGCTGCCCCATGTTGACGCCAATGTTTCCCACAGTTGTCAAGTTGGCTTGATGTCCTTTGGATGGTGGACCATTCTTGATACACACACACACACACACACACACACACACACACACACACACACAACTATTGCGCATGAAAACCCAGCAGCTTTGCAATTCTTGACACACTCAAACTGGTGCGCCTGGCCCCCACTACCATACCCTGTTCAAAGGCACTTAAATATTTTGTCTTGCTCATTCACCCTCTGAATGGCAGATACACAATCCATGACTCGAGGCTTAAAATTACTTCTTTAACCTGTCTCGCCCCCTTCATCTACACTGATTTGAAGTGGATTAAACAAGTGACACCAATAAGGGACCATAGCTTTCACCTGGATTCATCTGGTCAGTCTGTCATGGATAGAGCAAGTGTTCCTAATGTTTTGTACATTCAGTGTAGATATGGTGGGTCGGCAACAAGCAGCCCACTTGCCAAATTTGTCCTATTAGCATTTTTATTAGGCCTCCCAAAGACTGTAACCAAGAATTCCATTCCAAACTATTCCCACAAATACAGACCTATGTGATCATGTCTCAATCAAGGTATGATATTTTTGCATCTATTTGGGTTTACTTGCAGTCAATTTACGCGGCTAAACCTAGTTGCCTACCCCTACTCTAAGACTTGTACAATGATGTAAAGTATTCATGATGTATTAATTTGAACATTTTACTGATATTGAGTGAACTGTAAATAACCATGAAAGTAATATTCTGTCATTTTAACTGTAGGCCTTTGCCAAAGAAGGAGCTCAAGTCACTGCAACAGATATCAATGGAGAGAAGCTGAAGGAACTGGATGGCCACCCTGGTACAGTTTATTTTTGTTTACTACCGCCATTTACTGGGGATCCCGAGAATTAAGGCGTGCCCTTCATTCATATCAAATCTTAAAATCCATCAAGACATTAGTTTGAATGCAATACCCTCAGTACACCCCAATGAATGTTCCTGTTTTATAGAGTAGGAGCCCTGCCACTGTTTTGGTGAACTGCTGAGAGATGGTGCTGGAGAAATGTAACTACTCTCAGGTTCATAGAAGGAACTATGTAAGGACTGACCATCCGTGATTTCAAAAGTTTAGTTTTAACCATGTTTGTTTACAAATTACATTCTTTACACATTTAATTAAAAAAAAAAAAGCTTATATTTTGGGTCCTAATGGGGTATCTATATTATACCGTGAGCCACAAAATTGCAGTGGGATTTCCTACAATTTTGCTTAAATTTTCTTCATTTTAGGGCCTCAAGAAGCATGTCATCTGGGGAAATGCCACTGGCCACTTTGTTTTGAATTGCAGTCTCACATTTTCCAACTTTTCTTTAGACATATTAGACATTTAAAAGGGGGTAAAGAGGGGAGATAACCCTTCCAGGTTAACTCTGGAAAGAATCCTGGTCTCTGGCGGGGAGTTGCATATGTGATGAGCACAGGGAGAGTTACCACTCAGCCATAGCTCTGCACACCCAGTTACATTTTAAACCAATTAATTGTTTAATATTTCAAACAGGGTGATATTTTTACATGAGCAAATTAACCATAACGTTTTAAATAAACGGGGAGTTGCAAATAGCTTATTAGTAGCCTGAACTTGTGCTTTGCAGTGGGGGCTATTGAGTGAACGATTCTGTGATGGTTCCAGTCCACAAAGATGAAATTACATCGAATCGGATTGGAAAGGATAAGTATATTAATTTAAAAGTGCAAAATTGATGTACCATTTGCAGATTGCCCTTAAAGTTATTAACGCTTACCTTTTGAGGATAGAAAAACCCTGGTATTTTCAAAGGCTACATTAAAACAATGTCCATGGTTTAATCTCTAACCATACTGTTTAGGTGTAATGGGTAGTTGTATTGTTTTAGGGGTTATGAACTGCTCCTATTACAATACATTCCAATGCTTAAATGCATTTCTATGACACATGTGCGATGATCACAGTACATTACCCAACCATGCCTATGTTTGAGGCATGGATGTTTAGTTATGGTAGATAGTCCTCTCAAAGTGAGTTACTTAAAAGGGACAGTGTACCACTTCCTTCCGTGCATGTTCATCTTCCCACACCTACTAATGTATTAAAAAGATGCAGCGGGATCTTTTTCAAATCTCACGATTTGGACACGAAGTGCCTATGTATGGTTCATACATGCATTATATACCATCTGGTGTCCTGTCTTAGTGGATAAAGCTACTCAACATTTCATGCCTGCCCTACACGTTTGTTCCTTCCAATTTGTGGCTGCGCTCTGAAGGTACACTGGGTTGCCCACATGCTTAGATATTTTGGATAACAGCGAGAATAAATGGATAAAAGGAATGCAACAGAAGTTAGAATGCTTCAGATATTAAAGTTATAGTATATAGATTTAGGATAATTAAATACTTATCTAAAATGTACCAGCCTGTGGGCCTGAAAGCAAAAAGTAAATAAATTATACAAATTATGTGTGGGGCTTTAGCTGAGATTGTTCTTTAGAGTCAAGTATATATGTCAAGGCCTCAATTGTTCCTTGATTAGCACCATTCATTCTCACTGTCGATAATTGTTAGAACTTCTAATAGTAACTGTATCCACTTTAAGAAACATAATATATGCAAAGCATTGAATATTTAAATTCATGCACTTCTAAATTAATTTAAACTTTGCCCCAGAAGAATTTAACTAAAGGCCACTCCCACTTAAATACAGTCTGCGAACAAACTTAACATTTATAAATGAATGGTTCGGATTACGGGATGCCAAAGTAATATTTTTCCATATTCTGTTCCAGTTAAAGGGTTGTTCCGATTCAATTAGATCTGTGGAACATACTTTTTTTTAATGGCTAGCTCATAATGAGCTTTCCAGAAGTTTATATATTTTTGATATCAGTTCTTTCGGGAGCCCAGAGTTTATTCATAAAACCAATAATTGGATGGTTCGGTCGTTTGGTTTCCCAAGGGACTCCATAAGCCAGCGTAGCTGATCTAAGTTGTAAATATAGAAAAAAGGAGTTGTCTGATAATGTGCATGTATCTTGGAATGTTCTCAAACTATTACTGTCCATGATATCAGTAAGTGTATGGATTCCACATTTGGACCAAAGGCCACCCTCCAAATCGCAAGGCATTATTGTGAAATATTGGTAGTTGCCATTTTGATTCAGAGTGAAATTGTTTTTAATTGTTTAGTTAGTCTTGTCTAGATAAAACCATCGGCAGAAACTTTAACAGGGGGCCTCCCGAGTGGTGCAGCAGTCTAAGACACTGCATCGCAGTGCTAGAGGTGTCACTACAGACCTGGGTTCAATCCCAGGCTGTGTCACATGAGGCAGCTGCAACTCCCGTACGGACTCGGGAGAGGCGAAGGTCGAGAGCCATGCATCCTTCCGAAACGTGACCCTGCCTAGCCGCACTGCTTCTTGAAACACTGCTCGCTTAATCCGGAAGCCAGCCGCACCAATGTGTCAGAGGGAACGCTATACAACTGGAGACCAAAGTCAGCATGCATGCGCCCGGCCCGCCACAAGGAGTCGCTAGAGCGCGATGGGACAAGGACATCCCGGTTGACCAAACCCTCCTCTAACCCGGACGACGCAGGGCCAATTGTGCGCTGCCTCGTGACACAGCCTGGGATTGAACCCGGGTCTGTAGTGACACCTATAGCACTGCGATGCAGTGTCTTAGACTGCTGCACCACTCGGGAGGCCCCCTGTTAAAGTTTCTGCCAATGGTTTAAGGAAGGAAATGTATATGGGTTTTTCTATAAATAATGGGGCCAATGTGTGACATTGGGATCAACATTTGTAAATGGTTTGAAACTAAAGTAACGATTTTCATGCAGTTCCAGAGGTGTACTTGCAAATTGGCCCATAACTCCACCTGTACAGCCTAGGACTATACGTCCATTAAGCTGTGTTCATACAGACATTGACAAGTCAAATTCAAGGACTTTCAGAGATCTTTTCTACCACTTAATTGTAATTCAAGGACCTCAATGGTAAATAATTGTACATATATAGGGCCTAATACACCCCCCACTTTAAGAATATATATTTTTTTTTAGGCCTTGCCAATGTATTGATATTTAAACAGTGGTGGTCGGTGCCGTTTAAGTTAAGGCAGGATGATACTTTTGAGCATGGCCTTATTTTTATTACAGCATGTTGGATGACAGTCATTCATATTCAATTCAATGTAACATCGATAGGTTTAGGCTACTACATGATACTAACATTTTCCCAGCAGCTATCATTAGGTTGCTACAACCTAGCCTATAAATGAAAGTTTACAACGTACAGTTGAAGTCAGAAGTTTACATACACCTTAGCCAAATACATTTAAACTCAGTTTTTCCACAATTCCTGACATTTAATCCTAGTAAAAATTCCCTGTCTTAGGTCAGTTAGGATCACCACTTTATTTTAAGAATGTGAAATGTCAGAATAATAGTGATTTATTTCAGTTTATTTTTTCTTTCATCACATTCCCAGTGGGTCAGAAGTTTACATACACTCAATTAGTATTTGGTAGCATTGTTTTCAGACTTATTTCACTTATAATTCACTGTATCGCAATTCCAGTGGGTCAGAAGTTTACGTACACTTTGTTGACTGTGCCTTTTTTAAACAGCTTGGAAAATTCCAGAAAATTGTCATGGCTTTAGAAGCTTCTGATAGGCTAATTGACATAATTTAATGATGCACTTCACAAAATAGATGGCATCATGAGGCAGGAAAATGATGTGGATATATTGAAGCAACATCTCACGACATCAGTCAGGAAGTTATAGCTTGGTCGCAAATGGATCTTCCAAATGGACAATGACCCCAAGCAATCTTCCAAAGTTGTGGCAAAATGGCTTAAGGACGACAAAGTCAAGGTATTGGAGTGGCCATCACAAAGCCCTGACCTCAATCCCATAGAAAATCTGTAGGCAGAACTGAAAAAGCGTGTGCAGCAAGGAGGCCTACAAACCTGACTGTTACACCAGCTCTGTCAGGAGGAATGGCCCAAAATACACCCAACTTATTGTGGGAAGCTTGTAGAAGGCTACCCAAAACGTTTGACCGAAGTTAAACAATTTAAAGGCAATGCTACCAAATGCTAATTGTAAACTTCTGACCCACTGGGAATGTGGTGAAAGAAATAAACGCTGAAATCATTTCCTCTACTATTATTCTGTGATTTCACATTATTAAAATAAAGTGGTGATCCTAAGACAGGGAATTTTTTTAAATGTCAGGAATTGTGAAAAACTGAGTTTAAATGTATTTGGCTAAGGTGTATGTAAACTTCTGACTTCAACTGTAATTGATTCCAACATTTTAAATAGACCTTATGAGGAATACTGTCCCATCCAGGTGATTTGCCTTTATTCATGCTATCCAATGCTCTTTTGAGTTCGAGAAAGGTGGCTTCCTCTGAGAGAAGTTTTTTTATTATTTTAGTAAAATACTTAGTATTGCTTGGTATGGATATACAATCAGAGGTTTACAGTTATTTATAGAAGGAGAATCTTTGATTAATTTGGGTTGTGATGGTAATTCCCCTATTTCAGTAGTTGCTTTATCAGCTCATTGCTCATTACTGCATAGCTTGTTGGCCAGTAAACGACTGGGACGATTACCGTGGAAGTAATGGTTGGGTCTTACTCGATGGATGGTAAATTTGGCTCTCTATCTTATCAATAAATTAAGTTCTGTCTTGACTCTGAAAAGAGTAATAGCTACCTGGTCTGAAAAGTGTTTGTTGAGAACGCTCCAACACAGTTAACGTTTCCAAATCTATGTAGAACTTTTAAAATCTAGACATCACTTCACATGACCCAGCCCGCATCCACCTATGGTTTTTGGGGCTAATGTTACGTATATCTCCTAGGTATCAAGACTAAGGTGGTGGATGTGACCAAGAAGGACCAAGTGGAAGCGCTGGCCAAGGAGTTTGACCACATAGATGTGCTGTTCAATGTTGCCGGGTATTTTTTTTTAATGCTTTTTCCTGTTCCTTTTTCACATATTTTGAGGGATTGATTCAATTATATCGATGACACACTGAATTAATACATGTCAGATCAGATGTTGCACCATCACACACCATTTTCCAAAAGGTGCCCCCTGTACCGAAGTAGCTATGGCACTGTCTACATTTTATTTTGTGTCAACCAGGTAAATTATTTGTCTTCACATTTTCCATCTGCACAATTTCAACAGGTCACATTTCACACTTTTTAAGACCACTGCAAATACAATTTAAAGGTTTACTTTGGGATTTTGGCAATGAAGCATTTTCTGCTTACATAGTCAGATTAACTCATGGATACCATTTTAATGTCTCTGCATTCAGTTTGAAGGAAGTTGGAGGAAGTTTTGTGAGCCAATGACTGGAAGTCTGCAGTATCTACTAGCATGCTAGCAGTTATCATAGACTTACAGGCATTGTGCTAATACTAGTTATCAAGCTGACTGGGAACACCGCCATTTTGGTTCATCCATGATTGACCACTACCCATCACCCCTCCCAGGTTTGTCCATCACGGCTCCATCCTGGACTGCGAGGAGGCGGACTGGGACTTCACCATGAACGTCAACGTCCGCAGCATGTACCTCATGAGCAGGGCTTTCCTGCCCAAGGTGACCAACCACCCCGCTTCTTTACTCCACCGACCTCTGACCCCAGAATTAAGGAACACACAGTCCTCACCATATGAATTTCAACTGAAGCTACAGTGCCTTCAGAAAGTATTCATACCCCTTGACTTATTCTACATTTTGTTGTTACAGCCTGAGTTTAGAAACAGTCCTGTAGTTTAGCATCTGCTTCATCTGACTACTTTTTTATAGACCGAGTCACTGGTGCTTCCTGCTTTAATTTTTGTTTGTAAGTAGGAATCAGGAGGATAGAGTTGTGGTCGGATTTACCAAATGGATGGCGAGGGAGAGCTTTGTACTTGTCTCTGTCAGCTATTCATTTTCTTTATCAATAATAATAAAATAAAAAAAATCTACAAACAATTCCACTTTGACATTATGGGGTATTGTGTGTAGATCCGTTACCCAGTCTAATACATTTTAAATTCAGGCTGTAACACAACAAAATGTGGAAAAAGTAAAGGGGTGTGAATACTTTCTGAAGGCACTGTACATTTATTTTACGGCAGCATTTTGAATTTGAGATTAAATTATGAATGAGGTGACAGTACAGAATGTCACTTTTTTTAAGGTATTGTAATTTCTATCCGTTTTACCATTTAGAAATAAAGGCCCTATGTATGAAGTGTGTCGCGCCCCCCCCCCCCCCCCCTTGAAGAAATCACAAGTATTTGGACAACTTCACTTATAGTATGTCAAGTAATCTAAAGTATTGTATTTAGTCCGTATGGTGGATGCGTGGATCCCTTGCACACAATGACTGCATCAAGTTTGTGACACTAGGGCCTCCCGAGTGGCGCAGTGGTCTAACTGGAGATCCTGGTTCGAGTCCAGGCTCTGTCGCAAACGGCCGCGACCGGCAGACCCATGGGGCGGCGCACAATTGGCCCAGCGTTGTCTGTGTTAGGGGAGGGTTTGGCTGGCAGGGATGTTCTTGTGTCATCGTGCTCTAGCAACTCCTGTGGCGGGCCGGGCAAAACGCACACTGACACATTCACCTGGTGTATGGTGTTTCCTCCGACACATTGGTGCGGCTAGCTTCCTGGTCAAGTGCGGCTGGGTTGTGTTTCGGAGGATGCATGGCTCTTGACCTTCACCTCTCCCGAGTTCGTATGGGAGTTGCAGCGATGGGACAAGACTTTAACTATTATTTTGGATACCATGAAATTGAAAAAAAAAAAAAAGAATAATAATAATAATAATAATAATACAAAAAAGTTGACACTATGGGCTCTATTTTCAACTGGCTTTAATAAGACAGCGCAATTTTGACCACCTGTCTTTATGAGCTCGTTTGCGACGTTAACTGTCAACACTCCAAACATATTGGGGGGGGGGGGGGTGTATTACTCGTTAAAGGAGCTTATGCTATTTAAACTAGTATCAATCCACAATGTACTGGGATGAGAATATTCTGTGCACCCAGCTGAATTAGAGTTGATAATGATGACGCAAAGACCGCCAATAACCTACAGAACTTGAGACAACGGCACACAGCATTAAACCATGAAACGTAATGTCACACTTCCAAATAATTAATTCATCAAAACCCAGTCCTTTCACGCATCCGCCAGCTACTGCGCCCATAATTCTGGTTGTGAAAATAAATATTTCTGATACCCCGAACCTATACCAACCTATAGCCTACCGCCAGCACTGAGATTATCATTCTCCTAACCTACTACGTTAATTCCCTGGATTATTCTCAACCTAGTCCATTGTGAATTAATCCTACAGTTTATTAAATAGCACAGACTAATAATGAGTACAAAAAAATACATCCAGTGTTTGCTCAATATTTTTGAAGTGTTGACAATCAACATTGTTGTAATGGGCTTCAGCGATGCCTTTACGCATTGTACTTGTAGTCAAATACAATTTACTGGAGCTTTCGTATTTGTTGTGTGTGAGGCACGTTCTGATAAATTGATGAATAGCCTATGTTTGGAGGAGCGTGTCTTTGGTAATCGAACAAGAGACGCTCTTTGGATATGGGGATGGATACAAGCCAAATTAAACACACACACACACACACAGTAGCCTATCCATAAATGTTCCTCGATGTTCTACCCTTGTCTGTGAATTTTGACTAATACGAGTAGACCATTGAAAACCATTTATGGATAGGCTATTTGTGCATAGCCAGGATAAGAAAAACACCAGACACATTGCTGCTGAACCAGCTTTTTTGTTATAGTAGGGCAAGTTTTTTATTAATTAAACGAAACGGAAAATATGATTGTTACAGGAAAATAACTTAAATGTTTCTAAATACGAGTCATCGGATTATCTCTCGTTCCATGATGGGTATATAGTCAGGGATTTTTGTAATGTTACATTTTAGTGATTTAGCAGACTCTCTTATCCAGACCAATTTACAGGAGCGATTAGGGTTCATTGCCTTGCTCAAGGGCACAGACAGATTTTTCACCTAGTCGACTCTCGGCTACCTGCCAGGTTCTGGATACAATTATGTCATAGCCTACATACTGTAGATAAAAATGAGATGTCTGCTCACTGTTTTGCTGCTGCCAAACAACCTTTTAATAAAGCTTTTGTGATTTAAGATTTATTTCAAAGCGGTCTCATGAGCCAAACCCTTTATCGATTGTTTTGACTACTTGGCGAATGCATTGGCCATGACCGTGTAGGGACATTATTTTTGTAGTTACTGCAGCAGATATTGTAGTGGAAACCTTCCCAAGATGTGTATAGTGCAGTGTCTTATCTACTATGTAGACTTAATAATTAAACATTTTGATATATACAGATAAATTAGATCACTTACTTGGATAACACTGTCCTGTTGATCAACACATTTTTTTCTCAACTCAGATGTTGGCCAAGAAGTCTGGGAATATCATTAACATGGCATCTGTGGCCTCCAGTATAAAAGGTAAGGATGTGATTTAAATTTTTTTTTTAAATTGTAATACTGAACTAAAATATAAATGCAACAAATTTGTGCACAACATTTGAAGATTTCTGTGCGTATGGAACGTTTCTGGGACCTTTTATTTCAGCTCATGAAATATGGGTCCAACACATGTTGTGTTTATATTTTTGTTCAATGTGTACAGGGTTGGGTAGGTTACTTTCTAAATGTAATCTGTTGCAGTTGCTTGTTACTTGTCCAAAATTGTAATCAGTAACGTAACTTTTGGATTACCCAAACTCAGTAACGAATTCTGATTACATTCTGTTACTTTTAGGGTTCTTTCCCCTTAAGAGACATTAGAAGAAGACGGAAATGTATGTTACCAATTGAACGGTATCTATTGCAGGATAAACCAATGTTAAAGTTTACATAGCTGGCCATATATGGATGTAAAATTTTACTTTATGGGTTGGTTATGTAGGCTTCTTCTAACCCATCGCTTTCGACTACATATAACAATACGATTAAATGATATCTTTACATTAGAAAACAAAGTCTATCAGAATTCCAATAAATGTTATACCCCTTGATCTTCAAGAATAGGACTTGGAAATATGGAAGTATAGATTACTCTGTTTATGATTTAGTTGTCATGGAGGACTGAATGGGCTCATTGATTCAAGTTGAAAAATAAATGCTGTGCTCATGGAATGGCATGCTTTGAGCACTACTGAAAAGTGCTACTTACACTGGGAAAATAAATTACATATGTTTACTTTTTTGTTGGTGACAACAAAATATCTTCATAATATGAAGTTGTTTAAAGGGCAAATGCACAGATGAAACAGTAACAAAACGGTCGCCCCGCCTCTGTTTTGGTGAAAAGCTGAGGGATGGGCCTGGAGAAATGTAACCACTCTCAGATTAATAGACAGCTATGGATGCAAGGACTGACCATCCATGATATCAAAATGATTGTTTTCACCATGTTATGAGACTACACAGTGTTTGTTTACATTTACAAGGTTTACTAACATTGGAGAAAAACTGGCTTATATTTTGGGTTTTCATGGAGTGTGACAGTTGAACTAAGCTCATGAGGCATTTATAAGTTATATTCCTCAAGAATCAATGTGTTTGTGTGTTTTATATATTAGTCCAAAAATGGATGTAGCAACTACAGATTGCCCCTTTTAAGTCTATCAAAAGTGTTTGAGCATGTGTCCATTAGGCCTATGGATTTTTTTTAAATCAGACCCACTTTTATTTCATAGGTTGGGATCTGCACTATGCAGCTGTTGCAAGAGCGCATTTTTCACTGGCTGTCCACTGGTTTAAAAAACAATGATTGATGGGCTGCTTAAGCTTCTTGAATTCAACCATTATTGGGATCAAATACACATTTAGATTTTTGAGCAGCCATCCACAATTCATGAGGTGCAAATAGCTAAATGAGAGAGCAGCAGTGTGATTCACATCAATGCGCTATGTAGATATCAATAATAAGTGATATTCGTATCGCCGCACACTACACCACTGCTGTCATCCTTACCTCCAAACGTTTATTCAAATTGGATAGTCATTGGATGCCAACAGCAGTCGCACCATTGGAAGCCATAGCTTGGACTGTAGCCTACAAAAGACTATTCCTGTTCTTTTCCCGCGATCCATCAAACACATTTGGTGTCATCATAGTGGTCTCTGACTTGTGGTCAGACTCACTCAGGTGGAACAAACTTAAACTTGCGGCTTTTTTCAATGCTGATTTGAATGTCATTTAGAAAACAGAAGTGCCAAAGATTTTTTTACGCGAACATCCTTTCTGGATTTAAAGTAATCGTCTAGTTTTTCAAAAGTATCTGTAATCTGATTACAATATTTTAGCTGGTAACGGGTTAGTTACCGTTTTTTGTAATCCCTTACATGTAATCCGTTACTCCCCAACCCTGTGTGTGTGATAGATATACTGTGTATATGTGTGTGTGTGTGTGTGTGTGTGTGTGTGTGTGTGTGTGTGTGTGTGTGTGTGTACAGTGGGTAGAACAAGTATTTGATACACTGCCGATTTGGCAGGTTTTCCTACTTACAAAGCATGTAGAGGTCTGTAATTTTTATCATAGGTACACTTCAACTGGAATCTAAAACAAAAATCCAGAAAATCACATCAAATTTGCATTTTATTGCATGACATTATTATTTGATCACTAATAAGAATAACGTCTCTCACAGACCTGTTAGTTTTCTTTAAGAAGCCCTCCTGTTCTCCACTCATTACCTGTATTAACTGCACCTGTTTGAACTCGTTACCTGTATAAAAGACACCTGTCCACACATTCAATCAAACAGACTCCAACCTCTCCACAATGGCCAAGACCAGAGAGCTGTGTAAGGACATCAGGGATAAAATTGTAGACCTGCACAAGGCTGGGATGGGCTACAGGACAATAGGCAAGCAGCTTGGTGAGAAGGCAACAACTGTTGGTGCAATTATTAGAAAATGGAAGAAGATCAAGATGACGGTCAATCACCCTCGGTCTGGGGCTCCATGCAAGATCTCACCTCGTGGGGCATCAATGCTCATGAGGAAGGTGAGGGATCAGCCCAGAACTACACGGCAGGACCTGGGCAATGACCTGAAGAGAGCTGGGACCACAGTCTCAAAGAAAACCATTAGTAACACACTACGCCGTCATGGATTAAAATCCTGCAGCGCACGCAAGGTCCCCCGGCTTAAGCCAGCGCATGTCCAGGCCCGTCTGAAGTTTGCCAATGACCATCTGGATGATCCAGAGGAGGAATGGGAGAAGGTCATGTGGTCTGATGAGACAAAAATAGAGCTTTTTGGTCTAAACTCCACTCGCCGTGTTTGGAGGAAGAAGGATGAGTACAACCCCAAGAACACCATCCCAACCGTGAAGCATGGAGGTGGAAACATCATTCTTTGGGGATGCTTTTCTGCAACCTGGACAGGACGACTGCACCGTATTGAGGGGAGGATGGATGGGGCCATGTATCGTGAGATCTTGGCAAACAACCTCCTTCCCTCAGTAAGAGCATTGAAGATGGGTTGTGGCTGGGTCTTCCAGCATGACAACAACCCGAAACACACAGCCAGGGCAACTAAGGAGTGGCTCCGTAAGAAGCATCTCAAGGTCCTGGAGTGGCCTAGCCAGTCTCCAGAACTGAACCCAATAGAAAATCTTTGGAGGGAGCTGAAAGTCCGTATTGCCCAGCGACAGCCCCGAAACCTGAAGGATCTGGAGAAGGTCTGTATGGAGGAGTGGGCCAAAATCCCTGCTGCAGTGTGTGCAAACCTGGTCAAGAACTACAGGAAACGTATGATCTCTGTAATTGCAAACAAAGGTTTCTGTACCAAATATTAAGTTCTGCTTTTCTGATGTATCAAATAGTTATGTCATGCAATAAAATGCTAATTAATTACTTAAAAATCATACAATGTGATTTTCTGGATTTTTGTTTTAGATTCCGTCTCTCACAGTTGAAGTGTACCTATGATAAAAATTACAGACCTCTACATGCTTTGTAAGTAGGAAACACTGACGATTTTGCAGGTTATCAAATACTTGTTCTCCCCACTGTGTATGTGTGTATGTGTGTATATATATATATATATATGTGTGTATATATAAATAAATACACACACACACTGTATGTATGTATGTATGTATGTATGTATGGTAATTCATCATGAACATCCAATGAAATTTGGTCACAGTCCATGTCCACTCTATCCAATCCTCTGTATTTAGTCAAGCAAAACCTTTGTGGCTGCGTGTGTTCCCTCCATAGGTGTGGTGAATCGATGCGTGTACAGCACCTCCAAGGCTGCTGTCATTGGACTCACCAAATCTATAGCAGCCGATTTTCTCGAGCAAGGCATTCGCTGTAACTGCATATGTCCTGGTAAGCACTGAACCCTACATTCCTTGTATAAAATCTGATTAACGTGCCTTTCCTTTTTAATCATACCCTAGCATGACTCAGGAATGGCATGATCTGTGTTAGATTATAACACACACTGTTTACAGGAATGCTACACTGGACAGGGAACTTTTGTCAATCATGATACGCTCCCATTTATTTCAATGAAACCTGGGCATAAGCCATGAGCAGCGCGAGCCACTCGCAGAGCCACATCTTAAAATTACGCTCGGGTTCTATTTTCAAGAATTTGACATGCCGCTCACGCCCGAGTTCACAGTACAGAGATGTCTCCCTGTGAAAAGTGTATTGTTTTTGTTTAATCATTGTGATGTACCATACACTGTATAAAGAATAGTGATTATGTACAAAATGTAAGTGTCCTCTCTGCTAAACAGGGACTGTGGACACCCCGTCTCTGAGGGGGAGAATCCAGGCTCAGCCTGATCCAGAACAGGTACTCTCTACCTTCCACAACTACTACTATCATTAACAGATTTCTGTCAGTGTTGCATGTACGAAGTACCAACGCTGACTAGATTCGATGGCTATTTTACGTGGCCCTTTTAACCCACAGTGGGAAACGCTCCATTAGAAAGATGCCAATAGTAAATATATTTATATGATATATGTCCTGCTTCATCTCTGCAGGCCCTAAAAGACTTCATGGCGAGACAGAAGACGGGACGAATGTGCACTGCCGAGGAGGTGGCACACCTCTGTGTCTACCTGGCCTCAGACGAGGTGAGCGCATTCATGGTCTGCAGAGCCCACAGCAGCAACAACAATAAAAAGTATCTGAATGTTGGGTTAATGTTTTGTTTCTGTTAGCATGCCACTGGGTGCTAAATGATAGCTGATGTAGCCGGGGTTTAGTTACGTTCTTCAACAATTTATTTGAAACATCTGTTAAGCTAAGTTATGACGTTGTCGCCCTTATGACGTAGCATCCAAGTAAACTGTAACTCTTTATTCCACCTCCCTCTAGTCTGCCTATGTCACTGGAACTGAGCATATCATTGATGGAGGATGGAGGCTCTGAAGAACCTACAGTACAGAGCACAAGGAAGCTCTAGAAAACTGCCATGAGTTACTGTTAGTTACAGTAATAGAAATTTCAGTGGCCTATGCCTTATGGTATGCCAAAATCTTGACTTATTTTGAAATCATGCAGAAGCTGCTGACATTTTTACAGATTTTTCAAATTTTTCATGAAGTGTTTGATTATGTGGTGTACATTTAATAGTCTCTTCAAAAATAATTTAAGAATAATGACTTCTGGTTTCCTTGTTTTGTAGCACCAATAGTACCTCGTAAGTGTACAATAATATACTGTAATCAACTAGCTTTAAACACCCATCTCATTGTACATGTGATTTTTGTGCTCATTGACACAATGATTACATATAGCTAATAAACAAAATGCAATACTTGACTGTTATTTTTGTAACTCATTTAAAACATTTTGTAATGTGTTGTAACTGCTAGTTTGTGAAGCATACCGGTAATCACAATTGATAAGTGTTTAGGTGTTTGCAAGCAGTTGATTGGCTGAGTGAAACCAATCGTGACAACCGCTATCCTTCTGTGCCGTCACACTGTGTATAGCTTAAATGTTTTTTTCTCTGTGATCCTCTGTGTGTGTGAAAGTTACTCCAGCTTAGCGTCTCAACTCAGTGGCCTCCTGCTCCAGTTGTTCCAGGAGTTCTTTAGTCAAACTCACTTCAGTCTTCTCCTGGGCTCAGAGTGCCTTCTCTGGGGTGCTGATCAGCTCAGTAAAGATCCTCACTTATCCACTGCTACCTGTGCAGAGCCTTTCAAGCGACTAGCACACAGCACAGATACCATGCATCAAGTTTATTTGTCACGTGCGCTGAATACAACAGGTGTAGACCTTACAGTGAAATGCTTTCTTACAGGCTCTAACCGATAGTGCAAAAAGGTATTAGGTGAACAATAGGTAGGTAAAGAAATAAAACAACAGTAAAAAGACAGGTCATATACAGTAGCGAGGCTACATACAGACACCGGTTAGTCAGGCTGATTGAGGTAGTATGTAGATATGGTTAAAGTGACTATGCATATATGATGAACAGAGGAGCAGTAGTGTAAAAGAGGGGGTAGTGGGTGGGACACAATGCAGATAGCCCGGTTAGCCACTGTGCGGGAGCACTGGTTGGTCGGCCCAATTGAGGTAGTATGTACATGAATGTATAGTTAAAGTGACTATGCATATATGATAAACAGAGTAGCAGCAGTGTAAAAAGAGGGGTTGGGGCACACAATGCAAATAGTCCAGGTAGCCATTTGATTACCTGTTCAGGAGTCTCATGCCCCACAAGACATGACACCAGGGGTTTCTTTCCAAGTCCAAAACAAACTCTGGGAAATGCACAATATTACATAGAGCCATGACTACATGGAACTATATTCCAAGCAGTAAAATCAGGTTTAAAATGTTTTATTTAAAACTATTCCTTATGGTACAATGCGGACTGTGAAGAGACATACAGGCACACACACAAGAATACGCACACACACTAACACGCACTACACACACACGTACATTGTAATGTTGTATTATACATGTATTGTAGATATGTAGTGGTAGAGTAGTGGTGTAATAATGTGTTGTATGATGTACTGTTTCATTTAGATTTTTTAAAAATGCTTTAATCTTGTTTGGACCCCAGGAAGAGGCAGCAGAAAATATAAATTGACATTTGAAAGCTACAGCCCTTGTCTTTTGGATATTGAACTCAAATCATACTGCTGGCGATGTCGTAAGAATCTCACCCCCCCCCCCCCACCCACCCACCCACCATAAAGGTCATAGTCATAGAGTATGCAATGTAGGTCAAGTCACCAAAAAGAGCAAACATTTAGTATGCATGGAAAGGGTACACCCTGAGGGTCATTGTAAAGCAACGCATTTACTTCTCCATCCACATTACCTTGTATGCATCCTCCACATGCACCGTTGATATGATTTATTAGGATCCCCATTAGCCGACGCCAATGGCGACATCTAGTCTTACTGGGGTCCGACAAATAACGAAAGACAATACAGACCAAAATATTTCAGCATACTGTACTTGATCTATCTCACTTGCTTACAATAGGAAAATAAGTTTCCTCACCTGTCTGTGTCTTTTTTTTGTTATTCAATAACTTGAAAGACCTGATTGCTGGTGTAATTTTAAGATTTCAGGCTTAAATCAATAAGACAAACTTTTCTGGCGCAAAGGTGTTTTAGGGACCGAAATATGTTTTTTCTTTCCCATCCAGGAGGATTAGCACTATATGAATATTACACACACTGCAAAGGACCTTCAGTCGCTAAATGGCCCAACATTTTTATTGGTTACCTGTAACTACTGTGTTATATTTGACCCATTTACAAGGATACTATTCAAAAGCTTCCTATCCATTCGAGATGTAAAAACCACAATATGAATTCACTGAATATGAATTTCCCCCCCCCCCATTCCTTTGAATTCCAGTTCACCACTTCCCTGATTTTATAAGCATATTTCTTGTGATAGGTCAGCAGTGCCTTCGGAAAGTATTCAGACCCCTTGACTTTATCCACATTTTGTTAGGTTACAGCCTTATTTTTTTTATTATATATATATTTTTTTACTCAAATCAAATTTGATTAGTCACATGCGCCGAATACAATAGTGAAATGCTTACTTACGAGCCCCTAACCGACAGTGCAGTTTAAAAAAATATGGATAAGAATAAGACAAAAGTAACTAGTAATTAAATTACTCGCTTTGTTTTTTTTCGCCTTCCACTTCTTTCCACATTTTAAAACTAACATTTCATAGTTTAAGGTCACTATGACCACTCTGCGACATTAAATTCCTTTACCCCAAATGCTGACTTGCCTCTGCATGAAGTGAGCTGGGCAGCCTATATGGTTAGAAATTTGGTATTACACACCAAATGGTCCTGGAAGTGGTTTATGGTCTAACCCCTAGACCCTATACCCTATAGATCTGGGTGGATTTGACAAGCAATATTGCAATAGTTCCAACTACTGTATTTGCTCGAGTAGGTGCAACAATTTAGTTAAGTTACCTCTCCCCGCCCCAAGGGGTTGCACCCCACAATTCGGTAAACGATGACTCAATGGATAATGAGACAATTCAAAAGGAATAGAGACAAGGTAGTACAAAATGTGTATATGTTTATTAAACTTTAAAGTACCTAATACACATTATAAATTGGGTGGTTCAAGCCCTGAATGCTGATTGGCTGACATACCATGGGTATGAGAAAACATTTATTTTCACTGCTCTAATTACGTTGGTAACCAGTTTATAATAGCAAATAGGAATCTCGGGGGTTTGTGGTATATGGCCAATATACCACGGCTAAGGGCTGTGTTCAGACACTCCGCGTTGCATCGTGTTTAAGAACAGTCCTTAGCCATGGTATATTGGCCATATACCACACCCTCTCGTGCCTTATTGCTTAAATAACCTATCAATTTGGTAAATAAATATAATAAATATCAAATAAAATTATTTCATAAATGTCACACATTTCTAATTTAAAATCACAAAATAATCTGAAATCCTACAAAAATCCTTTACAATTTCACATTAATGTCACATTGACAATGTCACATTAAAACCTGTTGGGGCTACGGGGCAGTATTTGCACGGCCGGATAAAAAACGTACCCTATTTAAACTGGTTACTACTCTTGCCCAGAAACGAGAATATGCATATAATTAGTAGATTTGGATAGAAAACACTCTAAAGTTTCTAAAACTGTTTGAATGGTGTCTGTGAGTATGACAGAACTCATATGGCAGGCCAAAACCTGAGAAGATTCCATACAGGAAGTGCCCTGTCTGACAATTTATTGTCCTTCTGTAGCTTCTCTATCGAAAATACAGCATCTGTGCTGTAACGTGACATTTTCTAAGGCTTCCATTGGCTCTCAGAAGGCGCCAGAAAGTGTAATGAGATGTCTGCCGTCTCTGGGCTAAGTACAGCAGCTCTGTTTGTTACTGGCCTGCCTGGGGACAGTGACACTGGAGATGCGCGTTCATGTGAATTCTCCATTTTGTTCTTTCAGTCTTTGAATGAATACAACGTCGCCCGGTTGGAATATTATCGCTATTTTACGAGAAAAATCGCATAAAAATTGATTTTAAACAGAGTTTGACATGCTTCAAAGTACGGTAATGGAATATTTAGCATTTTTTTTGTCACGAAATGCGCTCGCGCGTCACCCTTCGGATTGTGACCTGAAAACACGAACAAAACGGAGCTATTTCAATATAACTATGGATTATTTCGAACCAAAACAACATTTGTTGTTGAAGTAGAAGTCCTGGGAGTGCATTCTGACGAAGAACAGCAAAGGTAATCCAATTTTTCTTATAGTAAATCTGAGTTTGGTGAGGGCCAAACTTGGTGCGTGTCAAATTAGCTAGCCGTGATGGCCGGGCTATCTACTCAGAATATTGCAAAATGTGCTTTCGCCGAAAAGCTATTTTAAAATCTGACACCGCGATTGCATGAAGGAGTTCTGTATCAATAATTCTTAAAATAATTGTTATGTATTTTGTGAACGTTTTATGCTGAGTAATTAAGTAAATTCACCAGAAGTTTGCGGTGTGTATGCTAGTTGCTAGTTCTGAACATCACATGCTAATGTAAAAAGCTGGTTTTTGATATAAATATGAACTTGATTGAACAAAACATGCATGCATTGTATAACATAATGTCCTAGGAGTGTCATCTGATGAAGATCATCAAAGGTTAGTGCTGCATTTAGCTGTGTTTTTGGTTTTTGTGACATATATGCTTGCTTGAAAAATGGCTGTGTGGTTATTTCTGGCTATGTACTCTCCTAACATAATCTAATGTTTTGCTTTCGCTGTAAAGCCTTTTTGAAATCGGACAATGTGGTTAGATTAACGAGAGTCTTATCTTTCAAATGGTGTAAAATAGTCCTATGTTTGAGAACGTTGAATTATGACATTTTGTGGTTTTAAATTTGGCGCTCTGATGTGTCACTGGCTATTGAATAGTGCGGGAAGATTTCGTCCCACCTACCCTAGAGTTAACAGTTGGGTGTAAGTCTTCATAAACATGTTGAAATTTAGCAATAGACCTATCTGCTGCCTTTGATACTGTGAACCATCAGATCCTCCTCTCCACCCTCTCCGAGCTGGGCATCTCCGGCGCGGCCCACGCTTGGATTGCGTCCTACCTGACAGGTCTCTCCTACCAGGTGGCGTGGCGAGAATCTGTCTCCGCACCACGTGCTCTCACCACTGGTGTCCCCCAGGGCTCTGTTCTAGGCCCTCTCCTATTCTCGCTTTACACCAAGTCGCTTGGCTCTGTCATATCCTCACATGGTCTCTCCTATCATTGCTATGCAGACGACACACAATTAATCTTCTCCTTTCCCCCTTCTGATAACCAGGTGGCGAATCACATCTCTGCATGTCTGGCAGACATATCAGTGTGGATGACGGATCACCACCTCAAGCTGAACCTCGACAAGACGGAGCTGCTCTTCCTCCCGGGGAAGGACTGGCCGTTCCATGATCTCGCCATCACGGTTGACAACTCCCTTGTGTCCTCCTCCCAGAGTGCTAAGAACCTTGGCGTGACCCTGGACAACACCCTGTCGTTCTCCACTAACATCAAGGCGGTGACCCGATCCTGTAGGTTCATGCTCTACAACATTCGCAGAGTACGACCCTGCCTCACACAGGAAGCGGCGCAGGTCTTAATCCAGGCACTTGTCATCTCCCGTCTGGATTACTGCAACTCGCTGTTGGCTGGGCTCCCTGCCTGTGCCATTAAACCCCTACAACTCATCCAGAACGCCGCAGCCCGTCTGGTGTTCAACCTTCCCAAGTTCTCTCACGTCACCCCGCTCCTCCGCTCTCTCCACTGGCTTCCAGTTGAAGCTCGCATCCGCTACAAGACCATGGTGCTTGCCTACGGAGCTGTGAGGGGAACGGCACCTCCGTACCTTCAGGCTCTGATCAGGCCCTACACCCAAACAAGGGCACTGCGTTCATCCACCTCTGGCCTGCTCGCCTCCCTACCTCTGAGGAAGCACAGTTCCCGCTCAGCCCAGTCAAAACTGTTCGCTGCTCTAGCACCCCAATGGTGGAACAAGCTCCCTCACGACGCCAGGACAGCGGAGTCAATCACCACCTTCCGGAGACACCTGAAACCCCACCTCTTTAAGGAATACCTGGGATAGGATAAAGTAATCCTTCTAAACCCCCCTTAACAGATTTAGATGCACTATTGTAAAGTGGTTGTTCCACTGGATATCATAAGGTGAATGCACCAATTTGTAAGTCGCTCTGGATAAGAGCGTCTGCTAAATGACTTAAATGTAAAATGTAAAATGTAAAAAAAAGCCATATTAAATACCAACTCATCTAACAGTCATTCTGCATTCTGGCAACTACTTATTAAACCCCCCTAAAGATTGACTTTAAAACCCCTCAACATATAAATCATAGCATTTATATATTCACTGTAGGCCTGCCAATACATGTTTTGCACATAAAACGTTTTGGAATTTAGGAAAACGAAATGCAAGAATGTTAATTGCATATTAAAATGTAAATAACTACTTAAATTCGATGTGTAAATTCAATGTGTGCTATATCTTTGAAACTTCCTCACTGTGTAATTGGCAAAACATGTTGATGGCACTATTTCACTTTCTAGCTCTCAATAAATGTACAATTTCTGCCTTTTTTGTTGGTGGTTCCGAAAAAAGATAGGACAATGTCGGAGAAGCTACTGTGAAACATAGTTCACCAAGCTACCAATTACTTCATACTGGAAAAAGGTATACACTAAAGCTACCCTTGAAAAAAAATAGTTTACTTTTTAAAGTTACTTTAAAAAAGTAGATCAGTACATCCAAAATACTTTCTGATAAATTATCATATCTAAATCTGAAATGCCATAGACCACACTCATGTCATTTGGACAGGAAGCTATTGAAAACTAAATCTGTACATTAATGAATAACCACAGGTCAGGAATTTTGAAAAAATAAAAGGTGTATGCTTTATAAGTGAGGTCGAAGAACCCACCGCATTGTAGATCCATAGCTCATATGGACAGTGATCTATTGAAAATTATATCTATCACAGGAAATATTCATGGGAAATCAGTTAAATGAAAAATAGCATTTCTAATGGGTGCACTATGGAGGAGGGAGGTCAGTGACCAAACATCAAGTGGTTTTACATGTACAGTTGAAGTCGGAAGTTTACAGACACCTTAGCCAAATACATTTAAACTCAGTTTTTTACAATTCCTGACATGTAATCCCAGTACAAATTCCCTATCTTAGGTCAGTTAGGATCACCACTTTATTTTAAGAATGTGAAATGTCAGAATAATAGAAAAGAGAGAATGATTTATTTCAGCTTTTATTTCTTTCAGCTTTTATTTCTTTCATCACGTTCCCAGTGGGTCAGAAGTTTACATACACTCAATCAGTATTTGGTAGCATTGCCTTTAAATTGTTTAACTTTGGTCAAACGTTTCAGGTAGCCTTCCACAAGCTTCCCACAATAAGTTGGGTGAATTTTGGCCCATTCATCCTGACAGAGCTGGTATAACTGAGTCAGGTTTGTAGGCCTCCTTGCTCGCACAGGCTTTTTCAGTTCTGCCCACCATTTTTCTATGGGATTGAGGTCAGGGCTTTGTGATGGCCACTCCAATACCTTGACTTTGTTGTCCTTAAGCGATTTTGCCACAACTTTTGAAGTATTCTTGGGGTCATTGTCCATTTGGAAGACCTATTTGCGACCAAGCTTTAACTTCCTGACTTATGTCTTGAGATGTTGCTTCAATATATCCACATAATTTTCCTCCCTCATGATGCCATCTATTTTGTGAAGTGCACGAGTCCCTCCTGCAGCAAAGCACCCCCACAACAATTCTAGTTCACCACTAAGCATATTTCTTGTGATAGGTCTACAGTGCATTCGGAAAGTATTCAGACCCCTTGAGTTTTTCAACATTTTGTTACGTTACAGCCTTATTCTAAAATTGATTAAATTGTTTTTCCCCCTCATCAATCTACACACAATACCCCAAATTTATAAAAAATAGAAAAATAGAAAAATATCACATTTACAAAAGCATTCAGACCCTTTACTCAGTACTTTGTTGAAGCACATTTGGCAGCGATTACAGCCTCGAGTCTTCTTCTGTATGACGCTACACGCTTGGCATACCTGTATTTGGGCAGTTTCTCCCATTCTTTTCTGCAGATCCTCTCAAGCTCTGTCATGTTGGATGGTGAGCGTCGGTGCACAGCAATTTTCAGGTCTCTCTAGAGATGTTCGATCGGGTTCAAGTCCGGGCTCTGGCTGGGCCACTCAAGGACATTCAGAGACTTGTCCCAAAACCATTCCTGCGTTGTCTTGGCTGTGTGCTTAGGGTCATTGTTCGATGTGTCTAGGTCATGTGGTGAAGGAGCTATTGCATATTAAAGTGATTTTCAAAAAATTATTATTGTAAAAACTAAATGGTGTGCAGCATGCCTCTATTTAAGGAATAATATAAAGGTGAATAGAGGTTTCTAAATCCCATGGTGAAGAGCTATTAAAATGTGTATATAATTGTGTAAGGGCTTTATGGGAAAACCAAATGGTGTGCAATGTGTGTCCCTATCCTGTAAACAGTCCAAATTTGATTTGAGGTGTCTAGGTCACACGGTTGGGCAATTAAAATGTAAAACCAAACTTTGAATATAAAAATTCTTATGAAATAAGAACAAAGGATGTTCAGCATGTTTCTCTCCCTTCTGGACAGTTTAAAGTTGGTTTGAAGTTTCTAGGCGATGTCAGGGCTGGCCATAGACATAAGCGATATAAGCGGAACTCAGTCGGGGTCTCAACTTACTGTTGAGAGTTAGAATAATAGAATACACAAGGTGCAATTTAAAAATGTGGTTGTGCATCAGTCACTTAATTAGCCCATGTCTGCTAAAAAAAATCTGAATTGTTAAGTTAGTCTAGCCAGCTATCTAATCACGGCCGAATTACCGACCGGACATGAAGGGCATGTGCCCAGCGGCCTGACTTCCAGTGGGCCCCCATTGATTTTGCTATTCACTCTTACTCAGATATCATATTAACATTGCAATAGTCATGGCAAAATGTGTAGAATTTCAGGAAATTAGCCTTAAAACGGCAAAAATCCCCATGGCAAAATGTGTAGAATTGCAGAAAACTTGCTTTAAAACTACAACAGGACATTTACTTTAAAACTTAAAAGGTCCAACGCAGCCATTTTTATATCAATATCAAATCATTTCTAGGTGACAAGGAAGTACCTTACTGTGATTGTTTTCCATTAAAATTGTCAAAATAAACTAAAATAGCATCTAAGCAAAGAGCAATTTCTCAAGCAAGAATTTCACTAAGACTGTCTGGGAGTGGTCTGAGTGGGAAGCGGAAAACTGAAAACTAGCTGTCATTGGCAGAGAGGTTTGGAATTTTTTTTCTTATTGATCTATTGACTAATTTACTGCCTGGTGTTGTCACAGCCTTTTCAAACATCTCTTACACTAAAAGGGGATTATCATCACTTTCACAATTTCACAGTATTATTCCAACCTCATAGTGTGGAAATATATATAAAACACAGGAAAATCTAATTTTTGACTGCACTTGGCTTAAATGTTCTCTTCCCTGTCAATGGCTAGGGTGATGTGGTCAAAGGGTTATTGAAATGTAATATTGTGATCTTGCACTTTGTTGACAGTCACTAACTACACTGAAAAAAAAATATAAACGCAACATGTAAAGTATTGGTCCCATGTTTCATGAAATAAAATATCCCAGAAATGTTTCATTTGCACAAAAAAAGCTTATTTCTCTCAAATTTTGTGTACAAATTTGATTACATCACTGTTAGTGAGCATTTCTCCATGCCAAGATAATCCATCCACCTGACAGGTGTGTAATATCAAGAAGCTGGTTAAACAGCATGATCATTACATAGGTGCACCTTGTGCTGGGGACAATAAAAGGCCACTCTAAAATGTGCAGATTTGTCCCAAAACACAATGCCACATATGTCTCCAAATTTGAGGGAGCATTACATTTTATTTTACCTTTATTTAACTAGGCAAGTCAGTTAAGAACAAATTCTTATTTTCAATGACGGCCTAGGAACAGTGCCTTGTTCAGGTGCAAAACAACAGATTTTTACCTTGTCAGCTCGGGGATTTGATCTTGCAACCTTTCAGGTACTAGTCCAATGCTCTAACCACTAGGCTACCTGCCACCCCATTGACATTGTGACTGCAGGAATGTCCACAAGAGCTGTTGCCAGAGAATTGAATGCTAAGTTCTCTACCATAATCCGCCTCCAACGTTGTTTTAGAGAATTTGGCAGTATGCCCAACCGGCCTCACAACCAAAGACCACGTGTATGGCGTTGTGTGAGTGAGCGGTTTGCTGATGTCACCATTGTGAACAGAGTGCCCCATGGTGGCGGTGGGGTTATGGTATTGGCAGGCATAAACTATGGACAACGAACACAATTGCATTTTATCTATGGCAATTTAAATGCACAGAGATACCGTGACGAGAGCCTGAGGCCCATTGTCGTGCCATTCATCCGCCGCCAGCACCTCATACTTCAGTATGATAATGCACGGCACAATGTCACAAGGAACTGTACACAATTCCTGGAAGCTGAAAATGTCTCAGTTCTTCCATGGCCTGCATACTCACCAGACATGTCACCCATTGAGCATGTCTGGGATGCTCTGGATTGACGTGTATGACAACGTGTTCCAGTTCCAGCCACAATCAACATCCTGATCAACTCTATGCAAAGGAGATGTGTTGCACTGCATGAGGCAAATGGTGCTCACACCAGATACTGACATTTTTATTTCTGATCCACATGGCTTCCTTTTTCTTTGAATGTATATGTGACCAACAGATGCATATCTGTATTCCCAGTCACGTGAAATCCATAGTTTAGGGCCTAATGAATTGATTTCAACTGACTGATTTCCTTATATGAACTGTAACTCAGTGAAACCTTTGAAATTGTTGCATATTGTGTTTAGATTTTTGTTCAGTATAGTTGCATCGACTGTGCTGTAGGATGCGTACACCGTAGCCATGTGATTACGAAGCTCGGTTCAGAATTGGGAAAAGACCTGAGCAATGATGTACATTTTTTTTCCTTCATGAAGAGCCTAATCTGAGGTCTGTGATTTTGAAGGCTCGAATGTCCGGCGAATATTGAATATCAAACAAACGTTTTACCACGGTAAAACAACGTATATATTTCTAAGTTACAATGAGTGCTTATTAATGTTCATAACAAATAGTGGATATTACAAAGTGAAGTTAGTTGAAACGTATTAAAGTAATTTTGTCCCAGGGCAGGCTCAAGTCATCATCTTCATGCCCCACCCACTCGAGCGCAGAGAACCGGCAGTCGTTGCCAGGTAACGGGACGCGTTTCCTTGGAGTGTATGAATGAACAACATGCAGAGGGATAGTTTAGCTACTGGAGCTAGCCAGCTGTCAGTTTCCTAACAAACGAGTCGCAGACATTTGGAAATTACAATCTTGTGTATTATAACTAAGCGCTTTTGACTAACGGGACAGGAAACATGGAGGTAGGTTGTGCTGGTTTGTATAGCTAGCTAGATAGCTAACGCTTCGTTTTGTTTTGCCAAAACAAAAGCAACAGTGCAACAGGTGCTAAATTACGTTTAGTAATTTTAGTTAGTTAGTACGTTAGCTAACTTTGTCTTCCGCTGGGTAGTATTCATTAGTGGACACCGCAGCAAAAGGTTTAGCAAAGGATAATAAACACAAGCCTTTCTTGTTGGAAAACTTAAGTCCGTTTTCTTGCGTCTAGTTGGTGACTAGTGAATAATCACTTACTGTATCGTGACTGTCTCTACACTGTGTGTGCAGAAAGCTCCCAATCCGATTCAAACTCCATTCACCAGCGGCAGCTCTGCAAGCGTTCGGCCTTAGTCAAAATACGTTCGTTGATCGCCAAATATGAAGTTTCGTGGAGCAACTATATTAATTTAAGGCCGGTATGCACTTCCAAAAAAAGGTCTACATAAAAATGGACAAGCAATGCCTATTCAGCACCTCCAATGACAGTACATACCGGCCATAACGAGTAAATTAAGATAGTTGCTCAGCGAAACTCCATATTTGGTGATCAACGACGAACGTATTTTGACATTAAAACGCATATAGAGCTGATGAATGGGAGTTTGAATCAGCTTTCTGGGCGAGAGGTCTCTAACACACAGATAGATAGATACTGGTTCGGGATTGCAGTATGTTAACGTTACAGAACTGTCAAGATTTCTTCGCTAACTTTATTTTTCGTCCAATAATTTTTATTCATGTCGCTGCATTTCTATAGTAGGCCTTTAGTAACTTGTGACAGTTAAGAATCAATATATCTTTATTGTCACAATCAGGTAATGTGTAGTACAGTCAGGGCAAAAAACAAGATCAACTTCAACAGATACACATAAGATGAATAGAAAACATATCAGTTACAGTAGTTATTGCAGGAGTGAAACTATACAGAGAACATCATGTGTCAATTTCAGTGCCTTGCAATTAGCTTACTCTCTCAGATTTGACAAGTGCTTGATTACAGTTTGTGTGTCCTTTCCCAGGATAAAGGTCAAAAGCCAGAAGCAGATGAGAACAGTTTTGAATCACTGGAGAAGGAGTTCCAGGAGGTTCTCGATGAGCTGGTGGGAGACAAGAGCCTGGACAAATTCCGGGTTGAATATGAGAAACTGACCAATGCCCTGAAGAAGTCCCACGAGAGCGAGAAGAGGCTGATGACAAAATGCAGAGAGCTGAATGCAGAGATAGTGTCCAATTCAGTAAAAGTTGCTACTGCACTGAAGTTGTCCCAGGAAGATCAAACGACGATAACTTCTCTGAAGAAGGTAGGCCTTTTATGGTGAAAACATGAGTAGCTGCAGAGATGTGTAATAGGCCTACAACCTAAGGTTAGGACGAAGGTTGTCATTAGTGTTGTTGCCAATAAGCTCTTGTAGGCTATTATGGAGTAAAATATTCACACTTCATTTTGAGCAGAATAGAGCAGTGTTTTAGAGTCGTGCTTTATTTCAACATGTCCCAGATTTGTCATAGTAATATGGCCATACTGTACAATTGAACACTTTTTTTTTTCTTTTAGGAAATAGAAAAGGCTTGGAAAATGGTTGATGCAGCCCACGATAAAGAGCTCAGAGCAAAAGAGACAATTCAAACATTGAAACATGAAATTTCAAATCTAACAAAACTTGTTGAACAAGGTGCTGGCTTGTCCGTGGGTCAAGAACATGGGTGAGTTGAGTTGTGCACACTCACACTGTAAATTGTCCACTTCCTTTGAATTAACCAATTCACTAGAGATTATTGTCATACCTGAAGGCCTACATACAATGCTTAATTTGAGCCGAATCCTGCCGGAACAAGATCCCGCACCTCGCAGTTTTGGACTGCTTAGTTTTGGCACCTATTTGCCTGGATCCGGTACCTCATGGCATGACAAATCATTTCCTCTGTTTGCAATGTAAAAATAAAAATATCCTAGTTAGGCTATATCAAGTTGCCTCCTCGTTAATTCTCCTGCCCCCTAAAAAACGTTACGTAAAAACGTAGATTTTCAGCCTGCACTTGATATTCTGAGAATTGATTCGGGTTGGGCTGGGTCCGGGTTTAAGTTTGCACAACATTGTAGCCTATGTTTTTGGACCAAGCCTTGTCCATTGCTGTGGCGAGAGAGAGAAGCATGCACCTGTATCTCTCACAGAACTACATTGAGATTCTATTTTTGTGATCTCTCTGCTTTGATAGACATGCGTCTGCAACTCTCCATCTCTCCAACATTGCACTTCATCATAAAAATATAAATAGGCCCTATTATAAGTATTCTAATTTAAATACAAGTTCACTATAATGACTCTGTAGGGGAACAACACTATTTTACAAAGTATCTTGAGAGATAATGGCACGAGCGCATCAGCCATTACTGGTGAGTGCACATCCACTAGCCTATCTTCATCATTGGGTGAATCAGTGTTTATATTGATCTCCGTTTGTCAATGTCAGAGTAGCCTGTCATATTGGTAATTTCTGTGGTCCAAAAAAAAAAGTTATGTTAAATGATGTAGAATTGCCTGAAATGCACTTATAAAATGACATTTTTGTGTGCAAGAAACGCTTCTGCTCTAGGCTACTCTATGCCACTATGCAAATATGGCATAGAGCCCCCCAGTTCACCCCCCTCTTGTGCTCACTTTGAGTTCCGGCACTTCTCGATTTATAGGCTGTGGATTCAACTTTTTCTGGACCTTTCTTCCTAATGACTAAAGATCCCGAAGCTTCTATGAATGTGCAGGATTCTCTACTTACACATAGTCTCTGGTCTACTCGTAGAGAGCAGACTACTCTGGCGAATATAGTGCTCGTTTGATAAAGGTCAATCAATATCTGCAAGATCACTTAATGCCAAATATAATAGCATAGTATAAAGTTACTGTAAGACAAAAAACACCACCTGATTTCTGATGAGATTTTTCTCTTTCTGATGAGATTTTTCTCTTATGCGGCCACAACTCAACAGCGCGCGCCACTAGGCAAAATATTATGTGCTTTGATTGAAACAAAACACAGGTTCGCTCACTGTACAACATTTGAAGCAACACTGTGCATAACTAAGAAGATCAAAATGTAAATTCCTATGAATCTGATCGAGATCAAATGGTTGGCTTGAAGATGCTGCATCGACGTTTCACCGGTAAAACTAAAGAATTATCATTCACGATTGACAGTGAGAAACGTGAAGGGAGGGTGAGCACAAAAATGTGTGCGTAAAGTGGAGGTAAAGAAAATCATGCGCGGAACATAATATGAATCTTTCTAGGGTGACGGGAAGCGGCGGTTACCTACGGATCCTCAGCCAACAAATTAAGCACTGCCTACATCTCTAGATAACGATAACATTAGAGGAGTTTCACCTGAAAGCTAATTTGTTTTTCAGTGTAAATGATCTGCTGAAAATCAAAGAGGAACTAACCAAGGAAAGAGATGAACTGCTTACGGAAGTGGTGACTCTGCGAAAGAATCTAACAACGGCCACTGCCAGTCAACAAGAGATGGAGGTTCAAAAAGAAAAGGCAATGGAAACCATATCTCAGGTAATGCAAAAACTCAACATCACCATTTACATGTACAGGTGTTTATTGTTAATCAACTTAATGACAGCAAATTGAACAAGTACAAAACACCAAAAACGTGTTCTTGGTTGAACAGAGAACAACTCAATAGGATTTTTAAATGTAGTATTACATATTAAACATCACAATTTTATGTATTTTTATGTGGTGCATTTGCTTTACCTTCACTCAACTGGCAGGTAAGGCATTAGTTATTAGGTAGGTATTATGGCCATACACTTGGTAGTTGTCTGGAACATGACTCTGTAATTGTTTATAATTTCAGTCCTCATTCCCATTCCGTTGCAAATAAACCAGTAGGCTTTATTTGCTGTACAGTGTGTCCACAAGTCTTGGCACATCCAGTCCTAAATTAACTGGGGCCTTATTATATAGTAGGTCCACTCCAGTGCCTGCTTCCTGTCAAAATACTTGCTAGTAACAACATTGTTTTTATCCTATATTCTGTCCAACATAGCTCCAGCAAGACATCCAGGTCCGTCAGAACGAGTGCTCGCGGGAGACACGGCGGAAGGAGAAGCTGGAGAAGGAAGTGAAGCAGCTGCACACAGACCTGGACACCAAGCAGTCGGACATCAAAGTGCTGAACCTGCAGAGCCAGCGCAGCAAAGAGGAGCAGCAGAGGCTGGAGCAGCAGCTGCGGGAGCAGAAGGTGAGGCTGTGACCAGGGGTGATGTCCCACCTGCCCTCCCTGTCCTCTCCCTTCCCCTCCATCCTCCAATCTTTTCACAGAGGGGCTGGCGAGGGAACACCAACTTGAGAGATGGTGCCAGTCGTACACACATGGAATACAACTTTTACATATATGCTGTAGGGGGTTTAGATTTAATGTGTGATTTGATTTGTGCCGTTTGTCCCCTCGCAGATTCTCAATGAGCGGGCCACAAAGGAGCTGGAGCAACTGCAAGTGAGAAACACCAAACTCCAGCAGGAGAATGAACAGAATGCCCTGAGTTTGGAGCAGCTCTCCCTCGACACACAACAAAGGGCATCTGACCTTAAGGTAAAACTCACAAACACCCAATGTGTGTGTGTGTGTGTGTGTGTGTGTGTGTGTGTGTGTGTGTGTGTGTGTGTGTGTGTGTGTGTGTGTGTGTGTGTGTGTGTGAGAGAGAGAGAAGCTCCACAGATGACAGACACCAATAGAGAGCCCTCACAAAGTTCTGCCTACTGTTGATCGAAACATCATGCCAGTAAAACCTTATATTAATCATGGGACCCCATGGTTGTTTTTTGGCTGTTTTTCGCAAACCATTGCAAGGCGGCAGCACATATGGGCACATATTCACAAAGTGGAGTGTAATGATCGACGCTGGAGACGAGAAGCAGGTACAGGGAGTAAACATTTTAATGAAACACGGGCATGAAACAGAACAGGAACAGCGTCTGGACAGAGGCAAAAATAACGACATCAATGCTGACACAGGGAACAAACTGAGGAGCAGACAGATATCGAAGGGGTAATCAACAAAGTAATGGAGTCCAGGTGAGTCCAATATTGCATTATGATGGTGACAGGTGTGCGTAATGAAAGGCAGCCTCGAGCGCCAGAGAGGGGGAGAGCGGAAGCAGGCGTGACAGTACCCCCCCTCTAGGGGCGTCACCCGACGTCCCACCTGGGCGAGCTTGATGGGCCGGCCAAGGCATGGGCGCTGGACAAGCTGGCTGGGGCGTAGAAGCCCGGCGAGCCGGCTGGAGTATGGGAGCCCGGCGAGCCGGCTGAGGCATGGCGTGGGATGAGAGTCCGATGAGCCGGCTGAGGCGTAGGAGCCCGAAGTGCCGGCTGAGGCATAACGTGGGATGGGAGCCTGCCGACCCAACCAGGGCAAGAAAACCTCTCGAGCTAGCTAAGGCGTGAAAGCCCGACGAGCCAGCTGAGGCATGCCTGGTTCCATTGGTGACGGCACCTGGACCCGTCGTCACCAACAAAACAAAAAACAAAACCTCCCTGATGCTTCGTATAGTGGTGTCAGTATTCTGTAAGGATCGACGCTGGAGAAGAGAAGCAGGTACAAGGAGTGAACATTTTAATAAAACACGGACATGAAACAGAACAGGAACAGCGTCTGGACAGGGGGAAAATAGCGACATCAATGCTGACACAGGGAACAAACTGAGGAGCAGACAGATTTAGAGGGGGTAATCAACAAAGTAATGGAGTCCAGGTGAGTCCAATATTTCGCAGCTGCACGTAATGAGGGTGACAAGGGCAGCCTTGCGCCAGAGAGGGGGAGAGCGGGAGCAGGTGTGACAAGGAGTGCTGGGGGGGGGGTGGATTGCTATATGAATATCCACAAGGGAACCACAATTCATCCCATAAACACAAGCTTCTGAAAACTAACATTCAGTGCATTTGATAAACCAGCATAGCAGCCAAACACCTAATAACGCCCTTCATGCTTGCAGGATCGTTGTCATTTTATGGGATATAGGCTAGTGATTTCTCGGGCAGGGAGAGATTGAAGGGAGGGGAAAAAGAAGGGACAATCTTAGCCCAAACCACTGCAAACTTGTCTTTTCTCAAACAAATTCTGTTGAGAATGGAGTGGCCTCTTCCTGAACTGTTATCAGAGACAACGAAAATTGGACAGGAGCCCTAATGTCAGCAACACGATAAATACCTATTCTCTCTCTCTCTCTGACCCCCCACCCCCTCTCTCTTTCTCTCGCTCTTCTCCTCTTTCTCTTCCTCCCTCCTTTTGTTCCCACCTCAGATGAAGGAGGAGGAGGTGAATCAGATGCGTCAGGAGATTGCCAAACTAACAAAGATGAGAGAGGCCACTCAACGGAAGTTCCGACAGACGGAGGATCAGAAGTTGGAAGTGGAGCAGCAGAGGGACATGCTGAAAAACCAGATCGCTGGCCTGGAGAGAGGCAAGGATGCACACACATGATACACACACTCGCACATGCACACCCTATCTTGCACTGACTCTATGCACACTCACAAGACAATAAATACACACTATATACACACACACACACACTACACTGACACTCTCACACTAAACCCACACATTCACATACACTACATACGCACACACATGCAACACATGCATACCAACACCACACACACACATGCACACATATACACACACCTTTACACTCATCATATGCTGCTGCTACTCTGTTCTTTAGTTTATTGTTATCTCTCCTGATGCCTAGTCACTTACCCTGCCTTCATGTACATATCTACCTCAAATACCTCATACCCCTGCACATTGATCTGGTACTGGTACTTCCTGTATAGAGCTCCATTCTTGTGTATTTTATTCCTCTTGTGTTACTATTTTATAAAAAAATGTACTCTGCGTCTTTGGGAAGGGCTCGTAAGCAAGCTTTTCACGGTAAAGTCTACACACCTGTTGTATTCGGCAAGTGACAAATAAAATTGTATTTGATTTCAACATGCGCGCACACACACACAAAACTAAACAAACACGAATACACACGCCCGCACAAATGCATGCAGGGAGACACACACAAATACCTGGGTTGACATTTCAACACTCCTCTGCTCTGTTCCACTTTTTACCCCTTTTTCTCCCCAATTTCGTGATATCCAATTGGTAGTTACAGTCTTGTCCCATCGCTGCAACTCCCATACGGACTCGGAGAGGCGAAGGTTGAGAGTCTTGCGTCCTCCGAAACATGACCCCGCCAAGCCGTACTGCCCGCTTAATCCGGAAGCCAGCTGCACCAATGTGTCGGAGGAACACCGTACAGCTGGGTCACCCGGTCGCGGTCGGCTCCGACACATCCTGGGATTGAACCCGGATCTGTAGTGATGCTTCTAGCACTGCGATGCAGTGCCTTAGACCGCTACGCCACTTGGGAGGCCAAAAGCACTCTTTTGGCCTCCCGAGGAAGATGACAGGAAGATGCCATTTTTTCTTACCTTTTAGTAACTCTGAAAATATTAAGTGTAGTGGTTACATTGTGGTGTGGTTTGTGTGCAAGGTACATCAATTATGTATACAGAATTTCTGTCATTCTCTCTCACTCAAAAACATGAACATGAACCATGTGTTGTGAACAGAAATGGAGTCCTCCAAAAAGCAGATGGAGATTGACAAGAAAGGCATTGACGAACTGGTGCGGGAAAGAGACATCCTGAACAAGGTATGTAGAGAATAATATAATTTAGCAGGCACTTTTATTTGAAGCAACTTGCAGAACTGTCAACATTGACAGTGACAAACATCCAGTATGTACCCCATGCAGAAATCAAACCGACAACCCCGGCATTGCCAGCACCTACTACTACATGACATTATGTGTATAGCCTATGTTGTTTGGTCATTTGCAGGTCTTGTTTTGCATGATTTGTTTCATTAGACACATCTTAATGTGACAAATGTGCACCAAGCACACTCTCATCTGCTCATAACCCATTGTGAAAGTGTGTCTGTGTTCGTTTGTGCATGTACAATTATGTGTGTGTGTGTGTGTGTTTGTTTTGTGCGTGTTTGCATGCACGTGTGTGTGTGTGTGTGTGTGTGTATGTGTGTGTACATTGTAGAACATGATCAAGGCAGCTAATGCCACGGAGAAGCAGCTGAATGTAGTGAAGCTCCATGAGCAGTCCAAGAAGAACCTGGACCAGGAGGTCATGAACTACCGCGATGAGGCCCAGAAGCAGCGCAAGATCATCTACCAGCTAGAGAAAGAGCGTGACCGCTATATCAACGAGGCCAGCGACCTCACACACAAGGTGCACTAAGATAATTCAGGGATGGGTGGAGAGACCAGGGGCCTCATTTATAAACGCTGCGTACGTACAAAGTATTATATTTTGCGTGCAAAACATAACGTGCACCAGTTTTCACTGCATTTATAAAAACTGAACTTGCCTGGAGAATGTGCTTACCTCCACGCAAAGTTCAGACCATGCAAACGCACAACTTCTTGTTACTTATAGTAATTATTGCATTGCAAGCAGGCAAGTAAGTACTTTGTGCAAATGAGGAATGGTTAGGTTGACACGCCTTTCATAAAACAACATCAACAGAAAAACATAATGACAAAACAACTGTGGCTTTTTGTTGTTACTAAGAAGAGCGAAAATCTATTTACTTTATCTTTGCAATCTAAATTAATAAATAGGAATTATTTAAACTTTTATTTAGGCAGGGGAGTTCCATTGAGACCCAGGTTTCTTTTACAAGGATGCCCTGCATGACAAGACCAAGCAGTTAAAAGCCATTTTACTTAAATCTGTGGTGACAAAAGGAGTTTCAAGATTTAGCCATCCCTGTGACCGGATATGGTATCTCGTACATCTATGGGTTAGTAACGACAAAGACAGTACAGTATGAAGATAAGCAGAAACTGCTTTTCAAATAGAAATCCCCGATCACTCTTGTAGGCGAAGTCAAGGCAGCGTTGGCTAGTTAATCTCATGCATAGAGACATGTTATCGGGTCTAGCTGGTCGTCTCGTGCCGAACTGCACATGTGCAGGCCGTCAAATCAAAGGTACTCCTTCAATATAAAGTTGTTTTTGCCGAAAATGAAAATGTGTCAGTTTGACACGTTCACGAGGTTGGAGTAATAACATGTTTAACTAAAGACATTGGCTCTAATCTAGGTTGTGTCTTTAGATTTCGAGAAAATGAACAACTAAGGAAGATTTTTTCACTTCTCTCATTGACTTCCCAAACCCCGGCCTGGTCTGTTTGGTCTGTTTCGCAAGCGTTCCCGGAAGTCTCACGATGTTGCGCCTCGGGTTTCAAAAGCACACAGTAGAACAGACAGTTCATATTTTCCATTGAAGTCTCTAGGCTACTACTGTACGTCTGACTCATATAAATATAATCTCATTCTAGTTCTGTTGTCTGAATACTGTAATTTCACATTTCTCGAGTAAACACTGTTTCAGAATTTACAGGGCAGTGCAGCATATTTAGGTTGCGGGAAAAAGGCCATATAAAACATTGTTGAATTAAAATGTTCTGCTAACAGGTCCACAACAATTTGTCATGGTTTATTTCCTTCAGAAACTGTCTCTGTCCTTTGCCCAATACAGCAACTGTCACCGCAGAAGATTAAAACATTGTGGTAACACCTCCAAAACATTTGATAAAATGTGCCATTGCTTGTTTTTGGTGAAACTGTTCTGGCTTAATTTCAATATACCTCCAAATTATACAGCAAATAGGGTGTTATTTATCACCATAAAAGGTTAAAGTTTTCCAGGCGAATAAATAATGCTCATTCACATGCACACAGTTTCAGGACGGGGCTGATTTTATAGTGAGAAACATGCATTTTCAGAAATGGGTTACGCAGATATTTAGTGTGAAATTTACACAACGCTTATCAATGAGGCGCCCAGAGTGCAGGCAGGTCTTATTCATTGTGATCTAAAGGGCATAGCTGATCCTAAATCCACGTTGGATACATACAGCCCCAGGGATTTAGGCTCAGTTACATAGAGTACCAGTAATGTAGCACTAGCATTAATGTTGATGAAGCAGAGAAAATGGGAGGGAACTCCATTTGAACATTGCAGTTTATCAATTAGGATTTCAACACAGAGAAGATGAGATAATGTGATATGCGACATGTGTTGCAACAGACAAAACATCTTTACATGTGTTGATTAGGTGGAGAAAATTTCAACATTACAGTTTATCATTTAGGACTACAACATGCCGGTATTGTGTCTAAGTTGTCTTTTATAAACAACTAGCTATTACGTAAGCCCAAGTCTTACAAAAGTCCCAAACTAAACCCCCTCTTGGGATGATTCTCTGTTCTTTTCTTCCACAGGTGCTCCAACACATGGAGGACATTAAAATGAGGGAGATGCAGATCTTTGAGTACAAGAAGAAGATTGCAGAGGCAGAGACCAAGCTCAAACAGCAGCAGAACCTCTACGAGGCGGTCCGATCTGATCGGAACCTCTACAGCAAGAACCTCATCGAAGCCCAGGTTGGATTTACATAGGAGTAGTCAGTTGTGTGGACAGGCAGGCTGGTGATTGTCCGGTCTGTCGATCGGTCAATCCTTTGCTCGCTCGCTCATCCATTCACTCTCCGCCCTCTCTTTCAGGATGAGATCACAGAGATGAAGAGGAAACTGAAGATCATGAACCATCAGATTGACCAGCTAAGGGAGGAGATCAACAGCAAAGAGTCTGCCCTGGTCAAGGAGCACCTGGAGTTCCAGCGAGTGGAGAAAGAGAAGGAGGCTCTGAAGGTAATTTACTATGCCGTGCTCACTTTGTGAGTGGCTAAAGTAACTACTGTGCAAATCTACTTTTTAGTCTGGGAACCCATTGGTGTATTGAGCATTTTGTTTTACTAAAATATTAACACCAACCTGCTTTAGCTCTTTCAATCACACCACGGTGACACCCTCACCACCAGGGTGACACCCTCACCACCAGGATGACACCCATCCTGCCTTCTTGAAGCAAATGCTGCATTCCAAATGGCACCTAATTCCCTTTATAGTGCACCACATTTGACCAAGGCCCAAAGTGTTTTCTTTTTCTTTACCCCTCATTTTCAAATTCAAATTTTAAGTAAAGGCCGTCTTTCCATTCCTCCCATAGGCCGAGCTCCAGAAGATGAAGCAGCAGGCTCAGGAGACGAAGCAGTTTATCGACAACCAAGAGGCCGAGGAGAGAAAGCTGCTTAAGATCATATCCGACGCTGATGCTGAGCGGCTCAGACAGAAGAAAGAATTGGATCAGGTAAGTGGCAGAGAGAGGGGTGGAAAGGTGGCTGCCTGCTTTCACTGAGAACTCACTGCCCATTCAGAGACAAATAGTTCTGTCATAGCGATAAAATAGTGCTGATTTGAATAAAGGGGCAGGCCCTTCCCATAGAGGACTGGGATGGAGAGAGAGGATGTCATCAGCCAGCAGATCTGTCAAGCCTTTGTGGTCTCGCATTACATGGGTCAAAAAACATTGTGTTGATGTGGCTACAGAATGTGACAGAGGTGCAGCTTTTCATTTCTTCCTAATGAGGTTTGTCTTTGAATGGATGAGACCAAGTAAAACATTCTAGAAATGTTACTTTCTAGGAAATAGCAGGTAATTTAGCAGGTCATCTACCAGTATCCATTTAGATGGAAAATAATCAAACACGTTATCACAAAGGGCCAATATCACAAATATGTTTTATTTCTAAATGTATTTTTACAGTCTTTGATCAAAGTAACCTGGGGTTTTTGTTATTTGCTCTTTTGCCATCACCGTCTTGTAGGTGATCAGCGAGCGAGATATCCTGGGCACTCAGCTGGTGCGACGAAACGATGAGCTGGCCCTACTCTACGAGAAGATCAAGATCCAGCAGTCCATGCTGAACAAGGGAGAGATCCAGTACAACCAGAGGGTGGAGGACATCCGCCTCCTCAAGATGGAGATCAAGAAACTCAGACGGGAGAAGGGCATCCTGGCCAAGACTGTGGCTAATGTGGAAGACTTAAGGTGAGATTGAAAGAGGAAGAGGGAGTAAGAGAAAGACAGAGGTAGAGAGTGAGAGAGTGCAAGACAGCAAGAAAGTGAGGGGGCGAGACAGGGTGGGAGACGCTGATATAGACGGAGAGCAGGGTGGACATAGGGAAACAGAGAAAGATCGAGACAAATTCCAGTTGGACTCCAAAGAAAGCTCAAGCTAGATTTATTCAACCATATGATGATACAAGCACAAATATTTCAAACCTACTAGGCGGGGTCAACCCCTTACACATCTACATAGCCAATACATCTACGTTGCTAGGCAGGAACTTAATTGGTTCCTCTCAACTGGTGTAGTCATGGCCCTGCCTGATACTAGAACCTTTGTAGGCATGGAAGTGTATGTGTGTGAGATAGGACTGTAGTAGGAGGGTCGTTGGGGTGGGCCCCTCTGGCCCCCCTCCAAGAGGTTTCTTCTCACTTCTTCTGTTGACTTGGACCTCGAGCCGAATTCCTCGCTCCTCCCTGGTTCCGCAGCTGGCCTGCTTTATCAAAGATTAACTGTTGCCCTTCGCCTCCCTCATTAACTTTCCATACACGTTCCTTATTCACCTTTCATTGACACAGAACATAACCTTTTACGGCTAGGGGTTCCGCTAGCGGAACGTTTTCACAACATCCGGTGGAATGGCAGGGCGCGAAATTCCCCCCAAAATATTAGAAATATTTAACTTTCATACATTCACAAGTGCAATACACCAAATTAAAGCTTAACTTCTTGTTAATCTAGCCACCGTGTCAGATTTCAAAAAGGCTTTACGGCGAAAGCAAACCATGCTATTATCTGAGGACAGCACCCCATCAAACAAACACATGACAATCATAATTCAACCCGCCAGGCGCGACACAAAACTCAGAAATAACGATATAATTCATGCCTTACTTTTGAAGATCTTCTTCTGTTGGCTCTCCAATATGTCCCATAAACATCATAAATGGTCCTTTTGTTCAATAAATTCCATCGTTATATCTCCAAAATGTCAATTTATTTGGCGCGTTTGATAAACAAAAACACCGGTTCCAACTCGCGCAACATGACTACAAAATATCTAATAATTTACTTGTAATCTTGATCCAAACATTTCAATCAACTTTCCTATAACAACTTTAGGTATTTTTTAACGTAAATAATCTATACAATTTAAGACGGGATAAACTGTGTTCAATACCGGACGAAAACAAAGTGGAGCGAGCTTTCAGGTCACGCGCCCCAACAACAACAGTACACTAGACTCGACCCTCGTTCTGAACAGCCATACTTCTTCATTACTCAAAAGAAAAACATCAATCAATTTCTAAAGACTGTTGACATCCAGTGGAAGCGATAGGAACTGCAAGCAAGTGCCTTAGTAATCTAGATCCACATAGAAAGCCCATTGAAATCACTGTCACCTCAACAAACAAAAAAATTCTGGATGGTTTGTCCTCGGGGTTTCGCCTGCCAAATATAAGTTCTGAGTGTTAGACTGTTTTCTATCCAAATCTATCAATTATATGCATATCCTAGTTTCTGGGCCTGAGTAGCAGGCAGTTTACTTTGGTCCCGCTTTTCATCCAAAATTCCGAATGCTGCCCCCTATCCTAAAAAAGATAAACAGTTATCATACATGTTATGTAATCAATCAATTATTATATAGTGACAGGAATAAGTATATTTCAATTAGAACCCAACACCGTTCGAAGAGCGCAGCACACTAAACTCCTAATCAATGTCTGTAAACTATGCAAAATTCTTAATAACTTTTCTTTTCACATTATTTCATAATTTTAATTGTTTTTGTAGTACAAAAGTGCACAGATCTGTGCAGCAGGACTATTTCTGCATTGCTCAGTTTACATTTCTATCTTATTCATTGGCATTAATTTGTTTTATTGTGAGCCTGTTGATATCTGCAGCCCACAAAAGGTTACCATAGTGGCATTTGCTGGACATCTGCCATGAACAAAACATTGAATTGATACAGGCTTGCCAATGTTTTTACATCCTTAATGATTAATGAAAATAGTGAAATTGAAGTCTGTTTTCAATCTATGCCCCACTTGTATTTGTTGTCATGAAATATGTGACGAGGAAATGCCATGACATTTGATGCCCTTTTGTGGGTTTTGTGACAGACGTGAGGTTTACCACATGCAGAGGGAGCTGCTCAAGGAGAGGACAAGGTGCAGAGCCTTGGAGGAGGAGCTGGAGAATCCTATGAATGTACATCGTTGGAGAAGGCTGGAGGTGTGTGTGTGTTACTGTGTGTGACTGTATGTATATTTTGTGAGAGCTTGGGCTCAAAAACATTTAGACCTGTTTCAGTACATTAACTTCTTAGTGCTTCAGCCTAGCTTCTGTGAGACATAGCCAGAGAACCTATTTAGGGTTATACATTAATGCCTTTTATTTGACATTCCTCAGGCCAGTGACCCAAGCACCTATGAGTTGATCCAGAAGATTCACTCTTTACAGAGACGTCTGATAACGAAGAGCGAGGAGGTGGTGGAGAAAGAGCTTTTATTACAGGTAAACTCCAGATAAATCTGTCTCATCCTGTTGGCTACCCAAACACCAGGTGCTCCCACAAGGAGTAGGTTGGGTCACTGCAGAAATCAATGGAAGCCTGGGAGAATTGTTTCACTACTTCATAACTTTCAGAAATTAGCATGGACTGCATACACTGAGTATACCAAACATTAGGAACACCTTCCTAATAATGACCCTAAGTGTGAAAAACCTAGCAGCATTGCAGTTCTTGACAAAAACCAGTGTGACTGGTACCTACTACCATACCCCGTTCAAAGGCGCTTAAACCTTTTGTCTTGCCAATTCACCTTCTGAATGGCACACATGCGCAATCCATATCTCAATTGTTTCGAGGCTTAAAAATCCCTCTGTAAAACCCTTTCCTGCAGTCAAATGACCTAGTGGCCTTATTTTTCATAATTTCTAAATGAATTAAACTTTTTTTTTTACGCCAAAAATCTGGTGTTTCTATGTCAAACAGTTTTGATATATTTCAGTCTTCTATGATATATAAAGTGTAATATTGGAAAGCAAACTAAAAATGAAGTACATTTCAACTCTATATGTGACATGGTATACAGGTGTCTTCTTTTTTGTAAGGCCATAAACATGTGTGTGAGGTGTATACTTTTGTTTCAAAGTAGATTTCTTTAAGACTGCCAAGAGACACTGATTTAGCCCACTGCAGTAAAATGTTAACCTGTCTCCTCTCCTTCATCTACACTGATTGAAGTGGATTTAAGTGACATCAATAAGGGATCATAGTTTTCAGCTGGATTCACCTGGTCAGTCTATGTCATGGAAAGAGCAGGTGTTCTTAATTTGTATATACTCAGTGTAGATACAGAATGCAAATATGTAGATAATGGGTGGGTCGAGAGCTGGTAAGGAAGCGCCCAGTGGGATGTGTGCACGTTTTTAAAGAGCCCATCCCTGATGGAATGTTTGGCTGCCTAACGTCCCCTCTCTTCCACTTAAATGCTCAGGAGAAGGAGAAGCTGTACGTGGAGCTGAAGCACATTCTGTCCCGGCAGCCTGGACCGGAGGCAGCCGAGCAGCTTCAAATCTACCAGCAGACACTGAGGCAGAAGACAAAACAGCTCAAGGTTCTCTGTGCCTTTCATCTTCTTTTTGTACATCCCTTGTCTGTATGTCTGTCTGCCTGTCTCTCTCTCTCTCTCTCTTTCTCTCTCTCATTCTACACTTCCAAGCAGCTCTGACCACTGGCAGAGAAATGGCCACTTCAGATACAGCAGGACCATGAACAGGCTTGCGATCTAAGCTCACATGCCCAGAGTAGCTTTTTCCCTGGCTATGTCATTTTCAGTTTAGTCCTATGCTGCTGCTTGAAGTTGATTTATTTTAGATGTCCTTTTAATCCCCCACATCCAGGCTTTGTCATCAGAGCTGAACATGTATGAGTCCCAGACACAGGAGTACAAGTATGAGATTGAGAGACTGGCCCATGAGCTGCAGAACATCAAGAAGAAGTACCTCACTCAGAAACGCAAAGAACAGCAGTGCAGGTAAAGATTACCCTGGTATAGTACTTACCAACCACGAGAATCACCCCTGAGCTCATTCTGGGGTTTCTGATCTAAACTGATTGAACTGTTCAAGTAGGGCTGGGCGATATATCAAATGAATTTGAATGTATGTTTTTGCGCGATATTCCAAATGCCTGTATCGCAAGAATCAAGGTTTTGTTATTTTTCGTTTTATGATCGTTTTTGTCCGCTTGTTCTCTTGTCGTATTTTTGGTCTCATCTCCTTCGCTCCTCTGTGCTGTGTGCACCTTCCCATTTACACCAGAGATCTGTATATAATGACGAGTTGCACATCTCCGCCCTAACAATGGGAGTCGTTGTCCCAAAGGCGGGAAGGCAGGTGACTAGCTTAGGTCCAAAATAAGCCCATAGAAACACATTGGCCTTATTTTGGACAGATTTTAGCAAGAGTGGAACCTCTCGCTTCGCCTCTTCTTCTATGGTTTACACACACACCAAGCACCTCTCCCCATGCATCTCACGCCAACAAAGTTCAGAGATCACATCTTCTCTGACAAGTGGTTTCAACTCGCTATTTGCATTTGAGGTTTGGTCCAACAGAATCGGTCATCTGGACACCAAAACACATTTAGACATTATTTTACTATAATAGAGAAGTTAACTTTTTGAACAATATCCTTTTTATGTTTCAACTACTCAAATTGCGCACAGAGCAGACACTACTAAAACGAGAGTATCAATGAACATTGATTTGCAAAAATGAATGCTCAGTTTGTCGCGGGCATTAGGGTACCACTTGCAGCATTTTAGACAAATACTGTTATACTAGCTGGCTAGTCTGTGTTTTATAAATGTGCAATAAGCATAAAACACAATTATACAGTTGAAGTTGGAAGTTTACATACACTTAGGTTGGAGTCATTAAAATTGTTTACAGACAGATTATTTCACTTATAATTTACTGTTCCACTGGGTCAGAAGTTGACATACACTAAACTGACTGTGCCTTTAAACAGCTTGGAAAATTCCCGAAAATGATGTCATGGTTTAGAAGCTTCTGATAGGCTAATTGACATCATTTGAGTCAATTGGAGGTGGACCTGTGGATGTATTTCAAGGCCTACCTGCAAACTCAGTGCCTCTTTGCTTGACATCATGGGAAAATCAAAAGAAATCAGCCAAGACCTCAGAAAAATAATTGTAGACCTCCACAAGTCTGGTTCATCCTTGGGAGCAATTTCCAAACGCCTGAAGGTACCACGTTCATCTGTACAAACAATAGTACGCAAGTATAAACACCATGGGACCACGCAGCTGTCATACCGCTCAGGAAGGAGACACCTTCTGTCTCCTAGAGATGAACGTACTCTGGTGCGAAAAATGCAAATCAATCCCAGAACAACAGCAAAGGACCTTGTGAAGATGCTGGAGGAAACCGGTACAAAAGTATCTATATCCACAGTAAAGCGAGTCCATTTTCGACATAACCTGAAAGGCCGCTCAGCAAGGAAGAAGCCACTGCTCCAAAACCTCCATAAAATAAAGCCAGACTACGGTTTGCAACTGCACATCAAGACAAAGATCATAGTTTTTGGAGAAATGTCCTCTGGTCTGATGAAACAAAAATAGAACTGTTTGGCCATGATGACCATAGTTATGTTTGGAGGAAAAAAGGGGACGCTTGCAAGCCGAAGAACACCATCCCAACCGTGAAGCACGGGGGTGGCAGCATCATGTTGTGGGGGTGCTTTGCTGCAGGAGGTACTGGTGAACTTCACAAAATAGATGGCATCATGAGGTAGGAAATTATGTGGATATATTGAAGCAACATCTCAAGGCATCAGTCAGGAAGTGTCACGTCCTGACCAGTATAGGGGTTATTTGTATTTGTAGGTTGGTCAGGACGTGGCAGAGGGTATTTGTTTTATGTGGTTCGGGGGTTATGAGTATTGTAGAGGGGTGTTTTATTTATGTATTATGGGGTTTTGGTGTATGTTCTGGGTTTTGTTTTCTAGTTTGTTTATTTCTGTGTGGTCTGTGTGGCTCCCGATCAGGAACAGCTGTACGTCGTTGTTCCTGATTGGGAGTCATATATTAGTTGCGTGTTTTCACCTGGGGATTTGTGGGTAATTGATTTTGCACTGCTTGTTATTATAGCCTGTAAAACTGTTCCTGTCGTTTCTTTGTTTATTGTTTTTCCGTGTTCACATTTTAATAAATAATAATGATGAGCACGCAACCCGCTGCGCCTTGGTCCTCTCTACATAACGACAGCCGTTACAGAACTACCCACCACAAAAAGACCAAGCAGCGGAGGAAGGAGAAAAGGGATTTTGAGATGGACTGGCGGGAGAAATGGACCTGGGAGGAAATTCTGGACGGGGCTGGACCTTGGCACCAGGCTGGGGAATAAATAGAGGAAGCTAAAATAGAGGAAGCTAAGGCAGAGAGGCGTCGGTATGAGGCCATGTACGCGCTGTTGGAGAAGCACGAGAGGCACCCCCAATATTTTTTTTGGGGGGGGCACACGAGTAGTTTGGCTAGGCCAAGGATGAGCCCTAAGCCAGCTACCCGTGCTTATATGGAGGAGTGTATGGAGTGGAGGGCGCCGAGTTATGAAGAAGTGCGCACGATCTCGCCCATACGCACGCACAGTCCAGTGCGAGTTTTTCCAGCCCCTCGCAGATGCCATGCTAGAGTGGGCATCCAGCCTAGTAGGAGGATGCCTGCGCAGCGCGTCTGGTCACCGGTGCGCCTCCTAGAACCAGGCTACCCTACGCCCGCTCTACGCACGGTAACCATCAGGCCCCTGCACAGCCCAGTTCGCCCTGTACTAGCACCCCGCTCGTACAGGGCTGCTAGTTCCATCCAGCCAGGACGGGTTGTGCAGGAGGTGCAATCAAGGCCACCTGTGCGCCTCCATGGCCCAGTTTTTCCAGTTCCCGCCTCTCGTGCTGACCCGGAAGTGCGAACCTCTAGTCTGGCACGTCCAGTACCAGCACCACGCATCAAGCTTCCAGTGAGTCAGCCTAGTCCTACTCAGCCTGTTCCCGCTCCTCGCACTAGACCTGAGGTGCGTGTCCCCAGGCTGGTACCTCCACTACCAGCCCCACGCATTAGGCTTCCAGTGCGTCAGACCAGGCCCGAGATTCCGAAGACAGTGCCTCGTCCAGAGTGTCCGGCAACAGTGCCTCGTCCAGAGTGTCCGGCAACAGTGCCTCGTCCAGAGTGTCCGGCAACAGTGCCTCGTCCAGAGTGTCCGGCAACAGTGCCTCGTCCAGAGTGTCCGGCAACAGTGCCTCGTCCAGAGTGTCCGGAACCAGGTGAGACGGCCCACTGCCCGGAACCAGGTGAGACGGCCCACTGTCCGGAACCGAGTGAGACGGCCCACTGTCCGGAACCGAGTGAGTCTGCCTGCGACCCGGAACCGAGTGAGTCTGCCTGCGACCCGGAACCGAGTGAGTCTGCCTGCGGTCCTGAACTGATTGAGTTTGAATATAACTTTGAATTGTTTGAGTCTGCCTACAGCTCGGAACTGAATGAGTCTGCCTACGACCCGGAACCGAGTGAGTCTTTCTACGGTCCGGAGCTAAGAAAGCCTGCCTACAGTCTGGAGGACAGTAGGTCAGAACCTGAGCCACCTCCAGTATAGGTGGGTTGGGGAGGGGGGGGGGGGGTGTAGCACAGGTGTCGTTGACGGCAGCCACCCTCCCTTCCCTCCCTTTAGTTAGGGGTTTATTTTTTTATTTTTTTTGTTGAGGTGCATCCGGGGTCTGCACCTTTAGGGGGGGGGGGGGGGGGTACTGTCACGTCCTAACCAGTATAGGGGTTATTTGTATTTGTAGGTTGGTCAGGACGTGGCAGAGGGTATTTGTTTTATGTGGTTCGCGGGTTATGAGTATTGTAGAGGGCTGCGCCTTGCTCCTCTCTACATAACGACAGCCGTTACAGGAAGTTAAAGCTTGGTTGCAAATGGGTCTTCCAATGGACAATGACCCCAAAGTTGTGGCAAAATGGCTTAAGAACAACAAAGTCAATGTATTGAAGTGGCCATCACAAAGCCCTGACCTCAATCCCATAGAAAAAATGGTGGGCAGAACTGAAAAAGCGTGCGTGAGCAAGGAGGCCTACAAACCTGACTCAGTTACACCAGCTCTGTCAGGAGGAATGGGCCAAAATTCACCCAACTTATTGTGGGAAGCTTGTGGAAGGCTTCCTGAAACATTTGACCCAAGTTAAACAATTTAAAGGCAATGCTACCAAATACTAATTGAGTGTATGTAAACTTCTGACCCACTGGGAATGTGATGAAAGAAATGAAAGCTGAAATACATCATTCTCTCTACTATTATTCTGACATTTCACATTCTTAAAAAATAAGTGGTGATCCTAACTGACCTATGACAGGGAATTTTTACTAAGATTAAATGTATTTGGCTAAGGTGTATGTAAACTTCCGACTTCAACTGTATAATTTATGGTACAGTATGTCTGAAGCCATCACTGATCACCCACCTCACATTGAAGGTCATCATCAATTAGGATCACGCATTCACACACACTAACTGCATTTTCGCAACCCTTGTACATAGGGCTGGGTGATACGGCCTAAAAATCATATCTACATTTTTTGTTTTACTTATGGGCGATTCTGGGTTATGGGGTTGAAAAACAAGTTTTAATGACTCCAACCTAAGTGTATGTAAACTTCCGACTTCAACTGTATTTAGTATAGTTTTATCTGAAAAAATATAACTTTTTAAATGTTTTACCATTTTTTTTTTCTGCAATTCACTGAGGAGGATGGTCCTCCCCTTCCTCCTCTGAGGAGCCTCAACTGCTCAAATCAAACAAGCTGGGAAGACGACCAGAGAATCAATTAGCCAGAGCTTAGGGCGACCTTACCATGTGTGTGCATGTGTGGACGAAGCAACTCTGAAATGCGTCTGCATGTGTCTGTGTGACAAATTTCCTGGAACTCTCTTGTGTGTCCGCAGGGAGAAAGAGAGGAGCCTGGCCCAGGTGGGACAGTCGGTGATCCTGCCCCAGCGCAACGACGGTCCATGCTTTACCGGTGGAGGCTTCAGTCTTAAACAGCCTGGCAAAATCACCACCTAGAGGGAAAGACACGAAGCTCCCTCCAGCCTTACAACGTCTTGACACACTGCCTCTTATTACCCCTCATAGGACACTCATCATTGTCGATACTGTTTTTAAGAGCTCTTATAAAGGAAAAATAAATATTACCAGAGTTGGGCTGTGATTTTATTCAATAAATAGAGCTTACTTCACGTATCACTCTGGCCTTTCTCCAATATTTATGTTTGAAGTTAGTAAATGGCCAGTCCAATCAGCGTTCTCTCAGAAAGGAATGTGTGGGTTTAGGATAACCTTGGAAACCCAGAACTAAAATCTTGTGTAATTGCGTCAGATGCTCCATTTAGGTTCTGGAGAAAGGTGAATGACAAAATTATACTAACGAGACTAGTGAAGTCTCCACCCTGCTAAACGGAAACTCTCAGCCAAAGCCCTCAACCACTTCTGAAAACATTCTGTTTGAAATCATTGCTTGAAATTCCCATCCCCACTTTAAGCACCACCATCACACAATCTTAATATGTCCAAATAACCAGTGATGTAAAACCAAAGCACAGGAAATACTGCACTTTAGTCAGTATTTTGACAGACATTACGATACCATTTATGTTACGTAGTCTGTCCACGAGAGATTAGGTTTAGGACAACAACCCACACAGCCAAATACTGCACTTTTTAAATATTGGTTAAAGGTGATCTAATCGCTGACAAATTAGTTTTTAATAATGCCCCTCATTACAGGCGTGAGCTCTTAGGCTGATACTGTATGTGAAGTGAACAGAAAGGTGAGTAGCTAAACTTATTTATCACAAATTCTAATTCATAGTTTTCCTGAATTATGAAAAGCCATTTGGAAGTCTTTGCACCCTCTGTAGCCATTATGGTTCTGATCCTGCTGGTCATCTATTAAAGTTTGAATGCATTTTTGTGTGCTCCATCCTGTTGTGGTTATCAATCTGCCAAGCATGCACACCATGAACGCATTAACAATCTGACCTTAATGGAAACATGTACTCTTTATCTCTACCCGGTACAACCAGAAGAGGACTAGCCACCACTTAGAGCCTGCTTCCTCTTTGGTTCCTTCTTTTAGGGTGGTCACTTAGTATCTGCTTCTGCATTGCTTGCTCCTTGGTGTTTTAGGCTGGGTATCTGTAAAGCACTTTGTGACAATTGCTGATGTAAAAAGGGCTATATGAAACCCATTTGATTCATTCAAGGGGCAATCAGCAGTTGCAACATTTTTGGATTTATAAATTAATGATATGTACCCATTGATTTTTGAAGAATAGAATTTATAAGAATATAATAATTCAAACCAATGATGGTGTTCTTTTCTACACAGAAGACCATACACAATTATTTCCTGATGATTTTCCTTGATGTTTTCCTGAACTTTCCAATAACTTTCTGAAGCATTTCAGTTACTTTAAACCATACTTCCAACTGAAATACTGTCAAAAATATTGTCAGACTGATTTGTAATAGACTGCCATAGCCTCAAACAAAAAAGTAAATATTGGCTGTTGATTACATGATTTTTTTCACATGGTGGGGTCATGATAAAGTTCGTATATCAACGTGAGGTTGTGTGCCAAAAACGTTTGGGAACCCCTGTTCTAGTAGTTCGTGACAAGCAGCGCCAAATACCATTACAAGCTAGTAGAGATTACCTCCACACTGTCATGCCTGGATAGAATAAAGCTTATATCAAATTGACGTCAGAAGTGGAAATGTTTGTATTTTAGCTAACCCAAACCCTTTTTCCTAATCGTAACCTAATTCTCCTAACCTTATAATTATCCTAACCTGCTGTGTAAATTCTCCTAATCTTGCCTGACGACTCGCCCTGAATTTATTTCCGCTGCTCTATCGATCGCTACATACTGTACAGTACATTCATTCAGAATCTGCCATCCTAGAAGTATTTTGTGTGACTTCAAACTGACAAACACAAATTCATAAGCGTTTGGATTGTTTCTAACAAACTGGCTCTGGCCCAACCCATCGGTTTCTGGAACCAATTAGAACGGTCAAAATGTATTCACATTCTAGAAATCGTAGGGGAGGGAGGCAAAACCAGACTCCTCATGGAGAGCGATGTGGAGTCAATTCTGGTCAATTCTGACAAACTGTATAGTATCTAGTCAAAACCCCACAACCCAGATAACCCCTGATCGAAAAGTGAATTATACAGTCTTTTGAGCAATGTTATTTTTACAAGTTTTAAGTTTGTTTTGTTTTACGACATCAAGTGTTTATCAGCAGCACAGTGTTCCAAGTTTTTATGTTTGTCAAATTCCGTGTGGAGGCTGAGTTGGTTGATTCTGAGATCCAAGCGATGGTGATTCTTCGATCCCAAGGAACGGTGAGTTACTAACACCCATTCGACTCGATAGGCACGTGCAAGCTGCACTGCATACTGCTTCATCCTTCATCCATTCATCCTTTCCATCTGGAGCACGCTTCTTCATCGGGTTGGAACCAAAATTATTTTCTAATCGTTTCGTTCTGAACAGAACTACAGTACCAGTCAAAAGTTTGGACACACCTACTTATTTAAGGGTTTTTCTTTATTTTTACTATTTTCTACATTGTTGAATAATAGTGAAGACATCAAAACTATGAAATAACACATGGAATCATGTAGTAACCCAAAAAGTGTTAAACAAATCAAAATATATATTATATTTGAGATTCTTCAAAGTAGCCATCCTTTGCCTTGATGACAGCTTTGCAAACTCTTGGCATCCTCTCAACTAGTTTCATGTGGTAGTCACCTGGAATGCATTTCAATTAAGGTGTGCCTTGTTAAAAGTTCATTTGTGGAATTTCTTTCCTTCTTAATGCGTTTAAGCCAATCAGTTGTGTTGTGACAAGGTAGGGGTTGTATACAGAAGATAGCCCTATTTGGTAAAAGACCAAGTCCATATTGTGGCAAGAACAGCTCAAATAAGCAACGAGAAATGACAGTCCATCATTAAGACATGAAGGTCAGTCAATCCGAAGGAATTTCAAGAGCTTTGAACATTTCTTCAAGTGCAGTTGCAAAAACCATCAAGCGCTATGATGAAACTAGCTCTCATGAGGACCACCACAGGAAAGGAAGACCCAGAGACATCTGCTTAAGAGGATAAATTCATTAGAGTTACAGTACCAGCCTCAGATTGCAGCCCAAATAAATGTTTCACAGAGTTAAAGTAACAGACACATCTCAACATCAACTGTTCAGAGGAGACTGCGTGAATCAGGCCTTCATGGTCGAATTGCTGCAAAGAAACTACTGCTAAAGGACACAAATAAGAAGAAGAGACTTGTTTGGGCCAAGAAACATGAGCAATGGACATAAGACCGGTGACAATCAGATGCAGAGTAGGTGAACGGATGATCTCTGCATGTGTTGTTCCCACCGTGAAGCATGGAGGAGGAGGTGTGATGGTGTTGGGGTGCTTGGTTAGTGACACTGTCTGTGATGTATTTAGAATTTAAGGCAGACTTAACCCTTTCACGCGTGAGTTCCAAATATCTCTAACGGTCGCCCCAGCGTGAATTTTTTTATGCACGTGATGTTCGAACGTTCTCTCCATTCCAGGATGTGATTGTTACATAAACAACAACACTGAATGGCTCAGAGTGGGAGTGAGAGGTTACCATGATTGACTGCCTGTACGCGTCATTTGTATCAATAAATCACTATCAGAAAATGTTTTGTGTGGCATTATTGATATATTTAGTATTTTATTGACGTTTTTCAATTACCCGTGATAAATCATGCATTCCGATTTTTGCATAAATTGTAATGGGCGCATACTATGTGTGTAAAATAATGTTTTGAAGGTTGTACTGATTATGATGAGCTAAGCTAATTCCAGCTATGTGTATGGAGCCATGTTTGTTGACATACAATGCATTCTGGGTTTCACGTAATCATCCGTTTGACCAAAGATGTTATAACAAAACGAGGTGAGTAAGAGTTCACTCATTTTTTGAGGACTTCTGCAAATGAATGGTGGGATGTGAACGACAGTAGATGACACACCCCTTCAACATGCATACTGTAAACAGACCAAACTCATCTTGTCTTCTCTTATTATCTTTGGTTTCTGTGAGGAAAAAAAGCATGGCTGCGCGCTGAAACTAATCGACGGATTACTTTCAATTTCTAGAAAGTGTTTTACCTAATTATTTCGATCAATGGTGAGCTCACTCGTGATGTGATTAATTATACATAGTAATTGCTATTAGCTAATTCATGGTATAGTTTACGTAAGGACTGTTTGTGTAAATAGTTTCTGAAAAAAGTGTGGCCAGCTCAAATGCTGATTGTTGCGTCATTCGAAACTGGCCGTTCTAAATGAGTGTTCTAATCACACAGGGTGTGATCGTACGCTTCAGGGACCACTGTAGAACGATCACACCCCGTGTGATGGTACGTGTGAAAGGGTTAACCAACATGGCTACCACAGCACTCTCAAATGGATGAGAGAGCTTCCTACTGCCTGAGCTATGTTGTTGATGTAAATTGAGAAGAGTGTGGGGCCTAGGATCGAGCCTTGGGGCACTCCCTTGGTGACAGGCAGTGGCTGAGACAGCAGATTTTCTGACTTTATACACTGCACTCCTTGAGAGAGAGGTAGTTAGCAAACCAGGCCAAAGCCCATTAGAGACACCAATACTCCTTAGCCGGCCCACAGGAATGGAATGGTTTATCGTACCCAAGTCAATAAAAATAACAGCAAAACATTGCTTAGAATCAAGGGCAATGGTGACATTATTGAGGACCTTTAAAGTTACATGTCCATAACCTGAGCAGAAACCGGATTTCATACCAGAGAGAATACTTTAGACATCAAGAAAGCCAGTCAGTTGAATATTGACAAGTTTTTCCAATACTTTTGATAAACAGGGCAAAATATAAATAGGCCTATAACAGTTAGGATCAGCTTGATCTTCTTCTTTAAATAAAGGACGAACCGTGGCTGCCTTCCAAGCAGTGGGAACCTCCCCAGAAAAGAGAAACTGAGATAGGCTTGACGATGATAGGGGCAACAACCTTAAAGAAGAAAGGGTCTAAACCATCTGACCCAGATGTTTTTTGGGGTTAGGTTTCAGGAGCTTCTTTAGCACCTCGGACTCCGTGACTGCTTACAGGGAGAAACTTTGTAGCAGTGCAGGGGAAAAAGAGGGAGAAGCATTGGGGATAGTCGCATTAGAAGGGATGGGAGATGAGGAAATGTTGGATGGGCAAGGAGGTATGGCTGAATCAAATAGGAATCCTGACTTAATGAAGTGGTGATTAAAGAGCTCAGCCATGTGCTTCTTGTCAGTAACAACAACATCATCAACATTAAGGGACATGGGCAGCTGTGAGAAGGAGGGTTTATTCTCCAGGTCTTTAACCGTTTTCCAGACCCACAGAGAGAGAACTGCTCCTTAAAGTAACTAACTTTGGCCTTCCGGATAGCTTGAGTGCACTTATTTCTTATTTGCCTGAACGAGAGCCAGTCAGCCTGAGTATGCGTGTGCCGAGCCTTTCGCCAAATGCAATTCTTGAGGTGGAGTAACTCTACAAGATCACGGTCAAACCAGGGGCTGAACCTGTTTTTAATTCTCATTTTCTTTATTGTTCGTTAACAATACCACTGAAAATATCAAAAAAGAAGGTCCAAGCGTCTTCGACAGAGTGGAAAAGCTGATTCTATACCATTTTACAGAGGCCAGTTCATGAAGGAAGGCTTGCTCATTAAAGTTTTTTTAGCAAGCGTTTAGGGAGTCCCATTACTTTAGGACTTGGTCAGGTGGTTTAAGCATGTCCCAGATTAGGCCAACTAGCAGGACAAATTCACTTAGTGCAAGGGGCCAGGAGAGAGCTTATGGCAGGTAGGGTACAGGCTGGTGCTGATGGAGGACGATAGCACCCAGCAACAGTCAACAAAGAGCTATTTGAAAGGTTAATGCTTAAAACCAGCAAATCAAATTGTTTGGGGACAGACTTGGTGAAGACAACCGAGCACTGTAGGTGAATTTTGGTAAATATTGCCACTCCCCCAACTTTGGAAGATCTGTCTTGCCGAACAAGGTTATAGCCAGAAAGGTTAACATCAGTATTCAACACACTCTTCCTTATCCACATCTCAGTAATTTTTTACAACTTATTTTACCTTTATTTAACCAGGAAAAGCCCATTGAGACCTAGAGTCTCTTTTTTAAGGGAGACCTGGCCAAGAAGGCAGCAACTATCAGTACATTACAGAATTAAAACATACAACAATATAATACAACAACATGATCCAGCCAAAAAAAGCATTTACACTCTGTAACAGAGTCTCCCATCAATATTTTAAATTAATTCAGTGGCACTAACATGTCTAGATGAAGCATGGATTGTAGATTATTCCATGCATCTGGTGCACAAGAAGAGAAGGCAGTCTTGCCTAATACTGGGAATGTCCTGGGGACTTTAATAAGTAGCAACCACCTAGCAGACGATAGCTCCTTCACCACTGCTGGTGGGGAAGGAGACCAGACTACAGAGGTAAAGAGGGCATTTACCCAAAAGGGCTTTGTAGATGAACACATACAAATGTATCTTTCTACGCATATAAAGTGAGGTCCAACCCACCATTTGGTACAATGTGCAATGGTGGGTGAGTGACTTGGTATTTGTAATAAAGAGCAAGGATGCATGAAAAACAGAGTCCAGTCTCTGTAAGACAGAGGAGGCTGCATATGCATATACAACAAGTCACCATAATAAATTACAGAGAGAAAAGTGGCCTGAACAAGCTTCTTTCTAGCCATAAGCGTGAAGCAAGCCTTATTACGAAAATAAAAACCAAATTTCAATTTAAGCTTTGTCACAAGATTATCCACATGAACTTTGAAGGACAACTTGTCATCAAATCAAATACCTAGGTATTTGTAGGATGACACTTTTTCAATGGATAAACCAACAGATGTGACAATGCTAACATTCTCTGGCAGAGTTCTAGCTCTTGTAAAGGTCATGAATTTAGTGTTTTGTATATTCAAGACCAGTTTGAGGCCATAAAGGGAGGCCTGCAGTGACTGAAAAGCAGTCTGGAGCTCTTCAACAGCCTGAACCAGAGAAGGAGCACATGAATATATAACTGTATCATCTACATATAGATGTAACTTTGCTGGTTGCATCCCATTTCCAAAATCATTAATACAAATTGAGAACACAGGAACTAATATTGAACCTTGGGGCACACCTCTATTAATCTCAAAAAAGCTAGATGTCACGGCTGTCGAAAGGATCGGACCAAAATGCAGCGCGTGTTTCGTTCCACATATTTATTTAGACTGTGAAACTTAATGCAATACAAAATAAACTGAAGGACAAAACAACAAACCGTGACGCAGAGGAGAAACAAACACTACTCACAAAATATAATCACCCACAAAAACAGGTGGGACAAACATCAGCTTAAATATGACCTCCAATTAGAGACAACGCCGACCAGCTGCCTCTAATTGGAGATCATACCAAACAAAACCAACATAGAAATACAAAACTAGAAACTGAACATAGAAATACAAAACATAGACAAACACCCCCTGTCACGCCCTGACCTACTCTACCATAGAAAATAACAACATACTATGGTCAGGACGTGACACTAGACTTATGATTGTCAGTATATACACATTGTGTTCTGTCAGAAAGATAGTTCCTAAACCAATTTCCTGCCCCTTCACTGAGACCAATGTTTCTGAGTCTAGCTAGTAACAATTCATGGTCAACTGAATTTGATAAATCCACAAACAGAGCAGCACAATGTTATTTTTATCAAGTCCATTAATGATGTCGTTTGCCACTGCCAAAGCTGCAGTTGTGGTGCTGTGCCCCGATCTAAAGCCAGACTGCTTCAGTGTCTTTAGATATTTTTGTCAGATGTTACTATGGAATACTGAAGTATAATTACAAGCATTTCATAAGTGTCAAAGGCTTTTATTGACAATTACATGAAGTGTGATGCAAAGAGTAAATATTTGCAGTGTTGACCCTTCTTTTTCAAGACCTCTGCAATCCGCTTTGGCATGCTGTCAATTAACTTCTGGGCCACATCCTGACTGATGGCAGCCCATTCTTGCATAATCAATGCTTGGAGTTTGTCAGAATTTGTGGGTTTTTGTTTGTCTACCCGCCTCTTGAGGATTGACCACAAGTTCTCAATGGGATTAAGGTCTGGGGAGTTTCCTGGCCATGGACCCAAAATATCAATGTTTTGTTCCCCAAGCCACTTAGTTATCACTTTTGCCTTATGTCAAGGTGCTCCATCATGCTGGAAAATGCATTGTTCGTCACCAAACTGTTCCTGGATGGTTGGGAGAAGTTGCTCTCAGAGGATGTGTTGGTACCATTCTTTATTCATGGCTGTGTTCTTAGGCAAAATTGTGAGTGAGCCCACTCCCTTGGCTGAGAAGCAACCCCACACATGAATGGCCTCAGGATGCTTTACTGTTGGCATGACACAGGACTGATGGTTGCGCTCACCTTGTCTTCTCCGGACAAGCTTTTTTCCGGATGCCCCAAACAATCGGAAAGGGGATTCATCAGAGAAAATGACTTTACCCCAGTCCTCAGCAGTCCAATCCCTGTACCTTCTGCAGAATATCAGTCTGTCCCTGATGTTTTTCCTGGAGAGATGTGGCTTCTTTGCTGCCCTTCTTGACACCAGGCCATCCTCCAAAATTCTTCACCTCACTCTGCGTGCAGATGCACTCACACCTGCCTCCTGCCATTCCTGAGCAAGCTCTGTACAGGTGGTGCCCCGATTCCGCAGCTGAATCAACTTTAGGAGACGGTCCTTGTGCTTGCTGGACTTTCTTGGGTGCCCTGAAGCCTTCTTCACAACAATTGAACTGCTCTCCTTGAAGTTCTTGATGATCCGATAAATGGTTGATTTAGGTGCAATCTTACTGGCAGCAATATCCATGACTGTGAAGCTGTTTTTGTGCAAAGCAATGATGGCGGCACGTGTTTTCTTGCAGGTAACCATGGTTGACAGAGGAAGAACAATGATTCCAAGCACCACCCTCCTTTTGAAGCTTCCAGTCTGTTATTCGAACTCAATCAGCATGACAGAGTGATCTCCAGCCTTGTCCTCGTCAACACTCACACCTGTGTTAACGAGAGAATCACTGACATGATGTCAGCTGGTCCTTTTGTGGCAGGGCTGAAATGCAGTGTAAATGTTTTTTGGGGGGGATTCAGTTAATTTGCATGGCAAAGAGGGACTTTGCAATTAATTGCTCTTCATCTGATCACTCTTCATAACATTCTGGAGTATATGCAAATTGCCATCATACAAACTGAGGCAGCAGACTTTGTGAAAATTAATATTTGTGTCATTCTCAAAACTTTTGGCCACGACTGTAGAAGCACGGTGGATAGGAAAAACTCCCTAGAAAAGCCAGGACCTAGGAAGAAACCTAGACAGGATCCAGGCTCTGAGGGGTGGCCAGTCCTCTTCTGGCTGTGCTGGGTGGAGATTATAACAGTACATGGCCAAGTACTGCATGAGTAGGGTACCTAGTTGTTCCACCTTTGGGCAGCCGAACATTCTAGGCAAAGCATGTGTGTCCGGACCGGTAACCAGAGTCTGATAATGGTCGAGTTACTTTTGCGGTGCCCCGGTGCACTATTATTGCCTTACATCGTTTGTCAACTACTGCTTTACACTGCCTTTAGATGACGTCCCTCCCCGTTTCGTTCCGTTTGCTCTCTTTACTTCCACTAGGTCCAACCAGGTCTACCAGGTCCAACCAGCCCTACAAACGAAGACCACGTGTATGGCGTTGTGTGGGTGAGTGGTTTGCTAGTGTCAACAATGTGAACATAGTGCCCCATGGTGGTGGTGGGGTTATGGTATGGGCAGGCATAAGCTACTGACAGCGAACACAATTGCATTTCATCGATGACAATTTGAATGTAAAGAGATATCGTGGCAGGATCCCGATCCCATTGTTGTGCCATTCATCTGCCACCATCACCTCATGTTTCAACATGATAATGCACGGCTCCATGTTGCAAGGATCTGTACACAATTCCTGGAAGCTTAAAATGTCCAGCATTCTCGCCAGACATGTCACCCATTGAGCATGTTTGGGATGCTCTGGATCGACTTGTGCGTGTTCCAGCCAATATCCAACAACTTCGCACAGCCATTGAAGGCTTGTGAGGAGTGGGACAGAATTCCACAGGCCACAATCAACAGCCTAAACAAATCTATGCGAAGGAGATGTGTCGCGCTGTATGAGGCAAATGGTGGTCACACCAGATACTGACTGGTTTTCTGATCCACGTCCCTAACTTTTTTAAAGCTATCTGTGACCAATAGATGTATATCTGTATTCCCAGTCATGTGAAATCCATAGATTAGGGCCTAATGAATTTATATAAATTGACTGATTTCCATATATGAACAGTAACTCAGTAAAATATTTTTAATTGTTTCTTGTTGCATTTATACTTTTGTTCAGTATAATAAAAGAAAGGAGGAAACAACATAATTACTAAGATACTTGGAGCAGGATTTCATTTGAAACCTCTTCAATTTGTCCCTGAATTATTTATGCAGGAAATTAAAGTGAATAGTGCAGTACTGAAGGGACAATCTTGGAAATGTCCTGCTGTTCAATTATTTAACTATATAGCTCCAACTGTTTAGAACTATCAAGTCAATGTTATATCATTTGTCATTTGTCAGTATTCTCAAGATGTAATACATTTAAAAACATTTTTACACCAACATTTTATTTAGGGCAAACACACAGAAAAAGTCTATTTGATTTTGCGCTTCACTTGGACATTAGCACACCTAAAGACCTTTCTCAGACAAGTGTAGGTCAGGAAGTTATTTCAGGTATTTCTAAACCTATTCTTCAAAAAACTAAATTGAAATAGATGCAGAGAGCGTTTCATTTAGGCATTACAATATTTTCTCTAGAGTCTAACCATATGGAATGCACCCAAAATAAAGTATGGCCGCAAGGCCACCTATTCAGTAGGCCATGACAAGTATTTCAGTGATTGGACACAGACTGCACACCTTTACCTTTGACCTTAGATGAGCTGCAGAGGAGATGGCGGAAACTGCTGTTTTATTTGAAACCGACGGTGCTTCAGGTGAAGATGAGAGCACAGAGTGAGAATAAGTGGGTTACAGTTGTGAAAAAGAAAGGAAACAAGAGAAGTAAAGGTGTAGTGAAATCCAAGCCTAGACTAGACAAATTTTGGGATTGTGTGTCTGCGGAGCAGAAGAAGTGTGCTGTGCATCTCAAAAAGATATCGTAGTGGAATGTTTAGTGTATGGATTTTCTAAGCAGGGCACACATCAAGAGGTTTATCTCTGGGGTGGGGCATGAAGTAAATACAGATTGTATAACTGAAGACCTTGATGGAGTGCTTGGTGCACATCAACTGACCCATATGGCGGATGGAGTAAAGACATTTGCTTCATCAAACTATTGTTCTTTGATGAAGAGTCTCCTTTATCATGTAAAGTTAGGATTCATGAGATACCCTGTAAGAGCTTTTGTGCACAAGCCCCTTCAGTGTCATAACTGCAAAATATATGGTAATGTGTCAAGTGTATGCAGATGGGAAGAGGATCGTATGCCAGCTGAGTTGAAATGCTGCAATTGTGGTGACGAACATACGCCCAAAGGAGACAGAGGTGGTAAGAGTAAGAGCTGTCAAGAGGGTTTCCTATTTGGACGCGATGAGAAGAGAGAAGGAACGAGTGGTGGTGAGGAAACAATGGTAGTAGAGACACCACCACCAGTGAAGGTTTCACACCAACTAAGGGATCATGATACATTAAATGTTAAAAAGGTGGGCTTTGAATCATTTATTGCAATAGTCATCAACTGTAAAGCACAGGAAAAAGTCAGAGAAATTGGATTGGGCTGTGACTGAACGAGGGGGATGGGTTTTGCTTGTTGATGCGTCTGTCTATTTTCGTATTTTGTATGATATCGTTTCCCCCCTTTTTTCCGCAATATATTTGGTATTGTCTCGTTCAACAGCCCGTCCAGTTGGTGGCGGTAATGCCCCATTAACATTTGATGCCAACCGCCGTTAAACTCCACCGAAGAAGAAGAGCTGCCAACATGGCGGCGCACATGAGACGCTTGACACATCGGTACAGAGCAGTGATAAACAATAATTTAACATCACTTACAAGCCTCAGAGGATATTTATCAAGGTCATATTCTCAGGTTCAAACAGACTTTTCGTCTAATCGTGTGCGGCGTACGTTCACAGATTTTTTTCATGAACTCTACCAACACATAATTGTGCCATCCTCCCCTGTTCGTCCGCGGGGAGATCCGAGTCTCCTGTTTGTCAACGCAGGCATGAACCAGGTAAATTGAACAATCATCGGTTGGTTTTCACATGAAGTATTAGCTATATTATTGAATATAGTAGACACTCATTTGATTATTGGCAAGGGGCTATAGCGAAGAAAGCTAGCGTCATGCACGACACTGGCGATTTGACACCTCTGACAGTTCTGTTGCTCTATGGGTGTACAGTCCCGCGTGAACAACAGCATTGAGCGAGTGTAGACAATAGATAGCCAGCTAGTAGGCCTATCTAAAGGCAATTCCAGTCAAATGCAGATTTGTGTCCTGTTGACTGTCAGTTGATTTTGTTGCATACTACTTAGTTATGTAAGTGATACGTTGTGTATACATACCATACCTTAGGGCATACATCAAATGCCTTCATAGCTTTTTGGGGGTGCTTCAACTTCACTGGCTCTGAGTTGGAATGATGCCTCTCTTCTCCTCTTCACTTAGTTCAAGCCCATTTTCCTGGGAGCAGCAGACCCGCGCAGTGAAATGGCCACATACCGGCGGGTGGTGAATAGTCAGAAGTGTGTCCGGGCTGGGGGTAAACACAACGACCTGGAAGATGTTGGTCGAGATGTCTACCACCACACCTTCTTTGAGATGTTAGGAAACTGGTCCTTTGGCGATTACTTCAAGGTGTGTGACATACATGTAGCTATGATCTATGATGCCATAGCAGTTTAAAAGGCAGGTGTAAAAATGCATGTAAGCCTACTACTGAGAGTTAATTTAAAGGTCTACTTCATGGAACTTTGCTACAATGTAAAAAGATAGTCTAGATGAGCAATTCATGTTTCATGAAATAACTAGTAAGGGGGTAATAGGTTAAGGGACCACTATGGCATTTATGCCCCTTCAGATTAGAGCCATAAGCACTCTTATGTCTCTGTGCAGGAGGAAGCGTGCATCATGGCTTGGCGTCTACTCACAGAGGAGTACAGGATTCCTCCAGAACGCCTCTACGTCTCATATTTTGCCGGTGATGCCACCTCTGGTTTGCCAGCAGATGAGGAAACGCGCCACATCTGGCTAAGCATGGGGTATGAAAGCCATAGTTTCCTCTCCAAGATAATAACTTCCTGACTCATTTGTGTTTTGATCCTTCGCCATTCTCTTTTTTGGTTGATGTTTTTGTTTGTAGAGTGCCCTCTGATCACCTCCTGCCATTTGGGATGAAGGACAACTTTTGGGAGATGGGGGAGATTGGCCCCTGTGGCCCCTGCACAGAGATCCACTATGACCACATTGGGGGCCGTAACGCAGCCTCGCTGGTCAATGCAGACAGTCCTGATGTGGTCGAGATTTGGAACCTGGTCTTCATGCAATACAACAGGTGCTATACCTACTACCAGGAGCTTATAGTTTGGTTTTTAGTTAACCATACTAAATACTATTTAGAACATGCTGTTTAGTATAAAAACTTTGCTGTAAGCAACAAATATCAACATTCTAGACTCATTCATAGGAATGCATCATCTAATGCACAACTGCGTTGTTTCCCACCGTGTGTACATTTTGGTACAACTCATCCGCTTTACTGATTATCAGCTGTTGTCAAACACACGTGGGTCTGAAAAGGCAATTCTCTTTCTTCCTAAATAGTGTACAGTGAATTCATACTAAATGAAATCTTAAATTAGTATGACTTCCTGGCATTTAAAACATAATACATTTTCGAAATGTAACATACTATAAAACTTTATATTTTTGCATACTGAATCAAAGTACTATTTAGAATGCAAGTATGGGTATTCGGACAAGCCCACTTGCGAACTCATTTCGTTTTTATTTCAGCCAAGGTCTCATGTATCAAAGATACACAAGCACTTTTGGCACACACAGCTACCTAGTTAGGAACAATTTCTGCTAATGCTCATGCACTCTAACCTTGACAGAGGATGTTAGCAAGACGACAACATCTTTACATTATTGTGTGATGAAAATATATTCCATCTGGAGTACACTCTACTATGGACTGTTATACTTTTTCCATGACTGAATCACATTACTAGGGTGGATTGTGTGTCTGTGTTTACAAGCCTATGTCTGACTCTCTGCTTGCCTTTGGCTGTTCCAGAGAGGCAGATCACAGCTTGCGGTCACTCCCCCAGTTCAGCGTGGACACTGGCATGGGTCTGGAGCGACTGGTGACCGTTCTCCAAGGACAACGCTCCAACTACGACACTGACCTCTTTACCCCTCTGCTGTCTGCTATACAACAGGTAAGTTTAGTTTGTTTACAGATAATTAGGTACAATAAGATAGAGGATTGAAGAAAAACATTTAAGAAATTAAACAAAATACTTGTGCAGGGGAGGAAGAGAAGCAGATATTTTATTTAACCTTTATTTTATCTGGGAGTCATACTGAGATCAAGGTCTCTTTTACAGATGAGCCCTGAATTACATAAATTACAGAAAATACACACATCAAAATCTAAATGCAAAATGCAAGCAGAAAGAAAAACACGGCCATAAAAAACGAACCCATTCATGAGTAGTAAGATCCTTAATCAGCTTTGTGAATTGCCCCCAAAGGCACCATAACATAAAATGTAAGAACATTTAGAAGATTGTTCCACAAATAAGGTGCAAGAAAACAACTAAACGCTGATTTACCTTACTCAGTATAGACCAAAGGAATTTCCAGAGTTAACCATCCCTGAGACCGGATGTGGTAACTTGTATGTCTAAAGTTTAGTAATGATGTTAGGTACAGTGGGACTTTTTGTAGAAGTTCTTTAAAAATGAAAACATAACAATGTATCAACCTACTTGACATCAAAGAGGGCCATTCCAACTTTCTGGTAGAGAATGCAGTGATGAGTAGTAAAATTGTAGCGCGTGCTAAAGCGCAGTGTGCTATGATAAACTGCATCTAACGGCTTTAATGAAGTGGCAGCTGCGTTCATATAGATTATTTCGCCATAGTCTTGGACCGTTAGGAACGTCAAATGAATAATCTGCTTTCTGCAATTTTTTCCCGAGAGGCAGGACCTATTTTTATAGAAGAATCCCATTTTTATTCTCAGCTTCTTAACTAACTCATCAATATGCTTTTTAAAAGAAAGTTTTTAATCTATCCAGATGTCCAGATATTTGTAAGCACGGACACGATCAAAATGGACACCATCCAAAGTACATATGCTTAAATCATCAGAATTATTTTTAAGCGCTCTAGAGAACAACATATACTTAGCTTTACTTGCATTCAGTACTAATTCTGGTTAATAAAGTTTTTCTGTAATACAGACTGTATTTCAGATCAACCGTGGGGGACAATAGCATACACAACAGTATCATCGGCATACAAGTGCAGGTTACAATTATTTACAGACAAAGTCGATATTGTTAATGTAAAAAGTACAGGACCCAGAATCGACCCCTGCAGGAAATATCCAGGAAACCTGATTTAACGCCATCTGTAGCTGTAAATTGAGTTCTATCTGTCTAGTAATTATTATACATTACCAGTCAAAAGTTTGGACACACCTACTCATTCCAGGGTTTTTTCTTATTTTGACTATTTTATACAATGTAGAATAATAGTGAAGACATCAAAACTATGAAATAACACATATGGAATCATGTAGTAACCAAAAAAGTGCTAAACAAATAAAAATATATTTTATATTTGAGATTCTTCAAAGTAGCCACCCTTTGCCTTGATGACAGCGTTGCACGCTCTTGGCATTCACTCAACCAGCTTCACCTGGTGCAGAAGCCGGATGTGGAGGTCCTGGGCTGGCGTGGTTACACGTGATCTGCGGTTGTGAGGCCAGTTGGAAGTACTGCCAAATTCTCTAAAATGACATTGAATGCGGTTTATGGTAGAGAAATTATCAATCAATTATATGGCAACAGCTCTGGTGGACATTTCTGCGGTCAGCATGCCAACAGCATGCCAATTGCATGCTCCCTCAAAACATCTGTGCCATTGTATTCCGTGATAAAACTACACATTTTAGAGTGGACTTTTTGTTCCCAGCGCAAGGTGCACATGTGTAATGATCATGCTGTTTAATCAGCTTCTTGATTTGCCACACTTGTCAGGTGGATGGATTACCTTGGCAAACGCAGAAATGCTCACTAAAGGGATATAAATACCTTTGTGCACCACATTTGAGAGAGATAAGCTTTTTGTGCATATGGACACTTCTGGGATATTTTATTTCAGTTCATGAAACATTGGACCAACACTTTACATGTTGCGTTTATATTTTTGTTCAATATAGAATACATTTCAAAGATAAGAAGGATCTTCGCTTAGAATTAATCAAGATTTTCTTTTTTTTTTTTTAGCTTGGCAAGAAAGATAATGAACTAAACCTTCCCTACATAGGTAAAAAAAAAAAAGTGTTAAGTTGCTCTATTTGTGTCTGATTGTCCAAATGATGTGTCATAATTAATTTCACAATTAACTGCTATGGCTCTGTTGCTCCCACGGGATTAAATGAATGTTCACTGACGTCTATATCTTTCTTTCAGGAGAGTATTAGTGCCTAATGATTTGTTTGTTTGGTAGTTTGGTTTGTTTCTTTTTCTCATTTAGTTATCATCTAAATCCATCTAGAGCTCCAATTGCCCTGAGTATAGAGGGAGGACTGGAGAGGCGGATGTGGGCAAAGTGGACATGGCATACCGTGTCGTTGCTGACCATGTGCGCACCCTGTCTGTCTGCATTGCTGACGGAGTCTACCCAGGCATGTCTGGGGCCGAGTGAGTCAAACTGCTGTTAGTCTCTTGCTGCACCATGCTCAGATTTTGGCTCATGCACAACAGGCAATCTGAAGAATGCCAGACTTACTAAGCATTGAGGAAGGGAATGATAACACCTAAAGGTATAAAACAAACGGTAGTTAATTAACACTAGAACAGCCTTGCCTTTGAGCCTATAAGTACCCGCTAGAGAACGTTGAGTGTTACTAGGCGTCCTCGGCGTCCCCTTTAGCATCAGATGCATATCAACCCGCAAGGTGCCCAAATATAAGCACCAACAGGTGATAAATAGAGCATAAACAGTTGTGAACCATGAATAAATATTAATGGGAATATATCCATGTAAAAATATAAAACGTTATTTGTTTAGATAGAGTCAAGGATATGTTTTGTGTAATTCTACAAAGTTCGAGTGAAAAATATGCTATTAGAATAATATACATTTGGTTGTGTTTATAAAGGCCTTAGGTAACATTAGAATACTAAAAAACAATTATTTCAAAGAACATAATAGCATTTTCATTCGTTTATGTTACTCTAGGCTATAAGTAAAAACTAAAAACCACTAGTTCAAGTCCATCACAAAGAAGTCCATTTATAATTTCATTTTGGCAGATCTAAAGAAACATTGTGTAAAATAAGAAAATGTATTTAAAATATGCTATTCTGTTTTTTTTTAAGTTTATTATGTTACTAGTGTCGTGGCATTAAATTGATTGTGATGACTGTTGTTCATCGAATGATTAACTGTTTATAATTACGTGATTAAATGAATCAGGTAATCATTAACTCAGTAACCTGGGGCACCATGGGAAAGTTTGTTTTTATTGAGTTTCCATTTCCCAAATTAACTCAGTCTCTAATTAATCAATTCCCTCTAGTCTCATCCTGAACGTCGCATAGTCCGGGAATCTGCACAAACCCGAGTCCCACTAAATGAGTCCGTACCACAGCAATTGAGTTGATTATTTATTTACTAACAAGCTAAAATGATAATATAAGATACACAAACACACAGTCTAGGCTAGTGATTAGAACTTAGTACAATGAAACAGGTCCCTAGAGAGTGCACGAGAGAAAAGCCCCCTTGGATACATTTGTAAACTATGCTTACTTTAGCCCTAACACCTTGCTCTGAACTGCCGCTCTTATGGGTCAGAATATAAGGATGCAATTATCTCCTCGTGGACCGAGTTCTGACTTCTCCTCTGATGGCGACATTTCTGTTGTTACCGGGTGTAAGTCTCTGATTGTCCACACGATGTCAGTGTCCTTTCTATTAATGGTCTGTTTCCTCGCCCATGTTTTGTAAGAGGGGTCTTCTGAGGACGATCAGCCGTGTAGATGGTTCCAGCGTGGGAATGAAAGCAGTGTAGGCACACGATTCATTGGAGAGAATAACTGGGTGGTCCTGCTTGAATTCACCTTAGATACAGTTACTTAACCGTAGCATTGATTTTTACGAGTTTCTTTTGTCTTCAACCTCGTGTTGCGTTTTGGGGTTGCGACTACTCGGACCTTGGCTGCAGTGCGTGGTCCCCTAGTCTGAGGTAGGTTTTCCATAGGCTAATCATACATTCCATTCAGCCACACTGAGAGGACAAAGGGATTTTGTCTGCTGCTTTAAGATTTACAATGGGAGTGAGGTGTCATAAAGCCCCCCACCTCCATATATCTTGATCTCTCCCCCGCTGGTGGGTGGGAGAGATGTCTCTGTAGGATTGTGGTCCACGGTAACCTGACCCGAACAGGCCATGACACTAGTCTTTGCTTAGTATCCAGAGCAATGCTGCTGTGTGATTGGTCATGTGCTGAAGGCATAGACAGCACAGATATTTGGAAATAGAGCTGCACCTCTTAAATTGTGAGAGTTATTTGACAAAGATAAGTGTCATAGAAACTGCAGAATATGCTCTTTCTGATACTATATAGAAATCAAAACGTTTTACCTGCATGTGACTGATGGAGGATTGGATAAAGTGATGCTCCTGTCCCTGCATCAGGCACATCTTGTAATTGACCATCTCTTCATGTACAATTTGACAACTGATAATATTTTCACTCATCAGACTATTGTCAATTGAATCTTGTCTGTAGGCTAACTGTTATCATGTGTTAAATGAGTTTCGGTATAGTTTGTGTAGTTTCGGTGGGCCGGATGCGCAGGCTGAGTGGCATCATTTATTTTCCCTCGCTCATCAACTTGGATAGAGTCAAAGATATGTTTAGTATTATTCTGAAGGCCTACTGCAACACGTAGCATGTTATCGTTTCCCTTACAATAAATGTGATTCGCAATAGAGTTATAGTAAATAAAATGTAAAAGAGAACGGTATCAACCCACAAGGTGCACGGTGAAATTATTAACATGAGCACCAACACTGATAAATAGACATAATACAAACTCATCATTACACTATTGTTGTTTTAAATGAAATCAACTACTTCACCCTCCTTATCATTCAATTAGGACTATTTTAAATTTGACCGTGAAGTAACATTTATTGCCCATTCATCCATTTGTCATTCAGTGGGCTGGCATAGTTTGCTTCCCTTCGCTCATCAACTCAGATAGTCAAGGACATGTTTTGCATTATTCTAAAGGCCTACTGCAACACATAGCATGTTTTTGTTTTCCCTTACAATAAGTTTGAATAGTTATAGTAAATAAAACAGTCCCATAACAGCTTCTTTTTACAAAGTAAAACTTCAGAGAGAATGATATCAGCCCACAATGCGCGGTCAAATAATTTGCCTTAAACATGAGCACCAACGCTGATAAATCGGCATAACACAAACTCATCATTACAGTATTATCTTTGTAATTTAAATCAACCTCTTCACCCTCATTATCATTCAGTTTGGCCTAATTTAAATTCCATTGTGAAGTAAGGTGAACAATTATTGCCCATTCATCCATTTGCCATTCATTCAGTGAGGAGAGAGAGACGCGTTAGTGCCTGGCTGTGTACCAACGTCCTACAGCGCATTGTTTCGGCGGGTTAAGTTGGGAATAGGTGTGAATAAAACAGGAAAAAAGTCTAAGGACTGTTTGTGATTTCAAAATTCTGAGAAATGACCAAAGTAAATTACAAATATTTAGGATAAGTCGGGGAAGGAGCAGGACTTACTTTTTCTGGGGGGATTTTCTTTTATTTACAAAATCAAATGTCAGTGGCCATTGGCCTATGGTGGTTCTAGTGTTAAAGGTTACATTAACTGAGAGTAATATTTCAATCTAAAATGAACATATCTCAATCCCAAAGATTGAGAAAGAAGATTGAAATGTGAAATTTGTTTGGGATTGAGACATATAGCTGAATCTACAAAATAGACTGTGGGAGGTCTGAACACATCTGACAATTGTAATTCTCATTCTCTTTCAATTATTGTTTGTGCGTGCATTTGTGTGTGCCTGCTGCAGATTGGTTTTACGCCGTATCCTTCGGCGAGCTGTGAGGTTCAGCACTGAGGTACTGCAGGCCCCCGAGGGAGTGCTGGCAAGCCTGGTACCCACAGTTGCCCATATCCTGGTGAGTTGGTCTGTGATATCAGACTTGTGACCTTTGTCATCATGGTCTTGATCCTCTCTCATCCACATCTTTTCTACAGGGTGATGCTTATCCTGAACTGCATAAAGAGACAGATAGGGTAAGTTAATTACCATGAGATTACACCAACAACACGTTTAATGACGGTTATACACCAGGAAGTAAAGTTCCTGCAAATAAAATAAAGTCTTTCATATACAAACTTCCTGACATTTCGTACACAGCCATTCACTTGACACACTTCCTTAGATGAGTGGCAAGGAAGGTATAGTGATAAACTATTAAGATCTATTTTATTTATTTTCAGATCATGGATATAATCAATGAAAACGAGGCCCAATTCCTGTCCTCTCTGAAGCAGGGGCGCAGAGTGATTGACAGGACACTCCAGAGATTGGAGAAAAATGACACTCTATTCCCAGGTCAGCTTCAGTACTAAGATACAGTACTGGGATAGGGTAGGGTTTGTAATGGGGTATTTGTGGTATACATTTTTGGGGCAATTTATTTCAGTAGTCAATGCTTTGTATGTGTGTGTGTGCTTATCTCCTAGTGCCTGTGGCCTGGTCTCTGCATCGTAACCTGGGCTTTCCTCTGGATCTCATTGGACTAATGCTGGAGGAGCAGGGCTTGAGTGTTGACCAACGGGCCCTTGATGTGTTGGCCATTGAAAATGAAAAGGTAACTACAGTCAGTGCTCTTCCTCTCCTTTTCTCTACATGAAGCAAATATTGCTACATGAAGCAAATATAGCTTTATGAAAATACAAAATACTAAAACGTAAATGTCCAGTGTTTCCAGATTTCTATGAAATATCACCTATAATTAATTACTATGAGTGAAAAAGTTTTCCTTCCAAAAAATGGTAATGAAGTATTTCTGTGTTTAAATGGTGTGGACATACTCCAACAACAGTATGGTGTGGGTGTATAACGGTCATTAAAAATATTCATGCGAGGAGACCGCTGATTGGCCAGCTCAGCCAATGAGCCAACATGACATCATGTGCTATGAGGATATTGCAAGCATTTTTGAAACGGCCTGTTTGAGATTCTACTTTGAGCTGGAGTTCTTGTGTCTTTTCTCTAATTTATGCTTTGGCCACACATACGAGTATAGGACGAGTCAAAAACAATATTTGGGTATGAGTTGAATGTGAGATTTTCACTGGACAGTTGCTTCAAACATTAAACTTTTATGATTTTTATCATACATTAGTTTGTTCCTTTACTCAACACTGAATTATTTCATGATTACTACATTTTACATTAAAAGCATGAATTAATGCTTAAGAATAAATTATTTATGGTTTTAATCTATTGAAACTAAATGAGGCCGTCAGCAGCCTTTGCAGATAACTACTGAAAATGAACTTACTAATTAACTAACTTACTGAAAATTATCCACCCCATTCCATGGCCGTCTCTCCTCTCCCCACCACCAGCTTAGGTGTCAGGTGCAGACCTCTGGGGATACGCTGGTCCATCTGGATCTGCACAGCCTAGCCCAGCTGCAGAGTGGAGAAGTTCCCCACACAGACGACTCTCCCAAGTACCACTACAGCTTGACACAGGATGGCAAATATGGTATGGATGAGTTCTCGAGATTATAAACAACATGCTCACTCACAATTACAGTAATTAGTCTAAAACGGTTGGGTGCTGGATCCTCGCTAGTAAAATCCTTAGAGAATGAGTTAGACAGCACTCCAAAGGATAATCTCCAATACTGCTCCAAAGGATAATATTTAGTCAATATATTATATTCAGGTCAATTATCCTTTGTTTTGCTGTCCATTTTATTCTCTCTGAAAGGAGCCCTGTGTCTTTTCTCCAGTGTTCCAGCCTTGCCATGCTACTGTGCAGGCCCTGTACTGTGGACAGACTCTTGTCTCGGAAGTGGCCGGGGGCCAGAGGTGTGGTGTGGTGCTTGACCGGACCTGTTTCTATGCAGAGCAAGGGGGGCAGTCCCATGACCAGGGCTACTTCATCAGAGATGGACTGCCGGTCAGCATTAGCTACACCTTTTTTAGGACACCATGTTTAAGTACACTGTGTCACAACGTGTGTCTGTGAGCTGCTTGTTAGGGATGTACCTGAAAATGTGGGGTCCATACATTGAATGTTTCTGATGTCAACTTTCCTGCATATGAATGTCCTATCCCTCAGCAACATTTTTACTAAGCTATTGAAACTACATTCATTGAATCATTCCATTCATAGTATATTTACTAGCCTAGTTGGGATGTTGTGTGTGTGTTCCCTCAGGATGTCCTGTACCCTGTTGAGGATGTGCAGCTTGCTGGGGGATATGTGGTTCATCAGGTCACCGCTGCTGAAGTGCTGAGAAAAGGGGACCAGGTCCAGCTCTACCTGGATGAGGTATAGCATTTTCTACAGGTCGACTCTTAGCTTACACAATGGACCTTATTTTCACAGCAGTCATGATCATTTGAAATCCAGGCTAGTGGGGTCGTAGGAAGAAAAAGTGTTATTTTGAAGTCTATGGAAAGTAGTGGTGAAACTATCGTTCAACCTTTAAATTAACAATTAAGTCACAAATCAACAGAGTATCTATAGTCACACTGTATTTGACTGCCAACCCTATTTAAACATATGTTGGCTACCATGGACCAGGGGTGTCAAACTCATTCCATGGAGGGCCTAGTGTCTGCAGGTGTTTTCTTTTTTTCTTTCAATTAAGCCCGACAACCATGTGTGGGGGGTTCCTTACTAATTAGTGACCTTAATTTGTCAATCAAGTACAAGGGAGGAGCGAAAACCCGCAGACTCTCGGCTCTTTGAGGAATGAGTTTGACACATGCCGTAGACAAACGCAGTATAGCTTATAAAAAAATATTTATTCATAAGGCTTCTGCAACAAATTAACTGTGGGTGTGTGTGTTATTTGTGATATGTGCTCTTTAAAGCTAACCCACGTGGCAAAAACTGGTTGAATCAACGTTGTTTCCACATCATTTCAACCAAAAAATACAATGTGAGGATGATTGGATTTACAAAGTCATAAACATAAGGGAATTTTGTATTTTTTTCACCCAACTTTTAACCTAAATCCAATGACAGGGTGACATTTTTGGTTGATTTCACATGAACGTAAATCAAAACTAGACATTGAACTGAAGTCTGTGCCCAGTGGGATGTTTGTGACGTATACTTTGTCATAAATATGATTATGTTAATAGCATATTACATGTCATAATTGTATTTGCTAATAAGAAAATACATGTTTATTCGCATCCAGCCACAGAGACTAGCCTGCATGGTCAAGCACACCGCCACACACGTCCTCAACTTCGCCCTCCGTCAGCTGCTGGGTTCTTCTGTGGAGCAGAGAGGCAGTCATGTCGCTGCAGACCGCCTACGCTTTGACTTCAGCGTCAAGGTATACAGTATGATCCGTGAATTTGATCTGTCGTTGTCCTCTTGGACTTTTTTTTATACTCATAGCAACCTTGGGTGATTCAGCTTATAGTATGACAAGTATCTTATATTATCTATCCACACATTTTAAAACCAAGGGTGACATTTTTTGTCATTGTAAAAACAGAACGAAATCGCTGACTACTCAGCACAAAATTTCCAAAACAAATTTTTATTAGCAACATTATTAGGATGGCATCAATCATCAACTCACTGTTTAATCTTGAACCCTTGTGGCGCTTTCACATATCTCTGTATGATCCGGATCCTGGAGTGTTTATTAAGCATATGTGAAACGTAAATGAATCCTGGCCGAAACAAATCCTGGACCCTGTCCTGGTTGTGGGCTGAAGATCCAGGTCCAAGATACCAGGTATTGTGACGCGGCAACACCCTGTGCTGATGTTCGCGTGCAGAAACTTGTAAATACAAAGTTGCAACATGAACGGTATTCGTCATTCAACTTTTGTTTGCCAGCTAAGGTTAGCTGGAAATACTATTAACTAGCTTAATTAGGTAAATCAGCTCAAATAAAAATGCATAAAATAAGGGGAAGGGGTGACATGGACTGTCTGTGAAACAGAGACCTTACTGGAGATCTGGGGAGATGAGTATCAAGGCGGAATTGGTAAACACTCACAAAAATCTGGTGTTGTGTGGGAACATTTGCAAACGTATGGGGGCAAAAGGCTACACAAGGAATGCAGAGCAGTATAGGACAAATATTTTTTTCAACTACGCTTACAGTACATTTCAGGGAGGGATGCACTCAGGAGGTCGGGAAGCTCGTCGGATGAAAAGGACTACTGTCAATATTTCGACATGATTAACACTATCATTGGCTCAAGACCAACAAGCAACCCAGTTGGAACTGTGGATACATAATCAGAAACGAGTCCTGTGCCTGCTGCAAGTCAAAGTCCAAACCAGACACAGTGAACAGTTCCTCATCTGAAATTGACGATTCCTTCCCCAGTGGTAAGTTGACAGTAGGCTATGCATAGGAATGGTATACTCTAGGTTAACGTGAGCTAGCTAGCAAGAAATAACATTAGGCTTTGTAAAATTAGCCTGTGATTAGTCCACTGATGATGCACATGTCCATTGCTTACAATATGCAGGCAATGCATAGGAATGGTAAACTGTAGCAATAGCAGTGATGCACTGTAGGTTAGCTGGCTAGTAAAATAATCGTGTAGCCCATGTAATGTTAGGCTAGTCTGTGAGTACTGTAGTAGTCCCATTGATGATGAGCAAGTCCATTGCTTACAATACTAGGACTTTCTCTCTGACCAACTAGCTAGCTCAGTCACATTTTAACTTATTTTGGTTACAGTAAACAATACTCACAAATGTATAAAATCCTTGAATCTTTGTTTCTCAGATGATCCTGCTTGTGCCTCCAGGGGACATTATCCAGCAAGTGGGGACCTCTACCACAGTGAGGATAGGAGGACAAAAATGAAAAGGCACCTGACACACACAGCACCATGGCAGCAATTTCAGACAGACAGAAGAAACAATTTGAGGAGTTCATGAAGTTGGAGACTGACTGCCCCTTGAGAGAGGAGGAGCGGGAAGGTCAATGGGTGACATGTACATCAAATGAGGAAAATAACAGTGAAAGGTAGCTTCAGCAAGTGGATGAACTCCTCAGTGAGAATAAGAGCTTTCTTACTGTGTTTCAGCAGCTGTCAAACACATTTGAACATGTGGCAAGGGCCCCCCACCTCACCAAAGCTGTCCCCCAACAACACAAGCAAGCCCAACAACACAGCGTGGAATCCCCCAACAACACCATTTGGAGCCTCAGTGTACTCACCTATACACCATTTAGAATGAGCCATCAACATCCACCACGACCACATATTGTCGTCTGTAGCCATGCATTGCAGAACTTTTGTCTTGTCTGATTTGATTAAATACATAGAATTATAATTCGTTCCGTTTGGTTTTTAGATAATAAATAATATAGATTATTTATTTGATCAGATTTAACAAACATCAATTGATGCAAATATGTGTTATGTAAGGGATAAACGCCGACGTTCTCTACATTACCTTGGAAATAATTGACGACGCTGCAGAACGAGGCGGAGCCGTTCGTTCTTTATGTTCCGTTGCAACATTCTTATCCTTGCTTGCTGCTAGCTAGCCAACTAGCTACGGCTACACAGTCATTACCTCTGCAGCCAGAATAACAGCAACGTTTATTCCGTTGCTTTTGTTTAAGCTGTTTATCCCGCTTATACCACAGTTGCCAAAGAAAACTACTAAGCACACTTACCGGTAGTATTATTCGATTTTTTTATATATATATTTTCATTTAAATAAGCAAATTCATACTTTCTCATCTTTTGGTTGCTAGAGTGACGTGACCCAGTCGTTCGTTCTTTATGTTCCGTTGCCATGCTCGCTGGCAACAGTATCCCTTGATTGCTAATTAGCCAGCTAGCTACGGCTAACACAGTCACGACTTCTGCAGCCAGAATAACAGCAAAGTAGCTGTTTTCTATTGACATTAATTTGGATACATCCATAACAATAAGCTGACAATGCCTGATTTTTGCCTGGCATAGCTAGAAAAGTTTGCCTTGTCGTCAGGACACTTGTCAACACTGACTGTTAATTACGAGGAGTTCACATAGTGTTTAAAATGCTATGCTAGAAACTAGATAGTTGTTGCTAGCTAACGGAAACTAGAAACATGTGGGAGGATTTGACAGCATTAGTGGCGGAGGGGACAGGAGAAATTCATGTTCATCACTTACAGTACCACATTAGGTCATCAGATGTTCCCCCCAAAATATGTCTCTGCAGAAACAAATCAAAAGCTAGCTATGTTTTTCCTCGTTTGATCTGCATTTACAATGTATCCAATTCCAGTTTGTGTGGTTATTGGTTTAGCTTTCTGTAACTTTGTAGCAAGTACAATCGGCATGCCTGGGCGCATACTGCGTCATGATTGCAAGGTGTTCCGATATCTTTTCCAACTGTCCCGATATCTGATTTTAATATTCATTCTAGAATGCCCTTCTAGCCAATCAGAAACAAGTATTCAACAATGCTGTGTTATAAATAATATGTTTATGTTATATGTTTTAATAGCATGTTATGTTTAAGTGATAATGCCCTCGAAGCCAGTGTTTGGTGGATATATTGACACCGGTGTTGTTAGCCGGCTTCGAGGGTATTATCACTTTTACACAACGAGTTACCAACATATTCAAATAATTATTGAAATTTTCAATAACTTTATTTTGATTTATTGTTAGTATTTCATCCTTCCACAAGATATAGTCCCTTCACAAATCCCTAGACAAATGCCAGAGACGCGACCCAGTCGTTGTCTTTTTGTTCTAAAACTATGGACTCCACCCAGTCGTTTGTTCTAAATGTTCCGTTACTTTGGCTAACACAGTCACGTCAAACAATGGAGCCAGAATAACAGCCAAGTAGCTGCATTTTCTTATGTTTAAGCTGTTTTGTAATTAGATTTTTTTGTGGGGGGGTGGAATACATCCATAACAATGATGTGCGATTTTGCCTGTAGAACATTTGTCCTCTTGCCAGGCCACTGTTCAGAAGAGAGAGCCAACTACACAGCTAACACAATCACTTCAAACTGAAGCTGTAATGACAGAAAACTAGCTGCATTTCGTTTTTAATTTTTTTTTTTTTACTATTTTTTTTTTTTACATTTCTTTGTATACAGTATATCCATAAAAACTATGCTGATTCATGATTTCGACTGGCTGAGAAAAGCTGCCAGCCGCTCTGTCTCGTCCCGACTCCCGACACGTTCATTACCATAGGACAGCTAGAGATCGAATTTCAATATTGAAACAATGTTGCTAATGTCAGAGAGGCAGATTATTACAAATCTCCGCTGTTGAAAACCTAATGCTATTCTAAAAGAAATGGGCGATAATGTCTAGATGCTTTTTACAGTACAGTACCTTCGGAAAGTATTCACATCCCTTGACTTTTTCCACATTTTGTTACGTTTCAGCCTTATTCTAAAATTGTTTTTTTTTAAAATCCTCAGCAATTCTACGCTCAATACCACATAATGACAAAGCGAAAACAAGTTTGAGATATTTTAGCAAATTTATTATAAAATCAAAAATAGAAATACCTTTTACATAAGAATTCAGACCCTTTGCTATGACACTCGAAATTGAGCTCAGGTGCATCCTGTTTCCATTGATCATCCTTGAGATGTTTCTTCAACTTGATTGGAGTCCACCTGTGGTAAACTCAATTGATTGGACATGTTTTGGAAAGGCACACACCTGTCTATATAAGGTCCCACAGTTGACCGTGCATGTCAGAGCAAAAACTAAGCCATGAGGTCAAAGGAATTGTCCGTAAAGCTCAGAGACAGGATTGTGTCAAGGCACAGATCTGGGGAAGGGTATGAAAAAATGTCTGCAGCATTTAAGGTCCCCAAGAACACCGTGGCCTCCATAATTTTTAAATAGAAGTTTGGAACCACCGAGACTCTCCCTAGAGCTGGCCACCCGGCCAAACTGAGCAATCGAGGGAGAATGGCCTTGGTCAGGGAGGTGACCAAGAACCTGATGGTCACTCTGACAGAGCTCCAGAGTTCCTCTGTGACGATGGGAGAACCTTCCAGAAGGACAACCATCTCTGCAGCATTCCACCAATCAGGCCTTTATGGTAGATTGGCCAGACGGAAGCCACTCTTCAGTAAAAGGCACATGACAGCCCGCTTGGAGTTTGCCAAAAGGCCCCTAATGACTCTCAGACCATGAGAAACAAGATCTTTCTGGTCTGATGAAGCCCAGATTGAACTCTTTGGCCTGAATGCTAAGCGTCACTTCTGGAGGAAACCTGGCACCATCCCTACTGTGAAGCATGGTGGTTCCAGCATCATGTTGTGGGAATGTTGTTCAGCGACAGGGACTGGGGGACTAGTCAGGATTGAGGCAAAGATGAACTGAGCCAAGTACAGAGAGATCCTTGATGAAAACCTGCTCCAGAGTGCTCAGGACCTCAGCTTGGGGCAAAGGTTCACCTTCCCAACAGGACAATGACCGTAAGCACACAGCCAAGACAACGCAGGAGTGGCTTCACGACAAGTCTCTGAATGTCCTTGAGTGGCCCAGCCAGAGCCCGGACATGAACCTGATCGAACATCTCTGGAGAGACCTGAAAACATGGTGCAGCAAGAGGATCTTGAGAGGATCTGCAAAGAAGAATGGGAGAAACTCCCCAAATACAGGTGTGCCAAGCTTGTAGCGTCATACCCAAAAAAGACTTGAGGCTGTAATTGCTGCTTAAGGTGCTTCAACAAAGTACTGAGTAAAGGATCTGAATACTTTTGTAAGTGTGATATTTCAGTTTTTTATAAAAAAAAAATCAGAAACAAATTCTAAAATCCTGTTTTTGCTTTGTTATTATGGGGTATTGTGTGTAGATCGATGAGAAAAATAAACAATTTAATCAATTTTAGAATAAGGCTGTAACCTAACAAAATGTGGAAAAAGTCAAGGGGTCTGAATACTTTCCGAAGGCACTGTAGATCTAGTATATACTGGTCATTGCCTGGCTGAGCTGATGAGACAGTGGTTTGCGCAGTCAGATGGAACAGAGTAAATAGGCATTTCAACGTCATAGATTTAGCCTGTGGTAACTTGTGGAATAGACACCGGCTGGAATGCGGTTTTAACCAATTAGTATCCAGGATTAGACCCACCTGTTGTATAATAACAATATAATAGTCAACGATTGTCATCTTGAATAGATAAGGCCCCTGTAGCCTACTTTATATAAACATGGATGACTTAAATGTTGTTTTTATAAAACACACAAAAAAACAGACCAAGTCAATTAAGTATTTTATTAATTGAATTGAATTGATTGTTTGCACAGCCTACACATTCTGTGTTAGATTTTTTTTTAAATACTCATCGTAGAAATTATATTTGACTGTTTTGCTTGTCATAAAAAAACTTCAGCAACTGATGATTTTGTGAACGCTTTCCATGTTCAATTTTAAAGCCTGGCAAGGTATGAGGTGATAGCATCACTGATATCACTGCTGCTGTGGTCAGGCTATGGTAGGCCCTATGGTACCTGGCCCTCCCTTCCAGTTGCATTGTTGGGAATTATTTGTTGGACTTCATCCTCCTCAAAAGACTCATTATGAATTTCACAGAAATTATACAGCACACAGCATGCCAAAATTAGTGTGTTTATTATGTCAATGTGACAGTCATTGCATTTAAGCAAACACCTCCATCTTCCCCTCAGTCGACCAAAAGCCCTCTACAGTCATGGGAGAACTACTGAACCTCTCATTACAGTTGGTCTTTTATTGTACTCTATAGAGGCTAGAGGTTGACCGATTATGATTTTTCAACGCCGATACCGATTATTGGAGGACCAAAAAAAGCCCATAGCGATTAATCGGCCGATTTATTTTTATTTTTTTTATTATTTTTTTTATGTGTGTGTGTGTGTGTGTGTGTGTGTGTGTGTGTGTAATAATGATAATTACAACAATACTGAATGAACACTTTTATTTTAACTTAATATAATACATCAATAAAATCTATTTAGTCTCAAATAAATAATGAAACATGTTCAATTTGGTTTAAATAAAGCAAAAAGAAAGTGTTGGAGAAGAAAGTAAAAGTGCAATATTTGCCATGTAAAAAAGCTAACGTTTAAGTTCCTTGCTCAGAACATGAGAACATATGAAAGCTGGTGGTTCCTTTTAACATGAGTCTTCAATATTCCCAGGTAAGAAGTTTTAGGTTGTAGTTATTATAGGAATTATAGGATTATTTCTTTCTATACCAGTTGTATTTCATATACCTTTGACTATTGGAGGTTCTTATAGGCACTATAGTATTGCCAGCCTAGTCTTGGTAGTTGATAGGCTTGAAGTCATAAACAGCGCAAAGCTTGAAGCACAGCGAAGAGCTGCTGGCAAATGCAGGAAAGTGCTGTTTGAATGAATGCTTACGAGCCTGCTGCTGCCTACCACTGCGCAGTCAGACTGCTCTATCAAATATCAAATCATAGACTTAATTATAATATAATAACACACAGAAATACGAGCATTAGGTCATTAATATGGTCAGATCTGGAAACTATCATTTCGAAAACAAAACGTTTATTCTTTCAGTGAAACACGGAACCGTTCCGTATTTTATCTAACGGGTGGCATTCATAAGTTTAAATATTGCTGTTACATTGCACAACCTTCAATGTTATGTCATAATTATGTACAATTCTGGCAAATTAATTATGGTCTTTGTTAGGAAGAAATGGTCTTCACACAGTTCGCAACGAGCCAGGCGGCCCAAACTGCTACATATACCCTGACTCTGCTTGCACAGAACGCAAGAGAAGTGACACAATTTCCCTAGTTAAAAGAAATTCATGTTAGCAGCTAATATTAACTAAATATGCAGGTTTAAAAATATATACTTGTGTATTGATTTTAAGAAAGGCTTTGATGTTTATGGTTAGATACACAATTTCGCGAATGCGCTTGTTAAATCATCCCCCGTTTGGCAAAGTAGGCTGTGATTCGATGATAATTAAAAGGCACCACATCGATTATATGCAACGCAGGACAAGTTAGACAAACTAGTAATATCATCAACCATGTGTAGTTAACTAGTGATTATGTTAAGATTGATTGATTGTTTTTTATAAAATTGGTTTAATGCTAGCTAGCAACTTACCTTGGCTGCTTGCTGCACCCGCATAACAGGTAGTCAGCCTGCCACGCAGTCTCCTCGTGGAGTGCAATGTAATCGGCCACAATTGGTGTCCAAAAAAGCCGATTAACGATTGTTATGAGACCTTGAAATTGGCCCTAATTAATCGTCCATTCCGATTAATCGGTCGACCTCTAATAAAGGCAACAAGTTGAGCAGAAATAGCCAGATATCTTTTTACTCACCTTGTTTTATGCTTTTGGATGAGTATGCTGAGAAACATATCCAACCTCTAACTCTTGATTCATCCTTATACCGCTGGCCTCGGCTTTGCTGAGTGAGCCTCCTCTGTCGGTTTAGGCAGATAGTTTGCTGTTGTCCTGTTGCTCTTACATCCTTCAGTATATGCATAATGGTCGCGACATTTCAACAATACTGTTGATTCAAGTAAATCATAAGAGAAAGTAAAAATGATTGTAAATTGATCTCCATTCTTAAGCTAGAAGGGTTTTAATGCAGACAGTCCCAGAATTCCAAAAAAACATTCTGATACATTTAAAAAACATACATTGTGAAACCCAAACGTATTCTGTGGAATTCTTCCAAACGCTCCAGAGAACAGCACCAGGGTAACACATTTCATGTGAAAACACCCTTAGAGTAATCACATCCCTGTTATGAATAATGTGAAGTTATATGCATTGCCAAAGTCCAATAGATATGTAAAACAAACTATCTTTTGTATAGAAACATGAAAACGCTTTTTTTAAATTTAATAATAATCATTGATTTTTGGTGGTCACTCTAGGGATCGTTGAGTATTCCCCAGCTCCAGGAGATTGAGAGGAGCATCCACAACATTATCACAGAGAATAATGCGGTGTACATAGAAGAGGTTCCCCTGGCCCGGGCTAAAGACATCCCAGGTCTAAGGACTGTGGATGAGGTAACTGTGTGTTGATTCTGGGACACGCCTACCCAGATTAAAAGGAATAATGATGATCATAACTGTGTTTTGTAAAGTCTTGTTCATGCTCTTGGCAACATATACATTGTTAATGCATTAAGTGTCAACCCAATGGTTGCAATTTGTAAGTGCAAGATATTCTGCATAGTGTGTTGGCATTGGAGGATTCACGAATCTTCTGTAATTCTTCCTAGGTGTACCCTGATCCAGTGAGAGTGGTGTCCGTGGCAGTTCCCGTAGCAGACCTGTACGATTCTCAGACGGACAGATGGACGTCAGTGGAGCTCTGCTGTGGGACGTAAGTGTTGTCTGTCTGTCTCTCTCTCTCTCACTCAATCACTCTTACTCCCTCTCTATGATAGATTCAAAAGGCATTTTTAAATGTAGGACTTAACATTACTTGTTATTTACCATAAGATATTATGAAATGACAATATGCACTGCCTCACCTTTCGGCATGTGAGGATGTGGCAAATTGTTCAATATACTGTAAAAGAGCCAAAATATGAAAATGAGAAGAGACAGTAGAATTTATACGTTTTATCGTGGGTTAAGGTTAGAAACTGATCATATATTTGGAGGAGTAGATTTGACAATTCTTATAGTTGTGAAAAATGCTAAATATTAAATGTTCATTGGCTGTTTCTAAAGGACTACTAGACCAAGTGTTTTTCTCTTTTTCAGGCATTTACTGACGACCGGAGAGATCGGGGATTTGGTTATAATTTCCGAGAGGCAGATGGTTAAAGGGATCAGCCGTATCGTGGCAGTCACTGGAGACGACGCCAGAGAGGTGTGTTATATAAAAGCAAGAAGGCATAAAACTAAATAGGCCGTGACTTATTGTGAATATACCAGAGGTGCATAGTAGCGAACTATATATAATCACGTCACTTTATCCCAAGTATTCTCATGTTTTACAACACCAGTTAGTCCCTCGCTCAAGACTTTTGTGTTGCTGATTCAGTATTAATTATGAACATTTTCCTATTTAGGACGTCATGTATCACTGATCTTTTAAAAAACACTCCATGATCAAATAAGCATTGGATTGTTGGAGGCATGGGCTTGTGGGAGTTTCCACCATATTTCTTAAACCAGTTATTTCCTTTCAAATTAGTGAAGGGGAGTGAATAAGTGCACACTTTGGAGGAAGGAGAGATAATTGGGACATGGCCCAAGTTGAATGTTTTACAGAATCACAAGTGGCTTTCAACGAGATCCATTCTGATATTTGTCGTTGTTTTGTTGGCTCACAGGCTCGAGAGGCAGGTCAGGTCCTGACCCAGGAAGTGGAGTCTTTGTCAGCACGTCTTGCAATGGTCACCAGCCTCTCCCTCGCAGATGCCAACCGACTGGCCAAAGAAGTGGGCATACTGACAGATGTATGTATGCTTTTCCACTGCCTCCCCACTGACCTAACTGATGGTCATTAGACAGATAATATTGAAAATGCTCCAAAAGGCAATTTCAGACAGTATTAAATTATGGCCTAAGTATTTGAATAACCGAGAGCATGGGACCTACATTTTTTTACATTTTAGTTATTGACATAGCCTTGTTCTGTTCAATGTTCTCCACCTATATAGTACTCTAAATACCCCCAATTCATGTTGTTAAGTTCAAAAGAATACAAGATAAAAATTGCTTACACCATTCAAACCAATGACGGTTTGAATCTTTAAAGCCAATTTTCTCAGAATCATCTTTTTGCAGATATACCCTTATAGTCCCAAGCTACCACATTACTTTAAATAGTTAGAATTAAATGAGAATATGACACAAATGCTTAGGCCTTATTTGTGTTTTGTCCCAGGCAGTGGATTGCACTCCCATACCACAGTGGAAGCGGAGGGAGCTTCAAACTCGCCTCAAAGGTCTACAGAGGACGACCAACACAAGCATAAGGAAACTGGAGACCAAAGAGGTATCGCAAGCACACAACCCCATTGTCCTTTCAAACGTGTATTATATCCCCCACAATAACTATTTCATGTGACAAGTAAAAATACATGAAAATGATCGATGTACAATAAACAAAGTTGACCCTATTTTCAAACCTTTCATGTGTCTTCCTGCATACAAATCACAACAGCATTATAAAACAATCGCAATAGTTAATGCATGATAAATAATGGTAATGTACAATATACTATTGTACTTTTAACTACTTTCTCTTTCTTACTTACTTTTGTTCCATTTGCAGGCTGCTGTGAAAGCCCAATCACTGTTCAAAAAGAATGCCAACAAGAATATTGTAGTGGACACTGTGGACACAGACTCTATATCAGTATGTTTTTTTATCTGAATTTATGATGAGGCTCAGTAGGTGTTTAACATCACAATTAGATCACTTTGCCCCATATAAAACTAATGCATCAGTATTCACAGAGAGTGAGTTACTATATTTTATCAATCACTTTTAGTGTAACCATCGTTTTTTTTGGAAACACCTTAGATTCTAATGATGCACTTAAAGTGGGATCTAATGATGAACTTACCGTTACTGGGAAACTGAGCCTCAATGTAGTTGATCCCATTGCTCTCATTGTAGGTGCTGATGAAGACAGTGAACCAATACAGTGACAGAGCCCCAGGGACCCTGGTCATGCTACTCTCCCACCAGCAGCCATCGGGGAAGGTCCTGTGCGCGTGCCAAGTGCCCAAGGTATAGGGTCTAACTCTTACATCACTGTATTTACTGATACAGCATTTTCTCTCAATAGGTCAAGGGTGGGGGGGACTAAATACATAAAGTGCTTTCATTTCTTAATGGTAAAAAAAGATAGGGGAGAATGGGGTAAGTTGTGCCAAAGGGTTAGTTGAGCCACCCCTTGTTTCTAGGAAACCATATACAAAATTAATAGTGTGACCAAATATTTAGGAAGAGGTCATTATTTCATGGAGTCTGTGAAGGAAGAAACCACATGGGAAAAGTGGTAAACAAGTTAGGTCCAAAAACCTGATTTTCACAAAGTCAAATTGATTTGTTTTATATGATTATTTTATCTAAACCAAAGTAGATTGTTTTGTACATCAGTTGTGGTCTCTATAAGCTGTAATATGAGGTCCTAAACCTAGCATGAAAGTGCATCCTTGTAGCTCTATGGGCTAATATAGTCAAAATGATTGCTTTGTGGGTAATTGATCTAATGGCTAATCAATATACCTCAAATGAAGATTACATTTTGGCAGTTTTATGCATAATATGCAAAGTATTTTGAAGACAGCTCGCGTTCGTGTGATTAGTCAAGTTCAAATGATGAAAAACGTCTCCTCAGTTGGATCGTCCCCCTCTAGGCCACAATTGAAGTATTTTCTTCCCAGGTATAATGCAGGGAATTATCGCTGGGATATGAGGTTACACCAGGACCTGAGTCTATGTTAAAAGTGCATAAGTGTTAGAAATGTGTCCCTATTCTAATCCTGTCCCGATGCTCAATTTACCCTATAATCAAGGTAAATTGTGCCAAGAGACCACTTTTTTTGGACAACTATGTTTTTAAAACTGTTATGTTTACATGAATTCTGATTATTTTCAGGGATGAACAACATCCTGAAATATTTGTAGATATCTTTGTTAGAAAGAATAGTATATTTCCTTTGATATAGTGATCCTGAATGTAAATAATGGCTCAACATACCCCACTCTCACCTACAATGCATTTGGAAAATGATACAGTCATCTTGACTTTTTCCACATTTTGTTACGCTACAGCCTTGTTCTAAAATGGATTAAACTATTTATTTCCCTCATCAATCTAAACACAATACCGCATAAAGATAAATCAAAAACAGTTTGTTTCTTTATTTTAGCAAAAATAAATACCTTATTTACATAAGTATTCAGACCCTTTGCTAGGAGACTTGAAATTGTGCTTAGGGGCATCCTGTTTCCATTGATCATCCTTGAGATGTTTCTACAACTAGATTAGAGTTCAGTTCACCTGTTGTAAACTCAATTGCTTGGACATGATTTGGAAAGGCACACACCTGTCTATATAAGGTCCCACAGTTGACAATGTATATCAGAGCAAAAACCAAGCCATGAGGTCAAAGGAATTGTCTGTAGAGCTCAGAGACAGAATTGTGTCAAGGCACAGATCTAAGAGTACCAAAACATTCCTGCAGCATTGAAGGTTCCCAAGAACACACTGGCCTCCATCATTCTTAAATGGAAGAAGTTTGGAACCACCAAGACTCTTCCTAGAGCTGGCAGCCCGGTCAATCTGAGGAGAAGGGCCTTGGTCAAGGATGTGACCAAGAACCCGATGGTCACTCTGACAGAGCTCCAGAGTTCCTCTGTGGCAATGGGAGAATCTTCCAGAAGGACAACCATCTCTGCAGCATTCCACCAATCAGGCCTTTATGGTAGAGTGGCCAGACGGAAGCCACTCTTCAGTAAAAGGCACATGACAGCCCGCTTGGAGTTTGCCAAAAGGCCCCTAATGACTCTCAGACCATGAGAAACAAGATCTCTTTGGCCTGAATGCTAAGCGTCACGTCTGGAGGAAACCTGGCACCATCCCTACGGTGAAGCATGGTGGTGGCAGCATCATGCTGTGGGATGTTTTTCAGCGGCAGGGACTGGGAGACTAGTCAGGATCAAGAGAAAGATGAACAGCGCAAAGTACAGAGAGATCCTTGATGAAAACCTTCTCCAGAGCACTCAAAAGCTCAGACTGGGGCGAAGGTTCACCTTCCAACAGGACAATGACCCTAAGCACACAGCCAAGACAACACAGGAGTGGCTTCGGGACAAGTCTCTGAATGTCCTTGAGTGGCCCTGCCAGAACCAGGACTTGAATCCGATCGAACGTCTCTGGAGAAACCTGAAAATAGCTGTGAAGCAACGCTCCCCATCCAACCTGACAGAGCTTGAGAGGATCTCCGGAGAAGAATCTGAGAAACTCCCCAAATACAGGTGTGCCAAGCTTGTAACGTCATCCCCAAGAAGACTCAATGCTCTATTCGCTGCCAAAGGTGCTTCAACAAAGTACTGAGTAAAGGGTCTGAATACTTATGTAAATGTAATATTTAATTATCTAAAAACCTGTTTTTGCTTTTTCATTAAGTGGTATTGTGTGTAGATTGATGGGGGGGGACTATTTAATCCATGTTAGAATAAGGCTGTAACGTAACAAAATGTGGAAAATGTCAAGGGGTCTGAATACTTTCTGAATGCACTGTATGAAAATAGTCTCGAATAAACATTTTTTTGTTTTTATTGTCGCCTTATATGAAACATTTGATCTCAAATCCAAAAATGCTGCAGTATAGAGCCAAATTAAAACATGGAACTTCACGTCCAAATACATATGTGTGTATTCACACACTCTTACCTACCTGTTCTCTCTCTCCATCACACCAACACTCACTCCACATCTTTGTCTCTCCATAGGGCTTTAGTGCTCTCTCTGCCAGTGACTGGGCCCTGACAGTGTGTGTCCGCCTGGGAGGGAACGCGGGTGGCTCTGCCACTGTGGCAAAGGGCACAGGGAGTGTGGCCAACCTCACTGAGGCACTCAGGTGTGCTGAAGAGTATGCACAGGACAAGACCCAAAACAGATGCTGAGTACAAACGTCCAGGGATCACAAGCCCACATTTACCATAGGGTGTAGGCAAAATACACCCCTGTTCAATGGAAAAGTTCTCCAACTGCCACATGGGTTGGTGACAAAGGTACATATTACAGCATACTACAGGTTGGAAGAACCTACAATTCTGGGGGGGGAGAATGACAGTTCAGGTGACTTTTAAAAGGACAGCCTATTCTAAAATGAAATGATACTGACATCTAAAATATAATTTCCCCTGTTGTAGCATAGTAGCTATAAATAAATAGGCTGAGGGTTACCCATCTGCATTCACCCCATTGGGCTAATCATTAGTTAGATCACAAACTCTAAACATTATCTTGTTGCTAGTTAGCAACATATTGATGATTTGAATGTCCCACTGGCACTTATCCAAGGATCATGTACTGTGAATACCACCTGCCCCATGGTACGTTTAGCCCTGGTCTTTCCTATGCATTCAACACCATTGGCGAGTGCTAATGGGCATAAACTATGCCACTACTAAAAACTCTGGTTCTAAAGTGGTGCCGTTCACAAATTTTGAGGATTTGGGAAATACGTTGAGTAACATTAGAAAGCCCTGTGATCCTCCTCTTTTAACAGTGGCCATCAAAACTGATTTCAAAGGTGTGTTTTCCAGCGACTACATTAAGAATGTTGTAGGCCACAATGACTTGGCATGCATGTTTTTCTCCATGTTTTTCTCCACTGCAATTTGAAAGCACTTTGAGGGATTTTCTTTTCTCTCATAGAATGCGACGGCCCAATTTAACCCCTGCTCCTATTTATTATGGATGCAAGTGTCTGAAATTTCTGTCAGGACTCAGTATGTACATGTGTATGATAAGCATTATGAATAGGTAGTCAAGACAGTGTTTGGAGATGTGTATTGTTGTATTGTGCTTTTGTCCTAATATTGTGGAGAATAAGGAAAGTCTAGTTTGTCCTGCGATGTACTGAATGCCAGCCTTGTAATAATTAACAATTTATGAGTGTAAGGATTATGCATATTCCAGTTGTCTACTTTCTTTGTTTTAGAAGGAATAAAGACAATTGAGGTAATTTATTATTGTACAATTTTCACAAATTATTCACTTGATAACCTTGAGTAACTCAAAGCTCACATTTTTACAATAGGTATAATTGTAGATTTAAATCGTTAATGACTGACCACGAGAATCCAAAAAAACTGAACTTGAGCGTGCATAACTATTCACCCCCCCAAAGTCAATACTTTGTAGAACCACCTTTTGCAGCAATTACAGCTGCAAGTCTCTTGGGGTATGTCTCTATAAGCTTGGCACATCTAGCCACTGGGATTTTTGCCCATTCTTCAAGGCAAAACTGCTTCAGCTCCGTCAAGTTGGATGGGTTCCACTGGTGTACAGTGATCTTTAAGTCATACCAAAGATTCTCAATTGGTTTGAAGTCTGGGCTTTGACTAGGCCATTCCAAGACATTTAAATGTTTCCCCTTAAACCCATCGAGTGTTGCTTTAGCAGTATGCTAAAGGTCATTGTCCTGCGGGAAGGTGAACCTCCGTCCCAGTCTCAAATCTCAAGAATTTCCCTGTATTTCCCTGTATTTAGCGCCATCCATCATTCCTTGAATTCTGACCAGTTTCCCAGTCCATACCGATGAAAAACATCCCCACAACATGATGCTGCCACCACCATGCTTCACTCTGGGGATGGTGATGAGAGGTGTTGGGTTTGCACCAGACATAGCGTTTTCCTTGATGGCCAAAAAGCTCAATTTTAGTCTCATCTGACTAGAGTACCTTCTTCCATATGTTTGGGGAACACCAAACGTGTTTGTTTATTTCTTTCTTTAAGCAATGGCTTTTTTTCTGGTCATTCTTCTGTAAAACCCAGCTCTGTGGAGTGTATGGCTTAAAGTGGTCCTATGGACAGATACTCCAATCTCCGCTGTGGAGCTTTGCAGCTCCTTCGGGGTTATCTTTCGTAGTTGTCCGGTATTCGGTGTCTTCTTGCTCAAAGCGTGCGGCGGTTTGTGTGCAAAGTATATGGTTACTGTAGGTGAGTTATTTCTGAATGTTAAGTGTCTCTTTCCCTCTCTCTCCCTCTCCATCTTTTCTTTTAACTCTTAAGGATCTCTAAAGATCGGTGTCCCACCCGCAGGACGGTTGAGCTAATGTGCGCTAATGCGATTAGCATGAGGTTGTAAGTAGCAAGAAAATTTCCCAGGACACAGACATATCTGATATTGTCAGAAAGCTTAAATTATTGTTAATCTAACTGCACTGTCCAATTTACAGTAGTTATTACAGAGAAAGAATATCATGCTATTGTTTGAGGAGAGTGCACAGTTATGAACTTGAAAAGTTATTAATAAACAAATGAGGCACATTTTGGCAGTCTTGATTAAACATTTTGAACAGAAATGCAATGGTTCATTGGATCAGTCTAAAGATTTGCACATACACTGCTGCCATCTAGTGAGCAAAATCTAAATTGCACCTTGGCTGGAATAATACATTATGGCATTTCTCTGGCATTTCAAAGATGATGGTACAAAAAAATACAAAATAATGTTTTTTTTTTTCTTTGTATTATCTTTTACCAGATCTACTGTGTTATATTCTCCTACATTTCCACAAACTTCGTGTTTCCTTTCAAATGGTACCAAGAATATACATATCCTTGCTTCAGAGCCTGAGCTACAGGCAGTTTGATTTGTGTATGTCATTTTAGGCGAAAATTGAAAAAAAGGGGCGGATCCTTAAGCATCCATGTTGTTGTTCCGCTAAGAACCTGTTTTCAGTGTATTAAATCTTCAGTCAATAGCCGAATATGTGTGTGTTTATCCTGTGTTCCCATTTAATTAGCTATTAAATAAATTATTAAACCAATTTGTGTAGTACTGAATCATAAGTAAGGCTCGGGTTTTTGCAGACGAAAGGAGGTTAAGACTTCAGAATGATGATATGATACAAGGTTATGATTAATAAGTTGACGGTTTATAGATGTGATAAGTAAAGACCTTTTTATAGTTTAATTCGGGAGACTTTAACTCTTTAAAGAACCGCTCTAATGAGTTAATTGTTACATGATTAATTTAAATCGGGTAGCAATTAAACATAGTTAAATAACAGTCTTCAGATTAATGTTAAAGTCAAGTCACGACATATTGGTGCCCCCGTGTGAGGAATCTAAGACAAAATTAGGCCTTACTGTTGAGTCAGTCAACAGGAATTGCGTAGCAAGTTATTTTTAAAAAGCAGTAGGCAAGATTGATGTTGAGTGGTGTTTCCTTTCGACCCAAATACCAGGGAGAGATTGTCACCGGTGTGATATATATGACAAAGGTTCAGAGTGTGTACGGTGAATTATACATTTTTTAGAGCTAGGACAATAAGGGACAGCCGATTTAAGGAAATTTGAAAATATATTTTTGCTTGGCAGAAGCGAAGTATTATCTCTCTGTCTCTCGCGTGAGTAGACGTGGCGAGTATTTCTTTGTTACTGCGTGTTCCGGTAACATTACTAGCAAGAAACGCAGATTGGGTTGAACGTGAGACATCGTTAGTAAACCCCCATTCCCGAATTGAACGGGACCTTTTTGTGCTTGAAGTGAACATTCTTGTACAAGAACGGTTAGCTTTGTATTAGAAGCTAAGCTAACAGCGAGAATACATTTTTCTGTTTACAGCGGAAATCCCACGCTTTGGGCGACTGAAGTCCCACCTTTGCTGGAATCCTGTGTGATTTCAGTTTTCAGGGTCAATGACCCCTTGTAGTGAAGAATCTGCTAATTTTGGGGGGAATAATTATTGTTTTTCCAATGTGAGGGAAAACATCTCACATCTGTAAAATCTGGTTACACTTAATAATATCCAACCAATCTCAACTGATTGGATATCGTGTCTCATATGATTTAACAAGGAAGGTAAATTGCCAAACAAACCTTTTTACCAGGTTAATCATTCGGATAAGGACCAAATTAATTTGTTCCAACCAATGAGACATTTTAAACTTGTCAATCTTAACCTAGATACAGTGACGCTTTCAGGTTAATTAAAGTTTAATTCCCAGATAGCCTTTACATGTATGATTAATCATTAACATTGCTAAATCAATTCAGTTTTGCTTTTGCAAGTTCATTGAAGTCCAACTCCCACATTACTGATCCAGTATTAATGATTCATTAACATCTATAAATTGATTAAAATCGTTTGCAGCTACCAACGAGTCAAAACACAAACTTTACAAAATAATAATAATGAGCAAGCTATCAGAGGGGGTGCCTCCCATTCCCCTGCTAATAAGTGAACCATCACCAATGGAAAGATTGATCGCTGACCACAGCAGCGATATAAACCCAAACTATGCCGAAACAGAGATCTCTTTCTCTAAACAAGATTCTGGGCATACTGACAAATTGCAGATACTGATAGTGAAGATTCAATCAATCAGTCACTTGCATGAACACAGAAATTGGTTATTAGAAAAGCAAATGAATAGAATACAGAAATTGGTTATTAGAAAAGCACAAACATAAAATGTTCCATCACACATGTTTATTCGGTATAGGCTTCCTGCATTTCACTCTGTCGTTTAGGTAAGTGTTGTGGAGTAACTACGATGTTGATCCATCCCCAGTTTTCTCCTATCACAACCATTAAACTCTGCAACGGTTTTAAAATAACCATCGGCCTCATAGTGAAATCCCTGAGCAGTTTCCTTCCTCTCCAGCAACTGAGTTAGGAAGGATGCCTTTATATTTGTAGTGACTGGGTGTATTGATACACCATCCAAAGCCTAATTAATAACTTCACCATGCTTAAAGGGATATTCAGAATGTTCTTTTTTATAATTTACACATCTATCAATTGGTGCCATTCTTTGCAAGGCATTGAAAAACCTTCCTGGTCTTTGTGGTTGAATCTGTGCTTGCAAATCAATTTGCAGTGTACAAATTATTTATAATTATGTTCCGGTAATGACACGTGCAATTAAATCATATGTATGAGTATAGCACTAGAGCGATATTTGATGCAGAATATATTTTATAATTGCGCTTTAATTCCAATTGAATTCTTGAATTGGAATGAAAGGAAACTGAATGAAAAATATTTTTTTTCGTTATTTTACCATCTTTACCAGGTAAGATGACTGAACATGTTCTCATTTACAGCAACGACCTGAATAGTTACGGGGAGAGGGGGATAAATGAGCCGATTGTAAACTGGGGATTATTAGGTGACCGTGATGGTTTTGAGGGCCAAATTGGGAATTTAGCCAGGACACCAGGGTTAACACCCCTACTCTTACGATAAGTGCCATGGGATCTTTAATGACCTCAGAGAGTCAGGACACCCATTTAACGTCCCATCCAAAAGACCGCACCCTACACAGGGCAGTATTGGGATATTTTTTTAGACCAAAGGAAAGAGTGCCTCCTACTGGCCCTCCAACACCACTTCCAGCAGCATCTGGTCTCCCATCCAGGGACTGATCAGGACCAACCCTGCTTAGCTTCAGAAGCAAGCCAGCAGTGGTATGCAGGATGGTATGCTGCTAATGTGTTATTTATTCTATATTGTTATACTATCTAAAAAATTCTAAGAATTGCAGTAGTCTTTGTCTAAATAGTCTAAGGTCATTTTGTAGGCTGTCTATAATTAAGCAATAATGCACAAGTGGTTGTGATACAGTGAGCTACAAAAGTTTTGGGACAGTGACACATTTTGTTTTTTGGGCACTGTACTCCAGCACTTTGGATTTGAAATGATACAATGACTATGAATTTAAAGTGCAGACTATCAGCTTTAATTTGAGGGTATTTTCATCCATATCGGGTGAAGCGTTGATAAATTACAGCACTTTTTGTACATAGTCAATAGAAATGAATGGTCAATATTGTATTGTCTCTTTTTGGAGTCACTTTTATTGTAAATAAGAATAGAATATGTATCTAAACACTTCTACATTAATGTGACTGCTACCATGATTACGGATAGTCCTGAATGAATTGTGAATAATGACGAGTGAGAAAGTTAGACGCACAAATATCATACCCCCAAGACATGCTAACCTCATCATTACAATAACAGGGGAAGTTAGCATTTTTTGGGGGGGTAGGATACTTGTGTGTCTGTATTCTACATTAATGTGGATGCTACTATGATTAAAGATAGTTCTGAATGAATCGTGAATAATGAATAGTCATGATTAAGGATAGTCCTTAATGAATAAGGAATAATGAGTGAGAAAATTAGACGCACAAATATCATGCTAACCTCCCTATTGTAATGGTGAGAGGTTAACATGTCTGTATTTGTGCATCCGTAACTTTCTCACTCATCATTATTCCCTATCCTTAATCATGGTAGCATCCACATTAATGTAGAAATGTTTAGGAACATATTATTCTTATTTACAATAAAAGTGACTCAAATGACACAATACATTATTTACCATTAATTGCTATTGGGCACAATATAATCTGAAACACAACCAAAACATACAGCAAATGCATCCAACAAGTTTGTGGAGTCATAAGCTTGATGCAATCATTGCGTGCTATGAATATGGGACCGATACTAAACGTTTGACTACTTTAATACACATACAGTATAAGTGAATTTGTCCCAATACTTTTGGTCCCCTACAAGTGATGTATTTTCTTAACAGTTCACCCGATATGGATGAAAATACCCTCAAATTAAAGCTGACAGTCTGCACTTCAAACTCATAGTCATTGTATCATTTCAAAACAAAACAAATTGTCACGGTCCCAATACTGTTGGAGCTCACTGTATATCATGAATATAGTAACAACCTAACATCTAAAAAACTAAAACATTAAAAAAAACATTTAAGTGATAATCAAGTTATTATTTTAAATGTTATATTCAATTTTTGCAGTGATATGGCTAGTGGCAGATGCTTTTAGTAATATGAATGAGACTTTTCATGTCTCAATTCAAATTTCAATTCTGAGTTGAAATGAATTATATGTACGGGCAAAACAAAATCCATGTTTGTTTTATAAAAAAATACTCTAGTAAGAATGTTTCAGAGGAACTACATGTTCCCTCATTAGATGGTTCTTTGTATGCCATTGTGCCCTTCGGTTTGTTACAGGTGACAGTTGTGATACTCATCCCTGCAGACTGTATCAATAGGTTGGCTGGACTTCGCTAAAGATCCGTAGATCTCTACATTACTCCGTTTTCAAGGCCCCACTTCACAAACTTCTAACTTTGCTGTTGAAGTATAGACACATGAGTTGCCTAACTTGTTCACAGGATTGGTTAAATCTTGAGTTTAGGGTCTCCACCAAGCTAGGTAAAAAAAATCTGCTTTTTACTTTTAAAGCACCGTGGTGCTGGGACAAAATTCAAAATACATTTCATCTTAATATTCTGGTGCTGTTCGGGCAGTTTAGAGTATTGATTGGGGACTTAATTGTGTAGGAATGTAACTGTTTTTCTGCGTGATTTGTGATGTTTTACTTGTGCTTCCCATAATGTGTATATTTTTTGTTGTATTGTGCAGGGCACATTTTAAAAAGAGACCTAGGTCTCAATATGTCTTATGGTAAAATATAAAATATTTTTTAGATCTGATTGACCCCAACCCTGGTGTAGAGTGATCCATAGGCTACTGTAGACAAGAGCCCTATAAAGTATTTTGTCCAAGTCTAATTCAATAAAAGCAACAGTAAAATAACACATTGAGAAATCTTAGCCATAGAGTCCAATGCAATTGAGTTGTATGTCTTCATCTGTCCCTGTAGTAGATTATTATCTCTGGAATCTTAATTGAGGCCCAGGCAGACCCACTGAAAAACATGAACACAAACACAAATCGTTCAGAATTGCTTGGAAACAATTTCAGGAAAATATTTATTAAATTAATGAATTAATGGTTAGATGTGAAGACATACCTGCAATGCATCCAATTCGATCTTCCCACTGTCATGTTTGTCAAGCGTTTTGAACATTTCTAGTAGAGAGAGAGATAAATACAATGTGATTCTGACTGAGAATCTGCCTGCCCATAACAGGTATTGCTAATACCTTTAATTTGATTGTAGTAACTTTATAAATGTTAATTTAAAACAATATCCTGTGCACACTCAGTTCATGGGCTTTCCCCAGAGAGTAATTTTTTTAAAGAATGATGATAATAATAATAATAATAATAATAATAATAATGGTCATGGAACAGACACTTTTATCCAAGGCAATATATAGTGTACAATATCCAGAGATGCAAGCACCATGCTCTGGATTGAGTCATTGGAACCACCTCTATTAGAAGACATTATGAAGTCAAAAACCACTCACTAAATAGCATTTCCAGTCGTATCAGGCAGCCCATGAAGCAGTCAAAGTCCATGGAGTACTCTGAGTTAGCGTAGCGGGACACAATTAGCTGGAGCACCTCGCTGTTAAGCTGAAATCCTGCGACATTAATAAACATAATAATAAAAACCTGGCATAGCATTTCAACCAAAGTCCTAATACAACAATTCGTTATGGACTGACCCATGTAAATGTTGTGTGACATGGGGGTAAATGAACCAGCGTGATGCTGCATTCTAATAAATATTTGCAGTTAACAAACAAATGCATTTGAATTGATAATATTACAATAGTAAGAGTGTTGTGGTAGTAGTAGTTGTGGTAGGGGTAACATACAGTAAGTAAGCGATAGCTGCATTAATGTGACTTTAAAGGGATACTGCGAGATAGCATACACAAGCAGCTAGCATACACAAGCAGCTAGCATACACTAGCGAGTAGCATACACTACATACCTACTACACTACATACCACTACATAGCGTACCTGTAGACTTCCAGTCATTGTGCTAACACTAGTTAGCATTGGCATGCGAAACTACCACTAATTGCCGGAATCTCACAATATCCCTTTAAATGTGTTTTAAAGAAGTTCTCCATAAAGGAAAGTGTGTGTTGTGTTGCAATGATGTTCTCTTGACCCTGATATGTCTGTGCTAGTGTACAGTTGGCAATGTTTTCCTGCAGGCCAATACTCCATTACATGAAGGTTGATGTATTATTTTAATGCAATTTTACCCCCTTTTTCTCTCCAATTGATAGTTATTTTGTCTCATCGCTGCAACTCCCCAAAGGGAGAGGCAAACATCAAGTCATGTGGCTTCAGAAACATCACTTGCAAAGCCACACTGCTTCTTAAGATTTGCTTACTTAACCCAGAAGCCAGCCGCACCAATGTGTCAGAGGAAACACCGTTCAGCTGAAGTCAGCTGTCAGGCACCCAGCCCTCCACAAGGAGTCACTATAGCACAATGAGCCAAGGAAGCCCCCTCGGCCAAACCATCCCCTTATCCGGACGAATTGTTCACCGCCCTATGGGACTCCCGGTCACAGCTGGCTATGACACAGCCTGGGATCGAACCCCAGAATGTAGTGACACCTCAACACTGTGATGCAGTGCTTTAGACCATTGCGCCACTCGGGAGGCCCACACGTAGGTAGATTTCTAATACTCTTCTGTTTAACTACACTGAGTGTACAAAACATTAAGAAGACGTTCCTAATATTGAATTGCACCCCCTTTTGCCCTCAGAACAGACTAAATTTGTCAGGGCATGGACTCTACAAGTTGTCGAAAGCGTTCCACAGGGATGCTGACCCATGTTTACTCCAATGCTTCCCACAGTTGTGTGAAGTTTGCTGGATGTCCTTTGGGTGGTGGACCATTCTTGATACACACGGGAAACTGTTGAGCATGAAAAACCCAGCAGCGTTGCAGTTCTTGACACATTCAAACCGGTGCGCCTGGCATAGCCACGGGTAGGGGTGCTGAGCACCCCTGATAAATTACAATTAAAACAATCATTTATATATATTTTTAAAAGTATAATAATAATGGGAGAAAAAAAATCACATTTAGTGCACTAGGCCTTCATTACTCCTGTATGAGCAGAGAAAAATTGTCGTCAGCAGAGTGGGGAGAAAAATACCTCCCAAAACATGTTCCCGCGGCCATGGCGCCTGCAGCTACTACGATAGCCCTACTGGCACCTAGTGTAAATCTTTTTTCTTGCCCATTCACCCTCTGAATGGCACACATACACAATCCTTTAAACGGTCTCTTCCCCTTTATCTACATACACTGATTGAAGTGGATTTAACAAGTGACATCAATAAGAGATTTCACCTGGATTCACGTGGTCAGTCTATGTCATGGAAAGAGCATGTTTTGTACATTGTAAATTAAATGGTTAAATAAGTCAATGTTTCTTAACAATACCTGCTTCAGCCAACGCCCCCCTCATCTCGTGGGTGCTCATCGTGCCAGAGTTGTCAGAGTCGTGACTTTTGAAGACTTCCTATAGGACATCGAAATCATTGACAGACTCGAATACCAGTAATAATACCAGTTTCAATACTGTACACTCAGCACAGTCTCTGCCTTTAATCTTACCAAATACTTCTGGATCTTAGTCCACAAAGTATGGAACTCAACCAGGCCCAACTTTGCATTGCCATCCATCTGATTGTGGTCAAGGCAGATATAATATATGCCAGTTAGCATACACTTTCATTCAAAGCGGCTTTCAGTAGTGCGTGCATACATTTTCCCCTGTGGGAACCGAGCCCACGACTTTGGCGTTGGAAGCGCCATGCTCTACCAACTGTGCCACACAGGAACAATTTCCTAATACCACATGTTGAAAAGTAAAATGTGTATTTTTCCATATCATATCGAGAATGAATGGCTCATGCTACAGTAGGAAAGGATACATCCAACAGACTGATGATGTGACGACAGGTCTCGAGGCTAAATCCATCAGTTTTGATGTGAGATCCTTGAAAACAGAGTGGCAACAAGTAAAGCTAATATACCGTACTGTTAACACATACTGGGTCCATACTGGTAAATATTTAAGTTTACATTTTATCTGTCTCAAAACGCACATCAGCCAATTCAAAAATGTTGTTGCACGTGATACAATACTACATGTGCATTTTAGTCAGTTATCCAGAGCGACTTAAGGGAACATCAACAGTTGGCTAGTTGGCTCAGGGATTCAAAGCAGTGACCATTTAGTTACTGGCCCAACGGTTCCCATAAGATAACCTGGCATATTTAGTGTTTCTTAAAATAGGTCAATTTGGCCACCAGAGGGATATTTTAAACCTCCAAATGAAAGGTTTACTTTTGTTTCACTTGGTCTGTAAAGTGTAGTGTCCCAATATTGCATGATGCATCCTTGACTAGGCTACTAGCTTCTACGTTAGACAAAATTAAAAAGGCATGTTTTTTCGCATATATGAAAAGAATCACACGTTTTTGCTTATCCGTTTCAAACAAATCCATGTGTTTTTACAGGAAAAACATAAAAGGAGGTCTACACAACATTTCAGTTTATCGTACATTGTAAAAAAAAAAGAAAGTCTAAGAGCCTTATGGGCTTGTTAAATAGCTGTCATGTACCTCCATTACAATCACTGCCAGGTGGCATACACGCTAAACTGATTAACTGTGAATCTGTGGGGTACAGTATCACTTGGTTCGAGGCCCACTCGTGTCAAGCTTTTTTGTTAAGGAAAAAACTGTTCTCTGCTGGTCCTCGATGATTGATTCAAATATGCGATGAAATGGATGATTATAATGCATGTAAAATGTTGTAAGTGTAGCCTACATAAGAAATTAAGATGTTTTGGTCTAACAGTAACGTTATAATATGCTATTATATTCGGTATATTCGGTATGCTAGGCCTATATAGAATACTAATTCATCCTTAAAGTTAAGTGTCCAGTGATAATCTCACTTTTAAAAGTTCATATTCTTTTAACTCATACCCAAATAATGTTGTTGACTCGTCCTATACTCGTATTTGTGGCCAAAGCATAAACTGGAGAGAAAAAACCCCCACCTCAAACATGTATCTCAAAAACACTGTTTCAAAAATGCTTGCTATTTCATCATAGAGTATGATGTCATCAGGATCAGCTGGATCAGCTGGCCAATCAGCGGTCTAGAGGTGGATGAGCTGGCCAATCAGCAGTCTACTCTGATAAATATTTTTAATGACCAGTATACACCCACACCATTCCAACACAGAAAAGCTGCTTTTTAACCTACTTAATTGCCAATTTTAGGAAGAAAAACTATTTCACTCATATTGTAAGTAATTATAGGTCATATTTCATAGAAACACTGGACAGTTACTGTAGGTGATCTTGCGAGACATTGATTCAGCTTTGATCTAAACTTTATTAAACAAGCACCATTCTGAGAAGCGTCACTTCGGTGCACACCGGCAGCACTAACGTTAATGTTACACCACTGTAGCAGTAGCTTATGTGTTGGTCTGCAATAGGGACTCCAAGAAGTTCCTCATTAAATATATTTCTAATCTTCATTTACAAGGTCTTGGCCGTACTTTGGAACACACTATCACAATAAATGTAATTCTACATTTCAAAGGAAAAAACTCGCCACAAACGGCAAAAATTACCCAGGAGCCAGGCTCGCTACACTGTGAGCTTATCGTCTAGTTGAGATTTTGTGTGTTTTTAATAACAGTTTTTTTTAAACATCTGTTAAGAACATTTTAATGAAAAGGTGTTAGATCACGTCCACCTACGTCAACATTTGAAATTGGTTGATGAGGAATTTGTGACCGGACATAATCACTGCCACCTGGTCAGGTTAGCATATGGTTTAATGTGCCAGGTTATGTAATGGGAACAACTAAAATGTAGCGTTTTATCACATGCAACAACGTCAACAATTTTAATTGGGGTGGAGAAAAAGTTTAAATTTAAACTTTTTCTTAATGTTCGTAAATATAGACCCACTGTATCTCATCACAGATGATGCATCACAATGTATATAAATCTCCTTTACTCACTCTGAGTGACCACTCTGTTTAAAATCTTTTGAAGTTCAAAGGCAGAAACTTCAGAATCCTGTCAAGATTAAATTAATATATTAGAAAGGAAAATAAGATCGTTATGTGACTGATGTAAATAAAGAACAAAAATAATATAGAAATACATACGCTTCCAGCAATCTGCAAGAATAGACGTTTGAAGTAGGGATCCACATCACCCTCTGTAATATCAGGCTAGAAAGGGTAAAAGAATAAATAAAAAAACATTCATAAATCTCTGTTTAAATATTATGTTGCACTTGGAATTTGCAGCCGGAAACATACCTCAGTAAACATAAAAACAAAATTGTGTTGGAAGATATTGAGATCAAAAGAAAAGAAATAACTATGATGTACCTCGTCAACTTCCACACTGATATCCTCTTCCATTGGACTGCAACAAAACACATACAAAGATATACATATAACATACACCATATGATAAACGCGTCAAGTTTTTACATATGCTTGTCATTGTGCCCTGGTAACAAAGCTACATTTTCAAATTGAATGAAAATGTATGATCTAACTCATGTAAGTGTAAATTATTTCACGTTGCTTCCTTAGCGAGTACCACTTCCTCCTGATTCGGCTCATACCGAGGCTCGAACCCAGGACCTCTGCCTCACAAACACACGTGACCGCCCTGCTGAACCGTCTTACCCAGCCGTGCCATAAAAAAAATTGTCAGCACAAGTGGATCCCCATTTGCTATATAGGCCTACATTATTTTTAAGAACACTACCGTGTTTGCTACATAGACCTACATTATATAAAACGTTACAGTGTTCACAACAGCATCTAGAAACATAAAACCAAGAATGTTAATAAAACAATAAGACACATATGGATCTATTCACATGCCTTATGACTTTGCAACATTTACAAAGGCTTAATAATTTATTTCAAATAATCACTTTAATCCCACTCTATTGAAGGCTGTATAACCTCTTTATAAACGCGGGCCCCACCTGGTGGCAGCATGCTTCTCGGAGAAGACTCTCAAGAGGAAGCTGCCCTTCTTGTGGGGCTCAAACGTGGAGGGGATGATGACGTACTCCCCGGGGGGCAGCTTGAAGCGGTCACAGATCTCCCGCAGGTTGATGAAGGTGCTGCTCATTGCCACAGACTTCTGTCTCAGCAGCACATCTGGGCCCAGGTGGATGTTGGTGCGGCCCTTATACTGCCATCAAACACAGATGATAGGGCCTTTTTACTGTAGTCTACATTGTGGCATTATACATTGGTTTCAAACAACATATTACCTTACTTTTTGTGCATTAGACAGTGTACTCATATTTTGGCTCATAATAGGTTGAAAATGTGATATGAACAGATCAGCATGAAAATGGCCTTATACTGTATCTATAATTATGATTGAGTTTCTTTCTTTGTATGTGTTTATGTACCATACATACCTCATCAGGAACCTGGAAAACAAACAAAAACAAACATCCAAATATTAACAGATTTGACCATTTTATTTTAAAATGGATTAAGTAAGGGGTAGCCAACTCTCCTCTCGGAGAGCTACTGGGTATGCATGCTTTTGCTCCAGCCCTGCTCTAAAACACCTGATTGAGCGAATTCAGGATATCATAAACAGTTGATTTGTAGAAATTCTGTTTTTTCTGTGTTTTGTATCATATTGTACAACAGCTGATTAAACTAACACAGTAAAAGTGTAAAACAAATATGATCAGTGTTTATTTTCTGATAGTTGCTGGTTGAAAACACTATTTTAACAGGACCTTCTAATTAGCAGGTTTTGCATGGGTGGAGTTTTGGCTTACCTGGTGACATCACCAGGCGGTGTAAGTTTATAGACCAATAACAAAGAGAGTTCCAAACCTCTCTGCCGATAACAGCTAGTTTTCAGGTTACATATCCCTCCCATTAGGCCCCTCACTCAGACCACTCCCAGACAGTCCTAGCAAGTCTTGCTTGTGAAGTTTTTTTTTTCTTCTTCTTTTTTAAAGCTATGTGTGTTTATTTTTGACCATTTTAATGGAAAACTATTACACTAAGGTACATCATTGTTACCCAGAAATGATTTAATATTGAGATAAAAATGGCTGCATTGGCCCTATAAGGCAGGGCTGGAACAAAAGCCTGTATACCTAGGTGGAGTGTTGACCAGTTATGGATTAAGTGGATAAATTCACTCTGGGGTGGTGATGTTGCACCTGGTATATTGAAAAGCCAATGGTGTTGAGGTCCCGGCCGAACCTCCTCTCTTTGCGGCCGTCTTTCTGCATGAGGCCCACCAAGAAGGTGCAGCCATCCTTGCCATCATGAGGGTCATCATCCACATCATCCAATTTAATGGCAAACTGGGGGTTAGAGCAGAATGTGGCTGCAGAGAAATGGGTGAGAAAAAAGATTTGTGAAAAAAGATTAGTGACTAATCGAAACAACACTATCAGAGTGTTGCCAGGTTTAGTGTTGCCAGGTTTAGCTACAATGTCCAGTCTATGACCACTCAAAACCTGCCCAAAAGGCCTGAAAACCAACCTCAAGAGAGGAGTTGCCACATGTATCGATTAAGTGTCTCCATATTAGCTAGCTAGTGCTGTTAGTTCGTTGTTCTCACATCACATGTCATGGCGTGCGCGCACGTGCTGCTTTCCTCTCACTCACGTGATTCAGCTGCCTGCTGCAGCGCTCGTCTCAACACACACACATACACACACTCCTCTGGCCCACACACACACTCACTCAGCAACAGCCTTCCTCATTGTCTGATAATCAGAAGCAGCAGGTCACAGTGAAATTAATAGATAAAAAATAAGAGAAATGCCATGGTGGCCGCAGTGCAATTTAGAAGTAGCCCCAAATCCCGCAACCCATTACCAATACATTTTCATTAGCAACATTTTGCCGGAAAATCGTGGACATGGCTACCCTGAACACTATACACGTTTTACTCTAACCCAGTGCTTAATTTGAGCCTCTCCGTTTTGGAGTTTTTCTTCCGGAAACTATTGGCTGAAACCCGTACCTCTCGTGGCATGAATTTATTTTCTCTCACCTTTTTGCAATGTAAAAATTCAAATAAAATCGATCAAAGTTCATTCGAGTTGCCTATTCGTTCATTCTCATGACCCCACAAAAGAACGTAATGTGGAAAGGTTGATTTTCCGCCGGTGCCTAATATTCTAAGAGTTGATTTTGGTTGGGCCGGCCCGGGTTTATGGTTTGCGCAATATTGTAACCTGTTTGAGACCAACGCGCAGACGTGGCTGTGTGAGAAGCGCGCCAGTATCTCTCACATGTAGAATGAGATTCACTTTCTATGATCCCTCTCTGCTCTGATAGACATGAATGAGCCTGCAACTCTCATCTCTCTAGCGTTGCACTTTATCATTTATTTCCTTATAGAATCATCGCCACGCTAATGGTTCTGAAGGAACTGCAGCACCCCTTATTAAACATTGAAATACATTTGCCAAAGCTGCTGTCTGTTCAGAAATAAATGAAATCATTCAGAATAGCCTACTAAACAATGATACAGTCTATAATTTAGCCACAGAGGATCAATAGATTATTTTTTTTTTAAATAGCCTAGCTGTGGATTGTAACCGCATGTTCCTGACTGGGGAAAATCTGTCAGTGAAAAAACACCATGCAGACAAAACAGGCCTTTCAAATCAAATCAAACTTAATGTGTCACATGCGCTGAATAGAGTTAATAGAAAATATTTACCAAATAAACTAAAGTAAAAGTAACAAAATAAAATAACAATAACAAGACTATATACAGGGGGTACCAAGTCAATGTGTGGGGGTACAGGTTAGTTGAGGTAATTTGTACAAGTAGGTAGGTGTGAAGTAACTATCCATAGATAATAAACAGCGAGTAGCAACAGTGTAAAAACCAAATGTACTGGGCCGTACGCACTACCCTCTGTAGCACCTTACGGTCAGATGCTGAACAGTTACCACACCAGGCGGTGATGCAACCGGTCAGGATGGTCTCGATGGTGCAGCTGTAGAACTTTGAGGATCTTGGGACCCATGATAGTTTGTTGGTGATGTGGACACCAAGGAACTTCAAACTCTCGAGCCGCTCCACTACAGCCCCATCGATGTTAATGGGGGCCTGTTCGGCCCGCCTTTTCCTGTAGTCCACGATCAGCCCCTTTGTCTTGCTCACATTGAGGGAGAGGTTGTTGTCCTGGCACCACACTGCCAAGTCTCTGACCTCCTCCCTATAGGCTGTCTCATCATTGTCGGTGATCAGGCCTGCCACTGTTGTGTCGTCAGCAACCTTAATGATGGTGTTGGAGTCGTGTTTGGCCTTGCAGTCATGGGTGAACAGGGAGTAAAGGAGGGGACTAAGCACATACCCCTGAGGGGCCCCAGTGTTGAGGATCAGCATGGCAGAGGTGTTGTTGCCTACCCTTACCACCTAGGGAGGCCCGTCAGGAAGTCCAGGATCCAGTTAGCTCAGTGATGAGCTTTGTGGGCACTATGGTGTTGAACTCTGAGCTGTAGTCAATGAACAGCATTCTCACATAGGTGTTCCTTTTGTCCAGGTGAGAAAGGGCAGTGTGGAGTGCGATTGAGATTGCGTCATCTGTGGATCTGTTGGGGCGGTATGCGATTTGGAATTGGTCTAGGGTATCCGGGAGGATGCTGTTGATGTGAGCCATGACCAAGCTTTCAAAGCACTTCATTGCTACCAACGTGAGTGCTACAGGGCAGTAATCATGTAGGCAGGTTACCTTCGCTTCCTTGGGTACAGGGACTATGGTGGTCTGCTTGAAACATGTAGGTATTACAGACTGGGTCAGGGAGAGTTTGAAAATGTCAGTGAAGACACTTGCCAGTTGGTCCGTGCATGCTTTGAGTAAACGTCCTGGTCATCTTTCTGGCCCCGTGGCTATGTAAATGTTGACCTGTTTAAAGGTTTCACAATATTTTAAATTGAGGGAAAACACAGGTTGTAAAGCAAATGGCTACTGCTGAAAAGAGAAGAATATGCTGTAGGTTACCAAAATATTTGATCAACTTCCAAATATTGTTTTACAAAAGAGAGAGAGAGATAGGCCTTTGGCATGAGCGCATTGGCCATCACCAGCAAGTGAGCTGTGCATCATTGGGTGAGTCAGTGAAACTGGAAAGCATTTTTAGGGCAATAGTTTCCTCTTCATATTGTAGCCTACGATATGTGTCTCCATACACCTGGGCCTAGGCTATTGATGGATTCAAGACAAGGTCGTTTTTATTTATCTCATATTTTCTGTTTGTCAGTGTCAACGCAGCCTGCCATTTCGATTATTTTTAGTGGTATTAAAAAATATTCTCCAGTTATGTAAAATAACGTAGAATTGCATGAAATGCGTTTATAAAATGCCACATTTTTCCCAGACCCTGGAATACTAAAAATGTTCTCCATGTGTGCAACTTCTGTAAGTGCCTCTACTCTACTGCTCTATGCTACTATGCAAATGCGATGCTATGCATGCAATGGTTTATTATAAAGTTTTTGAATGCATTCCGGTACCTCAGAACTCCCCAGGTCACCCCACTCTCGCGCTTACTTTTTGCTCCGGAACCTCCCGATTTACAAATTAAGCTCTGCTCTTACCATAATGGTAACCATAATATAACTCATCAGCTGTCCATGAATATTGCAGATTGCCTATTTGCACTAATTTTAGCAGCAAAAAATCTCTTACAAGTAGTTTTAATACCCACTGAATATAATGTTATATTATTAGAGATTGACAGGTACTGTACCTGCATTGTTTCTGCATCCTCCAGCGGTAGAGCCTACCCTCCACATCCCCTCAAACTGGTAGTGGTTCCAGTGACCCACTTCATCACTGACCAGCGTGTCTGGAGTCAGGTTGCAGATCTCCAGCTTGGAGTACTGCCTTAGGAAATCGGAGTAGGCCATCCTGGATAAGGAACAAAGAGTAGGTTGGTACCATACACATAAAATATAAAGGAATATGTATTTTATGTATGACATTTGAAAGAGACAAGAATGGAAAGAAACACTTTTTTTATGTTACAATCCAAAGTTATTTTATGCCAGCTGTTAGACTATATCGTTCTAATGAAAGTGTTATACTGTAACAAACAATATAATTGGGGTGTTTAATACAGTGCAATACCAATAGAAAAAATAACAGTTTCACCAAAACTCTCCATCTTCTGCAGAGTGGTCTAGCTTGGATTTCTCCTCCGGCCGTACTCCATCCCATTCCCTGGAACTAATGAGAGAGAGAGTTTAAGCTTGTCAGGTGGCTTCCCCAAGTGATATTACAACATCAGGGAATTTCACAACCAAAAAAAAGATGCTTTCTTGGAGGCTTACCAACAGCTTTCTCCCAGAAATTGTCACAGTATCACCATTTTTAAAGCTTACAGTGCATTTGGAAAGTATACAGACCCCTTAACTTTTCAAATCAAATTTTATTTGTCACATGCGCTGAATACAACAAGTGTATACCTTACAATGAAATGCTTACTTTCAAGCCACCTTAACCAACAATGCAGTTTTAAGAAAGTAAGTGTTAACTAAAAAATAGACAAGTATGTTTAAAACATTTAAAATAAAGTAACAAATAATTAACGAGCAGCAGTAAAGTAACAGTAGTGAGGCTATATATAGGGTGTACCGGTACAGAGTCAATGTGCGGGGGCACCGGTTAGTAGAGGTAATTGAGGTAATATGTACATGTAGGTAGAGTTAAAGATAATAAACAGAAAGTAGCAGCAGCGTAAAAGAGGGAGGCAATGCAAATAGTCTGGGTAGCCATTTGATTAGCTGTTCAGGAGTCTTACGGCTTGGAGGTAGAAGCTGTTCAGAGGCCTTTGAGACCTAGACTTGGCGCTCTGGTACCGCTTGCCGTGCGATAGCAGAACTCTGCTCCCGAGTGGTGCAGCGGTCTAAGGTACTGCATCTCAGTGCAAGAGGCGTCACTGCAGTCCCTGGTTCAAATCCAGGCTGTATCACATCTGGCCATGATTGGGAGTCCCATAGGGCGGCACACAATTGGCCCAGGTTTGGTCGGGGTAGGCCATCACGGACAATTCCTTTGACCTCATGTCTTGGTTTTTGCTCTAACATACACTGTCAACTGTGGGACCTTATATAGACAGGTGTGTGCCTTTCCAAATCATGGCCAGTCAATTGAATTTACCACAGGTGAACTCCAATCAAGTTGTAGAAACATCTCAAGGATGATCAATGCAAACAGAATGCACCTGAGCTCAATTTGGAGGCTCATGGCAAAGGGTCTGATAACTTATGTAATAAGGTGTTTCTGTTTTTTAATTTTAAAACATTTGCAGCAATTTCTGAAAACCTGTTTTCACTTTGTTATTATGGGGTATTGTGTTTAGATTGATGAGGATTTTTATATTTATTTAATCAATTTTGGAACAAGGCTGTAATGTAACAAAATGCGGAAAAAGTCAAGGGATCTGAATACTTCCAGAATGCACTGTATATACCTGCAATTAAGTGTTGTATAATTGTTTGTTGTGTGTGTGCCACAACCATCCGAAATGGTTATATGGTCAATAAAGTTGCTCAACACTGCTACTAATTTAGTTATTTACTCACTCATCGCTCCAGGCACCCGTCCACTCCACCTGACCCCAGGGGTTTCTGATTCTCACCAGCTCAACTGGAGTCCCATGCAGGTGTACCTTCAATTCAACACAAAAATTTGACAGACTGTTACGATTGACAAGAGGCTACCTGGCTATCTTATCGTGTTGCAAAACACACGCCATCTATTAACTTCATGCATCATGATCTGTTGTCTAAAATACATATTTTTTAAATGATCTATGTGTCATGTGTCATAAAATGACAGTAATAATAGTATGTCAGTTAGAATACTACTAATAATATCATAGTCTTTTTTATGACATTGTTACAGAGACAACATTAAGTTTAATGTTACCAAAGCAGTCTTTTTAAAACAGTTCAACTCATTGAACTGCTAAAAAGGCTGAACACATTATATTAACTTATTTTACTTCTCCTTGATAGTTTTATGTACTGAGAAAAGGCTTATTCTTACCTCTTCTGCTGCAGTGATTGAGTATGCATGCCCCTTCACCAGCTTCTGACGAGTAACTGCCTCCGTCTCGTATGCACTTGTTATCTACAGTACCCCAGAACACTACATATCAAAAATGTTTACCGCTACTGCATACTCTAATTTATTCATGTAGGACAGATCCAAACAGATGTATAATTTTTGTATAATTTGTCTTTTCATGTCAATAAGAGATGTATGTAGTTACACATGCCAATATTAAGGTAGGGTTTCACCCTTTCCTTTGTCTGACAAATAAATAAAAAACCGTCATGACATCAGACCTATATTCAAAAAACTGTTACTATGGATTCTGGGATTCTGGGATCAAGGTGTATATTCTGCTCACAATTAAAAAGCATTTCGGTGTGTCCCAAAGGTACAGTAACACGTCAGGACCTTGGCAGCATTATATTTCTTGGTTCTTGCAATGTACAACTGGAATATTATGTACTTAAAGATGACTCATCAAAAACACCCTTACATCAATGGAGCAGCCCAAAAGAGAACCCAGCCCCAGGGCCTTCTTCATGATTTTGAACAGGTACCGTGGGGCTTTGCTAAGATTATATGTCTCAGCGATGCCCCCAGTGAAGTCCTCAAAGCCTTCTATGGTGGAGCCCCCAGATAAGGCCTCATAGGAACTGTTGACTCTACAAAGAAAAGAAGAGTTTGATGATGTTTGGTTATATCAAAATCAAATACAATGTCATCAACACAACACATCCCTTGAAAAAAACAAAGTAAGAATCCATCTTTGTTTAATTATGAAAACCTGTCAGAAAACGCACATCAAACAAAACAGGTAACTGATTTGATTTGATTTGTTTAACACTTTTTTGGTTACTACATGATTCCATATGTGTTATTTCATATTTTTGGTGTCTTCACTATTATTCTACAATGTAGAAATAGTAAAAATAAAGAAAAACCCTTGAATGAGTTGGTGTGTCCAAACTTTGACTGGTACTGTATATATATATTTTTTTGTCTCAGGACAATATTGTGCATTTAAGCTACTTTTGTTTTGTCTCAGTGCAACATTGTGCAGTTAGGCTACTTTTCAGGGCAATTCAGTATCATGCTCAATGAAAGACATGTAATTTGATGTAAAAACAAATGTGCCAACATATCCCCTGACATTCACAGGCAATGGACACAGGGACATTCTATGGGTGAAAGGAGCCTAATCGAGCAGTTAGGATCAAACCCTCTGGTAGTGAGGACAGTGAGCTTGAGGACCGTGACAACGATGAAGAATGGACCCCAGAATCAGGTTTGAAAGGCTGTAAAATATTACTTTATGCCCAACTTGTATTATTTCATGAAAATAGTGCTTGTTTATGATATTTTTATTTTTTTATTTCACCTTTATTTAACCAGGTAGGCCAGTTGGGAACAAGTTGTCATTTATAACTGTGACCTGGCCAAGATAAAGCAAAGCAGTGCGACACAAACAACAACACAGAGTTACACATGGAATAAACAAACGTACAGTCAATAACACAATAGGAAAAAAAAGTCTATATACAGTGTGTGCAAATGGCGTGGGGAGGTAAGGCAGTAAATAGGCCATAGTAGCAAAGCAATTACAATTTAGCAAATTAACACTGGAGTGATAGATGTGCAGATGATGATGTGCAAGTAGAAATACTGGTGTGCAAAAGAGCAAAAAAGTAAATAAAAACAATATGAGGATGAGGTAGGTAGATTGGATGGGCTATTTACAGATGGGCTGTGTACAGCTGCAGCGATCGGTTTGCTGCTCAGATAGCTGATGTTTAAAGTTAGTGAGGGAGATATAAGTCTCCAACTTCAGCAATTTTTGCAATTCGTTCCAGTCATTGGCAGCAGAGAACTGGAAGGAAAGGCGGCCAAAGAGGTGTTGACTTGGGGGATGACCAGTGAGATATACCTGCTGGAGTGCATGCTACAGGTGGGTGACCAGTGAGCTGAGATAAGGCGGAACTTTACCTAGCAAAGACTTATAGATGACCTGGAGACAGTGGGTCTGGCGACGAATATGTAGCGAGGGCCTGCCGCCGAGAGCATTCAGGTCGCAGTGGTGGGTGGTATATTTAAGGGGCTTTGGTGACAAAATGGATGGGACTGTGATAGACTGCATCCAATTTGCTGAGTAGAGTGTTGGAGGCTATTTTGTAAATGACACCGTCGAAGTCGAGGATCGGTAGGATAGTCAATTTTACGAGGGTATGTTTGGTGGTGTGAGCGAAGGAGGCTTTGTTGCGAAATAGGAAGCCAATTCTAGATTTCATTTTGGTTTGGAGATGTTTAATATGAGTCTGGAAGGAGAGTTTACAGTCTAGCCAGACACCTAGGTATTTGTAGTTGTCCACATATACAGTATTTCACTTAATAATGACCCCAAAGTTATAATTAAGAACAAGGTTATTGACAAAGTTCGGAAAAAGTTTAAGAATTGAATAAACCACCTTTGAGCTATGATAATAAATATGCCTCTGCGGTAAAATGACCCCAGTCGGTAGTATGAAGTTCATTCTTTAAAATTAATTGTTTACAATAAAAAAAACTTTTTTTTAAGAAGCTAAAATAACAAAATTAAAATAATAGCAATAATATTGCTAACCAAAAGCCATGCTAAGAAGGTTTTCAAAATACTGCAATAGGTGTTGAGGTTTTTGTACAGGGATGTTGTGTAAAATATATGACAAATGATACAAATTAGAGCATAATAGGGACTGGCATAACAAACACAGTAAGTAAAGAAGGTGAGGGGAGCAATCTGGTGGCATGTTTACATTTTAGGCTGTGGCTGGTGGCTACAGGTACACTTCAATATTTATTCAACAGTCACTCTATGACTAAAGCCTCTGCTGGTCATCACAATGGTCCAGATCAAAATTATTCTATAGCGAATGTTCTGTAATTCATTCGGAACAGTTACATTTAAATCCATGTCCTTTGTGTTATTCCCTTTGTGCAGGTTCAATGCCTTGGGCCCTATTCAATCAAACCTAGTCACTGGGTTTACGGGATAAGTCAAAAGCCACATTTTTCTTGAATTGCAGCAACAGAAACACTGTAAGAAAATGTGTTTTTATGTGTGGTTACCAATTCTGATTGAATAGGACCCCAGTTACCAACCATGACGGGTGAATTATGTTTACTCACTTAGCATAGGCCTTCTCCAGCAGGGCGCTCCAAAACTCTGAGCCCTCAGCTGAGTGAACAAACAGCAGTTTCCCCTCTCTTGTGGGCAGCCTATCGTCAATCACAACGTCCACCCACTGTCCATACTGCCAAAACTGTAAACAAGGAAATCTGAGCAGAGGTAGAACACGACTTCCCCTTCCTGTTCAGCTTCACCCTTGAAGTATTTTTTCCTTTTTTACCACTCTTCACAAATAAATCATTAAAGGTTGAACATTTCTCTGAGTACAATAACATCTACCCTACACCCCCAATCCTAACTTTTGGAGGTAAAAAGGGGGTAAAAAAAGACAAACTGATCTTAAATCAGCACTTATGAGAAACCTCCATCACTACTAAAAACACATTGCTCACCTGGAAGTGAAATATGCCAGCGTAATTCTCCTCAAAGCTCTGTCCAGGGGGTACCACTCGAGCCAAGATGTCTTTGTCCAAGGTAAGAGAGGCAAGGGCTGCCAGCAACCAACAGTCACCTGTATACATACACCAGTGGGAATAAGAATATATTTACTCTCTATAATAAATAAGTAATACAAAATGTGTATACATTCTTATGAATGTTTTATATACCGGGAACATTCTAGAGAACTTTGAGATTCTTCTGGATATTAATTTGTTTATTTTTATTTTGGTAATAATCCATCTTTATTGAATAACTTAATTTGTTAAACACTTAATATCTTACACTCAAAGTGCTAATAGTAAAATCATTGCATTTGAATACTTTAGTGTGCTACCAAGAAATGGGTCTGTGGCTTGGTAGAGTATTCAAATATAAATTACCAAAGTTACTATAGATTGCCATAGACTACCTGTTAATTAACAAAATTACAGAAAATGTTGGTAACTTTGGTAAATTACTGGTAGTTTTGTATCCCTTATCATTATATTAATATATTATGAAATACTAATATTACATGATGCAATATAGTGAAACATAAATGCTGAATAGTTTAAGACTGCAGATATGTCAGCTCTGGGTATCAATTTTTGGAGAGCGAAATCAAAGTACTGTAAAAGCAAGGCAGAGTTAAGTGTACAAACATGAAGAGTAACAGCCAAAGCAAAGGGAGTACACAACAGTGAGCAAACATCCTCAGCATGAGTAATTCTTCATGACTATATGAATAGGTGTATACCACCCTATATTGTAATAGAAATTCAGTCAAATCTGTACTCCAAATAAGTGTCCTATTTCATTTCCAATCAGTAGCTAGCTGTGAATAAAATCTTGTTTGCTCAGCGTTGCACACTTCAGTCTTCCATTTCTGTGTAAATTAGGGGTGGTGTATGTTTACTACAAAGGGCGAACCTGGTGTACCATTACTTCAAGAAGCAGTATAGTAGTCAAATGACACTAATGTGTACTGTAGGCCTATACATTAATGTAACATTTTGTGAACATTTCTGGCACACTAAAGGGAAGTGGGAACCTACCACATACAACAGGTGGATAGACACTATTTGAAAAGTAAGAGGTTTTGCACAATTGGTTCCACTTTCATTTCATTCCCATTGATGACTAGATGACTACAGTGACACACACCTTTGTCATTGAATACAGATAAACATACAGTATGTGAGATAATTTATCCTTAATAACCATGCTTTGGGATGTACACTACAGTATGTTGTCTGGAAGAAACAATATGTGGTTTCATGTATTATTAGAATTTTTTATTTAATCAAAATACATATCTGTAGTAAAGGTGCCGTTTGGATATGTAAAGCTAATACATTTTCAAACAAACAATAAAATATAATCTCATCACACCTTATCCCATGTTATGGCAAACATACAGAGCAATATACATATGGGAGTTAGGTGTCAAACTCACCCAAAGCCCCTTGGCAGATGTCAGTTCTCGTGGCTCCTTCAACAATGAATTGAGGGCTTGAGCACAACTCCTGTTTGGAAAATGCATAGGTTGTTTAACTAACAGAATAAATAGGAGAAATTTGGTTCATTTAAAAATACTAAGCATTTGGTACTTTGCTCCACATGATGCTAAATGGCATGAATTGTTTCCCGACATTAAGACCAAATGAGTTGAATGGAGTGTAATTTGTTTCAAGGGCAGAGCAAAAACAGTGACAGTACGATACATAGAATTTGCATGCTTGAGACAGGGTGCCAGCACAAATACAGGCAGTAAGTTGCAGTTACATTCTTTATCAAGACTTCATTTGCCTTCCAATCAGTCTTAATTATTCCCTGCACTATGGTTCATCTTCAATCAAGAGTTTTGAGACAAAGACTGGAGAAATGTCACCCAAGATCACATTTTCAGTTATTGACTAAATCAGAATTAAGCCTATCTATGCCTGAATATATTCCTCCTGCTTGTGAAAATAAGTAATTGGGGCATAACATAGTCACTTTCATGACTGCCACCACCCCTATATGTCCCATTGCAACTTCTTAGAAACTTGAGCTATGAGGAGGTTATCCTGGTGACATGGACAGTAGGAGTCAAAAGACACACACAAGTTATTTGGGAGGAGGAAGGGTTGGGGTGTTAATTGTTTCAATTTATAGTTTCATTTTAATCTGTCAATTGTGGGAAGAAAATTTTGTCCATCCATGTATTTTTATGAACAAATCCTGACCAATCCCAATACACAGAATAGTAAATAAGCACACAAAAAGTAAGAGAAGGGAAAACAATGGACCCTTCTAAAATAAAGTAAAACAAAAGCCTGAATCAAGTTATTAATCCAAAAGACATGCTGTGAGCTCGATACATATATCTTGATGAAATTGCAACAAGAACCAAAGCAAGAATCAGATTGACATGTGCCTCTGTTGCTGCACATTTAACAAATCACTAAAGCAGAAATGGCTAATATCATGTGAGACTTGGTTAGCCTACCACATCCTTGTGTATATACCTCCTACAGCTATCCTCCTTACACTGAGACAAAGTCCTTACCGTTGGTCTTTTCCACTCCACGCCCCTGGTTTTTGAAGAGTAGCGACCCAACTCATTGTACCCAAGAGAGTTCCAATCAGCAGGGAAGGCTGTGTCAGTGAAGAGTTTCCCGCTCTCCAGACACTCTCTCCTCAGGGTCTGGAAGTCTTGCTTGTTAAAGGGGATGGCCTTGTCGTTGCTGCCTTCACCTTCCTCCGTAGCTTTCCTCCTGGCCAAGTGGTTAGCTATACTGGACATGGTGCTGTGAACTCAGATGGGTGCAGTGTGTGAAGTGTGACTGTGTGAACTGTGCCGTAGTTGCTTCTGTGTGTATACTAAAAGGCTTTTGGGACTGGGGAGGTAGGTGTGAAGGGGTGGAGTCAATTCACCTGCTGTCTATAAAGACAGAGGTGGAGGTGTGGCATCTGCTGCCTGCCCCATACAGGTACTGGCCTAAGAAGTCTCAGCAATATTGAGGAACACATTCAATTCAATGACCTGTATTAGTTCCCAGGGGATAATTGTAGATGACATACGACAACAGCAAGAGCGGAGTTCTGTGTGTGTGTGTGTGTGTGTGTGTGTGTGACTTCTGATTAAATTACATTTTCACAGGACCGCTTGTTGCAATTTCGATGAGGCTCTCTTGTTCAGATATCGATAAGTGGACTGGAGGCAGGGCATGAAAGGGATAACGAATCCAGTTGTTTGTGTCATCTTTTTCGGGAAAGTACCTTCATAATTGCGCACCCAACTCACTCAGGGGATCCGCTATATCACATTTGACATTGTCCGTAAGCTTGAGTTCATTTGCACACAGAAAAATTTATACAGTGATGGAAAGACCTGTGTGTTGTCCTTGTTAATGCAGACAGAGAAGAGCTCCAACTTCTTAATCATAGCCTCAATTTTGTCCTGCATATTGAATATAGTTGTGGAAAGTCCCTGTAATCCTAGATTCAGATCATTCAGGCGAGAAAAAACATCACCCAGATGTGAGAAACTCGTAATCATGCAATCGGTCAGACAAGTGAAAATGATGGTCAGTAAAGAAAACTTTAAGCTCGTCTCTCAATTTAAAAAAAATGTGTATCAACACTTTGCCCCTTGATAACCAGCACACTTCTGTATGTTGTTAAAGCATTACATGGTCTCTGCCCATATCATTGCATAGTGCAGAAAATACACAAGAGTTCAGGGGCCTTGCTTTAACAAAGTTAACCATTTTCACTCTAGTGTCCAAAACGTCTTTCAAGCTGTCAGGCATTCCCTTGGCAGCAAGAGCCTCTCGGTGGATGCTGCAGTATAGGTGGATGCTGCAGTGTACCCAAGTTGCGTCGGGAGCAACTGCTTGCACGCGTGTTACCACTCCACTATGTCTCCCTGTCATGGGTTTTGCGCCATCAGTACAGATACCAACACATCTTGACCACCAAAGTCCATTTGATATCACAAAGCTTTCTAGTACTTTAAAAATATCCTCTCCTGTTGTCCTGGTTTCCAGTGGTGTCACGCCCTGACCTTAGAGATCCCTTTTATTCTCTATTTTGGTTAGGTCAGGGTGTGACTAGGGTGGGTATTCTAGTTTATGTATTTCTATGTTGGCCTGATATGGTTCCCAATCAGAGGCAGCTGTCTATCGTTGTCTCTGATTGGGGATCATATTTAGGCAGCCTTTCCCACCTGTTGATTGTGGGACCTTGTTTTTGGTTAGCTGCCTGTGAGCAGCCCAGTACTTTGCGTTTCGTTTGTACTTGTTTGGTTTTTGGTGTTCAGTTAATAAATTTAAGATGTACGCCTACCACGCTGCACCTTGGTCCAATTCTTCCAACAACGAACGTGACAGAAGATCCCACCACAAACGGACCAAGCAGCATGGCCAGGAGGAGCAGACATTCTGGACATGGGAGAATATTTTGGACGGTAAGGGATCCTGGACATGGGAAGAGATCAGGGCAGGAATGGATCGCCTTCCATGGGAGCAGACGGAGGCAGCGAGGGAGGAACAACGACGACACCGGGGTTCGCGGCCACGACAGAAGCCCGAGATGCACCCTCAAAAAAATGGGGGGGGGCACACGGAGTGGTTGGCGGAGCCAGGGTTTGAACCAGAGCCAATGTGCACCGTGTCTCCAGTGCGCATCCACAGCCCGGTGTGTTCTGTGCCAGCTCCCCGCACTTGCCGTGCGAAAATGGGCATCTGTCCAGGACGGGTGGTGCCGGCTCAGCGCGCCTGGTCTCCAGTACGCCTCCTCGGTCCAGAATATCCTGCGCCGGCTCTACGCACTGTGTCTCCGGTGCGCCTTCACAGCCCAGTGTGTCCTGTGCCAGCTCCCCGCACTTGCCGTGTGAAGGTGGGCATCTGTCCAGGACGTTTTGTGCCAGCTCCAGACCTCCAGTGCACCTCCACAGCCCAGTACATCCTGTGCCTGCTCCTCGCACTCTCCCTGAAGTGTGTGTCACCAGTCTGGCGCCACCTGTGCCGGCTCCACGCACCAGGCCTCCAGTGCGCCTTCCCGTTCAAGAACTTCCGGCGACAGTTCCCAGTCCAGAGCCTCCGGCGACAGTTCCCAGTCCAGAGCCTTCGGCGACAGTTCCCAGTCCAGAGCCTTCGGCGACAGTTCCCAGTCCAGAGCCTCCGGCGACAGTTCCCAGTCCAGAGCCTCCGGCGACAGTTCCCAGTCCAGAGCTTCCTGTGACTGTTCCCAGTCCAGAGCTTCCGGCGACAGTTCCCAGTCCAGAGCTTCCGGCGACAGTTTCCAGTCCAGAGCTTCCGGCGACTTTTCACAGTCCGGAACCGCCAACGATGGTCCACAGTCCGGAACCTCCAACGACGGTCCACAGTCCGGAACCTCCAGAGATGGTCCACAGTCCGGAACCTCAAATGACGGTCCACAGTCCGGAACCTCCAATGACGGTCCACAGTCTGGAACCTCCAGAGATGGCCAACGGTCCGGAACCTCCTGAGACATTCCACGGTCCGGAACCTTCTACGACAGTCCACGGTCCGGAACCTTCTGCAAGGATCCACGGTCCGGAGTCCCCGGCAACAATCCACGGTCCGGAGTCCATGGCGACGATCCCCAGTCCGGTTCCTCCGGCGACGATCTACGGTCCGGAGTTCCCGGCGATGATCCACGGTCCGTTTCCTCCGGCGGCAATCCACGATCCGGAGCCTCCGGCGACGATCCCCGCACCAGAGTCGCCACCAAAGATGGCGGATCCGTGAGCGGAGCGGGGTCTACGTCCCACACCGGAGCCGCCACCAAGGCTAGATGCCCACCCGGACCCACCCCTATAGAGTCAAGTTTTGCGGCCGGAGTCCGCACCTTTGGGGGGGTACTGTCACGCCCTGACCTTAGAGATCCTTTTTATTCTCTATTTTGGTTAGGTCAGGGTGTGACTAGGGTGGGTATTCTAGTTTATGTATTTCTATGTTGTTTCGTTTGTATTTGTTTTGTTTTTGGTGTTCAGTTAATACATTTAAGATGTATGACTACTACGCTGTACCTTGGTCCAATTCTTCCAACAATGAACGTGACAAGTGGTTTGCAGGAGAGGAAGTCTTCCTTAATTGACCCCCCATAAACGTAACAGACATATACCAGGAACTGTGCCAGGCCCGCCACGCCTGTTCACTCATCCAGCTGTAACACATTGAATTCACTGGCTTGTATGCGAAGCAGTAATTGTTTCAAAACATCTCCTGCCATGTCACTGATGCATTGTGAAACAGTGTTGTTTGATGAAGACATTGCCTGTATAGTTTTTGGGGCCTTTTCCCCCAGCATTGTCCCAGCCATATCCGCAGCAGCAGGAAGAATTAAGTCCTCAATAATAATATGGGGCTTGCCTGTCCTAGTCACTCGGTAGCTCACCATATAAGACACTTCTAGCCCCTTCTTATGAATGGTATCTGTTGCTTTTATACACGTCTTACTACTCGAAAGTCGTCTTAATTGTCGCTCAAAACACTCCTATGGCAAATTTTTGAAATTGGCATGTTTTGTTTCTAAATGTCTGCGCAAGAGTGAAGGTTTCATCGAGTTGTGAGATAGTACTTTTGCACATATAACACACTGTGGCTGTGGAAAGGCACTACTCCCAATATAAGTGAACCCCAAATCAATGTAGTTCTCATCATATTTGCGCCTCTTCGATGGTCCAAAGTCCCTGTCTGTTGTTTGGTGCTTTCCCGGGTAAGGGGGCAGTAGCTCTTCGGCTGCATCAGATTCACAACTGTCAGTGTCCATGCTAGCTGAGCTAGCAACAAATGTAGAATAACTGATGCTAGCTTTGGATGTGCTCCTGGAAGCAAAACAACTTGTGTCGTCGACAGGTGCAGGTGTAGTACTGCTCGTAGTAGCAGTACTACCAGTAGAGCTGGTATGTGTCTCTATGGACACGGGCCCTACTTCTTTTTAACCACTAATCCATTTTTGAGTAAACGGAAAGAGCAGCAGCTACGTTTGGCTACATATGGACCGTTAGTCAAATTCCCGCGAGAGAGTAACGGTTAATGTGATTGGATGTTAATTATTTGACTATGCTACCTGTATTTGACATTGTGTTGTAATTTCTCTGAACACTAGATGGTTAGATGTCAGTGAAACAAGGCTACTCAGGCAAGAAAAAAAACTCCCAGTGGAAAATATAAATGGACTGTTTGAAAATGTGGAGAATGCTTTTTTAATATTTTTATTAAAAAATAAAAAAAATATGATTAAAAAAATGTGAATACCTTGCCTAGACTATTATTAGTTGACTTTGTTAATGGGAAGGCTAGTAGTGTTGGCTACACTACAGAGAACGTTCAATTAATGTCAAATGCCCAATGAATATTGGAGATTTCTGATTCCTAAAATATGTGTTGTTAATGTGCAACTAAAGATGTGAAAATGGTATGGAGATGTTCAATTGAGCTCTTTCTTTTCCGTAATAGATGTTGAGAGACAAGCCACGCCTGTAAAAGTTTTGGGCGGAGAGTCACAGCAAAACTTTCCATTAACATCTGTACATTTTTGGTGATAGCGACGTTGTACAGCATCTCACTGATAATGTCTGGAATGGCGTCTAACCTAGCCAAAAAGCGGGCATTGGCTGCAGGGTTTGGCACCAATGCCAATGCGGTGAAATATCTCAATCAGGATTTTGAAGCGCTTAGGGCGCAATGTTTAAGTCGAGGAGGGCTATTCTCGGATCCAACTTTCCCAGCCGCACCCGAATCTCTGGGCTTTAATGAACTCGGACCAGGCTCCTACAAAACCAGAGCAGTGCAATGGAAAAGGCCAGGAGTAAGTCTATTTTTCCCACCCATTAATGTTATATGTTTTAGTTTATTTAGAAAGTTTTATTTGAAACATTATAATATATATGTATTTCCAATTTCCCATCATATTTGCTCAGTTCATATTGTTGCCCCGTGCGTTTTAAACTACCCCGTGCATCATTTGGCCGATAGCCTCTTCTGTGATTATTTTCTAAAATATTAAGTAGAGGGGGTTTTGAATCAAGCTCAACTCAACTGCGTCAATAGCCTACTTATGCTGCAGATACAAGATTTGTCCACCGGAGGCCAGGATAAAACCAAGCTAAGCATTGATTTATGCAGTTTAATGATTCTAGAGAATGCTTGTAAAGAATTTGGAATTTGCGACAGCTTTTCAATGTTGCATATACTATGTAGATTGTGAATTTCTTAATATATCATTTGACATTGTTACTTGATTTATCAATTTTTCCTTTGCTTTTATATGAGATATCCTAAGCATAGAAAATGCTCTTGGCTTTGTTGTTTGTTTTTCTGCTCTTGTCGTTAATGCATGGTTAAATGTGACATAATATCCTCAGGAGTTGTGCTCAAGTCCAGAGTTCATTGTTGGAGGAGCCACCAGAACAGATATCTGTCAAGGAGCTCTAGGTAAGTTATGTCACACTCTTATAGGCTTCACTGCAAAGCAATTTTTATTCGAAAAACTGCCTTTGGAAAAAGCCCCCATTGCATCAAAACGCCAGTTGAACTAGTACAGCCCCTACACTCACTTAAAACATTTACATTCTTCATGCACTGCATAAGAGCTCTATGGCCTTCCTCAGCACTGTTTATTGTAGAGTCCAGTCTTCTGCCAAATAAATAATACAAACCACCTGAAACATATAACTGTGCCTTTTCTAGTACATATTCAGGAAGGGCAATCATCTAAAAGGGAGAATGAAGTTTTTTGGCCTTGTAAAAATGCAGCTGAAATTTGATATCACCCTCATACCACAGAAAGGGGTTTGGCCATTGTTTGTCACTGGTTTAATCAACGGCATATATGCTTTTAAGGAGACTGTGTCCAAGTGGGAAGTGAAGACCACACACAGATACACACACACACACACGTGGGCACACGCACACACACACACAAAGTCTGCCTTTCCCTGTTGTAACTAGTTTGCAGAATTGGAGAATATAGTTTTTTGTTCTTCATAGGCTGACTCACCACTTGTGTGCGTGCCTCTGTAAAACCACACCAGAATTCTAGTTTCTCTTTTTTTCAAAGCTACAACTATGAAAACATGCATGCCAGCTAAGCTTTCTTTTGTAGGAGCCAGGACACTCGTAGGTTGCAGAATAGTTTGAATAGTCTTTTATTCATTCAGAGGCACTACCATTTGTGTGCCAGTTTTTTGTAAACTGACAGCTTCAAGGTCAATTTATAATGCTTCATTTTAGCTTGATATGTTCTGAGCGTGTATAACAGGCTATAAGTTGTTTAGCTGTTTCAACTTAGTTACCCTGCTGATATGAAATATTAAGTTAAATTAACTTCTATATTAAAAATGTTTTCAAATACAAGCATTCTTTGGAACAATGTTGATTTTCAAAACAGTGTACACTAGTTACCTTTATAAAACAGAAAATACATTAATCAATTGCAAATAAAATCACCAAAAGAACATGACTGCCTGCATGTTAACACAACAATACATACCTCTTGAGTCAAGCTGACAAAACAGAAAGTTAGTCTGTCTTAAAAAAATCTCGTTACATCAATATATTTTCTTTGCAGTCTCTTAATGATCAAAATTGGAAATTCAACTATCAAGGTGCAATATTATGGGCAATCACTGTCCTTTTATGCATTTTTCACCAAATAAATTCATACACATGAAGTTAAATATTGTTTCTAATAAAAAAGAAAATGGAAAATAGCACATTGTGTGCAGGATTTATTCATCGGTATAATCAGAAACCAATTCCATGTATTTAATAAGTAGGCTGGTCTAATTATGCCTTTGTAGCCTTTCCATCACCAAGCAGACAATCCCCAATAGAAATAATGAAATATAAATACAGTGGAGAAACACAACTTATATGATGAATGTATAAGCCTCAACACACACCAAAGCAAAGCACTGTAATGGAAGGTCACAATGTTGGAGATGACGACTTAGGACCAACCCAAAGTTACTTAGAAATAACCCAAACTTATTCTCTGCACCTCTGCATGTCCACAATGTTGTAAAAATATAGAACTGATGGTGATTTAGAATTTTGTGCACTAATATTTACTGATGATGGCTGGAAACAGTGAACACATTCAGACTTATTTCTCTTCTGATGAAAATGTGTTATGATTTGGAGAACAAAACACTTAACAGTGAACTTGACACCTAGTGTCATAACACGTTATATGTCACATAACAGTTGACATAACGTGTCATCTGTCGTAATATGGTCAAAACAATGTCATGACACATATAGTTGTGACATATATTGCGTTATTTTATGGCTGGTTATGACACCTACATAAGAGTGTCAAAACCCACATCACAAGGCAAAACATTCAATTACACCATAGCCTATTTGTCAACAGTATTTTTATGTTGTATAACATTTTCTGAAATTGACCATATTGAATTATCATTGTAATTGCACACACACTGATGTCAGACATGTACCAACCCCAATTCTCTGTTGCTGATGACTGGGATGAATGCAGGAGCATATTTCAGGAGCAGGACAAGACACTCTCTTTTTGACTGATGATTGACATAAGGGCATGTATGTAGTAGGCCTATCTGGCTTATATGATTCTGATGGTCATAATGCTTCTTGACAGTGTCAAAGTGTATTTTCTTAATCCACGTAAAGTGACACAGGATGGTCATAGTGCTTCTTGACAGTGTTATAAAGTTTAAAAACACGACTTTAAAGAATTCATTACAACAACAACACAGGTTAAGAAACACATTTTCAATCGAAAGGAAACTTCTTGGCAGGGAAAAAACACATTTGAATGTAGGTGTCATAACCAGCCATAAAATAACGCCATATATGTCACAACAGGTGTGAATATAGGGGTCATGACAGTGTTATCACCATATTATCACAGGTTATGACAAGTTATGTCAGCTGTTAAGACATTTTATGACATGGTTATGACCGTATCATAATGTGTTATGACGCTAGGTGTCAAGTAAAGTGTTACCAAATTTTATATTCATTGATTTGTATTTATTTGTATTTATAGTTTTGCAAAAGGGCGTCTAAGATATGCAATCCAGATACAAAGACAAAAAAGTGATCAGAAGTTTGGCAAATTAATTTGGCCATTTGATCATTGTTGTTCTGCTATAGTTACGTTTGTCCACAGTTCTGAGGGGAAAAATGCTTGCACATGATTGAGAAAAACGGTATAATATAACTAATATTTTATTACCTAGTTTTGTTCATTTGATTTCCTCATTTGACTTAACTTGAAAATTTGACTCAATGGCCTATGTCCTCATAACAAACTTTATAATAGGACCCTAGTTTACAGAATTGTTTGTCTCCGGTTAATGTTTAGCCTACCATTGCAAATGTCACAACTGCATTGATAATATAATAGATAACCCAAAATCAACCAGTTAAACCACTTAGAACCAGTTATTTTATTGTTAAGTGACTGTTGGCTTTTCGCTTTCCGCTGTTCTCTGGGTGGACTTAACAGATCTGTTTATTGTTCCCTGTCCCCATTGGAAACTACACAATACGAGAGGAGGTTAGCTACAGACATATCCTTCCAGTGTGTTGCCACATCACAATGCACTCTTGTTTGCATTGGGCAATAGCTTGGTGCACTCACTGCCTGTGGTTAACATCATAATGCAAATATTCCCCAAAAGTACACAACTGTAATCTATATAAATAATGTAAATAAACCCAAATATACAAACTTAGATTCTGTTCTTTATTTTTTATTTAGGTGACTGTTGGCTTTTGGCTGCCATTGCCTCTTTGACGCTCAATGAAGATGTCATGGCTAGAGTGGTACCCGTTGGACAAAGCTTTGGGGAAAGTTACGCTGGCATTTTTCACTTTCAGGTAAAATAAAAGTGTAAAAAGCGAAATAATGTTAGGCTTTTGTTTGTAATCTATGTGTACTCTGTGTACTCACCCAAAATACAAATAGGTAACAATGTGTACCTTTTAATGTAATCAAAATATGAAACATGTTTTTAACCATTTAAATACATAGGTTGAAAATACACAAGGTCTAAACTGATGAATTATGTTACGAAATTGTATTGATTCATTTATGTCCCCCATTATACAGTTTTGGCAGTTTGGGGAGTGGGTGGACGTTGTCATTGATGACAGGCTGCCCACAAAAGATGGAGAGCTGCTGTTTGTTCACTCAGCTGAGGGCTCAGAGTTCTGGAGTGCACTGCTGGAGAAGGCCTACGCCAAGTGAGTCTATATACTTGCGCTGCCTTAATGATTAACTGCCGGTGTAGCAGTCAAAAATCTATGCTGACAAAATGCAAATATTGCATGGCAAATGCTAATACAATACTTTCTTTAGGCATTGTAGAGAAAACCATTGTGTGACCTATTTTAAACATGTGTGATTTAGTCTTTTTAATTTCAGTCTTTCTGCCTTGCCCACAGGGTGAATGGCTGCTACGAGGCCCTGTCTGGGGGCTCCACCACTGAGGGCTTTGAGGACTTCACTGGGGGCATTGCAGAGAACTACGACCTGAGGAAACCCCCTCCAAACATGTTCCAGATTATTAAGAAGGCAATCGAGTCAGGGGCTCTGCTTGGCTGCTCCATTGACGTAAGGCTCTCTTTTCTGTCCTTTTCACACTGTTTATTTTAACAGCACAATTGTCACCATAGACCGTTAAAATATATATATATTTTTTAAATATCATTAAAATATATATTTCAAGTTATCCTGTTGGATATTGTGTTGGATATATAGGTTTTCTTTGCACAGTGTGTGCGTTTAGAAATGGAAAATCAATGTGTGAAGTACATTATGAGAGGTAGAGTAGAAAGGGGTAAATGTGTAACATAAACAATAATAATAATAATAAATAATAATAATAAAATAATAATAATAAATAATCAATTAATCAAATTATGCAGTTATTTTTTAAACACATTTGTTACAAAGTGCTTAACAATAGTAACCTAGACCTAAACCAAAAGACCTAGCAGGCGGCAAGGAAAAAGTGGCAAGGAAAAAGTTTCTTGGTAGGAAGTAACCTGGTCAAGTTGAAGTTCAAAATATACTGTATACAGTATGAACATCTAGGTCTTGTGTAACCATTCAGTTCATAGTTCATTCCAAGTTTTTTTCTCACACCCCTACAATTCTTTGGTCTAATCCTAGTTTTCCTGTGTTGGTGCAGATAACCAGTGCCGCTGATTCTGAGGCAGTCACACGACAGAAGCTGGTGAAAGGGCATGCCTACTCCCTAACAGGGGCTGTTGAGGTGAGACCCAAAATGAAAGTAGATGATGTACAGTTGAAGTCGGAAGTTTACATACACCTTAGCCAAATGCATTTAAACTTAGTGTTTCCCAATTCCTGACATTTAATCCTAGTAAAAATTCCCTGTATTAGGTCAGTTAGGATCAAAACTTTATTTTAAGAATGTGAAATGTCAGAATAATAGTAGAGATAATGATTTATTTCAGCTTTTATTTCTTTCATCACATTCCCAGTGGGTCAGAAGTTTACATAAACTCAGTAAGTATTTGGTAGCATTGCCTTTAAATTGTTTAACTTGGGTCAAACGTTTCGGGTAGCCTTCCACAAGCTTCCCACAATAAGTTGGGTGAATTTTGGCCCATTCCTCCTGACAGAGCTGGTGTAACTGAGTCAGATTTCTAGGCCTCCTTGCTCACACACACTTTTTCAGTTCTGCCCACAAATTGTCTATAGGATTGAGGTCAGGGCTTTGTGATGGCCACTCCAATACCTTGACTTTGTTGTTCTTAAGCCATTTTGCCAGAACTTTGGAAGTGTGCTTGGCGTCATTGTCCATTTGGAAGACCCATTTGCGACCAAGCTTTAACTTCCTGACTGATGTCTTGAAATGTTGCTTCAATATATCCACATAATTTTCCTACCTCATGATGCCATCTATTTTGTGAAGGGCACCAGTCCCTCCTGCAGCAAAGCACCCCCACAATATGATGCTGCCACCCCCGTGCTTCACGTTTGGGATGGTATTCTTCGGCTTGCAAGCCTCCCCCTTTTTCCTCCAAACATAACGATGGTCATTATGGCCAAACAGTTCTATCAGACCAGAGGACATTTCTCCAAAAAGTATGATCTTTGTCCCCATGTGCAGTTGCAAACCGTAGTCTGGCTTTTTATGGAGGTTTTGGAGCAGTGGCTTCTTCCTTGCTGAGCGGCCTTTCAGGTTATGTTGATATAGGACTCGTTTTACTGTGGATATAGATACTTTTGTACCTGTTTCCTCCAGCATCTTCACAAGGTCCTTTGCTGTTCTTCTGGGATTGATTTGCACTTTTCGCACCAAAGTACGTTAATCTCTAGGAGACAGAACGCGTCTCCTTCCTGAGCGGTATGACGGCTGCGTGGTCCCATGGTGTTTATACTTGCGTACTATTGTTTGTACAGATGAACATGGTACCTTCAGGCGTTTGGAAATTGCGCCCAAGGATGAACCAGACTTGTGGAGGTCTACAATTTTTTTCTGAGGTCTTTGTTGGCTGATTTTTTTTGATTTTCCCATGATATCAAGCAAAGAGGCACTGAGTTTGAAGGTAGGCCTTGAAATACATCCACAGGTACACCTCCAATTGACTTATGTCAATTAGCCTATCAGAAGCTTCTAAAGCCATGACATCATTTTCTGGAATTTTCCAAGCTGTTTAAAGGCACAGTCAGCTAGTGTATGTTAACTTCTAACCCACTGGAATTGTGATGTAGTGAATTATAAGTGAAATAATCTGTCTGTAAACAATTGTTGGAAAAATTACTTGTGTCATGCACAAAGTAGATGTTCTAACCGACTTGCCAAAACTAGTTTGTTAACAAGAAATTTGTGGAGTGGTTGAAAAACGAGTTTTAATGACTCCAACTTAAGTGTATTTAAAGTGTATGTAAACCGACTTCAACTGAGTTCAACTGTAGATGTGTGGAATTTTTTACATTTTGGTCCAAGAAATTAAGCTAAATTATTACATTATTCTAACTATAAACATTCTCGTTATGGCATAAGGGCAACTTAATGTAAAGTGTCACCCAAATGATATGAAGACGCAATCATTCCACCACCCACATGATCCCAATTGAGGTTCCATGAGGGTACTTATGTGTAAGTTGTGCATGTGCTTTTAGGTGACCTATCGTGGCCGTAAGGAGAAGCTGATCAGGATACGTAACCCTTGGGGTCAAGTGGAGTGGACAGGGGCTTGGAGTGACAGGTGTGCCTTTATCAGAACAACAGCTCAGAGAAATGAAGGTGCCTTGTACCTTATAGTAGTATGACCTTTCACTGCTTTGCCCTCCTTCCAGCTCCTCAGAGTGGAACTCCGTTGATGATTCGGAGCGCCAGAATGTCAAAGCTGATGATGGAGAATTCTGGTACAACAATATTAGTTATTTAGAGTTGATAACCTTGTGTTTAATACTAAGGAGTATGGGTAACACATTGAGCTACATATCTTATGCCAAGTTACAAACTTTTAAATAATGTGTGTTATGAGGTGATTAGTAGTAGTTTAGATAACCGCATCCTTTTAATGCTTATTGTTGAAGAGTTTCCAAATAAATCAAGCTGCCAAATTATATTGAGGTTTATAATAAGTTTTGCACATAATGGTTTTGCATTACGAAAATGTCACCCTTATGTCACGGGCAGGATGTGAACCCTGGTCTCTCACAGGAGAAACCAACGATATTTCCTGTTGGGCCCAGGGTGATATTGATTTTGAAGTCACTCGCACGTGGGGATACCCCATTACGAGACTATGAGCCTGACTCATGTCCGCTACACTTAGGCAAACATTTCTAGATGTAGCCAAAGCCTTGAACCCTGTTAGTTAAAATGTTATACCTGTAGTCAAAGCATTAATACACCTGTTAGGCTAAAATTGCTAGCTGTAGCCTTAAGACATATGTTATGTTATATGCATTCGCTTAACAGTAACTATTGTGCCAGACAGTGGTGAAAAAAGTACCCAATACTTGTATTCAGTGCTTGAGTAAAAGTAAAGATACCTTGATAGAAAATTAATCAAGTTAAAGTGAGTCACCCAGTAAAATACTACTTGAGTAAAAGTCTAAAAGTATTTGGGTTTAAATATACTTAGCCAGGGCACACTCCATCACTCAGACATCATTTACAAACTAAGCATGTGAGTTTAGTGAGTCTACCAGATCAGAGGCAGTAGGGATGACCAGGGAATTTATCTTGGTAAGTGCTTGAGTTTGACAATTTTCCTGTCCTGCTAAGTGCAACAGTATAGCTTCCGTCCCTCCCCTCGCCCCAACCTGGGCTTGAACCCTCTGCACACATCAACAACTGACACCCACGAAGCATCGTTACCCATCGCACCACAAAAGCCACGGCCCTTGCAGAGCAAGGGGAGCAACTACTTCAGGTCTCAGAGCGAGTGACGTCACCCGATTGAAACGCTATTAGCACGCACCACCGCTAACTAACTAGCCATTTCACATCGGTTACATAAGCATTCAAAATGTAATGAGTACTTTTGGATGTCAGGGAAAATGTATGGAGTAAAAAGTACATCATTTTCTTCAGGAATGTAGTGAAATCAAAGTCAAAAATATAAGTAGTAAAGTACAGATACCCATGGAAACTACTTTAGTAGTACTTTAATGTATTTTTACTTAAATACTTTACACCACTGGTGCCAGAAGATGTTTTATGTTATGACCAATGAAAGGTGCATTCTGTAATTTCCAGTCAAAAGTGCTGCCCCTGTTTCTGTTTCTAAACTGAAGGGTGGGTCGTAGAAAATGTATTTATTTTTTGTTAGTTTCTGTTTTTTGTTTGTTTTATCTTTTAGTTAAGCTTCTTGCCCAAATGTGTTCATAGTACCTGAAATGAAAATTAAATGAAAGTTACAAAATGCATTGACCTTTAAAGTGGATCTGTCCCCTTTAACCTATCAACTGTATCAGCTAAGTATTCCACCCATTCTTGCCCATGTGCAGGATGTCATTTACAGAGTTTCTGCGGCATTACTCTCGCATAGAGATTTGCACTCTGACCCCAGATACGCTAACGGATGACTCTGTGAAGCACTGGAGTGTGTGTAACTATGATGGTAGCTGGAGGAAGGGTTCCACTGCTGGGGGGTGCAGGAACCACGCCTGTGAGTACAATTGCTGAAGTATTCAAAAGTGACCATATTCGTCTCTCTACTTTCACATTCACTTAGAGAGCAGAGAACCATTCATTTCAATGGAACCTATTTGATATGCATCAATAGTGCAAAAGCCAGTACAAAAGCTGGAATTATATTAAACTCATAGCAATGTTTACGCAGTGTCTTTGTTTACAAAACAACTGCCTGTGTACAGTGCTTGTTCAGTGGTATCAGTGGTAGTTGTTACAAAGGCTGTACACAACATTTTATTGAATATTAGCATAACATTCCAAGGATATTTATTCCATTACCTCCCTCCCAACTCCAGACACCTTCTGGATGAACCCCCAATTTGTGATCAGGCTGGATGAGGAGGACGATGACCCTGATGATAACGAGGTGGGCTGCAGCTTCGTGGTGGGCCTGATCCAGAAGAACCGGCGCCGGTTGAGGAAAGTAGGCGAAGACATGCACACCATTGGCTTCGCCATCTATGAGGTGAGGAAGGTCTTTCTCAACCCCCTGCGGTGTAGCTTGAGGAAGGGGGTAGGTTCTAGTGGGCAAAGCAGTTTCACTAAAAATTCCACATACTCCATACTCCTTGTACAAGTTGAACTAGATAGTCAAGGTGTTCAAATCACAATTAAAAGGTGTCTGACATGCTCTGTTGGCATTGGCAAATGTACTTAAATGCTTTGTTTTGTTTTTGGCATTTATATATTTGAATAACTGTTTATTTCGATGCTGCAATTTTTTAACTGACTGAAAATATCTGTTATTAATTCAGGATTTCATTGTCATTATGAGATGATACTAAGACTCTATAAGGGGGTCATACATGCTTATCAGAAGTCTTACAATGATTATAACTGCATCACAATAACAGATATTTGCAGAAAACTAATTTGTCGATATGAGGTGAAAATATAGTTATTTTTCTTTTGTTTTAGGTTCCATCACAGGTGAGGGATTAACCAAAGAGACCGTGCAGTGTGTAATGACCAATAGTCAACAAAGGTCTGCTACATATGTTTACATATGTTACAGTACTCTCCTTTAATTGTTTTCTGTACCAGGGGTTGGAACCGGTTCAGGGAACAGAACCAAAAACTGGAATATAATTGTAAAAAATTGAGGAACAGAACCGGAACCGAGAATGAAAGTGATCTCTACTGTTCCGGAACAGAAATGTTATTTAAAAAATATGGGAACCGGTTAATAACGTTATTTTACGTTCCAGGCATTTTTTTCCAGTCCCACAAAAAAAAATGCAAAGCCCTCACTGTCACTCAGAAACGTATTCCAGTGTCTGCCTGCCAGCTGAAAATCTTTGTGTGTGTGTGTGTGTGTGTGTGTGTGTGTGTGTGTGTGTGTGTGTGTGTGTGTGTGTGTGTGTGTGTGTGTGTGTGTGTGTGTGTGTGTGTGTGTGTGTGTGTGTGTAGGCTACCTGCCCCTCCCCCTCCTGCTGAGCATGCATAGTCTACTGTAGCTACTGACTTTACAGGCATGATTCCGAAATTAGGGAGAGAGATGCTATGCTAGTTAAGGAAACTATAGTTATCACGTTTCCCATTGGATTTATTAACTACAAAAAGGTAAGTCGTGTTTTTATTTGAATTCTAGTGCCGCTCTGCACACAAAAACTTGTTAGCTAACTCTGGTCTAGCTCTTGAAAACTCTAGGTGGCATTATGTGTAATGTGATGGAACTGAGAATTATGATCAAGGGCAAGCTCTGGTAAAATGTTAGTTCAGCCAACTCTCTGAAGTACAAAGACATTCAAAGTTCCTTCATAGAAGCCGCTCCTCCGTAGGTATAATTCTGTAGGCCTAATTCAGATAATGCATGTCATAACAACAAGATGCCCAATGCTTCATGCCTAGCACTCTCCTCACCCGCATCATTTCAGTCGCATGTTGCACCCTGCGTTACACTTGTCTGTCCAATGCATCTACATAGCTTGCCCGCTCCATAGCGAGCTGCTCTATCCATTGGTAAAATGATGTAATGTCGAGCTGAATGTAAAAAAAAAAAGCTGATTTCAGAGGTTTAAAAAGGAACAATATAAATTGCTTTTTGGTTCAAACCGGTTCAGAATTTTATTTTGCTGGTCGGAACAGTGGAACGGAACGGAAAAAAATAATGTTTCTGTTCAGAATTTAACAATTAGAAAATAATTTTGGTTCCAACCCCTGTTCCGTACTTTAAATAACCTTTAGGAATGCCATTTGTTTGTTTGTTTCTTAAAACACACCCTGCATCTTTCCCTGATTGGTTTGTTCTCCTGTTAGTTTCATGGTCAGAGGGAGGTTCACCTGGATAAGAACTATTTCCTGACACATGCTCAAAAAGCCCGGTCTGAGACCTTCGTCAACCTTCGGGAGGTTAGCACCCGCTTCAAAATGCCCCCCGGGGAGTACCTCATTGTGCCCTCCACCTTCGAGCCGCACCTAAATGGCGACTTCTGCATCCGTGTTTTCTCAGAGAAGCAGACTGAGACTCGGTAATGCTCTCACCTTTGTTCAGGTTTCATACATTTTCAGGGCAAAATGATAAAATGACTCCTGCACACACAATGACCTCTGACATGTAATGTGTTGGTAGTCTGGCTTGTTACTTCCCGCTAAGATGTCATTCTTTTAATTTTTTATGTTGTGCTATTTAGACCATGTGACGATCCTGTCAAGGCAGACTTAGATGATGTGAGTAGTGCACAGACTGTTTTGGTTTCACTTTATTTTATGCTATTGTTTCCACTAGTATTTATTAGGAAGTTGGGTAATAACAATGCTTAAGGTACTTTCTGATACTTAACACAATTGATAACTAACAGTGCCTAATAGTCCTTGTTTAGAACAATCCCAAAGAAACAAACATGTTATTACAACTCCGGTTTCTTGGTTTATTGTGAGTATTGCTTTCATATCTTTACATGCATAAACATTCTAATTATGTTCTAAAATCAACTCTTTTATTTTTTAGGAGACCGTATCTGATGCTGAAGTCGACGCAGGATTTAGAGGCTTGTTTACAAAGCTTGCAGGAGATGTACATTCTTTTTTACACATCATTCTTTTGACACTTTTATCAGTGCATTACAACCTCCTAACCTCCTCATCCACTTACAAAGGATGTTAAAGAGGGTGAACCTAAACATCATTCATCTGGGAAAAGTTTCTCTTTGACGTTCATTCATGTTAATGTAAAACACATTTTGTGTTCAATATGTATTGAATTGTTTTGTTTCTTCAGGACATGGAGATCTCTGCAGCAGAGCTGAAAACCATCATGAATAAGATTGTCTCCAAACGTAAGTAAAAGTTTTGTTTTGTGGATCTGAGGCAGATGTGAAGTGTATGTCGCTACGCAGTGTTGGATAGCTCATTGTACAAGTGATTTCACCCGCCCTGAGATCTAGTCAACTGTTGCTCACTCTGGTTACACGGTTGACTTGAGTGACAAAGTGTTGTTGGGAACATTGGATCGTCCAAGGTTTGCTGTTCAGGGATAGTCTCTTGAGAACTTGTGAATGTAGCCGCAAATTCAGGATAGAGTTGAGTTATCTTTTTATTGTGGATGATTCGTTGCCATAGTTTCAGCTCTCTCTGGAGCAGAACATTCTATCTAGAGCAGCGTTGATTCAAGATCTGACAAATTTGCTGGCTAACTCATTAATCTCCCTTTTCTGGAATACCCCTCAATAGTCCTTTTGGTTGTTTTGCAGGAACTGACATCAAAACAGATGGCTTCAGTCTTGAAACCTGTAGAATCATGGTCAACCTCATGGATGTATCCTTTCTTTCCGTCAGTATTCCCAGACTAAATGTTGTTTCCATATGTTTGATGTGTTTGATACCGTTCAATGTATTAAATTCCAGCCATTACAATGAGCCTGTCCTCCTATAGCTCCTCCCACCAGCCTCCTCTGATCTATACTATAGTATGTCAATCTCCTAACTTATATCACATTAACTAAAGCAGTGCTTTCATCTGCTGGCCAGTGGCACGAATTTGCTTATGTTCCATGTTCAACCAATTATACGATATGGTGTGCTCGTACTGAAAGTTTGAATCTTAACTCTACAGTAGGACAGTGGGAATGGAAAATTGGGCCTTGGGGAATTCGCTACTCTGTGGAAGAAAGTGCAGAAATACCTGGTAAGATATGTGTTGAGAACGGTTTGAATTTCTACCCCGAAGTGGGTGCTCTGATTGTTATTTGCTATTGGTAGTTCCCAGCAATTTCTACAACAGGTGTCACAGGTATGACATAACATGCTCAACCAAAGACAATGATGAGATGCATATCTGAGATTAGTCACACAAAGAAAATAGGAGGGTCTTGACCCCTGTAAATACTCTCATATTTATTACAAATATATGGCCATCGTTTCATCGGTAGGTAGCCGAGCGGTTAAAAAGGCGAGCCAGCAACTGTAGGGTTGCCAGTTCCAATCCCGGGTCTGATGGGAAAAATCTGTTGGGAAGTGAGTTGGCAACCAGAAGGTATCCTAGATGCCATTGTGTGCCCTTGAGCAAGGCACTTAAAAACAACAGCTACCTGGGCACCCCGTGTGGCAGCCCCCCCCCCCCATCTCGCCCTGTATGTGAATGTATGTGTGCTTTCGGAGGGGTTGGGTTAAAAGCAGAAGTCAAATTTTTTACCTTGGGTTCAATTGACCAATAAAGTGATGTTAATCTAATCGGCATAGTACAGATATATGTCGGAATAGATTTAACATAAGGGCTTATATTGTTTAACACACTAGAACATAAGACACTCAACATTTACAATAAAACTAAAAGATTAACCAACAAACAAAATACTACTTAGAAATAATGCACAATGAATACAATCACACATTACATTTAAGTTGGAAATAGTGGATGTAGTACTTACCCATGCTGATAATGTGGAGCATGCTATGTTTTACCTGGCAGTAGTGCAGAAGACGTCATTGTTATTATGAGCATATATAACCAAAAAATATTTAATTGGGTAATATGTGCCGTTTGTTCCTACAGGGTATCTATAAGAAGAACGACATGGACAATTCAGGCACCATGAGTACTCCAGAGATGCGTATGGCCCTGAAAGAAGCAGGCGAGTCTCTTGGCATTTTCTGATCCTGTGACTACTTTTTCATTGAGTCTATCTTTTTGGCTTCCTTGGAGATTTCGCTGATCTGACATATATGGATTGGTGAAAGTGTTCATGGTCAAGTAGAAGTAGATAGGGGAAAGGACAAATATCAATGGTATTGTAATGAAGCACACGATTTGGAAAAGGACTGGTGCTCGTAACCATAGAGTTCAAATTCTAGAAATTGAGTTGTTGAGCAAGGCCTAAGCTGATTGGTCTTAGAAGTGAATAATGTATGTGCATAACAGACTAAAAACCCATTGAAGCAGTTTGGAGTAAGGGGAATTGGACTGAACTGAAGGTGTTTGCAACAGAAAGAAAGTCTTAGGTACAAAGGCTGTCATTGCACGCAATGCTTCACTGCTCAGTTTCTAACAAGGAAACTCTTATTTTCCTTCCTCAGGCTTCACTTTGAACAATGGCATTTATCAGATCCTCGTGGCTCGCTACGCTGAGCCAGACATGACCATCGACTTTGATAACTTTGTGGCCTGCCTTATGCGTCTGGATATGATGTTCAGTGAGTATAGTTGGCTTTCTCAAAATCCCAATCCATAAGATTTCCTGTTGTTCAATAATCATAATTTCAGTTAACGATATAGCCATTTATTCTTGAGGAATTTAACTTACAGTTGCTTTATGAACATCTGTCTTACCCTATCATAACCCAAAGCCTGTAGTTTCACTCCAAACAATGTAGTTTGTTCTCTTCCAAACCAAGTGGCTGTTGGGCTGAAACACAAACTCCAGTTTGTGGTCATTTTAAAGCTAATGAAGAAACAGTGTTTAAAAACTTTTCAATTATATAAAATCCAGCAAATCTAACACTAGGCACTGAATTCATAGTTTGAGCTGTAACCTGTGTGTTTTTTACTGTAAATAATTGATAACTACTCTATTTTATACAGGAGTCTTTAAGAAGATTGATGCTCATGACAGTGGCTCCATCGAGCTCGACTTCCATCAGGTCAGTGAATGAATTATTAGAAGAAACAATGATGGCTGCTCAGACTTGGATATGATGGATATGGTACTGCAGATAGCTTGGATTCACATCACAGGTAGGCCTAATGCAATATGATGGTCTGTTCTTTTTGTTACAGTGGCTAACATTTACGATGATCTAGAAGACCCCTGTTCATTCCGAAGAAAAATGTGCAAGTTAAAAAAACAAGTATTCAATTCATTATTTAATGGAATTTTTTAGATTTTTATCTTCACATTTTTGTATGTATTTTATTCACTGCTGCATGGTATTGTGTATTCGGTAAGACATTACTAACTGTGGTATGGTATTACTGTGGTAGATTTCATGTGAATGTCATTCTGTAAGAGGAACAAGGATATATTTGTTCAGAAACCACTGTAATATGTTTACTTTTTGTATTAGAAAATATGCCTTGTAGAGATTGTGAAATTGCTTTTTATTTTGGCCTGTTTTATGGAATGTCCACATGGAATTCCATGCAATGCTCAAATAAAGATTTATTATATTCTAATAATGTTAACAGTCGGAAATGAATCCATCGGCTATATGTAGGCTTTTAGGTTATAAACCAACGGTCTACGACTGGCTAGAGGTCTATGCGGCCTATGATGCCCAGTTGCGCACCAACTATACACGGATCTTGGCCCTTTAATAATACGCTAAATACGATTGGGTGGATAAGATTGGTTTGGTTGATTAATTTATGCTAAACCGCGCGGCACCGCAAATAGGCACCACACGTCATCAGGCGAAAGGGAGGCGCTCCTTTCTCAAACCAAACAGTAATCTGCCTCGCTCGGTCATTTTGGCAACAAGGCAGCATGGTGCATCGTCCAGAAGCACATCTCATTTCCATAAAATACATGTTTGAATGTTCTACCTAGTTTTCATTGGGAAAGCAGAGAACGCGTTTTTATCTAACCCAATCCCCTTTGCATGGGAAAACACAGAATCCTAGCTTCATTGCGTCACTTTTGTTTTGAACTGCATCACATCCGGCCGTGATTGTGAGTCCCATAGGGCGGCGCACAATTGGCCCAGCGTTGTCCGGGTTTGGCCGGGATAGGCCGTCATTGTAAATAAGAATTTGGTCTTAACTGACTTTCCTAGTTAAATAAATGTTAAATAAAAAATGAACCGACTTCGCCGTGGGCTTTGAACGGGACTTCTCGCTCACGCCCGGGAGGCAGTCCTGTACCAAATCGAATGTAATCAACTTTTAGCCGTCGCAAAACACGCCTGCCCGGGCGGGATTAATCGAACCCCCTCATTTTGATGCTGCTAAACCCCTCCCATCGGAATGGGCTGGGCAAGACACTGCAGTAACAACACTGATTGCATCTTTGTTCTGGCCTTTACTCAGATGACATGATAGATATATTTACACATATCGGTTTACAGAGACACAACGTCACCTCGAAAAGTGTCTAAAAAGATTTAGAGTCAGTGGTAAGTTATGTCTGATTTATGATTTGGAATGCAAGATGCATGTCTCTATGTGATTGTGTTATTGAATTGGGACTATTTACCGAAATGAAATGCGCTGAAACTCAGCATAACAGCATATATTGCATGTTACCATGCTTCATTGCAATGGTAATCTATGTCAAGCATGTCCAGTCATGGAAATTGTTTGGATGATGCAATATGATGTGATGAACTGCTCAGTGTCAGCTGATTCCGCCAAACATGGCAGGCGACTCTCTTCATTGACAGACGTAATCCTTGATGTCTTTTTGCGATATGATTTCTAAAACAACGTTAATTCGCTCTGAAAGGCTCCATTACTTTCATACACCCTTCACGGTCAATACTTGACATGCTGCTCTGTGGCATTTTATTCATACAATTATAAAAAGATCATGAACTCATTTGATCCACTGGAAACAACATGAACAAATGTGATATGCACAGGGATTATTGCAGAAAGTAAAGTAGTCTATAGGCCTATACTTTAAATGAATCGCAAGCATGCAGATTGTGGTTAAATGAATTGTAATAAGGAGGCTAACAGAGTGTTATTAAGGGTTTATTTTAAAGGTGATGCAGCTTTCTGGAAGGGGTGTGAACCTGACTAGACTGAAATCAATACTCAAAGCAACAATTTGATCAATTCGATGCAGGCTTACAGGATTTATCCAAGAAAATGAAATGATCATGCAACGTTTTCTTGATGACCATGAAATGAACAAGAAATGCAAATGTAATTCCACATTGTTACCTATAGTGTTGGCAGGCAAATTGGCGTTAGTTCTGATGGACTTGCCACAAGCATTTCAGTTTCAATCAACGATATTGATTCAAATGTATTGTTGCAGCCTTTATTGATATATCAATCCAAATGAATGCCTTGTTAGACTTTCTATCTGGTTACTATGTAAAATGTATATATGGAGTATACCCCATAAAAATTTATTTTATTGGCAATAGAAGACGAGGGCTGTTTATTGTATTAGGTGCACGGTGTAAATGAGTGCAAAAACAAAAGGGGATTCCAACTGTTTTAAGATTGAGCATCACTACCAGTTTATTGAAGTGTGTTTGATTTCCACAGCAAGTGTCTTTGGATGGAGGAAGGGAGTCATTGTCTGCAACAATAGAATTCTGTTTTTAGGTCCTACTTTGTGATGTACCATACAGATCTGCTACAACGATCGACTATCGTACCATAAACCTTTTTCGTTATGAGACAGTTCATCGTTCAAAAGCGGTTGCTTCTTGTTATAGGTCTGTGATGCTACAGTGCTGCTGTGTTCAAAGCAAGCCCTGCCCCCCTCTAGTCAATTAACCTAGTGAATGACATGACATACTGTACCATCCAGCTCTATAGGTACCTATAAGAGTTCTCTACCAGCTGCTGTCCTTATCAATCTCATGTCAGTGAAATGTACAACACGGACAACATGGACAACGAACAGTGCTTCTTGCTTGCATGTGTGTATAGCTCACTGCTTTGCTATACTACAGTGAAATTCCAGCTATGTATGTTTGTGACTGCGTCTGTGAAGACTGAATCCTAAATTAACTGGACTTTTGTTTCCCCAAGCCTGCTGCCTCCCACACTGAAGGACTGAAGGTACAATAATATAGATATGTGTTCTTGTCATGGTTTGTTCAGTGACTGGAATGGAGTCTAATGTACAGATTGGAATTGTAATCCATATCTCTAACTTAACCATCAAATAATGTTTTATGCTGCAGTTTCAGTTTTGTGCCTGACAGAATTACATGGATGGACACAGGGTTTCCTTCCTCTATATCCAATTATGTTAGAGCATGATCACCTTTTTTAGGGCAGGCCAGGAAGAATGCCTCTTCAAAGTATTTGAGCATAGTGCTTGTTCTACCCTATAACTATCCAGCCATATAAACAAAATATATTTTTTATATGGCTGGATATAAACATACTGAAAGTGTATGATCAATAGTCAAACTGTATCTGCGAAAGGCTATCATTTTTGTAAGCACACTAATTCATTTACATGAAAAAAAACAGTGGAATTCCAGACAATCCAAATGCCTTTACATTGTGGCACTCAGTTTTATCTATTAAATATTCAGACAGCACTCAGAGAGAGTGTCCCACCCATGGCCACTCTGGGCCCATCATGGCTCCTAGTTCTAAGACATTATCTCCATTGTCATGAGTAAAAAACGTTTACTGATAATGAGCCACATCGTACAGTGTCCCCTCTCATTGGAAACAATGTCCCTCTGCCTGCAAGTTTATTCTGTTGGGGCTATTTATATGCTAGCTTCCAGTAACCCACCTCTTAACACACGCACACACACACACCCTCTTATTTTTTCCATCCCAGCATGTACCCATTCGGAGGAGTCTCAGCGCGCATCCAGAGGGAGAGGCTACATGCCGAGGGAATGGGAACCAACGAGCGGGCGCTGAAGTTCCTCAACCAGGACTACGAGGCCTTGAAGCAGGAGTGCCTGGAGAGCGGCTGCCTGTTCGAGGACCCCTGCTTCCCCACCGAGCCATCCTCCCTGGGCTTCAAAGAGCTGGCCCCCCACTCATCCAAAACCCAGGGCGTGGAGTGGATGAGGCCCACAGTAAGAGACTGATAGGAGTTAGTGTTCCAAATGAATATTGTAGTTGAAGCCATACAAGAGATACACATACAAATCCCTTGGTATTATCAACCCTTTGTGTTCCTGAGCGGCGTAGGGATCTAAGGCACTGCACCTCTGTGCTATAGGCGTCACTAAAGACCCTGGTTCGATTCCAGGCTGTATCACAACCACCCGTGATTGTGAGTCCCATAGGGCGATGCACAATTGGCCAAGCGTCGTCCGGTTTAGGGTTTGGCCGGGGTAGGCTCTCATTGTAAATAAGAATTTGTTCTTAACTGACTTGCCTAGTTAAATAAATGTTAAATAAAATAAATGCAGATCTCAAGTAAGGATTTGTCCCTAAACTCATAAATGGTATTGCAAAAAAGTGTGTAAGCTATTCTCGTGGTGTCTAAATGGCTTTTGCTCCAGCCTCTGAATCAAACCCTATGTATGTGCTACTTGAAGACACATGGCACTCTAGATATATGTTGTGCTTGTGCTGAGAATTAAATAGTTATTTTGGCATGGAGGGGCACAATGAATGGCATGAGAAATAAAACAGGTGGTCTTTTCAACAAAGAGGGTTAGGGCGTTGAGAGTTAGCTTTTAGGGTTAGCATTTCACCAAACCTGAAAAGGTGCTGTTTAAGATGAATCTCTCATTGTGACTTCTGTGTACTTATCAGTAATTCCTCCCACCCCATGCAAAGATAAAGGTCGCAGTTGTAGGTCGCAGTTGCCAGGTCGCAGTTGTAAATGAGAACTTGTTCTCAACTGGCCTACCTGGTTAAATAAAGGTGAAATAAAAAATATATATATAAAACACTCAAACAACAAATTAGTCCCTTCCTTAAATATTTATCCACAAATGGTTGATACGTTACTGTGGTCACAATGTGCCAGTCTATTGCTGCTTTCAAATAGTTCTTTGTATTGGTCTTGGAAATGTATTTTATTCTTTACTACAGGAAAATGTTAGTGTCTGGTGGGCAACAAAACAAATGTAACTGAAAATCCCTCTTTCGCACAGCATGTGATGACACTGTCATTCTGTAGCAGAGATAAAGACAGCACTGTTGATAGATTAACGTGGCGGTGGGCTGGCGGGAGAGCCATGCTCACTTCAGTCAGCGTCCCTTGTTGGGGAGTGGTGAACAAACAGTCTAGAGGCCTACATGCCAGACATATCTCCTCCAACAGCTGCTGCTTGTGTATACTAACTAACAGCACAAGCTGCTAAATGATTGAAATATCTGAAGGCTGAGAGGGCAGCCATACCCTCTCCCACTAGCGGCAGCTTTTCACTCCTCAAATCATGCTTTGATGTCATTTGACTCTGTACCGGTACCCCCTGTATATAGCCCCGCTATTGTTATTTACTGCTGCTCTTTAATTATTTGTTATTCTTATCTCTTTTTTTGAGGGGGGGGTGTCTTAACTTCATTGTTGGTAAGGGCTTGTAAGTATTCGGCACATGTGACATAACATTTGATTTGATTGAGAGAGTAACAATCTACTTTTGACAGACTTTTTGAAAGCTTGAAAAGTTTGACTAAAGATACTTTCAGTGTCAGTCCAAAATGGACATGGGTTGAAGTTGTAATATCCTAAGTAGGGGTACTGTAGTTACACAAACTTTTGCACCAGATTTAAAAACCTCAGCCACATTTTCATTCATGATATGTGTCTCTGTACATATTTGCGTGTCTTTAAAATACTGTTACTGATTTTACTTCATTTTCAATAGGAGTTTTCAGATAACCCTGAGTTCATTTTGGGCGGTGCCACAAGGACTGATATCTGTCAAGGAGCACTCGGTGAGTATCAATGTGTTTAGGTGTCAATGTGCTGTAGTAGTTTGACACTAAAAGGGGGCTTAATGAAAGGCCTTAAAAAGACTATGTATTTCTGTTTTCTGCAGTGTGGTACTCCAGGAACTACAGTACTACTATTGTAATAGCTCAGACACACCGGTAGGATTGTCAAACGTTTGGTTGCCGACAGTACTTAGCTATCGTTAGCTATCTAGCGAACTAATAAGCTAGTGCACATTAGCAAAAAGTACTTATTCGAGCACAAAACTTCTTAGCTAGACGTAAAAGATGTAAAGACTTGCTCTAGAAAAAAAATATGTATTATGCAGCTTTATTGTTTTATTTAGAACACTCTGACGAAAAGGGTGGATTAGACCAGAAAAAGTGCCTTATTATTTTCCCCCTTGTCACTCCTGTCGGCTCCCCCATGTGGAGGTTCGTGCTCGCTGATTGGCTCAAAGTCAAGTTATCGGCTACTGCCTAGCATTGCGATTCTACAAGTAGAAACTGCAGTTTTGGCGGTATCAGGTCGGTACTCAGCAGGTATGTATTTTGTACTAGCAAGAAAAGGAACGGCCTCCTTCTGTGATAAGTAACTATTGGCAGTCTATCTACACTCAGATTTTCTGTGTGTTTCTTGCTTAAGCAGTTTCTGGGAGACAAAGTCCCTGTTATTAAAAAAACCTTGTTGCTTAACAGCAGTGTCCCTCCTCCCCCTAATGTGTTGCAGAGTTTTCAATGTGAATGTTATTTTCCTCGACAGGGCACTTAAGTGAAACCAGAGGACTAGAAAAACTAACAAAATTACTGCCTGCATGGAACAGTGAATAGCTCTTCCCTCATTCTGAGACATACAGTAGTTCATTCTGCTCCATAGAACAGAAAAACAACTAATCAATTCTTGCCAGACCTAACTTGCCTAGATGTGCAGTGGGATGGATTACAATTATGGTTTTTCACATTCCTTGGAAGTGGTGGGAGTTCTGTGTGTGCTGTTCTGTGAAGGAAGTAGTATACAGCGTTGTATGAGATCTTCCATTTCTTGGCAATTCTCGCATGGAATAGCTTTCATTTTCAGAACAAGAATAGACTGACGAGTACCAGAAGAAAGGTCTTTGTTTCTGGCCATTTTGAGCCTGTAATCGGACCCACAAATGCTGATGCTCCAGATATTCAACTAGTCTAAAGAAGGCCAGTTTTATTGCTTCTTTAATCAGGAACACAGTTTTAAGCTGTGCTAACATCATTGCAAAAGGGTTTTCTAATGATCGATTAGCCTTTTAAAATGATAAACTTGGATTAGCTAACACATCGTGCCATTGGAACACAGGAGTGATGGTTGCTGATAATGTGCCTTTGTACTCCTATGTAGATATTCCATTAAAAATAAGCCATTTCCAGCTACAATTTTAATGGACAAAAAATGTGCTTTTCTTTCAAAAACAAGGACATTTCTAAGTGACCCCAACCTTTTGAACAGTAGTGTACATATACAGTACTAGTCAAAAGCTTGGACACACCTACTCATTCAAGGGATTTTACTAATTTCTACATTGTAGAATAATAGTGAAAACATCAAAACTATGAAATAACATAGTAACCAAAAAAGTGTAAAACAATTCAAAATATATTTGAGATTCTTCAAAGTAGCCACCCTTTGCCTTGATGACAGCTTTGCGCACTCTTGTGTTTCAACCAATCAGCTGTGTTGTGACAAGGTAGGGTTGGTATACAGAAGATAGCCCTATTTGGTAAAAGACCAAGTCCATATTATGGCAAGAACAGCTCAAATAAGTGAAGATAAATGACAGTCCATCATTACTTTAAGACATGAAGGTCAGTCAATCTGGAAAATTTCAAGAACTTTGAAAGTTTCTTCAAGTGCAGTCGCAAAAACCATCAAGCGCTATGATAAAACTGGCTCTCATGAGGACCGCCACAGGAATGGAAGACCCAGAGTTACATCTGCTGCAGAGGATAAGTTCATTAGAGATAACAGCCTCAGAAATTGCAGCCCAAATAAATGGTTCACAGAGTTCAAGTAACAGACACATCTCAACATCAACTGTTCAGAGGAGACTGCGTGAATCAGGCCTTCATGGTTGAATTACTGCAACGAAACAACCACTAAAGAACATCAATAATAAGAAGAGACTTGCTTGGGCCAAGAAACACAAGAAATGGACATTAGACCCGTGGAAATCTGTCCTTTGGTCTGATGAGTCCTAATTTGAGATTTTTAGTTCCAAGCGCCATGTCTTTGTGAGACACAGAGTAGGTGGACAGATGATCTCCTCATATGTGGTCCCCACCGTGAATCATGGAGGAGGAGGTGTGATGGTGTGGGGGTGCTTTACTGGGGACACTGTCTGTGATTTATTTGGAATTCAAGGCACACTTAACCAGAATGGCTACCACAGCATTCTGCAGCGATACGCCATCCCATCTGGTTTGGGCTTAGTGGGACTATCATTTGTTTTTCAACAGGACAATGACCCAACACACCTCTAGGCTGTGTAAGGGCTATTTTACCAAGAATGAGAGTGATGGAGCGTTGCATCAGATGACCTGGCCTCCACAATCACCCGACCTCAACCCAATTGAGGTGGTTGGGATGATTTGGACGGCAGCCAACAAGTGCTCAGCATATGTGGGAACTCCTTCAAGACTGTTGGAAAAGCATTCCAGGTGACTACCTCATGAAGCTGGTTGAGTGAATGCCAAGAGTGTGCAAAGCTGTCATCAAGGCAAAGGATGGCTACTTTGAAGAATCTAAAATATATTTTGATTTGTTTAACACTTTCTTTGGTTCCATTATTCCATATGTGTTATTTCATAGTTTTGATGTCTTCACTATTATTCTGCAATGTAGAAAATAATATCAAATTTAAAAAAAACCCTTGAATGAGTAGGTGTGTCCAAACTTTTGACTGGTACTGTATATCTCTTTTGTAATAGCTCTATGTGTAAAAGAAGAATGACCTTGACTAGGCAGCTGACTGTTTGGGTGTGGAAGAACCCATTTGTGAGTCAGGGAGACACTGGTAATGATTCACAGAAAGGCTAATAGCGGACACGCCTACAGAGAAAGCGTGCTAATGGATCTTGGCTGATGTCCCATGCAGCAATCTCTGTTTGCAAAACAGGGTGGAGGGAGGAGGATAACGGATCTAGCCACTGGAACGGAATTCAAGATAAAAGATTGTTCAATCAGCGAGCTATCAGTCGTGATTAATGCCATGATCAGCTTCCTTTTTAACTAGTGAGAAAATGTTGTGAGTAGATCCCAGGATATGGCCAAAAAAAGCCCAAAACTGTTATGTTCTTGGGATCTCACAAGTCTTGTTTAAAGCTTCCTCATATCTCTAGTCTAGCTGGAAGTGAAAAGGCGGTCGGATGTGTAATTGTTATACACACGACGGGCTGAAGACCCAGCCCACAAACAACTTCTCTCTTTCTGTCTTTGGCAGGAGTTGACTCTCGTGTTATGTCACAGCCTATGGGCTCCCCCTTTGTTTGTATTGGGGAATTAACTTGATGGAGTTATGTAGCCTTTCAAGCATTCTATAAGGCTCATCAAACTTCAGGTTGAAGCTAACCAGTGCTTGAAATGTAATAGAAGATGTGACAATGATTCACAATCTGATAATACTCCTCACTATAAGGTCCATACTTTAACTTTTTCACCAGCAAGCAGTGCTTAACTTATTGAACATATCTACTTCTGAGTATACACTTATATGGATAAGGCTGCTGTCATATGCACCCACATTAGAACACCGACACACTAGAATTTAATGTTGGAGAATTTCAGATGAAGCCAATGCTTTTTGAAGTTGTACTTATGATGGACAAAAACGGACAATGATATTGGTCATACACAATTTTAATCTGTTCATGCGTTTGAGTGTGGCCTTCGCCTTAGGATTTCAACCCCTCAGTCGATAACAGCAGTTACTTAGCTTAAAAGAAAGGGATATTTTAGCAAGACCTCGAGGCCAGAGCAACCCCCAGTAGTGACATTGGGGACCTTTAACATTGCATTAGCAATCCCCATATCTCTCTCTATAGGGAAGTAGCTTACTCCCCACACCAACTCAGTTACAGTACATGACCCCTTAAAAGCTGAATAAATTTACATTTGAGTAATTTAGCAGATGCTCTTATCCAGAGCAACTTACAGAAGTGAGTACATACATTTTGGTACTGGTCCCCTGTGAAAATCAAACCCACAACCCTGATGTTTCAAGCGCCATGCTCTACCAACTGATCTACACGGGGCCATAATAGTTGAGGTTGCCTGATGGATTTAACAATGTGACGATGGTGGGAATAAGCCTTTGACATGTTCAGCTGTTCTTGCTGCATGCCATTGATAGTAGTCTACTGATGGTGCATGATTTCAGTTAAAGCAAATTGGAAGCAATTTTCAAAGAGCAGTTGAGGTTTTGGAAAACAAGAACAAATGTTTGAAGGCTTGGCTCAGACTGGCCAAAATGCATTAGGTTGGCTATTCACTCACTACTAAATGCTGAACAAGGTTAATTTGAGCTGAGTGCTTGAAATGAGTTAAGTGTTTTGTTTTCTACTAACAGCAGCCTTCATTTAAAGTGGTGAGATAGAAACCGCACCAGACAGTGTAAATGTTGTGTTTTAAGACATATGGGTAATATTTTACAAAGATGCACACATTACTAATTTAGGCTATGGTGCCTTTTAGATTTTGAATGTTAAGATTTCTGTATCGTTATTTGGCATTATTTTAAGAAAACATTTGAGGCTCAGCTAAACTTGCTCATATTTATTCACCCTCTCTCACACTTTCACCCAAGGTTGAAATGATTAAATTTGAAAATGCTTTAACTATTTCCCTCTTCTCCCATCTGGACCAGGTGCTTCTATTCTGAGCCTGGTTCCTCTCTAGGTTTCCTCCTCCTCGTAGGAAGGTTTTCCAGGCCACTGTGCATCTGCTTGCTCTTTGGAGTTTAGGCCAGGTTACTGTGAAGCACTTGGTGACAACCGCTCAGTGTTTAAAAAGTGCTTTATAAATACATTTGATTAATTTCTTTTTTACTATTTTACCTCTGGCTAGGTGACTGCTGGCTCCTGGCAGCCATTGCTTCCCTCACCCTTAACGAGAAGCTGCTACACAGGGTGGTCCCTCATGGTCAAACCTTCCAAGGCAACTACGCTGGCATCTTCCACTTCCAGGTCCATTCAATCAAACAGAATAGAGGAAATGGAATAGGAAAAACCTTTTAATGAAAGATAATATAATAATACAGCGTTGTAGCCTAAATATGTAAGAAAGAGTGACTTGCCATATTCAGATTGAAGTTTGATTGGAGGTATTTTAAATCAACCTTTGTAGGAGGCTCAATTCCTGAATTATCAGGTCACAGGGATTTTCCACAAAAAAATTCCCAGAGAGACAACAGTTCTGGCATATATTATTAGGTGATTATGGGAAGCACTTAGAAACATATGCTGGAGACGTTATTTAGCTTCATAGGGGAGTATAAAACAATTATAACCTTCATGTCTGACTCCAAATTCTTCACCAACAGTAATGACTGTTTTGTTTGTTCACAGTTCTGGCAGTTTGGAGAGTGGGTGGATGTTGTCATTGATGATCGACTGCCTGTCAAAGATGGCGAGCTGATGTTTGTTCACTCTGCTGAGGGTAACGAGTTCTGGAGTGCCCTGATTGAGAAGGCTTATGCCAAGTATGATTTTCCTAATATTAGCTATTGTCTGTGTCAAAAGCTTTAAATGTTTTTAATGGTACTGTAAAACAGGCTTTAATTCAGGTATACAGTGCATCCATCTTAGAATATAATTGTATTTTTTTTCTACATTTTATTTGCTACACCAAGTAAACAGTGTGTTCATAAAGCATACATGTCACAAGTCCAGTTAGCTCTGACATGTGTAATTGCATCATACATTCCTTAAGCTTTCATAAATCTATGTAGCTATAATGTTATGTTTATTATGTTTGTTTTATGAACGTATATTTCATTTACGAATATTGCAGATAGTGAATACTTTTACATTGTTGCATGAAGGGATATAATTATTTTCCAGGATTGACACATTGTGACATTTTTGTGTTAGACTGAGTGGCTCCTATGAGGCCTTGTCTGGTGGCAGCACCACAGAGGGCTTTGAGGACTTCACCGGTGGCGTGGCAGAGTTTTACGAGCTACGTAAGGCACCTAAGGATCTGTACCGGATCATCGGTAAAGCCCTGGAGAGAGGCTCCCTTCTGGGCTGCTCCATTGACGTAAGTGGCGTCCCTGTTACATGACACACACGACAACCTGCAGTATACATATGCAGTCCTCTCAGATGGGGGTTGTTTCTGGATGGGACCTAGGTCACTGGTTCTAATCTAGGTTGACATTTTCCCCCATTCAGCTTTTAAATTCCCCAAAACAACAGAATCACTCACAACATGAATCTTGGCTTATTTTAAAACAACCTATCTTTCCACATAATGGAATTGGGATCTGCAGTATTCTCATCGTTTTGCCTCTGGGGATGTTTTGAGCCAAAAGTGGTCCCCTAGAATGGGCAGAAATATTGGTTTAGACATTGCCTCATTGGACAGAAATGGGCACATCTTCCCAAACCCATGGGCATACAGTATTTTGTTAGCCTGAAGCTACAATTATAGTTTTGGGCAAAGATGTCATGTCCCAAGTGTGTGTGGTAACAATTGAATATGTATGATGACATCTGTTTGCATTCCCAGATCACCAGTGCCTTCGACATGGAGGCAGTGACCTTTAAGAAGCTGGTTAAAGGCCATGCCTACTCTGTCACAGGTCTGAAGCAGGTGAGTGAGTGAAAATAAGGCTTTGTGGAAAAGTGAGGGTTTTGCCTCTTCCTGCGGGCTGTTTCAAGCCTTAGGCGATTGTGCCTGATTCATACTATAGGGCATCGAACCATACTGTAATAGCTCAGATTTTTCATTTTCACATGATCCTTTCCAGCATGGTTCCATGGTGGATTTGTAAGCAGGCCAGCTAAGTACAACTTAGCATAGCCTGGCTCAGTTTGACCCTAGTGTGAATATGGAATTGGAGGAAAAGGAGTGGTGAAAACAGGAATATAAACAAATCACAAAAAGCAAAATAAGAAGCATTTATTCTCCTCATCTTTCAGTAAACAGGCAATCTTTTACAGAAATTACTTATTTCCAAATTAATAGTTATATGGGCATCTGTGACTATCAAACAACATCATGATTGAGAAATTCTACTCTCAAATTGAAATGTGGCAAGTGGTTAAAATTTCTAAGTAAAATCTGACCCAAATTTTGTGTGTCTGTCTATCATCAAAGGTGGATTTCCGGGGTCGCATGGAGAGGTTGATCCGTATTCGTAACCCCTGGGGTCAGGTGGAGTGGACTGGGGCTTGGAGTGATAAGTGAGTTCACATCACAACCATCATGCTTTTCTGGACAGTGTAGGGCTCAGTCGGGTATAATACTCAATGTGCATCAGCAGTTTTTCTCTTGTCAGTCACTGACAGTCACTCAATTAGCCCATGTCAGCTAACATTTTATAAGATTGCTAGGTAAGTTAGCCAAGCCAGCTATATCTAAACCTTCATGGCTGAATTACCTACTGGGCATGAAGGGCATGTGCCCAGGGGCCCTGATCTTCAGGGGTCCCCTGATCCAGGGGTCCCCCATTTGATATTGTTATTCACCCAGATATCGTATGAACATGGCTTAAGTCGAGGCAAAATGTGCTTTAAAACTGCAACCAAATCTCGCTTAGGGCTCTCAAAAGGCTGGGTGTGTGTCTGTGTACATCTGTTTGTGTGCACGAATTCGCTATTCAATTTCACGGTATACACCATCCAACGAAATGCTTACTTGCAGGTTCCTTCTCGACAATGCAAAAACAATAAGAAATAAGAAAAGTTAAGGATACGAACATAAAGTAAGTTACTAAGTCGAATAATAATTTTAGCATAAGTATAATAGAGGAAGCCACAATTTATAATCTAATATTTACACTTGTTTTGGGGAAGGGGGGATTTGGGGGCAAGTGTTTTTAAATTGCGCAGTATTTAGCAATAACAATAAGAGTCTGTTAGCAGCAGTTGTGATGTGTGTGGGTGGGTGTGTCCGTGAGTGGGTGCATGTGTGCTAAGGTGTGGAGAATGAGAGGCTGCTAGTCAGTCCAGTTCAAGTGTTCAGCAGTCTGATGGCTTGTAGATAGAAACTGTCTCTGAGTCTGTTGGTATCAAATCAAATTGTATTTGTCACATACACATGGTTAGCAGATGTTAATGCGAGTGTAGCGAAATGCTTGTGCTTCTAGTTCCGACAGTCTCGTGCTCCGATACCGCCAGGCTCTTCACCAACCGCTGAAGGGCCTTGCCTTGCGGTCGTGGATGGAGCAATTCCTGTACCAGGCCGCGATTCAACCGGTCAGGACGCTCTCGATAATGCAGCTGTAGTATTTAGAGAGGACCCGGGGTGGCATGCCAAATGTCTTTAGTCACCTTAGGAAGTAGAGGTGCTGTTGCACTCTTTTGACAAGAGTGGTGGTGGTGGTATTGGTTAATGTGACGTCCTCGGTGATGTAGACCCCGAAGAACTTAAAACTGCAGACTCTTTCTACTGCAGTCCTGTTGATGTGGATCAAGGCATGTTCCTTCCTCTGCTTCCTGAAGTCAACAATCAACTACTTTGTTTTGCTGACGCTGAGGGAGACCACAATGCCAGTTCACTTACCTCCTCGCTATAGGCTGACTTGTTGGTGTCATGCAAAGCCACGCAGTCGTGGGTGAACAGGGAGCACAGAAAAGGGCTGAGGACACCCCCCTGGGGGGCCCCTGTGTTAAGAGTCAGTGTGGGGGAGGTGTTGTTACCAATCCTCACAGCCTGTGGTCTGCCCGTCAGGAAGCCCAGGATCCAGTTGCAGAGCTTTGTGTCGAGCTTGGAGGGAACAATAGTGTTGAACTGTAGTCAATGAACAGCATTCTCACATAAGTGTTCCTCTTGTCCAGATGTGTTAGGGCCATGTGAATAGTGATGTAAATGGCATCTTCTGTGGATCTGTTGAAGCGATAGGCAAATTGGAGTGGGTCCAGTGTGCCTGGCATGCTGGCCTTAATGTGGGCAATGACCAGGCTCTTGAAGCACTTCATGATGACCGGGGTGAGTCCGATAGGGTGATAGTCATTTGGGCATGTCACCTTGTTTTTCTTGGGCACTGGGACGTAATGTTCTCCTTGAAGCAGGTGGGGTCTACAGCCTGGGACAGTTTGAAGATGTCAGAGAAGATGCCCCCCAGCTGGTAAGCACTAGGACTGAGATGATATCGCAATTGTTTTTCCATGGCAAAAATGAAACGATGCAGAACAAACTCTTTGGTCCTTTAAAAACCTTCTGTATGTAAAATGTTGTCTGCTATAGCTTGGAAAATAAATAAATGTGACTCTGGATGACAACGTGATGATGTTTGTTACCAACATTAGGGCTGTTTTCCTAAAGAAGGTGAATCTGCTTTGTGTTTTGTTTCCTTGCCACGATACTAACAAGTATCGTGTTACTGGTATCATCCCGGCCCTTGCCAGCACACACTCATCTGGGCTGGTGGGTTTGTGAGTATTCACTCATAAGAGTTTCCCTCACGTTAGCCTCGGAGAGCAAAAGCACCTGGTCATCCGGAGCAGCGAGAGTTTTCCTGGATGTCTGTAGTCTGTAGTCCTTGCCACATGCGTCGTGAGTCTGAGTTGTTGAACATCAATTCAAGTTTGAGTCTTTATTTACTTTTTGCGTCCCTAATGGATTTGCGGAGCTCGTACCTGCTTGCCTTGTACCAGATTTTTTTCTGTACTCTCTCCCTTTAGTTTTAAGGTTGTTGTCAGTAAGATCTTTGCATTACATTTCTATTGATCAGTTAAACAACACTCATCACTGTCTCTCTCTTTTTCTCTCTCTCTCTCCGTATCTGTCTCTCTCTCGGATATTGCTATTAGTTCGTCTGAGTGGGATGCGATTGATCCAACAGAGAGGGAGGACATGAATTGTCACATGGAGGACGGGGAGTTCTGGTGAGTTCACATTCTGAGCTATCACCTTGTGTGTTTTCCACCCACAACTCTGTTGTTTTTCTATGGTGTCCTGTTTGTTGGGGCTGGACCCTGTATACCACACCAGCACCCGATAATAATATAACCCAACCCACACCTGACCCAAACCAGATGGAAATATAAAATATTTTATCAAACCGATTCTGTCTGTCTCCCTTTCCCTGCTCTCTGAATATACAGGATGCCCTTCCAGGAGTTCCTGCGCCAGTTTTCCCGGCTGGAGATCTGTAACTTGACAGCAGACGCTCTGAGTGATGACAGCCAGAGTTTCTGGAACACCATTAAGTTTGACGGAGGCTGGAGGAAGGGCAGCACGGCTGGAGGCTGCCGGAACCATCCAAGTGAGAGAGCACCATGACCACCACACTACACCCACTACCTTGTAGGCACTTGTGTAGACCTGGGAGGATTGGATAGTTGTAAGCAATATGGTAACAATTCCACTAAGGTGGTAGGGGCAAGGAGTTGATTTTGGATTCAGAGATACACTTCAACTTCATCAGTCACTGACTTCATGTATTTTGTTTATCACATGAGTTGCATACATTGTTCATGGATTGCATATGTTGCAACATACAAATATCCTAGTGAGAACATACCATAACATATTTTATAAGGAATATACTGATATTTTGGTGTTATGCTTTCAAGTACCTAGTTATGACATTAGGGGGTGCTGTAGGATCATAGACAGAATCAGATAAAGGAGAGAAGTGAACAGGTACTGCAGCTCTGGGGCCGTATGTATCGGAGGGACGTAATCTAAGATATTTGCCTGTTTGTTTGTTTGTTTGTTTTGTTCACGTGGCAAAGTCACCATACAGACCATATCAACGGCGAAGGTTGGCTAATCTTAAATCGTTTTGCAGGCAATGTCCATGGCTCCGACCGGCATTGCAATTTAGGCAACGGAAATGTGAATGTAATGTGTAGGCTAGCATTCCCATGTTGAAGCCAATTACCTTTTGTGAAAAACTGGGTACATGTTTTTTTTTAACTAGGCCTATTATAGGGTTACTGTAGGCCTATGGCGTTTTAATAAACAGTCTTCAATGGATAAGACGCACAGCCATGCCCTCCTAATGAATTGGAGTTCATGACAACGGAACATCAAACACCGTAAATGCACAACCACATTAAAAGCTTCGGAGCAGGTTTTCATTGGCCAGTGAGTGGTCAAGCCCTTGTTACACCTACAACAAATGAATGAAAAGCGTACCTCTACACTACCGCCAGCTGTTGTGCCGATAATTTCCGCTGTCAAAACAAGAAAAATATTCCTGACACACTCACAGCACTGCGCGAGTGTGCTAAGATTTACGTTTGCGTTTGGTTTGTTAAAATAGAGCCCTGAGTTGAGTTAGAATTGACTGCAGGCGTTTTTACTTGCTATGTTCAAAAGGAGGTAGAACCCAAAATATACATTATCATGACCTCTGCCTTCTGTCTTTGTTAGACACCTTTTGGATCAACCCCCAGTATAAGATTACCCTGCTGGAGGAGGACGACGACCCTGAGGATGAAGAGGAGGCCTGCAGCTTCTTGGTGGCTCTCATGCAGAAGGATAGGCGCCGCTACCGACGCCAGGGCCAGGACATGCACACCATTGGCTTTGCCATCTATGAGGTGAGGGGTCAAAGGTGACATGGTGACATGCCAGTAGCAGAGGAGAAAATTAAGCCGCAATTAAAGTCGATGAAGGGTAGAATAAACTAAAGATACATTTTGCCAAGTAGAGGTAGATTCTGTATATAATGTCTGTTTATTTGATGTGATACCCAGTGACCAAAGTATCAACAGTAAACCAAAACAAAATGTCCCTAAAACTGACCTTGGCCTTTCTATTATTACAGATTCCAGAAGAGGTATGTAACGGTTTCACGCACCCACATAAACACACACACACACACAAACTAGCCCTATCTACCCCCTGTCCTTCTTCTCTCAGTTTAAGGGTTGTCAAAGTGTTCACTTGAAGAAAGACTTCTTCTTGAAGCACTCATCATGTGCACGTTCTGAGACCTTTATCAACCTGAGGGAGGTGAGCGCACGGCTGCGCCTGCCACCCGGGGAGTACCTGGTGGTACCCTCCACCTTCGAACCTGGGAAAGAGGCTGATTTTGTCCTCAGAGTCTTCACTGAGAAGCAGTCGGAGACACAGTGAGTATAGTACAGTATAGTAGTACTTCAGGGATGTGCAACTTAAATGGAGAAATATAGTTCTGTTAGCAGCAAAATTGTCAATCCTAAATAATTTCTCGTCTGGTTTTCTCAATACACCTCAATCAGTTGTTGGTAATTATGTACAGATGTTGGGTCTTAAATTGACCAGTTTCGTTGCAGGAGAAAATAATCCTGCAGTAGGAGGATTTGAATGTTTGAAGAAATATTTAGAATCGCAGCCAGGGGGCAGCTGGAAGCGGCATTTGTATACAATGCAGTATCGTACCTACATTTTAGGCCTACTGCAGGTCCACTGGGCACCAGTTCAACTAGTTTTAAGATGTCCTTTTTCTCGATAATATATACTGTAGATCTAAAAAATCATAGGCTTTCATGGGCCATTGTGTAGCTGAGGTAGCCTACGCAATGGCTCATGAAAACCAATGATTTTTTATGACCATGGGGGGAGTAATATATTTTACATATATACAAAGTATTGGTCATTATGATCATATTATAGTTTAAAAAAATTATACATTTAGTATTTAAATGAAAAGAAAAATAAGTGAGCCTGGATCCCCCAACCCCACATATCCAACAAGACTCCATTCAACCACCCACCCACAATATCTATCTGTGTAATTAAGCTATATAAAATGACAGTTGTTGATGAGTATGGCTGCATTTCAGATACATTTTTGTACATTTGAATGTTGGTGTAATAGGACTTAGCCTAGCGTTTGACTGCCCCCGCATGGAGAGAAAAATATAACTTTTCAGGAATCACATTTGAATTTCCTGATGCAGTAGGAAAATTATCAGCGACAAAAGCGTGATCAAGTTAAGATTTGACATCGGTATACCACTAGCTTCTAGACATTGGCACAATTTGGTAAAGAATTGGAATAAGAGTCTGTGGCTATTGTTTTGTATGGCTATTACTGAATGTAAAAAGCAGCTTTGGTATATTCTAAACAATGCATGTAAATATTTATGGAATTTATTTTAAATAGTTGCTATGTCATTTCAGAGAACTGGATGATGATGTGGTGGCAAACTTTGAAGATGAGGTAAAGAGACAAGCTTAGATGTTCAAGTGTCAACTCCCTTGCAATAAGTGCTTACACCAAGGACTTGACTCAGGGGTGCAAATACTTATGCAATTGAGACATTCCATTTTTCATTACGGGAAAAATAAAAATGTATTTTTCTTTAAGTTTGAAAGTGTGGAGTAGGTGTGTGTGCATACATACATACATACATACATACATACATACATACATACATACATACATGCATACATGCATACATGCATACATGTATCAACATGGATGGACAACCGAGTCTTTATCTTCACAGGAGGACATCTCAGAGAGTGACATTGAGGACTCATTCAGGGCCATGTTCGCTCAGTTATCTGGGGAGGTGAGTTTGAAATTTGGTTTTGCTCCGAAGCGCATTTGAGTGGAAAGATAATGTGTTTTATGTTTAACAACATGGAAACATTTTGAGTACAAAACCATTATCTGCTTTATGTTTTAGGACATGGAGATCTCTGTCCGTGAGCTCAGGACCATTCTCAATAGGGTGGTGACCAAACGTAAGTAGTGTTCATTCAATGCTCTACAGGTCCAGGGGGTTTAGTGACTCATCATCCATTCAATGCAATTTCTGAAATGTGGTCTGTTATCCTATATTCAGGTAAAAGCTGCAGACACCATTGATGTTTTTAAATCACTTTTAAAACCCCACCTTTTTAGCCGGGCCTTTAATAAGTGATTATTTTACACATCTTCTGTGATCTTATGTTTTTTTATTTATCCTCTTTTAATGCTTTAACTTTTTTCATTTATTGTTTTAATGTAAAGTGTGGTATAATTTTAAATTTGATTTGATTCCCAGACAGGGACCTGAAGACTGATGGGTTCAGCATGGAGTCCTGTAGAGGCATGGTCAGCCTATTAGACGTATCCTTCCTCAGCTAGTCACTTTAACACTCCCTACCCTTCATTTCAATACATACTCAACTTTATTTGGGCAAAGGATATATTACGGCAGTATTAATGAAAAATACAATACATACATAACCAATTGCATGATCACAAAAAAAAACATTACTTTGATATGTGACAATAACAGACAAATGTTGCACTCCATTTCCAATTGCTATCATGACACCTTGACTCACCTGTCACGCAGAAAGATTGCAGCGCTCGCCTTGGTATAGTTGAGTTTCAGATTCTGTGGAATAAGATCAGGAAGTGGCTGGTGAGTTGAAATATGCTGATAATTGTATGACAATATTTCACTTCTGTAATAGTAAAATTGACAATGGCATGCAAGAATGCAAGGCTCTTATCTCTTCTTTTCCCAGGGAATCTTCCGCCAGTTTGATCTGGACAAGTCTGGATGTATGAGCTCCTATGAGATGCGTCTGGCCTTGGAGTCTGCTGGTGATTACTCTATCTTCGCACTACTGCATTGGTGTTGTTCAGTAGACACGAAACAAGCACAAATATTTTTGAATAGAGTAAAACAGAGATAAACTAGCTACCTGAACTTGAAAATAACGTGTAGGTTTTGCTACAGTGTACCTACTGAACACAATCCAGGGGCTTCAATGAAACAGCTAACGACGATAACTTTTGTACTATAACTCTACATTATTTATGCACTACAACACATTATGAATTGCAGAGTTGATGTTGTCAATTAAGTCAATGACATTATAGGTAATTCAGTACTGTTGATATCACAAGAGGTTGGTGGCACCTTAATGGTCCCGTGTGGCTCAGTTGGTAGAGCATGGTGTTTGCAACACCAGGGTTGTGGGTACGATTCCCACGGGGGACCAGTTCGGAAAAAGAAATGTATGCATTCACTACTGTAAGTCGCTCTGGATAAGAGCGTCTGCTAAATTACTAAAATGTAATGTAAATGTTAATTGGGAAGGACAGGCTTGTGGTCATGACTGGAGCTGAATAAGTTGATGCCATCCCATTCGCTCTGTTCCAGCCATTATTATGAGCCGTCCTCCCCTCAGCAGCCTCCACTGGTTGATATCAATGGATATCACTGCTTTCATCTTTACAGTCAGACTACAGTAGCCTGGTTCCAGATCTGTTTGTGCTATCATGTCAACTCCTTGTCACTTATTGCCATTGCATTACTATGAGTTGACATGATAACACAACCAGATCTGGGACCAGGCTTAGACAATGTGATGTCGGAAAAACACTCTTTGGTTTTCATGTGTTACATGCTTTATGACCTTCACAGGATTCAAACTGAACAACAGGCTGAACCAGGTGCTTGTGGCCAGATATGCTGAAAACGAGGTCATCGACTTTGATAACTTTGTCTGCTGTCTGGTCAAGCTAGAAGCCATGTTCAGTATGTATTTTTTTTGTCTTTGACTACACAACCTGGTCCAGAAACAACATTTAGTCCTGAAAGTATTGGATATATGTAAGCTCCCCTATGCCTGATTGGAATGGTTAGTGGAGCCATTATCACCATTTTGCATACATATCTGATTCTTTTAAATCTACAAAGGGGGGTGAAGGCTAGGCCAGCGATTGTTTCTGGACTGTGATTTTGTGAATGAATTCACATTATAATTTCATAACTAGGACCAGGATAGATTTTTGACTTCTGTCTGTACTGGTAGTTCTGTCCTCCAGCACCAAGACATTGATGTAATGTCCTCTGAAGCTTACAGTCATTCATCACATCTTCATACCTTAATCATTTCCATAAATATTCTACTTATCACACATTAAAGGGATACTTCAGGATTTTGACAATGAGCATGCTAGCAAATACCCATAGACTTAGTCTTTGTGATAACGCTAGTTAGTATTGGCTCACAAAACGACCTCTACCTTCCTTCATACTGGACACAGAGACATAAAAAATGGTATCCACAAGTTTATCCAACTCTGGGGAAGTAGATAAATGGCCTCATTGCCAAAATCCCAAAGTATCCCTTTAAGCTTCAAAGCATGTGAATTGTCCATGCACTCTTCTATGAACTGGGGCATTAATATTACTTCTGCTACTCAACATAACAAAAAACAGTCAGCAATGGTTTTTCATTTGTAAACAGCAAGCAGGGAAATAATTTCACAGAGATGTTTCGTTATCAGTCGTTAACAGGGGGGGTGCATCGAATTACAGGTTAAAGATGTCATTGGTCAGATGGTCAAGAAAAGTTAATGGCCTTAATTATAGATAGTGTTAAAGCACAATTAAAAATATATATATTTCCCCTTATTTTCACAGAGGCCTTCCAGGAGTTGGATAGAGAAGGCACTGGAACTGCTGAAATGAATATCACAGAGGTGAGACCATTTGAATTTCAATGCTGTGTCTTTTGATCACTGATTCACTATGGAAAACATAACCTTATCCACTCTGTCTTTGTCTCTCACAGTGGCTGTATATGACCATGTGTGGTTGAAGTGTATGGTGATCTTGTATGCTGTAGAAGAGGACACATACACTCCCATAGTAGAGGACAACCATAGCCTCAAAGTGCCTCCAAAGCATCTCAGTGCACCCAAATAAGGCTTGCATCATCTCAAACAACCCCAAAGAAACTACTACTTCCTGCTGTTGAATCACCACTACAAATACCTTGCTGCCTCTGCTCAATAACTTGGCAATTGCATTTAACCTGGTCGATTACACGTGATGAAAATTAAATGCTCTACTTAGGGAGTCGCTGCATATAAATCACTGCACGCATTATACAATGGCAAAGCTTTCAGGGCATACTGTTGTGCAAAGAATGCCTGTATTTTTTAAGTTTCATTCCAAACCTCTTAGGTTTTCCTCTTTTGTTTAACCATCAAATTCAGATGCTAGTCTGTAATAAGAGATGTTGACATCATACTCTGTGACATTATGTATTTTTTGGCTACCATTCGCAGGTTCTTGGATTATAGAAAGTATGTAGAGCTGCTAATGAACTGCAAATTGTACTGATGCCTTAGTCTTTAGGATACCTCAGTACAGTAAACTACATCAGTTAAAGACAGAAATATAACTAATCTTTTTCTCAAGATGGCAATTTTAGTCTAAAAATCGGTGAGGGTACTTTCAACTAAAACACTAAATGTAGGAAAGGGACTCATCAAAATGTGACAAGGTAAAAAGTAACTTTGATGCATATACTGAACTGCACATTTTAATTCTGCGAAGAATGTCACTGAATAAAAACTGACTGATCATGTAACTTTTGAGTTATTCGTTTTCTAAAGATGATTAAGAACATGGTTAATGCAGTTATAATCCCTAATGCAAACAAGGTGTGTATGAATGTAACTTTTTTTATTATTATTTATCATTGATATGAAAGATAAGGTCCTTTTGCTTCCAAAACCGTACCGCAAGCAATGCATGTTAATGTTCAGACCAAGCGTCAGGGATCTTTAAAGAACTCTCCCCTACAGAAGACTCCTTTGTCCAATATCTTATAATGTAATGAAACTTAGTCATGATCAAGCACTACCCCAACACTTGGTTTGCTGAGAGGTAGGAGAAATCTAACCACTTTCATATTCATACATTGACATGCAAGGACTAACAGTCCATGAGATCTTGATTAAACATTTGAAAGCTACATACAACCTTATCTTTTGGGTTATGATGATACATGACTTATTAATCATGAGGCATTTAATGACTCTTCCAGAATAAGTGGGTAAATGATATGACCATTGAACATGGATGTAGCAGATTTCTCAAGATGAAACATTACATTTGATACATTTATTGTTCAAGCCCTCAGTTACAAATGACAGTGGGAATAGTGACATCAACAAGAAACTGTCCTCTGCTGGGGCAGGTCTATGGGTCGGAGTCAATGCTGTTCTACTCTTTGGTCTTTGCGTCCTTGCTCTCGATCAGTCCAAGAAGAAAGGCATCTGGTTCTAGTAGTGTTGTGTCGGTTTTCGCACCCAGGAAGCGAGATGTGAGCTCGAGGTCCTCAAGACGCAGACGTACCCTGCTCCCCCTCTGGTACTTCTCTCCATCCACTGTCGGTCGTTTACATACACAATGGAACTTGGCACCAAAGTCAATGTACAAATCGTTTTTGATTATGTGAAAGATCTTCCCGATTACCATTTTGTCCTTTGCTTGTCCCATCTGCATGAGAGGAGAATTTCGTAGCAATGACGCAAATGATTTTTCATTTCTTGTTGACCCAAGTCTGACAGTAGTTCCCGTCTGATTGTGTCTTTTCTGAAGGTCTGTGTGTTGTTTATATGCTGCAGCGAAACTACTTTACACCTTGTCGGCTGCTGGTTTTTTGCGTTTCTTCCATCGCTTTTCCTTCCGATGTCTCCCCGCTATCTGTATCAATTGCTCGTTTTGGAAACACACATGTGCCAGTCCTCAGACCTGACACTACTTGCACTACCTTGCACAAAGCTGCCATGTTGGTGTGTCTGCCGCAAAGGACGATGGGTGTTTTATTTGTGTTACATTTAAATAAAAAAAGGAAGGAATACCACAATAATCCAATTCGTACTGTATAAAAATAACGAACTTACATTTGTGGTGGCAAAATTAGTATAAAAAAACAAAGCCCTTAAAAAACGCCACATCGTCACGTTACTTAACGAGCTCTCTTTTTTTAAGCTCTCCGGCTTCCGTAGCATAAAACATTTTGACGTCAGCGTAAATATCCGGTGGTAGCTCTACAAAGTATTCTTACATTTCTGTGCTCTCTTTGGCAACATCATGGAGTTGTTTCTTTCTGGTCCACTTCTTCAGTTTTGCAATGCTTCTTTTCCTACTGGAGCATCTGTTCGTGATCTAGTTGATATTTTTACGAAAGAAAAGGTTAGTATCAAAATGATCGTGTTATCAATTAAACTGAAATATTACTTCATAGGTTCCACATCCAACAAGCTAGCTACTGGTAGCTAGATAACTAATGCGGTATTAGCGGAAGCTAGCTAGCTAGCGATCTAGTTTAACAGACTTTGCCAACCAGGATTTGAACATACGTAGTATTTTCTGCTATGCTATTCTGCGCAGTTTTAATTTTTGTTTATAACTAACTAGCTAGCTAGTACTAATACTAATAGGGATGTGCGTCTTTCCCTTTCAAGACGATTTGATACGCATTTATAACGTTAGATGGGCTCCGATGCGATTCAATAACGAAACATTTCTCTACATTTTAGTCATTTAACACATGGTTACCAAGCTTCTTTTTGGTGGGTTTATAAAGAACTCCGTCCGGCTTTAAACGAAATCTTGAAAGTTATAATAGTAAAATGCACAAGGTACAATTTCGAAATTGAGTAGTCACCATCAGGTCCTCTTGTCATGTTTGTCATTGCATACCTTTTTAGATAGCTATTTATAACTTGTCAGAAATGTCCAGATCAACTAGCCTATGTCTGCATGTTTTTTTTGTTGCCCTTAGATAATGTTGTAATTTTTTAGTCACTCAAATATTAAATAGGCTAGACACTACAAATAGCAAAATGTATAGAATTGCAACAAAACAGTAGCTTTAAAACTGGGAAAAAAATTACAAATTCTGCGCCCCATGATAATGTGTAGAATTGCAGGAAATAAGCTTTAACCCTGCAAAATTTTCCCCACCAACAAGAGGGGTGGGTGTGAACGGTTTGTGTCATGGACAGTGCTTTTGCCGATAGAAATAGACGTGGGATGTTACCCAATGCTGGAAGTGGGGGCCCCAATTGAAAAAGTTTGAGAACCCCTAATTTAGCAGATGTTGTAATCCAGAGTGATTAGGAAACTGTCTTGGTAAAGGAGTATATGTTATGCCTTATTGTATTTGTTCATTGACAAAGCATTTTTAATATAGAGCATCAGTTTTTCCTGGTTTTGGGTTTTCGTTGTTGATTATTTGGACGAATCGAGATTGGGCGAAGGCGTTGCTTAAACTGATATCCACTAGAATCCGCACCCACAAAGTCAAAATAGGCTGTATCGTAAAAATTCTTGAAAGCTTATTTGGTACGTGAGGTTATTTGATGAAATAGAAGTTTCGTAATGCACAAGTTAAGAGTGTACTGATATAAGTAGGACACGTGGCATCCCGTCAACTTTGAGAGAAAACACTGTCGGAGTTGTCTCTAAATGGCTATGCATATTCATGTAATGAAGCTAGTAGCATAGCATCTCTCTCCATTGAATACAGACGGTTGACGTCAACAACCCTAATTTTAAAATATAAAAAAGGATTTCAGTAATGAGATTTATCCACCAATCCAGATAAAGGATAGGCGGGAGCTAAACAGCCCGCCGTGCCGCTTTGCGGACCGCGACTCCCATTATTTGGGCAGAGAGACATGTATCTTGTCAGTATATCCATAATCTTTGACAAAGGTAATCACAATTGTTATTGAGATTACGTTTTATATAGTTTAGGCAGCCGCTAGTGGGCGCTAGATCTGTACATTCATCTAGGATTGATGTGTGTTCCCTGTAATACACCCGTGTAGCCGTGGACCGGCTCGTACATAAAGCATATTCCATTCAGGCTGCATAGGCATAATTTTCCTCCTTTGCTTTCTATAATGGCGATCCGGCAGAAATAAAACAGGAAAAATATGTGTACTGTCTTAACACGAAAATGGTGGTGGAAGATGTTTTCGGACAATTTAGGATGTTGCACACCGCTTTCTTAGGATGTTGCTCACCGCTTTCGAAAGTGCGCACTCCTGACTTTTCAGCTGAAATCACCATCAGATTTTAAGTCTTAGCGCTAGTAATATATCAATATTTATCCTTTAAAAAATAGCGAATAAATGGCATGAATTTGGATTTCACCCCCGTCTCATCAAATGGTTTGGGAGTTTTGACACACTTGAGTGAGCTTCTCTTCTGCTTCAACCAAGCAGTGCGGATAGCTAAAGAAGTCATACCCAAGAAGACTCGAGTCTGTAATCGCTGCCAAAGGTGCTTCAACAAAGTAAAGTAATGGGTTTGAAACTTATGTAAATGTGATATGTGTTTATTTTTAATAAAGTAGCTAACATTTCTAAAATCCAGTTTTTGCTTTGTCATAATGCAGTATTGTGTGTAGATGGGGGGGGGGTAAAAAAAATCAATTTTAGAATAGGGCAGTAACGTAACAAAGTGGGAAAAAGTCAAGGGGTCTGAATACTTAAAGTTTTTTTTTTTAACTAGGCAAGTCAATTAAGAACAAATTCTTATTTACAATGACGGCCAAACCCGGACGACGCTGGGCCAATTGTGCGCCACCCTATGGGACTCCCAATCACGGCTGGATGTGATACAGCCTGGATTTGAACCAGGGACTGTAGTGAAGCCTCTTGCACTGAGAAGCAGTGCCTTAGGCCGCTGTGCCACTCTGCACGCACACTCTGTTTTCAAGTGAAACTATTGCTGATGGTGAACCTGAACAATCAAAGTAAAATGGAATGTAATCTCAGATCATCATGTGTGTATCCAGATGAGTTGTCTCCTGCGGTAGCTTTGGCTTCATTTATTTCGGTAACAGCACGTTTTGATAAAAATAACCTAGCAAATGATATACTCATCTAATAAAGCCTATTATTGCTCAATCCATTTTACAAACATTTGAATGCTAAAGGTGACGCATAGATGTGCCAGATCAGGAATAAGCCTACCTCTCGTTGGTCAGTGCGTAAAGCTGCATACAGTGTGCGATTTGACTAGGCTACTGATATTGCATGGGGTTGTAGCTCAATGACTGTCAACACAATTAAATGCTTAGTTCTACACTGAAGGAGAGAACGCAGTTGTTACAAAATATTATTTATTTTCCAAAGGTAGAAAGTAATTTGAGGGGAAAAAATTGGGACAGATGATTCGTAACGTTTGAATCGATTTCCTGGCCTATGCTACATTTGGATCGGTTTGGAGTCCTGAAGACCAACCGCACTCATATCTTAAACATTTGAACCGGGGACCGATGCATATTGTTCAATCATTACGTCCCTACTAGCTAGCTACTTGCCTAACGTTTCTTCTATCGTTTTCAGGGAATCCCGTCATCGGATCTCTATGTCAAGAATAATGGACGACTATCAGAGCTTGATGAGAAATTGCAGGCTGGAGCGGTGTATCGACTGGAGCCTCGTCTCTGTGGAGGGAAAGGAGGTAACTAAGTAGTTATTAGTCTGCTTGTCCCTTAGACTTACAATAACAGGTTCATTACTATAACTTCTATCTAGATGGTTAGCTAGCTACTTAACCTCTATGGGCTAGGTGGCACGTCACCGTCCCACTCTATTCAACAGCCAGTAGAACAGCTTGGCGAGAAATACAAAAACCTCAAATGCAATCATTTCAATTTTTCAAACATACGACTATTTTACACCATTTTAAAGATAAGACTCGTTAATCTAACCACATTGTCCGATTTCAAAAATGCTTTACAGCGAAAGTGAAACATTAGATTATGTTAGGAGAATACATAGCCCAAAATAATCGGAGTCATTTTCCAAGCAAGCATATATGTCACAGAAACCCAAAACGCAGCTAAATGAAGCACTAACCTTTGATCTTCATCAGATAACACTCCTAGGACATTATGTTATACAATACATGCATGTTTTGTTCAATCAAGTTCATATTTATATCAAAAAACAGCTTTTTACATTGGCGTGTGATGTTCAGAAAATGTATCCCCACCGAAAACTTCCGGTGAATTTACTAAATTACTCATCATAAACGTTGACAAAATACATAACAATTATTTTAAGAATTATAGATACAGAACTCCTTTATGCAATCGCTATGTCAGATTTTAAAATAGCTTTTCAGCGAAAGCACATTTTGCAATATTCTGAGTACATAGCTCAGCCATCACGGCTAGCTATTTTGACACCCGCCAACTTCGGGACACACTAAACTCAGAATTAGTATTAGAAAAATTGTATTACCTTTGCTGATCTTCGTCAGAATGCACTCCCAGGACTAATACTTCCACAAGAAATGTTGTTTTTGTTCCAAATAATCCATAGTTATGTCCAAATACCTCCATTTTGTTTGTTCGTTCAGGTCACTATCCAAAGGGTAACGCGCGAGCGCATTGAGACAAAAAAATTCAAAATGTTCCATTACCGTACTTAGAAGCATGTCAAACGCTGTTTAAAATCTATTTTTATGGTATTTTTCTCATAAAATAGCGATAATATTCCAACCGGACAATAGTGTATTCATTCAAAGAGGAAAAGAAAAAACAGCATAGTCTCTTGAATGCGCATATCCAATCTCTTAGTCACCAGGCAGACCACTGACAAACTGAGCTACCAGACTCTGCCCAGAGACAGGAGACGCCTCAATCCGCTTTCTGAAGGCTTTAGAGAGCCAATGCAAGCCTTAGAAAGTGCTACATAACACCAGAGATACTGTAGTTTCGAAAGGGACTAGAAAGAACTACAAATTCTCAGACAGGCCACTTCCTGCTTGGAATCTTCTCAGGTTTTTGCCTGCCATATGAGTTCTGTTATACTCACAGACACCATTCAAACAGTTTTAGAAACTTCAGAGTGTTTTCTATACAAATCTACTAATAATATACATATTCTCGTTTCTGGGCAAGAGTAGTAACCAGTTTAAATTGGGTACGTTTTTTTTTATCCGGACGTGAAAATACTTCCCCCTAGCCCAGACAGGTTAAGAAAATGATAATATACTGTTAAGCCTAAAGTTAGTGGGCAGGTGTGAAATGTTGCTAACATTATTCTGAATAAGTGAGTAAATTAATAACTAACTGTTCCATTATTTGTAACTGGCAGGCTTTGGGTCTATGCTTAGGGCTCTTGGGGCACAAATTGAGAAGACCACAAACCGCGAAGCCTGCAGAGACCTAAGCGGAAGGAGACTAAGAGATGTCAACCATGAGAAAGAGTAAGATGGTCACCCACAGACTCAATTTTATCTGGTATTTGAAGTATTTTTCTAAATGGGTGTTTTTGATGAAGCTCGCCTGGTGGATTTGATTGTCAGTTTGCACTTTTGGTACAATGGAATGGATAAATTGCATGAATAAATAGGTAATGAAAATATTGTGTGTGTGTGTGTGTCTTTAGGATGGCAGAGTGGCTTAAGAAGCAGGCAGACCGCGAGGCAGAGAAGGAGCAAAGGCGTCTGGAGAGACTGCAGAGGAAGCTGGCCGAGCCCAAGCATCACTTTACAGACCCAGACTACGAGCAGCAGTGCCACGACCTCTCAGAACGCCTGGAGGACTCAGTTTTAAAAGGTGTGAATTTCAAATGGCTATTTAGAATGAAATGGTAGAATAGTATGTTTTATTGTCCATTTTGTAAGAATGGTGATGTTTATTTTTCACCCAACCCCTCTTAGACACACGGAAGCTGCAGAGCCCCTGGTGTAATTTTTATGGACATATATTTATATATACACTACCAGACAAAAGTTTTAGAACACCTACTTGTTCAAGGGTTTTTCTTTCTTTTGACTATTTTCTACATTGTATAATAATAGTGAAGACATCAAAACTATGAAATAACATATGGAATCATGAAGTAACTCAGTGTTAAACAAATCTAAATATATTTTAGGTGTTAGATTCTTCAAAGTAGCCACCCTTTGCCTTGACAGCTTTGCACACTCTTGGCATTCTGTCAGCCAACTTCATGAGGTAGTCACCTGGATTGCATTTCAATTAAGGTGTTCCTTGTTAAAAGTTCATTTGTGGAATTTCTTTCCTTAACTTCTATGGGCTAGGTGGGACGCTGCCTGCGGGACACAGCCAGTGAAATATCAGGGCGGCAAATTCAAAAACAACAAAATGTCATAATTCAACTTTCTCAAACATACAACTATTTTACACCATTTTAAAGATGCGCTGCTCCTTGGTGTAACCACATTGTCCGATTTCAAAAAGGCTTTACAGCGAAAGCAAAACATTAGATTATGTTAGGAGAGTACATAGACAGCAAGGAAATGTGTCAGTAAAACCCAAAACACAGCTAAAAGAAGCACTAACCTTTGACGATCTTCATCATATGACACTCCTAGGACATTATCAAACAAAACATACATGTGTTGTGTAACAAAGTTCATATTTATATCCATAAACAGCATTTTACATTGGCGCGTGATGTTCAGAAAATGTGTTCCCACCAAATCGTCCGGTGAATGTGCACATCAATTTACAAAAATACTCATCATAAACGTTGACAAAATATATAACAATTATTTTAAGAATTATAGATAGACTACCCCTGGATGCAACCGCTGTGTCAGATTTTAAAATAGCTTTACGGAGAAAGCACATTTTTCAATATTCTGAGTACATCGCTCAGCCATCACAGAGAGCTATACAGACACCCGCCAAGTTCGGGGGCAACCTAAACTCAGAATTAGTATTAGAAATATTCTCTTACCTTTGCTGATCTTCGTCAGAATGCACTCCCAGGACTGCTACTTCCACAAGAAATTTTGTTTTTGTTCCAAATAATCCATATTTATGTCCAAATACCTCTTTTGTTCATGCGTTTAGAGCACTATCCGAAGGCATAATGCGCGAGCGCGGTACCAGAGACGCAAAGTCAAAATGTTCCATTACCATATTTAGAAGCATGTCAAATGCTGTTAAAAATCAATCTTTATGGTATTTTCAACGTAAAATTGTGATAATATTCCAACCGGACAATAGCGTATTCATTCAAGGAGAAACAGAAGGAGCGGCGTGCTCGCAGGATCGAGCATATCCAATCCCTTTGTTGCCAGGCAGTCCACTCAGAAACTGAGCTCCTATTATCTGCCCAGTGACAGGAGAATGCTCAAACTACTTTCTGAAGGCTTTAGACAGTCAATGGAAGCCTTAGGAAGTGCAACCTAACCCCACGGATACTGTAGTTTCGAAAGGGACTAGAAAGAACTACAATTTTCAGATCCTCCACTTCCTGGTTGACTTTTTCTCAGGTTTTTGCCTGCCATATGAGTTTTGTTATACTCACAGACACCATTCAAACAGTTTTTTAGAAACTTCAGTGTTTTCTATCCAAATCTACTAATATGCATATTCTAGTTTCTGGGCCAGAGTAGTAACCTGTTTAAATTGGGTATGTTTTTCATCCGGCCGTGAAAATACTGCCCCCTAGCCCAGACAGGTTAGTGCATTTGAGCCAATCAGTTGTGTTGTGACAAGGTAGGGGGGGCTTTACAGAAGATAGCCCTGTTTGGTAAAAGACCAAGTCCATATTTTGGCTCCCAAGTGGCGCAGCGGTCTAAGGCGCTGCATCTCAGTGCTAGAGTCGTCACTATAGACACTCTGGTTCGAATCTATGGCTCTAAAACAACCGGCTGTGATTGGGAGCCCCATAGGGCTGCGCACTATTGGCCCAGCGTCGCCAGGGTTTGGCCGTCATTGTAAATAACAATTTGTTCTTAACTGACTTGCCTAGTTAAAATAAAAATTTCAAGAACAGCTCAAATAAGCAACGAGAAACAACAGTCCATCATTACTTTTAAGACATGAAGGTCATTCAATACGGAACATTTCAAAAATCTTGAAGAATTTCTTCAAGTGCTGTCCCAAAAACCGTCATGCGCTATGATGAAACTGGCTTTCACGAGGACCGCCACAGGAATGGAAGACCCAGAGTTACCTTCGCTGCAGAGGATAAGTTCATTAGAGTTACCAGCCTCAGAAATTGCAGCCCAAATAAATACTTCACCGAATTCAAGTAACAGACACATCTCAACGTCAACTGTTCAGAGGAGACTGTGAATTAGGCCTTCATGGTTGAATTGCTGCAAAGAAACCACTACTAAAGGACACCAATAAGAAGAAGAAACTTGCTTGGGCCAAGAAACACATGCTATGGACGGACATTAGACCCATGGAAATTTGTCCTTTGGTCTGGAGTCCAAATTGGAGATTTTTGGGCAGTGTGGGTGAACGGATGATCTCTGCATGTGTATTTCCCACCGTAAAGCATGGCGGAGGAGGTGTTATGGTGTTGGGGGTGCTTTGCTGGTGACTCTGTCTGTGATTTATTTAGAATTCAAGGCACGCTTAACCATCATGGCTACCACAGCATTCTGCAGTGATACGCCATCCCATCTGGTTTGGGCTTAGTGGGAATATCAGTTGTTTTTCAACAGGACAATGACCCAACACACCTCCAGGCTGTGTGTGTGTGTGAGAGAGTGAGAGAGTGAGAGAGTGAGAGAGTGAGAGAGTGAGAGAGTGAGAGAGTGAACCACCTCAACCCAACTGAGATGGTTTGGGATGAATTGCATCACAGAGTGAAGGAAAAGCAGCCAACAAGTGCTCAGCATATGTGGGATCTCCTTCAAGATTGTTGGGAAAAACATTCCAGGTGAAGCTGGTTGAGAGAATGCCAAGCGTTTCCAAAGCTGTCAAGGCCAAGGGTGGCTATTTGAATCTCAAATATAAAATACATTTTGATTTGTCTAACACTTTTTTGGGTTACTACCTGATTCCATATGTTATTTCATAGTTTTGATGTCTTCACTTATTCAACATAAAGAAAACCCGTGAATGAGTAGGTGTATCCAAACTTTTGACTGGTGCTGTATATATATATATTCTTAATGATATGTGCTGTGGAAAATGATTGCAATCTAAAGGGCTGTTTGTTCCATAGAACTAATTCAAGGATGAGTAACAGTCTGTTTTTTAGGAATGCGAGCCTCTTCCAGCGGACCAGTGAAAGTTGACGAGGCACCGAAACGCAAAAAGCCACCTCCAAACAAAGGCCAAACGAAAAGCAAGAAGAAATGCTTTTGGTGAATGAGCTTTGTCATCTTGGTTTAAATTTTTTTTATATATATAGATATAATTATCTTTGCAGCCTTTAAAATAAAAAAAACATGCCAAAAGTGTCATGAGGACAAAACTTTTAGTGAAATGTTTTGGATATTACAGGACGGGTGTTGGTGGCCTGGATGACCTGGACAGCTCTGAGGATGACGGTGATGCAAGCGAAAGCGGGAACTCTCCCTCCACATCTGCTTCAGGTTCAGGGGTACCCGATTGTCCCGTAAAGGGAGCAACGTCAGCTCACACATCAGCCCCTCAGAGCAGAGCGGAACAAACAGCAACTTCAGAAGCTCCTAGCGCAAGCAGCAACTCCATCTCAGGACCCAGCTCTCCAGAGAGCCAAGCAGAGGTGCAGACACGATCTCAAGCAGAGGCAGCGGCTTCGTGTACCAGTGGTAGTGGGGAGCAGAAGGAGGTGGTCCCCACAGAAGAAACATTCCCAAAGACCGACAATCTAGGCGTAGCTCAGAGTAGCGTCAACCAAGCCGCTGTGAGTTTCTTAATGTTCCACTCAAGATTTGTCCTCTTGGGCCTTGTTAGTTCATTATTTAATGTTTTACATTTTCATTATCCATACTTGCTCCTTCGTTGTTCTGGGTCATCACAGAAATAAAGCAGCTTTCCTTGTGACCATAATGCAAATGAGATGTTGGGATGACCAAAGATGTTTAATGGCTCACAATGCACCATGAATAGGACTTTGCAACAAGACCAACAGTTACTATCTGGTATCCGTTACTTTTAAAGATTAACTCATGTGTGTTTCTCCCCTGGTATGCAGTGTGAAGATGGGCCCTTAGACCTCCAGGCAGTGCACTCAGACAAGGAGTTGGAGACTTTAGGGTTGGACAGGCTAAAGGCGGAACTGATTGCACGAGGGATGAAGTGTGGGGGAACCCTGTCCGAGCGCGCTGCTCGCCTTTTCTCCACCGTAGGGCTTTCTGCAGAGGACATTGATCCTGCCCTATTGGCCAAACCCAGCAAGGGCAAGAAGCAATGACTGCCTAGTTTCTATTACAGCACCATATAATAATGAGTCTTATGCTGAGTGGACTCTTGATAACTTGGTGACAATTAAGGCAACAGATATAACTATGCCATGAGCTCCAGATTTAGTGTGATTATTTTTGTTTGCCCCATATAGTTGACACAATTAAAGATTGTTGGCTATTGGATATATCCCAGAATTCTCCTGTTCTTCTGTTCTCAAAGCATTTTTGAATTATTTTCTGGAGTAAATTTTACTTTTTGAAATTCTTAAGTCAATGAACTGTCCCTTATGTTGGATGAAATGTCACAAATGAAATTAGGTCCTTTTTTTTCACAGTAGCTAGGTTTCTGTCCAATTGGTGACAATTTTCATGCAAATATTCTAAAATGATATGTGCATTTTCCAACTAGAGATGTTACCATCACGTGACTCCAAGTCTACTTTGATATGATGGTTATTATATAAACATTTGAGTGTGAAGGTGTTTCCACTGCCATTTCTCGTGTAAATTATTTTTCCAGACACAAAGTTCACACCTTGTCTAGCCTTTTGTGTTTTGTTGACATTTGGAAAGTTTAACACAATTTGCTGTTTCCAAAAGGCCTGTTGTGACTTTTTTAATCCAAAGTACTTAACTCGCATAAAAAGGTTGGATGGCAACCTGGTTAGTGAGTGGTTGTTCTCACAACCAAAATATTTTTAGGACAGAGTTATCTTTGGCTTAAATTTTAGGTTCATAACTCTGGAAATGGCTTTCTTGTTTTTCTGTGGTCTTATATGTACTTATGTTACTATTTGGATGTATGGTTGAATAAAAGGACTTACTGTATTGTGTGAAGCCAAAATACATGAATGTGACTTATTTTTTTAAACCATCAACAATAATATTATGGCCATGATGGCGCAATCAACATTTGAGTCATCTCTGTGTACCTCAGAGCCCCTGGGTGATCGGGGCTATCAATATGATTGACAGCCCTCCTGTTCTCACGCGGGCTAGCAGTGGGAGAATGCGTACAGGAGAACATCTGGACACGGTTGGAGCATCTATCCCTAGTGGAGGTTCGTCCTGGCCTTGTAGGGAAAACCAAGGGGACATTGCGTGTTTACACGTGATGCAAACAGGTACACCTCGGCTCTCCCGAACCGTTCCCATATTTGGAGAACAACGTCAGGGTGCAGATGCCACTTGTCTCCGGGACCCCCACGAGACATGAGGTCTGCTCCGACGTTCTGATAGCCTGGAATGTGTGTTGCTGTCAACGAGCGAAGGTTCTCGTGAGCCCATAGCCGCAATTCCTCCGCCAGCCGGTGGAGTGCAGAGACCTGAATCCTTGGCGATGTATGTAGGCTATTGTGGTTCTGTTGTCCAACCAGACCAACACGTCGTGCCACCGTTGGCTAGACACAAAGTGGGTCTGAACCAGGTCTGAATCTGTCTCCAACTCTAGGAGGTTGATGGGGCGTCCCGAGGGAGGGGACACACCTCCGAACGCCCGAGCCTGGCATGTCCCTCCCCATCCAGTCAGACAAGCGTCTGTAAACACTGGAATGTAGGAGGACACTGCCTATTGGAACCCCTTTCGTCAGGACGCATGGGTCTCTCCAATAGTTCAGGTCCGCTCTGAGCGAGAGGGGAACTACCAACAACCGATGACGATGCCTCACTGAGTCTAGTCGTAGTTGAGCAAACCATCGCTGTGTTCTGCGCATGTGCAGAAGTCCCAGCGGAACCACAGTGTGGCCAGATGACATCAGACCCAAAAGTGTCATGACGGAATACCCCGTCACCATGTGATTCGGATAAAACTTTTGTAGGGCTTGCGACAAGGCAGCCCGCCGAGGATCCGAAATCCGAGCCTTCATAGTCAGTGTCTAGCTGTGACCCCAGGTAGACAATCCGATGACTGGGCCAAGGCGCGCTCTTTTCCCAATTCACAGCGAACCTCAGACGTGTGAGATGAATCACTGTCTGTGTCGTGTGTGCGATCGCCAGCTCTGCTGATGGGGCGAGAACCATTAAGTCTTTTGCATACATATCTGGATCTTTTAAATCTGCAAAGGGGGGTGAGGGCTAGGCCAGTGATTGTTTCTGGACTGTAATTTTGTGATTGAATTCACATGATCATTTCATAACTAGGACCAGGAGAAATTCTTGGCTTCTGTCTGTACTGGTTGTTCTGTCCTCCAGCACCAAGAAATGGATGTAATGTCCTCGGAAGCTTACAGTCATTCATCACATCTTCATACCTTAATCATTTCCATTAATATTCTACTTATCACACATTAAAGGAATACTTCTGGATTTTGACTATGAGCATGCTAGCAAATACCCATAGACTTAGTCTTTGTGATAACGCTAGTTAGTATTGGCTCACAAAACTACCTCTACCTTCCTTTATACTGGACACAGAGACATAAAAATGGTATCCACAAGTTCATCCAACTCTGGGGAAGTAGATAAATGGCATCATTGCCAAAATCCCAAAGTATCCCTTTAAGCTTCTATGCATGTGAATTTTCCATGCACTCTTCTTTAACTGGGTCATTTATATTATTCTGCTACCAAAGATAACAAAAAATGTTTCAACAATAGTTATTTTTCATTTGTAAACAGCAAGCAGGGAAATACTTCCACAGAGATGTTTCGTTAACAGTCTTGTTCATTGTGTCCAAACTCCAGACTTCTACTTTAAAGTTGTTAATAATTAGACCCTAATGTGATATTTGACTCGTTAGACTGGGGGGAAGGTGGGGGGGAGGGGGGTGCCTGCAGTGGTGCCTTCAATCGAATTACAGGTTAAAGATGTCATTGGTCAGATGGTCAAGAAAAGTTCATGGCCTTAATTATAGATAGTGTTAAAGCACAATTCAAAAAATATATATTTCCCCTTATTTTCACAGAGGGCTTCCAGGAGTTGGATAGAGAAGGCACTGGAACTGCTGAAATGAATATCACAGAGGTGAGACCATTTGAATTTCAATGCTATGTGTCTTTTAATCACTGATTCACTATGAAAAACATAACCTTATCCACTCTGTCTTTGTCTCTCACAGTAGCTGTATATGACCATGTGTGGTTGAAGTGTATGGTGATCTTGTATGCTGTAGAAGAGGACACATACACTCCCATAGTAGAGGACAACCATAGCCTCAAAGTGCCTCCAAAGCATCTCAGTGCACCCAACTAAGGCTTGCATCATCTCAAACAACCCCAAAGAAACTACTACTCCCTACTTTTGAATCACCACAACAAATACCTTGTTGCCACTGCTCAATAACTTGGGAATTGCATTAACCTGGCCAATTACACGTGATGAAAATGAAATGCTCTACTAAGGGAGTCGCTGCATATAAATCACTGCACGCATTATACAATGTCAAGGCTTTCAGGGCATACCGTTGTGCAAGAAATGCCTGTATTTTTTAAGTTCCATTCCAAACCTCTTAGGTTTTCCTCTCTTTTGTTTAACCATCAAATTCAGATGCTAGTCTGTAATAAGAGATGATGACATCATACTCTGTGACATTATGTATTTTTTTGGCGGGTTCTGTGAGAAACGGAGGCGCCGACACTTTGGTTATACATGTAACCTGTGGTTCCAGACGCCCATGAACGCAGCACGAGTCTGAGCTACACTGAGGCGCCCGCCTGTGTTAGTGTGCGGTCTCCCAACAGCGATAGCGTCATCGGCCCAACATGGAGCTGTTCTTTAAACCTTTAACCACATTACTCCTGAAGGTGTGTGGTACAAAGCTTTTATGAGGTATAGCATGGCGGCTCATCAAGAGCGTCCGCTTTGCTGCCCTCATGTCATTCCCACTCACAACGTCCTCCTGTGTGTAATCAGCTACGTACTCATTGTGGACTGTGCTAGACACAGGGTGGTGAGAGGAAGAGAGATAGAGAAAGAAGGAACCTTAACGGTCTCAAGTTTGTTATGGAAAAGAGGTTCTCTTGTGACGAAGTCAAATGGAACACATTCTTTATTAACAACTGACATATTGGCTCCTCCATCCCTTTGCAGGGTTGGGGGAAGAACAGTGGGCGCTGTCACACCGGATGCTGCGCTCTCTCCCCCTCATCCCGTCAGGGTCGCCGTCTCTTCTGGCTGCCCCTAGGTCGCCAGGGTGACGAAATGAAGACCTCTCTCGCTGGTGGAGAAGCTGCTTTCTCTGGTGCTGCCGGAGAGGCGGGGCCCGCTCCAGGTGCATCGGGTGCTGCCGCTCGACGGGCTCTCCATCTGGCTCTAGACCCATGTCTACTGGAGACGGTGGAGCGAGGAGGCTCTTTTGAATCCGCTCTAGACCCTCCTGCCATTGGCAGGCCAAAACGCACCGTCGCATCTTTGACGGCGGCTCCAAAGAGGCCGCTGTCAGAGATGGGGGCGTTCAACAGGGCGGCTTTGTCGGTCTTCTTCATAGCCGTCATAGACAGCCAGAGGTGTCGTTCCACGACCACCGAAGTGGCCATGGACGTCCCCGCGCATACAGCCAACGCCTGAGTGAGATGGAGGATGGCGCCGGAAATCCTCGACGCTTCCTCTATCTCCTCTCCCGACAACGCAGTCTTACCCGTGGTGAGACGGGACAGAGAGGCGGCCAGGAGGGCAATATTATTAGCTGCTGCTACAGCTTGAACACCTAGAGCGAAGGACTTCCCTGCCAGCTGGGCTGTGAGTCTGTCCTTAGTCGTAGGTAATGTGGGTTTCCTGGATGACGGCCAGGAGCTCGAACCTGGGACAAGGTACGCTGCCAGAGCGTCCTCGAGCCTAGGGATCTCCTGAGGCCGTGCTCCGTCCACTCTGGTGAATGGGATGTACGCCTTCGCCGGCGCCCTGGCCTTTAAAGGCGCCTCCCATGCAACCTCCACATATTTTGCCAGTGAGGGCATGGCAGGTGCTAAAAGCACAGCCGCCCGTCTCGGTCTAGAGTAAAGGCCGCCCACCATCATATCCACCTCCGTGTTGGGTGGAATGGGGGGCAGTGCAATGTCTAGACGGCTCGCAGCCCGCTCAATGAGCCCTGTAAAATCAGAGCGCAGAGAGGCCGTTGCGTAAGAGGGGGCTGCTGAAAATTCAGAGCCCGTCTCTTCCTCGCCCAAGGAGGTGAAATTCCCCGCGCTCCCCCTAGGGAGAGGGGTCATTTCAGCTTCGGTCGGGAAATCTCCCCTGAAAAATGCCCACCGCTGTCTCCTCTCCTTTAAAGAAAGGAGGTTGCAGCTAGGGCATTCCGGGGGGTCTGTGAAACCGCCCTGAGCGTACTGTGAACCCAAACACACGAAACATAAGTAGTGTGGGTTCGTTGCCGCCATAGTGGAGCAGCGACTCTGAGCACTTAAAAGAGCTTTTGGGAGTGGAAAAAGTGTGCTCATGAAGAACGACGTCGATACCAGGAAGTCGACGGTGGTTTCGTCCTGAATCTTCTCTCTTCTGTATAGGCTTCTTCTTCTTCTTCTTCTTCTTCTTCTTCTTCTTCTTCTTCTTCTTCTGTCCAGTCCAGTCCAGTCCTGTCGCTGAAGATAATGGGAGTCTAAATGAGGGGAATCGTCCCATTATATATGGACACCTGTACTCCTATTGGCTGCGTGTTTGTGCATAATTGTTTCTCAGGCTAGTCGCTGCCTAGGCGGGGTAAACCAATTGAAGCAGAGCTCCCCTGTGGGGCGGAGCTCCACGACATAGAACAAAGTTAGCCGATAGTTACCGGAGTGTAACTCCAGTTCTGAAGGTTTTGGATATATGTAAGCTCCCCTATGCCTAATTGGAATGGTTAGTGGAGCCATTATCCCCATTTTGCATACATATCTGATTCTTTTAAATCTGCAAAAGGGGGTGAGGGCTAGGCCAGCGATTGTTTCTGGACTGTGATTTTGGGATTGAATTCACATGATCATTTCATAACTAGGACCAGGAGAGGTTTTTGACTTCTGTCTGTACTGGTAGTTCTGTCCTCCAGCACCAAGACATTGATGTAGTGCCCTCTGAAGCTTACAGTCATTCATCACATCTTCATACCTTAATCATTTCCATTGATATTCTACTTATCACACATTAAAGGAATACTTCTGGATTTTGACTATGAGCATGCTAGCAAATACCCATAGACTTAGTCTTTGTGATAACGCTAGTTAGTATTGGCTCCCAAAACTACCTCTACCTTCCTTCATACTGGACACAGAGACATAAAAATGGTATCCACAAGTTCATCCAACTCTGGGAAAGTAGATAAATGGCCTGTAACGGTCGTCGTAGTAAGTGGACCAATGCGCAGCGGGTTGAGTGCTCATTATATATTTATTTTGAACACTTAAGAAAACAAAACAAGAAAACGTACGAACAGGATTACAGGCTAAACACAGCTATGCAATCACAACTTCCCACAAAGGGACAGGTGAAAACAGGGCTACTTAAGTATGACTCTCAATCAGCAACAACGATGTACAGCTGTTCCTGATTGAGAGCCATACCAGGCCAACATAGAAATACAAAACAAGAACATTACCCAAAAACCCCCGGAACACATAAATCAAACACCCCTCTTACATAAATACATATCCCATAAACCCCGAACCACATAAAACAAATACTCCCTGCCACGTCCTGACCAAACTACAATAACCAATAACCCCTTATACTGGTCAGGACGTGACATGGCCTCATTGCCAAAATCCCAAAGTATCCCTTTAAGCTTCTATGCATGTGAATTGTACATGCACTCTTCTTTAACTGGGTCATTTATATTACTTCTGCTACCAAAGATAACAAAAAATGTTTCAACAATAGTTATTTTTCATTTGTAAACAGCAAGCAGGGAAATACTTCCACAGAGATGTTTCGTTAACAGTCTTGTTCATTGTGTCCAAACTCCACACTTCTACTTTAAAGTTGTTAATAATTAGACCCTAATGTGATATTTGACTCGTTAGACTGGGGGGAAGGTGGGGGGGAGGGGGTGCCTGCAGTGGTGCCTTCAATCGAATTACATGTTAAAGATGTCATTGGTCAGATGGTCAAGAAAGGTCATGGCCTTAATTATAGATAGTGTTAAAGCACAATTCAAAAAATATATATTTCCCCTTATTTTCACAGATGCCTTCCAGGAGTTGGATAGAGAAGGCACTGGAACTGCTGAAATGAATATCACAAAGGTGAGACCATTTGAATTTCAATGCTATGTGTCTTTTAATCACTGATTCACTATGAAAAACATAACCTTATCCACTCTGTCTTTGTCTCTCACAGTAGCTGTATATGACCATGTGTGGTTGAAGTGTATGGTGATCTTGTATGCTGTAGAAGAGGACACATACACTCCCATAGTAGAGGACAACCTAAGGGAGTCGCTGCATATAAATCACTGCACGCATTATACAATGGCAAGGTATTTTTTAAGTTCCATTCCAAACCTCTTAGGTTTTCCTCTCTTTTGTTTAACCATCAAATTCAAATGCTAGTCTGTAATAAGAGATGATGACATCATACTCTGTGACATTATGTATTTTTTGTCTACCATTCGCAGGATCTTGGATTATAGACAGTATGTAGAGCTATAGGCTGCTAATGAACTGTAAATTGTACTGATGCCTTAGTCTTTAGGATACCTCAGTACAGTAAACTACATCAGTTAAAGACAAAAATATAACTAATCTTTTTCTGAAGATGGCAATTTTAGTCTAAAAATTGGTGAGGGTACTTTCAACCAAAACTCTAAATGTAGGAAAGGGACTCCTCAAAATGTGACAAGGTAAAAAGCAACTTTGAGGTGTATGCTGAACTGCACATTTTAATTCTGCTTAGAATGTCACTGAATAAAAACTGACTGATCATGTAACTTTTGAGTTATTCGTTTTCTAAAGATGATTAAGAACATGGTTAATGTATAGTTATAATCCCTAATGCAAACAAGTTGTGTATGAATGTAACCTTTTTTTATTTATTATTATTTATCGTTGATATGAAAGATAAGGTCCATTAGCTTCCAAAACCGTACCGCAAGCGATGCATGTTAATGTGCAGACCGAGCGTCTGGGATCTATAAAGAACTCTCCCCTACAGATGAAACATTCGTCCAATGACTTATAGTATAATGTAATGAAACTTAAGAGTCATGATCAAGCGCTACCCCAACACTTGGTTTGCTGAGAAGTAGGGTGGGACTGGAGAAATGTAATCACTTTCATATTCATACATTGACATGCAAGGACTAACAGTCCATGAGATCTTGATTAAACATTTGAAAGCTACAACCTTATCTTTTGGGTTATGATGATACATGACTGTTATTAAGCATGAGGCATTTAATGACTTCCAGAATAAATGGGTAAATGAAATGACCATTGAACATGGATGTAGCAGATTTCTGAAGATAAAACAGAAACATTACATTTGGATACATTTATTGTTCAAGCCCTCAGTTACAAATGACAGTGGGAATAGTGACGTCAACAAGAAAAACTGTCCTCTGCTGGGGCAGGTCTATGGGTCGGAGTCAATGCTGTTCTACTCTTTGGTCTTTGCGTCCTTGCTCTCGATCAGTCCAAGAAGAAAGGCATCTGCTTCTAATAGTGTTGTGTCGGTGTTCGCACCCAGGAAGCGAGATGTGAGCTCGAGGTCCTCAAGACGCAGACGTACCCTGCTCCCCCTCTGGTACTTCTCTCCATCCACTGTCGGTCGTTTACATACACAATGGAACTTGGCACCAAAGTCAATGTACAAATCGTCTTTGATTATGTGAAAAATCTTCCCGATTACCATTTTGTCCTTTGCTGGTCCCATCTGCATGAGAGGAGAATTTCGTAGCAATGACGCAAATGATTTTTCATTTCTTGTTGACCCAAGTCTGACAGTAGTTCCCGTCTGATTTTGTCTCTGCTGAAGGTCTGTGTGTTGTTCATATGCTGCAGCGAAGCCACTTTTCACCTTGTCGGCTGCTGGTTTTTGCGTTTCTTCCATCGCTTTTCCTTCCGATGTTTCCCCGCTATCTGTGCTGTATAACGACTTGCAAATATCAATTGCTCGTTTTGGAAACACACATGTGCCAGTCCTCAAACCTGACACGACCTTGCACAAAGCTGCCATGTTGGTGTCTGCCGCAAAGGACGATGGGTGTTTTATTTGTGTTACATTTAAATAAAAAAGGAAGGAATCCCACAATAATCCAATTCTTACTGTATAAAAATAACAAACTCCTTACATTTATGGTGGCAAAATTAGTATAAAAAACAAAGCCCTTAATAAACGCTACATCGTCACGTTACTTAAAAAGCTCTCTCTTTTTTTTAAGCCCTTCTGCTTCCGTAGCATAAAACATTTTGACGTCAGCGTAAATATCCGGTGGTAGCTCTACAAAGTATTCTTACATTTATGTGCTCTCTTTGGCAACATCATGGAGTTGTTTCTTTCTGGTCCACTTCTTAATTTTTGCAATGCTTATTTTCCTACTGGAGCATCTGTTCGTGATCTAGTTGATATTTTTACGAAAGAAAAGGTTAGTATCAAAATGATCAATTAAACTGAAATATTACTTCATAGGTTCCACATCCAACAAGCTAGCTACTGGTAGCTAGATAACTAATGCGGTAATGTTATTAGCGGAAGCTAGCTAGCTATCTAGTTTAACAAACATGCCAACCAGGATATGAACATACGTAGTATTTTCTACTATGCTATTCTGCGCTGTTTTTTATTTATTTTTTATAACTAACTAGCTAGTACTGGCAGTACTAATACTAGTGGGGATGTGCGTCTTTCCCTTTCAAGACGATTCGATACGCATTTAACGTTAGATGGGCTCCGATGCGATTCAATAACGAAACATTTCTCTACATTTTAGTCATTTAGCACATGGTTCCCAAACTTTTTCTGGTGGGTTTATGAAGTACTCCGTCCGGCTTTAAACGTAGTCTTGAAAGTTGTCATAGGAGAATGTGCAATTTCGAAATTGAGTAGTCACCATCAGGTCCTCTTGTCATGTTTGTCATTGCATACATTTTTAGATAGCTATTTATAACTTGTCAGAAATGTCCAGATCAACTAGCCTATGTCAGCAGGTTTTTTTTGTCGTTTTTTTTTTGCCCATAGATATTGTTGATATTTTTTTAGTCACTCAAATATTGCATGAATGCACATTAGATATAGCAAAATGTATAGAATTGCAAAAAGAAAGTAGCTTAAAAACTTCACTTTTTTGTGCGCCTCATGACAATGTGTAGAATTTCTGGAAATAAGCTTTAACTCTGCAAAATTCTCTCCACCAACAAGAGGGGTGTGAACGGTTTGTGTCATGGATAGTGTTTTTGCAGGTAGAAATAGACGTGGGCGTGGGATGTTACCCAATGCTGGAAGTGGGGGGCCCCAATTGAAAAAGTTTGAGAACCCCTGATTTAGCAGATGCTGTAATCCAGAGTGATTTACAGTTAGTGCTTTAATCTTAAAATAGCTAGGGGGGACAACCACATATCACATGCATATAAATTAACATTTTCCTCAAAGTAGCTATCATTAGTCAGAGCTAGAAAGGGGGGGATGCAAGTGCTGGTTCAGTTGTTTATTTTTGTTAATCTCTTGTGTACAGATGAAACGCAAAAATCTGTCAAAGCCCAAGTAGAACAACATACGCTTGGTCCAAGACTTGCTTGAATATAGGGATCTGATAAATGATGGATTTACTCTTTTTCTTGATTTTTCAGCTGAAATCACCATCAGATTTAAAGTGTTAGAGCTAGTAATATATCAATATTTATCTTTAAAAAAATAGCGAAGACAAAGCCAATGAATAAATGGCATGAATTTGGATTTCACCCCCATCTCATCAAACGGTTTAGACCGTTTGGAAGTTTTGACACACTTGAGTTAGCTTCTCTTCTCCTGCTTCAACCAAGCAGTGCGGATAGCTAAAGAAGTCATACCCAAGAAGACTCGAGTCTGTAATCGCTGCCAAAGGTGCTTCAACAAAGTAAAGTAATGGGTCTGAAACTTATGTAAATGTGATATTTTAGTGTTTATTTTTAATAAATTTGCAAACATTTCTAAAATCCAGTTTTTACTTTGTCATAATGCAGTATTTTGTGTAGATGGAGGGGAATACATTTAATTTTTTGAATTTTTTTTTAGAGTAAGGCAAATTGTGTAACAAATTGTGGAAAAAGTCAAGGTCTCTCTGAATACTTTAAAAAAATGTGACCTTTATTTAACTAGGCAAGTCAGTTAAGAACAAATTCTTATTTACAATGACGGCCAAACCCGGACGACGCTGGGCCAATTGTGCGCCACCCTATGGGACTCCCAATCACGGCTCGATGTGATACAGCCTGGATTTGAACCAGGGACTGTAGTGAAGCCTCTTGCACTGAGATGCAGTGCCTTAGGCCGCTGCGCCACTTTCTGAATGCATATGCACACACACTCTGTTTTCAAGTGAAACTATTGCTGATGGTGAACCTGAACAATCAAAATAAAATCGAATGTAATCTCAGATCATCGTGTGTATCCAGATGAGTTGTCTCCTGCGGTAGCTTTGGCTACATTTATTCCGGTAACAGCACGTTTGATAAAATAACCTAGCAAATGATATATTCATCTAATAAAGCCTATTATTGCTCAATCCATTTTACAAACATTTGAATGCTAAAGGTGACGCATAGATGTGCCAGATCAGGAATAAGCCTACCTCTCATTAGTCAGCGCTCAAAGCTGCATACAGTGTGCGATTTGACTAGGCTACTGATATTGCATGGGGTTGTAGCTCAATGACTGTCAACACAATTAAATGCTTAGTTCTACACTGAAGGAGAGAACGCAGTTGTTACAAAATATTATTTATTTTCCAAAGGTTGAAAGTAATTTGAGGGGAAAAAATTGGGACAGATGATTCGTAACGTTTGAATCGATTTCCTGGCCTATGCTACATTTGGATCGGTTTGGAGTTCTGAAGACCAACCGCACTCATATCTTAAACATTTGAACCGGGGACCGATGTGTATTGTTCAATCATTACGTCCCTACTAGCTAGCTACTTGCCTAACGTTTCTTCTATCGTTTTCAGGGAATCCCGTCATCGGATCTCTATGTCAAGAATAATGGACGACTATCAGAGCTTGATGAGAAATTGCAGGCTGGAGCGGTGTATCGACTGGAGCCTCGTCTCTGTGGAGGGAAAGGAGGTAACTAAGTAGTTATTAGTCTTCTTGTCCCTTAGACTTACAGTAACAGGTTCATTACTATAACTTCTATCTAGATGGTTAGCTAGCTACTTAAGAAAATGATAATTTACTGTTAAGCCTAAAGTTAGTGGACAGGTGTGAAATGTTGCTTACATTATTCTGAATAAGTGAGTAAATGATTAACTAACTGTTCCGTTATTTGTAACTGGCAGGCTTTGGGTCTATGCTTAGAGCTCTTGGGGCACAAATTGAGAAGACCACAAACCGCGAAGCCTGCAGAGACCTAAGCGGAAGGAGACTAAGAGATGTCAACCATGAGAAAGAGTAAGTTAGTCACCCACAGACTCAATTTTATCTGGTATTTTGAAGTATTTTTCTAAATAGGTGTTTTTGATGAAGCTCACCTGGTGGATTTGATCGTCAGTTTGCACTTTTGGTACAATGGAATGGATAAATTGCATGAATAAATAGGTAATGAAAATGTAGTCATTGTGTGTGTCTTCAGGATGGCAGAGTGGCTTAAGAAGCAGGCAGACCGTGAGGCAGAGAAAGAGCAAAGGCGTCTGGAGAGACTGCAGAGGAAGCTGGCCGAGCCCAAGCATCACTTTACAGACCCAGACTATGAGCAGCAGTGCCACGATCTCTCAGAACGCCTGGAAGACTCTGTTTTAAAAGGCACGAATTTCAATTGGATATTTAGAATGAAATGGTAGAATAGTATGTTTATTGTCCATTTGTAAGAATGGTAATGTCTGTTTTTCACCCAACCCCTCTGAGAGACACGGAAGCTGCACAGGGCCAAACAGTGCAGAGCTCCTGGTGTAATTTTTATAGAGATATATTTATATATATACTTCCGGGCACAAGTTTTAGAACACCTACTCATTCAAGGGTTTATCTTTATTTTTACTATTTCTACATTGTATAATAATAGTGAAGACATCAAAGCTATGAAATAACATATGTGATCATGTAGTAATCCAAAAAGTGTTTGAAAAATCTAACATCTAAAATATATTTTGATTTGTTTAAGTAGCCACCCTTTGCCTTGACATCTTTGCACACTCTAGGCATTCTGTCAACCAACTTCATGAGGTAGTCACCTGTAATGCGTTTCAATTAAGGTGTGCCTTGTTAAAAGTTCATTTGTGGAATTTTTTTCCTTAATACATTTGAGCCAATCAGTTGTGTTGTGACAAGGTAGGGTGGGGCTTTACAGAAGATAGCCCTAGTTGGTAAAAGACCAACTCCGTATTATGGCTCCCGAGTGGCGTAGCGGTCTAAGGCGCTGCATCTCAGGCGTCACTACATTATTTCAAGAACTTTGAAGGTTTCTTCAAGTGCAGTCACAAAAACCATCAAGCACTATCATGAAACTGGCTTTCATGAGGACCGCCACAGGAATGGAAGACCCAGAGTTAACCTCTGCTGCAGAGGGTAAGTTCATTAGTTACCAGCCTCAGAAATTGCAGCCCAAATAAGTGCTTCACAGAATTCAAGTAACAGACCCATTTCAACGTCAACTGTTCAGAGGAGACTGTGAATTAGGCCTTCATGGTTGAATTTCTGCGAATAAACCACTACTAAAGGACACCAATAATATGAAGAGACTTGCTTGGGCCAAGAAACGTGAGCAATGGACATTAGACTGGTCTGATGAGTCCAAATTGGAGATTTTTGGTTCCAATGGCCGTGTCTTTGTGAGTTGCAGTGTCGGTGAACGGGTGACCTCTGTATGTGTATTTCCCACTGTAAAGCATGGAGGAGGAGGTGTTATGGTGTGGGGTTGCTTTGCTGGTGACACTGTCTGTGATTTATTTAGAATTCAAGGCACGCTTAACCAGCATGGCTACCACAGTATTCTGCAGCGATACGCCATCCCATCTGGTTTGGGATTAGTGGGAATATCATTTGTTTTTCAACAGGACAATGACCCAACACACCTTTAGGCTGCGTAAGTGCTATTTTACCAAGAAGGATAGTGATGGAGTGTTGCATCAGATGGCCTAGCCTCCACAATCACCTGACTTCAACCCAACTGAGATGGTTTGGGATGAATTGCACCACAGAGTGAAGGAAAAGCAGCCTACAAGTGCTCAGCATATGTGGGAACTCCTTCAAGATTGTTGGAAAAACATTTTGAGAGAATGCCAAGCGTTTGCAAAGCTGTCAAGGCCAAGGGTGGCTATTTGAATCTCAAATATAAAATATATTTTGATTTGTGTAACACTTTTTTGGTTACTATATGATTCCATATGTTATTTCATAGTTTTGTTGTCTTCACTATTATTCTACCATGTAGAAAATAGTAAACATAAAGAAAAACCATTGAAAGAGTGCGTATCCAAACTTTTGACTGGTGCTGTATATACGTTTCTTAATGATCTGTGCTGTGGAAAATGATTAATGTATAGAGCTGTTTGTTCCATAAAACTAATTCAAGGATGAGTAACGGTCTGTTTTTTTAGGAATGCAAGCCTCTTCCAGCGGACTAGTGAAAGTAGACGAGGCACCAAAACGCAAAAAACCACCTCCAAACAAAGGCCAAGGGAAAAGCAAGAAGAAATGCTTTTGGTGAATGAGCTTTGTCATCTTGGTTTAACATTTTTGTAAAAAAATAAATATATAATAATAATCTTTGCAGACTCTTAAAAAAATTAAAACATGCCAAAAAAATGGCATGGGGACAAAACTGATAGTGGAATGTTTTGGCTATTACAGGACAGGTGTTGGTGGCCTGGATGACCTGGACAGCTCTGAGGATGACGATGATGCAAGCGAAAGCGGGAACTCGCCCTCCACATCTGCTTCAGGTTCAGGGGTACCCGATTGTCCCGTAAAGGGAGCAACATCAGCTCACACATCAGCCTCTCAGAGCAGAGCGGAACAAACAGCAACTTCAGAAGCGCCTAGCGCAAGCAGCAACTCCATCTCAGGACCCAGCTCTCCAGAGAGCCCAGCAGAGGTGCAGACACGATCTCAAGCAGAGGCAGCAGCTTCGGGTGGTAGTGGGGAGCAGAAGGAGGTGGTCCCCACAGAAGAAACATTCCCGAAGACCGACAATCTAGGCGTAGCTCAGAGTAGCGTCAACCAAGCCGCTGTGAGTTTCTTAATGTTCCACTCAAGATTTGTCCTCTTGGGCCTTGTTAGTTCATTATTTAATGTTTTACATTTTCATTATCCATACTTGCTCCTTCGTTGTTCTGGGTCATTACATTTACATTTGAGTCATTTAGCAGACGCTCTTATCCAGAGCGACTTACAGTAGTGAATGCATCCATTTCATGTATTTAAAAAAAAAATGTTTTGTACTGGCCCCCCGTGGGAATCGAACCCACCACCCTGGCGTTACAAACACCATGCTCTACCAACTGAGCCACAGGGAAGGTCATCCCAGAATTTAAGCAGCTTTCCTTGTGACCATAATGCAAATGAGAAGTTGGGATGACCAAAGATGTTTAATGGCTCACAATGCACCACGAAAGGACTTTGCAACAAGACTAATTGCAGTCATGCAAAATAGAATAGTGTAATGAACAGTTACTTTTAAAGATTAACTTGTGTGTTTCTCCCCTGGTATGCAGTGTGAAGATGCACCCTTAGACCTCCAGGCAGTGCACTCAGACAAGGAGTTGGAGACTTTGGGGTTGGACAGGCTAAAGGCGGAACTGATTGCACGGGGGATGAAGTGTGGGGGAACCCTGTCCGAGCGCGCTGCTCGCCTTTTCTCCACCGTAGGGCTTTCTGCAGAGGACATTGATCCTGCCCTATTGGCCAAACCCAGCAAGGGCAAGAAGCAATGACTGCCTAGTTTCTATTACAGCACCATATAATAATGAGTCTTATGCTGCGTGGACTCTTGATAACTTGGTGACAATTAAGTCAACAGATATAACTATGCCATGAGCCCCAGATTCGAAGTGTCTGATTATTTTGTTTGCCCCAAATAGTGGACACATTTAAAGATTGTCCCAGCTATTGGATATATCCCAGAATTCTCCTGTTCTCAATGCATTTTAGACACTTTTTCTAGAGTAGATTTTACTTTTTTTAAATTCTTAAGTCAATGTACTGTCCCTTATGTTGGATGAAGTGGCACAAATTAAATTAAGTTTCTCGTTATCACAGTAGCTCGGTTTTTATCCAATTGGTGACAGATTTTCATGCAAATATTCTAAAACGAAATGCGCAATTTCCAACTAGAGATGTTACCATCACGTGACTCCAAGTTTACTTTGCTATGAGGGTTATTATATCAACATTTAGAGTATGAAGGTGTTTCCACTGCCATTTCTCATGTAATTAATTTTCCAGAAACACAAAGTTCCCACCTTGTCTAGTTTATTGTGTTTTGTTGACATTTGGAAAGTTTACCGACACTATTTGTTGTTTCCATCTGGACTGTTGTGATTTTTAATTTTTTTTATCCAACGTACTTTACTCACATAAAAAGGTTGGATGGCCACCTGGTTAGTGAGTGGTTGTTCTCACAACCAAAATCTTTTTAGGACAGAGTAATTCTTTGGCTTAAAAATTTGGTTCATTACTCTGGAAATTGCTTTCTTGTTTTTCTGTGGTCTTATATGTACCCATGTTCTTTATTTGGATGTATGGTTGAATAAAAGGCCTTTCTCAATGTTTCAAGGAGTTATTGTATTAAGTAAAAGTACATCAACGTGACTTTTTTTCTCCTCATCGAACAAAAGGGGTTATCAGATGTTTTAAATCAAGCCTGACTTTAAAAAAAATTAGCAAGCCATCGTATTCCCTAATGTCTTTAGTCAGAAATCACAAATGTAGCTAATAAAGGTGAATTCATTTAAAGCCGCAACCTGCCATTTCAACAGCCTGCCCCTGCCGCTTTGTTTGGTTAATTGAGGGATGGGGCTGAGGAAATGTAACCATTCTCAAATTCACAGCGAGCTGGATGCAAGGATTGATAGTCTGAGATTGGCATGGTAGTTTTAATCTTATTTAAACTACAAATTGTTTACAAACACTTATACTGAACAAAAATAAGATGCAACATGTAAAGTGTTGGTCCCATGTTTCTTGAGCTGAAATAAAATATCTTAAATATGTTTTTTGAGTGTATTGAAAAAGTCTCATTTTGTGCACCCTTTTGTTAAACAGCATGATCATTACACAGGTGCACTTTGTGCTGGGGCCAATAAAAGGACACTGAAAGGTGCAATTTTATCACACAGCACAATGCCACAGATGTCTTGTTCTGAGGGAGTGTGCAATTGGCATGCTGCCTGCAGGAATTTCCACAAGAGCTGTTGCCAGAGAATGTAATGTTAATTTCTCTACCATCCGCTGCCTCCAATGTTGTTTTAGAGAATTTGGCAGAATATCCAACCGGCCTGACAACCACAGACTATGTGTAACCACACCAGCTAAGGACCTCCACATCTGGCTTCTTCACCTGCGGGATCGTCTGAGACCAGCTGATAAAACAGGAGTATTTCTGTCTGTAATAAAGGCCTTTTGTGGGGATAAACTCATTCTGATTGGCTGGGCCTGGCTCCCAAGTGGGTGGGTCTATGTCCTCATTCTGATTGGCTGGGCCTGGCTCCCAAGTGGGTGGGTCTATGTCCAGAACTACATGGGAGGATCTTGTCAATGATCTCAAGGCAGCTGGGACCATAGTCACCAAGAAAACAATTGGTAACACACTACGCCGTGAAGGACTGAAATTCTGCAACGCCCGCAAGTTCCCCCTGCTCAAAAAAGCACATATACATGCCTGTCTGAAGTTTGCCAATGAACATCTAAATGATTCAGAGGACAACTAGGTGAAAGTGTTGTGGTCAGATGAGACCAAAATGGAGCTCTTTGGCATCAACTCAACTCGCCGTGTTTGGAGGAGGAGGAATGCTGCCTATGACCCCAAGAACACCATCCCCACCGTCAAACATGGAGGTGGAAACATGCTTTGGGGGTGTTTTTCTGCCAAGGGGACAGGACAACTTCACCGCATCAAAGGGTCGATGGACGGGGCCATGTACCGTCAAATCTTGGGTGAGAACCTCCTTCCCTCAGCCAGGGCATTGAAAATGGGTCGTGGATGGGTATTCCAGCATGACAATGACCCAAAACACACGGCCAAGGCAACAAAGGAGTGGCCCAAGAAGAAGCACATTAAGGTCCTGGAGTGGCTGAGCCAGTCTCCAGACCTTAATCCCATAGAAAATCTGTGGAGGGAGCTGAAGGTTCGAGTTGACAAACGTCAGCCTCGAAACCTTAATGACTTGGAGAAGATCTGCAAAGAGGAGTGGGACAAAATCCCTCCTGAGATGTGTGCAAACCTGGTGGCCAACTACAAGAAATGTCTGACCTCTGTGATTGCCAACAAGGGTTTTGTCACCAAGTACTAAGTCATGTTTTGCAGAGGGGTCAAATACTTTTTTCCCTCATTAAAATGCAAATCAATTTATAACATTTTTTACATGCATTTTTCTTTTCTTTTTTGTTATTCTGTCTCTCATTGTTCAAATAAACCTACCATTAAAATTATAGACTGATCATTTCTTTGTCAGTGGGCAAACGTACAAAATCAGCAGGGGATCAAATACTTTTTTCCCTCACTGTAGTTTTTTCCAGTATATATGACTAAAAACAATGGACTAATAATGCCTAAGACATTCTTCAAGAATAAATAGGTATATGTAATTACTTGAAATGACCAGTCGCCTGTGAACAGCAGGAAATATTCTAGACTTTGAAAAGACATCACAAAAATCATATTACCTGCATAAAGAACAAAGATAATTGCAAAATAAAATTGTATTAAATCTACACTTTGGTTTTGAAAAGCTCTGTCTTAAGTAGCCCTAGATCAATCAATGAAATGTATTTATAAAGCCCTTTTTACTTCATCATACAGAAACCCAGCCTAAAAACCCAAAGAGCAAGCAATGCAGATGTAGAAGCACTGTGGTTTGGAAATACTCCCTAGAAAGGCAGGAACCTAGGAAGAAACCTATCCTTCTTCAAGATGTTCAAACATTCATAGATGACCAGCAGGGTCAAATAATAATCATAGTGATTATAGAGGGTCAGCACCTCAGAAGTAAATGTCAGTTGGCTTTTCATAGCCGAGCATTCAGAGCTTGAGACAGAAGGTACGGTAGAAAGGGAGAAAGAGGGTCAAAACAGCAGGTCAAGGTAGCACGTCCAGTGAACTGGTCAGGGTTCCATAGCTGCAGGCAGAACAGCAGAAACTGGAGCAGCAGCACGGCAAGGTGAACTGGGGATGGGGACAGCCAAGAGTCGCCAGGCCAGGTAATCCTGAGGCATGGTCCTAGGTCCTCCAGGAGGGGAGACAGAGAGGGATGGGAAAATTAGAGGGAGCATACTTAAGATCATATAGGACAACAGATAAGACAGGAGAATTACACCAGATAGGATGGACTGACCTTAGCACCCTGGCACAAAAACTATTGCAGCATAGATACTGGGGACTGAGACAGGGAGGGCGCGAAACCAGACAGGAAGATCACGTCAGTGACTCAACCCACTCAAATTGAGTGTAGCGGAAAAAAGCCTGGCACGATCCTTAGAAAACCTTTTTGAAAATATGTTAGCACAGCTGAAAACTGTTGTCTTGATTAAAGAAGCAATAAAACTGGCCTTCTTTAGACTAGTTGAGTATCTGGAGCATCAGCATTTGTGGGTTCGATTACAAGCTCAAAATGGCCAGAAATAAATAACTTTTTTCTGAAACTCGTCAGTCTATTCTTCTTCTGAGAAATTAAGGCTATTCCATGCGAGAAATTGTCAAGAAAATGATGATCTCATACAACGCTGTGTACTCCCTTCACAGAACAGCGCAAACTGGCTCTAACCAGAATAGAAAGAGGAATGTGAGGCCCCAGTGCACAACTGAGCAAGAGGACAAGTACATTAGAGTGTCTAGTTTGAGAAACAGACACCTCACAAGTCCTCAACTAGCAGCTTAATGAAATAGTACCTGCAAAACACCAGTCTCAATGTCAACAGTGAAGAGGCAACTCCAGGATACTGGCCTTCTAGGCAGAGTTCCTCTGTCCAGTGTCTGAGTTCTTTTGCCCATCTTAATCTTTTTTTTTATTGGCAAGTCTGAGATATGGCTTTTTCTTTGTAACTCTGCCTCGAGGGCCAGCATCCCGGAGTCGCCTCTTCACTGTTGTTAAGACTGGTGTTTTGCGGGTGCTTTTTAATGAAGCTGCCAGTTGAGGACTTGTGAGGCATCTGTTTCTCAAACTAGACACTCTAATGTACTTCTCCTCTAAGGATCAATTAGCCTTTTAAAATTATAAACTTGGATTAGCAAACACAACATGCCATTGGAACACAGGAGTGATGGTTGCTGATAATAGGCCTCTGTACGCCTATGTAGATATTACATTTGAAAAAATCAGCCGTTTCCAGCTACAATAGTCACTTACAACATTAACAACGTCTACACTGTATTTCTGATCAATTTGATGTAATTTTAATGGACAAACATTTGCTTTTCTTTCAATAACAAGGACATTTCTCAGTGACTACAAACTTTTGAACGGTAGTGTATGTAAATAAGGCATTTCAGTTTTAGATTTTTTTATACATTTACAAAGATTTCTAAGAACCTGCTTTCGCTTTGTCATTATGGGGTATTGCGTGTAGATAAATGATCAACAAATCTATTTTAGAATAAGGCTGTAACGTAACAAAATGTGGGAAAGGTGAAGGGGTCTGAATACTTTCCAAAGGCACTGTTTTTGGAATATTTGATACCTATCTGATCTTTCCCTAATGTGTAAACAACAACAAAAATGTTTGAGTTCAGATTTATACTACATCCATATGTGGATCTAAATCCTAATACAATTTTAGTGCTCCATATGTGACCTCAGTCTGGACAGGCAGATCAGAATTTTTTGCTTTGACCTCTTAATCCTCGTAAGAACTATCCTCGGCCCGGTTTCCCGATAGCAATGCCACTCTTCTGGGAAGGCTTTCCACTAGATCTTGGAACATTGCTGCGGGGAATTGCTTCCATTCAGCCACAAGAGCATTAGGGGGGTCGGGCACTGATGTTGGGCGATTAGGCCTGGCTCGCAGTCGGCATTCCAATTCATACCAAATATGTTCGATGGGGTTGAGGTCAGGGCTCTGTGCAGGCCAGTTAAGTTCTTCCACACCGATCTCGACAAACAATTCCTGTATGGACCTCGCTTTGTGCATGGGGGCATTGTTATGCTGAAACAGGAAAGGGCCTTCCCCAAACTGTTGCCACAAAGTTGGAAGCACAGAATCATCTAGAATGTCATTGTATGCTGTAGCATTTAGATGTCCCTTCACTGGTACTAAGGTGCCTAGCCCATGAAAAACAGCCCCAGACCATTATTCCTTCTCCACCAAACTTTACAGTTGACCATCTGCATTCGGGAAGGTAGCGTTCTCCTGGCGTCCGCCAAACCTAGATTCGTCCATCTGACTGCCAGATGCTGAAGCGTGATTCTTCACTCCAGAGAACGCCTTTCTACTGTTCCAAAGTCCAATGGCTTGCGAGCTGTACACAACTCCAGCCGACGCTTGGCATTGCGCATTGTGATCTTAGGCTTGTGTGCGGCTGTTCGGCCATGGAAACCCATTTCATGAAGCTCTTGACGAACAGTTATTGTGCTGACGTAGCTTCCAGATGCAGTTTGGAACTCGATAGTGAGTGTTTTAACCAATGACAAGTGATTTTTACGCACTACGCGCTTCAGCACTCGGTGGTCCCGTTCTGTGAGCTTGTGCAGCCTACCACTTCGCGGCTGAGCCATTGATGCTCCTAGACGTTTCCAATTCACAATAATAGCACTTACAGTTGATCGGGGCAACTGTAGCAAGGCAGAAATTTGACTAATTAACTTGTTGGAATGAGCACTATTACGGTGCCACGTTGAAAGTCACTGAGCTCCTCAGTAAGGCTATTCTAATGCCAATGTTTGTCTATGGAGATTGCATGGCTGTGTGCCTGATTTTGTACACCTGTCAGCATGGGTGTGGCTGAAATACCCGAATCCACTAATTTCAAAGGGTGTCCACATACTTTTGTATATGTAGTGTATACAGTATCGTCTCCAAATCTATGCAAATTGGTATTGTTTCTAAAGATTTGAAAATTCCAAAGGTATCCCCCACTATAAATCTTGGGACCCAAGATCTTTTTATTATCGCCCAATATCTGAACTACCATGTTTTTCTAAAATCCTAGAAAAATGTGTGTATAAGAGAATGTTGAAACATTTAAATCAACACCGTATTCTTAATGAACACCAATATGTTTTTTGTAAAAACTACTCCGCAGATTTGGCTCTTTTGCAACTCGTGGATAAAATCTTTACAGCCTTTACAACAATGAATACGTTTTTGGCATTTGTTTTTTTTAATCTATCCAAAGCATTTGACACGGTTGATCATGAAACATTACTTTTTAAATTGCATTATTACTGTTTTCATGATTGAACATATAATTGGTTATATGTTTATGCTAGAGAACAATTTGTTTATGCAAACGGCTGTGCATCTACCAGGGCCAAGATATCCTGTGCTGTGCCACAGGGTTCGATAATTGGACCTTTGTTATTCCTAATCTATATCAATGACCTTGCTGCTGTGTCTTCTACTGTACTTCCCATTCTCTTTGCTGATGATACCAATTTCATTTTAACACACAATCATTTTGATTCACTAATTAATGAAGCCAACTCAGGTATGGCCAAATTTTCAGAATGGTTTCAGATAAACAAATGATCTTTAAATGTTAAAAAATCTAACTTTATTCTAAAAACGAGACAGAATCTCAATTGGTGGGAATGAAATGAAACAAGTCACATCCACTAGTTTCCTCTGAGTTCTAATTCATGAAAAGTTATCCTGGAAATGCCATATTACATTTGTCTGTAGCAAAGCAATGAAATTTGTTGTTATCATCAGAAAGATTAGTTGTTTGGTTCCTCAGGCTTGCTTCCTAACTCTATACTATAGCTTAATTTACCCATATCTCATTTACTGTAATATTGGCTTGGCCAGTACATATGCCTCCTACCTACACAAATCACTCATCATACAAAGACATTTGCAAGACTAGCTACCTCCTCTAATTACCTAGCTCTATCTGCAACTTTATTTGAGAAACTCAATATTTTGTCTGTTTACAACATTAATGTACGCCAGTTATGCACTTTCATCTACAAATACTCATACCTCCCAGACAGTTTACCTAAACCCTTCAATGGATTCTTCCAGGTTAATTCTGAAATCCATCTATTTAACACTGCGATAACCTTCACCCTCCCCACACCTCACAAAGTAAATTCTCTACCAGATACAGAGGAACCATACTCTGAAATTCTTATCTTCATATTGCCAAAACCTCATCATGCCTCAATGATTTCAAGCGAGGACTGGGGGTCAGCCTGATGAACCAAACTACTCAATTATCCCTTCCATGTAGCCTAACTCTCACACTCACACACACACACACACACACACACACACACACACACACACACACACACACACACACACACACACACACACTCACACACACACTCACACACACACACACACACACACACACACACACACACACACACACACACACACACACACACACACACACACACACACAAAGCTAATCAAACATGTTTCTTCTTGTATGCTAAATATAAAATGTACAATTATAGTTAAAATGCTTTGTTTAACTGATATATATATATATATTTTACATATGGATTCTTTAGGCCTTTTGCCATTTGGTAGGCCATCATTGTAAATAAGAATTTGTTCTTAACTGACTTGCCTAGTTAAATAAATGTTCAATAAAATTTACAAAAATAAAGACATTCAGAAAGGTGAAAAAAATGTATGCTGAGAGCAAATAGAGAGCCACTCTACACATGATCCCTAACCCAAACAGGTCTATAATAGGTAGAAAGACAAAATATGTTACAGCTTCCCCCAGTCTCCCCTTACTAATAGTGAGTGTGCAACTTTCAAACAATTTCTCCCACCCTTGCCTACCAGCAAATCAATGAAATTCCGATTTATAGAGGGAGATAACTTTGACAATTTTAAAATCTTTAGGAAGAATACCAATTTGCATAGATTTGGTGAAGATACAGTATTTGCTACATATACAAAAGTATGTGGACACTCTTCAAATTAGCGGATTCGGCTATTTCAGCCACACCCGTTGCTGACAGGTGTACAAAATCAGGCACACAGCCATGCAATCTCCATGGACAAACACTGGCATTAGAATGCCAAAAAGTTTGCAAGTTGTTCAACGAATGTAAAGGACAGTAGGTAACTATTGAGAAAAGAAGAAAGCCCATGTTTCAATAGGCGATAAGATATTAATGTGTCATGAAAGGAGTGTGGATATTTGGCTTGGCGAAGCAGTTTAATGCGCTGATGGAATGGAAGCTGATACCGGTCACGCTCCTCTGCTCACAGTGCATTTCCACATAACACTATGGGGGCGATGAAACAACAGAGCCCCGTTCATTTTCAGTGGAGGGAAGCGAAGTGGGCGGGGGGACCGTTGGGCGATGCGAGCATGGGCGAGAAAGCGTGAACAGAGCAGGACCAAAGTTGGAGAAAGCTGAAACTTTATGCAAATACTCTACGATAACGCAAAGCTATTGACCAATCGAAGCTCACTATAGCTTCCAGCCCCTACCGGATTGGCTGTTGATACCTAGCACTACCTCAGCTACTTGCTAGCTCCCAAACGAGGGCAAAGCTAGAATGGCTATTGGAATTATTGTGTTATGTGGAAATGTACTGATAGACGTAGCCAGATCTTATGTCATTTGTTATAGCAATCTGTCTGTCGATGACACATTCAATGACGTGGCACCAACCATTGGTTGATGCATGCAACATCTAAGCAGTGGAACGCGACCACTGCAATTATGAGTTTTTCACTCTGCTGGTCTCGGCTGGTCTCTGGAAGAAATTATGATTCCTCATTGTCTGAGACCGAGTCAAGACCGAGTAAAAATGTATCAGACACTGAGACCAGACCAAGACACTCAATATGTAGTCTCAATTACTACAACCCTGAACTGTTCCTTGTAGTTACTGCAGACTGCAGATAGATATTATAGGGAAATATGGTCACAATGCGGACACAGTAGACAGATAACAGACACATTTTATTACCATGTGTAAACGTGACAGAACTTGTTTGGATCATCTTGATCAGATAATGAAGGTGAAAACAAGGCTTTTGGGTGTGAACATCCTTTAGTAGCATTCAGAAAGCATATTGTACAAACCTAGGAACACACCTAGGGGTCCGAGGATGACTACAGGACAGAAAGAACACATTTAACCCAATGGTGGAAGGAAAACAGACTCATTTTTATGTGAAAAAAAACCCAACAAGGAAATGACAATAAACTTCAGAACTTTAAAAGATGATCCCGGGCCCATTCACATTGACTCAGAGCAAATAGAATCAGTTGAACAGCACAAATATCTTGGAACTATAATTGACTCAAAACTCTCCTGGACTGCAAACACAAAACAGATATACAAAAAGGGACAACAAGTATGTCATGAGGAGATTAATTACATATCAGGAGTTCATCTCAAGAACATGGAAACGCTGTTCTTGGAGAGAGTACTGAGGGCAGGAGCGAGAATTGCCACTGATCTGACACACCCACTCAACCAGGAGTACCAGCTCATACCATCAGGCCGCCGATGCAGAGTCCATCTTTACAAAACCGCCAGAGCCCAGAAATCATTAATTCCCACCAGTATATATAACTGCTCACCCCCCCCCCACCTGAATTGATGAACATGTCTGCTGTAGTTATTGCTTGTGATTTATGTATTTTACTAGGCTAGTCAGTTAAGAAGAAATTCTTATTTTCAATGATGGCCTAGGAACAGTGGGTTAACTGCCTTGTTCAGGGGCAGAACAACCGATTTTTACCTTGTCAGCTCAGGGATTCAATCTTGCAACCTTCCGGTTACTAGTCCAACACTCTAACCACTAGGCTACCTGCCGCCCCACTTATTGGTAATGCTGGGCTGTTGTTTGTCGAGATGCAAGACAAATTTCCCAAAAGGGACACACAATAAATAACATTTTAATATCTCATCAGAAAGTTCAAACCTATTGGTGTAACAATTTAAGTTTTGGACTCACAGTAGCAGTAACCTGGGTTTGTGTCCTGGTCGGGCTACATATTCGCTATGCTGGTATTAGAACTAGAAGTGTGTCCCAAGGGACTTGTGAGAGAAACATGGGGATGGCAGTATCATTCAGTAAGCATGTAGAGACCTTTGTACAACAACTAGTGATCTCATCAAGAAGTGTCAGAGTCCCGAATTGGGCTTAGCCCTGAATTTGCTACAATATGTTCAAAAACAGCAGTCTTCTGCTAGCCTAATATGGATGAGTGTAAAAATGATCATAATGGTTAATTTACATTATCATTAGTCTTCATTTTAGTTTGTGGATGCTGTTACTGATTTACTGATCTATTTGTGCATATGTAGCAGATGGGGATCTATGAAACTCACTCCTCAGCCTGAAAGTGTCACCCCTTGTGCTATTGAAATAGACATTTTTTGGCAGTGCAATGGGTTGGAACGCTCTAGGAGGGCGGTTATGTGTGCTTGCGAGGCAGAGGTCCTGAGTTTGCGCTGGGTATGAGCCGAATCGGGTGGAAGGGGCACTCCCTAAGCAAGCAGCATGATCTGCAGTTGCCACTTGGTAATTTGCAACTTCCATTCTAATAAAATGTGTTTTTGGTGAGCTGACTGGACTGGTTTTTAGTTAAGACAATATATTTTTTGTTCTTAAGATTAAGTAAATAAAACAGATGTGTTCCAATGATTCCAATGAGGTTTAACTAATAGGAAATAAATAAAATAACACTTTACAAAATGCCTGTGGGCACTGACAGTCACACTTTGCATGCGTTTTTGGATAAGGGGACTTTTATTCTGAAAACCTAACGGAAGTGTTACTTTGTCGCCACCTAGTGGTTGTTGTTGGAAGAGAGGCTCACAATGGAATATGTCGAGCTTCCAATTGCCGGTAATTATATTCCTAGCGTTCGCGTCCATTTTCGGTGTCGTTCAAAGGGACTGTGAAGCAATTCGCTGCTTTAAAAAAAAAACTTTTGCAACAAAAAGCCCATAATGGATTTCGAATATGTTTCTGACGCTTCTCAGTAGCTTACTCTCGTGAGGCTGATTGCTTGGTTTCCAGACCTCGTCACCTTGGTGGTGGATTTGTAACGATATATTTAGCCTCTCTCGTTTGGGATATTGCCATTGGAGCAAGAGAAGACGCAAACGGAAAATCAAATTGGATTGCCAGGTAAAAGACGATGCGGCTTCATTTAATTTGTTTTGACATATGGCCAGAAGGTAAAGACCTACATACAATATATACTATTGCGAGGGTTCACGTGTTTAAAAATGTTGACGCAGCGCAGCAATCATGCAGAATCGCATTCGCGCTATTGTGCTCTGGGCCTGTCACGCCTATAGGCTAGTTGAGGGATAACCTACTTTATATAATTTTATAGTAGCCTAGACAATTTGAAGAATTATTTCAATACCAAACAACGTCGTGTCGTATGATCTAATTGACGTACTAAGAACCGCATTTAAAATAATTTTGCGCTGAGCTGTCTTTGCAGAAAGACTTTGTAGGATCCAGTGAGAGGAACGGTCTTGGGTCTAGCCCAGTTTCTAGACAGATATTGTAATCTCCATCTAGCAGCCTAGGGTAACGTGGGGTATCTGCCCCCTCTGTAATTCTCACAGAAACGAATTTGTTACACTTTTCCTGGCTGCCACTACTCGAGTTAAACTAAAAATGTTATCTATCTAATCTACATTTTTTATGTCACTAACAAAACTGAGGTACATTTATTTAATCATTAAGAAAAATTAATAAATATAGTACCACCTACTCATTCCAGAGTTTTTCTTTATTTTTACTATTTTCTACATTGTAGAATAACAGTGAAGACATCAAAATTATTTAATAACACATGGAATCATGTGGTAACCAAAAAAGTGTTAAACAAATCAAAATATATTTTATATTTGAGTTTCTTCAAATAGCCACTCTTTGCCTTGATGACAGCTTTGCACACTCTTGGCATTCTCTCAACCAGCTTCATGAGGTAGTCACCGGGAATGCATTTCAATTAACAGGTGTGCCTAATTTGTGGAATTTCTTTCCTCCTTAATGCATTTGAGCCAATCACTTGTGCTGTGACAAGGTAGGGGTGGTATACAGAAGATGGCCCTGTTTGATATTAAAAGAGTAAGTTCATATGACAAGAACAGCTCAAATAAGCAAAGAGAAACAACAAAAAGTCATTACTTTAAGACATGGTCAGTCAATGCGGAAAAAGTCAAGAACTTTTAAAGTTTCTTCAAGAGCAGTCGCAAAAACCATCGAGCTATGATGAAACTGGCTCTCATGAGGACTGCCACAGGAAAGGAAGACCCAGAGTTACCTCTGCTGCAGAGGATAAGTTCATTAGTTACAAGCCTCAGAAATTGCAGCCCAAATAAATACTTCACAGAGTTCAAGTAACAGCCACATCTCAACATTAACTGTTCAGAGGAGACTGCGTGAGTCAGGCCTTCATGGTTGAATTGCTGCAAAGAAACCACTACTAAAGGACACTAATAATAAGAGACGTGTGTGGGCCAAGAAACATGCGCAATGGACATTAGACCGATGGAAATCTGTCCTTTGGTCTGATGAGTCTACATTTGAGATTTTTGGTGCCAACCGCTGTGTTTTTGTGAGACGCAGAATAGGTAAACGGATGTTCTCCGCATGTGTGGTTCCCACCATGAAGCATGGAGGAGGAGGTGTCGGGGTGCTTTGCTGGTGACACTGTCAGTGATGTATTTAGAATTCAAGGCACACTTAACCAACATGGCTACCACAGCATTCTGCATCGATACGCCATCCCATCTGGTTTGGGCTTAGTGGGACTATCATTTGTTTTTCAACAGGACAATGACCCAAAACCCACCTCCAGACTGTGTAAGGGCTATTTGACCAAGGAACGTGGTAGTGCTGCATCAGATGACCTGGCCTCTACAATCACCTGACCTCAACCCAATTGAGATGTTTTGGGATTAGTTGGACCACGGTGTGAAAAGCAGCCTACAAGTGCTCAGCATATGTGGGAACTCCTTCAAGGTTTTTTGAAACGCATTCAACGTGAAGCTGGTTGAGAGAATGCCAAGAGTGTGCAAAGCTGTCATCAAGGCAAAGGGTGGCTACTTTGAAGAATCTAAAATGTATATTGATTTGTTTAACACTTTTTTTTGTTTACTATGTGATTCCATATCTGTTGTTTCATAGTTATTGTCTTCACTATTCTACAAAGTTAAAATAAAGAAAAACCCTTGAATGAGTAAGTGTCCATACTTTTGACTGGTACTGTGTTTGTGTGATATAGAGAACAAAGTTATATAAGCGCATTTTTCTGAGTTACAGTTCATATAAGGAAATCAGTCAATTGAAATAAATTCAGTAGGACTATATGTATGGATATCACTTGACTGTGCGGTGGTGCAGCAATTGGTGGGCCTGGGAGGGCATAGGCCCACCCACTTGAGTGCCAGGCCCAGACAACCAGAATGAGTTTTCCCCTCAAAGGACTTTATTACAGACACAAATATTCCTCAGTTTCATCAGCTTTTCGGGTGGCTGGACTCAGACGATCTGACAGGTGAAGAAGCCGGATGTTGAGGTCCTGGGCTGGTGTGGTTACACGTGGTCTGGTTGTGAGGCCGTTTGGACGTACTGCCAATTTCTCTAAAACGATGTTGGAGGCAGCTTATGGTAGAGAAATAGCAACAGCTCTGGTGGACATTCCTGCAGTCAGCATGCCAAAATGCACGCTCCCTCAACTTGACATTTGTGGCATTGTGTTGTGTGACAAAACTGCACATTTAGTGGCCTTTTATTGTCCCCAGCACAAGGTGCACCTGTGTAATGATCATGTTGTTTAATCAGCTTCTTGATATGTCACACCTGTCAGGTGAATGGATTATCTTGGCAAAGGAGAAATGCTCACTAACAGGTTGTGTTTTTAGTTTTGTTCAATGTAGAAAGATTAGTGTATTCAGACCCCTTGACTTATTCCACATTTTGTTACGTTACCTTGTTCTAAAATGTGTTATTGTTTTTTCCCACACATCTATCTACACACAATACCCCATAATGACAAAGCTAAAAAAGTTTTTTAGAAATTTAGCAAAAAATGGAAAACATATGTACATGTGACATTTTCAGTTTTCAGACCCTTTACTCAGTACTTTGTTGAAGCACCTTTGGAGCGGTTACAGCCTCGAGTCTTCTTGGGTATGACGCTACACGCTTGGCACACCTGTATTTGGGAAGTTTCTCCCATCCTTCTCTGCAGATCCCCTCAAGTTCTGTCAGGTTGGGTCGGGAGCGTCGCTGCACAGCTATTCTCAGGTCTCTCCAGAGATGTTCAAGTCCGGGCTCTGGCTGGACCACTCAAGGACATTGAGACTTTTCCCGAAGCCATTCCTGCGTTGTCTTGGCTGTGTGCTTAGGGTTGTTGTCCTGTTGGAAGGTAAACCTTCACCCCAGTCTGAGGTCCTGAATGCTCTGGAGCAGGTTTTCATCAAGGATCTCTCTCTGTACTTTCCTCTGTTCATCTTTCCCTCGGTCCTGACTAGTCTCCCAGTCCCTGCCGCTGAAAAACATCCCCATAGCATGATGTTGCCACCACCATGCTTCACCGTAGTGATGGTTCCAGGATTCTTCCAGACTTGACGCTTGAATCTTGTTTCTCATGGTCTGAGAGTCCTTTAGGTGCCTTTTGGCAAACTCCAAGCGGGCTGTCATGTGCCTTTTTAGTGAGGAGTGGCTTCCGTCTGGCCACTCTACCATAAAGGCTTCTGTCTGGCCACTCTAACATAAAGGTCTGATTGGTTGAGTGCTGCAGAGATATTTGTCCTTCTGGAAGGTTTTCCCATAACCCCAGGGTAGGCAGTGTTCCTATTTGGAACCATTTCATTTGTCTGAAAATTAAGGTTACTTTTTTTTCAGCTAGGCCTATTGATGGCAAAAGTAACTGTCATGCAATACAAGTGTTCTCTGAAAACAATGGATCACTAGTGCATCAAGTTTTCAGCCCACACAGTCTCTGTGGTTCTCAAGCACTAAGACCAACTGTAAAATATCTATAATGTTTGTTGCAAAAATGTAGGTCAGTGGAGGACCCTGTTATGCTCGATCTGTAAACATTGATGCTATTCTGGATCTTCAGTTATGAAATTATGATGAACTAATGCTGGTCTGGATCCGTAGTGAGTCAGACACTTGCTTTTGAGAATAATTACTGAACAATTTTAGTGTGTGGGAAGTAAGGTGATGAAAGTGCATGAATGGAAAATAATTAAAATGTTGCTTCCTTGGTCTCCTGAGTGGCGGTGCGATCTAAGACACTGCATCGCAATACTTGAGGTATCACTACAGACCTGGGTTCGATCCTAGGCTGTGTCACAGCCAGCTGTGACCGGGATACCCATGAGGCGGTGCACAATTGGCCCAGCGTCTTCCGGGTTAGGGGATGGTTTGGCAGGCCGGGATTTCGTTGTCCCACCGCGCTCTACCTACTCCTTGTGGCTGGCTGGGCTCCTTCAAGCTGACTTCGGTCACCATCTCGATAATGTTTCCTCAGACACATTGGTGTAGAGGGTCCGCCTCTCACGGTCCCTGCCCTCTCCTTCCTTTCCTCCGGTGAGACTGACCAGAGAGGGGACTATTCCTCAATATTAAAGTAGACATGACTATCTGTTAATAATAATTAAAATGCAGGGCTATCAATACACTTACTCATTCATTTATTGCAGCTGCTGCGTGTGCGGATGTAGGGATAAGCACTTTTTTTTTTTTCAATGGTGTTGAATAAAAACAGTGTTGACAGTGATGAAATAAAAACTTAGACTTGAACTCACTCATAATAACAGCAGTTCTTTGCTGTATTCTTTGACAGTCTCTCTGGTCATGGTTTAAAAGTCATGAAATCATGTAGGCGAGTATCAAACTTTGCTGGGGTCGTGGAAGCTGTTGGCCTGGTGATTTGAGATATCCGATTGGCCAGCACAGTTGGCGCTCTCGATTTAGCCACAAATTTCCCAGTCCATCGAGTAGGCGGAGTTTGTCTTTTCAGACAAATGAAATGGTTCCAGGTAGGAACACTTTGCCTACCCGGTGTGCAGGGCTTCTGAATCAAGTGCAGCTACCTCCAACAGCGAAACAAAAACGAGTGCAAGCCTTTTGTCGTTGGCTTTTCTACAGAAATGTTTGGTGATCGACTAGGAATGCCTCGCGTTCAACCGGTTGGTGACCACTGATTTAGAGATATTCTGTTTTTAATTTGACATTGCTGCTGGACTGTGTGTGTGTGTAATGAAGGTGCTTCCCTTCAGTGGGTCACATCTGATCACATATTAGCAGAGTTGTGTTCGAGACTACCTAAAGCGAGACTGATTCAAGACCGAAGCCAATCGGGGTGAGGGGCAAGACAGAGTCAAGACTGAGACCGGGGAGAACAATGGGTCCAAGACCGAGACCAGAAAAAATGTCAAATTCATGACCATGATTTGTAATTTTGTCAAGTCGCCACCATAATAAGAGTTCAAAATGTCCAGTAATTCTGAACAACATATTGATTCTTTAACCATTCAGAAGTGAAAAAATGCATTCTGAGGGAAAATAGAGCTGCTATACAAATTATTATTAACCCAGACACAGTGAGGAGTAATGGGTCTTCTAAGCCTTCAGAGCAGATTAATTAAATAATTACAATATTATTTTCAATGATTTTCAGGTTTAATTGCTTCAGTTTTTTGGAAAAGAAATGGAAAAAAGATCCAATCAGGATTTTTATTTGCTGGTCTCTAGGGAGATGCAGTAAAAATCTAGCTAGATAAGTCAGCTATTGGCTAGGCCATCAGAAGCTGTATAGAAGGCATCTGCCATTCAACTGTATTAGGGCAAAAGTGACAGTGAAATCAACCTATCACATTTGGACATTTTTTTTTTACAAAAACGAATGGAAACTTCTGCCTTCTCGAAAGCCAACAGGTCACAATAGTGAGCAGTAGTTTTTCCCCATGGTCTAGCTAGCTAGCTTTTGTTGTCGGCTAGTTTTTCAGATTTGAACTCAAAATAAATAAGTTATGTTGTAAGTCCACAACAATGCTTAAGCAGCATCAATCCGATTGGGTGGGCCTGGCACCCCAGTGGGTGTCCACCCAGGCCCATCCATGCCTATGCCCCTGATGCAAACAGCGCATGACAATTGGGAATCATAAATGGCCTACAAACAAACACTTCGGACCAAACTTTTTCAATACCTGGTTTTCATATCCGTTGTTGCCTTAGTTAGCTTTCCTACCTGACCGGCTAACGATGTCATTCTTTCGTGAGCTGCTCCTTACCAAAACCAGTTGAGTGCTGCGCGCTCTTGCTGCCTGCAGATGATATTCTGCTGAAACTAGGTTATGTGTGTGGCGCTCATGTGAGTATACAGTATTTCATGTGCTTTTGTGTAGGCTACTTTGTGCATGATTTCTCTATTGTACTACATAATTTATAAGCCTTATACCTCCACAAAAAAAAGTGGGTATATGATTTATACCGGTGTATAATTTCCACTCTATCGTTGTTTTACTAAAAGTGTAATCTCCCATAGCCGCGGGAAGCAGGGGTGCTGAGGGTGCTGCAGCACCCCCTGAAAAATTTTAATAAAAATATACATTTATATTGTTTAAAAAAAAAAAAAATTTTTACTAATTAAATTGTATTTGTCACATAGGCATGGTTAGCAGATGTTAATGCGAGTGTAGCGAAATGCTTGTGCTTCTAGTTCCGACAGTGCAGTAATAATATATAACAAGTAATCTAACAATTCCCCAACGACTACCTAATACACATAAACCTGAAGGGGTGAATGAGAATATGTACATATAAATATATGGATGAGTGATGGCCGAGTGGCATAGGCAAGGTGCAATAGATGGTATCAAATACAGTATATACATGTGATATGAGTAATGTAAGATATGTAAACATTATTAAAGTGGCATTATTTAGAGTGCATTGTATAAAGTGACTAGTGATCCATATATGTGGCCAGTGATTGGGTCTCAATGTAGGCAGTAGCCTCTCTGAGTTAGTGATTGCTGTTTAGCAGTCTGATGGCCTTGAGATAGAAGCTGTTTTTCAGTCTCGGTCCCAGCTTTGATGCACCTGTACTGATCCCTCCTTCTGGATGGTAGAGGTGTGAACTGGCAGTGTGATGATGTGATGTGGCTCAGTTGGTAGAGCATGGCGCTTGTAATGCTAGGGTTGTGGGTTGAATTTCTACGGGGGACCAGTATGTAAATTTAAACGCACTACTGTAAGTTGCTCTGGATAAGAGTGCTTACTAAAATGGAAAAGGAATGAAATAGACAATTCCCATTTTCACATAAGTTGTATTTGCAAAGTATTTCAAGAATCTGGAAAACCTATTGCAAGCAAGTAATTTTTATATTCCTCAAGAATTATCAGAATAACTGATTTGTACCGATAATTATCAGACTCAAATTACAAATGCTGGTAAACAGTCAAATAATTGTTTTTGTTTTTAAAAAAATCTGAAAAGCAGTGCACTGGGCCTTGTATTAACGGACCAATATAGATGTCTTCAGCACGGGCAATTCCAATGCCAGGGTCATGGGTTAGGTTCCTGCTGCACTAACTATTGTATAAGAGGTAATTTTTATTTATTGTTATTTAATTTATTTCACCTTTATTTAACCAGGTAGGCAAGTTGAGAACAAGTTCTCATTTACAATTGCGACCTGGCCAAGATAAAGCAAAGCAGTTCGACAACATACAACAACACAGAGTTACACATGGAATAAAACAACATACAATCAATGATGCAGTAGAAAAAAAAATAAGACTATATACAATGTGAGCAAATGATGTGAGATAAGGGAGGTAAAGGCAAAAAAATGCCATGGTGGCAAAGTAAATAAAGTATAGCAAGAAAAACACTGGAATGGTAGATTTGTAGTTTGAAGAAAGTTCAAAGTTAAAATATAAATAATATGGTGCAAAGGAGCAAAATAAATAAAATAAATAAATACAGTAGGGGAAGAGGTAGTAGTTTGGGCTAAATTATAGATGGGCTATGTACAGGTGCAGTGATCTGTGAGCTGCTCTGACAGCTGGTGCTTAAAGCTAGTGAGGGAGATTTGTGTTTCCAGTTTCATAGATTTTTGTAGTTCGTTCCAGTCATTGGCAGCAGAGAACTGGAAGGAGAGACGACCAAAGGAGGAGTTGGCTTTAGGGGTGACCAGAGAGATATACCTGCTGGAGCGCGTGCTACAGGTGGGTGCTGCTATGGTGACCAGTGAGCGGAGATAAGGAGGGACTTTACCTAGCAGGGTCTTGTAGATGACCTGGAGCCAATGTGTTTGGCGACGATTATGAAGCGAAGGCCAGCCAACGAGAGCGTACAGGTCGCAGTGGTGGGTAGTATATGGGGCTTTGGTGACAAAACGGATGGCACTGTGATAGACTGCATCCAGCTTGTTGAGTAGGGTATTGGAGGCTATTTTGTAAATGACATCGCCGAAGTCGAGGATTGGTAGGATGGTCAGTTTTACGAGAGTATGTTTGGCAGTATGAGTGAAGGATGCTTTGTTGCGAAATAGGAAGCCAATTCTAGATTTCACTTTGGATTGGAGATGATTGATGTGAGTCTGGAAGGAGAGTTTACAGTCTAACCAGACACCTAGGTATTTGTAGTTGTCCACAAATTCTAAGTTAGAACCGTCCAGAGAAGTTATGCTGGACGGGCGGGCAGGTGCAGGCAGCGATCGGTTGAAGAGCATGCATTTAGTTTTACTTGTGTTTAGGAGCAGTTTGAGACCACGGAAGGAGAGTTGAATGGCATTAAAGCTCGTCTGGAGGGTTGTTAACACAGTGTCCAAAGAAGGGCCAGAAGTATACAGAATGGTGTCGTCTGCGTAGAGGTGGATCAGAGATTCACCAGCAGCAAGAGCGACATCATTTATGTATACAGAGAAAAGAGTTGGCCCAAGAATTGAACCCTGTGGTACCCCCATAGAGACTGCCAGAGGTCCAGACAGTAGGCCCTCCGATTTGACACACTGAACTCTGTCAGAGAAGTAGTTGGTGAACCAGGCGACGCAATCGTTTGAGAAACCAAGGCTACTGAGTCTGCCGATGAGGATGTGGTGATTAACAGAGTCAAAAGCTTTGGCCAGGTCAATGAATACGGCAGCACAGTAATGTTTCTTATCGATGGCGGTTACGATGTCGTTTAGGACCTTGAGCGTGGCTGAGGTGCACCCATGACCAGCTCTGAAACCAGATTGCATAGCGGAGAGGGTGCGGTGAGATTCGAAATAGTCGGTAATCTGTTTGTTGACTTGGCTTTCGAAGACCTTAGAAAGGCAGGGTAGGATGGATATAGGTCTGTAGCAATTTGGGTCAAGAGTGTCACCTCCTTTGAAGAGGGGGATGACAGCAGCTGCTTTCCAATCTATGGGAATCTCAGACGACACGAAAGAGAGGTTGAACAGGCTAGTAATAGGGGTTGCAATAATTTCGGCAGATAATTTTAGAAAGAAAGGGTCCAGATTGTCAAGCCCAGCTGATTTGTAGGGGTCCAGATTTTGCAGCTCTTTCAGAAAATCAGCTGAATGGATTTGGGAGAAGGAGAAATGGGGGAGGCTTGGGCGAGTAGCTGTGGGGGGTGCAGTGCTGTTGAATGCAGTAGGAGTGGTTAGGTGGAAAGCATGGCCAGCCGTAGAAAAATGCTTATTGAAATTCTCAATTATAGTGGGCTTATCCTTGGTGACAGAGTTTCCTATCCTCAGTGCAGTGGGCAGTTGGGAGGAGGTGTTCTTATTCTCCATGGACTTTACAATGTCCCAGAACTTTTTAGAGTTGGAGTTGCACGAAGCAAATTTCTGCTTGAAAAAGCTAGCCTTGGCGTTTCTAACTGCCTGTGTGTATTGGTTTCTAACTTCCCTAAAAAGTTGCATATCGCGGGGGCAGTTCGATGCTAATGCAGAACGCCACAGAATATTTTTGTGTTGGTTAAGGGCAGTCAGGTCTGGGGAGAACCAAGGGCTATATCTGTTCCTGGTTCTAAATTTCTTGAAAGGGGCATGCTTATTTAAGATGGAGAGGAAGGCATTTAAAAAAAATAACCAGGCATCCTCTACTGACGGGATGAGGTCAATATCCTTCCAGGATACCAGGGCCAGGTCGATTAGAAAGGCCTGCTCGCTGAAATGTTTCAGGGAGCGTTTGACAGTGATGAGTGGAGGTCGCTTGACCGCTGACCCATTACGGGTGCAGGCAATGAGGCAGTGATCGCTGAGATCCTGGTTGAAAACAGCAGAGGTGTATTTAGAGGGCACGTTGGTTAGGATGATATCTATGAGGGTGCCAGTGCCTGCGGCTTTGGGGTTGTACCTGGTGGGTTCATTAATAATTTGTGTGAGATTGAGGGCATCAAGCTTGGATTGTAGAATGGCTGGGGTGTTAAGCATGTCCCAGTTTAGGTCACCTAGTAGCACGAGCTCTGAAGATAGATGGGGGGCAATCAGTTCACATATGGTGTCCAGAGCACAGCTAGGGGCCGAGGGGGGTCTATAGCAGGCGGCAACGGTGAGAGATTTGTTTTTGGAGAGGTGGATTTTTAAAAGTAGAAGTTCAAATTGCTAATGGCATGCAGACAACCTGGGTTCAAACCCAGACGGTCACACAATTATGCAACCTTCATTTTCTTAGTCTTTCAGCATGTGCATGTACCCACTAGAATTCTGCACAACCACTATTGATAGAGGTGTGAAAGTATCTTGCAGAGTCTGCCACAGACATGCACATTGTTATGATCTTGATGGTTGAGTCAAGTTTCATGGGGTTGGGATGATTTAGAAATAAGTCTGACTTTATTGTCATATCCCAGTTGTGTAAAAAAAAAAAATATATATATATACTGTCTTTTTTTACTGACATTTGTCAATCAATTAAATTTGAGGACCTCCTTACAAAATAATAAGGTATTCAAATGGTTTTCTGTCCATAGATTGTCTGTCAAAATGATAACTAGATTCTATATTTTGTGGTCTATAGCCAACACCGATATGTTGATCATCATCCATTTACCCTATTGTCTTTTGGGGAGTGCATGCAACTCTTCAATCTAGATAAAGTCCCTTCCCATTAGATCAGGGGTGTCAAAATCATTCCACGGAGGGCCAAATGTCTGCAGTGTTTTTTTCCATTTCAATTCAGACCTAGACAACAAGATGAGGGGAGTTCCTTACTAATTAGTGACCTTAATTCATCAATCAAGTACAAGGGTGGAGTGAAAACCCGCCGACACTCGTCCCTCCATGGAATGAGTTTGACACATGCATTAGACTATACAATGTACCAGGGTATTTTGAAATACGGCAGGTATGATTTCCAATACCATACCAATACCGATTTCCAATTATTTTAAAGGTATGATTTTCAGAAAGGTACTAATCTGGATACCACCCAGTCCATATTTCCAATGGCTCTGTGTTTTCTGAGATGGAAGCATTGGAGGGAGTCTTTTAAAAAAAATTTTTTTTATGTGGGGTGATTCTAATATTTTATATTTAATATCTTTAAAGTCAGTCATTCTTTCGCTCTCTCATTGTCTCTCATTTTCTCTTCTCTCACTCTCATGTTTTCTCTCTCTATGCATCTACTTTTCAAGTACATTTACTGGTTACCTTGGGTCTGTGTAATGGACACAGAGTGTTTGAAATTCAGTGAGAGAGTTCCTGCATGGGACCCAATCTACTGCATCTAATGAGCGAAGATAAGAATTCTGTGTCTGAGAGAGGGGTGCGGAGTCATAACACAGCACTTGTTCAACTTCACTACAGCATGTCCTTCCCATTGATTAGGCTGGGTCAGCTTTACCTTGTTCCTAGGGCAGAATTTATATTTATAATCTAGTCTTTAACTCAGGTTTATGATACGGATACATACGACCAATGTACAAACAGGCTATGTAAGTGGTAACAAATACATGGACAGTCATGGGACTTCTACGATATGTTTCTGTGTTTGTTGATAAGCACTGCACTCATGTTAAGCGGGTGCGTTCTTATAGGCTACCTAGACATTTTTTCGCCTCTCTCTGCTCCTTTTCCCCTTGTTGTGCACTTGCTATCTGTTTGGAGCAGATAATCTCACTTTCAGAAGAACATGTGCAGATATGTGATAATGAGCAGCCTGCTATATGAAGATCCACCTCAGTTTCCCTTTGAGAAATTGCTATGATTGTAAAAAGAATTGGCTTGTATACATAACACTGGAATAGAGTTGTTGTTTTGGCCTAAACAAATAGATACACAGTACTTCTAGAATTCTAAATTATACATTCAAAAATAAAGTATATTTTATATGGAGGGAGTATAGTGGCTTCTAGTATTCATAAATGGCTATGATTGTAATTTATGATGTGAAATCTGCTGCTGTTTGATGCAGTGTTATGTGTCCTGTTCCATTGCAGTGTTGTTGACAGCATAACCCCCCCCTCCAACCCATAGACACTGGTCAGAGGCAGGTTGGTCATAAGAACCGCATGCGCTCTATTGACCAGACTAAATGCTAACGTTCAATTTGGTCATGTATGAGTGTCAACCAACAATGTTATGGCACTCTTAGTCAGGGATACACCGGCTCTGTACACCTTAAAGGGTGTGTACCTGTTGTTGTATTGAGAAGGCTCTACTATTCAGCTGTTCTGATATCTTGACTTGCAGTATGACATGAGTGTTTTTGATGCAGTGTATGAATCATATATGTCAGGAGGTGTTCGTCGATCGACACATTGAAAAGTGATACTGACTGATCGTTTTTGATTCGGTGCTTGGTAGCACATTCCGGCATATAGAATTATCAATGGTTGCTGTTGGTTATTATTTCTAGAGGTCGACCGATTAATCGGCATGGTCTATTTAGTTAGGGACGATTTCATGTTTTCATAACAATCGGTAATCTTTATTTTTGGACACCGATTATGGGCGATTACATTGCAATCCACGAGGAGACTGCGTGGCAGGCTGACCACCTGTTATGCGAGCGCAGCAAGGAGCCAAGGTAAGTTGCCAGCTAGCATTAAACTTATCTTATAAAAAAACAATCAATCTTAACATAATCACTAGTTAACTACACATGGTTGATGATATTACTAGTTTAACTAGCTTGTCCTGCGTTGCATATATTCAATGTGGTGCCTGTTAAGTTATCATCGAATCACAGCCTACTTCGCCAAATGGGTGATTTAACAAAAGCGCATTCGCGTCAGGGTATATACAGTTTGGGCCGCCTGGCTCGTTGCGAACTGTGTGAAGACCATTTCTTCCTAACAAAGACCGTAATTAATTTGCCAGAATTGTACATATTTATGACATAACATTGAAGGTTGTGCAGTGTAACAAAAATATTTCGACTTAGGGATGCCACCCGTTTGATAAAATCCGTTACAGTTCCGTATTTCACTGAAAGAATAAACATTTTTTTTCTTCGAAATAATAGTTTCCGGATTTGACCATATTAATGACCTAATGCTCGTATTTCTGTGTGTTATTATATTGTAATTAAGTCTATGATTTGATAGAGCAGTCTGACTGAGCGGTGGTAGGCAGCAGCAGGCTCGTAAGCATTCATTCAAACAGCACTTTCCTGCGTTTGCCAGCAGCTCTTTGCAATGCTTGAAGTACAGCGCTGTTTATGACTTCAAGCCTATCAACTACCGAGATTAGGCTGGCAATACTATAGTGCCTATAAGAACATCCAATAGTCAAAGGTATATGAAATACAAATGGTATAGAGAGAAATAGTCCTATAATAACTACAACCTAACACTTCTTAACTGGGAATATTGAAGACTCATGTTAAAAGGAACCACCAGCTTTCTCATGTTCTGAGCAAGGAACTTAAACGTTAGCTGTGTTTTTGCATTATTTAAACCAAATTGAACATGCTTCATTATTTATTTGAGACTAAATAGATTTTATTTATGTATTATATTAAGTTAAAATAAGTGTTCATTCAGTTGTTGTAATTGTCATCTATCTAATCTCGTCCGATTTAATTGGTATGTTTTTTTTTGGTCCTCCAATAATCGGTATCGGCGTTGAAAAAATCATAATCATTCGACCTCTAATTATTTCCTTTTGACATTGAATGTGATCTCTGTAGTTGTTGGCTCGGTTATGGAGCAGAAAGATCGATTGGCTCTCTTGTTTGAACTGGGGTGTTTGGCCAGCTTTGGACAGGTTCAGCACAGACTTCTCAGGTGCAACCCAGCTCCTCTAACATAGCTCAATATGCACACAAATGTTTTATGTGAATTAATGTATGTATTTACATTGTTTGTGTTTTCGACCATCCCCAAATTGAAGCGGTGGATCGTTTGACAACTATAATGAACCAGAATTGAAGTGTTGGTTTCTTGCTTTTTGTTTAATGAACAATGGCATGTAGACAAGGGACTTTCACTCTTGAATATTTAATATCTTTGCGACCATAGTGGAGCTGCTTGGTATGGTGAGTGAAGACGACAAGTTGTTCCAGTTGAAAGTATGGCGATCAATAGTATTTGTGTTTGTAGGCCAAGGGTTAGCACTAGCAGCCAGTCCTTCAGAAATTGGTGCTGAACCTGGCAGTGTGTCAGTGAAGAATGGGACAAAACTCTCTCACACACACACACACACACACAAACCTAGACTTATGGTTGTGATGCAGGACACACGCACTAACTAACCTTGGATGTTGGTGAATAATGGGGTTTGTATTTCGCCGCTGTACCCTGACAGTTTGCCAAGGCACCAGGCCTGTGTTAATAGTTAATAATAGGAACATAGTTGTCAGCAATGACACTGGGATTTACGACTTGCTATCCATGTGATGCCCTTCTATATATTTCATATTTACTTGCTGTCTATGTGGGCTGGATAAGTAATTTTTTTATATCCTTCAAAATTGATAATGCATCTGTTGGTTATCGCTCAATATTGTTTATGCATCATGCTACTGGTAATTCCAAAACAACTGAGTATTTGTTGGTGAGTTCCTGCAAATTTCTTCAGGTCTGCTGATGTAGTGGAGGAAAGTGAGGATTTTTTTTTTTAATTGACTGAATCACTGGACAGTTGTTTACACCATACTATTACTGAACAGAAATATAAACGCAGCATTCGGTTTCAAATATTTTTTTGAGTTACAGTTCATATAAGGAAATCAGTCAATTGAAATAAGTTCATTAGCCCCTAATCTATTGATTTTCACATGACTGGGAATAAAGATAAAAAAAGTTAGGGGCGTGGATCAGAAAACTGGTCATATATCCAGTGTGACTACATCTCCTTCGCATAGATTATCAGGCTGTTGATTGTGGCCCGTGGAATGTTTCACTCCTTTTCAATGGCTGTGCGAACTTTCTGGATATTGGCGGGAACTGGAACATGCTGTCGTACATGTTGATCCAGAGCATCGCAAACTTGCTCAATGGGTGACATGTCTGGTGAGTGTGCAGTCCATGGAAGAACTGGGACATTTTCAGCTTCCACGAATTGTGTACAGATCCTTGCGACATGGTGCCGTGCATTATCATGCAGAAACGTGAGGTGAAGGGGGAGGATAAATGGCACGACAATGGGCCTCAGGATTTCGTCACGGTATCTCTGTGCATTCAAATTGCCATGGATAAAATGCAATTGTGTTCGTTGTCCGTAGCTTAAGCCTGCCCATACATAACCTCACTCCCACTCCCACCATGTTCTGTTCACAACGTTGACAAAAGCAAACCACTCGCCCAAACAACGCCATACGCGTGGTCTGCGGTTTTAAGGCTGCTTGGACATACTGCCAAATTCTCTAAGATGATGTAGGAGGTGGCTTATGGTAGAGGAATTAACGTTTTATCTGGCATTTTATCTGGCAACAGCTCTGGTAGACATTCCTGTAGTCAGCATGCCAATTGCACACTCCCTCATCATGAGATGCCTGTGGCATTGTATTGTGTGACACAACTGCACATTTTAGTGGCCTTTTATTGTCTCCAGCACAGTTAATCAGCTTCTTGATATGCCACACCTGTCAGGTGGATGGATTATCTTGGCAAAGGAGAAATGCTCACTGATAGGAATGTTTAAAAAATTGTGCTCACAATTCTTGCGAAATAAGTGTTTTTTGTGTGTGTGGAACATTTCTGGGATCTTTTATTTCAGCTCAGGAAACATGGGACAAACTTTACATACTGCGTTTGTATTTTGGTTCAGTGTATTCATCCACATTCATAATATTATGTAACTTATGTGCCCAAATTAGACGTTAAGGGTTTCACTGTGGAGTAGTGGTGTAAGAAATAGACTTCATTATGGTATTCTGCCACGTCTTGCCTTTTGACTCAATAAAATTATCGTTGTATAAAGTCTATCCCGGTAGGCTATTTTATTTCATAAGATCTTCTGCTTGGCAGTTAAATCAAGCATAAATGGTTTGAATGGTATCTGAAGCTTCCGTATATGAATGGACAAGGATAATTATTTCGTTTACAGCACTTTGTTCTCATGCAGCCCGGACGAGGGTGGGGGGGATAAGGGATGGGCTGAGGGGTTTCCATGTCAGGAAGTGTGGAGGGCTTTCCATGTCCTCCACCATGAGTCACATGTTTTCACTGCACCCTGGCAGCCCATTCAGTGTTCATTGTTACATCTGTGAGAGTGTTGTATTGGGGAGTGAAAGAGGGAAGGAGAGTGTTTTGAGGTGCGGAGAGAAAGCAAAGGCCTGTGGGTAATAGAGGGATTTCACTGGTCTGCAGTGACAAAGATGAAAGGTCCATTCATATTAAAACAGAGTGGGACGATTTTTACAAATAATTGTCACTTATATGTGAATAAGAGTTTGGGCAGTCTGGCCTCGAGTCAGATGCATTTTTACCCAGAATGTTTTGTTTTTTTGTCTGCCGACCTGCTATCACTCTGCATTTATGCACACCGCAAGTGACCATAACTCGGACCAATGTATTTATTTTATTTAACTTTTATTTTATCAGGGAGTCATACTCGAATCAAATGTTAGTCACATGCTCCGAATACAACAGGTGTAGACCGTACAGTGAAATGCTTACTTAACCAACAATGCAGTTTCAGAAATATGAATAAGAAGTAAAAGGAACAAGTAATTAAAGAGCAACAGTAAAATAACAATAGCGAGACTATATACAGAGGGTACCGGTACAGAGTCAATGTGAGGGGGCACCGGTTAGTCGAGGTAATATGTACATGTAGGTAGAGTTATTAAAGTGACTATACATAGATAATAACGGAGTAGCAGCAGTGTAAGAGGGGGTGGGCAATGCAAATAGTCTTGGTAGCTATTTGATTAGATGTTCAGGAGTCTTATGGCTTTGGGGTAGAAGCTGTTTAGAAGCCTCTTGGACCTAGACTTGGCACTCTGGTACAGCTTGCCGTGCTGTAGCAGAGAGAACAGTCTTTGACTAGGGAGGCTGGAACCTTTGACAATTTTTAGGGCCTTCCTCTGACACCACCTGGTATAGAGGTCCTGTATGGCAGGAAGCTTGGCCCCAGTGATGTACTGGGCTGTACGCACTACCTTCAGTAGTGCCTTGCGATCGGAGGCTGAGCGGTTGCCATACCAGGCAGTGATGCTCTCGATGGTGCAGCTGTAGAACCTTTTGAGGATCTGAGGACCCATGCCAAATCTTTTCAGTCTCCTGAGGGTGAATAGGTTTTGTCGTGCCCTCTTCATGACTGTCTTGGTGTGCTTCGACCATGTTAGTTTGTTGATGTGGACACCAAGGAACTTGAAGCTCTCAACCTGCTCCACTACAGCACTGTCGATGAGAATGGGGGCGTGCTCGGTCCTCCTTTTCCTGTAGTCCACAATCATCTCCTTTGTCTTGATCACGTTGAGGGAGAGGTTGTTGTCCTGTCACCACACGGCCAGGTCTCTGACCTCCTCCCTATAGGCTGTCTCGTTGTTGTCTGTGATCAGGCCTACCACTGTTGTGTCATCAGCAAACTTAATGATGGTGTTGGAGTCATAACTGGCCATGCAGTCGTGGGTGAACAGGGAGTACAGGAGGGACTGAGCATGCACGCCTGAGGGGCCCCTGTGTTGAGGATCAGCGTGGCGGATGTGTTGTTACCTACCCTTACCACCTGGGGGTTGGCCCGTCAGGAAGTCCAGGATCCAGTTGCAGAGGGAGGTGTTTAGTCCCAGGGTCCTTAGCTTAGTGATGAGCTTTGAGGGCACTATGGTGTTGAATGCTGAGCTGTAGTCAATGAATAGCATTCTCACATTGGTGTTCCTTTTGTCCAGGTGAGAAAGGGCAGTGTGGAATATAATCGAGATTGCAGGATCTGTTAGAGCGGTATGCAAATTGGAGTGTTTCTGGGGTAATGGTGTTGATGTGAGCCATGGCCAGCCTTTCAAAGCAGTAGGTGCTATGGGTCGATAGCCATTTAGGCAGGTTACCTTGGAGTTCTTGGGCACAGGGACTATGGTGGTCTGCTTAAAACATGTTGGTATTACAGACTCGGACAGGGAGAGGTTGAAAATGTCAGTGAAGACACTTGCCAGTTGGTCAGCTTATTTATGCTCGCAGTACATGTCCTGGCAATCTGTCTGGCCCTGAATGTTGACTGAGACCAGTCTCTTTTACAGATGAGCCCTGAATTACAATAGTTCACATCAAATACAGAAAAAAGAGAACAAACTTGGGTCTGAAAGAAGATATGTTGAGGGCTCCCAAGTGGCGCAGCGGTCTAAGGCACTGCATCTCAGTGCAAGAGGCGACACTACAGTCCCTGGTTCGAATCCAGGCTAAATCACATCCGGCCGCGATTGAGAGTTCACTCACAATTGCCCCAGCGTTGTTGGGTTTATTTTTACTTTTTTTTTTACAAATTGCATGTCGGCCCATGTGGGGCAAGTGCCGAGTTGTCATAAATTGAAGCTTTTGTTGTCCCGACTAATTTGTGTTTAAATTCAGCTTAAGCCCCACCCCCTCCTCTCTAGCTCTTCATTCTTAAGAGCGAGAGGGAGCTCATTATCTTTCCTTAAAGACACCGCACACATTATATACCCCAACTGTAACTCACACACTCACTCACACACTCACACTGTCTGACTTTATTACAAACTCGTGGTTGTAGCATAATTCCTCCCAGCAGACCAAGGAAATTCAATCAGATGGATCATTTTAGATTGTATTTTATGTGCACTTAATTGCAGCTCATGAGATGGCCCCAAACCTTTTCCACTCTGGGTGTAACTGTTATACTGACATGGAATTGATCTTGTTGGAGAATTGTCCTTTTCCAATAATAATGTGTATGCCTTTGTTCGCTACACACACATTTATATTAATAAACTGAGTACCTTACAGTACCCCAACTCTTCTGGAATATTTTTGGCAACTTAAGGGTTGATTTTTATTTAATTAAGTCATTTATGTGTACTTTTCTGACTATCCTCTCTTGAGGTCTTACGGCAATGGAAAGTAATCACGTTTGTACTCATAAGACATGGGCTTTTCATCAGGATGGTTAGATGGCTGCATAACACTATGTTCAGACACCGCTATAAAGCCATGTCGGACAAAAAAAGGATACCTTGTCCTATACAAAGAGTAGTAAAAGAGCACTGTATGAAACAAAGCGGTGCACCTGGCCTCAGTTGTGCTGTAGACTGCAGTGCACCTGGATTTAAAAATACCAAAGCCCCTCTTTCCTCTGCTAGGCTTCAATGGTAACATGTAGTAGTGAATTTGGGGGGGGTAGCCTGATCTAGAATTGATCCCATGTCTCAGTGACTCAGTCAACACCTTAGTCATTACCCCAAGAGGCTCAAACCTCATGACGAGGTTCCTACTTTGTACTTAGTTGCACAAGTTACTTTCTACTTAAATTTCCCCGTACTTTGTAAAGAATTTGTGTCAGAAGCATTCAACTTCTGACACCAATGCAGCTAATTCGGGAATAGCCTGACTGGAACTCAGTCATGGGTCTTTGCAACTGTCGGTCAGACGCCTTAGTCATTGCGAAGAGGCTCAAACCAGTCAAGTTACTAGTTTTTTTTACTAATGTCGCGACAATGTTATGCCATAATAATGAATGGCAACACCCACAACTGAACCTGTGGAGGTTACTTTTGGTACTTTTGAAGTTGAAAATATTTATGTAACATTACTTCACATCCCTGCAACTTTTTTTTTGATGAGATAAGGAGGTAGTAGGCTAAGGTATTAAGTGTTTCTGAGTCGTGTTCTTCAATCACCACATACTAATCAAAATGATCATTATCAAGGCTGCGTAGGAGGTACAACATATTTTTCTGTGAGATTTTCCCTATTGAGTCCACATCCTTATTTAATCGTTGGGAAGTTCAATGTTGTCGGTAAGATCTTTGCATAGAATTTCTGTTGATCAGCTAAAATTCAGCTGCCAGAACTCCACACTCATCACTATCTCGGCTCATTTTCTCTCTTTCTCCTTGCTTCTCTACTCTGATCGGACACACAAGCAAAGAGGAAAAAAGCATTCCATTCTCTTTTGATAAGAGAAAGTGGGACGATTTAGGTGTGAAAATAGGTTGGGAACACCTCACCGTATCCATAAAGGGAAGGCTGTCACCGAGTAGTAAGGCTGAGGCGATGGTCAATGCTAGCCCTGGGGAGTGGCAGCTGCAAGACTCACTGCAGACATGCCAGCTTTCGGGGAATGCGACTAGGCCAAACCCTTTTAATCTTAGCCCTCAACAACATCAAGACCGATTGCACAGTTCATACTGATCCAACCTGTATTCGTTTTATCGCCCAGTCAATCTAGGGCATGACTGTACAAGTGCATGGAACTCACAGGTTACACTGTATTACTACTCAGACAATGTATGAATCAATAGCCCTGTTTATAACTAACATGCACCCTTTGTCCAGATCTTGCCCACATTCTGATTGTGACATCTTTAGACCGATTTAGACGATTAAAAGACACATCGTGATATGATTGTGATCTGATCTTCTTGACAACTTCCGGAGGTAGTCAGGCACACGGTGTCTGGATATCAATCAAGTGTAAACCGATCTAGATCAAACCATTTAAATCATCATTCTACTGGTCTCTAAAATCATTGACCGGTAGCACTATTCACTAATGGCATTAGTAATTATCTTAAAATAAATATTTTTTAGAAAATCTCAAATTATTTGCATACAGGGAGACACCAGTTGATGTGGTCACAAAGAGACACATTTCAATACAATGTGTAGATAGTGATTGGATCATATTGATTAGATAACGAAACTCGTGTTAGCGCAAGGTGTAAACAAGACTAATAATATGGCTGAAGTAATGTGGTGACGTTCTTCAGGGAAGCATCGCATAGCAGGCACCAATGATTTCAACTATTTAAAAACATCAACACTATTGAGCTATTTTAGACCCCACTACAGATAGCTTGTTCAACTATGCGCCGAATACAATGTGAGTAGACTTAAAGGTGCTACACAGGATTTATTTTAGATTTTTAGCATTGTAATTTCAGAAAATGTCCATAATATACAGTGCATTCGGAAAATATTCCGACCCCTTGACTTTTTCCAGTTTTGTTCTTCATCCAATCGACACACCACCACATAAAAAAAAAAGATGAAAAGCTTTGGATGTAATTCCAGTGCTCCGTTACATCGACAGACACTTGATAGAAGAAGCCCCTCCATAACTGTGCTATAAAAATATTTGTGATCAAAATATGGAAAAGGGTCTTGGAAAACATCTACCAGAAATTCTTAAAAGGATTTAGAAATACATTAAAACACTAATGTTGACGTAACGACCCCGAACTAATATCAACCCTTCGTTTTGGAGAAATTATTTGCCTTCTGCAAGTTTAACTACATTGGCCTGTGCCTTGTAATTCCATTACCAAAAACTCAACTTTTTTTCAAATTTCTCTCCCTCATGAGGAGGAAGGATAATGAAAGTTCACAGAAGTAACAAGTAAAAGTAGACCTACCAATTACAGTGCCTTCAGAAAGTACTCACACCCCTTGACTTTTTCCACGTTTTGTTGTTATAGCCTGAATTTAAAATGTATTCCTTTTTGTGAACCTGGACAACACACACTACCCTATAATGTCAAAGTGGAATTATGTTTTTAGACATTTTTACAAATGTAATTTTAAAGCTGAAATGTCTTGAGTCACTAAGTATTCAACCCTTTTGTTATGGCAAGCCTAAATAAGTTCAGGTGTAAAATTTGCTTAACAAGTCACATAATAAGTTGCATGGATTCACTCTGTGTGCAGTAAGTGTTTAACAAGATTTCTTTATGACTACCTCATCTCTGTACCACACCAGTGTTTCCACTGCAGTCTTTTATGTGGTGCTGCGCCATGGCAAAATCATTGCAGCAATGTCCCAAAAATATGCAACATGAAAATATATATCTGCAGAGGAACACTTTGAAGACGTTAAGACCGTTTCCATTTACTTTCCCTCTGCAAACAAAACAAGTAATTAATAGAAAAACCAGACTACCCCACAGTAGAATAGTTTATCCATTTACCTAGTCGGCTTGTTTTGTGTTCAATGCAAGGGAAATATTCCTCTCGGAGCATTCAACTCAACTTTTTTTGAGTGACTTCAATTGTGATTAGACAGATTACATTTTTAGTTGAGCAAGAGTAGTGGCAATTCTCCCTTGGCGTTGCCACCACGTGTTAATTGGCAAAGAGGGGGCATGTATGTTGAGATTAGAGGTCGACCGATTATGATTTTTCAACGCCGATACCGATTTATTGGAGGACCAAAAAAAAGCCGATACCAATTAATTGGCCATTATTTATTTATTTATTTATTTATTTATTTATTTATTTATTTATTTATATATATATATATATATATATATATATATATATATATATATATATATATATATATGCAAAAACGTGAGTAATAATATTAAATAAATGGACTAAACAAGCCTTTTCATCTGTTCATTGTGTTATGATATCATGTCCATGTTGTTAGTATATTTTGTTTAACCTTTATTTAACCAGGAATAGACAGAAACCTGTTTTGGGAGGGGGACCTGCTATATGCTGCTTTATGAGCGTCAAAGTTGACATTGTCCTGAGAAACAAAATCCTTGAGAGACAGGGATCTTTGAGGGCACACATTCCGAAATGTCTTTGGAACACTAATTCGGTCACCAGACCCTGTCATTTTGGGCGAAAACGCATTCTGGACACATATATAGTTATTGATAATGCTTACCAAGGCACAGCCATAACCCATCATTTTGTGACCTTGGCTGCCCAGTAACATTTTACAATACATTTGAGCATTTGAGGAGATGAGCATGTGGCCATGTGAATGTAGCATACATTAAAAGACAACAGGAGATGAGGTGACCCCCAACGACAATACAGCATCATTTGAATAACGCCACTGCTAGACAGTCAGCCACTATGTAGGTCAATCCATTGTTCCTATGGTCACAAATATATATATATATATATATATATGTGTGTGTGTAATAATGACGATTACAACAATACTGAATGAAGACTTATTTTAACTTAATATAATACATAAATTTATTTAATCTCAAATAAATAATGCAAAAACAAAGCGTTGGAGAAGAAAGTAAAAGTGCAATATGTGCCATGTAAAAAAAACACAGCTAACGTTTAAGTTCCTTGCTCAGAACATGAGAACAGCTGGTGGTTCCTTTTTAACATGAGTCTTCAATATTCCCAGGTAAGAAGTTTTAGGTTGTAGTTATTATAGGAATTATGACTATATCTCTCTATACCACTTGTATTTCATATACCTTTGACTGTTGGATGTTCTTATAGGCACTATAGTATTGCCAGCCTAATCTCGGTAGTTGATAGGCTTGAAGTCATAAACAGCACAATGCTTGAAGCACAGCGAAGAGCTGCTGGCAAATTCAGGAAAGTGCTGTTTGAATGAATGCTTACGAGCCTGCTGCTACCTATCACCACTCAGTCAGACTGCTCTATCAAATATCAAATCATAGACTTATAATAACACACAGAAATACGAGCATTAGGTCATTAATATGGTCAAATCCGGAAACTATCATTTCGAAAACAAAATGTTTATTCTTTCAGTGAAATACGGAACCTAAGTCTAAATATTGCTGTTACATTGCACAACCTTTAATGTTATGTCATAAATATGTACAATTCTGGCAAATTAATGATGGTCTTTGTTAGGAAGAAATGGTCTTCACACAGTTCGCAACAAGCCAGGCGGCCCAAACTGCTGCATATACCCTGACTCTGCTTGCACAGAACGCAAGAGAAGTGACACAATTTCCCTAGTTCAAAGAAGTTAATGTTAGCAGGCAATATTAACTAAATATGCAGGTTTAAAAAAATATACTTGTGTATTGATTTTAAGAAAGGCATTGATGTTTATGGTTAGGTACACATTGGTGCAATGATAGTGCTTTTTTTCGCGAATGCGCTTGTTAAATCATCACCCATTTGGTGAAGTAGGCTGTGATTCGATGATAATCGATGTGGTGCCTGTCAATTTATATGCAACACAGGACAAGCTAGATAACTACACATGGTTGATGATATTACTAGTTTATCTAGTGATTATGTTAAGAATGATTTTTTTTATAAGATAAGTTTAATGCTAGCTAGCAACTTACCTTGGCTCCTTGCTGCACTCGCGTAGCAGGTAGTCAGCCTGCCACGCAGTCTCCTCGTGGATTACAATGTAATCGGCCACAATCTGTGTCCAAAAATGCCGATTACCGATTGTTATGAAAACTTGAAATCGGCCCTAATTAATTGGCCTTTCCGATTAATCGGTCGACCTCTAGTTGACATAATTGTAATCCAAACCCAACCCTCATGTAAGTCGTGATGAACTCTCAAAACATTTTAGACGAGACGGACTTCATGATTAAAATGATCCTATTTACACTTTGTAGTACATTTTGACACTAGAACATCATGTCAATGCCACATTACCCATTTTCAAAAGGAGAATTTGCTTTTTCGATTAAGTCGCTCTTTGATTTGGAGTATATATATTTAAGATTTTTGGGAAAATGTGGTCACACCAAAAAATATTTTACTGTCATTCTGTTACCAAACTTTACATATGCACTGTTCTTCGAGTAAATGTTTTGTTAAATTTTCTGGGGAAATTGTTAAAAGTAGTCCTTGTGCATAGAGTTGTATGGTTTGTTTAACTTTGCAATCAATGGTTTTTGTTTTGGCATACTTGTAAAGTGAAAAATCTGAGTCTGTGTCATTCTGTTACTGGTAGGTGTCCCAAAACACTTATTCTGCTTTGTGAAATGGTCCTTAGCGGCATAACACTTGCTCTATTTATTTAATTGCGTTCACAACAAGTTCTAGTTTTAGAAACTGTAATTTACAAAGATCTGAGTTTTCAGATTTCTATATAAAGTGCACAATTCCTCTCCCTAAGTGACGATGTTTAGGTCTTTTTTGTTGCCGTAAGTGGTTTATATGGATATCTGTAATCGGTGGTTTCACCCTCTTTTTCCTCCTTTCTTCCATGATAGGTTTCCAGGAAGATGTGGCTGTGAGCTTGCTCAGAGTGCTGATCCTGTGGGTCTTCACCTGATCGTGACCATGGGGATATGGCCGGGTGGTGTCCGGGCCTGCATTGCAGGTCAGGAGAACTGCTCTGCCAACAATGAGTCCAAAGACTACTGTTACTCAGCCCGTATCCGCAGCACCGTGCTTCAGGGCCTACCCTTTGGAGGGGTCCCAACAGTCCTTGCGCTGGACTTCATGTGCTTCCTGGTGAGTCTGCCTAGAGATCTGTCTTGCCTGAATTTCAAATAGATTCCTAGCCCCATTCCAGTGCTGCAGGTTTTTCTTGCTCCCCTGTAGTTAATTTATTGACTTATGTCACTGATTCTACGTACCTGGGATCCCAGGTCTGTGTACAGCAATACTTCTGACCTGAAGGTCTGGATTTGAGAAAAGGGGTCCTAGTGACTTTATGCTAACCTGCAATGATCACATAGGTATACATAATCTATGTGTGTGTACAGTGCCTTTGGAAAGTATTCAGACCCCTTGACTTTTTCAACATTTTGTTACATTACAGCCTTATTCTAAAATGGATTAAATGAAAAATGTTCCTCAGCAATCTATATACAATACCCCATAATGACAAAGCGAAACAGAATGTTTTGCAAATTTATAAAAATAAAAAAACAATATTTTTTACGTTTTTTTACCCTTTCTTTCTAAAATTATCTGCCGAAATTATTGCAACCCCTATTACTAGCCTGTTCAACCTCTCTTTCGTGTCATCTGAGATTCCCATAAATTGGAAAGCAGCTGCTGTCATCCCCCTCTTTAAAGGAGGTGACACTCTTGACCCAAATTGCTACAGACCTATATCCATCCAACCCTGCCTTTCTAAGGTCTTCGAAAGCCAAGTCAAGAAACAGATTACCGACCATTTCCAATCCCACCGCACCCTCTCCGCTATGCAATCTGGTTTCAGAGCTGGTCATGGGTGCACCTCAGCCACGCTCAAGGTCCTAAACGACATCGTAACCGCCATCGATAAGAAACAATACTGTGCTGCCGTATTCATTGACCTGGCCAAAGCTTTTGACTCTGTTAATCACCACATCCTCATCGGCAGACTCAGTAGCCTTGGTTTCTCAAACGATTGCGTCGCCTGGTTCACCAACTACTTCTCTGATAGAGTTCAGTGTGTCAAATCGGAGGGCCTGCTGTCCGGACCTCTGGCAGTCTCTATGGGGGTACCTCAGGGTTCAATTCTTGGGCCAACTCTTTTCTCTGTATACATCAATGATGTCGGTCTTGCTGCTGGTGACTCTCTGATCCACCTCTACGCAGACGACACCATTCTGTATACTTCTGGCCCTTCTTTGGACACTGTGTTAACAACCCTCCAGACGAGCTTCAATGCCATACAACTCTCCTTCCGTGGTCTCCAACTGCTCCTAAATACAAGTAAAACTAAGGCAGCTCTTCAACCGATCGCTGCCTGCACCTGCCCGCCTGTCCAGCATCACTTCTCTGGACGGTTCTGACTTAGAATTTGTGGACAACTACAAATACCTAGGTGTCTGGTTAGACTGTAAACTCTCCTTCCAGACTCACATCAAACATCTCCAATCCAAAGTTAAATCTAGAATTGACTTCCTATTTCGCAACAAAGCATCCTTCACTCATGCTGCCAAACATACCCTTGTAAAACTGACCATCCTACCAATCCTCGACTTCGGCGATGTCATTTACAAAATAGCCTCCAATACCCTACTCAACAAGCTGGATGCAGTCTATCACAGTGCCATCCGTTTTGTCACCAAAGCCCCATATACTACCCACCACTGCGACCTGTACGCTCTCGTTGGCTGGCCTTCGCTTCATAATCGTCGCCAAACACATTGGCTCCAGGTCATCTACAAGACCCTGCTAGGTAAAGTCCCCCCTTATCTCCGCTCACTGGTCACCATAGCAGCACCCACCTGTAGCACGCGCGCCAGCAGGTATATCTCTCTGGTCACCCCTAAAGCCAACTCCTCCTTTGGTCGTCTCTCCTTCCAGTTCTCTGCTGCCAATGACTGGAACGAACTACAAAAATCTCTGAAACTGGAAACACTTATCTCCCTCACTAGCTTGAAGCACCAGCTATCAGAGCAGCTCCCAGATCACTGCACCTGTACATAGCCCATCTATAATTTAGCCCAAACTACTACCTCTTCCCCTACTGTATTTATTTTATTTATTATTTTGCTCCTTTGCACCATATTATTTATATTTTAACTTTGAACTTTCTTCAAATTACAAATCTACCATTCCAGTGTTTTACTTGCTAAACTTTATTTACTTTGCCACCATGGCCTTTTTTGCCTTTACCTCCCTTATCTCACCTCATTTGCTCACATTGTATATAGTCTTATTTTTTTCTACTGTATCATTGATTGTATGTTGTTTTACTCTATGTGTAACTCTGTGTTTTTGTATGTTGTCGAACTGCTTTGCTTTATCTTGGCCAGGTCGCAATTGTAAATGAGAACTTGTTCTCAACTTGCCTACCTGGTTAAATAAAGGTGAAATAAATAAAAAGTATTCAGACCCTTTGCTATGAGACTCCAAATTGAGCTCAGGTGCATCCTGTTTCCATTGATCATCCTTGATGTTACTACAACTTGGCGTCCACCTGTGGTAAATTTAAATTGATTGGACATGATTTGGAAAGACACACACCGGTCTATATAACATCCCACAATTGATAGTGCATGTCAGAGCAAAAACCAAGCCATGAGGTTGAAGGAATTGTCTTTAGAGCCCCGAGACAGGATTGTGTCGAGGTACAGATCTGGGGAAGGGTACCAAAAAATGTCTGTTGCATTGAAGGTCCCCAAGAACACATTGGCCTCCATCATTCTTAAATGGAGTAAGTTTTGAACCACTAAGACTCTTCCTAGAGCTGGCTGCCCGGTCAAACTGAGCAATCGTGGGAGAAGGGCCTTGTTCAGGGAGGTGACCAAGAATCCAATGGTCACTCTGACATAGCTCTAAAGTTCCTCTGTGGAGATGGGAGAAACTTCCAGAAGGACAACCATCTCTGCAGCACTCTACCAATCAAGCCTTTATGGTGGAGTGGCCAGACAGAAGCCACTCCTCAGTAAAATGCACGATAGCCCGCTTGGAGTTTGCCAAAAGGCACCTAAAGACTCTCAGACCATGAGAAACAAGATTCTCTGGTCTAATGTAACCAAGATTGAACTCTTTGGACTGAATGCCAAGCATCACAACTGGAGGAAACCGGGCACCATCCCTACAGTGAAGCATGGTTGTGGCAGCATCATGCTGTGTGGATGTTTTTCAGCGGCAGGGACTGGGAGACTAGTCAGGATCGAGGCAAGGTACAGAGATCCTTGATGAAAACCTGCTCCAGGACCTCAGACTGGGGCAAAGGTTCACCTTCCAACAGGACAACGACCATAAGCACTCAGTCAAGGCAATGCAGTAGTGGCTTTGGGACAAGTCTCTGAATGTCCTTGAGTGGCCCGGACTTGAACCCGATCTAACATCTCTGGAGAGACCTGCAAATAGCTGTCCAGCAGCGCTCCCCATCCAACCTGACAGAGCTTGAGAGGATCTTCAGAGAAGAATGGGAGAAACTCCTTTTAAATACAGGTGTGCCAAGCTTGTAGTGTCATACCCAAGAAGACTCAAAGCTGTAATCGCTGCCAAATGTGTTTTCAACAAAGTACTGAGTAAAGCATCTGAATAGTTATGTAAATGTAATATTTCAGTTTTGTTCTTTTTTAAAATAAATTAGCAAACATTTCTAGAAGCCAGTTTTTGCTTTGTCATTATATTTATTTATACATTTTTGAATTGACTGGCAGTTAACACTGCTTGAGGCACCTTTCTGTTTTGGAGACGGCAATATTAGACTTAACATGGTGGGTTAGCTAGTTAACTTTGTGCCACAACAGATAGCAAATATCGTAATGTTATCTACATAAAAACATTTTGTATTTTGTCATTCTCCAACAACAATGCCCTTTCAATTATTTGATATTTGATTGAAAAGGGATGAATCCTGTATGGATTATGACTATTAGATAGCAGGGTAGTTTCGCTAGCTTATTAGACTATGTTAAGTTTTTAGGAATGCTAACGTCGGCTTCTGAGTGCTTATACTACACGAAAACACAGGTTCATTTTTTTTTGTCACCAGATAATTACCATATCTTTCAAACTCTGTACATGTTATGTAATAGTTTTGACACATGTAATTCATATTTAATGACTTCTCCCTTGGTTTGCTTGTGTGTTAATGCGCAGGAAGTTGAAAGACAAATTCGTTCGAAGTGGTTCAGGTCAATTGGGCGGGCCTTCATAAGGTGAATAGGGCTAGGCTATTAAAATCCGGACCAGTAAGTCCGTCATTAGTGTTGGTTTTCTTTTCTCGCTGGATGTTAATTGATTTGTCATTGATTGGTCTGAGTCCATTCAACCTTGTGTCCTTGTCATTTTAGGTCTGAATCAGTCCCCGATTTACAGGGGAGGAAGGTTATGGTTTGACAAATCTTATTGAGTCTTATTAAATTCCTTTACACCCACCAACTATGGATTTAAAATTGGACAAGTCAGTCAGTGAGTTCAATGGTACCAATTATTATTTTTTTACCAGTCCTAAAGGTTTGGTTGTAGTACTGGTATGGAACAGGATGCTCCTGTTCATGACTAATTGATGGTAACATCCATAGTGCTTTGTGACCATAGGAACAATGGATTGACCTACATAGTGGCTGACTGTCTAGCAGTGGCGTTATTCAAATGATGCTGTATTGTCGTTGGGGGTCACCTCATCTCCTGTTGTCTTTTAATGTATGCTACATTCACATGGCCACATGCTCATCTTCTCAAATGCTCAAATGTATTGTAAAATGTTACTGGGCAGCCAAGGTCACAAAATGATGGGTTATGGCTGTGCCTTGGTAAGCATTATCAATAACTATATATGTGTCCAGAATGCGTTTTCGCCCAAAATGACAGGGTCTGGTGACCGAATTAGTGTTCCAAAGACATTTCGGAATGTGTGCCCTCAAAGATCCCTGTCTCTCAAGGATTTTGTTTCTCAGGACAATGTCAACTTTGACGCTCATAAAGCAGCATATAGCAGGTCCCCCTCCCAAAACAGGTTTCTGTCTATTCCTGGTTAAATAAAGGTTAAATAAAATATACTAACAACATGACCATGATATCATAACACAATGAACAGATGAAAAGGCTTGTTTAGTCAATTTATTTAATATTATTACTCACGTCTTTGCATATATATATATATATATATATATATATATATATATATATATATATACACAAAACGCAATCATTTTTGGAATCTGAAAACTGAGTGACGTGAGTGTTGGCCTTTTTTATACTTTGACATTTTTTAATTACCCTTTACAATTAAGCACCATTGTTGCCCCTTTCTATTGTCATCCTCTAATCGTACTACATTTCCCTCCTATAATATGAAGTGGGGTCTGAAATTATTGACACCCTTGATAAAGATGAGCAATAATGACTGTATAAAATACATAATTCAAATACTGAGCTATATTGTATGCAAAAAAAAAGGGTAAATTCTATTTTATACTAATATAATTTCTCAGAGAAAAATTCTCAAAGGTAGGGGTCAAAATTATTGACATCCCTAAAGATTCTTATAAGTCGAAGTCCAAAAGGCTCCTTAACAGCTTCTACCCCCAAGCTATAAGACTGCTGAACAATTAATCAATTGGCCACCCAGACTATTTACACTGCTGCTACTCGCTGTTTATCATCTATGCATAGTCACTTTATCCATACCTACATGTACAAAATAACTTGACTAACCTGTAACCCCGCACATTGACTCGGTACCCCCTGTATATAGCCTCATTATTTTTATTTGACTATTTTTACTTTAGTTTATTTAGTAAATATTTTCTTAACTCTTTCTTGATCTGCATTGTTGGTTAAGGGCTTGTAAGTAAGCATTTCACAGCAAGGTCAACACCTGTTGTATTCGGGGCATGTGACAAATACAATTTCGATTTGATCATTAGTAAAGTTGTCAAGTTTTGTTTTGGGTGTGTTTCAGATTTTGTGCTCAGTAGAAATGAATGGTAAATGTATTGTCATTTGAGTCACTTTTATTGTTAATAGAATGTGTTTCGAAACACTACATGAATGTGAGTGAGAAAGTTAGAGGGTCAAAGATCATACCGCCCAAGACATGCTAACCTCTCACCATTACCTAAACCAGGGGAGGTTAGCATGTCTTGGGGGGTAGGATCTTTGACCCTCTACATTTCTCACTCACATTCATGTAGAAGTGTTTAGAAACACATTATTCAATTCTTATTTACAATGTCTCCAAAATGACCACAATAGATCATTTACCATTTAATTTCTATTGGGCACAAAATAACCTGAAATGCAGCAAAATGAACTGCTAAGGCATCCAATAAGTTTTGTAGTGTCAAGCTTGATGTAGTCTTTGCATACTAGGAATATGGGACAAAAAACTAATCTTTTGACTACTTTATTAATAAGAATCTTTTGGTGTCAATTTTGACCCCTACTTATTTTTTATTTTTTTCCCTCTATCTTTCCAATTTTTTGGAGCGTACAATATAGCTTCATATTTGTTCATTTTTTCCCCCGTCATTATTGTTCATCTTTATCTAGGGTGTCAATCATTTCAGAGCCCAGTAAGTGCTTACTGGTCCTACAATTTGTTTTTTTAGAACAGCAGTGACATTGCTATAAAATACATTTGAACATTTGAATGATACAGATGTTCTTGGGGCTCACCCAAAAAACACCAATGAAGAGGAAAATCATGTAACATTACTTTCCTCTGTGCTTTCAGGTGCTTCTCTTTGTCTTCTCAGTACTGCGGAAAGTGGCCTGGGATTATGGACGCTTGGCATTGGTGACAGACGCTGACAGGTAGGCCTAACAAATGACTCTGAAGTGTTACATCGCACGCACACGCGCGCGCGCGCGCGCACACGTATACTGCCCTGATGTAGTCCTACTGGTCATTAGCCCTTGTCTGTTGAATTGTGAGAATTACTTGCCTGTTATGACTGTGTGCCTTAAATAACCCCATCACCATTCCTTCCTATCTCTTCCTTCAGGATTATTGGTTTGCAAGTCATTCAGGGAGACTGAATGACTCACTGTCACTTACATAATACTCATTTCTGGAGCTGTATATGAACAACGACTGTCTGTGCTGCAGGATTTGCTCACACAGCAGAGCAACAAAATCTTCTTAAGGGAATATTTTCACCAGTTTATTATCGTAACCCATTAGGATACTTATTAATCAATTATGATTCATCTATGGTTTGGGTATGTTGGTAATAAATATGGAAATAATTTCTAAGTAGTTAGCGTACTTACTGTATTTTACTGTTGTATCAAATCGATCACCTTGAATGTACATGATCTGATGCAGTGCATTAAGAAGAGAAATAACAAGTTTTGAACTCCTTGAGTACTGAATCAGTCATTCACTGAAAACTGTGCCTTGTCATGGTCGCTCTGCTCATATCGACCTAATTATTTCTCCTTCAGGCATTTCCCCATGCAGAGACACATGCACATACATACTTTGGACATGGTCAAAAGACGAAATGAAAGGGTTAGTTATCTGCCTCCATCTTATTTTTATAGGGTTAGCTATCTGACATTAAAAGTTGACCATCATATTATACATCTGTGATCATGAATTCATGAATTTCATCAACCAATTTGTTTCATAAAACAAGTGTATACTTAGAAGACTTGTCCAGGTAATCCAGTGTGTACTTGCACTCTGTAATGACGATGTAGGCAAACTTTCTGTCAGTTGTCCTTTTGGGCTTATGTCCTACTGGGAGAATATTACCAAATATACTCCATACTTGCTGCATGGTCACTTTTGCACAAGATTGAGAGAGTTGGCCTTGCCCAACCAGACACAGGCTTATGCAAGTTTTTCAAAACTGCCACGACAAATTAGTTTGGGAAAATATTCGGTAGCACTTTTATAATAACTCCACATAATAAAGCATTTATAATGTATTCGTTAATTGTTTATTAATCATTACTCCCACATTTGTAAATGTTAGTAACCTAGTTATTCATGCATTTATAAACAACTTTTAAAGTATTCATAAGATCCTTAAGGTCTTTTTGCGTGGCCACATCTAAAGTGTGGGCTATTTATACTTTATAAATAATTCATAAATGTTTTGAGTAACCATTGTAAACATTCCAGCAGTACCTGATGCTCCATAAGGTCTCAAAATGGCCCTAGAACATAATGGTTAAACAATAAGCACACAGTATAGAGGATGCTTAAGAAAATATATTGAACGTTTTATTCCAAAGCTGTTTTAATATTGTAATGTGTCAATTCATACCCACTCTTTGCTGAGTAAAATAACATTTTTTTGTCTGAAAATGCTAACATAAGCGTTATTTGTTTCTACGAACTACAAATTGTAGTTTGAGGTCACTCCTTAGAGCAGTCTAATCTCGAAATTGGGAGTCCCAGTTTGAAGTCTCCACCGTCGCAAAAGGAATGTTCCAAACCAAACAACTACTAGTGTCCCTGCTTTAGTTCCTCAAGGGCACAGCTAGGAGAACAAACAAAAAAACACCTTATAGTTGAAGACTCTTCTTTGAGTCATAAAACTGCATCGAAATTACTTAGGAACTATGCACACTTTGGAGGGGTTTGTGGCCACTTGGAGACACCAGTTACTCCTCTCAGTCAAACACTTGTAATTTTTTTGTAATGTTGCACCTACCCCACATTTTCCAAAAATATTATTGTGTTACTGAATGTATCCAGAGTATTTTCAGATTTCGTTTCAACAAATACAGTGAAAAGTACAGTAAATGTAAACTTGACATACAATCAACACTAACAACAGGTGAACTGCTGTGTCCTCAATTTTGACCTAATAATTTTTCCATAATATCCAAACTGTTCCCTTTCAATTGCTTATACATATGCTTTTCATATTTCTTCCGTAAGAAACATTTTAATTAAGTCCTATCCAAGTAGGTCAATTCCCACGTGTGTAAAGGGTTAAGTAACCTGTCTTTGTAATCATACCAAATGTAACATATCATACTATTTTGAGTGTCTCAGCTTTACGTTTACTATGTTACGTCTTGTCTTTGATGCCAGGCTGTTTTTCATAATATTTTTTTTTACACTAATAGAGTAAATATCCAACTCAGTTGATTACTCTTTTTAGTGTCATTTTAGTCTACTCTTGCAATTTTACACTTATCTGTGTTTTGAATTAACAGTCAACTCCATCAGTTTACATTTTCTCTATCAGTTTACTACTTCTGAAGTGTAAGGGTGATGCCTTATTTGCATATCTTAATGTTTCACGTTATGGTAACTAGCAAAGTAATATCCAATCCCTGTTGGAATCCAACTCAAGAGAAGATATCACGACTTGCATTCAGAAAGCCTGTCAGAGCAGAAATTTGAGAGGCCCCTCCCACATCTGTGGATACTCCATAGATTTAACTCCCTGTCTCTGGTTACTCTTAATTGTGTTAAAAGTACTACGTCCCAACTAACTCCAGAGAGCATATCACGCTGAGGGTTAAAATAACTAAAGTGGAGTCAATTTAACCCTAACAATTTTAACACTGAGATTTCAACTCTCCTTGATTTACTGTGTACCAATCCTGGATGGCCCCTTTTAAGTACAATAATAGTTGAAGACTTATTTGGTTATTTTAAAGTGACCTGGGTCTGCTCATGGATATGATGTACGAGCTTTCTAAGTGCTTCGTGTCCTTTGAAATAGTTCTGTCCTCCCATTCATTTAAAGGACACAGAGAGAGAGAGAGAGAGAGAGAGAGAGGGGCAAACCATTTCCTTCTATAGTCCCATAGCTGACTGAACAATCTCTTTTGCGCCACATACTTCCTGTTTTCTTGTCTGTCCCGCTCTCTTTCCCTCTCCCTTGTCACTCCATATATACACACACACACACACACACACACACACACACACACACACTAGTGCTTAGTGATTTAATGCTTTTTGAGGTTGGTTTGGTTACGGTTCAGTTTTTGAAAAATAGTCACGGTTTTCAATATCGGTAAGATTTTTGTTTTCTCTTCTGTATCTACACAGAATAAAACAATTAGCTAATAAAAGCCCCATGAAGGTAGTGACTGCCAATATTACTGTCTATCACTTAATTCATTCACAACTTCACTTCCTCTCATGCGGTCTGTGTGTGGTCTTGTTCCCCTGAATTGCATCAACCAATGTGCATTTTTCTGCCGGTTCATAGCCCCAAAAAGTTTCCCAGCTTTCCCAAAAATGACGCCACTGACAGAAGTGGAGCCACTGCCTGCGTTGGCCATATGGTCACTTACTGCACAGCGCTGTTGTAACTTTCCACAGTCTGGCTTGCACAGCAAAGCTGCTCTACAAGCAAACACATTTTGGGCGGGAAAGAGAGGCAAGCACCTAATGCTATACTAACTGCTCCTGCGCCTAGATGGAGAAAAACGCACCCTTTGTCTCCGTGTATGCCCAGGCAAGAACGGGCAACTGTCTGCACAGTGGATTGTGGTCAATGTACTTAATTACCACATTTTCTGCACTAAACTATGTTGAACTTCCCACAGTTTGTACTGGATTTGATTTCTCTCTAGAGAAACAGCGTGTTGAGTTCAGATAAAAACGTTGGTCAATGATTGTAAACCGGGCCCACATTTTTGTTTATCGCTCAGCACTAGCAGACACACACACACAGCTGTTTTCTTGCTTTTAGGGGCTCTTTCAGAGCTGTGATGAGGCAGGGGTCACCAGTGTCAGAGTTGTTGTATGTCCGTGTGTGTGGTGAGGGGATTATGGGGTGACATCTGATCAGGGCCCATGTGATGTGATAGATCGCCCCTCAACCTCACCCCACCTATGGCTCTCATAAACCTGTCCTGCTCCTATACATTGTGTAACATCTAATTTGTTGACACTTCAGGATTTCTATCCAGGACTAACCTTAATTAAGTAAATGTGTATTCCTTTTCATGCCGATTATGCTAATTTTTCCTCTTTTTTTTTTTTGTTTCACTGTGAAGATCGAAGAAGCGTTTCAGCGGATTGGAGGAGCGGGAATAGTATGTTTTTAAACACGTTTTGATTATCTTCTGGTTTTCCAATGTCTTCTCTCTTCCCTGGTTGCTTTACTGTCCTAACTGTACTTGTTGTCCTGCTCACTGGTGGACTAACACTCTCTTTTTCCCTTTCAGATAGAGGTGTGTGTGTGTGTGTGTGTGTGTGTGTGTGTGTGCTTGCAATCCAATTCCATAATGGACTGCAATCAACTCCAATTGGGGTGTCCTGTGGGTTGGTGTGTGAGAAAGAAGGTGTATGTGTATATCTTATTAACAAGCAAGATGGTTTGGTGTGAGGGCTCTGTCACTGCTTTTTGCTGTGGATTTATTGGGTGTCGACTCTGACTTTTGTTAACCCACCATAAGTGCCTTGTGTGTCATTAACCATACTGTTGACTTCCACCAGTGTATCTGCCATGGCTTCTGATGCTTTGACTGTCACCTAACATATGAATCTTTTGACATGCATGCTTCCTTTTTACATATTTGAATATAACATAGTCGGAGAAGAGAAAAGGGTAACTATGATACACTGAGAGCAAATAATACAAGGTAAAAGGTGCATCAGGGTGGATGTGAACTTCCCTAGGCCCTCTTGCTGTGGTGTCTTTGTGAATCCTTGTGACATTAGCTGTGATGATAGCACCTCCCGAGTTGACCCTTTATTAGACCATAAGAAGCCAAGTTCTCAACAGGCTGGGTTCTCAGTCAAAAAATGACCCCTTCCCCTCTGTCCATTCAGGGCCATGAAGGGGTCAATAAAGGCAGAGGAAAGGGAGTGTTTTCAGATTGGAATCCAGCTAGAAAGTGGAATGTGGTCTTCTGTCCTGACAGATAAATGCCCCCATCTCTGTACCTGTCATCATTGGACTAAGTTTATTGTTGGACCGTGGTAGATCTTCTGTTGTAGGATGTAAGAGTGGGAGATTACAATATACACCCAGTGCTGCATCTAAACCGCAACCTATTTGTAGACTTTGGGCCCTATTCAAAATCACTAACTGTCTTTACGGAATAGGTCAAAAACAAATCCTACCCTTCAAGAAATTATGGAGTAATACTGTTGTTGAGGCCAGGCACCACAGTGATGGTGTCCCCCCTCCCCCCCTTAATCACAATCACCTAGGCTGTAGAGCTCCACTTTGGAGGTGTCATAATACCCTTAAAACCTAGCAGTCAAACAGGGAAATGGTTCCAAACATTTTTTTAACCATTTTTCCCCACGGGGGATTTTAAACACTTAAAACAAGGGATGTGTTTCATATAGGTTTACCCTGTCGTGACGTTTGGATAACCATGTAAATCTCTCTCGATCAATGTGATTTTATCAATACATTCGGCTCTATTTACTCTCGGATTAAAAAATGCTAATTAGCATCAAAATAGACATAATGCAAAACTACAAATCCCTGCAAGGTCCTGCAGGTCATCTCTAGCTGACACCTTTGCTAAAAGGTATTGTGTAAATTTAAAACTAGCACAAGACAGTTCACAGAACTGTCAATTTTAAAGAAATGTAGCCAATTTATTCATTACTACATTTAGCTAACATTAGATGGTTAATCCAGAGATTACCTTTGCCTTGATTCGGTAGTCTCGTCCAGATCATCATGGCATTTGTAGTTCTTTATGATAACCACATCAGCAGCTAATTAGCATTTCATTTTTGGGGGGTAAATACAGGCAAATATATTGATCAAAGTCACCTTGTCCTAGAGAGATTTACATGGTTATCCAAACTACACACCAGGGTAAGCCTACACGAAACACAGCCCTTATTTGAAGTGTTTCTAAATCCCCTATGGGAAAAATTATTGGTACCATTTCCCTTTTTGACCTCCTAGGTTTGATGGGTATTATGACTCATACTGTGGTACTCTATATTTAATTAAATATGCAAATATTTGCATATCCTGTAAATCAATTTTTCTGGAAACTGTCATTGTCAGTCATTAGAGGCGGCAGGTAGCCTAGTGGTTAGAGCATTGGACTAGTAACCAGAGATCGAATCCCCGAGCTGACAAGGTAAAAATCTGTCGTTCTGCCCCTGAACAAGGCAGTTAACCCACTGTTCCTAGGCCGTCATTGAAAATAAGAATTTGTTCTTAACTGACGTGCCTAGTTAAATAAAGATAAATAAATACAAAAAATATGCCTGTAGTGCCTGGCCTTGAGTTGCAGTTTTGTTTTAACATGTTGTTTGAGTACATAACCCAAAACAGGCTTTCTTGTAGCGTAAAAAAATAGAGAATTGCCCATGATGAGAAGACAGTTAATAGGTTGAATTGAATACGGCCCTTGGCGTTTAAAGCAAAAGACAATGCATGTCCATTGCTCAGTGGAGCTCTAATCACAAAATGAGATTATGCATATCAAAGATGGTACACTACATGACCAAAGTATGTGAACACCTGCTCGTCGAACATCTCATTCCAAAATCATGGGTATTAATATGGAGTTGGTCCCCCCCTTTGCTGCTATAACAGCCTCCACTCTTCTAGGAAGGCTTTCCACTAGATGTTGGAACATTGCTGCGGGGACTTGCTTCCATTCAGCCGCAAGCATTTAGTGAGGTTGGACACTGATGTTGGGCGGACCATTACTCCTCCTTCACCAAACTTTACAGTTGACACTATGCATTGGGGCAGGTAGCGTTCTCCTGGCATCTGCCAAACCCAGATTTGTCCATCGGATTGCCAGATGGTGACGCGTGCTTCATCACTCGTGAGAATGCGTTTCCACTGGAGTCCAATGGTGGCGACCTTCACACCACTCCATCCGACGCTTGGCATTACACATGGTGATCTTAGGCTTATGTGTGGCTGGTCGACCATGGAAACCCATTTCATGAAGCTCCCGACGAACAGTTCTTGTGTTGAGGCATTTTGGAACTCGGTGGTGAGTGTTGCAACCAAGGACAGACGATTTCTGGCGCTACGCTCTTCAGCACTCGGCTGTCCCGTTCTGTGAGCTTGTGTGGCCTACCACTTCACGGCTGAGCCATTGTTGCTCCTAGACATTTCCACAGTATTTACAGTTGACCGGGGCAGCTCTAGCAGGGAAGAAATTTGACGAATTAACTTGTTGGAAAGGTGTCATCCTATGACGGTGCCACGTTGAAAGTCACTGAGCTCTTCAGTAAGCCCATTCTACTGCCAATATTTGTCTGGCGATTGCATGGCTATTGTGCTCGATTTTATACACCTGTCAGCAATGGGTGTGGCTGAAATGGCCAAATCCACTAATATGAAGGGGTGTCCACATACTTTTGTGTATATATAGTGTATTTCCTCAGGCATGTTAGGCAGCACAATGCAATGGTGGCCAACATAGATCATTCAGTCTTTTTTCTGTCTGAAAATTACACTGCTAGCACACAACCATTATTTGGCTTGAGGGTGCCCTCAATGATGCCTACCTTATTGTCTGGATGCTTGGCATACTTGGGGCACCCTCAGCCAGAGTTGTTAGTCTGAGTTGCACACTGTGTACGTCTCTTGTCCTATAGAGTGAGGGGTAACCCTTTACTTGATACCTCCCTGACAAGGCAGATGTCATAAACCGTCATTACACTGTTGGCTGATTCTATCCGACTTTACAGTCATGACACAAACCATTATCTAGACATCTATCCAGGCCCACGAGTTTGACGTTTGTGTAGCTACTAGCTACTAATGTTGAACTCGTGGAGCTGGACATCTATTATGTCATTCACATAGCAGCCTTGTTGATGTTTGCCTTGGAGTGGGGAGTTCAAGTGAAATGTTGTGTGATTTTTGTTAGTGCAATAGTATCTACAGTAAAAAGTTAAATATAGGATTATGTCATGTGACAATGACAAAATTAACTGTTTTCTGATTGAACGCCTCTGTGCGTACCAACTCAGCAATGCTTGATTGGCCAGTAATTCTGCTGAGGATGATGGGATCTTGAATGTGTCATGTTAGACCCTCAGAGAGATGGAGAGTTTATCAAACTGACTATAAAATATACACAGAATGGCATGGTTCTACGGACATTGTTGAGTAACTGTTATGGTTTCATTAATAAATTGACATTTTTGATGATAAATATGCAGTAGTGAAACAATGTGGGTTGGGGTCAAATTATATTTAAATGTTTTAAATTCAGGAAGTAAACTGACATTACAATTTTCTGTTTACTTTCTGAATTGATGGAACTTAAATGGAATCGACCCCATTAGCTTTTCCTCTTGTCTCAATTCCATTCTGTTTCAAACCACAAATTAACAAACTAAACAACAGTTGCAGGACCCGGTTCTGCCTTGTTCTCCGTGCCTCCATCAAAGCCTGACACTTGTCCTCTGTTTCCAGTGTTGCCTCAGCTCTGCATTCTGAAACGCCAGACCGCTATGAACGTCTCACTTCAGTCTCCAGCTCTGTCGACTTCGATCAACGGGATAACGTGAGAAATCCCTCCCTACTCCCTCCCTCCGAATGTCTCCCCATCACTGAGGTTGTCTCCTACTGGTCACACGTGCATCTCTTTAAACGACTCCATTGGCTTTTCCTCCCATCCCTGTTAAATAATGCAAGATAAGCCGAGGACTGTAAAGCCGCTGGCCGCCAGCCTTGGATGTGGGTGGAGTCAGGTCCATCAGACACAGAGTTCCACTAAGTGACTCCTGATGGAGACTCCCCACCCCTTATCGATACAGTACATAGATGTTTTATCATAAGGGAGACTTATCTCCTTATCTCTCTTGACTCTTCCAAGTAATGCAACACAAATATTATATATGGTAATAGTTTGAATTAATATCCTTAAAGTGAAATGCCCCAGTGTGTGGAACAGACACTCATACACATTTTCCAACTTGTGACTTTTACAGAAATATAAGCTAAACCAGTCAGTTATCCACACACTAATATCCCTCAAGAACATTCTATGGAATTCCATACGATATCCCTGAGTCATATGTAGCACTGTAATCACTCTAGTAGGTCAATTCAGGTCCACGTTATCTCTTTCTACCTCCTAGCCTTTTAATCCCAGCTGGTAGGCTAAGGCTCTTCCTCCACTCTCCCTGTCTGTTCACTAAAACTCACATCATGATTGGGCCACCGCTATAGCCGTCCCGATCAAGTTGGCTGTACCCCAGACAGTCCCCTGTTTATTGCCCTCTCTGGTCATACAGTACTTGGGCCCCAATGAAATAAATTGCAGAGAAAGGAACACTGTAGTTTAATTCTAAATGTTTACACTGTGTTTTGCGTTTAGGTTTCACAACATCCAATGACCATGAGAATAGCATGTTGCTATGTTGGATTTAACACCTCTGATACAGCATAAACCAGCATTGTTTTTTAAATTTATCTGCAATTGATTGAATTGGGGCCAAAAAGCGAAAACACTTTATAATGCATCACCACTGCCAAATTATTTGATTGTGTGGAATTTCAGTTTAAAAAAAAAAAAGAAATCTCCATGTGTTGAAAATGTGACTGGCGACTGTTTTTTCAACTAAAAGTTTTTTTTTTTAAACTGCATATTTTTCAAATGTCTGATTGTCATTGTGCATGTCTACACTGCAGGGCTTCTGTTCCTGGTTAACTGCCATCTTCAGAATAAAGTAAGTGAGTCTGTTATCAACATTCTATGTAAGTACTTGATTGGGAAAAAGCTAGAGATCATGCACGTCAATGTTGCCACAAAAATGTGCAACCGAATGAATAGTAATGCTACTGTGCTAAAGCCCACCTCTGATCGGAAGAAACAGTGATAAATAACTATCGCCCTATTTCAAAACATTCTTGCCTAACAAAAATATTAGAATCCTTAATTAGTTCTCAATCTTTCTTATCTATGAAATATATCCAGAATGTTCATCAGTCTGGTTTTAGACCAGGACATAGTACCATCTCTGCTGAATCCCAAAGACAATATCAGCATGTAAAGTGGCTAGTTAGTGCAACTTCTTTAGGCAATTTTACAGCTATCAATTAGGAGTCTACAATCTCACCATGTTCTACCTGTGGATCAATGTGCCTCATGGTGGGGTTTGACATATGCAACGGCTGATATGCTTTTGAGGAGATGGTAAACGTTGCCCGCGCTACGGCAATTGGCCGCGCGGTGCATTCTGGGTGATTATGGGAGAAGGCGCATTCTCTTGCAAAGACTGAATGGGAGTCTGTTGGGCGCTAGGCAATAACCCAACATTAGCACGAATTTTGTAAAAAAATAAGTACAATAATATCGTATAGCTTTGGAATTGTGACATTGCGTACTTTCGAGGAAAATAGGCACATTCCTCGACATAAATACTGACTTTGAGAAGGGATTGCGTGACGATTAGTTTAGCAACCGCGTGACGCAGCATGACAACGTGAATGCGATTAGTCGACAGTCTGCTGGGTGGGGTTTACACGTTCCTTTATTCACTGGATTCCTTTCTATAATATCTCTGACAACGGCACCATGAAATGCACCCCGGACTAAAGAGGCAGACAAATAGGAAAAATGTGCTAGACCCTCCGTTAAATTACACATTTATCGAGGTAGGAATATCACAAAAATATAATCAAATGGCTCATTCGAGAGCAGACTACCTCCCGAGTTATGACATTGGCCAGTATTGAAATCTGACATGTACGATAAACGTTTTTGCAATCTAAATGTCATATTCCTAATATCTAATAGTGTAGTGAGAGCGACATAATCAGTGTAACGTCATACCGGACGGATTTCTGTCTGCTTGAATCCTATGGTCTTTCCTTGATTGTAGAGGGACCTCTTCACTGAGGAATGTGGTTGTTTTTTATAATCGTTATTTTTTTGTATTTTGCTTTGTTTCTTATGGTTTTTCCTTGATTGCTTGGTCTTGTCATGTAGGGCTCTCTTGAAAAAGAGACCTTTGTTATCAATGGGAATCCCTTGCCTAAATAAAGGTTAAATAAAATGGAATACTGTAATATAATAGTTTTTACGTTCCCCACAAACAAGAAATGCTCCAACAAATTTTTTTAAGAGGGTAAATGGCCTTTGTTTGCATTTTTTTGTTTGTTTTAGATCTATCCATTTCGTACATATCAGTGCGCAACCGGCAATTTGGAAGGGCTGGGTTGATAAACCATGGGGGCTGTTTGAAATTGAAATTATAATGGTCTTTAACAATGCAAGTGTTAATGAATTTACCTGCAAAAAACACAGCTAAATTCCCACATATAGTAAAAAAAATAAAAATCTTGCTGGTCACAGACCTGGGAAGAAAATAGTTGTATTTTGTAGTTTGTTTTAAAATACCAACTTTTCAAATACTATAGGTAGTCGAATATAGTTTCAAAAAATAAATAAATTCAAAGGCAATTATTTCCTTTGTTATTCAAGTACAGGTCTCAGAAAAGCAAATGATATTTGAAAGTATTTTTCATATCTTTCAGAAAACCAAATAATATTGCAAGTGCTTTCCGAAAGTTTTCCCATCCCTTTTCCCACATTTTGTTGTGTTACAAAGTGGGATTAAGATTTCATTGTCATTTTTTTTGGTCAACGATCTACACATTTGTAAAAAAATAAATAAACACCAATGTATCTTGATTAGATTAGTATTCAACCCTTACAGGTGATTCTACATGTTAGAATCACCTGTGAGTTGTGGGCTGTGAGTTTCTGGGTAAGTCTCTAAGAGCTTTTTACACCTGAATTGTGCAACATTTCCCCATTATTCTTTTCAAAATTCTTCAAGCTCTGTCAAATTGGTTGTTGATCATTGCTAAACAACCATTTTCTGGTCAAAGATTGTCAAGCAGAGTCAAAATGTGTAAGTCGCTCTGGATAAGAGCGTCTGCTAAATGACGTAAATGTAAAACTGTAACATTCACAGTCTTCTTGGTAAGCAACTCCTGTAGATTTGGCCTATTGTCCTGCTGAAAGGTGAATGAATCTCCCAGTGTCTGTTGGAAAGCAGACTGAACCAGGTTTTCCTCTAGAATTTTGTCTGTGCTTAGTTCCATTCAGTTATGTTTTTATCCTGAAAAACTCCCCAGTCCAGTATGATTACAAGCATACCCATAACATGATGCAGTCATCACTATCCTTGAAAATATAGACAGTGGTACTCTGTAATGTTGTATTGAATATACCCAAAACAACATATTCAGGACAAAAAGTTGATTGCTTTGCCACATTTTTTTGCAATATTACTTTAGTGGCTTGTTGCAAACAGGATGTATGTTTTGCAATATTTTTATTCTGTGCAGCCTTCCTTTTCACTCTGTGAAATTAGGTTAGTATTGTGGAGTAACGACAATCACAGCCATTAAAATTAATACATTTTAAATTCAGGCTGTAATTCAGGCTGAATACTTGAAAACCCCAACATATTTATTTGATGGCTGCCAAATATTTGAAGAACCAGAAACTACAACAGCTAGTTGAATTAGTCTAAATATATACTGAACAAAAATATAAACACATGTAAAGTGGTGTTCCCATGTTTCACGAGCTGAATTAAAACATCCAAGAAATGTTCCATATGCACAAAATACTTATTTCTCTCACATTTTGTACATTTATTTCAATTGACTGATTTCTTTATATGAACTGCAACTCAGTAAAATCTTTGAAATTGTTGCATGTTGTGTTTATTTTTGTTCAGTGTATGATCGTTAGCACATGGTTTGGAGGGCTCTCAGATATGAATCTTAATCTATATCCTAGAAATAAATACATGAGGGACATATAATAATCTCAACATTAGAGTATTTCTAAATGACTAACAAATATATTTTCATAATGAGTGAGAAATGAGGTAATATACTAACACTTGACATCGAGTTCTTATACATCTGTAGTTACGTTGATTATTACAATAGCAACATTGGTGTTACATAGGACTTTGGAAATTGTTTTATAATTGCATAATAGAGTAATACCATAGTTATAAATACTCTCAGCTCATTGCTATGTAATTAAAATGCAATTATCAAAATGTTATTTAACAACATGCTAATAAAATGTTGCTCAAAGTAATTCGTTTTATTACACAGGCATAAGAACAGTTTAATGTTAACAGAATATGTCTATGAAATGTCAAAAGGGGGAAAAAACTGCCTTCTTGAATTAACTACAGTCAAGCTAGGTTGAACATCATGTTAGTTTGTACTCTGTGTACACTGTCCCTTTAAAGAGATGGTATAGTGTGTGTTTGAAACAAGAGCACTTACCCTCAGATTTAAAAAAAAAAAAAGAAGAAAAAAAAGTGGTTCTAAATTGTTTTTTCTAAGCATCCAACTTGCTGTTTGCAGTTTGCAAATGGCTTTGAATGTCTCTGCAGTATTTTCAGGTATCATAAAATCAACTGCAGCTTTCGACCTTTTCAGTTGCATGTTGATAGTCATAGTAGTTGAGCGTCACAACTTGTTTATATCATTAGTTAATTAATTGGTTTGCCTTGATTATCTACACCTGGGGCAATGGACATTCAGAAGAATGGACATTTTACAGAATTTTCATATGTATTGTGCAGATCAAATATGATCTGCTGTCGGATAGAGTGGAATAGTATAAGAAATTGTGTGTGCGCTATTCAGTATATTTCTATCTGCAACATGCAGTTCCAGATACAGCCATGCCATTTATTGTCACCTCCAAACAAACTATTTGTTCCTCCCCAAAAATGTTTACTTTACACAAAGCATAGTTTAAAACTAGTTATCCCAGGTCTGCACATAACTAGGTCTCATGCTGGGCTTTAAGTGGTTTTAATGTAAAAAAATTTTTACCTCCTACCCCTTTCACCAAAAATAAGGTCAAAAGGTTGAAAAAGAAGGTTCTTGTCTCTGTTTAAATGGGGCTCAACTTGTACTCTAAAAGTGAACCCACTTCTCCTGCCCTCCCCCCACCTAGGGACGAGGAGATCCGGGAGAAGTGTGGTGAGGACGCCGTGCACTACCTTTCCTTCCAGCGCCACATCATCGGCCAGCTGGTGGTTGTTGGGGTTCTGTCTGTGGGCATCGTCCTGCCGGTCAACTTTTCTGGAGACCTTTTGGGTGAGTGTGCCAGATTTCCATTAATTTCTATTAATGAAATGTACCTCTTGTTTACCTTATAAATCCCTTATTAATGAGATCACCTTAAGTTAACGACACACTACATTGTTTTTGTTGTCGTCATGTGAGACTTTGCATATATATGAGGTGACTTCGACAAATAAATAAACAATGGAACAACATGAAGATGTATTCCATCAGATTTGCACATAGAAGTAGCATATCTGCTCTCCATTGTACAGTTAGTTTACAAAATCTCCTATGACAACAAAAACACAAATGGACCAATTGGTCCTTGTTTTGGGTTTATTATATGCCAAAACGGCCCATTAAGGCATTTGCAGTGCCTTCAAAAAGTATTCATACCCCTTGAGTTATTTCACATTTCGTTGTGTTACAGCCTGAATTCAAAATGGAATCCCATCTATACACAATACCCCATAATGAAAAAGTGAAAACATATTTGTAAAACATTTTTGTAATGTATTGAAAATGAAATTCAGAAGTATTCACACCCCTCAGTCAATACATGTTAGAATCACATTTGGCAGCCATTACAGCTGTGAGTCTTTCTGGGTACGTCTCTAAGAGCTTTGCACACTTGTATTGCACATTATTCTTTTTTTAAATTCTTCAAGCTCTGCTGAGTTTATTGTTGATCATTGCTAGACAGCCATTTTCAAGTCTTGCCATAGATTTGTAAGCCAATTAAAGTTCAAACTAACTAGGCCACTGAGGAACATTCAACATCATCTTGGTAAGCAATTCCATTATATATTTGGCCTTGTGTTTTAGGTTATTGTCCTACTGTAAGGTCAATTTGTCTCCCAGTTTCTGTTGGAAAGCACTGAACCAGGTTTTTCTCTAGGATTTTAACGGTGCTTAGCTCTATTAGATTTATTTTTATCCTAAAAAAAACTCCCTCGCTGATGAAAAGCATACCCATAACATGATGCAGCCACCACAATTCTTGGAAATATGAAGTGGCACTCAGTGATGTGTTGTGTAGAATTTGCCCCAAACATAACACTTTCTATTCAGGACATGAAAGGGGCGGCAGGGTAGCCTAGTGGTTAGAGCGTTGGACTAGTAACCGAAAGGTTGCAAGTTCAAATCCCCGAGCTGACAAGGTACAAATCTCTCGTTCTGCCCCTGACGACCTAGCATTGTTTCTAGGCCGTCATTGAAAATAAGAATTTGTTCTTAAAAGGTAAAATACATTTTTTTTAAAAGTTGTACTTTTACCCACTTTTCTCCCTAATTTTGTGATATCCAATTGGTAGTTAGTCTTGTCTCATTGCTGCAACTCCCCTATGGACTCAGGAGAGGCGAAGGTCGAGAACCATGCATCCTCCGAAACACGACCCTACCAAGCCGCCCAGCTTCTTGACACACTGTTCGCTTAACCCGGAAGCCAGCTGCACCAATGTATCGGAGGAAACACCATCCAACTGACAACCGAAGTCAGCTTGCAGGCGCCTAGCTCGCCACAAGGAGTCGCTAGAGCACAATCAGACAAGGAAATCCCGACCGGCCAAACCCGGACGACGCTGGGCCAATTGCGCGCTGCCTCATGGGTCTCCCGGTCACGGCCGGCTATGACATGGCCTGGGATTGAACCCAAGGCTGTAGTGACACCTCAGCACTGCGGAAGTTAATTTCTTTGCCACATTTTTTGCAGTGTTTCTTTAGTGCCTTATTGCAAACAGGATGCATGTTTTGTGATATTTTTATTCTGTACAGGTTTCCTTCTTGTCGTCACTACCGAGTTCCAAACTGCCTCTAGAAGCAATGTCAGTACAAGAACTGTTCGTTGGGAGCTTCATGAAATGGGTTTCCATAGCCGAGCAGCCGCACACAAGCCTAAGATCACCATGCACAATACCAAGCGTCGGCTGGAGTGATGTAAAGCTCGCCGCCATTGGACTCTGGAGCAGTGGAAATGCGTTCTCTGGAGCGATGAATCACGCTTCGCCATCTGGCAGGCCGACAGACTAATCTGTTTGGCAAGTGCCAGGAGAACGCTACCTGCACCAATGCATAGTGCCAACTGTAAAGTTTGGTGGAAGAGGAATAATGGTCTGGGGCGTTTCTTCATGGTTCGGGCTAGGCACCTTAGTTCCAGTGAAGGGAAATCTTAATGCTACAGCATACAATGATGCTCCAACTTTGTGGCAACAGTTTGGGGAAGGCCCTTTCCTGTTTCAGCATGACAATGCCCCCGTGCACAAAGCGAGGTCCATACAGAAAGGGTTTGTCGAGATCGGTGTGGAATAACTTGACTGGCCTGCACAGAGCCCTGACCTCAACCCCATCAAACACCTTTGGGATAAATTGGAACGCCGACTGCGAGCCAGGCCTAATCGCCCAACATCAGTGTCTGAATGGAAGCAAATCCCCGACGCAATGTTCCAACATCTAGTGGAAAGCCTTCCAGAAGAGTGGAGGCTGTTATAGCAGCAAAGGAGGGACCAACTCCATGTTAATGCTCATGATTTTGGAACGAGATATCCGGCTGTTAGGTTGTACTCTGAGGAAGACTACTTTACTTTATTTTAGTTGACTATCATAGCTAAATTGCTACAAGAAAGTTTATTTAAATTGACAAACATAACTAAATACAGATAATATAAATACTTAAAAGAAATGTCACAAGAAAATGTCTATATACATTGTTCTCTTTTTGTCACCAGAAAATAATGCATACAGCTTTGGGCGGACCACTATAGCAAACCTGAAGTCTGGGTAGGTAAATTTTTTTATAACACGCTTTTGTTATTTTGTTGGTCATTAAACCAATGGCATTATTTGAAAAGAAAGAATGATGGGTAGTTACGGAAAATCCCACGAGGCAAAACTGGTTGCAATTACTTTATTATTAAGTATTTTGGTACATCATGATCAGATGATTGTATACTGGTTGTAATGTTTTTAGTCATCTTTTAAACAATATATATGTTTCACATCTCTTCTGTGTTTTCTCAGGACTAACCTCTTGTGGCTCCACACTTCGTTTGCATTCATATACCTGCTTCTGACTGTGTACAGCATGAGACGACACACGTCAAAGATGCATTACAAGGAGGACGACCTGGTGAAGTTTATTTTATTTATTTATCCATAGTCAAATTCAGATGAATGCAATGTCCACTTAATCATGGGCTACTATAGAAACATTTGGAATGTAATAGTTATTATGTACAGTACATGTCAACAGCTGTTATTTTCAGCAGTCATAATTCAAAGCATATGCTCTTTTCCAGGTGAAACGCACTTTATTTATCAATGGGATCTCCAAATATGCCGAAGAGGTCCACATAAAACAACACTTTCAGTAAGCATTTCTGTGGTTTCATTTATTCTCAGACATCGGCAAGGTATTGGCTTGCACCTGCATGTGTGGTACATTCTACACTGGAGTCAGAATTGATTGACATCATTGATAAAGATGAGCAATAATGACTGTAAAATAAATAATTCAAATACTGTACGCAAACAAAAATGGGAAATGATTTTATACTTAAACAAAATCTCTTTCTCTGAATGCATTAACAAGCAATATTTTTTTTCTGAAAAAGGAAGGGGTCAACATGATTTACACCGGTAAAGACTCTTATAAATAACGTAGTCAAAAGTTTAGTATCTCGTCTCATATTCCTAGCATGCACTGAACTACATCAAGCTTGTGACCCTACAAACTTTTTGGATGCTTTTGCAGTTATTTGTGGTTGCATTTCAGATTGTGTTGTGCCCAATATAAATGAATGGTAAGTGATGTATTGTCATTTTGTAGTCACTTTTATTGTATATAAGAATAGATGTTTCTAAACATTACCATTAAATGGGGAGGTTAGCATGTCTTGGGGGTATGATCTTTGAACCTCAAACTTTCTCACTCATCATTAGTCACGATTCATTCAGGATTATCTGTAAACATGGTAGCTTCCACGTTATTGTAGAAGGGTTTAGAAAAATATTATATTCTTATTTACAGTAAAAGTGAATCCAAAATGACACTACCTTATTTACCATTTCATTTATATTTGGCATAAAATAGTCTTAAACACAAAAAAATTCAATGCAAACACAAAAAAACGAAACACCAGTCTCAACATCAACAGTGAAGAGGCGACTACGGGATGCTGGCCTTCTAGGCAGAGTTGCAAAGAAGCCTTATCTCAGACTGGCCAATAAAAAGAAAAGATAAAGATGGGCAAAAGAACAGACACTGGACAGAGGAACTCTGCCTAGAAGGCCAGCATCCTGGAGTCGCCTCTTCACTGTTGACGTTGAGACTGGTGTTTTGCGGGTACTATTTTAATGAATCTGCCAGTTGAGGACTTGTGAGGCATCTGTTTCTCAAACTAGACAAATGTACTTGTTCTCTTGCTCAGTTGTGCACCGGGGCCTCCCACTCCTCTTTCTATTCTGGTTAAAGCAAGTTTTCGCTGAACTACATAGAGCCATGGCTACATGGAACTCTATTCCACATCAGGTAACTGATGCAGGCAGTAGAATCAGATTATTTTTAAACTAATAAAAATACAACTTATGAAACAGCAGGGACTGTGAAGAGACACACACACAGGCACAGACATACATACACATAAGACACACACTCTACACACACATGGATGTTGTATTGTAAATATGTGACAGTGGAGTAGTGGCCTGAGGGAACACACTAAATGTATGGGGTGAAGTGTTATGAAATGTAATGTCATGTAATATTTAAAATTGTATATAACTGCCTTAATGTTGCTGGACCCCAGGAAGAGTAGCTGGTGCCTTGGCAGTAGCTAATGGGGATCCTTAATAAATACAAATACCAACATAATTTCCCAAATTTTTTAGCATAATATATAGCTCAGTTTTTGAATTATTTATTTTCTACAGTCATTATTGCTCATCTTTATCAAGGGAGTCAATAATTTCAGACCCCACTGTATGGGCCTTCAGGAAGTATTCATACCCCTTGACTTATTCTACACTTTGTTGTGTTATGGTATGGATTAAAATAAAACAAATCTCACCCATCCACACACAATACCCCATAATGACAGTGAGAACATGTTTTTAGAAAGATTTGCAAATGTGTTGAAAATAAAATACAGAAATCTCATTAATGTAGGTATTCACACCCCATTGCTATGACGCTCCAAATTGAGCTCAGGCGCATCCAATTTCCTTTGGTCATCCTTGAGCTGTTACTACAACCTGATTTGGAGTCCACCTGTGGCCGATTCAATTGTTTGGATATAATTTAGAAAGAAACACACCTGACTATATAAAGGTTCCACAGTTGACAATGCATGTCAGAGCAGAAATCATGACATGATGTCCAAGGAGCTGCCTGTAGATATGAGATTGAATTGTGATGAAGCTTACATTATATTTGGGGAAGGTGTTGAGGAAATTCCCCACTAAGGACACTAATAATCTCCCTTCAGCACTCTTTATACTCGTGCACAAACTGGGTGTCTCTGCTCTCAGGGTGCGATAGGCTGATCATGACCTTGCACACACAGTTTCTAGGCGTTGGGCCAAAGTAACAATGTGTTCCCTTCTTTCTGTTCTTCTATCAGTCCCTTCCCTGAGAGCAAAACATCCTAACACAATAACAAGAAACAATACGCTACATGTAGTCACACATTTGCAGACACGGAGGACGCTAAACATTTCCACTACAAAGGATCGAAAACAATTTCTACAGTGTTGAAAGTTCTCAAGAGCAATTTCCCATCATATGGAACTACCCAGCTGGCTGTCCATAAGCATAAGGCAAAAGATTCTGTGGTCTGACGAGACCAAAATTGAACTCTTTGGCCTGAATGCAAAGCACAATGTCTGGAGAAAGACGGGGTTTAGCTGTGGCTGGTTAACATCATCCCTACTGTGAAGCATGGTGGTGGCAGCAGCTTGCTTTGGGGATGCTTTTCAGCGGCAAGGACTGTGAGACTGGTAAGGATAGAGGGAACAATGAATGGAACCAAATACATGCAAATCCTTGAGAACCTGCATCACAGTGCAAACGACCTTAAACCAGTGCGAAGGTTTACGTTCCAACAGGACAATGACCCCAAGCATACAGCCAAAGCAATGCTGGAATTGCTTTAGAACAAGAATGTGAAAGTCCTTGAGTGTCCCAGGCAAAGCCCAGACTTGAATACTATTGAAAATCTGTGGAAATACTTTAAGATTACGGTTCAATGCCGCTCCCCATCTGATTTTAACAGAGCTTGAGAAAATTTGCAAGGAAGAATGGGAGAAAATCCCCAAATCCAGATGTGGAAAGCTGAAACAAGACGACTCAAAGCTGTAGTCGTGGCCAAAGGTGGTTCTACAAAGTATTGACTCAGGGGTGTGAATACTTATGCAAATTAGATATTTCTGTATTTTTCAATACATTTTCAAACCTGTTTTCACTTTGTCATTATGGGTTATTATTGTGTGTAGATAGATGGGTGAGGAAAAAAAATATTTAATCCATTTTGATTTCATGCTGTAATGCAACATGTGGAATAAGCCAAGGGGTATGAATACTTTCTGAAGGCACTACATGTGGGAATTGGGTGAAGATCAGTGGTGTAAAGTACTTAAGTAGTACTTTAAAGTATTTTTACTTAAGTCGTTTTTTGGGGTATACAGTTTAAGTCGGAAGTTTACATACACTTAGGTTGGAGTCATTAAAACTCGTTTTTCAGCCACTCCACAAATTTCTTGTAAACAAACTATAGTTTTGGCAAGTCGGTTAGGACATCTACTTTGTGCATGACACAAGTAATTTTTCCATCAATTGTTTACAGACAGATTATTTCACTTATTATTCACTGTATCACAATTCCAGTGGGTCAGAAGTTTACATACACAAAGTTAACTGTGCCTTTAAACAGCCTGAAAAATTTCCCAAAACGATGTCATGGTTTTAGAAGCTTCTGATAGGCTAATTGACATCATTTCAGTCAATTGGAGGTGTACCTGTGGATATATTTCAAGGCCTACCTTCACACTCAGTGCCTCTTTGCTTGACATCATGGGGAAATCAAAAGAAATCAGCCAAGACTTCAGAAAAAAAATTGTAGACCTCCACAAGTCTGGTTCATTCTTGGGAGCAATTTCCAAACACTTGAAGGTACCACGTTCGCCTGTACAAACAATAGTACGCAAGTATAAACACCATGGGACCACGCATCTGTCATACCGCTCAGGAAGGAGACGTGTTCTGTCTCCTAGAGATGAACGTACTTTGGTGTGAAAAGTGCAAATCAATCCCAGAACAACAACAAAGGACCTTGTGAAGATGCTGGAGGAAACCGGTACAAAAGTAGCTATATCCACAGCAAAGCGAGTCCTATATCGTCATAACCTGAAATGCCGCTCAGTAAGGAAGAAGCCGCTCAATAAGGAAGAAGCCACTGCTTCAAAACCGCAATAAAAAAGCCAGACTACGGTTTGCAACTGCACATGGGGACAAAGATTGTACTTTTTGGAGAAATGTCCTCTGGTCTGATGAAACAAAAATAGAACCTTTTGGCCATAATGACCATCATTATGTTGGGAGGAAAAAGGGGGAGGCTTGCAATCCGAAGAACATCATCCCAACCGTGAAGCACGGGGGTGGCACACTTCACAAAATAGATGGCATCATGAGGGAGGAAAATTATGTGGATATATTGAAGCAACATCTCAAGACATCAGTCAGGAAGTTAAAGCTTGGTCGCAAATGGGTCTTCCAAATGGACAATGACCCCAAGCATACTTCCACAGTTGTGGCAAAATGGCTTAAGGACAACAAAGTCAAAGTATTGGAGTGGCTATCACAAAGCCCTGACCTCAATCCTATAGAAAATTTGTGGTTAGAACTGAAAGTGTGTGCGAGCAAGGAGGCCTACAAACCTGACTCAGTTACACCAGCTCTGTCAGGAGGAATGGGCCAAAATTAACCCAACTTATTGTGGGAAGCTTGTGTAAGGCTACCTGAAACATTTGACCCAAGTTAAACACAATTTAAAGGCAATGCTACCAAATACTAATTGTGTATGTAAACTTTCGACCCACTGGGAATGTGATGAAAGAAATAAAAGCTGAAATTAATAATTCTCTACTATTATTCTGACATTTCACATTCTTAAAATGAAATGGTGATCCTAACTGACCTAAGACGGGCATTTTTACTAGGATTAAATGTCAGGATTTGGGAAAAACTGAGTTTAAATGTATTTGGCTAAGGTGTATGTAAACTTCCAACTTCAACTGTGTGTACTTTATATATTTTTTATACTTTTACTCCATTACATTCCTAAAGAAAATAGTGTACTTTCTACTCCATACATTTTCCCTGACAACCAAAAGTACTTACATTTTTAATGCTTAGCAAGACAGGTGATTGGTTCTGATTTCTACACATGAAAGATCCTTGTTCATGTCACTGAGAGAAAGAGGAATGTAGAACATTTACATTCTGTCAGAATATGTTATTGTTAGACATCAGGGATCCTATGGAAAGGAGAAGGGCCACAGTCTGGTACAAGTCAACAGGACAGCTGTGAGTTGGGGAGGAGTGAAGAATCTGACCTGACCACAGCCAAAATGACGTGAGGAAGAACAGATCACTCAAGTTTTGTCTAGCAACAGAGGTGTATTGGCTGTTCAGATGTGTGAGGAGACTCAGCATAGGAGGAAGAGTTAAATACCAGTGCTTCTGTGAATCTGTCTTTGTCTGTTCAGCTGTCTGACCCATTGGGTCAATAAACTTGGTTTGAGCTTTTCATAGTTGTCCGTCAGTTTTTACCCTGTTATTTAGAACCTAACACAGGAAAATTGTATAATTCACACACTTATCAAGAGACCATCCCTACGCCTCTGATCTGGCGGACTCACTAAACCCAAATGCTTCATTTGTAAGTGATGTCTGAGTGTTGGAGTGTTCCCCTGGCTATCTGTAAATTAAAAAAAACAAGAAAATCGTGCCGCCTGGGTTTCTTAATATAAAAAATGTCACTGCATTTTTAAGATCACTGACTTTATCAACTCTCATTATAGTATGGTAATTGTTTTGTTTTCTCTCCATTTTCACACAGACAAGCCTATGAGAACTGCATTGTTCTTGACGCTCGAATCTGCTATAACGTAGCCAAACTCATGTCCCTGAATGCTGAGAGGTGAGACCTTTACCTGCTGTTCACCAATTGTGTTCATTCTCACTCTCCTTTAGAATGCTTCATCACAATTTCAGCCCCCAACATATCAAACCCTCACTACATAAAATGACATCACTTGACAAAATTGTACAGATATAGGATTGTAGGGCGGCCCAGCCCCTGAAGTGACTCTTTACACTGAATGCAAAGATTTCCTTTCTGTTGTTTTAAGAATTCAGCCTTCTCTGTGTTGCTCTCCACATCCCTCATTCTATCACGTCTCTGTAAAGCAGATGTTCGGTTGTCTTTATATCCTGCTGGTCTGATATCTGATTAGAAGTTAACTCAACATTAATGTTATTGGTCAACAATTCAGATTTTGAATCTAAACAAGTCAGATTCTTATAAAAAAAACTCTTAGATTCATTGTCTCTTTCGTTCCTGACCTGCGTTGGTGAAATATACACTGTCTTTCAACCTCTCTGTCCCCCAAAAGCTATGGGACATGGCACAAGCCATGACTTCTCTCTCGTTCCTGGTCTGATCATACCTAGAATAAGGCCTTGTAACTTAAGCTTATGCCTTGTATGATTTTATAATTTATTTTACAATAATATTACATATTTTTGCCTTTGATAGACAACTCAGACCTTTCTTGAAAACCTATTACTGTAACTCAACTATAATTTCACATGTGAGGTATATATTATATAGCCTATGATAAATATTACTTCACTTTTAATTTGATTACACTTTTGTTGCTGAGATTTTCCTGCGCTACAATGCAGATGAGTGATTTACATAATTTCACTTAAAACCCATGGTTATATTATCAGTATTCCACTTTACATGTAGCCTCATTTTGACCAGCGATCAAGCAACATGATGGACTAAACGGACAAATCCTGTTTCTGCAGGATTCTTTTGCTGCGACAATACAGGTCTAATTAAGATCCTACATCTGTAGTTACTGTAGAACAACTCCAGGTGGAATTTATTCCTGCCTTTTTTTTAAGGGAAAAAAAGCGCCCCAGATTTTTTGTTGTTGACCAGACGTAGAGATATTACAATAATTCAACTCATTACCTCCTCACTCTCAACAAATGGGTCGAGGCAAGTGTAAGGTCCATAAAATAGTGTTTGAATTGTATATGGAGACGCAGGGTTGAGGAGTAACTACATAGGGAGTAACTAAACCTTAACCCTTACTTTAACCATTCAGAGTTCATGCCTGTGGTGTAAAAATACTTAAATTACTTTTTACTCCATACATTTTCCCTGACACCCAAAAGTACTCGCTACATTTGGAATGCTTAACAGGACAGGAAAATGGTCCAATTTACGCACTTATCAAGAGAACATCCCTGCTCATCATTACTGCCTCTGTTCTGGCGGACTCACTAAATACAAATGATTCATTTGTAAATTATGTCTGAGTGTTGGAGTATGCCCATAGCTGTCCGTAATTTAAAAAACATTAATTGTGCCGTCTGGTTTGCCTAATATCTGGAATTTGAAATTATTTATATGTTTCCTTTTGATACTTAAGTATACTTAAAATCACATACTTTTAGACTTTTACTCAAGTAGTATTTTACTGGATGACTTTCACTTTTACTTGAGTCATTTTCGGTTAAGGTGTCTTTACTTTTACTCAAGTATGACAATTGGGTACTTTTTTTCCACCACTGGATAATTACTAACCTTAAGAATTTTGGAGTTAATGTCTAAACTTAGATTACTTTACTGAGTTTGGGTAATCCAAAAATTACGTTACTGATTATAATTTTGGATAGGTAACTAACAGATTACATTTAGAAAGTAACTGTTACATGTTTACTTCTTGGATTACATTTAAATGCAGAAAGGATGATAGTGAAAAAATACATGAACTCCTTTCTGTTTTCTCAATGACATTTCAATTCAGCATTGGAGGAAAAAAAACTAAAGTTTGTTTGTTCCAGGTGAGCGAGTCTGACCACAAGTCCGAGACCACTATGCTGACACACCAAATAAGTTTGATGGATCCTTTTTGTGTTCTAATGCCTCTTCAAGGAATAATCCACTCAAACTATATTTGGGTATTTTTATCATTAGTTCAGTGTTAGTACAATGATGTGGCAAGTTACGCTTTGCTTCTTGAAAATCCTATATCTTGAAAAGACATCACGGGTGAACTACAAGTCAGTTTGTTCAACGTCTATCCATGTCTGAGGACGTTGGGAGATAACGTGGAAACCAGCAACTAGGAGCAACAGTGAGCACTGTTACCATCAAGTAGGCTTTGGTTTTGCTAGGGTGTTGTGAATGTGGATGGGCGTCTGTCTCTGGTTCCAAAGGTTGCATGTTCGAATCCAACGATAGAAAGTTGTTTTTGATATTTTTGTTTTAAGTCTATTCCAAACCTTAACCATTACCTTAACCATTCAGAGTTAATGCGTAACTTTAAGAATTCTGAGGTAGTGCCTAAACTTGGATTACTTTACGGAGTTTGGGTAATCCAAAAGTTACTTTACTGATTTATAATTTTGGTTAGGTAACTAGTAACTGTAAATGATTACATTGATAAAATAACCTACCCAACCCTGTAGACGAACCACTTTTGTTTGAAGTTAGTCACAGTTATGGACACTGTTGCAAAGACATGTTATCTGTGTGACCTATAAGATATCGCAGGAGAGAGGCCTTATTTTTTAGGTCTGTGAGTTCTGATGACGGAAGTAGCCCTTGATGACTCAGCAGTGGCCATCTTGATCTCCTCCTACTCGCCCACTGGTGCTAAACACTATTGATCTCCAGTGGCTGGAGAAATCTTCCATGCTACTGGAATTGATTGCCAACGTTATGGGTCGGAATGCACTCACCCGAACACTTGAGCCTTACTTTGGGTGTTGTACAGTACCAGTCAAAGGTTTGGACACACCTACTCGTTCCAGGGTTTTCTTTATTTGTACTATTTTCTACATTGTAGAATAATAGTGAAGACACCAAAACTATGAAATAACACACATGGAATCATGTAACTAAAAAAGTGTTAAACAAATTCTTCAAAGTAGCCACCCTTTGCACAGTATTGGCATTCTCTCAACCAGCTTCATGAGGTAGTCACCTGGAATACATTTCAATTAAAAGGTGTGCCTTGTTAAAAGTTAATTTGTGGAAAATCTTTACTTCTTAATGCGTTTGAGCCAATCAGTTCTGTTGTGACAAGGTAAAGGGGAATACAGAAGATGGCCCTATTTGGTAAAAGACCAAGTCCATATTATGGCAAGAACAGCTCAAATAAGCAAAGAGAAACGACAGTCCATCATTACTTTAAGACATGGTCAGTCACTCAGGAAAATGTCAAGAACTTTTCAAGTTTCTTAAAGTGCAGTCGTGAAAGCCATCAACAAGTGCTATGATGAAACTGGCTATGATGACTGCCACAGGAAAGGAAGACCCAGAGTTACATCTGCTGCAGAGGCTAAGTTCATTTAGAGTTAACTGCACCTCAGATTGCAGCCCAAATACATTTTTCACAGAGTTCAAGTAACAGACACATCTCAACATCAACTGTTAAGAGGAGACTGCGTGAATCAGGTCTTCATGGTCGAATTGCTGCAAAGAAACCACTGCTAAAGGACACCAATAAGAAGAAGAGACTTGCTTGGGCCAAGAAACACGAGGAATGGACATCAGATCGGTGGAAATCTGTCCTTTGGTCTGATGAGTGCAAATTTGAGATTTTTGGTTCCAACCACCGTGTCTTTGTGAGACACAGAGTAGGTGAACGGATGATCTCCGTTTGTGTGGTTCCCACCATGAAGCATTGAGGATGTGTGATGGTGTGGGGCTGCTTTGCTGGTGACACTGTCAGTGATTTATTTTGAATTCAAGGCGCACTTAACTAGCATGGCTACCACAGCATTCTGCAGTGATACGCCAGTCCCACTAAGCCCAAACCAGATGGGATATTATTTTTTTTTCAACAGGACAATGACCCAAAACATACCTCCAGGCTGTGTAAGGGCTATTTGACCAAGAAGGAGAGAGATGGAGTGCTGCGTCAGATGACCTGGCCTCCACAATCCCCCGACCTCAACCCAATCGAGATGGTTTAGTATTATTTGGACCGCAGAGTGAAGGAAAAGCAGTCAACAAGTGCTCAGCATATGTGGGAAGTCCTTCAGGACTGTTGGAAAAGCATTCCAGGTGAACCTGGTAGAGAGACTGCAAAGCTGTCATCAAGGCAAAGGGTGGCTGTTTTTTGGGGTTACTACATGATTCCATTTGTGTTATTTCATAGTTTTGATGTCTTTACTATTATTCGACAATGTTGAAATTAGTACAAATAAAGAAAACCCTTGAATGAGTAGGTGTTTCCTTACTTTTGACTTGTACTGTATGTGTGAGCGTGTACAGTTGGAAGTCGGAAGTTTACATACACTTAGGTTGGAGTCATTAAAACTTGTTTTTCAACCACCCCACAAATTTCTTGTTAACAAACTATAGTTTTGGCAAGTCGGTTAGGACATCTACTTTGTGCATGACACAAGTAATTTTTCCATCAATTGTTTACAGACCGATTATTTCACTTATAATTCACTGTATCAATTCCAGTGGGTCAGAAGTTTACATACACGAAGTTGACTGTGCCTTTAAACAGCTTGGAAAATTCCCGAAAATGATGTCATAGCTTTAGAAGCTTTTGATAGGCTAATTGACATCATTTGAGTCAATTGGAGGTGTACCTGTGGATGTATTTCAAGGCCTACCTTCAAACTCAGTGCCTCTTTGCTTGACATCATGGGAAAATCAAAAGAAATCAGCCAAGACCTCCACAAGTCTGGTTCATCCTTGGGAGCAATTTCAATATGCCAGAAGGTACCACGTTCATCTGTACAAACAATAGTACACGAGTATAAACACCATAGGACCACGCAGCCGTCATACCGCTCAGGAAAGAGATGCGTTCTGTCTCCTAGAGATGAACGTACTTTGGTGTGAAAAGTGCAAATCAATCCCAGAACAACAGCAAAGGACTTTGTACCCGTTTCCTCCAGCATCTTCACAAAAGTATCTATATCTGCAGTAAAACAAGTCCTATATCAACACAACCTGAAAAGCCTCTCAGCATGGAAGAAGCCACTGCTCCAAAACCGCCATAAAAAAGCCAGACTACGGTTTGCAACTGCACATGGGGACAAAGATTGTACTTTTTGGAGAAATGTCCTCTGGTCTGATTAAACACAAATATAGTTGTTTGGCCATAATGACCATCGTTATGTTTGGAGGAAAAAGGGGGAGGCTTGGAAGCCGAAGAACACCATCCTAACCATGAAGCACGGGGGTGGCAGCATCATTTTGTGGGGGTGCTTTGCTGCAGGAGGGACTGGTGCACTTCACAAAATAGATGGCATCATAAGGGAGGAAAATTATGTGGATATATTGAAGCAACATCTCAAGACATCAGTCAGGAAGTTAAAACTTGGTTGCAAATGGGTCTTCCAAATGGACAATGACCTCAAGCATACTTCCAAAGTTGTGTCAAAATGGCTTAAGGACAACAAAGTCAAAGTATTGGAGTGGCCATCACAAAGCCTTGACCTCAATCCTATCAAAAATGTGTGGTTAGAACTGAAAGTGTGTGCGAGCAAGGAGGCCTACAAACCTGACTCAGTTACACCAGCTCTGTCAGGAGGAATGGGCCAAAATTCACCCAACTTATTGTGTGAAGCTTGTGTAAGGCTACCTGAAACATTTGACGCAAGTTAAGCAATTTAAAGGCAATGCTACCAAATACTAATTGTGTATGTAAACTTCTGACCCACTGGGAATGTGATGAAAGAAATACAAGCTGAAGTAAATCATTTTCTCAACTATTATTCTGACATTTCACATTCTTAAAATAAAGTGGTGATCCTAACTGGCCTAAGACAGGGAATTTTTCTAGGATTAAATGTCAGGAATTGTGAAACTGAGTTTAAATGTATTTGGCTAAGGTGTATGTAAACTTCTGACTTCAACTGTATATGCCTGTTTGCGAGTGTATTTACTGCTCTGATGGGATTGTGTAGACATACTGTATGTCACCATGCATTTGTGCAGGATTGTGCGTTGTGTGCACCATATGTAGAGCTCTCAATGATTTTTTGTGTGTGTGTGTGTGTGTGTGTGTGTGTGTGTCGCCTCACAGGAAGAAGACAGAGCGCAGTTTAAAGTTCTTCACTGATCTCATGGCCAAAGAGCACATGCCCACCATGGTCAACCCCAAACCCTGTGGCCACCTCTGCTGCTGTGTCATCAAAGGCTGTGAGCAGGTTAGACACCCAGAATACCATCACATTTATTAGGCTGTACCTTTAGGCATTTGCAAATTTAGACTTCTGTGCAATGTTATGTAAAGTATAATCTGTTATTTTTTTTACAGGAAGAGGCGGTGAGCTTCTATACTAAGCGGGAGGCCAAATTGAAGGAGGAGTACAGAAAGGAGAAAGAGAAGGTCAACACTAAACCTCTTGGCATGGCGTTCGTCACGTTCCAGAATGAGGCCATGACTGCAATGTGAGTCAATCTCGGCATAAGTTTGTTTTTGTGGTGTTTGTTTTTGCATGCATGCTCTGCTATATCTGACCAGGATGGTCTTTCAAAACGCCTCAGTAGATCAGTGCCATCACCAAATGCCATATGTAATAAAAGCTTGTTTAGCCTACTCAATTTCCCTGCCATTTACCACTTTTCATAGAATCCTAAAGGACTTCAATGCCTGCCAATGCCATGGCTGCACATGTCGCCAAGAGCCCAAGTCATCCCAGTTCAGTGAAAGTCTCCACATCTACAACTGGAGTGTGAGCTATGCTCCTGACCCTCAAAACGTGCGCTGGTAAGAGACAGTGTCCTGCGCAGGGTGGGCCAGCCATAGAAATAGAATTTAGACTACTACTAATTATATGTGGCTAGCACCAACTATGATGTTGAGGTAGAACAAAGGGGGCAGCAAGAGAGGCTAAAATGGACTCTATCGTCAAATCAAATTTTATTGGTCACATACACATGGTTAGCAGATGTTATTGCGAGTGTAGCGAAATGCTTGTGCTTCTAGTTCCGACAGTGCAGCAATATCTAACATGTAATCTAACAATTCCTCAACAACTACCTAATACACACAAATCTAAATAAAGGAATGGAATAAGAATATATACATACAAACATTATTAAAGTGACTAGTGATACATTCTCTCTGTGTTAGTGATCGCTGTTTAACAGTCTGATGGCCTTGAGATAGAAGCTGTTTTTCAGTCTCTTGGTCCCAGCTTTGATGCACCTGTACTGACCTCGCCTTCTGGATTGTAGCGGGGTGAACAGGCAGTGGTTCGGGTGGTTGTGGTCCTTGATGATCTTTTTGGCCTTTCTTCATGAGCGACTGCACTTCACCTTTGCACCCAAGGACAAAATGTGGCTATGGATGGATGGAGGGGATGGGGTGATGACGGGTATTTGTCATCAGTGATACTCAGGCCCCCATGACCTCCAGTCAGCTCTTTTCCTAAACCCCTGACTTTGGAGCTTTGCGGCTTACTGAATGCTTGCCAATAACTTAACACACTCAGTCTCCGCCCATGCTTAGCTGGCACGCCATCAAATCAAACGTTATTTGTCACATGCGCCGAATACAACAGGTGTAGAATTTACCGCTAAATGCTTACTTACAAGCCCTTTCCCAACATTGCGGAGTTAAAAAGCAAGACAACTTTTTGCGAAATAAAAAAAGAAAATGGTAACACAATAAAATAACAAGTACAAGGTTAAATAAAATAAGTACTGTTACCGAGTCAATGTTCAGGTATACGAGGTAGTTGAGGTAATTGAAGTAATATGTACATGTAGGTAGGCGTAAAAGTGACTAGGCAATCAGGATAGATAATTAACAGCGTAGCAGTAGTGTGTGTGTGTGTGTGTGACATCAATATGCGTGTGTGTGTTGGAATGTTAGTGTAGTATGTGTCCATGAGTCCAGTAAGTGTGCATAGACAGTATGTTGGTATTTTATTAGGATTCCCATTAGCTGTTGCGAAGGCAGCAGCTACTCTTCCTGGGTTCCACAGCCAGTGTAAGAGAGTCAGTGCGAAGAGAAAAGGGGGTCTATGAAAATACTCTGGGTAGCCATTTGATTAACTGTTCAGCAGTCTTATGGCTTGGGGGTAGAAGCTGTTCAGGAGCTCCGGTATCGCTTGCCGTGCGGTAGCAGAGAGAACAGTCTATGACTTGGGTGGCTGGAGTCTGTGACAATTTTTAGGCCGTTCCTCTGACACCGCCTAGTATAGAGGTCCTGGATGACAGGGAGCCTATAAAGATGCTCTCAATGGTGCAGCTGTAGAACTTTTTGAGGATCCGAGGGCCCGTGACAGATCTTTTCAGCCTCCTAAGAGGGAAGAGGCATTGCCGTGCCCTCTTCACGACTGTGTTGGTGTGTTTGGACCATGATAGGTCCTTAGTGATGTGGACACCGAGGAACCCATAACCCACTCCACTACAGCCCCGTCGATGTGAATGCAGGAGTGCTTGGCCCTCTGTTTCCTGTAGTCCACGATCAGCTACTTTGTCTTGCTGACGTTGGGGGGGGGGGGGGGGGGGGGGGGAGGTTGTGGTCCTAGCACCACACTGCCAGGTCTCTGACCACCTCCCTATAGGCTGTCTCATCGTCGTCATTGATCAGGCCTACCACCGCCGTGTCATCGGCAAACTTAATGATGGTGTTGGAGTCGTGTGTGGCCATGCAGTCGTGGGTGAACAGGGAGTACAGGAGGAGACTAACGCTTCGAACACACCGACTGCGTCATTGCATCACTGCTACGTAACATTTTGCGCAGCTAGGCAACAATACTGATGCAGGTATCTTTTGCAGATGGTCGCATGCGGTTGGACACATGGAGGAGAGAATCATTTTTGCTGTATCCTCAAAACCGTGTCTTTTTGACACAACTGCTGACAGCTACAGGGACATAAACACAAAAAATGCTGCTTGGAGACAAGTGTCCACGATAGTAGGATTGCCAGGTCAGTTTAGTAGTGAGCTTGTGCTAGATGTGGCTAGTTAACGTGACCCACAACAATGGGTCCTGGAGAAGACTAGCCTACCTTCATCAGAGCAGAAGGCACTCCAATTTTCTTTTAATTTGGTAACATTGCATAATTAAAAAAGGATTCTAAACCAACTTTGGGAAAAGTTATAGTCCTACTGAACATTCTGTAAAAGTACATCGGATGTCAAATAGGGACTATTAACTAGGGAGCCCTTTAGCTAGCTAGGTTGCACATAAAAACAATGTCAAATATTAATAAATTATGGTATCAAAGGCTTTAAAAATGTACTAGAATGTAGCTTACCGGAGACAAATCATCAGGCGTTCAACTGGGCTGATGGACTCCCGGTAGTTGGTATCCATCCGGATGATCCTGGCTCCAACCATCTGGAGCAGGTGATCGAACTGGCTTCGGTCCAGACGAAAGTAACTTCGGAATTCCTCTCCAAACAGTCGAAGCTCTTGAATGAGATGGTGGAACTCCCCTGCCTGCTTTCGGGACTTTAACCATCTCTGGACCCACACAGACCTGCGCTTTCGGCGGGGATGGTCCCGGCCCAACAGCGCCATCAAGACCGCCTTCCTCAACGTTGGTCTCATTGTTGAAAGAGCCGACTCTGCTATCTTGACTATTATGCATTTCGCTAAAAGCTGCATTTTGGAGGGAAATTATATTATAGGCTCTCACAATTAATTTGTGGATGTCATGGAATAAATAATATACTTGGCAAATAAATGAATAAAAAAAGTAATGAAATTCTCCAGTCAAACTGTTTTTATTATGTAATCCCACATTTTTTTTTTTACTGGATATGTGTGCAACAAAAATTCACATTTTGCTACTTTCTGTCAAGTCTACGCATACAATTTGATGCATACATTCAATAAATCGAATGCATGCACCACACAGAACGCACTGCAACTGCCTCTGCAACGCAATGCTGCAAGGCAAACGCAGCGTTCCATTGGAAATGTATGTACTTCTGGTGTATCGAAACGCAACGACGCAGTCGGTGTGTTCGAAGCGTAAGCACGCACCCCTGAGAGGCCCCACGTGTTGAGGGTCAGTGTGGCGGATATGTTGTTGCCTACCCTCACCACATGGGGGCGGCCCGTCAGGAAGTCCAGGATCCAGTTGCAGTGGGTGGTGTTCAGTCGTATGTTCCTTAACTTAGTGACGAGCTTGGAGGGCACTATGGTGTTGAATGCTGAGCTGTAGTCAATGAACAGCAATTTTCACGTAGGTGTTCCTTTTCTCCGCATGGGAAAGGGCAGTGTGGAGTGCAATAGAGATTGCGTAATCTGTGAATCTGTTGGGGCGATATGTGAATTGGCGTGGGTCCAGGGTGTCTGGGATGATGTGAGCCATGACCAGCCTTTCAAAGTGTTTCATGGCTACAGATGTGAGGGCTACACATAGTCATTTAGACGGGTTACCTTGGCGTTCTTGGGCACAGGGATTATGATGGTCTGCTTGAAACATGTTGGTATTACAGACTGGGCCAGGGAGAGGTTGAAAATGTCAGGGATGACACTTGCCAGCTGGTCAGCGCATGCTCTGAGTACGTGTCCTGGTAATCCGTCTGGCCCTGTGGCCTTGTATGTTAACCTGTTTCAAGGTCTTACTCACGTCACTGGGCAAAAAGGGTCCACATCAGGGGATATCTTTATCTATATATTTCCGGGTATCTGACATTTTATTAGATATAAGGAGTAGATATGCTCCAGATACGCATGTCCTTCATTACATATACGGAGCTAGGATATCCTCCGCAATGGGAAGGTTTCTACAATCATCCAATCCCGACGTTCAAGACATGCACCTGATGCTCGCACCCGCTTACATATTTGTAGAATATTCCATTTTTTTATTTTACATTAATTTTTATTCAAGAGCACATAAAGAACATGTACCATACATAAACAACTTATCTTTGCTGTCTTTACTAAGGAGAGTAATTACATTCCCATCTTAAGGGTACATTTTGGCTGTATAGAGCAAATATTTCAAGTCTGAGTAAGTATACAAGTTGAATTAAGCCACACAAAAACAGAAACAAACAACAAGCCCAGAAATGACAGAATAAGACCCGTACGATATGTCAGGAACTCTGACCAGACACCTTCATACCTATGCTGTCTATGTTGCAAGATTGATGTAATTCTCTCCTTGTCAGCAAGTTCCCCGCATAGACCTAACCATATATCTTTTGAGAGTGAATGTTAAATTTTCCAGCATTTTGTTACACATTTCCTTGCTGCTGCTAAAAGATAATCTATACATTTAAGTGGAGAGGATTGGAGTATATCCACAGGAACAATACCTAGAAGGAGATGACATGGGCCTGGTTGAATAATAATACCTGTGATATCCTGAATAACATGGAGAATTTCAGACCAAAAATACTGGATTTTTGGACATTACCTAAATATATGTGATAAAGTACCTATTTGTCCTCACTGCCTCCAACACTTAGCGGATATTCCTTTTTTCATTTTATTAAGTTTATCAGGTCTAAAAAAAAAAAATAACAATGTAGTACTTTGAATTGAAACTCCCTTGTTTGTTTACATGTAGTGGCTCTCCCAGCTCTCCACTGATATCTGCACCTGTAATTCAACCTGCCATGAGTTCCTAAGATGATCTAAAGATAATATTTGCATGTTAAGTATATTGTGATAAAAATGTGAAACGGTTCCAATGTTTTCCCCTTCAATCATCTCGTCAATAGCCTCCCTGTGGCTCAGTTGGTAGAGCATGGTGTTTGCAATGGTGTTTGCAACGCCAGGGTTGTGGGTTCGATTCCCACGGGGGGCCAGTACGAGAAAAAAAAAATGTATGAAATGAATTGAAATGTATGCATTCACTACTGTAAGTCGCTCTGGATAAGAGCGTCTGCTAAATGACTAAAATGTAAAATGTAATAGGCTTAATTGGCTCAGTCATTTTTTGTAACAATCCTTTTTTTAACAATGAATTGCCTTACTTGAAGGTACCTATAAAAATGTGTTTGTGATATATTGAATTCCTCCTGGATTTCTTGAATCGATAAAAAAATTGAGCCTTTGAATAGTTGAGACTCTACAAAGCTCTCTCTCTCTTCCCATTTCCTAAATCCTTGGGACATAGTAGCAGGAAGAAAGGCTGGGTTGTGGAATATTGGCGAGTGTCTAGAAATGTCATTACTCAGTTTATATTGGCGTTGAACCTCCCTCAATGTAAGAGTAATAATTGGATTTTGTTTAGTCCTGTCAATAGAAATAGGGTCTGCTATAAAGACAAGACAATGTAAAGGCATATCACAATATTGACTCTTCAAGCCATGACAAATCTTTCGGTTGTTGAATCCATGATGCTATGTGATTAAGTTGCGCTGCCCAGTAATATAATTTAATGTTAGGGAGGCCAAGCCCACCCAGTTTTTGAATAGCTGTAGTTTTTTTATAACTAATACGAGCCTTCTTATTTTGCCATAAATAATGTGCCTATTGCTGCATTTAGTCAAGTAAAGATTTTAGCAGGGATTATAACAGGAAGCATCGAAAACAGATAAAGCAGTCTTGGTAAGACATTCATTTTCTCTGAAGCAACCTGACCTGCTAGGGATAGGGAGGGGCATCCAACAGTCTAGATCTTCAGTGATTTTTACTAATCACAGGGGGGTAGTTCAAAGCATGTAGTTTCCCATAGTCTGACGAAATATTAACACCCAGGTAACGCATGCTTGTATCAGTCCACTTAAATGCGTAGTTGTCTTTGATACTTGAGGGTGCATCACCAAAAGTCATCATAGCAATAGTTTTACAAACATTAATCTTATAGGCTGATAGCTCCATATTCATGTTCATATATAGCTCCATATTCGCCTATTAATTTGAATATATTTGGAATCGTTGTCTCAGCCTCTTATGTACAGGATGACATCGTCTGCATAAAGAGATATCTTGGTTCATTTGTCCCCACCTGCAGACGAAGAATGTTTATGGCATTTCGAATAGCTTCCGCCAGAGGTTCTATACTAAGGGCAAATAAAAGTGGCGAGAGAATCTCCTTGACGACTTCCTCGTTGTAGCAAAAAGGAATGCGACATATTCCCATTAGTTCTAACAGATGATTTGGGGCCTGAATATATCAGCTATATCCATTTCAAAAAGCACTCCCCAAAAACCACATTTCTTTAATGTTGCTAAAAGAAAGACCCAGTCGACGTGGTCAAATGCATTTTCAGCATCGAGAGATAGTATAACTGTTTGTTTGAGTTGGGTCTAAGAGTAATTGATAATATTCAAGTCATCTTATATTCAACGTTGAGTGACGTCCTTTAATGAACCCGGTTTGATCTGGATTGATTAATTTTGTTACTACCTCAATTCAGTTTTTTTAATTTAATTTTTTATATTAGTAAGGATTTTAGAGTCACAATCTAGTAAATGTACTGGTCTAAGGGAACCAACGTCTAGTGGGTCTTTTACCTGGCTTCTTTACAGGGTGGTGATTGCTTCACACCAAGTATCTGGATATTTATTGCACTCTATAACCTCATGAAGAACCCCTCTGATCAGTGGTATTAGTTCCTTACTGAAAGCTTTATAGAACTCACACGGGGACCCAGACACTTCCCATTTTGCATGCTTCTGATGGCTGCTTCTTTCTCAGAGTCAGTAATGGGGGCGTCTATCATTTCCCGATCTTCACACGATAGTTCTGGCAGCTTCAAATGTGTGAGAAAGTCCTCCAGAGAGGAAACATCTTTAGATTTCTTATATAGGGTCTCATAGTACTCACTAATAAGTAACTTTGCCCTGCACAGTTCTGATAATGGGAATACATTCAGCTGCATCCTTTTTAAGTTGAAGTGCAAGAAGTTTCCCTGGTTTGTCTCCCTGAGTATAGTATTTATTTTGGGCAAATCGTATAGAACCCTTTGCTTTATAAGTAAGAAGCCTATTAAGTTCCCATTTCGATGCGGTCAACTGAATTAGCGTCCCTATCCCCTTGTTTCTTATCTGTCTTCTAATTGGGAGATTTCTCTCTCCATCTTCTCTTGTTTTTGTATACATACTTTTTTTTGCAGAGATGAAAAGGCTATGATTTGAACCCTAAGATATGCCTTAGCACTCTCCTATAGAGGGTTGGGCTGATACCTTCTGTTGAGTTAAATTCCAAAAACATTAAGTTCAGCTTGAATAACCTTTTGAAAATAAGTTTTCTCCAAGAAGAGAAGTGTTTATCCTCCACCTGTATGTATCAGGTTGTCGGTATTTTAACTTTAGTTTTAGGGATACCGGACTATGATCTGAGATTGTTATTAATAATACAGTGTTCTACCCGATGAGCTAAGGTCTGAGTGATAAGAAAAAGTATATTCTAGTGTAAGTGCCATGAGGATTTAAAAAGAAAGTACAGTATTTTGTTGTTTGGTTCAACTTTCTCCAAATATCAATAAGCCCTTGTTCTTCACAGTGAAATTGAACTGCTCTAGACATTTTTAATATGGGACCACCTGGTTGTGACTTTTACAAATGTGGAGACAATGTGCAATTAAAGTCACCTCCAACTACACAATGTGTATTTGAATGCTTAGCAATCTTTAAGAAACATCTATTAATAAATTGTGGGGAATCATCAGTTGTGTACACATTTTCAAAAGTAACATTTATGCCAAATAATAGGCACTGAACAATAACAAACCTACCCTCTGAACCCAGTTACCTGATTTTTCACTGTAAAAGACAGCCTCTTATTAAACTTCTTAAGGATCAGTTGGAGGGCACGCAATTCAAATAAATAATCATAAATATTATGGATTTTAAACATTTAGGTAAATAGAAGTGTCTTATATCGACTGAAAGTTTAAATTCTTGTTAATCTAACGGCACTTTCCGATTTACAGTAGCTATTACAACGAAAACATGCCATGCGATTGTTTGAGGTCGGCGCCACACATCAAAATATTTTTCCACCGGCACAGGTTTCATACATTCACATATAACGATTAAATATTCACTTACTTTTTGAAAATCTTCCTCTGATTTATCATCCAAAGGGTCCCAGCTATAACATATAGTGTTTTGTTAGATAAAATCCTTCTTTATATCCCAAAAAGTCTGTTTAGTTGTTGCCATCGATTTGAGTAATCCACTCGTTCAACTTGCAGAGAAAGGAATCCGAAAATCTACCCCTAAACTTTGTTTCAACAAGTCAAAATACATTACATTTTAGGGTATCTGAGGAGTAAATAGTAATCAAACTATAATATTTATTTCGTAAAGAAGTATGTTCAATAGGAAACCGATTTTAGCAGGTGCGTAATGTCTTCATGGCGTGCAAACATGAATTTCCAAGACTGTGTCCCTCTACTAAGTGTTATTTCTTATTCGTTTTTGAAGTTACAAGCCTAAAACCTTGAACATAGACTGCTGACACCATGTGGAAGCCATAGGAGTTGCATCCAGGGAGCTAACTTTCAATATGACCTTTCTCTTGCATTTCTAAGAGGATGGTCTCTCTCAAAAAAGTAAAATCAGGTTGCTTTTTCTTTGGATTTTCTCCTACCATCTATTGTTATATTCTCCTACATTATTTAAACATTTCTTCAAACTTCAAAGTGTTTTCTTTCCAATGGTACCAATTATATGCATATCCTGGCAATAGCTCTGTAGAATAGTCATTGAAGATAGATATGCGTTTGTCTTTGTAGAATAGGTCTCCCTTGGTTCTCGACAGCTGCATTATATCCTGTTTTGTTTCAAAGTTGACAAGGCGCACGGTGATAGCGCTGGGCCTCTGTGTCTCCTCTCTGGGCCTGCTCTGGGCTGCAGGTGTAGTTCTGTGGGCCCTCTCAATGACCAAAGGTGTAGCAGTATCGATTTCCAAGACCTCCCTTAGCATCTTGTACACAAATGTAGACATTTTCTGCCCCCTTTCTGCATTGGCTTTGACCCCAAAAATTCTAATATTATTACGACGTAAAAGTTTTCCAACAAGTCTCCTTTTCCAATTCCTCTAACTGGCCCATCAGGGAGCTAATAGCCGGGTAATGTATTAACTTTTCGTCATGCTCCTCATTTTCCTTTTCAATGTGGGTCATCCGTTTATCATTTTTCTCTAGAGTAGCCTTCATGCCATCGATAGAGATTTGCATTTTGCAGAGGGAGGTGGCTGTTTCTCGTCGAAATAACTTCAATTCTGCCAAGAGAGATGAAGCTCCAGCCATCTCTGTTTCAACTGTGATGGCGACCTCTACCACCTCGTGGAGTTGGGCTTGGTGAGCGACTTAATTAAACACGGTGAACATAGCGGATTATCTTCTCTTTGATGCCGTCTTTCACTTGAATATTATCCTTACTCATTATCATTCCGATTTAGGTCAAATATGTACTTTTAACTTGTGAAGTTTAATTTAGGCCGAAATTGTTACAGCGCTTGATCAGCACACAGCCTTTCCCCAGAATTCCATGCAGGATCCTCTTGTAGAATATTCTGACTCCGGAAAGGGTATGTGTCAACATGCTGACATACTAAGGCATGAACGAATCCACATATTTTCTGAAATGTATCATATCTGTTAGGCTTGGGCGGTATACCGTGAACACCATTTATTGGGGTATTTGGAAATAGCCACAGGATGGTTTTTCAAAACGATAAAGTTTTTTTTATAAATGTGAATATTTGTTGCCACTTTTTAAGTAAATACCTGCAGTCAACTTGTGAAATAAGTTAGGTCTAATGAAGAATGCAATCTTTATCTCCTATCACATCATTTTTTATTATGAAGTTTACCGGTAGTCCCGGTTGTTTACACTATGACAGACCTGAGCCTTGTGGGTCACTCACTGTTGTGAGGCACATGCCAGGTGATATATATATATATTTTGAACAAAAATATGAACGCAATATCCAACAGTTTCAACGGTTTTACTGAGTTACAATTCATATAAGGACATCAGTTAATTGAAATAAATAAATGAGGCACCTAATCTTATTATTATTTTTTGCCCCTTTTTTTTCCTCTCCAATTTTGTGGTATCCTATTGGTAGTTAGACTAGTCTCATCGCTGCAACTCCCGTATGGACTCAGGAGAGGTGAAGGGCGAGAGCCGTGCGTCTTCCGAAACACCACCAAACCAAGCCGCACTGCTTCTTGACACAATGCCCACTTAACCCGGAAGCCAGCTGCACCAATGTGTGGAAGGAAACACTGTACACCTGGCGACCGTGTCAGCGTGCACTGCCCCCGGCCCGCCACAGGAGTTGCTAGTCCACGAGGGGACAAGGACATCCCTGCCGGCCAAACCCTCCCCTAACCTGGGAGACGCAGGGCCAATTATTCAGGCAAAAGAAAAAGCCTCACTAACAAGGATGTTAACACATTTGTGCAAAACATTTGTGAGAAATAAGCTTTTTGTGCATATGGAACATTTCTAGGATCTTTTATTTCAGCTCATGAAAAATGGGACCAAGATTTTACATGTTGCATTAATATTTTTGTTCAGTATAGTAACAGTATGGAATGAAATGTTGGAAGTTAAATATCCTATAACTATTAACTGTCTAAAATGTGCTAAATGTTCTGCAGTTGTGCATTTGGTTTACTAATTTAGTAGCTATCTAGCTAAGTGGTTAGCTTCTTTCAAAATCAAGTTAAGCTTGGTAACAGAGAATCCCCTCCTGGATCCTGATGTCTGATATTTGTTTTGTGCATGCAGCAAACTGCGAGTAGCATGTTTTAGTTAGTTGTGTAACTTTATGAGCTGAGATGTCTGTCCTACAATAACTTTAGGTCAGAGACTACAATTTTCGCACCGCGCTCATTAGCATTTAGTTAGCATTCTCTATGGGATGTTACATGTACATGTTAGCATTGCTAACCTTCAGATTACAATTGCGCCCCTTGTGTTCAGTGCCAGTATTACTGAATAACCCGTTATGGGACAAGGTCGGTATGAAGGTATGACAATCTGGATACTCACTTTAGCTTTAACTTCTTTGGGGTATTTTTGAACAGTTTCTCACTTCTTTGTTTATCCAGTTGTCAGTTTTACCACACCGTTTACACACTTTGTGGCGCCCAAATTCCAAAATGACAGTTGGAACTTGTTGCTAGGCTACCAGTTAGTGCTTTTAGCCTGCAGTTTGTGTGCGCCTTTATCCAGAGGCAATATCAAAATTATAGCTAGTTTCTGAAAGAATGATATGGTTTAATATTTGTCGAATTATTGAGCAAGTCCTCAAATAAGCATCAGAAATGTTCCTTATTTAGCATAGTAAAATGCATATCAAGATCCTGATATGGACCTCAGTCAAGAGCATATGCATTGTATGTACTGAGAAAATATGCTTTGCAGGCCTACTGTCAATATTTGTCATCATATAGAGAAAATAAGATATCCGGAGGGAATCTAAACATTATTTGTGCGTGAAAGAAATATGGATTTCATATTCGTCAAATAATTGAGCATGTGCTTAAAACTCAAATGTATCAGAAATCATGCTTTAGTATATCAAGAATCAATACATCTTCATATTTTGAATGTGCTGAGAAAACAGATATGCAATGTATACAGTCAGTATTTGTCAAAACGAAGAGAGAAAATAGGATGTCACATATCTCAGGATATTGAATGAGTGATATGTGGCGTAATCCCAATATCATATGTCTAAAAGCCACATCTGGATTCAGACTTTTTCAGGATATGGTACATATCCACAAAACTCAAAATATACATTAGAAATGGTCTTTATTCTCTAGAATATAAATAATGTGTCATGTAAAGAGATCCCTGATATGGACAGTAAAACGCCCAGTGCATTGGCTACGGAACAGAACAGCTGGTTCTCTCATACATCGTTCAGTGTTGCTTGACTCGAAGTAAGCATAGAAGGCATTTCGCTAGACTGGTAGGCTCGAATCACTGGGCAGCTCGTGGCTTGGTTTCCCTTTGTAATCCTTGATAGAATGCAATCCGACGAGCATCGGAGCCGGTGTTGAAGGATTCGATCTTAGTCCTGTATTGACACTTTGCCTGTTTGATCTTTGGAGGGCGTAGCGGGATTTCTTATAAACGTTAAGATTAGTGTCCCGCTCCTTAGAAAGCGGCGACTGTAGCCTTTAGCTCAGTGTGGATGTTGGCTGTAATCTATGGCTTCTGATTGGGATATGTACGCATGGTCACTCTGAGGACCAGAGGAGGCTGGTGGGAGGAGCTAAAGGAGGACCGGCTCCTTGTAATGGCTGGAATGGAATAAATGGAACGTTATGGTTGACTCCGTTCCAATTAAGTAATTCCAGCCATTACAATGAGCCTGCCCTCCTATAGCTCCTCCCACCAGCCTCCACTGGTGAGGATGTCGTTGTAGATTCACTTATTAATGAAGACAATGACTGTGGTAAACTCTTCAATGCCATCGGATGAATCCCGGGACATATTCTGCTGTGTGCTAGTGAAACAGTCCTGTAGCTTAGTATCCGCTTCATCAGACCACTTCTGTATTGAGTGCTTCACTGGAACTTCCTGATTTAAAGTCTTGCTTGTTAGCAGGAATCAGGAGGATAGAGATTTGCCAAATGGAGGGTGAACGAGAGCTTTATATGTGTCTCTGTGTGTGGCGTAAAGGTGATCTAGATTTTTTTCACCTCTAGTTGCACCGATGACATGCTGGTAGAAATGAGATAAGACTGATTTCAGTTTTCCTGCATTAAAAACCCCGGCCACTAGGAGTGCCGCCTCTGGATGAGCATTTTGTTGTTTGCTTATGGCCCTATACAGCTCGTTGAATGTGGTTTTAGTGTCAGCCAGCATCGGTTTGTGGTCGGTGCCAGCCAGCATCGTTTTTTTCCCATGATTGTAAGACTGCCTCACACACACACTATACAATACATTTATTAAACATAAATGACTGAGTTTTTGTCACATCCCGTCTTGTGGGAAGTGACAAAGAGCTCTTATAGGACCAGGGCACAAATAATAATCAATAATTTTGCTCTTGATTTACATATATAAACCCTATTTGTTCATCAAATTGTGAATAACTCACCACAGGTTAATAAGAAGGGTGTGCTTGAAAGGATGCACATAACTCTGCAATGTTGTATTGGAGAGAGTCTGTCTTAAATCATTTTCCACACACAGTCTGTGCCTGTATTTAGTTTTCATGCCAGTGAGGGCCAAGAATCCAATCTCACATAGGTACATGGTTGCGAAGGGCATCTGTGTTTTTAACAGCACGATTTGCCAAGGCAGGATACTCTGAGCGCAGCCCCATTCCAGAAATCTGGCAGTGGCTTCTGATTAAAATCGATGTTCTGTTCTGATATCCAGAAGCTCTTTCGGTCATAGGAGACGATGGCGGTAACATCCTGTACCAAAAAGTTAAGATCAAATCAAATTTATTTATATAGCCCTTCGTATATCAGCTGAAATCTCAAAGTGCTGTACAGAAACCCAGCCTAAAACCCCAAACAGCAAGCAATGCATGTGAAAGATGCACGGTGGCTAGGAAAAACTCCCTAGGAAAAACTCCCTAGAAAGGCCAAAAACCTAGGAAGAAACCTAGAGAGGAACCAGGCTATGAGGGGTGGCCAGTCCTCTTCTGGCTGTGCCGGGTGGATATTATAACAGAACATGGTCAAGATGTTAAAATGTTCATAAATGACCAGCATGGTCAAATAATAATAATCATTGTAGTTGTCGAGGGTGCAACAAGCACGTCCGGTGAACAGGTCAGGGTTCCGTAGCCGCAGGCAGAACAGTTGAAACTGGAGCAGCAGCATGGCCAGGTGGACTGGGGACAGCAGGGAGTCATCATGTCAGGTAGTCCCGAGGCATTGTCCTAGGGCTCAGGTCCTCCGAGAGAAAGAAAGAAAGAGAGAATTAGAGAGAGCATATTTAAATTCACACAGGACACCGGATAAGACAAGAGAATACTCCAGATGAAACAGACTGACCCTAGCCCCCCGGCACATAAACTACTGCAGCATAAATACTGGAGGCTGAGACAGGAGGGATCAGAAGACACTGTGGCCCCATCCGATCAGCACAAAATTCTTATAATAATAGCACAATTGGTCAGGGCCCATTAAACAGAATAGTAGTATGTGCGTGTGCACACGGGTGTGAATTTTGGTCGATAAATTTGATATCCGTAGATTTGATATCAACAAATCTTATCATTGTATTGACATCTTTAAAGTGATGAACACCAAAACTAGTGTTCTATTTTTCATATTTATATTACCTTACCAGAAGGTATTGTATTAAGTCTGATATGAAGGTAACACTTTAATGTGCATATTGGGATGACTTGTTTAAATGTTGGATGATTTACGAATGATCTCTGTGTATATCAACTTCTCTCTGACAGGGAGCACTTATCGTTGGGGGGGGTTTCCTGGTGGATTCGCTGCTTCATCATCAACTGCATCCTTTTCCTCCTGCTGTTCTTTCTCACCACGCCCGCCATCATTATCTCCACGATGGACAAGTTTAACGTCACCAAGCCTGTGGAGTATCTCAATGTAAGGAAATCTTTGATATCCCCCAATGTATTTCACTACATATCAAAGGCTTTGTCGTGGCCTGGCTGGTCTAGCAGCCTCTGCTACACAAGTACTCAGTATCGGCATGGGTTCGAATCCAGCCTTCTGCCCTTTGATACAACCTTTCCCCACTGTCGTTCTCTCCCACTATATGTTCAATCTGAAAATACCTTTAAAATATGTATTTAAAAAAAGGCTTTGTCAACTGAAACATCTCAAATTGATTATACGTTGACATAATGAAAGAAAATTATGCACTGTGAAATTGCTAGTACGCCCTTTCACAGGGCTCTTTATTCCAGCACTAGAAAGCCATATCACTGCTGGTTTTCTTTTCTACTTGTTGGTTAATTGAATGTCATTGATTGACCAGAGTTAATCTGGGTTGTGTTTATTAGGGCAGTGGTTCTTAAACCCCCAGCTGTTCCATGTATTTGATATATTCCGGAGCTTGCAAACCTGATTCAACTTGTCAACAATCATCAAGCCTTTGACTAGGTCATTTAGGTGAGAGCTAGTTCAGGGTTACACAAAGATTTTGAAACATCTGGGGATCCCCGAGGAGAGGTTTGAATAAACACTGTATAAGGGTAGACCACAAAATAATGTTTTAAATGTTTTGCAACGGAAAATTTTAAATTACCATTGTTATTGGTGAATTCCAGGTAGTCCCTTTCCATTTAATTTCATTCCTTTAATGAACACAACCCTGCTTTCCCAGGTCTGATTCAGTCCTTGATTAGAGGGTAAGAATCAAAACCAGCAATGCTTCTGACGTAATTTAATAGTCATAGTCAGTGAGTGAGTCAGTGAGAATTCAGTCATTGTTCTTAGCATGGTGTAATAGATTGCAGTTGGACAGAATCTAATGCTTTTTGGTACAGAGCTGAATCCGAGGGCCTGTGCGGAGCAAGGCTTTGTTGACAATTGAGGAAATGTCTGTCTTCTGTTCCCCTGTCATTTTTCTCCAGAACCCCATCATCACCCAGTTCTTCCCTACTTTGCTCCTGTGGGCTTTCTCTGCCCTGCTGCCCACCATCGTCTACTACTCTGCTTTCTTCGAGAAACACTGGACGAGGTACTGTTCACTTTCCTATCCGAACTACACTACCGGTCAAAAGTTTTAGAACACCTACTCATTCAAGGGTTTTTGTTTATTTTTACTATTTTCTACATTGTAGAATAATAGTGAAGACATCAAAACGATGAAATAAGACACATGGAATCATGTAGTAACCAAAAAAGGGTTTTATATTTGAGATTCTTCAAATAGCCACCCATTGCCTTGATGACAGCTTTGCACACTCTTGGCATTCTCTCAACCAGCTTCATGAGGTAGTCACTTGGAATGCATTTCAATTAACCGGTGTGCCTTATTAAAAGTTAATTTGTTGGATTTCTTTCATTCTTAATGCATTTGAGGCAAGCAGTTGTGTTGTGACAAGGTAAGGGGGGAATACAGAAGATAGCCCTATTTGGTAAAATACCAAGTCCATATAATGGCAAGAACATCTCAAATAAGCAAAGAGAAACGACAGTCCATCATTACTTTAAGACATGGTCAGTCAATCTGGAAAATGTCAAGAACTTTTCAAGTTTCTTAACCTCTCTCGGGTATGTGGGACGAAATCGTCCCACCTAGTCAACAGCCAGTGGAATCCCGTGGCGCGATATTCAAATACCTTAGAAATGCTATTACTTCAATTTCTCAAACATATGACTATTTTACACCATTTTAAAGACAAGACTCTCGTTAATCTAACCACATTGTCCGATTTCAAAAAGGCTTTACAGCGAAAGCAAAACATTAGATTATGTCAGGAGAGTACCCAGCCAGAAATAATCACACACCCATTTTTCAAGCTAGCATTTAATGTCACAAAAACCAAAACCACAGCTAAATGCAGCACTAACCTTTGATCTTCATCAGATGACACTCCTAGGACATTATGTTATACAATACATGCATGTTTTGTTCAATCAAGTTCATATTTATATCAAAAACCAGCTTTTTACATTAGCATGTGACGTTCAGAGCTAGCAAACATACCGAAAACTTCCGGTGAATTTACTAAATTACTCACGATAAACGTTCACAAAAAACATAACAATTATTTTAAGAATTATAGATACAGAACTCCTTTATGCAATCGCTGTGTCAGATTTTAAAATAGCTTTTCGGCAAAAGCACAATTTGCAATATTCTGAGTAGATAGCTCGCCATCATGGCATAGCTAATATGACACCCACCAAGTTTGGCGTTCACTAAACTCAGAATTACTATAAGAAAAATGTGATTACCTTTGCTGTTCTTCGTCAGAATGCACTCCCAGGACTTCTACTTCAACCACAAATGTTGTTTTGGGTCAAAATAATCCATAGTTATGTTCAAATATCCTCTGTTTTGTCCGTGCGTTCAGGTCCCTATCCGAACGGTGACGCGCGGACGCATGTCGTGAATTTTTTTTTCTAAATATTCCATTACCGTACTTCGAAGCATGTCAAACGCTGTTTAAAATCAATTTTTATGCGATTTTTCTCGTAAAATAGCGATAATATTCCGACCAGGAGACGTTGTTTTCGTTCAAAGAAGAAAATGGACTCTTCACGTGCACGTGCGCCCCCGTTTCATTGTTCTCAGATCGACCACTTTCCAAATGCGCTACTGTTTTTCAGCCAGGGACTGCAGAGTCATCATTCCCCGTTCTGGCGCCTTCTGAGAGCCTATGGGAGCCTTAGAAAATGTCACGTTACAGCAGAGATCCTCTGTTTTCGATAAAGAGGCTATAGAAGGCCAAGAAATGGTCAGAGAGGGCAGTTCCTGTATAGAATCTTCTCAGATTTTGGCCTGCCATATGAGTTCTGTTATACTCACAGACACCATTCACACAGTTTTAGAAACTTTAGGGTGTTTTCTATCCAAATCATTATATGCATATTCTAGTTTCTGGGCAGGAGTAATAACCATATTAAATCGGGTACGTTTTTTTATCCGGATGTGAAAATACTGCCCCCTACCCTAGAGAGGTTAAAGTGCAGTCGTAAAAGCCATCAAGTGCTATGATGGAACTGGCTATGATGACCGCCACAGGAGAGGAAGACCCAGAGTTCTCTGCTGCATAGGCTAAATTCATTAGAGTTAACTGCACCTCAGATTGCAGCCCAAATAAATGCTTCACAGAGTTCAAGTAACAGACACATCTCAACATCAACTGTTCAGAGGAGAATCAGGCCTAAATGCTCGAATTGCTGCAAAGAAACCACTGCTAAAGGACACCAATAAGAAGAAGAGACTTGCTTGGGCCAAGAAACACGAGCAATGGACATTAGACCAGAGGAAATTTGTCCCTTGGTCTGGAGATTTTTTGTTTCCAACTGCGGTTGCTTTGTGAAACGCGGTGTGGATGAACCGATGTATTTCCCACTGTAAAGCATGGAGGAGGAGGTGTTATGGTGACACTGTCTGTGATTTATTTAGAATTCAAGGCACACTTAACCAGCATGGCTACCACAGCATTATGCAGTGATACGCCATCCCATCTGGTTTGCGCTTAGTGGGACTATCATTTGTTTTTCAACAGAACAATGACCCAACACACCTCCAGGCTGTGTAAGGGCTATTTTACTAACAAGGAGAGTGGTGGAGTGCTGTATCAGATGACCTGGCCTCCACAATCCCTCGACCAAATTGAGATGGTTTGGGATAAGTCGGGCCGCAGAGTGAAGGAACTCCTTCTAGACTGTTGGAAAAGCATTCCAGGTGAACCTGGTTGAGAGAATGCCAAGAGTGTGCAAAGCTGCCATCAAGGCAAAGGGTGGCTATTTGAAGAATTTCACATATTTCAAAAATACACTTTTTTGGTTACTATATGATTCCATATGTGCAATTTCATAGTTTTGATATCTTCACTATTATTCTACAATGTAGAAAATAGTAAAAATAAAGAAAAACCCTTGAATGATTGTGTTCTTAAACTTTTAACGGGTAGTGTGTATGCTTTGCAAGTTGCACCGTGGGTTAGGCCATACTGGTCCTAGGGATTTTCCAGGTCCAAATGAGTAGCTGATTTGGTGTAAAGGACAGAAATCAGCAAACACGGCGGGGACTGGAGTTGCTCTTCCCTAAATTATGAGTTATCAATCAATCAGATTTATTTTATAAAGCCCTTTTACATCAGCAACAAAGGAAATCATACATTGAATTAAATAAACAGCACTTCTACCTCATGAGTCTTGCGAATGTTCATGTGCACAATAAACATTGCGCCCACTCAAAGGGTAAGAAATGGTAAGTGAAAATGTATCGTATCAAACATGAAACAGAAATGTTTAAGTGTTGCAATAAACAGTACGGGAATGGAATGACGAAACGCTTGATTTTGTCCATCCACACCAAATATCAAAATTAACTCTATTCATTTGGGGACATGTCGAAATGCATGAAACATTCATGGCCATTTAGCTAGCTAGCTTGCTGTTGCTAGCTAATTTGTCCTGGGATATAAACATTGGGTTATTTTACCTGAAATACACAAGATCTTCTACTCTGACAATTAATCCACAGATAAAAGGGTAAGCCTAGTTAGTTTCTAGTAATCTCTCCTCCTTCAGTCTTCTTCTTTGGACTTTATATGGTGGTTGGCAACAAACTTGAAGGTGCATTAGCACCACCAACTGGACTAGTGTGGACCTCAGTTCAGCTTTCAATCACTCACGTGGGTATATGCTCCTAAAAACCAATGAGGAGATGGGAGAGGCTGGACTTGCAGTGCATCAAGTGTAAATAATAGAACTAACTTCTATTTTAGTGCCTGGCTACGGAGATGTTCGTTGACGCGAGCGACCAGGTTGGATGAAATTATTGAATAACATACAGTGAGGGGAAAAAAGTATTTGATCCCCTGCTGATTTTGTACGTTTGCCCACTGACAAAGAAATGATCAGTCTATAATTTTAATGGTAGGTTTATTTGAACAGTGAGAGTCAAAATAACAACAAAAATATCCAGAAAAACGCATGTCAAAAATGTTATAAATTGATTTTCATTTTAATGAGGGAAATAAGTATTTGACCCCCTCTCAATCAGAAAGATTTCTGGCTCCCAGGTGTCTTTTATACAGGTAACGAGCTGAGATTAGGAGCACACTCTTAAAGGGAGTGCTCCTAATCTCAGTTTGTTACCTGTATAAAAGACACCTGTCCACAGAAGCAATCAATCAATCAGATTCCAAACTCTCCACCATGGCCAAGACCAAAGAGCTCTCCAAGGATGTCAGGGACAAGATTGTAGACCTACACAAGGCTGGAATGGGCTACAAGACCATCGCCAAGCAGCTTGGTGAGAAGGTGACAACAGTTGGTGCGATTATTTGCAAATGGAAGAAACACAAAAGGACTGTCAATCTCCCTCGGCCTGGGGCTCCATGCAAGATCTCACCTCGTGGAGTTGCAATGATCATGAGAACGGTGAGGAATCAGCCCAGAACTACATGGGAGGATCTTGTCAATGATCTCAAGGCAGCTGGGACTATAGTCACCAAGAAAACAATTGGTAACACACTACGCCGTGAAGGACTGAAATGCTGCAGCGCCCGCAAGGTCCCCCTGCTCAAGAAAGCACATATACATGCCCGTCTGAAGTTTGCCAATGAACATCTGAATGATTCAGAGGACAACTGGGTGAAAGTGATGTGGTCAGATGAGACCAAAATGGAGCTCTTTTGGCATCAACTCAACTCGCCGTGTTTGGAGGAGGAGGAATGCTGCCTATGACCCCAAGAACATCATCCCCACCATCAAGCATGGAGGTGGAAACATTATGCTTTGGGGGTGTTTTTCTGCTAAGGGGACAGGACAACTTCACCGCATCAAAGGGACGATGGACGGGGCTATGTACCGTCAAATCTTGGGTGAGAACAACCTCCTCTCAGCCAGGGAATTGAAAATGGGTCGTGGATGGGTATTCCAGCATGACAATGACCCAAAACACACTGCTAAGCCAACAAAGGAGTGGCTCAAGAAGAAGCACATTAAGGTTCTGGAGTGGCCTAGCCAGTCTCCAGACCTTAATCCCATAGAAAATCTGTGGAGGGAGCTGAAGGTTCGAGTTGCCAAACGTCAGCCTCGAAACCTTAATGACTTGGAGAAGATCTGCAAAGAGGAGTTGGACAAAATCCCTCCTGAGATGTGTGCAAACCTGGTGGCCAACTACAAGAAACGTCTGTGATTGCCAACAAGGGTTTTGCCACCAAGTACTAAGTCATGTTTTGCTCAGGGGTCAAATACTTATTTCCCTCATTTAAAATGCAAATCAATTTATAACATTTTTGACATGCATTTTTCTGTTTTTTATTTTTTGTTTTTCTGTCTCTCACTGTTCAAATAAACCTACCATTAAAATTATAGACTGATCATTTCTTTGTCAGTGGGCAAACGTACAAAATCAGCAGGGGATCAAATACTTTTTTCCCTCACTGTATGTGTACATTTATTTTGCAACGCTCGTGCATGTAACGTGAGCGGTGTGGTCAGCATGTAGTAGGAGAGCACACGGCTCGGTGAGCATAGAAATAGGCTACGTGGCCTGCGCCGCACGCTTTGGAGTCAGTAAAAAATCAACCGTTTAGATCTTTAACCAATGACAATTCATCAGCATTGGCATGCAAAGGTGGGCTCGCATATCTAGGTTAGTGACCAGAAATAAATTGACAAGTTTTTTTTAAATTGAGAGACGAGCTAAATGTTTTCTTTACTGACCATAATTTTGCAAAAACAGAGTAGGCAAACGTTTATCATCCACATAAAATACAGTTTAGCAATCTACTACCCACTCATCTTTGCCAGAACAATAATGTTAGGCTACTGGGTGATTTGATTAATCTTTTTCATATTTCAGACAGGCCTAGTTTGGGTGCCTACTGGCTATACTTCTAAAGATAAGCAGATGTAACATTGCAATGCCTTCAATATTATGGGATGAAGATGTTACATTCTGGCAAATTTATTACAATATTTGTGAGGAAGAACAGGGCTACCCGGCCGGCAAAGTGCACTCTGCCGACAGGCTGCACTCCAAGGTGATGGCACGGTGCAGACAGAATATGCTTTCCATCTGATCTTGCAACCTCTGCTACAAGTAAGCCATATCATTTAGCTTGCTCTGTCTGGACTCCAGAGTAAGTAATCAGTCAATCAAATGTATTTATAAAGCCCCTTTTACATCAGCTGATGTCACAAAGTGCTATACAGAAACCCAGCCTAAAACCCCAAACAACAAGCAATGCAGATGTAGCCTTGCACGAGCTTATGCGAGCCGTAGCGGCTTATAGGGTAGGAGCCGATCTCCTGTTTCTGTAGCGCGAGCCTGGACAGGACGCTAGTCTAGCACAGGGCCTTACCCCCAATCTACAGCATCTTAATGCTGAGTGCCAAGCAGAGACGCATCAGGGCCCATTTTTACACTCTTTGGTTTAACTCAGCCAGGGATTGAACTCACAACCTTCCAATCTCAGGTCAGACACTAAACTCAAGCCAACTGCGTTGACTCCAGAGTAGTGACATGATATATCCCTTGTTGATATTGGCTACTAAAATGAATGACCTTCCGATCCAAATGCAGGTGTAAAGAGCAGTTTATGCATCACCGTTTATGGCTGTAATGACAGGGTACACTTGTGGCGCGATTGTGGATGCATGTTTACGTGTGCATGCATGTGTGTGCGTGGGGGGTTGCACCAGTCCTTTTTGGGGGTCGCGGGTCAAAAGGTTTGAAAACCACTGGGATGATAGTGGCAACAAACAGTTGGGTTGGATATAGTAACGGTAGGCTTCAGTATTTCTTACAATCTTCTATTTTGACTGGAATTGTGTTGGTAATTGCTAATAGTGCAGCATTTATTCCAGTTCAAAATAGTTGATCAAAATACTTTCCCCTCATCTTGTAATAATTGCTCAAAAAGTCTGTGACCGCAGAGAAGCTATTTTTGTTTCTTTTTGATCATTTTATTTTAAACAATCACAGTAAGTTACTTAATTGTTTCCCAGAAATGATTTGGAATTGAGATAAAACGACTGCATTGGACCTTTAACTTTAATGGCCACATGTACTCTTATGTTCTGAGAGAACTTTAATTCCAACAGCTTTTGTGCAGATGTGATGTTGACAATGGGGAATCACCAAACTATATGGGAGGGGTTTCTTTCAGTTGACCTATGTAATTTCCACTTGATTTTGGGTTTTCTAAAGATCACACACACTTAAATGAGTATAATTGTAGAGATGAGGACAACTACTCTGATTACCGATGGCTTTCTGGCGCTCGCGGCTGCCGGGGCATCACCCAAGTGGGTACTACAAATTAGGAGTAGCTACAGAGTCCACAAGGAGAGGCTGAGGACGTCGGGGACAGCGAGATGTGCTGATGGCTGCGGACCTGTCTCTGACTCTTGATAAAACCACTGAGCTCCCTGGCTGTGACTGTGACCAAGATGCTCCCTCCTCCCTCCACCGCTCAGACCATTCTACCTCCCTTCTTGCCTCAACTCCCTGACATTTTGATTTTAAATTTGTTGTATCTCATCTTATTAATTTAAATGTGTTTCTTGTATGTGTTACTGTAATTCATCTTTTAACTGCCATAGTATACATGAAACTAAATTAAATAGACCATTATCATCATGTAAGTGATTTAATGCTCCTTCAGTGACATTGGCCTTCTCTTTTTTTTTTATGGGCAGGTCGGGGGAGAACCGGACCACCATGCACAAGTGCTACACCTTCCTCATCTTCATGGTCCTCTTGCTGCCTTCACTGGGTCTTAGCAGGTACCTTAAACTATGTTTTAAAGTCGCAAAACATTTCATGCAGGTCATTGGTTATTTCAACTAAGGTAATATACCCCCTTACTTTTTAAACTAATATCCCTTATGAAATCCCTTAAAGACATGCTCTGGAACGTTGGCATCTACTAACTCTTTTTTTAAACCTACCGCTTTGGATGTTTCAATGTGTAGTTTATGCATAATCGATGAGCAGAATTACTGTCTTCCTCAATTAGCCACGAAATCCCTAGTATGAAAGCGACTGTTTTTCTGGAAACTGCTGCACCATTTTCCCCCACGTGGGTCAGTCCCCTAGCAATTCGACTTTTTCCAATGAGTTTCAGCCCCTCGCCATTTGAGTGACAGCTAGCAAAAGAGCGCAATGACATGGTGCACATATCTGCACTTATGTGATGCTGTACGCAATTTTCGGGGGCCCATTTATGGCTTTCAGAACTACTGGCTAAAAAGTTTGCAAGAGTCTTAGACAGTGTCATTAATAACCCCAAAAACCTAAGCTGTTGCTATATTTCTTATGCCACCATAGAAGACGTTTTGAAATATAACTGTACATGAAATCGTAAATGTAGGGGCAAATCTTATACCTGGCACCTGGAAAGAGATTTAGAGGTTTAGCTGTAGAAATTAGCAGGTGAAATACAGTAGTTTTCCTTGGCCCTAGGTAGGAAGTTACAGTGCCTGGCTGTGCAAGTCCACCTTGGCCCAAATGCTTTGTAGAGATCGGTCTTGCTCTGTTTTTGCCAAATTACTTTATCAAATAAATGGCACATGAATAATCAACCAATATCTGCTTACAGATTTCAACCAATTTATGACCCGCCCAGAAAAGCTAATTTGATTACATTTTTTTATTCTTGCTTTTAATACAGTTTGGATGTCTTCTTCCGCTGGCTGTTTGATAAGAAATTCCTTGCTGACGCCACTGTCAGATTTGAGTAAGTATTTCTATTTTTATAAAAGAGGAATGTAAATTAAGATCCATTGCTGTTACAGCTGGTATTTGCCTGGTATTATGGGGAAAATATGTAGTATGTCCTGGTACTGTACTTTCAACACAGTTGCTAATTACCTGGTATTTAACAGCGTTTCTCTCAATGAAAGCAAAGCATAATTACTGTGTGATTTGTCAGGCCATTACTCGTAAATACCAGTGACATGTATTTACAGTACTATGGTAAATGCTATCTAATCACACTGGTGGTGCCTCCCCCTGTTTAAGGTGTGTCTTCCTACCTGACAACGGAGCCTTCTTTGTCAACTATGTCATTGCCTCAGCGTTTATCGGTAACGCCATGGACCTGCTGCGGATTCCAGGCTTGCTCATGTATATGATCCGACTGTCCCTGGCCCGTTCCTCTGCAGAGAGGCGCAACGTAAAGAGGGTAAGAGTCCTTAAGGAATATATTGCCGTTGCCGTGCTCAAGTTCAATTGACTTTTCAATGCTGAATGTTTTCGTGTCTACAGCATCAAGCGTTTGAATTCCAGTTTGGAGCGGCCTACGCCTGGATGATGTCCGTCTTCACTGTAGTTATGACATACAGCATCACCTGTCCAATCATCGTCCCCTTTGGTGAGTCAGCCCACCTCTCCCCAGAGACGAAAGGGGTAAGAGGGAGAGAGGGTGGAGAAAGTGAAAGATTGCGTAGGTAGGAGAGACTGGGGAGAGAGAGGACTACTCTCCCCTCTCTTGGGTCACCTATTGGCAGTTCTTTGTATGCGTCAGAATGAATCACCAAGGAAATTATGGAAAACTAAACTCTGCATTATGCCTAGAACAGGCTTACCCACTCCTGGTGTGTACATACAGTATTAATATGTCAGTACTGTGCATCTCTATGTTAAAGCACTGTATAGGTACAATATGCAATGTATCTTTACTAAGACATACAGTGCGGAAAGTATTCATACCCCTTGACTTATTCCACATTTTGTTGTTACAGCCTGAATTCAAAATGAAAAGCTGAAATGTCGTGAGTCAATAAGTATTCAACACTGGTTGAATACTTATTGACTCACGACATTTCAGCTTTTCATTTTTTATTTGTGAAAAAATCTAAAAACATAATTCCACTTTGATATTATGGGGTATTGTGTGTAGGCCAGTGACACAAAATGTACGTTTTATACATTTTATATACTGGCAGTAACACAACAAACTAATGTGACCCCACTGTGAAAAGGGGAGATTTTCACGACCCCCACAAGTGTCACGGGTCTGAAGGTAACCGGTACGGGTTTAAAAAAGGAATGGAAGTATGGAGGTAGTTTTGTGCCTACCCCCAAAAAGTTAAATATGTGTAAATCCTGAGCTGTCTTGATCTCCTAGATAAAGAACAGACACTTCAAAACCTTATTTCTTATGATTGATTTGACTGTCTTTTTTGCCATGTATGAATGTGTTTTTCAATGCATTTCTATGGGCTATAGTAATAAAGGCCAAATTCCATATTTTATCAAATCATTTTTTTATACACTTTAAGGGGTCATAAAATTCAAAATCAAATAGTTAAATGATTTATGGTTTGATCAGTGACAAAAAATCGCAATCAATTTTATATTCAGGCTGTAACACAACAAAATGTGGAAAAAGTCAAGGGGTGTGAATACTTTCTGAAGGCACTGTACTTGGAAAGACAGGCCAACACCAGCGAAGATGGGAGTGTCCATAGTGAAAATAATAGTTTTTGTTAAATATAAGTTCATAGTGATACATAAGTAATATGTGTAGTAAAAATGCTTTTCAATGTAATATTAAGCATATTTCAATTACATTTTGACCCATTCGTATTTGCTTCGTATATTCAAACATACAGTATTTGACATTGTGTTGGTTTGGATGTGGACGCCTTAAGTCTGCTTCTCCTGTGAATAATTCAGGGCCAGTGAAATAATTCCGCACAAGATGAAGAATAAAGGGTTACTGTTCAGGAACTAAATGATACAGAATACTAACTTACATTGGCTGGGGTCTGTCCATAGGCAGTTGCAGCTCCAGACCAGAAAGAACCACTGCAGGGAAAAATAATTATTTTTAGCTAGAAATAAACTAGCTAGCTAGCCATTTCTTGCTATTTTGCAGTCAGAGAAGCCCAGCCCACTCTACAAAGCTAGCTAGCAAGCAACACATTGCTTGACAAGCAACATTTAACATGAACTAACTAGCTTTGGCAATTAAATTATAACACATACATGACATATTAACTCAGAGCTTTAATATCCGAATAATTCTTCACTTGGTCAGTCACACTGCATGTTGTGGTGTCAGGCTAAAGGAGCTAGCTAGCTAACTAGCTGTGTTGGCTAGCTTGGTGAAAACTTGTATGCAGGCAGTTGAAGAAAATTCCTTTGTCACCCGCAAGGTGAAAAACATATTTTAAATCAATGTTATGATTATACTGTATAATCAATGTTATGATTATACTGTATAATCAAATAAAATGCCATTATCCACAAGAAAGATTTGATGCTGACAGCTGCTCTTCTCCATCTGAAGAATATAAATAAGATGCATATGTTCTAGATTCATGTCTCTTTTCGAAATAAACATAGTAAGATTAGCTATGTTTCACATGTGACAGGTAGCCTCAATAGCTGTATAATTTATTTTCAACTTTTGCATGCAAACCCCACTTTGGGACCCTAATTGCAAGGTACCAGAGGTCAATAAACTGAGCATTTCAATTCCGCATGATACATGTTGCACGAAAATATATTTAATTGACATATAGTTTGAAATATATTTATATACACTATATACATAAAAGTATTTGGACACTCCTTCAAATTAGTGGATTTGGTATTTCAGCCACACCTGTTGCTGACAGGTGTGTATATAATCGAGCACACCGCCATGCAATCTCCATAGACAAACACGGGCAGTAAAATAGCCTTATTGAAGCGCTCAGTGACTTTCAATGTGGCACCGTCATGGGATGCCGCCTTTCCAACAAGTCAGTTCGTCAAATGCTGCCCCGGTCAACTGTAAATGCTGTTATTGTGAAGTGGAAACATCTAGGAGCAACAACGGCTCATCCACGAAGTGATAGGTCACACAAGCTCACAGAACGGGACCGCTGAAGAGAGTAGTGCGTAAAAAGGCTGGTAACTCGATTTAACGTATCCTCTGCAGCAGAGGTAACTCTGGGTCTTCCTCTCCTGTGGCAGTCCTCATGAGAGCCAGTTTCATCATGGGGCTTGATGGTTTTTGCGACTGCACTTGAAGAAACTTTCAAAGTTCTTGAAATTTTCCAGACTGACTGATCATGTCTTAAAGTAATGATGGACTGTCGTTTCTCTGCTTATTTTAGCTGTTCTTGCCATAATATGGACTTGGTCTTTTACCAAATAGGGCTATCTTCTGTATACCAACCCTACCTTGTCACAACTGTTTGGCTCAAACTCATTAAGAAGGAAAGAAATTCCACAAATTAACTTTTAACAACGTACACCTTTAATTGAAATGCATTCCAGGTGACTACCTCATGAAACTGGTTGAGGGAATGCCAAGAGTGTTCAAAGCTGTCATCAATGCAAAGGGTTGCTACTTTAAACAATTCAAAATATATTTTAGATTCTTCAGACTTTTTTGGTTACTACAAAATTCCATATGTGTTATTTCATAGTTTTGATGTCTTCACTGTTATTCTACAATGTAGAAAATAGTAAAAATAAAGAAAAACACTGGAATGAATAGGTGTCCAAACTTTTGACTGGTACTGTATTTATAAATATATTTTGAATTCCCCTGCATAAATGTACATACTGTATATTATTATAAATTAGTTTTCCATATGGGTTGTATACACTTGTCTACTTTAGTAAGGATGGGAACATTTGCTTTTTGGGCAAAAGTGAACACACATTTGTTAATTTAGTAAATACTTGTAACCCCCTCAACTCAGGAATTTCAACTGTAGCAACCCAGGTGTAATCCCCAAAGAGCAAGCACAGACTTATCAGCTTTGGCATGGGTTCTCAGATCCTCAAAAGGTTTTACAGCTGCACCATCGCCATCGAGCGCATCCTGAAGGGTTGCATCACTGCCTGGTATGGCAATTGCTAGGCCTCCAAGCGCAAGGCACTACAGAGGGTAGTGCGTACGGCCCAGTACAACACCGGGGCCAAGCTTCTTGCCGTCCGGGACCTCTATACCAGGCGGTGTCAGAGGAAGGCCCTAAAAATTGTCAGACTCCATGCATAGCCACTTTAATAACCCTACCTTCATGTCCATAATTACCTCGGCACTGGTGCCCCCCGCACACTGACATTGACACATAGACTCTGAACCGGTACCCCCTGTATATAGCACCGCTATTGTTATTTACTGCTGCTATTTAATTATTTGTTTTTCTTATCTCTTACTTTTTTTTTGGTATTTTCTTAAAACTGCATTGTTGGTTAAGGGCTTGTAAGTTAGCATTTCACTGTAAGGTCTACACCTGTTGTTTTCGGCACATGTGACAAATACAATTTGATTTGATGCCAGTTGTCTCCAGCAAAGACTTAAAATGGGTGGGGGGAGGTGTATGTTCAGTAGTTAAACAACAGTTCTCAAACAAAAAATGTTCTCCCTCTTTCCAGGTCTGATGTACATGCTGCTGAAGCACCTGGTGGATAGATACAACATGTATTACGCTTACCTTCCCTCGAAACTGGACAAGAAAATCCACTCAGGTGCTGTCAATCAGGTGGTGGCAGCTCCCATCCTCTGTCTCTTTTGGCTGCTATTCTTTTCCACCATGCGCACAGGTAAGGGGCTGGGGGGATCTTTTTCTTCCCAGAATTAGTGGTAATTTGGATTGTTAAGATGTGTTAGTACCTTACCCTTACCACCTTTTTCAGTGGGAGAGTCCTGAAGTCTCATTGTAACTTACCGTCTCTTTGCACTGTTTTAAAACCCAGGCTTTGTAACCCCCACATCCATGTTCACTTTGGTGGTCCTAATCATCACCATTGTGGTATGCCTGTCGCACGTCTGCTTCGGCCACTTCAAGTACCTCAGCGCTCACAACTACAAGGTACGGGTCACTGTGCTCAAGGTACGGCTCACCAACACGCCAAGTGTCCAGTCCTTCAATTCAGGTAGCAGACTTAGGCCAAGTAGTTCGATAGAGGAGAATCTCTGACAGCTCTTTTCCCTTCTTTCCCCCCTTCCCTCCTCTGGCCTCAAACAGATTGACACCAAGGAAACAGATGTTGACGTGGTTGAAAATGGCCGCCCACCACTCCGCACCTTCTCCTCTCCTTCTAATAAGTCTCAGGTAAGCAGATTCTTTTTGGGGGTTTTGGAGTATTCCAAGCTGTTGAATTGTGGGGACTAGAATGGAACTGTCCAGATAGCACAGTGAGATTGGCCCAACGTTATCGCAATGCACAATATGCGTAATTTTGTCCAGTATTCCAACGATGTGTGTTTGTCAAGGGAGCAAACAATCTGACTTTGGTCCAAATCTGGGATTCAAAAAACAACAAAGCAGCCACCCCGCCATTGTTTTGGAAAATTAAAAAAAGATGAGACTGGAGAAATGTAACCACTCTCAAATTCATACCGATCTACCGACCGATCTATCGGTGCAAGGACTAACCGTCTGTGAGATCAAAATGATAGCTTTAATATTTTTTGAAGCTATACAGTACTTTGACATTGCAGCCGACTTTGAAAGCAAGTCGAGACTGACTGATCTACAAATCACCTTGCATCATAAATAACTACTCAATATTATTTGTAGCTCAGTCAGTCACAATGATGCATCGCGGTTTTGATGCTCCCAAACACGGCCCATGTCAAGTGTTTTCGGATCATGTCATCGGAAATACTTTTGTTCCTCTTATCTTTTTGCGTACAAAACATAGAAACACACCATTTTCATGTGGGTTCGTTTCCCAAGAGCACCCATACTTAAAATGTATGCACACATGACTAAGTCGCTTTATAAAAGCGTCTGCTAAATGGAATATATTTATATATTATTATATATGCTGATGTTGGGGAGGTGCTGAAAATGATGAATATGAAATGTTCCTTTAATTTTAAATGACATGAAAATTGCTGAATTTGGTTATCACCAGCTCGACCTGCTATCACGCTATGTTTGCAAGTGCTAAATTGCTTGTGTTATAGTGGAAACTGACAAGTCGGGTTCTGATGCCCGACTTGGCTGTATATAAATGTTTGTCTCGTCGTCAATGCAACTACGTACCATCTCCCTGTCAACTTTTCACCAGCAGCATACCACTCTGCATCCCACTTCTGTCTTGCTTCTAAAGCTAAGCAGGGTCGGCCCTGATCGGTCCCTGGATGGTAGACTAGATGCTGCTGGAAGAGGTGTTGGAGGGCCAGTATGGGACACCTCACCTCTGGTCTTAAGATCAAATCCCAATACCCCAGGGCAGTGAAGGGGACATTGCCCTGCTTAGGCTTGCCTCTTTCAGATGGGAGGTTAAATGGGTGTCCTAACTCTGTGGTTATTAAAAGTCCCACGGCACCTATCGCAAGAGTAGGGGTATCCTAGATACATTCCATCATGGCCAACTAATCATCCCCTATTTGGCATATATCACTCCTCACCTCTCCACCATGCTAGCTGATGTGTGGTGAGGGTTCTGGCACAAAATGGTTGCTGTGCATTACCCAGGTGGGTGCCACACATTGGTGGTGGATGAGGTGAGTTTCCCCTTTATGATGTAAAGCGCTTTGAGTACCGAAGTTGGTTGAAAGGGGCTATACAAATCCAATCCATCATTATTATAGACTTTTGACAATTTGCTCCCTGTGTATTCCCTGGTTGTTTGGAGTCAGCAGCACTTTTAAATAGGTTTTAATGTCAATTATAATATCTGGAATTGTAAAGAAATTAAATTCCTTAAGAGAAAAAGAAACAACTCTGAAGTTGCTTGTTCACTAGTCATTCTGATCATTTTCAATGTAAACAAACAGCAGTGCCTTGCTGATTTACTATTGGTTCACATTCTTGGCAGTTGAACATGTGAACATTTTCTTGCATAGAATGGCCGATTTCCTGCCTGACTAGATGCGCAGGCGTTGTATTGCATCAGCCAATGGTTGTGTCGACCTATGCAGTCATGCATCATTTTGCTATATCATATGATGTGTTTAACTGATATGTTAAATACCTATCCAGGGCTTTGTAAGAGCTGGCATTGGTCTGCAATGTTGTCCGGCAGGAACTCAACCATTGTATGTATGGGTTATGATGAAGTATGAAGCAATACAAAGCCTAAGGAGTATTCTTTCAAAAACAAGTGGAAGTTAAAATGATCAGTACAAATTCAAACACCTTTAACTTCTCAAGATGCCATTTATAAGCATATTAATGGTGAGGTACAGGATCCTTCATAACATTGAATGTTTGTTTCTTTTCTCCTTAGCAACCAACGTACATTGCCCAGGTCTTACAGGACCCAATCATGGATGATGCTTGCACAGGCAGTGGGGAGGAAGATCGGGGGTCCTCACAGGATGAGGAGATGATCAACACTGGGAATAGTCTCAATGAAGCTGACTTCCAGTCTGGTGAAGACAGCCTCATAGCCAACGAGGTCCACCAGTAGCACTACCAGCTGAGAAGGGGAAAGAGCGAAAGATGGTGAGAGAGGGATTTTGGAGAGGATGAATGCCAGACATGAACAACAAGCCACCAACTACACTTTGGATTCTAAAACAATCTGCAGTCATTCCTCCCCCATGCTCCCCCACTCTGTCACCTTTTTTCGGTTGTGCCTCTGCACATTGGCATTACCAGAAAATGCCAGATACATCACATCACATACACACACACACACACACACACACACACACACACACACACACACACACACACACAGTGTAATTGTGAATGGTTTTGTTAAGTATAATTTGGAGATTGTCTGTGCGGATTCTTCAAAGTCCCCTCTCAGTGTATTTTGAACACCTATCGGCGCGATATGAATCTGGGCGTTGACGCCCCTTGTTTTATTTATTTATCTACTGGAGTCCTACACTTTTATGGAGCTTCTATGGAGCACAAGTCCAACACTGGTGTTCATCAAATCCAAAAAGATGGAGCCCCAGAAAAGAAACCATACAATAGCCTAGACTTTGTACATATCCCAAAATATGCCAACCGTTTTTGTGTCTCTTATTGGAAAGAGGGGGTCAAAATTGTGCCTGGTTTGGGTTTCTTTTCATCCATGTTTCCTTACTAAATCCCCATCAGGGTGGCTCAGGACTGGCAGAGAGGTCATGAAAATTAGGCTACAAAGCCTCTAATGAAATCCTGCTCCAAACACAGGTCCCATTTAACTTTTATGGGTCTACAGACTCATACCCAAACTAAACTTGGTTCATTCTTGTCAATGTCCAAAGCACCCTGCATTAGGTCTCCTTTCTCATAGTTTATGAACAAAATGACTTGCTTGCCCCTTTTTTCTTTGATATCTTGTTTGTCATAAGATATTCACTCTGCCACTGAACATCCTAGCCAGTGGTTGGAGACACCATCTTAACATGACGTATAAAAACATGATGCCGTCACTGTCAAGTTTGTGTATTATTTTTTTTTTTTACTTCGTGTCTCACGTCACTGAATGGGCACTGTTGGAGGATATCAGGGCCATCACATCGGCCCTCTGTTGTGTCATCGATATTCCAAAGACGGCAGTGGGCATGGCATGCCAAACAGCCAACAGACCAGGGTCCGCTCAGATGGATTGTGGGGTTTCTGGTGTGACTTGTGTTGTCATGACATTTGTCTACGGTCCTCCTGCCTGTGATGCCCTGTCAGTCACCTGGTCTTGCTGCTCCCCTCCATCCTGTCCATCTCAGTTTCCAAAGTCGTGGATGGCTTGGTGACTCTTGCAGCCACTAACGTTGTACAGTTTTTATTTTGTCTTTTATTTTTTATTTTACCTCTACTACCTTAAACATATGAACATATACACCTGAAATAGGAAGCACATTTTCTTGTCAGCGCATAGTTCAATAGGAAACTTCTACTCTAACTGGGTTCTGTTCACCTTGGAGGACTTCAACATTTACACAATAGTTCAATAGTTTAGCTTATGTTGTAGATCCAGGGAAAAGCTGGGCGACATGAAGAAACTGGTCTTGCCTCAAGTTGTACTCTCTACCCTTAAAATCCTCCAGTCAGAAGTACGCTGAGGTGAAATATATGCATCTCTGGAAGAGCCAAATCCCAATGCATTAGCTGTTTTTCTATGCTTCCTCTCAGAGGGAATAGAAATGAAGTGTAGATTAAAAATGTAGTAAAGTATTTTGCTCCTCAGGAGTCATACCTATGGAAGGTAATTGTTCAGATATACAGCACCAATGAATAGCGATGCTTCCATTTATTTTTGTCACATCAGTTTGGGTGCAGTGTGTGTCTCTGATTTGAAGTGCAATCAGCCAGGTGTCTGTCTGATGCAAATTGGCTCTCAGCCTCTTTTCTCAGCCCGCAACTACCCCATTTGGTGTTCACAGTTATACCCTGGGAAATTGTGATGACATTTCAAAGGCAGTGTGCAATTTCTTTTCTTAATGGAATTCAAGCACAAAACACATGAAAACGCAATCAAATACTTCCATAAAAGGCATTGGGTAGAAATAAATGAATGCACAACTACATATATAAGTTCATATCTTAAATTACCACAATTTCATGAATTTGAAATAATCCAGTCCAAAACAGAAAAAAAAGTGGATAACAGAACAAAGGCAGAATTAAATGCAACTTTCCTGAAGTATTAAATCACTGGGTAAGTATTGTCAATATACAGTAGTGATGGCTGTATATTAGTGATCTCCCTAATACTTTTAAGTGGAGCATTGTAATTATTTCTTTATAAGCCTAGCCAGTCCTTTCAGATCTGTGAACACCATAGGGATGGGGCCAAATGGAAAAGACTAGGGACCAAAAATTTACCAGGCCCAGAGTGTGGCTCCACTGACTAGTCCAACAAATGAGGTGCACTGATAGTGAAGATCTGCTAGAGGTCACTGTATACCTGTGTTTTTGTATTACTATAATTATCATGTTTTGGAACGGGACGAATCGTCTCTGGGCAAAATGATTTGTTGTAACAAAAAAAAGGATGTTTTACCAATTTGCATCAGGAACATGCAATAGCAAGCGTGACATTCAGCAAAGAAATAGAACTAGAGCAGTGACTTAAGGAAATGTTGAAGTCTCAGGTGTACTTGTTTGAAAAAAAAGTGTTTACATCTGGGGTTTTTTCAATTGTAATAGTTGTTTGCAACTTTAAGCATTTCGATCTGTTGATGAAGCTAATCTATGAAAGCTGTGGCTATTGGTAACATACAGTAACATTTTATCAGGTAGGAAAATAAAAACATGTACCATGGTTGTCTGGTTATTAGCAGCACAGTTTCCTCTGTAGACACACTGAAATTACCATTGTATTGTGGTTTGTCCCTGTTTGAAAACCATAACTACATGCTGGAGATATTGTAGCTTTTCTGTGTCTACTCTGTTCTGTAACTTCTGTTTCCCTTTTAAGTGAGTGTGCACTAACACTCCGTTCATGATTGTATGCACGCTAACACAAGACTAACAACTATCCAGTGAAAGTACATTTTCCTGACAATATAATAAATATTTTAAGAGGCTTGCTTGCTAATAGACAGTCTATTTCTCAATGGAAATGAAGTTACTTTACAATAACACTATTCTACAGTGACAAAAAAAGGCTTTGAGATATTTTTGTAAATCGCAAAAGGAACTGTTTTCAGTGACATAGCCTATTCCAGATTTGATACCGATTATGTATTATGTTGATAGCTGTGACAATGCTGTTACATGTATTGGGATTTATTTATCATGAACTGACTTTTTATTTTATAACTGTTGCTAAGGATTTAAGTTATGAAAAGAAGAATGTGATCTGAAAAATAAACATGCCTTGATAGAAGGATTCGGGAATGGTTTGCTAATGTTTATGATTAGATTTCAATATACACTACCATTCAAAGGTTTGGGGTCACTTAGAAATGTTCTTGTTTTTGAAAGAAAAGTCAATTAAAATAACATCAAATTGATCAGAAATACAGTGTAGACATTGTTAATGACTATTGTAGCTGGAAACGGCAGATTTCTTTATGGAATATCTACATGGGCGTACAGAGGCCCATTATCAGCAACCATCACTCCTGTGTTCCAATGGCACGTTGTGTGAGCGAATCCAAGTTTATAATTTTAAAAGGCTAATTGATCATTACAAAACCCTTTTGCAATTATGTTCACACAGCTGGAAACTGTTGTGCCTAGTTGAGTATCTGGAGCATCAGCATTTGTGGGTTAGATTACAGGCTCAAAATGTCCAGAAACAAAGAACTTTATCCCGAAACTCGTCAGTCTATTCTTGTTCTGAGAAATGAAAGCTATTCCATGCGAGAAATGGCCAAGAAACTGAAGATCTCGTACAATGCTGTGTATTACTCCCTTCACAGGACAGCGCAAATTGGCTCCAACTAGAGGAGTGGGAGGCCCCGGTGCACAACTGAGCAAGAAGACAAGTACATTAGTGTCTAGTTTGAGAAACAGATGCCTCACAAGTCCTCAACTGGCAGCTTCATTAAGTACCCGCAAAACACCAGTCTCAACGTCAACAGTGAAGAGGTGACTCCAGGATGCTGGCCTTCTAGGCAGAATTGCCAATAAAAAGAAAGAAAAGATTAAGATGGGAAAAAGAACACATACTCTGACAACATCCTGGACTAGCCTCTTCACCGTTGACGTTGAGACTGGTGTTTTGCCGGTACTATATAATGAAGCTGCCAGTTGAGAACTTGTGAGGCGTCTGTTTCTCAAACTAGACACTAATGTACTTGTCCTCTTGCTCAGTTGTGCACCGGGGCCTCCCACTCTTTCTATTCTGGTTAGAGCCAGGTTTGCGCTGTTCTGTGAACGGAGCAGTACACAGCGTTGTACGAGGTCTTCAGTTTCTTGGCAATTTCTTGCATGGAATAGCCTTCATTTCTCAGAACAAGAATAGACTGATGAGTTTCAGAAGAAAATTATTTGTTTCTGGCCATTTTGAGCCTGTAATCGAACCCACAAATGCTGATGCTCCAGATACTCAACTTGTCTAAAGAAGGCCAGTTTTATTGCTTCTTTAATCAGGACAACCGTTTTCAGCTGTGCTAATGGGGCGGCAGGTAGCCTAGTGATTAGAGCGTTGGACTGGTAACGGAAAGGTTGCAAGATCGAATCCCTGAGCTGACAAGGTAAAAATCTGTCGTTCTGCCCCTGAACAAGGCAGTTAACCCACTGTTCCGAGGTCATCATTGAAAATAAGAATTTGTTCTTAACTGACCTGCCTAGTTAAATAAAGGTAAAATAAAAAACAATTTCAAAAGGGTTTTCTAATGACCATTTAGCCTTTTAAAATGATAAACTTGGATTAGCTAACACAATTTCATGAAATAATCCAGTCCAAAACAGAAAAAAGTGGATAACAGGACAAAGGGAGAAATAGATAACTAAAATCACTGGGTAAGTAGAGCCATCACTACCGTATATTGACTATTGACTTATTTCTTTATAAGCCTAGCCAGTTCTTTCAGATCTGTGAACACCATAGGGATGGGGTCAAATGGGAAAGACCAAAAATGTACCAGGCCCAAGAGTGTGGCTCCACTGACTAGTCCAACAAATGAGGTGCACTGATAGTGAAGATCTGCTAGAGGTCACTGTATACCTGTGTTTTTGTATTACTATAATTATCATGTTTTGGAATGGGACGAATCCTCTCTGTGCAAAATGATTTGTTGTAACAACAAAAAGGATGTTTTACCAATTTGCATCAGGAACATGCAATAGCAAGCGTGACATTTGCAAAGAAATAGAACTAGAGCAGTGACTTAAGGAAATGTTGACGTCTCAGGTGTACTTGTTGTAAAAAAAAAAAACCAGACGTAACATTTTTTTTTCAATTGTATTAGTTTGCAACTTTAAGCCTTTCGATCTGTTGATGAAGCTAATCTATGAAAGCTGTGGCTATTGGTAACAGTAACATTTTATCAGGTAGGAAAATAAAAACATGTACCATGGTTGTCTGGTTATTAGCAGCACAGTTTCCTCTGTAGACACACTGAAATTACCATTGTATTGTGGTTTGTCCCTGTTTGAAAACCATAGCTACATGCAGGAGATATTGTAGCTTTTCTGTGTCTACTCTGTTCTGTAACTTCTGTTTCCCTTTTAAGTGAGTGTGCACTAACACTCCGTTCATGATTGTATGCACACTAACACAAGACTAACAACTGTCCAGTGAAAGTACATTTTCCTGACAATATAAATATTTTAAGAGGCTTGCTTGCTAATAGACAGTCTATTTCTCAATGGAAATGAAGTTACTTTACAATAACACTATTCTACAGTGACAAAAAAAGGCTTTGAGATATTTTTGTAAATCGCAAAAGGAACTGTTTTCAGTGACATAGCCTATTCCAGATTTGATACCGATTATGTATTATGTTGATAGCTGTGACAATGCTGTTACATGTATTGGGATTTATTTATCATGAACTGACTTTTTATTTTACAACTGTTGCTAAGGATTTAAGTTATGAAAAGAAGAATGTGATCTGAAAAATAAACATGCCTTGATAGAATCCTATCACTAACAGGAGTCATGGTTGCTGATAATGGACCTCTGTACGCCTATGTAGATATTCCATTAAAAATCATGTTTCCAGCTACAATAGTCATTTACAACATTAACAATGTCTACACTGTATTTCTGATCAATTTGTTATTTTAATTGACAAAAAATGTCCTTGTTTTTGAAAGAAAAGCACATTTCTAAGTGACGCCAAACTTTTGAACGGTAGTGTATATATGTTTTTGTAAATAGCCATAAATTCCCTATTAAGTTATGGTAGTGTTATAAAGTACATAATCTACAGTTTCTATAAAACATGAATAAGGGTAGGGCTACATATAAACACAGAAAATGGTCACACGTTTGTTTGCTTTTCAGTCTCTGCAAACATTCATGCTGGTTCCCTTCACTAAGACAACTAAGGAAAGTTTAATTTGATGCTGTAGATTTGTCAGATTGTGTATACTATTTATTTTTTACTTTTGTCCAAAGGTCTGTATGGTGAAGCATTTGTCATTATCTGTTCCTTGATCAATAAAATTGGCATTCATCCTTCATGTTGGTTTATAAGAACATGATTGAGGAGCGATCCCTGTGGTAGCAGAGATTCCATCTCTTTTGACATAATGCTATTCCAGTTAGACTGGTTTTGTAGATTGGATTCCCAATCCCTTTCATGTGTTATTGTTTTTGTGATAGAACAGTAGGGGTGAGCGGGAGAGAGATGGAAGGGCACCTATGGTAAAGTGGCCGAGACGTTTGTTTGGTCAGGAGCGGTACCGCTACACCAGACTCCGGCACTAATTTACAATCCGATCGCACTTTGTAGACCATTTTAAAGGTAATTTCCAATTGAGCGGAATTATGACGTGTTAACCATAAATGCAGTCTCGGCTCTCACGCAATTACACCTCTGACACGCCTAAAGAAAAGCACTGAAAATCGATACGTTTTCCCGCTAACACAGGTTACCGCTGATCTCATTGGGTCCATACTTGTGAACATTAGAAAAAGTTTAAGGGCTCTATTCAATCGGTATCGCTGAAGTTCAGCGCTACATGATTGTAATTTAAAGGAAATGTTCCCACGTTAGCGAAGAATGCCTTCACAACGCTGCATATGTTGGCTCAAGCGGAATTAGCTTTACATTTATATTGCGCAATCAGTGACGCTTCAGTGATCGATTGAATAGAGCCCCCAGTTGAATATTTTTCTCTGTCGCAAAATCCACATCAGACATTTTAAAATCAGACGTAGTGGCACCTGGTATAACGCTACATGTATAGCTGTTCCCATAAAATAACCTGGCACATTTAGCCCTAAGCTAACCCGACGAGTTGGCCAGTGACTACTACCTGTAACAAATTCCTATCAAGATCTTAGACTTTATACCCACCAACCAATGGCATTTCTTAAAATAGGTCAACTTGGCCACCAGTGGGATATTTTAATCCTCCAAATTCAAGGTTTACTTTTGTTCCACTTTGTAACTAAATGTAGTGTGCCAATATTGCATGATGCATCCTTTTACTAGGTTACTAGCTACTAGTACAAAATTCAAAAAGGCACATTTTCATATATGTGACAAAATCCCACATTTTTGCTTATCCGTTTCACACTTCAGTGTTTTTACGGAAAAAATATAAATGGGGTCTTTACAGCATGTACATTTATTGTACATCATAAAAGACGTAGAGCCTCATGGACTTGTCAAATAGCTGTCATGTAACGTACCTGAAATTGACAGTGCACATTAAGCACGGGTTCAAGCCAACTGTGTCAAGCTTTTTTGTTGTGGAAAAAACTGTTCAGTGTCCAGTATCTTTGCTACACCCCTGTGTAGCAGTAGCATATGGCACATTTCCATTGAGGAATTTACCTGTGTTTTACCCAAAAGGTTCAGACCTTTCTGTGTCCATCTATGCATGCCATGGGCCATGGCCCTGGGTACTACTTAACTCTCATTTACATAACAATGGCTAACCTTAACACCTCACAAAGCAAAAGTCTTGAATGATGCAGAGGTTGTTAATTCTGTTCGCCACGAGTCTTTAGTGTCACACTCCTGATGGAAACTTAAGGTTACTTGCATAACCCCGGTTCTATGATATTAAGAGTGAGACATCTCACTAGTGGAATTCACCAGAATCTCCTAAGTAGCTCGAAGAACCAATCTTGCACGTCTGTCGGATGGGTTATGACGAATGAGGGAGCCCTTGCCCGAATTTCCTCATTGTCTTGCGAGTACGGGAATGTGTTGATGTTTTCATAAAATCAGAGAACCGGGTTTTCGCAAGTAACCTTGAGTTCTCTTTCAATTATTCATTTTGACTTCTCAATAGTGGGATATGGCCAAGTCCCGTATCACACACGCTCTCTGAAGCCAGGCAGTCTTAATATCAACCCTCGGAGGTCCTGACACTAAGAACAGTGACGTTTCATCAGTAGAACCTCATAAAAGTATGAGGTGATGCCCAACAAGCTGCATTGCAAATCTCCTGCAAGGACATGCCATTGACAGTGCCCAAGAGGTAGCCATACCTCTGGTGGAGTGAGCCCGTAGGCTATTGCTATTTTAAGCCGATATAATAGCTTCCACAATCCAATGTGATAACTGTGGATGAGCCCAGGACACAAAAGAGTTGGTTGCTCTTGCGCAAAGCTCTCGTCCTATCCAAGTAGGATGGCGTAACCTTGACCTCTGTTCGAAAGGTCCTGCAAGAAGCATAAAATCTCAGATAAAGAGCATTGGTAAGGAATTATCTGTTTTCGGTCACATCACTTATCAAAAATGCAGCACTTATTTTCATACAGTGAGCGTGTTAACGGGCTCTAGCACTCTGGATTGTCTCAATGACTCCAAGAGGCAAGCCAGTTGCATCCAGATTTAACCTCTCAAGGAGTTAGCAAGGCTCGGTGTATAACAGGAGAGTGATCTCCTATATCCAGAACTTGCCTTGCCATGGAAGGGCTACCAAGATGAGGGATAAGCCTTCTCCCTCACTCTGGCCAGAGTGGGAAGTATGAGGCTGAGAGGAAGAACAGCGTAAAGCAACATCCTCGGCCAAGGGGTGTGCCAGCGCATCAACCCCCAGTGGTGCGTCTCCTGCTAGTGCTAAGAACAACGGATGCACGTTTCTTGCTATGCGAAGACAGTATCTCTCCCAGATCTGTTTCACCACTTGGGGAAGGAGTCTCCAGTGCCTAAGATGGGGATTTCATCTGGACAATAAGTCCGCTCCTACGTTCATTACACACGGGACTTGAGTCGTGCTTATGGACACTAGGTGTGCTCCACATAATAATCCTGACGTATAGTCTGTGTAAGCGCAGGGAGCGAGTGCCATCCTGGCACTACAGTCGTATTGTCCATTCTGATCAAGACATGACAATTCCGAATGGGGTGGGTAGAAAATGTTTCAGTGAAAGCAACCCTGTCAGAAATTCTAGGTAATTTATGTGATCAATGCGGAGTTGTGGGATCCATACTCAAATCAAATGTATTTATATAGCTCTTCTTACATCAGCTGATATCTCAAAGTGCTGTACAGAAACTGTACAGCAAGCAATGCAGGTGTAGAAGCACGGTGGCTAGGAAAAACTCCCTAGAAAGGCCAAAACCTAGGAAGAAACCTAGAGAGGAACCAGGCTATGAGGGGTGGCCAGTCCTATTCTGGCTGTACCGGGTGGAGATTATATCAGAACATGGCCAAGATGTTCAAATGTTCATAAATGACCAGCATGGTCAAATGATAATAATCACAGTAGTTGTCGAGGGTGCAACAAGTCAGCACCTCAAGAGTAAATGTCAGTTAGCTTTTCATAGCCGATCATTGAGAGTATCTCTACCGCTCCTGCTGTCTCTAGAGAGTTGAAAACAGCAGGTCTGGGACAGGTAGCACATCCGGTGAACAGGTCAGGGTTCCATAGCCGCAGGCAGAACAGTTGGAACTGGAGAAGCAGCACGGCCAGGTGGACTGGGGACAGCAAGGAGTCATCATGTCAGGTAGTCCTGAGGCATGGCCCTAGGGCTCAGGTCCTCCGAGAGAGAGAAATAGAGAAAGAGAGAATTAGAGAGAGCATACTTAAATTCACACAGGACACCGGATAAGACAGGAGAAATAGTCCAGATATAACAGACTGACCCTAGCCCCCCGACACATAAACTACTGCAGCATAAATACTGGAGGCTGAGACAGGAGGGGTTAGGAGACATACTCTGTTTATTGCATTTCCCTTGTGAACTGCAATGGCATTACCCCTAAGGGAGTGCCATGAATGAAGATTGAGGGACTCTTCCAGAATGGAGAGCTGAGAGATGTGCGGAAGTTACCTCTATCTGGCGATGGAGACGATGCCGTGTACACAGGAGTTGGGCAAACACCCAGCGCAGGAAGTCTCTCATCCTCAGTAGGCCAAGGTGTACTACTGAGAATGTGGACGCCATCAACCGCAGCACTCGTAGGCACATCTTGAATGTGACCGAGCGCCCCCTACAGAAGAGGGAGAGACACTGTTAACTCACTGACACTGGACACTGGAATAACTCAATGCGGTCTTCCGAGAGTGTTGCCTGGTGTAAGAGAGTGATTTCACCATTACGCCTAGGTGGGGAGAGTCTGTGCTCCACCCGAGAGGAGGCAGGCCACGGAGTAAACTGTTGGCTGCCCCTCTCTGCCACAGGGTGCATACCCCTAGGTCGGGGAACCAAATGGCGGGACCTTGATGCGGCTGCAGCGAAGGACCATTTTCCTCACTATCGGCCCCTGTTAGGTGATCCAAACTGTGGGTTTGATGCCCGTTTTGTCGCTGGGGGCCTCTCACGCGAATTGGCCTATCCCTGCCACGAAGCCCTGGCTTGTGGTGAGATAGTCTGGGTAGCCACAGTTTCCAGGTCTACGGGTCAGACAGAAGTTGAAGGCTTCGCCCTTCTTCTTTTTAAGTTTGCATGGCGGCGACAGCCAGCCCAAACAGTTCCTTCAGCTCGACAGGAGAGTGAAGGAAATCTGCTCTCTCTGTCTGACAGGCTGGACAGGTTCAGCAACAGGGCCCTCTCCCCTTCCACTGCAAGGCTCATGTCCTGGCCACAGCCTTCAATGGTGCCTCTGGAGACTCAGTGGTTAAGGTCTGTGATGAAACATCTCATCCCAAAGGTCTGGGTTAGGCTTGCCAATCGATAGGAGATTGTGCACCTCCAACATCAAATCAGCCTGGTAATCCAGTAGTAGGGACGTAATGTTCAACACCCATACAGAATGTTCATTAGACATGTACACCTTTTGGTAGATAGACATGGAGAAGTAGTCTGTCTTAACAGGGAGAGAAGTGCCTGTCATTGACGAGGCACTGGGGTTGAGGTGGTTGGCCAGCTCCTCCATGTCTTTGACATTCATGTTGACAACAAGTTTTGTTTCTGCCAGGTAAACTGGGATGGCTGGGAGAAGTTGTCTGCCTGGGATGGTGCGAAAGGGAAGCTTCTCCCTGTCGTACCAGTCCCTTTCTGCGTTGCCACCCCCCACGGGTTCGGGCCACTCAATACTGAGTATGGTCGCTGCCCGTTTGAAGTCGTTAATGAGCGAATTTCTGTCATCTACCATTGATGCCCCGTTTTCACCTCCTCGTCCTCTTCCTGCTTGGAAGCCTGGAGGAGGTCGGTCATACTCTTGCCATCGTCCTCATTGATGACGACCCCTTCCCACTACTCTGGGGCCAAGCCCTGGAAAAGTGGGTGAAGGTCCTCAGGGTAGACATACAAGACGTCGGTCCATGAGGGCTCAAGTTAAGCGTGGCGACAAACCACAGCTAGTCCTTTAACAATGTGAAGGTAGTGAGCGTTCACCACATAGGCTAATAGCTTAGCTAGTTAGCACAAAGTTAGCCAAAGGAAGCTAATGCTATGTTGGTCTTGCGACGAACAAAAGCGCGGTTCGTGACCGATAAGTAGTGACACTAGGACAGTCGGTCTAGTCAATGGTGGTAGTGGTTTGAGCTAAATGAGAGCGAACTAGTAATTCTACCCTTCCAGGTAGAATAACCAGCTGGTAGGATAGCTAGCCTTGTGGCACTAGCTACAAAAGGAGACAATGGAAGAAAAGCGGTGAAGCTAATTCAAAGCGGAAACTTTTCCTTTCGGTAAAGTCACCCAACATAAAAGACGAAAGATGACAAACTGCGCTCGGCGGCGTAACCTTGACCACACACCAGTGAACAGTTAGACAGGAAAACAGATCAAGTCCGACTGAGGAGAGTTAAGTAGAACTCTTCTGTGAGGAAGAGGCATAACAATGATCAGAGGGCAGGCGGGTGGCTCTTTTGTGAGGTGAGGGGCTCCCTCATTCGCCAATCGACCGTTCTGTCTCCGACAGCCGTGTATGATTGGTTCTTCAAGCTACGTAAGTATTCAGACCCTTTACTCAGTACTTTGTTGAAGCACCTTTGGCAGCGATTACAGCCTTGAGTCTTCTTTGGTATGACGCTACAAGCTTGGTACACATGTATTTGGGGAGTTTCTCCCCAAATAGCTGCACAGCTATTTTCAGGTCTCTCCAGAGATGTTTGATCGGGTTCAATTCCAGGCTCTGGCTGGGCCACTCAAGGACCTTTAGAGACTCGTGTTCAAGCCACTCCTGTGTTGTCTTGGCTGTGTGCGTAGGGTTGTTGACCTGTTGGAAGGTGAGCCCCTAGCCTCAGTCTGAGGTCCTGATCACTCTGGAGCAGGTTTTCATCAAACATCTCTGTACTTTGCTCAGTTCATCTTTGCCTCAATCCTGACTAGTCTCCCAGTCCCTGCCATTGAAAAGCATCCCCACAGCATGATGCTGCCACCACCATGCATCACCGTAGGGATGGTGCCAGGGTTCCTCCAGACGTGATGTATGGCATACAGGCCAAAGAGTTCAATCTTGGTTTCATCAGACCAGAGAATCTTGTTTCTCATGGTCTGAGAGTCCTTAAGGTGCATTTTTGCAAACTCTAAGCGGGCTATCATGTGCCTTTTACTGAGGAGTGGTTACTGTCTGGCCACTCTACCATAAAGACATTATTGTTGGAGTGCTGCAAAGATGGTTGTCCTTCTGGAAGGTTCTCCCATCTCCCCAGAGGAACTCTGGAGCTCTGTCAGAGTGACCATTGGGTTCTTTGTCACCTCTCTGACCAAGGCCCTTTTCCCCCGAATGCCCAGTTTGGCCGGGCGGCCAGCTCTAGGAAGAGTCTTGGTGGTTCCAAACTTCTTCCATTTAAGAACAATGCAGGCCACTGTGTTCTTGGGGACCTTCAATGCTGCAGAAATGTTTTGGTACCCTTCCCCAGATCTCTGCCTTGACACAATCCTGTCTCGGAGCTCTACGGACAATTCCTTTGACCTCAGCTTGGTTTTTGCTCTGACATGCACTGTCAACAGTGGGACCTTATATAGACAGGTGTGTGCCTTTCCAAATCATGTCCAATCAATCGAATTTACCACAGGTGGACTCCAATCAAGTTGTAGAGACATCTCAAGGATGATCAATGGAACAGGATGCACCTGAGCTCAATTTTACGTCATATAGCAAAGGATCTGAATACTTATGTAAATAAGGTATCTGTTTATTTTTTATTAATTTGCAAAAATGTCTTAGAACCTGTTTTTGCTTTGTCATTATGGGGTATTGTGTGTAGATTGAGGGATTTAAAAAAAAATAATTTTAGAATAAGGCTGTAACGTAAGAAAATGTGGAAAAAGGGATCTGAATATTTTCAGAATGCACTGTACTTTAACTTGGACCTCTGTCTCAATGTGCATCTGCCAATTAAAATCATCAACGTAGTTGCACATGATAAAAGGCTATATGTTAGCTGTTCCCATCAGATAACTTGGCATGTATTCATGGATGCCAAGGGAAGCCAGGCTTCCCCCAAAAATGTACTTTCGTCTCACTGTGTTTCATAATTTTCCTTCAATTCACTGGAGGCTGAATATATCTCACTGGAGAAAGCATCCGAGCGAGTGAAACAGCCCCCTTCTTTCTCTGTATGTGTAGGCCATCTATCTGGTGCTGTCTGGTCCAAAAGAGTATGACATTGTTGCGGCCCATAGCATTGAATACAAGGGAAGCAAGTGAGCATTTGGTGTCATTGATTAAAAAATGTATAAAATAATAGACAATCAGCATTGAGCCAAACTGAGTGAGCTCAACTCTGAATGGTCCTGGCGCACCAAAAAAAAGTATAAAGGGAAGCAACTTGAATTGTTGCTTCTCATTGTGTTGTTGTCCTCCAGTAGCTAGCTAAAATTGTCTCTTTCCTAAATTAGCCATGGATAGAGATAAGGATTTGGAATTGTAGTTTGAATTAATTCTCCTTACTGGCCATTGATTATAATGGCAATTCTGATCCAACTGTTAATTAATAAATGTTTGCCCCTGTGCCTGAGAGGATGGAAGTTCAATATGTAGCTAGATGTAGATGGCTAATGTTAACTAGCTAACGTTGCCCGTGAAAGGAAGTTAGGCTAGCGAGCAAGCATTTTAGCCAGGTAGCCTAAGACAACAAAAAATAAAAGTGTGTAGTGATAGACGGTTTTGTCAACAGGAAAGAGATGAGGATGACATTGGTGTTTCTTTACAATAGGGGGAGTCGACATGTTTTTTTCTACTTGCACAAATGCGCACGAACACACACACAGGAATCAGAACCATTTACATCCACATCATATTTATCTTACGTTGATTGGACTAAATCGTTTTTGGTATCTTTTAGTTGTCACTGTATTAGACTAAGCTTTTAGTTGTCACTGTATTAGACTAAGATTTGATGATGTTGAAATGGTGCTCCTATTTTCTTTGTGACTTGCGGTACCTCTTCGTGGTTCTAAATCAATAGTTGTTTAGTGGTCTGAAAATGTTGGAAACATTAACTTGCTTGACCATGCTGTAGGTCATGTAACTGTTTGTTACATGCAATAAGCTTTGTGGACTTCACTGGACAGAGGTTGCTCTCTGGTTTTGTAATGAAACAAAGGTGTGGTTGAATTTATTCGGCCTTTAGGCCTACATATCACGGGTGCAGGGCATATGAACTAACAGGTTATAGAGCAAACAACGCAATTATCACAACACACAGGTTGTAATATGTTTTTTTATGGCTTTCCCTGTGATTTTTACCCACGCACCACTACTGCAGACAGCCCTGTGCTAACCTACACACAAGTGGCCGTGATTATATCCTGTTCAAAATTCGTATCAGCCAATTAAAATCGTTGACTTAGTTGGACTTGTTTATGAAAGCGTACTTAACAGAAGTTCAACGGCATGTTCTGATAACCAAAGCAACTACTGTACGTTACATGTGTTGGTTATTTCTTAAACATCTAAGCCATTTTATCAGATATTTGATAAAATATTTAATTTGGCCTTTACTAATATAGCCTGTAGAAAAGCATTGAATAACATGTTAAAAAGACAGTTAAAAAAAAGAAATGCTTTTTTTCTTCACTCTGCGGTCCAACTCAACCCAAACCATCTCAATTGGGTTGAGGTTGGGTGATTGTGGAGGCGAGGTCATCTGATGCAACACTCCATCACTCTCCTTCTAAGTCAAATAGCTCTTACGCAGCCTGGAGGTGTGTTGGGTCATTGTCCTGTTGAAAAACAAATGATATTCCCACTAAATGCAAACCAGACGGATGGCATATCAATGCAGAATTCTGAGGTAGCCATGCTGGTCACCAGCAAAGCACCCCCACACCTCCATAGTTCACGGTGGGAACCATACATGCGGAGATAATCCGTTCACCTACTCTGCGTTTCACAAAGACACACCGATTGGAACCAAAAATAAAAATGTTTGACTCATCAGACCAAAGGACAGATTTCTGTGTCTAATGTCCATTGCTTGTGTTTCTTGGCCCAAACAAGTCTTCATCTCATTGGTGTGCTTTAGTAGTGATTTCTTTGCAGCAATTCTACCTTGAAGGCCTGACTCACTCATACTCCTCTGAACAGTTGATGTTGAGATGTGTCTGTTACTTGAGCTCTGTGAAACATTTATTTGGGCTGCAATTTCTGAGGCTGGTAATTCTAATGAACTTATCCTCTGCAGCAGAGGTAACTCTGGGTCTTCCTTTCCTGTGGCGGTCCTCATGAGAGATAGTTTCATCATAGGGCTTGATGGACTGCATTTGAAGAAACTTTCAAAGTTCTTCATTTTCTGTATTGACTGACCTTCATGTCTTAAAGTAATGATGGAGTGTCATTTCTCTTTGCTTATTTGAGCTGTTCTTGCGGTAATATGTACTTGGTCTTTAACCATATAGGGCTATTTTCTGTATACCACCCCTACCTTGTCACAACACAACTGATTGGCTCAAACGCATTAAGAAGAAAATAAATTCCACAAATGAACTTTTAACAATGCACACTTGTTAATTGAAATGCATTCCAGGTGACTACCTCATGAAGCTGGCTGAGAGAATGCCAAGAGTGTGCAAAGCTGACGTCAAGGCAAAGGGTGGCTACTATGAAGAATCTCAAATATAAAATATAGTTTAATTTGTTTAACACTTTTTTGTTTACTACATGATTCCATATGTGTTATTTCATAGTTTTGACGTCTTCACTATTATTCAACAATGTAGAAAATAGTAAACATTTAGAAAAACCCTTGAATGAGTAGGTGTGTCCAAACTTTTGACTGGTACTGTATATATTTTTTACACATATTTAAACCCTTATTTTTGTTGGCAAAAATTACCTCCAGACTTCCATTCATTTGTATGGGTTACGAGTCCCGTGACACTTGTGGGCGTCATTAAGCAAAAAACGGAGAACACCATCGTGAGTCTCATCTTTCCATAGAGTGGAATGCTACAGACATTCGGATGCTACAGACATTTTTGTGAGAGGAGACATTTTCGGGATGTGTCCTGGACTGACAACAGTGCTATTGCTCTGCAACTTTCCACCACAGATGCAGAAGGGCGACATAGGTGAATGCAGTGTATTGAGATGCAGCCCATGCAAAAAAAACAGATCTAAACTGACGGATTTTTATGGGGATTTTTTTACTATTATATTTAGATTGACACACTATTGTGTCAATAGGATCTAATGGGATTTATATAGCTCACAGTGTAGAGCACCTACCTTGTATTTGTTGCAGATTGGGCGACAAATCCCACATTATTTTCTTTCTTTCTTTGAAATGTAGAATTGCATTTATTGTGTTTGTATGTTGAAGTGAAGTGCTATCAACAGCTTGAAAATGAAGATTAAGAATTAATTTAATTAGGAGCTTCCTTCAGCCTTGCGGACAAACACACTGCTATGGCCTCAGTCATATTGCATAGGCTGTTACATGGATGTGTACACCTAAATGTAAGCCTGCAACATTTTATCAGAATTTTTATATTAATCTACTTTGTCACATATGCGTTATTTGATTTTTGAACCTTGCCTTGACGCGGGCTTCAAACTGACGACCATCATATCTCGCCACTTCTTAGTGGATCACGCAACCAATTACGGTTAAACTACAGCTATTTGACATGACCACGAGTATCTTCAACTTTTGTTTTTACAATGTAAAAATATAAACGTACACGTTGTATATTCCTCCTACATCTTTATTGTAGTGTGTGAAACGGATAGGCAAAATCTTAGGTTTTTGTCATATATGCGAAAACGTGCCTTTTGAATTTTGTCTTAACGTTAGTAGCTAGTAGCTTAGTCAAAGATGCATCATCCAGTATTGGGACCTAGTGGAACAAAAGTAAACCTTCAATTTGGAGGTTTAAAATATCCCTCTGGTGGCCAAGTTTATCTATTTTAAGAAATACCATTGGTTGGTGGATATAAAGTCTAAGATCTTTGATAAGCTGATGTGGAATTTGTTACAGGGAATAATCACTGTCAGCTGGTTAGGTTAGCATGGGGAAGATGGAATGAATGTCGAAGGCCCGGGCAAGGAAGACGGTGGATGGCGAAATCAAGAGAGGCAGAAAGAAGAGCACGAGGTTGAAACCCAAACCGGCATCTGCGAAATACAATCCGAGTACTTTTTCCTTTGAGTCAAATACAGGACAGATACTGTAATTACATGTTACGCTCCTGAAAACCCTGCGCAGTCGACAGATAGTGAACTCTCAGAAATGTTACCTGCCAAGTGAAGAGGAAGAACCTGTGCCAACAGGTGAGGTGAAGGCTTCTGAGCCTCACCCCAATGATCAGGAAAATGCCAGAGAAATCTCTGGCCTAGTGGGAGTATGATTCTTGGAGATAGTGGATCCATGCCTTTTGGCAGATCCATTTGTGGTATCAGGCTGGGTGAAAAGGAAGGGAAGCATTGGGCTCTGTCAATTCGGTAAAAGTATCCAGAAGTGGACTTGATGATTTGAGTGTCTGCTGCCCAAAGGGAGAGGGAGCTACGTGTTTTACAAGTCGGGACAAGATCTGTGTCCTGCTTTGCTCTCCGGAGCACAGCACCGCTGAAAGGAGTGATAACTAGGGTGGCGTGTTGAGGTGGATCGACTGAAGTTGAGGATTAGCAGCAGCAGAGAGGTATTTGTGTATCAGAGATTTTAGTGCAGAAGAACTACAGAGGGTTTTGAGAGAAGGGATTCTAACCTCCAAGGCCGATGGTCCGGAGTAGAATCTGTTAGGGCCAAAGTAGTGGGAAGGGGTGGTGGGATGTGTTGGGGATGGTGGTGTGTATACCAATGATGGACTGGCCATCTGGACCCCCGGGAGTTTTCCCAGTGGGCCGCTTGACAATTGGGACCGATGCAAAGCAAAATAAAAATAACCCCAGCCCCTGCTTACATAAAAATTACCAAGTGCTGTGTGTATGACTGGCCCAGGCGAGGGGGCTGCCGGCCCACTGCAACTGCGGTTGGTATGACATGTCAGCTTCTCTCTCCCAGCCAGTTACTTTTGGTCCAGTCCATTCAAACTTTACCTGGGCCCCGCCCCTTTCCCATCTCTGTTAAGTGGTGACATTTAGATAAATAGTGGAGTGGAGCAAGATGGCCAAACAAAAAGAGAAAAAATGTAAAGGTGGTGCTGAAAAGCGGAGAGAGAAGAGGTTGAAGTCCCTTGAGTATGATGCAGCCAAATGTTTTAAAATAACAAATGATTAATTTGGTGCCGTTACCAGTCAATCATCTCCGCCTAGTGAGCCTAATGGCACTGGCAGCAGAGAGGAGCGAGAGCAGAGAGAGCTGCCCATTGAGCCCAGTGATACCAGTTCAACTGTTAGTCAAGGTTTTGCAGCTGAAGCAATAAGACAGAAGACAATAGGGATGAGATAAGCAATGTTTGGGTTTGGCTAGCTGGCTATTTAGCCTTTTGTTGAAACAAGCTCTCGTCAATGTCACTTTTCGTGAACCGACCAATCACAGCCTGGATGGGGCGGGACATAAAAAAAGGTTGACGTGCTACAGCAAACTTTTGAAATGTTGAACTCATTGTTATGCATGAAATATTATTGACAAGTCAGTACTTAGCATTAACTAACCACCAATGTAGACAATTTTTCTTGTCTACAATGACAAAGACTTAATGACGAAACAAAACCTACAAAAATGATAAATGTTTGTTGTGTATTTCTTAAACTGCTGTATGGTCCAATTGGAAATAATATTATACTAGTGGTATATAGCATACTATTATATGAAATTATGAATATACTAACATTCTATAATTAATATACTAATATTATATTAACATACTTTTTATTTAAATGGTATAATATTATACTAATATACTAATTACTCATCCAGGTTGAGGATAGTGCACCTGCAGTGGACATATGTAGATTGATCCAGAGCCAGGATGCCACTGCCATCCCAATTTTTTATTATTTTAAGAGGCCGAAGTCAGGGCACCTAGATATGTTTTTTAGTTTCCACCCCCAACAAAAATGTGAAAAGTCTGTGGTGCAGGTTTTCTTTTGTAAAGATGGGACCAACAGGAAGTGGCTGTCACACAGTGAAGAGAACCATGCTTTATTCTGCTTCATTTGTATGGCATTTGCAAAGCCCACAGAGAAAAGCCCTTTCATGAATGGAATGGCAGACTAGAAGCATATACATCAGAGAGTGGAAGAGCATGAGAACAGCATTATGCATAGAGGTTATACTGAGGCCTACTTTCTAAGGTCCTCCAAAAGGTAACATTGAGAGCCTGTTCATCGGCAGTCAGATGTCTGCTCATAGAGAGCAAGTGTGCCGAAGAAGGCAAGTGCTAGAGAGCATTATAGATGTTGTTAAAGTCATAGGCAAGAGGGATCTGAGCTACAGAGGCATGCAGTCTGAAGCAGTTTATATGCTAGTTGACAGCAGCATTGACCATGGCAACTTTTTAGAGATGATCATTCTGCTGGGAAAGTACGACCTGTGTATGAAAGAGCATCTCACTGCCTGCAAAGAGAAAAGCAAAACACTGCATGAGTCTGGGTCAAGAGGGGGCAGAGGCTCTAATCACTCTATTATCAAAGACTAACCATTGACGTCATTACCACCATCCAACACACAATGCATGCCACCATAGCAAGTGAAATCCAGGAAGCTGGTATGTTTTCAGTCCAGATTAACACTAATGCAGGACATTACAACACAAGATCAAAGCTCTGTCATAGTCAGATATGTGACGAACGTCATCCATGAGAGGCTTGTGGCTGTGGTGAAATGCGAGGCATCCACTGGACAAAACTGGAAAACATAAAGCTTGACATCAGCAAGTGCATTGGCAATTCCACTGATGGAGCCTCTAGTATGCAAGAACAGTATAAAGGCTTCTCTCCCCTGCTCTCTGCAAAGTCCACCAATCAAGAGCATGTGTGGTGCTATGCATACATTTTGAACCTTGACTTGGCAGACACAACAGAGAGTGTCTTGGCAAGTGGGTCACTTTTTTCTCTCATTACCAACATAGCTGTGTTCTTCCGTGAATCCTACCAGAGGATGAACATTTGGGAGAAGAAGAGCAAGTACCCAAGACATAGAAGTCTTGCTCCAATTGGAGAGACGCTGGTGGGCTAAATACAGCGCCTTAAAGAAGGTCTTTGGAGCTTTTGGAAATCCAGATGAGGGTCTGTATGTTGATGTCCTTCTCACTCTTTCAACCATACAAGATCAGAAAGACATAAACACTACTGCATGGATCAAGGCACAAGGATACATTGAGGGGTTGCTGAATTATGAAACAATACCTACAGCTCAGATATTCCTCAGAATATTTCAGGTCACCTCACCAGTCTCAAAATATCTTCAAACAAATGGAATGGACATTCTGACTGCGCATCATAAGGTTGTGTTACAGAGGAGCAGCTGAAAGGAATGGCAAGAGATTTTGAAAAAGTCAAGGCACCTGCAGACACATTTGTTCAGTGGGCCAACAGGAAGTTGCAGGAACGGGATGAGGAAACAGAGCTGGAGTTAGAGCACTCTGCTAACGAAAAGGGCTCAAAAGAAGAAAGCCATGCCTGGAGAGATGGCACAATATGATACTTTTACTGGGGCAGAGCGTGCATACAGGATTGGTGTCCATAATCAAATTCAGGATACAGTTATAGATAGCATCTATCAGCGATTTCTGAGTAATGTCACCTTTGTATGCCGACCTGGCTTTTCTGGACCCTAAAAACTTTAGTCAGCTAACATCCAGTGCCAGTGGCCTTCCACAGACAGCCCTTCAAGAACTAAGCAAATGTTTGATCAAATTTGACAGCAGAGCAACAGTGGCCAATTTACAGAGTGAGCTCATGAGTCTGGCAGAACAGCGGACTAGGTTAAAACAATCGGGATTTGAAGAATACACAACCAGGACTATGGAGGATCATGGACCTGAAGGAAATTAAGATGAGGTGGAGATGGTGAACAAGAGCTGTTCATCTTGCAAAGACTGTCCAGTGTGTTGCTACCGTATTCTTAGTCAGTACAACCTATTGGCTGACGCATACCACATCCTGGGCCTTGCTTACAAGTTCCTCCTTACCCTGTCAGTAACCCAGGTAGCTTGCGAGCGGAGATTCTCTACTCTGAAATTCATCAAGAGTAGGCTCAGAGCACTCTATCTCAACAGCACCTGGAGGCTTTTATGCTCATGGCTACTGAGCGAGATGTTTTAATGGCCCTGGACAGTGACCTGGTTATATATAGCATTGCTGACAGAAGTGAGCTGCTGCAGAAATGGCTAATTTAAGGAGGTAGGAAATATGTTTATTTTAATTTTATTCTATGACTTGCCTACCCACCACTTTTTACCAAAAAATGTCCTCCTGTATTATTTATTTTACCGGTCAGATGGTTCCAGAGATTTTTGCCACATTGCTGCCAGTGCCATTGTGCCAATATGTGCTCCTTCTAGCCAGCCTCCTCCTAAGAGCAACACGTTCCCCTTGTTCTATTTTACATCTATTTTACTAAAGTTATTGTTATAAATATTGTTCAGTAATCTTGTTTACATAAAGTGTGGTGTGGGTTGTGTGGGTGGTGGTGTATTGCTGGGAGGGTTTTGGTGGGCCGGTCTGAGTCAAAAAGTCCAGGGCCATTTTTCATTCCTAGTCCGTCCCTGGTGTATACTGTATACGTTATATAGGGTTACATGGTGGTGCAGTTTCGTTTTTCCCCCATTTCCCTTTTTTTGTGAACAAATGTGCAATACACGAACTGTGGAAGGCAGCAATACGCAACAAAGCGTCTAGTCTGCCGGAAAACCACACAAAGAAGAAGAAGTTAGCATAGGGCTAGTAGAGGTTAGCATAGGGCTAATGATGGGACCAGCTACAATGTAATGTTCTTATCACATGCAACTATGATAAACCACAGAGCAACCAATATAGATCCTCCGTTCATAGTCTTGAAATCATTCTGAATCATAAATTTTTTTTACAACCGATATGCTGAAAATCTAAATCATTTGAATCATTTCAACTTTGCAACAGATATGATGCAGATCTAATGATGTCAGATCTTAATTTTATCACTATGTTGTCATATTTTTTCCCCCCTACGCATCAGGAAATTCAAATCAGCCTTGTTATTTAGATAAGTACGGGTTTTCATGGAACGTCTCTTTCTCTCCATGTGGGGGCAGTCGAGTTATTCCGGAACAGTGCCAGCTATCAAAATCATCCTCACTCAAACGCTAACGCACCAGACAGAATATGAATAAATGTCCTACTGCTACTGCAGGCCTATAGATCATATTACTACAACGTTCAAATGTACAAAATGGTATCTGAAATGCATCCATACACATCAACAGGTGTCCACTACAACATACAAGTGTCAAGTGTATCTGAAATGCAGCCGCACAGTAGGCTCGACCTAAAATATAGCCTACTGTGGCCTATCAAAACTAATTGCACACATTGGCCTATAATATCAGATGTAAAGACGAGATGAAATTGAGAATAGTGAGGTAGCCTACGTAATGGAGTGCTGTGCACATGAAAGAGAGTGACTGATAATGGTTCCCGCTCAGCCCAGTCCAAACTGTTCGCTGCTCTGGCACCCCAATGGTGGAACAAGCTCCCTCACGACGCCAGGACAGCGGAGTCAATCACCACCTTCCGGAGACACCTGAAACCCCACCTCTTTAAGGAATACCTGGGATAGGATAAAGTAATCCTTCTAACCCCCCCCCCTTAAAAGATTTAGATGCACTATTGTAAAGTGGTTGTTCCACTGGATATCATAAGGTGAATGCACCAATTTGTAAGTCGCTCTGGATAAGAGCGTCTGCTAAATGACTTAAATGTAATGTAAATGTAAATGATAAAAAACGCAGCCCATGATTTTTTTGATCTATAGATTATTATCGAATAAGATGTAATCTTAAGGTTTCCTAGCGAACCTAAGGTTACGATCAGCTGTCAAAATGGAGTTAAATTGTGGCCTGGGGTGGTCCAGCAGTTAGGGCCGCTGCCATCAGTGCTCACAGATTGGCCACTATGTTGGTGTGCGTTCGATTCCAGCCCATTCATACAAAGTGTCGGGTAAATTGCCACAGTAGATTTGCCATGGTAAACGAGGATCATTACACAGGTGCACATTGTGCTGGGGACAATAAAAGGCCATTCTATAATCCAATGCCAGATGTTTTGAAGGAGCAGGCAATTGGCATACTGACTGCAGGGATGTCCAAAGTTGTTGCCAGATAATTTAATGTTAATTTCACTACCATAAGCTACCTCAAACATCTTTTAAGAGAATTTGGCAGTACGTCCAATGGGCCTCACAACCGCTGACCACGTATAACCACGCCAGCCCAGGACCTCCACATCCGGCTTCTTCACCTGCGGGATTGTCTGAGGACGGGGTGCTACTGAGGAGTATTTCTGTCTGTAATAAAGCCCTTTTGTGGGGAAAAACTCATCCCAATTGGCTGGGCCTGGCTCCCAAGTGGGTGGGCCTATGCCCTCACAGGACCACCCATGTCTGCGCCCCTGCCCAGTCATGTGAAAGCCATAGATTAGGGCCTAATGAATTTATTTCAAGTGGCTGATTTCCTTCTATGAACTGTAACTCAGTAAAATATTTGAAGATGTTGCATCTTATAGTTTTGTTGAATATAGTTATGGTCTGCTAAGCTGTTATGCATAGGCCTACTGTAATATCAGTTTGATGCCGGCATTTGAAGTCATTTTTTACTTCTTGAAATAAATGCAATTAACTTGTGGGCCTAATATAGGTTATCTACATTTTTTTAAACAAACACACCCATCCCAAACATACCCCTGGTGGCCCCACCCTACTATCCCCAACCTCAGACAACCCATAATATAAAAACAAAAGATTTACAAAAAAAAATGGTTTCATTAAAATTAACACTACACTAGAATACAAATGATACACAGAAAAATAATTTGCCAATACAACACCATCAAGAAAACGTTTATCACACACCTACATAATCTCCAGAAATTCAAAGATTTCTGAGGCAGCTACTTTCCAAGTTTCCAGAGTGCTAGGTCTGGCTTTATTCATACGGGCAGTGGATAACTCCTGCATAACTATTCCCTGAAAGTATGCCAGCCATTTCCTTATATGAAGGTCATGTGGTGGCAACCAGCGAGGAACAACACGTTTTTGGGCAGCAGTCAACCCAACCAGCCAAACCTTTTGCTGTTTCTCATTCAGCTGCAAATTATTAATCATCGTTAAGCAACAGCAGAATTGGTTCAAGGGGTAAAGTTTTATCAATCATGTCAGAGAGAATTGATGACACTTTCCTCCAGAACTCATAAACCTCTGGACAATCCCATATCATATGTTTGTATGTGTCAAGTGTATTAAAGTTACATAGGTCACAGTATGGGCTTGGAGCCTGTTTTGCATGAAAGTGATGTCCAATAGGATCTATGACAAAGTTTAAAATGAATTAACTAATGGTTTGAGTTATCTGATGAGTGAAATATATCTCCCAATCAATAGCCTCATCATTGACAGCCAGATCATTTACCCATGCTTCAAACATTGAGAGCATTAACACTTGAAGATGAGAGTAAAAAGACATAAAACCTCTGGAGGGGAATGTAAAAAGCAACTATCATCGGGTGCCTTCCCAGACTTGTACCCCATGTGCACGAAGCGCTGACTGCTGTCTAAGCTATAGAAAGGACAACGACCCTGGCAAACAAAACAAAGACTGAGTCTTTGACTAACATTTATTGAAGGGATAGAACAGTGTTGGGAAGATGTGGGAGAGTGAGTCAAAGGGCAGTGGGCCAGATATGAACCCATGCCAACTCTGGCATGTGTGTGCCTGGTTCAGCAGTTGTAACTGCTGGACCACACAGGCACTGAGGCCACCAATGTATTCTGCTTATTGCTTGACTTGAACATGTAATAAAACAATTGCTTTTAAAAAATGATTTTCCCTAAGGAAAAATACACATAACCCCTACAAATATGTCAATTTATTATAATCCACATAAGAATTCACATGAGACGCTCTGTAGCCTGCACGTAGCCTACATAGACTACTTGAACTGGCACCCAGTGGACTTGGAGTCTAATGTACAATGTAGGTATGGTACTGTATTGTATACAAACACTGCTTCCAGCTGCTCCATGGCGGCAATTCTAAATATTTCTTCAGTCATTCAAATCCTCCTGCTGCAGGATTATTTTCCTCCTATGACGAAACGAGTTGAATTAATATCCAACATCTGTAAATTGCCAGAATGTGATGCCCAATTCTATATCAACTCGTAGGCAATGGTGCACTGTAAATCTGGTCATTAGAAGACGCATGGAGCTTGCACTTCACATACACAAACAAATCTTACAGACCTTCGGAAGTGTCAGGTATAGGGAGCAGGGTTTGAGGTCTTGAGCAATGTTGCCAAGTGTTCAGCCTACAATTGAGCTTACAAAGCTACGTAAGTAATGAAAAACACTGACCCTGACTGAACCCCTGAATGTCATCCTTATCGTGCATCTCCACATAAATACTGCTAATGAAATATGCGCTCAACAGATAGTTTAATTGGTGATTGGGAAATCCTGAGGTATTTCTCAGGGTTAAGATTGCAAGAGGATAATGACTGTGAGCAATAGCAGAAATTCAACATGTACTCTGAAGTTTGTAATCTGCATAGGGGAAAATGGATGTTTCTATTTGCAGACAGAAAGAGTACAGTGAAAAAGTAGCATTGGAGCACACATTGAACTATGTTGTGAACAAGGGAAATATGTTGTGAATTAGAAAAGTGCATCCAAGGCTTATCCCTCTGATGAACGCACCAATTCTATACCTCGGAGACCACATCCCACATGAAGCCACTTAATATGTTGATGATTTAGCCAGTGGATGATATAATCTTTTCTGATTCCATATTTATTAGTACACACTTTCCTAGAGCATTCAAAAATATTTATACTAATATTTCCGTGCCATCTGCATTAAAGTTTGATTAAATGACTCTTCACATATTAAAAACCTGGAAAAATACACATGGTTCCATTTTTATTTATAAAGTTCATAGTGATGTTTTGGTACAGTGATTCTTACATGACATTGTCGCCTACTCTATTCAAAGTGCAGTGAAGCATTAAAGTAATGCTGCATTACTTTCCCTTTCCTCCATATCTCATACTGGCAAAGAAAAAAAACATGCTTAAATTGGTGGGACGGTGAGAGCATTGGTGGGAAGGTGAGGGCATGAGTTATCAAAGCTATACAAAAATAGAAGAGGTAGTGTTCTCTTATTTTCTATACACAGTAACATACAGTCGTGAGAAAGTAAGTACACCCTTTGGAAAGTGGTGATTTTAAAAAATATATTTTTTTTATTTTACCCCCTTTTTTTGTCCCCAATTTCTTGGTATCCAATTGGTAGTAGTTACAGTCTTGTCTCATCGCTGCAACTCCCGTACGGACTCGGGAGAGGCGAAGGTCGAGAGCCATGCGTCCTCCGAAACACAACCCAACCAAGCCGCACTGCTTCTTGACACAATGCCCATCCAACCCGGAAGCCAGCCGCACCAATATGTTAGAGGAAACCCCGTACACCTGGTGACCTGGTCAGCATGCACTGCGCCCGGCCCGCCACAGGAGTCACTAGTGCGTGATGAGACAAGGATATCCCTGCCGACCAAACCCTCCCTAACCCGGACGACGCTGGGCAATTGTGCACCGCCCCATGGGCCTCCCGGTCGCGGCAGGCTGCGACAGAGAAGGAAAGTGGCCATTTTTTAATACATTTCTTTTTACATATTTGGACACATGGATATTTGAGCTAAATTCAAACCACATTCATTGATAAATGGTAACCCAATTTATCACATCACACAAAAAAAGTACTTGTGTTATGCAATTAAAATAAACAAAAATGCAATTTCCTTATGCAGAAAAAATGTGTACACCCCTACCTTTACCATCACCTAAAGTGGCTAAAATTAGGATCAGGTGCACCAAAACAGGTGCAAATGATTAGGAAATCATTAGAGAGTACCTTGGGAGGGTCCAGCCTTCCAGAAAGATTAGAAACTTGGTCTGGTTTGGTCTTAACCATATGTGTGTGTGGTAACATCATGCAAAGATCAAAATACCTATCTGAGGCCCTCAGAAGAAAGATTATTGATGCCCGTGAGTCTGGGAGGCGTTACAATCCATTTCCAAGCAATTCGAAGTGCATCGTTCCACTGTCCGATAGATCATCTACAAATGGAGAAAATTACAGACCACTGGAAATCTACCTAGGACAGGTCGTCCCACCAAATTCAGCTGACCGAAAGATGCTCATACAAGTCTCTAAGAACCCCAGGGTAACATCAAGGCATCGACAGGCCTCTCTTGTCACAATCAATATCGAAGTGCTGTCAGAAAGAGACTGCACAAACTTGACCAACATGGGAGGTCAGGAAGGAAGAAGCCTCTGCTCTCAAAAAATAATATCAAGACAAGACTGACGTTTGCCAGACAACACCTGGGTAAGGACCAAAACTACTGGAACAATGTGCTCTGGCCAGATGAGTCAAAGGTGGAGTTTTTTGTCCACAATTCCAGACGCCATCTTTGGTGAAAACAAAACACTGCCTTTGAACAGAAGAACCTCATACCAACCGTAAAGCATGGAGGTGGTGGCATTATGGTTTGGGGCTGCTTTGCTGCCTCAGGGCCTGGCCAACTTGCCATCATTTAGTCAACCATGAATTCCATATTATACCAGGCCGTGCATGCAAGACATCCCTCGAACGTGACACAGTTGAAGCAGTACTGTAAAGAAGAGTGGGGGGAAAAATTCTTCCCAGTCGATATAAGAGACTGATAGACAGTTCAAAGAAATGGCTACAATAAGTTATTTCTGCCAAAGGAGGCAACACCAGTTATTGAAGCTAGGGGTGTACTTATTTTTTCCGCACTATGGAATTGTATTTCTGTCTATTTTTTTAATGAATAAATGATTGCAAAATATAATCTTTCAGTTTCATTTAAGTTACCTTTATCTGCCAATAGTGTTGAAGTGAAGATTACATATCCATCTGTCCAAATATTTACAAAAACAATACTACTTTCCAGGGGATGTACTTACTTTTTCACATGACTGTATGTACATTAGAACATAACATTTAAGTGATACCCCGCTAGGTATAGATTCAAGATATTGTTCTCCTCATCTCCTGCTACTGTAAAGTAGGCTTTTTAAGGCTGCTAATCATACTGTCATAATTTAAAGTGAAACTATATTGTTTTTGTGACACTCCATTAAGACATTAACAATACACTACCGTAAGAAACATTTTAAAAAATCATGGAGATATGGCAGTTTGCAAAGACAGTCATTGTAACAAAGCTCTTTGTGTAATTTCTTAACAAAAAATGGAGGCTGTCAAAATGACCATGGCCTGGAGATGATTTGGCTTTGTCCATGTTTGTCAGCTCGTTAGGGCACATGACTAAAGATAGACTCAGTGAGATGACGTTGCATGCACAAAGTAAACACTATATCAGGTACATTTCCACAACAACTAAGAGTGTTGATGGAAAAGGTTTTGATCCTGTAGCTGTTTTGGTCCCATTGTGGCAGCGTGATGTGCCCCCATGCACATGCGCAGATACCAGAGAAGGCTGTGGGAGGAGCTATAGTAGGATGGGATGAAACGGTATCCAACCACATGTTTGACTCCCATCTATTCCATTCCAGCCATTACAATGATCCCGTCCTCCTATAGGTCCTCCCACTGGCAGATTCGTGCTCATCTCAATATCTGCCGTGCTGCTTGTTGCAATGTTATCTCGCTGAGGCGATCTCACTGCACATCACTTTCTTGTAGGGATTGTGTTATTCATGATTATACTGTATATTGCACTCATACTAATTAAATATATTTGCCAATAAATGGCAGTTAATATAGCCGTAAATTGTGTTTGCTTCGTATTGAGCAATTTTTTTAATTTCACCTTTATTTAACTAGGCAAGTCAGTTAAGAACAAATTCTTATTTTCAATGATGGCCTAGGAACAGTGAGTTAACTGCCTTGTTCAGGGGCAGAATGACAGATTTTTAACTTGTCAGCTCGGGGATTCAATCTTGCAACCTTTCGGTTGCTAGTCCAATGCTCTAACCAATAGGCTACCTGACTGATTTGGATCAAGAAGGTCATTCTGAGAGAGATAGCAAGACAGCTGGCCAAGGACGGCACGCTCAAGAGTTTTGGAGAGAAAAGAAAGAAGGGATACTGGTCTGTAGTTGTAGACATCGGAGGGATCGAGTGTAGGTTTTTTGAGAAGGGGTGCAACTCTTGCTCTCTTGAAGACGGAAGGGACGTAGCCAGCGGTCAAGGATGAGTTGATGAGCGAGGTGAGGTAGGGGAGAAGGTCTCCGGAAATGGTCTGGAGAAAAGAGGAGGGGATAGGGTCAAGCGGGCAGGTTGTTGGGCGGCCGGCCATCACAAGTCGCAAGATTTCATCTGGAGAGAGAGGGGAGAAAGAGGTCAAAGCATAGGGTAGGGCAACGTGAGCAGGACCAGCGGTGTCGTTTGACTTAACAAACCTACCCTTACCACCTGGGGGCGGCCCGTCAGGAAGTCCAGGATCCAGTTGCAGATGGAGGTGTTTAGTCCCAGGGTCAGCACTATGGTGTTGAACGCTGAGCTGTAGTCAATAAACAACAAGTCAGAATAAGATCGTCTGCTAAATTACCAAAATGTAAATTTGTGTGCAAAGGCCTGTTCTTTGTCATCTAGGAAATTTTATCAGTTTAAACTTAGGCTACCAGATATGTCAGCAGATATGTCCTACAGTATTTAGACCCAATTGAATTAAGATATTGTGCAAAAACACACTGTCAATCTTCTTTACAAAATATGATTGAGGGTTCAAATGAGAACCACTAAGCTTGAGCTCCAGCTGAAGATAGTGGGGTTATTTTGAAGAATAATTTAGGCTACTGTCATGTTAGGCTAATTATTATTGCTGATGACAAGCATACCCATAACATCATGCAGTCACCACCATGATTGAAATTATGAAGAATGGTACTCAGGGATGTGTATCGTTGGATTTGCCCCAAACAAAATGATTTGTATTCAGGGCAAAAAGCTTATTTCTTTTCACTCTGTAATTTATGTTAGTATTGTGGAGTAACAACAATGTTATTGATCCATCCTCTGTTATCGCCAAACTGCCTGTCGGCCCACCTGTCTGTATCGGTTTGGTTGTCTGCCTAACTGCCTGCCTATCTGTGTCTGTCTGTCTGTCTGTCTGTCTGATTACAGGAAGTGACTTAATTTGGGGTCATAGGATAGCGTTAAAAAGGTTTAATCTTCCCATATTGTACATATTTGTAACCAGGGGGACTGTCATGACCTGGCATATGAAATTTGAAGTCAATAGACCCAAAATTATTTTTTACCTCCATTGGACACAATGTTCTTGCAGTTCTAGAAACTAAGAGCCTTGTTATGAATTATTGAATGAATTCTGAAAATAAATACTGTCTGTCTGCCAGCCTACCTAACTGTTTGCCTGTTTCTCTGCCTGGCTGTGTCTGTCTGTCTGCTTGTCTAACTGCCTGTCTGCCTGTGTCTGTTTGTCTGTGTCTGTCTGTGTCTGTTTGTCTGTGAGAGTGAGAGGAGGGGGAGGCAAGGAAAAAGGAGGCAGCGAGAATGGAGGGGGAGGAGAGAGAAGGAGGGTGAGAGATGAGAGGAGGGGAGGGAAAGAAGGAGGGAGAGAAAATGAAGGGGGATGAGGGAGAGAAAGAAGGGGAGAGTGAGGAAGGGGGAGAGAGGGAGGGGTAGAGGGTGAAGGAGGGAGGGAGGGGGAGAGAGAGGACGGAGGGAAGAGAGTCAACAGACAGACAGAGGTGGGAGAGAGAGAGATGAGAGGAGGGGGAGGCAGGGAAAGGAGGGAGAGAGAATGGATGGGGAGGGAGGAGAAAGAAGGGGAGAGTGAGGGAAGGGGACGGTGAGGGAGAGAGAGGGTGAAGGAGGGATGGGGAGAGAGATAAGGTCGAAAAGAGGGAGATGAGGAGGTCGAGGGAGGGAAAGAAGAAAGTAGAGAGAATCGAGGGGGATGAGGGAGAGAGAGAGAGAGAGAAAGGGGAGAGTGAGTTAGAGAGGGGAGAGAGAGAGAGACAGAGAGGGTGAGAGAGAGGGGAGTGAAAGAGGAGGGAGAGAGAAGAGAATGAGTGTGGATAACAAGGAGGAAGCACTTTGCAAAAATGGTCTATACCAGGAGATATCTTTACATGACACAGTTTTGAAATTCTGGAGCAGGGGTTCCCAAACATTTTCACTCAGGCCCCCCTTGCAGCATTGGGGAACATCCCACTGCCTGAGCGCTTGTGCGCCACGTCTATTTTTACACATTTTGTCATGGGGTGCAGATAAAATGTTGCAGTTAGAAAGCTCAAATTGTGCTGTTTAAAGCTATTTTTCTTGCAATTCTATACATTTTGTCATGTTTAATGTGCATTCATGTTATATTTGAGTGACTCGAAAATTACTACAAAATATGTGGGCTAAAAAACCTAGCAAAACAATGTTAGCTCACATGGGCTAGTTGATCTGGACATTTCTATGAATAGCTCTCTAAAGGTATGCAATGACTGACATGACAAGACGAAAGCTGATGATGCACTACCCAATTTCGAAAATTGCACCTTGTGCATTCCACTATTACAACTTTTAAGAGTAAGATGAAAGCCGGACTGAGTTGGGGGGGGGGGCTCTCGCTCCACAGTTTGGGAACCACTGTTCTAGAGAATACAGACCATTTCCAATGCATATTTTGAGTTTTGTGGACATGCACCATATGCTGACAAATTCTGAATCCAGATGCGTATTTTAGATATATATAATATTACTCAGAATATCACATTTCCTGATATGGACTTGAAAATAAAAGAAACCTTAACCTGACAACAAATGAGATATTGGCAAAACAAACTAACAGTTAAAACTAGGTAAATAAATAAACATATCTAGCAATGGCACAATGAAGTCACAGTCAATTGTGTGGCGACAACGGTTTCTCAGAATCGTATCCTTCTAACCCACAGTCCTCTCAGCACATTCAAGACATGAAACTTCTCTTGGCTGAGGTCCATATCCAGATCTTGATACGCTAAAGCACATTTTCTGGTGGATTTCTGAGTTTTCAGTACATGCTGAATAATTTGACAATGTGAAATCCCTATTTTTCTTACATGCACAAATCATTTGTGGATTCCCTCCGGACATAATATATGGATGGCATGGCCGGATATTGACTCATTAGACATAAGCTTATGTGGACAACTTATTTAAAAAAGAAAAAACTGACAGTAGGCCTACATAGTATATTTGTGACTCGTTTCAGGAAACTAGGCATATGTCGCACGTCACTACTTCACAGGAGAGCCATTTCAATGTAAGAATTCGTTTTTTTGCAGAAATGCCTTCTGGAACATGTAAACTTTCATGTGCCTTAATTACAAACTTGTATGCCATCTGTAAATATGAATACAATTGTTAAGTTACGAGCCTAGTTGGTTTAGCCATGGAAAAAGACAGGAACCTTTCCGCTAGCCATGATTGACTGAGATAATGTCCAGAGATGAGTTTGGATTGGTCTGCCATGTAGCACGCTTCTGTCTATAACATGAGCTGGTCAGTATGTGTAGGTAATCCTTTCTAACACAGATTTTTTTATATATCACATAGTAGAACTGCAAAAGTGTTTCTCTCCACTTTCTGGAGAACCGAGTTTTGAAATCAGTGGAATGTCCAGTGGAATTAGAGTATGATAGCGAAGGAGATGGGGAAAATTATGGTGTTTGACTGCAAATATGCAGAGGGAGTCGAAAAGAGAAAACACAGAAGGCTGTTGAATAAAACACGTCTCCAGATTACATCTTCAAACTTCAAACATCTTCAAACCATGGCATCCGTGACAGAGAAGGAGAAGTGTCCATCCATGTATACAGGTAAGATAGTCTAGCTAGCTACATTTTCAGATATTACATGTTTCTAATTTTGTCAGAAAGTCATTTTTATTTCAATTTAAAACATACTTTTAGCTAGCTAGCTCACTTTAGCTGGCTGTCTCACTAGCTAACATTACGTGTATGATCTGTGTAGTAATATTATTCATATTTCAGAGCTATTTGCATTGCTAGTTATAGCCTAATGTTAGCTCGCAAACACTGAACCTGGTTTGTTAGTTACATGCAGATTCATGCAGGGTAGTAACTTTATGAGTTGGAATTATGGTCGATTGTTTAGCTATCTAGCTACATGTCTAAACAAAAGCCTCCACTATGCAAGTTACCATTTCAATACAATGTTCATGATGTCACTGCAACAGCTGTTGATAGACGTAGCTGGTAAATTCACAGAATAACTGACCAATTTACAAACGCTCAACACCTGTAGAGTATGGCCGGTGTCAGTAAACGTTGGCAAAAAAAAGTAATTCAATTGTTGCCAGCAGCACAGTAGTCACCAATGCTCTGGATAACATGGAAACAGCCTAACCAGCTCTGCTAGGGCAAGTAAAATGGTCAGAGTGAGCTGTTCTCTCATTTGTGTCTGGAAGTGGCTAGCAAGTTAGCCAGTTAGCTTGGGTGCTTGACTGCTGTTGTTAGGTCTGAACACTTGGATCAACCCGAATCCTCAGTCATACGTCCAGTGTGCGCTCTCAACGCTCAGAGAGCGAAACGCTCTGAATTTACGAATGGACAATCTGACAACTCTCTGAGTTTACCAACACCCAGAGCGCACTCTGGCACTCCAGATTGAATTTACAAACACACCCGTAGTATAAACCAGCCTTTAGTTATGAAATCTTTGGTTGTTTAGTACATGGCCTCACATGTAAATCCTTAAAGAGATGGGTGGGGCTAAGGCTTAAGAGTGTGTGAACGATGCTGAATGGGTGTAGACAAAGAAGACGTCCCCAGTAGGTTTACTAAAACATTCAAGGGCCATTTCATCAAAAGGGAGGTTACGGGCCTCACGAGCGTCACTACAGATCCGGGTTCGATCCCTGGCTATGTCGCAGCCGGCCGCGACCGGGAGACTCATGAAACGGCATACAATTGGCCCAGCGTCGTCCAGGTTAGTGGAGGGTTTGGCCGGCTGGGATGTCATTGTCCCATCACGCTCTAGCGACTTCTTGTGGTGGCGGGGCACATTTACGCTGACTTCAGGTCGCCAGCTGTACAGTGTTTCCTTCGACCCATGGTTCGGCTAGCTTCCGGGTTAAGCGAGCAGTGTGTCAAGAAGCAGTGCGGCTTGACGGGTCGTGTTTCGGAGGTAACATGGCTCTTGACCTTCGCCTCTCCCGAGTCCGTAGGGGAGTTGCAGCGATGGGACAAGACTGTAACTACCAATTGGATATCACGAAATTGGGGAGAAAAAAGGGGTACAGGTACAACAACAAAAAAGTGAGGTTACAAGTTTATCAACTTTCAGAGCAGAATTAATTTCCCATTGTTCCTCAACTGTAGTATATGATTTTCAATTTTCTAGATCCGAGTCTCAACTTTTATCCAATGTAAAAAACTCAATTTCAAATTTTGCTACATAAGACCGAATCGAGCTGGTAGGTCTGATTTACAAACCACATGCTCTTGACTGAGGTCCATATCGGGATCTTGATATGCTTTTTGCTATGCTAAATAATGACAAAAATATTTGTTTTATTGGATGACTTTATTATTTTATTCCAAGTCATCATTTCATCTCTATAGAGCTGCTGCCTATTGCTGTCTGACAAAATCAAAAAAACATTGTTCTTCAAAGTAAATAAGGTATACTTTTAAGACTGCTGAATACCAACTATCAATCACTTAGATCATGTATTTTTAGGTAGGGGTGTTCTGAGTACTCGGACAAAACGAGTATCATAATATTCAGCATTTTCCAAATAGGTTTATGACAGGAGTATTTTTTGTAATTATCCGTGATCGGGAAAAAGTTATTTTCAGCTGCCTGCACATATCTCTCTCACTCAAGCGGTGTGAAGCGCTGTGTGCTCCAAAAAACTATTGGCTACTTCTTCTGACTGTAAAGAAACTTGCGGAGTATTTGTTGAGCCTGCTGCAACAATTGGATTAGAACCAGCTGCTCTGTCTGCTCTCCTTTCCCCAGATAGACACACTGCAGCTGTTTCAATCACTCACTCACTCACTCAGTCTCAGAGCACAAGTCTCCCCTTCTCCAAACATCATGTATGAATCAGAATCAGTAGCTAGTCATTGTTGTTCAATCTACTTATTTTCTGTAGATTTTGCTGAGGCCATGTGGTTGTTTTTGTCTGTCTACTTGATGTTATTTAGTAGGCCTACTTTGTCTGTCCATATTATTATTCCATTGCTGAAGACGTCTGTCGTTATGTTGTGGTCCATGCCCATGCTTCTTACTATTATTATTATTTTATGTATCTTTATTAAAGAAATGTAAGGGGTAGATCAGCTTTAATATTGCATATAGATTTTGGCTTCCATCAACGTAATCATTTCCAATCCCACATATATTTTTTGTTTGGGGTCACTTAGAAATGTCATTTTTTTGAAAGAAAAGGCATACAGAGGCCTATTATCAGCAACCATCACTCCTGTGTCCAATGACACGTTGTGTTAGCTAATCCAAGTTTATCATTTTAAAAAGCTAACTGATCATTAGAAAACCCTTTGCAATTATGTTAGCACAGCTGAAAACTGTTGTTCTGATTAAAGAAGAAATAAAACTGGCCTTCTTTAGACTAGTTCAGTATCTGGAGCATCAACATTTGTGGGTTCGATTACAGGCTCAAAATGGCCAGAAACAAATAACTTTCTTCTGAAACTCATCAGTTTATTCTTGTTCTGCGAAATTTAGGCTATTCCATGCGAGAAATTACCAAGAAAATTAAGAACTCGTACAACGCTGTGTACTACTCCCTTCACAGAACAGAGCAAACTGGCTCTAACCAGAATAGAAAGAGGAGTGGGAGGCCCGGTGCACAACTGAGCAAAAGGACAAGTACATTAGAGTGTCGAGTTTGAGAAACAGATGCCTTGCAAGTCCTCAACTGACAGCTTCATTAAATAGTACCCGCAAAACACCAGTCTCAATGTCAACAGTGAAGAGGCGACTCAGGGATGCTGGCCTTCTAGGGGGGGCACACGGGGAGATTGGCAGAGTCAGGGTTCAGACCTGAGCCAACTCCCCGTGCTTACCGTGGGGAGCATGTGACCAGTCGGGCACCGTGTTATGCGGTGAAGCGCACTGTATCTTTAGTGCGCATTCACAGCCCGGTGTGCTCGTTGCCAGCGCCCCGCATTTGCCGGGCTAGAGTGAGCATTCAGCCAGGAAGGGTGGTGCCAGCTCAGTGCTCCTGGTCTCCAGTACGGCTCCTCAGTCCAGGATATCCTACGCCGGCTCCACGCACTGTGTCGCCAGTGCGCATTCACAGCCCAGTGCGTCCTGTGCTAGCGCCCCGCATTTGCTGGGCGAAAGTAAGCATCCAGCCAGGACGGGTTGTGGCAGCTCTACGCTCGAGACCTCCGGTGCGCCTCCATGGCCCAGTATATCCTGTACCTGCCCCACGCACCCGGCCTCCAGTGAGTCTATCCAGCCTGGAACGCCCTGTGCCTGCTCCTCACACTTGCCCTGAGGTGAGTGTTACCAGTCTGGCGCCACCTGTGCCAGCCCCATACATCAGGCCTCCAGTGCGCCTGTCCAGTCCGGTGTGTCCTGTTCCTGCTCTCCGCACTCGCCCTGAGGTGCGTGTTACCAGTCTGGCGCCACCTGTGCCAGCCCCACGCATCAGGCCTCCAGTGCGCCTTCCCAGTCCAGAGCTTCCGGCGACAGTTCCCAGTCCAGAGCTTCCGGCGAGATTTCCCAGTCCAGACCTTCCGGCGACAGTGCCCAGTCCAGAGCTTCTGGCGACAGTTCCCAGTCCAGAGCTTCCTGAGACGGCCCACAGTCCAGAACCTCCTGAGACGGCCCACAGTCCGGAACCTCCTGAGACGGCCCACAGTCCGGAACCTCCTGAGACGGCCCCCAGTCCGGAGCCTCCAGCGACGGCCCCCAGTCCGGAACCTCCTGAGACGGCCCCCAGTCCGGAGCCTCCAGCGACGGCCCCCAGTCCGGAGCCTTCTGAGACGTCCCCCAGTCTGGAGCCTCCTGAGATGATTGGCAGTCCGGAGTCTCCAGCGGCTGTCTGGAGACTCCGGACTGGCTTCATAAGGATTCAAATTGGAATACTACAGAATCAAAAGGGAAGCACTGAATTGCATGTGATCTCCCATGGATAGTAGGAACCTGTAGATGCCTAATTTCACGAATGCTCTACTTAATTCAGTTTTGGTTAGTTTGGTAGCTTTCAAACAAAAGAATTCTCACACAACCGGCTGTTAAAGGTAATGTTCCTGCGTTCGCGGAGACCGCATTCACGGTAAACGCTGTATATGTCGGTACAATCTGAAAATTACCTTTAAATAGTGCATAGCCAACAAAGTGCTATCGGATTGAATCCTGGCCTTAAGCTGCTTGCCACCTTCCGTTCTTTGGAAGACCAGATTTGAGGTGAATCGGTATTGCTTGTTTAAAAAAGAAATAAATACATTTCAGACAATTTGTTACAATGCAAGTTTTATAGGTCAATTTTGGGTTTTGGGTCATGTTCTCTACAGGGCGCCATTTTAGACCAGGCCTCTGAAGAGGAATGAGAGGGACGCTCCCAGAGCCAAACCCAGGGACAGGAAGAAGGCCATAATGGCTCCAGCTGTCTCCGCTTCATGAACAGCAACTTTTCTGTGGAGAGAGAGAATGACAGCCGATCAGGTGTGGTAAGATTTTAGGTGCAACCTGTGGTGCCTAATTTCTGCATTACCAAATGAGGAGAGTTACAAACACACCAGTCTGAGTTAAACTACATATTTAGTAATTAAGATACTTTTGCAAAAGTACTTTGACCTTCAATAATGTACTCTCTCGAATGAACCAGGAAGGTCTCTATACAACAATACAAAGAGCTTTTTATACCCATGAATCCACCCCTTCAACGTACATTGACGAACCACAAATCTTAGGAACAGTTCACAGAGGTTAAGTTTTGTATGAAAAGATATCTATAAAACACAGCAGACAGCAACTGCTATCTCAACAGTGTTCATTATATAGTCCGGTGTCTGGTCTCCCTAGAACCGTCCCTCCCTGGTACGATATAGAACAAAACCATTAGCTCATGTCCTCTGGAATGCTTTTTAGGCGTTCTTATCAAAATACATCATAAATCTCCTCTGTCAGTGCTATCTCATAGAGGCCCATCCTCAGTAAGACACCTCTTGTTCCCACTCCTGGACAAGCTCACTTAGGGGAGTGACTTGCGCACAGACATTGTGGAGACAAATAATTGGTTCCCCATTAATCACGCCATCCCTTCACATGGTTTAAGAATAGGTAAAGACACATTCACATATGAAGACAATGTTTCATTCTGTCCTCCTCTCTTGCTGATATTCTGCATAGCAACAGGGCATGTAAAAAAACAAGTCTGACCTCTCCCCTCTCTGGGCCCCAAGTGACTGAGCCCCAGCTAAGGGAAACGTGCAACTGAAAGACACCAAGAGTCCAAATGACACTTTCTAATAACAAGTATCTCACATAAACATATTATACTAATAAAACATGTTAATTATCTATGTTACCCAACTAATTCTGATTCATCCACCACAAACCTCACTTCTGTCAACTTGGGAGACATTTTTCTCTTATAATGACCCTTGCAACGTGAGTAAACTAACCATAACATTTTAAATAGACAGGAGCTCCAAAAACTAAATTAAAGCCATTTTTCTCAGTTCCACGCTATGAGCAGTTAATGCCTTTTTGCTTGGTAGGACAGAATTGATTTGCGTTTACCATGTGTGTCGTGCCTCGTCCTTCTAACAGACATTGTGACTTTAATAATTATCACCCTATTTCTAAACTTTCTTTGCCTAGCTAAAATGTTTGAATCCTTGATTAATGCTCAGCCGAGATCTTTCTTAACTTCACAATCTATTCTAAATGTGCATCAGTCGGGCTTCAGACCAGGGCATAGCACCTTCTCGGCAGCATCACTGGTTTTAAATTATGTAGTAAATTGTTTGGATAGGAAGAAACAGTGTGCTGCTCTATTTATTGACTTGTCTAAAGCGTTCAATACTGTCGACCAATCTTTACACATTCAAAAAGGTTGTCTGAAATTGGCCTGGATCAGGTGACAGGTAATTGGTTTATGGTGCCCACATTGATCGTGTCCCTGCTTATAAATATCTGGGCATCTGGATTGACAAAAATTAATCTTTTAAAAAGCATATGGATGAGTTGAGAATAAAGTTGAGAATAAAAATGGGCTTCTTCTTTAGAAATAGATCATGCCTCTCCCTGAACAGCAGAAAGCAGATCATTCAGTCAACTTTCCTGCAATTGCTAGACTACAGTGACACCATTTATATGACTGCAGGTGCCACTACACTGAAACCATTAGATGCAGTTTACCACACCACACTTTATTACAGGCGACAGGTTCAGTACACATCATTGCATCCTATAGCAGAAAGTAAGCTGGCCGTCTCGTAGATCGATACACTGCTCTCTTTTTGTTAATACAGCCTTCTTGCACAAACGTCCAAAGTACCATACTTCACTGTTAAATTAAACGAGTCACCAGACCTGATCACAGGGATGGCTAACTCTAGAGGTCCCGTTGAGCTCTACAGAATTAGGGAAATCAGCATTCAGTTATTTTGCACCCTGTGTATGGAATGATCTGCAGACCTCTGCACCTTGGTGCTCCGTTACGTCTAGGGCAGTTCAATTTATTAAGATAATATGTTTTATTGTCACATACACCAGATAGGTGCAGTGAAATGTGTTGTTTAGTAATACAGCACCCCTGGAGCAAATAAGGGTTGAGTGCCTCGCTCAAAGGAATATCGACATATTTTTGACCTTGTCGGCTCGTGTATTCAAACCAGCGACCTTTCGGTTACTGCTCTAACCGCTAGGCTACCTGCTCCTTGTTGAGGAATGTGATTGCTTTTCTTAAATTGATTGTAAATATTATATGTTTTTATTACGTTGTATTTGTATATTTTGTATAATTTGTGTACTTGCAAAAGAGGCCTAGGTCTCAATGGGATTTCCCTGTTAAAGAAAAGTTGTATTTTTACTAATCCCGTCTATTCCAAATTTTAGTTAGCAAATGGTTAGTTTGTTCACAGCGTGAGTCATTGCGAGAGTAAAATGTTGCCCTGTACCTTGAAAGTTTATCTATTTGGGTTTGTGCCCAGGCGAAGGCAAGAGGTCTTACTTGGGCCCAAAGCACATGCAAAGGCTGGCCAGGTATCCATTGGAAAAGGCAAAGACTATCATGAAGACGATGAACCAGGCATCGTGTTCAAAGAAGATAGGCAGGTTGTATCGGGGCTGAACATTGCACAGCATGAAGAGCGGCACGAAGATCACACGGGCCACCAGAAGAATGGGCACCAGTTTGCTGTCCTCCCCAGGCTGAAAGTAGATAGCAGAGGGATGTCAACACTACTGTACCTTAGCCAGACACACCACACTCACATTCAATGAAATGCACTCAAGTGCATGTTCAATAAAACATTACTGCTGTGTTTGTTTTAAGCCGGTCACCACAAGAGAAGGTACTTATTTATAGCTATTTATTTATAAATCTGAAATTCAGGGTAGTTCAGTGTTGACCTGTATTTCTTTCTCAGATGATAAATTTACCACATCAGTGAAGGCTTATGGGTAACCTTTTGTTTGCAAGATCAAGTCTATTTGTATATACATCTTCAAGGAATTTCTTTTTTTTGGGTGGGGGGCAGGAAGCAACTGATCAATAGTACATTACTCTAGCCCCTTTTATACTAATGACCATGGGTCCTGTCCTGATCTTGTCACAATTCTGATTGCCCTCACATTTTCAGAAATATGTCTGCACCTGGTATTAAAATGTTTCTCATCCTCAGATCTTCAAAAAGTTCTACATCTGCACCGTTGACTGGCTGCATCACCCCTTGGTACGGCAACTGCAAGGCATTCGACTGCAAGGCGCTACAGAGAGTGGTGAGTACGGCCCAGTACATCTCTGGGGCCAAGCTCACTGCCATCCAGGACCTCTATACCAGGAGGTGTCAAAGGAAGGCCCAAAAAATTGTCAAAGACTCCAGCCACCCATACAATAGACTGTTTTCTCCGCTACTGCAAGTGGCAACAGTGCACCAAGTCTGAAACCAACAAGACCTTGAACAGCTTCTACCCCAAAGCCATAAGACTGCTAAATAGCTAATCAAATGGCTACCCGGACTACCTGCATTGACCCATTTATACACTAACTCTGTTGCACTGACTCTATGCACAGACACTGGACTCTACCCAAAACACTCACAAATACTTATACTGACACCCCAACACACACATACACACATACCCTTTATATAGCCATGTTATTTTTACTCATTATTGTTATTCACTGTCTATTTATTCCTTGTGTACATATTTATATAAAAAAAAGTATATCTTTAACTCTGTAGTATTGGAAAAGGACCCGTAAGTAAGCATTTCACTGTTAGTCTACACCTGTTGTTTATGAAGCATGTGACAAATAACATTTTATTTAATTTTTATCCATCCACTGTGACATTTGCAACATTCATTTGACATGCGATACACACCGTCCCATAGAGAATGAATGTGTTGGGACAGGACATGTAACTTTTCTCAGCCAGTCGAAGTCATGAATCAGCATTATTTTTATGGATATATTAAAATAAATAGAAAAACTGGTAGAATTTTTTTACAATCTGTCGCAACCCGACCGTTGCTGAAGTGCACGTGATGAAGAGTAGAACTGAATTGAAAAGGAATCTCAGCACACTCAAGATCAATGCACAATTTTAAATGTATTTAGGCTGAGCTTCGGGTCGTTGGACTTTCATCGGAGCATACAAAAACACACAATGACTGGCCACATATAGGCAACGTGCATTAATGCAATCAGATATAATGAGCAACACCTGTGTACAACACAAATGCCAGGATGCACATCAGTAATCAATTATCTCAGAAAAAGTGTGTTTATCGAGAGTTTATATTGTCTATATGTGGCCTCAGTCAGTGTATTTTTATATGCTCTGATAAAGGTTTGACGACTGAAAACTCAGCCTGAATATATTGAAAATTGTGCATTGATCTTCAGTGTGTGGAGATTCCTTTTCATTTCAATAAAAAAACAGGTCAAACAAAACGAAATGCAGCTAGTTTGCGGTCTTTCCCGTTTCAGTTTGAAGTGATTGTGTTAGCTGTGTAGTTCACTAGCTAACAAAGGGGAAGAGCCTCCATAGAAACATTTTTGTTTGGCGTAGCAACCTGCCAATCGAACTAACGACCAGTCGGATTGGCTGGCAATGATGTCATTCAAATGAATGACCAGTCGGCATAGCTGGCAACAATGCAAATTGAACAAACTACCAGTGGGCTTGGGTAGCAACCTCTGGACTATATCTTCATGGAAGTAGTATGAATAAATAACGTTTTTAATGAAAATATTATATGTGAATAATTATTTTAATATGTTGGTAACCGTTGTATAAAAGTGATAATGCCTTTGAAGCCGTGGTTTGGAGGATTTATTCCTCGACTTCATCTCGGGCCTAACACCCGTGTCTGGTTACAGGATCCAGGCGTTTGACGCTAGTTCCTACTACACTGTAGGACGGTTTGAAAAACAATTGAGGGGTTGGACATGTCGAAAGATGAGTCCTCATTGGTTCGTTATGTCACACGCTTCTGTCTATAACAGAATGGGTGCTTCCCCATTATATCGATCATCTTTGCTACCACCGATTTTTGGAACGCAAAAGTGTTGGTACTGCTCTCAAAAACATTACTGCCCTGAATTTAGCTGGTGCCATCGACAAAGCTCAGTGGGCAAAAGTTTAAGTAGAGAGACAACTTTCTGGAGGAAAATGCAATGCTGATATAAAGAGATGAGCGTGGCTAAGGCTTAAGAGGGTGTGAACGATGCTGAATGGGTGCAAACAGAGGTGAGCTCTATAGCAGGTGTGAAAATCTTTCAAGGGCATTTTCTCCTATTTGTCTCCTGGTTTTACAGGTTTATCAACTTTCAAAGCAGCATAACTTTCCCTTGTTTCCTCCATCTATAGTGTATATGACATACCATTTTGAAGCTCTGATTCTGTACAAAAAAACAACAAAAAAGCTCAAACGCAATATTTTACTTAATCTCACATAAAGTTGTTGGGTCACATATAGGCTATCCTCCAAACCAAGTCTTCTAGGACATTATCACGTAATCGTGTGTGGAGAGCTAAATGTAATTCAGACCTGTAAACTGGAATCCTTAGTTCACAATATGAAAAACTTGAATATGAATCAGTTAGTTTCAGGCCTTTCCGTTAAAATCGACCAATTTCTTTCACTCTATTTACAAGTGTTTTGTTTTGGTGACTTACCCACATACACACAGCAGTAAGGCTTCTCCCAACCCAGTCGCTGAGGTTGAAGAGCAGGAAACAACACACCGGGATGAAGTACAGCTCTGAGAGGAGAGAGCAATGTACAATAAGACGCCACATCTGTTCATGTGTGTTTCATTGGTTGTGAATGACTGAATAATATGATCATTTTGTAAATGCTTGCAAAATGACAAGTCGTATACTCTAATATGGACTCATAAACCATGCTCTTATCATAGATATTCATTCACGCATATGTACCACACCCACCCACCCACCCACCCACACACCCCAGGTGCCTCCATCAGCGATGGTAGACTTGACATCCACAGTGACTGCCGGGAAGGTGCCGATGGTGATGGTGAAGGCAAAACACACAGAGAGAGCCAGGACCCAGATCTAGAGTAAATGGGTGAGAGGTTTAGAAGAAAGCACATTAGACCAGCTGAGGCAACCACAGACACCTTTTCCCCTGTTGATAAACAGTTGAGGTCGGAAGTTAACATACACCTTAGCCAAATGCATTTAAACTCAGTTTTTCACAATTCCTGACATTTAATCCTAGTAAAAATTCCCTGTCTTAGGTCAGTTAGGATCATTCACCACTTTATTTTAAGAATGTGAAATGTCAGCATAATAGTAGAGAGAATGATTTATTTCAGCTTTTATTTCTTTCATCACATTCCCAGTGGGTCAGAAGTTTTTGGTAGCATTGCATTTAAAATTATTTAACTTGGGTCAAGCATTTCGGGTAGCCTTCCACAAGCTTCCCACAATAAGTTGGGTGAATTTTGACCCATTCCTCCTGACAGAGCTGGTGTAACTGAGTCAGGTTTGTAGGCCTTCTTGCTCGCACACACTTTTTCAGTTCTGCCCACACATTTTCTATAGGATTGAGGTCAGGACTTTGTGATGGCCACTCCAATACCTTGACTTTGTTGTCCTTAACCTGTCTGGACTAGGGGGCAGTATTTTCACGGCCGGATGAAAAACATACACAATTTAAACAGGTTACTACTCTGGCCCAGAAACTAGAATATGCATATTATTAGTAGATTTGGATAAAAAACACTCTGAAGTTTCTAAAACTGTTTGAATGGTGTCTGTGAGTATAACAGAACTCATATGACAGGCAAAGACCTGAGAAAATTCCAAGCAGGAAGTGGAAAGTCTGAGAATTGTAGTTCTTCTTTTGATTCTCTATCGAAACTACAGTGTCTGTGGGGGACGTTGCACTTCCTAAGGCTTCCATTGGCTGTCTAAAGCCTTCAGGAAGTGGTTTGAGCATTTTCCTGTCACTGGGCAGATAATAGGAGCTCAGTTTCTGAGTGGACTGCCTGGCAACAAAGGGATTGGATATGCTTGGTCCCGCGAGCGCCCCTCCTTCTTTTTCTTCTTGAATGAATATGCTATTGTCTGGTTGGAATATTATCACAATTTTACGTTAAAAATACCATGAAGATTGATTTTAAACAGCGTTTGACATGCTTCTAAGTACGGTAATGGAACATTTGGACTTTTCTTCTCTCGTTCCGCACTCGCGCATTATACCTTTGGATAAGTGATCTGTACGCACGAACAAAACTGAGGTATTTGTACATAAATATGGATTATTTCGAACAAAAACAACATTTCTTGTGGAAGAAGCAGTCCTGGGAGTGCATTCTGACGAAGATCAGCAAAGGTAAGAGAATATTTCTAATACTAATTATGAGTTTAGGTTGCGCCGAACTTGGCGGGTGTCTGAATAGCTCGCCGTGATGGCTGAGCTATGTACTCAGAATAATAAAAAATGTGCTTTCTCCGTAAAGCTATTTTAAAATCTGACACAACGGTTGCATCCAGGGATAGTCTATCTATAATTCTTAAAATAATTGTTATATATTTTGTCAACGTTTATGATGAGTATTTTTGTAAATTGATGTGCACATTCACCGGACTTTTTGGTGGGAATACATTTTCTGAACATCACGCCCCAATGTAAAATGCTGTTTTTGGATATAAATATGAACTTTATCGAACAAAACATACATGTTTTGTGTAACATAATGTCCTAGGAGTGTCAACTGATGAAGATCGTCAAAGGTTAGTGCTTCATTTAGCTGCGTTTTGAGTTTTATTGACACATGTCCTTGCTTGGAAAATGGCTGTGTGATTATTTTTGTCTATGTACTCTCCTAACATAATCTAATGTTTTGCTTTCACTGTAAAGCCTTTTTGAAATCGGACAATGTGGTTAGATTAACGAGAAGTTTATCTTTAAAATTGTGTAAAATAGTTGTATGTTTGAGAAAGTTGAATTATAACATTTTTTGAATTTTCCGCCCTGATATTTCACTGGCTGTGTCCCGCAGGTCGGACGCTAGCGTCCCACCTAGCCCATAGAAGTTAAGCCATTTTGCCACAGCTTTGGAAGTATGCTTGGGGTCATTGTCCATTTGGAAGATCCATTTGTGACCAAGCTTTAACTTCCTGACTGATGTCTTGAGATGTTGCTTAAATATATCCACATGATTTTCCTACCTCATGATGCCATCTATCTTGTGAAGTGCACCAGTTCCTCCTGCAGCAAAGCACCCCCACAACATGATGCTGCCACCCCCGTGCTTCACGGTTGGGATGGTGTTCTTTGGCTTGCAAGACTCCCCATTTCTCCTCCAAACATAATGATGGTCATTATGGCCAAACAGTTCTATTTTTGTTTCATCAGACCAGAGGACATTTCTACAAAATGTACGATCTTTGTCCCCATGTGCAGTTGCAAACCGTAGTCTGTTTTTTTTATGGCGGTTTTGGAGCAGTGGCTTCTTCCATGCTGAGCGGCCTTTCATGTTATGTCGATGTCGGACTTATTTTACTGTGGATATAGATACTTTTGTACCTGTTTCCTCCAGCATCTTCACAAGGTCCTTTGCTGTTGTTCTGGGATTGATTTGCACTTTTCACACCAAAGTACGTTCATCTCCAGGAGACAGAACGCATCTCCTTTCTGAGCGGTATGACAGCTGTGTGGTCCCATGGTGTTTATACTTGCGTACTATTGTTTGTACAGATGAATGTGGTACCGTCAGGCGTTTGGATGAACCAGACTTGTGGAGGTCTACAATGTTTTTTCAGAGGTCTTGGCTGATTTCTTTTGATTTTCCCATGATGTCAAGCAAAGAGGCACTGAGTTTGAAGGTAGGCCTTGAAATATATCCACAGGTACACCTCCAATTAACTCAAATTATGTCATTTAGCCTATCAGAAGCTTCTAAAGCCATGACATCATTTAATACAGTGAATTATTAGTGAAATAATCTGTCTGTAAACAATTGTTGGAAAAATGACTTGTGTCATGCACAAAGTACAGTGGGGGGGAAAAAGTATTTGGTCCCCTGCTGATTTTGTACGTTTGCCCACTGATAAAGAAAGGATCAGTCTATCATTTTAATGGTAGGTTTATCTGAACAGTGAGAGACAGAAAAACAACAAAAATATCCAGAAAAATGCATGTCAAAAATGTTATAAATTGATTTGCATTTTAATGAGGGAAGTAAGTATTTGACCCCCTCTCAATCAGAAAGATTTCTGGCTCCCAGGTGACTTTTATACAGGTAACGAGCTGAGATTAGGAGCACACTGTTAAAGGGAGTGCTCCTAACTGCAGCTTGTTACCTGTAAAAAGACACCTGTCCACAGAAGCAATCAATCAATCAGATTCCAAACTCGCCTCCATGGCCAAGAACAAAGAGCTCTCCAAGGATGTCAGGGACAAGATTGTAGACCTACACAAGGCTGGAATGGGCTACAAGACCATCGCCAAACAGCTTGCTGAGAAGGTGACAACATTTGGTGCGATTATTCGCAAATGGAAGAAACACAAAAGAACTGTCAATATCCCTCGGCCTGGGGCTCCATGCAAGATCTCACCTTGTGGGGTTGCAATGATCATGAGAACAGTGAGGAATCAGCCCAAAACTACACGGGTGGATCTTGTCAATGATCTCAAGGCAGCTGGGACCATAGTCACCAAGAAAACAATTGGTAACACACCACGCCGTGAAGGACTGAAATCCTGCAGCGCCCGCAAGGTCCCCCTGCTCAAGAATACATATACATGCCCATCTGAAGTTTGCCAATGAACATCTTAATGATTCAGAGGACAACTGGTGAAAGTTTTGTGGTCAGATGAGAGCAAAATGGAGCTCTTTGGCATCAACTCAACTCGCCGTGTTTGGAGGAGAAGGAATGCTGCCTATGACCCCAAGAACACCATCTCCACAGTCAAACATGGAGGTGGAAACATTATGCTTTGGGGGTGCTTTTCTGCTAAGGGGACAGGACAACTTCACCGCATCAAAGGGACGATGGACTGGGCCATGTACCGTCAAATCTTGGGTGAGAACCTCCTTCCCTCAGCCAGGGCATTGAAAATGGGTCGTGGATGGGTATTCCAGCATGACAATGACCCAAAACACATGGCCAAGGGAACAAAGGAGTGGCTCAAGAAGAAGCACATTAAGGTCCTGGAGTGGCCTAGCCAGTCTCCAGACCTTAATCCCATAGAAAATCTGTGGAGGGAGCTGACGGTTCGAGTTGCCAAACGTCAGCCTCGAAACCTTAATGACTTGGAGAAGATCTGCAAAGAGGAGTGGGACAAAATCACTCCTGAGATGTGTGCAAACTTGGTGGCAAACTACAAGAAACGTCTGACCTCTGTGATTGCCAATAAGGGTTTTGCCACCAAGTACCAAGTCATGTTTTGCAGAGGGGTCAAATACTTATTTCCCTCATTAAAATGCTAATAATTTTATAACATTTTTGACATGCTTTTTTCTGGATTTTTGTGTTGTTATTCTGTCTCTCACTGTTCAAATATACCTACCATTACAATTATAGACTGATCATTTCTTTGTAAGTGGGCAAACGTACAAAATCAGCAGGGGATCAAATACTTTTTTCCCTCACTGTAGATGTCCTAACCGACTTGCCAAAACTATAGTCTGTTAACAAGACATTTGTGGAGTGGTTGAAAAACGAGTTTTAATGACTCCAATCTAAGTGTATGTACACTTCCGACTTCAACTGTACCCTTGTCAAGCACTGTTGTGTTTGCATCCCTCAGTTAATTCAACCCAGGAGAAAGATAGAGAGCTGTATGTGGATAAGCTGTAGAGCAAGGTTCCCTTTCTCTCCGATGGTTTTATTTGGCCCCCCAAGTTTTCTGAGGAAAAAAATATATAATTAAATTAGAATAATTTTGTGTGGAATTTTCATTTTTGGAGATAAAAGACTGCAAAAAAACCACTAGGAAATCAGCTCCAAGTCATTTTTGTTAAAGAAATCTGTTCCCAAGTATTCCCACGCATAATAGAGAAACATGACATGATCGTGTACAAATGTGAGCAAGGTTTGAAAGTATTATGCTTTAGTCAAACATTATGTCTGTTTGTGCTTCTTGCGGTCAAGTTGCAGTCTACAAATTATTTGTAAGTATGTTCCGGCCCCCCGACTATCTGCTCAAGATAAAAAATCAGCCCGCAGCAGAATCTAGTTCCTGTAGAACATCAACAGTGTGATTGAAGGTGCTCTTTGGTTTAGGGATCTACTTTTGTAGTCTTGTAAAAGCGCAAGTTAATCCATTTAAAGGAGTTATATAAAGAGTGTCTTGGTTTTCGTGATTTTACAATTCATAAGGTGAATTGAAATTCATGAAATACATTTTAAAAAACTCCAAAACTCATTTTCTATGAAAGTGACTGGTCATTCGACATGATAAAGAGCTAAATAAACGGTAATTTAAAAAATAATTGGGCCGTTCCACGAAATGAGTCCCCTTTGATTTTTTAAGTCGAAACTGCGCACTAATATTGAAATTTAAAAGCTTGTTATATTCAATTAAGTTCCCTTTAATATATACAGTGCCTTCGGAAAGTATTCAGACCCGTTAACATTTTGTCACGTTACAGCCTTATTCTGAAATGGATTAAATAAAATAAAAAATCCTCAGCAAACTTCACACAATACACCATAATGATGAAGCGAAAACAGGTTTTTAGAATGTTTGTAAATGTATTAAATATAAAAAACAGAAATACCTTATTTACCTAAGTTTTCAGACCTATCGCTATGAGACTCGAAATTGAGATCAGATGCATCCTGTTTCCATTGATCATCCTTGAGTTGTTTCTACAACTTGATTGGGGTCCACCTGTGGTAAAATCGATTAATTGGACATGATTTGGAAAGGCACACACCTGTCTATATAAGGTCCCATTGTTGACAGTGCATGCCAGAGCAAAAACCAAGCCATGAGGTCAAAGGAATTGTCTGTAGAGCCCCGAGACAGAATTGTGTCAAGGCACAGATCTGGGGAAGGGTGCCAAAAAAAGTCTGCAGCATTGAAGGTCCCCAAGAACACAGTAGCCTCCATCTTTCTTAAATGGAAGAAGTTTGGAACCACCAAGACTCTTCCTAGAGCTGGCCGCCCGGCCAAACTGAGCAATCGGGCGAGAAGGGCCTTGGTCAACAACCAAGAACCCGATGGTCACTCTGAAAGAGCTCCAGAGTTCCTCTGTGGAGATGGGAGAACATGCTAGAAGGACAACCATCTATGCAGCACTCCACCAATCAGGCCTTTATGGTAGAGTGGCCAGATGGAAACCACTCTTCAGTAAAAGGCACATGACAGCCCGCTTGGAGTTTGCCAAAAGGCCCCTAAAGACTCTCAGACCATGAGAAACAAGATCTTTCTGGTCTGATGAAGCCAAGAATGCTAAGCGTCACTTCTGGAGGAAACCTGGCACCAACCCTATGGTGAAGCATGGTGGTTGTAGCATCACGCTGTGGGGATGTTTATCAGTGGCAGGGACTGGGAGACTAGTCAGGATCGGTTTCATCAGACCAGAGAATCTTGTTTCTCATGGTCGGAGAGTCCTTTAGGCGCCTTTTGGCAAACTCCAAGTGGGCTGTCATGTGCCTTTTACTGAGGAGTGGTTTAATGAAACCCTGCTCCAGAGCGCTCAGGACCTCAGACTGGGGCGACGGTTCACTTTCCAACAGGACAGTGACCCTACGCACACAGCCAAGACAATGCAGGAGTGGCTTGGGACAAGTCTCTGAATGTCCTTGAGTGGCCCAGCCAGAGCCCAGACTTGAACCCGATCGAACATCTCTGGAGAGACCTGAAAATAGCTGTGCATCGACACTCCCAATCCAACCTGGCAGAGCTTGAGAGGATCTGCAGAGAAGAATGGTAGAAACTCCCCAAATACAGGCGTGCCAAGCTTGTAGCGTTATACCCAAGAAGACACAAGTCTGTAATCGCTGCCAAAGGTGCTTCAACAAAGTACCTAGTAAAGGGTCTGAATACTTATGTAAATGTGATATTACATTTTTTCTACGTTTGCGAAAAGTTCTAAAAACTTGTTTTTGTTATGTCATTATGGGGTATTGTGTGTAGATTGATGGGGGGGGGGGCAATTTAATCAATTTTAGGATAAGGCTGTAACATAACAAAATGTGGAAAAAGTCCAGGACTCTGAATACTTTCCGAATGCTCTGTAGACCACATGGACAATTCAATGAATCAGATTCTTTATGTGAATAAAGACTTGCTAAAGGGCCAAAATTCAGCTTTTTGAAATATCCCTCTGTGTACCCTCTATTACTTCAAGGAAGATTTTAACCCACTGACCACCAAGACCTCTCCAAGTTTTTACCATGATTGTAAAGCCCTAGTTATTTTGTTGCTTCGACAAAGTCATTTCTGAAGATTATTATTTATTTCATGTGATTCATTTTAAGGTAAAAAAACTGTCCCTCATTTTATGGTCAACCCTGTTATGTGAATTGAACTCTTGATTTGTTATGGTGAAACTAACGTTTTTAAAATACACTACCGTTCAAAAGTTTGGGGTCACTAAGTAATGGCCTTGTTTTTTAAAGAAAAACACATTTTTTTGTCAATTAAAATAACATAAAATTTATCAGACATTCATTGTAGACATTGTTAATGTTGTAAATGACTATTGTAGCTGGAAACCGCAGATTTTTTATGGAATAACCATCACTCCTGTGTTCCAATGAAACATTGCTGATTAAAGAAGCAATAAAGCTGTCCTTCTTTAGACAAGTTGAGTATCTGGAGCATCAGCATTTGTGGGTTTGATTACAGGGTCAAAATGGCCAGAAACAAAGAACTTTCTTCTGAAACTCGTCAGTCTATTCTTGTTCTGAGAAATTAAGGCTATTCCATGCGAGAAATTGCCAAGAAACTGAAAATCTCGTACAACGCTGTGTGCTACTCCCTTCACAACAGCGCAAACTGGCTCTAACCAGAATAGATAGAGGAATGGGAGGCCCCGGTGCACAACTGAGCACGAGGACAAGTACATTAGAGTGTCTAGTTTGAGAAACAGACGCCTCACAAGTCCTCAACTGGCAGCTTCATTAAATAGTACCCGCAAAACACCAGTCTCAATGTCAACAGTGAATAGGCGACTCCGGGATGCTGGCCTTCTATGCAGAGTTTCTCTGTCCAGTGTCTGTGTTTTTTTGCCGATCTTAATGTTTTATTTTTATTGGCTAGTCTGAGATATGGCTTTTCTTTGCAACTCTGCCTAGAAGGCCAGCATCCCGGAGTTGCCTCTTCACTGTTGACGATGAGACTGGTGTTTTGCGGGTACTATTTAATGAGGAACATTGCCTTTACATTTCAATCATTCAATAAAGTTGAAATTCAGCAATATAGATTGAATCCAGCCCTTAATTTACCTTCTTGAAGATGGTCAACATGGACACGTTTTGCTCCTCTTCTCCTTTATTGAAAACTGGTCTAGTCTCTGCTGCATTTTCTGAGGGGTTAAGGAACAAGGCAATCCATTAAAGGGGCAATCTGCAGTTCAAACAATAACAAAGCAGAGACCCCCTCCACTGTTTCAGTAAACAGCTGAGGGATGGGGCTGGAGAAATTCATAGACTTTCAAATCCACTTTCAAATTCATAGACAGAGCTATGGATGCAAGGACTGACCATCCATGATATTAACATTACAGTTTTAACCATGTTTTGAGGCTATAGAGTGTTTGTTTACAATAAAACAAACAGGAGTAAAGCATGATTGGGGCCGTACTTGCAAACTAGAAACTGTTTCTTATTACATTTTTTTGCTTTGTCTCAAAATGTGCATCAGCCAGTTGCATGTGATACAATGCTACATGTATTGATAGCTGTTCCCATAAGATAGCCTGGCACATTTAGCCCTAACCTGACCAGCTGTCCAGTGATTATGTCCTCTAACAAATTCCGCATCAGCCTATCAAAGATCTTAGACTTTATGTCCACCAAACAATATCATTTCTGAAAATAGGTCTTGGCCACCAGAGGGATATTTTAACCTCCAAATTCAATGTTACTTTTGTTCCACTTGGTCTTTCACAATTGTAGTGTGGAAATATTGCATGATGCATCCTTGACTAGGCTACTAGCTTCTAACATTAGAACAATTCAAGAGGCATGTTTTTACATAGTTTATTCAGAAAGTATTCAGACCCCTTGACTTTTTCCACATTTTGTTACATTACAGCCTTATTCTAAAATTGATTGAATTGTTTTTTTCTCTCATCAATCTACACACAATACTCCACAATGACTAAGCAAAAACTGTTTTTAGAAAATGTTGCTAATTTATAAAACATAAGAAACTGAAATTTTACATTTACATAAGTATTCAGACCCTTTTCTCAGTACTTTGTTGAAGCACCTTTGGCAGCGATTACAGGCATGAGTCTTCTTGGGTATGACGCCACAAGCTTGGCACACCTGTTTTGGGGGAGTTTCTCACATTCTTCTCTGCAGATGCTCTCAAGCTCTGTCAGGTTGGATGGGGAGTGTTGCTGCACAGCTATTTTCAGGTATGTCCAGAAATGTTCAACTCCGGGCTCATTCAAGGACATTCAGAGACTTGTCCCTAAGCCACTCCTGCATTGTCTTGGCTGTGTGCTTAGGGTCGTTGTCTTATTGGAAGGTGAACCTTTGCCCCAGTCTGAGGTCCTGAGCGATCTGGAGCAGGTTTTCATCTTTCCCTTGGTCCTGACTAGTCTCCCAGTCCCTGCCGATGAAAAACATCCCCACAGCATGATGCTGCCACCACCATGTTTCACCGTAGGGATGGTGCCAGGTTTCCTCCAGATGTGACGCTTGGCATTCTGGCCAAAGAGTTCAATCTTGGGTTCATCAGACCAGAGAATCTTGTTTCTCATGGTCTGGTCTGAGTCTTTAGGTGCCTTTTGGCAAACTCCAAGCATGTGCCTTTTACTGAGGAGTGGCTTCCTTCTGGCCACTCTACCATAAAGGCCTGATTGGTGGAGTGCTACAGAGATGGCTGTCTATCTGGAAGGTTCTCCACAGAGGAACTCTGGAGCTCTGTCAGACTAACCATTGCATTCTTGGTCACCTCCCTGACCTCCCTGACCAAGGCCCTTCTCCCCTGTTTGCTCAGTTTGGCCGGGCAGCCAGCTCTAGGAAGAGTCTTAGTGGTTCCAAATTTCTTCCACTTAAGAATGATGGAGGCCACTGTGTTCTTGGGGATCTTCAACGAGTGCAAGAATTGTTTTGGCACCCTTCTTCAGATCTGTGCCTCGACACAATCCTGTCTCGGAGCTCTACAGACTATTCCTTTGAGCTCATGGCTTGGTTTTTGCTCTGACATGCACTGTCAACAATGGGACCTTATATAGACAGGTGTGTGCCTTTCCAAATCATGCCCAATCAATTGAATGTACTACAGGTGCACTCCAATCACGTTGTAGAAACATCTCAAGGATGATCAATGGAAACAGGATGCACCTGAGCTCAATTTCGAGTCTCATAGCTAAGGGTCTGAATACTTATGTAAATAAGGTATTTCTGTTTCATAGTTTTAATACATTTGCAAAAATTTATAAAATCCTGTTTTCACTTTATTGGCTATTGTGTGTAGAATGATGAGGAAAAACATGTATTTAATCCATTTAAATAGTGGTCATGTACCATTATCACCATTGCTACCAGGTGGTACACATTGCTAAAGTGGTTGACTCTAAATGAACAGTGCATGTTAAGAATGGATTCGAGCTCCACTTGTGTCAAGCTTTTCTGTTAAATCCCCAATGGTTTTAAGGGCTCGGGGCTGGCCAAATTCAATGTTTAAGAAAATAATTGTATTATTTTTTTTATTTTTTTTATTTTTTTTATCTACAGGGGTCCTACAATTCTAAATAAAATAGCTAAATGATCCTTGGTCATAGGATCATTTAGCTATTGTCTAAATCAGTGTTTTGCATGAATTTTGGTTTGATAAATAGGCTATAATTTCTGTCAAAATAAGGCTCCAGAATTGCAGATGTATTTTGTTTAATAGAGATTCATTTGCTTACATATTTTTGTGTACAGATATCACATAACCTAATTCACTTGGGGCTAGGTCAGGTAGGGTGGCAACGCCTGCGGACAGGGCGGCTGGTGGATGCTGTGTCTTCTGGGCATTGTGATTGATAAGACTCTGAATTATTTTTAGATGGGCCGGGGTCCCTTTTATAGGGCCGGAGGGAGGTGGGAGAGAAGTCATTATGGGATAAATTATGCAATAATTATCACAGTTTGAATATTGAAAACTCCTGTCTTTAGTGACATCATAGTAGCCTAGTATTGACATGATGACGCAATAGAAGCTGTGACATACAAAACACAAAAAACAGGAAAATAAATACAAAACACAGCGGAATATAAAGTTGATAATCCGATGTGGGAGGACCTTCTTTTGGCCCTAAAATGAAGAAAATCTGCCAGAAATTGCAGGAGGAGACCTTCCTGCAGCTTACAATCCTTAGTATATTAAAATATGGATTTGTAATCACCTGGTACCCCCGCATATGCACTTGGTAATGTAAGAATATTTCAAAGATAAATACACAACGAAGAGGACTAAAGGTCAAGAGGACTAAAAGTTAATAGAGTACTAACGATCAATGGAAATAGTGTTTTTTCTGTAATAGGGAATTATTGATCAATGGGTCGAAGACATGGGAGGAATTTGTCTAGGCATTGAGCCTGAAATAGGATACTTGTTATTTGGCCATTGGCCCAGTTTAATTGCAAGGAATTCTAATTGGTCAACCACAGGCTAGGGTTGCGTTATAAAACTACATCCTGCCCCTTTGTTCTGTGGAGAGAATCACTGAAGAGAGAATCACTGAGGACAGGGGAGAATGAAGATCTACCTCTCAGCATAACATCTATGATTTGTCCTTTTTGAATAAACCTATTTTTCTCCCCCTGGTTTGCTTTGGGGTCTGTGTTATTGAAGAGTAACATCAACTGCTAACAATAGGCTACTGGCACTATGTATGTCAGCCTACTTTTACTCGTTATTGTTATTCACTGTAGTTTAGGCTATTACTCCTGTCACTTAAAAAAAATATATATATATATATCTATATATCTTTATCTTAACTCTGCATTGTTGGAAAACTACCCATAAGTCAGCATGTCATCGTTAGTCTACACCTGTTGTTTACGAAGTATGTGACAAATACACATTTATTTGATTTGATCTTAAGGTTTTGGCTGCACATCCCTTTGCAAAACTATCACAATAAATGTAATTCTACATTTCAAACAATATCTCACCTGGAATTCAAACTTGCCGCAAGAGGCGAAAAGTACCAGGAGCCAGGCTCACTAAACTGTGAGCAAATCATTCAGTTGCCATTTTGCGTACATTGTACCTTTGATTATCAGGTGCCGTTTGACTTCTGTTAAGGACGTTCCTATGGAAACGTGTTCCATCACGTACATCTACATCAACATTTGTAATTGGCTGATGCAGAACTTGTTACCGGATATAATCACTGCCACCTGGTCAGGTTAGCATAGGGCTAAATGTGCCAGGTTATCTTATGGGAACAGGTATACATGTAGCGTTGTATCACGTGCAACTACATCGACGATTGTATAACCACCTGTACAAGTCACGCATTCCTACATCATACTGCCATGTTCATGTCCCTGGCCTTTTGAATGGGCTTGGTGAGTATATGATCAAATTCATAAAACAATGCCATATAAGATGCACTATCTAAAAATATATATGTGTTTGTGGATAAATCTGTTTTTTCCCAATGAAGACCATTCAAAAAGCCTACAAGGCTACTTGTATAGGGTATTGGCTGATGTGCATTTCGAGATGGAGCATACATTTACACTATGGACCCGCTTATATTTTGGGTTCTGGTGGCGTTAGACAACTACCCACTGGGCACAGATGCCAATTCAATGTCTAATCCATATTGGTTCAGCGTAATTTCATTGAAATTACGTGGAAAGAACTTTGATTCAACCAGTGTGTACCCAGTATGTAAGCTCATGAAAAATTATAATAAAGCTAATTTACAAAATAAACCCAGAATATAATTGTCATTCATTTGAAATGGATAACATTGCTTAGTTCATGACCTGCTAGCTTTATGTACAATTGATTACATACTTAAGCAATAAGGCCGAGGGGGTGACCAGTTGGTAACCAGTTTATAATAGCAATAAAACACCTCGGGGGGGTTGTGGTATGTGGCCAATATACCACTGCTAAGGGCTGTTCTTAAGCACGATGCAAAGTGCCTGAACACAGCCCTTAGCCGTCGTATATTGGCCATATACCACAACCCCTCGAGGTGCCTTATTGCTATTATAAACTGGTTACCAACATAATTAGAGCAGGAAAAACAAATGTTTTGTCATACCCGTGGTATACGGTCTGATAAAGCACGGCTGTCAGCCAATCAGAAATCAGGGTTCAAACCACCCAGCTTAATATAAGTTATATTCTTTAAGAATCAATGGTTATATATTATGAATTGAAAAGTCCAAAAATGTATGTAGGAATTGCAGATTGCCTCTTTAATGTATTTCTATCGCCATGATTGTTAAAATAGGTCATTCAAATATGTTTGAATAGAAATATATTCAACGGGTGTCTTGTCGTGGACGAATCAGAATTAGTTGGGTAACATAGATAATTAAGATGTTTTATTAGTATAATATGCTTATTTGAGGTACTTGTCATTAGAAAGTGTCCATTGGACTCTGGTGTCTTTTCAGTTGCACGTCTCCCTTAGCTGGGGCTCAGACACTTGGGGCCCAGAGAGGGGAGAGGTCAGACTTGTCGTCATGGGAATGTGTCTTTACCTATTTCTTAAACCATGTGAAGGGATGGCGTGATTAATGGGGAACCAATGACTTGTCTCCACAATGTCTGTGAGCAAGTCACTCCCTCCTTTTCTTTCTTGTGGGGAGGATTATGGCAGTAAATGGACCCTTGTATGTCCTCTCTTAGATCTCACACTTATCCTGTGATGATATATGGCCTAGAGGCTCACTCCCCCCAGTGAGCCTGTCCAGGAGAGGGGTCAAAAGGGGGTTTGCTTGAGATGGGAGTATCTAGAGTTGACAATTGATATATGCCATTGGATGAAATAGTTCTGTTCAATACCGTACCAGGGAGGGACGGTTCTAAGGAGACCAGATACTGGGCTATACCATTAATCCTGTTGACATAGCAGTTACTGTCTGATGTGTTTTATTGATATCTGTCATACAAAACTTAACCTTTGTGAACTGTTACTAAGTATCTGTGGTTTGTCAATGTACGTTGAAGGGGGTATCGTTGCTATAAAAGATCCCTGTAGCAATTCTGTAATCACTTTCCTGGTTCATTCGAGAGAATGCATTAGTGGGGTCAAGTACTTTTGCAAAAGTATCTTAAGTATTAAAGATGTAGTTTAACTCGGACTGGTGTGTTTGTAACTCCTCATTTGGTAATGCAGAAATTAGCCACCACAGTCTAAGTTAATGCAAGACTTGGATTACCTTTTCTATACAATACAATAAAAATGACAATTCTCTTTGTCTTATTTCTACATTTAATATTTTCAGAAATCTAAGAAACAAATGGCTGTCGTTTTACCTTTCTTGAGTAGTTCCAGCTTGTTCTCCTCATCACTAACTCTGTTTCCACTTTGGGTCTTGTAATATTGGTAGAACTCCTAAAGTAAGGTTCAGAACGACCAATTATCTCACAGTGGGGATGGTAGTTAAACGGAAGAGATCAACTGGAATGGATCAAATGGAGGTATTACGCATTTTGTTTCCTTTAACAACACTGGAAAATGAATAAGTAGTGAATTAAATGTTGTGAAAGGGTAACCATTTGTGAAAGGGTAACCATAACCAACTCAGATTTTTCACAATTTCACAATTTTACAAAAACTAATTTACAGTAAACACTGTGCAGATGCAAAGTTTGGTAACTATTACGGTAAAATTGCCCGAAAGCATTACTTGCATTACTTATTATAATTGAGTAAACTCTCCTAAGCACTTTTTCAGCCAAATTGATGTAATAACATATAAAATCAAGAGTTGAGTTATTACCAGTTTAGGGAGGACCACATAGGATATTATGGCCAATAAGATCACTGCACAGGCTGTGATGAAGTATCCAAAAGCAGCGTCATTTATCTCCGAGCCACCTGGGGAAGGAGAGAGAGAGAGAGAGAGAGAGAGAGAGAGTGAGAGAGCGAGAGAGAGAGTTGATTTTGGAATGCCACTGTTGCCCCCCCCCTCCCCCCAATCATCTCTCATACTTACTTGCGATAGCACAGATCATGGAGAAGGCAGCGAAAGTTCCCGCCAGGCCTTGCCCACTCATGATGGGTGTGGTGTATTTGGTAGGCAGTTTGCCTGCCATGCCAAACAGACTTCCCTGCAGGATAGCGCCAAAGGCTGGAGAGGTTGTAAAAAAACAACAGTCATAATTCTGACCAGAGTCCAGTCATACATCAAGGAATTATCGCTTGACGAATTAATGACTACTCAATGACAGTGATCCCAATATGCCCCATTTACTGATCGTACACTCCCCTACATACTTATTTGGACAGTGAAGCAAAATCTTTTAATTTGGTTCTGTTTTCTAGTATTTTGGATTTGAGATCAAATGTTTCATGATGCAACAGTACAGAATGTTTCTTACCTTTTATTTGAGGGTATTATCATACACATCTGTTTTACCATTTAGAAATTGAAGTATAATTATTTTAACAAATTCACAACATTTTTGTATTTGGTTTCCATATCCCTAGCACACAATGACTACAATAAACTTGTGACTCTACAAACTTGTTGGATGCATTTGCAGTTTGTTTTGGTTGTGTTTTGAATTATGTTGTGCCCAATAGAAATGATGGTAAATAACTGAAAGCGCGAACCACCGCATTTAATCATGGCAAGGCAACTGGAAACATTACCGAATACAAACAGTGTAGTTATTCCCTCCGCAAGGCAATCAAACAAGTAAAGCGACAGTATAGAGACAAAGTAGAGTCGCAATTCAACGGCTCAAACACAAGACCTACACAAAACACCTACACAAAACACAAAACACAAGGCCTACAGGACAATTACAGTGCCACCGACACAGCCCGCTACCAAAGACTGTAGACCAACATGAGTAAAACATTTAAACCCTCGCATTCCTAGCCGCATCCTCAGAGCATGCGCAGACCAGCTGGCTGGTGTGTTTACTGACATATTCAATCAATCTCTAACCCAGTCTGCAGTCTCCATTGTTCCTGTTCCCAAGAAAGCTAAGGTAACTGAATGAAATGACTATCGCCCCGTAGCACTCACTTCTGTCATCATGAAGTGCTTTGAGAGACTAGTCAAGGATCATATCACCTCCACTCTACCTGATACCCTAAACCCACACCAATTTGCTTACCGCCCCAATAGATCCACAGACGATGCAATCGCCATCGCATTGCTCTATCCCATCTGGACAAGAGGAATACCTATGTATTGGGGCAGCAGGTAGCCTAGTGGTTAGAGCATTGGGCCAGTAACCGAAAGGTTGCTGGATCGAATCCCCGAGCTGACAAGGTAAAAATCTGCCGTTCTGCCCATGAACAAGGCAGTTAACCCACTGTTCCCTGGTAGGCCGTCATTGTAAATTAGAATTTGTTCTTAACTGACTTGCCTCAGGAGGCTGAAGAAATTTGGCTTGTCACCTAAAACCCTTACATTCGAGGTCAGGCTGTATCACCACCTGGTACGGCAACTGCACCGTACCGCTGAAATCAGACAGTGTGGTTAGATTAACGAGATTCTTGTCTTTAAATAGCTGTAAAATAGTCATATGTTTGAGAAATTGAAGTAATAGTATTTCAAACGATTCAAAAATCGCGCCACTGGATTGAAGTGGCTGTTACGTAGGTGGGACGAATTCGTCCCAGAGAGGTTAACAGAAGAAGCTTGAATTGTTTGGGCACAGACCTGGATAGTAAGACAGAACTCTGCAGGCTATCTCTGCAGTAGATTGCAACTCTGCCCCCTTTGGCAGTTCTATCTTTGGAAAATGTTATAGTTAGGGATGGAAATTTCAGGATTTTTGGTGGCCTTCCTAAGCCAGGATTCAGACACGGCTAGGACATCTGGATTGGCGGAGTGTGCTAAAGCAGTGAATAAAACAAACTTAGGGAGGAGGCTTCTGATGTTAACATGCATGAAACCAATGCTTTTACCGTTACAAAAGTCAACAAATGAGAGCGCCTGGGGAATGGTTGTGATGCTGGGAGCTGCAGGGCCTGGGTTAACCTCTACATCACCAGAGGAACAGAGGAGGAGTAGAATAAGAGTACGGCTAAAAGCTAAAAGAACTGGTCTTCTAGTGCGTTTGGAACAGAGAGTAAAGGGTGCAGATTTCTGGGCACGGAAGGATAGATTCAGGGCACAATGTACGGACAAATGTATGGTAGGATGTGAGTACAGTGGAGGTAAGCCTAGGCATTGAGTGACGATGAGAGAGGCTTTGTCTCTAGAAGCATCATTTAATCCAAGGTGCAGTCACCGCATGTGTGGGGGGTGGAAGAACAGGGTAAGAACATGCTAAGGCATAGTGAGCAGGGCTGGAGGCTCTACAGTGAAATAAGACAACAATTACTAACCAAAACAGCAATAGACAAGCCATATTTACATTAGGGAGAGGCATGTGTAACTGAGTAATCATATGGTCCAGTGAGTAGCTAGGCAAGCTGGAGGCACAGAGATTCAGACAGCTAGCAGGCCGGGGCTAGCAGCAGGCTAGCAGATGGGCCTGAGGGGTACGTCGCAACGGGGGAGCCTGTTGAAACCCCCTCGAACGGTTACGTCAGCAGACCAGTCGTGATGGATCGGCGAGGTAATTAAAGCCCAGGAATTGCTTGATAGATCTATTCGGCTAGCCGGGAGATGGGCCTAGATTCGAGGCTAGCTCCAGGCTAACTGGTGCTTGCTTCGGGACAGAGACATTAGCCAGGAGTAGCTACTCAGATAGCAGCTAGCTAACTGTGATGATCTGGAGTAAAGGTTGAGAGCTTGTGGTAGGAATCCGGAGATATGGTGGAGAAAAGCAGTCCGATATGCTCTGGGTTGATATTGCGCTGTGCAGGCTGGCAGGAGTTGACCAGGCTGAAGCTGGCAGATGTCCCAGTTAGCGGTGATGGCTAACTGACAACTAGCGAGTAGCTGGCTAGCTTGAAGGGGGTTACGGTTCTAAAGTATAAAAAATAGCGGATTCATACCGCATTGGGTGAGGTGGGTTGCAGGGGAGTATGTTCAGTCCGTAGATGGAAAAATTAGATAAAAAATATATACGAAGAAAGAAACGATATATACAAGGGACGGGACAAGACAATCAAAACATCCCACTGTTACGCCAGCGTGGATTCCCTAATATATTCTTGATATTCTTCTTAGGGCTAGACCCCTTTTTTCTCCACTTCCTGTCTGAATGACGTGCCCAAAGTAAACTGCCTGAAGCTCAGGCCCTGAAGCTAGGATATGCATATAACTGGTACCATTGGAAAGAAAACACTTTGAAGTTTGTAGAAATGTTAAAATAATGTAGGAGAATATAACACAATAGATATGGTAGGAGAAAATCCAAAGAAAAACCAACCAGAATTATTTTTTGAGAGAGACCCTCCTCTTCGAATTGCAAGAGAAAGGTCATATTGAAAATGTGCTCCCTGGATTCCTATGGCTTCCACAGGGTGTCAGCAGTCTACGTCCAAGGTTTCAGGCTTGTAACTTAAAAAACGAAAAGGAAATATCAGTTTTAGTAGAGGGACACAGTCTTGGAAATTCGTGTTTGTGCGCGCCATGAAGACATTATGCACCTGCTAAAATTCCTAGCGAACATACTTCTTTCCGAAATAAATGTTATAGTTTGATTACATTTTAAGGTACTGAGTAGTAAATAGAAACGTATTTTGACTTGTTGAAACAAAGTTTAGGAGTAGATTTTCGGATTCCTTTCTCTGCAAGTTGAACGAGTGGATTACTCAAATCGATGGCGCCAACTAAACAGACTTTTTGGGATATAAAGAAGGATTTTATCTAACAAAACGACACTACATGTTTTAGCTGGGACCCTTTGGATGATACATCAGAGGAAGATTTTCAAATAGTAAGTGAATATTTAATCATTATTTGTGAATGTATGACACCTGTGCACATGGAAAAATATTTTGATGTGGGGCGCGGACCTCAAACAATCGCATGGCATGTTTTCGCTGTAATAGCTACTGTAAATCGGACATTGCAGTTAGATTAACAATAATTTAAAGGGGTATACACACATGGAATTTTAGAAATGTTATTTTCTGAGTTTTAATTAAAAACGTTAATTATTTTGGATAGAGTAATGTTTTGGGAACCTGAGATACAACATGTAGGAAATGTTGATGTTTTTTAAAATTTGTCTAATATGGTAATAAACACTTCTGTGAAGGGGTGGTATGACTCTTGACCTCTATCATGGCGTTCCTTTGCGGTCTGATCAGCCTTATGGGAGGGCCATTTGGATAGTGAATTTAAGGTCATTTGTGATACGGATTTTAACGAAATTTGTATAACTGATAATTAGGATGTAGTTTAAAGTTCTTAGACATATCTGTAATTTAAGCACATGAGATGGCAGTGTAAGATATTGAGGACAACAAGGCTGTGAAATTGATATAATAAGTATTATTATATTTTGTTGTTGTTGAACAAGGTTATTAAGTTAGCAAGAATACGTTTAATAATGGTATACTTATTTTAAGTATTTAGGATATATTTTAAGTCTGAAGGAGTAAGAACAAATGAAGAAAAGATTTTGGTTGTTCAACTTCTGGATATCAGACAGTGGGAAGACTGTCTGCTCCATTGGTTTGGAAACATGAGATGTCGGGAGAGCAGGCATTTATTCCAATCCTGAACTCCAGGTTATGTATAGATAACCTGTTGAATGATTCTGTTGAATGTGGTTGTCATCCCAAAGAAAGCCTGAGGCCATAAAATAGATTACTCCCACCTTTGAAGACTTGGTAGAGGGGGGTGTAATTAGAGAAAGTGATACATAGTGCAATTCTCCAAGGTTTTGGCCAAGAGAGCAGCCCCAGTTGGGAATTCTGCCATAAGAGGAATGGTAACCACTTCTGGTAAACCTATTACACATGCTCAGTTGATTTTGAATTTATTAGATTATGTACTTTTACCAGAGAAGTTAGCTATTTGTAAGTGTGAGGTTCCTATTAAAGAGATGGATAAAATTAGCAATAGCAACAGAAAGGCAGATAAAGAAAAGAAAAAGACAAGCTTTAAACCACAGACACCAACACAGCAATATTTGAAAAAGGAAGTAAACATAGATAAAACCCCACTAAAAGATAGTCAGTCTAGAGCACCAGTAAAGGAGATTTCTAAATGGGAAAAGTTAGGAGCTGTCTATACTGAGGGAATTTGGTATAAGGATAAGTTGCCCATACTACCTAAGTCATTGTTTAGATATGCAGCAATATTGATGCATGGGCAAAGCCATGTATCAACAGGCGGGATGATGGAAAGAATTAGGTAACATTGATGGAAAGAATTAGGTAACATTTCGTAGCATAAGTGATAACAAATTACTTACAAAAAATGTTTTGTTCAAGGTGTGTTAGATGTGCATAGAAAAATCATCAAGGTAGAGGATGAGCACCACTGGGAGAATACCCCTCAGGTAGAATATCCATTCCAGCAATTAGAAATGGACTTCATTGATATATGTTATAACCTATTCCAGAGTGAGGGAAAGAAGGGTGTTTAGCAATAATCGATAAGAATAGTAATGGGTAGAAGCGTTACCAACTTACTTGGTGGACATGATTATGGTAGCTAAAATAATAGGTCAAGATATAATCCCTAGAGTGGTATACTAGGATCTATTTATTTAAATAATGGAATACAATTTAGCTAATCAGGCAGAGCCTATAGAATGCCAGAGTTGGGGAGATTAGAACAAGCAGACATAGAAGTTGAAGATATACTAGCAGAACACATGAGAAGACTGTTTGTTAACCATACCCGTATGTCCAAGATTTTGTGTCCAACAGGTGAATTACAGGAGAAGGTGATTTACGCAATACAGCCTGGAGACTGGGTGTGGATCCAGTCCCTGAGGAGGAAAGACTGGAAACAGCCCTGTTGGGAAGGACCCTACCAGGTTCTGTTAACTACCGCCTTTGCCATTAGAATAGCTGAGAGAGCCACTTGGGTCCACGTTACCCACTGCAAGAAGGTAGGAACACATACAAGCACTACTGATCACACACAGAGTTAGGAGAAGAACCGAGTACCAATAGGGTTCGGGGGTTACCTCCTTAACGAAGATTCCCCAACCCGACCTATCATCACTGTGTGTGCTCCTAGAGTGTGAGTATGGGGTGATTCCGTGCAGATAGGCTACAGGCAGAAGAGGGTTGGTGGTTTTTGGGAATATGGGGGACCCTAATCTGCATCATAGTATTAATAATATTTTTGATACATCCAGATCCACCATCAGTCGGCATAAATCGTACTGAATCTCTACAATTTTTGAGAAGCAAAAGACAAACTACTCAAAATAAGGACAGGCAAGGAAGAGTAACCTATAAAATAGGGGTTAGAGAAGGACAAAACGCAAGGTTTAAGATGAGGATACTAAATATGACTAACGGGGGGGGGGGGGGGGGGGGGGCACTGTTATAATGAGATAAATGATGACAACACTCCCTTATATCTGTGTCAACCAACTAGGTCTATGTGTTCCTGGTCCCAGGTGTTTAAACACACAGGGGGAAGGGAATATGAGACTAATATTTGGAAATGGACTGCACGGTGGGGTGTTGGAACGGAATAAGGATATTCCCTCATGTATGTTGGGGATAGTAGTAACTATACAAAATGTAACTAGTAATGACATGCAAATGATGTATATGGCATGTGCTGATGAGTATGGCAAGGATACCTGCATATCATTTCAGTTGACAGACACTACAGTGATAGACCCCGTAGTAAATCCGTTATTAGGAATTGATAATTCAGGTGGAAAATACTTTGGTTCCACTAGTCTACCTGATGTGAAGGATTTCCTTCTCCAAGAAAGGAACCAAGGGGAGATAGAAGGGATACCAGATGAAAATCTCTGGTTAAAATGGATGAATTACACGGCTAGGGCTCTGGGCCAAACTAATTGTTACGCATGTTCTACTGGGTGACCAACTATGTTGACGGCTCCAATGCCACAGACTATGCTCTCTTGTGTGTTAGACTTAGGATCTAATCAGGAGGAGGTAAACTGTACAGGGATGGGGTTGGCCAGATTAAAGAGTGCAGCCAATCCACCTCAGTTCACTCTAACTCCTGGAGAGTATCAGTGTTATAGACACAGGAATGGCAGTAGGGATTTGGGATATTTTAATGGATGTAAGACAGTAGTGAATGTGACAGACTTAGATTCGGAAGTACAGGAGAAGATTCTTAACCTTACTGCACCTATAACTGATGTATGGTGGGCATGTTCCGACCAAGGACGCATAAGGCAGATGTTACCAAAAGAGTGGGTAGGTACATGCGCCCCGGTGTTATTGGTTCAACCAGTAGGGATTAGTCATCAAAGGCCAGTGGTGAGTAAAATAGTAAGAAATAAGAGAGGTCTGGTTTTAGATGAGGGTAGCCCCATATGGATGGATCCATAGGGATCCCTAGAGGGGTACCAGATGAATACAAGGCTTTGAATCAAATAGGTGAAGGGTTCACAACTACTTTCTTTTGGTGGGTTACGATAAATAAGAATGTGGATTGGATAAACTATATCTATTATAATCAGCAAAGATTTGTAAATCAAACTAGAGATGCAGTGAAGGGAATCTCTGACCAATTAGCCACCACCTCCCTCATGACTTGGCAAAATAGGTTGGCTCTTGATATGTTATTGGCAGAGAAGGGCGGGGTTTGTAGAATGGTGGGGGGGGGGGGTCATTGCTGTACTTTTATTCCAAATAATACATCACCAGAGGGGACTGTAACTAGAGCCTTGGCTGGGTTAACTGCACTAAGTGAAGAATGGGCTGAAAACTCAGGGGTGAATACATCTATGACCGGATGGTTTGATAAAATGTTTGGCAAATGGAAAACTATAGTAGCTACTATTGTGGGGGCGATTTTGTTTGTATGGGTATGCTGGTATTATGTGGTTGTTGTTTTATTCCCTGTGTCCGAGGTTTGGTGAGTAAGGCGTTGGAGAATGCAGTGACTCAACAGATGATGAGGTACGGACCCATCACAGAGTCTGAATGAGATACAGATCTAGACCTGATGGACACCGTTGTCACATTCAATTCTGAGGAGCCGGAACTTAATGAGACAATTTTCAATGTTTAGAGACTGTTTATTCAATGAAGATCATGATAAAAAATCCTGACCAGAAGAGTTATGATTGGAAGTAGTATTAAACAGACATCGATGAGCAAATTATGTATATACATTTAATGGTTTGATTTGGTATGATTTAATTTTTTATAAAAATTGAAGTATCAGAGTGTAACATTTAGTCAAGGGGTGGATTGTTAAGATAATTTGTATGTGTTAGAATAATGACTTAACTGTTCCACTCTGTTATTATAGAATAGGGAGATAGGTTTAGGAATAATGGGATGATAAAATTAGCATATGGGGAGATCGGTTAGGATTGTAAAGCTTTGAGGTTATATTCCTTAGTAGGGATGTAAACTGAGTGAAGTTGTGGTTTAGGTAAAAGAAAAACATTGTATAGGTTTCAAACCAAGAGGGTCATAAAGGGGGATGGGAGGTGAAAGCCTTGAAGAATGTGGCAAGTTCTTATTGTTCTTTGTGGTGAGTGGAAAAGTACTGGTTGTTGGAGAAGGGAGTGGTCTAAAGATAAGAAAGTGTTTGTATTATAAAAGACTGAGTCTTAATTTTTGACTTTAGAACGTTCTCTGAATAAACTGTACAGACCTTTTGCAGAAAGCTGAGTCCTTGCCTAATTATTCTTAACCTGTTGGGGCTAGGGGGCAGTATTTGCACGGCCGGATAAAAAACGTACCCAATTTAATCTGGTTACTACTCTTGCCCAGTAACTAGAATATGCATATAATTGTTTGATTTGGATAGAAAACAACCTCAAGTTTCTAAAACTGTTTGAATGGTGTCTGTGAGTATAACAGAACTCATTTGGCAGGCCAAAACCTGAGAAGATTCCAAACAGGAAGCGCTCTCTCTGACCATTTCATGGCCTTCTTGATCATCTCTAACCAAAACAGGGGATCTCTGGCATGACGTGACACTTCCTACGGCTCCCATAGGCTCTCAGAACCCGGGAAAAAGCTGAATGATGTAATTCCAGCCCCTGGCTGAAAAACATTAGCGCCTTTGGTAAGTGGTCTATCAGAGGACAATGAGACTGGGGCGCACGTGCCCGAGCTGACACCATGTTTACTTTCTCTCTCTTTGAACGAAAACAACCACTCCCGGTCGGAATATTATCGCTTTTTTACGAGAAAAATGGCATAAAAATTGATTGTAAACAGCGGTTGACATGCTTCGAAGTACGGTAATGGAATATTTAGAATTTTTTTGTCACGAAATGCGTCGGGCGCGTCACCCTTATTTACCCTTCGGATAGTGTCTTGAACGCAAGAACAAAACGCCGCTATTTGGATATAACTATGGATTATTTGGGACCAAACCAACATTTGTTATTGAAGTAGAAGTCCTGGGAGTGCATTCTGACGAAGAACAGCAAAGGTAATAACATTTTTCTTATAGTAAATCTGACTTTGGTGAGGGTTAAACTTGGTGGGTGTCTAAATAGCTAGCCCTGTGATGCCGGGCTATCTACTTAGAATATTGCAAAATGTGCTTTCACCGAAAAGCCATTTTAAAATCGGACATAGCGAGTGCATATAGGAGTTCTGTATCTATAATTCTTAAAATAATTGTTATGTTTTTGTGAACGTTTATCGTGAGTAATTTAGTAAATTCACCGGAAGTGTTCGGTGGGAATGCTAGTCACATGCTAGTCACATGCTAATGTAAAAAGCTGTTTTTTTATATAAATATGAACTTGATTGAACAAAACATGCATGTATTGTATAACATAATGTCCTAGGTGTGTCATCTGATGAAGATCATCAAAGGTTAGTGCTGCATTTAGCTGTGGTTTGGGTTTATGTGACATTATATGCTAGCTTGAAAAATGGGTGTCTGATTATTTCTGGCTGGGTACTCTGCTGACATAATCTAATGTTTTGCTTTCGTTGTAAAGCCTTTTTGAAATTGGACAGTGTGGTTAGATTAACGAGAGTCTTGTCTTTAAAATGGTGTAAAATAGTCATATGTTTGAGAAATTGAAGTAATAGCATTTCTAAGGTATTTGAATAACGCGCAACGGGATTACACTGGCTGTTGAGTAGGTGGGACGCAACCCAGTGTTTTACAAACCTTGGGGATTAGTCAAGGCTTATTGATTGTTAATTATTATCCTTGGGATTCGAAAATTCCCGTAACAAAGCCCCTTAGATATTCTCACAGAGCAAATTTGCACAAAAAAAGCACACATTTGTAAATCCCAAACTCTAAAAGTAATTAGAAAGGTAGATACAAAAGGCAGTAATCAAGTGACATGACCAAATTTTAATCGACTGAAAATAGAAGTGATTATAAAAATTCACGACAATTGATTGAATAATAAAACATAAAAAATACATATATAAAAATATTTTCCCAATCGAAAAATACATCTACAAAATTATCAATTTATTATAATCCATAAGAATTTACAAGGGCGCACTGTAGCCTGCACGTAGCCCAGATAGGTTACTTGAACTAACGCCCAGTGGACCTGCAGTCCCAAGTTATTTTACTGTATATCCTACAAACACCGCTTCCAGCTGCCTCATGGTGGCGATTTGACATATTCCATAATTAAAAATCCTCCTGTGACGAAAGGGGTCAAATTAAGATTGAACATATGTATGCATCCTAATAGCAGCAGTGGCATTACCCAAGTGAGTGCTACACAAGTGGTAGTGCAAGACTAGCCAGCTAAATGTCTACAAAGGAGCATGACAAGGTGCGCAGCTGAAGCTACTGACCTGTCTGTCTCTGACTCCGACCAGCTGTGATCGAGATGCTTCCACCACTCAGACCATCGATGCTTCCTTCGCTCATACATCCAAACAACTCTCTGGTCCATGATCTCTTCAGACCTCTTTATTTTCATAATTAGCCTGATTTATTTTTCTTGAACTGCCTGTACACGCAATTCAGCTTTTAGCTGCCATATACTGTATACTGAAATAAAGCTAAACTCAGTTATAGTTATCCTGCTAGTTGGAGGTGGAGTGGAGGCTGCTGTGGGGAGGATGGCTTATAATAATGGCTGCTACGGCGTAAATGGAATGGCATCAAACATGTGTTTGATGACATCTGTGAGGAAAAATTATGTATTTACCTGATTTATTTGATATTAATGGTTAACAATTAATATTTAACTAATAGTAAGACATTTCTGTTCTACTAGTCTCTGTGTTTTTATGGTCTCCACTCCGCTAATCTGGGCGTATGGTCACCAGAGATGGCTTGAGCTGACAAATTAGTTAAAGACTGCATTACATAGACAAGAATGTGTTTTACTAGAGATAGCTTAGAAGTAGAACAATCCCTCATTGTCTCAAAATCATTCTTGCATCTGGGAAACTAAATCAGGGTGGGGTTAAGACAACAACCCACGTGCAGATAATGACAGGATGAACCCAGAGTGGCTTATGATGCCCCAATCTGCATGGGATGTGTGGATCCAATCATGACTAAGCATTTTTAGTGTCAGCTATATATAGTATTCTGCATTTGTGTAAAGGTTAGGTTACTCGGTCCAACACTCAAGGGTGTGAGGTCGACCAAGCTCACTATTGCAATAATTAATCGATATTGAATAATATGATTGTTTGAATAAATGACAAAGTCTCTCTCACTTGATTAGAATATTCCACGACACATCCCACCTATTCCACTCCAGACATTACCACGAGCCCATTTTCCACAACCACCTGCGTTGTGAATTCCCCCCAAAAACGAATACCTTACTGTTGTACTTGTCATTCTTGCACTAACACTTGTCTTATCTTACTAGCACTGATTTTACTGATAGATGCTTTATTGAGGAATGTTATTATTTGCAATGACTGTGATATGTGGTTGTTCTATCTACCTTAGTTGAATGCACTGACTGTAAGTCACCCTGGATAAGAGCGTCTGCTAATGACCAACATGTAAAGTCTTAAATAAAGACATACTGTAGTATGAGGGTGAGGGTGCTGAGGCCTAGTTCTACTTTCAGGACAACTCAGAGGATTGAAGGGGAAAAGATTTGACACGTTAAAAAGGGGGAGGAAGGAGGCAAAAAAGGGACACTAGAAAGGCTGGAAAAACTCACAGTTTATGATGACAATCTTGATCATGGTCAACGTGAAAAAGGGGAGGGGTGCCATCTCTATTTTAACCAAAATGGCTGTCAGAAGAAACACCACCAAAATCACTGCCAGGCTGCCCATGATCCGAAACTTCTGAGGAATCCTGTGAGTTAGAGAGTTGGAGTGAAATATTTAAGGTCAATCTTAAGCTTATTACAAGTGTTTCTCCTGCCTAGTACACTTTTCACACTACAGAGCAGAGGTGGGCCAAGCTGAAATGCAATGGCCTGGCTACGCATCCACTGTAGTTGCTGGAACCGTGCTAGAAAGGACAATGTGAAAAGAAAATATCTGCTCTAGTACAGTGCAGCTTGGGTCGGCACGATAGTGTAAAAAGGGCACAATCGTCTAAGTTGAACCCCAAAGGAAATCTAAACATGCCTGCTCAATACATGCACACATGATCATATTAGAAGTCCAGCAAAAGATTAAAGTCCTACTCCAGTCAAAGATTGTCTATTATATTTGCAAGATACTTCTAGTGACTGCTCTAATAATGGAAATATATGTCCTCAAAGATGGAAGGCAGGCGGGAGGAGGAGAGATCAGGTGGGACCATTCTAGCCAATGAGAGGGCCAAAACTTCACATTTGATGCTTTTTAGCAATTTTCACATAGACTTGATTGTGTGTTTTGGATAATTGTCTTGCTGCACGACCGAAACTACGCTTTAGCTTCAGCTCACAGACGGATGGCCTGACATTCTCCTGTAGAATTCTCTGATACAGAGCAGAATTCATGGTTCCTTCTATTAAGGCAAGTCTTCCAGGTCCTGAGGCTGCAAAGCAACCCCACACCATCACACTACCACCACCATGCTTGACTGTTGGTATGAGGTTCTTACTGTGGAATGCAGTGTTTGGTTTTCGCCAGACATAACGGGACCCATCTTGCCCTTGTGTGTGTACATGACTGCATTTATACTTGGTATATTGTTTTTCAACAGGAAAAGTTAAAAGATAGCTGTAGTGTGTCTTCAAGATGTAACTTTTGGAGTAGGACTTTAATGCATTAGGAAATATGTGGGTGGGGTGGTGGACAAACCTTTGATGCAGGACTGAGTTGAGACAGGTGAAGGCCAGTAAAGGCACCATGGCACAAAGTGTCATTACGTTATTGAACTTGGCTTCCAAAAGGCTACGGTTGTCCCCTTCTCCCCCAGTCCCATTGCCTGACAGGTTGGTGCCCATTTGGGAGGGGTCTCTGAGACGGCTGGTAAAATACTGTAGAGAAAGAGGACAGCCACTTAATTTTTGTTAATTGCTGATGTGTGGTGATAGTTCTGGCGCAACATGTCTGCCATGCATCTCCTTTGTGGGTGCTATCCATTTTTAGTGGATGAAATACAATAATGTATAAAATATTCTATTATCTAAAGCACTTTGAGCATGCTATAAAATGCTATTTAATTTAAAACCATCATTAATTATTATAATGAGTAGATTAGGGGTTATCAGTATTTTTGTTAATTATCATTGGCTATCAAGAAGATCTGAAAAGTAAGACTTGAGACATTTAGAAATGGATACAGGCATTGTATCATTGAAATGTATTCTTTAATTATTCACACTCTTAAAGTAGATGATAAAACAATATTGTGTGCTCTACCATGGTGGCTGTCATAAAGAAGTTCCATGGCAGGAGAGTTCCTAAGCCCAGCATGAAAAAGATCAGCCATACGCCATTGTTTCTGTTGGATGACAGAGGAGAGGAAACTAGGGTTACAGACTTTATTTGTAATTTGACAAAAACAAGCCATATTATGTAGGCCCACAGAAATTATAAAGGTAGAATGGTAATTACTTGAATGTTATGATACAAAATGTGGGGGATTCAATTAGTAATTTCTGCGGGACTATGTGAAACCACTGGGGGAACCCTGGACGTCTGACTGACCTCAAGGTGAGCACGCTAACCACAGTCCCTAAAGAGTTAACTCCCTTAGGGGAACTCGTAACACACTTCCAATCCAAAGGCTAACATAGAGGTTACATTATCATTTGGTGCAAAGAAGTAACCAAGTGTGTTACAGAAACTTGATACTGTATCTGAGGGCGCATTGTGAAAATGTCACCAAACACATTGAACACATAAAGGAGGCTGCTACTCACTTGTCTTTTGGCTCGTGGACGGACATTATTTATCTTGAATGATTACTATCACCCTTTTCCACACTTCAGCACCAAACCTGAAAGAAATGGGTTGGATTGAAACACATTTCATGTTTTTTCCCTTTAGTCATGTCAAGGAATTACAAGAAAACAAACTCATATTATTGCCTGTTATTTTATCAACTACGTTAGAGAAAAAAGACAAAGAGGGTTTTAGGAACTTACACTGGGTTAGTGGAATAAAAAATAATATTTTAATGAATATGGGGCTATGAGATCTGAAAACTAGGGTTAGACTACATTTCCACAGTGCTGAAACTTCAATTGAATGCCTGAAATGAAGATCTGCTGACTCTTTGGATGCAATTCAGTAGCATACTGACTAATAGCCTAGGCTACAGTTTTTTTTGCTCCTGTACAATGTAAGATTGATATTCTTAATATTACCAAACATCGAGGCATTAGACAGAGAGAGCATCATGCAATGTGATAATGATAAAAAAGTTACAGCAACAGACTCAGTATCATCAACTACCCATTTCCTAGACAGTTGTCAAGATCTTCTTATTTTTTTAAATTGAGAGGTAGGCTAATGGACATTCTAAGAACTCAGATGTTGACTCCTCCCAAAATCTGGGAAGCCTTCACTCCTCCCAGCGCAACTATGTGTGCGTTTCAGCGCCTTATAGTGACTAACTGGAGCTATCTTAATGTCTACTCTGCCCCACAGCCTCCCGACACGCTTTTCCATATTCCCCACACTACGGGGAAGAGAGCTGTGATGTATCAAAAGAATAACAACTTAAAATGAATAAGCTACATTATTTTTCTCTATCTGCTGTATGGGCCTCATTACATTTTCAATTGGGATCTGTAGGCTATAGCATCTCACAAGGTAGCCTACTGTGTTCATTCTAACAATGTGCAATCCAACCTTATCAATAACTTCCTTCCTTCACCTTTTTCATTGCCCTGTGTCTCTGGGGTGAAATCAATGAGAACCACACCTCCCTGTCTCTCTCTATCGCTCTCTCTCTGTCCCTCCCTCTCTCTCTCTGTCCCTCCCTCTGTCCTGTAATGGTCTGGGTGTAGCTCTCTCTGTCCCTCCCTCTCTCATGCATGCATGTTCACAGACCTTTTTTCTTTAAAAACCGTCTCCTTTTCTCAAATTTAGCCTAGGTCTTGTGTTCCTCTGGTTAGCAAATGCAACAAAAGCACAATGCAACTCATCAACTCACTAAACTGATTGTGTAATGGTCTCGGTGTAGCTGGTGCAGAGGAGTCAGACGCAGGACAGCAGAGATGAGTAATAAAAGTAACTTTAAGTAATACCAAGCCCACACAAAAGGACCGAAATACATAAAACAAACACGCACAAAAACCATGGGGAAACAGAGGGTTAAATAATTAACATGTAATTGGGGAATTGAAATCAGGTGTCTAAAACACAGTCAAAACAAATGGAAAATGAAACGTTGACCGCTGAACGCCGCCCGAACAAGGAGAGGGACCGACTTCGGCGGAAGTCGTGACAGTATCAAATCAAATCAAATTTATTTATATAGCCCTTCTTACATCAGTTGATATCTCAAAGTGCTGTACAGAAACCCAGGCTAAAACCCCAAACAGCAAAAACCCCAAACACCTCCCCGAGCACTTTTGTGACCACCCCTTGAGAGCCCTCTGTTGCCACGAAATAGTGGGGTCATGACAGGCCAACCAGAGTAGGCCCAGCACCACTGGAAACGCAGGAGAATCAATAAGGAAAAAACGAATTCTCTCCTTGTGACCCTCCTGCATCACCATGCCCAGTGGAGCGGTGGCCTCCCTAATTAGCCCTGACCCTAATGGTCGACTATCAAGGGCGTGCACAGGGAAGGGCATGTCCACAGGAAGAATAAGGATCTCTAAACTATGGGCAAATGCTCTGTCAATAAAATTCCCAGCTGCGCCTGAATCTACGAGCGCCTTATGCTGGGAATGCGGGGAAAACTCAGGAAAATGTATAAACAAAAACATGTGAGCAACAGGGGGCTCTGAGTGAGCCTGGTGCAGACTTACCTGGGGTGACACGAGAGTGCCCTGCCTGCTGTCTCGACTTCCAGAGGAACCTCCCCAGCACCTCTGTGGCCACAGATGGTACAGGGAACGGCCCCTCCTCCGGTTGCAATACATGCTGCACCTCCCAGCTCCATGGGCATCGGAGCGGTGGTGCTGGGGGATGGAACTGACAGGCCCTGATCCAGATGTCCGTGGGTAGCCAGCAGGTTATCCAGCCGGATGGACAGGTCCACCAGCTGGTCAAACGTCAGAGTGGTATCCCTGCAGGCCAACTCCCGATGGACGTCCTTGCGCAGACTGCACCGGTAGTGATCGATCAGGGCCCTGTCCTTCCATCCCGCGCTGGCGGCCAGGGTCCGGAAGTCCAAGGCGAACTCCTGTGCGCTCCTCGTCCCCTGCCTCAAGTGGAACAGACGTTCACCCGCCGCCCTCAGGCGGGTGGTCAAAAACTGCCCGAAAGCGATGGGTGAACTCCGCGTAATGGTACAACATTGCTTCTCCTTCCCCCCATACGGCGTTGGCCCACTCCAGGGCTTTCCCTGAGAGACAGGAGACGAGGGCGGACACGCTCTCACATCCCGAAGGAGCTGGGTGGACGGTCGCCAGGTAGAGTTCCAGCTGGAGTAGGAACGCCTGGCATCTGGCAGCTGTCCCATCATACTCCCTCGGGAGCGTGAGCCGAATCCCACTAGGACCGGGTGAAGGAGGGGTGGTGGCTGTCTCCTCCTCTCTCCCATCGGTCCATCGTCTGCAGCACGCGATCCATGGCGGTGCCGAGATGTTGCAACATGGTCGCATGCTGCTGGACGCATTCCTCGACTGCATAAGGGGGGTTGTCTGCTCCTGCTGACTCCATTTAGAGGTGCGTGTTTCTGTAATAGTCTGGGTCTAGCTGGTGCAGAGGAGTCAGGTGCAGGACAGCAGAGATGAGTAATAAAAGTAACCTTACTCAAAATTACCAAATACATTAAGTAATACCAAGCCCACACAAAAGGACTGAAATAAATAAAACAAACACGCACAAAAACCATGGGGAAAACAGAGGGTTTAATAATGAACATGTAATTGGGGAATTGAAACCAGGTGTGTAAAACAAAGACAAACCAAATGGAAAATGAAAAGTGGATCGGGCGATGGCTAGAAGGCTGGTGATATCGACCGCAGAACGCCGCCCGAACAAGGAGAGGGACCGACTTCGGCGGAAGTCGTGACAGATTGTTTTAGCCTACATTGTAGACTGGGTTTAGGCTTGTCTTACCTTATTATCACCCCTAAACCCCCCTGGGAGAATAGACAATTTGCCTTCAATACACATCATCATTCAGGACCCTGGCATGTCTGAGTGATGCAGGTCAAGTGATGATCAGATTAACATGTAAGTAGAATTTGAGTAGAATGCTGTCTGTGTAGAGAGAGTTAGAGCAGCTAAAGGGGGCTCAATCCTATATGATCCTGTGGTGCAGAGGCAAGTGCTCTACTCCCTGCACCTACGGGACTTGAGCGTCAGCAGTAGAGCACTCACATATGCCGTGCTACACATGTATCAAGACAATTATGTGTTGCGCAAAAGTACTGTGCATGTAGTAGGCTAGGCTATATTGATCAGTCAGACAGGATGCAGATGTAAAAATCTAAACAAATAGTTTAGGTGTATAAACGCAATAACCCTACCCTCCAAGCCTCTAAACATTACACGGCAAGCAAAGGAGTATAGAGTCCACTATCATTTGGTCAACCAATAGCCTACGTATAGCCTTGTCTACACTGTGCAAAATCAGGAAAGCTCTCTCTTAAAAACACATGAACTGTGCACTAAAATCCGAATGCATTGTTGGTCTACAGCACACAGTACACTGTACCATGACCTGCAAGGCATCAATGTTGCATAATTCTACATACATTTTCCTGTCGCAGTTGTATTTACACAGACCTTAGCTCCAAATCAAACATATACAACTATCTCAAGTCAGTAGGAGTAGTCATGTCTGACGCAACAGCATGGAATGATGTTGCTGGCAGGTTTGAGTTGAGTGAAAGCTGTGTGAGGTTAAGCTAGGAGTTAGGCCTACATTAAGGAATTTAACTCTGGATAAGATCCCATGTGATATCAGAAAGAAATAGGTATGAGGGGTTGCGTTGCAAAGACAGGTGGCAGTCCTTGTGAAATATCAAAATGTGTAAGCTCAACGATGGACGAATGCCTCACCCAAGCAAAATAACATTTGCCCTATTGAATAAAAGGTACATGCAGTACAAGTTTTTGTGAAAGCAAGTAGAGCTTTTTTGAAAGAAAACCTAAAATCATGAGGGAGGCCCTCCTAATCTTTTTTAATCCAAACTGAGATGAATAGTAGCCAGATCATGGCTAGGCTAACTCTTAGAGAATCTTAAGTGATGAGCAATTGTGGTTGATCTTGCCTATTCAAAGACTAATACAAAAAAAGGTTGGCCTAATATTTAATAAAGGGCCTAATCTTTTATATAATTTAAGTAGCCTAATCTTTAACAACATAGGTGCTATTGCGTTCTCAGCATTGGCCAGTTTTGGTCTCTGACCTCCTCCCTATAGGCTATTTCATTGTCGTCGGTGAACAGGCCTACTACTGTTGTGTCGTCTGCAAACTTAATGATGGTGTTGGAGTCGTGCTTGGCTACCCTGTCATGGGGAAACAGGGAGTACAGGAGGGGACTAAGCACGCACCCATGAGGGGCCCAGGTGTTTTCAGGATCAGTGTGGCAGTTGTGTTGTTACCTACATTTACATTTACGTCATTTAGCAGACGCTCTTATCCAGAGCGACTTACAAGTTGGTGCATTCACCTTATGATATCCAGTGGAACAACCACTTTACAATAGTACATCTATATCTTTTTTGGGGGTGGGAGGGATAGGATTACTTTATCCTATCCCAGGTATTCCTTAAAGAGGTGGGGTTTCAGCTGTCTCCGGAAGGTGGTGATTGACTCCGCTGTCCTGGCGTCGTGAGGGAGCTTGTTCCACCATTGGGGTGCCAGAGCAGCGAATAGTTTTGACTGGGCTGAGCGGGAACTGTGCTTCCGCAGAGGTAGGGAGGCAAGCAGGCCAGAGGTGGATGAACGCAGTGCCCTTCTTTGGGAGGAGGGACTGATCAGAGCCTGAAGGTACAGAGGTGCCGTTCCCCTCACAGCTCCGTAGGCAAGCACCATGGTCTTGTAGCAGATGCGAGCTTCAACTGGAAGCCAGTGGAGTGTGCGGAGGAGCGGGGTGACGTGCGAGAACTTGGGAAGGTTGAACACCAGACGGGCTGCGGCGTTCTGGATGAGTTGTAAGGGTTTAATGGCACAGACAGGGAGCCCCGCCAGCAGCAAGTTGCAGTAATCCAGACGGGAAATGACAATTACCTGGATTAGGACCTGCGCCGCTTTCTGTGTAAGGCAGGGTCGTACTCTGCGAATGTTGTAGAGCATGAACCTACAGGATCGGGTCACCGCCTTGATGTTAGCTGAGAACGACAGGGTTGTCCAGGGTCACGCCAAGGCTCTTAGCACTCTGGGAGGAGGACACAATGGAGTTGTCAACCGTGATGGCGAGATCATGGAACGGGCAGTCCTTCCCCGGGAGGAAGAGCAGCTCCGTCTTGCCGAGGTTCAGCTTGAGGTGATGATCCGTCATCCACACTGATATGTCTGCCAGACATGCAGAGATGCGATTCGCCACCTGGTTATCAGAAGGGGGAAAGGAGAAGATTAATTGTGTGTCGTCTCCATAGCAATGATAGGAGAGACCATGTGAGGATATGACAGAGCTAAGTGACTTGGTGTATAGCGAGAATAGGAGAGGGCCTAGAACTGAGCCCTGGGGGACACCAGTGGTGAGAGCACGTGGTGCGGAGATGGATTCTCGCCACGCCACCTGGTTGGAGCGACCTGTCAGGTAGGATGCAATCCAAGAGTGAGCCTTGCCGGAGATGCCCAACTCGGAGAGGGTGGAAAGGAGGATCTGATGGTTCACAGTATCAAATGCAGCAGATAGGTCTAGAAGGATGAGAGCAAAGGAGAGAGAGTTAGCTTTAGCAGTGCGGAGAGCCTCCGTGACACATTCTCGCCACGCCACCTGGTTGGAGCGACCTGTCAGGTAGGATGCAATCCAAGAGTGAGCCTTGCCGGAGATGCCCAACTCGGAGAGGGTGGAAAGGAGGATCTGATGGTTCACAGTATCAAATGCAGCAGATAGGTCTAGAAGGATGAGAGCAAAGGAGAGAGAGTTAGCTTTAGCAGTGCGGAGAGCCTCCGTGACACAGAGAAGAGCGGTCTCAGTTGAATGGCCAGTCTTGAAACCTGACTGATTTGGATCAAGAAGGTCATTCTGAGAGAGATAGCAAGACAGCTGGCCAAGGACGGCACGCTCAAGAGTTTTGGAGAGAAAAGAAAGAAGGGATACTGGTCTGTAGTTGTAGACATCGGAGGGATCGAGTGTAGGTTTTTTGAGAAGGGGTGCAACTCTTGCTCTCTTGAAGACGGAAGGGACGTAGCCAGCGGTCAAGGATGAGTTGATGAGCGAGGTGAGGTAGGGGAGAAGGTCTCCGGAAATGGTCTGGAGAAAAGAGGAGGGGATAGGGTCAAGCGGGCAGGTTGTTGGGCGGCCGGCCATCACAAGTCGCAAGATTTCATCTGGAGAGAGAGGGGAGAAAGAGGTCAAAGCATAGGGTAGGGCAACGTGAGCAGGACCAGCGGTGTCGTTTGACTTAACAAACCTACCCTTACCACCTGGGGGCGGCCCGTCAGGAAGTCCAGGATCCAGTTGCAGATGGAGGTGTTTAGTCCCAGGGTCAGCACTATGGTGTTGAACGCTGAGCTGTAGTCAATAAACAACAAGTCAGAATAAGATCGTCTGCTAAATTACCAAAATGTAAATGTACATTTGTATGCAAAGGCCTGTTCTTTGTCATCTAGGAAATTTTATCAGTTTAAACTTAGGCTACCAGATATGTCAGCAGATATGTCCTACAGTATTTAGACCCAATTGAATTAAGATATTGTGCAAAAACACACTGTCAATCTTCTTTACAAAATATGATTGAGGGTTCAAATGAGAACCACTAAGCTTGAGCTCCAGCTGAAGATAGTGGGGTTATTTTGAAGAATAATTTAGGCTACTGTCATGTTAGGCTAATTATTATTGCTGATGACAAGCATACCCATAACATCATGCAGTCACCACCATGATTGAAATTATGAAGAATGGTACTCAGGGATGTGTATCGTTGGATTTGCCCCAAACAAAATGATTTGTATTCAGGGCAAAAAGCTTATTTCTTTTCACTCTGTAATTTATGTTAGTATTGTGGAGTAACAACAATGTTATTGATCCATCCTCTGTTATCGCCAAACTGCCTGTCGGCCCACCTGTCTGTATCGGTTTGGTTGTCTGCCTAACTGCCTGCCTATCTGTGTCTGTCTGTCTGTCTGTCTGTCTGATTACAGGAAGTGACTTAATTTGGGGTCATAGGATAGCGTTAAAAAGGTTTAATCTTCCCATATTGTACATATTTGTAACCAGGGGGACTGTCATGACCTGGCATATGAAATTTGAAGTCAATAGACCCAAAATTATTTTTTACCTCCATTGGACACAATGTTCTTGCAGTTCTAGAAACTAAGAGCCTTGTTATGAATTATTGAATGAATTCTGAAAATAAATACTGTCTGTCTGCCAGCCTACCTAACTGTTTGCCTGTTTCTCTGCCTGGCTGTGTCTGTCTGTCTGCTTGTCTAACTGCCTGTCTGCCTGTGTCTGTTTGTCTGTGTCTGTCTGTGTCTGTTTGTCTGTGAGAGTGAGAGGAGGGGGAGGCAAGGAAAAAGGAGGCAGCGAGAATGGAGGGGGAGGAGAGAGAAGGAGGGTGAGAGATGAGAGGAGGGGAGGGAAAGAAGGAGGGAGAGAAAATGAAGGGGGATGAGGGAGAGAAAGAAGGGGAGAGTGAGGAAGGGGGAGAGAGGGAGGGGTAGAGGGTGAAGGAGGGAGGGAGGGGGAGAGAGAGGACGGAGGGAAGAGAGTCAACAGACAGACAGAGGTGGGAGAGAGAGAGATGAGAGGAGGGGGAGGCAGGGAAAGGAGGGAGAGAGAATGGATGGGGAGGGAGGAGAAAGAAGGGGAGAGTGAGGGAAGGGGACGGTGAGGGAGAGAGAGGGTGAAGGAGGGATGGGGAGAGAGATAAGGTCGAAAAGAGGGAGATGAGGAGGTCGAGGGAGGGAAAGAAGAAAGTAGAGAGAATCGAGGGGGATGAGGGAGAGAGAGAGAGAGAGAAAGGGGAGAGTGAGTTAGAGAGGGGAGAGAGAGAGAGACAGAGAGGGTGAGAGAGAGGGGAGTGAAAGAGGAGGGAGAGAGAAGAGAATGAGTGTGGATAACAAGGAGGAAGCACTTTGCAAAAATGGTCTATACCAGGAGATATCTTTACATGACACAGTTTTGAAATTCTGGAGCAGGGGTTCCCAAACATTTTCACTCAGGCCCCCCTTGCAGCATTGGGGAACATCCCACTGCCTGAGCGCTTGTGCGCCACGTCTATTTTTACACATTTTGTCATGGGGTGCAGATAAAATGTTGCAGTTAGAAAGCTCAAATTGTGCTGTTTAAAGCTATTTTTCTTGCAATTCTATACATTTTGTCATGTTTAATGTGCATTCATGTTATATTTGAGTGACTCGAAAATTACTACAAAATATGTGGGCTAAAAAACCTAGCAAAACAATGTTAGCTCACATGGGCTAGTTGATCTGGACATTTCTATGAATAGCTCTCTAAAGGTATGCAATGACTGACATGACAAGACGAAAGCTGATGATGCACTACCCAATTTCGAAAATTGCACCTTGTGCATTCCACTATTACAACTTTTAAGAGTAAGATGAAAGCCGGACTGAGTTGGGGGGGGGGGCTCTCGCTCCACAGTTTGGGAACCACTGTTCTAGAGAATACAGACCATTTCCAATGCATATTTTGAGTTTTGTGGACATGCACCATATGCTGACAAATTCTGAATCCAGATGCGTATTTTAGATATATATAATATTACTCAGAATATCACATTTCCTGATATGGACTTGAAAATAAAAGAAACCTTAACCTGACAACAAATGAGATATTGGCAAAACAAACTAACAGTTAAAACTAGGTAAATAAATAAACATATCTAGCAATGGCACAATGAAGTCACAGTCAATTGTGTGGCGACAACGGTTTCTCAGAATCGTATCCTTCTAACCCACAGTCCTCTCAGCACATTCAAGACATGAAACTTCTCTTGGCTGAGGTCCATATCCAGATCTTGATACGCTAAAGCACATTTTCTGGTGGATTTCTGAGTTTTCAGTACATGCTGAATAATTTGACAATGTGAAATCCCTATTTTTCTTACATGCACAAATCATTTGTGGATTCCCTCCGGACATAATATATGGATGGCATGGCCGGATATTGACTCATTAGACATAAGCTTATGTGGACAACTTATTTAAAAAAGAAAAAACTGACAGTAGGCCTACATAGTATATTTGTGACTCGTTTCAGGAAACTAGGCATATGTCGCACGTCACTACTTCACAGGAGAGCCATTTCAATGTAAAAATTCGTTTTTTTGCAGAAATGCCTTCTGGAACATGTAAACTTTCATGTGCCTTAATTACAAACTTGTATGCCATCTGTAAATATGAATACAATTGTTAAGTTACGAGCCTAGTTGGTTTAGCCATGGAAAAAGACAGGAACCTTTCCGCTAGCCATGATTGACTGAGATAATGTCCAGAGATGAGTTTGGATTGGTCTGCCATGTAGCACGCTTCTGTCTATAACATGAGCTGGTCAGTATGTGTAGGTAATCCTTTCTAACACAGATTTTTTTATATATCACATAGTAGAACTGCAAAAGTGTTTCTCTCCACTTTCTGGAGAACCGAGTTTTGAAATCAGTGGAATGTCCAGTGGAATTAGAGTATGATAGCGAAGGAGATGGGGAAAATGATGGTGTTTGACTGCAAATATGCAGAGGGAGTCGAAAAGAGAAAACACAGAAGGCTGTTGAATAAAACACGTCTCCAGATTACATCTTCAAACTTCAAACATCTTCAAACCATGGCATCCGTGACAGAGAAGGAGAAGTGTCCATCCATGTATACAGGTAAGATAGTCTAGCTAGCTACATTTTCAGATATTACATGTTTCTAATTTTGTCAGAAAGTCATTTTTATTTCAATTTAAAACATACTTTTAGCTAGCTAGCTCACTTTAGCTGGCTGTCTCACTAGCTAACATTACGTGTATGATCTGTGTAGTAATATTATTCATATTTCAGAGCTATTTGCATTGCTAGTTATAGCCTAATGTTAGCTCGCAAACACTGAACCTGGTTTGTTAGTTACATGCAGATTCATGCAGGGTAGTAACTTTATGAGTTGGAATTATGGTCGATTGTTTAGCTATCTAGCTACATGTCTAAACAAAAGCCTCCACTATGCAAGTTACCATTTCAATACAATGTTCATGATGTCACTGCAACAGCTGTTGATAGACGTAGCTGGTAAATTCACAGAATAACTGACCAATTTACAAACGCTCAACACCTGTAGAGTATGGCCGGTGTCAGTAAACGTTGGCAAAAAAAAGTAATTCAATTGTTGCCAGCAGCACAGTAGTCACCAATGCTCTGGATAACATGGAAACAGCCTAACCAGCTCTGCTAGGGCAAGTAAAATGGTCAGAGTGAGCTGTTCTCTCATTTGTGTCTGGAAGTGGCTAGCAAGTTAGCCAGTTAGCTTGGGTGCTTGACTGCTGTTGTTAGGTCTGAACACTTGGATCAACCCGAATCCTCAGTCATACGTCCAGTGTGCGCTCTCAACGCTCAGAGAGCGAAACGCTCTGAATTTACGAATGGACAATCTGACAACTCTCTGAGTTTACCAACACCCAGAGCGCACTCTGGCACTCCAGATTGAATTTACAAACACACCCGTAGTATAAACCAGCCTTTAGTTATGAAATCTTTGGTTGTTTAGTACATGGCCTCACATGTAAATCCTTAAAGAGATGGGTGGGGCTAAGGCTTAAGAGTGTGTGAACGATGCTGAATGGGTGTAGACAAAGAAGACGTCCCCAGTAGGTTTACTAAAACATTCAAGGGCCATTTCATCAAAAGGGAGGTTACGGGCCTCACGAGCGTCACTACAGATCCGGGTTCGATCCCTGGCTATGTCGCAGCCGGCCGCGACCGGGAGACTCATGAAACGGCATACAATTGGCCCAGCGTCGTCCAGGTTAGTGGAGGGTTTGGCCGGCTGGGATGTCATTGTCCCATCACGCTCTAGCGACTTCTTGTGGTGGCGGGGCACATTTACGCTGACTTCAGGTCGCCAGCTGTACAGTGTTTCCTTCGACCCATGGTTCGGCTAGCTTCCGGGTTAAGCGAGCAGTGTGTCAAGAAGCAGTGCGGCTTGACGGGTCGTGTTTCGGAGGTAACATGGCTCTTGACCTTCGCCTCTCCCGAGTCCGTAGGGGAGTTGCAGCGATGGGACAAGACTGTAACTACCAATTGGATATCACGAAATTGGGGAGAAAAAAGGGGTACAGGTACAACAACAAAAAAGTGAGGTTACAAGTTTATCAACTTTCAGAGCAGAATTAATTTCCCATTGTTCCTCAACTGTAGTATATGATTTTCAATTTTCTAGATCCGAGTCTCAACTTTTATCCAATGTAAAAAACTCAATTTCAAATTTTGCTACATAAGACCGAATCGAGCTGGTAGGTCTGATTTACAATGCACATGCTCTTGACTGAGGTCCATATCGGGATCTTGATATGCTTTTTGCTATGCTAAATAATGACAAAAATATTTGTTTTATTGGATGACTTTATTATTTTATTCCAAGTCATCATTTCATCTCTATAGAGCTGCTGCCTATTGCTGTCTGACAAAATCAAAAAAACATTGTTCTTCAAAGTAAATAAGGTATACTTTTAAGACTGCTGAATACCAACTATCAATCACTTAGATCATGTATTTTTAGGTAGGGGTGTTCTGAGTACTCGGACAAAACGAGTATCATAATATTCAGCATTTTCCAAATAGGTTTATGACAGGAGTATTTTTTGTAATTATCCGTGATCGGGAAAAAGTTATTTTCAGCTGCCTGCACATATCTCTCTCACTCAAGCGGTGTGAAGCGCTGTGTGCTCCAAAAAACTATTGGCTACTTCTTCTGACTGTAAAGAAACTTGCGGAGTATTTGTTGAGCCTGCTGCAACAATTGGATTAGAACCAGCTGCTCTGTCTGCTCTCCTTTCCCCAGATAGACACACTGCAGCTGTTTCAATCACTCACTCACTCACTCAGTCTCAGAGCACAAGTCTCCCCTTCTCCAAACATCATGTATGAATCAGAATCAGTAGCTAGTCATTGTTGTTCAATCTACTTATTTTCTGTAGATTTTGCTGAGGCCATGTGGTTGTTTTTGTCTGTCTACTTGATGTTATTTAGTAGGCCTACTTTGTCTGTCCATATTATTATTCCATTGCTGAAGACGTCTGTCGTTATGTTGTGGTCCATGCCCATGCTTCTTACTATTATTATTATTTTATGTATCTTTATTAAAGAAATGTAAGGGGTAGATCAGCTTTAATATTGCATATAGATTTTGGCTTCCATCAACGTAATCATTTCCAATCCCACATATATTTTTTGTTTGGGGTCACTTAGAAATGTCATTTTTTTGAAAGGAAAGGCATACAGAGGCCTATTATCAGCAACCATCACTCCTGTGTCCAATGACACGTTGTGTTAGCTAATCCAAGTTTATCATTTTAAAAAGCTAACTGATCATTAGAAAACCCTTTGCAATTATGTTAGCACAGCTGAAAACTGTTGTTCTGATTAAAGAAGAAATAAAACTGGCCTTCTTTAGACTAGTTCAGTATCTGGAGCATCAACATTTGTGGGTTCGATTACAGGCTCAAAATGGCCAGAAACAAATAACTTTCTTCTGAAACTCATCAGTTTATTCTTGTTCTGCGAAATTTAGGCTATTCCATGCGAGAAATTACCAAGAAAATTAAGAACTCGTACAACGCTGTGTACTACTCCCTTCACAGAACAGAGCAAACTGGCTCTAACCAGAATAGAAAGAGGAGTGGGAGGCCCGGTGCACAACTGAGCAAAAGGACAAGTACATTAGAGTGTCGAGTTTGAGAAACAGATGCCTTGCAAGTCCTCAACTGACAGCTTCATTAAATAGTACCCGCAAAACACCAGTCTCAATGTCAACAGTGAAGAGGCGACTCAGGGATGCTGGCCTTCTAGGGGGGGCACACGGGGAGATTGGCAGAGTCAGGGTTCAGACCTGAGCCAACTCCCCGTGCTTACCGTGGGGAGCATGTGACCAGTCGGGCACCGTGTTATGCGGTGAAGCGCACTGTATCTTTAGTGCGCATTCACAGCCCGGTGTGCTCGTTGCCAGCGCCCCGCATTTGCCGGGCTAGAGTGAGCATTCAGCCAGGAAGGGTGGTGCCAGCTCAGTGCTCCTGGTCTCCAGTACGGCTCCTCAGTCCAGGATATCCTACGCCGGCTCCAAGCACTGTGTCGCCAGTGCGCATTCACAGCCCAGTGCGTCCTGTGCTAGCGCCCCGCATTTGCTGGGCGAAAGTAAGCATCCAGCCAGGACGGGTTGTGGCAGCTCTACGCTCGAGACCTCCGGTGCGCCTCCATGGCCCAGTATATCCTGTACCTGCCCCACGCACCCGGCCTCCAGTGAGTCTATCCAGCCTGGAACGCCCTGTGCCTGCTCCTCACACTTGCCCTGAGGTGAGTGTTACCAGTCTGGCGCCACCTGTGCCAGCCCCATACATCAGGCCTCCAGTGCGCCTGTCCAGTCCGGTGTGTCCTGTTCCTGCTCTCCGCACTCGCCCTGAGGTGCGTGTTACCAGTCTGGCGCCACCTGTGCCAGCCCCACGCATCAGGCCTCCAGTGCGCCTTCCCAGTCCAGAGCTTCCGGCGACAGTTCCCAGTCCAGAGCTTCCGGCGAGATTTCCCAGTCCAGACCTTCCGGCGACAGTGCCCAGTCCAGAGCTTCTGGCGACAGTTCCCAGTCCAGAGCTTCCTGAGACGGCCCACAGTCCAGAACCTCCTGAGACGGCCCACAGTCCGGAACCTCCTGAGACGGCCCACAGTCCGGAACCTCCTGAGACGGCCCCCAGTCCGGAGCCTCCAGCGACGGCCCCCAGTCCGGAACCTCCTGAGACGGCCCCCAGTCCGGAGCCTCCAGCGACGGCCCCCAGTCCGGAGCCTTCTGAGACGTCCCCCAGTCTGGAGCCTCCTGAGATGATTGGCAGTCCGGAGTCTCCAGCGGCTGTCTGGAGACTCCGGACTGGCTTCATAAGGATTCAAATTGGAATACTACAGAATCAAAAGGGAAGCACTGAATTGCATGTGATCTCCCATGGATAGTAGGAACCTGTAGATGCCTAATTTCACGAATGCTCTACTTAATTCAGTTTTGGTTAGTTTGGTAGCTTTCAAACAAAAGAATTCTCACACAACCGGCTGTTAAAGGTAATGTTCCTGCGTTCGCGGAGACCGCATTCACGGTAAACGCTGTATATGTCGGTACAATCTGAAAATTACCTTTAAATAGTGCATAGCCAACAAAGTGCTATCGGATTGAATCCTGGCCTTAAGCTGCTTGCCACCTTCCGTTCTTTGGAAGACCAGATTTGAGGTGAATCGGTATTGCTTGTTTAAAAAAGAAATAAATACATTTCAGACAATTTGTTACAATGCAAGTTTTATAGGTCAATTTTGGGTTTTGGGTCATGTTCTCTACAGGGCGCCATTTTAGACCAGGCCTCTGAAGAGGAATGAGAGGGACGCTCCCAGAGCCAAACCCAGGGACAGGAAGAAGGCCATAATGGCTCCAGCTGTCTCCGCTTCATGAACAGCAACTTTTCTGTGGAGAGAGAGAATGACAGCCGATCAGGTGTGGTAAGATTTTAGGTGCAACCTGTGGTGGCTAATTTCTGCATTACCAAATGAGGAGAGTTACAAACACACCAGTCTGAGTTAAACTACATATTTAGTAATTAAGATACTTTTGCAAAAGTACTTTGACCTTCAATAATGTACTCTCTCGAATGAACCAGGAAGGTCTCTATACAACAATACAAAGAGCTTTTTATACCCATGAATCCACCCCTTCAACGTACATTGACGAACCACAAATCTTAGGAACAGTTCACAGAGGTTAAGTTTTGTATGAAAAGATATCTATAAAACACAGCAGACAGCAACTGCTATCTCAACAGTGTTCATTATATAGTCCGGTGTCTGGTCTCCCTAGAACCGTCCCTCCCTGGTACGATATAGAACAAAACCATTAGCTCATGTCCTCTGGAATGCTTTTTAGGCGTTCTTATCAAAATACATCATAAATCTCCTCTGTCAGTGCTATCTCATAGAGGCCCATCCTCAGTAAGACACCTCTTGTTCCCACTCCTGGACAAGCTCACTTAGGGGAGTGACTTGCGCACAGACATTGTGGAGACAAATAATTGGTTCCCCATTAATCACGCCATCCCTTCACATGGTTTAAGAATAGGTAAAGACACATTCACATATGAAGACAATGTTTCATTCTGTCCTCCTCTCTTGCTGATATTCTGCATAGCAACAGGGCATGTAAAAAAACAAGTCTGACCTCTCCCCTCTCTGGGCCCCAAGTGACTGAGCCCCAGCTAAGGGAAACGTGCAACTGAAAGACACCAAGAGTCCAAATGACACTTTCTAATAACAAGTATCTCACATAAACATATTATACTAATAAAACATGTTAATTATCTATGTTACCCAACTAATTCTGATTCATCCACCACAAACCTCACTTCTGTCAACTTGGGAGACATTTTTCTCTTATAATGACCCTTGCAACGTGAGTAAACTAACCATAACATTTTAAATAGACAGGAGCTCCAAAAACTAAATTAAAGCCATTTTTCTCAGTTCCACGCTATGAGCAGTTAATGCCTTTTTGCTTGGTAGGACAGAATTGATTTGCGTTTACCATGTGTGTCGTGCCTCGTCCTTCTAACAGACATTGTGACTTTAATAATTATCACCCTATTTCTAAACTTTCTTTGCCTAGCTAAAATGTTTGAATCCTTGATTAATGCTCAGCCGAGATCTTTCTTAACTTCACAATCTATTCTAAATGTGCATCAGTCGGGCTTCAGACCAGGGCATAGCACCTTCTCGGCAGCATCACTGGTTTTAAATTATGTAGTAAATTGTTTGGATAGGAAGAAACAGTGTGCTGCTCTATTTATTGACTTGTCTAAAGCGTTCAATACTGTCGACCAATCTTTACACATTCAAAAAGGTTGTCTGAAATTGGCCTGGATCAGGTGACAGGTAATTGGTTTATGGTGCCCACATTGATCGTGTCCCTGCTTATAAATATCTGGGCATCTGGATTGACAAAAATTAATCTTTTAAAAAGCATATGGATGAGTTGAGAATAAAGTTGAGAATAAAAATGGGCTTCTTCTTTAGAAATAGATCATGCCTCTCCCTGAACAGCAGAAAGCAGATCATTCAGTCAACTTTCCTGCAATTGCTAGACTACAGTGACACCATTTATATGACTGCAGGTGCCACTACACTGAAACCATTAGATGCAGTTTACCACACCACACTTTATTACAGGCGACAGGTTCAGTACACATCATTGCATCCTATAGCAGAAAGTAAGCTGGCCGTCTCGTAGATCGATACACTGCTCTCTTTTTGTTAATACAGCCTTCTTGCACAAACGTCCAAAGTACCATACTTCACTGTTAAATTAAACGAGTCACCAGACCTGATCACAGGGATGGCTAACTCTAGAGGTCCCGTTGAGCTCTACAGAATTAGGGAAATCAGCATTCAGTTATTTTGCACCCTGTGTATGGAATGATCTGCAGACCTCTGCACCTTGGTGCTCCGTTACGTCTAGGGCAGTTCAATTTATTAAGATAATATGTTTTATTGTCACATACACCAGATAGGTGCAGTGAAATGTGTTGTTTAGTAATACAGCACCCCTGGAGCAAATAAGGGTTGAGTGCCTCGCTCAAAGGAATATCGACATATTTTTGACCTTGTCGGCTCGTGTATTCAAACCAGCGACCTTTCGGTTACTGCTCTAACCGCTAGGCTACCTGCTCCTTGTTGAGGAATGTGATTGCTTTTCTTAAATTGATTGTAAATATTATATGTTTTTATTACGTTGTATTTGTATATTTTGTATAATTTGTGTACTTGCAAAAGAGGCCTAGGTCTCAATGGGATTTCCCTGTTAAAGAAAAGTTGTATTTTTACTAATCCCGTCTATTCCAAATTTTAGTTAGCAAATGGTTAGTTTGTTCACAGCGTGAGTCATTGCGAGAGTAAAATGTTGCCCTGTACCTTGAAAGTTTATCTATTTGGGTTTGTGCCCAGGCGAAGGCAAGAGGTCTTACTTGGGCCCAAAGCACATGCAAAGGCTGGCCAGGTATCCATTGGAAAAGGCAAAGACTATCATGAAGACGATGAACCAGGCATCGTGTTCAAAGAAGATAGGCAGGTTGTATCGGGGCTGAACATTGCACAGCATGAAGAGCGGCACGAAGATCACACGGGCCACCAGAAGAATGGGCACCAGTTTGCTGTCCTCCCCAGGCTGAAAGTAGATAGCAGAGGGATGTCAACACTACTGTACCTTAGCCAGACACACCACACTCACATTCAATGAAATGCACTCAAGTGCATGTTCAATAAAACATTACTGCTGTGTTTGTTTTAAGCCGGTCACCACAAGAGAAGGTACTTATTTATAGCTATTTATTTATAAATCTGAAATTCAGGGTAGTTCAGTGTTGACCTGTATTTCTTTCTCAGATGATAAATTTACCACATCAGTGAAGGCTTATGGGTAACCTTTTGTTTGCAAGATCAAGTCTATTTGTATATACATCTTCAAGGAATTTCTTTTTTTTGGGTGGGGGGCAGGAAGCAACTGATCAATAGTACATTACTCTAGCCCCTTTTATACTAATGACCATGGGTCCTGTCCTGATCTTGTCACAATTCTGATTGCCCTCACATTTTCAGAAATATGTCTGCACCTGGTATTAAAATGTTTCTCATCCTCAGATCTTCAAAAAGTTCTACATCTGCACCGTTGACTGGCTGCATCACCCCTTGGTACGGCAACTGCAAGGCATTCGACTGCAAGGCGCTACAGAGAGTGGTGAGTACGGCCCAGTACATCTCTGGGGCCAAGCTCACTGCCATCCAGGACCTCTATACCAGGAGGTGTCAAAGGAAGGCCCAAAAAATTGTCAAAGACTCCAGCCACCCATACAATAGACTGTTTTCTCCGCTACTGCAAGTGGCAACAGTGCACCAAGTCTGAAACCAACAAGACCTTGAACAGCTTCTACCCCAAAGCCATAAGACTGCTAAATAGCTAATCAAATGGCTACCCGGACTACCTGCATTGACCCATTTATACACTAACTCTGTTGCACTGACTCTATGCACAGACACTGGACTCTACCCAAAACACTCACAAATACTTATACTGACACCCCAACACACACATACACACATACCCTTTATATAGCCATGTTATTTTTACTCATTATTGTTATTCACTGTCTATTTATTCCTTGTGTACATATTTATATAAAAAAAAGTATATCTTTAACTCTGTAGTATTGGAAAAGGACCCGTAAGTAAGCATTTCACTGTTAGTCTACACCTGTTGTTTATGAAGCATGTGACAAATAACATTTTATTTAATTTTTATCCATCCACTGTGACATTTGCAACATTCATTTGACATGCGATACACACCGTCCCATAGAGAATGAATGTGTTGGGACAGGACATGTAACTTTTCTCAGCCAGTCGAAGTCATGAATCAGCATTATTTTTATGGATATATTAAAATAAATAGAAAAACTGGTAGAATTTTTTTACAATCTGTCGCAACCCGACCGTTGCTGAAGTGCACGTGATGAAGAGTAGAACTGAATTGAAAAGGAATCTCAGCACACTCAAGATCAATGCACAATTTTAAATGTATTTAGGCTGAGCTTCGGGTCGTTGGACTTTCATCGGAGCATACAAAAACACACAATGACTGGCCACATATAGGCAACGTGCATTAATGCAATCAGATATAATGAGCAACACCTGTGTACAACACAAATGCCAGGATGCACATCAGTAATCAATTATCTCAGAAAAAGTGTGTTTATCGAGAGTTTATATTGTCTATATGTGGCCTCAGTCAGTGTATTTTTATATGCTCTGATAAAGGTTTGACGACTGAAAACTCAGCCTGAATATATTGAAAATTGTGCATTGATCTTCAGTGTGTGGAGATTCCTTTTCATTTCAATAAAAAAACAGGTCAAACAAAACGAAATGCAGCTAGTTTGCGGTCTTTCCCGTTTCAGTTTGAAGTGATTGTGTTAGCTGTGTAGTTCACTAGCTAACAAAGGGGAAGAGCCTCCATAGAAACATTTTTGTTTGGCGTAGCAACCTGCCAATCGAACTAACGACCAGTCGGATTGGCTGGCAATGATGTCATTCAAATGAATGACCAGTCGGCATAGCTGGCAACAATGCAAATTGAACAAACTACCAGTGGGCTTGGGTAGCAACCTCTGGACTATATCTTCATGGAAGTAGTATGAATAAATAACGTTTTTAATGAAAATATTATATGTGAATAATTATTTTAATATGTTGGTAACCGTTGTATAAAAGTGATAATGCCTTTGAAGCCGTGGTTTGGAGGATTTATTCCTCGACTTCATCTCGGGCCTAACACCCGTGTCTGGTTACAGGATCCAGGCGTTTGACGCTAGTTCCTACTACACTGTAGGACGGTTTGAAAAACAATTGAGGGGTTGGACATGTCGAAAGATGAGTCCTCATTGGTTCGTTATGTCACACGCTTCTGTCTATAACAGAATGGGTGCTTCCCCATTATATCGATCATCTTTGCTACCACCGATTTTTGGAACGCAAAAGTGTTGGTACTGCTCTCAAAAACATTACTGCCCTGAATTTAGCTGGTGCCATCGACAAAGCTCAGTGGGCAAAAGTTTAAGTAGAGAGACAACTTTCTGGAGGAAAATGCAATGCTGATATAAAGAGATGAGCGTGGCTAAGGCTTAAGAGGGTGTGAACGATGCTGAATGGGTGCAAACAGAGGTGAGCTCTATAGCAGGTGTGAAAATCTTTCAAGGGCATTTTCTCCTATTTGTCTCCTGGTTTTACAGGTTTATCAACTTTCAAAGCAGCATAACTTTCCCTTGTTTCCTCCATCTATAGTGTATATGACATACCATTTTGAAGCTCTGATTCTGTACAAAAAAACAACAAAAAAGCTCAAACGCAATATTTTACTTAATCTCACATAAAGTTGTTGGGTCACATATAGGCTATCCTCCAAACCAAGTCTTCTAGGACATTATCACGTAATCGTGTGTGGAGAGCTAAATGTAATTCAGACCTGTAAACTGGAATCCTTAGTTCACAATATGAAAAACTTGAATATGAATCAGTTAGTTTCAGGCCTTTCCGTTAAAATCGACCAATTTCTTTCACTCTATTTACAAGTGTTTTGTTTTGGTGACTTACCCACATACACACAGCAGTAAGGCTTCTCCCAACCCAGTCGCTGAGGTTGAAGAGCAGGAAACAACACACCGGGATGAAGTACAGCTCTGAGAGGAGAGAGCAATGTACAATAAGACGCCACATCTGTTAATGTGTGTTTCATTGGTTGTGAATGACTGAATAATATGATCATTTTGTAAATGCTTGCAAAATGACAAGTCGTATACTCTAATATGGACTCATAAACCATGCTCTTATCATAGATATTCATTCACGCATATGTACCACACCCACCCACCCACCCACCCACCCACACACCCCAGGTGCCTCCATCAGCGATGGTAGACTTGACATCCACAGTGACTGCCGGGAAGGTGCCGATGGTGATGGTGAAGGCAAAACACACAGAGAGAGCCAGGACCCAGATCTAGAGTAAATGGGTGAGAGGTTTAGAAGAAAGCACATTAGACCAGCTGAGGCAACCACAGACACCTTTTCCCCTGTTGATAAACAGTTGAGGTCGGAAGTTAACATACACCTTAGCCAAATGCATTTAAACTCAGTTTTTCACAATTCCTGACATTTAATCCTAGTAAAAATTCCCTGTCTTAGGTCAGTTAGGATCATTCACCACTTTATTTTAAGAATGTGAAATGTCAGCATAATAGTAGAGAGAATGATTTATTTCAGCTTTTATTTCTTTCATCACATTCCCAGTGGGTCAGAAGTTTTTGGTAGCATTGCATTTAAAATTATTTAACTTGGGTCAAGCATTTCGGGTAGCCTTCCACAAGCTTCCCACAATAAGTTGGGTGAATTTTGACCCATTCCTCCTGACAGAGCTGGTGTAACTGAGTCAGGTTTGTAGGCCTTCTTGCTCGCACACACTTTTTCAGTTCTGCCCACACATTTTCTATAGGATTGAGGTCAGGACTTTGTGATGGCCACTCCAATACCTTGACTTTGTTGTCCTTAACCTGTCTGGACTAGGGGGCAGTATTTTCACGGCCGGATGAAAAACATACACAATTTAAACAGGTTACTACTCTGGCCCAGAAACTAGAATATGCATATTATTAGTAGATTTGGATAAAAAACACTCTGAAGTTTCTAAAACTGTTTGAATGGTGTCTGTGAGTATAACAGAACTCATATGACAGGCAAAGACCTGAGAAAATTCCAAGCAGGAAGTGGAAAGTCTGAGAATTGTAGTTCTTCTTTTGATTCTCTATCGAAACTACAGTGTCTGTGGGGGACGTTGCACTTCCTAAGGCTTCCATTGGCTGTCTAAAGCCTTCAGGAAGTGGTTTGAGCATTTTCCTGTCACTGGGCAGATAATAGGAGCTCAGTTTCTGAGTGGACTGCCTGGCAACAAAGGGATTGGATATGCTTGGTCCCGCGAGCGCCCCTCCTTCTTTTTCTTCTTGAATGAATATGCTATTGTCTGGTTGGAATATTATCACAATTTTACGTTAAAAATACCATGAAGATTGATTTTAAACAGCGTTTGACATGCTTCTAAGTACGGTAATGGAACATTTGGACTTTTCTTCTCTCGTTCCGCACTCGCGCATTATACCTTTGGATAAGTGATCTGTACGCACGAACAAAACTGAGGTATTTGTACATAAATATGGATTATTTCGAACAAAAACAACATTTCTTGTGGAAGAAGCAGTCCTGGGAGTGCATTCTGACGAAGATCAGCAAAGGTAAGAGAATATTTCTAATACTAATTATGAGTTTAGGTTGCGCCGAACTTGGCGGGTGTCTGAATAGCTCGCCGTGATGGCTGAGCTATGTACTCAGAATAATAAAAAATGTGCTTTCTCCGTAAAGCTATTTTAAAATCTGACACAACGGTTGCATCCAGGGATAGTCTATCTATAATTCTTAAAATAATTGTTATATATTTTGTCAACGTTTATGATGAGTATTTTTGTAAATTGATGTGCACATTCACCGGACTTTTTGGTGGGAATACATTTTCTGAACATCACGCCCCAATGTAAAATGCTGTTTTTGGATATAAATATGAACTTTATCGAACAAAACATACATGTTTTGTGTAACATAATGTCCTAGGAGTGTCAACTGATGAAGATCGTCAAAGGTTAGTGCTTCATTTAGCTGCGTTTTGAGTTTTATTGACACATGTCCTTGCTTGGAAAATGGCTGTGTGATTATTTTTGTCTATGTACTCTCCTAACATAATCTAATGTTTTGCTTTCACTGTAAAGCCTTTTTGAAATCGGACAATGTGGTTAGATTAACGAGAAGTTTATCTTTAAAATTGTGTAAAATAGTTGTATGTTTGAGAAAGTTGAATTATAACATTTTTTGAATTTTCCGCCCTGATATTTCACTGGCTGTGTCCCGCAGGTCGGACGCTAGCGTCCCACCTAGCCCATAGAAGTTAAGCCATTTTGCCACAGCTTTGGAAGTATGCTTGGGGTCATTGTCCATTTGGAAGATCCATTTGTGACCAAGCTTTAACTTCCTGACTGATGTCTTGAGATGTTGCTTAAATATATCCACATGATTTTCCTACCTCATGATGCCATCTATCTTGTGAAGTGCACCAGTTCCTCCTGCAGCAAAGCACCCCCACAACATGATGCTGCCACCCCCGTGCTTCACGGTTGGGATGGTGTTCTTTGGCTTGCAAGACTCCCCATTTCTCCTCCAAACATAATGATGGTCATTATGGCCAAACAGTTCTATTTTTGTTTCATCAGACCAGAGGACATTTCTACAAAATGTACGATCTTTGTCCCCATGTGCAGTTGCAAACCGTAGTCTGTTTTTTTTATGGCGGTTTTGGAGCAGTGGCTTCTTCCATGCTGAGCGGCCTTTCATGTTATGTCGATGTCGGACTTATTTTACTGTGGATATAGATACTTTTGTACCTGTTTCCTCCAGCATCTTCACAAGGTCCTTTGCTGTTGTTCTGGGATTGATTTGCACTTTTCACACCAAAGTACGTTCATCTCCAGGAGACAGAACGCATCTCCTTTCTGAGCGGTATGACAGCTGTGTGGTCCCATGGTGTTTATACTTGCGTACTATTGTTTGTACAGATGAATGTGGTACCGTCAGGCGTTTGGATGAACCAGACTTGTGGAGGTCTACAATGTTTTTTCAGAGGTCTTGGCTGATTTCTTTTGATTTTCCCATGATGTCAAGCAAAGAGGCACTGAGTTTGAAGGTAGGCCTTGAAATATATCCACAGGTACACCTCCAATTAACTCAAATTATGTCATTTAGCCTATCAGAAGCTTCTAAAGCCATGACATCATTTAATACAGTGAATTATTAGTGAAATAATCTGTCTGTAAACAATTGTTGGAAAAATGACTTGTGTCATGCACAAAGTACAGTGGGGGGGAAAAAGTATTTGGTCCCCTGCTGATTTTGTACGTTTGCCCACTGATAAAGAAAGGATCAGTCTATCATTTTAATGGTAGGTTTATCTGAACAGTGAGAGACAGAAAAACAACAAAAATATCCAGAAAAATGCATGTCAAAAATGTTATAAATTGATTTGCATTTTAATGAGGGAAGTAAGTATTTGACCCCCTCTCAATCAGAAAGATTTCTGGCTCCCAGGTGACTTTTATACAGGTAACGAGCTGAGATTAGGAGCACACTGTTAAAGGGAGTGCTCCTAACTGCAGCTTGTTACCTGTAAAAAGACACCTGTCCACAGAAGCAATCAATCAATCAGATTCCAAACTCGCCTCCATGGCCAAGAACAAAGAGCTCTCCAAGGATGTCAGGGACAAGATTGTAGACCTACACAAGGCTGGAATGGGCTACAAGACCATCGCCAAACAGCTTGCTGAGAAGGTGACAACATTTGGTGCGATTATTCGCAAATGGAAGAAACACAAAAGAACTGTCAATATCCCTCGGCCTGGGGCTCCATGCAAGATCTCACCTTGTGGGGTTGCAATGATCATGAGAACAGTGAGGAATCAGCCCAAAACTACACGGGTGGATCTTGTCAATGATCTCAAGGCAGCTGGGACCATAGTCACCAAGAAAACAATTGGTAACACACCACGCCGTGAAGGACTGAAATCCTGCAGCGCCCGCAAGGTCCCCCTGCTCAAGAATACATATACATGCCCATCTGAAGTTTGCCAATGAACATCTTAATGATTCAGAGGACAACTGGTGAAAGTTTTGTGGTCAGATGAGAGCAAAATGGAGCTCTTTGGCATCAACTCAACTCGCCGTGTTTGGAGGAGAAGGAATGCTGCCTATGACCCCAAGAACACCATCTCCACAGTCAAACATGGAGGTGGAAACATTATGCTTTGGGGGTGCTTTTCTGCTAAGGGGACAGGACAACTTCACCGCATCAAAGGGACGATGGACTGGGCCATGTACCGTCAAATCTTGGGTGAGAACCTCCTTCCCTCAGCCAGGGCATTGAAAATGGGTCGTGGATGGGTATTCCAGCATGACAATGACCCAAAACACATGGCCAAGGGAACAAAGGAGTGGCTCAAGAAGAAGCACATTAAGGTCCTGGAGTGGCCTAGCCAGTCTCCAGACCTTAATCCCATAGAAAATCTGTGGAGGGAGCTGACGGTTCGAGTTGCCAAACGTCAGCCTCGAAACCTTAATGACTTGGAGAAGATCTGCAAAGAGGAGTGGGACAAAATCACTCCTGAGATGTGTGCAAACTTGGTGGCAAACTACAAGAAACGTCTGACCTCTGTGATTGCCAATAAGGGTTTTGCCACCAAGTACCAAGTCATGTTTTGCAGAGGGGTCAAATACTTATTTCCCTCATTAAAATGCTAATAATTTTATAACATTTTTGACATGCTTTTTTCTGGATTTTTGTGTTGTTATTCTGTCTCTCACTGTTCAAATATACCTACCATTACAATTATAGACTGATCATTTCTTTGTAAGTGGGCAAACGTACAAAATCAGCAGGGGATCAAATACTTTTTTCCCTCACTGTAGATGTCCTAACCGACTTGCCAAAACTATAGTCTGTTAACAAGACATTTGTGGAGTGGTTGAAAAACGAGTTTTAATGACTCCAATCTAAGTGTATGTACACTTCCGACTTCAACTGTACCCTTGTCAAGCACTGTTGTGTTTGCATCCCTCAGTTAATTCAACCCAGGAGAAAGATAGAGAGCTGTATGTGGATAAGCTGTAGAGCAAGGTTCCCTTTCTCTCCGATGGTTTTATTTGGCCCCCCAAGTTTTCTGAGGAAAAAAATATATAATTAAATTAGAATAATTTTGTGTGGAATTTTCATTTTTGGAGATAAAAGACTGCAAAAAAACCACTAGGAAATCAGCTCCAAGTCATTTTTGTTAAAGAAATCTGTTCCCAAGTATTCCCACGCATAATAGAGAAACATGACATGATCGTGTACAAATGTGAGCAAGGTTTGAAAGTATTATGCTTTAGTCAAACATTATGTCTGTTTGTGCTTCTTGCGGTCAAGTTGCAGTCTACAAATTATTTGTAAGTATGTTCCGGCCCCCCGACTATCTGCTCAAGATAAAAAATCAGCCCGCAGCAGAATCTAGTTCCTGTAGAACATCAACAGTGTGATTGAAGGTGCTCTTTGGTTTAGGGATCTACTTTTGTAGTCTTGTAAAAGCGCAAGTTAATCCATTTAAAGGAGTTATATAAAGAGTGTCTTGGTTTTCGTGATTTTACAATTCATAAGGTGAATTGAAATTCATGAAATACATTTTAAAAAACTCCAAAACTCATTTTCTATGAAAGTGACTGGTCATTCGACATGATAAAGAGCTAAATAAACGGTAATTTAAAAAATAATTGGGCCGTTCCACGAAATGAGTCCCCTTTGATTTTTTAAGTCGAAACTGCGCACTAATATTGAAATTTAAAAGCTTGTTATATTCAATTAAGTTCCCTTTAATATATACAGTGCCTTCGGAAAGTATTCAGACCCGTTAACATTTTGTCACGTTACAGCCTTATTCTGAAATGGATTAAATAAAATAAAAAATCCTCAGCAAACTTCACACAATACACCATAATGATGAAGCGAAAACAGGTTTTTAGAATGTTTGTAAATGTATTAAATATAAAAAACAGAAATACCTTATTTACCTAAGTTTTCAGACCTATCGCTATGAGACTCGAAATTGAGATCAGATGCATCCTGTTTCCATTGATCATCCTTGAGTTGTTTCTACAACTTGATTGGGGTCCACCTGTGGTAAAATCGATTAATTGGACATGATTTGGAAAGGCACACACCTGTCTATATAAGGTCCCATTGTTGACAGTGCATGCCAGAGCAAAAACCAAGCCATGAGGTCAAAGGAATTGTCTGTAGAGCCCCGAGACAGAATTGTGTCAAGGCACAGATCTGGGGAAGGGTGCCAAAAAAAGTCTGCAGCATTGAAGGTCCCCAAGAACACAGTAGCCTCCATCTTTCTTAAATGGAAGAAGTTTGGAACCACCAAGACTCTTCCTAGAGCTGGCCGCCCGGCCAAACTGAGCAATCGGGCGAGAAGGGCCTTGGTCAACAACCAAGAACCCGATGGTCACTCTGAAAGAGCTCCAGAGTTCCTCTGTGGAGATGGGAGAACATGCTAGAAGGACAACCATCTATGCAGCACTCCACCAATCAGGCCTTTATGGTAGAGTGGCCAGATGGAAACCACTCTTCAGTAAAAGGCACATGACAGCCCGCTTGGAGTTTGCCAAAAGGCCCCTAAAGACTCTCAGACCATGAGAAACAAGATCTTTCTGGTCTGATGAAGCCAAGAATGCTAAGCGTCACTTCTGGAGGAAACCTGGCACCAACCCTATGGTGAAGCATGGTGGTTGTAGCATCACGCTGTGGGGATGTTTATCAGTGGCAGGGACTGGGAGACTAGTCAGGATCGGTTTCATCAGACCAGAGAATCTTGTTTCTCATGGTCGGAGAGTCCTTTAGGCGCCTTTTGGCAAACTCCAAGTGGGCTGTCATGTGCCTTTTACTGAGGAGTGGTTTAATGAAACCCTGCTCCAGAGCGCTCAGGACCTCAGACTGGGGCGACGGTTCACTTTCCAACAGGACAGTGACCCTACGCACACAGCCAAGACAATGCAGGAGTGGCTTGGGACAAGTCTCTGAATGTCCTTGAGTGGCCCAGCCAGAGCCCAGACTTGAACCCGATCGAACATCTCTGGAGAGACCTGAAAATAGCTGTGCATCGACACTCCCAATCCAACCTGGCAGAGCTTGAGAGGATCTGCAGAGAAGAATGGTAGAAACTCCCCAAATACAGGCGTGCCAAGCTTGTAGCGTTATACCCAAGAAGACACAAGTCTGTAATCGCTGCCAAAGGTGCTTCAACAAAGTACCTAGTAAAGGGTCTGAATACTTATGTAAATGTGATATTACATTTTTTCTACGTTTGCGAAAAGTTCTAAAAACTTGTTTTTGTTATGTCATTATGGGGTATTGTGTGTAGATTGATGGGGGGGGGCAATTTAATCAATTTTAGGATAAGGCTGTAACATAACAAAATGTGGAAAAAGTCCAGGACTCTGAATACTTTCCGAATGCTCTGTAGACCACATGGACAATTCAATGAATCAGATTCTTTATGTGAATAAAGACTTGCTAAAGGGCCAAAATTCAGCTTTTTGAAATATCCCTCTGTGTACCCTCTATTACTTCAAGGAAGATTTTAACCCACTGACCACCAAGACCTCTCCAAGTTTTTACCATGATTGTAAAGCCCTAGTTATTTTGTTGCTTCGACAAAGTCATTTCTGAAGATTATTATTTATTTCATGTGATTCATTTTAAGGTAAAAAAACTGTCCCTCATTTTATGGTCAACCCTGTTATGTGAATTGAACTCTTGATTTGTTATGGTGAAACTAACGTTTTTAAAATACACTACCGTTCAAAAGTTTGGGGTCACTAAGTAATGGCCTTGTTTTTTAAAGAAAAACACATTTTTTTGTCAATTAAAATAACATAAAATTTATCAGACATTCATTGTAGACATTGTTAATGTTGTAAATGACTATTGTAGCTGGAAACCGCAGATTTTTTATGGAATAACCATCACTCCTGTGTTCCAATGAAACATTGCTGATTAAAGAAGCAATAAAGCTGTCCTTCTTTAGACAAGTTGAGTATCTGGAGCATCAGCATTTGTGGGTTTGATTACAGGGTCAAAATGGCCAGAAACAAAGAACTTTCTTCTGAAACTCGTCAGTCTATTCTTGTTCTGAGAAATTAAGGCTATTCCATGCGAGAAATTGCCAAGAAACTGAAAATCTCGTACAACGCTGTGTGCTACTCCCTTCACAACAGCGCAAACTGGCTCTAACCAGAATAGATAGAGGAATGGGAGGCCCCGGTGCACAACTGAGCACGAGGACAAGTACATTAGAGTGTCTAGTTTGAGAAACAGACGCCTCACAAGTCCTCAACTGGCAGCTTCATTAAATAGTACCCGCAAAACACCAGTCTCAATGTCAACAGTGAATAGGCGACTCCGGGATGCTGGCCTTCTATGCAGAGTTTCTCTGTCCAGTGTCTGTGTTTTTTTGCCGATCTTAATGTTTTATTTTTATTGGCTAGTCTGAGATATGGCTTTTCTTTGCAACTCTGCCTAGAAGGCCAGCATCCCGGAGTTGCCTCTTCACTGTTGACGATGAGACTGGTGTTTTGCGGGTACTATTTAATGAGGAACATTGCCTTTACATTTCAATCATTCAATAAAGTTGAAATTCAGCAATATAGATTGAATCCAGCCCTTAATTTACCTTCTTGAAGATGGTCAACATGGACACGTTTTGCTCCTCTTCTCCTTTATTGAAAACTGGTCTAGTCTCTGCTGCATTTTCTGAGGGGTTAAGGAACAAGGCAATCCATTAAAGGGGCAATCTGCAGTTCAAACAATAACAAAGCAGAGACCCCCTCCACTGTTTCAGTAAACAGCTGAGGGATGGGGCTGGAGAAATTCATAGACTTTCAAATCCACTTTCAAATTCATAGACAGAGCTATGGATGCAAGGACTGACCATCCATGATATTAACATTACAGTTTTAACCATGTTTTGAGGCTATAGAGTGTTTGTTTACAATAAAACAAACAGGAGTAAAGCATGATTGGGGCCGTACTTGCAAACTAGAAACTGTTTCTTATTACATTTTTTTGCTTTGTCTCAAAATGTGCATCAGCCAGTTGCATGTGATACAATGCTACATGTATTGATAGCTGTTCCCATAAGATAGCCTGGCACATTTAGCCCTAACCTGACCAGCTGTCCAGTGATTATGTCCTCTAACAAATTCCGCATCAGCCTATCAAAGATCTTAGACTTTATGTCCACCAAACAATATCATTTCTGAAAATAGGTCTTGGCCACCAGAGGGATATTTTAACCTCCAAATTCAATGTTACTTTTGTTCCACTTGGTCTTTCACAATTGTAGTGTGGAAATATTGCATGATGCATCCTTGACTAGGCTACTAGCTTCTAACATTAGAACAATTCAAGAGGCATGTTTTTACATAGTTTATTCAGAAAGTATTCAGACCCCTTGACTTTTTCCACATTTTGTTACATTACAGCCTTATTCTAAAATTGATTGAATTGTTTTTTTCTCTCATCAATCTACACACAATACTCCACAATGACTAAGCAAAAACTGTTTTTAGAAAATGTTGCTAATTTATAAAACATAAGAAACTGAAATTTTACATTTACATAAGTATTCAGACCCTTTTCTCAGTACTTTGTTGAAGCACCTTTGGCAGCGATTACAGGCATGAGTCTTCTTGGGTATGACGCCACAAGCTTGGCACACCTGTTTTGGGGGAGTTTCTCACATTCTTCTCTGCAGATGCTCTCAAGCTCTGTCAGGTTGGATGGGGAGTGTTGCTGCACAGCTATTTTCAGGTATGTCCAGAAATGTTCAACTCCGGGCTCATTCAAGGACATTCAGAGACTTGTCCCTAAGCCACTCCTGCATTGTCTTGGCTGTGTGCTTAGGGTCGTTGTCTTATTGGAAGGTGAACCTTTGCCCCAGTCTGAGGTCCTGAGCGATCTGGAGCAGGTTTTCATCTTTCCCTTGGTCCTGACTAGTCTCCCAGTCCCTGCCGATGAAAAACATCCCCAAAGCATGATGCTGCCACCACCATGTTTCACCGTAGGGATGGTGCCAGGTTTCCTCCAGATGTGACGCTTGGCATTCTGGCCAAAGAGTTCAATCTTGGGTTCATCAGACCAGAGAATCTTGTTTCTCATGGTCTGGTCTGAGTCTTTAGGTGCCTTTTGGCAAACTCCAAGCATGTGCCTTTTACTGAGGAGTGGCTTCCTTCTGGCCACTCTACCATAAAGGCCTGATTGGTGGAGTGCTACAGAGATGGCTGTCTATCTGGAAGGTTCTCCACAGAGGAACTCTGGAGCTCTGTCAGACTAACCATTGCATTCTTGGTCACCTCCCTGACCTCCCTGACCAAGGCCCTTCTCCCCTGTTTGCTCAGTTTGGCCGGGCAGCCAGCTCTAGGAAGAGTCTTAGTGGTTCCAAATTTCTTCCACTTAAGAATGATGGAGGCCACTGTGTTCTTGGGGATCTTCAACGAGTGCAAGAATTGTTTTGGCACCCTTCTTCAGATCTGTGCCTCGACACAATCCTGTCTCGGAGCTCTACAGACTATTCCTTTGAGCTCATGGCTTGGTTTTTGCTCTGACATGCACTGTCAACAATGGGACCTTATATAGACAGGTGTGTGCCTTTCCAAATCATGCCCAATCAATTGAATGTACTACAGGTGCACTCCAATCACGTTGTAGAAACATCTCAAGGATGATCAATGGAAACAGGATGCACCTGAGCTCAATTTCGAGTCTCATAGCTAAGGGTCTGAATACTTATGTAAATAAGGTATTTCTGTTTCATAGTTTTAATACATTTGCAAAAATTTATAAAATCCTGTTTTCACTTTATTGGCTATTGTGTGTAGAATGATGAGGAAAAACATGTATTTAATCCATTTAAATAGTGGTCATGTACCATTATCACCATTGCTACCAGGTGGTACACATTGCTAAAGTGGTTGACTCTAAATGAACAGTGCATGTTAAGAATGGATTCGAGCTCCACTTGTGTCAAGCTTTTCTGTTAAATCCCCAATGGTTTTAAGGGCTCGGGGCTGGCCAAATTCAATGTTTAAGAAAATAATTGTATTATTTTTTTATTTTTTTTATTTTTTTTATCTACAGGGGTCCTACAATTCTAAATAAAATAGCTAAATGATCCTTGGTCATAGGATCATTTAGCTATTGTCTAAATCAGTGTTTTGCATGAATTTTGGTTTGATAAATAGGCTATAATTTCTGTCAAAATAAGGCTCCAGAATTGCAGATGTATTTTGTTTAATAGAGATTCATTTGCTTACATATTTTTGTGTACAGATATCACATAACCTAATTCACTTGGGGCTAGGTCAGGTAGGGTGGCAACGCCTGCGGACAGGGCGGCTGGTGGATGCTGTGTCTTCTGGGCATTGTGATTGATAAGACTCTGAATTATTTTTAGATGGGCCGGGGTCCCTTTTATAGGGCCGGAGGGAGGTGGGAGAGAAGTCATTATGGGATAAATTATGCAATAATTATCACAGTTTGAATATTGAAAACTCCTGTCTTTAGTGACATCATAGTAGCCTAGTATTGACATGATGACGCAATAGAAGCTGTGACATACAAAACACAAAAAACAGGAAAATAAATACAAAACACAGCGGAATATAAAGTTGATAATCCGATGTGGGAGGACCTTCTTTTGGCCCTAAAATGAAGAAAATCTGCCAGAAATTGCAGGAGGAGACCTTCCTGCAGCTTACAATCCTTAGTATATTAAAATATGGATTTGTAATCACCTGGTACCCCCGCATATGCACTTGGTAATGTAAGAATATTTCAAAGATAAATACACAACGAAGAGGACTAAAGGTCAAGAGGACTAAAAGTTAATAGAGTACTAACGATCAATGGAAATAGTGTTTTTTCTGTAATAGGGAATTATTGATCAATGGGTCGAAGACATGGGAGGAATTTGTCTAGGCATTGAGCCTGAAATAGGATACTTGTTATTTGGCCATTGGCCCAGTTTAATTGCAAGGAATTCTAATTGGTCAACCACAGGCTAGGGTTGCGTTATAAAACTACATCCTGCCCCTTTGTTCTGTGGAGAGAATCACTGAAGAGAGAATCACTGAGGACAGGGGAGAATGAAGATCTACCTCTCAGCATAACATCTATGATTTGTCCTTTTTGAATAAACCTATTTTTCTCCCCCTGGTTTGCTTTGGGGTCTGTGTTATTGAAGAGTAACATCAACTGCTAACAATAGGCTACTGGCACTATGTATGTCAGCCTACTTTTACTCGTTATTGTTATTCACTGTAGTTTAGGCTATTACTCCTGTCACTTAAAAAAAAAATATATATATATCTATATATCTTTATCTTAACTCTGCATTGTTGGAAAACTACCCATAAGTCAGCATGTCATCGTTAGTCTACACCTGTTGTTTACGAAGTATGTGACAAATACACATTTATTTGATTTGATCTTAAGGTTTTGGCTGCACATCCCTTTGCAAAACTATCACAATAAATGTAATTCTACATTTCAAACAATATCTCACCTGGAATTCAAACTTGCCGCAAGAGGCGAAAAGTACCAGGAGCCAGGCTCACTAAACTGTGAGCAAATCATTCAGTTGCCATTTTGCGTACATTGTACCTTTGATTATCAGGTGCCGTTTGACTTCTGTTAAGGACGTTCCTATGGAAACGTGTTCCATCACGTACATCTACATCAACATTTGTAATTGGCTGATGCAGAACTTGTTACCGGATATAATCACTGCCACCTGGTCAGGTTAGCATAGGGCTAAATGTGCCAGGTTATCTTATGGGAACAGGTATACATGTAGCGTTGTATCACGTGCAACTACATCGACGATTGTATAACCACCTGTACAAGTCACGCATTCCTACATCATACTGCCATGTTCATGTCCCTGGCCTTTTGAATGGGCTTGGTGAGTATATGATCAAATTCATAAAACAATGCCATATAAGATGCACTATCTAAAAATATATATGTGTTTGTGGATAAATCTGTTTTTTCCCAATGAAGACCATTCAAAAAGCCTACAAGGCTACTTGTATAGGGTATTGGCTGATGTGCATTTCGAGATGGAGCATACATTTACACTATGGACCCGCTTATATTTTGGGTTCTGGTGGCGTTAGACAACTACCCACTGGGCACAGATGCCAATTCAATGTCTAATCCATATTGGTTCAGCGTAATTTCATTGAAATTACGTGGAAAGAACTTTGATTCAACCAGTGTGTACCCAGTATGTAAGCTCATGAAAAATTATAATAAAGCTAATTTACAAAATAAACCCAGAATATAATTGTCATTCATTTGAAATGGATAACATTGCTTAGTTCATGACCTGCTAGCTTTATGTACAATTGATTACATACTTAAGCAATAAGGCCGAGGGGGTGACCAGTTGGTAACCAGTTTATAATAGCAATAAAACACCTCGGGGGGGTTGTGGTATGTGGCCAATATACCACTGCTAAGGGCTGTTCTTAAGCACGATGCAAAGTGCCTGAACACAGCCCTTAGCCGTCGTATATTGGCCATATACCACAACCCCTCGAGGTGCCTTATTGCTATTATAAACTGGTTACCAACATAATTAGAGCAGGAAAAACAAATGTTTTGTCATACCCGTGGTATACGGTCTGATAAAGCACGGCTGTCAGCCAATCAGAAATCAGGGTTCAAACCACCCAGCTTAATATAAGTTATATTCTTTAAGAATCAATGGTTATATATTATGAATTGAAAAGTCCAAAAATGTATGTAGGAATTGCAGATTGCCTCTTTAATGTATTTCTATCGCCATGATTGTTAAAATAGGTCATTCAAATATGTTTGAATAGAAATATATTCAACGGGTGTCTTGTCGTGGACGAATCAGAATTAGTTGGGTAACATAGATAATTAAGATGTTTTATTAGTATAATATGCTTATTTGAGGTACTTGTCATTAGAAAGTGTCCATTGGACTCTGGTGTCTTTTCAGTTGCACGTCTCCCTTAGCTGGGGCTCAGACACTTGGGGCCCAGAGAGGGGAGAGGTCAGACTTGTCGTCATGGGAATGTGTCTTTACCTATTTCTTAAACCATGTGAAGGGATGGCGTGATTAATGGGGAACCAATGACTTGTCTCCACAATGTCTGTGAGCAAGTCACTCCCTCCTTTTCTTTCTTGTGGGGAGGATTATGGCAGTAAATGGACCCTTGTATGTCCTCTCTTAGATCTCACACTTATCCTGTGATGATATATGGCCTAGAGGCTCACTCCCCCCAGTGAGCCTGTCCAGGAGAGGGGTCAAAAGGGGGTTTGCTTGAGATGGGAGTATCTAGAGTTGACAATTGATATATGCCATTGGATGAAATAGTTCTGTTCAATACCGTACCAGGGAGGGACGGTTCTAAGGAGACCAGATACTGGGCTATACCATTAATCCTGTTGACATAGCAGTTACTGTCTGATGTGTTTTATTGATATCTGTCATACAAAACTTAACCTTTGTGAACTGTTACTAAGTATCTGTGGTTTGTCAATGTACGTTGAAGGGGGTATCGTTGCTATAAAAGATCCCTGTAGCAATTCTGTAATCACTTTCCTGGTTCATTCGAGAGAATGCATTAGTGGGGTCAAGTACTTTTGCAAAAGTATCTTAAGTATTAAAGATGTAGTTTAACTCGGACTGGTGTGTTTGTAACTCCTCATTTGGTAATGCAGAAATTAGCCACCACAGTCTAAGTTAATGCAAGACTTGGATTACCTTTTCTATACAATACAATAAAAATGACAATTCTCTTTGTCTTATTTCTACATTTAATATTTTCAGAAATCTAAGAAACAAATGGCTGTCGTTTTACCTTTCTTGAGTAGTTCCAGCTTGTTCTCCTCATCACTAACTCTGTTTCCACTTTGGGTCTTGTAATATTGGTAGAACTCCTAAAGTAAGGTTCAGAACGACCAATTATCTCACAGTGGGGATGGTAGTTAAACGGAAGAGATCAACTGGAATGGATCAAATGGAGGTATTACGCATTTTGTTTCCTTTAACAACACTGGAAAATGAATAAGTAGTGAATTAAATGTTGTGAAAGGGTAACCATTTGTGAAAGGGTAACCATAACCAACTCAGATTTTTCACAATTTCACAATTTTACAAAAACTAATTTACAGTAAACACTGTGCAGATGCAAAGTTTGGTAACTATTACGGTAAAATTGCCCGAAAGCATTACTTGCATTACTTATTATAATTGAGTAAACTCTCCTAAGCACTTTTTCAGCCAAATTGATGTAATAACATATAAAATCAAGAGTTGAGTTATTACCAGTTTAGGGAGGACCACATAGGATATTATGGCCAATAAGATCACTGCACAGGCTGTGATGAAGTATCCAAAAGCAGCGTCATTTATCTCCGAGCCACCTGGGGAAGGAGAGAGAGAGAGAGAGAGAGAGAGAGTGAGAGAGCGAGAGAGAGAGTTGATTTTGGAATGCCACTGTTGCCCCCCCCCTCCCCCCAATCATCTCTCATACTTACTTGCGATAGCACAGATCATGGAGAAGGCAGCGAAAGTTCCCGCCAGGCCTTGCCCACTCATGATGGGTGTGGTGTATTTGGTAGGCAGTTTGCCTGCCATGCCAAACAGACTTCCCTGCAGGATAGCGCCAAAGGCTGGAGAGGTTGTAAAAAAACAACAGTCATAATTCTGACCAGAGTCCAGTCATACATCAAGGAATTATCGCTTGACGAATTAATGACTACTCAATGACAGTGATCCCAATATGCCCCATTTACTGATCGTACACTCCCCTACATACTTATTTGGACAGTGAAGCAAAATCTTTTAATTTGGTTCTGTTTTCTAGTATTTTGGATTTGAGATCAAATGTTTCATGATGCAACAGTACAGAATGTTTCTTACCTTTTATTTGAGGGTATTATCATACACATCTGTTTTACCATTTAGAAATTGAAGTATAATTATTTTAACAAATTCACAACATTTTTGTATTTGGTTTCCATATCCCTAGCACACAATGACTACAATAAACTTGTGACTCTACAAACTTGTTGGATGCATTTGCAGTTTGTTTTGGTTGTGTTTTGAATTATGTTGTGCCCAATAGAAATGATGGTAAATAACTGAAAGCGCGAACCACCGCATTTAATCATGGCAAGGCAACTGGAAACATTACCGAATACAAACAGTGTAGTTATTCCCTCCGCAAGGCAATCAAACAAGTAAAGCGACAGTATAGAGACAAAGTAGAGTCGCAATTCAACGGCTCAAACACAAGACCTACACAAAACACCTACACAAAACACAAAACACAAGGCCTACAGGACAATTACAGTGCCACCGACACAGCCCGCTACCAAAGACTGTAGACCAACATGAGTAAAACATTTAAACCCTCGCATTCCTAGCCGCATCCTCAGAGCATGCGCAGACCAGCTGGCTGGTGTGTTTACTGACATATTCAATCAATCTCTAACCCAGTCTGCAGTCTCCATTGTTCCTGTTCCCAAGAAAGCTAAGGTAACTGAATGAAATGACTATCGCCCCGTAGCACTCACTTCTGTCATCATGAAGTGCTTTGAGAGACTAGTCAAGGATCATATCACCTCCACTCTACCTGATACCCTAAACCCACACCAATTTGCTTACCGCCCCAATAGATCCACAGACGATGCAATCGCCATCGCATTGCTCTATCCCATCTGGACAAGAGGAATACCTATGTATTGGGGCAGCAGGTAGCCTAGTGGTTAGAGCATTGGGCCAGTAACCGAAAGGTTGCTGGATCGAATCCCCGAGCTGACAAGGTAAAAATCTGCCGTTCTGCCCATGAACAAGGCAGTTAACCCACTGTTCCCTGGTAGGCCGTCATTGTAAATTAGAATTTGTTCTTAACTGACTTGCCTCAGGAGGCTGAAGAAATTTGGCTTGTCACCTAAAACCCTTACATTCGAGGTCAGGCTGTATCACCACCTGGTACGGCAACTGCACCGTACCGCTGAAATCAGACAGTGTGGTTAGATTAACGAGATTCTTGTCTTTAAATAGCTGTAAAATAGTCATATGTTTGAGAAATTGAAGTAATAGTATTTCAAACGATTCAAAAATCGCGCCACTGGATTGAAGTGGCTGTTACGTAGGTGGGACGAATTCGTCCCAGAGAGGTTAACAGAAGAAGCTTGAATTGTTTGGGCACAGACCTGGATAGTAAGACAGAACTCTGCAGGCTATCTCTGCAGTAGATTGCAACTCTGCCCCCTTTGGCAGTTCTATCTTTGGAAAATGTTATAGTTAGGGATGGAAATTTCAGGATTTTTGGTGGCCTTCCTAAGCCAGGATTCAGACACGGCTAGGACATCTGGATTGGCGGAGTGTGCTAAAGCAGTGAATAAAACAAACTTAGGGAGGAGGCTTCTGATGTTAACATGCATGAAACCAATGCTTTTACCGTTACAAAAGTCAACAAATGAGAGCGCCTGGGGAATGGTTGTGATGCTGGGAGCTGCAGGGCCTGGGTTAACCTCTACATCACCAGAGGAACAGAGGAGGAGTAGAATAAGAGTACGGCTAAAAGCTAAAAGAACTGGTCTTCTAGTGCGTTTGGAACAGAGAGTAAAGGGTGCAGATTTCTGGGCACGGAAGGATAGATTCAGGGCACAATGTACGGACAAATGTATGGTAGGATGTGAGTACAGTGGAGGTAAGCCTAGGCATTGAGTGACGATGAGAGAGGCTTTGTCTCTAGAAGCATCATTTAATCCAAGGTGCAGTCACCGCATGTGTGGGGGGTGGAAGAACAGGGTAAGAACATGCTAAGGCATAGTGAGCAGGGCTGGAGGCTCTACAGTGAAATAAGACAACAATTACTAACCAAAACAGCAATAGACAAGCCATATTTACATTAGGGAGAGGCATGTGTAACTGAGTAATCATATGGTCCAGTGAGTAGCTAGGCAAGCTGGAGGCACAGAGATTCAGACAGCTAGCAGGCCGGGGCTAGCAGCAGGCTAGCAGATGGGCCTGAGGGGTACGTCGCAACGGGGGAGCCTGTTGAAACCCCCTCGAACGGTTACGTCAGCAGACCAGTCGTGATGGATCGGCGAGGTAATTAAAGCCCAGGAATTGCTTGATAGATCTATTCGGCTAGCCGGGAGATGGGCCTAGATTCGAGGCTAGCTCCAGGCTAACTGGTGCTTGCTTCGGGACAGAGACATTAGCCAGGAGTAGCTACTCAGATAGCAGCTAGCTAACTGTGATGATCTGGAGTAAAGGTTGAGAGCTTGTGGTAGGAATCCGGAGATATGGTGGAGAAAAGCAGTCCGATATGCTCTGGGTTGATATTGCGCTGTGCAGGCTGGCAGGAGTTGACCAGGCTGAAGCTGGCAGATGTCCCAGTTAGCGGTGATGGCTAACTGACAACTAGCGAGTAGCTGGCTAGCTTGAAGGGGGTTACGGTTCTAAAGTATAAAAAATAGCGGATTCATACCGCATTGGGTGAGGTGGGTTGCAGGGGAGTATGTTCAGTCCGTAGATGGAAAAATTAGATAAAAAATATATACGAAGAAAGAAACGATATATACAAGGGACGGGACAAGACAATCAAAACATCCCACTGTTACGCCAGCGTGGATTCCCTAATATATTCTTGATATTCTTCTTAGGGCTAGACCCCTTTTTTCTCCACTTCCTGTCTGAATGACGTGCCCAAAGTAAACTGCCTGAAGCTCAGGCCCTGAAGCTAGGATATGCATATAACTGGTACCATTGGAAAGAAAACACTTTGAAGTTTGTAGAAATGTTAAAATAATGTAGGAGAATATAACACAATAGATATGGTAGGAGAAAATCCAAAGAAAAACCAACCAGAATTATTTTTTTGAGAGAGACCCTCCTCTTCGAATTGCAAGAGAAAGGTCATATTGAAAATGTGCTCCCTGGATTCCTATGGCTTCCACAGGGTGTCAGCAGTCTACGTCCAAGGTTTCAGGCTTGTAACTTAAAAAACGAAAAGGAAATATCAGTTTTAGTAGAGGGACACAGTCTTGGAAATTCGTGTTTGTGCGCGCCATGAAGACATTATGCACCTGCTAAAATTCCTAGCGAACATACTTCTTTCCGAAATAAATGTTATAGTTTGATTACATTTTAAGGTACTGAGTAGTAAATAGAAACGTATTTTGACTTGTTGAAACAAAGTTTAGGAGTAGATTTTCGGATTCCTTTCTCTGCAAGTTGAACGAGTGGATTACTCAAATCGATGGCGCCAACTAAACAGACTTTTTGGGATATAAAGAAGGATTTTATCTAACAAAACGACACTACATGTTTTAGCTGGGACCCTTTGGATGATACATCAGAGGAAGATTTTCAAATAGTAAGTGAATATTTAATCATTATTTGTGAATGTATGACACCTGTGCACATGGAAAAATATTTTGATGTGGGGCGCGGACCTCAAACAATCGCATGGCATGTTTTCGCTGTAATAGCTACTGTAAATCGGACATTGCAGTTAGATTAACAATAATTTAAAGGGGTATACACACATGGAATTTTAGAAATGTTATTTTCTGAGTTTTAATTAAAAACGTTAATTATTTTGGATAGAGTAATGTTTTGGGAACCTGAGATACAACATGTAGGAAATGTTGATGTTTTTTAAAATTTGTCTAATATGGTAATAAACACTTCTGTGAAGGGGTGGTATGACTCTTGACCTCTATCATGGCGTTCCTTTGCGGTCTGATCAGCCTTATGGGAGGGCCATTTGGATAGTGAATTTAAGGTCATTTGTGATACGGATTTTAACGAAATTTGTATAACTGATAATTAGGATGTAGTTTAAAGTTCTTAGACATATCTGTAATTTAAGCACATGAGATGGCAGTGTAAGATATTGAGGACAACAAGGCTGTGAAATTGATATAATAAGTATTATTATATTTTGTTGTTGTTGAACAAGGTTATTAAGTTAGCAAGAATACGTTTAATAATGGTATACTTATTTTAAGTATTTAGGATATATTTTAAGTCTGAAGGAGTAAGAACAAATGAAGAAAAGATTTTGGTTGTTCAACTTCTGGATATCAGACAGTGGGAAGACTGTCTGCTCCATTGGTTTGGAAACATGAGATGTCGGGAGAGCAGGCATTTATTCCAATCCTGAACTCCAGGTTATGTATAGATAACCTGTTGAATGATTCTGTTGAATGTGGTTGTCATCCCAAAAGAAAGCCTGAGGCCATAAAATAGATTACTCCCACCTTTGAAGACTTGGTAGAGGGGGGTGTAATTAGAGAAAGTGATACATAGTGCAATTCTCCAAGGTTTTGGCCAAGAGAGCAGCCCCAGTTGGGAATTCTGCCATAAGAGGAATGGTAACCACTTCTGGTAAACCTATTACACATGCTCAGTTGATTTTGAATTTATTAGATTATGTACTTTTACCAGAGAAGTTAGCTATTTGTAAGTGTGAGGTTCCTATTAAAGAGATGGATAAAATTAGCAATAGCAACAGAAAGGCAGATAAAGAAAAGAAAAAGACAAGCTTTAAACCACAGACACCAACACAGCAATATTTGAAAAAGGAAGTAAACATAGATAAAACCCCACTAAAAGATAGTCAGTCTAGAGCACCAGTAAAGGAGATTTCTAAATGGGAAAAGTTAGGAGCTGTCTATACTGAGGGAATTTGGTATAAGGATAAGTTGCCCATACTACCTAAGTCATTGTTTAGATATGCAGCAATATTGATGCATGGGCAAAGCCATGTATCAACAGGCGGGATGATGGAAAGAATTAGGTAACATTGATGGAAAGAATTAGGTAACATTTCGTAGCATAAGTGATAACAAATTACTTACAAAAAATGTTTTGTTCAAGGTGTGTTAGATGTGCATAGAAAAATCATCAAGGTAGAGGATGAGCACCACTGGGAGAATACCCCTCAGGTAGAATATCCATTCCAGCAATTAGAAATGGACTTCATTGATATATGTTATAACCTATTCCAGAGTGAGGGAAAGAAGGGTGTTTAGCAATAATCGATAAGAATAGTAAATGGGTAGAAGCGTTACCAACTTACTTGGTGGACATGATTATGGTAGCTAAAATAATAGGTCAAGATATAATCCCTAGAGTGGTATACTAGGATCTATTTATTTAAATAATGGAATACAATTTAGCTAATCAGGCAGAGCCTATAGAATGCCAGAGTTGGGGAGATTAGAACAAGCAGACATAGAAGTTGAAGATATACTAGCAGAACACATGAGAAGACTGTTTGTTAACCATACCCGTATGTCCAAGATTTTGTGTCCAACAGGTGAATTACAGGAGAAGGTGATTTACGCAATACAGCCTGGAGACTGGGTGTGGATCCAGTCCCTGAGGAGGAAAGACTGGAAACAGCCCTGTTGGGAAGGACCCTACCAGGTTCTGTTAACTACCGCCTTTGCCATTAGAATAGCTGAGAGAGCCACTTGGGTCCACGTTACCCACTGCAAGAAGGTAGGAACACATACAAGCACTACTGATCACACACAGAGTTAGGAGAAGAACCGAGTACCAATAGGGTTCGGGGGTTACCTCCTTAACGAAGATTCCCCAACCCGACCTATCATCACTGTGTGTGCTCCTAGAGTGTGAGTATGGGGTGATTCCGTGCAGATAGGCTACAGGCAGAAGAGGGTTGGTGGTTTTTGGGAATATGGGGGACCCTAATCTGCATCATAGTATTAATAATATTTTTGATACATCCAGATCCACCATCAGTCGGCATAAATCGTACTGAATCTCTACAATTTTTGAGAAGCAAAAGACAAACTACTCAAAATAAGGACAGGCAAGGAAGAGTAACCTATAAAATAGGGGTTAGAGAAGGACAAAACGCAAGGTTTAAGATGAGGATACTAAATATGACTAACGGGGGGGGGGGGGGGGGGGGGCACTGTTATAATGAGATAAATGATGACAACACTCCCTTATATCTGTGTCAACCAACTAGGTCTATGTGTTCCTGGTCCCAGGTGTTTAAACACACAGGGGGAAGGGAATATGAGACTAATATTTGGAAATGGACTGCACGGTGGGGTGTTGGAACGGAATAAGGATATTCCCTCATGTATGTTGGGGATAGTAGTAACTATACAAAATGTAACTAGTAATGACATGCAAATGATGTATATGGCATGTGCTGATGAGTATGGCAAGGATACCTGCATATCATTTCAGTTGACAGACACTACAGTGATAGACCCCGTAGTAAATCCGTTATTAGGAATTGATAATTCAGGTGGAAAATACTTTGGTTCCACTAGTCTACCTGATGTGAAGGATTTCCTTCTCCAAGAAAGGAACCAAGGGGAGATAGAAGGGATACCAGATGAAAATCTCTGGTTAAAATGGATGAATTACACGGCTAGGGCTCTGGGCCAAACTAATTGTTACGCATGTTCTACTGGGTGACCAACTATGTTGACGGCTCCAATGCCACAGACTATGCTCTCTTGTGTGTTAGACTTAGGATCTAATCAGGAGGAGGTAAACTGTACAGGGATGGGGTTGGCCAGATTAAAGAGTGCAGCCAATCCACCTCAGTTCACTCTAACTCCTGGAGAGTATCAGTGTTATAGACACAGGAATGGCAGTAGGGATTTGGGATATTTTAATGGATGTAAGACAGTAGTGAATGTGACAGACTTAGATTCGGAAGTACAGGAGAAGATTCTTAACCTTACTGCACCTATAACTGATGTATGGTGGGCATGTTCCGACCAAGGACGCATAAGGCAGATGTTACCAAAAGAGTGGGTAGGTACATGCGCCCCGGTGTTATTGGTTCAACCAGTAGGGATTAGTCATCAAAGGCCAGTGGTGAGTAAAATAGTAAGAAATAAGAGAGGTCTGGTTTTAGATGAGGGTAGCCCCATATGGATGGATCCATAGGGATCCCTAGAGGGGTACCAGATGAATACAAGGCTTTGAATCAAATAGGTGAAGGGTTCACAACTACTTTCTTTTGGTGGGTTACGATAAATAAGAATGTGGATTGGATAAACTATATCTATTATAATCAGCAAAGATTTGTAAATCAAACTAGAGATGCAGTGAAGGGAATCTCTGACCAATTAGCCACCACCTCCCTCATGACTTGGCAAAATAGGTTGGCTCTTGATATGTTATTGGCAGAGAAGGGCGGGGTTTGTAGAATGGTGGGGGGGGGGGGTCATTGCTGTACTTTTATTCCAAATAATACATCACCAGAGGGGACTGTAACTAGAGCCTTGGCTGGGTTAACTGCACTAAGTGAAGAATGGGCTGAAAACTCAGGGGTGAATACATCTATGACCGGATGGTTTGATAAAATGTTTGGCAAATGGAAAACTATAGTAGCTACTATTGTGGGGGCGATTTTGTTTGTATGGGTATGCTGGTATTATGTGGTTGTTGTTTTATTCCCTGTGTCCGAGGTTTGGTGAGTAAGGCGTTGGAGAATGCAGTGACTCAACAGATGATGAGGTACGGACCCATCACAGAGTCTGAATGAGATACAGATCTAGACCTGATGGACACCGTTGTCACATTCAATTCTGAGGAGCCGGAACTTAATGAGACAATTTTCAATGTTTAGAGACTGTTTATTCAATGAAGATCATGATAAAAAATCCTGACCAGAAGAGTTATGATTGGAAGTAGTATTAAACAGACATCGATGAGCAAATTATGTATATACATTTAATGGTTTGATTTGGTATGATTTAATTTTTTATAAAAATTGAAGTATCAGAGTGTAACATTTAGTCAAGGGGTGGATTGTTAAGATAATTTGTATGTGTTAGAATAATGACTTAACTGTTCCACTCTGTTATTATAGAATAGGGAGATAGGTTTAGGAATAATGGGATGATAAAATTAGCATATGGGGAGATCGGTTAGGATTGTAAAGCTTTGAGGTTATATTCCTTAGTAGGGATGTAAACTGAGTGAAGTTGTGGTTTAGGTAAAAGAAAAACATTGTATAGGTTTCAAACCAAGAGGGTCATAAAGGGGGATGGGAGGTGAAAGCCTTGAAGAATGTGGCAAGTTCTTATTGTTCTTTGTGGTGAGTGGAAAAGTACTGGTTGTTGGAGAAGGGAGTGGTCTAAAGATAAGAAAGTGTTTGTATTATAAAAGACTGAGTCTTAATTTTTGACTTTAGAACGTTCTCTGAATAAACTGTACAGACCTTTTGCAGAAAGCTGAGTCCTTGCCTAATTATTCTTAACCTGTTGGGGCTAGGGGGCAGTATTTGCACGGCCGGATAAAAAACGTACCCAATTTAATCTGGTTACTACTCTTGCCCAGTAACTAGAATATGCATATAATTGTTTGATTTGGATAGAAAACAACCTCAAGTTTCTAAAACTGTTTGAATGGTGTCTGTGAGTATAACAGAACTCATTTGGCAGGCCAAAACCTGAGAAGATTCCAAACAGGAAGCGCTCTCTCTGACCATTTCATGGCCTTCTTGATCATCTCTAACCAAAACAGGGGATCTCTGGCATGACGTGACACTTCCTACGGCTCCCATAGGCTCTCAGAACCCGGGAAAAAGCTGAATGATGTAATTCCAGCCCCTGGCTGAAAAACATTAGCGCCTTTGGTAAGTGGTCTATCAGAGGACAATGAGACTGGGGCGCACGTGCCCGAGCTGACACCATGTTTACTTTCTCTCTCTTTGAACGAAAACAACCACTCCCGGTCGGAATATTATCGCTTTTTTACGAGAAAAATGGCATAAAAATTGATTGTAAACAGCGGTTGACATGCTTCGAAGTACGGTAATGGAATATTTAGAATTTTTTTGTCACGAAATGCGTCGGGCGCGTCACCCTTATTTACCCTTCGGATAGTGTCTTGAACGCAAGAACAAAACGCCGCTATTTGGATATAACTATGGATTATTTGGGACCAAACCAACATTTGTTATTGAAGTAGAAGTCCTGGGAGTGCATTCTGACGAAGAACAGCAAAGGTAATAACATTTTTCTTATAGTAAATCTGACTTTGGTGAGGGTTAAACTTGGTGGGTGTCTAAATAGCTAGCCCTGTGATGCCGGGCTATCTACTTAGAATATTGCAAAATGTGCTTTCACCGAAAAGCCATTTTAAAATCGGACATAGCGAGTGCATATAGGAGTTCTGTATCTATAATTCTTAAAATAATTGTTATGTTTTTTGTGAACGTTTATCGTGAGTAATTTAGTAAATTCACCGGAAGTGTTCGGTGGGAATGCTAGTCACATGCTAGTCACATGCTAATGTAAAAAGCTGTTTTTTTATATAAATATGAACTTGATTGAACAAAACATGCATGTATTGTATAACATAATGTCCTAGGTGTGTCATCTGATGAAGATCATCAAAGGTTAGTGCTGCATTTAGCTGTGGTTTGGGTTTATGTGACATTATATGCTAGCTTGAAAAATGGGTGTCTGATTATTTCTGGCTGGGTACTCTGCTGACATAATCTAATGTTTTGCTTTCGTTGTAAAGCCTTTTTGAAATTGGACAGTGTGGTTAGATTAACGAGAGTCTTGTCTTTAAAATGGTGTAAAATAGTCATATGTTTGAGAAATTGAAGTAATAGCATTTCTAAGGTATTTGAATAACGCGCCACGGGATTACACTGGCTGTTGAGTAGGTGGGACGCAACCCAGTGTTTTACAAACCTTGGGGATTAGTCAAGGCTTATTGATTGTTAATTATTATCCTTGGGATTCGAAAATTCCCGTAACAAAGCCCCTTAGATATTCTCACAGAGCAAATTTGCACAAAAAAAGCACACATTTGTAAATCCCAAACTCTAAAAGTAATTAGAAAGGTAGATACAAAAGGCAGTAATCAAGTGACATGACCAAATTTTAATCGACTGAAAATAGAAGTGATTATAAAAATTCACGACAATTGATTGAATAATAAAACATAAAAAATACATATATAAAAATATTTTCCCAATCGAAAAATACATCTACAAAATTATCAATTTATTATAATCCATAAGAATTTACAAGGGCGCACTGTAGCCTGCACGTAGCCCAGATAGGTTACTTGAACTAACGCCCAGTGGACCTGCAGTCCCAAGTTATTTTACTGTATATCCTACAAACACCGCTTCCAGCTGCCTCATGGTGGCGATTTGACATATTCCATAATTAAAAATCCTCCTGTGACGAAAGGGGTCAAATTAAGATTGAACATATGTATGCATCCTAATAGCAGCAGTGGCATTACCCAAGTGAGTGCTACACAAGTGGTAGTGCAAGACTAGCCAGCTAAATGTCTACAAAGGAGCATGACAAGGTGCGCAGCTGAAGCTACTGACCTGTCTGTCTCTGACTCCGACCAGCTGTGATCGAGATGCTTCCACCACTCAGACCATCGATGCTTCCTTCGCTCATACATCCAAACAACTCTCTGGTCCATGATCTCTTCAGACCTCTTTATTTTCATAATTAGCCTGATTTATTTTTCTTGAACTGCCTGTACACGCAGTTCAGCTTTTAGCTGCCATATACTGTATACTGAAATAAAGCTAAACTCAGTTATAGTTATCCTGCTAGTTGGAGGTGGAGTGGAGGCTGCTGTGGGGAGGATGGCTTATAATAATGGCTGCTACGGCGTAAATGGAATGGCATCAAACATGTGTTTGATGACATCTGTGAGGAAAAATTATGTATTTACCTGATTTATTTGATATTAATGGTTAACAATTAATATTTAACTAATAGTAAGACATTTCTGTTCTACTAGTCTCTGTGTTTTTATGGTCTCCACTCCGCTAATCTGGGCGTATGGTCACCAGAGATGGCTTGAGCTGACAAATTAGTTAAAGACTGCATTACATAGACAAGAATGTGTTTTACTAGAGATAGCTTAGAAGTAGAACAATCCCTCATTGTCTCAAAATCATTCTTGCATCTGGGAAACTAAATCAGGGTGGGGTTAAGACAACAACCCACGTGCAGATAATGACAGGATGAACCCAGAGTGGCTTATGATGCCCCAATCTGCATGGGATGTGTGGATCCAATCATGACTAAGCATTTTTAGTGTCAGCTATATATAGTATTCTGCATTTGTGTAAAGGTTAGGTTACTCGGTCCAACACTCAAGGGTGTGAGGTCGACCAAGCTCACTATTGCAATAATTAATCGATATTGAATAAATATGATTGTTTGAATAAATGACAAAGTCTCTCTCACTTGATTAGAATATTCCACGACACATCCCACCTATTCCACTCCAGACATTACCACGAGCCCATTTTCCACAACCACCTGCGTTGTGAATTCCCCCCAAAAACGAATACCTTACTGTTGTACTTGTCATTCTTGCACTAACACTTGTCTTATCTTACTAGCACTGATTTTACTGATAGATGCTTTATTGAGGAATGTTATTATTTGCAATGACTGTGATATGTGGTTGTTCTATCTACCTTAGTTGAATGCACTGACTGTAAGTCACCCTGGATAAGAGCGTCTGCTAATGACCAACATGTAAAGTCTTAAATAAAGACATACTGTAGTATGAGGGTGAGGGTGCTGAGGCCTAGTTCTACTTTCAGGACAACTCAGAGGATTGAAGGGGAAAAGATTTGACACGTTAAAAAGGGGGAGGAAGGAGGCAAAAAAGGGACACTAGAAAGGCTGGAAAAACTCACAGTTTATGATGACAATCTTGATCATGGTCAACGTGAAAAAGGGGAGGGGTGCCATCTCTATTTTAACCAAAATGGCTGTCAGAAGAAACACCACCAAAATCACTGCCAGGCTGCCCATGATCCGAAACTTCTGAGGAATCCTGTGAGTTAGAGAGTTGGAGTGAAATATTTAAGGTCAATCTTAAGCTTATTACAAGTGTTTCTCCTGCCTAGTACACTTTTCACACTACAGAGCAGAGGTGGGCCAAGCTGAAATGCAATGGCCTGGCTACGCATCCACTGTAGTTGCTGGAACCGTGCTAGAAAGGACAATGTGAAAAGAAAATATCTGCTCTAGTACAGTGCAGCTTGGGTCGGCACGATAGTGTAAAAAGGGCACAATCGTCTAAGTTGAACCCCAAAGGAAATCTAAACATGCCTGCTCAATACATGCACACATGATCATATTAGAAGTCCAGCAAAAGATTAAAGTCCTACTCCAGTCAAAGATTGTCTATTATATTTGCAAGATACTTCTAGTGACTGCTCTAATAATGGAAATATATGTCCTCAAAGATGGAAGGCAGGCGGGAGGAGGAGAGATCAGGTGGGACCATTCTAGCCAATGAGAGGGCCAAAACTTCACATTTGATGCTTTTTAGCAATTTTCACATAGACTTGATTGTGTGTTTTGGATAATTGTCTTGCTGCACGACCGAAACTACGCTTTAGCTTCAGCTCACAGACGGATGGCCTGACATTCTCCTGTAGAATTCTCTGATACAGAGCAGAATTCATGGTTCCTTCTATTAAGGCAAGTCTTCCAGGTCCTGAGGCTGCAAAGCAACCCCACACCATCACACTACCACCACCATGCTTGACTGTTGGTATGAGGTTCTTACTGTGGAATGCAGTGTTTGGTTTTCGCCAGACATAACGGGACCCATCTTGCCCTTGTGTGTGTACATGACTGCATTTATACTTGGTATATTGTTTTTCAACAGGAAAAGTTAAAAGATAGCTGTAGTGTGTCTTCAAGATGTAACTTTTGGAGTAGGACTTTAATGCATTAGGAAATATGTGGGTGGGGTGGTGGACAAACCTTTGATGCAGGACTGAGTTGAGACAGGTGAAGGCCAGTAAAGGCACCATGGCACAAAGTGTCATTACGTTATTGAACTTGGCTTCCAAAAGGCTACGGTTGTCCCCTTCTCCCCCAGTCCCATTGCCTGACAGGTTGGTGCCCATTTGGGAGGGGTCTCTGAGACGGCTGGTAAAATACTGTAGAGAAAGAGGACAGCCACTTAATTTTTGTTAATTGCTGATGTGTGGTGATAGTTCTGGCGCAACATGTCTGCCATGCATCTCCTTTGTGGGTGCTATCCATTTTTAGTGGATGAAATACAATAATGTATAAAATATTCTATTATCTAAAGCACTTTGAGCATGCTATAAAATGCTATTTAATTTAAAACCATCATTAATTATTATAATGAGTAGATTAGGGGTTATCAGTATTTTTGTTAATTATCATTGGCTATCAAGAAGATCTGAAAAGTAAGACTTGAGACATTTAGAAATGGATACAGGCATTGTATCATTGAAATGTATTCTTTAATTATTCACACTCTTAAAGTAGATGATAAAACAATATTGTGTGCTCTACCATGGTGGCTGTCATAAAGAAGTTCCATGGCAGGAGAGTTCCTAAGCCCAGCATGAAAAAGATCAGCCATACGCCATTGTTTCTGTTGGATGACAGAGGAGAGGAAACTAGGGTTACAGACTTTATTTGTAATTTGACAAAAACAAGCCATATTATGTAGGCCCACAGAAATTATAAAGGTAGAATGGTAATTACTTGAATGTTATGATACAAAATGTGGGGGATTCAATTAGTAATTTCTGCGGGACTATGTGAAACCACTGGGGGAACCCTGGACGTCTGACTGACCTCAAGGTGAGCACGCTAACCACAGTCCCTAAAGAGTTAACTCCCTTAGGGGAACTCGTAACACACTTCCAATCCAAAGGCTAACATAGAGGTTACATTATCATTTGGTGCAAAGAAGTAACCAAGTGTGTTACAGAAACTTGATACTGTATCTGAGGGCGCATTGTGAAAATGTCACCAAACACATTGAACACATAAAGGAGGCTGCTACTCACTTGTCTTTTGGCTCGTGGACGGACATTATTTATCTTGAATGATTACTATCACCCTTTTCCACACTTCAGCACCAAACCTGAAAGAAATGGGTTGGATTGAAACACATTTCATGTTTTTTCCCTTTAGTCATGTCAAGGAATTACAAGAAAACAAACTCATATTATTGCCTGTTATTTTATCAACTACGTTAGAGAAAAAAGACAAAGAGGGTTTTAGGAACTTACACTGGGTTAGTGGAATAAAAAATAATATTTTAATGAATATGGGGCTATGAGATCTGAAAACTAGGGTTAGACTACATTTCCACAGTGCTGAAACTTCAATTGAATGCCTGAAATGAAGATCTGCTGACTCTTTGGATGCAATTCAGTAGCATACTGACTAATAGCCTAGGCTACAGTTTTTTTTGCTCCTGTACAATGTAAGATTGATATTCTTAATATTACCAAACATCGAGGCATTAGACAGAGAGAGCATCATGCAATGTGATAATGATAAAAAAGTTACAGCAACAGACTCAGTATCATCAACTACCCATTTCCTAGACAGTTGTCAAGATCTTCTTATTTTTTTAAATTGAGAGGTAGGCTAATGGACATTCTAAGAACTCAGATGTTGACTCCTCCCAAAATCTGGGAAGCCTTCACTCCTCCCAGCGCAACTATGTGTGCGTTTCAGCGCCTTATAGTGACTAACTGGAGCTATCTTAATGTCTACTCTGCCCCACAGCCTCCCGACACGCTTTTCCATATTCCCCACACTACGGGGAAGAGAGCTGTGATGTATCAAAAGAATAACAACTTAAAATGAATAAGCTACATTATTTTTCTCTATCTGCTGTATGGGCCTCATTACATTTTCAATTGGGATCTGTAGGCTATAGCATCTCACAAGGTAGCCTACTGTGTTCATTCTAACAATGTGCAATCCAACCTTATCAATAACTTCCTTCCTTCACCTTTTTCATTGCCCTGTGTCTCTGGGGTGAAATCAATGAGAACCACACCTCCCTGTCTCTCTCTATCGCTCTCTCTCTGTCCCTCCCTCTCTCTCTCTGTCCCTCCCTCTGTCCTGTAATGGTCTGGGTGTAGCTCTCTCTGTCCCTCCCTCTCTCATGCATGCATGTTCACAGACCTTTTTTCTTTAAAAACCGTCTCCTTTTCTCAAATTTAGCCTAGGTCTTGTGTTCCTCTGGTTAGCAAATGCAACAAAAGCACAATGCAACTCATCAACTCACTAAACTGATTGTGTAATGGTCTCGGTGTAGCTGGTGCAGAGGAGTCAGACGCAGGACAGCAGAGATGAGTAATAAAAGTAACTTTAAGTAATACCAAGCCCACACAAAAGGACCGAAATACATAAAACAAACACGCACAAAAACCATGGGGAAACAGAGGGTTAAATAATTAACATGTAATTGGGGAATTGAAATCAGGTGTCTAAAACACAGTCAAAACAAATGGAAAATGAAACGTTGACCGCTGAACGCCGCCCGAACAAGGAGAGGGACCGACTTCGGCGGAAGTCGTGACAGTATCAAATCAAATCAAATTTATTTATATAGCCCTTCTTACATCAGTTGATATCTCAAAGTGCTGTACAGAAACCCAGGCTAAAACCCCAAACAGCAAAAACCCCAAACACCTCCCCGAGCACTTTTGTGACCACCCCTTGGGAGCCCTCTGTTGCCACGAAATAGTGGGGTCATGACAGGCCAACCAGAGTAGGCCCAGCACCACTGGAAACGCAGGAGAATCAATAAGGAAAAAACGAATTCTCTCCTTGTGACCCTCCTGCATCACCATGCCCAGTGGAGCGGTGGCCTCCCTAATTAGCCCTGACCCTAATGGTCGACTATCAAGGGCGTGCACAGGGAAGGGCATGTCCACAGGAAGAATAAGGATCTCTAAACTATGGGCAAATGCTCTGTCAATAAAATTCCCAGCTGCGCCTGAATCTACGAGCGCCTTATGCTGGGAATGCGGGGAAAACTCAGGAAAATGTATAAACAAAAACATGTGAGCAACAGGGGGCTCTGAGTGAGCCTGGTGCAGACTTACCTGGGGTGACACGAGAGTGCCCTGCCTGCTGTCTCGACTTCCAGAGGAACCTCCCCAGCACCTCTGTGGCCACAGATGGTACAGGGAACGGCCCCTCCTCCGGTTGCAATACATGCTGCACCTCCCAGCTCCATGGGCATCGGAGCGGTGGTGCTGGGGGATGGAACTGACAGGCCCTGATCCAGATGTCCGTGGGTAGCCAGCAGGTTATCCAGCCGGATGGACAGGTCCACCAGCTGGTCAAACGTCAGAGTGGTATCCCTGCAGGCCAACTCCCGATGGACGTCCTTGCGCAGACTGCACCGGTAGTGATCGATCAGGGCCCTGTCCTTCCATCCCGCGCTGGCGGCCAGGGTCCGGAAGTCCAAGGCGAACTCCTGTGCGCTCCTCGTCCCCTGCCTCAAGTGGAACAGACGTTCACCCGCCGCCCTCAGGCGGGTGGTCAAAAACTGCCCGAAAGCGATGGGTGAACTCCGCGTAATGGTACAACATTGCTTCTCCTTCCCCCCATACGGCGTTGGCCCACTCCAGGGCTTTCCCTGAGAGACAGGAGACGAGGGCGGACACGCTCTCACATCCCGAAGGAGCTGGGTGGACGGTCGCCAGGTAGAGTTCCAGCTGGAGTAGGAACGCCTGGCATCTGGCAGCTGTCCCATCATACTCCCTCGGGAGCGTGAGCCGAATCCCACTAGGACCGGGTGAAGGAGGGGTGGTGGCTGTCTCCTCCTCTCTCCCATCGGTCCATCGTCTGCAGCACGCGATCCATGGCGGTGCCGAGATGTTGCAACATGGTCGCATGCTGCTGGACGCATTCCTCGACTGCATAAGGGGGGTTGTCTGCTCCTGCTGACTCCATTTAGAGGTGCGTGTTTCTGTAATAGTCTGGGTCTAGCTGGTGCAGAGGAGTCAGGTGCAGGACAGCAGAGATGAGTAATAAAAGTAACCTTACTCAAAATTACCAAATACATTAAGTAATACCAAGCCCACACAAAAGGACTGAAATAAATAAAACAAACACGCACAAAAACCATGGGGAAAACAGAGGGTTTAATAATGAACATGTAATTGGGGAATTGAAACCAGGTGTGTAAAACAAAGACAAACCAAATGGAAAATGAAAAGTGGATCGGGCGATGGCTAGAAGGCTGGTGATATCGACCGCAGAACGCCGCCCGAACAAGGAGAGGGACCGACTTCGGCGGAAGTCGTGACAGATTGTTTTAGCCTACATTGTAGACTGGGTTTAGGCTTGTCTTACCTTATTATCACCCCTAAACCCCCCTGGGAGAATAGACAATTTGCCTTCAATACACATCATCATTCAGGACCCTGGCATGTCTGAGTGATGCAGGTCAAGTGATGATCAGATTAACATGTAAGTAGAATTTGAGTAGAATGCTGTCTGTGTAGAGAGAGTTAGAGCAGCTAAAGGGGGCTCAATCCTATATGATCCTGTGGTGCAGAGGCAAGTGCTCTACTCCCTGCACCTACGGGACTTGAGCGTCAGCAGTAGAGCACTCACATATGCCGTGCTACACATGTATCAAGACAATTATGTGTTGCGCAAAAGTACTGTGCATGTAGTAGGCTAGGCTATATTGATCAGTCAGACAGGATGCAGATGTAAAAATCTAAACAAATAGTTTAGGTGTATAAACGCAATAACCCTACCCTCCAAGCCTCTAAACATTACACGGCAAGCAAAGGAGTATAGAGTCCACTATCATTTGGTCAACCAATAGCCTACGTATAGCCTTGTCTACACTGTGCAAAATCAGGAAAGCTCTCTCTTAAAAACACATGAACTGTGCACTAAAATCCGAATGCATTGTTGGTCTACAGCACACAGTACACTGTACCATGACCTGCAAGGCATCAATGTTGCATAATTCTACATACATTTTCCTGTCGCAGTTGTATTTACACAGACCTTAGCTCCAAATCAAACATATACAACTATCTCAAGTCAGTAGGAGTAGTCATGTCTGACGCAACAGCATGGAATGATGTTGCTGGCAGGTTTGAGTTGAGTGAAAGCTGTGTGAGGTTAAGCTAGGAGTTAGGCCTACATTAAGGAATTTAACTCTGGATAAGATCCCATGTGATATCAGAAAGAAATAGGTATGAGGGGTTGCGTTGCAAAGACAGGTGGCAGTCCTTGTGAAATATCAAAATGTGTAAGCTCAACGATGGACGAATGCCTCACCCAAGCAAAATAACATTTGCCCTATTGAATAAAAGGTACATGCAGTACAAGTTTTTGTGAAAGCAAGTAGAGCTTTTTTGAAAGAAAACCTAAAATCATGAGGGAGGCCCTCCTAATCTTTTTTAATCCAAACTGAGATGAATAGTAGCCAGATCATGGCTAGGCTAACTCTTAGAGAATCTTAAGTGATGAGCAATTGTGGTTGATCTTGCCTATTCAAAGACTAATACAAAAAAAGGTTGGCCTAATATTTAATAAAGGGCCTAATCTTTTATATAATTTAAGTAGCCTAATCTTTAACAACATAGGTGCTATTGCGTTCTCAGCATTGGCCAGTTTTGGTCTCTGACCTCCTCCCTATAGGCTATTTCATTGTCGTCGGTGAACAGGCCTACTACTGTTGTGTCGTCTGCAAACTTAATGATGGTGTTGGAGTCGTGCTTGGCTACCCTGTCATGGGGAAACAGGGAGTACAGGAGGGGACTAAGCACGCACCCATGAGGGGCCCAGGTGTTTTCAGGATCAGTGTGGCAGTTGTGTTGTTACCTACATTTACATTTACGTCATTTAGCAGACGCTCTTATCCAGAGCGACTTACAAGTTGGTGCATTCACCTTATGATATCCAGTGGAACAACCACTTTACAATAGTACATCTATATCTTTTTTGGGGGTGGGAGGGATAGGATTACTTTATCCTATCCCAGGTATTCCTTAAAGAGGTGGGGTTTCAGCTGTCTCCGGAAGGTGGTGATTGACTCCGCTGTCCTGGCGTCGTGAGGGAGCTTGTTCCACCATTGGGGTGCCAGAGCAGCGAATAGTTTTGACTGGGCTGAGCGGGAACTGTGCTTCCGCAGAGGTAGGGAGGCAAGCAGGCCAGAGGTGGATGAACGCAGTGCCCTTCTTTGGGAGGAGGGACTGATCAGAGCCTGAAGGTACAGAGGTGCCGTTCCCCTCACAGCTCCGTAGGCAAGCACCATGGTCTTGTAGCAGATGCGAGCTTCAACTGGAAGCCAGTGGAGTGTGCGGAGGAGCGGGGTGACGTGCGAGAACTTGGGAAGGTTGAACACCAGACGGGCTGCGGCGTTCTGGATGAGTTGTAAGGGTTTAATGGCACAGACAGGGAGCCCCGCCAGCAGCAAGTTGCAGTAATCCAGACGGGAAATGACAATTACCTGGATTAGGACCTGCGCCGCTTTCTGTGTAAGGCAGGGTCGTACTCTGCGAATGTTGTAGAGCATGAACCTACAGGATCGGGTCACCGCCTTGATGTTAGCTGAGAACGACAGGGTTGTCCAGGGTCACGCCAAGGCTCTTAGCACTCTGGGAGGAGGACACAATGGAGTTGTCAACCGTGATGGCGAGATCATGGAACGGGCAGTCCTTCCCCGGGAGGAAGAGCAGCTCCGTCTTGCCGAGGTTCAGCTTGAGGTGATGATCCGTCATCCACACTGATATGTCTGCCAGACATGCAGAGATGCGATTCGCCACCTGGTTATCAGAAGGGGGAAAGGAGAAGATTAATTGTGTGTCGTCTCCATAGCAATGATAGGAGAGACCATGTGAGGATATGACAGAGCTAAGTGACTTGGTGTATAGCGAGAATAGGAGAGGGCCTAGAACTGAGCCCTGGGGGACACCAGTGGTGAGAGCACGTGGTGCGGAGATGGATTCTCGCCACGCCACCTGGTTGGAGCGACCTGTCAGGTAGGATGCAATCCAAGAGTGAGCCTTGCCGGAGATGCCCAACTCGGAGAGGGTGGAAAGGAGGATCTGATGGTTCACAGTATCAAATGCAGCAGATAGGTCTAGAAGGATGAGAGCAAAGGAGAGAGAGTTAGCTTTAGCAGTGCGGAGAGCCTCCGTGACACATTCTCGCCACGCCACCTGGTTGGAGCGACCTGTCAGGTAGGATGCAATCCAAGAGTGAGCCTTGCCGGAGATGCCCAACTCGGAGAGGGTGGAAAGGAGGATCTGATGGTTCACAGTATCAAATGCAGCAGATAGGTCTAGAAGGATGAGAGCAAAGGAGAGAGAGTTAGCTTTAGCAGTGCGGAGAGCCTCCGTGACACAGAGAAGAGCGGTCTCAGTTGAATGGCCAGTCTTGAAACCTGACTGATTTGGATCAAGAAGGTCATTCTGAGAGAGATAGCAAGACAGCTGGCCAAGGACGGCACGCTCAAGAGTTTTGGAGAGAAAAGAAAGAAGGGATACTGGTCTGTAGTTGTAGACATCGGAGGGATCGAGTGTAGGTTTTTTGAGAAGGGGTGCAACTCTTGCTCTCTTGAAGACGGAAGGGACGTAGCCAGCGGTCAAGGATGAGTTGATGAGCGAGGTGAGGTAGGGGAGAAGGTCTCCGGAAATGGTCTGGAGAAAAGAGGAGGGGATAGGGTCAAGCGGGCAGGTTGTTGGGCGGCCGGCCATCACAAGTCGCAAGATTCATCTGGAGAGAGAGGGGAGAAAGAGGTCAAAGCATAGGGTAGGGCAACGTGAGCAGGACCAGCGGTGTCGTTTGACTTAACAAACCTACCCTTACCACCTGGGGGCGGCCCGTCAGGAAGTCCAGGATCCAGTTGCAGATGGAGGTGTTTAGTCCCAGGGTCAGCACTATGGTGTTGAACGCTGAGCTGTAGTCAATAAACAACAAGTCAGAATAAGATCGTCTGCTAAATTACCAAAATGTAAATGTACATTTGTATGCAAAGGCCTGTTCTTTGTCATCTAGGAAATTTTATCAGTTTAAACTTAGGCTACCAGATATGTCAGCAGATATGTCCTACAGTATTTAGACCCAATTGAATTAAGATATTGTGCAAAAACACACTGTCAATCTTCTTTACAAAATATGATTGAGGGTTCAAATGAGAACCACTAAGCTTGAGCTCCAGCTGAAGATAGTGGGGTTATTTTGAAGAATAATTTAGGCTACTGTCATGTTAGGCTAATTATTATTGCTGATGACAAGCATACCCATAACATCATGCAGTCACCACCATGATTGAAATTATGAAGAATGGTACTCAGGGATGTGTATCGTTGGATTTGCCCCAAACAAAATGATTTGTATTCAGGGCAAAAAGCTTATTTCTTTTCACTCTGTAATTTATGTTAGTATTGTGGAGTAACAACAATGTTATTGATCCATCCTCTGTTATCGCCAAACTGCCTGTCGGCCCACCTGTCTGTATCGGTTTGGTTGTCTGCCTAACTGCCTGCCTATCTGTGTCTGTCTGTCTGTCTGTCTGTCTGATTACAGGAAGTGACTTAATTTGGGGTCATAGGATAGCGTTAAAAAGGTTTAATCTTCCCATATTGTACATATTTGTAACCAGGGGGACTGTCATGACCTGGCATATGAAATTTGAAGTCAATAGACCCAAAATTATTTTTTACCTCCATTGGACACAATGTTCTTGCAGTTCTAGAAACTAAGAGCCTTGTTATGAATTATTGAATGAATTCTGAAAATAAATACTGTCTGTCTGCCAGCCTACCTAACTGTTTGCCTGTTTCTCTGCCTGGCTGTGTCTGTCTGTCTGCTTGTCTAACTGCCTGTCTGCCTGTGTCTGTTTGTCTGTGTCTGTCTGTGTCTGTTTGTCTGTGAGAGTGAGAGGAGGGGGAGGCAAGGAAAAAGGAGGCAGCGAGAATGGAGGGGGAGGAGAGAGAAGGAGGGTGAGAGATGAGAGGAGGGGAGGGAAAGAAGGAGGGAGAGAAAATGAAGGGGGATGAGGGAGAGAAAGAAGGGGAGAGTGAGGAAGGGGGAGAGAGGGAGGGGTAGAGGGTGAAGGAGGGAGGGAGGGGGAGAGAGAGGACGGAGGGAAGAGAGTCAACAGACAGACAGAGGTGGGAGAGAGAGAGATGAGAGGAGGGGGAGGCAGGGAAAGGAGGGAGAGAGAATGGATGGGGAGGGAGGAGAAAGAAGGGGAGAGTGAGGGAAGGGGACGGTGAGGGAGAGAGAGGGTGAAGGAGGGATGGGGAGAGAGATAAGGTCGAAAAGAGGGAGATGAGGAGGTCGAGGGAGGGAAAGAAGAAAGTAGAGAGAATCGAGGGGGATGAGGGAGAGAGAGAGAGAGAGAAAGGGGAGAGTGAGTTAGAGAGGGGAGAGAGAGAGAGACAGAGAGGGTGAGAGAGAGGGGAGTGAAAGAGGAGGGAGAGAGAAGAGAATGAGTGTGGATAACAAGGAGGAAGCACTTTGCAAAAATGGTCTATACCAGGAGATATCTTTACATGACACAGTTTTGAAATTCTGGAGCAGGGGTTCCCAAACATTTTCACTCAGGCCCCCCTTGCAGCATTGGGGAACATCCCACTGCCTGAGCGCTTGTGCGCCACGTCTATTTTTACACATTTTGTCATGGGGTGCAGATAAAATGTTGCAGTTAGAAAGCTCAAATTGTGCTGTTTAAAGCTATTTTTCTTGCAATTCTATACATTTTGTCATGTTTAATGTGCATTCATGTTATATTTGAGTGACTCGAAAATTACTACAAAATATGTGGGCTAAAAAACCTAGCAAAACAATGTTAGCTCACATGGGCTAGTTGATCTGGACATTTCTATGAATAGCTCTCTAAAGGTATGCAATGACTGACATGACAAGACGAAAGCTGATGATGCACTACCCAATTTCGAAAATTGCACCTTGTGCATTCCACTATTACAACTTTTAAGAGTAAGATGAAAGCCGGACTGAGTTGGGGGGGGGGGCTCTCGCTCCACAGTTTGGGAACCACTGTTCTAGAGAATACAGACCATTTCCAATGCATATTTTGAGTTTTGTGGACATGCACCATATGCTGACAAATTCTGAATCCAGATGCGTATTTTAGATATATATAATATTACTCAGAATATCACATTTCCTGATATGGACTTGAAAATAAAAGAAACCTTAACCTGACAACAAATGAGATATTGGCAAAACAAACTAACAGTTAAAACTAGGTAAATAAATAAACATATCTAGCAATGGCACAATGAAGTCACAGTCAATTGTGTGGCGACAACGGTTTCTCAGAATCGTATCCTTCTAACCCACAGTCCTCTCAGCACATTCAAGACATGAAACTTCTCTTGGCTGAGGTCCATATCCAGATCTTGATACGCTAAAGCACATTTTCTGGTGGATTTCTGAGTTTTCAGTACATGCTGAATAATTTGACAATGTGAAATCCCTATTTTTCTTACATGCACAAATCATTTGTGGATTCCCTCCGGACATAATATATGGATGGCATGGCCGGATATTGACTCATTAGACATAAGCTTATGTGGACAACTTATTTAAAAAAGAAAAAACTGACAGTAGGCCTACATAGTATATTTGTGACTCGTTTCAGGAAACTAGGCATATGTCGCACGTCACTACTTCACAGGAGAGCCATTTCAATGTAAAAATTCGTTTTTTTGCAGAAATGCCTTCTGGAACATGTAAACTTTCATGTGCCTTAATTACAAACTTGTATGCCATCTGTAAATATGAATACAATTGTTAAGTTACGAGCCTAGTTGGTTTAGCCATGGAAAAAGACAGGAACCTTTCCGCTAGCCATGATTGACTGAGATAATGTCCAGAGATGAGTTTGGATTGGTCTGCCATGTAGCACGCTTCTGTCTATAACATGAGCTGGTCAGTATGTGTAGGTAATCCTTTCTAACACAGATTTTTTTATATATCACATAGTAGAACTGCAAAAGTGTTTCTCTCCACTTTCTGGAGAACCGAGTTTTGAAATCAGTGGAATGTCCAGTGGAATTAGAGTATGATAGCGAAGGAGATGGGGAAAATGATGGTGTTTGACTGCAAATATGCAGAGGGAGTCGAAAAGAGAAAACACAGAAGGCTGTTGAATAAAACACGTCTCCAGATTACATCTTCAAACTTCAAACATCTTCAAACCATGGCATCCGTGACAGAGAAGGAGAAGTGTCCATCCATGTATACAGGTAAGATAGTCTAGCTAGCTACATTTTCAGATATTACATGTTTCTAATTTTGTCAGAAAGTCATTTTTATTTCAATTTAAAACATACTTTTAGCTAGCTAGCTCACTTTAGCTGGCTGTCTCACTAGCTAACATTACGTGTATGATCTGTGTAGTAATATTATTCATATTTCAGAGCTATTTGCATTGCTAGTTATAGCCTAATGTTAGCTCGCAAACACTGAACCTGGTTTGTTAGTTACATGCAGATTCATGCAGGGTAGTAACTTTATGAGTTGGAATTATGGTCGATTGTTTAGCTATCTAGCTACATGTCTAAACAAAAGCCTCCACTATGCAAGTTACCATTTCAATACAATGTTCATGATGTCACTGCAACAGCTGTTGATAGACGTAGCTGGTAAATTCACAGAATAACTGACCAATTTACAAACGCTCAACACCTGTAGAGTATGGCCGGTGTCAGTAAACGTTGGCAAAAAAAAGTAATTCAATTGTTGCCAGCAGCACAGTAGTCACCAATGCTCTGGATAACATGGAAACAGCCTAACCAGCTCTGCTAGGGCAAGTAAAATGGTCAGAGTGAGCTGTTCTCTCATTTGTGTCTGGAAGTGGCTAGCAAGTTAGCCAGTTAGCTTGGGTGCTTGACTGCTGTTGTTAGGTCTGAACACTTGGATCAACCCGAATCCTCAGTCATACGTCCAGTGTGCGCTCTCAACGCTCAGAGAGCGAAACGCTCTGAATTTACGAATGGACAATCTGACAACTCTCTGAGTTTACCAACACCCAGAGCGCACTCTGGCACTCCAGATTGAATTTACAAACACACCCGTAGTATAAACCAGCCTTTAGTTATGAAATCTTTGGTTGTTTAGTACATGGCCTCACATGTAAATCCTTAAAGAGATGGGTGGGGCTAAGGCTTAAGAGTGTGTGAACGATGCTGAATGGGTGTAGACAAAGAAGACGTCCCCAGTAGGTTTACTAAAACATTCAAGGGCCATTTTATCAAAAGGGAGGTTACGGGCCTCACGAGCGTCACTACAGATCCGGGTTCGATCCCTGGCTATGTCGCAGCCGGCCGCGACCGGGAGACTCATGAAACGGCATACAATTGGCCCAGCGTCGTCCAGGTTAGTGGAGGGTTTGGCCGGCTGGGATGTCATTGTCCCATCACGCTCTAGCGACTTCTTGTGGTGGCGGGGCACATTTACGCTGACTTCAGGTCGCCAGCTGTACAGTGTTTCCTTCGACCCATGGTTCGGCTAGCTTCCGGGTTAAGCGAGCAGTGTGTCAAGAAGCAGTGCGGCTTGACGGGTCGTGTTTCGGAGGTAACATGGCTCTTGACCTTCGCCTCTCCCGAGTCCGTAGGGGAGTTGCAGCGATGGGACAAGACTGTAACTACCAATTGGATATCACGAAATTGGGGAGAAAAAAGGGGTACAGGTACAACAACAAAAAAGTGAGGTTACAAGTTTATCAACTTTCAGAGCAGAATTAATTTCCCATTGTTCCTCAACTGTAGTATATGATTTTCAATTTTCTAGATCCGAGTCTCAACTTTTATCCAATGTAAAAAACTCAATTTCAAATTTTGCTACATAAGACCGAATCGAGCTGGTAGGTCTGATTTACAATGCACATGCTCTTGACTGAGGTCCATATCGGGATCTTGATATGCTTTTTGCTATGCTAAATAATGACAAAAATATTTGTTTTATTGGATGACTTTATTATTTTATTCCAAGTCATCATTTCATCTCTATAGAGCTGCTGCCTATTGCTGTCTGACAAAATCAAAAAAACATTGTTCTTCAAAGTAAATAAGGTATACTTTTAAGACTGCTGAATACCAACTATCAATCACTTAGATCATGTATTTTTAGGTAGGGGTGTTCTGAGTACTCGGACAAAACGAGTATCATAATATTCAGCATTTTCCAAATAGGTTTATGACAGGAGTATTTTTTGTAATTATCCGTGATCGGGAAAAAGTTATTTTCAGCTGCCTGCACATATCTCTCTCACTCAAGCGGTGTGAAGCGCTGTGTGCTCCAAAAAACTATTGGCTACTTCTTCTGTCTGTAAAGAAACTTGCGGAGTATTTGTTGAGCCTGCTGCAACAATTGGATTAGAACCAGCTGCTCTGTCTGCTCTCCTTTCCCCAGATAGACACACTGCAGCTGTTTCAATCACTCACTCACTCACTCAGTCTCAGAGCACAAGTCTCCCCTTCTCCAAACATCATGTATGAATCAGAATCAGTAGCTAGTCATTGTTGTTCAATCTACTTATTTTCTGTAGATTTTGCTGAGGCCATGTGGTTGTTTTTGTCTGTCTACTTGATGTTATTTAGTAGGCCTACTTTGTCTGTCCATATTATTATTCCATTGCTGAAGACGTCTGTCGTTATGTTGTGGTCCATGCCCATGCTTCTTACTATTATTATTATTTTATGTATCTTTATTAAAGAAATGTAAGGGGTAGATCAGCTTTAATATTGCATATAGATTTTGGCTTCCATCAACGTAATCATTTCCAATCCCACATATATTTTTTGTTTGGGGTCACTTAGAAATGTCCTTTTTTTGAAAGAAAAGGCATACAGAGGCCTATTATCAGCAACCATCACTCCTGTGTCCAATGACACGTTGTGTTAGCTAATCCAAGTTTATCATTTTAAAAAGCTAACTGATCATTAGAAAACCCTTTGCAATTATGTTAGCACAGCTGAAAACTGTTGTTCTGATTAAAGAAGAAATAAAACTGGCCTTCTTTAGACTAGTTCAGTATCTGGAGCATCAACATTTGTGGGTTCGATTACAGGCTCAAAATGGCCAGAAACAAATAACTTTCTTCTGAAACTCATCAGTTTATTCTTGTTCTGCGAAATTTAGGCTATTCCATGCGAGAAATTACCAAGAAAATTAAGAACTCGTACAACGCTGTGTACTACTCCCTTCACAGAACAGAGCAAACTGGCTCTAACCAGAATAGAAAGAGGAGTGGGAGGCCCGGTGCACAACTGAGCAAAAGGACAAGTACATTAGAGTGTCGAGTTTGAGAAACAGATGCCTTGCAAGTCCTCAACTGACAGCTTCATTAAATAGTACCCGCAAAACACCAGTCTCAATGTCAACAGTGAAGAGGCAACTCAGGGATGCTGGCCTTCTAGGGGGGGGCACACGGGGAGATTGGCAGAGTCAGGGTTCAGACCTGAGCCAACTCCCCGTGCTTACCGTGGGGAGCATGTGACCAGTCGGGCACCGTGTTATGCGGTGAAGCGCACTGTATCTTTAGTGCGCATTCACAGCCCGGTGTGCTCGTTGCCAGCGCCCCGCATTTGCCGGGCTAGAGTGAGCATTCAGCCAGGAAGGGTGGTGCCAGCTCAGTGCTCCTGGTCTCCAGTACGGCTCCTCAGTCCAGGATATCCTACGCCGGCTCCACGCACTGTGTCGCCAGTGCGCATTCACAGCCCAGTGCGTCCTGTGCTAGCGCCCCGCATTTGCTGGGCGAAAGTAAGCATCCAGCCAGGACGGGTTGTGGCAGCTCTACGCTCGAGACCTCCGGTGCGCCTCCATGGCCCAGTATATCCTGTACCTGCCCCACGCACCCGGCCTCCAGTGAGTCTATCCAGCCTGGAACGCCCTGTGCCTGCTCCTCACACTTGCCCTGAGGTGAGTGTTACCAGTCTGGCGCCACCTGTGCCAGCCCCATACATCAGGCCTCCAGTGCGCCTGTCCAGTCCGGTGTGTCCTGTTCCTGCTCTCCGCACTCGCCCTGAGGTGCGTGTTACCAGTCTGGCGCCACCTGTGCCAGCCCCACGCATCAGGCCTCCAGTGCGCCTTCCCAGTCCAGAGCTTCCGGCGACAGTTCCCAGTCCAGAGCTTCCGGCGAGATTTCCCAGTCCAGACCTTCCGGCGACAGTGCCCAGTCCAGAGCTTCTGGCGACAGTTCCCAGTCCAGAGCTTCCTGAGACGGCCCACAGTCCAGAACCTCCTGAGACGGCCCACAGTCCGGAACCTCCTGAGACGGCCCACAGTCCGGAACCTCCTGAGACGGCCCCCAGTCCGGAGCCTCCAGCGACGGCCCCCAGTCCGGAACCTCCTGAGACGGCCCCCAGTCCGGAGCCTCCAGCGACGGCCCCCAGTCCGGAGCCTTCTGAGACGTCCCCTAGTCTGGAGCCTCCTGAGATGATTGGCAGTCCGGAGTCTCCAGCGGCTGTCTGCAGTCCGGAGTCTCCAGTGGCGGTCTGCAGTCCAGAGTCTCCAGCGGCGGTATGCAGTCCAGAGTCTCCAGCGGGGGTTACCAGTTCAGAGTCTCCAGCGGGGGTTACCAGTTCAGAGCCTCTGGCGATGATCCATGGTCCGGTGACACAAAAGTGGAGGGATCAGCTGGCGAAGCGGGGGCTATGCCCCGAACCGGAGCTGCCTCCTATGCTGGCGGATAAGCAGGATGAGAGGGTTCTTCGTCCCGCACCAGAACCGCCACCGACATTAGATACCCACCCTAACCCTCCCTTTTTTTCAGATTTTGCGTTCGGAGTCCGCACCTTTGGGGGGGGTTACTGTCACGTCCTGACCATAGAAAGCTTTTATTTTCTATGGTAGAGTAGGTCAGGGAGTGACAGGGGGTTTTGCCTAGTTTATATTTTCTATGTTGTCTGGTTCTAGTTTCTGTTTTTCTATGTTGTTTTTTTGGGGATGATCTCCAATTAGAGGCCATCGTTGTCTCTAAAAAATACATTTTGAGTGATTCTGTTTTTTTCTCTGTATTGAACTTTTTTCATCGGTGTCTGAATCTGTCATCAAAATTATTCAGGTCATCGTTGGTCATCGTTGTTAGTTAGCCAGGTCATCGTTGTCTCTAATTGGGGATCATATTTAGTAGTTTTTTCCACCTGGGTTTGTGGGAGATTATTTTGAGGTAGTGTATGTTGCACCTCTTCTTCACGGTTTGTTATTTTGTTTAGTAGTTTATTTGTATGTCTTGCATAGTTTCACAGTTTAAATAAAATGTGGAACGATACACGCGCTGCGCCTTGGTCTTCCTTGAACGACGATCGTGAAACCAATTTCACACATATATTATTTAGCATATGTAAAGACAAGACTAAATGAAGAATAGACTAATGAGTGACAATATTATCACGTGGGAATGATGCCCAGCATGTGTAGTAAGGCAAGAAACAGCACATACCTTTTTTTGAGACTTTTTCTAATCATAGTCACGCACCTCATGTAGCCTAGCCCATGATTAGGTTTGTATCACAACTAAAGTGTCACGCCCTGGCCATAGAGAGGTTTTTGTTCTCTATTTTGGTTAGGCCAGGGTGTGACTAGGGTGGGAATTCTATGTTCCGTTTTCTATGTTTTGTGTATTTCTTTGATTTGTTTTGGCCGGGTATGGCTCTCAATCAGGGACAACTGTCTATCGTTGGTAGCCTTTTCCCACAGGGTTTTTGTGGGTAGTTGTTTTCTGTCTTGTGTTTTTCACCTGACAGAGCTGTTGCACTTTGTTTTTGATTCAGTGTTCAGTACTAATAAACACGATGAACACGTACCACGCTGCACCTTGGTCCTCTCCTTGCAACAACCGTTACATAAAGTGGCATAAATACTTCTTAAAATTAAGCACACTAATCCCCTTTACAACCAGTGTGGAGCCTAACTGGCTTACTGTACATAGGCGGCGCGTGAGTTTCGGGAAGATAATTTTCACCATAAAAAGGGACTTTTATAATAAAGCATTACATGCATAATCACATTTGTGGTCACTTTTGAGAATGGTGTTTTCCCGCTAATTGATTGCATTTTGGAACATTCACGCTTATAGCCTACTGCCATTTGCACATTACTGCGTTCATAATGTGAAGAAATAGCGTAATAGTTTAGCAACATTTTAAGCAAAACGTTCTGATCTGTTGCATCAGCCTCATTGCTTTTAAAATGTTTTTTGGGATGCAAGTGGCTGTATTCATTTGGGATCTATCCCATCCCACAACTGTCCCAGAGTATGTTTAGAATATTTATTTCTCGCACAGAAGGACAAGTTGACCATGAAGGCCTGATTCACACAGTCTTCTCTGAACAGTTGATGTTGAGATGTGTCTGTTACTTGAACTCTGTGAAGCATTTATTTGGCCTGCAATGCCAAGAGTGTGCAAAGCTGTCATCACACAAAGGGTGGCCATTTGAAGAATCTCAAATATAAAATATATTTTAATTTGACACTTTTTTGCTTACTACATTTCATAGTTTTGATGACTTCACTATTATTTTACAATTTAGAAAATAGTAAAAATAAAGAAAAACCCTTGAATGAGTAGGTGCTCTAAAACTTTTGACCAGCACACAAACTCTTCTTAACTGTTTCGGCTAGGAAGCATGCGGACACCTTTAGAAGTAAAAGTGCCTGGAAGATTGTTTTGGAGTTCAAAAAATTGTCACACTGGGAACCTTTCAAGTTCAAAAAAGTTCCTTTAGGAACCCCTCTGAAAAATGGTCTTTGTGGACCCCCCTTTTTGTGATGGGAGGTGTTTAATTTGGCACTTTTAAAATAATATATTGTAGAGGTGGCAGCCTATCAGAAGATTGGAGGCATCGCTTTCACACAGTTCTTTTTGGCCACCTGTTAGAGTAAATATAATTGTTAAGTTTGTACACTGCAAATGTACATTTTCCTTGAATATTATTGCATATTACACATTCTAATATTGTAGTAATAATTAACATTGCTGATTACATAGAGTAATAAAGTGGTACTATTCCAACTTTGCATAGGACCTTGAGGAACTCATACACCTCAGTAAGTCTCATTGAATCTACAAAATTGTCAGTTTTCAACCTTAACATGTGATGACAATACAACAGAAAAGATGAACAGGAATGACATTTACTCCCATGGGTGACCTAAAAAGATCTATCTGAAAGCCAAGGTCCTACTAAGCCATGCCTCCAGTCCAGGGTTCCTCCAGTTCCTCTACTATAGGTGTTTTGGCGTTACTCTGGACCCTGATCTCTCTTTTGACGAACATATCAAGACTGTTTCAAGGACAGCTTTTTTCCATCTACGTAACATTGCAAAAATCAGAAACCTTCTGTCCAAAAATGATGCAGAAAAATGTATTACGATGCTTTTGTCACTTCTAGGTTAGACTACTGCAATGCTCTACTTTCCGGCTACCCGGATAAAGCACTAAACAAACTTCAGTTAGTGCTAAACACGCCTGCTAGAATCTTGACTAGAACCAAAACCTTTGGTTATATTACCCCAGTGCTAGCCTCTCTACACTGGCCTCCTGTTAAGGCAAGGAAGGGCTGATTTCAAGATTTTACTGCTAACCTACAAAGTATTACATGGGCTTGCTCCTACCTATCTTTCCGATTTGGTCCTGCTGTACATACCTACACGTACACTACGGTCACAAGACGCAGGCCTCCTAACTTTCCCTAGAATTTTGAAGCAAACAGCTGGAGGCAGGGCTTTCTCCTATAAGAGCTCCATTTTTATGGAATGGTCTGCCAACCCATGTGAGAGACGCAGACTCGGTCTCAACCTTTAAGTCTTTATTGAAGACTCATCTCTTCAGTAGGTCCTACGATTGAGTGTAGTCTGGCCCAGGAGTGTGAAGGTGAACGGAAAGGCACTGGAGCAACGAACTGCCCTTGCTGTCTCTGCCTGGCCGTTTCCCCTCTCTCCACTGGGATTCTCTGCCTCTAACCCTATTACAGGGGCTGAGTCACTGGCTTACTGGTGCTCTTCCATGCCGTCTCTAGGAGGGGTGCGTCACTTGAGTGGGTTGAGTCACTGACGTGATCTTCCTGTCTGGGTTGGCGCCCCCCCTTGGATTGTGCCGTGGCGGAGATCTTTGTGGGCTATACTCGGCCTTGTCTCAGGACGATAAGTTGGTGGTTAAAGATATGCCTCTAGTGGTGTGGGGGCTGTACTTTGGCAAAGTGGGTGGGGTTATATCCTGCCTGTTTGGCCCTGTCTGGGGGTATCGTCGGATGGGGCCACAGTGTCTCCCGACCCCTCCTGTCTCAGCCTCCAGTATTTATGCTGCAGTAGTTTGTGTCGGGGGGCTAGGGTCAGTCTGTTATATCTGGAGTATTTCTCCTGTCTTATCCGGTGTCCTGTGTGAGTTTAAGAATGCTCTCTCTAATTCTCTCTCTCTCTTTCTCTCTTTCTTTCTCTCTCTTGGAGGACCTGAGCCCTAGCACCATGCCTCAGGACTACCTGGCCTGATGATTCCTTGCTGTCCCCAGTCCATCTGGCCATGCTGCTGCTCCAGTTATAACTGTTCTGCCTGCGGCTATGGAACCCTGACCCATTCACCGGACATGCTACCTGTCCCAGACCTGCTGTTTTCAACTCTCTAGAGACAGCAGGAGCGGTAGAGATACTCTGAATGATCGGCTATGAAAAGCCATCTGACATTTACTCCTGAGGTGCTGACCTGTTGCACCCTCGACAACCACTGTGATTATTGTTATTTGACCATGCTGGTCATCTATGAACATTTTAACATCTTGGCCATGTTCTGCTACAATCTCCACCTGGAAAAGCCAGAAGAGGACTGGCCACCCCTCATAGCCTGGTTCCTCTCTAGGTTTCTTCCTAGGTTCTGGCCTTTCTAGGGAGTTTTTCCTAACCACCATGCTTCTACACCTGCATTGCTTGCTGTTTGTGGTTTTAGGCTGGATTTCTGTACAGTACTTTGAGATATCAGCTGATGTAAGAAGGGCTTTATAAATACATTTGGTTTGATTTCTCCTCACTGAACAGGCACTTTCCTTTTTGTAGAAATGTGTCACTGACTTCTGTATATCTGGTCACATTTCTTTTGTCAAGCTGGATTTTATCATTTGAGGAGATAAGTAGGAAACAGAGTTAAAATGGTACTAAAGTACTCATATCAGACAATATCCATCCTACTCTTTTTTAACTTCAGTGGCTAGTTGGCCAGCATGAAAGCAGACCAGACACAACCACTGTCATATATTTAAATGCTGAGCTTTTAATCACATGCTGAGAGTGCACCAAAAAGGGGAAATGAAATGTGGCCAATTGACAAGAAACAAAAGTTGTTTCAAACATAATATAATTTGTGTGAGTAACAGACAATGCCAACTGTGAGCTTTTGAATTCTCTAATGTTAGAGGGAATTAGTCATGTTCAGCCAAAGTAAAATTGGTAATGCTTTTCCCTTCACCTGCATTGCAGAGTCCGGAACACTCCGGAACACTCAAATTAGTACGATATGTTACGTTTGGTATGACAGTAGGTCATACCAAACATACACAAATGCCTAGCAGCCCAAAAGTTGCATGTTTGAATCTCATTTTGGCATTTTGGCTAATTAGAAACTTTGGACTACTTACTACTTTTTAGCTACCTTGCAACCACTTAGCATGTTAGCTAACCCTTCCCTATAACCTTAACACTTTAACCTATCTCCTAACCTTAACCCCTAATCTAACATGGCACATGATACTAAAACAGTTGAACGTAATATATCATACTAAAGAAGTCAAAAGTAATATATCATACTAAAGCAGTCAAATGTAATATATCATACTAAAGTGGTCAAATGTAATATATCTGTCACGGAACACTTTGATAGCAGGAGGGGTGAAGTCTTGCACAGGAGACTGAGGTCCGTGAAAAACACGTTTAATAGTAATTTGAGAAAATGCCGCAACAAGGCAGGGTGCACAAAACAAGGCAGGAGAACAGCTGCCAAAAATACCCAAGGACGGGACGCAGCCCGGCAACCCTAATGCCTAAAACGCGCAGCGTCTAAATGGAAAATATAAATTAACCCCTACGTGCCTAAAAGGCATGACACAAAAAACAATCCTGCAGAAATCCCCAAACGAAACAGACAAACGAAATACCCCCCTAATGACTAACACAAAACAGGTGCAGACTAAACAGACATAACCAAAAGACACAGAAACATAGATCGGTGGCAGCTAGTAGGCCGGCGACGACGACCGCCGAGCCCCGCCCGACCCGGGAGAGGCGCCACCTTCTGTGGACGTTGTGACAATATCAAATTAAAGAAGTCAAACGTAATATATCATACTAAAGCAGTCGAATGTAATATATCATAGTAAACGGTCAAATCAAACTGGTGTATGTACTCATTCTCTCTCTCTCTCTCTCTCTCTCTCTCTCTCTCTCTCTCTCTCTCTCTCTCTACATTACATTTATGGGAAGTATTCTACAATATGCTGTATCACGTTTTATCACTGGCAGAAACACTTTTTTCTTAAGAGCCCTTTCCCTTTAAATCAATTATTAATTAAAACCCCTCATACCGCCTTCGAGAACAATAATAATAATAATAATAATGTGGCAGTCATGTTTTAACTGCTAAAACAAGGATGATAAAAATAGGCCTGGATAGTGGATAAGGAACAACAAACAGTAAGGCCGGGTAGCACCTGCACATTTGTCCTGTATGTGTCCTATGTAATGTGTGGAGGGCTTGCACTGTTTCCAAGTTCCTTGTAAATATATCACACTACAATGTAATCTATACTGAAGAAAAATATAAACGTAACATGCAAAGTGTTGTTGGTCCCATGTTTCATGAGCTAAAGTAAAATATCCCAGAAAGGCTTATTTCTCAAAAATGTTGGGCACCTTGTGCTGGGGACAATAACAGGCCACTCTAAAATGTGCAGTTTTGTCACACAACACAATGCCACAGATGTCTTGTTTTGAGGGAGTGTGCAATTGTTAAATTTGCCCTCCATAATGGAAGAACAGCCCTGGTTTAAGATAATAGTCCCATACTGTGGTAAATACAGCACATAGCCATCTTCAGATGCAGAATCAATATGACTTACTGTATGTGACGTGAGCTGACGTGACATGATGTTTTATTAAGACTGATTATTTCTTGCATCCATGAGCAGGGTTGTTAAACATAGATTGTATCTACTTACAAAGCTTAGCTACTCCGTAGTTGTACTGTCCTCATCTCACCTGTTGTTGGTCATACACTGACGTCATGGAGTTATTGTACTGTTTCTCTCTTTCAATTCAACCACTACACGTAGTCTTATCCCCTTCTCTGAAATACCTCATTTAACAACCTTAGTCAAACCAATAATACACTGCCTTCAGCTCTTGGAGAAGTCCTTGTTGCTTGTGCTGCAGTTTCTCTATTACGCAATTGATTTTTCCTTTGCTAGTTGGTTTTTACATGCTCATGTCACATTTCTTCTTCCCCCTTAAAGAGACAAATGTGTTTTTCAACAACTAGTTAAAGGAGAGAATGTAATGCATATTATTGCTGGCTAAAAAGGTGTTGTTTGCATACCGTAGAAACTTTCCTTTAGCATGCCTAGTTTACGACGACTATGAGTTTTCTTTTACATAGTCAGGCTGTGAAATATTTTCTGATACTCTTGAAGTGCACAAGAAGCGAGAGTCAGATTTTTTTTTTTTACATCACTGTTAAAATTAAATGTGTGACTTGATTTTAAGGAATATTTAATGGTATTTCAACATGTAACAAAATATTATGTAAGGCTCTATCCATGCTAGTACACATGAGCATTCCGAGTGGAAATCATTAACTGGATTGATAAAGATATTGACCATGAGTTTTTGCCCTGGATGAAATAGCTGATTGACTTCAACGTGCAAACAGGAAAACCTTTATTGTACTTCCCTTGAATGAAATTTAAAAAAGCTAATTAAAAGCTCTTACTTCCCAAACATCAGCTATATCAATATTGTGTCACATAACAATATGTGTCATTATAGAGTGATCTGACAAGTCTTAAGTGTTATTGACTGTACGATTGTTTATCCCATGTGTAACTCTGTGTTGTTTTTGTCACACTGCTTTGCTTAATCTTGGCCAGGTCGCAGTTGTAAATGAGAACTTGTTCTAAACTGGCCTACCCGTTAATAAATAAAGGTGAAATAAAAAAAATAAAGTATTGTTGTCAAAAATGTAATTCATGGAGGAAGGATAAAGCTTTATCTCGTTGTATACAACATGTTGCCATATTTTTGATACTTGCTTTAGCTCCCTGTCACAGTCTACTAATGTGCAATCATTATTTTAAAAAATCCATGTAGATGTCAGCTGCAGTTAAACGATATTCAACAATGTATGCTGTGTATATTTACTTGTCTACTGTCACTCACAATAACAGGCGACAATAATTACACATAACCAAACAATAAGACACTACAATGGCAGTAGAGGAAAAGTTACTGAAACATGCAGAATGGAACAATTGTCCATATTATTGATCATTGCTGGTCTGACAAATGTGTTCACATGGTGTGAGAAAGGCTAAACGGTCTAGTTGTGCTTTACTTTGTACTGTTATTCTAAGATAGGTTTTGGTGAGTGTGTGGTCTTTCTAAATATGACAAAATGAGGAAAGATTATGTCTCTAAGTGAGACAAATCCTTTGACTAAAAGTAAATAAACTAAAGGAAAGGTGTAAACACTTACTTGCAATCGTCTGTCAGAACTATGTTCACCGGCGAGCGATGTCTCAACAGCTGAAGTTCAAAGACCAATAGGGCCTTATCGGAAGTGATCTGTGTTCAATGGGAGTGGTAAAAAAGACAGCAACCTCAATAATGACTAATGACTGAAATATTTGCAATACATTATATTTAATCTACCTAGTATGGAATAAATAGAATAGCCCCAAAATTGCAAGCATCAAGTTAAATCAAATGCACCTTGAACACAAATATTGGAAGTTGTTTTAAATATTTAACCAGGTCAGCTAGGGACTCTTCTACTGCATGTCATGCAATCACTAAAACATTCCATTCAACAACTGTCACTCTTTCTCACTTTGTTTTGCCAAATCCTTATTGATGTCAACAGTACATGATTTAAATTAAGTCAAAGTTGTGCGTCCATATATCAAGTTAGGTTTTAGGCTCTCATTTAAAGTCACAATCTGGAATTTTTGTTTCAGCCCAATATGCTGGGAAAATGAATCACATGGCCACTTTCCTGCCATTCGTTTTTGTCCCACGAGCGCAAGAAACCAAGAGAGTTAGCTCGTTAGATTAGTCGTAACAGGAAAAACTGTTGCATTGTGGTACACTAGGAGATCAGCTGGTGGACGAGCCCATTGCCAAATGTGTAGATAGGGTTTGTCATAAAAAAAAAATCTAACTTCTTAATGACAGGCATCTGTTTTACCCAAGAACTTGCAAGTTCATGGAGCCCGACATTGTGAGGAAAATAATATTACGCTAAGGCTGTTCTTCTTCGTCGGTGGCACTATTGTGCCGATTCATGGCAGTTAAAATGCTTTTGAATAGATGCTGGATGCTAAAGAACCAGCTAACACACTTATTATAACAAACTATTTGGATGAAACAGTCTGTGGACCCCAGGAAGAGTAGCTGCTGCTTCAGCAAAAGCTAATGGGGATCCTAATAAAATGCTATAAAACATCCTAGATAAGTCCAAAATATGCTAAACCCTAACCCACTTTAAGCCTTGTTTAAATTAAAATAGCAGACTATTGACTGATTACTAATAAGTTAATAATCAAAGTTCAATAGACAATTCCTAAGATCTCATGATAATCAGCTATTGAAAGTGATTAGGTGGAAGTTTTCGAAACAATGGTCATGTACCCACCCAGTTAGCCAAATGATGGAGTATGAAATAAAGTTTCTTTTTGGTTCTTAGTGAAAGTTGAAAATACGTATTTTAAACAATTGTTTACAGACAGATTATTTCACTTATAATTCAATGTATCACAATTCCAGTGGGTCAGACGTTTACATACACTAAGTTGACTGTGCCTTTAAATCTCTCCCCAGAAAATTCTAAATCTTATGAATATGCTACCACTAATCCTGTCTCTCCCTCTCACTTTATATGCTTTAATGGCATGAATGACAAGGTCAATGTAGCCAAGTGATCAATTATGAACAGCGAAAACAATAAGAATAGTAGATATAGGACTAATATAAAATAATATTTTTATATATAAAACAAAAGCCTACATATCTAATACAGAAATGTAATAATTATTATATATAATGACATTTGTTGTTTTTGCTCTATTTTGTTACTATTAGGCTACTTAAGGGGCTCAGCTATTATTGTAGTGGACCACTGCTATTCACAATAGAACAGGAATAGGTCCATGAGGGTATTTTGCTTATTTTAGTATGCTTAAAAAGAAAAGTTGTACTTGTAATTAGATGTATGTCTACTACTGTCTGCATTTTACAAACTCTCACCTTGGCCACATGTGGTGAAAAGAATGTATCGGACAAGTACTGTAATCAGAAAATGTGTTTTTATTCATTTATTTAAGCCTATAGGCTTTATACATATTTTCTAATAAAATGATTGACAACCATGACCTGAAAATGTTTGACTGTCCATTGGTAAGTATGCCTAAAAGATGTGAAAAGTACCCCCAGCGAGGATTGATTATGCATTGAGAGAAGCATAGTGACACACTCGTCCCAGTTTCGATGTCTACACGATCTATGGCTGACTAATGTTCTTTCTTTTAGTGTGAAACAAACACCAATTCACTTCTCATATCAGTTACCAAATGAATGATCTTCTGCTGGAATGAGTTTGTAATCTGCTTCTATAGTCAGAGGTAGTGATATCACAGAAAGAACAATGAGACAGATACTTCACTGGATGTTTAAATGTGAAGCATCTGCTTGGCGTTTCCAATCACTCCCAAATATGGTAGTGAAGAGGAAGCCCAGTGGGAAAAGACGGAACAGGATGGATTTTGGCCAACATTCTGCAAATATTCTCATTATGAAACATTTGATCTCAATACAGTTTTCTGTTCCCAAAACTATAATATGCTATAAACAGAGTGGACTAAGGTTTGTAAACTTTACCCTTTGCAAAAGTTGCATTGTTTAGGAGTGCAAAGGCAAATTCAGTTATTGCACATGCGCAATTCACAGTAGACGTTCCTTAACGGAAATATGCAGATTATGCTAGAAAGCACAAATAGGATCTCGCTAGCTCGTGCTTGGCTCTGCCTCCTCCGTGCTTCCTCTGCCCACTATGGATCAGTTGTTCCCATTGGAAGCGACAGGCTATGTTCTATCTTGGTTTAGTTATAAAAAATATGCTCCAGTTCATGAGTTTCCAGAATAGCCGTATTTGCGTAAACTACACTGTATGCTACTGTGGCTAATTGTTACTGTTGCCAACTTCACACTGTCCGTTCACACTGCTATCCCGTTCTATGAATGATGTTAAATCCCAAGTCCAGTAGTGACCGTTTTACTTCCCTTTGCTGTAGTTCAATGTCCGCTCTCCTCGAGCTGCAACTTCCCGCGCTACTCAATGTCCTGATCCCTGACTTTTCTGGTCGCGATCCCGCGCTGCTGCTAACTGGTCTCTCCATAGCCGAAGGCTCTCCGCTCCCAGCGCCATTATTAGCAAGCTAGCCAATCTTCCGTTCCCCAGCAAAATGTTGGTGGTCTTTCTCCACTAGCGCCGAAGAATGAGAATAGTATTACACAGAACGTCTCTCTTCCGTTCTCCAGTATACTCCACTGATTTCAGGTAAGTCACATTATTTCTAATTGTTTTATTATGTGATTTTTGTTGCGTCTTTGTTCTGTAGTCTTTTTTATCATGGCACTGTATTCAAACGTGATTTACATCTGTTAACGTGATTGTTAGTCCTGCCTCTTCTAAAAAACAAGGTGGTTTATTGGAACTTAGAATGGCTTTGTTTTGTTTACTGATTGACTGGGTCAGCGGAGAGACAATGATCTTAACAATCAACTATCCCATACACAAAAACTAGGATGGGTTTCTAAAATGAGTTGGATTGTGCCTTTCGCTTCTGGAGAATGAAAGAAAATTGATAAAAAACCAACAGAACAGGAGAGAAATGCTTGTTAATGCAGCGTTTCCCAAACTAGGTTCAACTGACTACAGCCTATGCACTTGAATGGCGAATGGGAGGTGCGCTTTAATTATGAGCTGAGATTGAGAAATAAAAATAGTAGCTCTTTTTAATCATGGCCGTTTTTAAAACACAATTGCATTTACAATTGTTATTTGTTGCACAATGACTGGGTTCAGGGCCAGCCCTCCCACTAGGCAAGATTAGGGAGCCGTGTATGGCGACACTTGTATCTGTTCCTCAGACTTTTAGCTGAGAAAAGAATTGGCCCAAGGCCAAACCGATCGCCAACCCCTGCTGTACATAATTTAGCGGGGAGGGGGGTGGCAGGTTTTTTTGTGTCGTCCAGGGCCGGCCCTAACTGGGCTTACAAAAGCACATGCTTTCACTCCAGTACCAGCTTTTTGAGAAGCTGCTCTTGCGCTCTCCGACAGTTGATAGGCTTTTCCGCTCCTCAATATAGGCTGTGTATGCTAAAGAAAATACACACAGGCCAATTTAATTTCACTAAATTATGCAAATTAACATCCCTAATCTTAGTACCTACAATCAAAAATGTTAGCTAATTTGGTCAGTAGCCAGTAGGGCTAGCTAGCTAGGCTTGATAAGGGGAAAAAGCTAACTGGTAGCCTCGCTAACAAATAGCTTAGTAACTTAGCTAGGTTGCTAGTTCGTTAGTTTTCTCATCGTGAATTAAGCAGGTAGCGTAGCTACCTTGTGGTATAGTTATGTGAAATTACAATATTTTCTTGCAATAGACACAATTTTGATTCATGATTTATGCATTGACAGTTTGAAGTGGATCACAGACCAACACTCTACCACCATGTTGGGTCTGGACTGTGAGGGACCGCCACTTACGACCCAATCTGCACCCATCACATTGTCCATAATAACAAACAGGGCAGGCAGGGGTTTTGAGGGTGTGCAACTTAAATTTTCTGTTAAATACATTTTTTTTTATTCGCAAAGGTTGGCCACATTTGCATCTTTCTTGTGATTGGAGCTCTGGGTTTGCTGCGCAAATCAAATAATCCTCTTATTGGTCTTCAAAAGGGTTCTACTTAGCACCAAAGCAAGTTCCCCTATAGGGACAAATCAATTAAAGATAAGATTATTATTCTGTTTTGTAAATATTGCAAGCGATTTGTTTGCGTAAAATGCTCAAAGAAAGTGTAGCAGATTTGTGTTGACTGATTAGGATAAGAGTGGTTGCCAAAGGTGGCATCACAGGTTCAAAAGTGGTGTGGCCAAATTTTGACATGTCTTTTCTGGGGCCTGGAGTTTTTCCTGATCAGGTAAAACTCTCGGTCCTATTCATAGGCTATGACAAAATATTATTATTATTATTATTTACATTTCTTTTACATTTTAGTCATTTAGCAGACGCTCTTATCCAGAGCGACTTACAGTAGTGAATGCATACATTTCATACATTTTTTTCCCCCGTACTGGTCCCCCGTGGGAATCGAACCCACAACCCTGGCGTTGCAAACACCATGCTCTACCAACTGAGCCACACAGGACCATTATAGATAGCTTCCTTTTTCATCAGTGCTATGACTATAAGGCTGGGGGTTTTCTTTTTGGGTCATGTGAATTGGAAACACTCCTGGCCTAAGGTGGATCAAACCCTTTTAAACTACCACAAACTTAGTTATTTTTAATTTCAACTTCAATGGACAACACACTCTGTAGTGTAGCGAACTACAATAGCAGGGCTGAGCGTTATGCAAAAAATGGTTACAATGTCTTTAAATATGAATTTCACTCTATAAACCAACAATGTTAAGCATGGGACTTTCACATTTTTTTAAAGACAGACAGGTTTCAATGTAGAAAAGTATTTTACACTATACACAGTAGACTTTGTAACAATGCTTTTTTTAAATGTTTCATAAAACATATTATTTCATAATCTGACCTAGTGTTCTTCTGTAATTATTCATTATTTTAAGTCTTACTCCAGTGTTCTTTTCACCTCATTTAATACTTAATTTACTCAATAAAAGGCACATCTCCATAGGTCCAGGTATCCTCATGATTTGGCACAAGTGGGGGTGAGCCTTTCCTCTTTTGTTCTCTATTGTGCTTCTATTGTTGAATTTGTATTTTTTTTTTACCAGAAACATTTGTGAATAATCACCAACAGTGGAAATAAAATAAATTACAACATTACTGGACCAACAAACTGGCTGACTAACCTTTTCACGAACTTCTGTATCTCTTGGCCTTGGGTAGCAGCATTAGATAATTTAATCTTTCTGTGCCAAACACATATATTCAGTGAGTCTAAATTATTATTGTTAGCTGCTGGCTGCATCAATCTAGCTCGCTAATGTTAACTGAAGATAACATTAGTACTTTTAGAGGAAGACCAACCTATAGCTATATAGAATATCCAAAATTATTTTATTAACACACACCTTGTTTTCCAAGAAATTATGTGCTCACTCTCTCGTGAGGCAGGTGTCATGACTGTCCTGATCAGGTCAGGTTACAGGAGACCACAACCCTACAGATTATCTCTCACCCCCAACAGAGGAGGAGAGATCTAGGGGTCTGAAGATGTGGGGTTTTATGACCCCTCACGCCCATGATAAATCTTAGGCCACTGACAAAATTCCTTTGTCCTCTCACTATGGAGAACCAGCCTCAGAACATTAAACATGCAATAAAGGGACTTTGGAAAATGGTTTCCGTCAGCCACAATGGTGGTCATGACGATAGATGGAATATAAAAATGTATGTCATTTTTGTTTTGTTATTAAAGGTTAATAGATTACGTTATTACGAAAACATTGTAACTTTAAGAGTTTTCCCAGTATATGCCTGATGTTTATACATTGTACGTTGTGTGGAAAATGTCCAAATCAAAGAGAATGTTTTGGTAAAGATGAAATGTGAAGTTAGTTGTCTAAAATTGGATTTGAGTAAAATCTAGACCTTGCCTCTTAACTTGGTACGCACAGAGAATTGCCCTAAAGGCGGTTACGCCCACTTCTGACCCAAGGGTATTAGACATGGGAGTTAAGAATGAACAGATCAGACTAAGTGACCCAAGCTGCAGCCGAGGTCTAAAAAGTCAACGAACCCTAAAACGCAACACAAGGAAGAAGACAAAGAAATATTTTTCTACCCACGCTATGGATGAGTAGCCGTGTCTAAGCGGGTGAACTGAAGCTGGAACACCTGGCCTACACTCCCCATCGAATCGTGGTATCTACGCTGTTTCATTCCTACGCTGTGAGCTCTGAGCTACAGAGCTTTCTGTCCTCAGAAGACCCCTATCAGAGCAAGGGCGAGGAATCAGACCACTAAGCCAAAAGAACACTGACATCGTGAGGACAACCAGAGAGTTGCGCCGGAGAAGTGCGTCATTGAGAAGCCTAAACGACCCACGCGGAGCTTCCCATCTGAGACCTCCAACACGTAATTACATCATTATATTCTGACCCATAAGAGCGGCAGTTCGGGGCAAGGCTAGGGTTAAAATAAGCATAGCTGACGAATGCACCCAAATGTATATTTCTCTCATGTACTTTCTCTTTTTCTCTCTCTTTTAAATCCCCATTTTGGGTAACACGCGCCATAGTGTGTTGGCCCGTTATACTAAGTCCTAATCAATAGCCTAGACTGTGTTTTGTGTATCTTTTTTCATAATTTTAGCTTTCTAGGAAATAAATAATCAACTAAGATTGGTGTGGTAAGAACTCATTGGTGGGACCCGGGTCCGTGCAGATTCGCGGATTATGCGACGTTCAGAATGAGACTGTAGAGGAAATTGATTAATTGGCGACTGTTGTAAAATCTATATTCTGATATTCTTTGAGTTAATTTGGGAAATAGAAACTCAGTAAAACTAATGAGTTAATAATTGCTTGATTCATTTAATCACGCAATTAGAAACCTTTAATCATTCGATGAGCAACAGTCGTCACATTAACTAATACAACGTCACGACACAGGCAGGCAGGAGAGGAGTGTTGTCAGTAGTTGCCAAAGCCACAAAGTCAAAGTTGTCTATATCATAAAAATGAGGCTCTGTAGCAGTCTGTAGCTAGTGACTGACAATTGACTGTGACTGACAAGTGAATCTACTTGTTGCAGCGAGTGTTGGGGTTACCATGTGTAATCTCAGGGACAGGGTTGTATTCACTAGACATAGAGGCACACGGGCAGAAATTGGGGGGGAAGTACTATGTCAACTTGTCCAATAAGAAAAACCTGCTTTCTTTTGTTGCAAAACATTTATAGGTTTTTCTATGATGTGAACTAATTAATATATCTATGCCATATTTTTTTTATGGGAACATTGGTGGGGCAAACTCAATCAAAAAAGCGAATATACATCGAAACCACTACACTACACACTGATTGCACCATAATTGTAACGTGTGTTCTGGGAGTCGGGAAGCAAGTTCCGGGAGTGAATAATTTAATAAATTAATGAAACAATACAAAACAAGAAACACGAACAACGCACAGACATGAAACTGAAACAATAACGCCTGGGGAAGAAACCAAAGGGAGTGACATAAAAAGGGCAGATAATCAAGGAGGTGATGGAGTCCAGGTGAGTGTCATTAGGCGCTAATGCGCGTGACGCTGTGTGCAATAATCAGCAGCCTGGTGACCTAGAGGCCGGAGAGGGAGCACACGTGACAGTAATAACCAACCCCATAATGAGTTTTGAGCAACACACACAAATGTTATAACATTTGAGCTATGATCAGTTTATAGGCTACTTCCCTCTTATTGCATGGAAAACCATGGTAGTTGAGCATACTTTTGTAGGGTAAAGTTTATTTGACTTCAGAATCAATTTCAGCATCAGTCTACAGCATTGCTAATCACAGTGCCATCCGTTTTGTCACCAAAGCCCCATATACCGCCCACCACTGCGACCTGTATGCTTTCGTCAGCTGGCCCTCGCTACATATTCGTCGCCAGATCCACTGGCTCCAGGTCATCTACAAGTCTTTGCTAGGTAAAGCTCCACCTTATCTCAGCTCACTGGTCACCATAACAACACTCAACCGTAGTACGCGCTCCAGCAGGTATATCTCACTGGTCCTCCCCAAAGCCAACACCTCTTTGGCCGCCTTTCCTTCCAGTTCTCTGCTGCCAATGACTGGAACAAATTGCAAAAATTGCTGAAGTTGGAGACTTATATCTCCCTCACAAACTTTAAGCATCAGCTATCTGAGCAGCTTACCAATCGCTGCAGCTGTACACATCCCATCTGTAAATAGGCCATCAAACTATCTACCTCATCCCCATATTGTTTTAATTTACATTTTTGCTCTTTTGCACACCAGTATTTCTACTTGCACATCATCATCTGCACATCTATCACACCAGTGTTAATTTGATAACTTGTAATTACTTCGCTACTATGGCCTATTTATTGCCTTACATCCTTATGCCATTTGCACACACTGTATATAGACTTTTTCTATTGTGTTATTGACTGTACGTTTGTTTATTCCATGTTTAACTCTGTGTTGATGTTTGTGTCGCACTGCTTTGCTTTATCTTGGCCAGGTCACAGTTGTAAATGACAACTTGTTCCCAACTGGCCTACCTGGTTAAATAAAGGTGAAATAAAAAAATACAAATACAAATATCATAAACAAGCACTCTTTTCATGAAATAATACAAGTTGGGCATAAACTAATATTTTACAGCCTCTCAAACCTGATTCTGGGGTCCATTCTTCATCGTTGTTACAGTCCTCAAGCTCACTGTCCTCACTACCAGAGGGTATGATCCTAACTGCTTGATTAGGCTCCTTTCACCCATAGAATGTCCCTGTGTCCATTGCCTGTGAATGTCAGGGGATATGTTGGCACATTTCTTTTTACATCAAATTACATGTCTTTCATTGAGCATGATACTGAATTGCCCTGAAAAGTAGCCTAACTGCACAACATGGCACTGAGGCAGTTGTAAACAAAACCCTGTTCTCAACTGGCCTGCCTGGTTAAATAAAGGTGAAATACACTGCTCAAAAAAATAAAGGGAACACTAAAATAACACATCCTAGATCTGAATGAATGATATAATCTTATTAAATACTTTTTTCTTTACATAGTTGAATGTGCTGACAACAAAAATCACACAAAAATAATCAATGGAAATCCAATTTATCAACCCATGGAGGTCTGGATTTGGAGTCACACTCAAAATTAAAGTGGAAAACCACACTACAGGCTGATCCAACTTTGATGTAATGTCCTTAAAACAAGTCAAAATGAGGCTGAGTAGTGTGTGTGGCCTCCACGTGCCTGTATGACCTCCCTACAATGCCTGGGCATGCTCCTGATGAGGTGGCGGATGGTCTCCTGAGGGATCTCCTCCCAGACCTGGACTAAAGCATCCGTCAACTCCTGGACAGTCTGTGGTGCAATGTGGCTTTGGTGGATGGAGCTAGACAAGATGTCCCAGATGTGCTCAATTGGATTCAGGTCTGGGGAACGGGCGGGCCGGTCCATAGCATCAAAGCCTTCCTCTTGCAGGAACTGCTGACACACTCCAGCCACATGAGGTCTAGCATTGTCTTGCATTAGGAGGAACCCAGGGCCAACCGCACCAGCATATGGTCTCACAAGGGGTCTAAGGATCTCATCTCGGTACCTAATGGCAGTCAGGCTACCTCTGGCGAGCACATGGAGGGCTGTGCGGCCCCCCAAAGAAATGCCACCCCACACCATGGCTGACCCACCGCCAAACCGGTCATGCTGGAGGATGTTGCAGGCAGCAGAACGTTCTCCACGGCGTCTCCAGACTCTGTCACGTGCTCAGTGTGAACCTGCTTTCATCTGTGAAGAGCACAGGGCGCCAGTGGCGAATTTGCCAATCTTGGTGTTCTCTGGCAAATGCCAAACGTCCTGCACGGTGTTGGGCTGTAAGCACAACCCCCACCTGTGGATGTTGGGCCCTCATACCACCCTCATGGAGTCTGTTTCTGACCGTTTGAGCAGACACATGCACATTTGTGGCCTGCTGGAGGTCATTTTGCAGGGCTCTGGCAGTGTTCCTCCTGCTCCTCCTTGCACAAAGGCGGAGGTAGCGGTCCTGCTGCTGGGTTGTTGCCCTCCTACGGCCTCCTCCACATCTCCTGATGTACTGGCCTGTCTCCTGGTAGCGCCTCCATGATCTGGACACTACGCTGACAGACACAGCAAACCTTCTTGCCACAGCTCGCATTGATGTGCCATCCTGGATGAGCTGCACTACCTGAGCCACGTGTGGGTTGTAGACTCCGTCTCATGCTACCACTAGAGTGAAAGCACCGCCAGCATTCAAAAGTGACCAAACATCAGCCAGGAAGCATAGGAACTGAGAAGTGGTCTGTGCAAAACCACTCCTTTATTGGGGGTGTCTTGCTAATTGCCTATAATTTCCACCTGTTGTCTATTCCATTTGCACAACAGCATGTGAAATTTATTGTCAATCAGTGTTGCTTCCTAAGTGGACAGTTTGATTTTACAGAAGTGTGATTGACTTGGAGTTATATTGTGTTGTTTAAGTGTTCCCTTTATTATTTTGAGCAGTATATATATTTTTTAAGAGTGTTGGGATGCAGCCCATACATGTTCTTAGTGCATACATGTTCTTAGTGTAATCTTGCATTAACAAGATTCTCTGGTTGTCAGGGATTTCTTCGTCGTCAGACGATATGGCGAAATCATCGTCGGAAAAGGAGGACCAATATGCAGCAGAATTATGAATGTTCATCTTGAAGTTTTATTAACTCAAAAGTGAACACAAAAATAATAAACAACATACTCACGATCTACTAGACAGTCCTGTTAGGCTCACACACACTAAACAAGAAACAATCTCCCACAAATGACAACCACAAACACACCCTAATATATGGGACTCTCAATCAAAGGCAAAAAGAAAACACCTGCCTTCAATTGAGAGTCCCAACCCCAATTAACCAACCATAGAAACACACTCACTAGACTACACATAGAAATACATAAACATAGACCATAAACCAAAAACCCGGAAATACTAAATCAAACGCCCTTTTACCAAAACACCACCCCGAACCACATAAAACAAATACCTCTGCCACGTCCTGACCAAACTACAATGACAATTAACCCTTATACTGGCCAGGACGTGACACTGGTTAAATAAAGCAACAGTCTATAAAGCTAGTCCCTTCTTTCATCCAATGCATAGCTCCAGTTCCATTGTGTTATTACAGTCTGAAGTCAAACAAGCTAAATCAACATTTATGGAGACAGACATAATTTCTGTAACACCCAACAAAATTAAGTTATGCTTTATTCCAAAACTAACTAACTTATTATGAAATTCATATCAGTTTACTATTCATATTCTGGTAAAAATAGAAGAAAAACACTACAAATGCTGCTGGAAAATTTGGTTGGTTATACTGTTTATGTTATTCTTTGACAACACAGACCTCAAAACAAATCAGGGGGAGAAAAATATATTTATTCAAAGAGAACAAATCATAGTTGTTATGCTGGAAAGTGGATGGTTGATGTTCATTCTTCCCTGTTCTTGTTGTTTCTCCATTGAACAAAGAGACAGGATGTAGTTTATACCAAAACCTAGCCTGAGGTTAACCAATTAGAATTCATTGCAGTAAAACTGGCCAAATACAAAGAATCCTGTTTCGGGCTTCAATGAGTAGATAGTTTGGACCAATGAAAACTTGCCACATGTAGCTATGAGTCCAAACTGGAACCCCTACACAGATTCTAAACAGATGTTGAACTGAAAAACAACTAGTTGCATTGATCTTTAGTTCTCTGCGTTGTAAATTTATCTTTGAGTATTCTTACAGAAGGTTTAGACCTACTGTAGGCATGAGCAACATTTTTCTATTTCAATCTTTTGAAAATGCTTATTCTGCATTGGATCTGGAAATTTCAACTCCCTACTTGCAGTAAATATCATATTTTAACTTAGCCCCCAGTTTAGTGTGAGCCAGGTGCTTCTCAAACTCCTTGTCCATCTGTTTACTTTGGGCTTCACTTAGATGGTTCTTCCAATCTCCAACTTCACCTAGGCAGAAAAGCAAGCGGGACAAATCAAAGGCGAAGATCAACTTTTTGGACCTGTGAAAACAACAACTGACATCACCAAAATCCTTGTATATTCATTTTGAAATGTTTTACAGTCTTTACTACAACCCTTTTCAGTTGTTGTTTGTTTTGGGTGGTTTCAGTTTCCTCTTCACCAATTGAAAGGTTTCCTTGATATTACTAAGGGTGTCCCAAAGGGGTTGATTTTGGGCCCGTACTTTTGACTTTTCTATAAATACAAACAACATTGGTTGGTCTGTAGGTAATTGTAACTTCCACTTGTATGCAGATTATTCGTTTGTGCATTCTGTTGACAAGGCTGTCTTGGAGCTACAATCTGCCTTTTTTGCTTTGCAGAAAGCCCTTGTTGAACTGAAATTGGTACCTGCAGGTAAAACTAAATATATGTTATTTTCCAAAAAGCTCTGATGGTTTATGCATTTGTACATCAGATGGTGCCAAGGGCGGAAATCCCGGGGGGGGGGGGCATGACCCCCCCCATCCTGGGAAAAATATGATTTGTCCCCCCCAATATATCACTGAAACATAACTATGTAATTTAAATAATATAAATAATACGCAATGAAAGCAATTGTGCTGATTATAGACACTTAATAGCACGTTTTTAAGTTTCAAAAGATTGCGAACCCCCAACCTTTGCCTCACAATGGTTTGATCCACTGCCAGTTCCTTAGTTGGCAAGGTAACAGAGGGGTCGTGTCTACTGTCTGAAAGGCACTCAATGAACGTAACTGACGTGAGGTTAATCCAGTCAATGGCGCACACACACTAGCTGAATATGCAGAGCTAGCGCACAAATATTAACTATTAAGCTAGCTAGTACCTATTCCATTTATGTGGCCTCGTCAAAGATGGAATCTTAGCTATCGTCAACTTATTCCAAGATCAGCATCCAGATGATGTAAATTAGTGCTTCAAAGTCCCTGTGATAAAGGTTAGCGATAAACTGAAGTCCAAACTGAACAGAACTACACTCTCTTCTACCATTGTCTTAAATATATTTAATGGTCTCGGTACAAAAGCTAAATTGTCGCAAGGGCATTTTTTTTCTTTATTTTATTTCACCTTTATTTAACCCGGATAGCAAAGATTATAGCAAACACCACTGAAACGGAATTGGTGCTCGCTAGCTTTGCAAATTCAGCTATTGTTGGAAGCCAGCCAATATGAAACAAACTATTAAAATTTCAAAAGGTTGCAGCATATGATGTGTAAATGGTGAACTCATACAGCTGTCAACTCTTGTCATTTTAATCCGTTTCATATTCGCTAGCTACCTTTTAGATCGAAGCCCAAATAGACTGATAAAAGATAAGATGATAGAAGCCCATCTCCTACTGTAAATAACCTACACACTGTGTGTCTGTGTAGCCAGCCAGGTAGAAAAATGGCAGAAAAATAAAAGACGGACATCAGAGTATTTTTCAGTACACCAAAACGCAAAGTAAGAACCCTAGTAGCCTAATATCTCAAAGATTAGTTGATAAAATGTTCATAAGAAAGAAATGAAATTCTAATGGCAATGTTTGACAATGATGTCATTAGGCAGAGCAGGCAACAGATGGCACACAGACAGCAGAGTTGGGGACAGATATGCAGGGACAGACTGGCAGAGACAGGGAGTCTCAGGTAAGTTTGTTGAGTCTTTGTTTGGCAACATTATGAAAGGTTCTCAAGTTTTTTTACTTGTAAAATAGGAACATAATTGGAAAATGCCATGGATACCCCCACTCTCAACTTAAACTGGTGACTGAACTAAGATTTGTTAAAGGCAATGGTATTGCTGTTGTGATTAGTTGTGTAGTTTTGGGTACCGGTAGTTAGGAGTACGGCAAACACCTTATTTCTTTGGTTCCTCAATATACATTTACCATATTACAATGTGTTACAGAACTACTTTTGGTGTCCCCCTCAGGAATTGCTCTTGAGAAAATTTCATGTAATTGTCCCCTCCAAAGTTGATATCAGATTTTCGCCCCTGGATGGTGCCCACATTTATTGTGTTCCCGCTTAGAAATATCTGGGTATCTGGATTGACGAGAAGCTATCTATCAGAAAGCATATTGATGAATTAGTAAAAAAGTTAAGAATTAAAATGGGCTTCCTTTATAGGAGTAGGTCAAGCCTTTCATTAAAAAGCAGAAAACAAATCATTCAGTCAACATTCACATAGTCCCGTGTGGTTCTATTGGTATAGCATGCCAGGGTTGTGGGTTCGATTCCTACGGAGGACCAGTATGAAGATGTATGCACTCACTACTATAAATTGCTCTGGATTAGATTAAATAAAATGTAAAATACTGGTTATAGATTATGGTGATATCGTGCAGCTACCACTGTATTGGACGCAATTTATCATAACGCACTACGCGTTTTTACAAATGACAGGTTCCCCCACTTTTGTTGAATATAAAAAAATAAGATTTTGTTTCTAGTTTCATAATATTTGTACTATGTACTTGAGCTTGTCTCCTCAAAAGTGAGTACACCTCAGCAATATATAACTCTCTTTCCCAGAAAGGTGAGTTCCAGTCCTTTCTAGAAATATGTAGCATTACTAGTAATTGTTTTTGGCCATCTCATCAAAAATAATTACTTTTGGGTATGAGTATTTAGGCGGAAATCATACAAGCTAGCAGACCCGGTCTCAGTGAATTCTAATTTGGAGATCCCTTTGATCTTCACTATAGTGTACTCTGAGTATACCAAACATTAGGAACATCCGAATACTTTTGGGTATGTCTATTTAGGCCGAAATCTACATTTTTTTAATTATCATTCAAGAGATTAACCGGTCAATTGCAACTTACATTGTCTCAATACAAGGTCATTTTTTTGTCTCACCCGCACTGCTAATCTCAAATGCAACCACTTTTTGCCACCGTATTAATGCTCAAAAAAGTGTTACATTTTAGTCCTGGATGCTGCCAACATTTTTCAAGACTATTTGGTGGGTATTATCTTTGGTATAAACTAAACCTACTATTTGAGCAGACTAAGCAAAGACTTAACTATTGAACAATCATTCCGTACAACTGAATTGAAGTATTTGCTTGTTAACCACAGAGAATTTACTTTAGCAATTTACTCTACACATTTTATGAATGGAAGCTCATGTTGGTGTACTTATTTTCTCATTTCCAATTAATGTAATCCATGAAGAACTAATACAGTACTGTCATTTCTTATTTAAAAAAATATATATCTCTGAACTGCCAACATCTAAAATTGGTATCTAAATCAAGCCAATCATGATTGAGTTAATATATTCTATGTTTTCATTCAATTATAGTTTAATCAAGGTATTTTAAGTGACAAATTATATTCTAATGTGTCACATTTATATTTTAATCCTGTTGACATTTAACTTTTATGGGCTACGTGGGACGCTAGCGTCCCACCTGCGGGACACAGCCAGTGAAATATCAGGGCGGCAAATTCAAAAACAACAAAATGTCATAATTCAACTTTCTCAAACATACAACTATTTTAGACCATTTTAAAGATACACTTTTCCTTGATGTAACCACATTGTCCGATTTCAAAAAGGCTTTACAGCGAAAGCAAAACATTAGATTATGATAGGAGAGTACATAGACAAAAATAATCACACAGCCATTTTCCAAGCAAGGACATGTGTCAGTAAAACCCAAAACACAGCTAAATGAAGCACTAACCTTTGACGATCTTCATCAGTTGACACTCCTAGGACATTATGTTACACAATACATGTATGTTTTGTTCGATAAAGTTCATATTTATATCCAAAAACAGCATTTTACATTGGCGCGTGATGTTCAGAAAATGTATTCCCACCAAAATGTCTGGTGAATGTGCACATCAATTTACAAAAATACTCATCATAAACGTTGACAAAATATATAACAATTATTTTAAGAATTATAGATAGACTACCCCTGAATGCAACCGCTGTGTCCGATTTTAAAATAGCTTTACGGAGATAGCACATTTTTCAATATTCTGAGTACATAGCTCAGCCATCACAGAGAGCTATACAGACACCCGCCAAGTTCGGGGCAACCTAAACTCAGAATTAGTATTAGAAATATTCTCTTACCTTTGCTGATCTTTGTCCGAATGCACTCCCAGGACTGCTACTTCCACATGAAATGTTGTTTTTGTTCCAAATAATCCATATTTATGTCCAAATACCTCCGTTTTGTTTGTGCGTACAGATCACTTATCCAAAGGCATAACGTGCGAGCGCGGGTACCAGAGACGAAAAGTAAAAATGTTCCATTACCATACTTAGAAGCATGTCAAACGCTGTTTGAAATCAATCTTTATCGTATTTTTAACATAAAATTGCGATAATATTCCAACCGGACAATAGCGTATTCATTCAAGGAGAAAAAGAAGGAACAGCGTGCTCGCGTGACCGCGTATATCCAATCCCTTTGTTGCCAGGCAGACCACTCAGTAACTGAGCTCCTATACTCTGCCCAGTGACAGGAGAATGCTCAAACCACTTTCTGAAGGCTTTAGACAGCCAATCGAAGCCTTAGGAAGTGCAACGTAACCCCACGGATACTGTAGTTTCGAAAGGGACTAGAATGAAGAACTACAATTCTCAGATCCTCCACTTCCTGGTTGACTTTTTCTCAGGTTTTTGCCTGCCATATGAGTTCTGTTATACTCACCGACACCATTCAAACAGTTTTAGAAACTTCAGAGTGTTTTCTATCCAAATCTACTAATAATATGCATATTCTAGTTTCTGGGCCAGAGTAGTAACCTGTTTAAATTGAGTATGTTTTTCATCCGGCCGTGAAAGTACTGCCCCCTAGCCCAGACAGGTTAACCTTTTGCATCTAGGCGTTCCGCCAACGGGACCCCGTTCCGCCAGCGGGACCCCTAGCCAACAGCCAATGGGATTGCATGGCGCGTAATACAAAAACAACTAAAATACCACAAACAATCAACTATTTTACACCATTTTAAAGATAAGACTCTCGTTAATCTAACCACATTGTCCGATTTCAAAAAGGCTTTACAGCGAAAGCAAAACATTAGATTATGTTAGGAGAGTACATACCAAAATAACCACACAGCCATTTTCCAAGCAAGCATATATGTCAATAAAACCCAAAACACAGCTAAATGAAGCACTAACCTTTGATCTTCATCAGATGACACTCCTAGGACATTATGTTATACTATACATGTATGTTTTGTTCAATCAAGTTCATATTTATATCCAAAAAAAGCTTTTTACATTGGCGTGTGATGTTCAGAAAATGTATTCCCACCAAAAACTTCCGGTGAATTTACAAAAATACTCATTATAAACGTTGACAAAATACAGAACAATTATTTTAAGAATTATAGATGCAGAACTCCTTTATGCAATCGCTGTGTCAGATTTTAAAATAGCTTTTCGGCGAAAGCACATTTTTCAATATTCTGAGTACATAGCTTGCCATCACGGCGAGCTATTTAGACACCCGCCAGGTTCGGGGCAACCTAAACTCAGAATTAGTATTAAATATTGTATTACCTTTGCTGATCTTCGTCAGAATGCACTCCCAGGACTGCTACTTCCACAAGAAATGTTGTTTTTTTTCAAAATAATCCATAGTTATGTCCAAATACCTCCGTTTTGTTCATGCGTTCAGGTCACTATCCAAAGGGTAATGTGCGAGCGCAATTCGAGACGCAAAAAGTCAAAATGTTCCATTACCGTACTTAGAAGCATGTCAAACGCTGTTTAAATCAATTTTTATGGTATTTTTTACGTAAAATTGTGATAATATTCCAACCGGACAATAGTGTATTCATTCAAGGAGGAAAAGGAAAAAACAGCGTGCTCGCGGGAACGCGCATATCCAATCTCTTTGTCCTCAGGCAGACCACTCAGTAACTGAGCTCCTATACTCTGCCCAGAGACAGGAGAAGGCTCAATCCACTTTCTGAAGGCTTTAGACAGCCAATGGAAGCCTTAGAAAGTGCAACGTAACAGCACAGATACTGTAGTTTCGAAGGGGACTAGAATGAAGAACTACAATTCTCAGATCCTCCACTTCCTGGTTGACTTTTTCTCAGGTTTTTGCCTGCCATATGAGTTCTGTTATACTCACAGACACCATTCAAACAGTTTTAGAAACTTCAGAGTGTTTTCTATCCAAATCTACTAATAATATGCATATTCTCGTTTCTGGGCAAGAGTAGTAACCAGTTTAAATCGGTACGTTTTTTCATCCGGCCGTGAAAGTACTGCCCCCTATCCATATCAGGATAAGCTACAGACAACGAATTGCATTTTATCGATGGCAATTTGAATGCACAGAGATACTGTGATGAGATCCTGAGGACCATTGTTGTGCCATTCATCCGCCACCATCACCTCATGTTTCAGCATGATAATGCACAGCCCCATATCCCAAGGATCTATACACAATTCCTGGAAGCTGAAAATGTTCCGTTTTTTCCATGGCCTGCATACTCACCAGACATGTCACCCATTGAGCAACGTTTTCATGTTCAGGCTATCCTATCTTCACATTCTTAATAAAGTTTATAAACGGTGGTAATTACCATAAAATAGCATAACACTTAATGGCAAAATGCCAAAAATAAGAACACAGTAGTAGACATTTTAAATGCTACCATTCTTACCATTTCAGCTACAAACATTAAAACAATATTACAATTTTCTAAACTTTTTCATAAATACTTTATAACAAGCATCACACCACATTTTCTTCAGGAAATGTACTTTTCTAGTTATTATTATTTGATTTCTTTGGCTGGCAATCTTTCCCTCTACCAATTTATTCATCTATAACCAGTCACTGCCATTACTACAGCGGTCACTACCACTATTAAAACTTATTTCACAACCATAAATAATTTAAGACCAGCTAGAAAGCACAGACATTTCATTTAGGAAATGTAATTTTCTAGTTGTGCTATTCATTACACCCAGCCTATCCAACATAACACATTCGTATTGTTTGAAAGAAATGCAGTGTCGAGTTCCTTAAATCGGCAGGTAGCCTAGTGGTTAGAGTGTTGGACTTGTAACCAAAGATTGCAAGATCAAATCCCTGAGCTGACAAGGTAAAAATCTGTTGTTCTGCCCCTGAACAAGGAAGTTAACCCACTGTTCCTAGGCTGTCATTGAAAATAAGAATTTGTTCTTAACTGACTTGCCTAATTAAATAAAGGTAAAATAAAAAATAAATCTCACCTTCACCCTCCATGAAGTCTGTGAAAAATGAATCCCAGGATTTGGCATTAGGCAAAACAGGGTTTGTGTTCATGAAGTGGTAGTATGATACGACTGTATCTTTTGGGTTTCGGAACACAACCAGCATCTGAAAGTCAAAGTTATCACAGATAATTGTTATACTATTGGTGCAATTGAGTTCTAAAGTTTGACGTAAAACCACAACATAATTCAGATGAACATGGACAGAATATTTTCAGGTATTTCTCAAGAAAAATATTTTGCAGTGAACATGTTGGTTGGTTGGTTAGTTGCCTACAATAGCAGATGACTAACATTATTAACTTCCTTATCTACCGTAAGTGCAATCACTTGGAATCTGCATCCTAAGATGCAATCCGCAGTAGGGGAAAACAGCCACTGTCCGCCCCACCGACGTGAGGAGCGTTGTGTAACATGCAGTACATATTTTCTGTTCTATCACGTGCAATGATGATGTTCGAAAAAAAATATATATATATTTTGCAGGAACTTCTTTGTTGTTGTAATATCGCAAATGGAAATGGCAGTTTCACCATTAAGGATTCCAGCTTTAACCTACAAATATGTGTTTAATTATGAAGTCCAACACTGATAATACAAAAGTAAATTCAGATTCAGACACAAAAGACGCAACCCCTGTCAACTCCAGGGGAAGTGCAATACCCCTGCCTGATTGGCTGGATTTATTCCACATAACATCGAAGTATTTATTTTACACATCTTAGGATCATTTGCCTATTTTTAGGAGAGCTCACTACCTTATAAACTTTAATTTATTCTAGAATTGAGATAAATTGCTCTATAATTCCAACGCAAGACTTCAATTTCAATTGAAAGTGTCAACAGGATGTATAATTGACATTTGTATTGGAATAAGAGGAATACAATAGCTAAAATGAAAATGTGTCATTCTGTCACGTCCTGACCAGTAAAGGGGTTATTTGTAATTAGAGTTTGGTCAGGACGTGGCAGGGGGTATTTGTTTTATATGGTTTTGAGTGTGTGTTTAGGTAGAGGGGCATTTGATTTATGTTTCCAGGGTGTTGGTTTAGTTCTATGTTGTATAGTTCTATGTATGTTTCTAGGGTGTTAATTTCTATGTTTAGTAATTGGGATTGGGGCCTTCAATTGGAGGCAGCTGGTTATCGTTGCCTCCGATTGAAGGTCCTATAATTAGGAGTATGTTTGTTTTGGGAATTGTGGGAGGTTGTTTTGCACTGCTAGGGTTAGCCTGCAAACTGTTATGTTGTCGTCCGTTCTCTTGTTTTTGTGAAGTGTTCGTGGTTATTTAAAATAAACGTCAAAATTGGCACTCAACCCGCTGTGCCTTGGTCCAATTCATACGACGGCCGTTACACATTCATTCTACGCAGGGGCGCAGCTTTGGTTATAGAAGTGGGGGGAAAATATATATTTGTTTTTATTCCAGACGCATAAACACTCAACAGCCTACCCGACCGCTCGAAGGTGTCCGTATGGGCCTAAAGCACACCATTGCCTCATTTTGTATCACATTCCAATGATAAAACTGGGGGGGTGGGCAAAAATGCATTTTCAGAATGTGTGGGGACATATCCCCCCTCTCCAGTGGAAGTTGCACCCCTGATTCTACACATCACAATACATTAATTAAAGAAATTTGACATATTACATCATTCCAAATACTATGTATCATATGGTTCAAACATTTAATTTTAAAACTCATTATCCAATTAAAGGCCCAGTGCAGCTATTTTTATTTCAAATCATTTCTGGGTAAGAATGAATGTATTTACTGTAACAGTTTTCCATAAAAAAATACAAATAAACAAAATATTTTCTCAAACAAGAATTTTGCCCAAGACTGTCTGGGTGGGGTCTGAGTAGTGTGGGGGAGGGCACCTAAGCAGCCCATTACCATAGGTTGTGTTCAGCTGCTCAGACGTTGCATGCATCAACCAATGGTTGCATGCCACGTCATCATCTGTGGCATCGGGTACCAGATTGCTATAACATATGATGTGGTAAAATACCTATCCAGGCATTTGTAATATATGGCATGCTTCCGCAACATCTGAGCAGAGGAACACGACTGTTGTGTGGATCAATCCACTACACAGGAGGGGCCTAATGAGAGGGATATGTAACCTGAAAAGTAGCTGTTATTGGCAGAGGGGTTTGGAACTATTTGCAATTGGTCTATAAAAGGTCCAATACAGATGTTTCTTTCAAATCACAATATCAAATAATTTCTGCTTAACAATGACCTTTTACTGCAGTGGGCTAAATCAGAGTCAAAGTGTTTCTTGGTAGTCTTAAACACATCTACTTTGAAATAAAAGTATACACCTCACACACATGGTAATGGCCGTTAACAAAACACCTGTACCGAGTTCAAATTAATTCCATTTTGAGTTTGCATCCCAATATTACACTTTATATACAGTATCAGTCAAAAGTTTGGACACCTACTCATTCAAGGGTTTTTCTTTTCTTTTTACTATTTTCTACATTGTAGAATAATAGTGAAGACAAACTGTGAAACAACACATATGGAATCATGTAGTAACCAAAAGAGTGTTAAACAAATCAAACTATATTTTATATTTGAGATTCTTCAAAGTAGCCATCCTTTGCCCTGATGACAGCTTTGCACACTCAGCATTCTCTCAACCAGTTTCATGAGCTAGTCACCTGGAATCCATTTCAATTAACAAGTGTGCTTTGTTAAGTTAATTTGTGGAATTTCTTTCCTTCTTAATGTGTTTGAGCAAATCAGTTGTTGTGACAAGGTAGGGGTGGTATCCCTATTTGGTAAAATACCAATTCCTTATTATGGCAAGAACAGCTCAAACAAGCAAAGAGAAACAACGGTCCATCATTACCTCAAGACATGAAGGTCAGTCAATCTGGGAAATTTCAGGAACTTTGAAAGTTTCTTCAGGTGCAGTCGCAATAACCATATAAGCGCTATGATGAAACTGGCTCTCATAAGGACCACCACAGGAATGGAGAGCCAGAGTAACCTCTGCTGTAGAGGATAAGTTCATTAGAGTTACCAGCCTCAGAAATTGCAGGCCAAATAAATGCTTCAGAGTTCAAGTAACAGACACATCAACTGTTCAGAGGAGACTGCGTGAATCAGGCCTTCATGGTTGAATTGCTGAAAAGAAACCACTACTAAAAGGACACCAATAAGAGGAAGAGACTTGAAACACGACAATGGACATTAGATCGGTGGAAATCTGTCCTTTGGTCTGATGAGTCCAATTTGAGATTAATGGTTCCAACCGCCATGTCTTTGTGAGATGCAGAGTAGGTGAACGGATTATCTCTGCATGTGTAGTTCTGACCGTGAAGTATGGAGGAGGAGGTGTGATGGTGTGGGGGTGCTTTGCTGGTGACACTGTTAATGATTTATTTAAAATTCAAGGCACACATAACCAGCATGGCTACCACAGCATTCTGCAGCAATACGCCATCCCATCTGGTTTGTGCTTAGTGGGACTATAATTCGTTTTTCAACATGACAATGACCCAACGCACCTCCAGGCTGTGTAAGGGCTATTTTACCAAGAATGAGAGTGATGGAGTGCTGCATCAGATCACCTGGCCTCCACAATCACCTGACCTAAACCCACTTGAGATGGTTTGGGATCAGTTGGACTGTTGGAAAAGCATTCCAGGTGAAGCTTCTACCCCCAACCTATAAGACTGATGAACAATTAATCAAATGGCTACCTGAACTATTAACATTGACCCCCCCTCCCTTTGTTTTTACACTGCTGCTACTCACTGTTTATTATCTATGCATAGTCACCTTACCCCAACCTACATGTACATACTACCGTGACTAACCTGTACCCCCACACACTGACTCGGTACCGGTAAACCCTGTATACCGGTATCACTTGTACTCGGTACCGGTACCCCCTGCGAGCCTACCAGACGAGGTAAATGCCTTTTATGCTCGCTTCGAGGCAAGCAACACCGAAGCATGCACGAGAGCACCAGCTGTTCTGGATGACTGTGTGATAATGCTCTCGGTAGCCGAACAAAACCTTTAAAGAGGTCAACATTCACAAAGCCGCAGGGTCAGACGGATTACCAGGACCTGTACTCAAAGCATGCGTGGACCAACTGTCAAGGGTCTTCACTGACATTTTCAACCTCTCCCTGACCAGGTCTGTAATACCTACATGTTTCAAGCAGTCCACCATAGTCCCTGTGCCCAAGGAAGCGAAGGTAACCTGCCTAAATGATTACCGCCCCGTGGCACTCACGTCTGTAGCCATGAAGTGCTTTGAAAGGCTGGTCATGGCTCACATCAACAGCATCCTCCCGGACACCCTAGACCAGGGCTGCCCAACACTCTTCCAGGAGATCTACCATCCTGTGGGTTCAGTCCTACCCTAATTTAACACCTGATTCTACTAATTTGCTGCTCAACAAGACCTTAACTAGCTTAATCAGTAATGCTAAACTAGGGTTGGACTGAAAACCTACAGGACAGTAGATCCAGGAAGGAAGAGGGTTGGGCAGCCCTGCCCTAGACCCACTCCAATTCGCATATCACCCCAACAGATCCACAGATGACGCAATCTCAATCGCACTCCACACTGCCCTTTCTCACCTGGACAAAATGAACATCTATGTGAGAAATCTGTTCATTGACTACAGCTCAGCGTTCAACACCATAGTGCCCACGAAGCTCATCACTAAGCTAAGGACTCTGGGACTAAACACCTCCCTCTGCAACTGGATCCTGGACTTCCTGACGGGCCGCCTCCAGGTGGTAAGAGTAGGCAACAACACGTCTGCCACACTGATCCTTAACCTGTTGGGGGTAGGGGGCAGTATTTACACGGCCAGATAAAAAACGTACCCGATTTAATCTGGTTACTACTCCTGCCCAGTAACTAGAATATGCATATAATTATTGGCTTTGGATAGAAAACACCCTAAAGTTTCTAAAACTGTTTGAATGGTGTCTGTGAGTATAACAGAACTCATATGGCAGGCAAAAACCTGAGAAGGTTTCATGCAGGAAGTGGCCTGTCTGACAAGGAGTCGTTCTTCTTGTCTCTGTTTATTGAAGAGTGGGAATCTTAGCTGTAACGTGACACTTCCTATGGCTTCCATAGGCTCTCAGAGCCCGGGAAAAAGTTGAACGATGACGAGGCAGCCTCTGGCTGAAACACATTATCGCCTTTGCCTAGTGGCCGATCAGAGGACAAAGGAATTAGGCGCGTACCCGATTCGACCCCGTGCTGTATTTTCTTTCGGCTGTTTACCTAATTGCAGATTCCCGGTCGGAATATTATCGCTTTTTTACGAGAAAAATTGCATAAAAATTTATTTTAAACAGCGGTTGACATGCTTCGAAGTATGGTAATGAAATATTTAGAAATCTTTTGTCACGAAATGCGCCGTGCGCTTGACCGTTATTTACCATTGGGATAGTGTCTTTAACGCACGAACAAAACGCCGCTGATGGAACATAACTATGGATTATTTTGGACCAAACCTACATTTGTTATTGAAGTAGAAGTCCTGGGAGTGCATTCTGACGAAGAACAGGAAAGGTAATCAAACTTTTCTAATAGTAAATCTGATTTTGGTGAGTGCTAAACTTGGTGGGTGTCTAAATAGCTAGCCCTGTGATGCCGGGCTATCTACTTAGAATATTGCAAAATGTGCTTTCACCGAAAAGCTATTTTAAAATCGGACATATCGAGTGCATAGAGGAGTTCTGTATCTATAATTCTTAAAATAATTGTTATGCTTTTTGTGAACGTTTATCGTGAGTAATTTAGTAAATTGTTAGTAAATTCATCGGAAGTTTGCGGGGGGTATGCTAGTTCTGAACGTCACATGCTAATGTAAAAAGCTGTTTTTTGATATAAATATGAACTTGATTGAACAAAACATGCATGTATTGTATAACATAATGTCCTAGGTGTGTCATCTGAAGAAGATCATCAAAGGTTAGTGCTGCATTTAGCTGTCTTCTGGGGTTTTGTGACATTATATGGTAGCTTGAAAAATGGGTGTCTGATTATTTCTGGCTGGGTACTCTGCTGACATAATCTAATGTTTTGCTTTCGTTGTAAAGCCTTTTTGAAAGTGGTTAGATTAACGAGAGTCTTTAAATAGCTGTAAAATAGTAATATGTTTGAGAAATTGAAGTAATAGCATTTCTAAGGTATTTGAAAATCGCGCCACAGGATTCAACTGGCTGTTACGTAGGTGGGACGATTTGGTGCCACCTGCCCTAGAGAGGTTAACACAGGGGCCCCTCAGGGATGTGTACTTGGTCCCCTCCTGTATTCCCTTTTCACCCACGACTGCGTTGCCAAACATGACTCCAACACCATCATTAAGTTTGCTGACGACACAACAGTGGTAGGCCTGATCACCGACAACGATGAGACGGCCTATGGGGAGGGGGTCCGATAACTGGCAATGTTGTGCCAGGACAACAACCTCTCCCTCAATGTAAACAAGACAAAGGAACTGATCGTGGACTACAGGAAAAGGTGGGCCGAACAGGCCCCCATTAACATTCACGGGCTGTAGTGGAGTGGCTCGAGAGTTTCAAGTTCCTTGTTGTCCACATCACCAACAAACTATCATGGTCCGGACATACCAAGACAGTTGTGAAGAGGGCACGACAAAACCTTTTCCCCCTCAGGAGACTGAAAAGATTTGGCATGGGTCCCCAGATCCTCAAAAGGTTCTACAGCTGCACCATTGAGAGCATCCTGACCGGTTGCATCACTGCCTGGTATGGCAACTGCTCGTCATCTGACTGTAAGGTGCTACAGAAGGTAGTGCGAACGGCCCAGTACATCACTGGGGCCAAGCTTCCTGCCATCCAGGACGTATCTAATAGGCGTTGTCAGAGGAAAGCGCCCCCTCCCCCCCCCCCACTTCTCTTCCAAGCATAGTCACTATATGTACAAATTACCTCAACTAACCTGTACCTCCACACACTGACTCTGTACCAGTGCCCCCTTGTATATAGCCTCATTATTGTTATTCTTATTGTGTTACTTTTTATTATCACTTTTATTTTAGTCTACTTGGTAAATATTTTCTTCACTCTTCTTGAACTGTATTGTTAGGGCTTGTAAGTAAGCATTTCAAAGTCTACACTTGTTGTATTCGGCGCATGTTAAAAATAAAGTTTGATTTGATATAGCCTCGTTATTGTTATGTAATTTCATAGTTACTTTTAATTTTTTATTTTAGTTGATTTATTCAATGTTTTCTTAACACTATTTCTTGAACTGCATTGTTGGTTAAGGGCTTGTAAGTAAGCAGTTCACAGTAAGGGCTACACCTGTTGAATTCAGCGCATGTGACAAATAAAATTTGATTTGATTGAGAAAATGACAAGAGTGTGCAAAGCTGTCATCAAGGCAAAGGGTGGTTACTTTGAAGAATCTAAAATATAAAGTATATTTTGACATGTTTAACACTTTCTTTTGGTTACTACATGATTCCATATGTGTTATTTCATAGTTTTGATGTCTTCACTATTATTCTACAATGTAGAAAATAGTAAAAATAAAGAACCTGCTTCACAAATGCAGACCGCGTGTAACCACCCCAGGCCAGGACCTCCACATGCGGCATCTTCACCTGCGGGATCATCTGAGACCAGCCACCCGGCATGGCCTGGCTCCCAAGTGGGTGGGCCTATGCCACCCCAGGCCCACCCATGGCTGCTCCCCTGCAGTGAAATTCATGTGAAATCCATAGATTAGGGCCTAATGAATTTATTTCAATTGACTGAAATCATTGAAATTGTTGCATGTTGCATTTTATATTTTGGTTCAGTATAATTACGAAATGATAAAAAATATGAATAATATTCCATTAGGCCACTATGTCATTGTCTGCAGAAAAAGGCTACGTACCTTACTGTGATTGTCTTCAATTAAAATGGTCAAAAAGTGACAAAATAGCTTCTTAGTAGTGGTCTGAGCGAGAGGCATTATTGGACAAGCCTAATGGGAGGAATATGTAGTGGAAGAATGAGAGAAGGTGATACTCGCAACTGGCGACTTGCTGGCATGGGAGCACAACGTGATGACTCAATCACAGTTTATGCCATTGTTTGGATGGCAGACCATTTGTAGGCTATCACAGTGATCAAACACACCTTATCTGTGGCTTTCTCTATGAAGGGACGTTCCCCCAGAACCCTGGGAGCATGGACACCGTTGGAGGTGTGAAGACAGATGAAAACGTAATAAATGTTTCTGCGTGAATTACATTTATGTTTGGATTGTTTCAAGAGTTTATAAAGAGCTATACATTTTGACATGTTGTACTGTATGTTTATTGTACTGTAAGTTCTATGCATTTATTGTTACAGGGAAACAGTGTTATTGTTTGTTGGACGGTGGATAGTTCAAAGAGGAGCGACACAGGGGTGCGCTCCTGTCATTTGAATTGGAATGATTAGATTAGAATCTGGGTGTGTTTTCCTGTCTTTTGTTTTTACTAGCAAAGTAAACTCAGGCAAAAAAGAAACCAGCTGCATTAAGCACTGCAGTGCATCAAGGCACCTGCAAGTTCCCAGACATTTCTGGGGGGAATGGCCCTAGTCCTCACCCTCCGATCCAACAGGTCCCAGATGTGCTCAATGGGATTGAGATCCGGGCTCGTCGCTGGCCATGGCAGAACACTAACGTTCCTGTCTTGCAGGAAATCACGCACAGAACGAGCAGTATTGCTGGTGGCATTGTCATGCTGGAGGGTCATGTCAGGATGAGCCTGCAGGAAGTATACCATGTGAGGGAGGAGGATGTCTTCCCTGTAACACACATCGTTGATATTGCCTGCAATGATGACAAGCTCAGTCTGATGATGCTGTGACACACACCTCAGACCATGACGGACCTTCCACCTCCAAAATCAATCCCGCTCCAGAGTACAGGCCTTGGTGTAACGTTCATTCCTTCGACGATAAACGTGATTCCGACCATCACCCCTGGTGAGACAAAACTGCGAGTTGTCAGTGAAGAGCACTTTTTGCCAGTCCTATCTGGTTCAGCGACGGTGGGTTTGTGCCCATAGGCGATGTTGTTGCCGGTGATGTCTGGTGAGGACCTGCCTTACAACAAGCCTACAAGCCCTCAGTCCAGCCTCTCTCAGCCTATTGCGGACAGTCTGAGCACTGATGGAGGGATTGTGCATTTCTGGTGTAACTCGGGTAGTTGTTGTTGCCATCCTGTACCTGTCCCACAGGTGTGATGTTCGGATGTACCGATCCTGTGCAGGTGTTGTTACACGTGGTCTGCCACTGCAAGGATGATCAGCTGTCCGTCCTGTCTCCCTGTAGCGCTGTCTTAGGCGTCTCACAGTACGGACATGGCAATTTATTGCCCTGGCTACATCTGCAGTCCTCATGCCTCCTTGCAGCATGCCTAAGGCTTGTTCATGCAGATGAGCAGGGACCCTGGGCATCTTTGTTTTGGTGTTTCTCAGAGTCAGTAGAAAGGCCTCTTTAGTGTCCAAAGTTTTCATAACTGTGACCTTAATTGCCTACCGTCTGTAAGCTGTTAGTGTTTTAACGACCGTTCCACAAGTGCATGTTCATTAATTGTTTATGGTTCATTGAAAAACATTTACATTTACATTTAAGTCATTTAGCAGACGCTCTTATCCAGAGCGACTTACAAATTGGTGCATTCACCTATAATATCCAGTAGAACAACCACTTTACAATAGTGCATCTAAATCTTTTAAGGGGGGGGGGGGGTTAGAAGGATTACTTTATCCTATCCCAGGTATTCCTTAAAGAGGTGGGGTTTCAGGTGTCTCCGGAAGGTGGTGATTGACTCCGCTGTCCTGGCATCGTGAGGGAGCTTGTTCCACCATTGGGGTGCCAGAGCGGCGAACAGTTTTGACTGGGCTGAGCGGGAACTGTGCTTCCTCAGAGGTAGGGAGGCGAGCAGGCCAGAGGTGGATGAACGCAGTGCCCTTGTTTGGGTGTAGGGCCTGATCAGAGCCTGAAGGTACGGAGGTGCCGTTCCCCTCACAGCTCCGTAGGCAAGCACCATGGTCTTGTAGCGGATGCGAGCTTCAACTGGAAGCCAGTGGAGAGAGCGGAGGAGCGGGGTGACGTGAGAGAACTTGGGAAGGTTGAACACCAGACGGGCTGCGGCGTTCTGGATGAGTTGTAGGGGTTTGATGGCACAGGCAGGGAGCCCAGCCAACAGCGAGTTGCAGTAATCCAGACGGGAGATGACAAGTGCCTGGATTAGGACCTGCGCCGCTTCCTGTGTGAGGCAGGGTCGTACTCTGCGAATGTTGTAGAGCATGAACCTACAGGATCGGGTCACCGCCTTGATGTTAGTGGAGAACGACAGGGTGTTGTCCAGGATCACGCCAAGGTTCTTAGCACTCTGGGAGGAGGACACAAGGGAGTTGTCAACCGTGATGGCGAGATCATGGAACGGGCAGTCCTTCCCCGGGAGGAAGAGCAGCTCCGTCTTGCCGAGGTTCAGCTTGAGGTGGTGATCCGTCATCCACACTGATATGTCTGCCAGACATGCAGAGATGCGATTCGCCACCTGGTTGTCAGAAGGGGGAAAGGAGAAGATTAATTGTGTGTCGTCTGCATAGCAATGATAGGAGAGACCGTGTGAGGATATGACAGAGCCAAGTGACTTGGTGTATAGCGAGAATAGGAGAGGGCCTAGAACAGAGCCCTGGGGGACACCAGTGGTGAGAGCACGTGGTGCGGAGACAGATTCTCGCCACGCCACCTGGTAGGAGCGACCTGTCAGGTAGGACGCAATCCAAGCGTGGGCCGCGCCGGAGATGCCCAGCTCGGAGAGGGTGGAGAGGAGGATCTGATGGTTCACAGTATCAAAGGCAGCAGATAGGTCTAGAAGGATGAGAGCAGAGGAGAGAGAGTTAGCTTTAGCAGTGCTGAGAGCCTCCGTGACACAGAGAAGAGCAGTCTCAGTTGAATGCCCAGTCTTGAAACCTGACTGATTAGGATCAACCTGACTGATTAGGTCGTTCTGAGAGAGATAGCAGGAGAGCTGGCCAAGGACGGCACGTTCAAGAGTTTTGGAGAGAAAAGAAAGAAGGGATACTGGTCTGTAGTTGTTGACATCGGAGGGATCGAGTGTAGGTTTTTTCAGAAGGGGTGCAACTCTCGCTCTCTTGAAGACGGAAGGGACGTAGCCAGCGGTCAAGGATGAGTTGATGAGCGAGGTGAGGTAGGGGAGAAGGTCTCCGGAAATGGTCTGGAGAAGAGAGGAGGGGATAGGGTCAAGTGGGCAGGTTGTTGGGCGGCCGGCCGTCACAAGACGCGAGATTTCATCTGGAGAGAGAGGGGAGAAAGAGGTCAAAGCACAGGGTAGGGCAGTGTGAGCAGGACCAGCGGTGTCGCTTGACTTAGCAAACGAGGATCGGATGTCGTCAACCTTCTTTTCAAAATGGTTGACGAAGTCATCCGCAGTGAGGGAGGGGGGGGGGGGGGGGGGGGGAGGAGGATTCAGGAGGGAGGAGAAGGTAGCAAAAAGCTTCCTAGGGTTAGAGGCAGATGCTTGGAATTTAGAGTGGTAGAAAGTGGCTTTAGCAGCAGATACAGAAGAGGAAAATGTAGAGAGGAGGGAGTGAAAGGATGCGAGGTCCGCAGGGAGGCGAGTTTTCCTCCATTTCCGCTCGGCTGCCCGGAGCCCTGTTCTGTGAGCTCGCAGTGAGTCGTCGAGCCACGGAGCAGGAGGGGAGGACCGAGCCGGCCTGGAGGATAGGGGACAGAGAAAATCAAAGGATGCAGAGAGGGAGGAGAGGAGGGTTGAGGAGGCAAAATCAGGAGATAGGTTGGAGAAGGTTTGAGCAGAGGGAAGAGATGATAGGATGGAAGAGGAGAGAGTAGCAGGAGAGAGAGAGCGAAGGTTGGGACGGCGCAATACCATCCGAGTAGGGGCAGAGTGAGAAGTTTTTGATGAGAGCGAGAGGGAAAAGGATACAAGGTAGTGGTCGGAGACTTGGAGAGGAGTTGCAATGAGATTAGTGGAAGAACAGTATCTAGTAAAGATGAGGTCAAGCGTATTGCCTGCCTTGTGAGTAGGGGGGAAGGTGAGAGGGTGAGGTCAAAAGAGGAGAGGAGTGGAAAGAAGGAGGCAGAGAGGAATGAGTCGAAGGTAGACGTGGGGAGGTTAAAGTCACCCAGAACTGTGAGAGGTGAGCCATCCTCAGGGAAGGAACTTATCAAGGTGTCAAGCTCATTGATGAACTCTCCAAGGGAACCTGGAGGGCGATAAATGATGAGGATGTTAAGCTTGAAAGGGCTGGTAACTGTGACAGCATGGAATTCAAATGAGGAGATAGACAGATGGGTCAGGGGAGAAAGAGAGAATGTCCACTTGGGAGAGATGAGGATTCCAGTGCCACCACCCCGCTGGCTCGATGCTCTAGGGGTATGCGAGAACACGTGGGCAGACGAGGAGAGAGCAGTAGGAGTAGCAGTGTTATCTGTGGTGATCCATGTTTCCGTCAGCGCCAGGAAGTCTAGGGACTGGAGGGTAGCATAGGCTGAGATGAACTCAGCCTTGTTGGCCGCAGACCGGCAGTTCCAGAGGCTGCCGGAGACCTGGAACTCCACGTGGGTCGTGCGCGCTGGGACCACCAGGTTAGAGTGGCAGCGGCCACGCGGTGTGAAGCGTTTGTATGGCCTGTGCAGAGGGGAGAGAACAGGGATAGACAGACACATAGTTGACAAGCTACAGAAGAGGCTACGCTAATGCAAAGGAGATTGGAATGACAAGTGGACTACACGTCTCGAATGTTCAGAAAGTTAAGCTTACGTTGCAAAAAATCTTATTGACTAAAATGACGAAAATGATACAGTACTGCTGGCTGGTGGAGTAGGCTAGCTAGCAGTGGCTGCGTTGTTGACTTTGTTTGACCGTGTAGCTGGCTAGGTGTAGCTGGCTAGGTGACCTCGATAGTTTCAGTACTACACCTTGTCATGATACAAAAGCAACTTTGTAGCTAGCTAACATAACACTAATCAAGACGTTCCTTTGTAATGTATTTAGTTTCTACAGTGTTACTAGTTGGCTGGGTTTGGAAAAAAATGGCGTCGCGGGGGACGGCAATAGCTGGCTAGCTAACCTCGGTAATTACTAAACTACACAATTATCAAGCTATGACAAAGACAACTATGTAGCTAGCTAGCCAACACTGCACTAGTCAAATCGTTCCGTTGTAAAGTATTGGTATCTACAGCGCTGCTAGTCGGTAACGGTTGGCTAGCTGTTTGCTAGCTAGCTAGCAGTGGGTTAATGATGACTAGGTGTGTTGACTACGTCTGGCGTCGCGGCTGGCTAGTTACTAATAATTACTCTAAACTACACAATTATCTTAGATGCAAAGACAGCAAAGACAACTATGTAGCTGGCTCACTAACACTACACTAATCAAGTCGGGAAACAGTGTTTAAACCCTTTACAATGAAGATCTGTGAAGTTATTTGGATTTTTACAAATTCTCTTTGAAAGACAGAGTCCTGAAAAAGGGCCATTTCTTTTTTTGCTGAGTTTAAATGCTAATTCAGGTTGGGGGTGAGTTTCTGCTTGAATTTGGTTAAAAGGGCAGCAGTGAATTGTTTTATACTTTGAGAACTTGCTACCAAGCTCCTGTGTGTACCACACACAAAGTTTATCCTCTTAGAGATTTTTCTGAACTGAAGACACATTACATGATACATTACAGAATAACACAGACAGGCTAAGATGTATCATGTATTTCATGTGCAATGTAATTGTTTGAGTGTCAATTCTTTTGTGACTAATAAATTGTATTAGTGGAATTGAGTAAATGCATTCCTCGTTTTACAGAGTCATTATTCAATTGACTATATGTTTATAATTTAGTAGGTCTATTGGTAGTTGTCTATATGCTTGCCTCAATAAAATAATGCTCGAATATTGGTCGGCAGAATTAGCTATTTGTATCTAGTCTCTTAATAATTGCATTAAGGTGCAAGTTAGACACATTCATGTTCATTGCAATCATACTGAGTGGTGATGCAAGGTTCGCTACCTTGACTAGATTCCTCCAGAGACAGACAGGGCCAGTTGCATTTATTCACACAATATTGGAGTCAGATTGATGAATGCTGTTTATTGTTACAGTGCCTTCGGAAGTATTCAAGAATTCCACATTTTGTTATGTTACAGCCTTATTCTAAAATTTATGAAATATATTTTCCTCAGCAATCAACACACAATACCCCATAATGACAAAGCGATAACAGGTTTTGTGAATTTTAGCAAATGTACATGTATTCAGACACTCTGCTATGAGACTCGAAATTGAGCTCAGGTGCATCCTGTTTCCATTGCTCATCCTTGAGATGTTTCTACAACTTGATTGGAGTCCACCTGTGGTAAATTCAATTGATTGGACATGATGTGTTAAGGCACACAACTATCTTTAAAAGGTCCAACAGTTGACAGTGCATGTCAGAGCAAAAACCAAGCCATGAGGTCGAAGGAATTGCCCATAGAGATCCGAGACAGTATTGTGTCGAGGCACTGATATGGGGAAGGTTACCAATACATTTCTGCAGCATTAAAGGTCCCCAAGAACACAGTTGCCTCCATCATTCTTAACTGGAAGAAGTTTGGAATCAGCAAGACTCTTCTCTTAGAGCTGGCCAACTGACCAAACTGAGCAATCGGGGGAGAAGGAACTTGGTCAGGGAGGTGACCAAGAACCCGATGGTCACTCTGACAGAGCTCTAGAGTTCCTCTGTGGAGATGGGAGAACTTACCAGAAGGACAACCATCTCTGCAGCACTCCACCAATCAGGCCTTTATGTTAGAGTGGCCAGACAGAAGCCTTTATGGTAGAGTGGCCAGACGGAAGCCACTCCTCAGTAAAAGGCACATGATAACCCACTTGGAGTTTGCCAAAAGGCACCTAAAGGCTCTCAGACCATGAGAAACAAGATTCTCTGGTGTGATGAAACTAAGATTGAACTCTTTAGCCTGATTGCCAAGCATCACATCTGGAGGAAACCAGTCAGAGCCTAGTACAGAGAGATCCTTGATGAAAACCTGCTCCAGAGCGCTCAGGACCTCAGACTGTGGTGAAGGTTCACCTTCCAACAGGATAATGACCCTAAGCACACAGCCAAGACACCGCATGAGTTGCTTTGAAGACAAGTCTCTGAATGGCCTTGAGTGGCCCAGCCAGACCCCGTACTTGAACCTAATCGAACATCTCTGGAGAGACCTGAAAATAGCTGTGCAGCGACGCTCCCCATCCAACCTGACAGAGCTTGAGAGGATCTGCAGAGAAGAATGTGAGAAACTCCCCAAATACAGGTGTGCCAAGCTTGTAGCGTCATACCCAAGAAGTCCCGAGTCTGTAATCGCTGCCAAAGGTGCTTCAACAAAGTACTGAGTAAATTAGCAAAAATTTCTAAAAAGCAGTTTTTCTTTAGCATTATGGGGTGTTGTGTGTAGAGTGATGAGGTGAAAAAAACAATACATTTTAGAATAAGGTTGTAACGTAGTAAACAAAATATGGAAAAAGTTAAGGGGTCTGAATACTTTACGAAAGCACTGTATATACATATATATTGATAGTTGTGGATTAATTTACTTATACTGATGCCTTTTATAAAAATATTTGATGCTGAAGAAGTAAGACACGTCGCCAAAAGTTTAAAAAGTCTTATTTGAACTAGCATGCTGGAGCGTGCCTACTTGAGCTGAGGACTCACTGGACGAAGAACCCATTGATACAGGCCATTTTATGTGTTTTATATTAGATTACGCAGTTTTTTATCTGAACATCGCCAGCCAGTACTTTCTGAAAAAGTTAAATGAAAATGCAAATGGCAAGCTGTCGAAAGAGAGGCATTGCGCAGCTGCTGGAAGTTGTAGTTCATGTGTGTAGTTCCAATTAAACAGTTGTAACTTTTTGGCTCTGTGCTTCTTCTTGGCCATCAAACACATTGAAAATGTAAATTCACCCATAAATATAAGTATACATTTTATATCTTAAATTACTGTGTTTTCATTGGCGATACAAATTTGAGGCTCATTCATAGCCTACAAAACAAAGATACGGAAGTGAAATTGATGTCACTTTCATAACGTATTAATTTCCTGTTATTCTATAAAGAAAAATAAAAAATTCCCAGACTGCATTAGATTAAGCACTCCACAATGGAAGGGAGGCTAGATTCAAGTTATTGTGACATGTTCTTTAGTAAAGGTATTAACACTGACCTTTGTTTTCTTCGCAATAAAAGTGCCAGGAATGTTATCAGGGTGCAAATGTGTGCCCAGTAACCGTGGAGAGGGCATTTCTCCCACCACCTTGAAAAGAAACAGAGGGAAAGGACAAAGGTTTTAGTAGGTTATCATATGGCATACCAAAATGCAGCAGAAAACCACAAGGTACATCATTTGTAAAAAAATGACATGAAAGGAAATGGTCATTTAGCAGCCGATCTTATCCAGAGCGACTTACAGGAGCAATTAGGGTTAAGTGCCTTGCTCAAGGGCACATTGATAGATTCTTCACCTTGTAGGCTTGGTGATTTTTTATTTTATTTTGTTTATTTCACCTTTATTTAACCAGGTAGGCAAGTTGAGAACACGTTCTCATTTACAATTGCGACCTGGCCAAGACAAAGCAAAGCAGTTTGACACATACAACAACAGAGTTACACATGGAGTAAAACAAACATACAGTCAATAATACAGTAGAAAAATAAGTCTATATACAATGTGAGCAAATGAGATGAGATAAGGGAGGTAAAGGCAAAAAAAAAGGCATGGTGGCGAAGTACATACAATATAGCAAGTAAAACACTGGAATGGTAGATTTGCAGTGGAAGAAAGTGCAAAGTAGAAATATAAATAATGGGGTGCAAAGGAGCAAAATAAAAAATAAAAAAAATACAGTAGGAGAAGAGGTAGTTGTTTGGGCTAAATTATTGATGGGCTATGTACAGGTGCAGTAATCTGTGAGCTGCTCTGACAGCTGGTGCTTAAAGCTAGTGAGGTGTTTCCAGTTTCAGAGATTTTTGTAGTTCGTTCCAGTCATTGGCAGCAGAGAACTGGAAGGAGAGGCGGCCGAAGGAGGAATTGGCTTTGGGGGCGACCAGTGAGATATACCTGCTGGAGCGCAGGTATTTGAACCAGCGACCTTTTGGTTACTTAACCAGTGGCAGAATGATAATAATCAAAGGCAGGAGCATGAGAAATACAAAAATAAAATGTTTGATTTGACTTGCCTAGTTAAATAAAAATTCCTTTGAACAGGTCGATTACAAATACCTTGAAATGCACTAAAGGCACTAGTGCATCCTATTGTAGGTTATTCTGAAAATGTTCAGTGTGTGGCGCGTAAAAACTAAAGACTGATTTACCTCAATCGGTAGCGACCAAAAGTAATTTCAAGAATTAGCGATTACTGTGAGCGAGTAATATATTTTTTTTAAATACTTTTGGGTTTGTCTATTAGGCGGAACTTTTACATCACATTTAATTTAAAGATCTGTCATTGAAAGCAAGTCTGATAAAAAGAGCGATTTTGATTGACTAGGTATTGACTTAGTTCTGTTATAGAAAACTGTTACAGTATACATACCTTTTGCACGTCAGGAGAGAAAAACTCTATCAGTGGAGGTATTTGAGACACTTCTTGTTGTCCAGAGGCTGCAGCCATGATTTTGCGTAGCACAGCAACCATCCAGTTGAACCCTGGAAAAGCACACTCAATTAGGGCTTTGCTGGCAAAATCAGTATAGGGCAGACTATATAGTTTATAGTGTCCACAAAAGTGTGTGTACAATGTGAGTTTGTGTCCAATGTAGTCTACGTTTTTAAGGCTAACTAATTTGTTTGAGTATCTTCATGGGTGGCAGTTGGGACACATTAATACTGCAAAGAATGCTCATGATGTGGTTTCAGGAGACATATTCCAATGCACATGCTCCTGTGGGCTCTTGATACATTTGTTAATGTTCAACAACCAACTGTTTGTTTCTTAGATCTAGAATAATTTTGTATTAAGTCCTATACACATGTTGTCATTCCCAGTACTATATAACAGCAGTACTGTGTTCTGCACTTCATTTGATGGCAAAAAATATTTCCACTATGTAATCCAGTTCACGCTAACTACCACAACAGCAGGGGTGGTTGCACTTACCACATTTTGGGTAGGCCACCAGTAAAATGTCATCGGGTCTGCCCTCCAGCTCCTTCAAGCCTTTAAGATTTTCTGGGGGACTCATGATTGTAGAGTAGAGGATCCCCTCATGCAAGTACAGCTTATTCTCATCCTTCACATTCTTTGCTTCCTCCATTTTGGACTTGCCTTGCGCAGACATTGGTTTGCTCATTTTGTATCCTGGTGACTTAATGACAGCCTATTCATGTATTCAGACCACAATCGAGATGCAAAAAAAAGGTGTTAGTATTTGTGTTCCCGGCCTATACAGTAAAACAGGACTTTCCAGTTCACTGGTGTGATACTGTTGAAGGGAGGGACTAGTTCCCTATGCACAGTGACTGATTTGGAGAGAGTCACTTGCTCATAAAATGGGTGAGAGTTTAACTCCAGTCTAGGTTAGATTTGTCTCAGTAAATTGGAATACTCTTGAAAGAAAAAGCAACAAAGGACAACATACGTGGAATGTTAATGACGTACACACTAACACTGACTTACACTCATACTTGCTCTTACACAAACAATGCGTCAATACTCAGCGAACTCACATCTGTCAACACATGAAAATAGCTTTGTCACTGTGACTATACTCTCTCTTGTTGAGGGTTATCTAAGTTAAACATATGGGGGTGTGCCTGTTGAAAGAGATTTTCAAAGATTACATTCCATTTTCCAGTCACAAATGTATGAAGCTTGTATCCTTCACATGACTACATCAGCTTGACAAAGCTTGTTCAATGCCAGATTCAAAAGATACTTAAAACTTAAGAGTTTTCCATTAAAAATGTCTTCCTATTAAAAGGTCCTATGCCTAACTTTGCTTTCCTCTTGAGAAAGCTAGGCGAATTGCAGCAACATAAACAACTCTACCCCCTCCCCCTCATCCCATTTGACTTAATGGCTATGGGATCTTGTGGAAGCCAGCAGAGAGCTCGCACCTAGATTATTTTACTTTCCGTTTGGTCCACCAGCTTCAAACAGCTGAAAATGTGATGTTTGAGATGCACATTTTAGATGATTCTCTACACTCTCAACTGCTTGTTTTCTTACATAAACTGAAATTGAGCGACTTCTGCATGTTGGGCGCATTGGGTTGGGCACTTGCCCAAGTCTGCCATTGCTAGTTTTTGTATTTATTATGGATCCTCATTAGCTGCTCCCAAAGCAGCAGCTACTCTTCCTGGGGTCCAGCAAAATTAAGGCAGTTATACAATTTTAAAAACATTGCAAAACATTCACAACAGATTTCATAGCACATTAAGTGTGTGCCCTCAGGCCACTACTCTACTACCACATACAGTGAGGGAAAAAAGTATTTGATCCCCTGCTGATTTTGTACGTTTTCCCACTGACAAAGAAATGATCAGTCTATAATTTTAATGGTAGGTTTATTTGAACAGTGAGAGACAGAATAAAATCTGTTGTTCTGCCCCTGAACAAGGCAGTTAACCCACTGTTCCTAGGCCGTCATTATAAATAATAATTTGTTCTTAACTGACTTGCCTAGTTAAATAAAGGTTCAAAAAGGAAAAACTAGTTACCTATTTAATAACCAGACCTTCATACAAACTTGCTATGCTGAATTCTTGATGCACAATCAAATGTGCTGCTATATGCTGGCAACACGCCCACAAGTGTGGACAAATACAAATACACCAAGATGGCGCAGCAGTAAGACGTGTTTGTTTTTGTCCCATGTAAATATTCAGTCTATCATTTTTTTGTATACATTTCATTATATTTCAATTTCTTTTTTCCATGTTCGAATTAAATATACCTTCCTGCAACCTGCCTCACACAATGTGGTACGGATCTGCTATTTTTTAGACCTTATAACTGGAACCTCCATCAACAGCTAGCCAGCTAATTAGCTACTAGCTATTTAGTCATTGTTAGCCACTGCTAGCGGCCTTTACCTTTTAGCTTAGACACCAGGCATTTTAGCCCGGATAGCCTGGATAATACCTGCCAGTCTGCACAGCGCAATATCAGCCCTGAGCATATCGGACTGCTTTTTTCCCCCCACTACATCACCGGATTCCTGCCGCAAGCTCTGGACCATTACACCGGATCTTTGCAGCTAGCTAGCTACTACCAAGTCACAATTGTGGCTAACGCCCTTGCCCAGAAGCATGCACCAGCTAGCCTCGAGCTAGGCCCATCTCTTGGCTAGCACACGAAGTACACAAACTACAATACCTCTCTTGCCAATTTGCCTGGACCCTTTGTCGACACGGAGCCAAGGCCGATCCATCACGACTGGTCTGCTGACGTAATTCGTCCTATCTGTTCTCAACCGGCCTCTGCATAGTGGATGTTGGTCTAGATCCATCTGCTATCCCCGGCCCACTAGTTTCCTGAACGCCATGTCTCCCGCTCGCCTAGCATAGCAATCGACTACCGATTGGCTCCCTGTTTCATCTATTGCTGCTCATTGGACACTATGATCACTCGGCTACACAGCTGATGCCTGCTGGACTGTTCATTAACACGGTACTTCATTTAGTTTATCTGTCGGCCCCAGCCTTGAACTCAGGCCCTGTGTGTAGCTAACTGACCCTCTCTGCCCATTCATCGCCATTTACCCATTGTTGTTGTCTTAGCTGTTTACCCGTTGTTGTCTCACCTGTTGTTGTCTTAGCTCTCCCAATCAACACTTGTGATTGCTTTATGCCTCTCTCTAATGTCAACATTATTTTACTGCGGAGCCCCTAGTCCTGTTCAACATGTCTCAGATAGCCCCCTTGTCCCACCCTGCAGAGTTCTGTCATACTATTCAGGTCTGCCGTCCATGGGAGGGGTGCGTCACTTGAGTGGGTTGAGTCACTGACGTGGTCTTCCTGTTTGGGTTGGTGCCCCCCCCCCCTTGGGTTGTGCCGTGGTGGAGATCTTTGTGGGCTATACTCTGCCTTGTCTTAGGACGGTAAGTTGGTGGTTGGAGACATCCCTGTAGTGGTGTGGGGGCTGTGCTTTGGCAAAGTGGGTGGTGTTATATCCTGCCTGTTTGGCCCTGTCCGGGGTATCATCGGACGGGGCCACAGTGTCTTCTGATCCCTCCTGTCTCAGCCTCCAGTATTTATGCTGCAGTAGTTTATGTGTCGGGGGGCTAGGGTCAGTCTGTTACATCTGGAGTATTTCTCTTGTCTTATCCGGTGTCATGTGTGAATTTAAATATGCTCTCTCTAATTCTCTCTTTCTCTCTTTCTTTCTTTCTTTCTTTCTTTCTCTCGGAGGACCTGAGCCCTAGGACCATGCCTCAGGACTACCTGGCATGATGACTCCTTGCTGTCCCCAGTCCACCTGGCCGTGCTGCTGCTCCAGTTTCAACTGTTCTGCCTGCGGCTAGGGAACCCTGACCTGTTCACCGGACGTGCTTGTTGCACCCTCGACAACTACTATGATTATTATTATTTTTTGACCATGCTGGTCATTTATGAACATTTTAACATCTTGACCATGTTCTGTTATAATATCCACCCGGCACAGCCAGAAGAGGACTGGCCACCCCTCATAGCCTGGTTCCTCTCTAGGTTTCTTCCTAGGTTTTTGGCCTTTCTAGGGAGTTTTTCCTAGGGAGTTTTTCCTAGCCACCGTGCTTCTTTCACATGCATTGCTTGCTGTTTGGGGTTTTAGGCTGGGTTTCTGTACAGCACTTTGAGATATCAGCTGATGTACGAAGGGCTATATAAATACACTTGATTTGACTTGATTTGTCTATGGCCAAATAGTTTGAGCTTCTACTTTTAAAGATCCATCTCTCCAGAAATAAGTCCCTCACTGTTGCCGCTTGTTATAGACCCCCCCTCAGCTCCCAGCTGTGCCCTGGACACAATATGTGAATTGATTGCCCCCATCTATTGTCAGAGTTCGTACTGCTAGGTGATCTAAATTGGGATATGCTTAACACCCCGGCCATCCTACAATCTAAGCTAGATGCCCTCAATCTCACACAAATTATCAAGGGTCCAACCAGGTACAACCCCAAATCTGTAGACATGGGCACCCTCAGATATCATCCTGACCAACTTGCCCTCTAAATACACCTCTGCTGTTTTCAACCAGGATCTCAGCGATCACTGCCTCATTGCCTGCGTCCGTTATGGGTCCGCGGTTAAACAACCACCCCTCATCACTGTCAAACGCTCCCTAAAACACTTCTGCGAGCAAGGCTTTCTAACCGACCTGGCCCGGGTATCCCGGAAGGATTTTGACCTCATCCAGTCAGTAGAGGATGCCTGTTTGTTCTTTAAAAGTGCTTTCCTAATCTTAAATAAGCATGCCCCTTTCAAAAAATGTAGAACTAAGAACAGATATAGCCCTTGGTTGACTCCAGACTTGACTGCCCTTGAACAGCACAAAACCACCCTGTGGCGTACAGCACTAGCATTGAATAGTCCCTGCGATATGCAACTTTTCTGGGAAGTCAGGAACCAATGCAAACAGTCAGTTAGGAAAGCAAAGGCTAGCTTTTTCAAACAGAAATTTGCATCCTGCAGCACTAATTCCCAAAAGTTTTGGGACACTGTAAAGTCCATGGAGATTAAGAGTACCTCTTCCCAGCTGCCCACTGCACTGAGACTAGGAAACACTGTCACCACAGACAAATCCACGATAATCGATCATTTCAATAAGCATCTCTCTACGGCTGGCCGTGCTTTCCACCTGGCTTCCCCAACCCCAGCCAACAGCTCTGCACCCCCCCGCAGCAACTAGCCCAAGCCCCCCCGCTTCTCCTTCACCCAAATCCAGACAGCTGATGTTCTGAAAGAGCTTCAAAATCTGGATCCCTACAAATCAGCTGGGCTAGACAATCTTGACCCTCTCTTCCTAAAATTATCCGCCACCATTGTTGCAACCCATATTACTAGTCTGTTCAACCTCTCTTTTGTATCTTCTGGGATTCATAAAGATTGGAAAGCGGCCGCGGTCATCCCCCTCTTCAAAGGGGGAGACACTCTAGACTCAAACAGTTACAGACCTATATCCATCCTGCCGTGCCTTTCTAAAATCTTCGAAAGCCAAGTGAAGAAACAGATCACCGACCATTTCGAATCCCAACATACCTTCTCCGCTATGCAATCTGGTTTCCGAGCTGGTCACAGGTGCACCTCAGCCACGCTCAAGGTCCTAAACGATATCATAACCGCCATCGATAAAAGAAAGTACTGTGCAGCTGTCTTCATTGACCTGGCCAAGGCTTTCGACTCTGTCAATCACTGTATTTGTATCTGCAGACTCAACAGCCTTGGTTTCTCTAATGACTGCCTCGCCTGGTTCACTAACTACTTCTCAGATAGAGTTCAGTGTGTCAAATTGGAGGGCCTGTTGTCCAGACCTCTGGCAGTCTCTATGCCACTGGGTTCAATTCACGGGCCGACTCTTTTCTCTGTATATATCAATGATGTCACTCTTGCTATGGGTGATTCTTTGATCCACCTCTACGCAGACGACACCGTTCTTGTATACATCTGGCCCTTCTTTGGACACTGTGTTAACAAACCTCCAAACGAGCTTTAACACCATACAACACTCCTTTTGTGGCCTCCAACTGCTCTTAAATGCTAGTAAAACTAAATGCATGCTCTTCAACCGATCGCTGCCCGCTCCCGCCCGACTAGCATCCCTACTCTCGACGGTTCTGAATTAGAATATGTGGACAACTATAAATACCTAGGTGTCTGGCTAGACTGTAATCTCTCCTTCCCGACTCACATTAAGCATCTCCAATCCACAATTAAATCTAGAATCAGCTTCCTATTTCGCACCAAAGCCTTCTTCACTCATGCTGCCAAACATACCCTCGTAAAACTGACTATCCTACTGATCCTTGACTTCGGCTATGTCATTTACAAATAGCCTCCAACACTCTACTCAGCAAATTGGATGCAGTCTATCACAGTGCCATCCATTTTGCCACCAAAGTCCCATATACTACCCACCACTGCGACCTGTATGCTCTCGTTGGCTGGTCTTTGCTACATATTCGTCGCCAAACCCACTGGCTCCACGTCATCTATAAGTCTTTGCTAGGTAAAGCTCCGCCTTACTTCAGCTCACTGGTCACCATAGCAACATCAACCCGTAGCACGTGCTCCAGCAGGTATGTTTCACTGGTCATCCCCAAAGCCAACACCCCCTTTGGCCGCCTTTCCTTCCAGTTCTCTGCTGCCAATGACTGGAACAAATGGCAAAAATCACTGAAGTTGGAGACTTATATCTCCCTCAATAACTTGAAGTGTAAGCTGTCAGAGCAGCTTACTGGTCGCTGCAGCTGTACACAGTCCATCTGTAAATAGGCCATCCAACCTACTACCTACCTCATCCCCATATTTGTTTTTGTTTTTCTGCTCTTTTGCACATCAGTACTTCTACTTGCACATCCTCATCTGCACATATATCACTCCAGTGTAAATTGCTAAATTATAATTACTTCGCCACTATTGGCCTATTTATTGCCTTACCTTCTTACTTCATTTGCACACACTGTATACAGATTTTTCTATTGTGTTATTGACTGTACGTTTGTTTATCCCATGTGTAACTCTGTTGTTTTTGTCGCACTGCCTTGCTTTATCTTAGCCAGGTCGCAGTTGTAAATTAGAACTTGTTCTCAACTGGCCTACCTGGTTAAGTAAAGGTGAAATAAGAAAAATATAAAATATTTTAAAAAGCGAGCCACCCTGGGCGGCCTAAACGGCACTCAGCAATTTACCGCGTGCTAGTGAACACGAGCTGTAATCTTACATCTGATATCTAATCTTAAACATAAACATTAGCGACTAGTTAGGGCTTTTCTTGGACAAGTGACCACGAAAAATCTGCCTAGTATGTTGTATGTCTGAAAATCCGCCTAGTATGTTGTATGGCTACTTTTATGATACGATCTGTAAAACATTTGAGCAATAATATACATTTTGACCAGACATTCAGTCAGTCACAATTTACGACTTTGAGGAGGAAATGGCAACGGTGCTTGAATCAGAATGTGCGGCAAGTGAAGTATGTGATAATGAATGGAAAATAGTGAAATCAGAGAACGGAACAAAACAAGCGAAAGTTGTAGTAGAAGACACGGACCAGTCCAATAATGCATTTCTTCTTGGGCTGCGTTTTTTGGCAAGGAGAATCATTTGGGAAATCCATTTGTGATATCGAGGACTGTGAAGAAAGCAGCGGGAAACTAGAAGAGGCATTGTTTTGGTTAATTATGTTGATGAAGAACAGAAGAAGAGCGTGCACTGGATCTGGCAAAATTGTCCATGTCACAAGTAACATTTATTGATCTTTGGAACAGACCGCCTACCAAAGGAGTTATAGCTCGAGTTTTGTTGGATATAGATGATGAGTACCTTAGTCAGAAAATCTCAGGAGTGGTCAGTGCACGTCGCCTGACCTGTATGGTAAATGGAAGAAAGGTATTATATTACTGTTGAGGAGACTCTACCTGAATATGTGAAGCTTGGATATGTGAGGTATGCAGTGAGAGCATTTGTGTCCAAAACATTACAGTATTGAAATTGTAAATTATATGGTCACGTGTCAAATGTTTGCAGATGGGAGAAGTATGATATAGAAGTATGTGTGAATGGAAAATGTTGCAACTATGGTGGGGATCATACTCTGGACTTCCTTGAGTGCCCTCTTAGGGTGAAAGAGGTTGAGATGTCAAGGATCAGGGTTGCACAGTGGATCTCCTATGTTGAGGCGGTGAAGAGAGTCGAAGGGGCAAGAGGCAACAATCTTGAAGATATGGAAGTGGATGCGTTGCAACCAGTTGCTAGTATTTTAAGTCAATCGGGTGATCTGGATACACTCGTGATGGATTTTGTGGCATTTATAGCCACATAGATTAATTTTACAGCACAAGTGTCTAAGAAGTCCAATAAGCTGGATGCCATTATATCTGCAGCTGAGAAGTTTTTGGGGCACCCAAAGACTTTTTGGCAAAAGCACTACAAGGACTTTTGTTGCTAGGAAATGTCCCACCCTCACAGGAGACTTCTGAGCTTGTTTAGGGACCTGATTCGAATCTTTTTTTACAGAAAAGCAGATTGATTTTGTTTAGTTAATTTATTTTTTAGTAGTTTGTTTGATCTTTTATTTATTTTAGCCAAACGTTTTCCTTTTTTGGGATCCTTATATCCACCCGCACAGTTGGTGGTGGAATGTACATTTAATATTGAGAACGGCATTATACCATAGAAGAAGAAGATTAGCGACTCCCAGAATTCAGAATTCATGCACTTTCCACCACATAGATGTAGAGTAGAGCAGAGCAGCGCCGTCATGGCAGAGGTGCAATCAGCCAACCAACCACCTTAGCAACAGTGAAAATGCAATTAACCTGTTACAGCCGTGTACGACAAGAGTATTTAGTGCACTGCAACGTTCCAGGCACAAATTGATGACCACTTCATCTACTACTAGTACTGGTAGCCACATTTTGACAGTGAACAGAAAGTTATTTAGATGGTATGGAAATCAATGTAAGTTGCCATCTAGCTAGCTTGTCAATCCTGCTCCAGCTCTCCCCCCTGGTGCTCGAGGGCGCCAGGCTGTCCAGCATTACACACTCCTGCCACCATCATTACGAACACCTGCCTTCCCCCGTCATGCGCATCAACAATTATAGGACTCACCTGGACTAAATCACTTCTGTCATTACCTCTCTTATATCTGTCAGTTCCCCAGCTCTGTTCCCCGCTGCTGCATTGTTTGTCATCTGTCCTTATGTTACCCGATGCTGACGCTGTTGATTGTTTGTTCCATGTCTGTTCCAATTAAATGTTGACTCCCCGTACCTGCTTCTCATCTCCAGCGTCGGTTCTTACAGAATGCAGCAGCATCAAATGAAACATCGGGGAGTGCTGGCATTTCTGTTGGTGGTGGTGATGTCGGATCTGGGGGCTGCCACCGATGGAACCGGGGGTGCCTTAGCTGGATCAAATCAAATTTTATTAGTCACATGCGCCAAATACAAACAGGTGTAGACCTTACAGTGAAATGCTTACTTACGAGCCACTAACCAACAGTGCAGTTTCAAAAAAATACGGATAAGAATAAGAGATAAAGTAACAAGTAATTAAAGAGCAGCAGTAAAAAAAATAGCAATATATACAGGGGGGTGCCAGTACAGAGTCAATGTGCGGGGGCACCGGTTAGTGAGGTAGTATGTACATGTAGGCAGAGTTAAAGTGACTCTGCATAGATGACAACAGAGAGTGGCAGTGATGTGGAAAAGGGGGGTGGGGGGGATGCGAATAGTCTGGGTAGCCATTTGACTAGATGTTCAGGAGTCTTATGGCTTGGGGTTACAAGCTGTTTAGAGGCCTCTTTGTCCTAGATTTGGTGCTCTGGTACTGCTTGCCGTGTGGTAGCAGAGAGAACAGTCTATGACTAGGGTGGCTGGAGTCTCTGACAATTTGTAGGGCCTTCCTCTGACACTGCCTGGTATACAGGTCCTGGATGGCAGGAAGCTTAGCCCCAGTGATGTACTGGGCCATTCGCACTACCCTCTGTAGTGCCTTGCGGTCGGAGGCCGAGCAGTTGCCATACCAGGCAGTGATGCAACCAGTCAGGATGCTCTCGATGGTGCAGCTGTATAACCTTTTGAGGATCTGAGGACCCATGACAAACCTTTTCAGTCTCCTGAGGGGGAATAGGTTTTGTCATGCGGGCATGACTGTCATGCGGGCATGACTGTCATGACTGTCAAGCGGGCATGACTGTCATGGTGTGCTTGGACCATGTTAGTTTGTTGGTGATGTGGACACTAAGGAACTTGAAGCTCTCAACCTGCTCCACTGCAGCCCCGTCGATGAGAATGGCGGTGTGCTCGGTCCTCTTTTTCCTGTAGTCCACGATAATCTCCTTTGTCTTGATCACGTTGATGGAGAGGTTGTTGTCCTGGCACCACACAGCCAGGTCTCTGACCTCCTCAATATAGGCTGTCTCGTTGTTGTCGGTGATCAGGCCTACCACTGTTGTGTCATTGGCAAATTGAATGATGGTGTTGGAGTCGTGCCTGGCAGTGCAGTCATGAGTTAACAGGGAGTACAGGAGGGGGCTGAGCATGCACCCGAGGGGCCCATGTAGAGATCAGTGAAGCGGGTGTGTAGTTACCTAACCTTACCACCTGGGGGTGGCCTGTCAGGAGGTCCAGGATCCAGTTGCAGAGGGAGGTGTTTAGTCCCAGGGTCCTTAGCTTATTGATGAGCTTTGATGGCACTATAGTGTTGAACGCTGAGCTGTAGTCAATGAACAGCATTCTCATATAGGTGTTCCTTTTGTCCATGTGGGAAAGTGCAGTGTGGAGTGTAATAGAGACTGCATCATCTGTGGATCTGTTGTGGCGGTATGCAAATTGGAGTGGGTCTAGGGTTTCTGGGATGATGGTGTTAATGTGAGCCATGACCAGCCTTTCAAAGCACTTCATGGCTACAGACGTGAGTGCTACGAGTTGGTAGTCATTTAGGCAGGTTACCTTAGTGTTCTTGGGCACAGGCACTATGGTGGTCTGCTTAAAACATGTTGGTATTACAGACTTGGACAGGGAGAGGTTGAAAATGTCAGTGAAGACACTTGCCAGTTGGTCAGCACATGCTCGCAGTACACATCCTGGTAATCCGTCTGGCCCTGCGGTCTTGTGAATGTTGACATGTCTAAAGGTCTTACATCAGCTGCGGAGAGCGTCATCACACAGTCTTCCGGTACAGCTGGTGGGCTCATGTATGTTTCGGTGTTATTTGCCTCGAAGCGAGCATAGAAGTAGTGTAGCTCGTCCGGAAGGCTCGTGTCACTTGGCAGCTCTCGGCTATGCTTCCCTTTGTAGTCTGTAATGGTTTGCATGCCCTGCCACATCCAACGAGTGTCAGAGCAGGTGTAGTACAATTTGATCTTAGTCCTGTATTGATGCTTTGCATGTTTGATGGTTTGTCGGAGGGCATAGCGGGATTTGTTATAAGCTTCCGGGTTAGAGTCCCGCTCCTTGAAAGCGGCAGCTCTAGCCTTTACCTCAGTGCGGATGCTGCCTGTAATCCATTGCTTCTGGTTGGGGTATGTACGTACGGTCACTGCGGGGACAATGTCGTCGATGCACTTATTGATGAAGCCAATGACCGTACTCCTCAATGCCATTTGAGGTATCCCGGAACATATTCCAGTCTGTGCTAGCAAAACAGTCCTGTAGCTTAGCATCTGTTTCATCTGACCACTTTTTTGTTGATCTAGTCATTGGTGCGTCCTGCTTTAATTTTTGCTTGTAAACAGGAATCAGGAGAATGGAATTATGGTCAGATTTGCCAAATGGAGTGCAAGTGAGAGCTATGTATGCATCTCTGTGTGTGGAGTATAGGTGGTCCAGAGTTCTTTTCCCTCTGGTTTCACATTTAACATGCTGATAGAAATTTGGTAAAACTGATTGAAGTTTCCTTGCATTAAAGTCCCCGGCCACTATGAGCGCTGCCCCTGGGTGAGCGTTTTCTTGTTTGCTTATGGCGGAATACAGCTCATTCAATGCTATCTTTGTGCCAGCCTCTGACTGTGGTGGTATGTAAACAGCTACACAGAATATAGATGAAAACTCTCTTGGTAGGTAATGTGGTCTGCAGCTTATCATGAGAAACTCTACCTCAGGTGAGCAATAGCTTGAGATTTCCTTAGATATCGTGCACCAGCTGTTGTTTATAAAAATACATAGACCGCTGCCCCTTGTCTTACCAGACGCTGCTGTTCTATCCTGCCGGTACATCGTATAACCATCCAGTTGTTTGTTATTCATGTTGTCGTTCAGCCACGACTCGGTGAAACATAAGATATTCCAGTTTTTAATGTCCCGTTGGTAGGATATACATGCATTTAATTCGTCCAATTTTTTATCCAGCGATTGTACGTTGGCCAATAGTACCAATGGCAAAGGCAGATTAGCCACTCATTGCTGGATCCTAACAAGGCACCCCGATCTACCGCGAAACCACCTTTTTCTCCTGCGAATGACGGGGATGAGGCCCTGTTCGGGTGTCAGGAGTAAATCCCTCTCGTCTGACTCATTAAAGATTTTCTTTTTGTCTAATCGAAGGTGTGTAATCGCTGTTCTGATTTCCAGAAGCTCTTTTCGGTCATAAGAGACGGTAGCAGCAACATTATGTACAAAATAAAACACAAACAATGCGAGAAAAAAAACTAACCAAATAGCAGGGTTGGTTAAGAGCACATAAAACTTCAGATATCCCCTCTGGCGCCATTCTTCCTGGAAAATATAGCTCATTCCATTCCGAACTGTTCATATAGTAAAAGGCTAATTTATTAGTTGACTTTATTCAAATGTGTTGAAATGCATAAATATTTTACAATGTCATACTCAAAACACCAGCATTGATTTCCCCAAACGGCCAAAAAGTATAAACTACGCTAAAATATGAATTGTAACTCCACATTCATTCCGAAATAAATCACCCACTCACCCTCTGTGTTAATGCATTGTGTATTCCAAAACAAATATTCCAACAGAGATGAAGCGATATAAAGTGATTTTAAACTGGGTGGTTCTGGCCCTTAATGCTGATTGGCTGACAGCTGTGGTATATCAGACCGTATACCACAGAACAGTCTGCAGTCTAGGCAAAACATAACGCCCTGGGCCAAAGCTAAGTACAGGTCAATGTTTTCCACTGACCGGGTTCGAACCAATTCTTTGTGTGTGTGTGTGTGTGTGTGTGTGTGTGTGTGTGTGTGTGTGTGTGTGTGTGTGTGTGTGTGTGTGTGTGTGTGTGTGTGTGTGTGTTGTAGTCAACCTCCACTTCCCCCCAGCATTTCAGAACAATGTCAAAGTCAGCCATGATCTGAGGAAGACAGCGAGGGAGACTGAGGAGTGACATGACATACAGTACAAATCAGGGCTGGGGTCTTAACATGTTATGTATTTGGGGGAATTGTTATTTATCTATTTTCAATTACTTAAACAAATGGAGGAGTAGAAGCTATTTTTTCCAAAAGTGTTCAATTTCTTTGAGATTCAAATTTGCCTTCAATTTAAATTTACCCCTGTCCTGTTTCAAATGCTTACAGTAGGAAAGCTAGTATTTTCTTTGCCAAGCATTCAGAGTGGGTTAGTAAGACAGACTCAAGCTGAGTAGAGGAACAGATAAATAATATTTTCAAACTGAACAGAACCAATGAAGCAGCTAAAAACACAGGAAATGATATGGTTTTAATTTACATTATAATGTTAATTCAGTAATACATTCATCTTATCTAACATATGACAAGTCTACTCAGCAAAACACTATAGGAACTGTCAGCCATAAAGCTTAGTAGTGAGAGGGTAGTGTAGGGATTGCATGCTATCAGAGGACATAATTGTTAGGAGTGTATTAGGGGAGAGTTGAACTAACTGACTGAAGACAGTGAGTCAGCAGCACCACGTCAGTGGAGCCAAAGCACTATAGAAACAAGAGGATACAATACAGTAGCTTGGTTTGTTTACTGGGTTAGATAATACATGGCATGCAACATAGACGTGTTGAACTTGGCTATACTGTAATAAAATATTAAATCCAGATGTTTGTATCCATATTAAACATTATCTTTTCAAAGGAAACAATGTAGTAACTAAGTGAAATGTCCTTTCCCAATAACTTTTCATTGATCTTGTCCTCATAGGATTCTATACCCACAGGTCATAAATTGTCAGTCCACACATAGTAGTCAGCCATAAAATAAAGCCCCTCCACACAGTCTTTACTAGCTAATCACCTCTCTACTCTCAACAAGATAGCTTGAGGTAGAGGCAGCAGATTGATAGATTTACTTGTTCTCTCAGGATGTATTCCCATTGCAGCTTCAGAGCACCGTAAGTCCACCTGTTGTTGCGTTGTGCTTGCATAGCCTCTAGACCAGGGGTATTCAAATCTTACCCTATGAGGTTCGGAGGCTGCTGGTTTTCTGTTCTACCGGATAATTAATTCCACCCACCTGGTGTCCCAAATCTAAATCAGTCCCTGATATGAAGGGAACAATGAACAAATGCAGTTGAACTTGCTTCGAGTTCCAGAGTGTAGTTTGTGAGCTCTAGACTATGGGCCTTCTGTGTACATGTATGTGTTGGTTTCTCTTTAATCATGTCATCTTCAGCTTGACTGTCAGTGTGTTTGATACAGGTCAAATAGTTTACTGAAAATCATTTTGGGTTACAGCATCAGCTCACCCAAACTCACTCATGATTAGAATACTCTGTGATTTTGCAGCGTTAACACTAATTATGTTGGTAAGCAGGTTATAATAGCAATAAGGCACCTTGGGGATTTGTGGTATGTAGCCAATATACCACGGCTAAGGGTTGTGTCAGGCACTCTGCAAAGTGTTGTGCCTAAGAACAGGCCTTAGCTGTGGTATATTAACTATATACCAGACTCCCTCATGCCTTATAACTTAAATAAATGGAGGTAGATAATTTAAAATAAAATAATTATATTCAACATCTGAAACTATAGGACTTACATGTTTGTTATCACTTGTCATTGGCAAGCTGCAGCCATGGCTTATAATAAGCATAACTTTCAATGCAGAGTGGTGTTTTGATCAGAGTAATATTGGATCTAAAAGGGAAAACATACATGATCCAGATCCCATATTGTTTTTGATTATCTGGGCTGTTCATATTTCATTGTTATCATTTGTAATTATCAAAAGGCAAAATAATGTATGTGGCAGTCACAATGTCTCTGGTCATAGACAAGAGTATTAGATTCACAAGAGTATTAGATTGACAATCAAAACATTTATGCTGAGGTCAGGTTGAATTGAGTCCATCAAGAAAAATGTAGACTAAAGCCCTGAAACCTACCAATGGCCAATAAAGCAATACATTCTTACAGGCACCTGTTGGGAGTGCCCTGCAAAGCTATCATAGGCCTATTGAAAAGTTAAGCAGCAAATGGTGAATATTTCAATTAATGAATCTTGAGGCACCATCTCTGAAACCATGAACACTTGTAGCCAATGCATTGATCAAGTGTGCCAAACTGAATGCACGTTCTCTGCTTTCCACTCAGGTTGTAATTATATAAGGCACTTTTAGCAAAACTGTAAACATTGGTCTCTACATCGCTACACTATTTCACCAGTTGCCTTTCCACATTGACACGTGTTAAAATACTTTAAGATAATAAGTTCATTTACAAATCAGAGTTTGAGCACTATAAATTGGCTATAAATAGTTAAACATTTGGTTTGGCCAACAATGGAGGCTAAAATTGGACAGAGAGTAAGAGGGGTGAGAACTAGAGGAGGAAGAGGAGGATGAGGAGGTGAAGAATTAAGAGGAGGAAGAAGTGAAGTTTGACTGGGAGAAGGAGAGGATGGGGAAGAGGAGTCAGGAACACAATAACTGATGAACTCAGAGCGACTGTGGTTGACCATGTAGTCAACCATGGAATGAGCATGAGAGGGGCTGGGCAATTGGTTCAACCAAATCTGAGCTGCTATACTGTTGCAGGTATCATCTGGATATTTGTAAATAAGAACCGGTAAGTAACTGTAAGTGCCCTAGTCTTACTGGGTCAGTAATATGTGCTGTACTTTCACAATGAGAAGGATCTATCAGTAAAACCTTTCAGTATCTGGTGGAAGAGGTTCCCTGTTCACCATGGAGCAGGAGACCCACATTGTAAATCAGGTCATTTCAAATAACTGCATCAGCCTCAGAACTGCAGGACCACCTAATGGCAGACAACACCATATTCTAAAACGTCAGAGTGAGTCTATCTGCATTGTCTCGTCTACTGAAACGCAATCGAATTAAGATGAAGCAGCTGTACAGAGTCCCTTTTGAAAGAAACTCAGAGAGTGTAAAACAACTGAGATATGAATATGTGCAGGTAAGCCATACTATCCTATCATTGGTACTAGATCTGGAAGTGTATGGTGCTACATCATATTGAGTGATCCCTGTGTTTTTGTACTGCGCTACATTGTTTTGTCTTGTCTCTTTTAGAGAGTCATGGAGCTAGAAGCAGATGTAGTGCATCATGAGCTAATATATGTTTACAAGGCAGGTTTGGACATTTCAAAAACAAGGGGCTGTGGCAGAAACAGAATCTGACCCCATGCCATCATCAACGTCCAGCGGAACATGGTGGCAACATAACAATACATGCGGCTATTAGTCAAAATGGCATCCTTCACCATCATGCAATCCTAAACCCATACGTAATGAAGAATTCTTCTCTACATGGTGTTGGAAGGTGTATGATCCCCAGCCCCACCAATGCATACCCCTTCTACAGGCAATAGATGAGGCTTGCGGAGACATCGATCAGGGGTCATGCCAGGGCTGGATACGGTGTTCCAGGTGATACTTTCCACGCTGTCTTCTTGCCAGACGGACAAAGGTGGCGAGATGTATGCTAAAAAATGTAGGTATTTTTTGTAGCACAAATGTTTTGGTTTTCTCCTATTGCTCTTGTTGTTTTAGGATTGTTAGAACACTGAGGAAATGATTGGTATTGAGTGTGTTATGTTTGGAATACACATCCATACTTTACACATTTTGATACCTGTGTGTATTTTGGTTTGCTACATGTATTACAAAACGTCCTTTAAAATGGCTATGCCTTGCACACAGAAAAACCTGTGTTTTGAATATATACTCTCAGTGTGTAGGTGGTGCTTTGTGTGCTTATTCAAATGATGGTTTGTGTTTACTGTATTGATGCAAAAATAGCATTTTTTTGTGAAGAGTTTGGCAAGAATTGATTGTTTTAGCAAGAGATGTATAATGTTTAGCTGTTTGGTGTAAGGTTTTGTTGTTAGTGTGTAGAGTTTCTAAAAAATAGCCTATAGTTTCAAAGATTTTGCCTGAGCAATCTGAACAAAAACGAATATACTGTTCAGCAAGATATTGACGAGGAAGCTTAATATGCAAGCACTTGTGGTGAAGTTTAAGGTCATTTTGCCCTAGTTATTAATGGCCTGTAGTTAACTGCTGTCATAAATCTTGGTGAATCATTCAGGTGTAAGTGCAACTCCAAAGTCTATTTATTTGGTGGGAAGAAGTATATTAATTCCAACGTATAGCTCTATTCAAATAGAAACATGGGTAATCAGCTCAAAGTGAAGTTGACAGACTCTAAATGTTAACCTAAAAATCAGTGTTGGAATGGGAAGTTATGCTAAAATGTGTATCAATGTCATTGGAAGTATATATTTTTTTATGATAGGTCATAATACAGACCATGCCAACAACGCACTTTAACAGTCTTCAAAAAGCCTAACAATTGAGATGTGGGTACAAGAGGTTGACAGTAGGCCTTGGTGTAGCAAGTGGAGTGTTACTCCAAATCAGTCACATGCTAGTGTCAATATACTACATGAAGAATAAATGACATGTTAATGCAGTCAATATCAATCATATTTTAGTAGAAAAAGTATATGACATACATCAGTTAGCCAATTGTGTTCAATAGGCCATTATATCCACGAGTTGTAGTTCAGGCTACTTGAAGACATGCCATGTCAAGCTTATATGAAGTAGTGAGTATATAAGATTGATAAACACATGAAAGGTCACAGTGGCCTAATGCTATTTTGAACATCTTTAACTTACCATACTGTGATAAAGCTACCCAGTGAAGTGTGCTGGTTGTTGAGGAGCCATTTTATTAGTAAGTGCACTTGTGATGTGACGTCCAGGTGTTTCTGGCAAATGACTTGCAGGCGTTCACACCACTGTGTGTAGTTGTGTGAATTGATTAGAAATGGTAATCTGGTTGGTTGAAAAAGGATGCTATCAGTTGTTCCCTGATTGAAGTGTAAAAGTCAAGGCTAAATCTTAACTGCAGCCTTCAACCCTTTGTACTGTAGAGTGGTATTTACACAGGCAGGGTAAATGTTTGTTCTGCCACTATTAGGTTTTTTCTTCAATCAGCTCAGGTTGGAAATAATGGCATATTAATGAGGTTTTCAGGTGGTGTCCTACATCAATGATGGTTTTGTTCCTGAAACTTTCCAATGCTCCAAAATGTCACAGATACATTAGAAGAAATGATGTAACTAATGTGCAGCTCCAAAAGACTACTCTCACGAAGAGTCATTAGGAAATAGATTTGCAATCAAATCAGCCAACTGTTGCAGGCAAGTTACTGGCAGGTGTTGACCATGTAGAGGTAATGACTGTGAAATGGTAGGTTAATCGTGTTTAGAAAAGGTGTTTATGGGATGATGTGTAAATAGAAAAAGGAGTTCCTCCAAAGTGATAGGAAAGGCCATGTTTGTTAGCCTGCTATTTCCTAAGCATTTATAATGTTCCCCAGGTAGGATAGATTGGGGAATGTTGTATTAGGGTATTATGGTGAGAACACATTTTAGGCGGTAGAAGGTTGTTTTGACTCGTTGGGAAATATCTCAAGTGATTGAAGGCAGATTAGGCAAAGGTTAGTAAAGTCATCCATCCCTGGGATCTCCCTACTCTTGCTGTAACCATTATAAAAGGTAAATGTCAATAGGGTATGGATGGGCCAATAATATTCAATGGAATTGATTTGTAGCCTAGTAGTAGTCTAGAGTCATTAAAAGACTTAAAGAAGCATAAAAGGTAACCTTAAACAGACAAGGGGAGTTGAAGGAATTTGTTGTAGTCTAATCAGACAGTAGTACTGATTAGAGCAATAATGAATTACACCCACCTGGTCTGTCACATCCAAATTATGCCATGATTAGAGGGGGAGAATGAGCAAAGGCAGGTGAAATGGTTTAGTGCTCCAGAGTTGAGTTATAAGTGTATTGGGTGGGCTTTGGTCAAAAGGTTAACTAAACCAAGGGAGACCTAGGAGCAGAAACAATTTAATACTGAAATTCACAGGCAAGAAGCCTATGTAGGTGTAGTAGAGGTCACTTAGGTGTTTGGTCTTGTTCAGAAGTGGTTCCTTTGGTAGGGGAAGTAATGACTGGGTGTTAAGTCCTATGCATAGATGAGTATCAAAACCCGCACATACTTTCACATTTGATACAGAATAGGTGGTGCAGAAATAGTTGAGTAGCCTCAGGTCAGTAGGGGAATTAGGTGGATTCACTACAATAGGTGGAGAAAGGCTCACCTTTTCTCTAAACAGGCATAGGTTTGTGTCCATCTCGCAGTCCTTCCTCGCTTGACTCCGCAGCGTGACTCGTGCCGGTCTTTGTGTCTGTGGGTCTTGGTGTCTGTCTGTCTGTTTGCCCGGCCGGCGCTATGGAGGCTGGCGCCCCATGTGCTTGGTGGCCCTGATATAGGCCTAGGGAGTGTCTCTCTCTCTCTCTCTCTCTCTAGTTGTCTGCACTTGTTTATTCTCCTCCCTGTTGTATAGTCATTGGAGCACTAGTGGAATCCCACATTCCTATTCTAGTCTTCCTCCACTGGATAGGGCCTCTTTTCAGGTCAGCATCATTAGGGCCATATCTTCTATTGACTTATTCCACAATAACACCTTTCACCTGGAATTGATGTCACCCCTGTTTGACATGTCCTGCAGACAAAGACACCTAAAAAGGCGCCAACCCCCCCACTAAATGATATAATGTCCGTGTAACGCAGCCTACCTACACATTCATTTGTTCCTGATGGATTTGCTTTTTCACTGACAGGGTGGGTGGCTCTTAAAAGAGCCTTTGGGTTAGTACAGCACTCCGAATGGGCTGTTTACTTGGAGCTGGTGTACTTGGTCACGGCCTTGGTGCCCTCGGACACTGCGTGCTTGGCCAGCTCACCGGGGAGCAGCAGGCGCACGGCCGTCTGGATCTCCCTGGAGGTGATGGTGGAACGCTTGTTGTAGTGGGCCAGGCGAGAGGACTCTCCGGCGATACGCTCGAAGATGTCGTTCACGAACGAGTTCATGATTCCCATGGCCTTGGAGGAGATGCCGGTGTCGGGGTGGACCTGCTTCAGCACTTTGTACACGTAAATGGCGTAGCTCTCCTTCCTCGACTTTCGGCGCTTCTTGCCGCCTTTCCCTGCGGTCTTGGTGACGGCTTTCTTGGAGCCCTTCTTGGGCGCGGACTTTGCTGGCTCGGGCATGATGCTGATGTCTCGTTGCTTCTCAGAAACGAATGAGGGGGTGGAGGGCGCTTTCCCGTCTTATGAAGAGGAAGCTAAGCAAATTTAGCGGCCGTGGACACGCCCCTGCCATTTGCCCAGTGGAGCTGAGTGCGCGTCAGAGCCTTCCACTCAGAGGCTTGCTTCCCTAACAAAGACCTGCGCGCCCTACCTCCCCCTACTCCATAGCGTCTATGCTCTGTCACTGGTGGGGAATTGTGTGTTTCAAAAAGGGAGCCGTCAGACATCCCGTTCTTCTCCAGCCACGTCTTCCGACTCACGGTGGCTTTATGTTGGGTGCCTCTAAATCCCACACTTTCTACATAGACATTTTAGTCTTATCCAGAGCGACATACTTTTTTTTTTCTGGCCTGGCCCCCCGTGGGAATCGAACCCGCAACCCTGGCGTTGCAAACACCATGCTCTACCAACTGAGCTACACTGAACATACACACCTGTCATTAACACTCCCTGTCCACTCAGAGTGGCTCATGGTTTCTTACTAAATAGGGGACATCTACAATCTTCCTACGACTATGGAATTGGCCTTTTTCAAGCGGATGTGGGTGGCTCTTAAAAGAGCCTTTGGGTTCAAGTCGGGATGTTGACGTTCCGAAAAGAGGGCGTTTAACCGCCGAAACCGTACAGGGTGCGTCCCTGGCGTTTCAGAGCGTACACCACGTCCATGGCGGTAACGGTCTTCCTCTTGGCGTGCTCGGTGTAGGTGACGGCGTCACGGATCACGTTCTCCAGGAACACCTTCAGGACACCGCGGGTCTCCTCGTAGATCAGCCCGGAGATACGCTTCACGCCGCCACGGCGAGCCAGACGGCGGATAGCGGGCTTGGTGATTCCCTGGATGTTATCGCGGAGAACCTTGCGGTGACGCTTGGCGCCTCCTTTTCCGAGTCCCTTGCCGCCTTTGCCTCTTCCAGACATCGTGTATATGTGTTCGCTAGCGGAGTTCAAGTGAATGAATGACGTACGCCGCAGTGCGCGGTGCGCTTATTATCTGCATTTGGTGGACCTGATTGAAGCCAGTGGCACAGAAAGCGCGCGCTTTTGCCTGGCCTCTGTTGCAAAGGGGAGGGTGCTCGTTCTAGGGAACGAGGGAGGAGCCGAGAACAAATGAAAGCAACTAACATGATATAACAAAGGCAAACTGTGACAACTGAGGGATCAACTACTACTCTGTGTCCGACTCCTAACATTGTTGTTGTTGTTGTTGTTGCACCTGATTCAACTCATTGAGGACAAGGTGATAAGTAGTTGAATCAGCTGTGAATCACTGCAGTTGCCCCTCACACGTTGAACCCCCCTAATAGAGATAGGCCTAAAGAACTCAAATAGAGGTCCCAAGTAGAAAGGACAAACAAAGGTGACTCTTCCACACACATAATCGCAACAATTAACACACAAAACCTTCATGCCATAATTGAGACACCGTCAAATCCAAAGGGGGAAGATATAGGCAACGGGAAACAAATACACATGGAATGCCATAAAGTCAAAGGGGCCCATCATGTTTTTTTGTTGTTGACATTTTAGTCATTTAGCAGATGCTGTTATCCAGACCGACTTACAGTAGTCAATGCATACATTTCATTAATATTGTTTTGGTGCTGGCCCCCCGTGGGAATCAAACCCACAACCCATGGCATAGCAAACACCATGCTCTACCAACTGAGCCACAGGGAAGACAGTATATGTCACCTCATCAGTCATTTTGCTATTGAAGGCCATGTAATGTAACATCACTCTTCTTTTTTCTTCCCTAGACACGATCCAGCCTGACTGTCAGGGAGCCAAGAGGACCCGAGGTGCCGATGGGAAGGGCGGTGATACCTCTGTAAGGTGAAACGCAGTAAAACATTCCTCAGACACCCACCCAATGAAGGGATAGTGTTCCTATGCGTACAGAGGTGATAGGGATGTGCAAATATTGTATTGTACTTTTCTTCACAAACCAATAACAAAGCGTCTTATTATGGAATTCCTGCTATGATGGGGATCATTTATAGGCCAGATAGCACTATGCCCGCCAGATGGCCTCAGATGTTGCATAAAATGACCGCCACAGAAGGAGGGCCCATCTCAACAGGTCATTTCAAAAGGGAGACATTTTGGATTTCAATTTATTTCACCTTTCTTTAACCAGGTAGGCAAGTTGAGAACAAGTTGTCATTTACAACTGCCACCTGGCCAAGATAAAGCAAAGCAGTTTGACACATATAACAACACAGAGTTACACAAACACAGTAGAAAAATTACTCTATATACAATGTGAGCAAATGAGGTGAGATAAGGGAGGTAAAGGCAATAAATAGGCCATGGTGGCCAAATAAAACACAGGAATGGTACATTTGACACTACATGAAATACTGGGGTGCAAAGGAGCAAAATAAACAAATCAATACAATAGGGGAAGAGGTAGTTGTTTGCCCTATATAGAAATGGCCTATGTACAGCTGCAGTGATTTGTGAGCTGCTCAGACAATATGATCAATCACTGCAGTTGAATAACATCTCAAATGTGACTAGCTTTCATCTTACAACTGATTGGGCCCATAATTGTCTCTTACTTGTACTTACTGGCTGCCAGGCCTCGGTTTAGTACATCAAGGAACACAGGTTGCCTTTTAGGAGAAGGACTGACAAGCTTTCAACTAGGTGGGATACAGCTACTGTCATGAAGTCCCTTTGTCATAGCAGGTTAGGAGAAATAGGTTAAGGTTAGGTAAAGTTTTAGGCTTACCCACTTACAAGTCACCACACAGAGAGCAGACTTGAAGCACAACTGCACTGTCTGGAAGAGCGCACCGGACTCTATTGGAATCCCTCAAACAGCACACTAACTACATTCCGCTTTATGATGTCACAGTCAGCCCCTCGGAACACTGGTCCTCAACATTCTCAAACACCTTGGTTACCGAAGGCAAACATTCTCTAATCACTCACAATCACAAATCAACTAGGGAGAAGGCTGCCAGGAATTGGACGCTGAAATGCTAACCTCCTTCACAGAGCAACATCATAGGACTGGGAGTGAACAATACTCTGTCCGCGTACCTGGTTGGGGCCTGGTGTTCAACAGCAGGTTAGACTCTGTCACTTGTTCCCTTCAACTGCTTGCTTGCATTCCCCTATTATCAACAGCTGTGTTCCTCTATAGGCTAGAGTGCAGATACTTCACATGTACTTCACATGTAGAGCCTTCCCTGTAGCTCAGTTGGTAGAGCATGGTGTTTGCAACACCAGGGTTGTGGGTTCGATTCCCACGGTGGCCCAGCACAGAAAAAAAAAAAAAAAAGTATGACAAAAAAAGTATGAAATTGTATGAAATGTATGCATTCACTACTGTAAGTTGCTCTGGATAAGAGTGTCTGCTAAATGATGTAAATACAAATAACACACCCTATAGGCTAGGAGTTTCCCTTGGACCACAATGACATTGGTGGTAATTAGACTGCAGCATAATTGACAGTGGACATCTAATCTAATCACCAAACTTTTTGCCACATACACCTGTTTAGCAGATGTTATTGTTGGGAAATGCTTGTGTTACTAGCTCCAACAGCACAGTCATGTCTAACAAGTAAGATCTAACCATGTACACACAAATCTAACTAAAGGAATGCCAGACCGCCATAGACCTACATGAATAGAATAGTGTATATCCATATGACATGAGCCATGTAAACTAGCTCCACATGATGAAAGTGACTGGTGTTCCATTATTCAAGTGCCCAGTGAGTTCAAACACAAACACACACCTCAGTGGAACCCACATTGCAAGACAGGAAGGAAGACATGCAGAACACCAGAATCATGTCCAATTAAGGGAAGAAAACCGCCCACAACAGGGTTCAGGCGAGATGCAATGTTGATTGACACCTCATTTAGGAGCTCAAAGGAATAGGTCAACTCATATAGATAGGGAGGCATTTCACCGCCACCTGCTTGACCAGAAGTCATGTTGCCAACACTTGCCTTCAATTCATTAATGCCTGTAAGGAATACGTCTGCTCATCATTCAAGCCACATAGGGAGGGATTTTCGCGCCACCTGCTGGATCAAAAGTGCTACTCACAATGGCCACACAGCGCATTCATCCCTCAACCTGATGCAATTTGCACAAGTATGTGGTCCAAAAAAAATATTACAATAATAACTACAACAGATCATCAAATAGGCAGAGGTTCCAAAACTCCAAACACATGTTCATGTAGAGTACCTCAAATGATACCGTTACTTTTTCAACAAACCTAATCTGGAAATCATCTTCACCTTTCAATACATGCTCTTCTAAAGTCATTGCTTTCCACAATGCTATGCTCACATGACTTAGGAGAACATGTTATATTTCATTTCTTCCAATCTATGTCACTATAACTTCATTTGACTGCTCTTAAATCATATTCACTTAACCGTTTTGTTCACCTGCACATTTTCTGCTGGTTTGGAACACTACTTCATGTGAATGTATGTTTCTCAAGTGTCAAATGAGGGTAAGTTACATTGTACTACTTCATTCTAAACGGATTGCTACTTTTCTCTCTTTATCTGTAGGCAGCTCCAAAAAAGGTCCAGATGCCTATACAACTTTTTCTCGAGGACGACATCTTACACCAACTGACCAGGGAAAGGGTTGGGAAAAAACGTGGCCGGAATCAAGTGGATGATTCTGTGACCAATTACAGGAGGGGGGATGAGGGGGTGTACTGAACATTGGCCCAAATCTGATATCAACTTTGGAGGGGACAATTACATGACCTTTTCTCAAGAGCAATTCCTGAGGGGGACACCAAAAGTAGTGCTGTAACACATAGCCTACATTGTAATATGGTAAATGTATATTGAGGAACCAAAGAAATAAGGTGTTTGCCGTACTCCTAACTACCGGTACCCAAAACTACACAACTAATCACAACAGCAATACCATTGCCTTGAACAAATCCTAGTTCAGTCACCAGTTTAAGTTGAGAGTGGGGGTATCCATGGCATTTTCCAATTATGTTCCTATTTTACAAGTGAAAAAAATGGACTACCTTTCATAATGTTGCCAAACAAAGACTCAACAAACTTACCTGAGACTACCTGTCTCTGCCAGTCTGTCCCTGCAAATCTGTCCCCAACTCTGCTGTCTGTGTGCCATCTGTTGCCTGCTCTGCCTAATGACATCATTGTCAAACATTTCCATTACAAATTCATTTCTTTCTTATGAACATTTTATCAACTAGTCTTTGAGATATTAGGCTACTAGGGTTCTTACTATGCGTTTTGGTGTATTGAAAAATACTCTTATGTCCGTCTTTTATTTTTCGGCCATTTTTCTACCTGGCTGGCTGGCTGGCTACACACACATATTTATTCTATTTGGCCTTCGATCTAAAAGGTAGCTAGCAAATGTGAAACGGATTAAAATGACAAGAGTTGACAGCTGTATGAGTTCACCATTTACACAACATATGCTGCAACCTTTTGTCATTTTAAAAGTTTGTTTCATATTGGCTGGCTTCCAACAATAGCTGAATTTGCAAAGCTAGCGAGCACCAATTCAGTTTCAGTGGTGTTTGCTATAATCTTTGCTACCCGGGTTAAATAAAGGTGAAATTCAATAAATAAATAAAAGTTCACTTGCGACAATTTAGCTTTTGCAACCACACCATTAAATATATTTAAGACAATGCTAGAAGAGAGTGTAGTTCTGTTCAGTTTGGATTTCAGTTTATCGCTAACCTTATCACAGGGACTTTGAAGCACTAACTAACATCATCTGCATGCTGATTCCATCTTTGACGACGCCACATAAATGGAATAGGTACTAGCTAGCTTAATAGTTCATATTTGCGCGCTAGCTCTGCATATTCAGCTAGTGTGTGTGCGCGATTGACTGGATTAACCTCACGTCAGTTACGTAGCAAGCTAAGGAACTGGCAGTGGATCAAACCATTGTGAGGAAAAGGGTTGGGGGGGGGGGGTTGCAATCTTTTCAAACTTAAAAACGCGCTATTAACTGTCTATAATCAGCACAATTGCTTTCATTGCGTATTATTCATCATATTATTTCAATTACATAGTTATATTTCAGTGATATATTGGGGGGGACAATTCATGTTTTTCCCAGGATGGGGGGGTCGTGTCCCCCCCGGCCCCCCCGGGATTTCCGCCCCTGGGCAAATGGCCAGAGGCACCACGGAGCTCCGCTATTACCTGTCTCATGAGTGAAGATGCAGCAGAGGCGCGCTGTCCATTCAAACGTGCTGAATACAGCAACGCATGCGCAGACAAATCCTGTTTGCTTCCTGATTTTGCCAAACGTTTGCCTCCACTTTTATGCCTGTGCAATGCGTCTGACTATTGTAGATTATCCCTTTGGATTGATGTCGTTTTCCCAGCTCTTTTGTCCTGCGTTCTAGCTGTGTGATTTCTGCATTTAACTGGCAGCCTGTATTTAGGGACTTTACTGTGTCTTATCGTTTGTTGAAGCTGTCAAGGCCTTTCGATTCCTGAGCAAATCTTCTTTCGCGTAGGTGATGTATCTACACTGTCAAAAAGGATTTGGCAGCCTAGTAGATCGTGTCATCCCAACAACCAACAAACAAATATACTCATTCAAGTATGGCGCACTTAAGATTTACATATATTCCAAACAAAGAACAC